>NC_087363.1:58933853-61433853 GCF_030014295.1 Loxodonta africana
TTGCTTTATTTAAAGTATTTATCTAGTTATTTTAACTCTTTGGGGAAATTCAGCTCCAGTTCACTCTTTGGAGCAGCTGCCTAGATGTTTCAGAGTCCTGTGCACATGTGTGTATGCAGCCAACTCTCAGTTATAACTTGCCTCTTCCATCTCTCTCTCTCTCTTTCCCTTTTACTCTTTTTCCTGTAACTTTCTGATTATGTGTTGTGGTTTAAGTCCACTGAGTCGCTGCTGTTAACCTGGAGCTGGAGAGTGAGATTGAAAGTGAATGAACGTGAGCAGGGAGAGCGGCTGTCAACAAGACCGCGCGAGCAAACACACACAAGCATGTTTTGCAGAGTTAAAAGTAGAAGTTGTTCATGACTTAGTCCTCATTTTGCATCGTCCTCTTTTCTGTTCATGATTGAGAATTATTGAGAGTTGACTGTGCACATTATATTCATTCATATGCACACATCCATCCACATGTGCGTATTCCATATACAATGCATATTTATATTTCATATATGTGTATAATGTTATATTTGGAATCCACTGGATACTGTTGAATGTATATTTGAAATCCACTGGACACTGTTGGATGTACTTTCTCACTAGAGAAAATAAAACTTCTGCACATTGTCCTGTGGATCCCCATTGGGAGGGATGGGGAGCATTTTTAATGTGGGTTCTGTTCCCTGGTGTAGCTTGTTGATGAGCCACCATATTTGAACAATAATCCCATTCTTGATATAATTAATAGAAAATTCATTTCTAAAAGTAAAAACTGGGTCAGAAATGGAGATTATTAAAATGTACAATTGCGCAACCCTGACCCTGCAAACCCCATTTATGCAACCGAGTTCCAAAATGCTTTTGAGTGCCTGATGACTCATGTGGCTTCTTCCTCTGGCTGGTTTAGTGTAGGCAAGAGGTTAGCAGACTGGGGGAAATTAAAACAACGTTGTACATTATATTGTTACCAGCCATCGAAAAGCCTATTTCGTATGCAAGACAGCAATGTTGAGATGTATGGAGAGCCCAAGGCTAAGTACAGAAGATAATTACATTTGGAATTTTACTGAGTTAAGTCATTTACAGCTTCAAATAGTTGCAGAGAAAAATCAGCCAAAACACACTTAAACTTTATGTTGTGATTTTTCAGGATAGAAAGGATTTTTTTAATGACTTATCATCTTATATGACAAATTACTTTTTTTTTTTTAGTGAGATTTTCTCAAAAGTTATTTTCTTTAGCTAGTTAATATTTTTCCATTCAAAATACAGATGTGGACTTACTAGAACAGTAAGATATTCATCCAGGAAAAGGGCACATCGTAAACTTTCAAAAATGTAATGTAAGTCTTTGGAAACATCTTTAAATGGAGCATTTTGTTGAGGAGGAAAAAAAAAAATGAATTTACCCCAGATTTCACTTATGATTAAAGAACAGGAAGCCCTTGAAAAATTAGATTCAACACAACAAGCTTTATATATCTGTTACTACCTGAATTTATATGTACTGCTGTAAGTATGTAATGTAAATTCCTGCTTTTTATTTATCTAATTGATGAAATTACATTCTTAATGAATGACTGATAAGGACATTGTTTACTAGAATCATCATGGTTTTCCAAATAGACATTGCAGACTGCAAATTTGAATTTCGGCCCCTTAATTACTCAGGAGCCGAGTATCTATTTTATTAAATATTCCTCACTCATGGCAAAGAGAGGGCAGGGGAAAGAAAGGAGTTAGACCCTCTGTAAGTCAGGTGGGTTTTTTTTGTTGTTGTTGTTTTGTTTTAATTCTCTTAGCAGCTTTAAAGGAGTGATGCAGTGGTTAAGTGCTCAGGTGCTAAATGGAAGATCGGTGGTTTGAAGCCAGTAGCTGCTGTGCGGGAGAGAGACCTGGCTATCTGCTCCTCTAAAGATGACAGCCTAGAAAACCCCACAAGGCAGCCCTACTCTGTCACATGGAGTCACTGAGTCAAAAATTGACTTCATGGGCACCTAACAATGACAGCAGCAGCTTTAATGCTTGTTTTGAGGTGGATGTGGTCTTAAGTAGCACACACCACTATTATGAGGATTTGACGATTATTTGTGGATTTCATGTAGTCCCAGATTTCCTTTCATTCTTCAGCCCTAAATCAGATTAAAGGTAAATTTGTTAAACTTTTGATGGAAATCATAGCTCATCTGGCCAGAGCCACTACACAAAGGCTACGTGTCATGTTCCCAGTACTGTTTTTGCTTGGAAGTTTGGTTTTAAAGGCATTGACGCTAATGGAAAAACCAAAAAACCAAACCCACTGCCGTCAAGTCGATTCTGACTCATAGCGACCCTACAGGACAGAGTAGAACTGCCCCGTAGCGTTTCCAAGGAGTACCTGGCAGACTTGAACTGCCGACCTTTTGGTTAGCAGCTGTAGCACTTAACCACTACGCCACCAGGGTTTCTGCTAATGGAGAAAGGCACAGGCTAATTCCGAAGGGTTCCGTTTTAAGGCAGGATCATTAAACTAAAGCCCGCGGGCTAAGTTCTGTGGGCTAAGTCCTGTGATCTAAGGGTGGTTTTTACAGTTTAAATGGTTGGGGAGTAAAATCAAAAGAAGAAGAATATTTCATGACACGTGAAAATTTTGTGACATTCACATATTAGTGTCCACATATAAAGTTTTTTTGGAACACGTGCTTATTTACATATCGTCCATGGCTGTTTTCATTGCTAACATGGCAAAGTTGAGTAATTGCAGCAGAGACCTGTATGGCTTACAAAACAATTTACAGTCTGGCCCTTTGCAGAACACATTTGCCAACCAACAGGTCAGAATAAAACAATGTGCATCATCATATTAGCAGCTTATTCCCTTAGGTTCCTGGCTACTTGAAGGACTTCTTACTCCTTCTTACCTCTTCCTTCCCAGCTGTGGTGTGTAAGACCTGTCTAGTTGCCACATCTGTCAGGCTTCTTCAACAGTAACTTCACATGACAAGCGTTTGCTGATCTTGGGGGGTCACGAAAAGCCAGCTAAGGAATATTCATTCATTCACTAAAAATTATCAGGAGCCTACTACATAGCAGGAACCTTGCTGGAGCCACTAAGGAGCACAACAGTGAGTCAAACAGGGCTGCCCTCCTGGTTCTTATATTCTAGAAAATAGACAAAAAAATGAATAATTTCCAAAAGTACTGTCCACTTATTGGGCAGTGCTGGCTGACACTATGAGTTATTGAAAACACTAGAAATTTGTTCAGAGGAGGGCGTTTCAGTGGTAGATATGGGCCCAGACGAAGCATATTGGATCTGTTCGTTAGTATTCAATCAGAGGAAATACATAAGAAACAGTCAGAAGCCTTTAGCATTTAACACTTGGCCTGAGAGCAAGAGAAGCCCTCAGCAGAGATTGCATGGAGAGTCTTTGGGCTGCAGACCTGGCAAGGGAGAGTTAAATTCAAAGCCAGACTCCCTTTAGGCTTCCTGTTTCTCTGAAATTCAGCATTTCCATGTTTGTGCTGTCACTTTTGCCATTTCACACACCCATGTCTGGAAATGTGCTTTGTAGATTGACTTACTTAACATTTCATTGTGCCCATAGAACCTGATGTTGGGGAAATTGGGTTCATGAAGCAGCAAGAACACTTCGAATTTCTGGGTGTGCATGCAAACAGCCTTTTTTCTCCGTTTCCCATTGGCATTGTTCCCCTCTTCTCCCAACAGCAGACTGGTATATCACCTCAGCTGGGAGCACGTACGCCATGTGCACAGTTGACTCAGGTGTTACTTGTACTATTTACCTTAAATAAAGCATTTCCCAATCTAGCAAATTCCTATACCTCCAAGCATCTGAAAGTAGATCACCAAGTTACCATGAACTCGAATTAGGAAAGCGTTTGTGCCATTCAGCACCACAAGAAAGAACAATCAGGTTTGGACAATTCCCGGAGGATGATCCCTGTATTACAGTAGGAAGGAAAACCTCCTCTACCCCCAGCCTTACAAGGTCTTTCTCTACGGAGCAATACTGAGACCTACAGTGTTTACATCCAGTGTGCCCCCATTGTAAAAGCAAACCCAATAAGCTCAAATTGGATCTTACAGTATAGATCAATTGAAATTCATTATGTGCACCTTAGAGAATCATTGTAAAAGAGATTTCACAAGAGAAATAGGAGGACAGAGTCAGTCAGCCCAAGACTGGACCAAAGATGGTTAAGGTGTCATGAGTATTGTCCTGTGTACTTTTCCAGCCCCCCTGCATCGAAACCCCAGAAACCTTGGCTATGGCCCAAAATGGGAGGCGCTTGTGTCTCTGACTCATCAGTCAACCCTCCCTGAAGAATTAGATAAAATTTCTTTTTCTAAATAACTAATGTTAGCCTTAGGGGGTAGTGACTAGAGCTTTTCCCTTCATTCTGCTATCTGTACAGTATTACACTTGAATCAAACTGCAAAGCCTGTGAGATTCTAATGGTGAGATTTCAGGCAGACAAGCAGAAATAAAGAACGATGGGTCAGGGATTCTGACTCAGACCCATGTTATCCGTGCTGTGCGTGATGGCTGCCCTGTTCCTGTGTATTTAAAATATGACTCAATTTAAAAACCAAAGTTCTAGCAAAATATATCGATTACCCAAAGCAGGAGGCGTGCGCACACACACGCATTAATTTGAAGGTGTCAGAATTTATAATGGCTGCATATATATACAACTTCATAGAAGACAATTGGTTAATTTGTTTTTTTTTCTCGTGTTGTACCTGTTACTTGTCTCATTGAGAGAAACGAGAGAGTCAAAAAGACATCTAAATGGACATTCTGAGTGTTTGAATGTTTTTCATGGCATTTCATTATTACAAAGACAGTTGTCACTTTTTGACATTTTACCAGTGGACTAGATGGGGATTAACCCTCTTACCTGGGGGCCTTACACTATAAACCCCCAGGAACTGTGCGTCTTACTACTGTACAGATAGGTACTTAACATCAAGACACATGGATACCACAGAAATCATTCGAGTGAAGGACATGACTTTTTGAAGGCACAGAATGAGATTTCAGGTCTTACATGTTCTCTTTTGACAGATTCTTCTGGAATGATACGCAGATGAGATTAGCCAGTATCAGAGGGGAAAAAAAAAACATCCCAACAACCAATATGCTTGGTCTTACATGAGTCATCAAATGTATAGCTCCCACCCCACCCCACCCCACCCCACCCCCAAGGGACAAAGACAGAGGAACTGGAAATATGATGAAATTAAGTACTGCCCACCCAAAATGCCATGGTCAGTTTGTAAAAAAGGACTTGAAGCTTCCTTTATAGTTGAGCACTAGTTATTGGCCAGACATGAACTCATGGATTTAAACTCATTTTAGCAATTTACCTGGATTCACCCCAGGTGTGACTTGTCTGTGAGATCTGTGGTTGAGATCATTGCAAAAGGTGTTTGCATGACTGAAGTGTAATTCCATTTTGGAAAAAGAGAAAACCCTCCGATTTAATAGATGAGAAAAAAAAAAAGTTCCTGACGGATTTACCTTTTGTAGAAAGCTGAGACATAAGGTACATTTTTCTGACCACATATATTAGTTTTATCTGTTCCGTGACTGTGGACCACGTGACGTTGCTCTGTGTCACCATACACTTTCTCATCTCAGTTGTATGAAGATGTGTTTTGAAAGAAAGAAAAGAAGGCTTAGAGATTTGGGGTTTTCATCGTATTCAGGGTTCACCATGTGTCAGAGGACAGGGCTGAGAACATACTTGCTACAGACCCTTGGCCTATAAGCTGTTGAACGAGAATACTTAAAGCAGCCAAGAGGAAAAGGAGTCAGCAAACTGAAGGCAGTCTGCCTGGTGCAGCCTGGAGGAGGGAGTGGTCTACCTTTTCTTCCTTAATAATTTTATTCCATTCAACGGCTATTTACTAAGCACCTATTGTATTCAGAGCACTGGATAAAGATAAGGAAGGCGGCCTCTTCCTTCCTGTAATGTGCAGCCCCTAAGGGAGGGTAAGGCTGGCTCGCCTTGAACTGTTCCAAGAGGCAGAGTTCATAAGTCAGAGGGGAGCCCTTAGGCTTTGTGGAGGTGATGGGGAAAGGGCTGTTGGCAGGGACATTCCAGGCTAAGGGAGCCGCCTATGAATTTGCTTGGATCGTAGGGTAAGGGGGAAGGATAGTGGAAGATCATACTGTTCTTTTTTTATTCATCTATCTGTTCAATAAGAAGTGGGGTGATCAACTGTCCCAGTTTGCTTGCTGGGACTGAGGGGATTCCCTGGGACTTGGGACTTTCCATTCTAAACTGGGAAAGTCCTGGGCAAACTGGAATGAGTTGGTCACCCTAATGATAAGTCTGAGTCCACTGAATGTGGGGAGAGCTATCGAATGCCCTAAATTCTGCTTGTAATTATTTCATAAGGGAACTTAAAAACCATTTGAGCAGATATTGAGCTCCTACTGTGTGCCAGGGCACTGTACAGGGTGCTTCACACCCACAATTTCATTGAATCCTCACACCCTTCTGTCAGTAAATACTGCCCTCTTTCCTTGATTCTGTCTCACTTTTGAAAAGAAAGACGTAGTGTTTTGGAAATTAGTAGATGTCTTACATTTAATGACCTCATTTAATGTAAGTTTCTTCCTGTTCCTTGGAAACCCAAAAAAACAGGTGTTACTAAATTAATGGTGATCTTAAAATATAGACATCTAGGAGTCTGATAAATAATTTTCAGTGTCCTCTCACAGAAGGGAGCCGTGGTGGCGCAAGGGTTAAGCGCTCATCTGCAAACCCACCCGGCAGTTCCAGGGGTGAAAGATCTGACAATGAAAGATTACAGCCTAGACAACCCTATGGGGCATTTCTGCTCTGTCACATGGGGTCGCTATGAGTCGAAATCGACTCAACAGCACCCAACAACAACAACCTCTTACAGGTGAGGAAACAGGTTGAGAAGGACTCGTTGAAGGCCAGTGGCTGATGATAATGGGCAAAACCCAGGATCCTAACCCAGTATGTGTGCCTTTGTAGCCTCTTCTCCTTTTGCTACAGGGCACTGCCTTAAGGCTTTTGTCCAAGGGCTCATCATGGCCCAGTGGGGTCTTGTGCACACACTCAGGAGCCCCAGACCTCTGGTTTTAAACCTTGACTTGTGGGGCCATGACCCTTTTTTGCTTTGCCAAACTCTTTCCTGAGCAATTCATGGAGGCAGGGCATGAGTTCTGTGACTCCGGCATCACTCTGGAGTTTTCTAAGTCATCGACACTAAGAACATAAGCTATAAGAACATGTCAGCAGGGAGGAAAGTGCACGCATTTCAATAGCAGAGGAAGACATTAATCCTAACACAAATCAATTACTGTACGGACTTTCCTCATGATTACAGTTCGCGGTGTTGTTTGTAATCACACCAGCTTCCTAGACTTTCACAAATATATTACAGTAAAACCTGTGAAAGCTGGAGCTCATGTAAGCTGGAAACCTTTCAGAGAAGGAAAACTTAAATATTTTACACTAATACAGAGTGTTGGAAAAGTGTCAAAGACAGAAAACTTGAGAGACCCAGAAAAACAAGGCAGTCCCCGTCAAGTTCTGGCTCTCACAGGTTTCTCTGTATCTGCAATGTGTCCCTGTCTGTCCCTTTCTAAACCCACTCCTGGCCATAGTCAAGACAGCTCCTCACAGCAGTGGCCTCACGGGGCCTCAGGACTCTTCCTGAATAAGCCCAGAGCATGCTGGGAGAGAAGGCCTAAAAGCATGGTAGCTTCATGGTGCTACTGCTTTGTGACTGGGGCCAAGAAAAAGAAGAGTCTCGGCGTTTCTCACATCCACGTGATCCTTTGAAAACCAAGACACTTATTTTTCATAATTTGAAATCCTGTTCAACTCTGGGAGCATTAGAATTCCTAGACTATGACTGAGTATTAGTGTACGTCTGCTTTAAATGTCAAGAGAGTCTTTAATAATAACATTTCAGGAATGTTAAGATGGTGACAGAATACAATAAAAGTAGGGAAAGTCTTCGATTAGGGTGAAATGAACCATGTGTTGCCCAACACCTGAGTGTTGTAGAAGGTTTTAAAGAAATCCTTCAAAAGTTTTCACTGGTGCCAGGCTTTGAAGGCATATGAATTACCGTAGTTTGACCAAGTGGATGGAATATATTGTTGTTGTTAAGTGCCATCAAGTCAGTTGTGACTCATAGTGACCCTGTGTTCAACAGAACGAAGCACTGCCTGGTCCTGTGCCATCCTCACAATCTTTGGTATGCTTGAGCCCATTGTTGGAGCTACTGTGTCAGTCCGTCTCATGGAGCGTCTTCCTCTTTTTTGATGACCCTCTACCTTACCAAGCATAATGTCCTTCTTCAGGGACTAGTTCCTCCTGATAATGTGTCCAGAGTACATGAGACAAAGCATCGCCATTCTCCCTTCTAAGGAGCATTCTGGTTGTACTTCTTCCTAGACGGATGTGTTTGTTCTTCTGGCAGTCTGGAACTGGTTGGTAAATACTGAGTTTGGTAAAAGAGTTTATTCTTCCTCTTTTCCAAGTGCTGCTTTTTTTTTTTTTTTTAAAAACCTGTGTAACTGGATATATCCTGCCTAAATCGATTAACCTGTTTGGATTATCCTTGTATACAAACTACTGAGAAAAATAATACAGCCACTGTTTAGGACATACTCAGTTCGTGCCAGGGCGTAGTATCAGTCAAACTTACCTGAGTACAAAAATCACTTGAGGTCCTTATTAAAGATTCCTACTCCTGGGTCTCTCCCTTGGAGTGTCTGGCTCAGCAAGTTTAGGTGAGACTCCTGTCGGCTAAATTGGGAGATGGCCATTATATGGGAATAACCCAGACTTGCCTGTTTCATAAGTAGAGTGACTGGTAAAAATACAAATTCCCACCCCTCCCATGGAGGTTCTGAATCTGTGTAGGGGACCCCACAGGTCTGTGTTTTTAGTGTCGCAGGTGACTCTTGTGATTACACCAGCGTGGGAAAACCAGACCAAGCATCATATAGCCCCGATTCTAGTCATATTGCACCCTCTTCTTAGCTCTGTGACCTCAGTTATATTCACCTCTGTGAGCCTCAGTTTCCTTAATTACAAAATACGAGAATGGGGCTACTACCACGACTGCCAGTTGCTGTTAAGTCAGTTCCCACTCATGGTCACCCCAAGTGTGTCAGAGTAGCTGTGCTCCATAGGGTTTTCCATGACTGATTTTTCCAGAAGTAGGTCACCAGGCCTTTCTTCCACAAGGCCTCTGGGTGAACTGGAACCTCCAAACTTTTGGTTAGCAGCCAACGTGTTAACCATTTGCACCACCCAGGGACTCCTGAGAATAGGACTGAATCAACCCACTGCGTTGAGTTGATTCTGACTTGTAATGGTCATCCTATAGGACAGAATAGAACTGCCCCATAAGGTTTCCAAGGCTGGAATCTTTACGGAAGTAGCCTGCCACGTCTTTCTTCTGCAGAGCACATGGGGGGTTCAAACGATCAACCTTTTTGGCTAGCAGCCAAGCACTTTAACTACTGTGCCACGAGGGCTCCCTGAGAATAGGACTCCCAAAACAAACCCACCACCCTCAAGTCTATTGTGACTCAGCGACCCCATAGTTTCCAAGGCTGTAAATCTCTACATAAGCAGACTGCCATATCTTTCTCCTGCAGAGCTGCTGGTGGTTTTGAACTGCCGACCTTTCAGTTGATCTCTTTAGAGAATAGAACCAGAGGACTTGAAATAGCCACAACAGCCTTTGCTTCTGTGAAATCAAATGAGTGGCTTGGCCCCTTCTTCTCATCTGTCTCCAACTAATTCTCGCATTTTTCCCCACACAAAATCCTTTGTTCCTTTCAGCAGGATTTTGTTTCTCGTGAGTGAGAACTGCCAAATTGGCCTTAAAATGATTAGTCCTCCTGACAACACATAAAATGATTGTGTTAAATGGACCCAACACCATGTTCCCTTTTCTCTGCTAAAAGAACAAGCTTAATCTCCTTAGTTTCTGTCTTTGAAGATGTTGAAGGAAGTGCCTAGCCCTCAGCAGCTATCAGTTGGTTCAGAGCGACACACACGTTCTGGTCTGTCACAGCCTGGGCTATCTGAAACCTCATTTGAGACACCATGGCTGATAAAAGAGGGGATGACCTGTATCAGCCAGGGGGGCAAAGCATTTTCCCAGGATGAAGGAAAGATACAATGAGAACCAAGGAGATGAATCCATAAGAAACGGGCTTCATCTTTCCTATCCTCTGTTCCATTCTTTAAACCATCAAAATTATTTCTCTGCCCAGTTAGCCCAGCGGCAGACTCCATCGAGCTTCAGTTATGTTGATCCAGATTCCAAATGTATACCCAGCCCGGAGAAGTCTAGATAAACCAGACTGATTTAACTTTTCTATTTCTTAAAAAGCTATACTTTTCGAAGTTCACAGAGCGGTAGATACTGTGCTGAGCCGAAGGGCAGGAGCATGTCTGATTCTCAAAACAATCCTTCAAATCTCAAGGATTCTTAGTTCATATTTAGAAGGAGAAGGTAAATAATTTTAAAAGGTTACATAATGTGCCCGGGGTCACAGAGCCAGAATTTGAGCCCAGTACAGTATGTTTCTAAGGAGCCCTGGTGGCACAACGATTAAGCACTGATTCGAATCCACCCAGCAGCTCTGTGGGAGAAGGACCTGGCGATCTGCTCCTGTAAAGATTGCAGCCTAGAAAGCTCTATGGGGAGGTTCTGCTGTCACATGGGGTTGCTAGGAGTTGAAAATCAACTTGACAGCACCTAATAACAACAACAATATAGTCTGTTTCTAGTGCCTAACGTCCTGAACCGTTTTTGCTTTGCCATCATTCTGCAGAACTGCGAAACAAACAAACTCACTAATTAAAACAAACAGCAAAACCCGGCAGAAGCAGCTCACCCACATGTGCGGTCTTCTTGCCGTTCCTCCTGTGCCACGTACTCACTCTGTGGAAACCCTGGCGGCACAGTGGTTAAGAACTATGGCTGCTAACCAAAAGGTTGGCAGTTCGAATCCACCAGGCACCCCTTGGAGACTCTATGGGGCAGTTCTACTCTGTCCTGTAGGGTCGCTGTGAGTTGGAATCAGCTCTACAGCAGTGGGTTTGGTACTCGTTCCATACCCACCAGGAAAGCTTCCAGAGAGAATTCTGTTATTCTATCACAGCGTAACATTTTTGTTTAAGAATTTTACAAAGTTTTCAGTGGACTTTTGGACTGACTGTCTCAACCTCCTTTTTGTTGCTTTTCCTGGGATTCACAGTTCATGAGGGAATGTTGGAATATACTTGTTAATATTAATGAAATGTTTGGATTCTCATAATAATGCAAGGATGCCATGCAAATTGACGGGGATGGTGACTTATAGCGACCCTACAGGACAGAGTAGACCTGCCCCAACAGAGTTTCCAAGGAGCGCCTGGTGGATTTGAACTGCCAGCCTTTTGGTTAGCAGCTGTAGCTCTTAACTACTATGCCACCTGGGCTTTATTATAAATGCAAGACAGTCATTGAAGAGGGCTGGCATGGTTTTGATGGGTGTGTAAATGTTTGGCCTTTTTACCTCAAAAATGAAAAATTGTATTTGACAGGGTTCATCTTTAATTGTTTAAGCACTTTGTGTTAGAGGTATAATTGAGAATAAAAACCCCAAACTCATCCAAGAATGTGAGAGTACACGACAGTTTGGACTAACCAAACAGAAACAAAAACTTGCATTTTTGTCTTATTCTGTCGCCTTGCTCATCTTTTAGATGATGGTAAAATTGAAATTGAGGCAAAAAAAGCAACCTGGATAAATTTCAGGATGGATGATGAATCTAAATGATGGTTCTCATAAAAAAAATAAAGGAATGTTCCCTATGGTAGTTACCTCCAGGGTTTTGGATGTGGCTGTGTATACAAGTTCTGAGTATGTGTTTGCAAAATAGGGTTAGAACCTTTGACAAGCAAAAGGCCAGCCTTTGGGTGAAATGTGAAGATGGCCCCCTTTGGTATTGGCGATTTGAATTTTTCTTCTACCAAGTTGTCTTTGCTATATCAACAGTGTTTACCCCAAATTAACTCGCATTTAATATTCAGCAGACTCCTCAGTAAATACCACCTCTCCTGCCTTTAACTCGCAACGTTCAGCAAGGCAGAAAAGTCTTGTTTTTAAAGAGTGGCTTATATGCCTTAATTCTTTCTGCCCTATAAGAATTTGAAACCAAAATTTTTTTTTTGATCGTAAGTATATTTTAGTTGTAACACCTCCAAATTTAGGGCACTTAACATAGAAAACAAATAACTGTAGGAAAATGCCATTCCCCACATTTTAATTGTTCTGACTGAGCCACTTTGGAAAACTAAATTCCTTTAGCATTATGTGTTAAGAGCATCTGCATCTTTTAGTTTGGCTGTTCAATAACTTACTAAGGAACGGAGGATGAATAACATAAAGTGCTCCTAATATGGTATCGTTTTCATTTCCTGTTTGTCGAAAGATAAATGCTAACGTTGTAAGGCTTTTTTTTTAATTTATTCCTCCCTGAACCACAAGAGAATAAAAAGAAAAAATCAAATATGATATGGCTCAAGACTGAGTCACCCACTTAGGGTAAGAGAAAGGTTTTTCTCTTCTGTGTGCCGTTTTTCCTTTTCCTCTGTCTCCCCCCAGTTCCTGAACTCCCTCTCCCTCCCCTTAAAAAACAACTGTATTAAAGAATCTGAGTCTTATTTCTTTTTTTTATTTTGGGATAATTTTAGATTTACCAAAAATCTGTTCATTGATTTTTAAAGGATTTAGGGTTATATGACATAGGAGGGACGAGTCCCTCCCCAATTCTAAGGCATTATTTTAGACAAATGGTCTATAAATTTCTTTTTGCTTTAAATTTTATTTATTTTTGTTGTTGGTGTTGAGAAGATACACAGCAGAATCATACACCAGTTCAACAGTTCCTACATGTACCATTTAATGACATTGATTACATTCTTCAATTTATACAACCATTCTCACCCTCGTTTTCTGAGTGTGTTCCTCCTCCATTAATGTAAACTCACTGCCCCCCTAAGGTTCCCATCCAGTCTTTTCTAATTGCTGTTGTCAGTTTGATCCCATATAGATAGTTGTTAAAAGAGCATAATGCTCAAGGCAGACCTTGTTTACTGGTTAAACTAAAACAGTTGTTCGATTTTAAGATGGTCTGTAAATTATTGACCTAAGACAGTTCTCTCTTTCCCTGTCTCCCTTGCCTCTTTTATCCCTACCGCCTTCTCTCCCTCTGTCATCTCTTCTGCATTTTCCCTAGACCACACAGCTGTTACCTCAACTATACCTTTATCTTTTGTAGATATATCTCCCCATTTATTTTACAGAAATAATTATTTTATATCCCCTGTGCCCAGTTGTTTCAAGGTATCACAAACATCATAAGGTTAAAACAATCCAAGGCAAGTACAAAAAAAAAAAAAAACTAATATCTAAAAAGTAGTATTTGAGTGCCTGCTGTGTACGTACAGTTAGAAACTCCTATGCTTTTTTTTTTTTACGGAATCAGTAGACTTAAAGTTTTAAGATAAGACTAGCACATAGTAGGTACTCAAATACTGAATAAATGAATAAGGAAGCTTATTCTGTGTTCATCTGAAAATGGAAAGCTTGTAGTCCTTGTAGTCCTGCCTGCTAAATCTCACTTGCTAGCACTGTCTTAATCTGTACCTACCTGTTAAGAAAGATGAAGTTAATTTTGTATGAATGTATCCGTCTGTCTAGGAGTTTCTCCACAACCACAACAGATGAATTTATGAGTTGTAGCTCCCTAGCTTATTTTCCCCTGGCTTCCTGGTGAATAAGGTTAGCTAATAGGCATGATTCACTTTTGTCTTTTAGCTGTCTGTGTTACAAGGGGCTCCTTGGTGCCAGCTGGTCTACAACTTCCCAGTTAAAGGCTAATGTATTTTCTGTTGAGAAATCTCACACTAGCACCTCTGGTTACTTGGAGTTAGGCAATGGTCTTAGAGATTTCAAAACAATTAAGCAATGAGAATGATTTTGTCATGTGCTGTGGCGCCATAGTTTAACTTGGAATACGTAGCCTGTTGGATGTTAAGATAGTGATGCACTTGTATTCAGAGAAGTAACCAAGCATTTTCTCCCTACTAGCTTGCCAAAGACAAAGAGCGCCTGCAAGCTATGATGACCCATCTGCATGTGAAGTCTACAGAACCCAAAACCGCCCCTCAGCCTGTAAGTACTGATCCATGCCAAGTGGCAAGAGAAACCAAATACCTTACGGTATTTTCTTCTCTGCTTCCCCACCCAGGCCTACTTTGGTAGATTTGAGAGTTGAAGATTTAAAGTTCAGTCACTTTCTGGGTTCCCTATTATGATGAAGGCACTGTGCTAAGCATTTTGGGAGATAGTAGGATGTTTTAGACCTGATCTTTGCCACAAGACCCAACCAGCTTTTCTTTGGTACAGAATGATGGGAGCTAAATTTCTTAGGAGTTCATTGAACAAAGAAAATCGTTATGAATGGTGGGAACTCAAGAGAAGGCAGCCAGACCACTAAGGCAGAAGAAAGAGGTATTTCAGCCTGCCTAATCTAAGAGACTGCAGTGTGTGAGGAAAGGAGCAGTCCAGTCTAAGTAACAAAGGAAGGACATGGGAAACACAATGTCAGTTGCTGTCAGATTGATTCCAACTCATGGTGACCCGCTGTGTGTCAGAGCAGAACTGTGCTCCATAGGGTTTTCAGGGGCTGATTTTTCAGAAGTAGATCACCAGGCCTTTGTTCCAAGGTGCCTCTGAGTGGGCTCGAACCTCTCCAGTCTTTCAGGTAGCAGCCAAGTATTTTAACCATTTGTACCACCCAAGGACTCGACTGTAAGAATAGTCAGAGGCTGAATTATGGAGAGTATCTCGTAGTTACTAAGGAGTTTGAAGTGAAAATTGCTCCTTTGCAATTTAGGTGTAATTTTTACAAATCTCCTTTTTCTTGCCTCGTTCCCTTTGACTTAACCTTGACCATCCAAGCACAGGCAATTAACATCCAAGCGGAAGGATGATATCTTAGCCCCAAATCCTATCTTGGGCCTCATTCCATGTTATAAATCGATCTCTTTAACAGTTTTGTTTCTCATATACTTATATTTCTAAAAATCTCCTAGTAGCTTCAACTGATTATTCAAAACGGAGAGAGTGCTTTGCTGCTTGATTTTTAAGATTTGTAAAATTTAAAGGTACACTGCCTTTATTTGATTTTGCTTGGAGTCACTGTGTGAAAATTAATTGAGCGTTGACAATCTATGGTTAGTACCAGCAATTTTAATCAATATGCAATGATGCAGCTTAATGGCAAAGTATTGGTTTATCTGTTTTGACTGATTTTTTTCTATAAATAAAGCAAACATACACCCATATATGTATGATTTACGGTGATAGAAATAAAACGGAGTCAGACTATTAACCCAGCAAATATGGTAGCCTGCCAAGATGCAGTTGGCAGACAAAATTAATGTCTGAAACAGAACACATTACTGAGATATAGGACATAAAATCATTAAACACTTCACGCATCCATTTTTACTAGGAAAGAGTCCTTAGTTTCCATGTATTTTACACTAAATGACTGCAGGACTCCATGTGTGGGCTACTGAAAAGAAAGGATAAAAAAAGACCTAGTGTTGTGGAATCAGTAGTCAACTGCACTATTCATACCACCTTCTCCTTTTAAGGAAGATACAGGGAATAACACAAACCCAGCCCATCAGCAAATGGGTGAGACCCTTGAAATGACTTGGCTGACTTCTCCAATGGGCATCGCCAATTGCAAAGGGAACCAGTCTCCTTAGAATCCTCAGATAGTCTTCAGCAGGCGTTAGTTGGCAGGGAAAGTGTTTTTCCCAGGATGATGGCTTTGAGTCTTGAGACAGAGAAAGGGAGAGAAGGAGATGATCTCCTGTTTTCCCCGTGGAGTAAAAATAGCTGTGATAGAATAAGGTTGAGCCTCCAAACTCTAGGAATGAAATTATTTTTGGTCATGGAGCTCTTTGGGAGGAAAAGGCTTAAAACTAAAGACAAACCCACTAAAACCCACTGCCGTCAAGTCAATTTCAACTCATAGTGACCGTATAGGACAGAGTAGAACTGCCCCACGGGATTTCAAAGGCCGTAATCTTTATGGAAGCAGACTGCCACATCTTTGTCCCACAGAGCAACTGGTAGGTTCGAACTGCCGACCATTTTGGTTAGGAACCAAGCACTTTAACCACTGCACCACCAGGGCTCCTTAAAAAACTAAAGACAAGTCATTGCAAAGCCCCATGGGGCGCTCCACGAGTGATGGGGCTGGGTATTGGCAGGCAGCGCCATGTGTGTAAATCTACATAAACCACAAAAAGACCATTGGGAATCTCTATGAGGACCAGTGTTAAGCAGCCAGTAAACAGGGAAAAGCAGCCGTAGGGGGAAAATGAACAGGGAAGGAAGGTTTGACTTGATTAATGTTAAAAAAAAAGAAAAAAAAGTGTTTTACATTCTAGAAAATTATAACTTTGAAGGGGACCTCCTACTAAATTTATTTTTAACTGCTCTATTGAAAATTCTCTACCACTAGTCAACATTATCTCTTAGTAGCTCAGCACAGTATTTCTTTATTAAAAGAAATAGGCACGAATATTTTTGACTGAAAAATTAATAGCTTTTGAATTGATACACAGCAGGTTTTCTTTTGCAAAGAAGTCCAATATCGCTGCACAGCACTTGTATAACCATTTATTTAGAGTCCAAGTCAAACCTTTGACAGCTAGAGCAGTGCTACAAGCCAATATAAAGAACTCCAAGATGTAAACCAACAATAGGCCGTCTGTGTGAGGTTTGCCATTGTCAAATACATAGATTGTTTGGATTAGTTTATGTAAATGTACTGTTGTATTACCCTTTGGAAAAAAAAAGATCCCATTTATATATGAAAAGTGGTTCCCTTCACAGGCAGCATTATAAATTCCTGATCCTTTAACTTACATGTAAGAAGTAAAAATTGGTGCCTGACAAGCAGATACTGTGTGACACCCTGTTGTTGGAGTGAACCTGCCGTCTTTTCATTTATTGGAAAATAGAAAATTTTATTATAGATACCATCTTACAAATCAGGAATTATTAAAATATGGGTAGGTGAGGCATTTGGAAATTAATTATAAAAGGTAAACGTGTAATGTTTTGCATAAATTTTTACTTCCCCCCACCCCCCAAAAAAAGGTGACGCATACAGGAAACCCTTGATTCTTTGAATTTTAGGGACAGAGAGAAATCTGGTGGCCGATTGTAACGTGCAAAAAACGTTCAGTGTAGCCTGCAATTAACTCATTTCACCCTGAATAATGGGAAGTGTAGCGTTTGTTTAGATTAGTACCCTTCTAGATGGGGACCTTTGATTTGAATCAAGCAGTCATCAGGGATCCAAGTCTAACCAGAGATGGGGACTTTCAGGTTACAGCGTTGCCGGTAATTTTACCAAGTTTTTTTTTCTTTTTTCCATTTTTGTTTAAAAGGAACTGCATGTTTATTTTGAAATTCTTAGTGATAGGATGCTTTGCTGTAAATGGTACATTTCTTTTCGCCAAATGCCATATCCTACTGACCGGTCCCCATTTCATCACGTCAAAGAAATCGCTGAGGTGTTCTTAGACTGCTCTCGTGCCAGCTCACAGACAACGTTTTCTGGACCCCATGGTGGTGCTTGTCCTCAGATTTGGATCCTTAGAAGATGCCCTCATCTCGGAACTGTCCCCAGGTTTTTAGCTGTGAACCTCACCTCAGCCCACGCTGGGAAGCGCACGAGCTTGCGGTTTTCATGTCCCCCCGACTCTCTATAGCATCTCTTCCTGCTTGCCGTAAAATCTTTTAAACCGAAAAGTCCTTTCCTTTCAAAATGATACCCAGGTCTCAGACGGTAGGTTGTTTTTGGAAAGGGTATTTGCGCATTTAATTCCATCCTCATTCTCTGCCTGTGTGATGGCTAGGCCTTGGTCACTTTGTGAGAGAGGTGGTATTGTAAGTTGCCACGAAGTTGATTCTGACTCATGGAGACCCCATATGTGCAGAGTAGAACTGTTCCATAGGGTTTTCAAGGCTGTGACCTTTTGGAAGCAGATTGCCAGGCCTTTTCTTCTGAAGCACCTCTATGTGGGTTTGAACTGCCAACCTTTCAGCTGGTAGTCAAGTGCTTAACCGTTTGCACCATACAGGGACCCTGTGGTATTGCCACATTTAAAATTAAACTAGTCCAGTAGCAGATATTTATTGAGCATGGTACATACTGAAGATAGTGTAGTAGAACAAGAAAGTATTGTCCCTGATCTTGAGAGTGTTAGGAGTCTTGTGGGACAAACTGACAAATAAACGCACCCCACTACACACACACTCTGTCTCATTGCATCGAGCTGCTTTGTAGACGTTGAACTACTGACATAGAATGGTAGGGTGTTGGAAGGCTTCTAGGGAACAAACCCTAAAAGATAACTAGGAAGAACTGCGAGAAAGTCAGTCAGTTTCATGAATCTGCCTTGGATTAAGGGTGGGTGCATGTGTCTGTGTGTCTGAGGGAGGGCAGCTGGAAGAGGAGTAAGGATCCACGTGGAGGAAGAAAAGGAAAAGGAATAGCCGACATCAGCTAAGACAAGCTTTTCATACTTCTCATCTTATTGAGGCTGTGCCAGGTATGGAAGAGAGTCTTCGAAAGTCCACCCGGGCCGCTGTGTGCTCTTGCGGCTGGGTACATACTCAGGGAATACCTTTATCAGTGTTTATTGTGGCCGAAATTTGTGATATTTTGCGTTTTAAAAGGTTCTTCTCTTTCCCGTGGAAAGAGAGGCAAAAGAGAAAAATCATACCATAGTAAATTGCCCCAGTGAAAATGATTGATACTCTTTTGTTCCAAAGTCAGTAACATTATTTAAGTAAACACCAACATGTATTGCTTGGGGGTTACCGCCTCCATGTGTGCTCCTTGGAGAATTTGCTGAGATATTTCCATGGAGGGGGTGTAACTAAGAGGACAAAACAATAACAGCAACAACAAAAAGACACGTCTCTGTTATGACCTTATTAAGTTGTTAAGGATTTTTTAAAAGACTTTTCACGATATATCATTATGTCAGGGAAACACTGTAAATCATATTTTATAATACTGAGTACATGAGAGGTACGCCTTGCTTTAGGGTATTCCTACGCATCAGAGAACACTCCTGATCCCAGAGAAACCACATTCTTTCAGAGTTGGTGGGCAAGTAATTACAGTGTAGGTAGCATATCCTTCTTTATGAAAATGTTATAAAACATTTACAGGAACTCTTGGGTATTTGGAATGAAATATACTATTAGATTTTTCTTTTTATGCATTTTCTTTTACTCTAACCATAGCAATTAGGACTGTTTGGAAATCATGTGTTTAGCTACTATAAAAACACAGTGCTCCCCACCCCCCGCCCCCGAAGAAAAAGGGTCTTTTAACTCTTAAAGTAACGGCTGATTGTTTGGGGTACTGTGGCCTTGCTTTAGAGTTGAAGAAATAACATTAGGTGGTCATAAAAAGGGATTCTCAGGGACAACACACAAAAGCTGTTTTTATATACTGTTTTTCATTAAGTCCCCCTCCTCAACTTAACTCCAGTGGTTTTTTTGTTGTTGTTTTGTTTTTCTTTTTTGTAGCATCACTGCCAGTAACACCGCTTTCCAGGCCGTTGCCCTCTGCCAGCCCCGTCTCTAAAATTCAGTAACACAGCCAGGCTGAGACAGTCAAGGAGGCAAAGGCTGGTAACAAAAGCCTCCAGCTGCCACCCACTGCCCTACCCTCCCCACAGCCTGGTAACGTCCCTTTGGACTCAGAAAGGCAGGCGGCCTGTGAACGCCAGTGATTCATGTCGAGCAACGTCATGCAGTTAAAGCATGTCTTGAGCCCTGCTCAGGCCAGTAAAACCAACAGCAGAAAAACAAGTTCTGTGAGCCTGGAAGGTCTCTGCCACACTGCTGTGTCCCTTGGTGTTTTGGTTTCAGGTTTGCCTTTTGTTCTCAGAATCTGTTTTCTTGTGAGGCAAGAGCACAAACAAAAACAAAAATGAGTTCTTATGGGAATACTTACAAGTCTGTTTCTGTCCCGGGTTTACATCAGCGGTTTGTTTATTTTTTTAAAAAAATGTGAGTGACTCATCTTCTCTAACAGGGAGAGGAGGTTACCGTTCAAAACCTACAGATGAATTTTTTTTGTTTTTTTTTTTAAAGGACAAACCCGGATATTAGGTAGCTGATACAATTCGGATAGCTTGGATGGGTAACATTTCCAGAATAATCCTTCTGTAACTGAAATGGAGAAAAGGATGATACTTGAAAGCACAAAAAAAAAAAAAAAAATTTTTTTTTTTTAAAATAAAACACTACAGCAAATTTAAGTGACATAAGATTTTGACTTTTGGCCAGAGTTTCAAAGAGATTATCTTTGCCGAAATCATCCCATGATGGAAACTTGCCATGTAGAAAATATCAGCGTTACTGACTTTTCCAAACATAGCAACTTCTTTTTAAATAGAAAATGAACAAGTAGCCCCGGTGGCGAAAAATGAGCACAATAAGAAAAATAGGCTTTCCATCAGGAAAAGAAACCCTCCCAGTCCAATCCCTTCCTGCTCCATGCCCCGGAAAAAAAAAAAAAATGTCTTTTAAAACCTTAACTACAATCAGAAACAGGGAGCACATACACTTTTCATTTCTAATTGATGATTATATTAAGATCTAATAGTTTACAATTAAGATGAATATTTCAAGATTACAGCAAAACCCACAGTTGTTGCTGATTTGCTGTTATGTTCTAAGTCTGTAATTACTTTTTTTTTTTTTTTGGGTCCCCTTTTTTTTCAGAGAGATCTTAATTAAAAGAGCAGGTTTGGTTTGAACACAGCCTGTTTTGAATCCTTCCCGGTGTCCCCTCTTATCTCTCCCGCGTGACCTTCCCCCTCAAAGATGGCTTCTCCTTAAGACAAGCATGTGATCATCAAACAAAAGTGTAGAAGTTAAGAAACTTCTATAGCAGTTGACAAGGTTGACATTTCATTAACTTGTTGGTTCAGCCTTCAGATGATTTCATGAGGCAAAGCACCCTGCGTTTGGAGTTTACAGCTTTTTGTTCTTCTTTCCCTCACAGACTGCAGTCATGTTTAATTTGGAATCTGGGCTCCTTTGGCAAATTAGCAATTAGAACAATTTTGTGGGAATATGTATATGTGTCATTAGTTTTCCTGCAAATTAATAGCAAGGGCAGAGGTCAGGCAGAAATTTTCCACTTGACTGCTGCTCCTCTATTGAGACTTGGCACTTGGTTTTGGAACGGCCACAGCTGTTCTCAGCCACACTCTTCCTCTAGGAGAACTGTCTTTTAATTAGTTTACCTCATAGCCATCATTACAAATATTACTGCCTCTCCTCCTCGAAATAAAATTACTGTTTCTACAAAATATTCCAGTGACATCTTGCACCACTGCACATTGATGGTGGGGTCACTCGAATGCAGCATTTAATCATTAGATCACCTCCATACACGTCTCCTAATTAGAGTCCTTACAATACATTTTTATCTGGTAATTAGCTGAGATTGGCTGCTTCCTCTGTGGCTTATTAGAGACAGCCCAGCAGTGGGTGTGAATCACAGTGTCATTTGTCAAGCCTGGTAAGCTCCCTCTCTGCTCTCTTCAGGCTTAGTGTTTTATTTCCAGTTGCCACCTATGTTCAGAAGCCTCTGGAAATCCTACCTATTCCCCTTTCTTCCTGGGTCGTGCTAACCTGGAGGGATTTTCTTTTCAGTGTAGCTTTTTGGGCAGAAACAATCCAAATGCTGAATCTTTTGTAAGCTACGAGCGTCAAATTCTTTTCACATTTGATGACATTGTATTGTGTGGCTTGTCTTCTGTTCTTATATGAGGGCACCCATATTTACATGAGTTTCGGTTTGTGACAGTTAAATTAAAACTCAGTGAATTCTGTGTTTTTCCTCACGAACTGGAAATTAATGTGCGTATTTCTTAAGGACGCTTGTGTTTATATATAATTTTCATTTTGCTTTTAAGAAAGCCAAAACATTGAGGGTAATGTGAAAAGAGAAGGCTAAATGTTGAGCTGGTCCTCAGGATTGCTTTACAGTTGTTCTGCACATTTTCTCTGACCCAGTGTTTTTCATGGACAGCAGTTGTGGTTATTATTCTGGTTTTCTTCATTACAATGCCTTGTATTTGCTCAGTAGATACGTATTGAATTGTATTCGTAAGCAAGGATAAAAGCTCTTCACTGAATCCTTTCCAAAAATGAGCGTACAAGAGAATGAAACTATTTAGTGTTTATTTTTCCATTCACCGGGCCTAAGAAGAAGATGATACACAAAGGTTTTAAAAGCACGCAAGTGTGTATTGGATGTTACAGGTTGTGAATATGGGCGAGTTATTTAATCTCTCCAAGCCTCAGCTTGCTTATCTGTAAAATACAAGGAATAGCATCTTAGTTATCAGTGGTGGGATAAAAATTAAATGAAACCCTGCAGTGGCAGGTGGTTGAAACATGATTTTTACACATCATTCATGGCTTTCCAGAGTGTTTGGATGTTCTTAGCTAAGCCTCATCAGAAAGCTGTATGTTGATGAAGATTAGCCTCTCATGCCCTAATTTCTTTGACCCTTCGCTGGGGCTGATGCTTGTGTGTACTGTCCCTGAACTTGGTCAGTGATTAAGACCTTAAGGTCCAAGGCAGAGAAGAGGTCAGCTCCAAACCTTTCCCCTTGCCTTCTCAGCCCAGCTCCTTTCCAAGGCTGCCAACCGGAGCTGTTCACACTTAGTTTGCAAATGTGTGTCATGAAGCCAAGTCTCCACCACTATTGAGAAAGCAACTCACAGCGGCTCTTGACGGAGGATTTGTAAGGGCCAGGCCATCTCCATAGCTTGCTTTTCTCAGGCATTGGTGTCTGTTACCTGCTAAGCCAACATTTCAAGCTGAAACTAAAAAGGAAAGCATAACAAACAGCTTTCAACCCAACATTACATTTTCTGGCACCACAGTATTTCCCCAATATTTGATCTTTCTTCACGTTTACTGTTTTTTTATGGAACTTTCCTAAACATATCAGAGAATCCTCATGGCCTTTGTCAATACTAGAGTGTGAGTAAAGGCTGAGTCTTCTTAACAGTTTGGAACTGTCTTTTAATATGTTCTTTGATGATGATCACAGGGGAATCTCATTTTTAATAGCTTCCCCAAATAATGCCTCATACTTAGGCCTGGAGCAATTGTGAAATAGATTTATTGTGCTAAGTAATTTGAAAGCTGGCCTGAGAAAATGTCACCGTGAACAACAACAACAACAAAACCTACTTGGTGAAGTTTCTTGTATTTGGGGGCAGCTGTGTTTCTGTGTATCTGAGATAGTAATTACGTTACAATAGTAACAATCAAGTTCTTTAACACAGCCAGACTTAAAGTAATATTTCTGTACCAGTAAATTTTCGAAAATGGAGACAAGTCCATTTATCAGAACAGTACTAGTACTTCAAGGTGTGAAAGAGAGTAGATAGCTAGTTAGCTGGCTAGATGGATAGGTAGACAGATGGAGTCAAAATAGTAATCATTGATTTTCCTCTATACTACTTCAAATACATAATATTTACTTCCTTGATGCATTAGAGTATTCTATGTCTGAACACTGAAATTTGAAGGAAAAAATATGCCATATTCTTTTTAAATTAATAAATTCCAATGCCATATTTGATAGAGTTGAATGAAGATTACACATAAAGCTTTTAAAGATTAGTCTCTGCCAACTGATGGAAATAAATGAAGGCTTATTGGATCAGTGCCTCTCTTTTGAATGTGAGCCATGGGCCAAACATATTTCCAGTCGTTCCCATCTGTAAAGTTTCATTGTGATGCTGGGTATCCTAACCCTATGCTGTCCAGTGTGGTAGCCACTAGCCACGTGTGGCTATTTCAATTTACAGTCACAAAAGTGAAGTAAAAACAGTTGCTCAGTTGCGCTAGCACATCATTGCAGGAAGCTCTTTTGGACAGCTCAGACGTATACCAATGTATTCCAACTGATGTTTCCTAAAACCTAAGTCTGTAATGGTGCTACATACAAGAATGTCATTTCCCTCTTTGAAGTTTATGAAGCACATTAGGCTGTTGAAGACGGTGAGAAGTTGTGATTAAAGAAATTTGCTTTGACCTAGAATTTTCAAATTCCTTTGGCTTGGTAACCCCAGTAAACACCTAGTTAACAGCCTTTGGAAAACATTTGTCTCACCAAAAGACCAGGAGAATAGTGCAAAAAGTATTTTATTCTAAATCCTAAATGACTTTGTTTTCCCATATGAGCTCATCTTGTATTTCACTTAATTATAAACACATCTGAGTCCCTGGGTAGGGCACATGGCTAATATGCTTGGTTGCTAATTGAAAGATTGGAATAGGCTCCAGTCCACCCAGAGGCACCTCCAAAGAAAAGCCTGGTGACCTACTTCTAAAAAATCAGCCACTGAAACCCTTATATAGAGCCCAGGTCTACTCTGACATCCCTGGGGCTACCAAGAGTTGGCTTGACAGCGGTTGGTGGTGGATAAACTTGTCTACTTCTGGAAGTAAAGCTAGTCATGCATCCCTTGTATCATTCTTGCTTTATTTTAGATGCCTTTTTGGTTGGTTGGTCAGTTTCTCTGAAAGTGGTCTAAGATTCAATTGTTCTTTTCTGTACAGCTGAACCTGGTATCAAGTGTCACACTCTCCAAGTCTGCGTCAGAGGCTTCTCCACAGAGTTTACCTCATACTCCAACGACCCCAACCACCCCCATCACTCCCGTCACCCAAGGCCCCTCCGTCATCACCACCACCAGCATGCACACGGTGGGACCCATCCGCAGGCGGTACTCAGACAAATACAATGTGCCCATTACTTCAGGTAGATACTTCGTTTTTGCCTCATGTAGAATTATAATATTAATTTCTTGCAGATGAGCTGCTTTTTAAAAAGTGATAATTAATAGGACAATGATTCTTATTTAGCAGATATTGCGCAGAACCAAGAATTTTATAAGAATGCGGAAGTTAGACCACCATTTACATATGCATCTTTAATTAGGCAGGTAAGTAAATTATATGAAAAGGGGCACATATACATGGATATGTTATATTGATGAAGTAGATTTAAAACCATTTAGTATGCAAGCATGCTCAAACCTTTTCTATAAGGTTTTTTAAAACTGCAATATATAACATAATTGCTTTTGATTAAGTATTACAATACGATGTGATTATTAGGAAATTCATTTCACACAACAGTGAAAATGAGCCTGTTTAAAGATGGCAAGTCAATTATCACAAGCTACAGTAATCTCTGATCCCTAGAATTAATCTGAGCTCTAAATAATTACTGAGCTTTAATCAGCTAGTGAAATGTTTTGCATTTCTCTTTGATTCTGCTTTGTGAATGACTAATAAATTAATATTTCTGTACGGAAACAAATAAAAATTCAAAACAATTAGATAATTCCATTTTGAATTTTGCTATTGAACTGTTAAACACAACCATTAATCTTAGATCATTTTGTGAAACCTTTCTTAGGATTTAGCCCCGAATCACTGTCATTTTATATTTTCAAGAAACTGTGTAAGGACGAGTCTGCTGATTTGGTCATAAATTATCTCCTTCTGTTACTGTCTGCTACATAGGCCATTCTCGAATCTCCAGAAAAGCAGCTAACACTAAACGAAATTTATAACTGGTTCACACGAATGTTTGCTTACTTCCGGCGAAATGCAGCCACGTGGAAGGTAAGTTCTCTCTAAGGCCTGTTCAGCCTTGGTTCTTGCCATTTATAGAGTAGAATTTGTTGTTGGTATAATAAGGTCGTTGTATGATAAGGAAGTCACATTAATACTGTTTCGACACACTCAACTATAGGAATATTTGATTGAGGGAATAGTTGCATTGTAGTTGAAATGCTCCTGTGGAAGACTCCCATTACATTGGGATTACATGGGCCAACCAGTAAAACCTCCTCTCTCTGGTCAGAATTTGTAGGGAAAAGGAGATGGCCCATATGTTGAGGTTGTCCTATAACTGACACCAGACTCATTCTTTTCGGTCTTTTAACACAGCCAGTATTTGCAGAAATGCATAATTTACTTGTTTTTTGACCAGCTGGAACCTGGACACAACCTTCATTGGTTGGATGAAAAGCCCATTGATCCATTTAGTGGAGGCAGCTATGCAATCCAAGAACTAGCACTTGAATATGGGAGTTACTAAGGGAGAACACAATGAAGTATTAAATAGGTTGTCCCTTAGAGAACCACAAACACCCAGGAAGAAAAGTAGCTTCTGAGTTACACATCATCACTATTATATCATTTGTTATAAAACTGGTCAAATTCCATAGCTCCATGTTGACTGTCCCCAACACCACCTAGGGTCACGTGACATACCTCATTCCAAGGAAGTTTTCCTAGTTTAGCAATTGGTTCACAGATGCCATTAGTATTTATTCTGTTGTATTGGAGTAAACCCTCCCAAGTTTTCGGATTTTCCCTCATTCCATTTTTTTCATTTTTACTACTTGGAATTTTTGTAACTACTATGCTCCAGGCAAAATACAGCCATTTTAGGATATTTTACATGTCATTATTTTAAATAGGATAGGGATTTATTATAGGATGCAAGGAAAACTTACTTTGCTTGAAATAAATGTCTTCCTTTATGAATTCCAATTGTATATATGGGAAAGAACATTTCCTTTGTTAAGTTCTTGGTCAATTAGCGTTTTAATTGAAAATGAATATTCCCTACATAGAATTAGTTTATCAACTTTACAGTGCTGTGAGTATCCTTTCATTTCCATTAAAACACATGGGCACTGAGGGGAACATATGTTCAAAATCTTATCCTCTTGTCCTCAGCCTGACTTGAGAGATAAAGTACAATGGCTCTTTAGTTTAAGAACGCTTTTCAAAATTTAGGAGTATAAACATGAAGCATTTTCTTCAAATTGCCTTTTATTAACACACATGATCAAAGTAGAAAATATATGAATATGATGTTTAAGCTCAGATCTTTAGGCATAATCGTCTTTTTAGAAAGTTCTTGATTTCTGGTTGCTTTACGCTTCGATGTACAGTCTTGGAAAACAGAGCACAGGCAGATCTTCAGAAAAAATTTTTTTTTCTTTTCACAAGTAGCTACTGTAGGCCATTTAGTTTTATACCTTTTGATACCCTGGTGAATTATTTTCAAACATGAAACATCACACAATAATTAGGATGAGGAGATTTCTTTCCCAGTAATTCTCCCCTGCATGTAAACATGCCATGCCGTGTCTGGATCTCTTAAGGAAATTTGCATGGGTTTGTTTGCTTATTTGAACCTCCCTGGTATTGTTCTAGGAGGTAATTTCAGACCCTTCTGCTGTGCCTTTGTGCAGTATAAAAGAAAGTGCTTATTTAAAGGCCAGGCTACACTTCATAGGCAAAGAAATTTGTCCTGCCAACTACACACACTAATGAACGTTTTGGGTTTAGAGGGTTTTTGTTGTTGTTATTTTAAGAAAACCTCTCAAACTTTTTTGATTCAAGGGTGTCCTTTGATAGTCACCCTGGTATCTTTAATCTGCCCCAATTATGCTGACATCGCTCAGACTCTCTTGGGAATTTATCCTATAGATGTTCTTACGAGCAGTCCTTCACACCATGCAATAAAACTTCTCACTATCTTCTCAGTACTCCATGTTGGAGAAAACAAGTCATCCTTATCCAGCTTCAACTCCCCTCACAAAGTCACCAAATATAGGAAACACCTCCCAGAGCATCAGGCTTGGCCACCTTTAAGGATAATGTAGTGAGGAAGTGTTACAGGTATGGAAGAGGAAGGATGTAAAATGTTGGAGCGATAGCTGTATTACCAGGGCTTACCAAGGTGTGTGAGGGGTGATGTATACATCAATTTCTCATGCCCCAACTGGGTGGCCTACTTTTTCTGTATAACAAGAGAGTTTTCAGTACATGAGTCTATTTGGAATACCCTCATGTCCTATGTTTAGTCTTGGTCAATAAGCTCAATCAGAAAAATTAAAGAAATGAAGCCATGCTTATTACTGTATTCAGTAAGGGTTGTGAATTTTCCTGAAACTCAAAGGAAAAGATGAGATATTCTCTGATGTTAAAAATACCTCAGCCTGGAGTTGAGATCTTCCTGATAGACTGTCCGTATATCAAAGGTCTCAGCTTAGGAATGACCAGAAGTGACGTTTAATTGTAAGAAAGAAATCTGTATCTGTAGAAACCATCAGCTGCAGGAATATCGTCGTTTTGCCGTTGGGAGTTTTACCCATGTGTTGCGTTGGCAGTTTCTCAATTTATAAGGGCCAACTTGCATGTATATTTGGAGAGGTAAAACATAACTTGATGATGGCCGCTGATCCATTGGGGGTCACTTCACTCCCTGGTCCTGTCAGTTACACAAGGTGACACTCTCAATGGTAGAAATCCAATTTAGAAGTATTCTTAATCAGAGAAAACTATGGAAGGTTTTACAGCCAGAGAACAAAACTGTATTGAACAATGTTAACCGAGTCATCATCTTTCATAGTTAAGAAAACGACCCACAATTTTTATGGGCTTAGAGCTTATCTTGAAGTCATTGACGATAGTTTTGGATTTGTACTACAAAACCTATTTTGGGCTTTTATGCGTATTAAACAATTTCTTCTGGTCAGTTATGACCAGTCTAGACTGAAATGCTCAAAGTACAGTTCATGATTTAGTACAGTTGATGATGATTTTGGTATTTTAAACTTTGCTTTTGGAAAAGACGCCCTTAACCACCAAGAGGTCATCCACAGGGGTGGCAGACACAGCATGTGGGGATGGTTTTACAAATGGGGACTATAAGGCTGAATTTACTGCTGTTTTTGGAGTCTTTTCTTATAGAAAATATAATGTTTTCTCTTTTATACTTGCTGCAGAATGCAGTGCGTCATAATCTTAGCCTTCACAAGTGTTTTGTGCGAGTAGAAAACGTTAAAGGGGCAGTATGGACAGTGGATGAAGTAGAATTCCAAAAACGAAGGCCACAAAAGATCAGTGGGTACGTCCACCATGTTTGAACTTCTTAGCCTAGCTTGGATTGTGCTAACAAGTATAACGTAGAGGCTTTTGGCTGCTAGACGGTGTTAGACCAAAGAACTGGTTTCACGTTGTCTGAGTTAAGGGAAGCAAAAAAGCATTTCATCCCTCCTGTTTTGTATGCCCACCAGTCCCCCTGCCCTGCTTGCTGGTCTTTGTTGCATCACATGCTAGTAGCTTTTAGGTGGCAATGCATATTAACCCTCACAAACCATTTGCTTATGCTTATTGCATTTTATTTTCTTTTTCCTGTTCCCTGTATTGGATGTCTGTTCTGCCCCCAACCCCGTCTCCTTTTGTTGCCACTTCATCTCCTTTGCTGCTGCTCCTATCCCAGGGTGCCATTCGCACCAACCTCTCACTGCATAAGTGCTTTATCAGAGTAGAGGATGAGTTTGGGTCCTTTTGGACAGTTGATGATGAAGAGTTTAAACGTGGCCGCCATATTCAACGAGGCCGTCCTCGCAAATACTGCCCCGATGAAAACTTTGACGAGCTTGTCGCACAGTAAGAGCCTTTACTTGCTTTTGTTTTTTTTTTCTGCTGTTGCTTTGGCTTTGCATGGTTGACTCATCCCATGTATTTTACATTTCACCACGTAGCAGTGCCACGGCTTTCTGCAATGGAACTAAATTGTGTGATTTGTACATGTAATTCTCTCGTTTCTCTTTGGAACACCAGTGCCTTGAATAATGCTTTTTTGACGTCTTTAATGCAAATGTTGGTTGTATCACGATTCAGCAGCTTATGGGGACCCTAACAGTAAATACTTTTGCTTGACCCTTAATTCCTCCAAGTGAAAAGGGAAACTAATTTAAAGTGAGAATGTGCATTCAGTGGGGTTCATTTCTTCTCGTTTGCTCACTCAGCATAATAATATAAATGTAATGAAATAATGATTAAAATGCTTCAAGCAGAGGAAAGAAATTAATAAGAGTACGTACACTTCCTATAAAGGCCACCACTAAGTGGAGGTAATTTCCTACTGGAAGCCACTCCTTTCCTTCGGTGTCTCCTGTATGATTATTTAGTATTTTGACTCTTAGTAGTCTAGACGATATCTTTTCTTCATTTAGTCAATTAATGGAGACAGCGTCCCACATTCCCCACACCCTCCCGTACTTGGCTGTGCAAGAAGGATTGAAACCCAACCTTCAGTTACTTAAGAAGGCGCCTCCCCTTCCCTAGGCCATAAACGTGCCTTGGAGGTCTTCCTCCAGAGCCAGCCTGCCATTCGTTACTCACATAGTCCATCTAGAGCTCAAATCATGACAGTACTTAAGGGCCAGGATTCCCCCTGCACACTCCCAGGAAACCCTGCCGGCAGCCTGCTGACCACCCCCGCATAATACCCAAGCCTGCTGCTTCTCTCTTTGCGTCAGGGTGACTTCTAAAACTTTGCGGGATACAAAATCTAGTGCCCAAGCCTGTTATTACTTAGCAAGAATTTATACCCAGTTGCCTCCACTGGCAAAGTCTGTTCCCAGAGGTGTTAACACAGACCAGCCCTATAAAGCTAGGGGATAGAGGGATAAAGCCTTATTTTTCTTGGGCTTAGTCACTGGGAGAAATTTCTGATTTGGAAGGATACCAGCAAGCTTGAAAGAAAACTTAGCTAAGAGCTCGGGAGGTGATTGCGTTTAACTTTGAGTTTTTATCTTTCTCTCATACAGTAACCCTTCCCTTATTAAAAACATGCAGAGCAGCCACACCTACTGCGCGCCCCTCAACGCGGCTTTACAGGTAAGATTAATAGCCACCCCGAACGTGCGACAGAGGCACATGGCTTCCCCCACTCATTGCAAAATATATTAGCCTCACTCTAATTAGATATTAAATTTTAATTCCGTTAAACTTTTTTCTTAAGTGCACAAAGCATCGCACTCCCTGGAGGCAAACACATCGGGCTGCTTCAGCATTAGCAGGATGCTTAGCATTTTGAATATTGTGGCAAAAAAATTAAAAGTTCACTTATTAATATTTATCAGCAGTATCATAATTTCCATCCTCTTATTTCAGAATTTCACTTGAGGCAAAAATACCACAAGTGTAATTACTCTAGCACAGCTATTAATGTGCAGGATGATAGGCCACTGTGTCACATGACCTTCTATTGTTCACGGGTTTAAAGAGAAAGCAGAGCTCTTTACGTCTTCTTTTAAAGTCTATTTGTGCATCTTTCCTTTTGTCCGGGGGAATTGGGCTCGCTCTGTAAAAGTAAACTGTTTTTGTTCGGCAGATAGAGGTGTTTAAGAACAGCCCTTTAGGTTTTGAGCACATTGCTCAAGCTTACATAATAAGCACACACAAGGTTTGTTTCCTCCTGACACACCACGCACTTGTTATATAACCAGCGTAGCTTAGGGATGAAGATGCCGGTATGGAGCCAGATTGAGAATCCCTCCCAAGTAGGTGTTACCAGGGCAGGCCTCCTACTGATTGTATTTCTTAGTTACCACAGAGAAAAATCACCTCTTCAGTCTTGGAGAATACTTCGGTATCACTTCATTAAAGTCCACCTCAGAGATTTCATAGATAGGTAACCAGTATCCTGTGCCAACTATTCTGGAAGACAGGCCAAGGAAGGAAATTTTGGTAACTTCTAAATTGCATATTTTATGTCCCTGGGTGGTGTAAACAGTTAAATGCTCAACTACTCGCCAAGACAATGGCAGTTAGTACTCACCCAGAGGCGCCTCTGAAGACAGGCCTGAAGATCTGCTTCGCAAAGTTCACAGCCTGGAAAATCCTGTAGAGCGTGGGGTTGCCATGAGTTGGAATTGACTGAGTGGCAACTAACAACAACCAGAAAACATATTTTAAAGATAAATATGGCATTTATAATTCAATACTAGAACACATATCCTCAATGGGGCAGTGTCCGTCAAAGATTGGTTCTTCACTATTAAAATGGTGCCTGGCCCTCCACAGAGCCACAACACGTGAACAGATACATAGCATATCTGTGGTATTGAAATTTCACTGAGGGCAGAGTGGGTAGAAGTGGCAAATAAGGAGAGAAAAAGTATAAAACAGCCTTCTTAGAGGGTAGTTAATGAACAGATGGTTGAGAGACACTGCTGTATGGAAACAGAGTGGGATAAGGTGGAGATAATGATGATGGGAGCCCTGGTCCTCTATATTCATGAACCAAATATTTATTGAGGACCTACTGTGTGTGCCCTATGGAATTCTTTCCCCAGGTTACTCAGAAGAGGCTTCAGCCTCCCCACAATGGATGACCCACCTTAAGTGCAGTTACAGTTTAGAGGCAAATTCACTGAACTTGCCATTTCAACGATCATTTATTTTTAGCCTGAACCAAATTTAATGGGAAAACGACTTTGTGCGTTTCTTTTAATTACTTGTAGTTTATGCAGTAACTTCAGGAAAGCAAATGAAAGCGAGCGTTGATGCCGCCACTGTAAATACCACTCATTAGTAACTTTTTTTCCCTGGAGTCTTGTGAGGTGTGAATTTAAAGGCTGCTCTATCTGGCATGGTATTGAGATTACAGGCACATTTTACATTCATGAGGCAGAAAGGCAGAAGAAAAAAAAAAAAAGGCAGTCATCCCGCATCCTCTGGATTCTCCAAGTCACGTGACTAATTTCAATTAGAGAGCTTTATCAATATAGAACTTTTCTTGTTTCATCTCCAAAACATTTGTTCTTTGCATTCTCTGCACCCTTTCTAGTTTCTTAGGAGAGCCCAAAAATTATCCGGCAGTTTGCCAGGAACGTTTTATGTCAGTAATGAAGTGAAGTGAATGAATTGGTATCGGTTCCTAATTTCAGGAGTGAATTTTTCCCCCTCTCCTATATAGGGTCGCTGTGAGTCAGACTCGACAGCAATGGCTTTGGGTTTGGTGTTTTTCTCTGAGCTTGGACCCTTGATCAGTAGACAGTATCATACCACAACTCGCTGCCATGCAAATTAAAGGTTCTCCCAGCAGGCCTTCCTTTCTGCAATCACCCATTTCCATTTTTCAAGACAAGTAAAAATAATAGTGGAACAATCTCTTTAAAAAAAAAATACTAGAGCAACATAATGGATGATATACAACATATAAAATAGGACAGCAGAATCCACTACAGAAATAAAACATGGGACTTGGGACAGATTGCATTATGCTCTGAAAAAGTGAAGTAACTAAGGGTAACCGTAAAGCTTCATATTTATAGACTGTCTTCTCCCCCCCCACCACCCCCCCGCCCCCGAGGATCTCACAGTCGTTAACGTTCCAGGAGCCGCGGTACTTAACAGACCCTGCACCATTACTTAAGCACCTTCATTTTTTTTTTTTTTTTTTTGGCAAAGGTGCCAGTTTGATAGGATGCCTCTTACTGTGTATAGGACCATTTATATAATTAAGTCCATTACAGAAATTGTTACTCACCTGCTCCTCAGTGGACATCAGCTGACAAAAAAGAACCACTTGGTTAGGCATAAGCAGTTGATGAAAAATTTTTTTGCCTTAGGTGGGATGGTGATCATTCACTCAACAAAGAGTTCTCAAGTGGCTCTATTGCATATCCAAACCAAACCAGTTGTCATCAAATTGATCCAACTCATGGTGACCCCACATGTGCTTTATGAAGCACAGCTCTACTCTGTAATATGTGGGGTTGCCATAAGTTGGAATCAACTCGATGGATGCTGGTTTCTAGTTATCGCATGTCTGGTATGAGGTTCTTTTTGTAGCCCATTCGAACATTTCTTTTAAAGGCACAGTAAAAGATAAGCTGGTTTTTCTTCATTTACATCTTCCTTGTCTGACAAGCAAGGACCAATGTAAAAGCAAAAAACCAAACCTGATGCTGTTTAGTCTGTTCCATTGACTCATGGGGACCCCATGTATTACTGAGTAGAACCTCTCCATGGGGTTTTCTTGGCTGTCATCTTTATGGATTGATGTAAGTACTTGCCCATTAGATGCATCTCACCACTGTAACTGTAGAGCCTCAGGCCATGTTTTGTGATTCTATCCTTATCAGAAATGACTTTGACCTAGAACACTTCTAGAGCCAAAGAGAGCAAACAGTCATCTCAGAAAAGCTGTGCTGTCACCAGCTTGTCCTGATTTGCCTGGGACTTTCCCAGTGTTTGTTAGCATTGTAAGTCCGATATCCCCAGAATACCCCCAGTCCCAGGCAAACTGGACAGTTGGTCATCCTACCTGTGAGATTTACTTAACACATGAAATTTACTCTGTCTTTCAACTGGACTTCAGTTCTTTGAGGAATCAAACATGTTTAGGACATATTCTCATGTACATTTCCATTTTTGTTTTTACTTCTCAGGTTTTTGTTGTGGAGTTTACATCTCAGTTTTTGACTTGAGAAGCTACTAGAATACCAAGCTAGAGATGGTCCCATTTTTGCCACATTCTTACTATGTAGTCATAAAATTATCTTCTGAGAGCTGATCTTGTGATCTCTCCAGTGGGAGGAGGCTCGGATGATCAGCCTAGCAGAACTTCCATGACTGGGAGGGGCATGACCACTGTGTTGTCTCAAATACAAGCAGTTAAGATGCTTGTCCAGCTGCAGTTTGCAAAGAAAATAATTCTGGCAACAGCTTTTGCTCTTGCTCTGCCAAAAAAAAAAAAAAAAAAAAGCTTTATTGCAATTACCGGAGATCTATGTGGAAAAAAAAAAGCACTTGATGCAAATTATTTAACAAACCGTAGGAAAGCAGTGAATGCTCAGAACTTAAGTTTATCAAAATGAGTTCACATTTGGAAAATAAAACCTTTGCACTTTTTAAAAGGAGGCAGATGATACCCAAATTCAGAAATGGAGGGAACGAAAAGCAGTGGGCCTGCAGAGGCCTGACTGGGAAATAGTTCATTAGCCAGCGCTGTGTTAGGTGAGTGTGCGCAGGTCTTCAACTCCGGCCTTGTATCTAGAAGGCGTTTCTGGCTTTGGGTTTTGAACTGTGAGGGAGACTGCAACTGTTGTAAACAGGCAGATCCCTGCAGCCCAGCTTTGCAACCTTTCTGTCTTCATTTTTTGGCTCTTATTTTCTCTTCAGAGCCAGGATTTCTAGAATATTTTGGACTCTTGTATGACTGGCCAATTGAAGACACCATGCCAGATTGTCTTGTGATGGCACTTTTTCCTCATTAGAATGGAAAACCAGTCATCGTGTAGTCTGCAAGAGTACCGTTTTGATAAATCTTGGTCTGATCACAGCTGCCAATTTTTGAAAGTCTGCCCTCTTTAATAAAATGAAAAGGCACTACCCAAATGAAGCAAATATGGCAACTTGAATCCAGTGGTGTATTGGACTATTGTTTGCGTTTAAGAGCAGGAGCCCAGTTTATTCAAGTGCAGTAGAACAGGAAATGAATAATGTCCCACAATAGAGTTGATGATTTCTTTCTCCCACCTCCCGTCCCCAACCCCATTTTCACACTTTTTTGCTGACACTCATCTGGAGTGACTTTGTCACCTTTAATATGGACATACTGAAATACCAAAAAGAAATAAGATTAGACCTTCCTTTTGCCAGGAATTTTTTTCTTCAGTCCTAAATTTCCAGGAGATTGGGCTGAGCCTGGAAGATTGCATGGTGCTACCTTTTACCATTATCTCAGACTACGCTAAACAGATTCAAAAACCATTAAAACGGAAATGAGGACGGGGAAAGATAAAACTTGATTCGATTCTATAATCTCTTCTTTTTCTATAGGATCTAAGAGGTAAATGTTTATGGAAGTTCTCATAAGTTTGAGCTATGCGGCCAGAATAATCTGATCAAATCTCTAATATCCAATAGTGGAGTCATCAAAATGGATAAAGAAATGAAAATCCCATTATATTTCACTGTGATCTGGAAATATTCAGTTCCTCTTGAAAAAAAGGCATCAGACATAAACTTTATCTTGCTCCTCATATTAGATAGTCTCATCTGAACCATGTGACTCTACCCAGCAGGTCCAAACTGAGTCCCTTCTTTGCTCCAGTGCTTTGGTCCCCCCAGCTAGCTCTTCAAAACCAAGCTTGGAACATGTGCCACAAAGTCCTATACACTCAATACGCACTTGTATTGCCAACCACAGTATAATGAACCGGAGATTATTGTGTCCACCCATAACGAATAGTTTTCCTGTCTATGCATACCCTATGTCTTCATAAGTTTTCTCTTGATTGGTGGCAGGCTTCAATGGCTGAGAATAGTATACCTCTATACACTACCGCTTCCATGGGAAATCCCACTCTGGGCAACTTAGCCAGCGCCATACGGGAAGAGCTGAACGGCGCAATGGAGCATACCAACAGCAACGAGAGTGACAGCAGTCCAGGCCGATCCCCTATGCAAGCCGTGTGAGTACTGTCCCCCCAGAAAATCTGTGCTTGCAGGCTCGTACTCCCTGTTTGATGTGCACACAAGCCCTTCTTTGGCAATTTTTACACCTTTTTTGGTAATTTCTCATTTCCTACAGCACAGGTAGAAGTTGGTGCTTCTAGAAATGTTTAGCTCAGTTAGTGCATAAAAGGACCATTTACTGACTTTCCCCTAAAAGCCATCAGCTTTATCCAGCCCTACAAGTGCACACAGCAATAAAATGGGAAACGTGTTTGCTTTCTTTCTCTTCCTTGCAACTGGGGGCCATTGTTTAAGCCGCACTCCTTTTTACTCCTAAAATGAGTACACGTCTCTATGAAGAAGTCTGGAGTTTGTTCACCTTTCAGGCCTATCGAGCTGGCAGGGAGAAGAAGGTGCTTGTTTACCTGGTTGTGCAGCAAGCTTCACCGTGACTGTGGGGCTGCAGCATTATTACCAAGCATTAATGATGGCACAAATGAAAGGTGGCATGATTTATAGATTGCACTTCAAATATCAAAAGGAAAATTAATAGGAGCATTATAGAAGCAGACGGCAGGATAATGAGTGCACATATAACCGAACGAAGTCATGGGCGATGGCTGGCCAGGCTGAATGTGAATGGCACCAGGGCTGGGCAAATGAAGACTCGGATGCCCGTGCAGGTGGGTGATGGGAGGAAATTGGTGTGGCTATCAATAACCCCCCTCTCTCCCAGAAAAATTAGAAAACAGAGAAAAGAAACCACAGTATCCCAAATGGTTGGACTTACAGAGGGTGCTGTGGCACATCCCAGCCTCTGGTGTTAGCACATTCCCATAAAAACTCTTGTCCACTTGAAGGAATAAACCAATTGAATGTTTGTTATACTGTCAGCTCCTAGAACAGGCCCCTTGTCTACACATTCTTTCTGAGTTACTGACCAACTTCTTATTTTAAGATCATTTGAGTGATAGGAATGGAAAATATGACCTGTAGCAATTAGAAGCACAATGAATTGGCATCTAATGACAACGAAACGAAAAAAAAAAAAAAGCTTTCTGCCAGCATAATTGGAGGGTTCAGGGGATCTTGAAATTTATTTCCTAGCATTTGAATTTCATGCCCAGAGTGCTTTGAAAAAGATCTTTAAAGATGGAAATAATCATTTTTAATTTATAGGAGCAGTCTCTCAGCATTTACTTCACAACATTTTGAGAGTGTGTTTATCTTTCACACTGAGGGTGCCGTATGTCATACTTTCTAAAGCCACCTCGTGTTTCCGACTTTATTGTTACCACTGTCATCTTTAAATCATTGTGATGACAGGAGTATTCACCCAGATACTGAGGAAGTTCAGAGCAAATGTAAATTGGCATATAAGCTACTTCAAGAAATACTCATTAGAGCAAGAATGTCTGAAGTTACTGAATGGAAGAGATGCTATTTCTCATAACCTATAAGAACTGGGAGGTTTCATTGATGTATATTCCTGTTATTTAGTACAAAGAATCATTAGGAAGAGAAAAGAGAGCTACTGGGATGAAAACCTCCCAGGCAACAGTTTTAGGGCGATGCTGATTCTGCTGTACAAAAGAAAACTCTGGCTTAATTTTGTTTAACAACTTTGAACTAATCCCAGTATTACCAAAAACGTTTTACAACACTCATCAGACGTTTTACTGAAACAAAGGTTTCAACTGGTTCCTTTTTCCTAAAGAAACCCTATATGAAGGTGTCAAAATTGCAGACATTGTTGGTCAGATCTCATAGGTTTATACTTCTGCTGAAGGTAATCATATGTCAACAGGAGATCCCCTATGCCTGCTATCAGCGTCACAGACAGTTACTTCTCCTGACCCCCTACTTCCATTAAGCGAATTCCGTAATGACATAACCTGCTATGATGCAAATTGTTGGTTTTTGTTTGAAACCTTCCCAGTCTGTTGGAATAAATCAAGCCTTAAGCCTTATGGCAAGGTTTAAAGGACCAAGGTTTAAAGGACCGTGGTAGTAAGGGAGCTCAGCTAATATGTGCTGTTGAAACAGCATTCTTCATTCTTACCCTTTTTGTGACACTCAGATACCACTACATTTCGGTTCTCTTTTGAAACGCTAGAAAGTAGTCGCATAATTACGGCTTTGGGGCATTATGCTTTTATCCTGATGGGAGCTAAAGGGGCTACAAAGCAAAATACTCCATGCTGTGCACACCCCCAGAACACAATGACTTTAAACACTAGTCAGCTTTATTTAAAAACTCTCGTGTTCCCAGAGTGGCTAAACAAAGGAATTACTCAGATGTAAGGGGAAGGGAAACATGTGGTTTTGCGGTTATTCTTTGGGAGTCCTTTCGGAAGTAGGAATCGAAGAGAAAGAGGGGGTGGTAGCCTCCAAGGGGAAGACACGCAGCCCCAAGGACCAGGAGACTCGGTGGGTATGGGTGAAGGCACTGTTGCTTACGCATTTTGCCTCTTACCTGAAATGTATCTCATATGGAAATCCATGCGCTTTTATTCTCTGAAGCAATGGATGCCTATCCTACTTTTGCCATACCCTGGGGGTATCTACTTTACCCAACAAATATCCTGGAATTGGATTTCATTTTTCTAGAGTTTTCCAAAGCCTTAGTATCTAACCTTAGTATCTTGGGGTTGTCACACAATAGATCTAGTTAGTTGGGGAGCCGTTACACACTGGGATCATGCCAACAGTCACGATAGGGTCATAACCTGTTTCTTGGGGGTAGTAAACTGTCATAATGAATTTTGTCTCCAAATTTAAAGGAAAAACAAAATATTCTTTAATGTTGTCCAGTTGTGTTTTGTTGGGGACTTAACATGTATCTGATTTACTTCTTGCCAAACAAAACATTTGCCAAAGTCCACAATTGTGTAAAGCAAAGAACTTCATTAAGTGTGTTTAGTTTCTTGTAGGGTTGCTCGTACCCCATCTTAAAGATGTGATTCATCTTGTATTTTCAGGTTTGTCAACCTGAAAAGATTAATAAATCTGCTCATTACAAAAAATGCAACTGGGAAAATGTTGACAAACCATACTTGAACGTCAATATACCGCTAAGTAAAAACACAGATTCCTATCCAGTGACCATCAGTGGAACCCTGTGATCAGTGGCAATAAAAGGGGTCATTATGAAATAACAATTCTCGAGTGAAAATATGAAACCAAAACACAAAGAAATGTTCATCTTTGTCAATAATCCAAGAGATACTATTTAAGGCAAGCTGAGCTTACATGGTACCTGTTAAGTAACAAAATATTTTTAAGAGGTAATACTTAGTGCAGATGAGGTTGAGTCTAATTGATATTTCCCCTTTAGAAATTAATACCACAGTAAATCATAAGAACCATAAAGATGCCTTGACCTTTGCTCCAACAATTCCATTCTCAGAAATTTATCCAAAGGAGGTAAATCAGCAGAAGTAGGAAGATTAATGGGTACAAATGGTCACCGTATTATATAAATGGGGGGGTGGGAGGGGAGACGACAACCACAAAATGCCCAGTATTAAGAGAACGGCCCTCAATGAGATGGATTGGCCATAACAATAGCCTCAAACATAGCAATGATTGTAAGAATGGTGCAGGACTGGGCAGTGTTTTGCTCTGTTTCACATGGGGTCACTATGAGGCAGAACTGACAGGATGGCATCTAACAATGTATATCAACACAATGGAATCTCATATAATCATAAAAGTTATCATTGTAAAGTAAACTAACATAAACAGCACTCTACAGCTAACAATAGCAATGTCCCTACCGTGCTTACATGATGTAAAAATATGACACTAAATGAAAGGGGATAGGTAGGCTAAAACAAAACAATAGACATTAGAGTTTATTGGTGGGTTTTTTTTTTTTAATGGAGTAATAATCGATACAGCTAATTCTTCCCAAAAGAATGCATGGCATCTTACCAGGGCTGGCCTCACAGGCAGGCAGCGTGTGCATTACACAGGGCTCCCTGCTTAGAAGGGCCCCACCCGTGGTTTAATGCTCTGCTGTTGCTGTCTTGAAATATGAACTAGGAGCCCCCTCTCATTTTGCACGGGGCCGCACAAATGATGTAGCCAGCCGTGGGTCTTACTACAGAAACATGGACAAATAGGACCTTTCAAAACCTGTAAGTAGATGGAGAACCACGTGTAAAATGTACTACGATGCAACTTTGCTATATTCTGTTTTGCAAATAGTTCTTTTTTTTTTTTTTTTTTTTAAGAATATGGGCAGGATTATTTTTTAAAGGTATTTATCCTGACATCTATCCCCCAACCTCCCTCTACGCTGTGCTAATTTTAGAGTCAGTTGGCTTTCGGAAGATTCCCGTCTTCCAGGGCAGTCCAGCGCACTCCTCTGTTTGTTTTTAAATGGTTCAAGTGGCCTTTGGGGTTTGCATACATCATCAATTATTTAGGAAGCCAACCATCCCAAGCACCACCTCTTACTACTAATACTTGATAACGTCAATTAAAAAACCCTCCCTTCTGCCAGCTTGTCCCAGCGACGGGACCTTTTTTTTTTTTTAACGTGAATGGTTCTTTTACATATCAAAAGCCCTGCAACAAAAAGTAATTTGTATTTGCAAAGGATTGGTTGTAAATATGATTTACGAACATTTCTCAGTTGTTATCAGAGAGGTTTTGTGTGCTCACCCACAGTCCCCTCCGAGTGAACCACGTGCTGATCGTAATGAGAAAGTTGGCAGATCGCATCGCAGCCGCGCACAGTCCGGTGGCCACTACCAGCCGGGCCTCATGTTTTGCCTTGTTTACAGCTGACAGCGTTATTATTCTGATTGGGGTTCTGCTTCCTTATCATATTGTTGTGTTGAGCGCGCCTTTTCCTCTCCGTTTGTGTTCCCTGGCAGGGCTTTTCTTGCCTTATTGACAGTTTGTAAAAATATGCATTAATTTGGAGTTTCAAGCATGTATCATGGTGTCTCTTTGCTGTGTTTGCTTGAAGTTGATTAATGATAGAACCTCACTTGGGGTCGTTCTCTGGAGAGTTCTTTCACAGGTTCTGCATGTTAACTAGCAAAGCAGAACACACAGCGAGCCACGATTAGCCCAGCCTCCCGCGCTCAGTGGTCTCCACACAAACCACCGTTGCATTACAGACTCTTATTGCATGTAATTACCTGAAGATTTGTATTCATCCACCCAGGATGCCACCACAGGGCCTGTTGTCGGGTACTCAGAAGTGTGGTCCTAGGACTGTTGGCATGACCTGGGAACTTGTTAGGAATGCAGATTCTCAGGCCCCAGACCTGCTGAATCACACTGTGCATTGTAACAGGGTGCCCAGGTGATTCACGGGCATGCTCAGATGTGAGAAGCAACACTGTGCAGGACATTAAGTTCTTACAGAACACAGCACCTTCCAGTGGCACTTTCTGCCATGATAGGAATGTTCTGTCTTTGCCCCATCGAGTACGTTAACTGAAACGTGGCCACTGCGACCAAGGAGCTCAGTTTTACATTTCAGTTAATTTTACTTTAAATAACCACGTGGGGCAGGTGACAACAACATTGGAGACTGCACTTCTAGACTGTGGCTTCTGTGTTGCCCAAGAAAAGCCAGACTCACGTCATGTCAGGCAGTTCCGTCTCTGAACCTCTTCTTGTTTTTCCAGGCATCCCGTACATGTCAAAGAAGAGCCCCTGGATCCAGAGGAAGCTGAAGGGCCTCTATCCTTAGTGACAACAGCCAACCACAGTCCAGATTTTGACCATGACAGAGATTATGAAGATGAACCAGTAAATGAGGACATGGAGTGACCCCCGAGAAGGAAGATCGGAAAAAAACAAAACCCGTCAAAAATGAGCAGTGAAAGCGTTCTCCACTTGTTGTACAGTCTGGAGGATTTTCACTACATTTTGACAACTCTGAAATGTGTTAACTTTTAGTGCCATCAAGAATCCCATTTGGGAGTATTTTTGATTTTTCTACTTTTTGTTGAAAAAGGAATTTGTACTCTGTGCATTGGATGGACTTGTTTGGTACTTGGGATTTTCCTCTCTTAACAGTCAACATCAGTGTTGTAAATTTGTTAAACTGATTCACTTCTAGCAGCAGACTTTGAACTGCAGTCCTGCCGATATTCGACACTGGGACACCGACTGAGCATGTACACCTAAGCTGCAGACCAAGCCTTTGCCCAGAATTTAAGGATTCCAATGGACGACCTATTTGCACAGTACTGCATGTTGATATCACTGCCTTTACTCCATTTTTTTTTTTTTTTTTTTTTTTTTGCTTCCAGTTGGGACGGGGAAGGCCTTTGTGTGTGTATTGGGGGGAGGGGTTAAAAATAATTATCCCAAACTTTTTAATGTATTGCTTTTTTTTTTTTTTTTTTTTGCTTCTACTATACCATTTTAAGTTCTGACCTCAGGCCTCCATTTGGGCCCACGGCCTCTTGGAGGCTTCAAGTTTTCTGTACCTTGTGATGAATGTTAATAGGTGTTTTTATTATACAAAGCTGAATGTCATTTCTCGTTTGTAGCTTTCTGTCACTCATTCAATTTTCCTACAGACATCACCATGTTTTCTCTAAAGTCAGAAAACATTCCGTTTTGGTCTTTTTCAAAAAGGTCCCAAATGCTGCACTCAACATACACGTGAAGGTCCTCTCACACAGACGTGAAGTCCTGCCAGAAAGAGAATGACTGACAGAAAAAAAAAAAGACACACTCTAGAAATAATGCAGATTCATTCCACACAAAGCAGTATTGGGGTGGGTGGGAAGGGGTTTAGTTTTTTTTTGTTTTTTTTTTTTGCGGCAACCATCATTCTTAATAAATGTCACAGCATTTTACCAGCACGAGGAAACCTAGGCAGCACCAAGAAAGAAAATCCCATAATAATCACACTGACAATATGGCCATGGAAGGCTCACCCTTGTAGGACCAAGTTGCAATGGGCTGTGGGCTCCCTGTTGGTATAACCGTAACTGGTGCGTAGGTTGCTTTGTTTGTAAAATGGCCAAAAAGCTGGCTTCCCTAAGCAACTTTGCTGTAAGTCGTGGTGGCGCTGAATTTAAACATTAGTTCAGTCCTGCTTGGTGGCATTAATCTGTTTGAATGCAAATTAGATTTCAGATTGAACTTGTTATGGGAGTTAATGAGGACTGAGTTCAGCAAATGCTAAAGTGTTAATTTCCAATGTGCAAATTCTGTTCAGTTTGTTATGCAATATCGTCACAGCAACCCAGTGTCATAAACTAACAGTAGAAGACATGGAGTCGACTGGGGCTCACATCAGCCCTGGGCTTGTTGGGAAACAAACGAGGCATCCAGAATGGGATGGTTATAGGTCAGTACAACCTCAGTCCGCAGACCCCTACACACTTCATCTGCACCCAGATCCTTGTTGCTCATTTATTTATCTAGGGTTGTAAGCTTTCGTTCTTGTTTTAGTTTGAAAGCCTCTAGGAGCTTAATTTATATTCTTTGTACCTTTTTTCTAAAATTACCAAAGATATTACGCAAAGGTAAATTATGTTGTTTTATGCTTTATCTGAAGAAGCCAAATATCCTCTTCTTGTTGATCAAAGGAGGCGAAAGAATTTTAGAGGCAAGTGACAAAATACAGGCTATTGCTAACCTGAGAAAGAAAACTGCTCCTTCATCCTAGAGTAAATTAGGCAAGCAAGTAGGTAACGGAACCAAAGTTGCTTTTTTTCTTGTTTTTTTTTTTTTTGGTCCTTGTTTTTTTTTCCCTGTACCTCCACATAGACCAAAACTCATTCTTGTAAAGAGAAACTATGGGAATACTGAAGCTACCAATAGGACACAGTATTAAAAGGGCTACAGAGTCCCATCTCAAAGACAAAGTGAATGCATGCCCTGAAAATTAGGGTATCCTATAAAGGAGACAGTTAAAATTCAGAACAGAAAAGGTTCTGCAATTGGACTGGACCACAGAATAGTGTTTCTAGAATAAAATTTTTGTTAGCAAGATAATATGCCACTTGTGTTTAAGGACTGTGCAATGATCACTGCCTTAATTTTGGTTAATCTTGGCATATGTATCCTCCAGGTTTTGTTTTTGTTTTGCCTTTTTTTTTCCTATTTTTTCTTTTTCCTTCCCTTTTTCCTGATTAGGCTATAGTCAGCCTTTTTCATTAAAGAAAAAAGTCACACTCCCATCCACTCATAAGCTTGGTACAAAAACTACTTTGGCAGTTACTTCTGAAGCTTCACTCTGCTTTCTGTATAAAGGGCAGTCTGTGGTCACTTAGGACTTTTTTTTTTTTTTCTTCCCCAGTTATCCAGGCAGCTTCATGATGTGCGGGCAGTAGCCAGGCAGGGTCATGGGAAGGGGGCCCTGTGCTTCAAAACTGAGTGGTTGCTGGCTAGTTTGGTATTCAAAAGAGGATAAAAATCTGGTAGATTAGTTCATTCTCAGCATGTGTAGCTAGACATGAGTAAAGATAACAGCATGAGAAACTGTTAGTACGCATACCTCAGTTCAAACCTTTTGGGAATGATTAAAATTAAAAAAAAAAAATACATTTCACTCAGTTGCACTTAGTCGTATGTCTTGCATGCTTAGTCTAAAGACTGTAGCAGAAAAGAAAAAAAAATTAGATTTTCCATATCTTTGCAGGTATCATAGCCTTGCAGAAGAACCAACTGAAAAAAAAAAAAAAAAATTCTCAGGCTTTACAGCAAGCAAACTTCACTATGATTTTTACAGTTCTGATTCTGTATCCCCTAGGGGTATTCCAGTCGCTTCTTTAGGATGGGGTTTATTATGTTGTACATATATCCCAATGTGTCTGTGTGAATCTTTGTCTTTTTTGGGGGAGGGCAGAGGGCGGTTCTTTTTTTAGATATTGTTCCTAAAAAGGAATAAATGCATACACCTGTTTGTCAAAACACCTTTGCTTTTTGTGCAACTGCTTTATATTGATACTAAAAAAAAAAAAAGCTTTGGAAAAAAAACTACTGTATGTAATGGGATTGCAGAATGCTGCACATGTATTTTATTTAGTTATCCTTGCTTTAAGAATATTGGGTGACATTTCCTGACATGTGGGAGGTACTCCCTTTTTTATTTTTTGGCTTTCAAATTGTAACATAGTTGACAGATTTTTTTTCCCCCTATTCTCATTGATCAGAGCATTTTGTACAGGTTTTTGTGGGTATGTGCACGCACGCTTGTGTGCGTGTTAAGCTGTTTTTTGATACATTCCTACCCTGACTGTTGTTTATCCTACCACCACCCTCCTGGCTATCTTAAACAAGTTCATACATTTGAAAAGAGAAAAAAAAAAATGTTGTTTAAAAAATGTTTTCTCCTGCTGCAGTAAATATTTTGCATGATGAGATTCCAGGGTCACACTTTTAAAGTTTATCAGTGAAGTAGTGATTAATCACGGGAAGTGTCAAAGCTATTGAACTTTTGTATGAAAAAAAAAAATAAGAATACAAGGTGCCAAGATGTGAAGGATAATTTGCTAGCTTTTTTTTTTTTTTTAACTCAAAAGTGTACATGAGGGAGAGGTAGTCCGGTGTATCAGGCAAACACACTATGAGGAATGAGGATCCAGCCTGTTTAGCCCCGAGTGTGTATGCGTAAGTGTGTCAGGCTGCTCCATTTGGCCAACAGTGAAGTGAAACACCAAGGCTTATGAAGAGTGACTGCCAGCCCTGCCCTCCTTGGGACAGCTGTAACGTTATGTCCTGCCCTCTGTCAACCTAGTCAAGAACACCTTGGATTCTTAACCTAAAATACGATGCAACTCACTTTTTTTTTTTCCATGAAAAAGAAAATTAGAAATCTTTCCTCTTCACATTCCAGCTGAGCTCCGTTTCCAAAGACGCACAAGGAGGAACGTGCTTTGAGGATTTTGACTCTTTTTTGATACCTACTGGGTAATGGCAAACCATCCTGATAGGTGGGATGTTTTAAAAGCCGATTTTGCTTTTTGATCCTGAGAGCCAGATTCTGAATTCTAAAGGTATCCCGTGGGCCAAGTGTAGCTCACACAACCCTGCTACCAGTAATCCTGGATGAAAATGGTACAGTCTGGACGGTGAGCATGGTGCTCCGTGTATATGTGCTGCCAGTAACAAGGATTTTTTTGTTTTGTTTTGATGAGGCATCAAAGAAACTCATTCCTTGACATCAACTGTAATTCCATCATTCCATGTCTGTGGTTACAGACAATAAAAAAAAAAATGTATAGTCAGTACTAATTACTGACATTATAGCATTCTCAATGCAATAAAATGCTGGTTGTTCACACTGGTAGTATCAGTCGCCACAGCCTAAATTTCTTTCCCCTTCTGACCTGCTGATATTGTGTGTTAGGCGTATGCATTATGTTTATCACCAGCTGCTTCCAACACAGAATTAAAATCAATCTTAACTAAAAGCTTTCATCCTGACAGAGGGCCGACGCTCCCATCCTCAGAATTTCAAAGTGAAAGTGACCACTTAGAGAACCGGAAAAAACGAGAAGCTGCCTTTTTCTCGGCGAAGCACACCCTTATTTTTCTTCATCAGATTTTATAAAGAAAAACAAAATGTTTAATAACGAGCATTAAGCGCAAACTAAAATTTCAGAGGAAAGCAATTTCATGAATAATTCATTAAACTTTCACATCTGCAAGATTAGTCATCCAAATAAAACGCTAATGTCAGAAACATGCCCTGTCTATAACATGCTCATCAAGAAATCTTTTTGCATATAATGATAAATGCTTAGATTACAACAAATGATTTTATAAAAATATTCTATCAAAACGATGCTAGATAACTACACTTGATGAAATATAGTAGAATTCCAGTACCTAAAAACTCCGTAAGAACCATTCTGATTTTCAGATTTTTTTAATTGCGTGCCTTTGGAAGAATTTGCTATTTCTTTTTAATAGAATTCTATTGTATATATTCTAAGGCTTAATAAATTGGGGCATTATCTTTCAGTAAAAATTAAATGGCTGGTATATTGAAAGCAGCAGTTTATGTGGCCAGGCTGTGGTAATATAAAACTGTTCAGTATGTGATTCAGGGCACATAGTGCAAACCAAGAGATGACTTTAAAATTAACCTCGCAGTGAAACACGCACTGACGCTGAGGAATGTGTAAACACTTGCCCGGCGTTGTTTTTTTAAAAGCCCATATTAGGAAAGTTTTTCTTTCTTTTTTTTTTTTTAATATAGGTTCAGCTATTAAGTTGTGAACTAGTGTCTCCTCTTCATTAACAGTGATGTCACATTCTAGAAACTCTCTGGTCTGATAATTAAGTAAAGCATTTGAACTCTTAATTCCCATGTAGCTACTAAGAATATAATATTAGGGTTAATTGAAATTCCTTTAAATGTGAGGTTTAAACATAAATACTGCTTACAGCATATACGGTTGGTAAAATTAAATATACACACACATTTCTTTTAATAACCTGGAGGATCGAACCCAAGTGTGGCAGCGTATTAGCGAAGGTGTTGCTGGTTGGTACATAGTGCAATTTTAACTGTAGTTCAGGAATTGTTCTAAAGCAGGAACATTCTTACGGATTTATTTCTGCTTGTCTCATGGATAAAGGAGGCAGTAAACCAAAATATTGGTTCTTTTAATGGGGCCCTTATCTAAAGAGCGTAAACTCTTAGACTAATGTCCTATCGACACAAACTGTTAATTTCATGATGGTAACAACCCCCCCCAAAAGGATAAAAACAAAGTATAATTAATCTTTCTTGAGTTACTAGACTTATCTTATTCCATGATATTACATATTTATGTGTAGGGTAGTCATCTGAATTTATCTTTCACCATGGTTGTAGTTGAGTCAAATAAAAGTGTTCTTCGTTTGAATTAATTTGGATCACAAACCTTCATTTAAGGAATTGACTGATGAAAGGTTTAAGACAATTCACACTGGAGGGAAATTAAATTATGCACAAAAACACTCATTTAACTGTGGGACAATATTTGGGTTAGAAAACCATCACTCTAGATGTAACTTTTATTTATTTTTAAAATGTGTTTTTTTTTTTTAAAAAAAACAAAGCCCTATGCCTTCTTATTTCCACTCTATTGCAAAATGATACTCAATGCTTAATACCAAAATACATGCATCTCCATTTTTAACTCTCAGAGTTCCTTTTTTTTTTTTTTTTTGCTTATACCAAGAATATAGAGAGGGAAAAAAAGAGAAGCTTCAAGTTATAATGTTAATTTGAAGGTAACCGGCCTTTCAAGAATTAATTTCAACCAAAGCAATAATCATTATTTACCAGCGTGTGACATTTTTATCACTCATCATATTAGCAAATTTCCATTGAAAATGCTAAAATAGTTCGTCATAAGGCAGATAACTGCTCTAGCTGTAAAAATGACCAACACAAGTGCCAGTACTCAAACATTAAATTATACTGTAATTAATAAAGACAGTTAAACTGTCTACTAGCAACAGCAATTTAGGTAACCACATTTGATCGGCTATAAATTGTAACTACATTAAAATTCCAGAAATATTAGCAATATGGATTACTTGATGGAAGTCAGGGCCGATCACCAACTCTCCTTTTTTTCTCACAACGGAAGGACAGGTCATGTTGGCCACAAAACCGTGGGCGAAGATCAGGCCTGAGCACTTTTAATCTTGTGAAACAAGCAATTACAAATAGTTGCATCGATTTGTTAAAAAGCTTTAGGTGACATAAATTGTTTCCTGTTTAGCTTATTGCTCTGATACATAAATGTCACCAAGTCCAGTATTAATTAGGGCCATAGAACAACACAGTGGCAGGTATGGCTTCCAATCAAGAATTTGTCAACCTTTTTGTGAGTGCTCTCATGGACTGCTCACACTGGCTCATTTCTCATTAGCGACAGGGAGAGGGAAGGAAAACTATTCAGTGAAGTCTTTATTTTAATACGAGTTTAATTTCTGGTTCGGAACTCCATTGCAGGTTTTGGGCCTTGCTTTCTTGCCATCTGACATAAAACAGCATTTTAAAAATACTTTCCAAATAGAATAATATTTCCTAGACATTTCAGCCCCCGAAATGCTAACACGTCTCTCTCTCTGTCCTCAATGTAGGGCACTATATGTGTTTCCTTGAGTTTATATGTCTACATGTTAAAGTACAATTTTACATGACTTGTGCACATTATTTACTTAGCATAAATCAAATGTATACACTTTAAGTTGGTGTGCCACTTAGAAAAATACGCTAGATTCTGGGGGGAGAAAGGTCTGCAGAAAATTTATTAAATAGAAGTTTTTACTGTAATAGAATATTAATGTAAGCCAACGCTCGTTTGCCATCAAGCCGATCCTTTCTTAACGTGCACATGCTTTTTATTATTTTGCACTCAAGCAAAAATTCCACATTCAAAGACTTTCCATCTAGTCGGGAATGTCTCTGGCAAGAAACGCATTAAGAATCCTGATCTCCAGAAAGAGCAGACATCATCCACCCTAAGTAAGCATCAGCCCTCTAGGCAACAAGCGCAAACCTGCTCCTAAAACGTAAGGTAAATGCTAGTCAACGGTGTGGAATTCGTAGAAACAGTTACTCTTTAAATCCTTCCTCACTGCTATTCCACCAGCGCACAGATGAAAATGTTTGATTTGCAACATAAAAGATTCATTAATTACCACTTGAATATTTAAAGCTATTTTGCAGTCTAACAGAGATAGATAAAGCAGTGAATTAAAACCTCTAATAAAATTGTAAAAATATTTCAGTAAATTTACCCGTGTTATGATTTAGGGAGAGATTCAAGCATTCTTACGAAATAGAATCTTAGCAGTTTTCAAGTGTGTATTTAAGGAAGGAGAGAAGTATTCGGGAATAATTTGTTTCTCGCTTTCGTATGTTTACTAATAATGTATTCTTGAATCAAGTGTGTTACTTTAGGACTCACTGGATGGAAAAAAAAAATCTGTCAAGCAGGTCTGACACTGTGTCTGAACCAGAATTTAAAATACTTTCGAAAGTACTCGACTGGGTTGAAGGATTTAGAAGCTATAAAGTAACAGTGGTAATTTCCTGCCCACAAAATGCATCAAATCTAAAAAGACCCAACTCCAAGAATATGGCATAGCTGTTCCGCTGCCCACTCGCCCCACATCTGATTTACCCACCCATGATCCATGATAGCATTTCAGTGCTTAGATCCTGGGATCCTGAAAGTCGACAGAACAGAGAAGCTCTTTAAAATGAAGTGCTAGAGAATAGGAGCCCTGATGCAGTGTTTCAATGTTCAGCTATTAACCAAAAGGTCAGCAGTTCAAATCCACCAGCTGTTCCTTGGAAACTTTATGGGGCAGTTCTACCCTGTCTTATAGGGTTGCTATGTGTCAGGATCAACTCGATGGCAATGGGGCTAGAGAATTAGAATACCAGGTTACCATCCCAGCCCTCAACATAACTAACTGGGTGACTTTGGCAAGTTACTTCATCTCTTCAGCTTCCTCTTCTGTTAATTGAGGACATTTAGCTAAATGATGAAAAGGGTTCCTTCCAATTTTAAAGTTCTGAAATTGTAATAACATATTCCTCCTTGGGGACTTTTCTTGGTGCAATCCATGGTCTCAGCGTGAACGTGTTTGTGCAGCACTTCATATTTCACCAATACTGCACTGTTGCCTTATTGAGTTCTGCCTGGTAACATGCTTCTGTTAGAAGCAAATTTCACTAATATGCATACTTCCAACCATCCATCCGTCCACAATTAAGCATTTAATGCATTAAAAGGACACTGCAGATACAGCTGGGAATAAGACGCAGCCTGTGGCCTCAGTGCGCCTCATCGTTCACAGGGCCAAGAGCTCTTGGCTACGTTATATTGCAATGCAATAAGTGCTAATGAGAGGAACGTTCAGAAAGACCTGGGAAGACCACCTAATTCCATTGGGGACCATCAGGGAGGCTTCCTGGCTTACACAGCATTGAATTGAAACATGAAGGATGTCTAAGAATATGCCATCCATAAAGGGGGAGTGAAGAGTTGCTCTAAGCAGAGGGAATGGCATTGTGGCAGGGCCTAGAGGGTGAAGGCATGGGACTTTAGGTCAGGGGTCAGTGAGAAACTTTACAGAAGTATACTGGATAAAGTCATCATTGCAGTTACCATGTCAAGCATCTGGCAAAATAATATTAATAGCTGTTAACAATCTACTTTGCACGAACTAGCTCAATAATTCTTCAGAACAAGTACCAGTTGGTGTTGAGCCAGTTCCAACTCATGGCCACCCCATGTGTGTCAGAGTAGAATCGTGCTCCATAGAATTTTCAATGGCTGGTTTTTTAGAAGTGTATCACCAGGCCTTTTTTCCGAGGCACCTCTGGGTGGACTCAAACCTCCAAACTTTCAGTTAGCGGCTGGGCATGTTAACCATTTGCAGCACTACTAAATCAGCTTTACCATCAGATTAGGAAACTGAGGCTTGGTAAAGTCAAGATACCTGCCTTACCCATACCACCCCTTCTCCAGTGGCTGTTCTGGCCTTCTTGCTTTTTCTGGGCTGACGGTTTTGGGTGCTCAAATGCTCCGAGCATGCTCCACCTTGGGCCTTCCGAAGTTGTGCTTTCCTTTATCCGCAATGCTGTTCCCACGTATCACATGACTCATATCCTCATTCCTGTCAGGTGTTACAACAGACACGCCTTTCCTGACCATGTAGTACAAAAAGCAACCTAACTGGCCCTTTGCTCTCTCACTCCCTCTCCCTCTGGTCCATTCTTTTTCCCCATTGCACTTATCAGCCCTGACACTATAACCATTTGTGCCTTTGCACATGACCCCGACTAGAAGGGCAGAGAGAGACCTTGCCTGTTTGTTCCCTGCTGCACCTGCAGCACGAAAACCGGGAATCGATGCTCACATTTGTTGAGTGAACAAACTAAAGTCACACTGTTAGGGAGGGTGGAGGCAAGATGTGATTCCAGAGCCTGCCTGTAAAAATCATTCCACTGTCTTTTATGGTCAACCAAACATCGCTTCTAAAACTCTCACACCAAACCAGCAAGGTACAAACAGTCATGAGCATTTTACAAATGAGGAAACTGGGGCTTTCAAAGTGACTGGAAAGGTTGCAAGGAGAAGAAATGGGGGCGTTGGTGTTTGCCTCCAGTGTTGATTCTATAGCCTATTAATACTGCACCATACCACCTTCCTCCGAAGAACCTATTAACAAAATGAAGAGTTCGATATAAAGGTACCGGATATGCTCACATGGCAATATAGCTTTAAAATGGAATCGTCAGCATTTATTTTTAAGATGCTACAAATTATTAAATAACGTGCAAAAACACTCATATAAACATGAGCCCTGCACAGCCCTATACTGTGGCTTGTTTCCACTATTAAGTACAATGGCAGAGGAGCCATGTCTAGGCATGGAACAAGACCGAATCGAAGGCTTCATCGGCTGAGCGGCTCAGCGTATTTTATGGCTTGCAAAGAAGAGTATTTCTGCTCTTGACTGAAATGGTGAACAGCCCTACACTTTCCTTGAGCCTTTGAAATAGGTAGCTACAAGTTGCATTGAATCAACTCCAACTCACAGAGACCTCATGTGTGTCAGAGTAGAAATGTGCTCCATAGAGCTTTCAGTGGCTGGTTCTTGGAAATAGATCACTGAGCCTTTCTTCTTAGGCACCTCGGGGCAGACCCAAACAACCAATCTTTCAATTAGCAGCAGAACACATTAATTGTTTGCAATAGGTGGATAAACCCCGTATATCCAGAATCCCAATCCTTAGCTGGAATGAGATGTCCCTGGAGAAGTCTCCATGAGCAACTGTGAGCTCCTTCAGAAGAGAGCTCACTGTGTTTTCACACAGAACCACCCAGAACACTCCTGGCAGAGAATGAGAGGGTGGGCGCTGTAACAGATGGGCCTGGAATTGAAGTCAGACAACCAAGATTTCAGCCTCTTGATGACTATAGAATTCTGGGCAAGTTACTTAAACCTTTTTGAGCTTCAGTTCTTTCACCTGTAAAACAGGGATAAAAATCTCCATATTCCAAGAGAGTTGTAAGGGTCAAATCCGCCAGCATATTTATACAATGAGTAAGCCAAAAATAAGCCCTCAATAAATGGAAAAGAGTATTAAGAAGAAATAGACCCAGTGCTTGTCCTCATGGCTTATGTAGTCTAGCTCAGAGCCAGGCATTAGAGAAATACCTTCACAATGAAATGTAAAATTCCAAATGTTAGGGGAATGTGTAATACATAGACATACTCTTGAGAGGATGGGTTGGGGAATTTGTCAGTAAGGGTGAGAAGAGTGAGTTGAGAGCTGAAAGGTAAGTAAGAATCAGCCAGGTAGACTTCTGATGACTTAGTTTACCAGCTTTCATTTCCATCCTTCTAGATAGAGAACCCTTCTTTTTTGGGGGGGAGACCCACCCCTCCCTACCCCATCAATGTTACTTGAATGGGAACAGCACCTTAGCCTGGTGGCTCAGATTTATCCCATGGCTTTCATTAAAAGTGTTGAGAGAAACACTCTTCCTTCAGGGATTGTTGTAAGGCTAGGACATGAGCCTGGAGCTGTTGATAGCTATTTTTTGCTATAATATGGGAAGAGCACATCTAAATGAAAGAGAAAATACGAAAATAGCGACAAAAGAGAAAGTGGAAGTGGACACCCAGAACAAGACTGAGAATGGAGGCCAAGACCAAGCTGGGCACCCAGTGTCAGAAGGGGAGACAGAAGCAAAAACTGAGACCAAGAAGTAGAGATATATACACACTGTTGTGGGTTGAATTTTGTGCCCAAAACCTATGTTGAAGTCCTAACCCCTTATGAATGTAACCCTGTTTGGAAATAGGGGCTTTGCAGATGTTATCAAGATAAAGTGAGGTCATACGGGATTAGGATGGACCTTACTCCAATATGACCGGTGTCTTCATAAGAAGAGGAGTAGAGATACAGACAAACAAGGAGAATGCCACATGATAATGGCAACAGAGATTCGAGTGATGCATCTACAAGCTAAGGAATGCCAAGGATTGCCAGGAACAGCAGAAGATGGAAGAGGCAGGATGAATCCTTTCATAGAGCCTTCAGAGAGAACATGGTCTGCTGACACATTGATTTTGAACTTCTGGCCTCCAGAACTATGAAAATAAATTTCTGTTGTTTCAGGCCATCCAGTTTGTGTTAGCTTGTACAGCAGCGCTAGGAAATGAATACATACACCAAATACTGAGCAAATCATTAAAGCCCCTGGATCCAGCCATGCCTGAAGCTAGAGATGTACTCCTGGACTTTCAATTACATGAGCCAATAAAATCTCTTTTACATACAAGTTTGAGTTGGAAATCTGTCTCTTGTATGAAAGAGTCCTAATAAATATACCATGGGGTGAGGGGCATTTCGTAGAGGGAACAATATACATTAAGGCTGTACAGCAGGAAGGAACATTCCAAGTTCAATGATCTGAAAGAAGGCCTGTATGTCTGGAGGTCAGAAAATGAGCAAGAGCGTGGGACTAGATGTTGCTCAAGAAAGAGCAAGGGCTGAACCACTCATTACCCTGACTCCGTGAGAAAGAATCCAGGGATGTGCCAAATATACGTTCTACATTATCCGTCTGTCATTTTGCAGATAAAATCAGAACCACAAAACACACTGATACCAGGGCAAAAAATGGTACCTCTTTGGGGCTAGAACTGAGGTACAGTTGTTTTGTGTTCTAAGAAAGTCTGACACAGTCCAAGATGCCAAAATGTGATTGTTGATCCAGGTCATTGGAATGATTTGGGTGGGTTTTATATCATTTCTTGATCAGATGGAATTTGGCTTCAGGTTTGACTGCATGTGAGACTTAAACACAAAATCACAGCTAAAAGGGGGGGGGAGTGTCACTAAGCTTGAGCAAGAATTTCCAAAAGTGGTGGCTTTTCAAAAGATTTCTTTACAGTCTCAAATATGCACATCAAGATGCTAAGGAGGAGAGCAAGACAATGAGACACATACGGTATGCACTCAAAGGATGGTGCACATCGTATGTTCTCCTTTCCGCACTAATAAATAATTAGCTGTTGCTCACCCTCTGTCTCCCTCTCCACCCCACACATGCTTCTTCCTGTATACAAGCCTATACTCTGCAATCATGGGTAGGTTTCCTCAACTAAAATTCAGCTGTCCCAAATCCATATGGTAGAGTGTGATTGTTTTTGCCCAGTATCCAATTCCAACTGGTTGACGCCCATGCCATGTCGTTGTTAGTTGTCAACAAGCCAGCTCCAATTCATAGCAACTTTATGTATAAGAAAACAAAACTTTGCCTGGTCCTACTTGGTATGATCCTGGTAGTACAGTGGTTAAGTACTTGGCTACCAACCGAAAGGCCAGCAATTTGAACCCACCAGTTGCTCTGCAGAAGAAAGATGTGGCAGCCTGCTTCCATAAAGATTTAAAGGCTTGGAAACCCTACAGAGCAGTTCTCCTCTGTCCCATAGGGTCGCTATGAGTCAGAATTGACTTAACAGCAATGGGTTTCGTTGGGATGAGTCCGCTGTTGTGGCATTTTCCAGCACTATATAGGAGAATATTCTCTTGTGATTCATAGGGTTTTCACTAGCTAGGTTTTGGAAGTAGATTGTCAGGCCTTTATTCCTAGTTTGTCTTAGTCTGGAAGTCCTGCTGAAACTTGTCCGCTATGGGTGACCCTGCTGGTATCTGAAATACTAATGGCATAGCTTCCAGCATCATAGCAACGTGCAAGCCACCACAGTACAACAAAGTGACAGATGGGTGGTGGTACCCACATGCCAGATGTTAAATATTATCAATATAACCCCTAGTTTCCTCCTTGCAGTAAAGAAGATGGCCATAGGCAATGCCTTGTCCTATGAACCCCAAGTCAATCTTCCCTATTTTTGCCATTAGAAAAATCTAGGGAATGACTCTGATTGGCCCAACCTAGGTCACTCATTCCTCTCTCAACCAATCACAATGACTAACAAAGCGATGGGTGTCTTCTAACTGACAATGATTATGGAGAATGTCTTTGCCAGAAACACCCTAATTACAGCAAACGGAGTAAAACAGGTTCACTTAAAAAAAAAAAAAAAAAAAGCAAAAATGGTGCTAGAAAGGTCCAAACAATAGATGACCAGTGTAGCTACTAGTGCTAAGAGCTGTGTTGTGCTCATATCATTGAAAGACATAGTTCCCAACCTGCAAGGTGCTTATAGTCTAGTCACACCTTAGGGACAGACCATTCATTTAACGAAGATGTTCACTGAGTGACTACTCTGTGTCAGGCACCTTGTTACACTCTGGAGATTAAGTAATGAACACTGCAGAAAAATCCCTGCTTCATGAAGCTTCCTTTCTAGAAAGAGACAATGGTAGGTTGGATGGTGCTAAGCGGTAGTTAGAAAAATAAAGCAGGGAAAGGGCACATAGAGAAGGTGACAACTGACCAAAAATCTGAAGGAAGGAAACCAGGTAGAACATCCTAGGTAGAGGGAACAGAAAAGGCAAGTGCTCTGAGGCTGAAGTAAGTAGAATGAGGAGGGTCAGAGGAGACACAGGGGAGGAACACAGGTATGATGTTATGTATCAAGGCCCTGCTGGGAGTACATTAGCTTTTCCTCTGGAAGCCTTTGGAGGGTTGTGAGCACGAGAATGCCATCGCCTAACCTGGATTTTAAAAAACATGACTCTGGGTACTGCGTTGTAAATGTAGGGGAAAATGTGGGAGCGGGGAGGTCTGAAACGAGAGAGGTTATGGTTTCTGTGGTAAAAGGGGTAGCAGCAGAGATGGTGAGCAGGGGTCATACTGTGAAAATAGAGCTGATAGGATCTGTTGCTGAATATGGTGTCAGACATGAGAGATGCAAAGAGTCAATGAGGATCCCAAGTTTTTTTGCATCATCAACTGAAAGGAGAGAGTTGCCATTTTCTAAACCTGGGGAGACAGCAAGGGGAACAGGTTTGAGGAAATGTCAAGAGATTGCTTTAGACTTTTAAGCTCAAGAGTCTTACTGACCGTCTGACTTGATGTGTTGGGTAAACAGCTGACTAAGACAGTCTGGAGTTCAGGGGAGAGGTTGGGGCTGGATATGTTCAGGGTGTATGTTAGAGGCAGGAGAGAGTAAATTATATTTTGGATTCAACGATACAGAAAAAATAGAGAATCCTTGTCCCATGAAAACAGAATCTAATTTGGAGAAATTGTATACTTTGGATTCAATAAAATCAAGAATTTGGAGATCCAGCTGAATCATTTTTGGCCTAACACCAGGTAACTTGCTTAATGAACTTAGAATTGACGTCCTTGGGGGAAATGTCTCCTATGCTAACTTTAAAGGAAAGGAAGTTGTGGTAACTCCTGAGTGTTAAGTTCATAAAACACAAAGTTTACATTCGTAGATATGAACTAGAATATTGTGTGTGTGTTGGTGCAGAGAGCACGTTGTTTATATATAAACAGCTCCTAACCTCAATTATCATTTCCTGGGTTGGACATTTTCAGAGTTACTAATTTAAAAATAAACATTTTCAAAAAGATCAGCTCACCCTAGGTTCATCCTCTCTCAGAAGCCCTTCCTTAATTACAAAACTTGCATAACCCATTTCCTTTGGTGTGCAAAAAGGTGTGTAATTAAACCATCAGCATAATACCTATGTCCATGTAAAACCCACACTTATGAACTTTAACTGCTGAATAAAAACTCCTATTACATGACCATTAAGTATTATGAATAAAGCAAGTCATGGCAGGACTTGATTAATTTTTATGCACTATGGATTGTGTCTGGAAGAAATTTGATTTTGGTGGGTCTCCTCCTAGGCAACCCCACAGCCTTTGATGGCTTCACCTCAGGAAAGATATATGCTGAGTTGCTGCAGAGAAAAGGTATCTGACCTCAATATAGACCTCAGCTACTCTTGGGGTGACTCTGTTCAGGGAAAAATCACAGACCCCACTAATAAGTAATAATCAACACGGTCAGCATTAGAGTGAAAGGTAGTAGGGGCAAGAGGCAGGCAGAAAACACAGCTGCATCTCCTGAATACAGCTTCCAAAGATAACACCTTTTTAGGTTAATACACGTCAAAAAGTATTCAAAAGTTCGGTCTCTGAATGTACTTATGTATCATGCTCCCATCAATGGAACAGAAACTTCTGAACAAAGTGGAATAGGGTGAGCCTTTGTACACATAACGTGTTGACAACCTGAGTTGAAAGAGCTACTCAGAGGTGATTTTTAATTGTTGTTTCTGTTATTGTTCTTTAAGATATTGGTCCTTGTGATAGTCAGGGAAACAGACACCTCTATCTGGTAAGACTCTCTAAATCCATTTGAAGCTGAATAATATTTTAAGGTTTTAAACCAAGGCATTTCATTCTCACAATTTTCTTGCTCCTCTTTGTTGCTTCAAGTGGAAGGGAGACATAGCCTAGCCCCTGGAAGTTAAAAGAATATCTAAACTGCTTTGTGAACACATGCCAGACACAATCTTGAGAAAGCAAGAACCCTTAGTATTATAAGAGCTATGAGGGCTGAAGACTGGAATATTTTATCTGAAATTCTGAAAAGCATCAATTCGTACCTCAGAATCTAAGACTTGGGAGACTCTGGGCTTAAACTTTGGTAGGGAAAGTGAAAGGTTGTGAAGGGAATCTCAAAACCCCAACAGAATTTATTCTATGAACCCCTGAGTAGGTGAGCAAGATGTAAGAGCAGTGTTCCCAACTGAAAAAAAAACCAAAAAAACCTGAATTTGACCAAGTGGTAGAAAGAAAATGTGAAGGAGAAATGGCTATGACTTAGATGCCTGAGTTAGAGAAGTACCCAGCAAAGTGCCCCAGCTGGATGATCAATCAAAAAAAGAAAGAAAAAAAGAAAACCAGTTGCTATTAAGTTGCTTCCAACTCATGGTGACCTCATGTGTGCCAGATTAGAATTGTGCTCCATAGGGTTTGCAATGACTGATTTTTCAGAAGTAGATTGCCAGGCCTTTCTTTCAAGGTGCTTCTGGACAGACTCAGACCTTCCAGCCTTTCGGTTAGCAGCCCAGTATCTTAATCATTTGCATTAGCCAGGTACTCCAGGATAGATGACAGAGATCCCAAGTAAGTTTAGAAGGATTCTAAAATCGAAAGTACTATATTTTTACACAAGTAACACATGCCTTCTACCACTTGTTTGCTAGCTGCACCCTCCCTCCATGAGGCACCCTCATAAGCACCACCATACCAGCCCTCTTCTATAAAAAAAATTAGCATAGAATGCTTACAAAAAATAACTTGTGGTGGGGAAGACACGGCTGGCAAAAAAATATAGAAGACTTGTATTATTTGCATAAAAATATGGTACCTAAGCTATGTTTCCCAGGGACAAAGAAGCTCATATCCAAAAAGAACTCTGTCCAGGCAATGACAATAACCAGGAGAGGTGTCTAGGCAGATGGCCTGAAATAAGCCTCTGACAGTTTTGTATACCTAGAGAGGTAGGTGAAACATGTCGAGTTTCCATGAGCTACCTTCCACAGGGGCTCAGAACTGGCCAAAACCCAAGGGGAAACAAGGTAGTAGTACTGGAACTCAGGTAGGTTGGGGAGTAGATAGCACAGGTATAGACAGAGCCACCTCCCCTGAATATTCCCTTCTCTTCCCCTCTTCCTCCACATCCTGAGATCTAGAAAACCCCAACAAAAGGAGACTGCTCTTGGAAAAGAACAGTGTCAAAATTGGAAGCACAAGGAAATTCCTTGGGGTCAGGGTCACGTGTTGGAGGGTTGGAAAATATGATACACTCAAGCCCAGATTGTAATGCTAAAGGGTCGAACACCCTTCCCTTCCCTAGGGCCTGGATTTTAGCATCCCCTCAGAGTCCACTTTACTGGCCAAGTTAGCTGATAACTGCAGGGGTGCATGAGCTTAGAGGGAAAAATAAGGCACCTCAGAATCACGATTACTACAAAAGATAGATAGCTACCATTAGGCCTTTGAGAGAACATTCCTGGAGGAAGTAGTCTAGCAAAAAAAGGAAAACAAGTCCTAGAGAATATTATATTGGAAAAATAAAGAAAAGTAAATAACATAATAATGTTTACTTGTCTATGAAAGCAAGAATAAAAACACCATGTATTCTTAATAATCCAGAACAAACTTATAGATGATGACAACATGCAAGTATTGAAGTGTGGGCTCAGAACTGAGAGTATAAAAACAGAAGAGGCGAGAAAGCTATTTAGTTGTCTTATTCAAAGAGGATATACTGATTTTGTAAGCTTAAGAAATGTATAGAGAAGCATAATAATAAAATTGATCTTAATAAAGTAGAGGCAACCATAAGGATAATGAAAATGGCTTGCAGAACTTTCAGAATATCTGTAGGGAAAAAAAATGAGGAAAGTATATAGAAAAGAGTAAACATGATTGCAAAAATAAGTCTTAATAAAATGGCATTACAGTAAATATAAATGTAAGTTAAACTCAAAAGTCAAAAGACAGACTGAGGTTGGATGAAAACGATATGTTTTTTACAAGAAACACACTTAAAAGGATACAAAGCTTGAAGATAAAACAATGAATATGTAAGACTAAGGAAATACAAGCCAAAAGAAAAGCATGGTAGGCATTCAATAGAAGGAAAAAATAAACAAATAAATAAGACTTTGGGGTGTGAAATCACAAGAGATAAGGAAATTATAAATCTGACGAAAGAATAAGAGCTAAAGAATATATAATGATAATAAACACCTAACATTCACCTAATGGTACAGCCTCTAACATACTAAGTGACAACTAGAGCTACCAAAAAAACCAAACCCAGTGCCGTCGGGTCACGTCCGATTCATAGCGACCCTGTACAGGGAACAGTAAATAAATAAAATGTTGTAGATGAAAGATTTAACATACTCCTCTCAGAATATGTTTTAGCAATCAGAAAAAAAGAAATTAGCACAAGTATGGAACATCTGAATAAAATGATTAATAGGCTCAAGTTAATGGTTATAAATGTATATGAAGAGAACTATCAAACAAAAAATATACATTATTTTAGTGGCACATGAAACTTTCCCAAAACTATGCATGTACTAATTCACAAAGCAAGCTTTAAAATGCAAAAATCGATATCATACAAAGTATCGTCTCTTATACAATAGCTGAGATATTCCATACACTTTGGGAAAAAAAAAAAAACTCTCGGCTTAATTAAAAATCATAATAAAAATTTCACGTACTTATAAATGAATGACAGCAAAAGTATGAAACATTTAATGGTAAGTAAAGAAGCATAAAAAATTAATTCAGAAGTTTGAAGACTTCTGATTCCAGCCAAGATGATGTAACAAGGAATGAATTTAAACTTCCACTTGAACAAACCAAATTTAAGAAAAAAACATTTTTTTTTTTTAAGGAAAACAATTTTAAGACAGTAAACAGCAGCTAACAAAGACAGTAACCCTTAAGAGATGGTAAAAGAGGTTAGCCCCTAATTGTCCCAGCTTACTGTCTTAAGAGAGTTTGCAGACTGCAGCCCAGTGAGGAGAAACACAAGCAGAGCTTAGTGGACTCCTGAGTTGAAGAGAAGGAACTGAGAATACAGGAAGACTAAGGAGAGTGGGTGCTCAGGGCAGGGTACCAGAGAAAAGAGAGTAGCTCTTGGGGGATCTGCAGTTGGTCCGTTTGAGTATTCAGCAGAGTACTGATCAGCACATGCATATGAAGGAAGTACCAGAGAATAGGAAAATAACCATGGCAAAGGATTATAGATAATACTACCCAGGGTTCACACAGGGTTGGGAATAGTACCAGTTGTCACAGCCAAAGAGAAAAACCTGAAGATCCATAGGGCATTGCTTAAGTACTCACAAGGAGTTTGCCTTAGTAGTATGGACTAATTGCTCAGGCACTGCCTAACAAATCTTAAAAGCCAGAATCCAAGGGATCAAACTATTTCCACGTAATTTCAGTGAATACTAAACATAGCTCAAGAATATTTGTAGAATATAAAATATTCAACATCCAACTATGTACAATTCACAATGTCTGGCACTCAAACAAAAATTGTCAGGCAAGAAAAGAGGCAGAAAAATACAACCCACTTTATATGAGGAGGAAAAAAATCAATAAATTATAACTATTCAAGAACTAACATAGGTGTTAGAATTAACACACAAGTTATTGTAGCTGTATTGCACATGTTTTTAAAAAGTTGAGCCATGGAGGATATAAAAATGACCCAAACCGAACTACTAGAAATGAAAACTATATTTTCTGAGATGGCATATTAGATATTATAGAGGAAAAGATTAGTGAATTTGAAGACAGAGCAACATAAACTATCCAAAATGAAAAACAGAGAATAGAAAATTAGAAAGAAGGAAGGACAGAAAGAATGAAGGGAGCATCAATGAGCTAGGGGAAAACTTCAAGCAAAGTACAATACATATAACACATACCTATAAACTCACATCCAAGAATCTCAATGAACCCTCAAGTACTAGTACCAGGAAAAAGCTACACCAAGGTATATCATAATCAAATTGTACAAAACCAACGGTAATGAGAAAGTATTAAAAGTAGTCAGAGAAAAAAGGAATATTTTGTACAGAGAAACAAAGATAAAGATGACAGTAGATTTATCATCAGAAACAACACAATTGAGAATGCAGTGGAGCAATATCTTTAAAATGCTGAAACAAACTGTCAACCAAGAATTCAAAATCTAGCAAAAATATCTTCCAAAAACAAATGCAAAATATGAACTTTTCCACACAGGAAAAAGTTAAAAGAATTCATTAACAGCAGATATGAAGAAGAAGAAATGTTCAAAAAAAGTCCTTCAAATATAAAGAAAATCACACAAAGGAAGATATGGATCTGTGCAAAAGAGTAAAGGGCACCAAAAATGGTAATTACATGGGTAAATTTATAATATTTTTAAAATTTAAATTTCTTTCAAAGAAAATTGATTGAGTAAACAGTAACAATGTATTGTGGGGTTTTTATCATATGTAAATGTATGACAAGTACAACGGTTGGAAGAAACAGAAGAATACTATTATATGGTCTTATACTACATAAAGGAAACCCTGATGGTGTAGTGGTTAAGTGCTATGGCTGCTAACCAAAGGGTTGGCAGTTCAAATCTGCCAGGCGCTCCTTGGAAACTCTATGGGGTAGTTCTACCCTGTCCTATAGGGTTGCTATGAGTCGGAATCGACTCAACGGCACTGGGTTTGGCTTTTTGGTTTTATACTACATAGGAGGCAGTACAATTTTACTTGAAGGTAGACTGTGATGAGTTAAACATGTATAAGTCCTAAAGAAATTACTAAAATAACAAGTTATAGTTATAGATAATGAGCTAAATTAATCCAAAATGTAGAAAAAAAAGAAGAATCAGGAAACAAGGAACAGATGGAACAAACTTAAATAGAAAGGTGATGTACCTACCCCTATCAATAATCACTTTAAATGTAAATGGTCTAAATATCTCAATTAAAAGGTGTAGATCGTCAGGCCAGAAAACTAAAGCAACACCAACTAAATACTACCTGCAGGAAACACAGTTTAACTATAAAAACACAAATAGGTTTAAAGGGGGTAAAAACATATGCTATATTTATACTAATCAAAATAAAGTGGCTACATTAACATCACACAAAGGAGGTTTCAGAGCAACAAATATTACCAGCGACACAGTCATTTCATAATGAGACTCGTCAGGAGGAAATAAAAATCCCAAATATTTGTGCACGTAAGAATGAAACTTCAAAATACATGAAGCAAAAATAGGGCTACAAGGTGAAATAGAGACAATTATAGCCTGACGTTTCAATATCCCTCTCCGAGTAATTGATAGAACAGGAAACAGAAAATTAGTGAGACTATAGGAGAGTTGAGCAGCACAACCAACCATCTTGACCTAACGGATATTCACAGAACACTACACCCGAAAAGAGCAGAAGAGACATTATTTTGATGTGCACATGGAACATTTACCTGAATATATCTTGGGCCATAAAACAAGTATTTATAATCTATAAGATTACAAGTTATACAAAGACCAGATAGAAAAAAATAGCAGAAAGATCTATGGAAAACATCCATGTATTGGGAAACTAAATAACTCCCTTATAAACAACCCATGCATCAAAGAAGTCGAAAAGAAAATTATAAAGTATTTGACCTGAATGAAAATGAACCATACTAATAAATATGGGTGTCACTGAAGCAGTACTTAGGGAGGAAATTTGTAACACTAAAAACATGTATTAGGGAAAAAGTTCTCAAATTAATGATGTCAGCTTCCACTTTAGCAAACTAGACTAAGAACAGCAAATGTAACCCAAAGCAAAAGAAAACACAAAGATCACAGTGAATATCAGTGTAATTGAAAATATTAGAAAAATATCAATGAAATGCAAAGCTGAGAACATCTACGAAATTGATAATGCTGTATTCATATTTATCAGGGAATAATGTATATATGTATGTGTGTGTGTGTATATATATATATATATTTATAAATTACCAGTATCAGGATTGAGAGAAATGACATAACTACAGATTTTACAAAAATCAGAAGGATAATAAGGGAAGATTATGAACAACTATATGCCAACAAATTAAAAAACTTAGATGACATAAACAAATTTCTTTAGAGATACAAACTGCCAAAGCTTATTAAAGAAGAAATAGATAACCAGAATATCCCTATATCTATTAAAGAAAGAGAATTTGTAGTTAATGACCTTCACAAAGAATATCCTAGAACTAGATGGCTACTCTGGTAAATTCTATCAAACATTTATAAAAACAAAAACAAAACCCATCAACTAGTCAAAACTCTTTTACACAAGTGAAAAGGGAATACTTCTCAACTCACTCCGTGAGGACAGCATTACTCTGTTACCACAAAAAGAAATATTCATTACAAGAAAACTAAAGATCAATATTCATTATAGACAGAGACGTAAAGATTTTAAACGGAATTTTAGCAAATTGAATTGAAGAATACATAAAAATGTATTATATCGTGGAAATGTAACATATCACGATGAAATGGGTCTTATCCCAAGAATGCAAAGTTGGTTTAACATTCAAAAATCAATCAGTGTAATTCATCATATTAACACTCTAAAAAAAAGATTATCTCAATAAAAAAAAAAAAGACACAGAAAAAACATTTGACACAAATACAACATCCATTCCTGATGGGGGGAAAAAAAACTGAGCAAATTAGGGAGAGAATTTCCTTAACTTGATAAAGGGCATCTACAAAAGACCTAAAAGTAACACCTAATATTTATTTATTTTTAATTATTATTATTTTTAGCACCATCATCCTTAATGGCAAATAATTGAATGCTTTCCCCATAGTATCAGGGGATTTTCTTTCTCATCTCCTTTATTCAAGGCTGTACTGGACAGTCTGTCTAGTCCAATAACACTTCCAGATTGGAAAGAAAGACATAAAACTCTTTATGTGGAAGATCTGGTCAAATATACAAAAAAAGATACTAGCAAGGCTGCAAGATACAGATTAATATATAAAAATTACTATACAAAAATCTTTTTCATTTATGTATAATAGCAATGAACAATGTGAAATTAAAAACAATATAATTTACCATAACAAAAAATGTGAACTACCTAGGTAAAACCTGATAAAAGATGTGAAATGTCCATACACAGAAAACTACAAAGCGGTGTTGAAAAAAATTAAAGAAGACCTAAATAAATTAAATATTCAGGGTGGGAAGACTCGTTATGGTTAAGATGTATGCGGTGCAATGAATTGTCTTTATATGGCCTTTCCAGCCATGGTCTTGTAACTCTCATAAAATGATAGGCTGAGACTATACAAACTGAGTGATTTATGGTATACCAAGGGGACAGATCAGTTGGTGGTCCTGCTGGGAGGACTGTGCCTTGAAATAAACAAGGACGTGGTTTATCTAAAAGCTCTGGTGGAGCAGTGGTTAAGAGCTCGGCTACTAACCAAAAGGTTGGCAGTTCAAATCTACCAGCTGCTGCTTGGAAACCGTATGGGGCAGTTCTGCTCTGTCCTATAAAGTTGCTATGGGTCCAAATTGATTCAATGGCAATGGGTTTAGTTTTTTTGTTTGTTTTTGGTTTATAAAGGGGCCAATTCCACAGGGGTTCGGGGGACCTCACTACCATCAAGAAGAGTCTGGATTAAACCAGAAATATCCCCTGAAGTCATCTTAAAACCTAAAAATAGTTTAACTAGTAAAATAGGTCTGCCTTGAGCATTATGCTCTTTTAAGAACTATCCGTGTGGGATCACATAGACAACAGCAACTCAAAAGATTAGATAGGAACTTAGGCAGCACTGAGTTTATGCTAGTGAAGGGAGAACAATTCAGAAAAGAAGGGTGAGAATGGTTGTACAATTTGAAGAATGTAATCAATGTCACTAAATTGTACGTGTAGAAACTGTTGGAAAAAAAAAAATGAGATTGTACCATTAAGAAAAAAAGAGTTTGGAGCAGAGCATATCCTTTGTGCCCAGGGTCCCTAGACCCAGAATGAAAATCTCCTAGACCCAGAAGGAAAAGCTGTAATACTGAAGAGGGCATGGGACGGCGACAGACAGCAGTGGTTGGCTTGCCAGCTCACTGAGTAGAGCGGCAGCGGTGGACTCTCCAGCCCAAAGAGTGAGTGGCTGTGATGGGATTGTGGGCCCACACTGCAAGAGCTGAGCACTTTGGCCAAAAGGCTTGACAGCAGAGCTAAAAGAACTCTTAACACTTGCTTGTGCGTTGCAACAGAGGCTTGAGAATTCCCCATTAGGGGTCGCATGCCTTGGGGAGAGGGGGCTGAGGTAGTGTGGCAGCAAGAAAGCCCTTCAGGCTCAGGTAGCCAGAAAACTACCAGCGGCAGAGCAGAAGCCTTGGGAGCCATGCAGGTGCCTGAGCAGCATGGTGGTAGCCAGAGGGAGTGGTGACAAGGAGACACTGACATCTGACCTGAGTCACAGTGTGCCTGCCCAGCGACATTAGAATGGACATGGGTTGTTTGGGGAAAGGTAAGTTTTCCTTTCAAGATTCTGTTGTTACTGTTCACCATTTGCTTTCTATAAATAACAACGGCATTCATTTCCCAACACTGTGCCAGTGTGTCCAGCTCAATCACAGAGGAACGTAGCACCCATGGAATGGCTGATACCAGTGGGTGCAGGTGCCTCATTCCTAGCAGGCTTATGGCTGCCTGAAACTTTAAGGCATAGCCTGTCGACGTGTGCAATGCAGATAGAGAGAGCACACAGTGTAAATTTGCCCAAATTTAATCTATAGATATAATTAAAATCTCAGTATACCTTTTTTTTTTTTTTTTTTTTTTTTGTAGAAACTGACAAGCTGATTCTAAAATCTACATGGAAGTGCATAGGACCTAGAATAGCCAAAACAGTTGTGAAAAAGGAGAATAAAATTGGAGGCCTACCACTATCTATTTTTAAGACTTATTACAAAGCTTCAGTTATCAAGACAGGATAGTATTACCTTAAATACAGGCAGAACACAGAGTCCTGAGAGACGCACACATATGTGGACAACTGGTTTTTGACAAAAGGGCAAAGGCAATTCAGTGGAGAAAGGATAATCCTTTCAAGAAATGGTGATAAACAATGGGATATCCTTACGCAAAATAATCATATTCGATCCATACATCATATAAAATTTAACTCAAAATGGACCATAGACCTAAATGTAAACTCTAAACTATAACCTCTAAAAGAAAACATAGGAAAAAAATTTTCATGACCTTAGGTTTGGCAAAGATTTCATAGATACTATCCTAAAAGCACAATCATACCAAAAGAAAAAAAGCATGAAAGTGAAATTTCACCAAAATTAAAAACATTTGCTCTTTGAAAGACGCTATTAACATAACAAAAAGATAAGCCAGAGACTGGGAGATAACATGTGTAAATTAAATATCTGATAAAGGATTTGTATCCAAAATATATGTTGTTGTTTTGGCTCTGACTCATAGTGACACTATGTACAGCAGAACAAAACATATCTAGAGCAGAACAAAGCGGTGCCTGGTCCTGCGCCATTCTCACAATCGTTATGCCTGAGCCCATCTTGCAGCCATTGTGTCAATGCCTCTCATTAAGGGTCTTCCTCTTTTTCACTGACCCTATGCTTTACCAAGCATGATGTACTTCTCCAGGGACTGGTTCCTCCTGATAACACGTAAGGAGTACATGACACATAGTCTCGCCATTCTTGCTTCTCAGAAGACTTCTAGCTGTACTTCTTCCAAGACAGATTTGTTCGTTCTTCTGGCAGTCCATGATATATTCAATATTCTTCGCCAACGCCATAATTTAAATGCATCAATTCTTTTTCGATCTTCCTTACTCATTGTCCAGCTTTCGCATGCACATGAAGCGACTGAAAATACCATGGCTTGGGTCAGGCACACTTTAGTCCTCAAAGTGACATCTTTGCTTTTTAACACTTTGAAGAGGTTTTTGGCAGAAGATTCGCCCAATGCAACACGTCCTTTGACTTCCTGACTGCTGCTCCCATGGGCCTTGATTATGGATCCAAGTAAAATGAAATCCCTGACAACTTCAATCTTTTCTACATTCATCATAATGTTGCTTATTGGTCCAGTTGTGAGGATTTTTGTTTTCTTTATGTTGAAGTGCAATCCATACTGAAGGCTGTAGTCTTTGATCTTCATCAGTAAGTACTTTAAGTCATCTTTGATTTCAGCAGGATTGAGTCATCTGCATATTAACCCACCCCATCAAGTTGATTCTGGCTCATAGCAACCCTACAGAACAGAGTAGAACTGCCCCATAGAGTTTCCAAGGAGCACCTGGAGGATTTGAACTGCTGACCTTTTGGTTAGCAGCCATAGCACTTAACCACTACGCCACCAGGGCTTACATCTGCATATTACAGGTTGTTAATGAATCTTCCTCTAATCCTGATGCTGTGTTCTTCTTCACTTAGTCCAGTTTCTCAGGTTATTTACTCAGCATATAGATTGGATAAGTCTGCTGAAAGGATACAACCCTGACACATACTTTTCCTGACTTTAAACCACACAGTATCCCTTTGTTCTGTCCGAACAACTGCCTCTTGATCTATGTACAGGTTCCTCATGAGCACAATTAAGTGTTCTAGAATTCCCATGCTTCTTAATGTATCCATAATTTGCTATAATTCATTCCGTGCAATGCCTTTGCATAGTCAATAAAACACAGGCAAAAATATTTTTGGTAGTCTCCAGATTCAGCCAAGATCCATCATACATCCGCAATGATATCTCTCTTTCCATGTCCTCTTCTGAATCTGCCTTAAATTTCTGGCTGTTCACTGCTGATGAATGCTACAATTGATTTTTAATTACCTTCAGAAATTTTTACTTGCATGTGATATTGTTATTGTTCGATAATTTCCTCATTCTGTTAGATCATTTTTCTTTGGAATGGGCACAAATATGGTTCTCTTCCAGTGGGTTGGCCAGGTAGCTGTCTTCCAAATTTCTTGGCATAACGAGTGAGCGCTTCTGGCATTGCATCCATTTGTTGAAACACCTCAATCAATTCCTGAAGCCTTGTTTCTCAACAATGCCTTCCGTGCAGCTTGGACGTCTTTCTTCAGTACCACTGGTCCTTGATCATATGCTACCTCCCGATGTGGCTGAATACCAACAAACTCTTTTTGGTACAGTGATCTGTGTATTCCTTCCATCTGCTTTTGATGCTTCCTGCATCGTTCACTATTTTGCCAATAGAATACTTCAATATTGCAGCTTGAGGGTTGAATTTTTTCTTTTGTCTTTCAGCTTGAGAAATGCCAAGTGTGATCTTCCCTTTTGGTTTTTTAAATCCAAGTCTTTGCATATTTCATTATAATACTTTACTTTGTCTTCTTGAGTCACCCTTTGAAATCTTCTGTTCAGCTCTTTTACTTCATCATTTCTTCCATTTGCCTTAAATATTCAATAGCGAGTTTCAGAGTCTCTTCTGACATCCATTTTGACCTTTTCTTTCTTTCCTGTCTTTTTTAATGAGCTTTTCTTTCTTAATGTACGATATCCTTGATGCCATGCCACAACACATCTGGTCTTCAGTCATTAGTGTTGAATGCATCAAATCTATTTTTGAGAAGGTCTCTAAATTCAAATGGGATATGCTCAAGGTCATACTGTGGCTCTTGTGGGCTCATTTTAATTTTCTTCAGCTTCAACTTGAGCTTGTACGTGAGCAACTAATGGTCTGTTCTGCAGTTGGGCCCTGGCCTTGTTCTGACTGATGATACTGAGTTTCTCCATTGTCTCTTTCCACAGATGTAGTCAGTAGGATTCCTGTGTATTCCATCTGGTGAGGACCACATGTGTAGTCACCCTTTATGTTGTCAAAAAAAGGTATTTACAATGAATAAGTCAAGTCATTGGTCTTGCCAAATGCTATCATGCGATCTTCAGTGTTGTTTCTATCACCAAGTCTGTAGTTTCCAACTACTGATCATTCTTCTTTTCCAAAACATATAAGAACTCTTAAAACTCAATAATAACAAAATAGACAGCCCAATTAAAAATGAGCAAAAGTTTCGGACACTTCACAAAGAAGTTGTGCAAGTAGATAATACATATATAAAAAGATGATCAACATCATTACACATTAGAGAAGTGCAAGTAAAAACCATAATGGGATACTACTACATACCTATTGGAATTACTGAAATAATTAAAAAAAAAAAATCCTGGCTATATCAAGTGTTTGCAAGGAAATTGCTGGTTGGAATATAAAACAATGCAATTACTTTGGAAAAACTGGAAATTTCTTAAAAATTAATTATACTTTGAATTGTAAATGTGGAAATTGTGCTGGTGAATATTTTGGTGTGTACAGTGTTTGACTGCTAAAAGGCCAGCAGTTTGAATCCACCAGCTGCTCCTTGGAAATCCTATTGGGCAGTTCTACTTTGTTCTATACGGTTGCTATGAGTCAGAATTGACTCAACAACAGGCTTAGTTTTTTAGGTTTAAAATGTTCACCAAAATAAAAAATAATAATCACGTACCTACCATATAATCCAGCCATTCTACTCATAGGTATTTATCCAAGAGGGAAGAGAGTGTATGCCAATACAAAGACTTGTACACACATACGCATAACATATTTAGTTATAATAGTCAAAAACCAGAAAGAACCCAAAAGTTCGTTAGTAGGTTAATGGAAAAACAAATTGGTATATCCATATAATAGAACACTACTCAGCAATAAAATGAACTATTGATATAACATCTATATTGTTACAATAGAGATAAATCTAAAATTTTATTATGCTGAGGGAAATAAGCCAAGCAAAAAAGAATATATACATTATTATCCCGTTTGTATAAAATTACCTGAAATGAAAACTCATTAATAGTGACTAAAAATCAGGTTGAAGCACTGAAGGTCCTCACGTGTCTGTGTCAAGAAATTTGGAAGACAGCTCCCTGGCCCACTGACTGGAAGAAATCCATATCTGTGCCAATTCCAAAGAAAGGTGATCCAACAGAATGAGGGAATTATCGAACAATATCATTAATATCACGCACAAGTAAAATTTTCCTGAAGATCATTCAAAAGAAGTTGCAGCAGTACATGGGCAGGGAACTGCCAGAAGTTCAAGCTGGATTCAGAAGAGGACGTGAAAGAGGGATATCATTGCTTATATCAGATGGATCTTGGCTAAAAGTAGAGAATATCAGAAAGATGTTTGCCTGTGTTTTATTGACTACGCAAAGGCACTTGACTGTGTGGATCATAACAAATTATGGTAACATTGTGAAGAATGGGAATTCCAGAACACTTAAATTGTGCTCGTAAGGAACCTGTACATAGATCAAGAGGTAGTCGTTCAGACAGAATAAGAGGATTCTGAATGATTTAGGGTCAGGAAAGGGGTGCGTCAGGGTTGTGTCTGTTCACCATACTTATTCAATCTGTATGCTGAGCAAATAATATGAGAAGCTGGACTATATGAAGAGGAATGCAGTATCAGGATTGGAGAAAGACTCATGAACAACCTGCGATATGCAGATAACACAGCCTTGCCCGTAGAAAGTGAAGGGGACTTGAAGCACTTACTGATGAAGATCAAAGACTACAGCCTTCAGTATGGATTGCACCTACCTCAACAAAAAGAAAACAAAAATCCTTACAACTGGACCAATAAGCAACATCATGATTAACAGAGAAAAGATCAAAGTTGTCAAGGATTTCACTTTACTTGGATCCATAGTGAATGCCCATGGGAGCAGTGGTCAGGAAATCAAACGATGTACTGCATTGAGTAAATCTGCTGCAAAAGACTTCTTCAAATTGTTAAAAAGCAAAGATGTCACATTGAGGACTAAAGTACATCTGACCCAAGCCATGGTATTTTCAACAGCCTTATATGCATGCAAAAGCTGGACGATGAATAAGGAAAACCAAAGAACTGATGCCTTTGAATTGGGGTGTTGGCCAGGAGTATTGAATACATCATGGACTGCCGGAAGAATGAACAAACCTGTCTTGGAAGAAATACAGCCAGAATGCTCCTTAAGAGCAAGGATGATGAAACTTCATCTTATGTACTTTGGGCATGTTATCAGGAGGGACCAGTCCCTGGAGAAGTACATCACACTTGGTAAGATAGAGGGTCAGTGAAAAAGAGGAAAACACTCAACAAAATGGACTGACACAGTGGCTGCAATAATGGGCTCAAGCACAGCAAGGCTTGTGAGGATGGTGCAGGAATGGGCAGAGTTTTGTTCTGTTGTGTATAGAGTTGATATGAGATGAAACCGACTCTATGGCACCTAACAACAACAAAAGCAGGTCAGTGGTTGCCTGTTGACCAGGGTGCTGAGACAGGTGAGAGAGAATAGTTACAAAGGCACATGTAGGAACTTCTGGGTGTGGTGGATACGTCCATTGTCTTGATTGTGGTGATGTTTCACGGACATGTGTATACATGTCAAATGTTACACTTTTAGTATGTGCAGTTTATTGCATGTCAAGTATACTACAATGAAATTGCTTAAAAATGATGTTGAGTAAGGAAATAGAGCAAATAGAAAGAAATAAGGCAATAAAGACAGAATATAGATAAGGATAGACATTTATGCAGGGAAAAATAATGATTAACAAAATTAAAAGCTAATACTTTGAAAATATAAACAAACGTTTGGTAAAACTCATAAAAGGAAAAAATAGAGATACAGAAAGAATGGCAAGGGGGGAATGAGTATAGATTAAACAAAAAATATTATCAACAATCATGTATCAATAAAATTGGAGAATAAAACACATTGGTACAAGATAAAAACAGAATAGAAAGAAATCGCCATGGTAATTAAAGACCTACCCACTTCCACAAGATATTCCTGGATCAAAGGACTTTACAGATGGGTTCTACCAAACTTTCGAAGAGCAGATAATTCCAACCCTACTGCAGTTTTCCTGCCAAAAATAGAAAAGAAATTGCACAATTCATTTTCTAAGTCAAGTGTATCATTAATTCTAAAATGTGATAAGGCTAAAAACAAGAAATAAACTTACAATCTCATTTCTCTTAAGACTATGTATGTGAAAATACTAAATACAATAAAAAATGCAATAGAGCTAAATAAATAAAAATATTCTATAAATATCGCATTAACAAATAGGTCTTTCCTCTGTATAAAGCAGTGGCCTGACTTCGGGACATTAATTAACGGTGAAAATTACAAGCTGAACAACAAACATAAAAATCTGATAAATTTCAATAACAGTGAAAAATATATATGCATTGAGTAACATAAATATCCTACACTTGAAAATGGTTTCGTAACAAAAATCTCTAGCAAAGATCATAAAAAAAAAACCTTGGATGCATCTATTTCAAGATTAGAAACAAGACAATGATGTTTTCTATCTTCACTAGTGTTCAAAATGGTAGAGATCCTACACCTTTCAATACGAAGAAAGAAAATAATAACAGTATAGATCAGAGAGAAAAAAGGAAATATATATACAAAATAGACTTGTCCCTCCAAGTAAGTCTATTTTAAAGTGTATAGTCTTTATGCAGAAATTTATAAAACTCTATTGCTGGGTTATTGAAAGCAAATAGAAAGTCATATTACACAGACACTAAAAAACAAAAAAACCTGTTGCCGTCAAGTTGATTCAGGCTCAAAGCAATCCTATAGGACAGAGTAGAACTGCCCCATAAAGTTTCCAGGGAGCGCCTGGTAGATTCGAACTGCCAACGTTTTGGTTGGCAGCCATAGCACTTAACCACTATGCCACCAGGGTTTCCACACAGACATTAATTCTCCCGAAATTGATCTTTAGATTCAATGCAATTTCAACCCAACATTCAGCAAGGTTTTTTTGGAGGAGGAATTTACCAATCTGATTATAAAATCATTATGAAATAGGGTCATAATGACATTCTTTTTTATTGTCCTTTAAGTGAAAGTTTACAGTTCAACTTAGTTTCTCACACGAAAATTTATACATACATTTTTATGTGACCCCTAGATGCTCTCCCTATAATGTGACAGCATATTCCTCCTTTCCACCCTGGATTTCCCATGGCCACTCAACCAGCTCCTGTCCCTTTCTGCCTTCTCATCTCACCTCCAGACAGGAGCTGCCCATTTAGTCTCATATATCTACTTGAGCTAAGAAGCACACTCTTCACAAGTTATCATTTTATGTCTTATGGTCCAGTCTAATCTTTGTCTGAAGAATTGGCTTAGGAATGGTTTTAGTTTTTGGCTAACAGAGAGTCCAGGGGCCATGTCTCCTGGGGTCCCTCCAGTCGCAGTCAGACCATTAAGTCTGGTATTTTTACTAGAATTTGAGTTCTGCACCCCACTTTTCTCTTGCTCCATTAGGGACTCTCTGTTGTGTTCCCTGTTGCATCTTTGGTGTTCTTCATTCTCCTTTGCTCCAGGTGGATTGGAACCAATTGGTGGATCTTAGATGGCTGCTTGGTAGCTTTTAAGACCCCAGACGCCACTCACCAAAGTGGGATGCAGAACATTTTCCTAATAAACTTTGTTATGCCAGTTGACCTAGATGTCCCCTGAAACCATGGTCCCCAGACCCCCACACCTGCTACTCTGTTGCTTGAAGTGTTTGGTTGTATTCAAGAAATTTCTTAGCTTTTGGTTTAGTCCAGTTTTGATGACTTCCCCCATATTGTGTGCTGTCCTTCCCTTCACCTAAGCTTATTCTTGTCTGTTGTTTAGCTAGTGACGACCCCTCTCCCATCCTCCCACCCTCATAACCATCAAAGAAGGTTTTCTTCTGTGTTCAAACCTTTTTTTTGAGTTCTTATAATAGTGGTCTCATACAATGTTTGTCCTTTTGAGACTGACTAATTTCACTCTGCGTAATGCCTTCCAGATTTATCCACATTAGGAGATGTTTTGAGGGTTCATCGTGTTCTTTATCATCGTGTAATATTTCATTGTGTGAATATACTATAATTTCTCTATCCATTCATCCATTGATGGGCACGTAGGTTGTTTCCATCTTTTTGCTACCGTGAGCAGTACTGCAATGAACATGGGTGTGCATATATCTATGCATGTGAGGGCTCTTCTTTCTCTAGGATATATTCCAAGGAGTGGGACTGTTGAATTGTGTGGTAGTTCTATTTCTAGCATTTTAAGGAAGCGCCAAATAGATTTCCAAAGAGGTTGTGCCATTTTACATTCCCACCAGCAGGGTATAGGTGTTCCAGTCTCTCCACAGCTTTTCTGACATTTATCATTTTGTGTTTTTTTGATTAATGGTAGCCTTGTTGGGGTTCGAGGGCACTGGGTTTTTTTTGTTAGTGGGTTGTTGGGGTGAGATGGTATCTCATTGTAGTTTTGATTTGCATTTCTCTAATGGCTAATGATTGTGAGCATTTCCTCATCAATCTATTAGCCACCTGAACGTCTTCTTTGGTGAAGTGTCTGTTCATATCCTTTGCCCATTTTTTAATTGGGTTATTTGTCTTTTTGTTGTTGAGATTTTGCAGTATCTTGTACATTTTAGAGATGAGACGCTGATCGAATTTGTCATAGGAAAAAAAATTTTCCCAGTCTGTAGGTTGTATTTTTACTCTTTTGGTGAAGTCTTTGGATGAGCATAGTGTCTGATTTTTAGGAGCTCCCAGTTATCTAGTTTCTCTTCTGGTATTTGTGTATTGTTTGTAATGTTTTGTATTCTGTTTATGCAATGTATTAGGGCTATTAGCTTTTCTCCCTTTCTAGCTCCTGTTTTTTCTTCCATGATCTTTATCATTTTAGATTTTATATTTACATCTTTGACCTGAGTTGCTTTTTGTACATGGTGTGAGTTATGGGTTTTGTTTCATTTTTTTTGCAGATGGATATCCAGTTTTCCTGGCACAATTTATTAAAGAGACTGTCTTTTCCCCAATTAACAGGTTTTGGGCCTTTGTCAAGTATCAGTGCTCATAGGTGGATAAATTTACATCTTGATTCTCAATTCTGTTCCATTGGTCTATGTATCTGTTGTTGTACCAGTACTGGGTTGTTTTAACTACTGTGGCAGTATAATAGGTTCTAAAATCAGGTAGTGTGAGGCCTCCCACTTTGTTCTTCTTTTTCAGTAGTGCTTTACTTATCTGGGGCCTCTTCCCTTTCCTTATGAAGTTGGTGATTTTTTTCTCCATTTCCTTAAAAAATGCTATTGGGAGGCAGGGCCAAGATGGAGGAGTAGTCAGGTGCTTCCAGTGATCTCTCTTACAAAAAAGACCCCCCCCCAAAAAACAAGTGAAACAATTATATTTATGACAAGCTAGGAGCCCTGAACATCAAAGGCAAAGCTAGAAAATGGACTGAGTGGCAGGGGGAGAGATGGTTCAGAAGCAGAGAGGAGTTGCCAGACCTGAATTGCTGGGAACCCTCAGGCACCATTCCCCAGAGCAACCACGGAGGGGCTGGCAGTAGTGTTCCAGATGAGGTTTCCTCAGGGAGAGACAGCCAGTTGCAGAGCTGACTCACACCTCTGGAACCAGAGAATAACAGTGCTCTTGGCAAAAGCTTAGTACTTGTGTATATTTTACCGCTCTTCCAGCACCCAGTCTGGCTTCAGTGGCTGTCAATTTCTCTGGGCCTGAGAAAGGCCCTGCAGAGTGCTCTGAGCCATTCTGCTGGAGGAGGAATAAATTCACAAGTGGGGGAAAAGATAATCTACCAGCTCCACTAAGCTGGGGAGCTCAGGATAGAAGTGGCTCCTGCCCAGGCATAAACGGTCCATGGACTTTGAGCACCTTTTCCTCTTTCCATGGACCTGTGTGGGCTTATTTCAGGAGAATAGGCCCTTGTTGGCAGACTGCAACAGTTTCAGCTGTGCAGTGGAGAGGTGGGTGTTTGATGTTTGAAGCCTCTTTGGCTATTAAACAGGGTCCTCACCTACCCACATCAGGGGTCTAAGGACTTGCGGCCCCACTCACATCACCTAGCCGCCTGCGACAGGGGTCCAAGGGTAACTCGTACCTCCCACTCCTTACAACCGAAAGCACCGAGTGCCCATGGTCCATCTGCAGAACTCATCCACCTGTGTGCTCTAGGGAAGAGGGACATGCTTTCCTCACAGACACTTGGGAGTTGGTTGTCTGCCCCCTACCTTGTTCAGAGCATGACCCCCTGCTGCAACCAGATACCTGTACCTACACCAATGACCCCTGCCCCTGTAAGACTGTAGTATAGGACAGAGCCTGTACCACACACTTGATGACAAACTACTGGGACACCTAAGCTGAATACATATAAGAAAAGTGGATGGACTCCCAGGCTTATATACCTGATAACAGCTCTAGCCATCTGGTGACAGGACATTAGATCTTCAAAAGCAAAAATAATCAAGCTAGCTCACTCAAGCAGCCTATTTGGGCATATCAAAACAAAACAAAGCAAGAAGCTAGGATACAGTAAGGAAACATAAAATAAACTGAGAAAATAACTTATATATGCCCCAGAGAGAACAGTCAATGACAATCACATAAAGAAGCAGACCATGATCACTTCAACAAGCTCTCAAAACAAAGAATCAAAGGATCTTTTGGGTGAAGGTGTCTTCCTGGAATTACCAGATGGAGAATACAAAAGATTAATATTCAGAAATCTTCAAGACATCAGGAAAGAGATCAGGAAGGAGATCAGGCAAAATGCAGAACAACCCAAGGAACACACAGATAAAGCAGTTGAAGAAATTAAAAGGTTATTCGAGAACATAATGAAAAATTTAATAAGCTGCAAGAATCCATACAGAGAGCAATCAGAAATTCAGAAGATTAACGATAAAATTACAGAATTAGACAACTCAATAGAAAGCCAGAGGAGGTGAATTGAGGAAGCGGAGAGCAGAATTAGTGAGACTGATGATAAAGCACTTGGCTCCAATATATTTGAAGAAAAATCAGATAAAAGAATTAAAAAAAAAAAAAAAGGAAGAAACCCTAAGAGTCATATGGGACTCTATCAAGGGAAATAACCTGCGAGTGATTGGAGTACCAGGACAGGAAGGGATAAAAGAGAATACGGAGAGAATTGTTGAAGATTTGTTGGCAGAAAACTTCCCTGATATCATGAAAGATGAGAAGATACCTATCCAAGATGCTCATCGAACTCCACATAAGGTAGATATCAAAAGAAAGTCTCCAAGACATATTGTAATCAAACTTGCTGAAACCAAAGATAAAGAGAGAATTTTAAGAGCTGCTAGGGATGAACAAAAACTCACCTACAAAGGAGAGTCAATAAGAAAAGGCTCAGATTACTCGGCAGAAACCATGCAGGCAAAAAGGCAATGGGATGACTTATATAAAGCACTGAAGGAAAAAAAAAATGCCAGCCAAGAATCATATATCCAGCAAAACTGTCTCTCAAATAAGTAGGCAAAATTAGGACATTTCCAGATAAACAGAAGTTTAGGGAATTAGTAAAAACCAAACCAAAACTTCAAGAAATACTAAAGGGAGTTCTCTGTTTAGAAAATCAATAATATCAGATATCAACTCAAGACTACAACACAGGACAGAGCAACCAGATGTGAACCCAGGAAGGGAAATCACAAAGATAAATCAAGATTAAAAAACCCTCAAAAAAGGAAACAGTGATGTCATTATGTAAAAGAAGGCAACATTAAATAATAAAGAGGGACTAAGAAATGTAGTCATAAATCTTACATATGGAGAGGAAAACAAGGCAACATAAAGAAATAAAAGTTAGGTTTAAACTTAGAAAAACAGGGGTAAACATTAAGGTAACCACAAAGGAGAATAACAATCCTCCTCATCAAAATAAAATACAAGAAAAAAAAAAAAAAGACTCAGCAGAAACAAAATCAACAACAATGAATAAGAGGAAAAGACAATATACAAACTACTCAGCACAAAAAATTAAGTCGGAAAAAGAAACTAAACAACACACACACAAAAAGAAGACATCAAAATGACAGCACTAAACTCATACCTATCCATAATTACGTTGAATGTAAATGGACTAAATGCACTAATAAAGAGTCAGAGAGTGGCAGAAAGGATAAAAGAACACAATCCGTCTATAAGCTCCCTACAAGAGACACACCTTGGACTTGGAGACACAAACTAAAACTCGAAGGATGGAAAAAAATATACCAAGCAAACAACAATCAAAAAAGAGGAGTGGCAATATTAATTTCTGACAAAATAGACTTTAAAGTAAAACCCACCACAAAGGATAAGGAAGGACACTATATAGTGATTAAAGGGACAACTGACCAGGAGGATGTAACCATATTAAATATTTATGGACCCAATGACAGGGCTGTAAGATACATAAAATAAACTCTAACAGCATTGAAAAGTGAGATAGACAGCTCCACAATTATAGTAGGAGACTTCAACACACCACTTTTGGTGAAGAACAGACCATCCAGAAAGAAGCTCAATAAAGAAACAGAAGGTCTAAATGGCACAGTCAACCAACTTGACCTCACAGACATATACAGAACACTCCATCCAACAGCAGCCAAGTATACTTTCCTTTCTAGTGCAAATGGAACATTCTCTAGAATAGGCCACATATTAGGTCATAAAGCAGGCCTTTGCAGAATCCGAAACATCAAAATATTACAAAGCATCTTCTCTGATCATGAGCCATAAGTAGAAGTCAATAACAGAAAAAGGAGGGAAAAGAAACTCTCAGCAAAACAGGAAGAGAAGGAAAATTCCTCAGCATAATAAAGGGCATTTATAGAAACCCGCCCCCACGTGCCTGTCAGTTGGTAGTACTGTGGGGGCTTGGGTGTTGCTGTGATGCTGGAAGCTATGCCACCGGTATTCAGAAACCAGCAGAGTCACCCGTGGAGGACAGGCTTCACCTGAGCTTCCAGACTAAGACAGGCTAGGAAGAAGGACCTGGCAGTCTACTTCTGAAAAGCATTAGCAAGTGAAAACCTTATGAATAGCAGCGGAACATTGTCCGATATAGTGCTGGAAGATGAGCCCCCCAGGTTGGAAGGCACTCAAAAGATGACTGGGGAAGAGCTGCCTCCTCAAAGTAGAGTTGACCTTAATGACGTGGGTGGAGTAAAGCTTTCGGGACCTTCATTTGCTGATGTGGCACGACTCAAAATGAGAAGAAACAGCTGCAAACATCCATTAATAATCGGAACCTGGAATGTACGAAGTATGAATCTAGGAAAATTGGAAATTGTCAAAAATGAAATGGAACACATAAACATTGATATCCTAGGCATTAGTGAGCTGAAACGGACTGGTATTGGCCATTTTGAATCAGACAATCATGTAGTCTACTATGCTGGGAATGACAACTCGAAGAAGAATGGTGGTGTGTTCATCGTCAAAAAGAACGTTTCAAGATGTATCCTGAAGTACAACGCGTCAAGGATAGGATAATATCCATACGCCTACAAGGAAGACCTGTTAATACGACTATTATTCAAATTTATGTACCAACCACTAGGGCCAAAGATGAAGAAACAGAAGATTTTTATCAGCTGCTGCAGTCTGAAATTGATCGAACATGTAATCAAGATGCATTGATAATTACTGGCTATTGGAATGCAAACATTGGAAACAAAGAAGAAAGATCAGTAGTTGGAAAATATGGCCTTGGTGATAGAAACAATGCCAGAGATCAAATGATAGAATTTTGCAAGACCAACGACTTCTTTGCAAATACCTTCTTTCACCACCATAAACGGCGACTATACACATGGACCTCGCTAGATGGAGCACACAGAAGTGAAATTGACTACATCTGTGGAAAGAGGCGATGGAAAAGCTCAATATCATCAGTCAGAACAAGGCCAAGGGCCGACTGTGGAACAGACCATCAATTGCTCATATGCAAGTTCAAGCTGAAACTGAAGAAAATCAGAGCAAGTCCACGAGAGCCAAAATACGACCTTGAGAATATCCCACCTGAATTTAGAGACCATCTCAAGAGTAGATTTGACACGTTGAATACTAATGACCGAAGACCAGACGAGTTGTGGAATGACATCAAGGACAGCACCCATGAAGAAAGCAACAGGTCATCAAAAAGACAGGAAAGACCAAGACGGATGTCAGAGAAGACTCTGAAACTTGCTCTTGAACGTCAACCAGCTAAAGCAAAAGGAAGAATTGATGAAGTAAAAGAACTGAACAGAAGATTTCAAGGGGCCTCTTGAGAAGACAAAGTAAAGTATTATAATGACATGTGCAAAGAGCTGGAGATGGAAAACCAAAAGGGAAGAACACGCTCGGCGTTTCTCAAGCTCAAAGAACTGAAGAAAAATTCAAGCCTCGAGTTGCTATAGTGAAGGATTCCATGGGGAAAATATTAAATGATGCAGAAAGCATCAAAAGAAGATGAAAGAAATACACAGAGTCGTTATACTGAAAAGAATTAGTCGATATTCAACCATTTCAAGAAGTGGCATATGATCAGGAACCAATGGTACTGAAGGAAGAAGTCCAAGCTGCTCTGAAGGCACTGGAGGAAAACAAGGCTCCAGGGACTGATGGAATATCAATTGAGATGTTTCAACAAACAGATGCAGGACTGGAGGTGCTCACTCGTCTATGCCAAGAAATATGGAAGACAGCTTCCTGGCCAACTGACTGGAAGAGATCCATATTCATGCCTATTCCCAAGAAAGGTGATCCAACCGAATGTGGAAATTATAGAACAATATCATTAATATCACACACAAGCAAAATTTTGCTGAAGATCATTCAAAAACAGCTGCAGCAGTATATCAACAGGGAACTGCCAGAAATTCAGGCCGGTTTCAGAAGAGGACGTGGAACCAGGGATATCATTGCTGATGTCAGATGGATCCTGGCTGAAAGCAGAGAATACCAAAGGGTGTTTAACTGTGTTTCATTGACTATGCAAAGGCATTTGACTGTGTAGATCATAACAAACTATGGATAGCACTGCGAAGAATGGGAATTCCAGAACACTTAATTGTGCTCATGAGGAACCTTTACATGGATCAAGAGGCAGTTGTTTGGACAGAACAAGGGGATACTGATTGGTTTAAAGTCAGGAAAGTTGTGCATCAGGGTTGTATTCTTTCACCATACCTATTTAATCTGTATGCTGAGTAAATAATACGAGAAGCTGGACTATATGAAGAATGTGGCATCAGGATTGGAGGAAGACTCATTACAACCCGCGTTATGCAGATGACACAACCTTGCTTGCTGAAAGTGAAGAGGACTTGAAGCACTTACTAAGGAAGATCAAAGACCACAGCCTTCAGTGTGGATTACACCCCAACATAAAGAAAACAAAAATCCTCACAACTGGACCAATGAGCAACATCATGATAAACAGAGAAAAGATGGAAGTTGTCAAGGATTTCATTTTACTTGGATCCACAATCAACAGCCATGGAAACAACAGTCAGGAAATCAAAAGACGCATTGCATTGGACAAATCTGCTGCAAAAGACCTCTTCAAAGTGTTGAAGAGCAAAGATGTCACCCTGGAGACTAAGGTGCGCCTGACCCAAGCCATGGTGTTTTCAATCATATCATATGCATGTGAAAGCTGGACAATGAATAAGGAAGACTGAAGAAGAGTTGACGCCTTTGAATAGTGGTGTTGGTGAAGGATATTGAATATACGACTGCCAAAAGGAATGAACAAATCTGTCTTGGAAGAAGTGCAGCCAGAATGCTCCTTAGAGGCAAGGATGGCGAGACTGTGTCTTACATACTTTGGACATGTTGTCAGGAGGGATGAATCCCTGGAGAAGGACATCATGCTTGGCAGAGTACAGGGTCAGCGGAAAAGAGGAAGACCCTCAATGAGGTGGATTGACACAGTGGCTGCAACAATGAGCTCAAGCCTAACAATGATTGTAAGGATGGCGCAGGACCGGGCAGTGTTTTGTTCTGTTGTGCATAGGGTAACTATGAGTCGGAACCGGCTCAACGGCACCTAACAACAACAACAACATAGAAACCCGACGGCCAACGTCATCCTAAATGGAGAGAGTCTGAAAGCATCCCCCTTGAGATCAGGAACCAGACATGGATGCCCTTTACCACCACTCTTATTCAACACTGTGCTGGAGGTCCTAGCCAGAGCAATTAGGCTAGATAAAGAAATAAAGGGTGCCTGGATTGGCAAGGAAGAAGTAAAAAGTATCTCTATTTGCAGATGCCATGATCTTATACACAGAAAACCCTGAGGAATCCTCAAGAAAACTACTGAAACTAAAAGAGTCCAGCAGAGTATCAGGATACAAATAAACATACAAAAATCGGTTGGATTCCTCTACTCCAACAACAACAAAAAAATCGAAGAGGAAATCACCAAATCAATACCATTTACAGTAGCCCCCATGAAGATAAAACACTTAGGAATAAATCTTACCAGAGACATAAAAGACCTATACAAACAAAACTAGAAGACAGTACTGCAAGACACCGAAAGAGACCTACATAAGCGGAAAAACATACCTCGCTCATGGATAGGAAGACTTAACATTGCAAAAATGTCTATTCTACCAAAAAGACATCTATAGATACAATGCAATTCTGATCCAAATTCCAATGGCACTTCTTAATGAAATGGAGAAACAAATCACCAACTTCATATGGAAGGAAAAGAGTCCCTCGATAAGTAAAGCATTACTGAAAAAGAAGAACAAAGTGGGAGGTCCACTCTACTTGATTTTAGAACCTATTATACCGCCACAGAAGTCAAAACAGCCTGGTACTGGTAAAACAACAGATTCATGATCCAATGGAAGAGAATTGAGAATCCAGACATAAATCCATCCACATGAGCAGCTGATATTTGACAAAGGCCTGAAGTCAGTTAAATGGGGAAAAGCCAGTCTCTTTAACAAACGGAGCTGGCATAACTGGATATCCATCTGCAAAAAAATGAAACAAGACCCATACCTCACACCATACACAAAAACAAACTCAAAATGAATCAAAGACCTAAATATAAAATCTAAAACGATAAAGATCATGGAAGAAAAAATAGGGACAGCACTAGGAGCCCTAATACATGCCATAAACAGTATAGAAAACATTACTAACAATGCAGAAGAGAAACTAGATAACTGGGAGCTCTTAAAAGTCAAACACCTATGCTCATCAAAGACTTCACCAAAAGAGTAAAAAGATTACCTGTAGACTGGGAAAAAGCTTTTAGCTAGGACATTTCCAACCAGTACCTGATTTTTTTTTTTTTTTACCTGATCTCTAAAATCTACACAATACTGCAAAAACTCAACTACAAAAAGACAAATAACCCAATTAAAAAATGTGCAAAGGATATGAACAGACATTTCACTAAAGAAGACATTCAGGTAGCTGACAGATACATGAGGAAATGCTCATGATCATTAGCCGTTAGAGAAATGCAAATCAAAATTACAATGAGATTACATCTCACCCCAACAAGGCTGGCATTAATCCAAAACACACACATTAATATATGTTGGAGAGGTTGTGGAGAGACTGGAACACATACACTGTTGGTGGGAATGTAAAACGGTACAACCACTTTGGAAATCGATTTGGCGCTTCCTTAAAAAGCTAGAAATAGAATTAGCATACGATCCAGCAATCCCACTCCTTGGAATATATCCTAGAGAAATAAGAGCCTTTACGTGAACAGATATATGCACACCCATGTTGATTGCAGCACTGTTTACAATAGCAAAAAGCTGGAAGCAACCAAGATGCCCATCAAGAGATGTATGGATAAACAAATTTTGGTATATTCACACAATGGAATACTAAGCATCGATAAAGAACAATGAGGAATCCATGAAATATTTCATAACGTGGAGGAATCTGGAAGGCATTATGCTGAGTGGAGTTAGTCAGGTGCAAAAGGAGAAATATTGTACGAAACCACTCTTATAAGAACTCGAGAAATAGTTTAAACAGAAAAGAAAATGTTCTTTGATGGTTATGAGAGGCGGAAGGGAGGGAGAGGGGTGTTCACTAACTAGATAGTGGACGAGAACTATTTTAGGTGAAGGGAAAACAACACACAATACCGGAGAGGTCAGCACAACTGGACTGAACCAAAAGAAAAGAAGTTTCCTGAATAAACTGAACGCTTTGAAGGCCAGCATTGCAGGGGCGGAGGTTTGGGGACCGTGGTTTCAGGGGACATCTACGTCAATTGGCATAATAAAATCTATTAAAAAAACATCTTCATCCCACTTTGGAGAGTGTTGTCTGGGGTCTTAAAAGCTAGCAAGTGGCCGTCTAAGATGCATCAATGGATCTCAACCCACCTGGAGCAAAGGAGAATGAAGAACGCCAAAGACACAAGGTAATTATGAGCCCAAGAGACAGAAAGGGCCACATGAACCAGAGACTACATCAGCCTGAGACCAGAAGAACTGGATGGTGCCTGGCTACCACCGATGACTGCCCTGACAAGGAACACAACAGAGAACCCTTGAGGGAGCAGGAGAGCAATGGGATCCAGACCTCAAATTCTTATAAAAAGACCAGACTTAATGGTATGACTGAGACTAGACGGACCACGGAGCTCAAGGTCCCCAGACTTTCTGTTAGCCCAAGACAGTAACCATTCCCAAAGCCAACTCTTCAGACAGGGATTGGACTGGACTATGGGATAGAAAATGATACTATTTAGGAGTGAGGATTTTGGATCAAGTAGACTCTTTAGACATGTGAGAGTATGTGGGCTGCTCCTTTCTGGAGGGGAGATGGGAAGGTACAGGGGGTCAGAGGCTGGCTGAATGGACATGAAAATAGAGGGTAGAAAGAAGGAGTGTGCTGTCTCGTTAGGGGGAGAGCAACTAGGGGTATATAGCAAGGTATATACAAATTTTTGTATGAGAGACGGACTTGATTTATAAACTTTCACTTAAAGCACAATAAAATTTTTTTTAAAAATGCCATTGGAATTTGGATCAGGATTGTATTGTATCTGCAGATTGCTTTGGGTAGAATAGACATTTTCAGGATGTTGAGTCTTCCTATCCATGAGCAAGATATGTTTTCCCACTTACGCGGGTCTGTTTTGGTTTCTTGCAGTAGCGTCTTGTAGTTTCCTTTGTATAAGTCTTTTCCATCTCTGGTTAGATTTATTCCTAAGTTTTTTATATTCTTGGGGGCTATTGTAAATGGTGTCGATTTGGTGATTTCCTTCTAGAAGTCCCCTTTGTTGGAGTAGGGGAATCCAACTTATTTTTTTATGTTTATCTTATATTCTGATACTTTGCTGAAATCTTCTATTAGTTCCAGTAGTTTTCTTGAGGATTCTTTAGGGTTTTCTGTGTAGAAGATCATGGCATCTGCAAACAGAGATACTTTTACTTCTTCCTTACCAATTTGGATGTTCTTTATTTCTTTTCCTAGCATAACTGCTTTGGCTAGGACCTCCAGCACAGTGTTGAATAAGAGTGGTGATAAAGGACATCCTTGTCCGGTTCCGATCTTGAGGGGAATGCTTTCAGACTCCATTTAGGATGATGTCTGCTCTTGGCTTTGTATAAATGCCCTTTACTATGTTGAGGAATTTCCTTTCTATTCCTATTTTGCTAAGCTTTTTTTTTTTTTTTTTTATCATGAACGGGTGTTGGACTTGTTCAAATGCCTTTTCTGCATCAATTGATAAGATCATGTGGTTCCTGTCTTTTATTTATGTGATGGATTACATCGATTGTTTGTCTGATGTTGAACCATCCCTGCATACCTGGTACGAATTCCCCTTGGTCATGCTGAATTATTTTTTTGATATGTTGAATTCTATTGGCTAGAGTTTTGTTGAGGATTTATGTGTCTATGTTCATAAGGGATATTGGTCTGTGATTTTCTTTTTTCGTGGTGTCTTTACCTGGTTTTTTTTTTTTTTTCTTTTTTACCTGGTTTTGGTATAGGGTTATGCTAGCTTTATAGAATGAGTTTGAGAGTATTCCATCCTTTTCTATGCTCTGAAATACCTTTCGTAGTGGTGGTGTTAACTCTTCTCTGACAGTTTGGTAGCACTCTGTAGTGAAACCGCCAGGGCTTTTTTTTGCGGGGGAGGGGGCGGGGGGGAGAGTTTTTTTAACTACCTTCACAAAGTCTTCTTCTGTTATAGGTTTTTTTAGTTCTAGCTCTGTTTGTGTTAGTTTAGGTAGATAGTGTGTTTCTAGAAATTTGTCCATTTCCTCCAGGCTTTCAAATTTGTTAGAGTACAATTTTTCATAGCATTCTGTTATAATTCTTTTAATTTCAGTTGTGTCTGTTGTGATATCACTCATCTAATTTCTTATTCAGGTTATTTGCTTCCTTTCCTGTTTTTCTTTTGGGAGTTTGGCCAACGTTTATCAATTCTGTTGATCTTTTCAAAGAACAAACTTTTGGTCGTATTAACTCTTTTAATTGTTTTTCTGTTCTCTATTTCATTTAATTCTGCCCTCATTTTTATTATTTGCTTTCTTTTGGTGCCCAAGGGCTACTTCTGCTCTCTTCCAATTTGTTCGAGTTGTAGGGTTAATTCTTTGATTTTGGCCCTGTCTTGTTTTTAGATGTGTGCATTTATTGCTATCAATTGACCTCTGAGCACTGCTTTTGCTTTTTCCCAAAGGTTCTGGTAGGGTGTGTTTTCATTCTCATTTGATCCTGTGAACTTCTTCATTCCGTCCTTAATTTCTTCTATAATCCAGTATTTTCTGAGCAAGGTGTTTTTTAGTTTCCATGTGTGTTTTTTTCTTGCTGTTTCTGTTATTGATTTTTACTTTTATGGCTTTATGGTCAGAAAAGTTGCTTTGTCATATTTCAGTGCTTTAAATTCTGTTAAGGCTTGCTTTATGGCCTAATATGAGGTTTATTCTGGAGAATGTTCCATGTGCATTGGAAAAAAAATTATACTTGGCTGCTGTTGGGTGGAGTGTTCTGTATATGTCTGTGAGGTCAAGCTGGTTGATTGTGACATTTACATCTTTTGTGTCTTTATTGAGCTTCTTTCTGGATGTTCTGTCCTTCACTGAAAGGGGTCTGTTGAAGTCTCCTACTATTTTTGTGGAGCTGTCTATCTCTCTTTCAGTGCTGTTATTAGAGTTTGTTTTTTGTATTTTGGAGCCCTGTCGTTGGGTATGAAAATATTCATTATGGCTATGTTCTCCTGGCGTGTTGACCCTTTTATCATTATATAGCGTCCTTCCTTATCCTTTGTGGTGGATTTTACTTCAATGTCTATTTTGTCAGAGATTAATATTGCCACTCCTGCTCTTTTCTGATTGTTGTTTGCTTGGCATATTTTTTTCCGTTCTTTAAGGTTTAGTTTGTGTCTTTACGTCTAAGCTGTGTCTCTTGTATGCAGCATATAGATGGATTGTGTTTTTTTAATCCATTCTGCCGCTCTCTTTCTCTTTATCGATGTATGCAGTCTATTTACATTCAGCGTAATTATTGTTAGGAATTAGTTTACTGCTCTCATTTCGATGTCTTTTTTTTGTGTGTGTTGTCGACAGTTTCATTGTCCTACATTATTTTCTATGCTGAGTCATTTTTCTTTATGTATTTTCTTTTCATCTTTTTCTTTGTTGATTTTGTGTTTGCTGAGTCTTTATGTTTTTCTTGTTTTCTATTTTTATGTGTGGAATTGTTAGTTTCCTTTGTGGTTACCTTAATATTTACCCCTTTTTCTAACTTTAAACCGATCTTTTATTCCTTTGTATGGCCTTGACTTCCTCTCCATATGAAAGATCTATAAATACATTTTTTTAATCAAAATGACTAAAATGGCTAGGTGGTATGGTGGAGCCACCAGCCCTCAGGTCCCTGACATGGGTAGATGAAGATCCTGCTTAATAGGCAGAGCTGCGTCAAATGTCATGAACCTACCACTCCACCATATAGCTGATACAGTTGAAGTTAGGCTTCAGGTATGTAGCCTGTTGTACTGTGCTAATGTGGGCTTATGCTGTTGAAATGGACCCACAAAGGTCTATGCAGGACATTCGAAGACTGTGGACCCCTCATTTCTGTGCCTAGGTAAAGGATCTGTGCCTGCCCTGAGCTCCTGGCTTAGGGTGCTGGCAGATTATTTTTTCTTGTTTGTTAACTGTGTTCCCTCTTCAAGGCTAGGCAAATGGCTCAGGGCCCGTAATGGGTCCTACTTCCGGCCCAGGGGACATGGCAATTTCTGAAGCCAGCCTGGGACCCGGTGCAGAGTGGGGATGGGGCAGGCAAATGGGAGAGAGGTTTTCCTCAAAGGGGTGTTTTTTGATCCGTGTAATAGGTTAGACTCATGTACTTATCTTTTGCCGATTGAGTGCCACTTTCCACTTGTTTTGGAGGCTTGAGTAGACTCTCTGCTGCTTGGTTTCTCCTGATGTGGAAAACGTGTACCGAGTGCCACTGCTTGTCTCACCACTCCCTCCAGCCGATCCAGCCTGCAAGGTGCCAGTTCCTGCCAGGTCAAGTCTGGCAACTCCTCACTGCTTCTGAACTGTCTCCCTCTTCCACTGCCACTCAGTCTGATTCCTCAGCTTTGCCTTTGATGTTCAGGGCTCCGAGATTGTCATATATAATTGATTCACTTGTTTTTATCGGGTCTTTGTTGTAAAAGGGACCACAGGAAGCATCTGACTACTCTGCCATCTTGGCCCCAACTCCTCCATAATGACATTTTAATAGAAGAATGAAGCGGGGATTTACCAAATATCAACATTTTGATGAAGCTATAATCATGAAGATAGTGTGATATTGCCATATTATTGTTAGCTGCCATCTAGTTGGCCCCCAAGTCATGGTGGCTCCATGTACTATGGAACAAAATGTTGCCTGGTCCTATACTATCTCCATGATTATTTGTGGATTCGCAGGATTTGTGATTTGTAGGATTTTCAGTGGCTACTTTTAGAAGTAGATTGCCAGGCCTTTCTTCCTATTCCATCTTAATCTAGCAGCTCTGCTGAAACCTGTTCAGCATCATAGCAACACGTGAATCCAGGTCTCCCAGATGAATGGCAAGAATTCTGCCACTGAAGCATCGTTACCCCCCACCTCTTTTGCCATAAAAACCCACTGCCATCAAGTGGATTCCAACTCATAGCTACCCTATAGGATACAGTAGAACTGCTCCATAGAGTTTCCAAGGAGTGGCTGCAGGATTCAAACTGCTGACATTTTACAGCCTTAGTGCACTGTAGCTCTTAACCACCAAGGCTCTGTGAATCAAAACCAAAACCAAACCCGTTGCCGTCGAGTTGATTCTGACTCATAGCAACTCTATAGTAGGGATACATAAATAAACTACTGTAAGAGAACAGTGAGTCCTCGTATGCGGAAACCCCACATATATGGAAAACTGACACAGATGGCACGGTAAATAAGTGAAGAAAGGATGTCCAATTTAACAAACTATGCTGTGACCATTAGTTTTGATAGAGAACAAAGTGAAGTTGGATCTCTATCTCACATTATACATAAATATCAATTTCAGGTGATTTTAGAAACTTAAATGTCCTTAGAACTACTCAGTAGAACTCAGACAAAGTATGCAATAGAAAAAAATAGACAAAAGACATCAACAGTCATTGCACAGGAGAAGGAAATACAAATGCTCATAAAAATAGAGAAAGATGCTCAACCTCAATCATTATCAGAAAAATGCAAATACAGCTTCAAAAAGATACCATTCATGCCCAGTTGTCTGGAAAAAATCAACAAGCCGAAAGTAGCCAAGTGTTGCTAAGGAGGTGAACCAAGGGGAGCATTCCTATATGGCAAGTGGGCATTGGAAATGACACGACCACTAACTACCAAACCTGAACAAGCACATACGTCTAGAAACTCTGCTTGTAGGAGTCTGCTCTAGAGAAAATCACACAAATGTGCACCAGGAGTCCCGTAAAAGTATGTTTATAGACACGTTGTTTGTAAGGATAAGATGCTGGAAACAACACATGCATCCAGCAAAAACAGAAACATTTAACTTTCGAATATAAATTGGAGACCTATAAAGGAAGGACAGTGAAATAACCACATAAACTGGAATTTTCAGGTACATAATGTTCAACAAAGAAAGCAAACAACTGCAGAATACATGCAGAATGATTCCATTTTCATTAAGTCCAAAACCAGGCAAAACTAAATAATATGTTGTTCAGGAATAAAGTAAACTAATAAAGAAAATGTTCGATTTTCATTGGCTAATGCTTTTCAGAAGTAGACTGCCAGGTCCTTCTTCCTAGTCTGTCTTAGTCTGGAAACTCAGCTGAAACCTGTCCTCCACGGGTGACCCTGCTGGTATCTGAATACCGGTGGCATAGCTCCCAGCATCACAGCAACACACAAGCCCCCACAGTACGACAAACTGACGGACAAGTGGGATGAGTCCCTGGAGAAGGACATCACGCTTGGCAGAGTACAGGGTCAGCGGAAAAGAGGAAGACCCTCAATGAGGTGGATTGACACAGTGGCTGCAACAATGAGCTCAAGCATAACAACGATTGTAAGGATGGTGCAGGACCGGGCAGTGTTTCATTCTGTTGTGCATAGGGTCGCTATGAGTCGGAACCGACTCGACGGCACCTGACAACAACAACAATAAAGAAAAAATAGGCTTATGGTTTCTTCTAAGGAAGAAAGAATGTGAGGAATATGATTGGGCATAGACATGCAAGGACCTCCAATAGTTTTGGTAATATTCTATTTATTTTCCTTTGTGGTAAGTTTATGGTATTACTTTATTGTTACTACTATTACTACTCTTTGACTTGACGGCACTGGGTACTATTACTACTCTACCACCCATCTGTCAGTTGTTGTACTGTGGTGGTTTATGTGTTGCTATGATTCTGAAAGTTATGCCATCAGTATTTCAAATACCAGTGGGGTCACCCGTGGTGGATAGGTTTCAGTGGAGCTTCTAGACTAAGGCACACTAGGAAAAAAGGTCTGGTAATCTACTTCTGAAAATTAACTGATGAAAACCCTGTGGATCACAGCAGAATACTGTCCGATATGGTGCTGGGAAATGAGCCTCCTAGGTTGGAAAAACCAAAAACCAAACCGGACCCACTGCTGTCGAGTCAATTCCGACTCATAGCGACCCTATAGGACAGAGTAGAACTGCCCCATAGAGTTTCCAAGAAGCGCCTGCCTAGGTTGGAAGGCACTCAGAATACACAATGGCCTCAACAATGGACTCAAGCTTATCAACAATTAGGAAGATGGCACAGGACCAGGCAACATCTTGTTCAGTTGTAAAGGGGTCTCCATGAATTGGAACTGACTAGATGGCAGCTAAGAACAATGACAGCAACTATTATTACTACTACTAGTAGAAGTGGTAGTAGTAGCAGTAATAGTTCTACAAAACTACACTGCTTGTCTGGTAACATTACTGTCTATTAGTTATTTGAGTTTTTGACCCTTGGCGTAAATGCTGGCTTACAGTTTAGCTTCTCAAGGATGAGCTTGTCCAAAGTAAGAGTCAACAAATATTTGAGCATTCTGAGATTTCAATCTTAGGAAATTACTAGGAAGGCCAACCTATGAAACTTGCTAGAACATAGAAGAATTAGAGAACTCAAGCCCTTACTGCTACTCTGCCTTGCCAAACCCATGACAGATATCACTCATGATCACAGACTCTTTCCCACTGAGACCGAAGTGGCCACACAACACTCAGCATCAGGCTCTAAGCACCTACTCACAACCCATCAGCACTGACAGGTGAGATGCAACCCGCTTCCTAGCCCAGTTCTCGAGTTAATATCCTTAGCTACATTCATGCCAATGGGTGCAGGGTTGCCAGTCAGTCCATTCATAAAAGCCTGGAAAACACACTTTTTAGATCAGGTGATCAACATCAGGAGGAAAATCTGTGGTTTTACCTAAGTCTTCTGACCTATCCTAACTTGAGTTTATGCAATGGAAACAAAACTGCTCTTGTGCTAACTAAGCAACCGATTTCCATGTACAATATTTGTTTTGGACCTGAGGATAAAGTTAGAGTTTAAAAGAGAAAATCAAATAAATCAGATTCCTGCACTTTTTTTTTTTTTTTCTGGCTCAGGTGAATCAGAGAGGCCTTTTTTAGTTGCTGAAGTTCTTTATGTGTGACATAATCCTGTTAGCTGGTGGGAAGGATATTTGTGTTTTAAATAATTCACACTTTATGGGGAGGGGATGGGAGCTATGGGGGACAATTTTCTTCCTTTTCTGTCATTAGCGTGAGTCCATAAAATGGGAACATAACCTCACCCTGAAGTGTTGGGTAGAAACTGCTGTCTTCATTCTGTTCCTCATTAGCTTCTCCCTGTAAGAAGGAGGTTAGTTGCTCTGGGTGATGATTCAACCAGAATCTGACATCTGTTCGCCCACAGTCTTCCACTGGGCTGCGTTAATATATTAAATTTTGCTGCACACACTTGCTTGTCTTTTGGGCATTCTACATCATCTCAACTGAGAGTGAAGTGGCCACCGCTTTCCTTAACTCTAGGATCCAACCATCCCCAGGCAGATCCCAAGTCAAGCCTTAGAGGAAAAATGTAGACAGCCCATTTAGGCCTCAGGTTCATGCGAAATAATAAAATCCAGCTTTATTTGTTGCTCATTATCTGGCTCTTTGCCCTCAATTGGGGCTGAACTCAGAGAATGAAGGTGTAATTATTTATATTTCTCAGACTTTAGTAGAAGGTGAGATGAGGGCTTCCCCTTGCCTCTGATTAACAGCGTGGAATGGAGAATCATTGTAAATCAATAGATGCTGCCTTAGGAGATATATGGACAAATCCAAAAACCTACATGGAGGTTGTATTTTAGCATAATGCACTAAGAGTAAAAAATATCTAATATTTATTGAGCACTTAGTATCTGCCAGATATTGTTCTGAGTGCTTTATATGGATTGGCTCATTCAATTGACTCACAACAGCCCCATTAGATAGGTGTTTTTATTATCCCCATTTTACAGATCAAAAGGTAAGGCACAAGAAGTTAAGCAGTCAGTGCTCTGACAGGGATCATAATAGAGGGTCTCAGACAGAGCTGGAGAAAAATGTAAAACAAAATTCTAACTCACAAGAAAAAAGACCAGACTTACTGGACTGACAGAGACTGGAGAAACCCTGAGAGTATGGCCCTCAGACACCCTTTTAACTTAGTACTGAAGTCACTCCTGAGGTTCACCCTTCAGTCAAAGGTTCACCATTCGGACAGACCCATGAGACAAAATGAGACTAAATGGGCACACCAGCAAGGGCAAGAAGGCAGGAGGGGACAGGAAAACTGGATGAATAGAAATGGGAAACATGAGGTCAAGAAGGAGAGTGTTGACATGCCACAGGGTTGGCAACCAATGTCATAAAACAATATATGTATGAATTGTTTAATGAGAAACTAATATCTTCTGTAAGCCTTCATTTAAAGCACAATTTAAAAAAAAAGCTGAGCAGTCAGACTGGCTCTAAAACTCTAAAGCAAAACCATTGCATTATGCTACCTCTGTGAAAAACTCCTGAGGGCAAGAATCTTGTCTTCTTATTACCAAAAGTCCAGTACTCGCTCTGCCTACAGACAGAGCTCAGTCCCTAAGCACCAAGGGAGTAACAGAGACAAAATGTCAAAACTGAGAACTCTCGTTTGCTTTCCTAAGCATCACATGGCCCAAGTAAAAGACAGTAGTATTTTCAATCGCATAGTGCAAGCCAGTTCCAATTGACAGGGAGTGGAGGCCTTGGCCGTGGTGTGGGAAAGGACCCTGCAGCTATGTTCAAGGCCAATTGACTATTTCCACCTGAGGAAGGATGGAAGGGGCCTGGCTGAGTGCTTCCTTATTATCTCACACTTGTTAGGGGTCAGGACACTTTTTCTGTCAAGGACCAGATAGTAAATATTTTAGGCTTTCCAGGGCATGTGATCTCTGTCATAACCAACAATAACAGCAACCACTTTTATAGCAGGAAAGCAGCCGTAAGCAACATGTAAATGAATGAGCATGGCTGTGTTCCCACAAAAACTTTATTTACAAAACCAGATGGCAGCCAGATTTGGCCCGCAGGCCACAGTTTGTTGACCCCTGAACCAGAAGATGGATAGGTGGGATAATCATGTATGGAGATATGCTACCCAGCTCTGGCTCTTACGAAAAGTGACCAGTTGCTTGGGTTGCTCACTCTTTCCTTTAATTCCTAAGTAGAAAAGCATTTCTACAGGCCCTTGCATTGCACAAATCCAGGGGGCAGTATTCACATAAATACAATATCCACCAATTTCATTCCTAGGTATTTACCATAGAAAAACTCTCAGTTATGCAAGATCAGTGTACAGAAATGTGTATGAAGGCAATGTCTGAGATAGCAATAAATTGGAAACAACCTAAATATTCATCTACATCTATACATCTACAATAAAAAACTGTTGTATAGTCATACAAGAGTATATTACACGGCAATACAAAAGGAAGAACCAGAGCTACACTTACCAACATGGATGAATCTCACATATGATGTTAGGTTAAAAAAGCAAATGGGAACAGGTTATATAATGTTTTTAAATATGTGAAAACCAAGCCATGTACTACTCAGAGTACACAGATGTAGTGCAATGTAAAGACATGAATGAATGTAATAAGCTCCAGATTCAGGATGGTTGTTACCTACCGGGGAGAGGAAAGAAGAGGTGACCTGAGAAGGATACACGAGGGGATTTTCCATTATGACAATATTTTATTATTTGAGCTAAATGATTCTTACACTGCACTGGATTATGCTTTGTACCTTTTTGTATGACTTAAATATTACATGACACATTTTTAAATCTTTTTAAAGGAAAGGAAACTGGACTTTGGATTTAAAGTTGCATTTAAATTTCTTATTCTATGGGGAGGCAGATCAATTTAGAAGAAGGAAAAAGAGACTTCATGTATCTAACATGTGCTCAAAAAAAAAAGTAATGACAGGCTGACTTTATTACCTGTTCTAATGACTCGATGGCACTGGGCTGGGTTAATAGATTATTAGTTAAGAGATGATATAGCTAGATGCTACTGGGACATTTAATAAAGTTCCAATACCCTTTCAATCATTCAAGTATTTACTCAAGTATCAGTCCAAGCTTATGAGGTACCAAGCACTCTAGGTATTAAAATGTGGTGAGAAGGATAAGGTACCTATCCTGAAGAAGTTTATATTTTATACCATTCTACAATAAAAGTAAGGATTCCTTGGAGAAATAGCTGATTCTAGGGCTTGGGCAAGGAAAATACAAAATGGGCTCGCAGCACCTTATATTACTAGAAATTAAGAAGTGTTCAAAAAACAAAAGGGTATGTGGCATGTCAAAAGGCTCAGAAGCCAATCTGAGAGTTTCCAATGGTGAAAGGTGGAACAATCTGACCACCACCACCACCACCAACAAAAATAGCATAGTATCGGACTATAACCAAAAGTAAAAAATGAATATGCCTGAGTCCATACTGATAGGAATAACTTACTGAACAAATAAATGAATGGAAGAAAAGAGACAAGTCTGTTTTACAAAAGAATCTCGAGTAACCACTATCTTGATTTCTAACAGCACAGACTAGTTGTGCCTATTTTTATACTTTTGTAAACAGAAGGAAATATAACATATTTTAATGTATTTAAGCGGAACTACTGTTATGAGTTGGAATCAACTCGGCAGTACTGGGTTTGGTCTTTAAACTACTCGTTGAATGAGGCAGTGGTAGTTCAGTGGTAGAATTTCTGCCTTCCATGGGAAAGACCCAGGTTTGAGTCCAGGCTAAGGCACCTGTCTGTCGGTGGAAGCTTACCTGTTGCTATGATGTTGACTAGGTGTCAGGGGAGCTTCTAGACTAAGAAAGACTAGAGAAAAAGACCTGGTGATCTACTTTCAAAAATCAGCCAGTGACAACCCTATGGATTACAGTGGTCCAATCTCTAACTGATCATGGAGATGGCACGAGACCGGGTAGCATTTCCTTCCCTTGTACATGGGATTACCATGAGTCAGATGACAACTCGATGGCATCTAACAACAACTGCTTTTTGAATGCAAAGGAAACTGATTTTCCATCATTCCTAGTGGATGATTTTCTTTCCACCTTACTAAAACCCAAAACCAAACCCACTGCCATCGAGTCATTTCCGACTCATAGCCAGCCTAGGAAGGAGTAGAACTGCCTCCATGCAGTTTCCAAGGCTGTAAATCTTTAGGGAAGCAGGCTGCCACATCTTTCTCCCATGGAGTGGCTGGTGGGCTCAAACCATCTACGTTTTGGTTAGCAGCCAAGCCAATTTAACCACTGTACCACCAGGGCTCCTTTTTCCTTCTTAAAATGCTCACAAAATTTTGATTTTGAATTTAATTAACACCCAACAAAACACTTCAGATCTTCCTCTTGTTTATAAATCTGATAATTCAGACCTATCAGCCTTGTAAAACTGACAAACTGAAAAATGGATTACTTGTTTATGACTTAGAAATTTTCAGCTTCATGGGCAAAGGGTCCACATGATTCAAGTCACCTAGGTGACAAAGTATGCATAGGAAACAGGTGATATTATAACATAAGACTACCAACCCAGTGCCCTCGAGTTGATTCCGACTCATAGCAACCCTATAGGACAAAGTGGAACTGCCCCATATAGTTTCCAAGGAGCACCTACCAGTAATAAACTGCTTGTCACATTGTCCCCACTCAATCGCTCCTTCCTACTTGTCACTAACTACCCTTAACTACCACTTCTAAGTTGTGGTCACTGTCATGGATAATTTCTAAGCATCCAAGAGAACAATATAAATTGATTAAAAAGTGAAACTGTCCATCTTGGAAAAGCAGAATTTCATGAAATTTATTAGAGTGATGTTGGAAAAACTGCTTTTTTGGGGGAGGGTGGTAGTGGGGGGAATTCACCTTTATGAGAATTGCTAAAAATTAGATCTGGCAAAATTAGGCCAGTCAGCAAGAGGAAAAAATGAACATGGAGGGGTGTTTCAGAACATAAAGACATGAATATCAAAAACTCATGAGACACCTCTGGGATAATTTGATGGAATTCTGGAATATTTTTGCAAAAGCAACCCTTCTTAATTATTGTGATATGGATGGAAGACAACTGTGGACTGAAGGATGTTGTCTGACGCTATCACACAACAGTGCCTGGAAAAGTTGTCTGACGCTATCACACAACAGTGCCTGGAAAACCTACCTTTAGTTAAATGTAATTAAATAAGTTACATTAATCATTTTAATTTCTTTTTTCAAGATAAAGTCCCAGTTTTAAACTCCCTTTTCTCTACTATTACTAAGACATTTTGGCTTCTAAATTATTTACACTGTATATTACATTCAAATTTGGAGAAACCCATCTTTAGATACAATGCTGCTGATCTGGAAGGTTCTTCTGGAAATTAGGGTCTCCCTAGGATATGAAAAAAAAGGATATGAGCGAAATTCCTTCTGACTGACTCACCTGACAGGAAAGGAGTTTTCAGGTTTAGAGAAAATACGAAAAGCACCGTAACGCAAAAATGAAAAGCTGGGTGGGTGAGAGGGTGTCAGATACCACCACGACCAGGAGGAAGGGGTTTTTGCTCAAGGAGGGTTGCCAGCACCATTTCTGCCCCCAACAAAGCCTCTAACTGGGCAGAAGAAGGGAAATCCTATCTTGGAAAACATGTCTCAAAATTGTTATGGGAATCAGTGGGCCAGTGGGATTCACTTTGCAAGATTATGCTACTCTAGTTAGCTTTGTTGTACATTATCAATTTAGAAAAAAAAATAATGCTATGTTTCTAAGACTGCAAGTTTTCTCTTTTGGCAATTCATTTGTCCATGTGATGTCAAATCCTGATGAGGCATCTGAAACAAAGGACACTTTTATGGATTGAGTTGTGTTCCCCAAAATATGTGTTGAAATCCTCACCCCCTAAGCCTGTGGATGTAATCCTGTTTGGAAATGGGGTTTTCTTTGTTATGTTACCAACTCCATATCAGCACAGGGTATGTCCTAGACACAATCCCTTCTGAGGTACAACAAGTACAGATTAGGCACTGGAGCTCACATAGAATAAGATCCTGTGAGGATAGCCAAGGAACCAAGGAAAGCCCAGCGCTACCGACAAGGAAGGAATCAACAAGGCCATGACCCTGATTTGGCCTTCTAGCCTCCAAAACTGTGAGAAAATAAATGTTTGTTCTTTAAAGCCACCCACTGTGGTATTTGTGTTACAGCAGCACTAGGAAACTAAGACAGATCCCTTAACCCATTTCAAAATACACCTGGGGATCTGGTCCCTCTGACTCCTGCCACAAATTCTATGGCAGCATTTCTGAAAATCTTTTCTTTAAAATACTTGTCATCTAGATACTCCATGAAAAAGTGATTCTCTCTATAGGCCCCATCTCCCTGTTGGAGATTCACAATATACAATAGCTTTGCGAAGGCTCTGCATCAAAGTACCACAATCAATGAAAAACCTGACATCAAACTAGCACATCCCAAAATTATTTACCACAGAATCTTTTTCTCCGGATGACCAGTAATTAGCGTCCCATCCAATGGGCATCCTGGGACCCTACCTTGGGAAACAGCTGAAATTCAAGCTAGGTCTCCAATCCTCTCAGCATTTCCAGTCTACAAGACCTGTTTCTTCATGGCAGGCAGCTCTGGGAACTCTGTAACAGACACTCTGGGCTGTTCCACAGCCCTAAAGGAACAATCAGTGACATTCTAGATGACATTGTGTGCTACATTAGGCCTCTACTGTGCTGGTGCAGTACCAATAATAGAGTCACAAGACAGCTCTTTCGTAGATAGCTATTATCTTCTTGGAATAAAGAATGCCTTTGATTCAGTGGAATGTCAGTAAACCTTCAATTTCTTCTAGCCTGTTGGCTTTGGGTATTATTCTGTTCCAGAAACTACTATGCTTGAGTTTTCTGCTTCCTTTCCTCTGTCATAGCAACCCTCAAAGAAGCTCCACCATCCTGCTGCTGAAGGGCTGATGGGCTGTTGGGGATCCACTGCATATTCATGAGGTGGTTCTTTTCCAATTCTCACCTAAGTAGAAGTCAGAAAATTCTCACTTTCCTAGGAGGGAGGATAATTACCCACTCTGAGCAAGGAGGTTGGAAAAATGAGGTGGATGCAGTGAAGGGTCTCTAAACCTCTGTGAAGTTGTTGTTATTAGGTGCTGGCAAGTCAGATCCAACTCATAGTGACCCTATGTACAACAGAATGAAACACTGCCGGGTTCAGTGTCATGCTCACAAGCGTTGCTATGCTTGAGCCCATTGTTGCAACCACTGTGCCAATCCATCTTGTTGAGGGTTTTCCTCTTTTTCGCTGACCCTCTACTCTACCAAGCATGATGTCTTTCTCCAGGGGCAGATCCCTCCTGATAACATGTCCAAAGTATGTGAGATGAAGTCTTGCCATCCTTGCTTCTAACAAGCATTCTGGCTGTACTTCTTCCAAGACAGATTTGTTCCTTCTTCTGGTAGTCTATGGTATATTCAATATTCTTTGACAACATCATAATTCAAAGGCATCTTCTTTGATCTTCCTTATTCATTGTCTCCTCTGTGGAGGGCAAGTGGAAAATCCTCCTCCCAGATAGGGTAGGGCCTGAGCAGGAGGAGCATAAAAAGGAAGGAGAAGAAGCAAAAACAGTGTTAGGTGAAGTGAAAGGTAGCTAACCCCTCTAAAGTCTTATTTTTTTCTTGGTCAGAAAGGCCATAACAGCAGAAAATTAAAGCAATAAAGAAAATCTAAAGACAACATCAACCACTCAGGGACAACCACTGTAGATATTTATTGAGTAATATTCCTGACAAGGTGCCCATCATATAAGTTGATCTTAGATCCCTGAGTGGAGCAAGTGATTTGTGATTGGGTGCTTTCACCTAAAGGTTGGTGGTTTGAACGACCCCCCCAGCAGTGCCACAGATGAAAGGCCTGGCAATCTGCTTCCATAAAGATTATAGCCAAAAAAACCTAATGGAGCAATTCTACTCGATAATACATGGGGTTGCAATCAGTTGGAATCAACTCAATGGCAATGGGTTTGGATTTTTGTTTTTTTATATCATAATTTTTTTTGCAGTAGATATGACTGCTACTATACAGGATAGGGGCAACCTGGATAGACCTTCTTCTGGCAAGGTTCTCTGTCCTCCTAAACATCAGCATGGGCTGAGAATCCTTATTGACGCTACCAGTAGATTGCAGGTGTCATCCTAACTATCCATACTATTTACAATCTTTTTTTTTTTTTAACTTCTGTATACTTTTATCCATGCATGTGTGCAATTAATGTTAATGAGCACCCATTATGTGCTAGGCATTCAGCTAGATGATGAAAATACACTGATTAGCCTGAAGGTCTATGGTTCCTGCCTAGGTGGTACTTATGGCCTGATGGTTGACACACAGGCATTGTTAAAAAAATCACACTATAAATAATCAAGAAATGTGATGAGGGTTATGAAGGAAGAGATTTTAACCAAGTCCTAGAGAGCAAAAAAGACTTCATTTTATATTTACACTTATATTATTTATATCTATTTTTAGGAAACCCTGGTAGCATAGTGGTTAAGAGCCATGACTGCTAACCAAAAGGTTGGCAGTTGAAATCCACTAGGCATTCCTTGAAAACCCTATGGGGTAGTTCTACCCTGTCCTACAGGGTCACTATGAGTTGGAATCGACTTGACAGCAATGGGTTTGGTTTTTTAGTTTGGTATATCTATATTTATAACATTATTTATATTTATATTTACATCTTTATTTATATCTATATTTATAACTTTACTTATATTTACATAAAAAAACAAATACATATCTATTTATATATTTATAGTCTGTCTTTTTATAAGGCTATAATGTATATTATTCTATGGAAAGGCCACAATCAATTTATCTAATTACCTACTGTTTTGAGTTTCTTTCAATTTTATAAACATGGCTGTGATGAAATCTCTGTATTCTTTTAGTTAATTGAATATACCAGGCCACTTTCTGGCTCCAAACCTTTCTCATGCTGTTTTATCATTCTTATCCTCTGCATGTGATGGCTTTCTTCAAAGTTCAAAAAGTGTCACTTTTTCAACCATTACTAGTCCACAGAACATTCCTCCTTGTAATACCTTAATATGGCCCTTCTAGCCATAGTCTTGTAACTGAATGGGACTATGCAAATGAGGTGCTTGTGTCTCACCAAGGGGATTAGATAGCTTGCTAATAAAGTAAATAAGGTACATGGCACCCTTGTGGGGGTGGGCCCATGCAAATAAGGTATATGGAACCCTAACAAGGGGACCAGTCAGTTTTGTTATTCTGTTAGGCTTTCTTTTTTTTTAGGCTTAAAAGAGAGCCAATTCCAGAGCAGAGAGGGGGACCTCATGACTACCAAGAAGAAACGGAAGTAGAGGACATCCTTTGGATCTGGGATCCCTGTGCTGAGAACCTCCTTGACCCAGAAGAGAGAGAGAGAGAGCTATAACACTGGGAATGGTGAGAGACAGCAAGAGGCAATGGCAGAGAAATGGTGGCAGCAGAATCAGGAGACCGGCAGGAGATGACATGGTGGGCTTCTTGACCCACGGAGAGAGAAAGCTGAATGCCTTCGGGCAGGAGGCTTGCTGGCAAAGTAGAGTGCCTCCGGGCTTGGTGGAGCTAGGTTTGATGACCCATGGAGCTACAGCTGAGCACCCTTGGGCTGAAGCTTACTGGCGGAGTGGGGTGCCTCTGGGCACTTATCAGCAGAGCTAAAAGAGCTATATAACACTTGCTGGAGTAGGGCAGAGGCCAGGCTGAGGGGTCGATGGGCCAGAGAGAGAACAGCCTGTGGGCATGGTGGAGGAGAGGCTGTCCTGATTGAAAAAGTATATACTGAGTATTTCTGAACCTGGATTGTAACCTGTTACTTCCCTAATAATTCCCATAACTGTGAGAATGGTCTGTGAGTTATGTATGGTTGTTGCAATGAATTACCGAACCTAGCAGAGAAACAGTACTGTGGCAGGGGTGGTTGGGTCAGAATCGGTAAAAAGTTTGGAGAGTAGAGGCATGTCTGACCTCTGCCTCATAGGAATCAGCCTTGGGCCATTAATCTTGATTCTCCTTCCTCCCTGTGAAGTTAGAAGAGGTCAGACGCACTGCCATGCCATTTGTATAATACCTTTCATGTGTATGTCTTGTTCCACTTAGATTAGATCTTGTGTGCGGTGGGAAAAGTCCTCAAAGCTGTTGCCTTTGCACTTCCCTTCTATGTATATAGTGATGACAACAGTAGTAGTTACTCTATGAAAGGCATCATGACTAGTGAGGTATTTATATCATTCTACCAATAGACCTTTCCTATGAGGTGGCTCTATGATCCTCGCTTTACAGACCAGAATATGGTGTTTCTAAGAAGTTAAGTAACTGGCCCAAGGTTACGTGACTAGCTACACCCTCAGTCCTGGAGTCGAACCAACCTGGGTTCAAATCCCAGCTCTGTCACTTACCAGCCACTGTGAGATTGTTCCTTAAATTCTCTAGACCTTAGTTTCTTCATCTCTAAAGTGAGGTTAGTAATGATGATGCATACTTCATAGGGCTGATGTGAAGATCAAGTAAGACAGCACATGTAAAGTGGAGTCCTACGTGCTTGGCAAAAAGAGAGAAATAATTTAATCATATGGACTTTGCTGCTTTCTGTTCCAGGCAATAAGGATCTGCCTGATAGTGAGCTAGAAGTGGTGAAAAAGTCTGCTGTTGCCTCAGTCAGGTTTTGTTCCAGGAACCTCTCATGATTGAGCCATGCTGCCAAAAGAAGTGTGACTCTGATGTAAAAGGTTCATATTCTCTGTTCATCAGGTTCCTAAAACCTTCAATTATGTATTTATTATGCACTTAAGCAAAGAAGCAGCGATGTGTTCCAATACTGTGAAAAAAACTGACCACCTTGGGTGTCCTGACAGAGAGAATGGCAGTCTCCACTGGAGACTCCACAAATTCCTAAGGATTTGCAATGCTGATTTTGACCATCCTCAACTGTTGCCTAATGAACCACCTTTAGTACCAAATACCCATAGAAGATACATTGCCAATAAAAGTTAAATGGTAGAGTTGGAATTCCAAACATGCAATGTGCTGAGATCTGAGGAAACATTCAAGGATTTCTTAGGAAGAAACTCAAGCTTGGGATGAGGAGAGAGGAAGAGGTATTTCAGCACCAGCAAGTTCTGTGTCTTGTACAAAGACTTATTTCTAGAGATTGCCAAAGACACAGGTCTGTTTGACACTCAGGATAAAGCCTCATCTCCACAGCCAGGTATTCGTGGCCATAAATAACATGGTCTCAATGCATCCGATAGCTTTTCCATTCTATCCTGGCTGCGTACATCAGCAGGGCTGATTAATTCACTGGCCTATCCCATCCCTCAACACCGCTTCTACTTCCTCACTTCTCAGCATTTGCTCAGATTTTTCCATGTTCCTAAAATGCAGGTTCCCTCTTTCTTACCAAGCTCGATTCTATCCAGGATATAGAACCTAATTCATATTATGTCTCTTGTGTGAATTTTTCCACAAAAATTCCACAGCTGCAGTGATGTCTCCCTGTAACCCCCATTTAGGATGACCACGTTCCAACTGTGGTTGGCATGATTGGCTTTTTCCATCGGTTGCTTGACCTCAAGTACCAGAGTTCCTCTTGGATAAGGACCATATGTTACTTATTGATTTGTTCATTTATTGCTTTTTTGCTTTCTTTCAAAAAGGCTGTAAGCAGGAGACAGAATCTTGTCATCTGTATACCTCCAGCCCTGCTACTTCTCGGCAGATCTATTATAAACTCCCAGAAAGTTTTAGTTGAGTGGTTGGATTTACACATTGTCATTAAAAAAAAAAAAAATTTTTTTTTGGGCGGGTACACTTTTATGGTTGAATATTTCATGGAGATTTGACATTCAGCGAGAATACCATAAGCTAGTGGAGCTGGCTTGTTCTGAGGATTAAAAGTATGTTTTGAACATTTGCAACTTCTATTCAAGTGCTTGCCCCTCAGGGAATGATTGGCATTAGGCTGATGCACTTTGTGGCCTGGTATTTCTTCCTGGAATCCCTTTGTTTGGCCTGCCCTGGGTGCCTAAGGTGGCAGGTATAGGGCAGTTTGAGGCAGGATCTGTCTCACCCCTAGATGATGAAGCCCCTCTTAGGTCTGGAGAACAAATATTTTAACCTTGGAATCACTAAGTTCTAGCTGAAGGCCACAGACCACCCGTGGACTAAAGAAAAACTTATGAAACACTTCTTCTGTGCCTGGCGTCCTACTTAATTGATATTGTAAAGTTTAATCTCCACAATAACTCTTCAAGATAAGTGGTATCATTCCCATTTTACAGATAAGAAAACTCTTGCTTAGGTAGTTTCAATCCCATGCAAGACCACAGCCCTGAGTGGCCAGACCAGTGAGAGAAGCCCAGTTTATCCTAAACACCCTGGGCCCTAAATGTGGTCAGCATTGCATGTAACTCTTTGGAAAAAGCTCTCTTAATACACCAAGATGGAGTATCAGGTCTTTGTAATAAATTGTTTCCTTTTTATTGACTTGAAAGAAAATGCAACTGTGAATACTGTACATTAATAGGTTTTATGCGTAAGTGATGGTTTGATGGGCCTCTGTGACGTCTAGTATTACAGCAAGTGATCATTAGATTGTAAGAAGAGGAAAATGTGCTTTATTGCTAGAAAATGGAATCCTTCCTCAAATGTAAAGGTAGGTATAAAAGATTGATTTGAAAGGTCAGGGTTAACAAGCTCATTAATGGCTGGGTTAAAATCCAACTCAATCTGTCCTTTTTTCAGACAAGTGAATCATTTAGCTAAGTGATGCCCTATATTGGTTGCCTGGGGCTTTTCATCTAGCCAAGGCAGAGATTCGATGAAGCCTTGTGTGGTAGACAACAGTGGCTGAGATCATGGGCTATGGAGCAAGAAATCAAATCCTAGCTCTTTTCTTCACTGCGGAGTCACTGAGTAGTGCAAACAATTAAGCACTTGACTATAAGCAAAAAGTTGACAGTTTGAACCCACCTAGAGGCAACAGAAGAAAGGCCTGGCAATCTGCTTCCAAAAGGTCACAGCCTTGAAAACCCTATGGAGTGCAGTTCTACTCTTCACGTGTAAGGGTTGCCATGAATCAGAATTGATTTGATGGCAATTGTTTTAGGTAACCTTGACTGTATCATACAACCTCTTTTTACCACAGTTTTCTTAAGTGAAGAAAATACAGATAAAATCTACCTCACAGAACTGCTAAGAAAATTACACGAGGTAATTCATGTACCACACCTGGTACAATGCTAAGTATGTAATAAGCTCTTGAAAAATATTAACTATTATTATCTTCTAAATTAGAGGTCTGCAACCTTTCTCTGTAAGGGGTCAGATAATAAAGAGTTCACTCTTCGTAGGCCATACATAGTTTTTGTCACAACTATTCAATTCTGCCCTTATTGCATGAAAGCAGCTACAGACAATACGTAAATGAACATGACTGTGTTCCAATAAAACTTTATTGACATAAATAGATGGCCAACAGATTTGACCTGTGGGTCATAATTTGTTGGCCCCTGTTCTAATCAAAACTATGCAGGAATAAACATTCCAATCTGACCAAAGTTCTCCTGAGGATGGAAAATAATTGCAAGGATGGTAGGGGCTTATAAAGCAGGACTAATCTCCATTCTACACTGAGAGTGAAGGAACCAAGTTGTACACAGTTGAGTGGTTCCCAGATCAGGATAATCATGGAAAGTTTTAAAAATACAAATTCCAAGAACCCACCAAGAACTACCAAATCAGCATATCAGGTGATGTGGCTGAATACTCTGTATTTCTTTCAGCAATCCTGATGTGTAGAATCTTGCTTCGACTCTTCAGGGATTGAATATGGCAGCCACCTGAGCAAGAATGGTGAATGGGACGCATCTTCCATATTTTCAACCTTAACCTTCAAGAGTCTATTAGAAAGAAGCTTCTCTGTCTCTCTTAAGCCCTGGGGTAACCACTGGAAATGCTGTCAAATCTTTCCTTTCAGCAGATCCATATTCATACCAGAGGTAAATTGAGCTGTAACTCACCTGAGATCATGAGCCCACAGAGGAAATCTCAACATGGGTAAAAAAAAAAAAAAAAAAAAGGGTAAGATGTATGCTAAATGTGGAAGCGTCTTAGATATCTAGTGCTGCTCTAACAGAAATACCACAAATAGATGTCTTTAACAGAGATTTATTCCCTCATAGTTTAGCAGGCTGTTGTTAGGTGCCATCAAGTTGGTTCCGACTCTTAGTGACCCTATGTACGACAGAATGAAACACTATTTGGTTCCGCACCATCCTTACAATTGTCAACAGTTGAGCCCATTGTTGCAGCCACTGTATCAGTCTATCTTGTTGAGGGTCTTCCTCTTTTTCTCTGATCCTCTGCTTTACCAAGCGTGATGTCCTTCTCCAGACACTGGTCCATTCTGATAACATGTCTGTCATGGATTGAATTGTGTTCCCCAAAAATATCTTGTCAGCTTGGCTAGGTCATGATTCCCAATATCGTGTTATTGTCTACCATTTTGTCATCTGATGTGCTTCCCTACGTGTTGTAAATCCTATCACTATGATGTTTATGAGATGGATTAGTGGCAGTTACGTTGATGAGATCTACAAGATTAGATAGTGTCTTAAGCCAATTTCTTTTGAGATATAAAAGATAGAAGTGAGCAGAGAGACAGGGGACCTCATACCACCAAGAAGGCAGTGCTGGGAGCAGAGCATGTCCTTCGGACCTGAGGTTTCTGCGCTGAGATGCTCCCAGATCAAGGGGAGACTGAAGACAAGGACTTTTCCTCCAGAGCCCACAAAGAGAGAAAGCCTTTACCTGGACCTGGAGCCCTGAACTGGGACTTCTAGTCTACCGGACTGTGAGAAAATAACCTTCTCTTTGCTAAAGCCATCCACTTGTGGTATTTCTGTTATAGCAGCACTAGGTGACTAAGACAATGTCCAAAGTATGTGAGACAATCTCATCATCCTTGCTTCTAAGGAGCATTCTGGCTGTACCTCTTCCAAGACAGATACGTTTGTTTTTTTGGCAGTCCATTGTATATTCAATATTCTTCATCAGCACCATAATTCAAAGGTGTCAATTCTTCTTCACTCTTCCTTATTCATCATCCAGCTTTTGCATGCATATAAGGCAGTTGAAAACACAATGGCTTGGCTCAGGTGCACCTTAGACTTCAAAGAGACATCTTTGCTTTTTAAGACTTTAAAGAGGTCTTTGCAGCATATTTGTGCAATGCAATGCATTCTTTGATTGGAAGCAGCAGTCAAGAAATTGAAGCCTATCAAAATAGTTAAACCTCAGTTCTTTTTGGTATAGTGATTCTATGTATTCCTTCCATCTTCTTTTAATGCTTCCTGTGCTGTTTAATATTTTCCCTGTAGAATCCTTCAATATTGCAACTTGAGGACTGAATTTTTTCTTCAGTTCTCTCAGCTTGAGAAGTAACAAGCTTGTTCTTCCGTTTTGGTTTTCCATCTCCAGGTCTTTGAACATTTCATTATAATGCTTAGTCTTCTCGAGGCTCTATGAAATCTTCTGCTCAGCTCTTTTACTTCATCATTTCTTCATTTGTTTTAGCTACTTGACATTCAAGAGCAAATTTCATTCTCTTCTGATACCATGTTTGTCTTTTCTTTCTTTCCTGTCTTTTTAATGACCTCTTGTGTTCTTCACATGTGATGTCCTTGATATCATTCCACGACTCCTCTGGTCTTCAGTCATTAGTTTCAATGCATCAAATCTATTCTTGAGATGGTCTCTAAATTCAGGTGGGATATATTAAAGGTCATACTTTGGCTCTTGTGGACTTGTTCTTTAGCTTCAACTTGAACTTGCATATGAGCAATTGATGGTCTGTTCTGCAGTTGGCCCCTGGCCTAGTTCTGATAGTGAGCTTTTCTATCGTCTCTTTCCACAGATGTAGTCGATTTGATTCCTGTGTATTCCATCTGGCAAGGTCCACATGTACAGTCACTGTTTATGTTATTGACAAAAGGTATTTGCAATGAGGAAGCCATCAGTCTTGCAAAATTCTATCACGCAATTTCCGGCATCATTTCTATCCACGAGGCCATATTTTCTAACTACCGATCCTTCTTTGTTTCCAACTTTTAGGAGATTAGAAGTCTGAATTCAGGGTACCAGCTCCAGGGGAAGCCTTTCTCACTCTGTTGGCTCTGGAGGAAGATCCTTGTCATCAATCTTCCCTTGAACTAGGAGCTTATTAGTTCAGGGACTCTGGGTCTAGAGGACTCGTTCTTCTCCTGGCACTACTTTCTTGGTGGTATGAGGTCCCCTGTCTCTCTGCTTCCTTCTCTCTTTTATATCTCAAAAGAGATTGGCTTAAGATACAACCTAATCCTGTAGATTGAGTCCTGCCTCATTAGCATAACTGCCTCTAATCCTGCCTCATTAATATCATAGAGGTAGGATTTACAACACATAGGATAACCACATCAGATGACAAAGTGGTGGACAATCACACAATACTGGGAATCATGGCCAAGCCAAGTTGACAGATATTTTGGGGGGACACAACTCAATCCATGACAAAGTAGAACACCAATACTGCAAAATTCTCATTAAAAAAATAACAAAATCAAATTTTAAGCATGTTTCTATGGTCCCCTGGAAAGATGTTGATTAGGTTTTTGACAGTGCACCAAAAGCAAAGTTGTTTTGGAATTCATCCTCAGTCAACAATTTTTTTCCTTTTTTAAAAAACCACCAACTTGGTGCCCTGCTACAACCAATGTCTGCCCTGACAGGGAACACAACAGAGAGCCCCTGAGGGAGCAGGAGAGCAGTGGGATAAACAGACCCCAAATTCTCATAAAAAGATCAGACTTAATGGTCTGACTGAGACTAGAAGGACCCCGGTGGCCATGGCCCCCAGACCTTCTGTTCCCCCAGGACAGGAACCATTCCCGAACCCAACTCTTCAGACATGGATTGGACTGGATAATTGGTTGGAGAGGGATGCTGGTGAGGAGTGAGCTTCTTGAATCAGGTGGACACTTGAGACTATGTTGGCATCTCCTGCCTGGAGGGCAGGTGAGAGGGTAGAGGGGGTTAGAAGCTGGCTAAGTGGACATGAAAAGAGAGAGCGGAGGGAGACAGCAGGCTGTCTCATTAGGCGGAAAGGAATTGGGAGTATGTAACAAGGCGTATATAAGTTTTTGTGTGAGAGACCGACTTGATTTGTAAACTTTCACTTAAAGCACAATAAAAAAAAAAAACTATAAAAAAAAGTACGTGAAAGATAAATAAAAAAGACATTTGGAGTGGGGGAAAAAAAAAAAAACACCACCAACTCTTTCTGGGACTGTTTTCCTGACTCTTGGTGTGAGCTATGTTTGAGACTGCCTTTGCAGACCTCTATGTCTTTGCATCTACCCACCCCATCTATCAGTTTGTCATACTGTGATGGATTGCTTGTTACTAAGATGCTGAAAGCAATGCCACTGGTATTTCAAATACTAGCAGTGTTGGCCATGGTGGACAGGTTTCATCGGAGCTTCCATACTAAGACAGACTAGGAAGAAAGACCTGGTGATATACTTCTGAAAATTAGCTAGTAACAACCCTACGGATCACAACAGAGTATTAGAAGATGAACCCCCTAGGTTGGAAGGCACTACACAATAGCTGCAACGATGGACTCAAACATACCAGTGATCATAAAGATGGTGCAGAACCAGGCAATATTTTGTTCTCTTATAAAGTCACTACAAGTCAGAGCCAACTTGACAGCAACTAACCATAACAACATATCTTTGCATATGCTGTTTCCTTTATTTGGGATAAATATGTCCCTGTCACCTTGTTTATTACTTTTTATATATTGGATTTTAAATAAATGCTTCCTTAATATTCAGATTGCTTAATCAGCATGTCACTTTGGTGCTGGGAACAGTTAGAGTCAAGGCTAAATGCTACCCAAAATAAAACATGGTAGGTATGACCCAGCTTCTTCAAGTTGGGACATACCATCATCTCAAATTCATTTTGATCAGGCAAAGCAAGAAGATCCGCCCATCTACTTTTTTTTTTTTTTTAATTTTTATTAAGCTTCAAGTGAACATTTACCATTCCAATCAGTCTGTCACATGTAGGTTTACATACATCTTACTCCCTTCTCCCACTTGCTCTCCCCCTATTGAGTCAGCCCTTACAGTCTCTCGTTTCGTGCCAATTTTACCTTCTTCCATCTCTCTCTATCTTCCCATCCCCCCTCCAGTCAAGAGTTGCCAACACACTCTCCCGTGTCCACCTGATTTAATTAGCTCGCTCTTCATCAGTATCTCTCTCCCCCCCACTGACCAGTCCTTTTCATGCCTGATGATTTGTCTTCGGGGTTGGTTCCTGTCCTGTGCCATCAGAAGTTCTGGGGAGCATTGTCTCTGGGATTCCTCTAGTCGCAATCATACCATTAGGTGTGGTCTTTTAATGAGAATTTGGGGTCTGTATCCCATTGGTCTCCTGCTCCCTCAGGAGTTGTCTCTTGTGCTCCCTGACAGGGCAGACATCGATTGTGGCCGGGCACCAACTTGTTCTTCTGGTCTCAGGATATTGTAGGTCTCTGGTTCAAGTGGCCCTTTCTGTCTCTTGGGTTCTTAGTTGTCGTGTGACCTTGGTGTTCTTCCTTTGCCTTTGCTCCCGGTGGGTTGAGACCAATTAATGTATTTTAGATGGCTGCTTGTTGGCATTTAGGACCCCAGGTGCCACAATTCAAAGTGGGATGCAGAGTGTTTTCATAATAGAATTGTTTTGCCCATTGATTTAGAAGTCCTCTCAAACCAAGTTCCCCAGACCCCAGCCCCTGCTTCGCTATCCTTTGAAGCTTTCATTTTATCTCGGAAACCTCTTTACTTTTAATCCTGTCCAATTAGGCTGACCTTCCTTGTTTTGAGTGTTGTCTTTCCCTTCACCCAAAGCAGTTCCCATCTACAGATTGATCAATAAAAAGCCCTCTCCCTCCCTCCCTCCCTCCCTCCCCCCTTTGTAACCACAAAAGTATGTGTTCTTTTCCGTTTTTTCTATTCCTCAAGATCTTATAATAGTGGTCTTATACAATATTTGTCCTTTTGCAACTGACTCATTTCGCTCAGCATAATGCCTTCCAGATTCCTCCATGTTATGAAATGTTTCAGAGATTCGTCACTGTTCTTTATCGATGCGTAGTATTCCATTGTGTGAATATACCACAATTTATTTACCCATTCGTCCGTTGATGGACATCTTGGTTGCTTCCAGCTTTTTGCTATTGTAAACAGAGCTGCAATAAACATGGGTGTGCATATATCTGTTTGTGTGAAGGGTCTTGTATTTTTAGGGTATATTCCGAGGAGTGGGATTTCTGGTTTGTATGGTAGTTCTATTTCTAACTGTTTAAGATAACGCCAGATGGATTTCCACAGTGGTTGTACCATTTTACAATCCCACCAGCAGTGTATGAGAGTTCCAGTCTCTCCGCAGCCTCTCCAACATTTATTATTTTGTGATTTTTGAATTAATGCCAGTCTAGTTGGTGTCAGATGGAATCTCATCGTAGTTTTAATTTGCATTTCTCTAATGACTAATGATCGAGAGCATTTTCTCATGTATCTGTTGGCTGCCTGAATATCTTCTTTAGTGAAATGTGTGTTCATATCCTTTGCCCACTTCTTGATTGGGTTGTTTGTCTTTTTGTGGTTGAGTTTTGACAGAATCATGTAGATTTTAGAGATCAGGCGCTGGTCTGAGATGTCATAGCTGAATATTCTTTCCCAGTCTGTAGGTGGTCTTTTTACTCTTTTGGTGAAGTCTTTAGATGAGCATAGGTGTTTGATTTTTAGAAGCTCCCAGTTATCGGGTTTCTCTTCATCATTTTTGGTAATGTTTTGTATTCTGTTTATGCCCTGTATTAGGGCTCCTAGGGTAGATCCTATTTTTTCTTCCAAGATTTTTATCGTTTTAGTCTTTATGTTTAGGTCTTTGATCCACTTGGAGTTAGTTTTTGTGCATGGTGTGAGGTATGGGTCCTGTTTCATTCTTTTGCAAATGGATATCCAGGTATGCCAGCACCATTTGTTAAAAAGACTATTATTTCCCCAATTGACTGACACTGGTCCTTTGTCAAATATCAGCTGCTCATACGTGGATGGATTTATATCTGGATTCTCAATTCTGTTCCATTGGTCTATGTTCCTGTTGTTGTACCAGTACCAGGCTGTTTTGACTACTGTAGCTATATAATAGGTTCTGAAATCAGGTAGGGTGAGGCCTCCCACTTTCTTCTTCTTTTTCAGTAATGTTTTGCTTATCCGGGGATTCTTTCCTTTCCATATGAAGTTAGTGATTTGTTTCTCTATTCCCTTAAAGTATGACATTGGTATTTGGATTGGAAGTGCGTTGTATGTATAAATGGCTTTTGGTAGAACAGACATTTTTACTATGTTGAGTCTTCCTATCCATGAGCAGGGTATGTTTTTCCATTTAAGCGTGTCCTTTTGAATTTCTTGTAGCAGAGTTTTATAGTTTTCTTTGTATAGGTCTTTTACTTCCTTGGTAAGATTTATTCCTAAGTATTTTATCTTCTTGGGGGCTACTGTGAATGGTATTGATTTGGTTATTTCCTCTTCGGTGTTCTTTTTGTTGATGTAGAGGAATCCAAGTGATTTTTGTATGTTTATTTTATATCCTGAGACTCTTCCAAACTCTTCTATTAGTTTCAGTAGTTTTCTGGAGGATTTCTTAGGGTTTTCCATGTATACGATCATGTCATCTGCAAATAGTGATAGCTTTACTTCCTCCTTACCAATCTGAATACCCTTTATTTCTTTGTCTAGCCTAATTGCCCTGGCTAGGACTTCAAGTACGATGTTGAATAAGAGCGGTGATAAAGGGCATCCTTGTCTGGTTCCCGTTCTCAAGGGAAATGCTTTCAGGTTCTCTCCATTTAGAGTGATATTGGCCGTTGGCTTTGCATATATGCCCTTTATTATGTTGAGGAATTTTCCTTCAATTCCTATTTTGGTGAGAGTTTTTATCATAAATGGGTGTTGGACTTTGTCAAATGCCTTTTCTGCATCAATTGATAAGATCATGTGGTTTTTGTCTTTTGTTTTATTTATGTGATGGATTACATTAATGGTTTTTCTGATATTAAACCAGCCTTGCATACCTGGTATAAATCCCACTTGATCAGGGTGAATTATTTTTTTGATGTGTTGTTGGATTCTATTGGCTAGAATTTTATTAAGGATTTTTGCATCTATGTTCATGAGGGATATAGGTCTAAAATTTTCTTTTTTTGCAATGTCTTTACCTGGTTTTGGTATCAGGGAGATGGTGGCTTCATAGAATGAGTTGGGTAGTATTCCGTCTTTTTCTATACTTTGAAATACCTTCAATAGTAATGGTGTTAAGTCTTCTCTGAAGGTTTGGTAGAACTCTGCAGTGAAGCCATCTGGGCCAGGACTTTTTTTTGTTGGGAGTTTTTTGATTACCATTTCAATCTCTTTTTTTGTTATGGGTCTATTTAGTTGTTCTACTTCTGTATGTGTTAGTTTAGGTAAGTAGTGTTGTTCCAAGAATTTATCCATTTCTTCTAGGTTTTCAAATTTGTTAGAGTACAATTTTATGTAGTAATCTGATATGATTCTTTTGATTTCATTTGGTTCTGTTGTGATGTGGTCCTTCTCGTTTCTTATTCGGGTTATTTGTTTCCTTTCCTGTTTTTCTTTAGTCAGTCTAGCCAATGGTTTATCAATTTTGTTAATTTTTTCAAAGAACCAGCTTTTGGCTTTGTTAATTCTTTCAATTGTTTTTCTGTTCTCTAATTCATTTAGTTCAGCTCTAATTTTTATTATTTGTTTTCTTCGGGTGCCTGATGGATTCTTTTGTTGCTCACTTTCTATTTGCTCAAGTTGTCGGGACAGTTCTCTGATTTTGTCTCTTTCTTCTTTTTGTATGTGTGCATTTATCGATATAAATTGGCCTCTGAGCACTGCTTTTGCTGTGTCCCAGAGGTTTTGATAGGAAGTATTTTCATTCTCGTTGTTTTCTAAGAATTTCCTTATTCCCTCCTTGATGTCTTCTATAACCCAGTCTTTTTTCAGGAGGGTATTGTTCATTTTCCAAGTATTTGATTTCTTTTCCCTAGTTTTTCTGTTATTGATTTCTAGCTTCATTGCCTTGTGGTCTGAGAAGATGCTTTGTAATATTTCGATGTTTTGGATTCTGCAAAGATTTGTTTTATGCCCTAATATGTGGTCTATTCTAGAGAATGTTCCATGTGCGCTAGAAAAAAAAGTATATTTTGCAGCAGTTGGGTGGAGAGTTCTGTATAAGTCAATGAGGTCAAGTTGGTTGATTGTTGTAAGTAGGTCTTCCGTGTCTCTGTTGAGCTTCTTACTGGATGTCCTGTCCTTCTCCGAAAGTGGTGTGTTGAAGTCTCCTACTATATATGTGGAGGTGTCTATCTCACTTTTCAATTCTGTTAAAATTTGATTTATGTATCTTGCAGCCCTGTCATTAGGTGCGTAAATATTTAATATGGTTATGTCTTCCTGATCAATTGTCCCTTTTATCATTATATAGTGTCCTTCTTTATCCTTTGTGGCGGATTTAAGTCTAAAGTCTATTTTGTCAGAAATTAATATTGCTACTCCTCTTCTTTTTTGCTTATTGTTTGCTTGATATACTTTTTTCCATCCTTTGAGTTTTAGTTTGTTTGTGTTTCTAAGTCTAAGGTGTGTCTCTTGTAGGCAGCATATAGATGGATCGTGTTTTTTTATCCAGTCCGTGACTCTCTGTCTCTTTATTGGTGCATTTAGTCCATTTACATTCAGCGTAATTATAGATAAGTAAGTTTTTAGTGCTGTCATTTTGATGCCTTTTTATGTGTGTTGTTGGCCATTTCATTTTTCCACATGCTTTTTTGTGCTGAGACGTTTTTCTTAGTAGCTTGTGAGATCCTCATTTTCATAATGTTTAACTTTGTGTTTATTGAGTCGTTACGTTTTTCTTGGCTTTTTTCTTGAGTTATGGAATTGATATTCCTTTTTGTGGTTACCTTTTTATTTACCCCTATTTTTCTAAGTAAAACCCTAACTTGTATCCTTCTATTTCGCCTTGTATCACTCTCCATCTGGCAGTTCAATGCCTCCTATATTTAGTCCCTCTTTTTGATTATTTTGATCGTTTAGCTATTGATTTCCATGATTTCCTGTTGTGTGTATTATTTTGTTTATTTATTTATTTTTTAGAATTAGTCTTAATTTGTTTGTTTTTGTGCTTTCTCTGTTTGAGTTGCGTTGATATCAGGACGTTCTGTTTTGTGACCTTGTATTGTGCTGGTACCTGATATTATTGGTCATCAGGCCAAACAATCTCCTTTAGCATTTCTTGCAGTCTTGGTTTAGTTTTTGCAAATTCTCTAAACTTGTGTTTATCTGTAAATATCTTGATTTCTCCTTCATATTTCAGAGAGAGTTTTGCTGGATATATGATCCTTGGTTGGCAGTTTTTCTCGTTTAGTGCTCTGTATATGTCGTCCCATTCCCTTCTTGCCTGCATAGTTTCTGCTGAGTAGTCTGAACTTATTCTTATTGATTCTCCCTTGAAGGAAACCTTTCTTTTCTCCCTGGCTGCTTTTAAAATTTTCTGTTTGTCTTTGGTTTTGGCAAGTTTGATGATGATATGTCTTGGTGTTTTTCTTTTTGGATCAATCTTAAATGGGGTTCGATGAGCATCTTGGATAGATATCCTTTCTTCTTTCATGATGTCAGGGAAGTTTTGTGTCAGGAGTTCTTCAACTATTTTCTCTGTGTTTTCTGTCCCCCCTCCCTGTTCTGGGACTCCAATCACTCGCAAGTTATCCTTCTTGATAGAGTCCCACATGATTCTTAGGGTTTCTTCATTTTTTTTAATTCTTTTATCTGATTTTTTTCCAGCTATGTTGGTGTTGTTTCCCTGGTCCTCCAGAAGTCCCAGTCTACATTCTAATTGCTCGAGTCTGCTCCTCTGACTTTCTATTGCGTTGTCAAATTCTGTAATTTTATTGTTAATCTTTTGGATTTCTACATGCTGTCTCTCTATGGATTCTTGCAACTTGTTAATTTTTCCACTATGTTCTTGAATAATCTTTTTGAGTTCTTCAACAGTTTTATCAGTGTGTTCCTTGGCTTTTTCTGCATTTATCCTAATTTCATTCGTGATATCTTTAAGCATTTTGTAAATTAGTTTTTTATATTCTGTATCTGATAATTCCAGGATTGTATCTTCATTTGGGAAAGATTTTGATTCTTTTGTTTGGGGGGTTGGAGAAGCTGTCATGGTCTGTTTCTTTATGTGGTTTGATATGGACTGCTGTCTCCGAGCCATCACTGGGAAACTAGATTTTCCAAGTAGTCAGCTGGTGCGCTGGCTCCTAGTTCTGAAAACAGTCGCTGTCTGCCTGTATTTGTTCGTCCTCCGTCTCTAAGTCTGTGCTTGTTGTTCAGAGTTCATAGATTGTTATGTATGTGATCGATTCCCTTGTTTTTCCGAGTCTTTGTTGCAAGAGGGATCCGCGGGAGCGTCCACCTAGTCCGCCATCTTGGCCCCCCTCCTCGCCCATCTACTTTTGAGGCCTGTAGAGATTAGAGGATTATTTGGGCCCTCCTTTCTATTGCTGTGTAACTGTAGAATAATTCATGATAGTAAAATTAGGATTTCTTTTCCAATTTATAGGAATTAAAAATTTTAAGTATTTTTAAATCTCTTAGATCAAAACAAGTCTTTGCTGCTCTTTGAGTGAGGACAAAAATGACATTAACCCAAGCACAAATTGTGTAGCTTTATGATTTTAATGGAGCAAAGAAAACTGATTTATTAATAAAGTGCATTGTTGAAAGAAAATCTTTGTGGAATTTCAGACTGTGCAATGCATCCATTTTTATTGGCATCACTTTGTTATGCTTTCAGAGATATTTATAATGTTATTTCACTGAAAATTCCTTTCCATGTTGTCATTTGTCTTCCATCTCCAGAAAGCTTCTCATCCAAATTAAAAAAAAGTTGGTCTTTCTTCTTTCTTCTACACCTCCTTAAAATCAATTGAAAGTGGCATCTCCTGGGAATGGGTCCATCTCTTATCCATGTCTGAAGTTTCTCCTGCTATTAGCAGGGGAAGAAAATGAGACTTTCTCTGAAAGATTTTGCTCCAGGAAATAGACCTCAGGCAAATGCTCCCACTCCTTTCTTACTCAGAAGTGATCTGCTTTAACACTCTTTAGCAAAAATAACAGAGAATGAGGGCCATCTTCACGAGCATGTGACCTGTTCAGTTGCATAAGGCCCCACATTTAGAAGGGTCCCACATTTGGCTTAATGCTCTGCTGTTGCCATCTTAAAATTCTTAATAATTTTGAACAAGAGGCTCCATGTTTTAATTTTGCACTGGGACCTAAAAATGTTGTAGGTTTGGTCCTGGAGAGAATCAACATGTTAGAGCACTGAATATTTTTCTCTAAATCATTTCTTTCCTAATGGAAAGAAAGAGAAACAACAAAATGTCAAAAAATTTTTCCATCATTCTTACTATGAGAGCAGTTCTATGCTAAGCATCATTCGTGATCATGTTTCATCCCTAATCAACCCTGTAGGGGTCATTATTGCCTCCATTTAACAGATGAGGAAACCAAGGTTTAAAGAGAGTTAACGTGTCCCAGGTCATAGAACTATTGAGGGATGAACTTAGCTCTGCTTCCACAGACTGCTGCACCCTGCTACTCTATGTTCATTGTCAGTTCTCACTTTGCAATCAGCAGTTTCAGCATTTAACTAAACTCAAGTTCAACCACTTTCTCCAGTAAGATGATCTAGAAGGTATTGTAACATTGGATTTAGGAGACGAAGTGAATGGATATTCTCCCTTTTGACACTGATCTCCCACCTCTACCTCCTTCTTCAGGCTGGAAAGCTAATTGTTTCTTAAACGTTCACAGAAATCTTTAAGACCTACTTTTTCCTCTGTATTTACAATGTCAGAGAAAACCCAAAACTGTGTATTTGATTGGGCTGAGGGTTGTGGGGACCATGGTCTTGGGGAACACCCAACTTAACTGGCATAACATAGTTTATAAAGAAAATGCTCTACATTCTACTTTGGTGAGCAGCATCTGGGGTCTTAAGAGCCTATGAGCCACCATCTAAGATACTCCACTGGTTTCGCCCCTTTGGAAGCAAGGGAGAATGAAAAAAACTAAAGACACAAGGGAAAGATTAGTCTAAAGGACTAATGAACCACACCTACCACAGCATCCACCAGACTGAGTCCAGTACAACTAGATGGTGCCCGGCTACCACCACTGACTGCTCCGACAGGGATCACAATAGAAGCTCTTGGACAGAGCTGGAGAAAAATGTAGAAAAAATTTTAACTGACAAAAAAAGACCAGACTCGTTGGCCTGATAGAGACTGGAGAAACACTTTTAGCTCAGTAATGAAGTCACTCCTGAGGTTCACCCTTCAACCAAGGATTAGACAGGCCCATAAAACAAAATGAGACTGAAGGGGCACACCAGCCTAGGGGCAAGGAGCAGACAGGAAAGCTAGTAATAGGGAACCAAGGTCAAGAAGGGAGAGTGTTGACATGTCATGGGGTTGTAAACCCATGTCATAAAACAGTATGTGTACTAACTGTTTAATGAGAAACTAGTTTGTTCTGTAAATCTTCATCTAAAGTACAATGAAAGCAAACAAACAAAAAACTGTGTATTTGATAAGTTTTCTTTCTCTCTGCCCAATATGCATCTCCCTTTCCTCTCACGATTGAGCCTCTCCATTCTCTTTGAACAACCACTCTCTCTCACTCTCTGTTCTTTATATTCTAGTGGAGTTGCCCCCATCCAATACCAGACAATCAAAATCTTCCATGCCTTGGGCACCATCAATTCAGATGGTTTTTATGACTGATTGATTGATTCAGGAATGGGAACCTTTGTGGAAATCACTAGCAAGGAGAAGTTTATTTGTTTGTTTTTCCATTGAGCTGGAAAATATAAGCGAGGTGCTCCTTGGGCTTCTAGAATCACTCAGAGCCAAGTGATGGAGGAAGAAATTTTCCTGATGCCATTGAGCCCCTTGATCTGTCCAGGTCCATCCTTTGGACAATTTTTTTTTTAAAGGCAAACATTCTTGATTTATTGAACTAGAATTTTGTTTAGTTTAAAGATTACTTCATGGAATAATTTTGGTTCAAGGTTTAAAATTTGTTTCCAGACAATTAGATCAGGGTGTTTCTCTAGTCTCAACGTGTCCAGTGATTCTGGCTTCCAATAAAAATTTGAAGTCCCTTTCCACAATTTTTCTCCTTTTGATCAAAGTTCATCTACTGGGTCCCTGATTAAAATGCTTAGAAATGTTAATGGTAAGGGAGGTTGTACAATTTGATTTTATGACACAAGAAAATCCTTTTTTTGCTTAAAAGTTCATTTTGTGATGCATTTCTGTCACTTACAACTAAACAAGTTCTGGCTAACATAAATAGCAATTGTATTTGTCAAAGAAAACCAAAGTTTTCTCAACACTATTGTGGAGGACTAGCAAGCCTAAACATTCACATTCTTTCAACTCATATTTCTCCTTTAGGTAGATGGGAATGATATGGAGTTAAGAGGCCAATACATCAAGAACTAAAAAAAATCTCAAACTCAAATATCATGTGCTAAACAATCTCAGTAATTTTTCTTCCCAGTTTTTTCTTTTTATAGCATAACTGCTGTTGTTATTATTTTTTTCAATCATAGTATAGCATTTTCTTGTTTTCAAGGAAATTATCCATATGCTCCATAAATGGAGAGTCAAAAGTGCTATGAGCCATTCTATTTCCCCAGTAGTTGGCAGGGTCCCTAGCATATTGGACGTGATAAAAAAAAAAATTATATATATATATATGTATCTATGTATACATATATATATATATGCCTAATGAATGAAAGGCATTATCAGAATGTCCCTTCCACAGCCAGAGGTATAATCATCGTCATTTATGCACTGAGCCAATCCCTTTGTTAAATATCAGCCTTCATTTGGACTAAACAAAAGATGGCCACCTTAAGTCAACCAGATCCCATCTCCTCTGGTCTGTTTGCCTCAACAGAATGAGTGGACACACAGAAATTGAGACTGCTAATGGGATTTGGGTGTCCCTGGGCAGTGTAAACAGTTAACACTCTTGCTGCCAACTGAAAAGCTGGTTGCTCCTGTCCACCCAGAGGTACCCAGGAATAAAGGCCTCGTAGTGTCTACTTCTGAAAAATCAGCCACTGAAAGCCCTGTGGAGCACAGTTGTACTCTGACACACATGGGGTCACCAAGAGTTGGAGCCGACTCAAGGGCAATAGTGTTTGTTTGTTTGCTGGCATTTAGGAGAACTTAAAATTACAAGAGCTTTTCTGCATTCCACATCTATCAGAAGAGAAGTTGCCCTCGGTACTTCATTTTTCAAACTCTGTCAAACACAAAGATTCTATTCTCAAAATAAATACGGAGAAATTTATAAAAAGCATTTGGCTTTGACAGTGCTGCAAGTGAACCAACTTTTACACCTGAGTCGTTTTGGTGACTTTCGTACAGGTCATGTGGCTAACTTTGTCAACCCCAGGAATCAAAGAAGGGAAACTTTACTCCTTCACTCTCTAAGTGCAGTGCTGGCAGCCACCCAGAGTGGTGTACAGACCATCAACCATCAACCTGGATTGTTTTTCTTCTTTGGGGGTACTACACAACGGCGGTCTCTATGTTTAAACCTGCGGAATGACAGATCATCCTTCGATACACCGTGTGTGGTTAGTTGTCCTGGAGTCAGCTCCGACTCATGGTCACCCCATGTACAATAGAAAGAAATGCTGCCCAGTCCTGTGTCATCTTCACAATTGTTGGTATGTTCGAGTCCATTGTTGTGACCATTATGTATTCTGAGTGCCTTCCAACCTACGGGGCTCATCTTCCGGCTCTATATCGAACGATATTTTGTTGTGATCCATAGGGTTTTCATTGGCTAGCTTTCAGAAGTAGATCACCAGCCCTTTCTTTGTAGTCTGTGTTAGTGTGGATGTTCTACTGAAACTTATTTACCATAAGCGACCCTGCTGGTATTTGAAACACTGATGGTATAGCTTCCAGCATCATAGCAACACACAAGCCACCACAGTATGACAAACTGACAGGTAGGGGATGGAATTTACTGTGCAGACCTGAGTTATTTAAAGAAGAATAGTGCCCTCCTAAATATTTCCAGGAAATACTGGGTCATCTTATTATGTATCATAAATCTTTCCCAGTAAACTGGGATGATCTTAATTGATAGGTGATAGATAGCCCAAGGAACAAATTTGAGTTTAGAACTTCAACACTATTACTTCTTATCTGTTGTGTACGTATTCAGTGACTCAAAGTCTCTGACTCTCAATTTTCCCTTCTGTAACATTGGGATAATAGCATCAATCATGCTGAGCAGTTGCATAGAATAAGACAATGTAGCACACAGTACTCAACATGGTTTTAGACCCATAGGAGGTGCTCAATATACTTGCCTATGTCTCTTTCTTTGTATGTCCATGGACCCCCGACACTCACTCCTTTTGAAGGCTCCCCCTGCTTGCCTAGAGCAAGTAGAAGAGCATGGGTTTGGAAGTCAGAATATGTGGATTTGTGTCATAGTAACATTCTTCTTCGATGAAGCACTCTTCATAGATTTAGCAAATAAAAATACATGATACCTCATTAAATTTGAATTTCAGAGAAACATTTTTTTTGCTAAAAATGTGTCTCAAATATCACATGGGATATACATTTACTAAAAAAAAAAGAAAGAAAAATCATTGTTTATCTGAAATTCAGATTTAACGGGGGATCCTGTATTGTATCTGACAGTCCTACCCATAAACTGCGTGACCTTGAGCAAGTCATTTGAGATCTTCAATTTTATCCTCTGTAAGAATAATAGCAGCAATTGCCAAACGCTTATTATGTACTAAACAATTTTTAATCATTTTATCCTCATGGAAACTTGACGAGCTAATTTTATTATTCCTATTTTGTGGATGATAAAATTGAGCTACAGAGAGGTTAAGTAACTTAACCCATGTTCACACAGTTAGCGATTAGTTGAACAAAGTTTTGAACCCAGCATAACTAGAGGCCTCGCTGTGTCTTTAGACCAGGTACCGGAACCCCAGCGTGTGCCAGAGTAGACCTGTGTTCCATAGGGTTTTCAATGGCTGAATTTTTGGAAGTAGATTGTCAGGCCTTTCTTCTGAGACAGCTCTGGGTAGACTTGAACCTCCAACCTTTTCGTTAGAAACCAAGTGCTTAACCTTTTCCACTGTCCAGAAACTTCCACCATGTCCTCCTGCCTCTTTAAAATGTAGTGATGCTTCCATCAAATATCGAATCCATGTGAAGCAGATACCACACATCAATATAATGCCAATAAGTCTGAGGTTCCCACGTAGCTCAGTCTCATGAATGAAACTTGAAGAAGCGCAGTTAAACTACCAAATAGAATTTTAAAAAATTCCACTACAGAGAGCCCACACATTTAATCTATACCAACATTTATCAAAATTACCTTCCCTTTTCTGCCCCTTTACCCATACACTGCATCTCCTCAGGGTCTTCTCTTCTCAACATTTCCTAGAAAATTTCCTCTACCCCTACCCTGTGACTTCTTGGTCCTCTTCTTTCTCCATTTTTGCTTTCTCAACCTGTTATCATGTAGATTTGCTTGACCTATCTCCGAGAACAAAGAGTCCATATTCTTCAGAAGAAAAGAGGAAGAACACTGGGCTGGCAATTTCAAAATTTGGCATGGTGAGTGAGTTGTTCAAGTTTATGTACATTCCCATGATAATGAATTGTTGTCCTTTTACATTAGGCATTCATTAAATGCTAATTTTCTTCTGTCCTTTCTTAAACTTGTCCATATTTTGCCCACTGTTATGGAGGTTCTTCTTCCTCCCCTCTGGCTCCACTTCAGTGTTCAGTGTATGGCCTGACAGGAACCCTAGGTGCTTAGAAAGAGAAGAAGTTTGAGGTCGGTGGGTAGCCCTGACATTTCTGGGTCAGTCTGAGGAGAATAGTGAGAACAGTACAGCCTAGAGGATAAAGGCACTTCCTACAGATCTCAAGAGAAGCGTTTTCCAGGGAACTAAGGGGCAACAGAGAGACAAAAGGAGAACATAATCCAAGAAAATGTCCTTAAGTAGGACGCCTTTGCAAGCCCAGGAGCTCTGTCTGTATCTTTGGCTTCTAAAGGCTGATAAGTTCTTCTATACGATACCAGTTGCTGTTGAGTTGATTCCAGCTCATGGCAACCCCATGTGTGTCAGAGTCTGTGCTCCATAGGATTTTCAATGATTGACTTTTCAGAAGTAGATCACCAGGGCTTTCTTCCAAGACACCTCTGGGTGGACTTGAACCTCCAGCCTTTCAATTAGCAGCCAAGAGTTCTAACCATTTGTACCACCCAGGGGCTCCTCTTCTATATGATAAAAGGATGGATATCCAAGGAATCTAGTTGTGGCCAAATGACCAATACTACCTTTCTGACTGTTGTTCAATAACAAGATTGACACTTGGAAGTGTACATGTGGGGTTTATATATGCTGTATTGACTGCTCGTTCTATACCCATTACCCATTTGTCGTCAAGTTGATTCCGACTCATAGCAACCCTACAGGACAGAGTAGAACTGCCCCATATGGTTCCCAAGGAGAGCCTGGTGGATTCGAACTGCTGATCTTTTGGTTAGCAGCTGTAGCTCTTACCACTACTCCACCAGGGTTTCTGGTTCATTCTATAGCACCCGTGAAATATACTTTTATTTCACTTTGGCCCTAAGTCCCCTGAAAGCAGGTGTTTCAAGTTCAGGTCTCAATTGTTACAAGTATTTTTTAAAAATGAGATCTACAGTAAACTCTTATTTTTTACTTTTCTTTGATTACTTTTGAAACCTCATAGGTAAATCCTTCTATGATTTCATTATGTTGCTATTGGAAGTTTCTCTTAGTCTCCTTCTGATGTGTAGATGTCACAGTTTACAAATCTCCTTAGCGAATGGGAAAATAACAATAAAGATCCCAGGCATTTTATAGAGACACTGTCTCATTTTGCTCTCAAACCCATTTCAGAGTTGTTCTACTCTCGTCATTTTGCAGTTGAGGAAAACGTAGCATGTCAAATAACTCGCCCGAAGTCACACAGCTAAAAAGCTATAGAAATGGGATTCGAACCCAGGGCTTTCTGGCTCCAAAGCCTGCGTTCTTGGCGTGATGCAGAGCACAACTCAAAACACATGAAAGGTGAGCAATTCCAGACAATGCTGTTGAGAGTGTACAGCACTTGATGGTCATTCTTCCGTTCAAAATGCCAACTCCCAGCCCTGACCCAGTAGGTCTGGACTAGGGCCCAGTGCTGCGCCTTTTTACCTGCCACTCAGATGATCCTGGTGCATGCATCCCATGGACAGTAGTTAAAAGACACACTACAGTGGCAACATCAACTTCCTTTAGACTAGCTTCTGAGGACCAAGCACTTGAGATGTATTTTCTCCCTTCGAAGCGCATTTGAGGTGGACCCATCTCACAATAGAAAAAATTGAAGAATGGGAAGTTGAGAAACTACCCAGCATTTCAGAAGTAGTAACTGGTAGATCTAGACCCAGGCACTTTGACTCCAGGGTCTCCACAGCACTGCTGTGGGCAGCCTACTGGTCCACATGTAAACCTGATAACTTCACTATGATGCCTTGTGGTGCACAAAATAAAAGGTACAAGCTTCTGGTAAGTTGAGAAACAGAATTTTGGTAAGTGTTGCTATAGATCAAACTATTGCTGTTGAGTGGATTCCTACTACCCTATAAAACTGAGTACAACCTTCCAAAGGGTTTCCAAGGAGAGGCTGGTGGATTAGAACTGCCAATCTTTTGGTTAGCAGGCAAGCTCTTAACCACTGTGCCACCTGCTATAGATCAGTGATTCTCAAATGGGGTGGTTTTGCCTGCCAAGGGACATTTGGCAGCGCCCAAATACATTTTTGGTTGTTATAACCGGGGAGAGGGTGCTACTGGTATCCAGTGGGTAGAGGTCAGGGATGCTGCTAAACGTCCTATAGCAGTGCACAGGACAATCCAACACAACTAAGAATTATCCAACTCAGAATGTTAATAGTACTGCTCTTAAGAAACCATAGTATGGATTATGTATTTAGACTTTAATAGAATTTCTGTTAAACTTCTTTTGGTGATTGAACTGTGCTCCTTCAAACTTCAGTCCATGAAATTGAACTGAGTAGGAATCCCAGAGATTTAAATTTGAACTTCGGGAAATGTTGATATCCTTGAAGGCCATTGAGTTTCTGTCAGTGACGTAGCATCTATTCAAAGCAGACTGCTGCATTCTTTATTTAATTTTTCTTCAGCCAGTTGTTCTTTCTGGGATCTTCACTCAGAGATCACACATTAGCTGGACAAAAACATCATGTGATAACTTCCCCAAATCAATATGTAAAACCCTAGAGTTCAGCAACATTGCCTGTATCATGAGATCTTCAAAATACACTACTTCATTTTGACTTTGCATGTTCTTTCCCCAGGTTTCAGTTTACTATTAGAGGTTAATTCCCATCTAATGGTGGCTTTATAACTTATGTGACACATAATGCTTGTATACTCCTGAGGGCCCTTTGGGTCTGCTGTAGAGTGTAGGTTTTCGTCACTGAAACTGAGTTCATTCTTTCAAAGTAGAGATTGCTATGCTTCCTATGTAAAGTCAGGAGATTTACTGGTTATTGATCAGCAACTGTAATCTGAGGTCCTCCTGGAGAGATAATCAAAACTCTTCCCATGAAGTTGAACCATAGACTGGGGAGGAATGACTTAGCAGGTCAAATTCTATCCATCTTGGTCAGCAATAACCCCAATCGATCTTAACATCACTAGAGGTGGGACAATGAGAAACCACATGCTTCTTGATATGATGTAAAAAAGAGGTAATACACAGTCCACTCATGAAGGGTTCTAGCCCCAAATAAAATTTAATCTGAATTTAATACAGAACATTAGGGGGACACAGGAACAAGTGAAACAACATCATGAGAAAACAATCAGATCCAGAATGTGGGAAAGCCATCAAATGCAATGAACTTTGTTTGGTCTCTGATATGTACAAACTAAGTGCAGAGAGATATTTGAGACAATGAGGAAAATTTGGACATGGACTAGGTGTTAGAAGATATTAAGGAATCGTTAATTTTGTCAGCGGTAATATAGTATTGCAGTCACATAAAAAAAAAAGCTAAGCACCCTGATGGCTAGCCACAATGTTTTTCTAGACAAGGATTCCACCACATGATAGCAGATACACAAACGCAACTATTTTTTAATCTGGGATTAAACGAGTCCTCTCACGTGCTTTTGGCAGTCACATTTAACGATGGGTTATCTTTTAGTTATGAGCTGCAAAGTGGGTAGTGATGGTCCAGTCCAGAGGTGACAGAAAGAATGAAATGTTCACAGCATAAAGCACCTTGATAGTGGCACACATTAACTGAATTTGCAATAACTAGAAGCAAAACTCAGATGGGCTATGATGAACAGAGAGCAAGAGCCAAAATGTTGTTGAGGGCACATGATGAAGTCACTCAGACAAATCATCTTAATGGGCACTAAGAATACCTGAAATGTGCTAAAGAACATCTCATTGACCTGGTTTTCCATCAAGACATTTTAGCTGGGGAAAATGGCACATTTTGCTTACAGATCTTTTGGGCAGTAAAACATGACAAAAGGAATGCAACCAACCAATGAATCCATCAATATTTAATGATTTTCAGCTTAATAACTCTCCATTTAGTTATATAATGACATAGATAATGCTTTTTTTTTTTTTTTAAGATACTCTTCTTTGGTTGGATTTGTGCCCATACAGCTTAAAAAGCATCCTTTTTAGGGTTAAAACTACAAGTCGAAGCCCTTCAGCCTACATTGCGACTTGGCCTCAAACATTTGACCTCTTTCCAAGGCATTGCTGTAAAAGCATCAGGGAGGGATAGAAATTTAGGCAGATGGTGAACTTGATAACCTGGAGGATTCGAAGTCACAACTTCAGAATATTAACACACCTGTTCAAAGGGAAGGAAAAACAAGGGATCACATGGATTGTTTAGCTTCAACAATGCAGTACAAGACTATGTCCAGTTTTCCTACTTGACTGAAAGCTCTTCAGAATGAATTAACTTGTTGTTTCGTGTCAAATAGACAAATAACAACATGGCTTTTCTTAAGTCTGTCTGCTCCAGGTGCCCTAACTGGGTGACTTCTAACCACCACCTGTCAGAGTGTGGTATAGGGGGAAGGATAGTGGATGGCTGGAAAGGAAAGCTAAGTTTCCATCTTGGCTCAGCAGAACACCCAGTTAAATTCTCTTGGCTGTATTTTCATGGCATGGTAAAGAGCCCCAGCTAGAAGGGAAGGTATGGGTTCAAAGTGATCTGCAGCCTTTTTTCCCACTCTAGCACAGCTAGTGGATATGACAATTCCTCATCCGTGATGTAGGCGCTCACTTCCATAGTGCAATGGAAGGGTCTCAGCCTTTGGGGTTAGCTTTATTATTGTTCACTAGTTCTTGCTGCCTCTCCCTGGAGAAGACCGTCCCTGCCTCCTCACATTGCCATTGGACGGGGCCACGTGACTTTCTTTGGCCCATAAAATGTGACTGGAGGTGATGTGTCACTTCCGGCTAGAAGCTTAGGAGCCAGTTGTGTGGTTTACTATGTTGTTTTTTCCTTCTCTTATGACAGGAGTAGTATTTCAGATAGAGACTGATCCCTTAGCTTGGTTCCCAGACCAAAGATGCTGTGGAGCAGAGCTACAGCCAATCCATGAATAGGTAATATGAGCAAATGATAGATCTTTGTTGCTGTATGTCACTGAGATTTGAGGGTTTTTTTGTTCTTGTCTTTTGTTTTTCTTTGTTTTACTACATAATAACCTATCTTATGGTAATGGATACATACTTCCCAGGTGGCAAACCAGGGACAGGTCGAGGTGGTGTGAGGAAGCAGGTATCATTTAAAAATCCTCTCAGATAATCCTTATGTGCCCCTCCTCTTCCATCCAGATAAAGATTGTTTCACTAAGGCAATGCCCTTTCCACAAACTACTAGTATGATCGTCATAATCTTAAACTTGTTTAAAGGTCTGACAATACAGTTTAGCTGCTTATGTACCTCTAAGCTAGAAACCCACTTCCAATATATTTAGCACATAATTGTTTTCGACCAGTGAACCTCGTTCCTGGGTTTCTGTGTTAGTTTATTCCTCCTTTTACACTTTCTTATCTTGAGATATAGTTTAACTGCCTCTTCAAGTTTATGCTCATTATTAGGCTTTATGATCTTATAACCTGGCTGAACTGCTTAGGTATGAAAACAAACACAAGGAAGAAAAATAACATACCATGAGTTCCTATTAAGTTCCAGACTCCTATACTCGATGCTGTAGTATAGTAAGAGACACTGTTTACATTTAATAAAATAGGAAACTGAGACTCAGAAATGTCAAATACCTTACCCAAACGGAAAACTGAAGAGCAGGAACACAAATCCACGCCAATTTGACTATCCATTACCCCAAACCACCCTCCACACAGTAGTTTAACTCCATTTACATATTGTCCTTTCAAATTCTTTAATTCAAAAGATTCCTCTATAGGCATGGATTCCTCATATATTTCCATTGTATTTCTTAATTTTCAAAGTGTTTAAATTTGGGTCAATATCAGGCAGAATATGCTAGGTTTTCCTGCAGTAACAAAAATTCCCCAAATGACAACACTAGGAGCCCTAATACATGGCATTAAGCAGAATACAAAACATTACTAATGATGCACAAATACCAGAAGAGAAACTAGATAACTCAGAGCTCTAAAAACCAAACACTTATGCTCATTCAAAGTCTTCATCAAAAGAGTAAAAAGATTACCTACAGGCTGGGAAACAGTTTTTGGCTTCGACAAATCTGATCAGTGTCTTATCTCTAAAATCTACATGATACTGCAAAAATTCAACAACAAAAAGACAAAAAACCCAATTAAAAAATGGGCAAAGGATATGAATAAGCATTTCACCAAAGAAAACATTAGCTGGCTAACAGATACATGAGGATATACTCATAATCATTAGCCCTTACAAAAATGCAAATCAAAACTACAATGAGATACCATCTTACCCCAACAAAGCTTGCATTAATCCAAAGAACACAAAATAATAAATGTTGGAGAAGTTGTGGAGAGACTGGAACACTTATACACTGCTGGTGGGAATGTAAAAGGGTACAACCACTCTGGAAATCGATTTGGCGCTTCCTTAAAATGCTAGAAATAGAAGTACCATATCATCCAGAATCCCACTCCTTGGAATATATCCTAGAGAAATAAGAGCCGTCACATGAATTGATACATGCACACCCATGTTCACTGCAGCATTGTTCCAAATAGCAGAAAGGTGGAAACAACCTAGGTGCCCATCAATGGATGAATGGATAAACAAATGATGGTATACTTACACAATGGAATACTATGCAACAATAAAGAACCACGATGAATCCTCAAAACATCTCATAACATGGATGAATCTGGAAGGCATTATGATGACTGAAATTGGTTAGTCGCAAAAGGACAAATATTATACGAGACCACTATTATAAGAACTCAAGAAAAGGTTTAAACACAGAAGAAAACATTCTTTGATGGTTACAAGAGTGGGGAGGGAGAGAAATGGGTATTCACTAACTAGATAGCAGACAAGAATTATCTTAGGTGAAGGCAGGACAACACACAATGTAGGGGAAGTCAGCACAACTGGTCTAAACCAAAGCTAAGAAGTTTCCTGAATACAACCAAACACTTTGAGGAATAGAGTAACAGGGGCAGGGGTCTGGGGACCACGGTTTCAGGGGACATCTAGGTCAACTGGTGTAACAAAGTTTATTAAGAAAATGTTCTGCATCCCACTTTGATGAGTGGCATCTGGGGTCTTAAAAGCTGGCAAGAGGTCATCTAAGATGGATCAACTGGTCCCAACCCACTTGGAGTAAAGGAGAAAGAAGAACACAAGGAAAATATGAGTCCAAGAGTCAAAAAGGGGCACAAAAACCAGAGATTCCATCAGCCTGAGACCAGAAGAACTTGATGGTGCCTGACTACCACCAATGACTGCCCTGACAGGGAATATAACAGACAGTCCTTGAAGGGGTAGTAGAAAAGTGGGGTGTAGAACTCAAATTCTAGTAAAAAGACCAGACTTAATCATCTGACTGCAACTGGAGGGACCCCAGAACACATGGCCCCCAGACTCTCTGTTAGCCTAAAACTAAAACCATTCCCAAAGCCAACTCTTCAGACAAAGATTAGACTGGACTATAAGACATAAAATGACACTTGTGAAGAGTGTGCTTCTTAGCTCAAGTAGATACATAGGACTAAACGGGCAGCCCCTGCCGGGAGATGAGATGAGAAGGCAGAGAGGGACAGAGCTGGTCCAATGGACACAGGACATCCGGAGTGGAAAGGAAGAGTGTGCTGTCATATTATAGGGAGAGCAACTAAGGTCATGTAACAACATGTGTATAAATTTTTGTATGAGAAACTAACTTGAACTGTAAACTTTCACTTAAAGCACAATAAAAAAAAAAAAAAAGATTATTACAATATAAAAGGTTAAAAAGAAAAATTCCCCAAACGTTAGTGGCTTAATACAACAAATGTTTATATTCCATTCGTGCTACATGTCCAACTTGGGTCTATAGAATTTCAGCTCCTTCTAGTGACTCTGCGAATCAGGCTGACAGGAAATCTGTGTTCTTTTCTTTTTAATTGTGGCAAATATATAGATAACATAATACTTGCCACTTCAACAATCCTCATTTGTATAGGTCAGTGACAACATGTTCATCATGTTATTCAACCATCAAATCTTAACTGGTCCCAAATTTTCCCATCGCCCTTAACAGAAGCTCAGTGTGTCTTCCTCTCTTCCTCCTTCCTGCCCACCACTAGGAAAAAAAAAAAAAAAATCCACCACTAGTAACCACTAATAAATTTTGGTTTCTATGCATTTGCCTGTGGTAGATATTTCATGTAAGTGGAATCATACGATACTTGTCATTTCATGACTGATTTATTTCACTCAAGAAAATGTTTTCAAAGTTCATGCATGTTAGAAGATGCGTCTTGTTTCATGATTCCATGACGGTCAATTGGGGAAAAGGGGAACACGGTGAATTGTGCACAGGGTTTTAGGAAATGACACATGTCATTTCCACTTACATTTCATTGGTCAAATAAGACATATGGCCGTGCCTAACTTAAAAGACAATGGGGAAATACAGTAATCCTGACATTTGCCTGAAGGAGGGGAGAATTGGAATATTCCTTACTAGACAAAGTGTCACAGAACCATTTATTATGATTCTTCCATCATAGAGCTTCAGAAATGTCTATTTTGTTAAATAACTGCTTTGATAGATGGTGTGTGTACTTTTGGGAATGGGGTTTCTAAAGTTTTTGGAACTATGGAAAGAAGAACATTTTTTAAAAAGTTTGTGGTCATGATCCATACCAAATAATGTTTCATAACAATGCGAATAAAAGATCTTTTATTCAAAAAGATATACAGCTACCGCTATTCACGGGTTACAGTCTTTCAGATAACAGTAACCATCCAATTCACTTTGAAGTGTGCTTTTCCACACGGCTCAGGGTTTTTGGATCTTTACTTAAAAACAAGTTGCCGTTGAGTCAGTTGGACTCATGTGACCCCATGTGTGTAAGAGTAGAACTGTTCTCCGTAGGGTTTGCAATGGCTGCTTTTTCAGAAGTAGATCACTAGCCTTTTTTCCGAGGCACCTTGGGTGGACTCGAACTCCAGCCAACTGCATCAACTGCTTGCACCACTCAGGGACTTGTCTTTTCTACTTACAAAGCCTCAAATCAGGAACTCATCTCCATTCAAGCTAAGTATTATTTGATAGGCAGAAATCAAATTCCTGCCTTGTGCTGTATAAGGAGTCCTTACTTCAAGACCTTGGCTTTGAACCACACCATGGCCTTAAAACACTGTGTTTATAAACAGGGTCACAGCATGGCCGATGCAGGTAAATGAAGGGAAAAGGCACACATTATAAATTACCTCATTAAAAATTAAAGCCAGACAAAATTGTATACATTTCACTAAATTACCTTTCTAGGCTTTGCAAATATTCTGAGGGCAGCTAATCTCTCCATTTTAATTAGATTGCATGTCTTTTTCAAAGGCTACTGTCCTGATACTTTAATATAAAAAGACCAGTCCTATTTAAGGCAGAGATCTGGAGGGCAGAGAATTAACATTCACTGTTAACCTTCTTCTAAGGGGAATGATTTAACTTCAAGTGAGGAAGACCTTCTGTATTTGAACCACGTTATGATTTTTAACATATATTAGTAGCAAACGATACCCTGAATGTCTGAGAGATCACATGGTTCACAGGACTTGTCCAGTAAAGACTTGGTAACTAATAAAACAGCCATGGCACTGGCAACTTGGGCAAATGTTACCCCACATGGTCAAGTGCATAAAAGGGCTTTGTAGGGTGTCACATGATCTCTGCCCATCCCTAGGTTGGTCTCTCAGAGTAAGTCAACCTGTAATTAAACTCTGTATTCCATTCTTCTTGGTTTGAAAGGTACAGAGCTAACTTTTTGCTATTGCCGTCTGATCTAGTTGTTTCCAAGCATTTTTGATCATATACCCTATTAGAAAAACTCTTTATGCAAAGTCACCCAATACAAACGCTTATAAAAATGTATACTTACTTTTAAATTATTTACATATGCTGCTACCAATGCAAATGGCAATGTTATTTCTTTCTTGTATGTGTGTGAGGGTGTATGTATACACACACACGTATAAATACACCTACTTCTCGCTTGCTGAGAAAAGGTATTTGAAATGAATAAAGTCATTGGTCTTGCAAAATTCTGTGTGCGATCTCTGGTGTTGTTTCAATGACCAAGGCTGCATTTTCTAACTATCAGTCTTTCTTCTCTGTTTTCAACTTCCGCAGTCCAATCACCAGAATGTATCAATGCATCTTGATTGCACATTTGATCAATTTCAGATGGCAAAACTTGGCAAAGATCTTCAATTTATTCATACTTGATATCAGTGCTTGGTGTGTAAATTTGAATAGTTCATTATTACTGGTCTCCCTTGTAGTGTATGGATATTATTCTATCGCTGACAGCATTGTACTTCAGGATAGATCTTGAAATGTCCTTTTTGACAATGAATGTGATGCCATTCCTCCTTAATTTGTCATTCCTGGCATAGCAGACCATATGAATGTCTGATTTAAAACGGCTGATACCAGTCCATTTTAGCTCACTAATGCCTAGGATATTGATCTTTATGTGTTCCATTTCATTTCTGACGACTTCCAATTTTCCTAGATTCATACTTTGTGCATTCTACATTCTGATTATTAATGGGTGCTTGCAGATGTTTGTTTCTCATTTTGAGTCTTGCCACATCAGCAAATGAAGGTCCCAAAAGCTTTATTCCATCCACGTCATTGAGGTCGACTCTATTTTAGGAGGCAGCTCTTCCCCAGTCACATTTGAGTGTCTTCCAACCTGATGGGCTCATCTTCTGGCACTATATCAGATAATGTTCCCCTGCTATTCATAAGGTTTTCACTGGCTAATATTTTCAGAAGTGGACCAACAAACCAGGTCCTTCTTTGTAGTCTTAGTCTGGAAACTCCACTGAAACCTGTCCACCATGGGTTACTATTATGGACTGAATTGCATCCCCCAAAAATATGTGTCAACCTGGCTAGGCCAGAATTCCCAGTATTGTGTGGCTGCCCACAATTTTGTTATCTGATGTGATTTTCCTTTGTGTTGTAAATCCTATCTCTATGATGTTAATGAGGCAGGATTAGAGGCAGTTACGAGTCAAAATTCAATGTACAAGATTAGATTGTGTCTTAAACCAATTTCTTTTGAGATATAAAAGAGAAAAGCAAGCTTTGGGGTGTGAGGGGTGGTGCGTACTACCAAGAAACAAGAGCCAGAAGAATAGTGCATCCTTTGGACCTGGGGTCCCTATGCTGAGAAGATCCTTGACCCAGTTAAGATTGATGACAAGGACCTTCCCTTGCAGCTGACAGAGAGAGAAAGCCTTCCCCTGGAGCTGGAGCTCTGAATTTGGACTTCTAGCCTCCTAGACTGTGAAAGAATAAATTTCTCTTTCTTAAAGGCATTCACTTGTGGTATTTTTGTTATAGCAACATTGGATAACTAAGACAGTGACCCTGCTAGTACTTGAAATACTGAGTCATAGCTCCCAGCATCACAACAACATGCAAGCCACTACAGTGCAATAAATTGACAGATGAGTAGTCTGTCAGTTTTTCAACAACATAAATGGCTAATATACACATAGACCTCACAAGATGCCATACACAGGAATCAAATCAACTACCTATTCGGAAAGAGACAATGGAGAAGCTCAATATCATCAGTCAGAACACAGCCAGTGGCTGACTGCGTAATACACCACCAATTACTCATATGCAAGTTCAAGTTGAAGCCGAAGGAAATTAGAACAAGTCCACGAGAGCTGAAGTACCACCTTGGATATATTCCACCTGAATTTAAGACCATTTCAAGAATAGATCGGGTGCATTGAACACTAATGACCAAAGACCAGACGTGTTGTGGGATAACATCAAGGACATTACAGATGAAAAAAGCAAAAGGTCATTAAAAAGACAAGAAAGAAAGAAAAGACCAAAGTGGATGTCAGAAGAGACTCTGGAACTTGCTCTTGAAAATAGAGTACCTAAAGTGAATGGAAGAAATAATAAAGAAAAAGAGCTGAAGAGAATATTTCAAATGGGCGGATCAAGGAGACAAAATAAAGTATTATAATGAAATGTGCAAAGACCTGGAATTAGAAAACCAAAAGGAAAAATACGTTCAGCATTTCTCAAGCTGAAAGAACTGAAGAAAAATGTGAGCCTTGAATTGAAATATTGAAGGATTCTACGTGTTGAACGATGCAGGAAGCATCAAAAGAAGATGGAAGGAATACGTGGAGTCACTGTACCAAAAACAATCGGTCAACATTCAAGATGTAGTATATGACCAAAAACCAATGATATTGAAAGGAGAAGTCCAAACTGCACTGAAGGCATTGGTGAAAAACAAGCCTCCAGGAATTGACAGAATACCAATTGCGATGCTTCAAAAAATGGATGCAATGTTGAAAGCACTCATTCATCTATGCAAAGAAATTTGGAAGATGGCCACATGGCCAACCGAATGGAAGAGATTCATATTTGTGCCCAATCCAAAGCAAGGCGATCCAACAGAATGTGGAAATTATTGAACAATATCATTAATACCACATTCAAGCAAAAATTTTCTGCAGATAATAAGAAATGGTTATAGCAGTACATGGACAGAAAACTGCCAAAAATTCAAGCTGAATTCAGAATGAAGGATATCATTGCTGATGTCAGATGGATCTTGGCTGAAAGCAGAGAATATCAGGAAGATGCTTACCTGTGTTTTATTGACTATGGAAAGGCATTCAACTGTGTGGCTCATAATGAATTATGAAGAACATTGCAAAGAATGGGAATTTCAAAACACACTTAACTGTGCTCATAAGGAACCTGTACGTAGACCAAGAGGCAGTCAATTCAGCAGAACAAGGGGATACTGTGCGGTTTAAAATCAGGAAAGGTGTGCATCTGGATTGTATCCTTTCAGCATACTTATTCAATCTGTGTGCTGAGCAAATGATCCAATTCACTGGACTATATGAAGAAGAACGTGACATCAGGATTGGAGGAAGACTCATTAAAACCTGTGATATGTAGATGACACAACTTTATTTGCTGAAAGTGAAGAGGACTTAAAGCACTTACTGATGAAGATCAAAGACTACAGCTTTCAGTATGGATTGCACCTACCTCAACATAAAGAAAACAAAAATCCTCACAACTGGACCAATAAGTAACATCACAATTAACAGAGAAAAGACTGACGTTGTCAAAACTTTCATTTTACTTGGAGTCACAATCAACACCCATGGGAGCAGCATTGGACAAATCTGCTGTAAAAGACCCATTTAAAGTGTTAAACAGCAAAGATGTCACTTTGAGGACTAAGGTGTGCCTGATCCAAGTCATGGTATTTTCAATCACCTCATACGTATGGGAAAGCTGGACAATGAATAAGGAAGACTGAAGGAGAACTGATGCCTCTGAATAATGGTGTTGACAAAGAATATTGAATACACCATGGACTGCCAGAAGAACAAACAAATCTGTCTTGGAAGAAGTACAGCCAGAATGTTCCTTAGAAACAAGGATGGTGAAACTTAGTCTCATGTACTTTGGACATGTTATTAGGAGGGACCAGTCCCTGGAGAAGAACATCATGCCTGGTTGAGTCAGTGAAAAAGAGGAGGATCCTCAATGAGATGGACTGACCCAGTGGATGCAACAATGCGCTCCACATAGCAACAACTGTGAGGATGGTGCAGAACTGGGCAGTGTTTCGTTCTGTTGTACATAGGGTTGCTATGAGTCAGAACCAAACGAACAGCACATAACAACTCATTTATCGAGTATCTTGTTATCTGACATTTTGCTTTTATGACAATAGTAAAAAATGTACTGACTAGTTTGCACATTTACGATGTACTTCTGGCAGTAACAATTGCTGAGGTATGAGGTGAGATAACACTGCCTTTGACGGTAAGGCTATGTGTCACCTTGGCTGCGTTGTGACTCACAGTGGTTTGGCAGATGTAATGATGTGATTTGAAAGTTATATAATGGTACAGCCATCTTCCGTTTTGTCATCTTCCATGTTTCCATAATGCCAATTTTCACTTAACAACCTGGTCTTTGGATCTAACCATGTCAATTAGTGAGGAGTGGGTATATGTGTGTGTGTGTGTATTCACATACATACACACACACAGAGTCATATGTCACTTATCGTCCACCATGTGCTCTGTGAAATAGTACGTTATGTGCTTTGGATGTTGTGTGAGCATGCTTACATCTAGGTAGTAGCATTCACTAACTTTCCACCTTCATGTTGTTTAGTAACCTTTGTTTCGCTTAGGAAAGCTATACGCGATAAGGTAGTGTATCTGTATTGACTAGCCAAAATACTGTACACATAGAGTAATCTATTTCAGTTATTGTATCTGGCAAGTTAATGCAGGTCAGTAGGTTAATACTGTATGCATAATATAATACATTGTAAATATACACCACTGTATACATATGCTAATATGCAATCTGTACCTTCCACAGTTGGAGCTCACAGGGCTGACATAGTGTCGGGTGAGTCTGGAGGCTGTCGCTGGCACGGTTCCGTACTGCACAAGATACTGAACTTATGTTAAATTACTGTAGGTACACTATAATACACTGTTCAGCTATACGCACAATAAATAATTTTATTTTATTTCTAGAAACTAACTTTAGGCTACTTTGAGAACATTTTGTTTTTTTAATTGTTTTATTTCATTTACAACTGATTTTTTTTTCACTTTTTAAACTTTTATGTAAAGACTTCCTTAGCCTACATCATATACAATTTACCAAAGAGGATAAGGGTCATCGACGTCACCCTTTTCAACTTTCTCATGGTTTCTGCTAGAAGAGTTTCAGGTCAAATAACCTCAGTTGATGAACTGTCACCAACAATGATAGTATCATCTGCTCTAACGCTTGAAGGGCCAGGCTGCGGCGCTTCCTGGGGAGGCGTTGGTTTCTTCAGGAGTACACCCGATGTTCTTCACCTAATTTGCTTTTTCTTTTCTTCATAAATTTCTTTATATGCAGCAATCACTGCATGAGCGATCTTCCCTATCAGTGAAAAGCAGTCCGTGTTTGGGTCCAGCTCTTCAGCAGGTCAAGGTCTGCAAAGAACTCGGCTAACCCCTTCCGGTGAACCTCTTCTGCGCTGCTCTTCTCCTCCTCCTGCAGTTTCCTTTCCCCTTGCCTTTTCTTCAGCTATTCACTCTTGCTCTTCCTCCAGCAACTCTTCATTTGTTAGATCCTCAGGAACCACCTCTAGGAGCTCTTTAATGTCCTCATCATCTATGTCTAGGTTCAGGTTGTTGTTTATCATGTTGACAGCAGTTCTATTAATCATTGCAATCTCATTATCCTTTTCGAATCCCTTGAAGTCACGCACGTATTCCTTCAGCTGTTTTTTCCATACGCCCTTCATGCACTCTTTGGTCACAGCATCGCAAGCCCGAGCAAGGTTCTTTATGTAGTGGTAAATGTCGCCCTCCTTCCCAAACGGCATCAGTGTTCTGCCAGTGTCTTCAGCTGCATCAATAGTCTGAACGAATGTCCTCCTCAGGTAGCAGGCTTTGAATTATACAATAACCCCTTAGCCCATTGGCTGGACTAAAGAGGTAGTGTTCGGTAAGAGGAAAACCCTGGTGGCATAGTGGCTAAGCACTACGGCTGCTAACCAAAAGGTCGGCAGTTCAAATCCACGAGGCACTCCTTGGAAACCTGATGGGGCAGTTCTACTCTGACCCATAGGGTCACCATGAGTCAGAATTGACTTGATGGCAATGGGTTTGGTGGGAGGAACACCACTTTGATGTTGGGGTGGAGATCATTGAGGAAAGGGGATGTCCTGGAGCACTGTCTAGCATTAGCAAAATCTGGAAAGGTATGCCTTCTTCCAAGCAGTACATCTCCATTTCACTAGTATAGTAATTGAGAAGGGCATTCTGGAACAGCATTTGTGTCATCCAGGACTTTTTATTCCACTTGTTATAGATCAGTAAGGTACGTTTGTTAATGTTCTTGAAAGCCCTGGGGTTTTCACTATGCCAGATAACAAATGGCTTTACTTGTATCTAGCAATATTGCCTCCTAACAACACTGTCACTTTGTCTTGAAAAGCTTGAAAGCCTGGCACTGACTTGGTTTTCTTATGGATGAAGGTCCTTGCAAGCATTCGCTTCCAGAATAAGGAGGTTTCATCCACATTAAAAATTTGATGGGGCGAATAACCTCCCTGTACAATTAGTTTATCTAAGGTTTTGACAAAGTCTTCTGTTGCCTTCACATCAGCACGTGCAGACTCACCACTCACTTTCACGTTTTGCAGCGAAAACGTTGTTTGAAGGGCTTGAACCACTCAGAGCTAGCGCTAAACTCGGCATCATAGTCTGGTCCTGCTTTTTCTTTCAGCATATCATACAAGCTTCATGCCTTAGCAGTGATCGTCAGTGTGCTGAGAGGGATTCTCTTTTGTATTAGGTCCTCAATCCACATCATTAACAATTTCTCCATATTTGATATAGTTCCCTCGCACATTTTCATTAGTCTTGCAGCTTTCAGTGGACTGATCCTTTACAGCTTGGAGAAGTTTTTTTTGCTTTTGAGGGTCATCGTGATTGGGGAGTGCAACAGGCCTAAACCGCAAGCAACAGCGTTCACTGATTCTTCACCTCCATGTTGTTTAATAACCTTTTGTTTCTCTTCCAAAATGATACTTTTCCTTTGCCTCTTGCTGCTGCTGTCCCTGGCACTGGTTTTACTATATTTGGGAGCCATGATATACTTCACAGTAATATTCTTGGAAGAAAATTAAACAGAGAGAGAACGCTACAACATCAGGAAATGCATGATACACAAGATAAGATGCTCCTTGCCTGTGAGTCAAAGCATACAATGTTATACAGTAAACTTTTAAGTAAGGAAGTTCACATTAAAGTCATGATAGAAAGTACAGTACAGTACGTACATAAGCCAGTAACATAGGTGTTTATTATGACTATTAAGACATATGTATTATATATGTACTGTACAATTACATGCCTGCTAGCACAATTGCTTTGTATACAAGAGACACGAAATACACATTTTTCATACAGGAAGCTGTTGCACTCACTACATCCGGTTAGTTCCCGATCTCCAATCAGGATTTCTGAACTCTATCATAACCCTATGGGATCACGGACATATATGCGGTCAGATGTTGCCCAAACAGATGTTATGAGGCAAATGACTGTATATATATGGAGCCCTGGTGGCATACCTATATATACAAACATATGTTTATATGTTTTCTCACTCTCAGTGCAATCGAAAATGCAATTTCTTTCTTGTATATGTGTGTGTGTTGTATTTTCTCCTGCATCCCAGTGGATTTTCTTGAACCAATTCCTCTTTGGAGACTGCTGCTGTAGGCACAGATTTCTACATTCAATCACTAGTGCAGAAGAGAAGCAGAAGGGCCTTCCAGAAAGGAATACGGCAGCTTAGCCCAGCATGTAAAGTCTACTTACTAACCTCTACACCACCCTGAGCCTTTAAATCTCCCTCCCTAGGTACGACATGAGAATACTGCTCTGGTCTGAAGGCAGACTTTTGGGATACAGCCCTGCCCACTTCTCAAGCTCCATCTCTTGTCAATACCTTCTTTCATCTTTATGCACAAGCTGTACTGAGCAATTTTCTTCCTACATGTTCTCACAGTGGTTGTCAATTCTTTCATATGAACTATGACACTGTTCCCTAAGTGTTCCCTAAGTACCTCTTGACTTGTCTGTCATCCCTATCAAACTCGAAACTCCTTGAGGCCAGTGACGAACTTATTCTCCATCTTGCCATCAGTACCTAGCACAATACCCGGCACAAGCAGGTACTTAATAATTATTGAGGAAGGAAAGTGCATGGCCGCCTAATGCATTTGCACATTCATAATCTTTAAGAAACCCTGGTGGCATAGTGGTTAAGTCCTACAGCTGCGAACCAAAGAGTCGGCAGTTCGAATCCACCAGGTGCTCTTTGGAAACTCTGTGAAGCAGTTCTACTCTGTCCTGTAGGGTCGCTATGAGTCAGAATCGACTTGATGGCACTGGGTCACTGGGTTTAATCTTTAAGATGCAGGTAAGTATTAGACGATTCTTATGTGCTTCAGACTTGACCCAAATGTCTGCGTGTCAGGGAGTGCTCCTTGGCCAACTTATCTAAAGTTACAACTTCCACCCTCTTCTTAGTTTATTTTCTCACTTAGCCTTTGTCGTTAACGAATTCTATACTTTGCGTATTTTTTCACTGCCTCTTTTCCTCATCAATTTAGAGATTTTTGCCTGGTCCACGACATATCTCCAACACTTAGATACATGGTCAGCGCATAGTAGATGTTCAATAACTATTTGTTGGATAGATGAACAGACAAATGAGTAAATTTCTAAGCCTTCACATAAATAGGCTGTGTCACTAACACTTGGTCTGTCTTTTCCCTCAACTCTCCCTGTCACCTAGAACACAGATTGACACACACCAAGCTCTCAATAAATGCCAGTTAACCAAGGCAGTATTGGAATCTGAGAAAACAGACACTGTACAGGTTAATATGGATAGCAGGCAGGAAGATGGTAAGCCTGACACTAACACACAGCTGTGTGTGTAGTGGAGCTCAGGTGATGTGAGTTACACTTTGCTAACTAAATCAGCAGCATAGAGTAGGTTTCTGTGTCCTGTTGGTCATGCCCTCCTATCTCTCTGCTTTCACACAGGCTCAGGCAAAGCTGGAAGTCTTTCCTCCCACCTCTTCCTGGGCTTGGCTAACTCCTGTTTTATTCAGGCCTCAGTTTAGACATCATTTTCTCCTACTCAAGCAAATTGACACAAAAAAATATTTGCTGAAAGTATTAATTAAATCCCCAGGTTTAGACCAAAAGTCTTGGCATTATCCTTAAGATCACTCATTCTCTCACACCCTACGTCAGATCCACTGGCAAACTGTGTCACCTCAAAATATACTGAGAACCTGACCTCACCCACCAACTTCCACGGCAACCATTATTATTATTTTAATTTTTCTTGTGCTTTAAGTGAAAGTTTACAAATCAAGTCAGTCTCTCACACAAAAATTTATATACACCTTGCTATATATACTCTTAGTTGCTCTCCCCCTAATGAGAAGGCACACTCCTTCTCTCCACTCTCTATTTTCATGTCCATTCAGCCAGCCTCTGACCCCCTCTGCCCTCTCATCTCCCCTCCAGACAGGAGCTGCCCACTTAGTCTCATGTGTCTACTTGATCCAAGAAGCTCACTCCTCACCAGTATCATTTTCTATCCCATAGTCCAGTCCAATCCGTGTCTGAAGAGTTGGCTTTGGGAATGGTTCCTGTCTTGGGCTAACAGAAGGCCTGGGGACCATGACCTCCAAGGTACTTCTAGTCTCAGTCAGACCGTTAAGTCTGGTCTTTTTATGAGAATTTGAGGTCTGCATCCCACTGCTCTCCTGCTCACTCAGGGCTTCTCTGTTGTGTTCCCTGTCAGGGAAGTCATTGGTTGTGGCCGGGCACCATCTAGTTCTTCTGGTCTCAGGCTGATATATTCTCTGGTTTATGTGAACCTTTCTGTCTCTTGGACTCATAATTACCTTGTGTCTTTGGTGTTCTTCATTCTCCTTTGCTCCATGTGGGTTGAGATCCACTGATGCATCTTAGGTGGATGCTTGCTAGCATTTAAGACCCCAGACACCACTCTCCAAAGTGGGATGCAGAATGTTTTCTTAATAGATTTTATTGTGCCAATTGGCCTAGATGACCCCTGAAACCATGGTCTCCAAAACCCCACCCCTGCTACACTGGCCTTCAAAGCATTCAGTTTATTCAGGAAACTTCTTTGCTTTTGGTTTAGTCCAGCTGTGCTGACCTCTCCTGTATTGTGTGTTGCCTTTCCCTTCATCTAAAACAGTTCTTGTCCACTATCTAATTAGGGAATACCCCTCTCCCTCCCTCCCACCCCACTCTCATAACCATCAAAGAATATTTTCTTCTCATTTAAACTGTTTCTCGAGTTCTTACAATAGTGATATCATACAATATTTGTCCTTTTGCAACTGACTAATTTCACTCAGCATAATGCCTTCCAGATTCCTCCATGTTATGTCTCACAGACTCATCAATGTTCTTTATCCCTGTGTAGTATTCCATTGTGTGAATATACCATAATTTTTTTATTCATCTCTCAATGGACACCTTGTTTCCATCTTTTTGCAATTGTGAACACTGCTGCAATGAACATGGGTGTGCATATATCTGTTCGTGTAAAGGCTCTTATTTCTCTCGGATATATTCCAAGGAGTGGGATTGCTGGTAGTTCTATTTCCAGCTTTTTTAAGAAAGCGACAAATTGATTTCCAAAGTGGCTGTACCATTTTACATTCCCACCAGCAGTGTATAAGTGTTCCAGTCTCTCCACCTCTCCAACATTTATTAGTTTGTGATTTTTGGATTAATGCTAGCCTTTTTTTGGGGGGGAGGGGTGAGATGGAATCTCATTGTAGTTTTGATTTGCATTTCTCTAATGGCTAATGATTGTGAGCATTTCCTCATGTATCTGTTAGCTACCTGAATGCCTTCTTTAGTGAAGTGTCTGTTCATATCCTTTGCCCATTTTTTAATTGGGTTATTTGTCTTTTTCTAGTTGAGTTTTTGCAGTATCAGGTAGATTTTAGAGATCAGGTGCTGATCGGAAATGTCGTAGCTAAAAACTTTTTCCCAGTCTGTAGGTAATCTTTTTACTCTTTTGGTGAAGTCTTCAGATGAGCTCCCAGCTATCTAGTTTCTCTTCTGGTGTTTGTGCATTGTTAGTAATGTTTTGTATACTGTTCATGCCATGTATCAGGGCTCCTAGCATCGTCCCTGTTTTTCCTTCCATGATCTTTATCATTTCAGATTTTGTATTTTGGTCTTTGATTCATTTTGAGTTCGTTTTCGTGCATGGTGTGAGGTATGGGTCTTGCTTCATTTTTTGCAGATGGATATCCAGTTATGCCAGCAGCATTTGTTAAAAAGACTGTCTTTTCCCCCATTTAACTGATTTTGTCAAATGTTAGCTGCTCATATATGAATGGATTTATGCCTGGATTCTCAATTCTGTTCCATTGGTCTATGTATCTGTTGTACCAGTACCAGGCTGTTTTGACTACTGCCGCAGTGTAATAGGTTCTAAAATCAGGTAGAGTGAGGCCTCCTACTTTGTTCTTTTTCAGTAATGCTTTACTTATCTGGGGCCTCTTTCCCTTCCATATGAAGTCGGTGATTTGTTTCTCCATCTCATTAAAAAAAAGTCATTAGAATTTGGAGCGGAATTGCATTTTATCTGTAGATGACTTTTGGTAGAATAGACATTTTTACAATGTTAAGTCTTCCTATCCATTAGCAAGGTATGTTTTCCCACTTATGTAGGTCTCTTTTGCAGTAGTGTCTTGTAGTTTTCTTTGTATAGGTCTTTTATGTCTCTGGTAAGATTTATTCCTAAGTATTTTATCTTCTTGGGGGCTACTGTAAATGGTATTGATTTGGTGATTTCCTCTTCAATGTTCTTTTTGTTGGTGTAGAGGAATCCAACTGATTTTTGTATGTTTATCTTGTAACCTGATACTCTGCTGAACTCTTCTATTAGTTTCAGTAGTTTTCTTGAGGATTCTTTAGGGTTTTCTGTGTATAAGATCATGTCTTTTGCAAATAGAGGTACTTTTACTTCTTCCTTACCAATCCGGATGCCCTTTATTTCTTTATGCAGCCTAATTGCTCTGGCTAGGACCTCCAGCACAATGTTGAATAAGAATGGTGATAAAGGGCATACTTGTCTGGTTCCTGTTCTCAAGGGGAATGCTTTCAGACTCTCTCCATTTAGGATGATGTTTGCTGTTGGCTTTGTATAAATGCCCTTTATTATGTTGAGGAATTTTCCTTCTATTCGTATTTTGCTGAGAATTTTTATCATGAATGGGTGTTGAACTTTGTCAAATGCCTTTTCTGCATCAATTGATAAGATCATGTAGTTCTTGTCTTTTGTTTTATTTATAATGATGGATTACATTAATTGTTTTTCTAATGTTGAGCAATCCCTGCATACGTGGTATGAATCCCACTTGGTCATGGTGAATTATTTTATTGATATGTTGTTGACTACTATTGGCTAGAATTTTGTTGAGGATTTTTGCATCTAAGTTTATGAGGGATATAGGTCTGTAATTTTCTTTTTTTTTGTTGTCTTTACCTGGTTTTGGTATCAGGGATATGTTGGCTTCATAGAATGAGTTTGGGAGTATTCTGTCCTATTCTATGCTCCGAAATACCTTTAACTCTTCTCTGATACTTCGGTAGAACTCTGCAGTGAAGCCATCCAGGCTAGGGCTTTTTTTCTTTGTTGGGAGTTTTTAAATCACCTTTTCAATCTCTTCTTTTGTTATGGGTTTATTTAGTTGTTCTACCTCTGTTTGTGTTAGTTTAGGTAGGTGGTGTGTTTCTAGGAATTCATCCATTTCTTCCAGGTTTTCAAATTTGTTACAGTACAATTTTCAGTAGTAATGTGGTATGATTCTTTTAATTTCAGTTGGGTCTGCTGTGAAATCACCTATCTCATTTCTTATTCAAGTTATTTGCTTCCACTCCTGTTTTTCTTTTGTCAGTCTGGCCAATGGTTTATCAATTTTGTTAATTTTTTCAGAGACCCAACTTTTGATCTGGTGAACTCTTTCAATTGTTTTTCTGTTTTCTATTTCATTTAATTCTGCTCTAATTTTTATTATTTGCTTTCTTCTGGTGCCTGAGGGTTTCTTTTGTGGCTCTCTTTGTATTTGTCCAAGTTGTAGGGATAATTCTTTGATTTTGCCTCTTTCTTCTTTTTGTATGTCTGCATTTATTGATATAAATTGACTTCTGAACACTGCTTTAGCTGTGTCCCAAAGGTTCTGATAGGAACTGTTTTAATTCTCATTGGAGTCTATGATTTTCTTTATTCCATCCTTAATGTCTTCTATAACCCAGTTGTTTTTGAGCAGTTTCCAAGTGTTTGATTTCTTTTCCCTGCTTTTTCTGTTATTTTCTACTTTTTTGGCTTATGGTCAGAGAAGATGCTTTGTAATATTTCAACATTTGGGATTCTGCTAAGGCTTGCTTTATGACCTAATATGTAGTCTATTCTAGAGAATGTTCCATGTGCACTAGAAAAGAAAGTATACTTGGCTGCTTTTGGGTAGAATGTTCTGTATATGTCTATAAGATCAAGTTGGTTGACTGTGGCAATTACATCTATGTCTTTATTGAGCTGCTTTCCGAACGTCCTGTCCTTCACTGAAAGTGGTGTGTTGAAGTCTCCTACTGTAACTGTGGAACTGTCTTTCTCACTTTTCAATGCTGATAGAGTTTGTTTTATGTATCTTGCAGCCCTGTCATTGGGTGCATAAATATTTAATATGGTTATATCCTCCTGGTCTATTGTCCCTTTAATCATTATATAGTGTCCTTCCTTATCCTTTGTGGTGGATTTAACTTTAAAGTCTATTTTGTCAGAAATTAATATTGTCACTCCTGCTCTTTTTTGATTGTTGTTTGATATATTTTTTCCATCCTTTGAGTTTTAGTTTGTTTGTGTCTCTAATTCTAAGGTGTGTCTCTTGTAGGCAGCGTATAGATGGATCGCGTTTTTTAATCCATTCTGCCACTCTCTGTCTCTTTATTGGTGCATTTAGTCTATTCACATTCAGCGTAATTATAGGTAGATATGAGTTTAGTGCTGTCATTTTGGTATCTTTTTTTGTGTGGTGTTGACAGTTTTTTTCTGCATTTAATTTTCTGTGCTGAGTAGTTTATCTTAATATATTGTCTTTTATTCATCACTGCTGATTATGCTTCTGCCTAAAGTCTATTTTTTTTCTTGTATTTTATTTTGGTGAGTAGGATTGTTAGACTCCTTTCTGGTTACCTTAATATTTCCCCTATTTTTCTAAGTTTAAACCTAACTTTTCTTTCTTGGTATCGCCTTGTCTTCCTCTCTATATGAAAGATCTGTGACTACATTTATAAGTCCCTTTTTATCGTTTTAATGTTGTCTTCTTTCACATAATGATATTGCTGTTTCCTGTTTTGAGGGTTTTTTTAGTCTTTATTTATTTTTGTAATTTCCCTGTCTGGGTTGTCATCTGGTTGCTCTGCCCTGTGTTCTAGTCTTGGGTTGATATCTGATATTATTGATTTTCTAACCAGAGAACTCCCTTTAGTATTTCTTGTAGTTTTGGTCTGGTTTTCACGAATTTCCTAAACTTCTGTTTATCTGGAAATGTCCTAATTTCACCTTCATGTTTGAGAGACAGTTTTGCTGGATATGTGATTCTTGGCTGGCAATTTTTTTCCTTCAATGCTTTATATAAGTCATCCCATTGCCTCTTGTCTGCATGGTTTTACAGCATCCATTATTTCTTGCTAGGGCTATTGCAATGACTTCCTAGTTGGACGATTTCTTCAGCCACTGTCTCCTACAATGTGTGCTTAATTCAACAACCAGAGAGATTCTTTCGAAAGATAAGTCAGATCATGTGTCACTTCTACTCAGCACCTACCAGTAACTTCCCATCTTAGGGTCAGTGTCAATACTTTTACAGTGACTGATGAGGACTCACCTGCCTGATGTGCTCTTACCTCTTCTATGACCTCGTCTATTTCTTCCCGCCTTGGTTACTCAGCTCAAGCTACACAAGCCTCCTTACAGTTCCTCTAACCCACCGAATATGATCCCCCTTGGGTGACTTTTGCACTGGCAGTCTGCCACAAAAAAAACAAACCCATTGCCATCAAGTCAATTCCAACTCATAGCAACCCTATGGGACAGGGTAGAACTACCTCACAGCGTTTTCAAGGAGAAGCTGGTGGCTTTCAACTGCCTACCTACCTTTTGGTTAGAAGCTGTAGGTCTTGATCACTGAGCCACCAGGACTCCTTGCTGTTGCCACTCCCTGAAAGTGTTTTTCTCCCAGATAATTTTATGACTGATCTTCTCACCTCCTTTTGGTGTCAAAAGTGAATTTATCAGAAAAGCCTTCCCCGATGACCTTAGTAAAATAGCATCCACATGCCCATCCCTCAATCCCACCTCTCTCAGCTTTAACTCCTAATATGTATTCACTTGTCCATTGTTGTCTTTGTCTCCTTATAGAATATAAGCTCTAGTTGACCCCAATACTCCCAATACTTTGTGCTTTACGTAGAGTACAAATACCACAGTTATTTAATGAAGTGAATTGTTGAATTAGAATCAATGAATGCAGGAAGATATTTTTTCCTGAAGTTTTATCCAAGTGGCACAAATGCTACTACCTGGTAGGTGGGTTCTCTAAGGAAGAATTCAAACCATTTCAAGACCACAGGTACAGTAAAGTCTATGACAATACAACATAGCTGGGATATTTTAAACCACCCCTCAATGAGGTGTTACGAGAGGAGGCACATGTGAGCTTGTGTTCAGTGTGTGGGAATCCTTAGCATCATTTAGGGCTCATTAAAATGACACCATTGTGTAGAACCTACCTGAAAGAAACACGCTTCTTTTGAACAGATGGTTGAGAAGCTCCCTTAGAAAACCTGCAGACAGTACATCATGGTGGCCAAATGAATGGGCTCTGGGCTCAGATTGCTGGTTTTAATCTCAGCCACACCATATTCTAGCTCTGCAGCTGTGCACTAATTACTTAACTCTTATGTCTTAGTTTCCTCAACTGTAGAATGAGAATCAAAATTGTTCCTAATGGGAGGGAATAAATGAGATGCCCTATATGCTTAACAGTGCCTGGTACTAAGTGAAAAGTAAATAAATGTGAGCTGCTATTATTATTTGTTACTACTGCTATTGCTCAGTGCACCTGTCATGGCTAACCAGCCACACTTCAGTTCTATACTCAATATGGAAGAACAGAATGCTTTCATTGGGACTTCAAAAATGCCTTTATTTAGGCATCTTCCCCAAAGCAAACTCAGAACACTTCAACAGCTCCCTTGCTGGGTCTGGGCATGTGGCCATTTGTGCGGGTGGTGGGAGGGGTAGAGGTCAACCCAGCCCAATGCCCGACATGCGGTTGTGTTTTATAAATATCTATCAAAAGGAAGAATTAATATCAAGATCAATTTCACCAGGGAAGAATTGGGTCTTCTGCTTAAGTAGTCAGATTTAGAGAAGCTACAGTGTGAAGTAAAAAATGTCAACATCAAAGCTTTTGCACAGCCTTTAAGAGAAAAATGAGGTGGAGAAGAGTCATTTTTATTAACTCGTGACTGAATTTACAAATATAAATAGGCAGTTTATCTCCTCGTAGGGTGGCTGTGGTTTGTGTTTGCCCTTTTAGTGTGGCCAGGCTGAGGCACAAATCATGTCATCACAAGGAACAAGCTAAGAGAGTGGAATGAGAAGTTTTAAAAATTCCTGGAGCACATTACTGTCAGGCCAGGGTTTTAAAGCAGATGTCAATAAAATCTATAAAATATAAAAGTGTCACAATGACTAGTAAGATATATCATATTGATCCTATCTTTACCCAAGATTGTCTTAGTTTCTTAGAGCTGCTGTAACAGAAATACCACAAGTGGGTGGCTTTGAAGAACAGAAATTTATTTTCTCACAGTTCAGGAGGCTAGAAGTCTGAATTCAGGGTGCTGGCTTTCTGTCTGCTATGGGGGAAAACCCTTTGTCTCAGCTTCTCTAACTCTTTGTTTCTGGGTTCCTTGAAGAGCTTCACAGTGGTGTCTATCTTTCCCCCATTTGTGCTTGCCTAATCTGTACTTTTTATATCTCAAAAGTGATTATGTTTAAGACACAGCATATACTGATATGGCCTCATTAACATAACCAAGGAAACACTATTTTCAAACAGGGTTACATCCACAGGTACAGGGGTTAGGATCTCAGTACATATTTGGGGAGGGGGGGAAGGGAGAAACAATTCAATCCATAACAAAAATCTTATAATTAATCACCTAATTTTTGGGTTCCTAATTTCCCATTCATGGAGGGCCTTGTTAACTCTTAATTTCTTATTTTTTAAAATTATATTGGGATAATTGTTGATTCCTATGTGGTTTTAAGAAAATAATACGGAGAGATTCTTTATACACTTGGCCCATTCTTTCTAGCAGTAACATTTTACATAATTATAGTGTAATATCACAACTGGGAGATTATTAACTGATACAATCCATTGACCTTAGTCAGACTTCCTTAGCTTTACTTGTCCTCGTTTGGGTAAGTATGTGTGTATGAAGTTCTATACATTTTTATTACCTGTGTAGCCTCATGTATCTACCACCACAGGCAAGATAGTGAACAATTCCAAAACCACAAAGGTCCCTCCTGTTGCCCTTTGACAACCACTCCCACCACCCTCCCTTTCCCGTCCCTAATTTTTGGCCATCGTCCTGCATTTGGAAACCTTGGTGGTGCAGTGGTTAAGTGCTATGGCTACTAACCAAGAGTTCGGCAGTTCAAATCCGCCAGGCGCTCCTTGGAAACTCTATCAGGCAGTTCTACTCTGTCCTGTAGGGGGTCGCTATGAGTCAGAATCAACTCGGGTCCTCCGTTTTTAAAATTTGCCATTTTGAAAATATAGAAATAGGATTATATAGCTTGTAGCCTTTAGGATTTGATTTTTCACTCAGCATAGTTGCCCGGAGATTCATCTGGGCTGTTGTGTTGTGCATAAAAAAAAAAAAAAAATTTATTCCTTTTTATGACTGTGTACTATTCCATGGTATGAATGTACCACAGTTTGTTTAACCATTCACCTATTGAAGGGCATCTGGGCTGATTCCAGTTATTGACTATTACAAATAAAGCTGCAACAAACCTTCATGTACAAGTTTTTGTGTAAACATCACGCTTCATTTCCCTGGAACAAATGCCCTGGAGTACAGACAGCTGTCTGTTCAGTTTTTTTAGAAACTGCAAAACTGTTTTCCAGAGCAGTTATACTGTTTGACAACCAGGGATGGATAAGTGATGCAGTTTCTATGCACCCTTGCCAGCATTTGGTGTTGCTTTTATTATTACTATAGCCATTTTAGTACGTGAGGAGCTCTGGTGGTGCAGTAGTTAAGAGCTCGGCTACTAACCAAAAGGTCAGGAGTTTGAATCCACCAGCCACTCCTTGGAAACCCTATGCGGCAGTTCTACCCTGGCCTATAGGGTCGCTCTGAGTCAGGCAAAGGTTTTTTTTTTTTGTAGCGATATCTCCTTGTGGTTTTAATTTGCATTTCCCTAAAAGTTAATCATGTTGAACACCCTTTCATGTGCTTATTTGCCTTTGTGTATTCTCTTTGGTGAACTCTCTGTTCATATCTTTTGCCCATTTTCTAATTGCATTCTTTGTTTTTGTACTGTTGAGTTTTTTGTTGGCTTAAAAAAAATTTTTTTTTAATCTATTCTAGATACCAGTCCTTTGTTGATATGTGATTTGCAAATAATTCCTCCCATAGCGTCACTTTTCATCTTTTCACCTGGGCTTTTATAGAGCAAATGCTTTTAATTTTGATGGGGCCTAATTTATTAATATTTCCTTCTATGAGTCATGCTTTTGGTATCAAGTCTAAGAACTCTTTGCTTAGTAATTAGAGCCAGATGATTGTGTCTCATGTGTTTTCCTAAAAATTTTATAGTTTTACATTTAAGTCTATGATCCCTTTTGAGTTAATTTCTGTATCAGGTGTAAGGTTTATGCTGAGGTTTGCTATTTTGCTTATGAATATCCAGTTTCTCTAGGACCATTTATTGCAGGGGTTATCTTCCCTTCCTCAGTTGGCCTTCCACATTTGTCAGAAATCAGTTGGGCCTATCTGTGTGGGTCTATTTCTGGGTTCTTTATTCTGTTCCACTGATCTGTGTATCCATTCCCCCACCAATACCACATTGTCTTGATTAATATAGCTGTATAGTAAACCTCGGAAACCCTGGTGGCATAGTGGTTAAGTGCTATGGCTGCTAACCAAGAGGTCAGCAGTTCGAATCTGCCAGGTGCTCCTTGAAAACTCTATGGTGCAGTTCTACTCTGTCTTATAGGGTTGCTATGAGTTGGAATCGGCTCAACAGCAGTGGTTTTGGCTTGGTTTTTTTGGTAAAGTAAACCTTAATATCAAGTGGAATAATTTTTTTCACTTCCTTCTTGTAAGGGACCTTGCCTTTCCATATAAATTTTAGGATAAGCTTGTTGGTACTTTTTTTTTTTTTTTAATAATTTTTCTTGTGCTTTAAGTGAAAAAAAAAATTTTTTTAAGTGAAAGTTTACAAATCAAGTCAGTCTGTCACATATAAGCTTATATACACCTTACTACACACTCCCATTTACTCTCCCCCTAATGAATCAGCCCGCTCCCTTCTTCCAGTCTCTCCTTTCATAACCCTTTTGCCAGTTTCTAACCCTCTCTACCCTCCCATCTCCCCTCCAGACAGGAGATGCCAATACAGTCTCAAGTGTCCACATGATACAAGTAGCTCACTCTTCATCAGCATCTCTCTCCAGCCCATTGTCCAGTCTCTTCCATGTCTGATGAGTAGTCTTTGGGAATGGTTCCTGTCCTGGGCCAACAGAAGGTTTGGGGACCATGACTGCTGGGATTCTTCTAGTCTCAGTCAGACCATTAAGTCTGGTCTTTTTATGAGAATTTGGAGTCTGCAGTCTGCATCCCACTGTTCTCCTGCTCCCTCAGGAGTTCTCTGTTGTGTTCCCTGTTAGGGCAGTCATCAGTTGTGGGCGGGCACCATCTAGTTCTTCTGGTCTCAGGATGATGTAAGTCTCTAGTTCATGTGGCCCTTTCTGTCTCAGGCTCATAGTTATCGTGTGACTTTGGTGTTCTTCATTCTCATTTGATCCAGATGGGTTGAGACAAATTGATGCATCTTAGATGGCCGCTCGTTAGCATTTAAGACCCCAGACGCCACACTTCTAAGTGGGATGAAGAATGTTATCATAATAGAGTTTATTATGCCAATTGACTTATAAGTCCCCTTAAGCCATAGTCCCCAACCCCCCGCCCTTGCTCCGCTGACCTTCGAAACATTCAGTTTATCCTGGAAACTTCTTTGCTTTTGGTCCAGTCCAGTTGAGCTAACCTTCCCTGTATTGAGTATTGTCCTTCCCTTCACCTAAAGTAGTTCTTATCTACTAACTAATCAGTAAATAATCCTCTCCCATCCTCCCTCCCTCCCCCCCTCGTAACCACAAAAGAATGTGTTCTTCTCAGTTTATACTATTTCTCAAGAACTTATAATAGCAGTCTTATACAGTATTTGTCCTTTTGCATCTGACTAATTTCACTCATCATAATGCCTTCCAGGTTCCTCCATGTTATGAAATGTTTCACAGATTTGTCACTGTTCTTTATCGATGCATAGTATTCCATTGTGTGAAGGTACCATAATTTATTTACCCATTCATCCGTTGATGGACACCTTGGTTGCTTCCAGCTTTTTGCTATTGTGAACAGTGCTGCAGTAAACATGGGTGTGCATATATCTGTTCGTGTAAAGGCTCTTATTTCTCTAGGGTATATTCCGAGGAGTGGGATTTCTGGGTTGTATGGTAGTTCTATTTCTAACTTTTTAAGAAAACGCCAGATAGATTTCCAAAATGGTTGTACCATTTTACATTCTAACCAGCATTGTATAAGAGTTCCAATCTCTCCGCAGCCCCTCCAACATTTATTATTTTGTGTTTTTTGGATTAATGCCAGCCTTGTTGGAGTGAGATAGAATTTCATGGTAGTTTTAATTTGCATTTCTCTAATGGCTAATGATCGAGAGCATTTTCTCATGTGTCTGTTAGCTGCCTGAATATCTTCTTTAGTGAAGTGTGTGTTCATATCCTTTGCCCACTTCTTGATTGGGTTGTTTGTCTTTTTGTGGTTGAGTTTTAACAGAATCATATAGATTTTAGAGATCAGGCGCTGGTCAGAGATGTCATAGCTGAAAATTTTTTCCCAATCTGTAGGTGGTCTTTTTACTCTTTTGGTGAAGTCTTTAGATGAGCATTGGTGTTTGATTTTTAGGAGCTCCCAGTTATCTGGTTTCTCTTTGTCATTTTTAGTAACGTTTTGTATTCTGTTTATGCCTTGTATTAGGGCTCCTAATGATGTCCCTATTTTTTCTTCCATGATCTTTATCATTTTAATCTTTATGTTTAGGTCTTTGATCCACTTGGAGTTAGTTTTTGTGCATGGTGTGAGGTATGGGTCCTGTTTCATTTTTTTGCGAATGGATATCCAGTTATGCCAGCACCATTTGTTAAAAAGACTATCTTTTCCCCAATTAACTGACACTGGGCCTTTGTCAAATATCAGCTGCTCATATGTGGATGGATTTATATCTGAGTTCTCAATTCTGTTCCATTGGTCTATGTGCCTGTTGTTGTACTAGTACCAGGCTGTTTTGACTACTGTGGCTGTATAATAGGTTCTAAAATCAGGTAGAGTGAGGCCTCCCACTTTCTTCTTCTTTTTCAGTAATGCATTACTTATCCGGGACTTCTTTCCCTTCCATATGAAGTTGGTGATTTGTTTCTCCATCACTTTAAAAAATGTCATTGGAATTTGGATCGGAAGTGCATTGTATGTATAGATGGCTTTTGGTAGAACAGACATTTTTACTACGTTAAGTCTTCCTATCCATGAGCGAGGTATGTTTTTCCACTTATGTAGGTCCGTTTTAGTTTCTTGCACTAGTACTTTGTAGTTTTCTTTGTATAGGTCTTTTACATCTTTGGTAAGATTTATTCCTAAGTATTTTATCTTCTTGGGGGCTACTGTGAATGGTATTGATTTGGTGATTTCCTCTTCAATGTTCTTTTTGTTGATGTAGAGGAAGCCAACTGATTTTTGTATGTTTATCTTGTAACCGGAGACTCTGCCGAACTCTTCTATTAGTTTCAGTAGTTTTCTGGAGGATTCCTTAGGGTTTTCTGTGTATAAGATCATGTCATCTGCAAATAGAGATAATTTTAATTCTTCCTTGCCAATCCGGATGCCCTTTATTTCTTTGTCTAGTCTAATTGCTCTGGCTAGGACCTCTAGCACAATGTAGAATAAGAGCAGTGATAAAGGGCATCCTTGTCTGGTTCCCGTTCTCAAGGGAAATGCTTTCAGGCTCTCTCCATTTAGAATGATGTTGGCTGTTGGCTTTGTATAAAAAAAAAAAAAAAAAAATTGTATAGATGCCCTTTATTATGTTGAGGAATTTTCCTTCTATTCATATTTTGCTGAGAGTTTTTATCATGAATGGGTGTTGGACTTTGTCGAATGCCTTTTCTGCATCAATTGATAAGATCATGTGGTTTTTTCTTTTGTTTTATTTATATGGTGGATTACATTAATGGTTTTTCTAATATTAAACCAACCTTGCATACCTGGTATAAATCCCACTTGGTCGTGGTGGATTATTTTTTTGATATGTTGTTGAATTCTATTGGCTAGAATTTTGTTGAGGATTTTTGCATCTATGTTCATGAGGGATATAGGTCTATAATTTTCTTTTTTTGTGGTGTCTTTACCTGGTTTTGGTATCAGGGATATGGTAGCTTCATAGAATGAGTTAAGTAGTATTCCATCATTTTCTATGCTTTAAAATACCTTTAGTAGTGGTGGTGTTAACTCTTCTCTGAGAGTTTGGTAGAACTCTGCAGTGAAGCCATTCGGGGCCAGGGCTTTTTTTTTTGTTGGGAGATTTTTGATTACCTTTTCAATCTCTTTTTTTGTTATGGGTCTATTTAGTTGTTCTACTTCTGGTTGTGTTAGTTTAGGTAGGTAGTGTTTTTCTAGGAATTCATCCATTTCTTCTAGGTTTGCAAATTTGTTAGAGTACAATTTTTCATCATAATCTGATATGATTCTTTTTATTTCATTTGGATTTGTTGTGATATGGCCCATCTCATCTCTTATTCGGGTTGTTTCCTTTCCTGTATTTCTTTAGTCAGTCTGGCCAATGGTTTATCGATTTTGTTAATTTTTTCAAAGAACCAGCTTTTGACTTTGTTAATTCTTTCAATTGTTTTTCTGTTCTCTATTTCATTTAGTTCAGCTCTATTTTTTATTATTTGTTTTCTTCTGGTGCCTGATGGAATTATTTGTTGCTCGCTTTCTATTTGTTCAAGTTGTAGGGACAGTTCTCTGATTTTGGCTCTTTCTTCTTTTTGTATGTGTGCATTTATCGATGTAAATTGGCCTCTGAGCACTGCTTTTGCTGTGTCCCAGAGGTTTTGATAGGAAGTGTTTTCATTCTCGTTGGATTCTATGAATTTCTTTATTCCCTCCTTAATGTCTTCTATTACCCAGTCTTTTTTGAGCAGGATATTGTTCAGTTTCCAAGTATTTGATTTCTTTTCCCTGATTTTTCTGTTATTGATTTCCACCTTTATGGCCTTGTGGTCTGAGAAGATGCTTTGTAATATTTCGATGTTTTGGATTCTGCAAAGGTTTGTTTTATGACCTAATATGTGATCTAGTCTAGAGAATGTTCCATGTGCACTAGAAAAAAAAGTATATTTTGCAGCTGTTGGGTGGAGTGTTCTGTATAGGTCTATGAGGTCAAGTTGGTTGATTGTAGCAATTAGGTCTTCCGTGTCTCTATTGAGCTTCTTACTGGAAGTCCTGTCCTTCTCCAAAAGTGGTGTGTTGAAGTCTCCTACTATAATTGTGGAGGTGTCTATCTCACTTTTCAGTTCTGTTAAAGTTTGTTTTATGTACCTTGCAGCCCTGTCATTGGGTGCATAGATATTTAATATGGTTTTATCTTCGTGGTCAATTGTCCCTTTAATCATTATGTAGTGTCCTTCTTTATCCTTTGTGGTGGATTTAACTTTCAAGGCTATTTTGTCAGAAATTAATATTGCTATTCCTGCTCTTTTTTGATTGTTGTTTGCTTGATATATTTTTTTCCATCCTTTGAGTTTTAGTTCGTTTGTGTCTCTAAGTCTAAGGTGTGTCTCTTGTAGGCAGCATATAGACGGATCGTGTTTCTTTATCCAGTCTGAGACTCTGTGTCTCTTTATTGGTGCATTTAGCCCATTTACATTCAGTGTAATTATAGATAAGAATGTGTTAAGTGCTGTCATTTTGATGCCTTTTTGTGTGTGTTGTTGACAATTTTCATTTTTCCACTTACTTTTTTGTGCTGAGTTGTTTTTCTTTGTAAATTGTGTGCTCCTCATTTTCATAGTAGTCGAATTTATGTTTGCTGAGTTGTTACATTTTTCTTGGTTTTTATTTTGAGTTATGGAATTGTTAGATCTCTTTGTGGTTACCTTAATATTTGCCCCTATTTTTCTAAGTAAAAACCTAACTTGTATCGTCCTATATCGCCTTGTTTTCCTCTCCATATGGCAGTTCTATGCCTCCTGTATTTAGTCCCTCTTTTTGATTATAGTGACCTTTTACATAATGACTTCAATGATTCCCTGTTTTAAGCATTTTTTTCTTTTTAAAATTAATCTTAATTTGTTTTTGTGATTTCCCTATTTGAGTTGATATCAGGATGTTCTGTTCTGTGACCTTGTATTCTGTTGTTATCTGATGTTATTGATTTTCTGACCAATTTCCTTTAGTATTTCTTGTAGCTTTGGTTTGGTTTTTGCAAATTCTCTAAGCTTGTGTTTATCTGTAAATGTTTTATTTTTGCCTTCATATTTGAGAGAGAGTTTTGCTGGATAAATGATCCTTGGCTGGCAGTTTTTCTCCTTCAATGCTCTCTATATGTCATCCCATTGCCTTATTGACTGCTTGGTTTCTGCTGAGTAGTCTGAACTTATTCTTATCGATTCTCCTTTGTAGGAGACCTTTCTTTTATCCCTGCCTGGCTGCTTTTAAAATTTTCTCTTTATCTTTGGTTTTGGCAAGTTTGATGATAATATGTTTTGGTGATTTTCTTTTTGGATCAATCTTATATGGGATTTGATAAGCATCTTGGATAGCTATCCTTTTGTCTTTCATGATGTCAGGGAAGTTTTCTGCCAACAGATCTTCAACTATTCTCTCTGTATTTTCTGTTATCCCTCCTTGTTCTGGAACTCCAATCCCACGCAAGTTATTCTTCTTGATAGAGTCCCACATGATTCTTAGGGTTTCTTCATTTTTTTAATTCTTTTATCTGATTTTTCTTCAGCTATATTGGTGTCAATTGCTTTATCCTCCAACTGCCCCACTCTGCATTCCAATTCCTCGATTCTGCTCTTCTGACTTCCTACTGAGGTGTCTAATTCTGTAATTTTACTGTTAATCTTTAGGATTTCTGAATGCTGTCTTTCTATGGATTCTTGTAGCTTATTAATTTTTCCACTATGTTCTTGAATAATCTTTTTGATTTCTTCAACTGCTTTATCAGTGTGTTCCTTGGCTTTTTCTGTAGATTGCCTTATTTCATTTCTGAGGTCATCCCTGATGTCTTGAAGCATTCTGTAAATTAGTTTTTTATGTTCTGCGTCTGGCAATTCCAGGATTGTATCTTCATTTGGGAAAGATTTTGATTCTTTAATTTGAGGAGTTGTAGAAGCAATCATGGTCTGCTTCTTTATGTGGTTTGATATCGACTGTTGTCTCTGAGCCATCTATAAGATATTGTAATGGTTTATTTTATATTTGCTCACTGAGACTTGTTTTGTTTTCTTTCAATGTACGTAGATGGGCTACTAGATTGCGCTGTCTTGATTGTTTTAGGCTTTGAATCACTTATGTCCTCTTACAAGCTGGTTTGGGCTGTTACCAGAAATATTAGCCTAAGAGTCCATTCACTATTCTTGAGTAGAATCTGATTTTGGGTCATCAAGTGTGTGGTGTAGACTGTCACCTATTCGCTTAGAGGAGTAGTGGTGATAGTTGTGTGCACCAGATTCTAGTAGCAGCAGGGGGTCACACTCCAGAGGGGGCAGGATGCTGACAGGCTTCCCCCAAGTGCCAGTGAGGTAGGTGTGTCTCTATTCCTAAAGCACTTTGGTGGGTGGGCTCTGCAGCTGTACCTTAGGCACCCAGTGCGTGTACCTCTACAGGTTGGTAGATGTCACTATCCTCAGACCCATATGGCAGGAGGTTAGGTGGCTTGGGTGGAGCTTCAGCCCTCAGTTCCCTGTTGTGGGTCAGTGAGGGCTCTGTTTAATAGGTAGAGATATCAGACCTGGGAAACTTATCTTTCTAGTAATCCACTAAAATAATTACAGTCAGATCCCTATCAGAATTGCCTTTGCATTATAATAGCCACCTTGTTCCCTGTAGGGATGAAAGCCCAAGACTGTGGATCTCAAATGCTTGGCTGGAGCTGGTTCTGTATTTTTAGTCCAATTTTGGGAAGTCAGGGAAGGATTCTTGGTCCCTGGGTTTTTTGTAGCTGCTTCTGTCAAGCCAGGAGAACGGATTAGGAAAAGACAAAACAAACAAAGAAAAAAAAACAAACTGCAGAGCACTTCACTCTCTGGCCCAGGAAATTCCAATGTTAATGAAGCCTCCTAGGAAGGGGAGGGGAGGGATCAGATAGATAGGAGAGAGTAGCACCCCGGAATAAAGACAAAGTTACTTATCTTGCTTGGGATGACTGTTTTATCTGAGATTCCTGAGGGGCGCTTCGACTGTGTGCGCTGGCTGGGTAGAGATTGCCCCCGAGGGTCAGGCCCGCATCCCGTGCTTGCGCTGTCTCAGAAGCCGTGGTTAGTTCCTCTGCTCCCAGTCCAAAGCCCAGCGCCAAGGTTCCCTGGCTGGGGCGCTGCACCCCCGGCTCCAAAACCAGTCCCTGCCTCCCGGTGACTTCTCCTCCTGTCAGCTGCGTTGCTGCGCTGCCTGCATGCACTGGCTGGGCTTCCCCTGGGGTCACTTCAGGGGGCCAGGGCTGCGCCCTGTGTTTGCGCTGTCTCAGGATGCCGTGCTCAGCTCCCCTGCGCCCAGTCCAAAGCCCGGCGCCAAGGTTTCCTGACTGGGATGCTGGCTCCAGGCTCCGAAAACAGTCGCTGCTTCCCCGTGGTTGTTCGTTCTCTCGTTAGCTCCTTCAGTGTTCAGCCTGCTTGCTCTGGCTGAGTCTCTACGGAGGTTACCCCAGGGGGCTAGGGGTTAGGGCTGTGTCCCGTGCCTGCCCCACCTCAGCAATCCACAATCAGCCCTGCCACTTGGCACCAGGGAACCGCCAGGGCTCAAGGCTGTGGAGTGGGTTGTGGGTTCCAGAAGCGGTCGCTGGTTCAGGATGCAGCTTTTCGCTCACCTGTCACTCAGGTCAACTCTTTAGATCTGTGTTTGATGGTCAGGGTTCATAGATTGTCATGTATGTGATCGATTCACTTGTTTTTCCGAGTCTTTGTTGCAAGAAGGATCCGAGGTAGTGTCTGCCTAGTCAGCCATCTTGGCCCCCTCTCCCTTGTTGGTACTTTTATAGAAATTGGATTAAACCTGTGGATCAACTTGGGGAGAAATCAACATCTTTGCAACTTTAAATCTTTCAATCCATCAACATAGTACATCTCTCCACCTATAAGTTTCTCCTTGAGTTCTTTCATCAGCATTTTGCAATTTTAAGCATAAAAGTCCTGTAGATGCTTTGTTCAGTGTATACCTCAGTATTTAATTATGAATAGTATTGTTTCTAAGTGGCGCAAATGGTTAAACATTCAACTACTAACTGAAATGTTGGTGGTTTGAACCCATCCAGAGGTACCCAGAAGATACCTCTGGTGATCTGCTTCCAAAAGCCCACAGCCTTGAAAGCCCTATGGAGAAGTTCTACTCTGCACACAAGAGGTTGCATGAGTTGGAATCAATTCAGTAGCGACAACAATAACAATCTTTAATTTCAGTTTCTGCACGTTCACTGTTAATTTATAGAAATATGATTGATTTTTGTGTGTTGATCTTGTATCTACCACATTAATAAACTCATTTATTAAATGAGGTCTTTGTAGCTGAAATGTATAATCCCCATGCAGAAGTCCGAGGTCCTTGGAGTTGCTTCCCACTTTTGAAATGGGCCCAAAGCAATATAAGTAATAATTATTATTTTAGACCTTCACAAACCACTGGGATATACTGCCACAGAAAAGGTTCTTCATGCATACACATCATAACGTGATCTATTTTAACTGGCCTGTGACTTCCTTTAAGTACAGGCAGTCCCTGGGTTTTGAACATCCAACTTGTGGAGAGTGGGATGACTTGTACTTGCCCTTGAATATTGTAAATTTGCCCTCAGTTTGAAACGATTGCACCAGCCCCTACTCAAAACAAATTCTTTATCAGAATCACCTTCACTTGCTGCAGCTTTTCAATCCCTGAAAGGCTTCAAGCTTCTTCTTGCACTAAAACAAAACAAAACCAATCCAAACCCATTGTCGTAGAGTCGATTCTGATGCATAGTAACCCTGTAGGACAGAGCAGAACTGCCTCATAGGGTTTCCAAGGAGCAGCTGGTGGATTCGAACTGCTGGCCTTTTGGTTAGCAGCTGAGAAAGTAAGGCTAAATAATAAGAACCGTATGCACCTGTTACCAACTGACAATTCGACTTAAAGGGACAGGTAGGAACAGATCTCCTTCATAAACCGGGAATGCCTGTAACCTCCTATTCATGGAGATCAGATGGAGCTCAACAATGGAGAAATGATCCCAGGTCAGCATTTCCTAGGGAACCAAATTCTAATACCGGAGTGACTTGTCAAGAAACCCTTGGTTCACTAGCCCATGGAAAATTAAGTGGTTTCAGGGATTGGAACCCAAATTTAAACTGGAAATGGTCTGAGAAGTTATAGAATTCATAGAAGCCATCTTTTCAAGCAAATGTTTGGCCCAAATAGGGCTTTGCCAGCAATCAGCCTTAAAGAGTGCAGGGAGAGAGCTGACTCTGTGTGCCTTACTTTCATACGTTCTTTTGTTTGAAGAGTTTCCTTTAAGAAATTAAACAGTGCCAAATCCTCAGCTTCATTTTTTTTTTTTTCCAGTTCCCTAATTTTGATTCAGAACCACATCTTTGTTTAAGGGTTTATGTAGATAAACCTCAATTTTGTCAATCTCAATTTCGTCGAAGAAGTGGGATCAACTTCTAATTTCCAGTGTTAAATTCTGTGCTCTGCTTTCTTCTGTAATAGTCTCAAGATGACTGCACCAGGTTATGTCCCACGCTGGGCCAGACATTCTCAGTAAACTCAGCAACTGTCTCTGCATTTGCTCATTCGTCCTACGGACATGTCCTGAAAGAGTGTATACTCAGGAAGCTCAGTGGCTTCATGTTATGGTTTCAAATGCTGGAGAGAACGGAGAGGACTCCCAGGCATGTTCATTGTCTGTATCCTTTCCTACCCAGTTATGGGAGGCATCTGGACTTCTCCTGGGACAGCCTGGGCTTCTCCGGTGAGCCTTTGACTGGAGGAAAATTAATACACATGGTTGAATTTCCATACCCATTTGAAGGAGATCTGAAGGCCTCCCAAGCAGCAAGATTTAATATTGTAGTGGTAGATGAAATTGGCACCTTTTGTCACTAATGATTAATTAGAGGCTATGCTGTAGCCAGAGGGAAAAGCCCCTTCAGGGCAGGGAAAACAGGAAATGTAGAAGAGCAAAGCAGCCTGGGTAAGATAATAAAGAACCGTGAGGACTGAGGACAACTTGAATTGCACACGTTGCCTCCAAAAAAACAAAACGAACAACAACAACAAAAACTACTGCTGTGGAGTAGATTCCGTCCGACTCATAATGACCCTGTAGAACAGAGTAGGGCTGTCCAATAGTATTTCCAAGACTGTAATCTTTTCAAGAAGCAGGCTGCCTACATCTTTATGCCACACAGCAGCCAGTGGGTTCGAACTGCCAACCTTTTGTTTAGCAGCCCAGTGCTTAATCACTACACAACCAGGGCTCCTTACATGTTGCCTGAAGGCACTCAAATCTGGAAACAATTGTAAAGTGTTGCATATGATGGAAAAATACACATGCCAACTGAATTTGCTTGCAAGGCTACTTGATTAATATCTATAGGTGGTGGTTGAAACTGTGTAGAGAAAAAAAAAAACACAAAACTTAAGATTTCATATATTGTTTATCTGCAGGTCTGCAAAGAAAACCAAATCTCAGACCAATGACCTAGCGACTAGTCACTAGTTAGGGACAAGAAAGATGGCTTAATGACTCTCCCTACCTCGTACGGTATTCAAGTTTCCAGCACCACGTTAGAAGCTGAATTCAAAGGATTGCCTCAATTCAAGCAGACATTTATTAAAATTACATCTCTGAGAAGCATATTTATGTGCGCTACAAACAAGAACACTTTATTAACATTAAAAAATTTGAACTTTAAAAAATATGTAAAATGTTCAAGAACCGTAAACAGGAATTTTCATCTCTTTTTCCATATGGTTATGTAAGCACCTTAAATATCAACACAGATCACAGACAAACCCATTTACATTTATAAGAATTTTCTAAATAAGAAAAAATCAATTAAAAAATGTTTCAAAATTAAACATTATTTTTTGGCAGCTAAAATGACACTTGTTGTAATCAGAACGTCTGAGGGATAGTATGTGCTACACATAAGTAAAAGGGCCACACAGTTGAAGACCTTTTTTTTTTTTTTCCTTAAGAGGCAGTTTAAAATTGTTTATAGTTAATATTTTCAATGGACATTTTCCTAGCAGTCTCTCTGACTTTCTATATCTGGAAAAAAAAAAATTTTTTTTTTTTTGGATATATGAAATTGGATTTTCTTGATGATATTCATAATTGATCAACATTTGCTTCAAAATGTTCTCTCTTGTTTCTCAATGACTGCATGTTTACAGTAATCTATGTACTAATTATATCTGCTTTAATACCTTCACCAATTCCATTATCGTTTATCACTTGGAATGGCCAAATAACCCAGGTTGTTAGAATTATTTGTTAAATAAGAGTCAATAATTCTGGAATGAGATTTTAAGATATGAATAAGTTCAGAGGAAGGAGCTGTGACAGCTATTTTAGGTAATCAGAGCTCCTTTAGGTTTGTTTTATTCTCTTTGTGGTTTTTTTTGTTTTCCTTTTTGGTTAAGGATTATTTTGTAGATTTACAGAGACTGACTTTCTGAACAATTGCCTTTAAAAGGAAACAGAATTTTTATTTAAATTAAAACAACAATCATTTTTACACTACGATTGAATGAAATATCTACTTTTGTATTTAGCCTCAGGTGCATTTAAAAAACTTATTTAAATTTGGTAAAAAGTTTAATTTGGCTTTTTTTTCCAACCCAAACACAAATTTTAAGTGTTTACTTTGAATGAAAATATACTTAATAGAACCCAGTGCCGTATACTTAATATAGACTTGAAAAAGACAGGTATATATACATATTACATACTTAATACGTACTACAGAATACATAATGTGTAACTGTGTAAAGTACAAACTTCCTCTTCTAGATGATTTTACAAATATGAAGGAGATAAATTCAAATTGATTTTTAAATGGCACCATCTTAAAAACAAAGATTTTCACATCCTACTTTGAAAAACATGCAACCTTTCAAGTCAAAGAATGAAGTTCAACACCAGGAAGCTCTCTCTTCTGGCCACTCTACCCTGAGTCTAATGAACATTCTAATTAGAACCACCGCTCATAGTTACTTTTATATTAATAGCATTATAAGGTAAATGTTCTTCTGTCTAGGTTTTATCTCTCTGCTATAAATTGCTTGGTACCTCATACCATGTCCCTGCTATCATCAATTACTGAAGGTGCTTCTTAGACAGAATTGGGTCCATGAGTAATTGTACAAGCACCTGGTAGATAGGAAATTTTTATCTTTCCTTGGATCCCTTAATACAGCAGTAAAAACATTGATATAGGATGTCTGTATCAATCAGGTGCTCCAGAGAAAAAGAACCAATAGGAGATTTTATTTATATGTGTGTATGTGTGTGTGGGTGTACACACACGTGTGTGTGTTTAAGGAATTGGCACACAAAATTGTGGGGACTGGAAAAATCTGTAGGACAGGCAGGCAGGCTGGAAACTCAGGCAGGATAACTATGTTGCAGTCTTGATGCAGAATTCCTTCTCCAGGAAAGTTCATTTTGCTCTTAAGGCCTTCAAGTGAGTGGATGAGGCCCACCCACATTGTGGAGAATAATTTTTTTAAATTAAAGTCAACTGGTTGTAAATGTTAACCACATCTACTAAATACCTTCACAGCCCCGTCTAGACTCATGTTGGACTAAGGAACTGGACGCCACAGCCTAGCCAAGGCGACACGTAACATTAACCATCACAGTACCAGTATCAGTTGCTGTTCAGTTGACTCTCACTCATGGTGGCCCCCGGTTTGTCAGGATAGAACTGTGCTCCATAGGATTTTCAATTGTTGATATTTTGGAAGTAGAACACCAGGCCTTTCTTGTGAGGCACCTCTGGGCAGACTCAAACCTCCAACCTTTCAGTTAGCGGCTGAACATGTTACTGTTTATACCATACAAGGGACTTCACTGCAACACCCCTTTAACTCATTCTGGGATTTTTGGAATGTCAGCCTAAAAAGCTATTACTCAGGTAAAGGCATTTCTAAGAGATGAGACTCTGGCTATTTTTAAAGCTTTTTTTCTGATGTCTTACAAAGAACAAAGTGCATTTTTGTTTATTAACAGGAGGAACTTCTATCTCCGGTGCTACTTCAAATAGTCCAGTGAGAGCCACTGTCAAAATAGGCCAATGGAAGAGTTTACATTTCAGGGAACAGATTTCTCTTTACACGTGTTCAGTACCAACTGGCAACCTTGAAGAGAAAGAGGCTTTAAACTCAAATCCTGAGACCCGCCCAGAAATCCAGCTTGATTCATTTTTACTCTTTATAGTGGTCTGATTTATGTGGGAAGATTTTTTTTTTTTTATGGAGATCAGGTTGCCTTTCTCAGAAGCCTTTTTAATTTGCACCATTATCTAGTGATAATGGTTTAATGGGCTTGCTTCTTCTGAAAAATACAAAAGTGTGCTTTGCCACAAAACACTCCTAAGACTTCATGGATTGAGGGGAAGGCTCTATTGGATGGTATTAATGGGATGGTAGCTGACAAAAATGTCAGAGATGTACGTTATTGCGCCAGTCCACTTGAAACCTTAGAATATGTTCCCCAAGTCACCCTATTAATGGAGATATATTATCTCTCTGAGAATTTCCTGTCAAACTCTGTTAAGTAAATAAAGGATAGGTGAAATATCAGAAACAGAGCTAACAAATGGAAGTAAAGTCTCCACTTGAAAGAAGAGAGCCAGCTGTTTACTGTGCTAATTCAAAACAAAATGAAAATGTATGTTTTTCATCTTTGCAGAATATAATTTTCAAACATAGTTGAAAATTGGCTTGAGAAAAGATTTTTTTTTAAGGGATATAGAATGGTCTGGTTTTCATGTGACAAATGTGTAGGCTCTGACATAAGACAAATGTCTGGTTGGGCCTGCACAGTGCCTCCAAATTGAACTCAAACCATGAAGCATGTTTGAATCATTTAGCTGGGTTTGTGTGAATGTATCAACATCAGAAAAGACTAGAATTTTTTATAGTCTGGGACACATAATTGCCAGTACCACCAGACAGGACCCACGATGTTTGCTGTGGTTGAGCAAAGCCCCCAGTTCTTCTGGTTCTGGTGGCCCTGTGCAGATCTCAAAGAATCAGACATATAATTCATATTTCATCCTGTAGGCTGGTGGTTCTCAGCTGGGGGTGATTTCCCTCTTTCCTCTCAGGGGACATTTGGCAATGCCTGGAGACAATTTTGGTTGTCACGACTGGGGTGGGGGTGCTATTGGCATCTAGTGGGTAGAGGTCAGGGATGTGTCTTAGTATTCTACAATGCACAGGACAGCTCCCCACAACAAAGAACCATTCTTTCCCAATGTCAGTTGGACTAGACTGTATGAAGAACAGGGCATCAGAATTGGAGGAAGACTCATTAACAACCTGTGATATGCAGATGACACAACTTTGCTTGCTGAAAGCGAAGAAGACTTGAAGCACCTACTGATGAAAATCAAAGACTACAGCCTTCAATATGGATTACACCTCAACACAAAGAAAACAAAAATCCTCACAACTGGTCCAATAAGCAATGTCATGATTAACAGAGAAAAGGTTGAAGTTGTCAAGGATTTTGTTTTACTTGGATCCGTAATCAATGTCCATGAGAGCAACGGGCAGGAAATTAAATGATGTATGGCATATTCAGTAAATCTGCTGCAAAGGACCTCTTTAAAGTGTTAAAAAGCAAAGATGTCATTACGAGGACTAAGGTGCACCTGACCATGGTATTTTCAATCACCTCATATGCATGCAAAAGCTGGAAGATGAATAAGGAGGACTGAATAAGAATTGACACTTTTGAATTGTGGTGGTGGTGAAGAATATTGAATATACCATGGACTGCCAAAAGAACGAAGGAATCTGTCTTGGAGGAAGTACAGCCAGAATGCTCCTTGAAAAAACAAGGATGGTGAGACTTCATCTCACATACTTTGGGCATATTATCAGGGGGGACCAGTCCTTGAAGAAGGACATCATGCTTGGTAAAGTAGAGGGTCAGCAAAGAAGAGGAAGACCTTCAACGAGATAAATTGACAGGGTAGCTGCAACAATGGGCTCAAGCATAACAATGACAGTAAGGATGGTGCAGGACCGGGCAGTGTTTCGTTCTGTTGTACATGGAGTCACTATGAAAAGGAACCGACGTGACAGCACCTAAGAATGACAATGTCGATAGTGTCAACGTAGAGCAACTCATCTCTACAGCAGTGGTTTTAAGCTTGGATGTTTGTCAAAACTACCTGGAGAGCTGATAAAGAAGCCAGGCATGTTGAAGTATGAGAGGGCCTGGGCCTTGTTATTGTTGCCAAGTGCTGTGGATTGAATTGTACTCCCCTCCTCCAAAAAAAAAAAAAAAGTGAAAGTAATCCCATTTGATAATAAGGTTTTCCTTGTTACGTTAATGAGGCCATATCAGTGTAGGTGTGTCTTTAAGCCTAATGACTTTTGAAATATAAAAAGATCAGAATTAGACAAGACACAGAGAGAAGTGAGGACAAATTGGGGAAGATAGATGCCACGTGAAGATCACCAAGGGACCCAAGTACAGAAACTGAAAGAGACAAAGATCTTTCCCTGTTGCTGGCAGAGAAAGCCTTCCTCTGGGTCGATGCCCTGAATTTGGACTTCTTGCCTCCTAAAATGTGAGACTATAAATTCCTGTTCTTTAAAGCTACCCACTTGTGGTATTATCCACTAGGTAACTAAAACACCAAATTTCCAGGTGATTCCCGCCAGAGTTTGAGAATCATCACTGTAGGCTATAGGTTTGGACATTGAACACAAACCTTTATTCAAAACCTTTTGGGGGAATATCATCTTTAATTGCTGTAGATCTCTTACCTAGGAGAGAAATGAATCCTATAATGTCATGATTTATTAATCTTTATTTCTCTAGACCAGTAGTTTCTCATCTATGGGTTGTGAAGGTACAACAAGGGCTGTGAGAACTCCTGTGTGCAAGCATTGCTCATCAAGCTGGAAAAATATTATCTTACACATATAAATATATGAATATTTTCCATTTTTTGCAGATGATCTGATTAATAATGTACACATTCATTTATAAGAATTACTCATCATGATTTTTAAAAATAGATGAACACTAATACATATGATGTGTGGGTTCATGAAATGTTTTGATATTTATTTTGAAAGGGTTCCGGACTTTTCCAAAGTTTCTTTTTTATCAAAGGAGCAACCATGTCGCTTTTTTTCTGACAGCCCATGTTTTTCTATATCTAGAACTTGGCTTAGGGCAGTGTTTCTCCCACCGTCATTTCTCAGACTAATCACTGGACATCTTGCTATACTGTAGATTCTGATTTGGCTTATCTGGGCTTGTGATTCCACATTTGTAACAGGCCCCAGGTGGTGAGGTCCTGGGTACCGCAAACGGTTTGCACGGGACCATTAACTGAAAGGTTGGTGGTTCAAACCCACCCAGTAGCACCACGGAAGAAAGGCCTGGCAGTTCCCACCAAGAAAATGCTATGGAGCAGTTCTACTCTGAAACACATAGGGTCGCCATGAGTTAGAATTGACTTGACAGCAATGAGTTTGGCTTTTGGTTTTCCCCTGGTCCTCAGAGCACAGTCTGAGTTATGAGGACACAGACACGTCCATTTCTTGAAATTTATGCACTCTGCACACTGCATTTCTTAAAGTACTTATATTGTTGAAGCAACTCCATCTCGGTAAAACAGGGAAAGAGAAAAAAAAAAAAAATCCACTGAACAAAATGTCACGACTCATATTGAGCTTGAGTAAACCTTATAGGAAGCTCTTCTTTTACATGAACTGGTTGATTTTCCTAACTCTGGGTTACTAGGCAATAATAACAATGGAAGAAAATGCAGGTAGAACAAAATCCCGTAAATTAGATTTCAAGTATAGGTTGGCTCTATCCTAGTGATGCCTTGGATGGCCTTGAATATGAACTGCATTTTACCCCCAGTTAACCTTGCTATCCACTAGTTCTGATGGCACAGCCGTGGAGGAAAATCTATAACTTCATACTATGAAGGCAGAATCATGGCAGGGGGTGAGGTGGGCAGATGGGTCACCATACAGTTTTTCTATCAAATCTCTTGATAAATATTTCTAAATAGTCCTCATTAAGTGTAGCTTGTAAAAAAATATATAAATTTCAGTACACTAGCCATCGTGACATTACTTATTAGATTCAGGCTAATACATTTGAACAGATTTTTTAACAATCATGTTGATTTCTAGGACAATTAATTCGTTTAATTTTCTGTGGTAGAAATGGGATATCTGTGGAAGAAAACAGGCCATGTAATAGGTTTTCAATATGGGTTTGCAGATTTGTACCAAGTGAAATAGAACATTCTGGTCCAATTCCTCATGTTGCCTAGATTCTGGTACTAAAATCAGGTTAATAAAATGATTTAAAGCCTATAGTAATGCAGACAGTAGTGAACTAAAATACAGATGTTAAATGTGCAATGGCAGCTGTACTTGCAAAGGCTTAGTTTCGGGATAGAAATTCTGTCTCACCTCCAGGGTGGAGACAGAGAGCAAGTCTACCTAATGGGGGCAACATCTGCTCCTCCAGCCAATTGATGTGATACAGGGACATGGACTTCTAGATTCCCCTCCTTCAAAGGTGGAAATCTGGATTTGTGTGTGAAGCCATCTGATTTATAAATGTAGAAAAATAATTAAAAAAAAAGAAGCCACTGCACAGAAAAAACGAAATGAAACTAGAGGTTGAATTTGGCCTCCAGAGCACTGGTTTGCCATCTTTGGTCTACAGTAGTGGTTCTCAAAGTGTGGACCCCAGGAAAGCAGTAGCAGGCCGGTAAGTCTGTCTTTTTTGTATGTGTGTGAGGTAGAATTTTGTTCTACATTTTTCTCCAGCTCTGTCCGAAACTCTCTATTGTGATCCCAGTCAGAGCAGTCAGTTGCGATAGCTGGGCACCACAGAGTTGTGTAGACTCAGTATGGTGGAGGCTGTGGTAGTTGCGGTCCATTAGTCCTTTGGACTAAACATTCCCTTGTGCCTTTGATTTTCTTCATTCTTCCTTGTGCAAGCTCGAGTTTGACGAAAACTGGTGTAGAGCTTTTCTCGTGTGCCTAGTCAGTTCCTTCTGCCATGAACCTGAGCTTCTGCCTTAGTTTCCTATTTAGTGCTCTAATCCCATGTCTACCCAAGACTGGAACTTTGAGAAGCAGGCTTGTTGACTGGCTTTCTAGCTGTCACCATTTTAGGGCTGGGCCCAGTTTTCTGTTCCCCACTTTTATCTCCTAGTCACTGGCTTGAGGTCTACTTCAATCTACTTCCTATCTGCCTGAACCTCCAGTTTGGAAATCCTTCGATCCCTTCTCTTGAAATATCAGGTGGAACCATATGAAATAGCTATTTCTGTAGGTCAAAAATGGTTGACTGTCAGCTATTTCATCTGATGCAAGCTTTCCTTTTCCCTCCTGATTTCTAGTCCTTGCCCCTGGGCTGGTGTGCCCCCTTACGCTTTCATTTCTTGAAAAACATAGAACATCTATTCATTCACTAATTTAGCACTTGAAACTTATTGATGTGCAAAATACTATGCTAAATGCCTAGGAATATACAATAAACAATACCTAATATTTAACTCTACCACCCGTCTATTAGTTTGTCCAACCAAAAAAAAAAAAAAGTTTTTTTTTTTCCTGTGGTGACTTAACTGTTCCTATCATGCTGAAAGTTATGCCCCTGGTATTTCAAATACCAGCAGAGTCACTCATGGTAGAGAGGTTTCAACGGAGAGTCCAGACAAGACAGACTAAGAAGAAATACCTGTTCTAGGGGAGTGCCTTTCCAGTCCTGCCCCTGGCTTCCCTCTGTAGTCAAAAATGCCCCATCTTTTCCCTGTCCATTATCATTCTGTTAGTTCAAGTCCAAGGTTTGTTTCATCTTCTTGTTCAGGAGGCCCTCCTATCACCATAGACCTCCCTCATTTCTCCTCTCATCAGTAGGATTAATAGCCTCCAGGACCCAATTTAGCACTTACCTGTTATGGATTTAATTATGTTCCCCCACCCACCTAAATATGTGTTGCAAATCCTGACCACTATACCTGTGGATGTAATCTAATTTGGGAATAAGTTTTTTTTGTTATGCTTATGAGGCCATATCAATGTAGGGTATGTCTTAAACCAATCACTTCTGAGATATAAAAAAGCAGATTTAGCACAGAAGCAAGCAAGCACAAGTGGAAGAAAGAAGGACGCCGTGAAGAGATCTCCAAGGAATGCTGAGAAGAACACTAGAGAAGATGAGACAAGAATTTTCTTCCAGTGTGGACTGAGACAGCTTTTCCCCAGAGTCAGTGCCTTGTATTCAGATTTCTAGCCTATAAACTGTGGGACTTGACAGTACACAACCACAAACTGTGAGAAAATAACTTTCTGTTCTTTAAAACCATCCACTTGTGATATTTCTGTTATAGCAGCACTAGGAAACTAAGATATCTGTACCTAGATGTCTATTGCCTACCAACTTGAATGTACCCTCTTGGGAAGCAGTGCTCATTTCATATACTTCTGAGAAGGCCTTGCTCATAGTATATATTCAATAAGTATCAGAAAGATGTTTACCTGGTTTTTTTTTTGACTATGCAAAGACATTCAAGTGTGTGGATCACAACAAATTATGGATTACATTGTGAAGAATGGGAATTCCAGAACAATTAACTATGCTCATGCGGAACCTGTACATAGAACAAGAGGCAGCATTTGAACAGAGCAAGGGGATACTACACGGTTGAAAATCAGGAAAGGTCTGTGTCAAGTTATATCTTTTCACTGTATTTATTCAATACGTATGATGAGCAAATAATCTGAGAAGCTGGACAATATGAAGAAGAATGTGGCATTGCCATGTGTTTTAAGTTTTCAGTCAAGGCCTGGAAGACAAGTTCTTCGTATTAAAAAACAAAGTGCTGGGTTGTTCACAGAGAAATAAATTATAAATACGTTTTTATTTCATAGCATTGAGCATCCTATCAGGCATGACTGGATTGGAGAAAGACTCATTAACAACCTGTGATATGCAGATGACACAACTTTGCTTGGTGAAAGCGAAGGAGACTTGAAACACTTACTGATGAAGATCAAAGACTACAGCCTTCAGTATGGATTACACTTCAACATAAAGAAAACAAAAATCCTCACAACTGGACCAATAGGCAACATCATGATTAAAGGAGAAAACATTGTTAAGTTGTCAAGGATTTCATTTTACTTGGATTCATAATCAACATCCATGGAAGCAGCAGTCAAGAAATCAAATGACATATTGCATTGGGCAAATCTGCTGCAAAAGACTTTTTTAAAGTGTTAAAAAGCCAAGATGTCACTTTGAGGACTAAGTTGCGCCTGACGCAAGCCATGGTATTTTTAGCTGCCTCATATGTTTTTTTTTTTTTCATATGCTTGTGAAAGCTTAATAATGAATAAGACTGAAGGAGAATTGATAAATCTGAATTATGGTGTTGGTGAAGAATATTGAATATACCACGGACTGCCAGAAGGATGAACAAGTCTGTCTTGGAAGAAATACAACCTGAGTGCTCCTTGGAAGTGAGGACGGTGAGACTTTGTCTTACGTACTCTGGACATGTTATCAGGAAGGACCAGTCCCTGGAGAAGGACATCATTCTTGGTAAGGTAGAAGGTCATCAAAAAAGAGGAAGGCTCTTAATGAGATGAAATGACACAGTGACTACAACAATGGGCTTAAACACAGCAATGATTATGAGGATGGCACAGGACCGGGCAGTATTTCTGTTGTACATAGGGTCACTGTGAGTCGGAATCCACTCGATGGCACCTAACAACAACAATCTCACTCATCATTGCCTGATAGGATGTTCAATGCTATGAAATAAAAACCTATTTATAATTTATTTCTCTGCGAATGACCCAGCACTTCGTTTTTTAGTACCAAGGGCTTGCCTTCCAGGCCTTGACTGAAAACTTAAAACACATGGCAATAAAGGCTAAAGAACCAACTTTCTAAAATCTAAGCAAACCTTAGTTGTAGCCTCTGTGAAGTATTATCAAAGAAACCATTTTAGCTCTGTTTCCATCTGAGACTTTTTCCATCTTTCAACTCACTTGCATGGTAAAATGTATTCAACAAGTATAGAACATGAGAAGTAGTAGAACTAAAGAATTCAGTCCATGTGCTGGGTCCTTCCAGGAACATTAGACCCAATGGTTTGCTGTGGAATAGGCAAACACACACCCATGCCTGCTTACTTGTAAAGATTCTAGTCTTTTTAAGATGTCTTGTCTGTAAGCTAAAAACCATCCTTCAGGGGAAAAAATCAAGAGACTGGAGGTGGGGCAGTACCTGAGGCATAGGGGAGCCAGCACAGTCTCATCTAAAACATCTGTACATATTTCTTTTGGGGCCCTTAATTGCATACGTGCACATGCACTTTCCCCTCTGTGCCTTCCAACTATGCTTTGATATGAAGACAGAGAAAATCTCTGGCATTTAGTGTGTGTCTCTCTCCATTTTTGTGGATGTACTTGCTGAACTCAATTTTGGAAATATGGCCTTCGGTGGCTCATTTTTGTATGATTGGTACATAATGATACTCATCAGTAGCTTATTGCTCTGTAATCAAAACTACTCAAGATTTCAATGCTGCACTAATATTAACTTCAACCATTTACTATTTTGATGAAGTGAGTGTTGATATAAACATTTGCATACTTATTTGTCAATACAAACAGATTTGATGTTGAGTAATAAGGTTTTTTTTTAATAAGGTTATTAAAAGTAATCACATATTTACATTTTTTAATCCCCATTCCCCCCCACCCCTTGCTCCAATTCCTCTCCTCTGCACCACAGTACTAAATAAATAAATGAGGTAGCATTGAAACCACAGTACGGGACCACTACGGGTCTTTCCATTGCAAAGTCTGTCACGGTCTCTTGAGAATCTGCTGGCAATTGCCACCTCTGCAGAGGAAGGTCACTTTCTTCACTCAGATTCCTGAAAGATGCTCAGGAGCCGCTGAGCTGAGCTGTGGTTTGTTTTGTAAGAACTCCAGGGTTGTTAGTTTTGTGCCTTTGGTAAATCTCAGATGAGATCAAAACAAAAATGGAGCCAACAAATGCCCTTCCCTCAGGTTAAGGCTAAATCTGAAGCTACAAGGATGCACACTACCCCAGCTCCTGTGAAAGCCTGTTGTCCTTGCCCTTTGTAACAAGAAAGCCCATATCCAGGCAATGGAGACATGGCTTTGGATGATGAAATAAACTGGGCCATGTAGGCAGGAGGAAACTGGAGCTGCTTTCTGGAAGCCAAGATGCAGAGTGTTAGAGCCAGAAGAGATCTTTGAGATCCTTTGCCTAAAACCCTTATTTTATAGTTAAGTACCTAGAGGCCTAAAGAAGTGATGTGATTTGCCCAAGGTCACATAGCCATTTCGGATTCTTCCTCAAAAGTTCTTTTCAGAATGGTCTTCTGTCAAACTAATACAAGGGATTCAGTCACTAATCAGAAATAGGAGTTTTCCAAAATCTCACGTGTATTTTTTAAATCTGTCATCCCCCCTCCCCCAATCATTTTGGGTAATTGTTACTGGGAACTGTTCCTTCTGCACTGATACAGTCTTGGTGGAACAGTCAATCAAGGTGCCCCACTTTTCCCTCAACAAAGAATGGACTTGTAACCCAAGGCCAATCACATTCTGTCTCCTTGGAATTTTTATTTTGAGCCATAAAGATGGAAAGTGGTTGGAGCTGATTCATCCCAACGTAAGTACCTGGAAAAGACTGTCTCTTAGCTCCTGCTCCCTAGAACCCAGGAACTGCTCTAGCTTTTTCTGAAACCTGGCTCTTTAGCTTTTCCTTTAATTCTGGGAGTAACCCTATAATCTGTGGCAGATGCGGTGGATGGGCTAACCCAGTGGTTCTCAAACTGGGGGCTATTTTGCCCTGTGGGGGACATTTGGCAATGTCTGGAGACATTTTTTGTTATTGCAACTGAGGCAGGAGTGTTATTGGCATCTAATGAGTGAGGCTATGGATGTTAAAAATCCTACAATGCATGGAACATCCTTTCACAACAAAGAATAATCTGGTCCTGATTGTAAATAGTGTTGAGGTTGAAAAACGAATCCAACACTCATTTCCAATCCCTGTTCCCTGTCTGCTTCCCTAACAAGATAAAAAAAAATTTCACTTTTTCAGCTTCTGTTACAGTTAAGGGTTAGAGGTCCAGGTGATACAGTTCTGGCCAGTGAGACTTAAGCAGAAATCTGCTTTCCTGCTGAAAAGGACAGGAACAGCCTTTTCCTCCAGCCTTAGAGGTTGATAAGGAAAGAGCCAGGAAAGTCATGGGCACCTAATCTTTTTACTGTCCAGCTGTTGAATCAATCTTAATGGCTATCTCCTTTCAGAGTTCTCACAGTTGAAGAAAATTAATCCTTCATTTGTTTAAGCCACTCAGCGTCAAGTGCTTCTTTACTTGCAGCTGAGAGCATTCCATTCCTCCCAATATATAGTTGTTCTCTGGTTGTTAGCTACAGTCTGTCTCCATGCTTTTGCAAGAAAAGAACTCTACTTGAGACAGCACACAGAATCTGAACATTGGTGGCCTAGGTATTGCAGCCAGGGTTGAGGCTTTCTTTCTCTGATTATCTTAATGCTGACTGAATTTTGACTATCCACAGGGAGCCAATATAGCCAGCTCTTTGCTACTGCTCAGCAAAATTCTTGGATCTGTGCTTTGTGATAAGGTTTGTGATAAACATTACTTTCCCCTTGGTCCTTGCCTTTTAACTACAGGTCAGGGAAATCCTTCAACCTAAAGTTAACTAGACACGTGTTCAGGGAAGGACTTTTTCAGTTAGGTCTAGAAATAGAGCTAAGAAAAATGCATTTTTTTATGTTCCCCTATAAAGTGACCAAAAAGTGACAACAGGCATTTCAGTTGGAGAGAGGCCTGTGTATTTAAGTGGAGTAGAGAAAGTAGAGAAACAGAGATCCTTCTCCAGCTACCCATCCCTTCTTCTCCCAACACTGCCCAGAGTGTTCTTCCTTGGGCTGAGGGTAAAGGCAATGCCAGCGATCATCCCTAGATCATGGCTTAATTGCTGCTGGACCAGAATTTTTACTGCTGTTTTGAGTGTAGAAGTCAGAGAAGTGGAGGCAGCCCTCAAGGTATGCTATGATTAAGACATGAATTGCAGCTGTCTCTGTTTCTCTGTCCCCATGGAGATTCAGCTCTCCCATAGTGCAATGATAATGTTAATAACAACAACAGTAATAGCAAGTAATATTAATGGGGTAGACCATATGCAATACTGTTCTAAGTGCTTTACATATATTATCACACTTAGCTATTTGATTTTAATCAAGTTTCTTAACATCTCTGAGCTTCAGGTTACTCAGATGTAAAATGTGGATAGTAAGAGGACCCAATTTATTTGACAATTGTGAGGGTGCTTTTAGAGTGCCTGGCATCTAGTGAGGTGTCATTAAATGTTAGCTTCTTACATTCTAGGTCTTGACCAACTGAGCCCAAAATCCAGTGCTGTGAAGTCGATTCCAACTCATAGCAACCCCATAGGATTTCCAAGGCTGTAAGTCACTATGGAAGCAGACTGCCACATCTTTCTCCCATGGAGCTACTGGTGGTTTTGAACCACCGGCCTTTCAGTTGGCAGTCAATTGCTTTGACCACTGCGCCACCAGGGCTCCTTCAACCAATTGAAAGCTACCAGAAATTCATATGAAAAACCACATTTTGCAGCAAACTATTCGGTTTGACCTATTCTGACTTTTCAAGAAGAGATAATCAGAAACAGGTCTGGAACCTCTCTTTAGCACATTAACCACCAACTAGCATTGCATGCATACAAAACCGAGGTGCAAATACTGGAATCCAGTGGAGGGTTCTAGCTTCCTTCAGATACCTACCGTAAAGCCTGTCTTTGAGGCTGGATGGCTGAGTTTCTATAGGATTGATCTGAGGATTGGAAGGTTTATGATTGAATATTTTCTTCCTTTGCTTGGTAGAGTAAGCTTATAATTAATAATTTAAACACTATTTGGCAGAAGAACTTATTTCAAATGATTTTCTATAGTCAACGTGGGAGGGAAAATGGGCTGTTGAGCTTAAATGAGGTGCCATCAGTGACGACGATGATGATAGTAAATTAGAAGATACAGACACTGGGTTATGACTGTGGGACAAGGGCCACACATTTCATCAAATCACGTAGCCCTGCAAGAAAGACGTAATTCCTATTTTACTCAGGAAAAGTAGATGAGTAACCAAGGACCCAACTAGGAATTGGCAGAGCTGGGATTTGAACCTAAGACATCTCCAAGTCTAGTTTTCGTAACCATCTTGCTATTAGGAATTCCATAAAGCAAGCAGAGTGTCTGTAGCTACTCTCTGCAACCCCACAACAAAGGGTCTAGAGACGGGCCCACTGGTCAAAAATGGATAAGGCTTTGTGGCCTTTGGGAATGTTAGTTCTGGCTGGGGTGAGATGGGAAGCCCCATGTCTGTCTTCTTTTGGGCAGGTGTTGAGCTCCAAGAAGCCCTAACCAAGGATTCCCTATGACAGTAGAAAGGAACATGTACCTAGGAAATTCAGGACAATTCTCATATAACATCGGTATAAAATCTGGTCCTATTTTCCAACAACTTTGTCTGATATAATGTATAGGAAGCCTCCAGGGCCCTCTCTGTACCGGTGATGTCCAAGCATCTCCCCACAAGATACTTGGGATAAATGCATCCAATAACATCATTCAGTATAGTGGTATTTACCTGAATTCAGAAAAACCATGGTCTAATTACAGCTGTTTGGCCTCTTCAGCACCAGCTTTCCTGAATCTGTGCTTTTATAAACAACACGTCCCTGAGGTTCCGGCTAACCTTAGCAGATGTGCACAGACTCAGAGCTGAACCTGTAAACCTTTCACTTCATTTGCCATACCTATCTTGCTGCTGTTTATTATTCCTTGAGAAAAATGAAAGCCTTCTATTTCTTGCCAAATCTCCTACAGAGAAACCTGGCCTCTTTGAATTGTCCTTCCTCAGCCTCAAGTATAAAATTAGTCGGAACTCTCAGAAAGAAATTTAAAATCAAGTCCAATTTACTAAATGTGCGTTAGACTATTAATTAAGTGAATAATTCTTTGTGAAGGGCTTACTAACAGAGATTCAAATAGGAAAGGCCCACTTTTAGTCAGTAGTGATAAAAGAATCTCTAGGAAGGGCCTGCTGGCCATCAGCCAAGACAGTAGAGACCTGGAGAATCTTAGAGAGTTCAGCAAAATCTAAGGGATAACCCACAGATCTTGCTCTCATGCATGTTTATCATGTAGAGCACAGGTTATGCATTGCGCGATCTCCCCACGTTAACTAGACTGACGAATAAAGCCAGAGAACCAAATGCTTAGTTTACTATGAGATGCAATTCACATGGGGCCCACATTGTAAGTGGACCAGTGGGTTCTTAAGTTTTGGGGGGTCGTGGAAACTTTCCAGTCCATGATTATGTTTATGGATCCTCTCTCCAGAAAAACACACAAGCTTACAATAGTTTGAAGACAATTCAAGTCGAATACAGTTTAAAGGAGTCCCCAAAGCCTATTCTGGAACTCCAGTACTTGGCAGTCAATTTTTGATCGAACCACCTGGGAAGCCAAATCATAATTAGAAACTTGCTGGGAAAGCAAATATTCAAATAGTTAATGGTGTCAGACTAAGATAACATGACGCATCTTCCTCCACTCGCAGAGTAACTTTACTTTCGTATAGGAAGAGTCTCAAGAATCTCTTCTTGGCAAAGCTACGGTGGGCAATGTCAACCTTGAACACCAAAATGCTCATTTTTCTTTTTTAAACCTTGATTTCAGATCAAGACCCACCCAAACGCTCCTTTTTTCTGATTTTGAATCTTTAAGAGACCTACTATACCTCTGCTCTGATCTGTATTGATCTTGCCTTTTAGCCTCTCAGAGGGCCATCTTATTTTTATTTCCAAATTTTCCAAAGGAATTTTATAGGCACTATACCAGATCCTGGAGCCCTGGAGGCACAGTGATTGAGAGCTCGGCTGCTAACCAAGAGGCTGGCAGTTTGAATCTATCAGCTGCTTCTTGAAAACCCTATGGGGCAGTTCTACTCTGTCCTATAGGGTCGCTATGAATCCGAATTGACTCAACCACAATGGGTTTGTTTTTTGTTTTTAATACCATATCCTAGACATAAAAACAACAAAAATAGTAGCAAACTCACATTTCTTTTGTTCATTCTAAGTATTAGGTCCTCTGGCTAGGATTTGACAAGCATCAACTGGTTTTACCCTCATAACCATACTTTGTGTAAGTACCAACTACTGTCATTGGCCCCATCTCATAGTTGAGGAAATATGCTTAGAGCTGTTAAGTTACTTATACAAAGTCACAAAGTGAAATGGCACCACTGGAAGTTAATCAGATAGCCTGCACCCAACCTCTATACCAGGGCTCTGTAAAGGGCCATTTAGCAAATAATTTAGGGTTTGCTGGCCATACAGTCTCTGTTGCCACAGGTAGGCCTCGATTTGCAATGTATTCAAGTTACAGTGAACCTGCGCTTACGACCATCCTTCTTTGTTTTTGGTACATCTTATCATTAGTAATATGTACTACAAACAGTATTGCAGCAAGTTATTTGCTGATGTTACCATTCTCAGATGTTCACTCGCAGATGTTCAAAGGTAGGATTTATAAAGATACTGATGATAAAAGGCAATAATAATGAGAACTAAAAAAAGAAGTATTCGACTTACGTCAGAACCAATTAATGAAGGAAGAGAAGCCCGTCTTAAGTCGGATACTACTGTACACAACTCTACCAATGTAGTGGGAAAGCACCTACAGATAATACCAAACATGGGCATAGCTGTGGCTTGCAGGCCTTAGTTTGCTGATTCTTGGCAACAACCACCCAAGTTCTATAATATAGTTCTAGCTCAGTGCCTCAGGACACAGTCATCTCAGAGCACAAAATAGTCACACCTTGTACATATACAGCATGGTGACATTTTTAAGCAAATTTGAGTCTTGTATTTAAGAAACTGTATTATAGCTGTTATAGCAAAATAGCAACAAAGTCATACATGAAAAATAATTTCAATCTCCCTTATTGCTCTAGGAGATTTTGCCTTAAATTATGTGAGTTTTGAGTTCTGCAAAGTTTCAGGAACTCTCCTTGTCTTTACTTTCTGGAGATGCTGCTTTTATCTGATATAGAACAAAGAGCTCAAATAAAAAGTTAGGAGCACCAAGAATTCTCCAACTTCCTGGCATGTCCTAGGCAAGAAAGGGAAGAAACCTCCTTATTAAATATTCTGATACCAATGCTAGGTCCCAGGCACAATTGTTTGCACAGTCACTGATACTAGACACCAAGGAGCTGGCAAGAAAAGTTAATGCTGGACTTAGGGTTTCTGGCCCCGCATGTAAGGAGCTTAGAAGTTTTCCCTCCTGTCCTGACAAGAAAGAAGCTGAAAATCAACCACTCTTCTTAGAGCCATCAGAGAATTGAGGTCATAGAGCAGACTGCTGGCACGAAAGTTGGAGAGACAGACAAATACAGAGAGTCACACAACGGGTCATCATGAGTTGGAATCTACTCGATAGCAACAACACCACCACCACTTACTGGAAGGGGAGACTGACACCGTTCTTGCCCTATTGCTTCTGCCATAGCCAGGTCCCAATACCAGGTAGGAATACTTAGAGGGAGATTGGCTAATTGTTGGAGGCTGAATGCGGACTAGCTTGAGGGAGAACTCTTGTAGGCCTACCCTGGCGGCCCCAAATGTTCATGAGTTTCAAGGAGCACCACCAGGTTTTCACTGAAGCTAGAAAAAAACCCAAGTCTTGCATCTGGCAGGGGGAAGGGAAAAGTAGCAATTTTACTGTAGTGCTCTTCTCTCCATGGCCTGCCCTTAAGGGAAACTGCTTGACCAGAGCCTAGCCCACGTGGGTTTTATTAGAGCCTAACTGACTTCTTGTTAGTTACCATCAAGTCCTCGAGACTTGGAGGAGGGGAAATACCCCGCTCCAGCCTATCCAGTCTCCTGCGTTGGGGAGGAGGCTTGCCAAACTCTAGCCCCCTTCTAGCTTTTAACATAAAACCAAAAAAAAAAAAAAAAAAAAGCCTTTGCTGTTAAGTCGATTCCAACTCATAGCAACCCTATACGACAGAGTAGAACTGCCCCATAGGGTTTCCAAGAAGTGGCTGGTGAATTTGAACTGCCAACCTTTTGGTTCGCAGCCTGAGCTATTTTAACCACTGCACCTCCAAGTCTCCACCTTTGACACAAAAAAACCAAAAACCCATTGCCATCGAGTCAATACCAACTCATAGCGACCCTATAGGACAGGGTAGAACTGTCCTATGGAGTTTCCAAGGAGCACCTGGTAGATTCGAACTGCCAACCTTTTGGTTAGCAGCCATAGCACTTAACCACTATGCCACCTTTGGGGAAATACCTAACTGCAGCCCCTTCTGGCCTTCCTGTTTCACCTAAAGAGTGTCTGAAAAAGTATTTCTCCTTCACTTTGGAAGGATAATTTTTCTGGGTACAGAATTTTAGGTTGGTGGTTCTTCTCTTTCAACACTAAATATTTCATTCCCTTCTCTTCTTGCTTGCATGGTTTCTGAAGAGAAGTCTGATGTAATTCTTATCTTTGTTCCTCTATAGGTAAGGTGTTTTTCTCCCTCTGGCTTCCTTTCAAGATTTTCTCTTCTATCAGGGTGGATTAAAAAAACAAGACCCAACTCTATGTTGTCTACAAGAAACTCATTTTACTATAAAGAAACAGATAAAAGTGAAGGGATGGACAAATGTATACCATGCTAACACTAATCGAAAGAAGGCTGGGGTTGTTGTATTAATGTCACAAAGCAGATTTCAGAGCAAAGAAAATTATTAAGGATAAAGAGGGGGCATTACACAGATAAAGGGGTCAATTCTCCAACAATACACAACAGTCCTTAAAGTGTATGCACCTAACAAGGAAGTGCCAAAATATGTGAGGCAAAAACAGACAGAACTGCAAGGAGTAATAGACGATTCCACCATTACAGTTAAAGACTTCAGCACCCCTCTCTCGGTAATTGATAGATCCAGAAAGCAGAAAATCAGTAAGGATATAGTTAAACTGAACAACACCATCAATCAAGTAGATCTAATTGACATTTATAGAATACTTCATCCAACAACAGCAGAATACACAATCATCTCAAGTTCACATTCACCAACATAGTCCATATCAGGCTATAAAACATACCTTATCAAATTAAAAAAAATTGAAATCACACAAAGTATGCCCTTAGACCACAATGGAATTAAACCAGAAATCAATAACAGAAATAGAGCTGGAAAATCCCAATATTTTTGGAGATTAAACTACACTCAAAATGAACCACACCCATTGGCCATCAAGTTGATTCTGATTCATAGCCACCCATAGACAGAGTAGAACAGCCCCGTAGAGTTTCAAAGGAGCAGCTGGTGGATTTGAACTGCCGACATTTTGGTTAGCAGCTGACATTTTGGTTAGCACTGTGCCACCAGGGCTCTTAAACTACACACTTCTATATAATACAGGGCCAAAGGAGAAGTCTCAAGAGAAGTTAAAAAATGAAAATACAATTTCAAAATTTGTGGGATTCAGCAAAAGCAGTGCTTACAGGGAAATGTATAGCATTGAATAAATACATTAGAAAAGAGATCTAAAAACCAATAATCTAAGCTTCTTCTTTAGGATAGCTGAAAAAGAACTAATTAAATCCAAAGTAAGCAGAAGAAAAGAAATAATAATTAGACCAGAAATCAATTAAACTTAAAATAGGAAATTAGTAGAGAAAACTAAGGAAACCAAAAGCCGATTTTTAAAAAAAATGAATTCATAAATCTCTAGCCAGGCTAACTGAGAGAAAAAAGAGAAAAGATACAAATGCCTCATTTTAGAAATAAAACAGTGGCCATTATAACTCATCCCATAGACCCTAAAAGGATAATTAAGGAATACTGTGAACAACTTTGGGCCCATAAATTTGATAACATAGATGCAGTGAACCAATTCCTTGAAAGACACAGCCTACCAAAATTCACACAAGGAGAAATAGGTAATCTGGATAGGCCTATATCTATCTATTAGAGAAACTGAATCAACCATTCATAAGCTTGCAAAACAGAAAGTTCCAGGCACAGATGGTTTCACTGGTGAATTCTACCAAGCATGTAAAGAAGAATTAATACTAACTTGTCCAAAAAATAGAAGAGGAAGGAACATTTCCCAACTCACTCTATAAAGCTGGCACCAACCTAATACTAAAACCAAAGACATTACTAGAAACTTACAGACCAATATCTCTCATGAACACAGATGCAAAAATCCTCAGCAAAATATTTGCAAATCAAATGCAACAGTATATAAGATTATACACCACAACCAAGAAGGATTTATTCCAAGTATGCAAGATTGGCTCAACATTTGCAAATCAATTAATGTTATTCATCGTATCAATAGGCTAAGGAAGAAAAGCCACAGAATCATATCAACAGATACAGAAAAAGCATTTGACAAAATCCAACACCCATTCATGATAAAAACTCTCACCAGACTAGGAATAGAGGGAAGCTTCCTCAACTTGATAAAGAACATCAACAAAAAAACCTACGGCTAACATCAAACTTAATGGTGAGAAACTAGACGCTTTCCCGAGACTGGGAACAAGACAAGGATGTTCCCTCTCACCACTCCTACTCAGCGTTGTACTAGAAGTCCTAGCTAATGCAATTAGACAAGAAAAGGGAGTAAAAGCTATACGGATTAGGGAGGAAGAAATAAAACTGTCTTTGCTTGCAGATAACATGATTGTCTATGTAGAAAATCCCAAAAAATCAACTAAAAAATCTTCCTGGAGCTAATAAATGATTATAGCCAGGTAGCAGGATGCAAAGTTAATATACAACAGTCAATTGTTTCCCTTTATACCAGCAATGAACAATCAGAATTTGCAATGAAAAACAGACCACTATTTACATTAATACCAAAATAAATAAATAAATAAATAAACACTTAGGTACAAATCTAACAAAATATATACAACATCTATACGAGGAAAACTACAAAATTCTGATGAAAGAAATCAAAGAAGATCTACATAAATGGAAAGATGGAGAAATACCCCATGTTCATCAATTGGAAGACTTAATTTTATTACCATATCAATTCTTCACAATTTGATCTATAGATTCAAAATCCCAGAACGTTGTTTTGTGGATATCGACAAACTGATTCTAAAGTTCTGTATGGAAAGGCAAAGGACCCAAAATAGCCAAGACAACACAGAAGACAAAAAGAGTTGAAGGAACAATACTACCTGATCAAGATTTGCTGTCTAGCTCCAGTGATCAAGACAGCCTGGTAATTGTGAAGGAACAGATAGAATACAGAGCCTAGAGATAAAGCCACCCAAATATAGTCAACTGATCTTTGACAAAGGAGCAAAGGCAATTCGGTAAAGAAAGGATGATTTTTTTCAATAAATGATGCTGGAACAACTGGACACACATACACACACACAAAATGAATCTAGACACAGAGCTTCTTTCACAAAAACTAACTCGAAATGGATCATAGGCATAAATATAACATGTAAAACTATACAACTTCTAGATGATAACATAGGAGAAAATCTAGGTGACCGTGGGTTTTAATAATGACTTTTTAGATACAACACCAAAAGCATGTTTCATGAAAGAAAAAATTGATAAATTGGACTTCATTAAAATTAAAACCTTTTGCTCTGGAAAACACACTTTTAAGAAAATGAAAAAATAAGCCACAGACTTGGAGAAAATATTTGCAAACACATATCTGACAAAGCACTTGTATCCAAGATATACAAGAACTTTCAAACCCAGTAACAACAGAAAAAACAACCCAATTACAAAATGGGGAAAAGGTTTGAACATAAACCTCTAAAGAAGATATACAGATGGCAAATAAACATTTGAAGAAATGCTCAACATCATATCTTCTTAGGGATTTGCAAATCAAAACAACAATAAGATACCATCACACATCTATTAAAAAAAAAAAGATGAATGACTAAAATAAAAAACACTGACAACTCTAAATGCTGGTGAAGATGTGGGGCAACAAGTACCCTCATTCATTGCTGGTGGGAATGCAAAGTGACATAGCCATTTTGGAAGACAGTCTGGCAGATTCTTACAAAGCTAAACATAGGCTTACCATATAATCCAGCAAGGAGCTCCTAGGTGTTTACCCAAAAGAAGTGAAAATGGATGTCTACATAAAAACCTGTACACAAATGTTTATAGCGGCTTTATTCACAATTGCCCCAAACTGAAAGCAACCAGGGTGTCCTTCAATAGATGAATGGACAAACTGTGGTACATCCACACAATGGAGTATCATTTAGTCATAGAAAGAAATGAGCTATCGAGCCACAAAAAGACATGGAGGAACCTCAAATGCATACAGCTAAGTGAAAGAAGTCAGTCTGAAAAAAGCTACATACTGTATGAGTCCAACTATAGGACATTCTGGAAAAAGCAAAACAATACAGATATTCAGAAGATCAGTGGTTGCCAGGGAGCCAGAGAGAGATGAGAGTGATGAATAGGGGAGCATAGGACATTTTCAGGGCACTGAAACTATTCTATGTGATATTATAATGATGCACACATGCCATTAGGCATTTATCAAAACCCATAGAACTGTACAACACAAAGAGTGAACCTCAGTGTAAGCTGTGGACTTTAGTTAATAGTAATACATGAATACTGGCTTGTAAATGTGACAAGTGTACCACAGGAATGCAAGATGTTAAGAGGAGAAACGAGGTGCAAGGGGGAGAGTGTATTGGAACTCTCTGTACTTTCTGCACAATTTTTTGTAAACCAAAACGGCTCTTAAAAAAAAAAAAAAAGGGAATGCTAATGTGTGTTCCAAATAACATTTTCTATGGTTCTAAGTGTTTGCCTTTTCACTATTTGGAAGCCTTCTATTATCCTATGTTTGCCTGGAGAAGCTCGTCTCTCAAGACCTTACTGCCTACGGTAGCCGACAGTAGAGTAGGCAGAAGAAGGGCAAAACAGTTAGAGAAGATGAAGGCTGAAATACTTGGAGCTGGGCTTGGAGACATGTGGGCTATCCTTGCCTCTCCTCAAAGGAAGGCCAGCAGTGGATGGGGTAGTCTTTGAACTACCAAAATAACAGACGTCCTTCTGCAGATTTTTAAGCACCTAGTTGGGTCGGTAAAGGAATATTAGTACAAAAGCTAGAGGAATTAACTACAGCAAACTTTTACCCAGTATTTGGGCTATATTTATCCTAAGCTTTGAATACTTCAGTCAGGATAAATTATATTCATTCAATCCTTTCTTTTTCCAGTGTTTAAAAATGGCTCCACTTTATAGAGTGGTTAACTTCTCGCCATTGCTGCAGCTGTCTCAGCAATCAGCTACCACTACCACCATCACCACCACCACCAGCCAACCATGACGAAACATTTCCTATGAACCAAGCTCCACCCTTAAAATCACCCCCAGGTACTACTGTTGTCCTCATTTTGTAGACAATGGGATAGAGCTTCGAGAGTTTATATTTTCTAAATTTTCACAGATAGTAAACCCATATAGAATTGGATTGTATAGAGTTAGATACTTACCAGTTTCTCACACTATTTTCACCATGGTACCCGTAACTGTGGGGGAGGCGTTGGAGATTTTTGAGGTAAAGCTCAAAATAAGCAGCCACAAGCATAGCATGTATTTGCAGCCTATTTTTACTTCTTTTGTTTATTTGTTTTTGTATTTCACATTCTATTTAGTACTGTAGCTGTGTTTATTTTAATATAAGAACAAGGTTTGAATTGAGAGTAACTGCAGCATGTGCCATGTTTCTATCATGGCTTTAAGTATTCCCAGAGATACATCTTCATGTGATTGAGAAACACAGGCCAAGTCATCACTTCTCAGAAAAGGAATAGTCAAACTCAAAGGCCAAGGGGATTCCAGGCAATATTCAGATTGTCCAGCCATATAAACTCAAGTGCTTCAATTACCTATTCATCAGTGATTTCACAACTGAAGGAAAAAAACATTTTTTTGTAGGGGAAGAACATTTTTCAATCCAGCTCCGTTAGAAAGATCATATCTGAATTCCCAGGTGACACATACCCACTCATTTATTCATCCAATAAACATTTCTTCAACTCCAACACTGTGGTGATAGGCCCTATGGCTGTACTGATGAAAAAGTCAGTTTGATCTTCAAGGAGCCTAAGGTCTAATACGTGTTTGGATCAACAAAAGATATCGGGATATAATGGAGTAAAGTCAGATAGTTCTGGAAATGTAATCTAGTCTTGACTTTTTTTTTATTGTGATAAATAGATATGAAACAAATCATTTGCCATTTCAACAATCTTCAACAATCTTCACACGTATAGTTCAGCGACATTTTGTTCATCACGTTGTTCAACCATCTTCCTTATCTGTTCCCCAATTTTTCTACCACCTTTAACAGAAGCTCAGTGTCTGCTAAGCAATGAGTCCTCCTTTTCCCCTCCCTCCTGCCTGCCCCTGATAATCACTGATAAACTTGGTCTGTATACACTTGCCTATTCCATCTATTTCATGTAAGAGGGATCATGTAATATTTGTCTTTTTGTGACTGAATTGTTTCACTTAGCATAATGTTTTCAAGGTTCACCTATGTTACAGCATGTATCAGAACTTCATTTCTCTTTATGGCTCAGCAATAACCCATTGCACGTAGGTATCACATTTTGTTTATCCATTCATTTGTTGAACATTGAGGCTGCTAACATCTTTTGGCTACTGTGAATACTGCGAATACTGCTGCAACGAACATTGTTGTGCTAGTGTCTGCGTTCCTGCTTTCAATTCTTTTGGGTGTATACCTAGGAGTGAAATTGCTGGGTCATATGGTAATTCTTTAACTTTTTGAGAAACCACCAAATGGTTTTCTACAGTGGCTATACCATTTTACAATCCCACCAGGAATTGGATGACAGTTCCCATTTTTCCACATCTTCACCCGCATCTGTTGTTTTCTGTTTTGTTAATCATGACCATCCTAGTGGGCATGAAGTGATATCTCATTGTGGTTTTGATGTGCATTTCCCCAGCGACTAATGATGCTCAGCATCTTTGCATGTGCAGCTTGGCCATTTGTATTTCTTCTTTGGTGAAATATCTATTCAAATCTTTTGCCCATTTTTTAAATTGGGTTGTTTGTTTGTTGCCAGTCTTGATTCTTATAATCCCCCATTTCCTCAGTCCTAACTCTTCCCAACCTCTGACAGCTTAGTCTTGGAAGGCTGACAGTGTCTACTCATCCTTGCTAAGTGTGCCATTAAGAGGTGAAAAAGAATCTTGTTTCTAAGAAACCCTTCTTTGAATGAAGCCTGTGTTCTTCATTTTATTTTGAGAAACAAATAGTTCCTAATGGCCAAAATATTTAGGTTTGAAAGCCAGATAATGAGAAAACACAATAATCACTTCTCTCAACTTTTTTATTCTAGCAATAATTTCCCTGTCACTTGAATGTGACTTCAGATTGTCACAATGACTCTGAGACAATGATTCGATGCTGCCTGATGGCACAAAGCGAAGTAGTGAAGCTGATGCCAAAACCATGTCAACGTAACTCAGGAGAATGACAAAAGCTCTGGGAAGCCTTTCTCATTTAGAAAGCAGACCAGGCCAGGAAGTTGGTGCACAGGTTAGTTCCAGCAAACCCGCAGTACCATGACTGGTTGTCCCTCCCATTTCCCCATGTGGAAGACCCATCTATTGGATTGTGTTTGCTGTGACTTCCAAATCCATGACTTCAGAAGGAGTCTCTGAGGGAATGCCTGGTTAAATCACACCCAAGTATTTTTAATGAAAGAATAAAATAATTCAGGTTGCTTCAGATAATTGGGAACCCTGGTGGCGTAGTGCTTAAGCGCTACAGCTGCTAACAAAAGGGTCGGCAGTTGGAATCCACCAGGCGCTCCTTGGAAACTCTATGGGGCAGTTCTGCTCTGTCCTGTAGGGTTGCTATGAATCGGAATCGACTTGACGGCACTGGGTTCTGGGTTCAGATAATTAAAGGATAAACCAAAAGGCTACTCAGGCCCCCCCACCCCCTTTTTTCTTCTTCTAATTTTATTGTGGTAAAATATAAGTAACAAAACATTTACCATTTTAGCCATTTTTATGTGTACAATTCAGCGATGTGAATTGCATTCACCATCTTGTGCAACCGTCACCACTAAGATCTTTGTTTTTCCTGGATAGGAAATACACTGCCTGGGGACTACCGTTCTCTCCCTAAGGCCATGAAGTCCTTTCTTGATGAGGCTGGCTGTAACCTCAGATTCCTTCCTAACACTGTTACCAGCACTGAAGGACTCAAGATGGTAAGAGATGGAAATCATTCTGCCCACCTCTACAGTCTATATTCCAGCCTCCTTGGATTTTTTACTAATACCATCCATTATTTAATTCAGAAAATATTTGCTTAGCTTCTCTCTAGGCCTCATAATGCAGTGAGCGAGAGGAGATTTATTCTTTCATAGAACTGAGTCTAGTGAGGTAACTGAACACTGAACAAATAATCACACTACGTGATGCTATATCGGGTCAAGGAGGTTGAGTGTAGGGTCTCAAAAAGAGAGAACGGTACATGCAAAGGCCCAAGGATTGGGCAGCAGGCAAGTATGGCTGGAATTTCTGCAGCAGGGGATTTGGCGTAAGAGGGAAGTCACAAGATCAGGAGAAAGGAATGAAGCAGGGCCTTTTCCTTCATCACCACTTGCTGGGATCCTATTCATCCTTCAAAGCCCAACTGAAGTGCCCCTTCTCTCATCTTCTCCTCCTGGGCTGCGGTACAAATGTACGATCCTGCTGAAATACGTACATGTTATCACATTCAACCAGAGTTAATTTCTAAAGTCAGTAATTGGGAATAAAACCATATAGTAAAAAAACAAACTACCCATAAATACAAATTTAAATAATCACATATGATCTCTTTCAAGCCTCAAAACCAAAAATTAACTTCTTTTTTGTTTCTCTTGCTTTTTAAAAAATTTTTTTATTGTGCTTTAAATGAAAGTTTACAAATCAAGTCAGTCTCTCATACAAAAGCTTAAATACATCTTGCTACATACTCCCAATTGCTCTCTCCCTAATGAGACAGCCCGCTCCCTCCCTCCACTCTCTCTTTTCGTGTCCATTCTGCCAGCTTCTAACCCCCTTGTTTCTCTTGCTTTTGACCTTCTTTCCCCTGAGATGATAGAGAACAAACTCTAGTTGAAATAAGAAAGGGTCAAAAACCTAACCAAACCCAGTGCTGTCGAGTTGATTCCAACTCATAGCGACCCTATAGGACAGAGTAGAACTGCCCCGAGAGTTTCCAAGGAGCACCTGGCAGATTTGAACTGCTGACCCTTTGGTTAGCAGCCATAGCACTTAACCACTATGCCACCAGGGTTCTCAAGAAAGGGTCAAGGATGGTATAAACATATTTTTTCCTTTTTCTCCCCCTTTTCAAACTAAGCCTCTGCATCCATTTGGTTTTGATTTGCCAGGTGAGGTGTGTTACCTAAGAGCCCAGAGCTCCAATACTAGGGGAAAGTAGAGATTTTGAGAGGCTATCTTGAGGAATGGGGGTTGGAGTACAGAGAAGGACAGTCAGTACAATGGGTAAATAGATTTAAGTTTTGGTAAATGGTTTAACAGGTCATCCTCTCTTGCCTTGATAAGAAAGCGCATATAGAGACATATTCTTGTGCTGTGGATAGCTGCTTGCAAGCTTTTAAGACCCCAGGCACTACCTGACAAACTAGGAGGTAGAGCGGAAGCACTAAACATGATTATTAGGCCAATTAATTGGGATGTCCCAAGAAACTATGACCCTAAACCTCTAAACCAAGGAACCAAATCCCATGAGGTTTTTGGTTGTACATAAGCAGGCTCTGCAGCTACTCTATTTTGTTGTTGCTCTAAATATATCTACTGTAAATTATCTATTCACCTGGAGCAGCAGAGGAAGGAGAGTCAGGAATAGCAGGAGGATATGGAATGTGTGGCTAATTTTCTCCATGAACAACTGCCTCCTTTGCCATGAGACTAGAAGAACTGGATGGTGCCTGGCTACCACTACTGAACATTTTGATCAAGGATTCTATAGAGGAATCCTGATCAAAAAGGGAAAAATGCAGAACAGAATTTCAAATTCTCATGGACTCCAGACTTTCTGGAGCCATGGAGGCTGGACGAACCCCTGAAACTACTGCCCTGAGATAATCTTTAAATCTTAAACCAAAAGTATCCCCTGAAGTCTTCTTAAAACCAAACAATAACCAAATAGCTCGGCTTAACTAGTAAAGAATGTCTGGCTTGAACATTATGCTCTTTTGAGAACTATCTACACAGGATCAAACTGACAACTGAAACTACAAAGATCAGATAGGGCAGTGAGTTTATGTTAATGGAGGAGGAGCAATTCGGAAAAAAGAGAGTGAGAATGATTACACAACTTGAAGAACGTAACTAATGTCACTAAATGGTATGTGTAGAAACTGTTGAATCTGTGTATGTTTTCCTGTGTATTTTCTCAACAACAAAAAAATAAATTCAAATTTTGAAAAAAAAAGGAAACTTGTGCAGAAGCTCCATTGCTAAGCAATGTTTTAGGAGTTGGATCACTTGTTGTTTGTGTCTTTTATGCATTAGGCACAGTGAGTGTGGCTTTAAAGTACTTACAGGACAAAGGTGAGACAGCTAGAGTGGTCCTATCACATTTGGAGTTATATTTGTTTTCAAAAAGCATTGCATCCATGAAGGAATTTATAAGAAAGAAGAGTCTCAGTCATCCACATAATCGTACACGATTTACTAGAAAAAATGAAGCCAAAACAAAACCAACCAATTTGTGTCAGGAACAAAACTAAATGAAAACACTTTCCTTCTGGACATTGGCAAAAATGGTGGCCCTAGACAGTTATAAAAATTTCTACCAGTTTGAATGCTGTTGTTGTGTGCCATAGTACTCAGGATGTTGGTAACACCTTGTTTAATACCTGAATCAACGAGATTATGAATTCTCTTAGGAGTTCTGGGTATATCTTCTTTGTTAATAAATTCTTATCACTTACTCACTTCTTTACTCATTCATAAATATTTCACAAGCCACCTATGTATTAGTTTCCTATCGCCATTATAGGAAATTATCACAGATGTAGTGTCTTAAAACAACACAAATTTATTATCTTACAGTTCTAGAAGTCAGAAGCCTAAGATGAGTCTCACTGTACTAAAATCAAGGTGTCAGTAGTGTTCCTTCTGGACACTCTAGGGGAGAATTCATTTTCTTGCCTTTCCCAGCTTCAGAAGGTTGCTCACATTCCTTGGCTTGTGGCCCCTCATCATCTGACCTCTGCTTCCATGTCACATCTCCACCTGTGACTCTGTCCCTTTTGTCTCCCTTTTGTAAGGACCCTTGTGATTATATGGGGCCTATCCACATAATCTAGGGCAATCTCCCCAGCTCAAGATCCTTAACTCTGCCAAGTCCTTTTTGCCATGTAAGATAACACATTCATTCCCAGATTAGGACGTAGACATTTTTGGGGGCTATTATTCAGTCCATCACCACTTATCATGTACCAGGAATTATATGAATGTTATAAAGAGCAAAAACCAATCTACTTCCAGTCCTCCTGGCATTGTTGTCTAGTGGGGATGAGCCCTGACAGAGGGTGTGTCAGGAACTAAGGCTGTGGGGCAGACTCTGCAGGGAGCACAGTCAGCTTGGGTGACTGGAAGTAGATCTGTAGCCCAGAGAGTAGGGGCAGGAGACTTGTTGTAGGAAGAGGCAGGAGAAGTTGACAGGGGTAGAACCAGAAGGGGATCTTTCAGATCTTAATGAAGGGAGTTTTATAATGACCAGAGCAAGAGAAATCCAATGCAGGTTTTTAGGTAGGTGTGTATATGTGTGATGTCTGAGAAAATAGCTGTCTGGCTGATAGTGTGGAGACTAGATTAGGTGGACACTAGAATGAAGGTAGATAGAAGAGATACAAAATTATTGCAGTTGTCTAGGCAAGAGACAGGATGGAAAACAAAGATGGAGAGGAGTGATGAAGGCTGTAGAACAAGGGTCAGTTGGCAAACTATGACCCATGGGCCAAATCTGGCCCACCACCTGGTTTTATAAATAAAGCTTTATTGGAACACAGCCACACTCATTTGTTTATTGATTGTTTATGACTCCTTTTGCCCTACAAAAACTGAGTATTTATGACAGTGACCATCAGGTTTATAAAAATAAAATATTGTCTAGCCCTTTATGGAAAAAGTTTGCTGATGTAGGAGGCTAAACTGATCGGACTTATATGTAGATTGGATATTGGAGGTGAGAAAAAGGAGGTATGGTGGATGACAACTAATTTCTGCTTTGTTGGTGACTTTCACTTAGAAAAGGCCCTGGTTTGGAGGGTGCAGGGGAATAGTGATATTGAGGGAAGATAATGGATTGTTATGTAGGTTAGGTTTGAGCTGACTTTGAGACATCCAAGGACAATGGTCAAGGAGATTTGTGAGTCTGGAGTTCCAAGGAAAGGTTCAGAGTCCCTAATACTCAGCCCAGTTGGTGCTCAAAGGCATATTTGTTGATTTGTTGGACTAAATTCCACGAAAAAAATATTTCATTTAAGCTCTGCTTCTTAACTCTTATCCTTACTCAACTTAATGGAGGAGAAAAAAAAAAAAAAGGAAAAGCCAGAAATATTGGTTAAAAATGTGTGTGTGTTTGTACAAATCAGTTTGCGATTACTGAATGACATTAACGTTTTATTTCAGTGACTTTGATTCCTGGACCACCCGAGAGTAGCAAATTTACATTTTAATCTTTTCTCAAATTTGAAAACAATGAGATCTATATTTTGTTATTTATAACGTTCAATATTAATGTGTTGGAAATGAATGTCAGTATGGACCAATAGAGGGTACTTTTTATCCAGGCAATTGTCAAAGAACTGACTGAACAGCAGTGACATACCGCCCCAGTTAACTGTGCCAAATTTCCGCTCTCCTCGATATTGATTCTCATGGCTGGAACAAGAAGCTTACCCAGACTGCAAAATTTGGATGGTGGACCAATCGTTTTACTTGCTTGAGTTATAACATTCAGAAACTTCACTATCTGTGCACCCTTCTCTCTCGCTCTAAAATAACCAGATATCTCTGATCAAGCATGTCCACCATAATATTCCCGGTATCTGGCCCCCAGACATGAACACTCTTGAAAAATTCTGAGGTTTGCTATTGTTTTGAGAATCGTTGTTATTCAGTGCCATCGAGCTGGTTCCGACTCATAGCGACCCAATGTGCAACAGAACAAAATAATGCCTGGTCCTGTGCCATCCTCACAATCATTGCTATGTTCAAGCATGTTGTTGCAGCCACTGTGTCAATCCATCTTGTTGAGGGTTTTCCTCATTTTTGTTGGCCCTCTACTTTACCAAGCATGATGTCCTTCTTCTGATAACATGTCCAAAGTACATGAGACGAAGTCTCTCCATCCTTGCTTCTAAGGAGCATACTAGATGCACTTCGTCCAAGACAGAATTGCTTCTCTGGTAGTCCATGGTATATTCAATATTCTTCACCAACACCGTAATTCAAGTGTATCAGTTCTTCTTCAGTCTTAATTTATTGTCCAGCTTTCGCATGCATATGAGGTGACTGAAAATACCATGGCCTCGGTCAGGTGCACCTTAGTCCTCAAAGTGACATCTTTGCTTTTTAACACTTTAAAGAGTTTTTTTTGCAGCAGATTTGCCCAGTGCAATGTGTTGTTTGATTTCCTGACTGCTGCTTCCATGGGTGTTGATTGTGGATCCAATTAAAATGAAATCCTCAACAACTTCAATATTTTCTCTGTTTATCATGATGATGCTTATTGGTCCAGTTGTGAGGATTCTTTTTTTTTTTTTTTTTAATTGTGATTTAGGAGAAAGTTTACAAATCAAATTAATTTCTCATTAAACAGTTAATACACAAACCATTTTGCGACACTGGTTGCCAACCCTGCGATGTGTCAACACTCTCCTTCTTTACCCCAGATTAGCTGTTTCCATTCTTCCAGCTTTCTTGTCCCTTCCTGTCTTCTCATCTTTGCTTTTGGGCTGGTGTGCCCATCAGTATGGTACACATGATTGAACTATGAAGCACGTCTCTCATGTGTGTTATTGTTGGCCCTACAGGCCTGTCTAATCTTTGGCTGAAGGGTGAACCTCAGGAGTGACTTCAGTACTGAGTTAAAAGGGTATTCAGGAGTCACACCCTTGGGGTTTCCCCAGTCTCTGTCAGACCAGTAAGTCTGATCGTTTTTTGTGAGTTAGAATTTTTGTTCTATATTTTTCTCCTGCTCTGTCCAGGACCATCTATTGTGATCCCCGTCAGAGCAGTCAGTGGTGATAGCCGGGTACCATCTGGTTGTGCTGGACTCAATCTGGTAGAGATTGTAGTAGTTGTGGTCCATTAGTCCTTTGGACTAATCTTTCCCTCGTGTCTTTGATCTTCATTCTCCTTTGCTCCAGTGGAGAGCTTTTAAGAACCCAATTGCTACTCAACACAGTCAGATGTAAAACACTTCCTTTACAGACTACGTTATGCCAATTGAGCTAGATGCTCCCCAAGACCATGGTCCCCAACCCTCAGCCCAGTAGCTCAATTTCTCAGGGTATTTGAATGTATCTGTGAAACTTCTATGACTTGGCCCTGGTCAAGTTATGCTAACTTCCCAAGTATTGTGTGCTGTCTTATCCTTTGCAAAAGTTACCACTTATCTACTATCTAGTTAGTGTTTTTCCCTCTCTCCTTCCTTGTAACCATCAAATATTGTTTCTTTCTATGTGGAAGCATTATCATGTGTTTTTATAATAGTGGTCTCATACAGTATTTGTCCTTTTGTGATTGACTTATTTCACTCAACATAATGTCCTCCAGATTCATCCACATTGTGAAATGTTTCTCAGACTCATCATTGTTCTTTATTGTTGCATAGTATTCCATTGTGCGTATGTACCATAGTTTGTTTATAGATTCATCTGTTGATGGGTACTTAGGTTGTTTCCATCTTTTTGCTATTGTGAATAATGCTGCAGTGAACATGGGTGTGCATATGTCTATTCATGTGACGGCTTATTTCTGTAGGGTATATTCCTAGGCATGAGATTGCTGGGTTGATGGTATTTCTATTTCTAGCTTTTTAAGGAAGGGCCATATTGTTTTGAAAAATGTACTATTTTGCATTCCAATTGTGGGAATTTTTATTTTCTTTATGTTGAGGTGTAGTCCATACAGTATGTGCTTCAAGTCCTCTTCACTTTCAGCAAGCAATTTTGTGACATCTACATATTACAGGTTGTTAATGAGCCTTCCTTCAATCCTGATGCTGTGTTCTTCTTCATATAGTCTATTATCTTGGAGTATTTACTCAGCGTACAGACAGAGTAAGTATGGTGAAAAGATACAACCCTGACACACACCTTTCCTAATTTTAAACCGTGCAGTATCCCTGCCCCCCCTTTATTGCTGAAAATCAAGTCTAAATTAAGAAACCTGTACCTTCTATGTTTTCTTTTCCACAGACAGAAGGACAGACAGACAGGTACATGCTACCCCATCCCACTCCTCCAATTTATTTTTTACCATTGTACTTATTGGCATTTACCATGGTATATATTTTGCTTCTTAGGATTGTTTTATGTTCCTTCCCACTAAAATGGAAGCTACCCAAGGGTAAGGATTTTTGTCGTTTTTGTTCTCTATATTTCAGTACCTAGAACAGTACTTGTTTATGGCAGAAATTCAGCAAATATTTGTTGAATGAAAGAAGGAGCAAGCAATGGCTGCTTCAAAGTCAAGATTCATAAAAATCTCTATCAGTTTGATTAACATCCAATCATCATTACCTCTCTCTGAACTGGACAGGCCGTCATTAAAAAAAAAAAAAAAAGATTCTTGCACTTTCCTACTTTGTATGAAATATAGTTGAAAATAAGCTCTGTGTTGGTGAGATGGTTTGTCGGTTATCTTAAGCCTAGCAATACTTAGTAGAGCGGGAAGAGTCCAGTCTTTATTATCAATCTGATAAACAGCTAGCAACTTCCTTTTCCTCCTCCCGAAATGTGTGATGTCCTGGTCCCTGGCCCCATGAGCCTAGAGAGTGGCTGAATATATACTTGGAAGTTTACAGGCCAGTATATAAACTGTCAGGAACCGTGGTGGCAGTGGCTAAGTGCTCAGCTGCTAACTGAAAGGCCTGCATTTTGACCCAGAAGCTGCTCTACGAGGAAAGATGTGACAGTCTGCTCCCATAAAGAGTAAACTTAGAAACCCTGTAGGATAGTTCTACTCTGTCCTATAGGGTCACTGTGAGTCAGAATCAGCTCGACAGCAATAGGTTTATATAAATTGTCGCTTCTAAAACAAACTGGTGAACTGGTAACCTATAACGCAGGTTGGCTTGTGACTTAAACCCAGAAATCTCTTGCCTGAAACACAGAGCTGAGTAGGTAAAGAACAACCATTGCCTCTACCTGGGGCTGGAGTTATTAAGGAAAGAAGTTTTTAGATGTTCATTCTTTGACCACACAGATGTACTCTGAGATCTTTCTGGGAGTTGTCTGGGAGAAAGATTATCAGAGACAAGTCTGTACCTGTGTATTTTTACGCTAATAATGCACGCTTTCAACTGCTCCCTCCCCTGTGAGCTATTTTCTTAAGTGCTGCTATACCAATTTTTTTTACATGCTACTGTAAAAAAAAATTAGCATAGTACACTTATGAAAATACTGCATGGGGGAGGGATCGGTTGGCAAACAAATGTAGAAGGCATGCATTATTTGTACAAAAATACAGTAATAGTCAACTATCAGGAACGTACCCTACCCATGAATCCTCTGCTCTTAAGATATGCCCCACCCTTCCTCCAAGGGACAGGCTGTCTCTCTTTTATATGATCCTTCCAGCCATGGTCCCGTAATTGCCATGAAATGATTGACTGGGATAGGCAAAAAAGGTGCTTGTGGCCTACCAAAAGGATTGGTCAGTTTTGCCATCCTGCCAGGCTTAAAAAGAGCCAATCCCAGAGGATTCAAGAAGAGCTGGGAGCAGAGTGTGTCCTTTGGACTCAAGGTTCCTGCGCTGAGAACTCCCTAGACCTGAGAGACAAAGAACTGTAACACTGGAAGCAGCAGCAGCACGTGAAGGCGGCAGCATGGGACTGGCAGATGGCTGCAGTGAGTTTGCTGACCCAGGGAGCGAGAGAGCTGAGCACTTTCAGGCAGGAGGCCTCCTAGCAGAGTGGGGTGACGCCGGCCACTTGTCAGTGAAATAAAAAGTTGTAACATTTGCCTGAGCAGGGCAGAGGCCAGGCCTGAGCAGGACCCAGTGACAGCGGCTTGCCTGTGGACACAGCCAAGAAGAAGCTGACCTGATTGAAGAACTGTATTCTGAGTTGTTCCTGTTACTTCCAAGTTGATCCTGATCCTAAATCGTAATCTGTTACTTCCCTAAGAAACCCCATGTTCATAAGTATGGTCTGTGAGTTCTGTGTGGCCATTGCAATGAATTATCAAACCCAGCAGAGAGTAGAGAGTGCTGTGGGAGAGATAGTTGGTGTGGGAACTGGTTAAAAAAAAAAAGATTGGGGAATGGAGGTATATCTGACCTACACCTCATAGGAATCAGTTTAGGGCTGATCTTGGTTCTTATCTCTACTGCTGAAGTTAAATGAGGTCTGATGCTACTACCATTTTACAGGTAGTCACCATACCCACACTGGGTTGCTGATGTTTTCTTTCCTGGGAAATTGCTCATTGGATTTAATCCATGAAGACCTCTGTGGAGTGACCCCAGGAAGAACATAAAATGAGAGGACCTTGTTTGTCATGTGCACAGAAAAGCTGAGTGAGCTGTTCTACAGGGAAAGAAAGAAGGAATCCTACTTATAGAGAAGCAACAATGAAAGAACAGGTAGCCCCAGAGAGATAAAGAGAGGAGATGCATCTGTTTCCGGTTCCCATTTCTTTTGAGGCCTATATTGGCCAGGACTCTTGGTTGCAAGTGACAGAAATCCAACTCAAACTTGCATAAGCAAGAAAGGGTATGTGTTTGTTTCATGCAACCAGAAAGCCCAAGAGTGATGCATCAGACACAACTTGATAGAAGGACACAAACCGTCTTGTCAGGATTCTCTTTTTTCTCAGGCTCTATCTTATTCTGTGGGTTGGCTTCATTTTCTCCTCCTGAAGGGAAGATCTCCTTACGTGGCAGAAAAGACATGTGGGTGGTGCAAATGGTTAAGCGCTCGGCTACTAACCAAAAGGTTGGCAGTTTGTATCTACCCAGAGGGACCTCAGAAGGAAGGCCTGGCATTCTACTTCCAAAAGACCACTTTCATGAAAACCCTATGGAGCCCAGTTCTATTCTGAGGCACATGGGGTTGCCATGAGCCAGAATCGGCTTGATGACATCTGGTTAGAAGTTGGAGATTTGTGTGTTTTCAACACTATGAGCCATAAAGCAAGGTCAGTTTTTCTCCAGCTCCATATTGAAAAGTTTATCTTGAATCGTAAGCTCATTTCTGTACCAACTACCATGGCCAGGTGAATGGGCTGCTGTAATTGGCTGGGCTTCAGGCATATATTCCTTCTTCTTTTCAGGAAGCAAAAGCTTTAGCAGCCCTTTCGAGATCATGACTGAAGTGGTGGTGAGTACTTTTCCAGAAGAAGAGTAGGAAAGGTGCTGGATGCACAAAAAAATAACATATCTTCATGATAAGTTTACTCGCTCTCACCTGGATTTCTGTGAAGCAGCCTCTTAGTCTATAGTCTTATTTCTTTATGGATAGGCAATTCTTTACCTAAGTCAGTGTGGTCTTTCTAAAGCATATATGATATCATGTTCCTTCTCCCCTTCACAGACCCTTTGTGGATGACTGAGTGATCCCCCCTCCCCCATTAAAGATGTCCCTATCCTAATCCCCAAAACTTGTGAATATGTTACCTTACACGGCAAAAGGGACTTTGTAGATGGATTAAACTAAGGATCTTGAGATGGGGAGATTATCTGGTTCAGTTCGATGCAATCAGCATGGTCCTTATAACACAGAGGCATGAGGGCCAGATGGGTAGAAGAAGGTGATATAATAACAGAAGCAGAAACTGGAGTGATGTGGCCACAAGCCAGGAATGCCGGGAACCTCTAGAAATGAAGAGGCAAGTAACTGATTCTCTCTGGAGCTTCCAGAAGAGTTTTAGTTTAGCCCCATAAGGCTCATTTCAGACTTCTGACCTCCAGAATTGTAAGATAATAAATTTGTGTTGTTTTAAGCCACTGAATTTGTGGTAATTTTTTACAGCGGCAATAGGAAACTAATACACTCTCTAATGGCTGTTTGTTACACTTGGAATAAAATCCAAATTCCAAATCCCTTACCAGGGCTAACAAGGCTTACATTTCTTGCTCTTTCCTTCTTCTCACCTCCTCTTCCTCCTTCCCTATGAGCTAGTGCTGCACTGTCCAAAATGGCAACCGAGAACCAAATGTGACATTGGAGCAAGTTGCCAAGGTCATCTTCTTCATCCCCAGGGAGACTGGAATGCTGAGAACTGTGCCTGGATCTGAGGGCTGCTGCTAGACCTGTAGAACCTGCCTCTGTGACCAACAGCTCCTTGGAAGGACCAGTGGAGCTACTGAGATCTTTTTTATTGAGCTTTGGAGGCTGAGGCTTTCCTGGGTTTTCAAGCCCTAAGGCCAGTGGGTCCCCCTTCTTGGGGTCTGAAGTCAGGGACAGTCTTACAGCGGGTCATCTGGAGCCACTTCCCCTACAAAGGCTTTTCTCAATGAGTTGTCTGACTTAGCTGCCATCAGGCTGGCATCAATTGTCTCCTCACACTCAGGATCCACGATTTTAAAGCCCAGAGATTAGGTGGAATTGAAGTCAGGGGCCCCAGAACTCTCTGGAATGGAATACAAGCCAGTTTGGGTGGGAAGGAATCATACTTTATGTCTGAGAGTGCCTCTGATTCTGAGGTCTCCCCTTTCCTTCTCTGTATGTCATACCGGGGAGTGGGGAGGGTCTTAGGAAGTGATGGGATAGCTTCCTTGGCTACCAGCTCCAATGGCACAGTGATTGTTGGTTATCAAATGGGGCTACTGAGGATCTGATATATGGCTAGTACACCTAAGAGCTACATTTTCAAATTAAATTAAGTTTTAATTAATTTACATTTTGATTTAAAAACTGAAGCAGTATAAAATATTTTTCCATTAAGCACAACTTTATTGTTTTGGTAGGATTATATTTCACTTGAATTGTTGAAAATTTAGCACCCAAATTGAGACGTGCCTTAAGTATGAAATACACACTAGATTTTGAAGATGGTATAAAAATGTAAAATATCTCATTAATTTTTTTACATTGATTACATGCTGAAATGAAAGAAAGGCTCCTCTCCCAGATTTTGCAGGACTCACAGCTCTAGCCACCTTCCATTCATTCAGGTCACAATGATAAGTGTCACCTGCTCAGAAATGTTTCACCAAATAATGCAGCAACCTTCTCACTCCCCCTTTCCTCAAATTCTAGAAGTCTTATTTTATCTTGTTCTGTATAATACATGGAAGCCCTGGTGCTGTAGTGGTTAAGTGCTAGAGCTGTTAACCAAAAGGTAGGTGTAGGCAGTTCAAATCCACCAAGCGCTCCTTGGAAACTCTTTAGCCAGTTCCCTGTCCTCTAGACTCGCTATGAGTCATAGTCAACTTGAAGGCAACGGGGTTTATATAATACATACTTCCTTTATCTTCTTCCTGGCAATTACTGTACCTGGCATTCTTATTTGCTTGGTTGTGTTTCTCCCCTACTAAAACATAAGCCCACAGGAGCAGGGACTCAGTCAATTTTTCTCATCCACAGGTTCCTAGCATATGGGATGGCACCTGCCAAATTTCAGGTACAAAATCATTATTAATTGACATGACCCTATTGTAGTCCCACTGTCAAGTTCCCAGTGTGCCCCTTGAAAAAAAAAATTTTTTGTGGGGGAGGGGGAATCCTTTCACTCTTTCCAGTTTGCTTGAGCAAGTTTGAAAGGGTTTCTATTATCACCAATCAAAGGGACTTTAACTAAGAGGCTGCAGTAGCTGCGCTGAAGGGAATGAAGTTTCTTTACTCAATATTTGGCCTTGGAACAGCTTTGTAGTCCTCTTCAAATACACATGTGTAAATCAGGCAGATGGTTACGGGAAAGGGTAAGAACTGGCCCTCTTTCTCTTTTCTCTTTCTCCAAAATGGTGGTTAAGACATATTTTCACTTCCATGTTTTCTTTAATAATCTAAGCACTTGCTTTGAAAGGTTTTCCTCTAGGTTCCTTGGTACTGTAACTTTGAAAGAAAAAAACCTTCTGAAACTACTTGCAGCAACTCAAGTTCCTTCTTTGGTTCTTACTGAGATGGCTGGTTTCCTTTTATTAGTTAATGTTGCTGCTGTTATTTACACAGCTGTTAATAGAGCATTTTTTCCTCATGTTATTTTTGTTTTTTCCAATTCTGTTTGTCTGGGCAAATTTGGATGCTGACAGTTTATGTACAGCCTGGGATTTAAATGTGGAGTTGTCAGTTATTAAAAGCTACAGAAATAACAGTTCATCCTCTTAAGACAGAGTGTTCTGAATGCAGTTTTTAAAAACAGGACTTGAATGACACAAGCGACATAAGCAAGTTAGACTTTATATTATTAGTCCAAAGGTGGATCTATTGTCTTTGTACTTTTATTCTGAAGATAAAACAGATGGCAACATAAGGTCTCCTTTCTAGTGGTGTCTTCAATTATGGAGAAAAAGTCTCCGGTTTGTTTCCCAATTTACGTACGTTACTTTAATTTTACATTTTCCCCACATTCTTTTATCTCCCTATCTTTTCGTACTTTCAGTGCTCATGAAATACAGAAGATAGAAGGGGAAGAAAATCTATTTGGCATGAGAACACCAAGAACTGACCTAGACGACAGATTTAGATTGACATCTTTTTAGTGATAAGTAGCAGAAAGTGGATAACCATTATTATTATTTTTTTTTAAGCTTGATAAATGATTTGATTTCATCTATAGGAGGGAGGCGTACTTATTTTAGGAATTGACTCATGTGATTATGGGGGGCTGACTAGTCTGAAATCCATGAGGCTGAAAACTTGGGCAAGAATTGACACTGTAGTCTGAAGTCTGAAATCCACAGGGTAGGTGACAGAATTTCTGTGTTACAGCCCTGAGGAAATCAGTTCTAATTTGAATCATCTCTGATAGAAGTTTTTGTTTTATAACTTTTATCTATATGTCAGTTCTAGCCACTGGGAAATGTAGAATATTAGGTGATAAAAGTATCACCAATCTGATGTTGGAAAATAAAAAATTTAGTTAGAAAACTATGATTTAATCCTATTTTTTAGAAACCGACTTCAACTATGTAGAAGAGAGAGTTACAGCTTTAGGAACTGAACTCAAATTGCTAGCAAAATGTTAGCAATTTAGATTAAGTAGCAAGAAGGTAATCTATAATTAATGAAAATTCTGAATTAGAGAATACAGTATTTAAAAGAAACTGGTTTATTACTTTCTACCACAATCTGAAACTCAAATTCACTAAGGGAACTTATCTAGAAGATCATCTTAGGAGATCCACTTTAATAAAAATTACTTCTAATTAGCATAACAATTTCATATGCAAATGGTACTTCTAAAGCACTTTAAATTTACTCTTAAGTACTTTATACCTTCCCATTTGCAGTCTTATTTACACCTTTAATTTAAGCTATCTACGAAAAGTGACTTCTGTAATGAAGTCAACTTCAAGCCAATCTCACAAACTCTGAATTACCGGCAACTCACTGCCAAGGAGTCAATTCTGACTCACAGCGACCCCGTAGGACAGAGTAGAACTGCTCCATAGGGTTTCCAAGGAGCGCCTGGTGGATTTGAACTGCCAACATTTTGGTTAGCAGCCATAGCTCTTAACCACTACACCACCAGGGTTTCCAACTCTGAATTAGGCAAACACAAATCGATGAGATTTTTATTTCACAAAAAAAAAAAAAAAATTATGTTAAACAGTACTACATGTAACAGAAACACTATATACATATATATATTAAATTAGTATCTATTTATATATTAAATAAAAACCAAAAACCAAAACCGTTGCCATTGAGTCGATTCCTACTCATAGTGGCCCTATAGGACAGAGTAGAATTTCCCCACAGAGTTTCGAAGGAGTGCCTGGTGGATTCAAACTGCTGACCTTTTGGTTAGCAGCTGTAGCACTTAACCACTATGCCACCAGTGTTTCCATATACTAAATAGTATATAACCCGCTGCCGTCAAGTTGATTCCAACTCATAGAGACTCTATAGGACAGAGTAGAACTGCCCCATAGAGTTTCCAAGGAGCGCCTGGTGGATTTGAACTGCCGATTTCTTGGTTAGCATACTGAGAAGCCCTGGTAGTGCAGTGGTTAAGTGCTGTGCTGCTAACCAAAAGGTCAAATCCATCAGCCTTTCCACCAGAAAGATGTGGCAGTCTGCATCCACAAAAATTAAAACCAAATCAAACCCTTTGCTCTTGGGTTGATTCTTTGGAAACCCTATGGGGCTCTTCTACTCTGTTTTATAGAGTCACTAGGAGTAGGAATTGACTCAATGGCAATGGATTTGTTTTTTAGTGATATATCATTACATTAAAACTCTATTCATATTTAAATTCTGTAGCATGTATAAAAAAATGTATACGTATGATTTATAGATTGGGAAACCAAGTTTCTGCAAGTCATTGGATACAAAAAACTTTAAAATTCATACTGTAACTGCCTGTACTATATACCATGTATCTTCATCTGGTACTTTTTAAAGAAATATCACTTTTGAAGATTATTTTCAGAAAATAGTTCTTCAATGCCCAAAATCTTAGTTCGTATGCAGAATCAGTAGGAGAAAACTGTAACTAACAGCTCATTAATAGGTCCTTAAAACACATATAAACTAAAATGAAAAAAAAAAAAGAAAAAGAAAAAGAATTTCCCCAAACTTTACATCTAAAGGGTGAAAGAATATGCAAAATAGCTTCTAATTTTGGTTACCTGGGCCACTGTATCTTTCATTTAACTCTGAGAGAAAATGCTCTGGACTGCTTTGAAGTTTTAGAATTTTTTTCCCCCCACTTGGCAAGGAGCATGGACCACAGTTCTAAAATCTGATTCTTTCTTAATCTACGTTTTGCAGTTTCCAACATTCCCATTTATATCTAGGGACTTACAGGCTGTGTTTACGTTATGCCAAAGAGCTGAAGCAAGAGTGAAATTCCAATTCATCACCCAGATGTTTCCAAACTCCATGTGGCCATATTTGGAATTGTATATATAAAATATCCCTATAATTTATTAATTTTTCTTCCCCACCTGGATGTTTTGGCATTATGTTACTTTATGTCTGGCAACTCCTGGGAATTTCATATTAAGGTCTGGAATAGGGGTCGCTTACTAATCAGTCTGCTTCAGTCTTGAAGTCCAGCCAGGTTGATGGGGGCAGGAGGTGGCCAGACATTCCCCAAGTACCCTAACGCCTATAACTCAGGCATTTTTTTCAGAGAAGTGATTCAAACACCAGGATCAATGGTAGTGAATGTACTGTTCTTGAGTAGTTAGCAGCCAAAGAGATGGAGAATTTGCTGTTTATTACTTAAAAAAGCATACCCCTCCTCCCTTTATCAAAAACAAGTAGTCATTGAGCCAGTTCTGACCCATACCAACCCCACGTGTGTCAGAATACAACCGTGCTCCAAAGGGTTTTCAATGGCTGATTTGTCAGAGGAAACCCTGGTGGCGCAGTGGTTAAGTGCTATAGCTGCTAACCAAGAGGTTGGCAGTTTGAATCCACCAGGCACTACCTGGAAACTCTATAGGGCAGTTCTACTCTGTCCTACAGGGTTAACTATGAGTCGGAATCGACTTGACACCAGTGTTTTTTTTTTTTATCTTTCAGCAGTAGATCACCTGGCATTTCTTCCTAGGTGCCTCTGGGTGGACTCAAACCTTCAAACTTTTGGTTAGCTGCTGAGTATTTAACCACTTTTTTTTTTTTTTTTTTACTACCCAGGGACTCCTTCCCTCTCTCTCTCTCACTATATATGTATATATATGACGTTATTCTTATCTTTGGAAAAAAATTTTTTCTTGTATAATGAAAGTAATCAATAATTACAGAGCCTTAGAGAGCTGGAAAAAGAAGCCCCGATAGCACAATGGTTAAGTGCTTGGCTAGTACCCAAAAGGTCAGTGGTTCAAATCCACCAGCTGCTCTGGGGAAGAAAGACGTGGCAGTCTGCTTCCATAAAGATTACAGCCTTGGATACCTGTGGGGCCATTTTACTCTGTCCTATAGGGTTGCTATGAGTCAAAATCGACTGGATGGCAATGTATTAGAGAGCTGGAAGTGCTCCTTAAAGGCAACTCTAGTCAGCTGCCTTCCTTCCACAGGTGAAGAAAATATAGCCCAGATAGGTGAAACGACTTGTTCAACTTTGCGGTGTGAACCAGAGAAAAAACTAAAACCAGAACCAAGGTCTAAATGAGCTATGGACTGAATGTCTATATCAGTATTAGATTTCTTTATTTTGCCACTGGGAAAACCTATTAGGATAAACAAGGCTTTATTACTTTACATGCCAAATTATATTAGGATAATTCTTATACTGAAATAAGCTTAGGAAGTTTTCATTTTGTTTAAGTTATACAAACACCGGCATTTTCAGGCCTGAATCAAATCATTCCTTCACATTGCCACATGTAATTTATGCCGGCATCACACAGAAGCTATTATGAACATAGCCTCTGAGCCTCAGTATTTTCTGTGATAAATGAGAAGGCAAATACCAGCCGCACAGAATGGATGCATGGATGAAGCAAGTGCGTGTAAATTGTGCCTGGCACATAGTAAGTGTTCAATAAATGGTTTCAGTGATGACCATAACCTGAAAATTCCATAGTGGCAGGGAAGGTCATATTACATGGACATCTACATTGGGGGTGAGCAAAGACTATCAATCTTCCACAACCGAAACCTGTATGGTTACTTATAATGCAGTCACATCACAAAGATTTACCCAATAATGTGTCACAACTAGAGGAAACCAGCTCAGTGAATCACAGGAGAAATGGCGGTGGTTACAAGAACACAGAAACATAAGCTTGACTGAGATAAGGAAATTGATTCTATAATGCCATTGGGGGAAAAGAGGTGAGTTCGTTTTTTTTGTTGTTTTTTTTTTTTTTTAAATTAGTATTCCTAAGAGCTTTCATTGACCTTGAGAGGAAAAAAAAAAGGCAAAATGCACCAAAAATCCAATCTAACCAACCCACCAAAACTCTTTTAATCTGGAATGTGAAACTATTAGAGATTACTAAGAATGGCATTGGTTTGGAAATTTACAACCTAAGCCAGCCCACACTGGCCCAATGTGTCTAATCATTGTACATTTTGCAATCTCTTTCAACTGTGTCTTCCTGAGCAGACCTACTGATTGTCTCATACTAAGAAGTATATATATATGTTAAACAAACAAACAAAAACTCCTTTCCAGCTGCAGTGATTAAACGTCTACTCAGGGCTGAGGAGACTTTTGGTTAAAAGGTCTTATCTGTCCTATGAGCTTATATAGCAGACTCTTAACATTTGGGAGGGATATATCTTGAGACTGTTGCAGATATAAGTTCAGCCAAAAATTGCATTCAAGTACCACTGAAAAAATTTAAGGGACTTCTTTGCATCCTTGGTAAGAACTTTGGAATTTGCCTAAAAGACAGTGTACAGACAATGAAGTGACGTTAATACACTCATTTATGAAGCAAGGGTGAGCTGTTGAACCCTAATCTTGTTATACATGAAATTCAAATTAGTACTTGTATTAGTTGTCTATTGCTGCATAGCAAACCACCACCTTCCAACAACACACATTTATCATATCACAGTTTCTGTCAGACAGACTGGTCATGGCTTAGCTGGGTCCTCTGCTTAGGGTTTCACCAGGCTGCAATCAAGGCGTTTGCCAGGGTTGGGTTCTCTACCGAAGGCTCAACCGGGGAAGAGTCTGCTTTCCTGCTCACATGATTGTTGGCAGGTTCAGTTCCCTGCTGTTGTAGGACTGAGAGCTTAAGTTTTTTTTTTTTTTTTTTTTGCTGGCTGCTGGCTGGAGTTCACTTTCAGTTCCTGGAGGCTGCCCATAGTTTCTTGCCATGTGGGCTTCCTGCCATTTACTTCATGGCAGCTTGCTTCTTAGACAAAGCCAGCAAGGAAGAGGGAGAGATTCCAGCAAGACAGGCTTATGTTATTACAATCTTATGTTATCATGTACATCTAATCTCACACCTTTGCTATATCCCATTGGTTAGAAGCAAGTCACATTTCTGTCCACATCAAGAGGAAGGCATTACACAGTGGTGCGACCACCAGAAGGCAGGGATAGTGAGAGACCACTTTAAGGGTTTGTCTGTCACAGTTACCTGTGCACAAGTACAAGTTACTAAAAGTTATGGTGTTTTGGGTTGTCTCTTAGTCAAAATTGCCAATATTAATTCTGCAATACCAAAGGCCTTTTGTATTTGTCTTATTCTAAGAGTTCCTACCATACACAGTCAATCAACCGATTTTTATTGACTGTCTACTAGATGGCAGCTCTGCCCTCATGGAGGTGACAAACTATGGGCATCCTTTTAGATATATCCTAGGTTCTTGGTAAATATCTGCTCAGTCTTTGCCTCAAGACACTGGAACAAAAGAAAGTTTTTGCCTGTTCCCCTTACTAGTTCTTCCATATTCCTGTCATTCCTTCTCCCTATCTATAAGGTGAGGAAAAAGTCCAAGAAGTTTGGACTTTCTTAGCTTAATAGTGAAATAATGGTACGAGAGGAGGTCAACATTAGTATGAGAAATGTTTATTTGGCTGATGAATGCTCTACTTCAGAAGAAATCAAAAGAATCCGAAGTTTCTTCACAATCTGTTTGAGTCCCTGGGAGGGCTGAGACATGCAAAACATTAATAGGATGGTGGGTTATAAAAAGAGGGAGGGAGATCAAAGAGAGGAGAATACCTCGTGAATACCCAAGGGAGATGGTAGCAGGCTGCTCTGATATGTGACTTAATAAGGACAGTAACGCACCTTCTTCAGGATCTGCCAACAGTGAGATGAACTCTTCCCACGTCTCCTTGGCACATGGGCATGACTAAAGGTTTACACTTCTAATTTCTCCCATATGAATGTGAATTACAACTCTTTCACCTCCAAAACAATAAAATTGATTTGAACAGGCCAACATCATAGAGTCACTCTAGATGGTTCTGGAACATTCTTCAGGGTGAAAGAAAACTCAACCTTGGTATGAAGTATTTTAATGTCCTCTCAGGGCAGAAAAGACGTCTTGAGAGAAACTCTCACAGAAGAGGAAAAGTAAACTGTTTACATTTGCTCCTTGCCTTTCTCCCTTTGAGTGTGGAAAGTGTTATCTTGTTAGCATGCTGCAAATTCTCATGTAGCTCAGCAAAAACAAATGAAAGGGGTGCTTTCTTGTCTCAGTATGTGGGGATTTATGCAGGCAACCCATATTAGTGTTAATGGGTGTTAGGAGGCGTAAAATCCAGCCCTTCAACATGATAATACATAATACACCCCTTAATTTTTAATTCACTCGGGTCTCAATTTTAAAGCATTTTCTTGTAGTTTGTCCTAATTATAATCATTTTTAATGACAGCTTAAAAATTTCATCCAACTGTCTTATCACATACGGTACTTAATTTCTCAAGCGAACAGTTTTACTGTACACCATTCTGGGAATTTTAAGAACTAAAACGTAAAAGGAGAGAAAGCCCTTTGTACGGTGAAAAACTAGATGTTAATTGTTCTAATATACATAAAGAGACCAAGGCAGTTTCTGGAAGCCTGGGGCTGGCTTTCCTGCAGAGGCATCTCGAACCCCTTTCAAGGGAGATTTGTAAAGCTCCAGGGAAAAGGAGAAGAAAAGGGATTTTTTTTTTTCTTTATTTCTGGATTCTGCCAAAAATCAGAACCGGGATTTAATATCCACTGTTGAATTCTACAGGTTGAACAGACAGTGCATGTTTGTGTAGACCAAAGTGGAAACTACCCTGCTAGGAGGAATGTCAAGCTGACTACTTTGGTCATAAGGAGCCCTAGTGGTGCAACGGTTAAGTACTCAGCTGTTAACTGAGAGGTTGGTTCAAACCCACTCAGCGGCTCTGCCAGAGAAAAGACCTGGTGATCTGCTCTGGAAAAGATTATAGCCTAGAAACCCTAAGGCGGAAGTGCTACTCTGTCTCAGGAAGAAATCAATTCCATGGCACCTAACGACAACAACCACCTTGGCCATACCATCCCTAAACCATCCACTTGTTAGATTGTTTGAGGTGGTGCGAATTTTCTAACATCTTGCTCACAACTCTTGGGAGAGTTTACTCGCAGGGATATCATCTAGTGTATTGGCATGTAGAAAAATATAATGGACCATAGATTTTTTTTTTTTTAAGCTGACAGAAAGAAAGATACTTGGGGCTGCAGTTTCTTGTCCATTCTCAGTAGTGTTAATGTCCTATAACATGGGCTCATATGTTGTTTCCTGGGGTATTTTTCTCCCCACTGTCTTTAACAATCTGGACTTTCACGTTATCTTAAGGCCTTCTTCTATGCTGTTCCTTCTACCTGGTTCTATCTTCCCCTGCAAACATAGGATTTACCCCTCTTGGTCAGGGTTATGTAGAGAAACATATATATAGAGAGAGAGAAAGAGAGAGAGAGAATGGAGAGATAGGGAGAGAAATTTATTTTGAAGAATTGGTTCACATGTTTGAGGTGGCCTGCAAGACCAAAATCCACAGGTTAGGAGGTAGGCTGGAAACTGTGTCAGTCTTGGCTATTTATAGCCTTGAAAAAGAAACTTTCTTCCTTAGGCAACCTCAGTTGTTGCTTTTAAGAGGCCTTCAACCAATTGGATGAAGCTCACCCCCATTGTGGAGGGTAATCTCTTTAACTCGAGGTCAACTGATTTAAATGCTAATCACATGTAAATACTTTCATAGCAACATCTAGACTGGTGTTTGGCCAAACAACTAGGGACCATTGCCTAGCCAAGTTGACCCGTCATACACGCCCTTCCCTCAGGTCTCTGATCAAAATGTCGTCCCTTGGAGAGGCTTTCCCTGAATATGCTTTTTAACTATCTCCCCCAGTCACTCTTCACTCCTTTTTATTTTTCTACAAGCCACTTATCGCCACCTGAAATTCTTATATATTGTGAAAGGAAAATTCTCTAATTTCAGCAACACTTGCCTGGAGAGCAACAACAACAAAAAAAGCTGCTTACTAAAAATGTACATTCCTACATATCATTTCCAAAAATCCAGATTCAGTTGTTCTTGGTAGGATCTTTCTTTTTTAATGGCTAAATATTTCATTGTATTGGCACACCACATTTTGTTGATCCGTTCATCAGTTGATGGGCACTAAGGTTGTTTATATTTTATGGCTATTATGAACAATGCTGCTATGAACATTTGTGTACAAGTTTTTGTGTGGCCATGTTGTCAACTCTCTTAGATATATACCAAGGAGTAGGGTTGCTGTGAGTCGGAATCTACTCTCCAGCACTAGGTTTGGTTCTTAGTTTGGTTTTAGAGTTGCTGGGGCGTGGGAGGGTCATTTTTTTTTTCCTATATTTTATTTTCTTCTTGTTGACAATACACACAGCAAAACATACACCAATTCAATAGTTTCTACGCGTTCAATTTAGTGACATTGACTACATTCTTTGAGTTGTGCAACTATTCTCACACTCCTTTTCTGAGTTGTTCCACCCTCATTAACATAAACTTGCTACTCCCTAATCTTTGGGGTTGCTATTGTCAATTTGATTCCATATAGATAGTTCTTAAAAGCAAATAATACTCATGGCAGACATATTTTACTAGTTAACCTAAAAAAATAAATAAATAAATAAATAATTTTTTTTCTTTTCAACCTAAACTATTATTTGATTTTAAGAAGACTTCAGGGTATGTTTTTGGTTTAAGGTTTTAAGATTATCTGAAGGCAACAGTTTCAGGGGTTCATCCAGTCTCCATGGCTCCAGAAAGTCTGACTTTTTCAGGGTATGTTTTTGGTTTAAGGTTTTAAGATTATCTGAAGGCAACAGTTTCAGGGGTTCATCCAGTCTCCATGGCTCCAGAAAGTCTGACTTTTTCAGGATATGTTTTTGGTTTAAGGTTTTAAGATTATCTGAAGGCAACAGTTTCAGGGGTTCATCCAGTCTCCATGGCTCCAGAAAGTCTGTATTTATCTGTTTGTGGTTGATTTATTTCACTCAGCATAATGTCTTCAAGCTCCATCCGTATTGTAGCATGTATCGGGACTTCATTTACCCTACTGGCTAAGTAGTATTCCATTGTATGTGTGTACCACATTTTGTTTATACAATGATCTGTTGACAGACATTTAGGTTGTTTCTACCTTTGGCTATTGTGAACAGTGCTGCAATGAACACTGGTGTACAAGTCTCTTTTTGTACTCTGCTTTTAAGTCTTTTGGGTATATACCTAGGAGTAGAATTGCTGGGTCATAGAGTAGTTCAATTTTTAGGGTTTTTTTTTTTTTTTTGTACTTAGATGAAGATTTACAGAACTAGCTTCTCATTGAACAATTAGTACACATATTGTTTTGTGATATTGGTTGCCAACCCCATGACATGTCAATATGTCCCCTTCTCAACACTGGGTTCCCTATTACCACCTCCTCTGTCCAGGACTGTCATTTTTAATAAGCATCCTGTACGATTCTAAAGTAAGGTGTTAGAAGGGATGATTTTCAGAACATAAAGCTGCAAAGATTACTGTATTTTTACGCAAATAACATGCACCCTCTACATTTATTTGTCAACTGCTCCCTCCCTCCAGGAGGTATTTTCATAAGTGTACCATGCTAATTTTTTTTTACAGCAACATGTAAAAAAAAAAATTGGCATAGTGGTGCTTATAAAAATACATCTTGGGGAGGGTGCAGTTGGCAAACAAGCTTAGAAGACAAGCATTATTTGTGTAAAAATATGGTGGTAAGAATCTCCCTGACCCTAGGCAGAGCAGGTGACTCTCATTTAATTTAATTTTATTTTGAGACAATCCAATTTTTACTACCTGATTCTTTTTGGTGCTTCCAATTTGACTGCCTCCTCCCACCCATATCCAAAAAAACAAAGTTGTAACTAGAAAAAGTATTGTTTTACGGTGAAGCCCTTGAACGAGTAACGCGGTATTTTTGGTAGGACTTGGGCTGGGTTAAAATTTTTTTTTACCCCCCCCCAAAAAAAGTAACAACCAAAAAACCCAATAACAGCAAAACAATTCCCCCCCATTAATGTTTATAATTTTGCAAGAGCAATTTTCTTTTCCTATAAGAGATACAACCCCCATAATAGAGCTTCAACACATACGCACAAACATTTTTACACACATAAACATTTTAAAGCTGTCATATAAACCACTCACCAGTGGCATTGACATGAGTTTCGTCAGGAACTATGTATTGAAAGTGACATTTTGAAGGCAATTCTGGCAGTGGTTTTACCCTCTATAGTTTGGGTACATCCAGATCTAACGTAACTATTGGGAAAAAGCAGCATTTCCCCCCATCAGTTTACTCCTGCCGGGCTCCTGTTCCAGATGGCAGGAAGGCACAAACGCTATTTCCGTGCGTGCACGGTCTGTCTTCACTTCCTTTTGGGAAAAGCCCAGGTTTTTCAGGGTGGTGTGGGTAGGGTTCACATTTAGCCATGTGTGTCTCCTGTGCACTGTCCACCAGCCACACGTGACCTCCATGACACTCTCTGAAAGGGCTGTAGGGTTTGCGGTATAATGATCAGAGCCCAACATTTGTCCCAATACATTTTACTCTAAGCATGTGCCAGATGGAATGAAGAATGAAGGCCAAACATTCTCTCTCTCTGTTTTTTTTTGGATGCATCTCTTCCATCTATGTGCATGTGCAGTCTGTTTTGACTTCTTTTTGAGACAGGAACAGGTTTTTCCATGTGTTGCATGTAGGGCCAATATTAAGCCTAATAGTGGTGTTCTCCCAATACCACTGACTGGTTTCATGCTTGTACCAGCCAATCCCCAGGTGGCCTATGACACAGTTCAAAGGATAAGGGTAGGTGACAGACTGGGAGTCATTCCTTCTTTGGCCAAACACACTGGGAAGTGGAATCTGAAAGCCATCGGCCACCCAAGCAGTTGAGCTCCTGACCACGAAGCCAGTGGGCACGGAAGCTAATTTTCCTTTTCCAGCTTGCCTGGGCCAATGCATCCCCTGGTCCTCCAAGCGGAAGGGGAAGTTGCATCCATAAATGTGGGTGGGTAAAAATCACCGCCAAATTAGTAGCGTCCAAATACCGTTTTTAATAAAAACTGCATGATAAAAAGCGTGTTAATACCCAATGGCTAGTGGTTTTTATGATGGCGCTAAAGCATTTGTGCTGAGGCTCTACTGCCAATGCTGTTTCTCTCACCGAAGAGAGAAATTGGCTGCTAGTGCAACGTTTGTGCGCTTTCACTGTTACTATAAAATCAGCCCCCAGGAGAAGTTTAAGTCTTCTTGAATTGCTTTTTAGCACAGACGAAGGAAGTAAAAGTTCTAAAACTGCCTGGTTACAGACAAATCACTTTTAAGAAGCCAGCTTTGGACTGGCAAAGCAGTGCTACAGGAAATGTTTCAAAAGGCAGAATATAAGAATATGAAAGCTAAGTATTGTTATTTATTTAACAAACGAGCAGGCTGTCATTGAAAGCTAAGAGCCTCCAGGAACTATTTAAGGTCACGCAAAATGCCAGATCCTTGTTGTAACAGGCGTCCTGCTATAATGTGTGATGGTGTTTACACACGTATGTCTTGGCTGATGGACTTGTTTATAAACAGACACATAGGCACATATTCTTTATTCAATAAAAGTTCATTAATCCATTGCAAGTTGATTTAAAGTAGTCCCCAATGTGAAGCCATTCTCCAGATGGTCAGAATCATTGCATTTTCTAGTGAAAAATATTGAACAATCTAGATTTAGTTTAATTCAAGTCTAATATGAGAGTTAAATTAACCAGACATAGCTGTATGTCAAATATACCCTTGTGCACACAGTGTTTTCAAAACCAGAGTGAGACCAGACTGAAAGCAATGCCATGAAAGGTTGAAGGCTTTTTAGAGGTGGGACTTATTTTATTTGGTTAAAACGGTCAACGGGAATCCCTTCCCCTCACCAAAGGGTAAGCAAGCCCCTTGAGGGTAAGCACTGGGTGTACTCCTCTTTCTAGTCCTCATTTCCTGGCTCCAATGTTTGTGCTCTGTGCCTCAAGGAGCTCAATGGTTGTTTAATGCCATAAAATCAATGTGGTTGTGTATTTTCAACTTCAATGGAAGTATACGATTTCATTACGTTTATTAACCAAGAACACAAAGGTCATAATTTTAAAAAAAAGAAAAACTCTATCAAACACAATGAAACATTTTCAGCTGATCTCAATTGATGGATGATTAGAATTTTGGTCCAGAAATCCATTTAAAAGTGGTCCAATTAAAGCCACCTGGCACTATGCCACATGCTGTAACACTCCCTGGCTTAGATGGAATGACCTTTGGTGGCCATTCACCATGATTCCAAACAACCTATCCTTCCCAAATGTAACAAAGAGCTGGGATCATAAAAACTGGGGAAGACATTTGAGAAATGATAAACAACCCTGAGGATTTGAGTATTTATTCTAGGCTGCTTATGATGACATATTTTTATAACACTTGTCTGGGTGCCAGGTAATGGCAGGATGGAAAATCACATTCCCCAAATAAGCGAAGGGTGTGTCACACTGAGCTGCTTCTGCCTCCCGCAAACTCTATTGATAGCCGAGAAAGAGAGTTTAAAGGTGCAAGAGAGAGATTCCGTTCCTCTCAAAATGTCTTTTAAAAACCTTATGTTCAGAGAAGGCTTCTATTTCTTTTTTGACAATCCGCTTTCAGTGTTTGCTAATTTGTGATCTTTAGAAATGTCTAATGTGTTTTTAGGCCTTCTGTGTACCTTCAGTGAGCAAGATTCCTCTGCTTATTAATTTGCATTCTATTTTTGTTTGTTTGCCAGACGGGGTCTTCTGTTTAAAAAAAAAGTTTCTTCTAAGAAGCAAAGAGGGAATTGGAATTATTTTACGATTCAGTTTTGGAACATTTTATTTGGGTAACATGGAGGGCAAGTTGACGAGAAGTGAGGAAAGGTATAAGTTGAATTTCTTTCATTCTTCCTCTAACACTGTGCTTCATAGAATATTCACTGGAAAGTTGACAGTTTAAAGCGTGACTTGAAATTGGGGTTTCAATAGGAACTCTGTGTAGCCGGGTTGTGCAAACAATTAAGTGCTCAACTATTAACCAAAGTTTGGCAGTTTGAACCCACCCAGAGGCACCTCGGAAGACAGGCCTGGTGATCTGATACTGGAAGGTCATAGTCTTGAAAAACCTTTGGAGCAGTTCTACTCTGCACACATGGTGTCGCCATGAGTCAGAATTGACTCAATGACACCTAACAACAACTACAACAACCTTTCTAAGCACATTGCCATTTCTGATAATAAAATATTCCAACGTAAAATTTCAAATGCTTTATACAAATTAGGAATGGTCATTACTACAGTCACCCAAGACGCCTGTATGCTTTCCCTCCAGTTAATTAAATTTATGTATGCAAGTTAAAAGCTGCTATGGAAAGAAGAAAAACAATTTTGTGTAGAAACCAAGGCTTAGGAAGTAGTCCCTTCTCACTGAAAATTAGTTTCTCATAGCGCGTGGAACTCTAATGCTGGCTTCAAGCTGGTGAAGTAAGAGATCGTTATTAGCGACAAGTAAAACCAGGAGATTTGCAATTATGACTCTGTTCAGTTAGGGGTTGAAAAGTACAGACAATTTATGCCAAAGTCACCTGATTTCCTGCATTTTTGGATGTTATTAGTAGGCTCGCTTCCACGTTTGCTGAATTTGAATGAGGTATTTTTTTTTTTTTTATACACTAGTTTTAGGAAAGAGAGTGGAAACTTTGTGTTTCAATGACTAAATTTAAGCCCATAACCTCTGAAAAACATGGAAAACTGCTTCCTTCTGGGACTAAGGAAAATTATTTGAGTGTTTCTTAGCAGGTTAGAGGTGCATCACGGCAAAAGGCCATGTTCATTCCTTTTTGAGTGCCCAACATTGAATGCCCTCAAGCCTCTGTCATTTTGTTGTACTCTGAGGGCTTGTGCGTTACGATGATGCTGGAAGCTAGGCCACCAGTATTCAAATACCAGCAGGGTCACCCATGGAGGACAGGTGTCAGCTGAGCTTCCAGACTAAGACAGACTACAGACCCAGCATTCCAATTCCGAAAAGAATTAGCCAGTGAAAACCTTATGAATAGTAGTGGAACATTGTCTGATAAAGTGCCGGAAGATGAGCCCCTCGGGTTGGAAGGCACTAAAAAGACGACTGGTGAATAGCTGCCCCTTCAAAGTCGAGTTCACTTTAATGATGTGGATGTAGTCAACCTTTCAGGACCTTCATTTGCTGATGTGGCACAACTCAAAATGAGAAGAAACAGCTGCAAACATCCATTAATAATCAGAACCTGGAATGTATGAAGTATGAATCTAGGAGAATTGGAAATCGTCAAAAATGAAATGGAGTGCATAAAGATCGATATCCTAGGCATTAGTGAACTGAAATGGACTGGTATTGGCCATTTTGAATTTGACAATCATATGGTCTACTATGCCCAGAACGACAACTTGCAAGAGGAATGGCATTGCATTCATTGTCAAAAAGAACATTTCAAGATGCATCCTGAAGTACAATGCTGTCAGTGATACGATAAAATCTATACACCTATAAGAAATACCAGTTAATATGACTATTATTCAAATTTATGCACCAAACATGAAGGCCAAAGATGAAGAAATTGAAGATTTTTACCAACTTTTGCAGTTTGAAATTCATTAAACGTGCAATCAGGATGATGATTGGGATGCGAAAGTTGGAAACAAAGAAGAAGGATCTGTAGTTGAGAAATATGGCCTTGGTGTTAGAAATGATGCCGGAGATCGCATGACTGAATCCTGCAAGACCAATGACTTCTTCGTTGCAACTACCTTTTTTCACCAACATAAACGCTGACTATACACTTAAACCTCACCAGATGGAATACACAGGAATCAAATTGACTACATCTGTGGAAACAGACGATAGAAAAGCTCAATATCATCAGTCAAAACAAGACCAAGTGATGACTGCAGATCAGACCATCAATTACTCATATGCAAGTTCAAGTTGAAGCTGAAGAAAATTAGAACAAGTCCATGAGAGCCAAAGTATGACCTCGAGACCATCTCAAGAATAGATCTGCCATGTTGAACACTAATGACCTAAGACCAGACGAATTGTGGAATGACATCAAGGACATTACACATGAAGAAAGCAAGAGGTTATTAAAAAGACAGGAGAGAAAGAAAAGACCTAAACAGATGTCAGAAGAGACTCTGAAACTTGTTCTTAAATGTCGAGTAGCTAAAGCAAAAGGAAAAAATGAAGGAAAAGAACTGAACAGAAGATTCCAAAGGGCGGATTGAGAAGACAAAGTAAAGTATTACGATGACACGTGCAAAGAGCTGGAGATAGAAAATCCAAAATGAAGAACATGCTCAGCATTTCTGAAACTGAAAGAACTGAAGAAAAAATTCAAGCCTCGAGGATTCTACGGGGAAAATATTAAACTATGCAGGAAGCATCAAAAGAAGATAGAAGGAATACACAGAGCCACTGTACCAAAAAGAATTGGTCACCGTTCAACCATTTCAGGAGGTAACGTATGATCAGGAACCAGTGGTACTGAAGGAAGAAGCCCAAGCTGCACCGAAGGCACTGGCGAAAAATAAGGCTTCAGGAATTGACGGAATACCAATTGAGATGTTTCAACAAACCAAAGTGCTTACTCTTCTATGCCAAGAAATTTGGAAGACGGCTACATGCCAACCGACTTAAGAGATCCATATTTATGCCTATTTCCAAGAAAGGTGATCCAACTGAATGTGGAAATTATCAAACAATATCATTAATATCACACACCAGCAAAATTTTGCTGAAGATGATTCAAAAGCAGCTGCAGGAGTGTATCGACAGGGAACTGCCAGAAATTCAAGCTGGATTCAGAAGAGGACGTAGAACCAGGGATCTCATAGCTGATGTCAGAGGGACCCTGGCTGAAAGCAGAGAATACCAAAAAGATGTTTACCTGTGTTTTATTGACTATGCTAAGGCATGCGGCTTGATGCCAATGGGATAATCTCTCTGTCCAGATGCTCCATATTTTTCCTTTCATCGTCTTCTCAACGTCTCTTCTTCCTCTCTCTTTGTCCACCACTCTCTGCTTCTTCTCATACTCTATCCACCATCACCCTTCTCCCATCACAAAGGACTGTTACATATTTCTCCATCAATAGTATTATTATATCCAAGTGTAGAGTGAATAAGGACTGTTAAGGGAATGTTGTGACCCCCATCCCTGATGACAGCTGCCTGGCAATAGTGATTATAAGACGCATCCTCATTTCACAGAGGGTAAAATATGAAAAAAAAAAAAAAGGCGGGGGTGACTCAGAAGCAATAAAGAATGGTATTGGAAGTTTGCGGATTCCTTAAGTTGTAAACAAGCTGATGTAGTAGTTATAGTGCTAGTGTTGCAGATGCTGTTTGCATTATAATTTGGTGACTATATATGTTTGAGTAGCTCATAATGTTTGGAGATGTTCTTTTAAAAAAAGAAAAAACGGAGTCCTTCAGCTCTCTACTGGGGCAGCGTGATGTAACCAGGACATACATTCTACATAATGCAGGTCTAGCAGCTGGAGCTTGGTTTCTGAATTGCAATCCCTGCTCTGACTGATAGGGGTTTCTTTGTTAACTTGTAGTCTGCCTGTAAACTACATTCTGTCTTCCACCTTCATTATGCTCATTATCAGTGGTTCTCAAAGTGTGGGCTCCAGGCTGGCAAAATCAGCATCGGTATCATTTGGGAACTGAAGAAAATTCTGTGGACTTCATCTCAGACCTACTGAATCAGAAACTTTGGAGTGATGTTTGAAGTTCCCCAGGTACAAGCTAACATTTGGGAACCACTGCTTTATAAAGGACCTCGAGTGGTGAACCCTATTACTTGTGGTGTAGGCCTCATCTTCTACGCCATTGGGACGAAGTGTGGCAGGAGGCGACAATAAACATAGCATCTATTTATTCATGCCATGCTGTTTCAGAAATGATTATGATTTCTGCCACAGAGTCTGTATCACTACCAGATTTAGTCTATATTCCTCCATAGGCTACACTCTACCCATCCTTTCTATTGAAGTCATGTTTTTACTTCCAGCTCATGGCTTTGCCCATGCGTTCTTCCTACCTGCCTTTGCTTCTCTTCCTCATGATCAACTTTACTGTGTCACTGTATTAAATAATCACACTAATCATGCTTTTAAAATACAGCCTTTCTATACTGTCATGATTTTTTCTTAATCTGAAATTTGTGGGCTTCTATCTACATTGTTCTCATTATACTATTTATATAAAAAAATATTTATACATTGTAATTATACATTGCTTTCCTTCCTTAGGCTTTAAGAAATGCAAACATATACTGTGATTGTTAAGGTTGTATGTCAACTTGGCTGGGCCATGATTCTCCAGTAGTTGGGCAGTTCTGATGTAGTTTGGCAGTCATTTGATGATATGATCACTTTCATGATGAGATTTGATATACTGTGATCACCTCCATGATGGGATCTGCTGTGAGTAGCCAATCAGCTGAAGAAGAGTTTCCTTGGAGGTGTGCCCTGGATCTAATATAAGCAAACTTTCTGTCAAGGCTTGTGGGCTTTTGCCTACTCTGGATCCTGCAGCTGGCTCCTATTCATCCGACCTCTGGTTCTTGGGACTTGAGCTAGCAGCTTACTTGTTGTCTTGCCTTTCAATCTTGAGATTTGTTGATCTTCACAGCCTGAAAGAGCCCTGTTGTCTGACCTGCTGACCGTGGGTTCTCCAGCCCCTGTAGCTACGTGAATCAGGTGAAGCCTCTATCCTGACTCACAGACTTGGGACATTACAGCCTCTACAACTGCATGAGCCATTTCCTCAATATAAATCTCTCTCTCTATATATATACTTATACACTTCACCGGTTTTGTTTCTTTAAAGAACCCAGCCTAAGACACTTGACACCGAGATTGGTTCTAGAGGAACAAAATTGTAAGAATGAATTTTCTAAATTGGTTCTCAAGTCTGTCTAGTCATAAAGATGATGACTCTGTTTCCAGTAGTAAAGAGGGAACTGCTAATCCCTGGCGTGAGGTAGCAATAAAAATACACAAAATATCACTACCAAAGTAGATCAAGTATTGGTGAAAGAGGCTCTGGGTGATTGTATGCTTGATACCTTTCTACAATTTTGTTATAAAGAGAAATATAAGAAAGCTGGTTGGTTGGTCCTACTTTTACTAAACAAAGTGGTGAAAGAAAGAGATGAGCTCAGAGTTTCAGAGTCAAAGTTCAAGCGCCGCATAATCTCAAAGTTTCCTTTTCTAGAGAATCCAGCCTAAGAAACATACTTATATAAAGAAAAATAAGTATGTTTTAAGCATGCATATATCCACTGTCCCCCAGCCCCAGGTATTTGTGGAGTCCTGGTGGCACCGTGGTTAAGATCTTGGCTGCTAACCAAAATTTCAGCAGTTCCAATCCACCAGCCACTCCCTGGAAACTCTATAGGACAGTTCTACTCTGTCCTGTAGGGTCACTATGACTTGGAATTGATTCGATGGCAACGGGTTTTCCCCAAATACTTGTAAGATTCATATCAGATTCAAGTATTTACTTTTGTTTTCCCAGAATCCACACAGTAGGTATTTCATGAATGGATATCAAACTCAAATAGGAAAATACACTTTTAGGTGAGTATTCCAAAGAAATTATTTGCAACAGAGTTAGTGCCTGATCCATTTCCTGGGGCAATTTCTGTTTGGTGTGTCTAAACGAACAACAGAGGTAGGATTCAGAGGAATCTCAGACAGAACAAGAAGGAACCTGCCTGTGATTAAAGGGACTCAAAAAGGGATCAATAGATAGATTCTTCTGTATTAGTGATTTCATATATGGAAAAAAAAAAAAAAAAGGAAGGAAGCAAAGCATGAAAAAGTTAAGCCTGGATTACAAACCAAATGAAAAAAATTTTAAATAGAACTACAAATTATAGGATTCAATATTTTTAAAGCTAAGCACAACCCGTAACTTAAAAAAAAAATCAATCTTTTTAAAATCTTCCACCTTTTGAAAGTTTACTACTATGCAATTTGCAGAGAAGAGAGGTTTCCAAATCACACAGCAAATGGCACTGCTCAGGTTCTGGACTCATTTAAGGGATGTTAGCATGCACACGTGTGATCTTAAAAAATCTTCTGACATCACTGGACCCATTTCAGAGCAGTGTAAATTAAAGCATCAAGCTTTGAGCCTTAGAAATGAAACCAAGGTGAGAAGATTGCAGCATAAGACAGTAGTTAAGGGTTTAGGATTGGGAGTCAGACAGCGGAGTCAGACAATTGAGTGTCAAATATCTGGTGTACCCCTTACCACCAGATGGCCTTTGACAATTGACAGGATTGCCCCAGGGCATGAGTTGCACAGTATCTATCACATAGGTTGTTGGGGAGATTAAATGAGATATCATATGAGAAACTCTTAGCATAAGATTTGGTACCTAATAAACACTCAAAAAATACTATCCTATAGAAGAAGGGCTGTGTTTGTCTAACTACCAGATGATAGTTTTTCCTTTTGGGCTTGGAGATTATAAAGCTATTTGTTATCTCAAAGCAGTAGTTGCCCACTCTCTCACATTTTGTGAACTTCCTGGCTCTTTGAGTGCTAGGAAATGCTTCATTTGACCAACATGACAAACCATTTCCCTGTTTGAATAATAATAAAAAAAAAAAAACAGACAACAGTGTCCTACTCAAAAACAAGGAAAGTCTGAGAACTAAGGCATTTCCACAGAAAAGAATAATGAGTCCATCAAGAAGGTAATTTCTTCCAACATTCAGGTGGCCTTCGAGGCAGGTGACAGCAGGGGCCATGGTAGTATTAACTTCATAAAGGTAGATAAGTCAGCAGGAGCTACTCAATCACTTGACAGAAGTCAATTCAGAAGGCATTGAAATGCCTGGCTTTAAAGGTAATCATGTTAGGAATCAAAAAGAGGTCTAATGTTAGAGTCTTGCCTTTCAAATGCAACGAACCATTATACCTGTCAAGATTTATGGACAGATGTATTTATGTTGACACAGGACTACTAATACTTTGACAAATGAGAGGCCTTGACATATACAACAGATACATCCAAGTCTATTTCCTGATTCAAAAAGGGGATGAAGCAGTGAATCAGGAGAAACTGGGGATGTGGGCTGACATGGCTCTGGGGTGCTTCTGCTGCCTTGGCCCCATCATTGTTGGTTGCCTATTGCAGCAAGCCCCAAAAACTTTAAGCACAAGGGGCTGCTCTTTCCAATGATTAAGATTAGAAATGGCTGATATGAAAGTCTAATAAAGAATGGATTCCCCATGGAGGTTACCCAGGCACAGAAATGAGTCTGATTCTTTAGACCCAAAAGGATCTGTGGCCCTCTGTGAGGAAGTGAGGAGAACATGATTAACCCGATTCTGACTCATAGCGAACCTATGGGACAGAGTAGAACTGCCCCATAGAATTTCCAAGGAGCGCCCGGCGGATTCGAACTGCCAACACTTTGGTTAGCAGCCGTAGCACTTAATCACTATGCCACCAGGGTTTCCAGAGAACTTGATTAGCAGCTGAGAATCTGTGTGTGGTGATGCTGCCACAGTGGCCTCAGCTTCTGGCTAAATTTATTAAACAGGCTAATTCCTATCAGTGAATGAAAGTCAGGGCTTGATTCATACTCAAACACATGGAAGAAATTTGCTTTAAAAAAAAAAAAGTCTGTAAAAAGACAATTAGATTTAAGATCCATCATCAGGAATTTGGTAAACTCCTGACAGTCAAAAGTGACCTTAGATGAGATTCATTAATGTAATAGAATCCATAGCATTAATAAGACAGACCTTTGCAGATGGAATTTTCTTTCCACTTGCTTCTTTTTGGATACCGTCCCCTGCATTTTTGTACCAACTCATACCCTTGCCTTAGGAAAGACCAATGTATAAGAATTTGGTTCTGGGATTAAAAGGAGGAATTTCTCTGTCATTCATTCAATAAATATTTTTGCACACTTGCTGTGCTCCAGGCATTGTGCTGACCCCTGGAAATATATCAATGGAATAGCTTGGGTATCTTGCCTGTCCTCAGGAGTCTATACTCAAGTTGTAGGTGGTGTGAATGGTAGAAGTAGGCAAATAGACAAGATAAATACAGGGTGTGATAAATGCTATGAAGGAAATAAATAATCATGGGATGGAGAGTAACGTGGAAGAAGGATCTACTTCAGGTAGAAAGCTTAAGAAAGCCTTTCTAAGAAGGTGACTAAGAGATGCAACCTGAAGAAAGAGAATAAATAGACCAGTCATGCTAAAACCTAAAGGAAGAGCATGCTAGAGATTGGGACCAGTGGGTTGAAAGGCCCTGAGGTAGTCAAACGCTTGGCTTGTTGGAGGAAAAGAAAGGAAGCTGAAGATAACAGAGTGAGTAGAGAGAGTCAGGAGAAAAAGTGGTGGAGAAGATCTACTGAAGTGGTTTAAGCTTGGGAGTGATGTCACCTGATGTAACTTAAAAAAATTTGATTGCTGTGGGAGGGACTGATTGCAAAACGTAAAAATGAATATAAGGAGATTTGTTAAGACTACCTGGTAATTCAGGCAAGATGATGGCATCTTGGATGCTGTGGACGCCATGTAGATAAAGACAAAGGGATGGATTTGGAATTTATATTGGAGTAAAACAGGCTGTAATTCCATAGTCAGTTTCTTCTAAGGTCCTATTTAATTTTTTTTAAACTTCTTTTTCTACCATCCGTCTAAAATTTATATGGAGATTAATGAAATTGTACCTGCACAGTGCTTTGAACTCCTTGGAGGGAAACAAAGCATTATTTTTTTTTTTAACTCATATATTTATTAACTTTTAACTCTCATTTTAAGGTAGGTATTTCACTGACAGCTGGGGTCTTATTTAGCTAACCAGGTGCCCATGTTAAACAAAGGTTGTATTATTATTGAAGTTATTATTACAAAAATATAACAGAGCTTATTGAATGCCAATAACAAAGCCTTATTTCATATAACCCCACCAAGCAGCTTAAGTTTTAGGGCATAACCTAGGGGTTCCCAATGTCCTCTTTTTTCACCAGCTTTAAGGGGCTTGAAATTCTGGGTGATTCCATTCGAATTCATTTGAATGATAACTTTGCCTAGTGGTCAAAAACCAAAAATTTCTCCAGAATTTTAAAGTAATATGTGGAGGACGTGAAGGCCTGCATGATGACAGGGGAAAAGAAAAATCTCAAATTAATTGGTCCTTAAGAAGTAATTAAATTCAGGCAATTTGGTTATAGGAGGAAGGCAATATTGAAATAGGGTTATGATTAAATTTGACAAAACACAATAAATGTAGCAAGAATACACTGTAATATATTTTTCCTAAATTGCATGTGGACAAAATCAGAGCTAATATATTCCCTCAGAGCGTCCTAATCTACCCCCTGCGACGCCTTCCCCTCCAAAATCAGATTTGTACCAGGCATACAATTCAAACAGTTGTGAACACCACCACTTAATAGATGTTTTTAAAAAATATTAAGCCTGCAAACAGATTAATACAGCTTAAGTGGGGCTACTGCATGCAGAAATTCTAGTCAATATCCATGGTAAACAGGGTGAAAGAAGCCCATAATATAGACCAGGCTCTTGGTGAGGACACAATTATTGTCATCAGTGTTTATGGTGTCAGTGAAGCATACCCGAACAACTTAAAAATAAGAGTGTTCTCTGAGAGTCAGGAAATCAATACATACTTGGGAGATGGCCATTGCCAACAGAATTAACCAAATAAAAAGTCAGAGGAAGAGTTTCTTCCAACTGAGTGATAAGTTTGTGAACTCCAGAAAGACTCAGCATCCTTACCTTTCCCTAGGTCGAGGTCCTTTCTCTTTTTTTTTTTTTCCACAATTATTTCACTTTTTTTTTTTCCTGTGCTTTAGATGAAGGTTTACAGAACAAACTAGTTCCTCATTAAACAATTAGTACACATATTGTTTTGTGACATTTGTTGCCAACCTCACGACATGTCAACACTTTCCCCTTCTAGACCTTGGGTTCCCCATTACCAGCTTTCCTGTCCCCTCCTACTTTCTCATCCTTGTCCCTGGGCTGCTGTGCCCGTTTAGTCTCATTTTGTTTTATGGGCCTGTCTAATCTTTGGCTGAGGGTGAATCTCAGGAGTCCTTTCTCTTCTATTCCACACTCTCCTCCATCATGGCAGACATCACTCCTGCCTTAGTTGCCTACCCAACTTTCATCATCCTTTTCTTCTTTGTTAACAGAACCCTGATTTTGTTTGGGATGGCCATGTGTCTAGGTAAAAATGCCAAGCTTCCCAGATTCCCTTGCAGCTAGATTTGGCCCTGTGACACAGCTCTGGCTAATGAGACATAAGTGGCAATCTATTAATTAGGGCTTTCTGGAAAACTTCGGTTTCCCTAATTTAAAAAGGACAGACTCCAGTAATATGTTTTTTTTTTTTTTTTATTTGTAACCAGTCATCTTCTGTCTTTTTTTTCTGTCTTCTTTGTGCCAGAAACATGGATGTGAGGCCTAGAGAAGGAGCAGGACATGAAGAGCAGGACATCAAGAATGAAGATGAAAGCTAACTCACTAAGGATGCTTAGAAGCTAGAAAGAGCCCAATCTCCTGACATTGTTGAACAGTGACAACAGTCCTGGGGTGCCTGCTTCCAGATTTGTTGGTATGTTTTTTAAGTCACATTGGCTGAGTTCTATATTAATTGCATACAATCTGAAATACTCAGGTTGACCTTCAGTTTTCACCTTACTTGCAGTGCAATACTGTCCTGTATTAGTGTTAGTTTTCTGAGGGCAGGAACAAAGATTCCTTCGTCTCTGTGTTCTCCATGGTGTCTAGCTAAGGGTTGAAGACCTAGGGGATACTGAAGTAATTTGAGATAATGAAAGCAACACATGAAATAGGGGACTTCTTTTATACCAATGATGTTTAACTAGGATTGTACATCAGATTGCCCACCCCTGTAGACAGATGGATAGATTAGATAGATAGATGGACAGACAGACACACAGGCAGACAGATGCCCTTCAGTTAGCCCCAACTCATGACAACATTATGCACAATAGAATGAAACACTGCCTGGTCCTACGTCATTCTTACAACTGCTGGCATGCTGAAGTCCTTCACTCCTGCTACTGTGCCAGTCCACCAAATCGAGGACCTCCTATGTTCCCATCGGCCCCATACTTCACCAAACATGATGTCCTACTTTCTCTAGTGATTGATCTTTCCTGATGACATGTCCAAGCAAGCTAGTTGGACAATGTTATGTTCTGATCCATAAGGTTTTCATTGGCTAATTTTCAGAAGTAGATTTCCAGGCTTTTCTTCCTAATCTGTCTTAGTCTGGAAGCTCTGCTGAAACCGGCCTACCATGGGTGGCCCTGTTGGTATTTGAAACATCATAGCAACACATGAGCCACCATAGTACAACCAACCAACAGATGGGTGGTGGTGTGTGTCTATATGTGTATAAACACACACATATGCAAACATACCTACCCGGGCCCTATCTCTAGACATTCACATTCAGAGTCCTGAGAAAAGACTCTGACATCTATGCTTAAAAGAATCTCCACAGGGGAGATTGAAATCCCTTCTTTGTATCGTTGCCAAGAAACTTGGCTTTAACTTCATGTACTGTACATTTCCATCCATCTGTGCCTTCAGAATCTCCCTTCCAGAAAAGTTTGCCATTCGGGGACTTTCTAACCTTTCCCATAATATTTGAAAAGTCGGTGACTAGAATCATCCCCTCCATCCATTAAAAGAAACATGGCTAAATGTAATATCCAGAGACGTTTTGATTCTAGGCATTTAGGAGAAACTTTTAGAACATGCAAGAGTTAAGTCACGGCCAGCTAGTCCAGAACATCTGCAGTGACAGAGCTTCAGGTGCGTGCCTAGTAATGAGTCATGGTTATGACACCTCTTAAGTAATAAAGGAAACCCAGGTGGTGCAGTGGTTAGAGCTATGGCTGCTAACCAAAAGGTCGACAGTTCGAATCCACCAGACGCTCCTTGGAAACTCTATGGGGCAGTTCTACTCTGTCCTACAGGGTCAGTATGAGTTGGAATCGACTCAGCAGCAACAGTTTTTTTTTTTTTTTTTTTTTAAGTAATAACATAATTTCAAGGTAGGTAATTAGTAGTTATCTCTGGAAGGGTGGGGTGGGAAGATGGGGGCACACACTCAGGCAGGGGTATGCAGGGTTCGACACCATAGGGTCTGTTTCCTAAAGTGAGTGGAAAAAACAAAGTTTCTGTCGAGACAGTTCTGACTCATGGCAAGCTCATGTGAATTGGAGGAGAACTGCACCCCACAGGGTTTTCAATGGCTGATTTCCTGAAAATAGTTCACTAGACCTTTCTTCTGAGGTACCTCTGGGTGGACACAAACTTCCAGTCGTTCAGGCAGCAGCTGAAATGTTAAGTGTTTGCACCACCAAGGGACTCCCAAGGCGGGGTAGAATCACAGAGGTGTATTGTCTTATTTTTTATCCCTTGCATATGCATTAAATATATGCTTGTGGGCATGAAATATTTCATAATAAAAATTTAAAATATTGAACAATTCAGGCAAAGGATGTTGTAACTTTGCTTTGATCAAAAAATATAGAAACATTGAATGAGAAACTAATTTGCGCTGTAAACTTTCACCTAAAGCACAATAACATTAAGTATATATACATGGGTGTATATATATAAACAAACAAATAAAACAACAAAAGCCAGACAAAGAGACAAACTAACTATGCTTTCCACACATTTCCACTAACAGTGGATGATTCCAGTTTTCAGCCTAAGCGGTTTTCTTTTCCATCACCTTAGTATACAAATTTTCCTGATTAGGGAAGCCTTCATTAATAAAACACCAACCCTGGCCACATTAGAAAGCTCATCCTTCAATTTAGTGGTGTTTTAAAAAAAAAATCAGTAAGGGAGTAATTATTTTCTGTTGACCCTCAGCCTACAAAAGAGAGGGCAGACCATGGAAGATTGTAGATCTATCTTGTTTTCTTTAAGAAAAATTCCATTTTTATTTTACCCTCTTGGACCAAGGTTTTCCAGTGATCTGCACTGCAGGAGACATATGCAAAAGTGGACGGATTCCCCACAGAACAGTTAAAGTCACAGTGGCATACTTTGAAAAGCCACTTAGTCTTTTATCCAGCCCCACACTCTCTTCAGAGTAGAAGCAGAGGGTTGGATATTTACACCTGAGCCATCTTCCTTCGCTAGTACTGCTGTAACACAAATACCACAAGGGGGTGGCTTTAAAGGACAGAAATTAATTTTCTTACAGTTCTGGAGGCTGACAGTCCAAGTAAGGGTCTTGGCCCTGTAGATTCCTTCTGTGCACCTTTATGGCAGTTTTTGGTATCTGCCATCAATCCTTGGTGTTCCTTGGTGTCTGTCTTCCTGGTGTGTGTCACTGTGTCTATTCTGCTCTTTTTATAACCCAAATGGTTAGGTTGAGGACCCACCCTACTCTGGTATAGGCTCATTAACGTAACTTAAGAAAACGCTATCTGCAAACAGGGTCACATTTACAGGTACCAAACCAAAAACCAAACCTCTTGCCATTGAATTGATTTCTACTCATAGCGACCCTACAGGACAGAGTAGAACTACCCCACAGGGTTTCCAAGGACTGGGTGGTGAATTTGAACTGACAACCTTTTGGTTAGCAGCTGAGCTCTTAACCACTGGGCCACCAGGGCTCCATTTGCAGGTACAGGGTTTAGGATTTTGATATGTATTTTTTGAGACACAATTCTCTTCATGACACATGCCTTTCTTTCCCTCCTGAAAAGATGGAAGATGAAGCAAGGCAGTAAAGGTAGCAAGGTTGTCAACGATATTCTACTCCCTCATCCAGAGTTTATTGCAAACACTGCTAAAAGATCACAAAATTCTTTCCTACTGAGCTAAACCATGGACTCAAAATCTTCAACATAATGCATTAAAAAAAAAAAAAAATCAAATCCATTGGTGTCAAGTTGATTCTGACTCATAGCAACCCTAAAGGACAGAGTAGAACTGCCCCATAGGGTTTCCAAAGAGCGCCTGGTGGATTCGAACTGCCGACATTTTGTTTAGCAGCTGTAGCTCTTAACCACTATGCCATCAGGGTTTCCATGCATTAAATAGTCCCTACCAATTTGTTGGAGACGACAAGCTACGTGGACCTGTTTATCATCACTGGTGAAAGTTGAAGGCTAGCCCCTGAATAAGTGAGAAGTGATGGGCTGCCCAGCTACACAATCATGCTTCTGCTTTATTCCCTCCTCTTGTGGGTGATTCATAGGGTTTTCTGTTATACATAGGTCGCCATGAGTCGGAGCCACTCAATGGCAAATAACAACAACAACAACTTGGGGTTACCAGTTATCTGGCTGGCACGTTTTTGAGATGTTAGAAACTAGATCCACTTAACACCATTGACTGAAATGACTTCCTCCCAACTGTCTTAAGTCACCCATAATTAAGTCACTTAGACTTAGTATGCATTAGAAACATCTGTCCTTCCCCTCGCCCCATAGATTCAGACCTACCAGGTCTGAGGAGGAACCCAGGTGATTTCTGATGCAGACTGTCTTCAGTCTACACTTTTAAAACATTGTCTCTGGGGTGCTCCAACCCCTCTTTAGAGTGAAATTTTCATTTTTAGTGGCTCTGGGGGCTCAGACCCCTCTGAACATACACTGCACATGCACAGTTCACTGAGGTACCTCTGCCATTCCCCACTGCTCCTACCCACTCAGCTCAGCCCTGAAATGTGACCCCAGATGGAAGGTTTGTCCTAATTCCACCTGCCATTAATTCACTTGGCAGATTTCCCCAAACAAATACATTCTGACACATAGTAGGTTCTCAAAAACTTGAGGAAACAGTGGGATGCATGAACTCAATTTTACCTCAGAAAAGAGCTCTCAGGAGCCTTCTGAGATAAACCTGAGGGTGGTTAGAGGTCTTTGATCTGCATCACCTCTTTAAATATCGTTACTGGTAAAAATAAATAAATAAATAAAAAGAACTTCTCAGGAGCCCACTCCAAAGTCAAACGCTGTCACTTGGAATGTGTTTGGAATGACTTGGTCAGGGAGCATTTCCACGATGGATAATTGGGAACAGCCTGGCTGTCAAGTGACCCAGGGGCTCAACCACTGTCTGACAACCTCCCCTGTGGCACAAGCTGCCCACTGGGCACGAAAGACCAAAGGTTGGAGCAGATGTTTTGCCTGAGAGTTGTCCAGTTGCAAGGCTGGCTCCAAGTCAAATGAAAAATATGACTTTATAAAGCAGCTCACACTTCTTCAGTGACAGTTATTCACCTGTCTTTGCATCACCCAAGGTCAATGTTGCCAACTGTTTTTATATGGGAAAGAATTGGCTGCTGTTTCCCATTACATCTTTTTAAAATTTAATGTCATATTCTCAGCAAGACCTCATCCCACATAACTGTGGAGGACACCAGCCTAACATACTTCGGCCTGGGACATAAGCTGTCCATCACTACTGGGTCTGCCTTCTCCTCCAGGGACCAGTGCATTGTCCAGATTCCTAGGGGATGTCCTTCTAAATAATGAAGCATTAAAATTTGCTCAGTTTTCAGCTCAATTCAGTTCAGTGCATATTTACTGAGCACCTGCAATTTATCAGGCTTTGAGCAAGGACCTTAAGACACCATGGTGAATAAGCCAGAGGTGGTCTGGCTGCACAGAGCTTTTCATCAAGTGCAGGTGTTCTTAACCTCTTCCATGCCATGGAGCCCTTCTGAAGTTTGGTGAAGCCTATGAACCCCTTCTCAGAGTTATTATTTTTAAACCCATTAAGAACATAGGGTCATAAAGAAAACCGATGATACTGAAATTATCTAAATCATTAAAAAATTATGATATAGTAATATATCAGTTTATTAATGCATTAAATAACAAGATCTTGTGGCACGTCTAATGATTACCACAATTTAGAAATAGTGATGAACATGGATAATATTTTAAGATACCAGCAACAACTATAACATGATATGAAGTATTTGTGATCTATTATTGGCCACGTCATAAAAAAAAAAATCCCATCGCTACTGCTAATATTACTGTGTTTCATTGCCTGCACTCATACTGGGAGAAAATGCTGAATTTCAGTTTGAGGGTAGTGAAAAAAAAAGACATAAATTTTCTCCCTAGCCAAGTTCACAAACAACCCCCTCCCCCTGAATTTGTATCCATGGATCTCTTTGGGATTTGTCCAGTCAGGTGAAGAATTCCTAGTAGTGTCGTAGACAGTAAATTTGGTAATTCTATTACACTACGTATCTGAGGACAGTGGGGGTTTCGTGGTAGAATTCTCGCCTTCCATTCAGAAGATCCAGGTTCGATCCCTAGCCAAGGCACCTCATGTGCAACCACCACCTGTCTGTGGGTGGAGGCTTGGTGTTGCTATGCTGCTGAACGGTGTTGCTATGCTGCAGAGCTTCTAGACTAAGACAGACTAAGAAGAAAGGCCTGGCGATGTACTTCAGAAAATCAGCCAATGAAAACTGTATCGGCTATACGAAGTTCTGATCTGCAGCCAATCATGGGGTTGACGCGAGACCCGGCAGTGTTTTGTTCTATCACGCACGAGGTTACCATGAATCAGGGGCTAACTCGATGGCCGCTAACAGCAACAGCAACTGCTACATCTATTTATCTATGTTTTTAGAAATAAAATACTATGAAACTTGTAAGAGCCAGAACTTGATGGGACTACCTTGTTTTTCCAGGTCTTACAAGCTTTCTGCCTTTGACAGGATGCAGTCTTACCACTTTTCTATCACTCCTTTTAGTGGAAAATATTTGAGTTTTCCTTCTCTGACAGGTTTCTGGCTTACACAGGTTCCGGCTTTTGCAGGTTTTACTGTATAATGTATGGCACGTGTTGTGATAAAAGAGAGTCCAAGTGTTACGGCGACAACTAATCCAGCCATAGGTAGAGGAAGGCTGGGACATTTGGAAGAAGAAATAGGTAAGATGGGACATAAAAGGTAAGTAAGAGTAAACTAAGGGAAAAGGTGTAAGGAGAGGGAAGTAGGAACTATTTCAAATAAATCATGCGTGCAAGTTTCCCAAAACAAAATAAAGCATGTATGGGGGATGGGAGAAGTTCCAGGGCTAGGCTGTGGAATGGTGAGATGGGTGTGGTGAAGAAGGGCTAAGAGCTGAGGCTGGAGTGACGGAAGCCAAAACCAAATGCAAACCCATCGCTGTCAAGTTGATTCTGACTCATAACAACCCTGTATGACAGAGTACAGAGTAGAACTGCCCCATAGGGCTTCCAAGGAGAGGCTGGTGGATTTGAACTGTCAGACTTTTGGTTAGCAGCCAATCTCTTAGCCACTGCGCCACCAGGGCTCCGGAGTGATGAAGACACCAGGTAATAAAGGACTGTACACCATGCTTAGGAGTTTGACCTCCATCGTAGTAAGACCAGAGGGAAACCACTGTTGGCTTTTCAGAGGTGTGTTAATTTTGAAGATTGCTTCAACTGCCATGTAGAAAACAGATCACCGGGTAACTGGATAGAGGCAGAGGTCATCTAGAAGGGTGCTGTGCTAATATGGCAACTGATTTGATACGGGGAGTGAAGGAGATGAGAGAGAGAACTGGAACTTTGGGTGTATGATGGTGCCATTTGCTGAAACTGAGATTACAAGAAGAGATGTGCATTTCAGGTGAGGGAGAAATAGTGAGTTTGGTTTTGAAAATATTGAATTTCACGTGCCTGGGAGAAATTCAAATGGCTATCACCTGTATTCAGTTAAATATCTGCATAGAATCTGATGCATAGAAAAAAAATCTTGGCTGGAGATATAAATTAAAATAAGATTTTTCTTGTTGGCTTCCAAACCAAAGATACTAAAATTGGTGAAAAACTATATTGAATCACATATTAAGTAACTATTTTTAAAAGCTACTGTTTAATGATATTTATCAGGCTTAATGTTATATAATTTTTATCTATTTTCTCATCCTTCAAAACATCATATGACCTAGGTATGTTTGTGCTAGATTTGTAGACAAGGAAGCCAATATGATGAGAGGTTAGGCTATTCGTAGGTTATATGAGTAAGCCACCACCCATCTGTCAGTCTGTCTTACTGTGGTGGCTTGTGTGTTGCTATGATGCTGGAAGCTGTGCAACGGGTACTTTAAATACCAGCAGGGTCACCCATGGTGAATAGGTTTCAGTGGAGCTTCCAGGCTGAGAAGGACTAGGAAGAAAGACTTGGTGATATACTTCTGAAAACAAGCCAATGAAAACCATATTGATCACAACAAAATATTGTCCAATAGACCGCGGGAGGATGAGGCCCCTTAGGCTGGAAGGCACTACGCAATAACTGCAACAATGGACTCAAACACGTCAAATATCATGAAGATGGCACAAGATTGGGTAATGTTTGGTTCTGTTATGCATAAGGTCACTGTGAGTCGGAGCTGATTTGATGGCAACCAACAACACAGCGAATAAGAGGTTTCAAATCAGGCCCACCTGATGCCAAAACTCATGCTCCTGGTTACTGTATTTTAGATATTCTCTAATTTCCTTCCTTGAGAAAAAAATCATTAAATTCACTTACAGAAAACAAATTTCAGGCTTTCTCTTTCTCCCTAGAAAGTTGATCTCTCCAAAATCTTCTGTACATTTTTCTTTGAGAGCATGGGTTACATATAATAAAACATTTCTATCCTTTTCATTGCATTGTGTAGTACGTACTCAGTCCGTACTTATTAGGAGAGTGGAAATACAAATTTTACCTGAACTGGCTAGATTTATTAAAGAAGAATATGAATGAAACTTTTATGCATTAGATAGAATTATGGTACTTGCACCCCATATGTCTGTCAGTTTGTTATACTGTGGTGGCTTGCATATTGCTGTGATGCTGGAAGTAATGCCACCAGTATTTCAAATTTCAGTAGTGTCAATCACGGTGGAGAGGTTTCAGCTGAACTTCCAGACTAAGACAGACTGGGAAGAAGGACCCAGCAGTCTACTTCTGAAAAGCATTAGCCAGTGAAAACTTATGAATAGCAGGGGAATATTGTCTGAAACAGTGTGGGAAGATGAGCCCCTCAGGTTGGAAGGCACTCAAAAGATGACTGGGGAAGAGCTGCCTCCTCCAAGAAGAGTCAACCTTAACTATGTGGATGGAGCCAAGCTTTTGGAACCTTCATCTGCTGATGTGGCACAACTCATAAGGAGAAGAAACAGCTGCAAGCATCCATTAATAATCAGAACATGGACTGTATGAAGTATGAATCTAGGAAAATTGGAAGTTGTCCAATGAAATGCATGAACAACGACATCCTAGGCATTAGTGAGCTGAAATGGACCAGTATTGGCCATTTTGAATCAGAGAACCATATGGCTTACTATGCTGGAAGTAAGAAATTGAAGAGGGATGGCATCGCATACATGGCGTGACATCAAGGACATCATACATGAAGAAAGAGGTTATTAAAAAGACAGGAAATAAAGAGAAAACCAAAACATACGTTAGAAGAGACTCTGAAACTTGCTCTCAAATGCAGAGTACCTAAAGAGAAAAGAAGGAATGGCAAAGTAAAAGAACTGAACAGAAAATTTCAAAGTCAGTTTGAAAAGACAAAGTAAAGTATTACAATGAAATGTGCAAAGACCTAGGGTTAGAAAACTAAAAGGGAATAACATGCTCAGCATTTCTCAAGCTGAAAGAACTGAAAATTCAAGCCTAGAGTTGCAATATTGAAGTATTCTATGGGGGAAAATATTAACCAATGCAGGAAGCATCAAAAGATGGAAGGAACACACAGAGTCACTATACCAAAAAGAAATGGCCTATGTTCAACCATTTCAGGAGATAGCGTATGATCAGAACTGATGATATTGAAGGAAAAAGTCCAAGCTGCACTGAAGGCATTGGTGAAAAACAAGGCTCCAGGAATTGATGGAATACCAATTGAGATGTTTCAACAAATGGATGCAGTTCTGGAAGTGCTCACTCATCTATGCCAAGAAACTTGGAAAGCAGCTATCTGGCCAAATGACTGGAAAAGATCCATATTTGTGCCCGTTCCAAAGAAAGATAATCCAACAGAATGTGGCAATTATCAAATATTATTGTTAATATTACACCCAAGTAAAATTTTGCTGAAGATAATTCAAAAAAGTAGCTATAGCAGTACCTTGACGGAGAACTGCCAGTTTCGGAAGAGGACATGGAATGCGGGATTATCATCGCTGATGTCAGATGAATCTTGATCTAAGCTGAAAGCAAAGAATACCAGAAAGATGTTTACCTGTGTTTTATTGACTATGCAAAGGTATTAGACTGCGTGGGTCATAACAAATTGTGAATAACATTGAGAAGAGTAATAATTCCAGAACACTTAATTGTGCTCATACAGAACCTGTACATAGACTAAGAAGCAGTCTTTCGAACAGAACAAGGGCATACTACACGGTTTAAAGTTAGGAAAGGTGTGCATCAGGGTTGTATCCTTTCACTATACTTATTCAATCTGTATGCTGAACAAATAATCTGAGAAGCTGGACTATATGAAGGAGAACACAGCATCAGGATTGGAGGAAGACTCATTAACAACCTGCATTATGCAGTGACATAATCTTGCTTGCTGAAAGTGAGGAGGACTTCAAGCACTTACTGATGAAGATCAAAGACCACAGCCTGCAGTATGGATTGCACCTCAACATAAAGAAAACAAAGATCCTCACAACTGGACCAATAAGCAACATCATGATAGACGGAGAAAAGACTGAAGTTATCAAGGATTTAATTTTACCTGTATCCACCATCAACCTGTGGAAGCAGCAGTCAAGAAATCAAAGAAGCATTTCATTGGCCAAATCTGCTGCGAAACACCTCTTTAAAGTGTTAAAAAGCAAAGATGTCACTTTAAGGACTAAGGTGTGCCTGACCCAAGCCTTGGTGTTTTCAATTACTTCATATGCATGTGAAAGCTGGACAGTGAATAAAGAAGACAGAAGAAGAATTCAAGCATTTGAATTATGGTGTTGGTGAAGAACATTGGATATACCGTGGACTGCCAGAAGAACAAACAACTCTGTCTTGGAAGAAGTGCAGCCAGAATGCTCCTTAGAAGCAAGGAAGGCAAGGCTTTGTCTCACATACTTTGGACATGTTATCAGGAGGGACCAGTCCCCGGAGAAGGACATCTGTGCTTGGTAAAGTAGAGGGTCAGCAAAAAAGAGGAAGACCCTCAACAAGATGGACTGACACAGTGGCTGCAACAATGGGCTCAAACAGCACTGATTGTGAGGATGGTGCAGGACTGGGAAACATTTCATTTTGTTGTACACTGGGTTATTATGAGTCGGAACCGACTCAACAGTACCTAACAACAAAACAACATGGTAGCTGCAAGAGACAAACCCATCAACCTGACTCAGACTAGCTTAAGAAACAAAACAAAACAAAGCTTATTTTCTGAACACCTGAAAAATTCTTATCTTTAGGATGGCTGAAGCCAAGTATTGTTCAAACAAGTATTGTCACAAGGCTACCTTCAGTAGCTCCAGGCTGACATCCTCCTAGATTCAATTCTAGGGAAAAAGCTTCTTTATACCAGTCAACCCAGTACATTTCTTTGAATGGCATCTCTTAAACCTGACTAGGATCAAATGCTCATTTTGAGCTGATGTCTGTGGCCAAGGGGAAGGACAGTGATGTCTGGTTGGGTCTGAGTCACAGGTCCACCCTTCAAGAGAAGGTTTGGGAGTCTGTGGGAGAGTGTGAAGGTCATCTTCATCCAAAACATATGAACTGAGGAAAGGAGAGGGTGGGTCCCCAAGGACAATCCAGCCTCTGCTAATAGTAAAGGGAGGAATGTGCGTTGGGCAGGCAAAAACAACAGATGTCCACTACATTTGGGCACAGCAAAATAAGATTCTGGTTTGTCACAAAGAATGCAGTTTTCATATAAATATCTTTGTGTCTAGAGATAAGAATATTTCAACAACAGTAAGTTCTATAGTTAACTATTCAGTCGCCAGGTGTTATTCTTTAAGAGTCACTTTGTGATTTTAGTTGGAATAAAATAAGACAAAAAAAATTTAAGGGCACCTAACTTTGCAAAACATGAAAGTAACCATTACCAATGTCATCTGGACTATTGTCAGGAATTTCTAAAGTCATAAACTTCATGAGTTAAAAATGTCATCCCTGACACCACCACAACTTCTGTGCAAAGAATAAGTGGCTTAATCTCCGAACAGAATAATAAACTAGGCTTCTGAGTTGAGAGAGTGTCAGTTACCACAGTGGGGGACACCTGCGTGGTTTGGAAGTAATAATTCTCTGCACTTTTTGGTGTATCCTCATAAACATCAATGACATACACAGTTATGTAAATGTAACATTTAACAAAATAGGAACAAAATTTCATCCGTTGAAGATGAACTATAGCATTCTCAAGATGTCTGACAGTGTTAGTTTTGTCTAGAAGTAAAAGCAAAGGAAAGAATAACTAGCTACCTCATCAGGGCCATTAGGCAAATCCGTTGTCATCATTAGCACCGTATTCCCATGGTGCCAATATTGAAATGTCCCAGGATGATAGCTGTCTAGACATTTCTTAAAGAATAACTGTACCTCACAACAATGCATAGCAAAATTAGAGGAGAGCTTTTCTTTAGTTTTTCTTTTCCTCTTTTGTTCCTCCCCTTTCTGTTCTTGGCACCTTTGCTGTTAACTGCTGTGCGGTTGGCGCCTGACTCACGGTGACTCCAAGTCCAACAGAACTGCCTGGTCCTGTACCATCCCCATGATTACTTGCAGATGGGACTATGTGAGCCATAGGTTTTCATTGGCTGAGATTCACAAGTAGATTGCCAGGTCTTTCTTCCTACTTTATGTTAATCTGGAAGCTCCCTTGAAACCTACTCAGAATCATAGCAACATGCAAGCCCTAGAGAGATATTAATTAAAGTAGGAACAATAGGACACTGTTCCGGGAAACTGATTAACATAAGCCTTTCGGCATCAAGAGAGGGCAAAGTAGGATGCACCTAATACTCACTGAAAACCTACTGTGTGCATGGTATTTTGTAATTTTTTAAAAAAAAACTTCTGATTTTGAGATGATTTTAGACCTACAGAAGAGTTGCAAAGACAAATATAGAGAGTTTCTATATACCATTCACTCAGCTTTCCCTTATGTTATCATTTTACATAATCATAGAATGTTTATCAAAATTAGGAAATTAACCTTGGAACCATACAATTAACTGGAGTGCAGACTTCATTTGGATTTCACCAGTTTTTCCACTGGTGTCTTTTTACTGTCCCAGGATCCAGTCCAGGATCCCACATTGCATTTAGTACAGTTCTTTTTAATATATACATATATGTCCTTTAATCTGTATGGCTTTAATCTGTATGGCTATCTAAAACACTAAACAGTTACTGAAAACTTATAAAGATTTTTAGTGGCAATATCTCTGAATTCAAATTCTTTTTAATTTCCTTATCTCTACACTTCACTTTGCTTATGAATCAAAAATTTAAAATTATATTTAGGATATTTTTGCTTAACTATCTTTAGCAATGAAAGCATTTTACAAGAAATTCAATATAGTGGTATAAGGAAACTACCAGTATTTGTTTAATTCAAAAGATAGACATTTCTTTTCCAAGATTCTCAACAAATAAACAGGAAGTGTTGGAGCAGACCGTGCTTATCTGTAGCCTCACACACATCCATTTCCTCTTTTTGTTTGCACCCTGATTTTCTTTTGGGGAATTATTTTTTCCCCTTTGCAAATGTTCTTGGTGGGAGGGTAATTCCTTGCGATGGCTTCACTTGCAGAAGCTGAGGGATCACCTTCTCCTTTCCTCATCCCTGAGTCCGGGAGGAGGTAACAAGACCAAAGCTTAACCAGGTACTTACTATTTACCAAAACTTTAGGTCCTGAGTAGATAACATAAGGATAAAAAGACTGGCTAGAAATCAGTAGCTGCTTGCCAGATGACTCTCGCTGTTATTGTTAGGTGCCATTGAGTTGATGCTGACTAATGTTGCTGTTGCTGTGTGCCGTGGAGCCACTGGCTCCTAGCCACCCAATATAACAGAGTAGAACCACCCCATGGGGTTTACTAGGCTGTAAACTTCATGGGCTACCACTTGTCTATCAGTTTGTTGTACTAAGGTGGCTTGTGTGTTGCTGAGACGCTGGAAGCTATGCCACTGGTATTTCAAATACCAGCAGGGTCGCTTATGGTGGACAGGTTTCAGTAGAGCTTCCAGACCAAAACAGACTGGGAAGAAGGACCTGGTGATCTGATTCTAAAAAGATTGGTTAGTGAAGATCTTATGGATAGCAGTGGAACATTGATATAGTGCTAGAAGATGAGCCCCCTCAGATTGGAAATCACTCAAAATATGACTGGGGAAGAGCTGCCTCCTCAAAGTAGAGATGACCTTAATTACATGGATGGAGTCAAGCTTTCGGGACCTTCATTTGCTGATGTGGCACAACTCAAAATGAGAAGAAACAGCTGCAAACATCCTTTAATAATCAGAACCTGGAATGTACCAAGTATGAAACTAGGAAAACTGGAAATTTTTAAAAATGAAATGGAACACACAAAGATTGATATGCTAGGCATTAGTGAGCTAGAATGGACTGGTATTGGCAATTCTGAATCAGACAATCATACCGTCTACTATGCCCAGAACGACAAAATGAAGAGGAATGTCGTCACATTGTCACAAAAACATTTCAAGATGTATCCTGAAGTACAAAGCTGTCAGTGACAGGATAATATTCATACACCTACAAGGAAGATCAGTGAATACACTACTATTCAAATTTATGCACAAAGCACTAATGCCAAAAATGAAGAAATTGAAGATTTTTACCAACTTTTGCAGTCTGAAATTGATCACACACACAATCAAGATGCATTAGTAATTACTGGTGATTACTAATTGTAATGCAAAAGTTGAAAACAAAGAAGGATCAGTAGTTGGAAAACGCAGCCTTGGTGATAGAAATGACAGCAGAAATTGCATGATAGAATTTTGCAAGACCAACGACTTCTTCATTAGTAATACCTTTTTTCAACAACATAAAGGGCGATGACACACATGGACCGCACCAGATGGAACGCACAGGAATCAAATATGCTACATCTGTGGAAAGAGACAATGGAAAAGTTCAATATCATCAGTCAGAACAAGGCCGGGGCCAACTATGGAAGCTGAAGCTGAAGAAAATTCGACAAGTCCACAAGACCCAAAGTATGACCTTGGGTGTATCCCACCTGAATTTAGAGATCATCTCAAGAATAGATTTGATAGACTGAACACTAATGACCGAAGACCAGAAGAGTTGTGGAATGACGTCAAGGACATCATACATGAAGAAAGCAAAAGGTAATTAAAAAGACATGAAAGAAAGAAAAGACCAAAATGGATGTCAGAAGAGACCTGAAATTTGCTCTTGAACGTAGAGTAGCTAAAGTGAATGGAAGAAATGGTGAAGTAAAAGACCTGAACAGACTTCAAAGGGCAGCTAGAGAAAATAATGAAATGTGCAAAGGCCTGGAGTTAGAAAACCAAAAAGGAAGAACACGTTCAGCATTTCTCAAGCTGAAGGAACTGAAGAAGAAATTCAAGCCTCGAGTTGCAACATTGAAGAATTCTATGGGCAAAATGGTGGCCTGATAGTGCAGTGGTTAAAGTGCTCAGGTGCTAACCAAAAGGTCCATGGTTTGAACTCACCAGCTACTTCTCGGGAGAAAGATATGATAGTCTGTGTCCTTAAAGACGTACAGTCTTAGAAACCCTATGGGGCAGTTTTACTCTGTCCTATGGGATCACTATACATCAGAATCAACTCGACACAGTGTTTTTTTTAATGGCGCGATGTTGAACGACACAGGAAGCATCAAAAGACGATAAAAGGAATACACAGAGTCATTGTACCAAAAAGAATTGATCAACATTCAACCATTTCAGGAGGTACTATATGATAAAACCTGTGGTATTGAAGGAGGAAGAAGGAGCTGCACTGAAGGCACTGGTGAAAAACAAGGCTCCAGGATTTGAGAAAATGCCAACTGAGATGTTTCAAACAATGGATACAACACTGGAAGTGCTCACTTGTCTATGACAAGAAATTTGGAAGACAGCTACCTGGGCAACCAACTGAAAGAGATATGTATATTTGTGCCCGTTCCAAAGAAAGGTGACCCAACAGAATGTGGAAATTATCCAACAATATCATTAATGTCACATGAAAGTAAAATTTTGTTGAAGATAATCAAAACATGGTTGCAACAGTATATTGACAGGGAACTACCAGATATTCAAGAGAGATTCTGAAGAGGACTTGAAATAAGAGATATCATTGGTAATGTCAAATGGATCTTGGCTAAAAGCAGAGAACACTGGGAAGATGTTTACCTGTGTTTTATTGACTATGCAAAGGCATTCGACTGTGTGGATCATAACAAATTATGGATAATAACAGGAAGAATGGGAATTCCAGAACACTTAACTGCGCTCATGAGCAACCTGTACATAGACCAAGAGGCAGTCATTCAAATAGAACAAGGGACACTGTGTGGTTCAAAATCAGGAAAAGTGTGCATCAGCATTGTAACCTTTCATCACACTTATTCAATCTGTATGCTGAGCAAATAACCCAAGAAGCTCGACTACATGAAGAAGAATGTAGGATTGGAGGAAGACTTATTAATGACAATGTGCTATGCAGATGATACAACCTTGCTTGCTGAAAGTAAAGAGGACTGGAAGTACTTACTGATGGAGATCAAAGACTATGGCTTACAGCTCAACATAAAAAAAAAGAAAAAAATCCTCACAACTGGACCAATAAACAACATCATGATAAACAGAGAAAAGATTAAAGTTGTCAAGGATTTCATTTTACTAGGATCCACAACCAACGCCCAAGCAAGCAGCAGTCAAGAAATCAAACGACTCATTGCATTGGGCGAATCTGCTGCAAAAGACCTCTTTAAAGTGTTGAAAAATAAAGGTGTCACTTTGATGACTAAGGTGCACCTGACCTAAGCCATGGTATTTTCAGTCGCTGCATATACATGGGAAAGCTGGCCAATGAATAAGAAAGACCAAAGAAGAATCGATGCATCTGATTATGGTGTTGGTGAAGAATATTGAATACAAATCTGTCTTAGGGAAGTACGTCCAGAATTCTCCTTAGAAGTAAGAATGGTGAGACTTTATTTCAGTTACTTTGGACGTATTATCAGGAGGGACCAGTTCCAGGCGAAGGACATCATGCTTGGTAAAGTGGAGGGTCAACGCAAAAAAGGAAGATCCTAATAGAGATAGGTTGACACAGTGGCTGCAACAATGGGCTTAAACCTAGCAACAATTGTGAGGATGGTGCAGGATCAGGCAGTGCTCTATACTATTGTACTTAAGGTCACTAAAAGTTGGAACTGACTCGATGGGAACCAATAGCCACAACATCAATCTTTACAGGAGCGAATCACTAGATCTTTTCTCTCACAGAGCCATTAGTGGGTTTGAACCACCAAATTTTTGGAGCACTTAACTGTTGCACCGCTAGGGCTCCTTAGACCATTCGTGCTACTATAGTTCTTACTACTGAATTCTCTCTTCCAGCGTATTTCTAAGCTGAGTTTTCTAGCTGTCCATCATTTCTGTGAGTCCTTACCTCAAATTTCCTTCCAATAAATTCCCTTCAGCTTAGGCTACGAAAATTGGTTTATGTTGTTTACAAACAAGTGTCCTGAGTAAAACACATATCTTCTCCAAGCATTACTAATTCCTTACATATTTAGAATTCTTTGGAGAGCTTCAAAACACTTTCTTATTCGTTTCTTCCTTTTCTATTTACAACTCTGAATGTTACCTTCTAAAGTTATGGGCCTGGAACCCAGTACTGCCCCATGGCCTCATTCATCGCACTTAGTTTTTGGTGCCTGACTTCTCCTCTAGATGACCCTCCACATAGGCAGGGACCGTGTTGAACACATAGCTGTGTTTAGTAGACGGAAGGGAAAGAAATGCATGGTTACAGAAATATTTCTCCCAGTAAATATACCCCTTTCATAACCATTCAAGAGGAGTCACGTTTTTACCTTTGTGATAGCTAGTTTACCTTCTGGTTTACACCCAATGTTTGTGTCCAACCTCAAAGTAGCTAACTCATAACCCATTGCCACCCAGTTGATTTCTGAATCATAGCAACCCTATAGGACAGAGTAGAACTGTCCCACAAGGTTTCTAAGGAGCAGCTGGTGGATTTGAACTGCCAACCTTTTGGCTGGCAGCCAAGCTCTTCACCACTGCACCACCGGGGCTCCAAATTAGCTAACGCAGATACTATTCACCAAATATTGAAGAAGGTCCCTTTAAAGGTGCCAGAGACATTGTCATCATGTAGGTTAGAAAGCGTTTACCAACTTTTAATTAGAAAAGAGCCCATATTATTACTTGGCCTAGGGTGTTATAGAAAGAAACTACTTCCATATGATTTGCTGAATCTTATCACAGATCAGCAAAACTTGTGAGAGAAAACATTTTTCACCAGAGTTAAGAGATATTCAGAATCATGGACTTATACGTGGGGGAAAAATTACAGCCAACCAAAGATATAACGACACTGTTTAGCAAACGAGGGTGATGTTTATAGCAGAACTGAACGTGGCAGCTTTTAAAACACTGTACATATTTCCAGCCATACACATGCATAGCTCTGACAGCATGTCCATTATAATTTTTGTAATAAACTGGATGCGATTTATTAGAATTCACACATAGAATAAACCAAGCACATGCTTGGGCCCAAAGTACTAATTTATCTATTGCTGACAGTGTTGTATGTGTCTTAAGTAGAAATAAAGACACTGTAATTGAATAAACATTTTCCCCTTGCTAACCATGCCCTCTCAGGGTTAACAGCCAGCAAATGGAACAACGTGGAATCTTTGCAAAGCTGACCACAAATAAGACAACCACGGGGAAGAGGTGGGTGTCAGCTTTCCTGGTTGCCTGCCATAGAGGTATGCTAGTGTGTGTGATTGATGGTACTGGTGAGTAATACCAGTTGGCAGACATTAGTAACACTTTGTCTTACTTTTGGTACAGTTGTTAGCTTTTCTATGTTTAGCATGTTTTCATATTTTAATAAGAATTCTGAAGCTGTGTATATATATATTCAGCATTAGCCTGAAACTTGACACTTTTGATTTTTGGGTAATTTATAGCTTCATCTGTATTTGACATAACGACAAGATGCTTTCAACATATGGAATTATGCTTGTAAAATTTAACCTTATTACATTCCTTTTCCAGCCCCTGTGCCTTTTTTTCTACCCATTTTCGTTGGCATTTTAAACATTTTGATTATACATTGTTACTGGGGTTGGCATGGTTTTATGGGAGGCATGAAGGACGGAGGAAAACCAGGGGCTACGTGGAGTTGTTTTTTGTTTTCTTGACAATCGATCAGGAGGCTCGGTTTCATTTTTGAACCGAGATGGATGAGGTACCAGCCTGAAATCCTTTGTGATTTTGCCAACAACATGAGTACCAGGAATGTTTTTACCCCTGCATTGAAGTATCCGATGAGGTGTTGGAAACATGTGGGCTCTTCCAGGATTTTGCGTGGTGTACTTGCTCCCTTCTGGGAGTTGGAACACGTCCACCAGGCGAACCGTGTGAAAGGCATGAGCCTCTGACAATAGTGTGATGGAAATTTAAATAGGCAAGGACCTGTGCCAAGTTTGTGGAGTATTGTTTTAGTCTGACTTTAGCCCAAGCCAATGAGTGGCTTGGCTTTCTTACTTCAAGGCAAAAGGTGAAAATGGCTTCAGGTTGTCTTTAAAGTCCTGGGGGTCTGTAGATACTCAATAGCACACCCCCTTCTCCATTAAAGACAGTTCTAAGGACTGGCCTGACCCAGCAAATGGCACAAAATACCCTAAGAAAGAAGGCTCTGGATGGTTTTAGCTCACTCTGACCAGCTACCACTAAAATTAAGTGGACAATAACTTACTATTCTGTATTTGCTTATTTTGGTTTATTGCAACAGAGAAGTACATTTTAAATGCTTTATTATGTTCTTTACATGGAGTTTGGTTAACATTGCCCCGGGTCCGTGAGTAGAGGAAACTTAGAGGTTTTTCTTAAACAAAAGAGAGGAGAGCTTGCTCATGAAGCAGGTTTCCCAAGGTCACGGCCACTTCTAATTACAATTCTAATGAAACATAAGGAGATCTTCCCAGGAGATCATTACTCGGTAATTTTTCAACAATAGCTATACCATCTTCTTCCCTATTTGGAAAATATAGAAAAATGGCCTATCAGTGTCCCTACCATAGATTTCATTTTCATACTCGATATTTCTGAATCCCTGATTAGTTCTCTGACAAGAAACACATTTATATACAGTATGAAATATGAGCATTATCTGTGCCTTGGTCTTAATTTAAAATTTGCATTCTACAGTATTTATGTAGACCTTCTCTGCAACCTTTCAAGTACTCAAACAAATGATTTGCCACTAAAAGTGTTTATCTTGAAATATCTGTCTGAGCATTGTAAATAGCATGTAATGGATCAGGCGTTTATTTAGACAAGTGAAATACAACATCAAAAGCTATCGCTGAAAAACTAGGCCAATATGGGCATTAAAAACATAGCACCACATATCTTGGGCAAGAAAGTTCTCCGGTTCCCACGTGCAATAATGGAGAATATTTAGACTCTCCAGCAAAGATTACATGTTTCTTGATTCATCTCACAGCGCAAGTCTACTTCATTTGCAAAGTGATAACCTATTACCATAACTAAACCGCCTATTGCATGGAGGCTCAGAAATAAAATAAAAAGATCAGCCAGTTATCTTATTTACATATATTGAATTGCAGTAATACAGCCCGATCTCGGCCTCTCATTTGATTCTAATTAAAGCGTAGCAGAGAAACTGCAATCCACACAAGAGCTTATTTTAATAGTCAGCGCTGGCAAAGTCCCAATATCACAATGTAGCAATTAACAGCACGGCTGTATTTGCTATTCATGGTTTGATGTAAAAACTTGTTTATTAAGATGGGCTGGAGGCGCTGGTGTGCAATAGACCTGCATGTAATTAGATTCCAATTATTTGTCTGTTTCTGATATTGTAAACTGGCACTTAGCACATCAGTTAAATTGACACACGGCGCTGCATGGTTTACTCGGTAATTAAAACATGTTCTGTTAATTAGATGATGACCACTTTATTTCAGGGCTCTTGTGTTTGGGTTTTCTAGTGTGCTCTGTTTGTATCATGAGCCACCAGACGCTCCTCTAATGAGTCCTTGTTTTGTTTCAATTACCACCTGCTGTTCAAAAGCAAAGCTTGTTTTAACTAAACAAAATTAATGCTTGTCTCTTCCTTTGTAAGAACTTAAACGTTAGACAAATTAATACGCTTATTATCGAAGCGCTAAGCTCTGGTTTTAAAGACTGCTAAGGCAATTAGAAGAAAGTTATAAAATGTTGTAGAGTGTGGCATAAATATTGTTTAGTGTATTAAGAGGCATTACAAACAATGAAATATTTGCTGCGGTTGAAAGGGAACATGAGGACTTAGCCTCCCCACCCCCAAATTAAATTAGCTCTTGCAATTCGCAAAGGGATCCAGAAACTAAAGATACCAAGGACCTTCCAAGTGGAGGAATTGGTTGAAGTTGGAGGTGATGCTGTGTGGTGTGCCTATGAGTAAAGCCATGGATGATATTGGACCATCCTGGATGGTCTCCTAAGATATCTGGTTGAGGTATTTTCTCTTATACATCATATATATGTTGATTCCATGTTAAAGATTCAATAGCAGCTGTTACTTAAAACTTTTACTGCAAACACTAGCAGGAAAGCCACTTTACATGTTGTGGGATTGAAGGCCAGTCCAACTAACTAAGCTTCTTATTTCCACAGCCACCTCTACATCAGCGATCTGCCTAGGGAACCATCAGAGCACAGTTAATCTTGACAACATTTCCACGGCTCTTCCCATCCCAAGGGTTCTCACCACACACCATGACGTCATCACCACTCCTCTCATCCAGAGCTGAGAATTGTGATCATGGAAGGGCTGGGAGCAAAGGGTGACTACTTACTTCCCAAAATACCTCTTAATCAGATTTGGGGAACTCATTAACAAAGCTAATAAAGTGATGTCAGTCAAGCTAGCCACTGAAGTCATTTAAGAAGCTACTCTAAATAGAGTCAGGCATTTCATAATGTCATGGAAAACCTCCAATTTGTCCCATTCCATCGGTGCCAAACCAGGCAACTCAATAGTTTCCGGGTGAGGGTGAAGTGGGGGAGCGGGGGAGGTTGTCCTAGATAAGATAGTTCCATGCAAGGTAACTTCAGGGTTTTGCAGATACACTCTTTCATGAGATGCAATTCATAATTATTCAGGGTTCATGGCAACGTGTATTAGAGTTGACACCTGGCATCTTTAGGAAAATGCACAAACCAATCTGGAATGGTGTACCGTCGGCCCTCCATATGCACAGGTTCCACATCCGCTGACTGAACCAACCATGGATGGAAAACATTCGGAAAAAAAAGTTACGTTGTTGCTGACGTGTACTATGTAGTTAGGCCTACGTTGGTTGTGTCTGTACTGAACATGTATAGACTTACTTTTCTTGTCATTATTCCCTAAATAATATAGTATAGCAAGTATTTACAAAACATTTACACAATAGTAGGTATTATAAGTAATCTAGAGGTGATTAAAAGTATACAGGAGAATGTGCATGCAAATGCTATGCCATTTTATCTAAGGGACTTGAATATTTGTAGAATTTGGTATCCTCGAGGGTTCTGGAACCAATCTCCTGCAGATACCGAGGGACAACTGTATTCACAAAGTCAGGTTTCTTAGAAAGTTATTTTAATTTGAGGCGAATCATGGTTTCCCGTTGTGAGATTTGGTTTTATCCTCATGGGTGTTCTTTCAGAGCTTGAAATGTCATTTACCCATGAGAGTCAACAACAGTGATGCCACAACATGGAATGTAAACCTGAATGTGTGTGTGGTCTTCAGCTCCCAAGACCACAGCCCATCAATGGAGGTGATCCACCTGTGTACAAAAAGAAAATGCCCTACTTCCTCCTGGAACATTAATTGAAAAAAAAAAAATTTTTTTTTTTTTTTTGCAGAAGCAGATTTCTATACCTTAGGGGTACATTTCCAAAGCAAAGGGCAGCAAGACTTCTATTGATATTAATGGCAGTCGTGGAGCTAAATTGCTGAGCACTGCTTGGCAAACTTATTCCTTAATGCTGCAGTTGCCTTAAATTAATATTTTACAAAGACCTAAAGTAATTAGACTGTGTCTTACTAAATGCCCCATTTACTCATTAGATATTTCAAAATGCATCTTTTGCTGCAGGCCCACTGGGGCACATTAACTACTCTAAAATATATAAATGACTTCAGTGGGACCTTTTTCAAAATGCTGGTGCACGGGAGGGGGACAGGTGCCTTACCAGTGACCAATTAACATTGCCCCATTAAGGTATACACTGTTGAGACTCAAGGGACATGACTTGATCATGGCTATCCAGGTTCAGGAAACAATGAGTTATTTTACTACCATGTCTTAGGTATAAAATTTAAATGTAAGCCGTATTTTACATCCTGTGATAGACATTTGCTGTTTTGGCCTCCCAGGGACTATTTACCTTTTTCTGATTTTTAATTTGGGCTTTGCTCCTTGCCCATTCACTCCGGGGAAGCTGACTCCACTTCCAGCTCTATGGTGACAAGGTAAGCGTTAGCCCACCCCTCTTGACTACAGTGATTGGTTCGGAGATTGGCATCTTAGAGAAGATAGTCCAATCAATGAAGCCAAGGATGTTTATCTAATAGTTCGAGGAAGAGATGTTTTCTTTTTTGCTAGACAGGGGCCTGGAGGGAGGTAGCTGAAGAGTTGCTGGCAGACGTCTTTGACAACATCTGTTGAGAAAAAAGCCAAAACAGAGGAAGCAAAGCCAATGGATCAAGCCATACCTGAAGTCAGTCATATTCCTGGATTTATGTGAACCATTATCTCCTTCATTACCTTAAGTACCTTTCTTTTCTTTTTTTTTTGGCCTAAGCCAGTTAAGGGTGGGTTATTTTCACTCACAAGTGAAAAACTCCTGATACATTTTGATGTTTCACATGACACCACACTACACCAAACCAAACCACACCATACCACACTACACCAAACCAAATAAAGCCAAACCCACCACCTTTAAGTTGATTCCAACACATACTGACCCTATAGGAGAGAATAGAACAGTCCCATAGGGTTTCCAAGACTGTAAATTTTTCACGGAAGCAGACTGCCACATCTTTCCCTGTGGAGTGGCTAGTGGGTTCGAACCACTGACCTTCTGGTTAGCAGCCAAGGACTTTAACCACTGCACCACCAGGGCTCCCTCACACCACAAAGTCATGTTAATTTTACTCCTTTGGGTCCTGAAGCTCAAGAGAAGAATCTCTAAAAGTAAATTCTTCACCTGGATCCCAAGGGTGGATTTCAGAGGCTCAGTCAATTCCTGCAATCAGAGTAACATTTTATGCGATGTACATATTACTTACATTTAACCAATCCAGTCCTGTTAATGGTAACGAGGGTCCTGGAAGACTGGAAGAAAGAAGGACGGCTGACGCGAAGAAGAATTTTGTACGAAATCACCTGCCTAAAAAGTGTCAATTTCAGGGCCCCTGCCTGAGCTCAAAAATTCAAGAAAACATGTAGGGGCTCTCTGAAGAAACCTGGGCAGCAAAAAAACTAGAGCTTTGTAGAAACTGGAATTGACTGTCCCAGAGACAAAAGGGACAAGCTTGGACTGCGTACAAATGAATGAAGTGGTGCTGTTACCAAAAGCCTTAATGACCGGCTTGTTTACCATATATAATTTTTTCCCCACATAATACCACACCAAAGAGTCAGCAGAAAGCAGCAGATATTCAGATATTTCTGGTCCAGGTTGCACCCAAATGAGAGTACAGTCTCAACTTAAAATGCACTTAGAAAATGGACTTGCTGTAAGGTTCTGTACTCAGGATCAAATCAGGACAAGACTGAAAACAGTTGCAGCGCCACAAACACGGAAGCCAAGCCTCCTACATCATATTCCTTTCTCTCCAAGATGTTCATCAACATCTGTTCCAATTGACCTGCATGAAAATAGGTCTCTGCTATCAATGGTGAAAATACAATAAAAAGCAAAGTAAAACGAAACAAAACACAACACCTCCCTCAAATTCCCTGTCGTTGTTAGTTGATGTTGAGTCGTTCTGACTCATGGCGACACCACATATGCAGAGCAGAAGTGCTCCACAGGGTTTTCAAGGCTGTGCTCCTTCAGCAGATCACCAGGCCTTTCTTCCGAGATGCCTCTGGGTAGATTCAAACCACCAACCTTCTGGCTAGTAGTTGAGTCCTTCACCATTTGAAACACCTTGGGATGTGTCCTCCAAACCTACCATTCACAAATCCTTTGAAATTCTGTGTAATTAGTGTCTCAAAGTGGTCAAAAGCATGGATTCTGGATTCAGGTTGTGGATTCAGATCCTGGTTCTACCACTTCCTAGCCGTGTGACTTTGGACATGTTAATTTACCTTTCTACATCTTCGTTTCATTATCTAAAAAAGTTATAATAAGCTGAATTATATAAAATGGGTTAACGCTTAAATATGGCTACAAAAGGAGCAATTTTGTAAGGTTTAAACTTATACCTACCTCACAAGGCTGTTTATGAGAATTAAATAAATTAACATATGTACAGAGCTGAGAGCATTGCCTGGCACATAATAAATACTCAATAAACCTATTGTTGTTGCGCTTTTCATTTCGTTCTAGCTTCACCTGTCTGCATTTGACAGAACTCTGTCTCTCTTAGCCCATAGCTAGCCAGATGCCCCGTTCCTGAACTAAACACGCTCCTTTTCTCACTGATGCTCTCAAGGCTATTCCTTATGTACTTTACTGACCCAACTGTATAATCTACCATAGCAATTAAAAAAAAAATTTAGCCACAGAATTCTTCTTCAAAGGGAATGTTACGTGAAGATCAATCCATAAACCAGATAAATGGGGAATCACTCTTTGAAAAGAAGGAGCAAACTCACAAGGATTATCAACTTCCTCATTAACTGTGCACTCCTAACCCTTACACATACAAACAATGGTCCCTGAAACCCTTCTCTGGAATATCTAAGGGAAACTACTCCTCAGTGGGATAAGGTGGTCTTTAGTCCCTTCTCCCCATCTCCCTTTTACCATCCCCCTCCTGACACCTCCTCCCCATACTCCAATCAGGCCAAGGAAGAATGAATCATCACTCTGGACAGAATCTAGGATATTGATTGGGCTGTATTTACTTGTATTACTCACACTCCCCATAACCTTCTGTCAGTTCGTTGTACTGTGGTGGCTTGTGCGTTGATATGATTTGGGAAGCTATGCTACTGGTATTCCAAATACCAACAGAGTCAGTCATGGTGGATAGGTTTCAGTGAAGCTTCCAGACAAGACGGACTAGGAAAAAAGGCCTGGCAAACTGCTTCCAAAAATTAGCCAATGAAAACCTTATGGATCAGCAGAATGTTGTCTAATATATGGTACTGGAAGATGAACCCCCTAATTGGAGGGTACTCAAACAATGGGCTCGAACATACCAATGACTGTGAAAATGGTGCAGGACTGGGCAATGTTTGATTCCACTGTACATGAAGTCACCATGAATTGGGGGATACTCAATGGCAATGAAAAATAACACTCATATTACTGGTTCTGTGATAAAGCTGTGTGTCTTAACACACAGGCTTATGCTTATATGGGCTGGATATTGCTTCACATTTCCCTCACAATTGGCTATTCCAGAAGAGAAAAATCCCAAGATGGAGATTCTGTTATGCAGAGAAGTGAGGCCTTACTCACACCTTGAGGCTAAACTACATGTTTTTTTATGCATATAGCTTTATTAAAGGCCTCCATTTAGGGTACTTAGTAAGAAGTCCACGTGACATAAAAATAGAATTGTATTTATCATTTAGGTATTGCTCCTTGTATATAAACCTCCTGTGGGAAGCTCTCAGGAGGACGGATGATTACTAGGGCTGAGCTGGGATATTTCTGTGAGACCTGGTCAAGTATTACCAAGTTTCCTTAAAGAATCCTCCCTCCTTTCCCTTCCAATGGAAATGTGGATTTTCCCAGGGAACACTACTTCCACTATAAGCTTCTCCTGTACAGGCAACAAATATTTCAGTACTCCATGGACCTTGTATCTACTAGCTAGGTTTTAGCCACCTTTAGGGCTCACTGTTCTGGATTATGACTGTCAACTCATTTGAAAAGATGCAAAATATTACAGGGTCTTTTCTCCCTTTCAGTTTTGATCCCTTTTCCCCTCAACACATTCTCCCTATTCTCACCGAAAAATTCCTACTTACATGCCAAGTTACAATTTTGTGTCACTCCTCTTCCCCCCACCCCAACCAAGTGTCTGTCAGTTTGTCGTACTGTGGGGGCTTGCGTGTTGCTGTGATGCTGGAAGCTATGCCACCAGTATTCAGATACCAGCAGGGTCACCCATGGAGGACAGGTTTCAGCTGAGCTTCCAGACTAAGACAGACTAGGAAGAAGGACCCAGCAGTCTACTTCTGAAAAGCATTAGCCAGTGAAAACCTTATGAATAGTAGTGGAACATTGTCTAATATAGTGCTTGAAGACGAGCCCCCCAGGTTGGAATGCACTCAAAAGATGACTGGGGAAGAGCTGTCTCCTCAAAGTAGAGTAGACCTTAATGATGTGGATGGAGTACAGCTTTCGGGACCTTCATTTGCTGATGTGGCACGACTCAAAATGAGAAGAAACAGCTGCAAATATCCATTAATAACTGGAATGTGGAATGTACGAAGTATGAATCTAGGAAAATTGGAAATTGTCAAAAATGAAATGGGGAACGCATAAACATTGATATCCCAGGCATTAGCTGAAACAGACTGCTATTGGCCATTTTGAATCAGACAATCATATAGTTTACCGTACTGGGAGTGACAATTCAAAGAGGAATGGTGTTGCATTCCTCGTCAAAAACAATGTTTCAAGATGTATCCTGAAGTACAACACTGTCAGTGATAGGATAATATCCATATACCTACAAGGAAGACCAGTTAATACGACTATTATTCAAACTTACACACCAACCACGAGGGCCAAAGATGAATAGAAGATTTTTATCAGCTGCTGCAGTCTGAAATTGATTGAACACACGATCAAGATGCATTGATAATTACTGGCGATTGGAATGCAAAAGTTGGAAACAAAGAAGAAGGATCCGTAGTTGGAAAATATGGCCTTGGTGATAGAAACAATGCCAGAGATCGAATGATAGAATTTTGCAAGACCAACAACTTCTTCATTGGAAATACCTGCTTTCACCAACATAAACGGTGACTATACACATAGACCTCGCCAGATGGAACACACAGAAATCAAACTGACTACATCTGTGGAAGAAGACGATGGAAAAGCTCAATATCATTAGTCAGAACAAGGCCAAGGGCCCACTGTGGAACAGACCATCAATTGCTCATATGCAAGTTCAAGCTGAAACTGAAGAAAATCAGAGCAAGTCCACAAGAGCCAAAATATGACCTTGAGTATATCCCACCTGAATTTAGAGACCATCTGAAGAACAGATTTGACCCACTGAACACTAGTGACCGAAGACCAGACGAGTTGTGGAATGCCATCAATGACATTATACATGAAGAAAGCAAGAGGTCATTGAAAAGACAGGAAAGAAAGAAAAGACCAAGATGGATGTCAGAGGAGACTCTGAAACTTGCTTTTGAGCATCGAGTAGCTAAAGCAAAAGGAAGAATTGATGAAGTAAAAGAACTAAACAGAAGTTTTCAAAGGGCATCTCGAAAAGACAAAGTAAAGTATTATAATGACATGTGCAAAGAGCTGAAGATGGAAAACCAAAAGGGAAGAACACGCTCGGCGTTTCTCAAGCTGAAAGAACTAAAGAAAAAATTCAAGCCTCGAGTTGCAATAGTGAAGGATTCCATGGGGAAAATATCAAATGACACAGGAAGCATCAAAAGAAGATGGAAGGAATACACAGAGTCATTGTAACAAAAAGAATTAGTCGGTGTTCAACCATTTCAAGAGGTGGCATATGATCAGGAACCGATGGTACTGAAGGAAGAAGTCCAAGCTGCTCTGAAGACATTGGTGAAAGACGAGGCTCCAGGAATTGACTGAATATAAGTTAAGATGTTTCAACAAACAGATACGGCACTGGAGATGCTCACTTGTCTATGCCAAGAAATATGGAAGACAGCTTCCTGGTCAACTGACTGGAAGAGATCCATATTTATGCCTATCTCCAAGAAAGGTGATCCAACTGAATGCGGAAATTATGGAACAATATCATTAATATCGCACGCAAGCAAAATTTTGCTGAAGGTCATTCAAAAAGGGCCATAGCAGTATATTGACAGGGAACTGCCAGAAATTGAGGCCAGTTTCAGAAGAAGATGTGGAACCAGGGATATCATTGCTGATGTCAGACAGATCCTGGCTGAAAGCAAAGAACACCAGAAGGATGTTTACCTGTGTTTTATTGACTATGCAAAGGCATTTGACCGTGTGGATCATAACAAACTATGGAGAACACTGCAAAGAATGGGAATTCCAGAACACTTAATTGTGCTCATGAGGAACCTTTACATAGATCAAGAGGCAGTTGTTCGGACAGAACAAGGGGATACTGATTGGTTGAAAATCAGGAAAGTTGTGCGACAGGGTTGTATTCTTTCACCATACCTATTTAATGTGTATGCTGAGCAAATAATCTAAGAATTTGGAGTATATGAAGCAGAATGGGGCATCAGGATTGGAGAAAGACTCATTAACAACCTGCGTTATGTAGATGACACAACCTACAATCAATAAGCAAAGAAAATAACTACCGAATGTCCTGAAGACATCAGACAACATCAAAACACAGAAAAAAGAACAGTCTGGTTCTAGAAGGCAACCAAAATAAAACACCAGATGACTTTCCAGTAGAAGAAAAGGTACTAGAACTACTTGATAGCGAATTCAAATCTCTAATATTCAGAGCTATCCAAGAATTGAACCAAAAAGCAGACAAAAATGAGGAAAAATAGACAAATTCACGTAAAAGGCAGACAAATTCATGGAAAATACAGACAAAAAATGGAATAATTCAGAAAAATAATATAGGAACAAAATGTCAAAATAAATTCACAACTGGAAATCATACAAAATAACAAATAGAAATCCAAAAGATAAACAAGATTTCAGAAATGGACAGTGTTAAAGAAGGGCTGAGGGGCAGGTTTGAAACAGTGGAAGACAGGATCAGTGAAACTGAAGAAAAATACTTGGATATCAGTTTGTTTGAGGAAAAATCAGAAAAAAGAACAAAGAAAAATTAAGAAACCCTGAGAATTATGTGAGATATAATCAAAAGCAGAAATTTGCTAGTGATCGGATTTCCAGAACAGGGGGAGAAAACAGAAAACACAGAGAGCGTCACTGAAGATTTGCTGACAGAAAACTTCCCTAATACCATGAAACATGAAAAACTGAGCATCCAAGAAGCTCAACGAACCACATATAGGATAGACCCCAAAAGAAAATCACCAAGGCATATCATAATCACACTCGCTAAAACCAAAGACAAAGAAAGAATCCTGAGAGCAGCTCGAGAAAAACGAAAAGTCACATACAGAGAGGAAACAATAAGACTAAGCTCTGATTACTTGGTAGAAACCATGCAGGCAGGAAAGCAATGGGATGATATGTATAAAACCTTGAAAGAAAAAATTCCCAACCAAGAATAATATATCCTGCAAAACTCTCTTTCAAATATGATGGTGAAATTAGGACATTTCCAGATAAATAGAAATTAAGGAAAATATGTAAAAACCAAAACAAACTTAAAAGAAAAAAAAAAAAGAATTATTAAATGGAGTGCTTTGGCTTGAGAACAAAAAACATCAGACCACAGACTGAATGTATGATGCAAGATTGCACCAGCCAGATACCAACCCAGAAAATGAACTCTCAAGGATTTACAACTGGGAACAATAAAAGAGGGTATAGACAGTGTAGGTATAGAACTTTGTAATGCAGATGAAGGGAAGGCAATACCAAGTAATAACAGACTGGTTCAAACCTAGGAAGATAAGGGTAAATTTCAAGGTAAGCACAAAGAAAGTTAACAAACATACTCATCAAAATAAAGAAGAAAAACAAAAAATCTCAGTTAAAAAAAACCTACAAAAACAAAAGATATGAAAAAAAAAACCACCAGTCAAAAGGAATTAAGCACAGGAGCGTAAGGGGAACAAAGAAAATGTCAGCACCACAAAAAAGCACTACCACAGGATAGCAATAAACTCACACCTATCAATAATAACACTGAATTTAAAGGGCCTAAATGCACCCGTAAAGAGAGAGTGAAAGGATGGATAAAAAAACAGGCTCCATCAATATCCTATCTATAGGAGACATACCTTAGAAATAAAGACATAAATTTATTAAAAGTCAAAGAATGGAAAAAAATATATCAAGCAAACAGGTACCAAAAAAGAGCAGGAGTGGCAATGCTAATCTCAGATGAAATAGACTTTAAAACAAAATCCACCACAAAAGACAAAGAAAGGCACTATATAATGATTAAATGGATGGTCTGTCATGAAGACATAATCATAATAAATATCTACGTGTCCAGTGACAGGGCTCCAAAATACATAAAACAAACTCTAACAGCACTGAAAAGAGAAACTGACAGTTCTGCAACAATAGTACGAGACTTCAACACGCCACTCTCAGTAAAGGACAGAACATCTAGAAAGAAATTCAACAAACATACAGAAGAGCTAAAAGGTACTATCAGCCAACTTGACCTCACAGACTTATACAGAACACTACCAAACAGCTGCAAAGAACACATTCTTGTCCAATGCACATGGAACGTTCTCCAGAATAGACCACAACTTAGGCCACAAAGCAATCCTCAACAAAATCCAAAACACTGAGATAATACAGAGTATCTTCTCTGACCACAATGCCATGAAAGTAGAAATTAGAAACAGGAAAAGCAAGGAAAAAATCAATTACATAGAAACTGAATAACACCCTGCTTAACAACCCCTGGGTAATAGAAGAAATCGGACAGGGAATAAAAAAAACTCCCAGAATCAAGCAAGAATGAAAATGCATCATACCAAAACCTTAGGGACACAGCAAAGGCAGCGCTCAGAAGTCAATTCATGGCAATAGATGCACACATCAAAAAAGAAGGGACAAAATCAAAAACATTAGTGACACAACTTGAACAAATACAGGAAAAGAAGCAAGATTAGAGCAGAAATAAATGAAATAGAGAATAGAAATACAATAGAAAGAACCAACAAAACCAAAAGTTGGCTCTTTGAAAGAGTAAAAAAATCGACAAACCACTGGCCAAATTGACAAAAGAAAACAGGAGAGGATGCAAATAACCCAAATAAGGTATGAAATGAGGGATATTACAACTGACCCAACTGAAATAAAAAGGATCATAACAGAGTATTATGAAAAACTATATTCCAACAAATTTGAAAACCTATAGGAAATGGACAAATTTCCAGAAACACGCTACCTATTCAAACTAACACAAAATGATGTTGATAATCTGAACAGAACCACAAGAGACTGAAAAGGTAATAATAATATAAAAAACTCCCAACAAAATAAAAAGCCCTAGCCCAGATGGCTTCAATGGAGGATTCCACCAAACATTCAGAGAAGAGCTTACACCAGTACTACTCAAACTATTTCAGAACATAGAAAAGGAAGGGATACTTCTGAATTCATTCTATGATGCCAGCACAACCCTGATACCAAAACCAGGCAAAGACACCTTAAAAAAAAGAAACTTAACAGACCAGTATCTTTCAACTCAGTAATGAAGTCGCGGCTCAGGTTCTTCCTTCAGCCAAAGATTAGAGAGACCCATAAAACAAAACAAGGATTAGAAGGCAGGAGGGAACAGGAAAGCTGGTAATAGGGAACCCAAGGTCGAGAAGGGAGAGTGATGACATATCGTTGTGTTGTTAATCATTGTCATAAAACAGTATGTGTACCAGCTGTTTAATGAGAAACTAGTTTGTTCTGTAAACTTTCATCTAAAGTACTATGCAATTTTTTTTTTTTAATTGGGTTACTACTTTAAAAAATGTAAAGGTGGAGCCAAGATGGCGGAATAGACAGATGCTTCCATGGAGCCCTCTTTACAACAAAGACCTGAAAAAACAAGTGAAATAAGTATCTTCGTGACAAGCTGGGAGCCCTGAGCATCAAAGGCAAGCTTAGACAATGAACTGGGGTGGGGGGGGGGAGGAGGAAGAGGCTGTTCAGAAGCAGAGAGGAGTTACCGGACCTGAATCACCGGGAGCCCTCAGGCACCATTCCTGGAGCAGCTGCGGCAGCGGCGGGCTGGTACTAGCACTCGGCCGCAGTTTCCTCAGGGAGAAGCAGCCAGCCACACAGCCCACTCACACCTCCAGAACCTGAGCAGAAGGGCGCTCTTGGCAAAAGCTAAGTACTTGCGTATATTTTACTTTGCTCCTCCCCACCCTCAAGCCGGCTTCAGCGGCTGAATCCCTAGGCCTGAGATAGACCCTGGTGAGCACCTAGAACCATCCTCCTGGCCTTGGGGAAGGAAAAAATTTGCAACTGGGAGGAAAAGATAATTTGCTAGCTCCATTAACCGGTGAAGCTCAGGACAGAAGCAGCTCCTGTCCAGGTATAAACCGTCCATAGACCTTGAGCACCTTTCTCTTCTGCATGGACCTGTGTGGGCCTATATCAGGAGAATAGGCCCTTGTTGGCAAACTCCAACCATTTCAGCTGTGCGGTGGAGAGGTGGGTGTTTGATGTTTGACATTGCTTTGCCTATTAAACAAGGTTCTCACCTACCCACAACAGGGACCTAAGGACCGGTGGCTCCACTTGGGTCACCCAGCCACCCACAACAGGGGCCCAGGGATAACTGGTACCTCCCAGTCCTTACAAAAAAACTTTGGGTGCCCATGGTCCCTCTGCAGAGCCCACCTACCAGCACGCTCTAGGGAACAGAGACGCGTTTTCCTCAGAGACACTTGGGGGTTGGTTCTCAGCCCCCTGCCTTGTTCAGAGCATGACCCCCTGCTGCAATCAGATACTGGTATATACGCCAATCACCCCTGCCCCTCTAAGACTGTAAGACAGAGCTTGTACCACACACTTGATATCAGCTACCTGGAAACCTGAGCTGAATTCACACAAGAAAACTGAATGGACTCCTAGCTGATATACCTGATAACAGCTCTAGCCAGCTGGGGACAGGACACCAGAGCTCCAAAGGTGAAAATAATCAAGCTAGCTCACTCAAGCAACCCATCGGGGTATACCAAAGCAAAACAAAGCAAGCAGCTACGACACAGTAAGCAAGCATAAACTAATACAATAACTTATAGATGGCTTGAAGACAACAGTCAATATCAAGTCACATAAAGAAACAGACCATGATCACCTTAACAGGCTCTCAAAACAAAGAATCCAGGGATCTTTTAGATGAAAGTGAATTTCTGGAATTACCAGATGCAGAATACAAAAGTTTAATATACAGAACCCTTCAAGACATCAGGAAGGAAATGAGACAATACGCAGAACAAGCCAAGGAACACACAGATAAAGCAACTGAAGAAATTAAAAAGATTATTCAGGAAAATAATGAAAAGTTTAATAAGCTGGAAAAATCCATAGACAGATGGCAATCAGAAATTCAGAAGATTAACAGTAAAATTACAGAATTAGATAACTCAGTAGAAAGTCAGAGGAGCAGAATTGAGCAAGTAGAAGCTAGAATTTCTGAACTCGAAGATAAATCACTTGGCACTAATACATTTGATGAAAAATCAGATAAAAGAATTAAAAAAAATGAAGAAACCTTAAGAATCATGTGGGACTCTATCAAGAGAAATAACCCACGAGTGATTGGAGTACCAGAATAGGGAGGGATAACAGAAAATACAGAGAAAATTGTTGAGGATTTGTTGGCAGAAAACTTCCCTGATATTGTGAAAGATGAGAAGATACCTATCCAAGATGCTCATTGAACTTCACATAAGGTAGATCTTAAAAGAAAGTCAGCACCAAAAAAATAAGAAAGTCACCAAGACATATTATAATCAAAAAAAATTATAATCAAGCTTTCCAAAACCAAAGACAAAGAGACAATTATAAAAGAAAAGCCACCTACAAGGGAGAGCCAATAAGAATAAGCTCGGACTACTCAGCAGAAACCATGCAGGCAAGAAGGCAATGGATGACATATTTAAAAAACTGAAGGAAAAAAATTGCCTGCCAAGAATCATATATCCATCAAAACTGTCTCTTAAATATGAAGGTGAAATTAAGACATTTCCAGATAAACACAAGTTGAGGGAATTCGTAAAAACCAAACCAAAACTACAAGAAATACTAAAGGAGTTCTTTGGTTAGAAAATCAATAATATCAGGTATTGACCCAAGACTAGAACACTGGGCAGAGCAACCAGAAGTCAACCCAGACAGGGAAATCCAAAAAAAAAAAAAACAAAGCAAGATTAAAAAAAAAAAAAAAAAGCCCAACACAGGGTAACAGCGATGTTATTATATAAAAAAAGACAACATTAAAATAATAAAGAGGGACTAAGAAATGTAATCATACACCTTCCATATGGAGAGGAAGATATGGCGATACAAAGAAATAAATGTTAGGTTTAAATTTAGAAAAATAGGGGTAAATACTAAGGTAACCACAAAGGAGAAAAACTATCCTACTCATCAAAATAAAATACAAGGGAAAAATACAGACTCAGCAGAAACAAAAACAACAACAACAAATATGAGGAAAGGACAATATATAAAGAAAATCTACTCAGCACATAAAATCGAGTGGGAAAAAGAAGCTGTCGACGCACAAAAAAAGACATCAAAATGATAGCACTAAATTTATACCAATCCATAATTACCCTGAATGTAAATGGACTAAATCCACCAGTAAAGAGACAGAGAGTGGCAGAATGGATTAAAAAACAAGATCCGTCTATATGCTGCCTACAATAGACACACCTTAGACTTAGAGACACAAACAAACTAAAACTCAAAGGATGGAAAAAATATATCAAGCAAATAACAATCAAAAAAGAGCAGGAGTGACAATATTAATTTCTGGCAAAATAGACTTTAAAGTTAAATCCATCAGAAAGGATAAGGAAGGACACTATATAATGATTAATGGGACAATACACCAAGAAGATACAACCACATTAAATATTTATGCACCCAATGACAGGGCTGCAAGATACATAAAACAATGCTATCAGCATTGAAAAGTGAGATAGACAGCTCCACAATAATAGTAGGAGACTTCAACACACCACTTTTGGTGAAGGACAGGACATCCAGAAAGAGGCTCAATAAAGACACAGAAGATCTAAATGCCACAATCAACCAACTTGACCTTGTAGACATATACAGAACACTTCACCCAATAGCAACTAAGTATACTTTCTTTTCTAGGGCACATGGGACATTCTCTAGAATAGACCACATATTAGGTCAAGCCTTAGCAGAATCCAAAACACTGAAATATTACAAAGCATTTTCTCTGACTATAAGGCCGTAAAAGTGGAAATCAATAACAGGAAAAGCAGGGAAAAGAAATCAAACACTTGGAAAATGAACAATACCCTGCTCAAAAAAGACTGGATTATAGAAGACATTAAGGATGGAATAAAGAAATTCATAGAATCCAATGAGAACGAAAACACTTCCTATCAGAACCTTTGGGACACAGCAAAAGCAGTGCTCAGAGGCCAGTTATCAATAAATGCACACATCCAAAAAGAAGAAAGGGCCAAAATCGAAGAACTATCTCTACAACTTGAACAAATAGAAAGAGAGCAACAAAAGAAACCCACAGGCACCAAAAGAAAATAATAAAAAATTAGAGCTGAACTAAATGAAATAGAAAACAGAAAAACAACTGAAAGAATTAACAAGACCAAAAGCTGTTTTTTTTTTTTAAAAACTCAACAAAATTGATAAACCATTGGCCAAACTGACAAAACAAAAACAGGAGAGGAAGCAAATAACCCGAATAAGAAATAAGATGGGTGATATTACAACAGACCGAACTAAAATTAAAAGAATCATATCAGAAAAACTATACTCAAACAAATTTGAAAACCTAGAAGAAATGGATGAATTCCTAGAAACACACTACCTACCTAAACTAACACAAACAGAGGTCCATAACAAAAGAAGAGATTGAAAAGGTAATCAAAAAACTCCCAACAAAAAAAAGCCCTGGTCCTGTGGCTTCACTGCAGAGTTCTACCAAACTTTCAGAGAAGTGTTAACTCCACTACTACTAAAGGTATTTCAGAGCATAGAAAAGGACGGAATACTACCAAACTCATTCTATGAAGCCAACATATCCCTGATACCAAAACCAGATAAAGACACCACAAGAAAAGAAAATTATAGACCTATATTCCTCATGAATGTAGATGCAAAAATCCTCAACAAAATTCCAGCCAATAGAATTCAACAACATATCAAAAAAATAATTCACCATGACCAAGTGGGATTCATACCAGGTATGCAGGGATGGCTCAACATTAGGAAAACAATTAACGTAATCCACCACATAGATAAAACTAAAGACAAGGATCACATGATTTTATCAATTGATGCAGAAAAGGCATTTGACGAAGTTCAACACTCATTCATGATAAAAAACTCTCAGCGAAATAGGAATAGAAGGAAAATTTCTCAACATAATAAAGGGCATTTATACAAAGCCAACAGCCAACATCACCCTAAATGGAGAGAGCCTGAAAACATTCCCATTGAGATCGGGAACCAGACAAGGATGCCCTTTATCACCACTCTTATTCAACATTGTGGTGGAAGTCCTAGCCAGAGCAATTAGGCTAGATAAAGAAATAAAGCGCACCCAGATTGGCAAGGAAGAAGTCAAAGTATCTCTATTTGCAGATAACATGATCTTATATACAGAAAACCCTAATGAATCCTCCAGAAAACTACTGAAACTAATAGAAGAGTTCAGCAGAGTATCGGGATACAAGATAAACATACGAAAATCAGCTGGATTCCTCTATGCCAACAAAAAGAACATCGAAGAGGAAATCACCAAATCAATGCCATTTACAGTAGCCCCCAAGAAGATAAAATACTTAGGAATAAATCTTACCAGAGATGTAAAAGACTTATACAAAGAAAACTACAGTACACTTCTGCAAGAAACCAAAAGAGACTTACGTAAGTGGAAGAACATACCTTGCTCATGGATAGGAAGACTTAACATTATAAAAATGTCTATTCTACCAAAAGCCATCTATACATTTAATGCAATTCCGATCCAAATCCCAAGGACATTCTTTAATGAGATGGAGAAACAAATCACCAATTTCATATGGAAGGAAAAGAGTCCCTCCATAAGTAAAGCATTACTGAAAAAGAAGAACAAAGTGGGAGGTCCACTCTACCTGATTTTAGAACCTATTATACTGCCACAGTAGTCAAAACAGCCTGGTACTGGTACAACAACAGATACATGATCCAATGGAACAGAATTAAGAATCCAGACATAAATCCATCCACATATGAGCAGTTGATATCTGACAAAGGCCCCAAAACAGTTAAAGGGGGAAAAGACAGTCTTTTTAACAAATGGTGCTGGCATAACTGGATATCCATCTGCAAAAAAATGAAACAAGACCCATACCTCACTCCATGCACAAAAACTAACTCAAAATGGATCAAAGACCTAAATATAAAATCTAAAACGATAAAGATCATGGAAGAATAAATAGGGACAATGTTAGGAGCTCTAATACATGGCATAAACAGTATAGAAAACATTATAAAGAACATAGAAGAAAAACTAGATAACTGGGAGCTCCTAAAAATCAAACACTTATGCTCATCCAAAGACTTCACCAAAAGAGGAAAAAGACTACCTACAGACTGGGAAAAAGTTTTTAGCTATGACATTTCTGGTCAGCGCCTGATCCCTAAAATCTACATGATACTGCAAAAACTCAACTGCAAAAAGACAACACAATTAAAAAATGGACAAAAGAAATGAATAGACACTTTACTAAAGAAGACATTCAGGTAGCTAACAGATATATGAGGAAATGTTCACGATCATTAGCCATTAGAGAAATGCAGATCAAAACCACAGTGAGATTTCATCTCACTCCAACAAAAGGCTGGCATTAATCCAAAAACACAAAATAATAAATGTTGGAGAGGCTGTGGAGAGATTGGAACACTTCCGCACTGCTGGTGGGAATGTCAAATGGTACAACCACTTTGGAAATCGATTTGGCACTTCCTTAAAAAGTTAGATATAGAACTACCATACAATCCAGCAATCCCACTCCTTGGAATATATCCTAGAGAAATAAGAGCCTTTACCGAACAGATATATGCAACCCATGTTTATTGCAGCACTGTTTACAATAGCAAAAACATGGAGGCAACCAATGTGCCCATCAACAGATGAATGGATAAATAAATTATGGTATATTCACACAATGGAATACTACGCATTGATAAAGAACAGTGAGGAATCTGTGAAACATTTCGTAACGTGGAGGAACCTGGAAGGCATTATGCTGAGTGAAATTAGTCAGTTGCAAAAGGACATATATTGTATAAGACCACTATTATAAGAACTTGAGAAATAGTTTAAACTGAGAAGAAAACATTCTTTCTTGATTACAAGACGGGGAAGGGAGGGAGGGTGGGAGGGGGTATTCACTAATTAGGTAGCAGATAAGAATTACTTTAGGTGAAGGGAAAGATAGCACACAATACAGGGGAGGTCAGCACAATTGGACTAAACCAAAAGCAAAGAAGTTTCCTGAATAAACTGAATGCTTCAAAGGCCAGCGTAGCAAGGGCAGGGGTCTGGGGACCATGGTTTTGGGGGATGTCTAAGTCAATTGGCATAATAAAATCTATTAAGAACACATTCTGCATCCCACTTCGAAGACTGGCATCTGGGGTCTTATACGCTAGCAAGCAGTCATCTAAGATGCATCAATTGGTCTCAACCCACCTGGATCAAAGGAAAATGAAGAACACCAAGGACACAAGGTGATTACGAGCCCAAGAGACAGAAAGGGCCATATGAACCAGCAACTACATCATCCCGAGACCAGAAGAACTAGATGGTGCCCGGCTACAACCGATGACTGCCCTGACAGGGAACACAACAGAGAACCCCTGAGGGAGCAGGAGAGCAGTGGGATGCAGACCCCAAATTCTCATAAGACCAGACTTAATGGTCTGACTGAGACTGGAAGGACCCCGGTGGTCATGGCCCCCAGACCTTCTGTTAGCCCAAGACAGGAACCATTCCCAAAGCCAACTCTTCAGATATGGATTGGACTGGACAATGGGTTGGAGAGGGATGCTGGTGAGGAGTGAGCTTCTTGGATGATGTGGACACTTGCGACTATGTTGGCATCTCCTACCTGGAGGGGAGATGAGAGGGTGGAGGGGGTTAGAAGCTGGCGAAAAGGACATGAAAAGAGAGAGTGGAGGGAGAGAGCACGCTGTCTCATTATGGGGAAAGTAATTGGGAGTGTTTTTTTTAGCAAGGTGTATATGGGTTTTTGTGTGAGAGACTGACTTGATTTGTAAACTTTCACTTAAAGCACAATAAAAATTATTTTAAAAAAATGTATAGAATTTTCATATTCCTCTGTTGGAAATGTTGTAAAGAATTTCCAGCAAAAAGAAAAAGATTTAACTTGGTGTAATTTTTATTATTATTATTATAATGAAATGTGCAAAGACCTGGAGTTAGAAAATCAAGAGGGGAGAGCACACTTTTCATTTCTCAAGCTGAAATAGCTAAAGGAAAAATTCAAACCTAGATTTGCAATATTGAGGATTCTATAGGCCAAATATCGAATGATGCAGGAAGTATCAAAGGAAGACGGAAAGAATACAGCCACTATACAAAAAAGAAGTGGTCGATGTTCAGCCATTTCCGGAGGTAGCTTGTGAGCAAGAACTGATAGTACTGAAGGAAGAAATCCAAATTCCACTGAAGACATTGCTGAAGAACAAGGCTCCAGGAATTGGTGGAATATCAATTTTTTCAATAAGTGGATGCAACACTGGAAGCACTCTTTTAGGCTAAGAAATTTGGAAGATAGCTACCTGGCCAACCAACTAGAAGAGATCTATATCTGTGTCCATGTCAAAGAAAGGTGATCCAACAAAATGTGGAAATTATCGAACAATATCAATGTCACATGCGAGTAAAATTATGCTGAAGATAATTAAAAAACAATTACAGCAGTACACCAACAGGAAACTGCCAGAAATTCAAGCCGGATTCACAAGAGGATGTGGAATAAGGGATGTCATTGCTGATGTCAAATAGATCTTGGCCAAAAGCAGAGAATAACAGAAAGATGTTTACCTGTGTTTTATTAACTGTGCAAAGGCATTTGACTGTGTGGATCATAACAAATTATGAATAACATTGTGAAGACTGGGAATTCCTGAACACTTAATTGTGTCCCTGAGGAGCCTGTACATAGACCAAGAGGCAGTCATTCAAACAGAAGAAGGGATACTGTGTGGTTTACAATCAGGAAAGGTGTGTGTTAGGGTTATCTTTTCACCATACCTATTCAACCTGTATGCTGAGCAAATAATACGAGAAGCTGGACTATATGAAGAAGAATGTGGCATCAGGATTAGAGAAAGACTCATTAACACCCTGTGATATGCAGATGACACAACCTTGCTTGCTGAAAGTGAAGAGGACTTGAAGCACTTACTGATGAAGATCAAAGACTACAGCCTTCAGTAGGTACTACCCCTCAACCTAAAGAAAACAAAAATCCTCACAACTTGACCAATATACAACATCATGATAAATGGAGAAAAGATTACAGTTGTCAAAATTTCATTTTACTTGGATCTGCAATCAACGCTTATGAAGTAGCAGTCAAGAAATCAAATGACATATTGCACTGGGCAAATCTGGTACAAAAGACCCCTTTCAAGTGTTAAAAAGCAAAGATGTCGCTTTAAGGACTAAGGTGCACCTGACCCAAGCCATCATATTTTCAATCGCTTCACATGCATGCGAAAGCTGAACAATGAATAAGGAAGACCAAAGAAGAACTGATGCCCTTGAATTACGGTGTTGGCAAAGAATATTGAATACATCATGGATTCCCGGAAGAACAAACAAATCTGTCTTGGAAGAAGTGTAGCCACAATGCTCCTTACAACCAAGGCTGGTGAGGCTTCATCTCATGTATTTTGCACATATTATCAGGAGGGAATGATCCCTGGAGAAGGACATAAAAATATATATATATTTTTATGTCCTTCTCCAGCTTGGTAAAATACAGGGTAAGTGAAAAAGAGGAAGACCCTCAACAAGATGGATTGACACAGTGGCTGCAAAAATGGGCTTAAACATAGCAATGATTGTGAGGATGGTGCAGGACTGGGCAGTGTTTTGTTCTGTTGTACGTAGAGTCACTATGAGTTGGAACTGACTTGATGGTACCTAATAACACCAACCTTACGTTTGAGTATTTTGTTCTGAACGTGGTTTTCTTTACGTTTATACTGGTTGGGGTTTTGTTGAATTTCTTGGATGTATAGGTTGATGTTTTATGCTTAAAAAAAAAAAAAAAAGCTCAAAATATTTCTTCAAATGTTTTTCTGCTGTGTTCTCTATTTTCCTGCCAGGACTCCAATTACATAGTTAGATGATTTGATGTTATCCCTAAGTTCACTGATGTTCTGCATGTATTTAATTTTTTAATCCTTTTATGCACCTCCTATTCAGTTCGAATACTTTCTACTGTTTTTATCAGTTCTTTCTTTTTCAGTGTCCAATGTGCTTCTAAGCCCCTTCTATGAACTTAAAAATAACACATTTTTATTTTTTGGTTATAAAATTTCCATTTGGTTCTTTGGAAAGTTTTCATTTCTCACCTGAAACACCCTCATTGGATCCATCTTTTTAACAAATCATTTAATACACTTAAAAGAATTTCTTAAAGTCTTTGCTTTTTAATTTCAACAGCTGGATCATCTATTGATCTGCTTCTATTGACTATGTTTTCTTTTGATTATGGGACAAATGTTTTGCTTCATATGTTCATATCATAATTTTCTCATGTCATAATTTTTCTTTTTATTACATATAAAAGTAGAACCTGGTGTGTGTGTGTGTGTATACACCAGGTTCCAATGTTGTATATGTGTTTGTTTATTCCCAGAGTTTCCTCTGATGGTTAGGGTGAAAGGCTGGTGATTCATATTCCTCCTAGAGTTGAGTTGAGCTGGGGCAGTGCCACAGCTTTATTTAGATTGAGTTTTCCTGTGATCAGCCCAACTCCCAATGTCTTGTACCTCTTCTGCCAGGTTTTTTTGTCAGTATTTGAGCTGGCAGAGTGTTAGGCTACAATTTCAGATATTTTTGGTTCACCTTTGGATTCAACTCTGGTACAGACCTAAATCCAACACCACAGGAATGTATAGAATGACACGATTCCTCCTTTCCAGCCCCTCCTGTACTGCTACTTCTTTGGAAAATTTTGGCAGGGGATGGGGAAGTGGGGAAGATGAATTGTTGGGTTGAGCAATTTAGTTTTGCTCTCACAGATTCCAATCTTTTCTGCCAGCTTGCTCAGAATTTGTTTTACTATGAGATCCTTTTTTCCCTGTATTAATACCTATTATATCTCCATCTCTTACACTTGGTGATGACCAGAGTACACTCCCCTGTATTCTGTGATTTTTCCAGGCAGTGATCACATTTTCCCCCTCCTCATTAATTTATCTTTGCATCCCTAGAGAGCTTGATCCATAATAAGTGTGCAGCTGCTTGTACTTTGCAGGGTGTTGTGATTCTAATATACTAATATCCAAGTTAAAGAGTTGCTAGACATTTTCATAGAACTTTACAGTTTAGAAGTAAACCATAACATCCACTAAAATAGCCAACTATGATGGTGGGTGACTGAACTGTCACACAGTTATGATTCATTCCTAAAAATTGGCTTCATAGTAGACTTTAACATATCTACAAATGACTACATGACAAAGACCTTTGAGGTTTTAAAACAAACGGTTGAAATAAATTGACAAATGCAATGTCAGTTTAAGGCAGCGGTTTTCATCCTCTATCTGCAAATCCCTTTGAAATGACAGTAAGGATAGAAAAACTCCATTACCCTTCTGAAAAGCCAAAGTACCCAAAGAATGGTGGCATTTCAGGTGGCTAGAAAGCAGTTGGAATGAAATAGCATGAAACAAGAGCAGGAAAGGCTAAAACCCAATAGGTCTTGGAAGAGATTGTTGAAGGGGTGAGAGCTTTCAAGTAAGAACAGTGAGAATAGGGAGAACAGTGATCATGAAGGAAATTAGAAGTCCACCTGAGAACAGCTGGCACACTGGCATGCTGTCCACTATACATGTCAGATGGGTCTGGCAATTACCCCCATCCAAAGCCCAAAGGACTTCTTCCTATACAGAGAGGATGCATGGTCACCTAGGTAGGAATCTGGGTGAACAGTGAGGCTAAAAAGCTAAGCTGAGCAACACCAAGGTAACTTCAGACTTCCACCAGGAGATAAGGAATTAAAAGAAAAAGAGGAAAAGTAGCTCTGTGCAGCAATACAGTACAACGAAGACTTCTACCCCTAAAATAAGGCCTAAAAGGAAACCACCCACTTGACTGTATAAAATTAGAGTTCATAGTTGAAAGATACCAAGAACTAAGTTGTGCCTTTTCTCCTTCCCTCCTAGTGGAGAATAAAGGTAGAATGTCCCATTCTTCAAACGAAGTGTTGGGGGCTCCAAGAGACTCTCTTGCAGAGACCATGGTTATTTGTAAGAAGGAAGACGCAATCTGTTCTTTAGTCGGACATTAGTTTAGTACATTGCCCTTACTGACCTATCTTTTGTGCTCTTTTGAGTGTGAGAAAATAAACTGGGGAGAGACAGCAGGTGAAGAGAGGGCCAGCAGTGAATCAACCTACCCTTGATACACTCAATGTAGCAAAAACATGTGAGTTTTGTGTGACTCAACTGACCAGGGCTAGTGTGGTCTTGCCAATACTCCATCCTAAAAGGTTATCTGCCAAGAAGCTGGGATGGGGACTGCAGGTAGAACCTGGGGGAGACTGAGGCATCGGAAGAACTTAAGCCAAATAGGGGAACACTGAGTCAGGTGGAGCCCTACAGGGCTTTCCATAGAACTCACACATGGCACCATCGTGTGGTTATGGGACAGGAAACATGAATAAGGTATGCCTGAAGTAATGATTGTACCCTTTCATGAATACACCCATGAGTGTTCAAAGTGTTTAACAAGCTGGTTACACAGAAGTTTCTCTCTCCTACGATAAACTATAAGCTCTTAGATGCCAGGGCATATGTCTGTCTTGCTTCCTACTCTATTTCTAGCACAGTATCTGGCATTTAATGGGTCTTAGTGTGTTATCTTGTATCAATACACAAATAAACTAGGATGTCCCACTTCTCCTGCACCTTCTCCCCAACTTTATTTTGCTCCTAACACTCATCTCATTTGATGCATGATATATTTACTTGTATATTTGGTTACTACCTATCTGTCCCATGTAACATGAGCTCTAGGAAAGCGTTGGCTTTGTTTACTGTGTTTCTCAGGGGCCTAGAACAGTGCCTGACACCTAGTATGTGCTCAAGAAATATTTATGGAATGAGCTCTTTGACTGAATGCCACCCTCAGACACAGAATATGAAAATGTGGAGGGAGGACAGCTAAAAAGATACATTCACGGCAAACATGTGCTATGTATTTAGAGAGAGAGAGATGGATAGATAGATACTGGTGGGTTAACTCCAACTTATAGAAATCCAACATACAACAGAATGAAACATTTCCTGGTCCTGTATCATCTTCAGGGCTGCTGGTATTTTTAAGTCCATTGCTGTGGCACTGTGCCTGTTCATCTCACTGAGGATCTCCCTCACCCCTGCTGGCCCTCTACTTCACCAAACACAATGTCCTCCTGAAGTGATTGGCCCTTTCTGATGATGTGCCCAGAGCAGGGAAGCCAGAAAACGTGCGGTGATCCACAGGGTTTTACTGGCTAATTTTTGGAAGTAGATCGTCTTTCTTCCTAGTCTGCCTGAGTCTGGAAGCTCTGTTGAAACCTATTCACTAAGAGTGACTCTGCTTGTATTTGAAATATTGGTGGCATAGCTTCCAGGATCACAGCAACATGCAAGCCACCACAGTACGACAAACTGACAGAAAGTTAGTGGTGTATTTTGGTAGTGCAGATAAAATTGAGGCAGCAGAGAAATTTTACGTTAAGTAAGTTTTGAAAATGAATCATGAAGCTGCCCCAAAAGGCCTTTCTTAAAAAAGAATCCTGTAAATTTGAACATATATCTTTAAACAGACACCTTCCCCACAAATTTTTAAAAATTGTACACATAGTAATAATTTATTGTATGCCAAAGATAAAGGAAGAAACAATGCCTGATTAACAGGATAAGAATCTAAGAAGTTAGCTGAACACTAAATATTTTTAAAACCAGTTGAAAACACATTTAAAAATTGGCTAAAATGAAACCTTACATAGCAATGGCTCGATCTGCTTAAGGAGATACAGGAGATTTAGTGAATATTAGTTTGGAGAGATAATTTTTTTTTTTTAAGTTTAGAGTGCAAAATAATACAGCCTTATCTTGAAACTGTTGCTGTTAGTTGGCATCAAGTAGGTTCCGACTTATAGTGATCCTACGTACAACACAACAAAATATTTCCTGATCCTGTGCCATTTTTACAATCACTGCTATGTTTGAGCCCATTGTTGTAGTCACTGTGTCAGTCTATCTCATTGAGGGTCTTCCTATTTTTTGCTGACCCCAAACTTTACTAAGCATGATGTCCTTCTCCAAGGACTGGTCTCTCCCAATAACATATCCAAAGTACATGAAATGAAGGCTTGCCATCCTTGATTCCAAGGAGCATTCTGGCTGTATTTCTTCCAAGGCAGGTATGTTCTTTCTTCTAGCAGTCCATAGCATTTTCAATATTCTTTGCCAACACCATAATTCAAATACATCAATTCTTCTTCAGTCTTCCTTATTCATTGTCCAGGTTTTGTATGCATATGAGGCTATTGAAAACACCATGGCTTGTAAAAGATACAACCTTAGTCCTCAAGGTGACATCTTTGCTTTTTGTCACTTTAAAGAGGTCTTTTGCAGCAAATTTGGCCAATGAAATCCATTGTTTGATTTCTTGACTCCTGCTTTCATGGATGTTGATTGTGGATCCAAGTAAAATGAAATGCTTGACAACTTTGTTTCTCCATTTATCATGATGTTGCTCATTTGTCCCGTTGTGAGGATTTTTGTTTCTTTATGTTAAGGTGTAATCCATACTGAAGGCTGTAGTCTTTGATCTTCATCAGTAAGGCTTCAAGTCCTCTTCACTTTCAGTGAGCAGGTAGTTAATGAGTCTTCCTCCAATCTTGATGCCCCATTCTTCTTCACGGAGTCCAGCGTCTTGGATTATTTGTTCAGCATACATTTTGAATAAGCATGGGGAAAGGATACAACCCTGATGCACACCTTTCCTGACTTTAAACCACGCAGTATCCCCTTGTTCTGCTTGAACAACTGCCTCTTGTTCTAAGTACAGGCTCTTCATGAGCACAATTAAATGTTCTGGAATTCTCATTCTTCACAATGCTATCCATAATTTGTTATGATCCACACAGTTAAGTGTCTTTGCATAGTCAATAAAACCCAAGTAAATATCTTTCTGGTATTCTCTGCTTTCAGCCATGATCCATCTGACATCAGTAATGATATCACTTGCTACACATCCTCTTCTGAATCTAGCTTGAATTTCTGGCAGTTCTCTGTCAATGTATGGCTGCAGGTGCTTTTTTAAATTATGTTCAGCAAAATTTTACTTGTGTGTGATAATAATGATATTATTTGATAATTTTCGTATTCTGTTGGATCACCTTTCTTCGGACGGGGTATAAATACGGATCTCTTCCAGTCAGTTGGTCGGGTAGGTGTCTTCCGAATTTCCTGGCCTAGATGAGTAAGCGCTTCCAGCACTGCATCTGTTTGCTGAAACATCTCAATTGGTATTCCGTCAATTCCTGGAACCTTGTTTTTCAACTATGCCTTCAGTGCATCTTGTACCTCTTCCTTCAGTCCCATCAGATCTTGATCATATGCTACCTCCTGACCAATTCTTTTTGGTACAGCGACTCCGTATACCTTCCATCTTTTTTTTGATGCTTCCTGCATCGTTTAGTATTTTCCCCATAGAATCCTTCACTATTGCAGCTCCAGGCTTGAATTTTTTCTTCAGTTTTTTCAGTTTCAGAAATGTTGAGCATGTTCTTCCCTTTTGGTTTTCATTCTCCGGGTTTTGCACATTTCATTATAATACTTTGTCTTCTCGAGCAGCCTTTTGAAATCTGTTCAGCTTTTGTACTTCATCTTTTTTTCCTTTTGCTTTAGCTACTTGACTTTTGAAAGCAAGTTTCAGAATCTCTTTTGACATGCATTTTCATCTTCTCTTTGTCTTTTTAATGACCTCTTTTTTTCTTCCTGTATGATGTCCTTGACGTCATTCCACAACTCATCTGGTCTTTGGTCATTAGTGTTCAGTGAGTCAAATCTGTTCTTGAGGTGGTCTCTAAATTCAGGGGGACTTGTTTCAATTTTCTTCAACTTAATCTTGAACTTGCATACGAGCAATGGATGGTGTGTTCCACAGTCAACCCCTGGCCTTTTTCTAACTGATGATATAGAGCTTTTCCATTGTCTCTTTCCACAGACGTAGTTGATTTGATTCCTATGTATTCCATCTGACAAGGCCCATATGCAACAGTCACCATTTATGTTTTGAAAAAAGGTATTTGCAATGAAGAAATCGTCGGTCTTGAGCAATTTTATCACGTGGTCTCCAGCATGGTTTCTATCACCAAGGGCATATTTTCCAAGTACCAATCCTTCTTTTCTTTGTTTCCAGCTTCCACATTCCAATCACCAGTAATGATCAACGCATCTTGATTACATGCTTGGTCAATTTCAGACTGCAGAGGCTGATAAAAATCTTCAATTTCTTCATCTGTGGCCTTAGTGATTGGTGCGTAAATTTGACTAATAGTCATATTAACTGGTCTTCCTTGTAGCTGTATGGATATTCTCCCATCACTGACAACGTTGTACTTCAGGATAGATCTTGGAATGTTCTTGTTGACCATAAATGCAATGCCACTCATGGTCAATTTGTCATTTCCGGCATAGTAGACCATGATTTTCTGATTCAAAATGGCCAATACCAGACCATTTCAGCTCACTAATGCCTAGGATATTGATGTTTATGTATTCCATTTCATTTCTGATGATTTCCAATATTCCTAGATTCATGCTTTGTACATTCCACGTTCCTATTATTAATGGATGTTTGCAGCTGTTTCTTCTCATTTTGAGTTGTGCCACATCAGCAAACGAAGGTCCCGAAAGCTTGATTCCATCCATGTCATTAAGGTCAACTCTACTTTGAGGACTCAGCTCTAATAATATACTTGTAATATGTATTTGCTCAGAATATTTCTTGACTCATAGCCCTTCCTCCGTCTTGCTCTTGGAAGTGTGCCAAGACATAAGCAAGGTAGGGAACTGTACCTTTCTCCAGTTTGTGACTGTCAGAATGAGCCAGTTTTAGATTATTTCTAAACAGGACTGTGGATTGCCTCTGTCAGGGGCACTGCCAATCACAATGTGAATAACAAATTTAGTCTTTCAATATCTGTCCACTAGAGAGAAAAATACAACCCAGTGCCCGTCGAGAGAGAAAAATACAACCCAGTGCCCGTTGAGAGAGAAAAATAGTGATGTTAAACTCTTACTTCATAGCTCTGAGCTTTATGTAACAAAAAGAAGTTGGTGTTAACTGCCATCGAGTTGGCCCCTAACTCACAGTAACCCAATGCACAACAGAACAAAACATTGCCTGCTCATGCTCCATCCCCAGGATGCTTGCATATCCAACCATTGTGATCCATAGGGTTTTGATTGGCTGATTTTTGGATGTAGTTTGCCAGACCTTTCTTCCATGTAACAAGTATCTTTTCCATTAAGCAATCAACAATATAGTGAGCCTATGATCTAGCTCTTTCCTTTCCCCCGTCATCATCTAATTAAACTGCAGCCAACATGAACATAGTGGTTCTCATCCTGCTGGTCAAAAGGTGGGATTAAGGCATGAGCACGAGTCATGTACGTCACCATGTTTCTTTCAATCAAAGAGAGTGGGTAAGTGGAAGAAACTTCCTTGAGATTTTGCTCGCTGTTCCTTAGATTCTTAGTGATAAGCCTCAGGGCAAAGCTGGGACTTCAGGAACACCTATTTTAATAACCACACTTCCTAAAACACGCACTCTGACATCTTCAAGGTGTTGTTTCACCACGCAGGAAGTGAACTAGAAAAAGAATCTGCAAGTGGTAATTTCTACAGTAATAGATTTTGATGAATATTTTTTCAAAATGTTCTGCTGATGCTTGACATTGTAATGAATCATGCCAGATTACATCAATCATGTTGTGTCACTTAAAAAACAACAACCCCAAACCACAATGTGGCTGCTGAAGATGGAGTATAAAGGGCCATAGTTAGGAGATAGTCCCTTTTTAGAAAGAAAAAATACTGCAAATACTTATTGCCCAGTTACCAAGTTAAGAAAGGCTTTTAAATTCCCTCCAAGAGGAAGACATTCAAGAACAGTTGCATACTTAATTTTTTAAAAAATGAGATATATATTGCAGAAAAAGTATCATCTAGAAATAACATTTAAACCATGTGTTTTACATATTTACAAACTCTGGGACCATTCTCAAAAAACTGTCAATTCTTTCCAACTTGAACACAATTCTAAGCTCATTAACTAGGTGAGGCAGGTAGAAACATTTTGACATAGAAATTAGCTTGCACCTAATTAATCTACCTGGAACAGGAAAATCTACCTCTGCCTCTACCTGGATGGGATAGATGAAATTATACAGAAGGTTTTTATATCACCTTTCACATTCCAAGGGAAGATCCCTGTTAGTTGGACCCACTTAAGTTACATTTCTACAGGATGTCCACGCTCTCAGAATCAAGCAGCATTTCCTTCAACATCACTTCAATGGTTATTTAACTCCACTTGCTCTTGTTTTGCCCCTAGTAGAAATAGAATGACATCTCCCGTATTATATTTTTGCTTCTCTAAAACTATTGTTTTCAAACTCCTCTAGCCCAAGAACTCCCTCATCAAATAAAATGTGAATATATAGAACAGATGAAAACTGCTCAGGTTGAAGGGGGTATAGGTAGTACTCAAGTCCTTCTTAGGGGAATGTACCTCCCTGATCTTGTCGGTCTACAAGAAACACATAGAGTCTAGTATGCCAGCTACTGTTTCATCTGCTTTCTTTTACTGAGGCCCAGCTTCCTGATAATAATTTTTGCTATTCTTTTCTGTCCCTTCGCCCTTGCATTTTCATATGTACAGCCTCGAACTGAAAAGTGTTTTTATAAAATAATGCTGAAATTCTGATTCCAGAATGCCATTGACAAATAATCTGGTTAATTTAACATGACTGGTCTACTCTTCATATTGTTAACTATGCTTGGTAATATATTTGGGACACGGGTATCTCCATCTGTTTCCAAAAGTTTGTGGTTATTTGAAAAATTTTGGAAGTTTATTAAAAATTCTTTTGCTATGTTTTTAAAACTCTAAGCTGATATATCAAATTCTTGGATTTTGTACCAGAAGAGTGAACAAATTAGTTTTAGAAGCAATACAACCAGAAAATTCCTTAGAAGGAAGGATGGTGAAACTTCAGCTTACTTACTTTGGAAATGTTATCAGGAAAGACCAATCACTAGAAAAGGACATCATGCTTGGTAAAGCTGAGGGTCAGCAAAAACAAGGGAAACCCTCAGTGAGATGGACTGACACAATGGACACAGCAATGGATTTAAATACACCAACAATCGTGAAGATGGTGCAGGACCTGGCAACTTTTCGTTCTGTCATACATAAGGTTGCTGTGAGTCAGAGCTGACTCAATGGCAACTAAAAATGACATACATGGTGGCAACCATTTTAATATTTGCCAGTGGGAAAATAGGAAAAAAAGAAAGCAATCTGTGTTAATTTGGCACGCAGAAAAGGAAAAAGAAGCCTGCACGTTTACTGAGTATTATGGAGTAGTGAGGGGTACATGTGGAATGTGGACTGTGGAAGGTGCCTAGAGATCAAAACCCCATCTCTAAGCCTCAGTTTTTCATCTGTAAGATGGGAATATTAATAGTACCTACCTGCTAGAGTTATTGTGAGGACTAAATGACATGGCACACCTAAGACAGGCCTCACTCGTGGCAAACACTTATATGTCATCTATATTTTATACCCTGTTAGGGGAAAACAATATATCTACTGTAGTTTTTACATGCTATTTGAAGATTTTCAAGGTTTAAGAATATAGCTAAAATTTTATTTCTAGTCTTTTTTAGTTTAAGGAAACTCAACCAATCTTAATCACAGACTTTTATTAGAGGATCAAAACACAATCTAAAAATAAGTGATAATATTCTCATTCGTGACTTGTAGAAATATAGGAAGAGAGGCGAAACAGTTTGACTATGAGCCCTGGTTAAGAAAATGCCTGATTCTTCATACCTCTCCCTTTAACCACTAGAAAATATTTACTCTGCAAAGAGAGTTTTCCCCTGTTATTGTATCTCTTGGAGCTTTGACCTTTGGGCATTGGCTGGTAAATTTTTTGGATTGTCTTCAAATGACTGGGATAAATTCTGGCTTGAAACTGAAAGTTGGACAAACCAGAAATCCTTCATGGTGAATTGTGGCCTGGGGCCCTCGTAAAACTTCTCAAAGAACATCACAAACAATTTAGCACCTGCTCTCACTTGCTGGCTTCAGGAAAAGTGGTGGTGTGTCAGTGGGTGGGGGCTGATAATTTACAAAGGGCTGCTTCCACTACCCAAGTCTTGCGACATGTGAAACCAAGTCACATGGGAAGGAGACAGAACAGAACGTGGACTGCTTTGAGGACGGTTGGCCATCGCCAAGGAAACTGCTCCCTTGGTAACGGTGCTCAATACAGCTGTCTAGTTGAATTTCTAAGCCTCACATACTCACTACCACGGGAAATATATTTTAAAACACAAACACATAGGAAAAAACAAAACGCAAAGACAAAATAATGGAGTGGATAAGGAATCCTTTGCCTTTATAGCAAAGTTGTTAGGATGGAGTTACTGTATTCAGCAAAATGTGTTTTAGGGTGTTAACTCATAAATGAAACCCCGAATGTCCCCAGTTTAAGCTAGCCATAAAACGAAACAAATCTAAACCAGATAATCATTGCATTTATTATTCGCAACATACGCGGATTTTAACGCTTCACAAAAGTATTTGTGGGGTGTTTATTTCAAATATTGAGCACTCCCAAGTACAGTTAAGCTAAAGCTTGTATAACTTTATTTTAAAGAGAGATGTGGGCAAGAGTGAGGGAGATATAGATAAAGGCCAGTGTGGGAGAGAATTATAAGATCTATCAGAATTGAAAAGCAACTCTGAAGTAAAAACCTAGAATGGTAGAAAATCATGATTCTGTGCAGGAAAATTTGATTTCTCCACAGCTCTTCAGGAACATAACAACATAAGGGAGGAATAAAAAATTAAACTCATTGCCGTCAAGTCAATTCCAACTCATAGCGACCCTACAGGCCACAGTAGAACTTCCCCATAGGGATTCCAAGGAGTGGCTGGTGGGTTTCAGCTGCCGACAGTTTGGTTAGCAGCTGCAGCTCTGAACCACTGCACCACCAGGGCCCCAAGTGAGGAATAGCTACACCGAATTGCCATTTACTTTGAGAGACTACAGAGACAGAGTGCTCAATTTCAAACTTTAAAACATTCGAGTAAAGACGGAAACAAAAATCTTAATACACATTACCTATGTGAATTTATGGAAAGCTTGCTGTTTCCATGAAAACGATATCTGAATGACAATTAACACAATGAATGAGACCTTCATTGAAATCATAATTGGAAGAATTTATCGGCAGAAGGAAGGGTGCAAATTTCAAGGGTCTTTGGCAATGAAACACCTATACTAATATCAAAGCCTAAAGAGATAGAGAAAATACATGTGATGTTAGATGTATTTTATATTCTGAAAACACTAGACAATATTAGAGAATTGATATAAGCTGTTGGGTTATAGTTTCAGACGTACCTTCAACAAATAAATGGTACTTAATAAATTCTTGATGTACTTTTTTTACGTCTTAATGGGAAGCATTTTGACAATGTTGGTTGTGGCAGAGCTATCATTATCTGTGCATCTCAGGAAAACTTGCTGTAAAAGTGGAGATAATAGTAGATCATTGTTTTAAGAACATTAATGCTCACAATGGCACAGAGATAGTATCTGGAAAAATCAAAACATCTACAACTGCATCAAAAACTAATTCAATAGAGTTGGATTATAAATATGAAGAAATTTTAGGAATACTTTAGCCAATTTATTTTAGTTATGTTTTACTTTTTATGTTTGCACCGTCTGAAATATGATAAAAAGAAATCTGTGTCTAAGTCTTAAACTGCTCTTTTGATAAGGAGAGAATAAAAAGCCTAGGTGATAAGAAAGCACTATGTCATCCTTTAAGCAGCAGTGTTTTGACTTTCTTAGTGATAAGTAAAAAATGTTGTGTCTTACAACTGATATTATCTTAGATTCGATAAAATACAGGTACAAGCTTAGGTGTTACCTGTCATTTTCTAAGAAGCGAGAGAGGCTGAGATGGAAATCCTGACCAAGAAGGACACTAACCACCACTCTCCCCTCACAAGAAATTAAAAAAACGTGAATATCATAAAAGATATTTAATGAATCACTCAATAGTAAAGATAAAAGTACAAAGTTGGTAAGCACTTCTCTATGGCAAAACATGCCACCATTAAACCAATGATTCAATTGATTTTATAGACCACCTTGTGTTTAATCTTAGCCTGCCTTTGGCACTTAGTTTGAAATCCAATTCAATGTCCGCTTTGTACATCAAAGAGCAAAATAGACCCATGCCACATATTTTCTCAAAGGAGAGGGGAGAAGAACTTGAGTTAAAAGAGAAAAACTTTCCCAAAGAGTGAGGTTGATGTAGCTGCATTAGGCAGAGTAACACTACATTTTGGCAGTTCCATAGAACAGCTTGATTTTTTTCTCAGGTAAATTATTCTTCAGGAATACCTTCAACGTCAAGACTAAGAAGTTGTCTTTACAATACTGCCAGTCAGTTATTATACATGTTCTCTTTCAACTGTTTTATCTACCAGGATCTTTTTGTGCCGGTTGATTGAAAAGTCAACCTGCATGCCTGGAGTTTTCCTGATCTGACAAAATCTTGGGAAGCATTGAAGGAGAGGCTTCTAATTTCATAGTTACATCACTCCATTTGAGATTCCATTGCAATTCAGCAGCAGATAATACCAATTCCAACTCTATAGTGTAAGTTCCATTTTGTAGAAAGCTATTTTTATTTTGGCATGTTAACTAGTACAATATAAAAATGAAAAATCCTAAAGTGAATATGAAAATCTGAATACACTCCAGCTGATTCTTCAAAGTTCATTTTCAAAATGTACTTGTTTTGAGATTCTCTGAAGTAGGAAAACTGTATTTACCAAACCATGTAGCACATTCCTAGACAGACACAATACCACTAAATCAGTCCATTTAATGTTGGCGCTTGCCTTACTAGGAAAGTTTGGATTTTGAGCCCTGTTCTTCTTTCCTCGTCACTAATATAGTTGTTGGAGTACCCAGTGATTGTCAGAAAATATTAGTTATCCTACTTTCTTGTAGCAGAAATGATATGCAGCAAAGGAAGGTCACATTTCCAAGCCCGCCTTGCAATCACTGGGCTCCTCTGATTATGTTATGCCCAACTGAATGAGGAGACAAGTGATATATTCACTGCCAGGCCCTTACCCCTCTCTTTGCTTTTTGGGTGGTAGATACTAAGGATCCAGAGAGGACGCTGAGACTTAAGGGAGCCTAGGTCCCTGTATAACTGTGGAGCAGAGAAACCCACCACTTCCAATCCATATTTTTCTGTGCCATGAGTAAAACATAAATCTCTGTCATGTTAAACTACTAAAATACTGATACTGTTTGTTATAGCAACTAAGGTTACTTAACCTGATCAGTAAAGATAGTGTAATAATTAGAGAAGTCCCCAACTCTATTCCTCAGGAGCTCCATCAAATATAACACCATATCACACCATATTCATGGCCAAAGCAAAACATAATCCAAATGTATCTAGACATTTGTTCCCTCACCACACAAATATTTTTGAGCATATTTGATATAAGCAGGGGAGCCCTGGGGTGGCACAGTGGTTAAGAGCTTGGCTGCTATTCAAAAGGTCAGCAGTTTGAATCCACCAGCTGCCCCTTGGGGACCCTGTGAGGCAGTTCTACCCTGTTCTATAGGGTCAGTAGGAGTTGGAATTGACTCATCAGCAACGGGTTTTATGATACAAACAGTAGGATATGTTCAGGACATACACTAATGAGACAAACATGGTTCTTGTCCTCATGGAGCTTACAGCCCAGAAGTAACCAACGCATAATAACGTACAAATGTAAAGTTATAACGGGGGCCATTTCTCCAACACAGGGAATTAAGAAGATACCAACACAAAAATAGAAGTATTTGCCTTAATTAGAGAGGGGCTCATGAGTAGAGTTTCCAAGCTGAGGGGACAGATAAGCAATTACTGCGTAGAAGTCAGATGACAGGACACAAAAATGAAAGAGGGTCAGAGTGGGTGGTGTAAAGAGAGAGAGAGAGAGAAGTGTAACACAGTGTAAGATAAGGCTAGGGGAGACTAAAAAGGGAGACTACAAGGGCCAAAATAGGCTGGAGGAAGGGTTTTACTCTTCATCCAGATACCAGAGGATGTGCGCACAATTGGGCCTGCCTTTTGCCCTTTGAAAAAGACCACATTGGCTGCCTCACAGGGGAATGGACTGGAAATTAACGTGCACGTGTATTTACATGAAGAGAAACGATTTATTTTGATGAGACTTGCCTATCAATAGACCTCTATCGCAGAAAAAAAAGGGAAATATGAACACAGCTCAGCATTAGAAAAGTTTTGGGGATTGGATGGTTGATGTTTTGGTAAGCTTTAGTGACTTTTAATTTTGTGCTGTTTGTTTCTTTTACAACTATGGCTCATCTAGGAGTTCCATTTGGCAAGTTTGAGACAGGAAGCATCTGTCTTGGCCACTGAAAATATCCAAAGCAATCAAAATGAGAGCTAAATCTGAGACTGGTTTGAAAGAGATCTTTGTCATCAGTGGCCCTGGCACTCGATCCCATTTAGGAACTTAAACATCACTCATTTATACCAGCCACCTAGGGGAGACACCCTCACCCCCAACCCACATAAAAGGCATTGGGATTCCCTGACTCCCAGTACTTGGAAGACATTATGACATCTCCTTTTCCCCACAGAATTTATGAAGAGTTATGCCCAAGGCATGAAAGAAAAAGGCCTCCTAAGCCACCCTCTGTGATTTACCTCGATTTCTAACATCTATATCTTTTGTGGATTGAATTCTGTGTCCCCCCCCCCGCCCCCAAATTGAAGTTCTGGCCCTGGTACTGGTAGATGTGATCTGTTTGGAAATAAGGTTTTCAATTGCTATGTTAATCAGGTCATACCAGAGTAGCAAAAAACCAAATCAAACTCGTGGCTGTCGATTCGATTCTGACTCATAGCAACCCTGTAGGATAGAGTATAACTGCCCCATAAGGTTCCCAAGGAGCAGCTAGTAGATTCAAACTGCTAACTTTTTGGTTAGCAGCCAAGCTCTTAACCACTGCCCCACCAGGGTTCGAATACACCACCAGGACTCCTAGCAGAGCAGGGTGAGTCTTGAACCTAATCATCCTGTGTTACAAAACGAGCAGAACAGACACACACAGGGGAAGACAGATGCAGGAACATCAAGGAACACCAAGGAGCTCTGGGGGCTGCCAACAAGGAAGGACCTCCCTATACAGCCACACCCTGAATTTGGACTTTTAGCTTCCTGAACTATGAGAAAGAAATTTCTGTTCTTTAAAGCCACCCACTTGTGCTCTTCTTTTTGTTGTGGAAGCACTAGGTGAGTAGAACTATGTCCATCTACCTCAGAATATCTCTCAGTCCCCAGCTGATATCTTGAGTCTTTCATACAGATTTTTTTTTCCTCCTGTGTATATGAAAAGTACTGATAAAGAGGCTTATGATAAATAATCACCTTGAGATGTTTCCTGTGTAATACTATTTCTTGCCCTTGTGATTTGGGCTGTGGAGCCAAGCAATCATACCTTCCCAACCACATAAACACCACTGCAGGTTTCTACTGGCCTCCTCTCCTTCAGGCATGCTGGACGCTCAGCCCTTTGTTGCTTTTTGTTTGTATGCAAACATCACCTTTCCAAAGCAATAGACATAGAATGCCAAATAACCACCCTGCATTAAGATGCTTCTAAAAGGTCTTTTCCCTGTAAGCAATGCTGATCAACCTTGAGTAGTTATTTTCTAGGGCACAATTGTACAGCTTCAAAGTCAGGCTGTTAAATTTGGTCGTATTAACTTTTGAGTCATTTAGTTTAGGGAGCAACAATTTTCTTAAAACTCTTATAATTACATTTGGACAAGTTTGCGCGTAGGACCACAAGTCCATCAGCTTATTATAACCACGGCGCATTTCACACACCATCTTCATTATCTTGTGCTAAAGAAGAGAGCACACACTCTTCTCTGGGTAATTTTAGATTGGCCACTGACACACTCTGCAGTGTTTATAAAGAAAACAAAACTTGGATGTTGGCCCTTTTAATTATAACTGGCAGAATCGCTACACCCAAAAATCACATAATCTCTTCACCATATTATATCTTTGAAGACATCTGCTTGCAAAGCAGTAACAAGGAACTTGAAATCTAAAAACAAACTTTAGACTAGATTGATTGGTTTGGCGAGCCATGTTTATGAAGAGTTGATGTATTCTGAAGGATATATTCCTGAACTTCAGGAAAAGTTTAAAATACGCTATAATAGAACTACATAAAGCTGTTCTTGCTCTGGACATGTGGATTAAAGGCCACGTTTCTACTATTGCTGAGGAAAACCTACTAGCCTAATGGAAGATACCATAAATTTCTCCAGTCATTTTTGCATTTTTGTTAGTTTCCAAACAAGCATTTAGATGACTAAACATTTTGATAAACTCCGTACGCTATGTCACCTGACAAAGGATCATCACTTAAGTTGCTATGTCCCAGGTGCTTTATATAATATTTTGAAGACAGTCGAGAATCCTGAACATTCCACCACAGAAGCTGATCTATGACATTACCTTGACTAGTCATCAACTCTCTCGATACAGATTTGGGATGTGATCTGAGCCTGTCTTTGAGTAATTACACTGTGGTCGTAGTCACTAACCTTTGAACAGATCCATTTTACAGCTCTGAGAGTTCCTAAATACTTGTATGTAACCTTGATGATAAAATGGAACAATTTATGGTTGTCTGTGTTCTGCACATGAGTGAGAATCTTTCATTTCATAGGTGACTTGTACATGTGTATTTGAATTAAGAATATAAAAAACCCAATGCAAAGGCCTGAATTTGTTGCCAAAGTAAAATTGCCTACATCTTATGTAGTCATGAATTTCATAAGGTCCCACCCTCCTTCCATGACTCCAGCCAAAGAGTCTGTTTTTCCTTCCCTAACACAGTGTTTTCTGGAACCCAGGACTAGTTGTTAAATGGTAACATGACTTAAGAAGGCTGCTTGAAAAGTGAAAGCAATCTCATTGTGCTGCATCAGTTCAACCCAGATGACTAACAACTTTCAGCCCTTTAAAATCTCCAATTGAACAAATATTTACTGCTCAGTTAGTAGGTCTGTGTTAAGACTCTTAATCCAAAATTACTTTGCTTGCGGTAATGTGTTGGACATCGCTTATGTCTTAGACAAAGTGATCTTTTCCCCGAAAGTTAAAAATAGCACTTATAAATAGGTACGTTGCCTAACAATTATGATATTATGCAAACAATTTTTTTAACTGTCTAAAGTGCTCTAAAGCTCCACAGATGTTGACGTTTGTCATTCTAACACTAATTTTATTAGTCCAAAGTATTATTTTCCAAATGTTTTTCCGAGAAGCACGGAATAACTGCTGTTACCCCAGAGCACTGAACTATTAACTGTTAATGGCAGGAGAATTTCCAGGTTCCAGTATTTCAGCTGCATGCTTGGATGTAAGTTATTTCACTCTTCCACCCCCTTCTTGCAAATACACAAGCCGAGAAAGCTAATAATCTTAATGCAGATTAAAAACTTCTGATAAAACACAGACGCAAGACGCATTATTAGAACTAATAAACCACTTGGATGATAGAAAGCGTGAAAGTAAAAAAAAAAAAAAAAGATCAATGCGCTAAGAATGGTTTATTCTAATAGAGCTGGTTCAGTGTTTTCATTTTGAGTGTTTATGGTACAATTATTCAACATGTTTTCTTTTTGGGGGGTAGGTCGTATCAGGGGTACTTTGGCTGAAGAAAATCAGAACACAGTAGAGGTAAACCCAAAACCAAACTCGTTGCCGTTGAGTCGATTCTGACTCAGGGCGACCAGAGATAATGCAAGGCGAAAAAAATGCCATAAGGATGTCATGTCATTCTAGAACGTTCTGCCTATTAGGGGATGAGATGGGGAAGTTTTGGACTGGGTACATCTGTGTAAAGCCTTGGGTTCTCAGGGCTTCCATAGAGCACTGTAGGACAAAATACTAGCAGGGGCTTCTAATTAAAGGAGTTACATAGCTTGTGCTAAATCTTACTTTCTGTCGAGCATGTGGCTCTATGCCCACAGATACACGTCCCAGTTATAAGTACTGAGTGATTTCATACAAGTCTGTTTTGCAGGACTAGTTTTCCAGGGTGTTTTCATGGGCCAAGTAAAATCTTAATCGTTAAGAGAGGATAAATATACGTGCATGCACTGTAAAATAATTTGTCTCAAAGTCTGCTAACCCACAAAGTTTCTCCCTGGCTCAGAAAAATCTAGAAAAGGCTGCGAAGTCTGCAACGCCTCTTTCGAATGTGAAGAATACAGCAAGCACCATTCTTCTTTGATTCTCCTGGGAAATGAAGAGATGTAATTTCTGCAGTGAGTAATGATACAAATAAAATTATGTTTATTATTATTTTATTCACGGCATTTAATTATAGAGGGAGATGGGTAGTCAGATAGCAAAACAGCCATAAACAAGGGAAAGGCCCCTCTGCTCCGTGTAAATGAACGCTCTAAAACAATTGGAAAAAAAACATTAATAGAACGCCCAGCTAAATACAGACTCCACAGGCCTAAGTGTTCACTTGGGGTTCGTCAAATAACGGACCATTGGCCTATTTTTCAAGCCATTTCTCTGCAGTAACTTGACATTTGATGGGATTAGCTTTGGAGTTTGGTCTGAGTCTCTGCTGTGCCCGAGAAGATTGCCATCTTTTGATTTAAAGATACCAGAACTAAACATGGGAAATGGTTCTGTAAAGAGTCAGCCTGTGACTCATAACCAAACAGAAAAAAGGTTTTGTCTACAGTTTGCTTTCTTACCTCACTGTTGTAACTGAAATGATCAAATGACTAATTTCCATTATAAACACCATATATTTATTTTATAAAATCTAACAGTATCACAAAACTCCGAGACAATTGTTTTTTCCCCTTCAGACTTGCAGAGTTTGCTGGTTGTAATTTGAATTCACAAGTTCCACTAAAAAAGATGAAGCAATTTTGCTTAAGCCTGATGTTGAACAATTAAAAAAAACCTGAGCATGTCAGACACAGACGAAACCAAACTTACGAGGCAAGGGAATTGTTTATGGGGGGACAAACAAAACACATTGGAACGCTGGCAATGCCATTGACCATTCAAAATAGAGCTAATAAGTTCCTAAACATGCAAGTTTTAATTTTAAAATTAAACCTCCCGATGGCCAATTTCACACACAAAAAAGAAAAAAAATGTAATGAATTTAGAGTGGCCTTTTTATTATGCATGGTTTTATGTCTTTGGATTTCAAAATTACCTAGCATGCATTTTCAACTTTGCTACAATTTCCGGGCTGTTTTCATTTCTATTTAAAAAAGGCTAAACAGTAAGATGGGCCACTGCTTTGCATTCTAATTGCATGTAACTGATTTGCACAGCAGAACAAAAAACTCATTTTCAGATTAAGAATCATGCACCAAGAAATTATTATTGTTCTACTAGAAAAAAATATTTTCTCCCCTTCTCCCCTCATTTACGTCAACTGTTTGCCATGTTTTCCCCCCGGTTGCTGTCTTTTATAGACCACCATGCATTGCTCTTCAGGGACTAAAATAATAGAAATGGAGACAAGGAATATACAACTGTTTTGACTACATTCTTTTGCTTGCAACATAACACTCGCCTTTTATTATTTTATCTTCAACAATCAAGGGGTGACTAAATGGTTGCAGGTGGTGAGGAAGATAAAAGCCATCCATCATTATTTATTAGGCATGAAAAAGATACACAATAATGTAATTTAATCTCAGAGCAGACAATTATTTCCACATATTGATAATACAATGTGAAAACTGTCATGAATTCTAATATGATATTTTGGCTTTATTGGTGCACCACGGCCAGCATGACAAATAATGAAATTGCATCAAAAAGGGAAAAAAGGTAATTATGTGCCTATGTCAATAACATGGGTGGAAAACATATCACCAAATTTTTAAGGCTTATTCATTACAACTTGGCCAATTCAGAAGTTTGAAGTGGAAAAAAGTACATTTTCAGTTTTGATTATTTAAAACAAAATCTATTATAGTCACACCACAAACTGTAACTTGAGTAAACATTACTATGTAAGTGTTTTTATCATATCGAAGGTTTGAAGACTAGCCATTCTGCTGAAGTATTTGCAAGGAGTGAGTATACACCATAGGGTCAAATTTCTAGGATGTTTTTTGGTTTGCTTTTGTCTCTGGTAAAACTCTACAAATGAACGCCCTTCGATCTCTGCTTTGGGTACCACGCACATGACTATTAAATGCAGCAAAGAACTCACCTTTTAGCCAAATAAAGCAAGAAATGGTTGAAAATAAACATCTTTGGTAGGAAAAATCCTGGCTGCTGAAATGCTTGTTCCAAAAAAAAAAAAGCAAACGCCGATTTTTAGTTATGTGAAATGATTTCTATTTTCACTTTCTTGCTGAACTCTTTCTCCAAACAGGCCTTGGTGGATGAAAATATGACGAAAAAGAAACAAACTAGCATTTGATCTCTGTAAAAAGGAACGAAAACATTTGATGGTTTATATTTGAATAGATTTTGTTCTCTGCAGAGAGTGATCATGATCGGAGACTTTACTAGTTAGAAATGAGACAGTATTTAAAGTTTTTGTATGTTCTACGGTACACATATGTACACACACACACACATTCTATAGCACCTCTACAAATGCCTGGTCTATACTTTCCTGGAGACTAATTTATTCACAGTTCCCATATAGAGAGACAAATATAAGCTTATTGGATAAGACAAATGATCCTCTCTTAGAAAAATGCATTTTAAAATTATTAAGGAAAGAAAATCTTTTAGACTTGGTTTTGGATGGTAGACAGGACCTGGAAGGAAAAAGTATCCCGGAGTGAACACAACACTGTGACCATTCTGGGCTGGGAGAGAAAATTTATATATCATGTGGTTACTCAATTTTTATAAAGGGAACCTAAGAACAAGTGTAGGTTCTGCTTAGGAAAAACAAATGAAAGGAATAATTTAAAAAGTCAATAAGCCACAGGAAATCTGGAGACTGTTTAAAAACACCTTATTGGAAGCCCAGCAAAAGTATGTGCCAGAGATCAAAGGGACACTTGGAAATGTAGCCCAGCTAAGGAAACCAGGGAGACCCGCAAACTATGGCAGGTCAGGTGTGAACAAGAACGCAGGAGAGCCAAAAGAGAACTCAAGAATACCTTGCAAGTGACTCCAAAGCTAATAAAAATGTTCTTCAAAATATATCCAGGGCAGGAAACCAAGTAGAGAACTAATGGGGCGATCAAATGACCTGCTTTGGGCAGACGATGTATTCTTGCAGGATGGAAACTCTTCTGACTTTACTAAATAGCATTCGTTCATTCACTTGTTGAATCATCCATCCATCTATCCATCCCTTTGATAACCTATTCATTCAACAAAAAATTTACAGAATATCCACTATGAGCCAGACCCTAGGTTCAGCACTGAAAAATATAGCAATATATAAAACAGTCATTTATTATGAAAGTAATTTATTTATTCATTTACCAAATACATGAGTTCCTACTATGTGCCAAGCCCTGGACTGATTCTTTGAAATACATCAGTGAACAAAAGAGACAACATCTCTGACATATCCTAGCAGGAAATAGCACTAGCAGTGGGGAACCTATAGAATAACCAGCTCATCACAAAATCAATTATTTAGTATAAATGAAGGACAAGCTCAGATAGTTGTGTCTGATAGGGGACCCATCCGAGGCAGAAAACAGCACACTATTCAAGGATCTGAGGGAGAGGAGAGCAGAGAGAGAAAGTAGCAGGAGGTGCGGCTGGTAAGATGGACATGGACCACATCATTTGGGTCTTGGTGGGTCATGTGATGAACACTAGACTTTACATTAAAGAGAACGGGAAGCCAAGGTCCTCTTAAAAATTTGATATTCATCTGTTCAAAACTCTGTAGTGGCTCTCTCTTTCAATCAGAGTAAAAGCTAAAGACATTACAATGACATCCTAGACTCTCCATATTCTGCCCTGTCTTACCTCTCCCCTGATTACTGTGATGGCCTCCTTGCACCCAGAAAATCCAAAAGGCTAACCCTTACCTTCTAGAAGTCCTTGCTCAAATCTTACTTTGTCCAAGGGGCCTGTCGTAACTGTTATGGATTGAATTGTGCCCCTAAAAATATGTGCTGTAAATCCTAACCCCTATACCTGTGGTGATAATCCCATTTGAGAACGGATTTTCTTTGTTATCTTAATGAAGCAGGACCAGGGTTGGGTATGTCTTGAGTCAATCTCTTTTGAGATATAAAAGAGATTAAATAAGCAAGTGAGCAAGGAGAGATAGGGGAAGATAGATGTCAAGCCACGCAAAGATCACCAAGAAACCAAGGAACAAGGACCTTCCCCAGAGCTGACAGAGAGAGAAAGCCTTCCTCTACAGCCAGCACCCTGAATTGGACTTCTAGGCTACTAAACTGTGAGAAAATACATGTGTTTCTTAAAGCTACCCGCTTGTGGTATTTTTTATAGAAGCCTAGATAACTAAGACACCGACGATCACTTTTAATAATCTAACTTCCCTGGCATCTCTACTTTTATCTTCCTATGCTTTTTTTTTTTTCCCCACTTAGCACTCATTACCTTTTAATGTATGGTATGGTTTAATATATTTATTGTTTTATATATAATCTGTATTTCTCCGCTAGAATGTGTTCTCCATAAGGACAAGTCTTTGTTCTTTATTCTCATATTTATCCTAACCATCTAGAAGAGTCCCTAGGACATAATACTCAATAATCGCTTGATGAATAAGTAAATTAATGAATGCGTAAGGATACCATGATCGTATTGACATTTTAAGAAAATCATTGGCTGAAATTGAAGACAGTTGGGAAGGGTTAATTATAAATGTAGAAAAACAAGTTAGAAGGCTATGTTGAGGGTCTAATTAATAAAAACAATCATCACAATTTAGACTAATGATGGTGGAGTTGGAGGAAAGTATACTGGTTTAAGGGATTATATTTTTAGGTAGAATCATCGGAGTCTGCATTGGATTCATCCGGTAGTGTCTGGAGTTGCCTCATACTGGCTGGCAAGAGTTGATTGCTAAATTTCAGGAATTTTGCAAGTTGGTTGTTAAACTCATATTATTTAATTTTTTTTTATTGCACTTTAGATGAAGGTTTACAGAACTAGTTTCTCATTAAACATATTGTTTTATGACATTGGTTAACAACCCCACGACGTCAACACTCTCCTTTCTTGACATTGGGTTCCCTATTACCAGCTTTTCTGTCCCCCCCCGCCTTCTAGTTATTGCCCCTAGACTGGTGTACCCCTTTATTCTCCTTTTGTTTTATGGACCAGTCCAACCTTTGGCTGATGGGTGAACGTCAGGAGTGACTTCATTATTGAGCTAAGATGTGTCCGGGGGCCATACTCTCAGGGTTTCTTCAGTCTCTGTCAGGCCAGTAAGGCTGGTCTTTTCTTGTGAGTTATAATTTTTCTCCAGCTCTGTTTGGGACCCTCTACTGTGATCCCTGTCAGAGCAGTCAGTGGTGGTAGCCAGGCACCGTCTTGTTGTTCTGGACTCAGCCTGGTGGAGGTCATGGTAGTTTTGGTAGATTAGTCCATTGGACAAATCTTTCCCTTGTGTCTTTAGTTTTCTTCATTCTCTTTTGCTCCTGAAGGGGTGAGACAAGTGGGGTATCCTAGATGGCTGCTCACAGGCTTTTAAGACCCCAGGTGCTACTGGCCAAAGTAGATTATAGAACATTTTCTTTATAAAATATGTTATGCTAATTGTAAACTCAAATGTTATTAAAATTAAAATATATATGCTTACAATTAAATATTTTATATTAAAACAAAGGTAATAAATATTTAAAAGTCGTTAAACAAAAAAAACAAAAAACCTGTTGCTATAGAGTCAACTACAACTCAGAGCAACCCTATGGGACAGAGTAGAACTGCCCCACAGGGTTTGCAAGGTGTGGCTGGGGGATTTGAACTGCTGACATTTTGGTTAGCAGCCAAGCTCTTAACCACTGCGCTACGAGGACTCCTAAAAAGTCATTACTTTCTAATTATTTTACTACACTATACTGTTATCCATGTTCTTGAGGTTATTTATGTCTACTGCATTTATATGATGAAATACCGTATAATGGTGTGTTACTGCACAAATCTTTTTCTTTTAGTCTGTTTTTGGTGAAAGTTTACACAACAAATTATGTTCCCTTTTAACAATTTCTATACATATTGTTCAGCGACATTGATTACATTTCTCACAATGTGTCAACAGTCTCATCATTTCCGTTATGGTTGTTCCATTTCTATTAATCCAGTTTCCCTGCCCCCCTTTCCTTCTTGTCTTTGCTTTAGGATAAATGTTGATCATTTGTACAAATCTTTCTAATTCTACGCTCAGTGAAGTCATGTTGGTGTCTTGAAATCAGCCCTAGTGGGAGTACTTATTTCCTGGTAACTGTCAAATGCTATAAACCAGGACTTGATTTACTGTATTGTTGATTTTCTGGACTTAATACAATGATGGTAAAATTGTTAATAATACAGATTAAGCTTAAAATTGGTCATATCTGTAGATGTAGCATTGTTAATATCACAAAAAATTGAAGAAATATTCTCCCAGTTCTTGAAAGCAATTATCTGATTCAGCAAAGAAGTCATTCATGTCATTGTCAAAAGAATGAAATTCTGACATATGTCTTTATTATTTCACTTTAATTTTACTCGTTACTATGAAGGAAACTATCAACCAACATACATGCTAGAAATTCAATCATTTGTTAGCTGCAACCACAAGTTGTCTATGGACCCAAAAGGTTGGCAAAAAATAATGAACACATTCTGTGAGAACTGATGGGCTATATGGAATTTACAGTAAAGAGTATTGTATATTTTATTTTTATTTATAAACAGTGTGTTATGCATCCTTTATAACAGTAAGTCTAATATAAATTTAAATATATAAACGTACTTTTTCTTTTTTGGATAACTGGTTGCTAAATGGCATACCACTGGCCGTATAAGCAAGAGAGAAGGAATTGTCAAAGACGTTCCGAATTTCAGTCTTGTTCAACTTTCTGAATGATGGTACCCATTCTGTTAGACAGGGAACATTAGATAAGGGCTGAGTTTGTGGGTTGGGAGTGGGAAGGGTTATACTGGGTGATAATGAGTTTGAAGAGACAAACCATGAAGTCAGGTGGCCAGTTGGATATATAGTTCTGGAGCTCAGAAGAAAGATCTAAGCTGGAGGCATCATTTGGATGATATCTGTAAACAGCCAGTAATTGAAAACTTAAGAGTAGATGAAGCTATTTGGAGTGTTCCCTCCAAACTGACTTCTGAATCAGAGGCTGGAGACATTTGGTTAAATAATGGTAAATCAGGAACTTTTGCTTCTGGGAAGATGAGCAGACATGGTTTTCTCTATTTCTCTCACTAAGTACAACTAAAACCCCTAGACCTCATATATTAGACAAACACAAGAAACCAGGTTAGCTAGAGACCTCAGGACCCAAGGAATGAGATAGTGGTGAATTTCCTTGGTTTTCTTTTTCCTCTTATATCCTGACATGGAACTAAAGAAGCCAGCAATCCAGAAAAGTCAACAGGCACAGACCAAAAAAAAAAAAAGTTCCAAAAGAAAGCCTGTTTTCTCTAGTCAAAGGGCCAGGAAAAGGGCAGCTTAGCAAGACAGAAAACTTTCAGAAAATAACTGCTCCACACCAACCAAACACAACAGAGAAACTGCAGCCCCATCCCACCCACACCAGCAAAGACTGAGTGAGGAGCTAAGGTTACCACCCTTGGGAAACTGTAATGAGGCTCTCTAACTCCCCACTGTGTGATGTCAGAGAGGGCAGAGTAGCGAGCCAGAATTTCCATCCCTGCTGAGCGATAATAAGATACTCTTTCCTCCCCTTTCCAACCTCTGCTCCCCAGCACCCCCCCCGCCCCATCCAACAGTGTTGGTGGAGACCATGTGGGGAATCCAGACTTCCACCTTCACCCAGCAATAACGAGGTGCCCCCCCATCCCTTGTGTCAAGAGAAGTTGAGTGGGGAACCTGGACTTCTACCTTCATCTGGCAGTAATGAGACAGAGCCTACCACTTTTCCTGCTGGAGTGGTACCAGAGAAAGCCAGCTAAATTAAAACAGAAGGTTAAAATAATACCCAGAGTCTCATAACCTAATATAAAAACATTCATAAAAAATCACTCGTCATACCACGAGCCAGGAAGAAATTAATCTATATAAAAAAGGACAGTTAATTGATGCTAACACCAAGATGATAGAGATGTTAAAATTATTAGAGAAAGATTTTAAAGCACTCATGATAAAAATGCTTCAATGAGCAATTATAATCATGCTTGCAATAAATAAACACAAATAGAAAGTATTAGCAAAAAAAAAAAAAATCTCAGCAAAGAAATAGATGATATAAAGAAAACCAAATGGAAATTTCAGAACTGAAGAACACAATAACCAAAATAAAAAGATCAGTAGATGGCCATAACAGCAGAATAGAAGGAACACAGGAAAGAATCAGTGAACTGTAAGATGCTATCACAGTCTACTGGTGTTGTCATTTTACCAGAGGCCTGTGGTACAATCACAAAAGATATAACATTTATGTGATTGAAGTCTTGGAAGAAGAGGTGAAAGGGGATGGGGCTAAAAAAGTATTTTACAAGTGCCAAAAGAAAAGGTTTGAAATACAGTCATATACCAGTGGAAATGTCTTTCAGGAATGAAGAAGGGATCAAAACAATATCAGATGAAAGAAAACTAAGGAAATTTGTTGCCAGCAGGCTGCCTCTAAAAGAATGGCTGAAGAAAGTTTTCTAAACAGAAAGGAAATGACAAAGGAAAGAAATTAGGAATATGAAGAAGGAAGAATATGATGAGCAAAAATATGGGTAAAAAGAATAGATTTTCATTCTCCTCTTTAAGTTATTTTTGATGGTTGAAACAAAAATTACAACACTGCCTGATTCGGTTCTAAATACACATGGAGGAATTGTTTAAGACAAGTGTATTAAAAATGGGAAAGGGCAAAAGAACATAAAAGGATGTACAATTTCTATACTTCATTCAAACTGGTAAAATGACAACACCAGCAGACTGTGGTATGTTATGTATATATAATGTAATACCTAAAACAATCTCTAAAAAGCTGTACAAAACGATACACTCAAAAACACTATAGAGAAACAAAAATGAGATCTAAAAAATGTTCCAGTAATCCACAGGAAGGCAGGAAAGAGAAAATAGAAATGAAAAGCACAGAGAACAAACAGAACACAAGAAGTAAAATGGTGATCTAAGCCCTGATGTAGCAATAATTACATTAAATGTAATTAATTTAATTAAATTTAAAAGCCAGATTGACAGAACGGATTTTAAAAAATTTACTTCAAGTATAATTATACAGGCAGATTTAAAATAAAAGGATATAGATATATTATGCAAACATTAATCAAAGGAAAGCAGGAGTGAATATAAAAATAACAGGTAAAGTAGACTTCAGATCAAAGAATTTTACCAGAAACCTGAAAGGGACATTATATAATGATAAAAGGGACAATTCAGCAAGGTGTATGAAGTAAACAAGAGCTGGAAAATATGTGAAACAAAAACTAATGGAAAATTTTACTTGGAGATCTCAACACCTCTCTTGTAACAATCAATAAAACAACTATGTAGAAAATCAGTAAAGATATAGAAGAACTCAACACCCCTATCTGCCAACATGATTTCACTGATATTTGCAGAACAATAGAAGAACACACGTTCTTTTCAAGTGCCTATGGAAAATATACTAAGATAGACCATATTCTGGGCTATAAAACAACCTTAACAAATATAAAAGGATTGGGATCCTACAGAGTATGGTCTTTGGCCACAATGGAATCAAACTAGAAATCAATAACAGAAAGTTAACAGGGAAACCTGTAAACACCTGGAAACTGAAAAAACACATATCTAAATAATTAATGTGCCAAAGAGGAAGTATCAAGGGAAATTCAAAAAAATACATTAAATTGAGTGAAAATAAAAATACAATGTAGCAAAATTTGTGAAATGCAGCTAAAGCAGTCTTGAGAGGGAAATTTATAGCACCTGGATGCTTACATTACAAAAGAGAAAAATCTCAAATCAATAATCTAAGTACCCATTCAAGAACCTAGAAAGTAAAGAGCAAAATAAACCCAAGGCAAGCAAGAGGAAGGGAATAATAAAGATAAGAGCAGAAATCAATGGATTTGAAAACAGAAAAACAATTCAGAAAATTAATGAAGCAAAGATCTGGTTCTTGGAAAGATTAATAAAATTGACAAATTTCCAGCAAGGCAAAGAAATTATAAAAAAGGGAAGACACAAATTCCCAATGTCAGAAACAAAATAATATATTATGACAGATCTTGCAGACATCAAAAGTATAATAAGAGAATAGTAAGAAAAACTCTACACACATACATTTGACAACTTAGAAAAGTTAATTAATTCCTCAAAAAATACAAACTACCACAACTCACCTAACATGAAATAGATAATTTGAATAGCTCTATAACTATTAAGGAAATTGAATTTATAGCTGAAAAACTCCCAAATCTCCAGGCCCAGGATGGTTTCACTGGAGAATTCTACCAAATATTTAAAGAACTAACACCAAAAGTAAACACTTTTTTCCAGAAAATAAAAGAGGAAGGAACACTTCTCAATTCATTTTATAAAGCTAAATACTACTCTGACACTAAAACCAAAGAGTACACACACACACACACACATAGAAGGAAAGCAGATAAAAACTAGACACCAATATCTTTCATGGATATAGACTCATAAAACTTTATCAAAATATTTAAAAATAGAATTCAGTATATATATAAAAACGATTATACACCATGCTCAAGTAGGGTTTATTCTAGGGAAAGAAGACTGATTTAATACTTGAAAAATCAGTAGAATCCAACATCTTAACACGCACTAAAGGAGAAAATTCCCACAATCACATCAACATACGCAGAAAAATCATCTGACAAAATTCAACACCCATTCATGATAAGAATTCTCAGAAAAAAAATGAAATAGAGGGGATCTTCCCCAACTTGATAAACAGCATGAAAAAAATCTTCAGCTAACATCATACTTAATAGAGAAGGACTGACTGCTTTGCACTCAGGCCAGAAATAAGTCAAGAATGTCTATGGTCACCACTCCCATTCAACACCGTACTGGAGATTCTAGTTCAGGTAAGCACTCAACTCGTTTTTGACAAAGGTACAAAAGCAGTTCAGTGGAGGAAAGATAGCTTTTTCAACAAATGGTGCTGAAACAAAAGGATCAAAAATGATCCTTGACCTAACACTTAGAACTTATATAAATATAAAAATTATCTCAAAATTGAGCAAAATTTAATATAAAATACAAAACTTTTAGAATACACAGGAGAAAATGTTTGCCACCTAGGGAAAGGAAGAAAAAGTTCTCAGACTTGACACTGAAAGCATGATCCATAAAAGGAAAAGTTGATAAACTGGACTTCATCAAAATAAAAAATGTTTGCTCTGTAAAAGACTCAAGAGGATGAAGAGACAAGCTACTAACTGTGAGAAAACATTTGCAAATCCCATATCCTGCAAAGGACTAATATCTTGCATATAGAAAGAACTCTCTAAAAAGTAAAACAAAGAAAGAAACCAAACAATCCAATCAGAAACTGGGCAAAAGATATACAGATAGCAAATAAGCACATGAAAAGATCATTAACCAATAGCAGAACACAAATTAAAACCACAATGAGGTATCAGTACACGCCAATCAAAACGTCTAAAATAAAATCAGCAATAACACCAAATGCTGGCAATGATGCAAACAGACTGAATCACTTGCTGATGGGAATGTAAAATAGTACACTCACTCTAAAAACATCATGGCAGTTTCTTAGAAAATTAAACATATAATTACCATCTGACTCAAGAAGCCCTGCTGGCACAATGGTTCAAGCGCTCAGCTGCTAGCCAAAAGGGGAATGGTTCAAACCTACCAGTGACTCTGCAGGACAAAGACGTGGCAATCTAATTCTGTAAAGATTACACCCTTGGAAGTCTTATGGGGCAGTTCTACTCTGTCCTATTGGGTTGCTATGAGTCAGAATCGACTTGGTGGCAATTGGTTTGGGTTTACCATATGACCCAGCAATTGTACTCCTGGCCATTTATTCCTGAGAAAAAAACACATGTTCACGCAAAAACCTGTACACAAATGTTTACAGCAGCTTGATTCATAATAGCCGGACTGGAAACAACCCTGGTGTCCTTTAAACGGTGAATGGTTACAGAAGCTGTGATACATGCATACCATGGAATACTGCTCAGCAATATGAATTATGCTGAGTGAAAATGCCACTCCCAAAAGCTTCCAAACTGTATGGCTCCATCTATGCAACATTCTTGAAATGAAAAAAATGATAAATATGCAGAACAGATTAGTGATTTCCAGGAGTTAAGGAGAGGGTGGGGCTGGGAGGGAAGTGGGGGAAACTCTAAAAGGACAATATAATGAGGGATCCTTGTGGTGATGGGATTGCTCTGTGTCTTGACTTCATCAATATCAAAATCCTGTTTGTGATATTGTGCTATAGTTTTGCAAGAAGTTAACATTGGGAAAATTGGGTAAAGGGTATTTGGGATATCTTCTGCATTAATTCATACAGGGGCATATGAATTTATAATTAACTCAAAATAAAAAGTAAGCTACATTTCCCTGACTCCTTTGCCACCTAGATTGCAGTTTAGAGCAGGAGTCAACAACATTTTCTGTAAATGGTCAGATAGTTAAGATTTTTGACTTTGCAGGCCTGTGGTCTCTTGTACCAACTCCTCAACTCTTCTGTTATAGTGTGAGTGCAATAAAAAACAAACAGCACAACAGGGTGGTTCTGTTACAATAAATCTTTATTTACAAAAACAGGTAGGTGGCTGGATTTGGCTCATGGGCCATAATTTGCAACCCCCGGTTTACAGCAACACTGTTCAAAAGAAATAGAATGTGAGATACAAAGGAGACCCACATACATAAACTAAAAGATCTTACCAACCACATTTGCTATTGTGGTAAGATATATGTAACAACAACAACATTTGCCATTTTAATGATTTTTAAGTGTACAATTCAGCAACATTGATTGCATTCACTAAGTTGTGCATAGTGTTGCTATCAGTCGGAGTCGACTTGATGGCAGTGGGTATGTCGTGCAACATCGCCACTATCCATTTTCTAACGGTTCTTATCACCTCAAACAGAAACCCAGTACCTCTTAAGCAATTATTCCCTCTTCTCCCTCTCCCAAGCCTGGTGACCCCTAATAAACCTTTGTCTCTGTGTATTTGCCTAATCATGCTATTTCATGTGAGTGGAATCATGCAATATTCCTTTTGTGTCTGATTGATTTCACTCTGCATAACATTTCCAAGGCTCATCCATGTTGTACCATGTACTAAAACTTCATTTCTCTTTATGGCTTAAGGGTATTCCATTGCATGTATAAACCACATTTTATTTATCCATTGATCTGTTGATGGACACTTTGGTTGTTCCCACATTTTGCCTATTGTAAATAACGCTACAATGAATGTTGGTGTACAAGTAACCGTTCTGAGTCTCCGATTTCAAGTCTTTTGGGTATATACCTAAGAGTGGAACTGCTGTATTCATATGGCAACTCTGTGTTTAACTTTTTGAAGAACTGACGAACTGTTTTCCCCTGCAGCTGCACCACTTTACATTTTCTCCTACAATACACAGTGATTCCAATTTCTCCACATCCTTGCCAACACTTCTTAGTATACATTTTTTTGATAATAGCCATCCTACTTAGTAGCCACATTTTTAAAAAGAAACAGGTGAAATTAATTTTAGGAACAATTTCTTTAAGTCAATATATAAACAATACCATTATTTGAACCTGTAATCAAAAAATTAATAATGATATATTTTATATTTGTTTATATATTTATTTATTTATTTATTTAAATTCCAGTATGCATTTTGGAGCCCTGATAGCACAGTGGTTAAGAGCTTGGCTGCTAACCAAATGTCAACAGAATCCACCAACAGCTCCTTGGAAACTACTCTGGAAACTACTCTGTCCTACAGGGTTGTTATGAGCCGGAATCAGCTCAAGAACAACAGGTCTGGTCTGTGTTTTACACGGCGCATTTCAGTTTAGAGTAGCCACATTTCAAGTGTTCAATAGCCACTTGTGGCTAGTGGCTAACATATTGGACTGTTTGAGTTTCCATGCAAGATTGAAAGGCAGAATTTTCTGCTTATTGGCAGACAGCAGATGTGAGGTTTTGCCAGCAGCTCCCCAGAGTCCTACAGGCAGCTGAAATCATCAGAGGCAGTCTCCTGAGATCCCTGCATTCCCTGATTTGTTGAACTCTAACAGTGTCTTGCCTAACCTCCGCTTTCCCTACCTTCAAAAATAACATAAGCTTCTTATTATCCTGTATTAAATCCCTTTCTACCTGAAATACCTAGAGTAGTTTCTGTTTCCCTGACTAAATCCTGATTCATAAGGTTGGCAGGGGTATTTATTACTCAGCAAACAGCCATATGCTCTCCCCCATTTTCTAGCTAAATGAGTACCACATTTTTACACAAATAACATGCACTTTCTGTGTTTGTTTACAGGCAGCACCTTCCCTCCTCAAGGTATTTTTGTACGCATACTATGCTAATTTTTTTTTCTTACAGCAACATGTGGAAGAAGATTGGCATAGCAGTGCTCGTGAGTGCCACATGGGGTGAGGGCTTGGCTGCCAAACAAAAGCAGAAGTTACGCATTATGTGCATAAAAATATGGTAGTTCTAGCCTATGTGCTATGAGAATAAGTGATGTATGTTATTTGTGGTCTGGAGCATGTAAGAGTTAATGTGCAACTTAAACTTCCCCTCTGAGGCAACCTTGGCATCATATATTGATATCGTAGAAGCTCACTGGATTGCATGACTCACTGCATGGGAGACAGATGCCCTGGAGGGCTGCCCAACCCACATGGGCTTTTCTTAAGCAAGAGACACATTTTTGTTGTGTTAAGCCACTGGGATTTCAGGGTTTGTTTGTTACCATTCCAGAACCTAGACTATAATGACCAAAACAGAAATTAGTCCTGGAAATAACACTACAATATCAAAACCCTAAAATATTTAGCATTGACTTGATGTTCCTACAAAAGAAGAAAGTGAACAGATACTTCATTGCTCAGGAATAGAAAATGCAATGAAGGAGACAATTAAATCTGATCTCATGGAAGAATGAAAAGATAATAGAAATGTGCCAGGACTTTGGAAGGAGAAGTCCAACATATTATGAAATCAGTAATAGTGAAGGAAGAGGACATTGGGCTATTCAGACAGATACTCAAGACTTAATTTCATATACCCGAGACCATATATCCTATAGGAAATATAAATGTGACCCTCTAGACATAATCTAAGAGATTATGTGTAAAGAATGATGAGCATCACTTCAGATGTAAATCTGATTCCATAAATATTAAAATATAGAATCAGGAGAGAGAAATAGATAAAGAAACCAATGTAACATAAAGGAATCTTGTTTGTCAGTCAAGATTTTTTTTTTCCTACAGCTGCTTAGTTCAATAAATACAAGTTTTTTTTTTTTTTTTTTTTTAAAGCTCTTCATGTTCCATAAATAAGAGAAAATATTTTAGTGATATGGAAGAGGAGATATAGGTATTGGATTGATGTAGACCTGTCCTAGTATTCAAAAAGGAGATAACAGACTTGAGAAAGTCTGGAACAAAGATGATTCTAATCATTACCAAAATTTCAAATTGATTGTTCAATAAAAGGTAAATGCACTAAGAAAAACAGATCAAATATTTTCTCTTCTGAAACTGAATAGATTGGGTATCACTGATAGATAAGAAGACCTGAGGCATCATTTAATTTGTGGTTGATGCAAAACTGATTGGATAGTGTTTTGGATGAAAGAGGCAAAGTTCTAAATCACAATTCTCCCTCCGTGTCCTCAGGAGATTGGTTCCAGGACTCTCTCGGATACCAAAACCCACAGGCGCTTAAGTCCACTACATAAAATGGAGGAGTATTTGCATATAACCTATCCACATCCTCCTGAATACTTTAAATCACCTCTAGATTACTTATGATGCTATGTAAATAGTTGTTATACTGTATCGTTTAGGAAACAATGACAAGACACAGGTGAACAATGCTCAAACAACAAGTGCTGGTGAGAGACTGAGGGTCTGTGAAACGGTGGAAGGCTACAGCAGGGGGTGCCAACACATTACTTCATTTGCATGGATTTAGCTTAGTGCTTGGCATGTAGCAAGTTCAATTTTTGGTTTTCAGAACTTTTTTTCTGGAATATTTTTGATCCACAATTGCTTTTTTTTTTTTTATGAATGTGGAACTCATGGACACGCAAGGCTGACTATACTGAGTTCTAAATAATTGAGATAAAACAGATGTAAAAACTAAATTTAACAAATAAAAATTTCATCAGGTATCTCCCCCCCCCGCCCCCCGTAAATTGAGCAGAAAATAAAGGTCAATTAAATTAACATTTGCTCATAGGAAAAATTGGTAATTTTATCTTATCCAAATAATCCGTTGTGAAATCACATCTATTTAAAAGCACTCTCAGGCAGAAAGAATTACTGTCCACACCGAAGAATGTAACAGTCTCTTGCTAGCCAGACTACACCTGAAGGTGTGTGCCCAAGTATGGGATAGTGAACAGTTGAAGGTGAATTTTGATTCTATTTGAAAGAGCTTTCTAATTAGCATAGCTTTTTCATAACATAGTTTTCTTCTCTTAATAAGGAGCCTTATCTCAGTTGCTGTTGACTCTGACTCATGGTGACCTCATATGCGTCAGAGTAGAAGTGTGCTCCACAGGGTTTTTAATGGCTGATTTTTTTGAAGTAGATGACCAGGTCAACATTTCCTTTAAATACATCCCAATGAAATCCAGTTCTTTGCAGTTCCTATGTAAACACTCTAATCTCTAGTCTTGATTACTTAAGTTTCTCTACACTTTTATTAAACACTGATTATGAACCCATTTCCCTCCCCCCAAATCAACAGATAAGAAAAAAAAAAAATTAAATGAACCTACTCACATCTGTAAACTTATTCTTTACCTTTCCTTCTGGATGAAATTGCTCTATGGTTTAGAGTCTAAGCTAAGGCCAAATCCTTCATCTGTTCTCCGGATTCCATCTCCTTTCTCTTCTCAGTGACGCTGGTCCTGCAATTGTGCCCTTTCTCTCTCACCTCATTAATTTCCTCCTTTCCTTTGGTTTATTCCCATCAACATGTGCCAATGTCAACCTTCTTAATCTGTATTCATTGTCACCAAATTCCTCTCTAGCTATAATCCCAAAGGAAAACTTCTTTGGAGTTATTTATAGTCACTCTTCCTCTTGTGCCAATTTTTCCATCACCCATTCACACTGGGCTCTTGCCAAGGCTACTGTGAGCTTCACGTGGAGAAATCCAGTGGTCAGTTTTTTCATTTAGTTTTTCATATACTTTACTGGTTTCTCTTTGCTCTCTTTTACTTGTTCCTCCTCCTCAGTTCATTCATCCTTTAAATGTTCAAACGACCCATGGTTCTATCCTAGACTTCAACTGTGTTTAGCTACACACCCTCCTAGATAATCTCATAAAGTTTCAAGGCATTAATTATAATTAATATGCTTAATGACTCTCAGATGTATATCTCTAGGTCTGACTTCTTTGAATTCCAAATTTTGCTATTCAACTGTTTACTTGACATCTTGTTTATAGACAATAAATAGGAATAGCATGGGTAATCAGGACACCCTCTTCTACTTCATGAGCCTTGTCTCCACTAGTCATTCCTATTTCAGTAAACTGCACCTTCCTCCTACCTGCTGAAATACAAACCTAGGAGTTATACTTGATTCCACCTTTTATCTCATCCCTTACAACCAACAACCAAGTTGGGTCAACATTTCCTTTCCCAAAGAAATCCAGTTCTTTGCAACTGCTCTGCAAACACGTCATCTCTGGTCTTGATTATTTAAGAGTTTCCCCAAGAACTGCTCAACAACTACTAAGCTAGCACCTAGCTTCTTTACAATCCCCTTTCCACAGAGTAACTGGAGTGATATGAAAAAAACCCTCAAAAGGCTTCCCATTGCATTTAGGGACAAAATCTATTTGTACCACAATGTAAAAAGATGTTAATGGGTCAAAGGGATCTCTTTAACCACGTGTTTTACCACTCCTTTCTTCCCTCATGTGTTCCAGCCACACTGACCATCTTTCTCTTAAACATGCAATTCTACCCTGGGTCAGGACCTTTGCACATGTTCCCTCTGCCTGGCCTGATCATACCAGCTTCTTGTCTTTCATGTCTTAACGTCACCTCCTCAGAAAGGTCTTATCTTGCTACCATCTAAAAATACACTTCTACCACCTATCCATGCTCCATCCTATTACCCTGATACATTGTCTTTGTAGCATTTTTTAGTTTCTGGAATTTTCATGTTCACTTTTTTCACACGTTCACTGCCAGAGGGTCTCTCCCAGCCCCATGCTGGGATGTGAGCTGTTATAAGAAGGATTTTATCTATTTTGTTCTCCACTCATCCCCATAATAACTATAATTTGGAGAAGAACTGACATCCTTATGGTATTTACTTGGTTCTCCCGTTCTGGACCCCAGTCCATCTCTTCACTTCAGTTACTTAAATTCCTCATTATAGATTTATAAATTTTTAGCCACTTTTAAAAAATACAAATGTCTAAGTTACTTTCACAATTCCAAAATCTTTAATGGTTCCATGCTACCAACAGAAAAAGTCCAAGCTCTTTAGATGATATCCAAGACTTCCATGATCTAGCCTACGTGACTTTCACTTACTTCCTGTTTATTTATTGTTCATGGCCTCTATCCTACTGTGTCCTTATAACCAGTTACTGTTGAGTCAATTCTGACTCATGGCAACCCTTTGTGTGTTAGGATAGAACTGCTCTCAACAGGGTTTTCAGTGGCTGATTTCTCAGGAGATCACCTGCCCTTTCTTCTGAGGGGTCTCTGGGTGGACTCAAAACTCTAACTTTTCAGTTAGCAGCTGAGCACATTAACCATTTGTACTACATAGGGACTCCTTGCTTCCATATCCCCTTTCTGCATAGGCTTCACATAAAAAAAAAAAAAAATAAGTTACACTGCAAAACTTGCCTTCCTCTTATACTGCAAGTGACACTCTTTAAGACTCAGCTCAAATGCCACCTCTTTGGAGCCTTCCTTGATCCCCTCAAGCCAAGTCCACTTGCTTTCCAACCTGTTTGCACAAAGCTTTAGGTACATGTCTCTTGTCTATCTACCTTGTTATATTACTGCTCCTGAAGAGTGGGAAAAGCTTTATTCATCTGAGTATTCTCACCACTCAATTTGATTCTTGCACAAAATAAGCTCTCTTACACGTGACAACTTCTCTCCTCTACTCACCTCATCACCCCATTACTCAGCTTTCTAATTATGCTAAATCTCCCTAGTTCTTTCCATCATTATTAATAGACAAGCTTTTACTACCCTTCCCTAGCCTGGTTACTCTGGGTTCTCTCCTTTGGGTAGGTTCTCATTTGCCCATCTTAGTTATGAAATGTGAGGCCCAGTAAAGTGTGGTTTAACTTGTCATAAGTGATTCATATCTGTATCTCTAGGCACAATGCCTGGTACATAGTAACAGCTCAATGAATGTTTGTCATTACACTCAAATGAGGTCCATCCTACACTACATGTGACCCAATTATCACACCAGAGTAGGATTTCTGTCTTCTTTTTCTTCTGAATTCATGTGTACATTAGCCAAGCCATATATCACATATATCTTAACAATATACAACAAGACATTGTAAAAATTTATAATTAATAGGATGGCAATTTACATCAGCAAGCAAATAAATACTTACTCAGCACCTGCTGTGCACTATATGGAGTCCCTGGGTGGTGCAAATGCTATACTAGGCATTCAGGCTGACAAAACTCATTGCATGAGTCAGGCTAGGCAAAGCTCTGCTGTGATAACAAATCTCCACATTTCAGTGGCCTACCAACATAATGACTATTTCTTGCTCATGTCACAGCCCATATGGGTGTTGAGTGGGCAGTCCTTCATGAGCTGATTAAGCGATCCAGGCTTACTCCATCTGTTGATGCCGCCACCCTCCAGGTACTGTGAGCCCTCCACTGAATACCTTGTATCCATCCAGTTGACAAGTGAAAGAGAAAGAAAGCTAAGCATCTCGTAGGAGATAGTAGTATATATAAAGTCTGACAGCATTCTATTTGTCAAATTAGTCAAATGGCCTTAAACTAACTAGAAGGGCGTCTTAGAGGAAACACATACATAAGAACAAGAAAAAGGATTGGTGAGCACAATTTCTGCCACACGCCTCTTCCTGGAGATGCTAGTCTGTGGTAAGATGCTTTAATCTTTACTCAGATTGAGAAAATTTGTATAATCAGACTGAAAATTCTCTTTTCCCGCTTAATAAGATTCGTTCAGAGTAGCTGATAATATGGTAAAAGAAATTCAAAGAAAATGCGTGACTTGATCAAGGAAAACTTTTAAAGCAGGGGTTTTGTATAGCATGCCTGTTAGGAATGGTTTTTATACTGATAAATTGCTGGAAAAAAAAAAAAAGAAAAGAATTAATGAAAAAATTATATGAAATTCAAATTGCAGTGTTCATACATAAAGATCCATTGGAACACATACTTATTCATTTATGTATTGTCAATCGCTGTGTTTGCAATACAGTGGCAGAGCTGAATAATTGTGACAGAGACCAAATGTTCTACAAAGCCTAAAATATTTACTATCTGGCCCTTGACAGAAAAAGTTGTCCAATTCCTATTTTAAAGCATTCAAGTAGCATATGTTTTAGTATTGACAATTCAGTAACCTAATTACAAATTACCCCAGTGTTTGCATTCATTTTACAGGGTTGGGTTCCAGAAAACAGAGCTAGACCTAAAGACAGAAAAGTAAGAATTCACCTAATAAATAGTAAAGAGCAGAAAATAAATATGCTGTCAAACCAGAGATTCACCTCCAGGAAACAGGTATTTACCTATGGATTATTAAAGGAAGGCACCCTGGTGGCTCAGTGGTTAAGGGCTTGGTTGCTAACCAAAAGTTCAGCAGTTCAAACCCACCAGCAGCTCCTCGAAAGCCTACGGGGCAGTTCTACGTGAGGTCGCCATGAGTTGGAGCAGACTCGGCAGCAACAAGGTTGGCTTTTTGGTTTATTAAAAGAAACACAGGTAAGATCTCTTTTCTGCTGATAAATAGATATTTCTGTGTTCAAGTTATTTATTCAGGAACTTGCAGTCAGGTGGTCCTCATAGCCAAAAGCAAGACCACTCACACATTTGGCACTCAGTCCCTGGGTCTCAGAATTTCAGGACATAGGAATCCATAACTGGAGTCATGAGTTAAGACTTCACCGTTTACCAAGACATATAACTCATTGTCAGACACAATGGGAACAAGTGCTAATGAACTATAACCATCATTTAGTAGATATTTCAGTCTGACTGGAGTTTTAGTGTGAGCCTCTAGAGTAAGCATCTAGAGTAAAGAGAATTTCTTCTGCAATTCAGAATCCATTAGTTCATGTGGACAAAACATAATGAATTATGTAATGTGTTTGAATGAGAATGTGGTTCTAGAAAGCCATACTGCCTTACTTCTTTTTTGTGCAAGGAAGCTTTAAATATGTTATGGGAATAGATGCGATGTTGCAACCAGGGGAAAACTCTCTACCTGATCTGTGCTGAATCCTTCCCTTTGAACTCTGTTTTGGAATTTGAACAAATGTTTATTGTATGTTGGGATGTTTTTTCATTCACAGTTGCATATTTTTATTAGTTCAAATTGACCGTTTAGTGTAAATCAAACTTCATCATTCTATTTCCACAGAAGTAGTAAAAGTGACTAAACATTTTTTTTTTTTTTCATTTCTTTATCATTCCTTGCCTGTGATTACTGTTGTGAGGCCCTCATTTCCAAATACAAGTCTGATTAAGTTCTAGCTGTGACAAGTTCAGGGGCATTAGTGGTTCGATGGTAGAATTCTTGCCTTCCATGCGGGAGATTCAGGTTTGATTCCCGGCCAATGCACACTGCAATGATGCTGAACAGATTTTACCAGAGCTTCTGGGTTAAGAAGGACTAAGAAGAAAGGGCTGGTAATCTACTGCTGAAAATTAACCATTGAAAATCCTACAGATCACAATGGTGTGGTCTGCAAATGATCATGGGGATGGCACAGGACCACGCAGCATTTTGTTCTACTCTACATGGGATCACCATGAATAGGGGCCAACTCAATGGCAGCTAACAACAACAGCAGCATTATAAGCTCACTTAGTCTAGTGAACACGGCAAGTGACTAGGATCACGGACAACGAAACTTGAGTTAAAGTTCTATTTCTGCTTCTGACATCAAGTAAATCTTTTACTTTTAAGTCTAAAACCTTGTTATGGGTTGAATTGTGTCCCCCCAAAATGTGTGTCAATTTGGCTAGGCCATGATTCCCAGTATTGTGTGATTGTCCGCCATTTTGTCATCTGATGTGATTTTAGTAAGTGTTGTAAATACTACCTCTATGATGTTAAAGAGGTAGGATTATTGGCAGTTATTTTAATGAGGTAGGGTTCAATCAACAAGATTAGGTTGCATTTCAAGTCAATCTCTTTTGAGATATAAAAGAGAGAAGCAAGCAGAGAGACATGGGGACTGCATACCACCAAGAAAGTAGTGCCAGGAGAACAGCATGTCCTTTGGCCCCAGGGTCCCTGCGCTGAGAAGCTCTTAGTCCAGGGGAAGATTGATGATAAGGACCTTCCTCCAGAGTTGACAGAGAGAGAAAGCCTTTGCCTGGAGCTGATGCCCTGAATTTGGACTTCTAGCCTACTAGACTGTGAGAGAATAAGCTTCTGTTTGCTGGAGCCATCTCCTTGTGGTATTTCTGGTATAGCAGCATGAGTTAACTTAGACAGAACTCCTGGTATTGATTTATTATGGCCCCAGATGGATGAGTGACAGGATTAATCATTTTGTTTTTGTTTTTGAATTGTTCACTTTGGGTGGGGAAGAGACAGAACTAACTTTTTGTTCAATAGGATTACCCTAATTTCAGGTCTCTAAGAACAAAAACATGTTCGCTGAAGTTTCTATTGAGGGACCATAGTTATAAAAGTACAGTTTTTTTTTTTTTTTTTTCATGTGTACAATGTATTTTAAATTAAAACTTTGGAGATTTTTTGGGGAAACAGATATATTTATTACTTGTTGCCTATAATGAATCAAATCTATCAAAACTAAGTCTTGTATTACTGAAGTTTGGGAGGTTTATAGCTTTTTTAGGGATTTATTTTGACCCTCTCTGCTGGTTCATTTAAAAGTTTATTTGACTTCCAATTGTTATGAAATTTGAACACAAATGGACCATTCTGATTTATATTATTATGTAATTATATTTGAGTCAAATATTTGTTTGCTAGAAGAATTTAATGGATTTGGCACCTCAGTTTTGAGAAATGAATGGAAGACTACAAGTTCATGAAAGCTTATGGGTTTTTAAAAAGAGACGAAAAAATAAGCTAAAATTTCTTTCAGATGTGACCACAAAACATCGTGAAATTTTGTAAAATTCAAAGGTAAAATACGGGAAGTGCTGGCAAATTGTTCCGAATAGCTTAAATTATGCATTACAAATATATTTTTTACATGTGAAATAACTGACATTTTGAGAGGATCAAAATTACCGCAGAAATTTGGCCAAGTCAGCATCAAGTGATTTCACACAATTATTGAACTTTTCTCTGTTGGAGATGTTCCCGGCCAAATCCTTCCTTTTTGGAAATTTCCTGGAGCTCCCTCATCTGCCACAGAATAGCACTGAAACTCTCCTATCCAACTACAGAGAAGACATTATTGGTTCCCTTTTAGTATCTTCAGCCAAACCTTTATCTTTTACCCCAGAACAAGTTCCTCTACTCTTGGTTTTCATGTTGTTCAAGCAGCTTTCTGGAGAGGCCTCTGTCTTAGCTACCTAGGGCTGTTATAACACAAATATCACAAGAGGGCAGCTTTAAAGAACAGAAATGTATTTTCTCATGATTCTGGAGGCTAAAAGTCCAAATTAGAGTCGTTGTCGGTAGCCCTGGGTATTCCTTGGTTCCTCGGCTTGTAGACAGCCTTACATGGCATCTGTCTTCTCTTAGTGTACGCCTCTGTGTCTAATCTGCTCTTTTTATAACTCAGAAGTGACTAGGTTTAGGACATACCCTACACTGATATGGCCTCATTAAAATAACAAAGAAAACACTATTTCCATCCACTAGCACAGTGGTTAAAAGGGGGGTGGGGGGAGCAGGGCGGGGGGAGAGACACAATTTAATTCCTAAGAGCCACTAGGATTTACGTCTTTCACCTGTTTGGTTAATTCTACATCTCAAACTCTAGAAGGGTTCTTTTCAATGGAGCCTCCATGATGATTGAAAGTTGTACAGTTGCACTGTCCAATATGGTGGCCAACAGCCCCGTGTGGCTTTTGAGCACTTAGAATGCTAGTATAACTGAAAAACTGAATTTTTATTTTGTTTAGTTTTAATTTTAGTGTTGCTATATTGGACGGCACAGATCTAGCCGGTCTTTTTCAGTACAGATTCCATTACCCCCTTAAAAACTAGATTATAAATTCCAAGAGTTCAGGGACCATGCCATGTCTGTTTTGTGGAGCGCTGCATCAACAACACCTAGCACTGTGATTAGCACATAGGAGGCATTCCAGTGTTTTCATTGAAATGTATGACACCCTTTTTTTCTTAGAACAAAATGTACATTAAATCAATTTGTTTTTAAAGGATGATTTCTTTAAGGTAGTAATAATGGTTACCCAAACTATGGGACAAAATGAAGTGATGGCTTTGCACTCATTGTGAATTGTTTTCTAAACTCTAGTCCCTTACTCTAAAAAACCCCAAAGCCCTTTGCTGTCAAGTCAATTCTGACTTATAGTGGCCCTATAGGACAGAGTAGAACTGCCTTATAGGGTTTCCAAGGAGCAACTGGTAGATTCAAACCAGTGACCTTTTGGTTAGCAGCTGAACGCTTAACCACTGGGCCAAAAGGCTGTGTCAAATATATATGACACTGTATGCCATGGATTGAATTATATCCTCCCAAAAATGTGCGTACTAACTTGGTTAGGCCATGATTCCCAGTATTTGTATGGTTGTCCTCCATTTTGTGCTTGTAATTTTGTGTTAAAAGAGGATTAGGGATTGTAACATCACCCTTACCCAGGTCACACCCCTGATCCAATGCAAATGGAGTTTCCCTGGGGGGTGGCCTGTACCACCTTTTATCTCTCAAGAGGTAAAAGAGAAGGGAAGCTAGCAGAGAATGGGGACCTCATAGCACCAAGAAAGCAGCACTAGGAGCAAAGTGGGTCTTTGGACCTGGGGTTCCTGTGCCTGAGAAGCTCCTTGACTAGGGGGAGACTGATGAGGAGGCCAACAGAGAAAGCCTTTCCCTGGAGCCGACACCCTGAATTTGGACTGTTAGCCTACTTTACTGTGAAGAAATAAATTTCTCTTTGTTAAAGCCATCCACTTGTGGTATTTCTGTTATAGCAGCACTGAATGACTAAGACATTGTACAAACTGTATAGGAGGGCCTTTTCACGGGTCAGTTTTGCTCACAGGGTTGTATCAAACAGTCACATTAGTGGCTGATGTGTATTAACTCTCAATAAATGTTGATTGCCACTTTCTTGACATCTACAATTTTTGAGAGATAGAGGGGAAAGTGCTGGACAGGCATAAAGTGTGCTTTTTATTCATTAGCTCATTTATCTCAATGTTGTCGCTTTCCACCTCTTGCCTCAGTGATTATAGTGTACTATGACAAAAAGGAGACCCGGTGGTTCAATGGTTAAGTGATTAGCTGCTAACAGGAAGGTTGGTGGTTTGAACCCACTAGTGGATCCGTGAAAGAAAGATTAAGCAATCTGCTTCCATAAAAATTACAGCCTTGCAAGGGCATGATAGCTCCACAGACACACCCAAACTCCCTGAGTGACCAAATTACTGGGCTGAGGGCTGTGGAGACCATGGTCTCAGGGAATATCTAGCTCAATAGCATAACATAGTTAATAAAGAAAATGTTCTACATTCTACTTCAGTGAGTAGCGTCTGGGGTCTTAAAAGCGTGCAAGCGACCATCTAAGATACTCCGCTGGTCTCACCCCTTTGGGAACAAGGAAAAAAGAAGAAAACTAAAGATACAAGGGAAAGATTAGTCCAAAGGACTAATGGACCACATCTATCACGGCCTGTACCAGACTGAGTCCAGTACAACGAGATGGTGCCTGGCTACCACCACTGACTGCTCTGACAGGGATCAAAATAGAGGGTCTCAGACAGAGCTGGAGAGAAATTCTAACTGAAAAAGAAAGACCAGACTTGCTGGCCTGACAAAGACTGAAGAAACCCTGAGAGTATGGCCCCCAACACCCTTTTAGCTCAGCAATGAAGTCATTCCTGAGGTTCATCCTTCAGCCAAAGATTGAACAGGCCCATGGAACAACAAGACTAAAGGGGTACACCAACCCTGGGGCAGGGACTGGAAGGCAGGAGGGAACAAGAAACGTAATAGGGAACCCAGGGCTGAGAAGAGTGAGTGTTAAAACGTTATGCGGTTCTTAACCAATGTCATAGAACGATGTGTGTACTAACTGTTTGATGAGCAATTAGTTCTTTCTGTAAACTATCATCTAAAGTACAATAAAAAAGAAGAAGAAGAAGCAAAGATTACAGCCTTGGAAACCTATGGGGCAGTTCTACTCTGTCCTATACGGTTGCGGAGTTGGAATCAACTCAATGGCAATGGGTTTTACCACCAAAAGTAAAACAATACAACAATAAATATAAAGTGACTCTCTAGCTGTAGATTTCTACTTTGGTTTTTGATGGGAGATCACCAAATGCAGTTGTATTTGGGGAGATCGATCACACTTCAAGCTGAGAATAAAGGGATTAGTTCCTATTTAAAAAGGCAAAACAATTTTTAAAATAAATAGCTTGTGCTGCCACACCTACATTTGGTCAAGTGGCCATATAAATAAAAGACTATTTAAAATTAAAGCCAAGCTGCAGACGGAATCAGAGGTGCACTTGTATGAAAATAAACGCATCTGTTTCAAGTTTCTTAATATATAACAACAGCCCTAAAAAAAAAATTTTTTTTTTTTTTTTTTTTAAACATAGAACAATTTGACGAGTGCTCATACTGGATTACTGACTGTCTTAGGTTGAGCTCTCTTAGAGAAGCAAAACCAGTAAAACATATAAATACATATAGACCAAACCAAAACCAAACCCACTGTCGTCGAGTTGATTCCAACTCTAAGTGACCCCATAGGATTTCCAAGGCTGTAAATCTCTACGGAAGCAGACTGCCACATCTTTCTCCCTAGGAGCAGCTGGTAGTTTTGAACTGCTGACCTTTCAGTTAGGAGTTGATCGCTTTAACCACTGCACCACCAGGCTCCTTATAAATATATATAAAGAGATATATATCAAGGAAATGGCCCTCGTGGTTGTAGAGGGTGGAATATCCCAAGTCCATGGGTCAGGCTGGAGGCTTCTCCCAACTCATGTAGCTGCAGGGGACTAGCAAACTCAAGAGCAGCAGGTCAGACAGCAGGGCTCTGACTCACAGGCTGCGGAGACCAAGGAATCTCAGGATCGGCAGGCAAGACCCAAGGTAAGCTACTAGGTCCAGTCCCAAGAATCGGAGGTCAGAAGAACAGGAGCCAGCTGCAGGATCCAGAGCAAACAAAAGCCCACGAGCCTTGCCAGAAAGTCCACATATACTGGATACAGGCCACACCCCCAAGAAAACTCCCTTTCAACTGATTGGCTACTCCCAGCAGGTCCCATCATGGAGATGATCACAATATATCAAATCTCATCAAGGAGGTGATCACATCATTATTACCAGCACTTAAAATGCAAATAAACAAAAAATAGTTATTTATCTTATGATAGATATTTTCATCTGTAATTTTACTTAAACTATATATATGCAACAGATTCCATTATCCTTAAAGTATAACAGTGGAAAGATCACCAGAAAACTAGCTTCCAGAGCTGAGTGGCGGTGCTCAAGTCACTTCTGTCTGATTGTCCTCCTTTCTATTTCAAATATTGCCAGTATAACAAGGGCAGCCGTTATTAATGACTGCTTAACAAGCTCAAGGCATTGTATATCATCTCTTTAGATCTCCATAACTGTGTGAAGTGTCATTATGTCCACTTTACTGGGGGTGGGGGGGTGGGGGGTGAAGGGCGGAGATTGGAGTTTAGAGAGGTGAAGTAACCAGTACAAGGACATACCTGTACCTGCTGCTGTTGAGTGGTGACCCCATGTGTTACAGAGTAGAACTGCTCCATAGGGTTTTTTTTTTTTCTGGAAGCAGATTGCCAGGCTTTTCTTCTGGGGTGCCGCTGGAAGGGTTTGAATGGCAAATAAACCTTTAGGTTAGTAGTTGAGTGTAAACCATTTCTACCACCTAAACACCTTAGCACAAGGACTGTCTTAGTTATCTAGTGCTGCTATGACAGAAATACCATAAGTGGGTGACCTTAACAAACAGAAATTTATTCTTTCACAATAGGAGGCTAGATGTCTGAACTCAGGGTGCTGGCTCCAAGAGTGCCCCTGGAATGCACTCTTTGTCTGCTCCTGGAGAAGGTCCCTATCTCTTTCTGGGATCTGTAGGCACCATAGTTTCCTGGCTCCTTGGTGATCTTCATGTGACATGGCACCTATCTTCCCCCCCATCTCTGCTCTTATCTTCTCTATCTCAAAAGAGATTGATTTAAGATACACCCTACTCTAATACCACCTCATCAACGTAACAAAGAGATCCATTCCCAGATGCAATTATAACAACAGGTGTAGGAGTTAGGATTTACAACACATATTTTTGGGGACATAATTCAACCTGTAACAAGGACACAGCTAGAAAGTGATGTGCCTGGGTGCAAACCCTGACTGGCTGATCCAGAACACTTATAAAATAAGCAGGCTCATAAATAACTCAGAGTTAAAGGAAAAATCCTAGGAAAAATTTAAAATACTATATTCTAAAATTTGTGGGACGCAGTTAGAGTGGTATTACAGGTATACGTGCAGCCTTAAGGTGCATTACTAAAATTTAGAAATAGTAATAATATATAAATTAGGGGTTCCAGAGGACCCCTGGTGGCGCTGTAGTTAAAGCGCTTGGCTGCTAACCGAAAGGTCAGCAGTTCGAACCCACCAGCTGCTCCACAGGAGAAAGATGTGGCAGTCTGCTTCTGTAAAGATTTATAGCCTTGGAGACCCTATGAGGTTTCTATGAGCTGGAATCAACTTGATGGCAGTTGCAGGAGTTGGGGGGTAGGGGCTCCAGAATATGAACAACAGGGTAGTTGTAGGCAAATTTTACCAACATTCAATTAACAGATAATTCATAATTTATACAAAGTGCTTTGAAGTATTAAAAAATCTAAGCTTTCTATGATACTACTATAATTTTTATATCAGAACAAGTCAAAGACAGTACAGGATAAGAATATTTCAGATCAGTTTCTCATAGGGCAAAGGCAAAATTTCTAACTACAATGCTAGCAATTTGAATGTAGTTATATATATATACCACATATACATAAAATTAGCATATTGTGGTTACAAATGTATATATACGTTTTTATATATATATATTTTGTTTGTATATACATATTTTTATATATATATAAAAAACACATTGCTATTTAGTCGATTCTGAGTCATAGTGACCCTATAGGACAGAGCAGAACTATCCCATAGGGTTTCCAAGAAGTGGCTGGTGGATTTGAACTGCTGACCTTTTGGTTAGCCATCGAGCTTTTAACCACTGTGCTACCATATAAAACTATATCTATACATATATCAAGCTATATATATGAAACTACATATAACTATATATACATATATATATAACTACTGGTTAAGGGCTCAGGCTACTAACTAAAAGGTTGGCAGTTTGAATTCACCAATCACTCCTTGGAAACCCTATGGGGCAGTTCTACCCTGTCCTATAAGGTCACTATGAGTCAGAACTGACTCGATGGCAACAGGTTGATATATACATATAAAATATATATTGTGTATATCATATATATATATATACAGACACACAAAAATTCTTTGTCGTTGAGTTGATTCCAACTCATAGTGACCATATGTATATGTATAAAACTATATAAATATACCTACACTATTTTTATGTAAACAACGAGTACCTTCTGTGTTTGTTTGCTGGCTGCACTGTCCCCACCGAGAGTCACCCTCACAAGCACTGCCAGGCCGATCCTCTTCCACGTGTTGGCTGCAAAAAAAAAAATTAGTATGTTGTGCTTAAAATATACCTCACGGGGTAGGACACGGCCAGCAAACTAACACAGAAGGCATGCATTATTTGCATAAAATATGATAAATAACCAGATGGATGTATATATTGGGGGCCCTAGTGGCGCAGTGGTTAAGAGCTATGGCTGCTAACCAAAAGGTCATCAGTTTGAATCAACCAGCTGCTCCTTGGAAAACCTATGGGGCAGTTCTACTCTGTCATATAGAGTTGCTGTGAGTTGGAATCAACTCAATGGCAACAGATTTAGTTTTGGTTATATATGCATATATTTAGGTAAATATATATAAAACCACATAAAATATATATATTTATATACACTAGATAAACGTTGTCGTTGTTAGGTGACGTTGAGAGGTTCTGACGCATAGCGACCCTGTGCGCAACAGAATGAAACACTGCCCGGTCCTGCACCATCCTTACAATCATTGTTATGCTTGCAGCCAGTGTGTCAATTCACCTCATTGAGGGTCTTCCTCTTTTCCGCTGACCCTGTACCCTGCGAAGCATGATGTGCTTCTCCAGGGACTGATCCCTCCTGACAACATGCCCAAAGTACATCAAAGGCAGTCTCACCATTCTTCTAAGGAGGGTTCTGGTTGTACTTCTTCTAAGACAGATTTGTTTGTTCTTTTGGCAGTCCATGGTATATTCAATATTCTTTGCCAACGCCATAATTCAAAGGTGTCAGTTCTTCTCTGCTCTTCCTTATTCATGGTCCAGCTTTCACATGCATATGATGCAACTGAAAATACCATGGCTTGGGTCAGGTGCATCTTAGTCTTCAAGGTGACATCTTTGCTCTTCAACACTTTGAAGAGGTCCTTTGCAGCACATTTACCCAATGCAATGTGTCTTTTGATTTCTTGACTGCTGCTTCCATGGGTGTTGACTGTGGATCCAAGTAAAATGAAATCCTTGACAACTTCAATCTTTTCTCCGTTTGTCATAATGTTGCTCATTGGTCCAGTTGTGAGGATTTTTGTTTTCTTTTATGTTGAGGTGCAATCATACTGAAGGCTATGGTCTTTGATCTTCATTAGTAAGTGCTTCAAGTCCTCTTCACCTTCAGCAAGCAAGGTTGTGTCATCTGCATAATACAGGTTGTTAATGAGTCTTCCTCCAATCCTGATGCCCCGTTCTGCTTCACATACTCCAGCTTCTTGGATTATTTGCTCAGCATACAGATCGAATAGGTATGGTGAAAGAATACCACCCTGACACACACCTTTCCTGATTTTAAACCAATCAGTATCCCCTTGTTCTGTCCAAACAACTGCCTCTTGATCTATGTAAAGGTTCCTCATGAGCACAATTAAGTATTCTGGAATTCCCATTCTTTGCAATGTTATCCATAATTTGTTATGATCCACAGAGTCGAATGCCTTTGCATAGTCAATAAAACGCAGGTAAACATCCTGGTATTCTCTGCTTTCAGCCAGGATCCATTTGACATCGCAATGATATCTGGGTAATGATATCCCTGGTTCCATGTCCTCTTCTGAAACTGGCCTGAATTTTTGGCAGTTCCCTGTTGACATACTGCTGCAGCCATTTTTGAAAGATCTTCAGCAAAATTTTGCTTGCGTGTGATATTAATGATATTGTTCTATAATTTCCACATTCGGTTGGGTCGCCTTTCTTGGGAATAGGCATAAATATGGATCTCTTCCAGTCAGCTGGCCAGGAAGCTGTCTTCCATCTTTATTGGCATAGATGAGTGAGCACCTCCAGTGCTGCATCTGTTTGTTGAAACATCTCAGTTGATATTCCATCAATTCCTGGAGCCTTGATTTTCACCAATGCCTTCAGAGCAGCTTGGACTTCTTCCTTCAGTACCATCGGTTCCTGATCATATGCCACCTCTTGAAATGGTTGAACACCGACTAATTCTTTTTGGTATAATGACTCTGTGTATGGAAGGAATACTAGATAAATATATATAACTATATATATATAAAACCAAAACCATTTATATATACGATATATATAAAATACATCATAATAACAGGGTTCAGTGCCCTGGAATGCAAAGATCAGAAAAATTAACTGATAAAACACAGCAAATAAATAAATAAAAAAAGAACAAAAACCAAATGATCAATTCAATAGATACTTAACAACAGATAAAGAGATAACAAGCTATTTAATAAAATTCAGTACCTGTCATGATAAAATCACTTAGCAAACTAGATTTAGGTAATTTTATATCCATGAGGTCTAGAGAAAAATTATGATTTATGGTGAAACTTCAAATTTCTCACTGAACACATACGGTTCTTAGTAATTTTTATAGTATTAGAAACAGAAAAAAGAATTACAGAATCAGAAAGTCAGAGATAAAACTCCCCTTACTTCCAGACATGTTTCTCTAAATACAAACTATTGGCAAACTATCAAGACAAATAACATTTCCGCAATATTAGTAGATCGGAGATTGTTGCTGTGTCGTTAGGTCCCGCTGAGGTGATTTCAACTCGTAGCCATCTCATGTGACAGAGCAGAACTGTCCCACAGGGTTTCCTAGGCTGTAATCTTAAGAAGAGCCCTGGTGGTGCAGTGGTTAAAAAGCTCATCTGCTAACCAAAAGGTTGGCAGTTCGAATCCATCAGCTGCTCCTTGGAAACCCTGTGGGGCAGTTCTACTCTTCCTATAGGGTCGCTATGAGTCAGAACTGGCTGGATGGCAATGGGTTTTTTGTTTTTGTTTTTTTTTAATCTTTAAGGGAGCAGATCACCAGGTTTTTCTCCCAAAGAGCCACTGGGTGGGTTCGAGCTGCCAACCTTTTGGTTAGCAGTCAAAAGGTTAGCTGTTGATCCACCAGGGGATTCAATGCAGGAAAGACCCTTTTTATTATGTAAGACAGCCACTAACTTATAATAGGACATTTCTGTGTTGTTGTTAGCTGCCAGTGAGTTGATTCTGATTAAAACACAAAAATAAAAAAGTATTTCTATACAGGAGTCATATCAATTAGAAATATAAACAGACAAAATTATAACGTCAGCAAAAATTATTACGTATTTGGAACAAATCTGCAAGTCTTATAAAATGTATGATAAGAGACTGTTAATATTTGTTTGTGCTTTTTAAGTTAATAACAAACCTCTAAATTATTGGGAAGAGTCCCTGCGTGGTGCAACCAGTTAACGTGCTCAGATGCTAACTGAAAAATTGGAGATTCTAGTCCATCCAGAGGCACCTCGGAATAAAGGCCGAAAATTCAGCTATTGAAAATCCTATGGAGCACAGTTCGACTCTGACACACATGGGCTCGCCATGAGTCAGAGCTGATTCAACAACAACTGGAGGCAGGAATGGGTTCAGTTAAAAGATGGCATTTTCTGGCCTCCCTTTTGGCTAAGTAGGGCCATGAGATTATGTTCTGGCTAATACGATGTAAGAGAAGTTATTAGGAGAAGCTTCTGGAAAGGCTCCTCCAAGGGCCAATGGACTGAGTGCTTTTTGCTTTCTCTCCTGTCTGACTGAATGGAGATGGGACAGCTGGAGTTCCAGGAGCCATCACAGATGATTAGGCGACTTCAAGAATGGTGGAGAGGAAAGTGAGAAGGAGCTTGAGCCTCCAGTAATCGTGGAACTAGTATATTAGCCCTGAAGCACCTAACTCCACACTTTATGAGAGAAATAAACGCTCTTACTTAAGTTTTCCCATTTTGGGGTTTTCTAATTTATATAGCCTTACTAAATCCAACCAAGACAACTACTGTAGGACAGAAAAGAAGACCTGAACAAAAGGAGAGATATACAAGAATATAGATAGAAAGCCTTAATGACATCAAGTTGGTGACTCTCACCAAATTATGAAATTGTTGTAATTCAAAAAAAATCCCAAGGGGCTATTTATGGAATTTAACAACATGACTTTATAATTCATTTGGATGAACGAAGCACAACGGCTATCTAAGTAATTTTAAGACTATATTGGGGATAGAAGGGATACTATACAGAGTATATGGTCTTAGTAAACATGATTTTGGTACCAGGCTATCGCATAAAATAATGGAAACAAGTGGAGGGCATCTTTATCAATGTGAGGGGAAAGATGGACTACTGAAACTATCATTGGACAAATGGGCATCCGTAAGTAAAATAATAAAAATCAAATTCCTGCCTTACATCGCACACAAATTTCAGTTAGATCAAACACTTATATATGAAAGGAATCATTTAAGAATTTTAGAAGAACACAGAGAAGTCTATTTTTGTAATCTTAAGAGTGGAGAAGGATTTTAAAAATAAAACATGAAAAAGTCTTAGTTTAAAAATAAAAAGACTCCATAAACAGCGTTAAAATATAGAGTGGCCAGAAAAGATATCTGAACACACATAACAAAAGATTATCACTCAGAATACATGAAGAATTCCTACAATCAATAAGAAAAAAAGTTATCTAGAAAAGAGGGCATGGATCGGAACCCATGGTCTTTAGGAAAAAAAAAGATAAAAGGTAGTGAGTATATGAAAGAGGCCTGATCTCACTGGTGATTGGGAGAATGCCAATTAAGAATTCAGAAATTAAGGAATCTGACATTATCAAGTGTTAAGACAGATGGGAGTGGAAGGGGGCGGAGGCAGGAATTTCCCTATATCATTGGTGGAGTGTAAACTGTTGCAGTCATTCTGGAGAGCATCTTTACAACATCTAGCGAAGTTGCAGTTGTGGGTTTTGCTTTCCCTTTGTCCCAGCACTTCTACTTCTAAGAATATACATTAGAGAAACTTGTTCATTTGCGCGAGAAAATACATTCAAGAACATTCATATCGTCATTGGTATAGTGAAAAATCGCAATAAATTAAATATCCCTTAAAAGGGGACTTCGGTAGATAACTTTGCTATATTTTTTATCATGGAATATTATACAGTGGTGAAAATAAACAACACTACATATATCTATATGGATAAATCCCAAAACTGTTGAACAAAAAGCAGTTTATAGAATATTATAAACATACAATACTAACATCTGTAAAATTTAAAAACTTAAAAGAATCACTCATTGAGTTTCATACATTTATCTATCTGGTAATGCTATAAGTATCTGCTTGGGAAGATAAACATAAAATAATAATGGTGTGATGATAACAGAAGGAGCCCTGGTCTAACAATGGTTAAATGCTCTGCTGCTAACGGAAAGGTTGGCAGTTTGAACCCACCCAGTGCCTCTGCAGGGGAAAGACCCGGTGATCTGTTTCTGTAAAGATTACAGCCAAGAAAATCCTATTGGGCAGTTCTACTCTGTGACATGGTGTGGCTGTGAATCAAAAATCAACTCAAAGCTGCTTGACAATAACCGCCATACTGGTAGAGCAACAGCGGCTACTCTGAAGGAGGCTGTGCTTTATTGCCGCAAGAAATCGAAATAAATATGGCAAAATATTATAAATTGGTAAAAGCCAGTAGTATGTGTATGGATATACTTTTTGCATATTTGAAATAGTTTATAAATAAAGTATTACTATTTTAAGAGCCTTAAAAACATTTAAACTGGGATTTTAACATTAAATACGAAAGATTTTCAGACTGTCACCTTCTCACAAATGTACCAGGAAGAGTTAACCTAAAAAAATTATTCTTATGTTTGGAGATTAGAAGAGACCAATACTTCGTAAATATTTTCAAACAGAGCTGCAGGTGTGTCATCTGTGTAGAAAAGCAAGGAGGATGTGACAGGTCAATGGAGACCACCAGCTGCCGTCCCGTCCACTCTGACTCAGGACGACCCCTCCTGTGTCAGAGTGGAACTGCACTCTACGGGATTTTCAACGCCTGACTTCTCAGAAGCAGATCATCAGGTCTTTCTTCCAAGGCACCTCTGGGTGGCCTCGAACCTCCAAACTTTTGGTTAAACAGCCAAGCACATTAGCCATATATACTACCCAGGTACTCCCAATTGAGACTAAAAAGTGTCAAAAAAGTGATCCAACTCACTGAAATAGTCTGAAATATAAAATTCAATCCTACATTCTCCATAAGAATGAAGCCCCAGCATTTCAGTACAGAGCCAATGATAAAAGCTGCAGTTCCGGCAAATCGAGAAGCTCTCGTGATATGAAGTTTAGAAATAGTGACAATATCCTTTTAGACAGTAGTTATGCGCCAGGCAGGGTTATAGGTGATTGCCATATTTTAATTCACAGACAACGTTTTAATCTCCATTACACAGACGGGAAAATTGAGACCTATCAACCCAGCCACGGAGGGGGAGAGTCAGCATTCAAACCCTGGTTGGTCTGATTACAAAGTGGGTGGTCTTTCATTATTCTGCCAGACTGCTAAAGCGGTATAAAAAAAAATTGGCATATTTTTTATGTCCAGAGTGCCTAATCCCCTTTCCTTAGAAATGTTTCTGAGCTTTACATTACCTTAACTCCCACCCACATCAAACAGCTCAGGTATTATTTCATTGTCTTCCATTCTTTAAAAAGTTCTCCTCCACGGGAGGACTTCTCTTACTCAGCAAGTAGAATAGCGTCTGTATTGGTGAGCTCTGTCTGTTACTACACTTGCCGTTTAACAAATAGGCTCCTTATCCCATTTGCTAGAATTCTCAAACTCAAAATTACAAAGCAAAACAAAACGTGAAAGCTTCCAACTGATTTCTTTCCACATATATTGCTCTTTGACCTGCCAAGAATTTTAGCTAATCGTATACCCTTATTCGAAGTGGTCATTCCAGGGAGCATCCCCTCACCTGTAACTAGTAATGAATTTATCATATCATGGGGTTTGGGGATGAGGGTGGAAGAGAAATATGTAATCTGCACACATGCATATATATATATATCTATATATATATATATATATTTTAAGAATTTATCTAGGACCACACCCATTTTGTCATTTAGCCATTCTGCAAGAGAGCTCGACTCATTTTATAAAATTTGGATTAAAAAAAAAATCCGATCATCTTATTTCTTAACTGCTAATGATTTGAAAAATTCTGCTGACACTGTATGGTTACATTATCAGAGAAATCCTCCCCCCCTCCAGATTAATTTTCATTTTTCTCAGATGTATTTTCAGCATAAAGCCAAGCAAAACAACATCATAGATGCTCATGGAATTTTTTCTCTCTCCTTCTGCAAACATTATGCTAAAATCTGTCATTCACTCTATGTCCCAAATCAACAAATGGTAAATATTTTAATATAGTTGTCTGTTATATTTTGGTGCCTTTCTCTAAGTTTCTTTTAAAGAAAGAGCGTGCCCTTCACTTAACTAAAGGTATCTGCAAAGGAACTAAAAATGGCCTGGAAAAATGAATTAAAAGCGTCTTTGTTCTCTATTGTCTCACACAAGGACCTCTGTACTTACAAGGATGCTGTGGAAAACGTCTTCGTGTTCTATCAATAATACATTGAGGTTCAGTTTATTTCATTTTCTGTTGTTTTTACCTCTGCTAGGCAAACAAGACTCTCTCGACTTTCTCATTCTAATCAAACTGTAGAATGCTAATAAAACAAATCCAAACTAATAAAGCCCATTTCCTTTATATTAATCCTCTTAAAACTATCAGGGACTCTCGTCCCCAGATATGAATAGTACAGTCAGATATAAAGTAGGCAGATAAAATATGGATAAAGGGACTAGGAACGTACAAGGGTATTAAGAAAAAAATATAATGACAAAAGATGTATGATTACCTAAAACATGTGTTGGGTGGAAGTTACAGTCTGCAGAGAATAGCTAATACTTTTGAACCTCAACAACCTCTGGATGAATAGCATTTTAGCCTTGATAACAAGGATTTCCTGATTTTTATTTTTGCATTGATCAGTTTGTTTCAAAAAAGATTTCAGCCTGCAAGCCGCAAATTTGATAATGGTCCTCCTAAGTCCTTAGGAAGACTGAACCGCTCTAGAGATTCCTTGCTTTTCACCAAGAAGAATTTCCTCTAAAACCTAGTTTAGTTTAATTATAGTAGTCAGGGTGTGATTTCTGTTTATATCCCTCCGGTTGAATCTGCTCTGGCTGGGTTTGGGTCAGAGCTATTTCTAGGAAATGCCTGCTAGTTTTTCTCAGATTAGAATTTATTTGCTTTCTTTTCTTCCAGCTTGATAACTTTGCTGCTCTAATGAGGAGTGATCCATGTCCACGGCTGCAGCTAGGCACATGGACATGATATCTGGTACAGCTAATTCTAAAGGAATGTGTGTGTGTGCGTGCATGCACGCATTCATCCAGGTCACTATTCAAATGTTAAAATTATCCATCAGTCAGTTCCTCCTTGAATTATTAAAGTCACTATATTCATTAAGGAGCCCTGGTGGCACAACAGTTTTGTGCTCGGCTGCTAACTGAAAGGTTAGCGGTTTGAACCTACCCAGTGGCTCCATGGGAGAAAGACCAGGCGATTTGGTTCTGTAAAAATTATAGCCTAGAAAACCCTACGGGGCACTGCTACTCTGCAGCACATGGGGTCACCATGAGTAGAAACTGACTTGGCGGCACCCAATAAGAACATATTAGTTAAAAGACTCTTCAGTGGCAGCTAAAGGTAGCTGAGCTTGGTTTAAACAAAATCAACCAATCAAGTAAAAAGCCAAGAAATCGGAATGCCTGATAGTGATACAGAGGTGTCTCATGGATACCAGGGCAAGAAATCCTTTTGTTGATTGTCTCCCCAAGTTTTCTTCAGTTTCTTCCCCCTGGCAGAACGGCTTTATTGGCTATACAATGCAGACAGACCATGGCCCCCACTAACATCCACTTTCAGAGGTAATAGCTATTTCTCATGGAGAAATGAAATTTCTCTTGCTCCCCATTCCAAATCCCTAGGAAAGGACTTTGATGGAAAGCATATTCGTACAAATTCCTTCCCCTTGTCCAGTCAACTGTGGTTGCAGGTTCAGGGCCTCATTGTAGAGGCCCACAGGGTAGATTAGGGTGGCAGTCAAGGTATTTTTTTAAAGAATTTGGCAGAAGCTCTATAAAGGCTGAGACAAGTGAGATTTCCATGCACGTGTGAACACAGTCTTCTGAGGTTCAGGAATAACTTGGCAACCATCTCAGGAGGTTCTGCCAAACAGGTGGTTATGCCTGAAGCAGTTCAAAGTTCTTTACAAAAGGTGGAATTCTGTTGGCATGGGGTCCCTGGTTTTTACACTCTGTTGTGGTTGTTAGTTGCCCTCCTATTGATTCCCACCCATGTGTGCAGAGCAGAATTGCTCTATTGGGTTCTCAAGGCTGTGACCTTTCAGATCTCCAGGCCTGTCTTCCAAGCACTTCTGGGTGGGTTGGAACCACCAACTTTCAGCTACTAGTCAAACACTTCACCATTTGAGCCATCCAGGGACTCCTGACACTCTGTTGTATTAGGATTAAATTCTGCTTGGCATTTAAGATGTCAGCTTGCTATCTCTCCAGCTGAGAAGACACCGATGTGCCCTAGGCATGGGATTTCTCTAAAGCCTTGTAGACATGTAATTGGTTGTTGTTAGGTGCCATTGAGTTGGTTCCAAATCATAGCGACCCTATGCACAACAGAACGAAACACTACCCGGTCCTGAGCCATCCTTAAAATCGTTGTTATCCTTGAGGTCATTGTTGCAGCCACTGTGTCAATCCACCTTGCTGAAGGTCTTCCCCTTTTCTGCTGACCCTGTACTCTGCCAAGCATGATGTCCTTCTTCAGGGACTGATACCTCCTGACAACATGTCCAAAGTATGTAAGACACAGTCTCGCCATCCTTGCCTCTAAGAAGCATCCTGGCTATACTTCTAAGACAGATTTGTTCGTTCTTTTGGCAGTCCATGGTATATTCAATATTCTTCGCCAACACCACAATTCAAAGGTGTCAATTCTTCTTCGGTCTTCCTTATTCATTGTCCAGCTTTCACATGCATACGATGCGATTAAAAATACCATGGCTCAGGTCAGGCACACCTTAGTCTTCAAGGTGACATCCTAACTTTTCAAAACTTTAAAGAGGTCCTTTGCAGCAGCTTTACCCAATGCAATGTGTTTTTTGATTTCTTGACTGCTGCTTCCATGGCTGTTGATTGTGGATCCAAGTAAAATGAAATCCTTGACAACTTCAATGTTTTCTCTGTTTATCATGATGTTGCTCATCGGTCCAGTTGTGAGGATTTTTGTTTTCTTGATTTTGAGGTGCAACCCATACTCAAGGCTGTGGTCTTTGATCTTCATTAGTAAGTGCTTCAAGTCCTCTTCACCTTCAGCAAGTAAGATTGTGTCATCTGCATAACGCAGGTTGTTAATGAGTCTTCCTCCAATCCTGATGCCCCGTTCTGCTTCATATCGTCCAGATTCTCGAATTATTTGTTTAGCATACAGATTGACTAGGTATGGTGAAAGAATACAACCCTGATGCACAACTTTCCTGACTTTAAACCAATCAGTATCCCTTTGTTCTGTCCAAACAACTGCCTCTTGATCTATGTAAAGGTTCCTCATGAGCACAACTAAGTGTTCCGGAATTCCCATTCTTTGCAGTGTTATCCATAATTTGTTATGATCCACACAGTCGAATGCCTTTGCATAGTCAATAAAACACAGGTAAACATCCTTCTGGTATTTTCTGCTTTCAGCCAGGATCCATCTGACATCAGCAATGATATCCCTGGTTCCACATCCTCTTCTGAAACCAGCCTGAATTTCTGGGAGTTCCCTGGCAGCATACTGCTGTAGCCATTTTTGAATGATCTTCAGCAACATTTTGCTTGTGTGTAATATTAATGATATTGTTCTATAATTTCCACATTTGGTTGGGTCACCTTTCTTGGAAATAGGCATAAATATGGATCTCTTCCAGTCAGTTGGCCAGGAAGCTGTCTTCCATGTTTCTTGGCACAGATGAGTGAGCACCTCCAGTGCTGCATCTGTTTGTTGAAACATCTCAGTTGATATTCCATCAGTTCCTGGAGGCTTGTTTTTCGCCAATGCCTTCAGAGCAGCTTGGACTTCTTCCCTCAGTACCATCAGTTCCTGATCATATGCTAGCTCTTGAAATGGTTGAACATTGACTAATTCTTTTTGGTATAATGACTCTGTGTATTCCTTCCATCTTCTTTTGATTCTTCCTGTGTCTTTTAATATTTTCCCCATGGAATCCTTCACTATTGCAACTCGAGGATTGAATTTTTTTTTCAGTTCTTTCAGCTTGAGAAATGCCGAACTTGTTCTTCCCTTTTGGTTTTCCATCTCCAGGTCTTTGCACATGTCATTATAATACTTCGTCTTCTCGAGATGCCCTTTGAAATCTTCTGTTCAGTTCTTTTATTTCATCATTTCTTCCTTTTGCTTTACCTGCTCGACGTTCGAGAGCAAGTTTCAGAGTCTCCTCTGACATCCATCTTGGTCTTTTCTTTCTTTCCTGTCTTTTCAATGACCTCTTGCTTTCTTTATATATGATGTCCTTGATGTCATTCCACAACTCATCCAGCCTTCAGTTACTAGTGTTCAATGCATCAAATCTATTCTTCAGGTGGTCTCTAAATTGAGGTGGGATATACTCAAGGCCATATTTTGGCTCTCGTGGACTTGCTCTGATTTTCTTCACTTTCAGCTTGAACTTGCATATGAGCAATTGATGGTCTGTTCCACAGTTGGCCCCTGGCCTTGCTCTGACTGATGATATTGAGCTTTTCCATCGTCTCTTTCCACAGATGTAGTCAATCTGATTTTTGTGTGTTCCATCCAGCGAGGTCCATGTGTCCATTCGCCGTTTATGTTTGTGAAAGAAGGTATTTGCAATGAAGAAGTCGTTGGTTTTGCAAAATTCTATCACTGGATCTCCGGCATTGTTTCTATCACCAAGGCCATATTTCCCAAATATTGATCCTTCTTCTTTGTTTCCAACTTTTGCATTCCAATCACCAGTAATTATCAATTCATCCTGATTGCATTTCGATCAATTTCAGACTGCAGCAGCTGATAAAAATCTTCTATTTCTTCATCTTTGGCCTTACTGGTTGGTGTGTAAATTTGAATAATAGTCATTAACTGGTCTTTCTTGTAGGCATATGGATATTATCCTATCACTGACAGCATTGTACTTGAGAATACATCTTGAAACGTTCTCTTTGACGATGAATGCAACACCATTCCTCTTCGAGTTGTCATTCCCAGCATAGTAGACTATATGATTGTCTGATTCAAAATGGCCAATACCAGTCCATTTTAGCTCACTAATACCTTGTATATCGATGTTTATGTGTTCCATTTTATTTTTGACGATTTCCAATCTTCCTAGATCCATATTTTGTACGTTCCAGGTTCCGATTATTAATAGATGTTTGCAGCTGTTTCTTTTCAACTTGAGTCATGCCACATCAGCAAATGAAGGTCCCGAAAGCTTTACTCCACCCACATCATTAAAGTCGACTCACTTTGAGGAGGCAGCTCTTCCCCAGTCATCTTTTATGTGCCTTCCAACCTGGGGGGCTCATCTTCCAGCACTGTATCAGACAATGTTCCGCTGCTATTCATAAGGTTTTCACTGGCTAATGCTTTTCAGAAGTAGATTCCCCGGTCCTTCTTCCTACTCTGTCTCAGTCTGGAAGCTCAGCTGAAACCTGTCCTCCATGGGTGGCCCTGCTGGTATCTGTGTGTTGCATGTGATTGGAGTGCTCCAGAAAACCTATTCCAGAAATTAAAGTTTAGTCTATGGCATCACAAAGGAGATTTCATAATGACAAGTCTCCCACATATTATATCAAGATACACAGATTTTAAAAAATCACATGTAAATAGAAACTTAAAAAAAAGAATTTGAATTGTATGGTTCACATTGTTTCACCCACACAAAGCCTGGCTTCCTATTACATACATCTTCCCTTTCTCTGATGAAAGACATGAGTGGAAAAAAAAATTCCTCTGGATTATATCTATACCAATGAAAACTAATCAATAATTGAAACTACAGCTATTCCTTTCTCTGATTTCATCTCCTTTTCCTTCCCAAAGACTGCAGAGTGGGTTGGATGGTGACCTCAAAAAGATATGCTGAAGTCTTAACCCCTGGTACCTGTGTATGTGATTTTCTTTGGAAATAGGGCCTTAAGGATTTTGGGATGAGATCATCCTGGATTTAGGGTTGTCCCTAACCCTAAACACAATGACAAGTGCTCCTATAAGAGATAGAGAAGAAGACACAGACAGACTGAGGGGAAAACCATATGAAGATGGAGACAGAGAGATGTGTCTACAAATCAAGGAGCTCCCAAGATTGTCGGCAGCCACCAGAAGCTAGGAAAGAGGTATGGATTCTCCCTCACAGCCTCCACAAGAAACCAAAACTGCAGTCATTTTGATTTCCAACTTCTGGCCTACAGAACTGTGAGAGAATAAATTTCTGTTATTGTAATTTGTTCTGGTGGCCCTAGGAAACCAATATAGTGTACAACAGGAACTTGTGAGGGTTCATATTGGTGGGAGATAAGGGTAACTTACGGCAGAGATCCCAATAGTGGTACATACTTCTGCTCATATAAATATTCTCTGCTTGTCTCTTTTTGAAGAGAGAAATCAGTTCCTATGCCTACACATGTCACCTTAAAAACTAAGGTGTGCCTGACCCAAATCATGGTGTTTTCAATCATTTCATATGCATGTGAAAGCTGGACAATGAATAAGGAAGACTGAAGAAGAATTGACGCCTTTGAATTGCAGCGTTGGGTCAGAGAAAAAGAGGAGGACCCTTAATGAGATGGATTGACACAGTGGCTGCAACAACGGGCTTGAGCATAGCAGCAACTGTGAGGATGGCACAGGACCAGCCAGTGTTTTGTTCTGTTGTGCACAGGGTCACTGTGACTTGGAACTAACTCAAGGACACCTAATAACAACAAAAACATGCCTACACGTGGAAACCCTGATGGTGTAGTGGTTAAGAGCTACAGCTGCTAATCAAAAATACAGCAGTTTGAATCCACTAGATGCTCCTTGGAAACTCTATGGGGCAGTTCTACTCTGTCCTATAGGGTTGCTATGAATCAGGATTGACTCGACTGCAACAGGTTTGGTTTTTTTTGGTTTATGCCTACACATGGGCTGACCAACACTGCACTTCCATTGAAAAGGAGGGAGTCTTATCATTGACTTTGGTTTGTAACAATCATTGGAGGGTGGTGAGATTTCCTGTTTTGCCCTTCTTTTTCATGGTATCCAGTGAGCTACACTGCCATGCTCTGCAATGGACAGAAAATGAAGAGAAACAAGACTAGAGACACCCCCAAATTTACCAAGGTGTAAGGGCCTCACTTTACAAATACACACACACCCACACACACTCTTTCTACATTTTTCTTCAGTAGGTTTATTAGACATTGCAATTATATATTTATTTTGCATGATTATTGGACTAATGTCTATATGTTCCCTTTGGACTGTGGTGAGGAGTATGGACTTTAGAGGCCAATTGCAAGGGTTGGAATCTCAACCTTGACACTTGTTAGCCATGTGGCCTTGGGCAAATGACATAAATTCCCTATGTCTCTCTTTCTCATCTATAAAATAGAGATAGTAATACAATCTGCCTTCTAAGTTTGTTATAAGGGCTAAAATGAGTTATGTATATGAAGCACTTCGAAACAGTGGTGGCATATAGTAAGCGCTTGTGATGGTTAAGATTGTGTGTCAACTTGGCTGGGCCACAATTCTCAGTGTTTTGAAATTTGATATGTGATCACCCCCATGATGGAATCTGCTGAGTGGTACCGGTGGGGGCGAGGTCTGTGGTCAGTCACTGCCCCCTCAGCCTTCATCTCTCTACCCTCCGCTGCCTACTTCCTTCCTGATCTTTTTGCCAAGGCTTTTGGCTTGTTCTGGACCCTGCAGCTACCTCTTATTATCTGATCCCCGGTTCTTGGGATTTGAGCTAGCAGCTTACCTGCCTACCTTGGGATACATCAATCTTCACAGCTTGTGACCAGAAGCCCTGCTCTCCGACCTGCCAATCTTGGGTTCACCAGTCCCTGTGGCTATGTGAATCAGGAGAAAACTCTGTCCTGATCCATGGACTTGGGATGTTCCAGACTCTACAATCACATGAGCTGTTTTTTTGATATAAATCTCTCTCTCTTTCTATATATATATTTATACGGCTTACTGGTTTTGCATCTCTAGAGAAGCCAGCCTAAGACAGTGCTGTACAAGTGTTTGTAAATAAATAACAGGCCCTCAAATAATTATAATTTTTTCAAATAATTATTATACAAATCATCAAATTAAACAGAGAAAGGAATGAGAGGGACATTTATAATTTTATAAGACCTGAGGCCTAGGATATAGTTTTATATTTTGCCCCAAACCCCAATAGCTTATTTTCCTGCGTGTCATTTTACATAAATTTAAATTGAGGTCATTATACATTTAAAAAATTAAAAAAAAATTTTAAGTGGCTCACAGAGTCTTGTGCCCTCATATGTGTGGACCTTAGTCAGCTTGCTCTAGGCCACCAAAGTATTTGAGGGGGCCATCTCTATTAGGAGAGAAAAACATTGGGGTTTTTTGGAACCACTAATACTCTCCAGACACAAGACAAATCACTCTTAGTAAATTTAATTTTAATTTTATAATAAAAATTTACATTCATTATAGAAAAAAATTTAAGTGTTCATAAAGAAATTTAAAAAATCGTTCATAACCCTATAACATTGAAAGAATCACTGCTTTGTAAAATGTTATATTTCCTCCCAGGTTAGAAATTTAAAAAACCACATTCACTTAAAAATTGAAGATCTCCTATGTCACTAAAGAGTATTAAAAAATGAGAATTATTGAATGGTCTTCCATTTTCCACTGTATCTATAATTTATGATTAAAAAATTTTGGATGTAGGATTCTTGTAAGTTTTCTGTTGTAAATGATCCTGTGATCAGTGTCCTTACAACAAGAGAAAATGGCTTTACCTGAAAATATTAAGAAACAGGTAGAGAAGAAAAAAAAAAAAAAAAATCCCCCCAGAAGAAAAATGCTTGCCTCGGTATCAATCTAAAAGCTGAAGCAATATTTATTTCTGGTTTCAAACTTGCCCATCAATTTTTAGCAAGTTCACATTTAATCTTTTATAACCTTTATATTCTTGCAAAGTATTCGAAAGATGCTGAAAATAAGTTCATAGTGCTAGGATCACCATCTCTGCTGAAGAAATATATGTTGAATGATTGACCCCTATTTGCTTTCTCTGTGAAAAATCTTGAAGTTGAATCCATAAAGCAAGACCCTGAAAGACTGGGCAGTTTGAAGACCAAGATATTGGAGCAAAACTGAAAGATACTCAAAGAATAAAAGGGAAAAATGTGTGGATGGGAAGTTTTATTTTCTAACAAATGCCTAGTAATCTGGTGAATTGAACCGTTAGCTTAATGAATACTGAAGAATTAATGGATTTTTGTTTGGGTTCACACCCAGAGTTGAAAGGTTATGTACGCTTACCTAATTTTGTCAGAAGTGAAAAATGGAAGTGCAGAGATTTTAAATAATTACCCTACTTGAATAAAATTCAAACTCTTTATCCAGGTTTACCAAACTCTACCTGACCTCCAAAAAAACCGATTGCCAGTCAAATCAATTCCAACTTATAGCGACCCTATAGGACAGAGTAGAACTTCCCCATAGCGTTTCCAAGGCTATGGGGCAGTTCTATTCTGTCCTGTAGGTTGCTATGAGTCAGAACTGACTTCACAGCAACGTTTTTTTTTGTTCGTTTTTTAAAGCTTTACGGAAGCAGACCGCCACATCTTTCTCCTATCGAGTGGCTGGTGAGTTTGAACGGCCAACCTATCAATTAGCAGCTGAGCATTTAACCATTGTGCCACCAGGGCTCCTTCTACCTGACATATTCCCCTGCTGTTCCCTGACATCATCCCATGGTGCTTGCCCCACTAAGGGTTATGTTATAGCGACACAGGCCTCCAGAAACCAGGAGCCCCAGGAGGGCCCTTCCTGCTGGCAGACCACCGCATCGAACTTCCCCAGTCTGTTGCCTGAATTACTGGAGCAACCTTCTAACTTTCTCCATATGTCTATGATTACCCTGTTACAGTCACTGTTCAATGTTAAAGCCAGAGTGGCACTTTAAAAATTAGTTAGATCATATCACTCCTGTGTTCAAAATTTCAATTGTTCCGTTTCTTTCCAAGTAAGGTAAAAATTCTTACTTTGGATACAAACGCTGCATGATCTGATTCACCCATTAACTGTCTGACTTTCTCCTTTTTCATTCTGCTCTACCCATTGGCTTTCTTGCTGTTCCGGAAACATGCTAGGTATGTTCTTGCCAGAGGGCCTTTGCCCTAGCTGTTCCTTGCCTGCTTCTGTCTTCCAGATAACTGCTTGGCTGACCCCTCACTGTTTGTTCAATACGTCTTCTATTGAGGTCTACCTTTACTGCTCTACTTAATACTATCATCTGTTGCTGGAGCTCCCCACACCCTGTCACTCACTCTTTCAGTCCTCGCCTACCATGTACTATTTTTTATAACAGCTATTAATCTCTAACGAGAAATATAACTTTATTATGCTTATTGTTTATTGCACAACTCTGCCCCTGGAACGTGTAGGTGCCACGAAGCAGAGATCTTTGTTTTGTTCACTGTTCAATCCTAATGCCTGAAACAGGACCTGGCACGTAATAAGACTCAATAAGTATTTGTAGAATGGATCCATGAATGAATGAATGTTCACTGCTCTTTAGGATCTTTTCACTAACTGGTCCCTTTGTTTGGATTGTTCTTTCCTTATTATCATACAGTGGCTCCTTTTGGTCATTCAAACTCAAAGATCTCAAAGGGGACTTTCCTAAAGACTCAATGTGAGATATTAAAAGCAGAACATATTTTCAATTGGATTGTAACACATATGCATTTATAGGTGTCGGTTTCACCACTGCACAGTCCTACATAACCCTTTCTTTTAGTAGTAATATAAATTTCTGACCACTACCTATCTGTCAGTTTACCATACTGTGGTGGCATACATGTTGCAGGGTCACCATGGTGGACAGTTTTCAGTGCTGCTTCTGTACAAAGACTAGGAAAAAGGTCTAACAATCTACTTCTGAACATTAGGAAATGAAAACCTTATGGATCACAACAGAACATTGCCTAACACGGTTTGGATATGCCATCAGGAGGGACTAGACGCTGGAGGAGGACATCATGTGTGGTGAGGTAGAGGGCCAAATAGGGTGTGGGAAATCCTTGGTGAGACAGATTGGCAAAGTGACCACAATTATGGATTCAAACATGCCAGCAATTGTGAGGATGATGTAGGGCTGGGCAGTTTTTGTTCTGCTGTACCTGAGGTCACCATGAGTCAGAGCTGATTCGATGGTAACTAACAACAAAAACAGTAAGGTTATGAGCATTCTGGGCAACTGAAAAAATGATCTCCCAACAGATCAATGCCCCCACATGTCTGTCAGTTTGTCATACTGTGGGGGCTTGCGTGTTGCTGTGATGCTGGAAGCTATGCCACAGGTATTCAGATACCAGCAGGGTCACCCGTGGAGGACAGGTTTCAGCTGAGCTTCCAGACTAAGACAGACTAGGAAGAAGGACCCGTCAGCCTACTTCTGAAAAGAATTAGCCAGTGAAAACCTTATGAATAGCAGCAGAACATTGTCCAATATAGTGCTGGAAGATGAGCCCCCCAAGTTGGAAGGCACACAAAAGACAACTGGGGGAGAGCTGCCTCCTCAAAGTAGAGTTGACCTTGATGTGGATGGAGTAAAGCTTTTGGGACCTCCATTTGCTGATGTGGCACGACTCAAAATGAGAAGAAACAGCTGCAAACATCCATTAATAATTGGAACCTGAAATGTACAAAGTCTGAATCTAGGAAAATTGGAAATCATCAAAAATGAAATACAATGTATAAACATCGATAACCTAGGCATTAGTGAGCTGAAATGGACAGGCATTGGCTATTCTGAATTGGTCTCCTATGCTGGGGATGACAACTTGAAAAGGAATGGTGTTGCATTCATCGTCAAAAAGAACATTTCAAGATCATTCCTGAAGTACAACGCTGTAAGTTATAGGATAATATCCGTACACCTACGAGGAAGACCAGTTAATACGACTATTATGCAAATTTACACACCAACCAGTAAGGACAAAGATGAAGAAATAAGAGATTTTTATCAGCTACTGCAGTCTGAAATTGATCAAAATGCAATCAGGATGCACTGATAATTACTGGTGATTGGAATGAGAAAGTTGGAAAGAAGAGAAGGATCAGTAGTTGGAAAATATGGCCTTGGTGATAGAAACAATGCCGGAGATCGAATGATAGAATTTTGTAAGACCAACGACTTCATTGCAAATACTTTCTTTCACCAACATAAACGGTGACTATACACATGGACCTCACCAAATGGAACACACAGGAATCAAATTGACTACATCTATGGAAAGAGACAATGGAAAAGCTCAATATCATCAGTCAGAACAAGGCCAGCAGCAAACTGTAGAAAAGACTATCAATTGCTCATATGCAAGTTCAAGCTGAAAGTGAAGAAAATCAGAGCAAGTCCACGAGAGCCAAAATATGACTTTGAGTATATCCCACCTGAATTCAAAGACCGTCTCAAGAATAGCTTTGATGCATTGAACTCTAGTGTCTGAAGACCAGACGAGTTGTGGAATGACATCAAGGACATCATCCATGAAGAAAGCAAGAGGTCACTGAAAAAACAGGAAAGAAGGAAAAGACCAAGATGGATGTCAGAGGAGACTCTGAAACTTGCTCTAAAACATCGAGCAGCTAAAGCAAAAGGAAGAAATGATGAAGTAAAAGAACTGAACAGAAGATTTCAAAGGGTGGCTTGAGAAGACAAAATAAACTATTATAATGACAGGTGCAAAAAGCTGGAGATGGAAAACCAAAATGGGAGAACATGCTCGGCGTTTCTCAGGCTGAAAGAACTGAAGAAAAAATTCAAGCCTCAAGTTGCAATAGTGAGGGATTCTATGGGGAAAATATTAAACAACACAGGAAGCATCAAAAGAAGATGGAAAGAATACACAGAGTCATTATAACAAAAAGAATTAGTCAATGTTCAACCATTTCAAGAGCTGGCATATGATCAGGAACCGATGGTGCTGAAGGAGGAAGTCCAAGCTGCTCTGAAGGCATTGGCAAAAAACAAGGCTCCAGGGACTGATGGAATATCAATTGAGATGGAAGTGTTCACTTGTCTATGCCAAGAAATATGGAAGACAGCTTCCTGGTCAACTGACTGGAAGAGATCCATATTTATGCCTATTCCCAAGAAAGGTGACCCAACCAAATGTGGAAATTATATAACGATATCATTAATATCACACACAAGCAAAATGTTGCTGAAGATCATTCAAAAATGGCTACAGCAGTATATCAGCAGGCAACTCCCAGAAATTCAGGCTGGTTTCAGAAGAGGACGTGGAACCAGGGATATCATTTCTGATGTCAAATGGATCCTGGCTGAAAGCAGAGAATACCAGAAGGATATTTACCTGTGTTTTATTGACTATGCAAAGGCATCCGACTGTGTGGATCATAACAAATTATGGATAACATGGCGAAGAATGGGAATTCCAGAATACTTAATTGTGAAGAACCTTTATATAGATCAAGAGGCAGTTGTTCGGACAGAACAAAGGGATACTGATTGGTTTAAAGTCAGGAAAGGTGTGCGTTAGGGCTGTATCCTTTCACCAATCTGTATGCTAAGCAAATAATCCGAGAGGCTGGACTATATGAAGAAGAACAGGGCATCAGGATTGGAGGAAAACGTATTAACAACCTGTGTTATGCAGATGACACAATCTTGCTTGCTGAAAGTGAAGACGACTTGAAGCACTTACTAATGAAGATCAAAGACCACAGCCTTCAGTATGGATTGCACCTCAACATAAAGAAAACAAAAATCTCACAACTGGACCAATGAGCAACATCATGATAAACAGAGAAAAGATTAAAGTTGTCAAGGATTTCATTTTACTTGGATCCACAATCAACAGCCATGGAAGCAGCAGTCAAGAAATCAAAGGACGGATTGCATTGGGTAAATCTGCTGCAAAGGACCTCTTTAAAGTATTGAAAAGCAAAGATGTCACCTTGAAGACTAAGGTGTGCCTGACCCAAGCCATGGTATTTTCAATCCCATCATATGCATGTGAAAGCTGGACAATGAATAAGGAAGACCGAAGAAGAATTGATGCCTTTCAATTGTGGTGCTGGTGAAGAATATTGAATATACCAGGGACTGCCAAAGAACGAACAAATCTGACTTAGAAGAAGTACAACCAGGATGCTCCTTAGAAGCAAGGATGGCGAGACTGCGTCTTACATACTTTGGACATGTTGTCAGGAGGGATCAGTCCCTGGAAAAGGACATCATGCTTGGCAAAGTACAGGGTCAGGGGAAAGGACGAAGACCTTCAATAAGGTGGATTGACACAGTGGCTGCAACAATGATCTCAAGCATAACAATGACTTTAAGGATGGCTCAGGACCGGGCAGTGTTTCTTTCTGTTGTGCATGGAGTCGCCATGAGTCGGAACCTACTCAACGGCACCTAACAACAACAACAGATTAATTTGGAAGAAGTGGCAGTCTGAGGGCCAAGAGATGATCCTTTTGCTGAATCACACAAAGGCAACACGCAGGCTTGTGTTGCTGATGGAAAATGCCCTGCCCTCCAAGTAAGAAGAACAGCTAATGTGGCTCCACTGTCTTGGCTACTGGAGGTGTTCACTTAAATGGCCTTTGTTGGCTTAGCTTCCACATGACCCCCAGGCATGTTCCCTGTGCTATTCCATTTTCTTTTCATGGGGTTGCCCCAGGTGTGGCATGTTCATCCTTGAATACTCCTCCATGCCCAGCTCCTCCAGTGTCATGTACTCATCATTCCTCTGTCTTCCTCATCCTATGTGATCCTCTTCTCATTTTCTCTAGGATTTTACCACATAACACAGTGCAATTATAGTTGAAACTTGAGGACTTCCCTGGGAGGAAGTTTTATTTGTTAAAATTTGTTTCAATTGCATAACTGAAGCAACTAGGTAGTCAGCTGAGGCCAATTGGAGGCTGGAGTAATACTTCTGAGTCAGTGAGGAAGGAGATCAATGAGAATCCTCCCCAGAGAGGTAAAAGGCAGGGTGAAGGAAAATTAGGTGGGGTTGGAGGGGGCCTTGAGGGTGGCTATATCCCTAAGGCAACAGCTGCCTAGGCTCAATGCACGGCCTTTAGCATAAACTGCTTTAAAAGAATAGAAACATGTGGGGGGTGTTGAGTATTGTGTGACCAGTTAGGTTCTAGAGAAGTATGTGTGCATTTTAATAAAAGAGCCATTTAAACAATCAATCACATATTCCATAATGGAAAGCACTTGAAAAACCAGGGCCTGCCCCTGCGATGGATGCCCTCATTACTGCTTATTAGACCAGAAACTACTGGAGTGGTTCTCTCCACCACATCCGGGGAAATTAGTTAGCATGTGTCTAGGATCCTGCTCCTCTTCATTTGGTAACAGAAACCCTACTCCATATTTAGGAAACCACTACTCCCCTACACGCAGTCCAAGGACCCTCTTCCTCTTGGCTCATGGAGGAGACATATGTGGCCCAGGTCTGGCTTGAGAACCATAATGCTCACAGTGAAGACTCCAGGGGTGGTCATGTGACTCAAGCCCGCCCAATGAAACACAGTCCTGGGAGTTCTGTCAGGGCTATAGGAAGGGCTACTTTCACTGGAGTTGATAACTGGAAGGCTGGAAGTCTATGGGCATTGAAGGAGAGGCACAGGGAGAGAACCTGACTGAGGGAGAAGTCAATAATAGAAAGCCATGAGAGAGAGGGAGAGAAATAGATCTAAAGGCAGCATTTGCACACCTACATCCAGTTGTGCATTTGTACTTTCTTTGCACTCTTGATTTAAGTGAGTCAATGAATCTCCTATTGCTTAAGCCAGTTTGAGATGGGTTTCTGTCACTTGCAGCCAGAAGAGTCTGACAAACACAAATTGTAGATGACACTGCCATAGTACTTTCCATATGTCAGTCACACATTAAACCTTTTGTAGATAAACTCATTTAATCCTCCAAGAACTTGATGAGATTGACACTATTATATCCCCCACTGTACAGGTGGGAAAACTAGGAACAAAGATATTAAGTAACCTTTTCAAGATCATATATCTAGTAAGTGGTGAATTCAAGATTTAAGCCCAAGCAGTCTAGCTCTGAGGAGCTCTGGTGGCATAGTGGTTAAAGCAATTGACTGCTAACTGAAAGGCTGGCAGTTCAAAACCACCAGCAGCTCTGTGGGAGCAAAATGTGTCAGTCTGCTTCTGCAGAGATTTACAGGCTTGGAAACCCTATGTGGTCTCTATGAGTCGGAATCGACTGGATGGCAGTGGGTGGGGTAGAGGCCAGTTCCAGAGTTGGTGCCCTTGACCACTACACTCTACTAGTCTAACTGAGTACAGAATCATTTCGCAGGGTAACATTTACGGTTTCCAGAGTGACTAGTCTGGGGCCAGCTCATCCAGAATTATAAGATTTCTTTGGTGTTTTTATTTCAACAGAATGTAATCCCCTGGAGAGTAAAGATTACATTGGATTCTTTAAATGCCACTGCCTAGACACATGGGGTCGTCATGAATTGGAACTGACTAGATGGTAACTAACATCATCAATAACGACAAGTGATGTAAGACACCTAGGTGGTGCAAACAGTTTGCACTCAGCTACTAATCTAAAGGTTGATTGTTCAAACCCATTCAGCAGTGCCTTGAAAGAAGGGCCTGGCAATCTGCTTCTGCAAAGTCACAGCCAACAAAACCCTGTGGAGCAGTTCTACTCTGTAACACGTGGGGCCGCCTTAAGTTGAACTTGTTGGGACAGCAATGGGTTTTTTGAGTGATGAGCTTGGCTTAAGGTGGATGCTAAACTGAAATAAGAGGCAGGATTCTTTGAAAACAGAACTGCAGTTTAACGATAGGATAGAGAATAAAGGACTAGAGCCAGGGACCTTATTAAAAAAGTACACACATGTTTGCATACATGAGCAGTCCTGCTGAGAGTCAGAGCCACAGGAAGAACTGCATATGGGACTGGAAAATGAATTACAATCTACTTTCAGAAACTCTGAATAACATTCTTTCTTAACTCACTGTCTCTGCCTCCATAGTTTGCTTCTTGAGCAAGTCTCTGGACTCTCTCTTGGAGTACTACCCAGGTTCCAACCACACCCTTGGCACGCTGGCAAATTCTGTTCTCAGCCTGGGGATTCTGAGCTAGGGTTTTCTTCTCTTCTGTTGTCTGTCTTCCCCCAGCCCCACCCTCTTCCAAATGTCCGTTCTGATCAGATGGACAAGTCAGGCTTTGCCCAATTAGTCCAGTCTAAGTAGCTTACCCTGTACTTTATTAAAAGCAAAATCCACATTGGGTTGACAAGATTAGAGGAAAATATAAAAATAAATTACTGTATTAAAATTAATTAAATGAAAAGCTGTGTCTAATACCAGGAAATGATGGACTTCACAGGAGCAGTGAAGCCCTTAGTTCAACAAATGATTTTTTTTTTTTTAAATCCTAAAAACTCCCAACCCAGGGCTGAATAAAATATTTTACACCTAATGCAAAAGCAAAAAGATGTTAATTTTGTTTTTTTGCACAAAGTGAATAAAAAGTTCCTTCTGCTTTTTGCTCTGTGGGAAAATTGATTGTAACACTATTCCCCAGGCTTGGTGTTATAAATAACACTGTCTCATAGTTAGAGAACGACTTTGGTCTGAGGATCTCTAAGAATTTTGAAAACATTCACATGAGAACACTGACAATCGTACTGCGGCGCAAACAGATGAAGACTACAGGTCCAGCCTCTCAGTTTAACGTTTCTTGAGCACCTAGGAGGAGGCAGGTCCTAAGCTAAGTGATGGGCAGACCAAAAAGGTAAAGAACTAGAAATAGGAGTGAGGTAACTAGGAATCAATCCAACATAAAACGCCACACACTTTGAATTTTTTTATACCCGCCACCAATTATTTTTAAAACTCACCAACCAACCAGTTGCCGTCAAGTTAGTTCTGACTCCTGGAGAGCCTGTGTGTGTCAGAGCAAGCACTGTGCACCACAGGACTTCCAGTGGCTCGTTTGTCAGAAGCAGATCACTAGGCCTTTCTTCTGAGGTACCTCTGGGTGGAGTCAAACCTCCAACTTTTCGTTTAGAAGCCTAGCATGTTGACTATACCATCCACGGACTCCTTTTAAAATTTAGTACTTGATAAATTTTAAGTTTCAAGTTTACTCATTAGAAGAAACTGAAGTAAGATTTGAATGGGCATGGAAGAAGTTGGGGAGAATGAAGTCCAAAATGGAATATAATAGAAGTAGCTAACATACTTTTATTGCTTATTGGTATTTTGTATTTCTGGTACTAAATTCCTTTTAGAAACTGAAGTGCGTTTTCTTATTTTCCTTTGTGTGTATGTGTGTTGGTAGGTAGCTGGTCAAATAATGGGGTAGGTTTTCTTGGTTCCTTCTTGATATTCTAAAGTAAGTCCTAACCAACTCTACCACACCCCTACAAACAAATGGAAAACTGAATGGGACCCAGAATGAAAGACTCTGGTTCACGCTGCTTGGGTAAGTCCCAGCTCCATCATTCAGGAGCCATGTGATAGAGGCAGAGAACTCAGCCTGTCCAATCTTCATTTCCTCATTTATTAGAAGGGATAATCAGAGCACCCGTCTCCTTGGGTTGCCATGAAGAAGAAATGGGTTACTACATGCAGAGCTTATAGCCTGGTGCTGAACACATAGCTAGGACTTAGTACTTGTTATGCCCCCAGCTGAGTGGGTGCTGCTGAGTTTTCTGTGCCTTGATAGAATTTCAGGGCATTGTTCGCTTCTCCTCGGCTTTCCTCCTGCTCCCCAAGAGAGACTTCCAGTCACTCTCGATTCCACCCCTACCCAGACTCCATTATTCCCTCCCAGTAAACAAACAAACAAAAACCAAACTCCTTGCTCTCAAGTCGATTCCTACTCATGACAACCCCATTTGCTACAGAGAAATGCTCCATAGAGTTTTCTTGGCTGTCATCTTTATAGATTGCCAGGCCTTTCTTCTGCAGTGCTGCTGGGTGGGTTAGAATCACCAACCTTTAGGGTGGTAGTTGAGTGCAAACCATTGATGCTACCAAGTACCCTGCCTTATATTTTCTTTTAGCACTTCTCACCATGAACATATATTTATTTACATGTTTACAGTCTTCTCATCCTCTGTTTGAGGTACTTGTGTCTCCTATTTTTACAAATGAGGACACAGAGTCACTTGTTCAACCCTGCCCTGAGAAACTAAGCACTGTGAGAGAAGGGACTGGTTTGTTCTGCTCCCTCATGCATTTCCAGATTCTACAATCAAACAAAACAAAACCAATTGCTGTAGAATTAACTCTGATTGGAACTGTGCTCCACAGGGTTTCCAATGACTGATTTTTTTAGAAGTCGATTGCCAGGCCTTTCTTCCACAGCACCTCTGGGTGGACTTGAATCTCTAAACTTTCAAGTTCACCCAGAGCTGAACACATTAACCATCTCCACCACCCAGATTCTAGAACATCACATGGGAAACAGTCAGCACTCAATAAATATTATTGGAACAAATAAACTGGTCATTTTTAAAAGCATAATACTTCCTGGCATAAATCTGACCTACATCCCTTCCTCCTCAAATCTGAATCTATAATGGAAAGACTGAACCTGTTGTGGGATTGTGATCAGCAGCTGAGTTTACCCGAACAATTAGACTCTACCTGGATTCAGGATGAACGTTGTTTCTCCAGGGTACGTGATACCTTGTAATTCCATCAAAACATTCTATAGTCATATGCTCCTGGGAAGTGATTAAAAAGAAACCACTGGGCCCACAGACGTGTGCGTGCATGCATGCTTTTATGTGTGTGTCTTAGGCTGGGTTCTCTAGAGGAGCAAGCCAATGAAGCATATATATAACATTTAAAAAAAAAAAGCCTATTGCTGTCGAGTTGATTCCGACTCATGCAGACCCTATAGGACGGCGTAGAGCTGCTCCATAGAGTTTCCAAGGAGTGCTTGGTGGATTCAAACTGCCGACCTTTTGGTTAGCAGCCATAGCTTTTAACCACTACACCACCAGGTTTCCATAAATATAGAGAGATTTCAAGGAAATGGCTCACACAATTGTAGAGGCTGGCAATTGCCAAATCTGTGGGTCAGGTGTCAGGCTGAAGACGTCTCCTGACTCACATGGTCACAGGGGCTGACAAACCCAAAATCTGCAGGTCAGGCTGCAGGCTGCTGGCTTACATTCCAAGAACCAGAGGACAGAGGATGACGAGATGAATGCAGGATAGAGCGAGAGCGAGCTTTGCCAGAACATACATTTTTATTGAATGCGGGCCACACCCCCAAGGAAACTCCCTTTCCAACCAATCGGCTGCCCATATCAGATCACAAAATGGAGGATGATTACATAGTATCTGCCAGACCACTGAGAATCGTGGCCTTGCCAAGCCGAGGTAACATTAACCACCACAGCGTGTGAATTTAACAATTTCAGCAAAGACGGAAAAATAATTGGGAGATTTCACACAAAATGTGCAACTCCAGGTTCTCTTTAAAAATCCAAATATCTTTAAACACAGGGTCCACTCACACCTGGCATCAATTGGCTGGCTCTGAGTGACAGTTCCATTATTAAGATGGTATATGTGTCTAGTTTGCTATAGTCTCTACCCCTCTTTATTGTCTTCTTGCTACTTTAGGCAAGTGACAACTGCAACTTATCAGTGGGTATGAATATGTTGGGGAAAATAAAGTCCAGAAGGAAATATAATAGAGATCACTAAGACACTTTCATTCATCATGGATATTTTAGATTTCTGCTACCAAAAATCGGATACTTTCAATTGCAATTGTGCATTGTTCCTATGGAGAGAAATGTCTTGGCCAAAAGTGAGAAAACAGAATACTGGGTCCTTTAAGAAAGTGATAGAAATCATTTTTTTTTTTTTTTTAAAGGAAGTAGAGATTGTTCTGGTATTTTGACTATGAAAGCATCTGACAAGTTTAATCCTTTGTGTTACCTGGGCTTTGGAGATTCTTGAGTTTGCCATCCCTGCTCTAGAAAGAGGACCTTGTGAACTGGATCACTGAGCAAGGAATGTTTGGATATCAACTTATTGAACATCATTCAATTTGATGCAAGCAATGCTTTGAGTAATATCTCTGTAAGCTGTTCATTTGCAAAAACAAGAACAACAAAAAACTCCGAGAAATTGTTTTTCCTCCAGGATCAGAAAAGATAGATTCAAACACATCAGAATACTTTATTACGAATTATATTCATGAACTAGCAGGGTATGTTTTAATCAGTCTCTACCACTAAAAGGTATTACAGGAAAAATGGGATCATGGTTAAATAAGACTGGAAAACACAAGATGAAATAAGGTTCTATATGTTTATTTATTGTGAACTATTTTTGCTTTGTTTTTGAAATAGGCATCAAGAATCTTTAAAAAGCAGAGGGCTGAGTCTGTTGGGAGGAGTTGGTATGTATTATTCTTCAAACTTATTTGACTGTATACCATCCCCAATTTTTTTTAAGCACACACACACAAAAATCAGTTGAGCGAGTACTATGGTTTCTGATTTTTTACTTTCTTACTTTTACGCACAGAGTCCAGTCCCTACATCTTGCAGACCAAGTTTAACTTTCTCCGTGAAGACAATAGTACAAAGATATAACTCACATCCTGGATTCCCAAAAACAGCACTTATCTAAAACATGGTAGACTGCTTTTAATAACGATCACTAATAGCTCACATTTATTGAGATTTTATTACTTCTGGGATCTCCATAAATATTTTTATTAATCTTCACAACACCCCCCAAAACAGGTAAATATTATCTCCATTTTATAGATGTGGAAACTGAGTCTTAGGGGCATTAAATAACTTACCCAAGATCCTACCTAGAAGGAATGAAGCTAAGCCATCTGAAAATATTTCACCTGTGTATGTTTTTTGGGCATTGTGGTTAAGAGCTATGCTGTGCTACAGTTTCTACCCAAAAGGACGACAGTTCAAATCCACCAGCCACACCTTGGAAACCCTATGGAGCAGCTTTACTCTGTCCTATAGGGTCACTATGAGTCGGAATCAACTTGATGGTAATGGGTTTGGTTTGGTTTTAATAGGAGTTCCTGGGTGGTAAACTGTTTTGGTGCTAACCAAAAGGTTTAGAGGTTCAAGTCTGCCCAGAGGTGCCTCAGAAGAAAGGCCTGGTAATTACTTCTGAAAAATCAGCCACTGAAAACCCTATGGCATTCTGTCATACTCTTACACACATGGGGTCACTATGAGTCAAAACTGACTTGATGGCAACTAGAAAAAATTATCTTAAATGATATAAGGATAGTAGCTACCATTTATTAACATGCTTAGTATGAGTCAGACACATGTGTATTTTATATGCATTATCTAATTTATTCCTGTATGAAGTGATCACTACTATTATTCTTATTTTTACCAATTAGAAATTAAGACTGAGAGAAGGCAAGTAACTGATGCCTCATTACACAGTCATTAAATAGTAGGGTCAAGACAGTGCACATTTGGGATGCTGATGTCCACGTCATTTTACTTCTGGACGTTCCAGAAATATGCCTAGAGCAAGTGTTCCTTACAAAGCTCCATGATAAATACTGATATTTAGTTAGGCTTTACAAACACAGAAACAGATGGATGCCTATCTAAAGTATCAGAACTATATCATTGAAGACGAGCTGAAAAAATTCCAGTCAATCTTTTAACAACATCAGTGAAGATTTTTCTAGTCTTTCAATGTGTTTATGTATCTCTATGTTCTTCTTTGTGGGTCAACTTACACCTTCTAGATTTTCTCTATTAACAACAACTTGTCTTAATGATTTTCATGGGAGAAACTGTACAACCCACCAGCCACAGTTACTGTCCAACACTTGGCTGCCGTCACTGGGGAAAGTGGGTGCCTCTGCTCTTGTTGACATCTGCCCTCAACTGGAGGAGGTGCCTGGGTTGAAAGGGGTACCCACAATTGCAATAAAGGGGTTGACAGATTCCCTGAGAATGTAACAAAGGCCTAGAGGAAGGCTGGCTTGGAGAGAAAATTGGAATAGAACGCCAGAACTTCACAAAGAGCTCACAAAGTAGGCCCTTGTAAAAGTGAATAATGAGCTGCATAGACTAGTTCCTTCATGCTGAGCTCAACACACATCTTTAAACATAAGATTGTCAAGGAAGCAGATACTCGGAAACCCTTTCATCTTAATTAAAGTTATGTGGGCTACGAAATACTTTTCCTTTATATTAAGCTCTTATGCCTGTGGAGAAATTTCTATTTGTTTTTATCTAATTTGAGCTTCAAGGTTAATCTCGGTTTAAGACTTTCACTCACTGGGAGAGACAGTCCATCCGTTCGCCCCTGATCCCATGGATATGCACGCATCCACCAGGGCCCCGCTGAGCTCCAAAGCCTCTTGCTGATTGTGCATTTTTTACTCCATTTCCTTCGACAGAAAGAATGGGCTGTGTATCTGGGAAGGATAGATGGAATGAGGAAGATTTTGACAAAAGGTCACAAATCTTTCTATTTTAGGGAAGCACATGCTGCAATCCTTAAATGTGGAATTTCTGATAAAACTTGCTCTGTGATGTTGAGCCTCAGGTTTGCACGATGGGGAAAGTGGAAGAAAGAGGGAGAATTGGAGACAAAGAAGGGGAATGCATTTCATTCCAGGAAGGGGTTTTTGCAGACTTTGAGACAACTGATAGATCGGATTGCTTGGCGCACCATGCTCCCTAATTTTCTTCAATAAATATATGTTTGATTAAACTGAACTGATGATGGAAGTGGCTTGTGCTTTTGATTTCAAAGAGAAAGTAAGAAATGGTAAATAAGTTGCTGAAGATCTTATTTAGGATCTGACTGGAACTTTCTGTTTGAGCACTGACACTGGCTGTGAGATACTGTTATAGCTCCTCACCAGCGAGCCAACCCCGCTCACGGCGACCCTGTGGGTTCCAGGGAGATGGGTGCTCCCGAAAGTTGTCCACGGCTAATGTTTTGGAAGTAGATCATCAGGACGTTCTTCTAAGGCACCTCTGGGTGGACTTGAACCTCCAACTTTTTGGCTAGCAGTTGACCGCATTAACTGCACCACCCAGGTACTGCTGTAAGATGGCAAGATACCTTAAATGTCATTGGGGCCTGAGAACTAATACGTGCTAAAAAGTTGGTAGGATGAATGAAGGTAGCTTCCATTGTCCATAGTGGGTATTCAGGTACACTCTGAGACGATGCAGGCGGCAGATATCATTAATTTATTGTGATTGCAGCTGGATGCAATCTCAAACTCCTTAACAATGGACAAGCAATGTTGGCATGGGAAATGGAGCCAGGGTTTAAATTTTCACTTTTCTAAAATATTGCAAAAAGATTTTTTTTTTTTTTTTAATATGATGTGCACGATTTACTTTCCTATTGAGGTTGACCTCATCCTCCTTCTTTCCTCAAAGAAGCCCCTTGGTAGTTTGTTCTCTAACTTCTAGGAGTTATACGGTATTAATCCCATGAAACTTCTGGAAGACCACTGCCCCATAAGAGGACATAATTCTCACTAAGAGAAACAGCCCACCATAGTCCAGAATACCTTCAACTGAAGTAGAACAAAAGTAACTGCTGTTTGAGGGAGACAGACCATATGTACTAAAGCGCTGTGGCCAAGAAAATAAACAAGGGTGTGAGTAAGAGTCCAAATCAAAAGTCAGGGGTTGATCCCACTTATATCTAGAATAGGCAAATGCATAGAGACAAGGTTTATTAGGGGTTACCAGGGGCTGGGTAGAGGGGGAAATAGGCAGTTATTGCTTAAAACCTAACCAAACCTGTTGCCATCAAGTCGATTCCGACTCATAGCAACCCTACAGGACAGAGCAGAACTGCCCCATAGGATCTCAAAGGAGTGGCTGGTGGATTCAAAAGACTGACCTTCTCGTTAGCAGTTGAGCTCTTAACCACTGCACCACCAACTTCTGTTCAGGGTTAGGAAAATCTTTTGGAAATCGATAGTGGCGATGATCGCACAACGTGGTGAATGTAATTGATGCCGCTGAATTGTACACTTAAAATGGTTAAGATGACAAACTTTTTGTTGTATATATTTTACCACAATAAATAAAAAAATGAAGTCAGAGGGTACACTCTTTATGTCGCAGGTGTTGAATTGTGATCAAGAGCTTCACACATGGGCAACCCTATTCAGCATCCTCCAGAGTAATCAGCAGGAGGAACCCTGGTGGCACCCTGGTTTAAGCACCTCGGCTGCTAACTGACAGTTCAGCAGTTTGAGCCTACCAGCTGCTCTGCGGGAGAAAGATGTGAGAGACTGCTTCCATAAAGATTACAACCTTGGGAACCCTATGGGGCAGTTCTACTGTGTCCTGTAGGTTTGCCGTGAGTTGGAATTGACTCAACGGACAATGGGTTTTGGTTTCTGACTAATCAGTAATAGGAATTTATTTAAGGGAGGTTAGTGGTACTCCACAGCAACAGAGGGGAACCCACACGGCAATAAATAAGACAATGTTCTAGAATACTTCCTCTCTACAATTCCACATGTTATTATTGTGTATTCTCAGCTCCTTGCCTGGAGGCTTCTAGAACCTTCCTATAAATATCCTTCTCTGTTCTTTGAATCCTTATCTACTTAATACTCCAGGACTCTGTTTATCCTTTTCTATTGAGCCAACTTATCATTGTTAAGCATCAGCTGAATGTGTGTGGGACATCATGAAGGAATTATAAGCACTTCGAAAAATTAACCAGAGAACACATGAGAATCAGCCTATCTGATTTCTCCAAAGACCTGCCTGGCTAATTAGTTAATGCAAACAAACCAGGCTGCATGGGCTCTAGACTACAATAATTTTATTTTATTTATTCTATCCACTTGGTTCCCAGAAAGATTTAAGATGACTTACAAAGACACATACCATACAGCAAGATAAGGCAAGTTAGACATCAGTGAGAAAGATCTGGAAAGAACAACATAGCTAGTGACATTAAATGGAATGAAGATTAGAATCATAAATGTGTATCACTAAGTCCTTTGTACTTTGTGGAAGACAAATTGGGCTAAAATTTCTGGAAGGTAACATCAATAGGGAAATATTAAAGTTACAAAACGGATACTGCCCATAAGATAAAAGCAAACCAGCTCTTCAGGAGAAGCACTAATATAGATATTACTACAACAAACAAACAAACAAAAATCTCCAAGGGTTCTGCTATGGACTGAAATGTGTACCCCTAAATTTTTGTTGAAGTCCAAACTCTTGGTATCTGTGAACATGACCTTGTTTGCAAATGAGGTCTTCAAAGATGTTCTCAGTTACCCTAAGGTCATACTGGAGTAGGGTGAGTCCTGATCCTTTATGACTAGTTTCCTTACAAAAGAGAAGATATAGAGAGACAGACACAGCGGAAAGGCGGCCATATGATCATGGTAGAGTTGGAGTTAGGCCAAGGAATGCCTGGGGCTACCAGAAGCTGAGTGAGACAAGGAATTTTTTCCTAGAGCCTTTGGAGAAACCATGGCCCTGCCAACACTCTGAATTCAGACTACTAGACTCCAGAACTGTGAGACAACAAATTTCTGTTGTATTCAGCCACTCACTTTGTGGTACTTAGGGAAGGTGGCCCTAAGAAACTAACGCAGGTTCTCACAAAGGAGATGCTCAGTAACATGAATAACAAGGACTATATAGCAGTTTTAACAAAGTATTTTAAAGGCTCTAGCTTATCACTATCTTCAGTAGAGTTTGGTAGCATTGAACCAAAGAATAGCATGGCTTAGGGTCACAACTTTCTGATGATCAGAGGTAAATATGAAATGTTCCAGAAAAAAAAAAAAAGATGAACCACATATGCATCATTAAAAAAGATGGTTCAAGATTGTTCATTGGCCTGGACAGTGGTTCATTTAGGTTTCCAATTACGGGTGGAGAGAGAAGTTTAGTAGTCAGTTGAGCTGAGGGAAAGAGTTGATATCCTCTCATTAAAGAATGAGGCACTTAATGAAGACTCAATTTCCCTGAAGACAAGTCAACTTCTCAGAAGTAACCAGGAGCCTGGATTTACCTGAGACCATGACTAAAATTTTCCTCAGAAAATAATTCTAGGTACTTTAGCACACTGAAAAATGGGCGACTGGAGGCCCAAAGATCTACACTACAGAGCTTGACAATCATTTGAATTCACATTCAATTTAAAGGCAAGATATCTCAACAAAGCCCCCAGCAGATACCTGTTGTCAGCCACTAGGTTTCCTGGTGTGTTCTCCCAGACGAACCTGTGGCTCAGCTACGCACCACTCTAAACACATAAATAAAACCTATACAATGCTCGATCTGTACAGTCATGCATTATCTTAGTGGCAAAGTTCCAAATTCGGTATGATACAAATGTTTTCTACTAATTGCAGAAATCTTTCCCCAATGAGAGGGAAATGCAATACAGGCACCGAAGCTCTTCCTCTGACTACAGAAAAATATTCCTTAGCAGAATGAGATAAAATATAGATCTCCTGCCTTCTGCTCTTGATCTTCTGTATTTGATCATAAATGCACATTGTGAAGAGATGCCTCATACCTCCAAGCTAAACACTGTTTGCTACTCATTAGTGATTTATAAATGATATTTTCTCCCTGGTGACATATCTTTTGATATGATTCTCTAATAATAACATCCACCAATATTAAAATAAGAACATCCCCATGTATTGTGATCATCTTCAACCACATTTCCTCACGAAAATTAAATTTTAGCACACCAACTGATATTGTATGCATATATTTGTCTACCATCATTATAAATCTCCTAAGGGTCTCGATAAAATGATAGTTTTGCCTCTTTGCAGTAATTCTACCTAATGCTCCAAAGCAAGAAACTAATTACATCCTGACTTTTCACTAACTTTGATCTTTCAAATACCATACGATGGAGGTTCTATAGGTAATCATATAATTACAATTCACTAAATGAGTTGAAATTAGCCATAAACCTTCTTATTTAAATTGTATTAACTGTTTCCTCAGTAACACTGTGTGCAGTTCTCCCCTTTCCTGAACGAGTTGGACGATATAAGGTTTCACACTAAAATCAGATTATGGTCACTAATGTTTATAACAAATGCCTCATTATAACACCAGAGGCGCCAATGAAGAAGAATATGCGTAGAATTTCTCCCAATATGCTTAAGGAAAGGCCGAGGATAAACTATAGTGGTATAAGGAAATGACTAAAATTTCTCAGGGGAATGTTTTAGCCAGCAAGGGGGAAAAAAAATGACCTCACTTGTGTTTTCCCATTGAGTTGGGGCGGTATTTCCTGAGAGAAAAATTGAAGACAATTGTTCCTTTCAGTATACCATAGGACGATGCATAGTAAGAAAAACAAAAAAAGTCCTGAATTTCACTTTTAGAAAATACCAAACCCCTAACTCCAGATGGCTGAAACTACTAGTTAAGGATTGCTTCTTCTTTTTTTTTCCTCTCTCTCCCTCTAATGATGACTTAGTTAAATTCATTTGGTTGAAACAGTCATTGTTTTTCATGATGCTTATGTTCCTGTCACAAATTTTTGTCACTTCATGTGATGCTATTTTTTGTAGATTGGTTTGAGTTGGCCCTGAGACCCTTTTCGTGTTAGTACATTCAAAACACTAGACCAATGGTTCATAACCTGGGTGGGGAAGTGGGGGTGATTTTGCCCCCCAGGGAGTATTTGCCAATGTCTGCAGGTATTTCGGTTGTCCCCAGTTTAGAGGGTGCTTGGCATCTAGTGTTAGAGGCCAGGGACACTGCTAAACATCCTACAATGCACAGGACAACCCCAAACAAAGAATTATCTAGGCCAAAATGTCAATAGTGCCAAGATTGTGAAACCCTGCACTAGACCACATAAAGTGAAGTTAATACAGATTACAAATTACCCTGAAAAGCCTGAAAATGAAGAAACTCAAGCCTTTTGAGTGGGCAGACAGGCCGTGAATTTTCTCTTTAAAGCTGACCCCGAAAGGTATGGAGGGGAAACATTCCATTGTTTGGAAAACAGATGTCTACCTTTACCATGTTTATGGACCTTGTTTATCTAATAACATTCAGATCCACAAAAAGTCCTGACCACCACGTTCATATTAAAGCTGAGTAAACAAAGTGTGTTTTGACTTGTCATCAATCATGACATGGGATCACAGGGAATATTCTGCACAAGAGGCAGTTGTTTTATCTGGAGCCTCAGCCTTTAAAAAATTCAAAACAGTAAAGTTGTTTATTTGACACTACTCTTGACCTGACTGCAATGTTTCATTCTAAGAGAAAGTAAAACACACACTGTTCTTTGATTATTTGTAATTATATAGGAAGTCTATTTATCTGGCAAACTTTGCTATGGCCCTTTAACCAGAAAGAAACAAGGAAAAGCTTTTTTTTTTTTTTTAAAAAAAAGAAAACCCCACCGAAAACTTCCAAAGATCAAGTGTGATGAGTGTGATTAAGACTATTTCTAAGCCATGAATAGAATCAACAGTGAGTTCTCATTTTATGAACCTTCAGGGGTGCTGTTGTTTTGGTAAGGTGCCATTGAGTCAGATCCAGATCACAGGGACCCTATATGCAACAGAAAGAAACACTGGCTGGTCCTGGGCCATCTTCACAATCTTTGCTATTTTTGAGCCCCTCGTTGCAGCCACTGTATCAATTCATCTTGTTGAGGGTCTTCCTCTTTTTCCGTTGACCCTCTGCTTTAACAAGCGTGATGTCCTTCTGCAGGGACTGGTCTCACCTGATAACATGTCCAAAGTACATGAGACAAAGTCTCGAAATCCTCTCTTCTAAAGAGCATTCTGGCTGTACTTCTTCCAAGACAAACTTGTTTGTTCTTCTGGCAGTTCATGGTATATTCACTATTTTTCACCAACACTGTAATTCAAAGGCATCAATCTTTTGGTCTTCCTTATTCATTGTCCAGCTTTCAAATGCATATGAGGTGACTGAAAATGCCATGGCTTGGTTCAGGTGCATCTTAGTCCTCAAAGTGACACCTTTGCTTCTTAATACTTCAAAGAGGTCTTTTGCAGGAAATTTGCCCAATGCAATATGTCGGTTGTTTGATTTCTTGACTGTTGTTTCCATGAGCGTTGATTGTGGATTCAAGTAAAATGAAATCCTTGACAACTTCAATTTTTTCTCTGTTTATCATGATGTTGCTTATTGGTCCAATTGTGAGGATTTTTGTTTTATGTCAATGTGTAATCCATACTGAAGTCTGTAGTCTTTGATCTTCATCAATAAGCACTTCAAGTCCTCTTCACTTTTTTTTAGCAAGCAAGGTTGCATCATCTTCATATCACAGGTTATTAATGAGTCTTCCTCCAATCCTAATGCTGTGTTCTTCTTCATACAGTACAACTTCTTGGATTATTTGCTCAGCATATAAGTATTGCTCACCAATAAGTATGGTGAAAGAATACAACCCTGATGTATACCTTTCCTGACTTTAAACCATGCAGTATCCCCTTGTTCTGTTCAAATGACTGCTTCTTGGTCTACATACAGGTTCCTCATGAGCACAATTAAGTGTTCTGGAATTCCCATTCTTTGCAATGATTTGTAATAATCCACATAGTTGAATGCCTTTGCATAGTCAATAAACACAGGTAAACATCTTTCTGGCATTCTCCACTTTCAGTCAAGATCCATCTGACATCAACAAAGATGGCTCTTGTCCCACGTCCTCTTCTGAATCCAGTTTGAATTTCTGACAGTTCCCTGTTGATGAACTGCTGCTGTGAATGATCTTCAGCATTTTACTTGCATGTGATATTAATGATACTGTTTGATAATTTCTGCATTCCACTGGATCACCTTTCTTTGGAATGGGCAGAAATATGGATCTCTTCCAGTTGGTTTGCCACATAGTTGTCTTCCAAATTTTTTGGCATACACAAGTGAGTGCTTCCAACATTGCATCCATTTGTTGAAACATCTCAGTGGATATTCTGTCAATTCCTGGGGACTGTTTTTTCACCAGTGCCTTCCATGCAGCTTGGACTTCTTCCTTCAGTACCATCAGTTCTTGATCATACATTACCTGTTAAAATGGTTGAACATCACCGATTTCCTGGTACAGTGACTGTGTATTCCTTCCATCTTCTTTTGATGCTTCCTGTGTCATTTAACTTTTTGCCCATAGAATCCTCTAATATTGCAACTTGAGGCTTGATTTTTTCTTCAGTTTTCAGATTGAGAAATGCTGAGCATATTCTTCCCTTTTGGTTTTCTAACTCTAGGTATTTGCACATTTCATTATAATACTTTGTGTTTTCAAGATGCCCTTTGAAATTTTCTGTTCAGTTCTTTTATTTCATCATTTCTATATTTGAGAGCAACATTCAGAGTGCCTTCTGATATCCACTTTGGTCTTTTCTTAATGATCTTCTGCTTTCTTCATATATGATGTTCTTGATGTCATCCCACAACCCATCTGGCCTTTAGTCATTAGTGTTCAATGTGTCAAATCTATTCTTGAGATGGTCTCTAAATTCAGGTCGGATATAACAAAGGTAGTACTTTGGCTCTTTTGGACATGTTTTAAATTTTTTTAGCTTCAACTTGAACTTGCTTATGAGCAATTGATGGTCTGTTCCACAGTCTGGCCCTGGTCTTGTTCTGACTGATGATATTGAGCTTCTTCATTGTCTCTTTCTACATACGTAGTTGATTTGATTCCTGTGTATTCTATCCAGCAAGGTCCACGGGTATAGTTGCCATTTATGTTGCTAAAAAAAGGCATTTCCAATGAATAACTCATTGGTCTTGCAAAATTTTATCTCATGATCTTCTGTGTTTTTCCTATCACCAAGGTCATATTTTCCAACTACCAACCCTTCTTTGTTTCCAGCTTCCACATTCCAATCACCAGTAATTATCAATGCATCTTGATTGCATGTGTGATCAATTTCAGACTGATGAAGCTGGTAAAAAATCTTCAATTTCCTCATCTTTCTCATTAGTGGTTGGTGCGTAAATTTGACTAATAATTGTATTAATTAGTCTTCCTTGCAGGCATATGGATCTTATCGTACCACTGACAATGTTGAATTTCAGGACAGATCTTGAATTGTTCTTTTTGATGATGAATGTGATGCGTTTCCTCCCCAATTGGTCATTCCTGGCATAGTAGACCATATAATTGTCAGATTGAAAATGGCCAATACCAGTCCATTTTTGCTCACTAATGCCTAGGATATTGATCTTCAAGCATTCCATTTCAGTTTTGACAACTTTCAATTTTTTTCATTATTTATTCCACATTCTGATTATTAATGTTTGAATCTGTTTCTTCCCATTTTGAAACATGTGCATTAGCAAGTGAAGGTCCCAAAAGGTTTATTCTGTCTACCTTATTAAAGTCAACCCCACTTTGAGGAGGCAGCTCTTGGGGAAGAGTAATATTCTGAGTGCCTTCCAACTTGAGGGGCTCATCTTCTGGCACTGTATCAGACAATATTCCGCTGCTAGGTTTTCACTGGCCAGTTTTTTTCCAAAGTAAATTGTTGTCTTAGGCTAGGTTCTCTAGAGAAGCAAAACCAGTGAAGTGTATACACACACACACACACACACACACGTAAATATATATATATATATGTATATATATATACACACACACACACATATATATATTTATCTCAAGGAAATGGCTCATGCAGTTGTAGAGGTTGGCAGTCCGAAGTCCAAGAGCCAGGAGTCAGGGCAGAGGCCTCTCCTGACTTATGTAGCTGCAGGGGCTGACAAACCTGAGATCAGCAGGCAATACAGCAGGCCACTGGCTCAAGTTCAAGAACCCGAGGTCAAATGATGATGGATGCAGGATCCAGAGCATGTAAAAGCCAACAAGTCCTGCCAGAACTTCCATATATATTGGATGCAGGTCACAACCCCAAGGAAACTCCCCTTACCACGGATTGGCTGATCACATCAGATCCCATCATAAAGGGGTTATACTACCTCAAAAATGGAGGTTAACCACATCATTACATAACTGCCAAACTACATGTTTGCGTAACTGTGAAACTACATCATTACACAACTGCCAAACCATTGGGAATCTTGGCCCAGTCAAGCTGATACACAATCTTAACCATCACAATCGCCACATCCTTCCTCCCAGTATTCAGGGGTATTACAGGTACATTTAGCTTTGGGAGTGTATCTCTTTGAAGTCCTATGTTCCAAAGAATGCAATTGTATACAGAGGAATAATAATTTGAAAATTGATCTTTTGAAACACATCCATAAACACTACATACCAACCTTGGACTTCATGATGGTGCACTGTCAACACTGTTCCAGAAACACACCTTGCCTATTTTTCAAACCTTCTCACTTTCTTTGGTTAAACTCACCCCAATATCAATGCCATCCATTCTGTTTGACAGTAGAAGGTTGTCCTTTACTAACTTTGGTGGCTTGAGAAAGAAACATTTGTATCCTGGGCCATTATCAGACTTCCAGTGCAGTACTAATAGGTTGGGCCCGAGAGACACAAGACTTCTAGCCCTGGTTCTCCCACTTACCTAGTAAGTGATCTTCCTTCAGACACTTTGCTTTTCTAGTCAGTGATTCATGGGATATAGTTCACGGCACTCTTGGGCTGGTGATTTCTTTGGTTTCCTTTGGGCAAATGACAAGAAAATTCAACAGTCATTTCCTTCTTTTGCAGGCTATAATTACTTATACTAAGAATTCATTGAGCAAAACTAAAACCTAGTTTTCACAAACTAAATTACTATGTAATGATGCTATCACTTGGGTTTGAGGACTAAGGATTTCGAGAAATTGGGCTACAGAGTCTCCATCTTCTCTTTTCCCACATATATGTGCACATGGAGGCAAACCTTGTGGGCCCTAATGAGGGGGGTGTCATGGGTTTTTGTTTGTTTGTTCTTAAATTGCAAAGTACAGGGTCAGAGGAAAAGAGGAAGACCCTCAACAAGGTGGATTGACACAGTGTCTGGAACAATGAGCTCAAGCATAACAATGATTGTAAGGATGGCACAGGACCGGGCAGCATTTCGTTCTGTTGTGCATACGGTCGCTATGAGTCGAAACCAACTCGACGGCACCTAGCAACAACAACAAGTGGGATGTGATCAAAGCCGTAGGAGACACTACCGTAGTCACTGTTTCTTCATCTGCAATTTGGGAAATTGAACTAGTAGGTATTCAAGTTACATTCCAAAGATTTGTAGGAGCCTACAAATTAAGGTCACTATGAGTCAGAATTGACTCAATGGCAATGGGTTTGGTTTAGTTTTTGGTTACTTTCTCTTGGGTCAAGCATACCTTATAGTAGCATTAGGAAGGGGTGACATGATATTAACAAGCTGGGTATTCTGTATTATATATAAAGAAGGCAATATTTTGAATGCAAGGACAGTCAACAAATTTACTTTAGCAAATTAATTTGATCCTATTTTGCTTGAAGGATTCAGTACTTACTTTCTCTGCTTAGAGTGCGTATCGTCCACTGCATCAAATGCTACTGACTTTTTGAACTCAGCTCAGCATCCCTACTGCTGTGAAACTTTCCTGTGTACGATGGGCCACTCCTTCCTCTGTGCAATCACAGCCCTAAGCATACATCTGCATGCACAACTCTCATGCTATTCTATATTTCTTGACAGCTTTATAGAGATATTATTTATAGATTGTAAAACTCACCAGTTTTAATTGTACAATTCAATGATTTTTAGTAAATCGACAGAGTTTTGCAAACATCACCACAATCCAGTTTTAGAATATTTCCATGACACCAAAAGGAAGTCTCATGCCCACTTGCAGTTGCTCTCTACTTCTACCCCCTGGCAACTGCTAATCTACTTCCTGTCTCTATAGATTTCATGCTGTTCTATATTGCCTCCTTTGTGGATCATGATTCTTTTTTTTTTTTTTTTTTTTAACTCTTTCTTCCCAACACTTAGTAAAGCTACCAGAGCATTGGTAACAAAAAATAGCAGGTTACATTCATCAAAGCTATTATTTATTTGAAGTACATATTTAAGAGCACTACAAGTTTCCTTTAATCTTCAAAACACTTATTGGCTATCAAACCGAAAACCAAACCCATTTTTTGCCGTTGGGTCAATTCTTACTCACAGAGACTCTATAGGACAGAGTAGAACTGCCCCATAGGGTTTCTAAGGAGCAGCTGGTGGGTTCAAACTGCTGACCTTTTGGTTAATAGCCGAGCTCTTAACCACTGCTCCACCAGGGCTCCATTTATTGGCTAGGCACTCTTCTAATCCCCCATATGGAGATATGAATATAGGCTTAGGGAGGTCGAATACTTTGTCAAGAGCCATGTTAGGAATTGAAACCCAGGCCATCTGACTCCCGAGATGAATGAATAAATGAATAACTTGAATAGGCATTCTTAAACCTAGAACAGAATTTCTTAATTCTCCAAGAGAATTTTAACAGGGACCTCATGAATTTGTTTGCAATGTTTTAGGTACATATGGCATGATATCAGTAACAATGTCCACAGATTTCATCAAAATCTCAAAAGTAGTTTTATTAAAAAATGATAGCACCCTCTTTAATAGGTCTGAATAGCAGTGAGTTAAACATTCCCTCAAGATGCTTCTGGGGAATCCCTGGGTGGCGCAGTGTTTGACTACTTCCCAAAAGGTGGTGGTTCCAACCCACCCAAAGGTGCCTCAGAAGAGAGGCGTAGAAATTTGCTTCAAAAAGGTCACAGCCTTGAAAACCCTATGGAGCAGTTCTACTCCAGCACATATGGGGTTACTGATGAGTCAGATTCAACTTGACTGCAACCAACAACAACAATCAGACGCTTCTATCCAACTAGGATAAAAAAGGCAGGCACACCTCTTCCCTCTGGGTTATGTGGATCACTGCTTGGGAGAGGTTTTCTAAGCACCCACTTGCCCCAACCCTTATTTTGTGTTCAAAATAAAGAAGTCAACCCTACCTCACATATATCAAAGGAAACACCTTCCTACTCTTTGCCCTTTCCTTTGTTTCAAGCTGCCTGTCATGTCAATAAAGTTGTTGGGGAAAAAAAAATTCCAATGAGAGAAAGGCTATAAATGGAGAACCCCTTAGATCCTTCCTTTTCTCTGGCGTAAACGCTTCCTTTCCCCCTAGAGCAAGGGTTAAGTTAATTGTATTTGAATGAATAATTCTAATAAAGCGATGACCTTTAAGGCCAACTGGTGTTTTTAATTTTGATTCACTGTCAGTCACTACAACGTGAACCATCCCAGGATGTGCGCAGTGGAAAGGCCAGTGTGTACACAGAAGAGAAAAACAAACACGCAGAGCTGGGTGCTGCTCACAGGTAAACACGTACATGGTAGATCTTACAAAGAGACGCAGGGCAGAAGCTCCCTACAAAGGAGCCAGGGAAATGGCGGGAATTATCAAGATCCACCAGTATGTCAAAACACAACTGGAAATTTTTCTTCTTAATGAGAAGGTAATTCATCGTTCATTGTATAAAATTCAGAAAAGACAGAAATGCAAAGAAAAAAAAGTAGAAAAAATAAAAACAAAAACCATCAGAAATCTTATCTCCTAGAGACAATGGCTATGACTGCTGTTAATATCCTGGAATATATACTTCCAGTCTTTTTTCTATGCTTAGATACATGTATTTTTAACAAACTGAGTTTTACTGTACATCTTGTGTTGTTAGGTCCTCAGGTCGTGCAGCCCCAGCAAGGATGAGGGTTCACTGTGACCAAAATATTCTTATATTACAGGAAGTCAGAAATTCAACTTTTGAGAAATTTTCTCGTCTTTAAAACATAGCAACAGATCAAAATTGATAACAAAATATTGTGCTGATGGAACATATCTCCAGGCTGGAGTTGGCCTAGGGACTGTCAGTCCAAAGTAAAGGGAACAAGCCCCCTCCTATCTGCCCTTCCACTGCACTAATCCATCCCAGCCTCTCTAACGAGGCAACATTTATTCTTCCACACAAGCTGGTTGGTTTTACTCGACAAAGACTGAAATTTAAGCAGAATAGAATTTAATATTCTATTTTGATTCTTCTCTCCCTTCACAGCTCCTCAAGAAATAGTAATGTAAAAATAGACATGTTTATGGTGGTTTCGTTCAGAGGGCCCCTGTCAAGGGTTCTTAAGAGTATTCACCATGGAAAAAGCCTCTATAACAATATATTGAGGTAGGTATTAATGTCACCATTAAAAGCATTTAAAAAAATTCAGTAATCATTTCTTATGCATCCACTCCACGTAGGGCCAAATGGGACCACCGATTACCTCACATTCAAATGTGTGTTTAATTATTCGGCATATATTTGAGTTCCTACTATGAGACCTTGCTCTGAATACTTGGTACAGAGCAGTGAACAGACAAAAACGGGTACCTTTTGGGGGGTGTGTGGACGTGTGTGTTAAGCCCAGGGTGCGGGGAGGGGGTGGTCAGTGGGGCTGGATCATAAATCAATATTTCTTGTGCTCTGCCACCAAAGAGCGTGTATCACAGAGGACAGTGCTGGAAGGCCAGGGTCTCATGTTGAAGCTACCAGAGATTCTCAGCAAACCAGCATCTCTTAACATTCTGTGCGTGCATTGGACTCTATTACACATCTTTGTTTGCTTTTCATATAAAAATAGTGTTCTAAAATACTGCTTAGTAGAATTATTTAACTGCATGGGACACCTTGCCTGAGAATAGAACTATTTCTAGGTTTTGCTTGTTCAGAGTAGCTGTTGCTTCTTGTGGGCCCATGTGCCAGCCTTGCTTCTCAGGCAAGACAATTGTCAGGCCAGGTACTAGCTCTCCCCTTAGAGGGTACAGGAATAGCTCAGGAGGCCAGTGAGGAGCCCAGAGGTACGACATACATATCTCCACAGCAAACAAACTGGCCTTTCCGTAGCCAAACTTGACTTTTGGCTTAGCTTAGAGACTCGTTCAGCAAGTGTGGTTCTACTTCCACCAACACCGTCAGTGGCCATCAAGTCAATTCTGACTCATGGCGACCCCGTGAGTGTCAGAGTAGAACTGTGCTCCACAGGGCTGTCTATGGTGATTTTTCAGCAGTAGATTTCCAGGCCTTTCTTCCAAGGCACCTCCGAGTGAACTCAAGTCTCCAACCTTTTGGTTAGCAGTTGACCCTATTAACCATTTGCACCATCCAAGGACTTCATCAACTAACTGAATTGTAGTTATTAAAATATGTCTGCCTCCCTCACCAGACAGTGTGTCCCTTCATGCCTGCCGCCATGCTTATGCAGATGTCAAATAAATGATGTAAAGTTCTGAGAAATGAAGTATTTTAGGACTGAAAGACCCCTTGGCTCTGTGGTACAACCCTCTCATCTTACACACTGGACATTTTAGCCCAGAGAGCCAAAATGACTTGCTCAAATCATGCAGGTATGCCAGTTTCAATCTTCCAAAAGATATTTTACTGGGGAAAAAAATTGATAAGCATTATACCGGACATAGAAGCCTAAAGTTTTCAGTAGTCGATAAAAATGGTTGTTTGGAATTATCTAGAATGCACTTAAGAGAACACAAATGGCCCCATATGAAACATATATCTGATATTTCAAAATATTATTAATATTCCTAACTTCTTATGTGATAATACACAAGTATGGCATACTTCTGTGTTTAAGGTTTATTAGAACAAAACAAAAAGCTACATAGTATAATATTAAATTCAAGAAGGTGTTGAATATTATCTCTGCTGGCAGCAATGATTAGTGTATGGTTTTAATGTCTAATTTGATTCAAAATGCATTTCTTAGGGAGACTATAAAAGGATTCACTATATATGGTTTTGACTAAAATAATATTTTGTTACACTCTAATAGGATCTTAATACCCCTATGAGCCAGGCTGGCTCCATTCAGTGTTCATCTTAATTAGCTCACATTAACCATCATTAGGGCTTTATATGGTACAATGCACATTACTTCATAATTTCCACCCAGATCGCATGGAGCTAGATCATAATACATGTTATCAATCATCAACTTCCCTAGGCTTTCCTAACACCTAGCTTTTATTTTAAAAGTTAAGGTCAATGTTAAGTGTTACACTTCAGCTGAAAAAGTTTTAAAAAAATCAATGTTAATTAACAGTGTTAATTAAATGTTAATCATGTAAATGAAAGCATTTTTCATTCACTTGCCTAGCAAATTATAGCCAGGTAATGTCCCATATATTATTCGAGATGACATAGGAAAATGGTATCCAGCAGAAGAGATTAGGGAGAGAAATTGGATCAAACAAAACAAACAAAACAATAATTAACACGTGGAAAGTGATTCCTTTTTTGGCATGGAGAACCTCCCTTTATTTCCAAAGGCCCCACTGAGTGAGTGACATAGGGGAAAGATATAGAAAGAATAAAGAAATACATTTTGAGTCAGAGTGATACTTGGAAGGCCTTTTTTCCAAGGAACCTAATACTGGCCGGCTGAAAGATGCAGACTGTATAACACTTGGCTTCAGTATTCCAAGTTAATGAAAATAGACTTATTTTGAAACAGTATTTTAATGTTTAAGCGTTATTATAAAGCAGCTAGGGGCCCTTCAGCCAGTAAGATCATTTGGAATGCTTAAACATTCCTGACATGCAGGCCTGTTTTATCTTTGTCCTATTGGCAATAGTAACTTTTACCAACGGGAAATCTGATCAGAAAATTAGGTCTTTGGTGATTTTGCAAACTGTGTTGTGGTTCTAAATTCTAAGCCACCAACAGCAAACTTTGCCTAATGACACTTCAGTAAATAAAAAAATTTATATATTTTTACAGTAAATAGTGAGTGTCAAAACACATGGGAGAATGGAAGAAAGTTTGCATGTGTTAAAGCCTTTCGGGTTCTACTGATATGGAGGTAAACTACTAGGCATTGGTCGCTGAACTGTATATAAATGTGTTAATACCTATATAGATTAAAAAAAAGTTTTATAAGAAACCTTTCAGTGGGAGATCCAACTCTTGCCTTTTCGAATCCAATACCCTCTTGGAGCAAATTTCCTCCTGAAATATATATATATATACACACACACACGCACATATATACATATGTACGCATGTATATATATGTATACATACATATACATATATTTTTAGGATATAGGAGTCACTTAGGCTACTAAATCATCTTCATAGACAAAAACTGGAGGCACAAAGATGCTGAAAGATGTAGCCAAAAATCATAGCTACATTGGACTGAATCAAGACTTTTCTCAGTGTATTTTGATCATTTTTTTTGTCATATATCACCTGAAAGGAGGCTTGCACTTGTTTGCTTATTCGAGCAGCAGGACAAGCTTACTTGGCCAGGTTGCTTGGCAACCTCCCCATTATGCCCCATGGGATGGAAGATAATAGTGGACATTTGTTATTTTTTGCTTTCCTCTTTTGATACCAGCCCCCAGTTTCACTGGTGAAATGATCTCTTCCCCACTGTGTCTGGTCTTGGTGGTGGAGAGTCATCGTGCCCTGTCCTCCCTTGGTTGATTGGTGACAGATGTCTCATCCTGGGCCAATCAGACCTTTTCTCTTGGCAGGTTGAAATTTGGGAAACAAAGCAGAGCTCATGAAATCAGCAGTGGATTAATGTTGTTGAGCATAGATGCCCTGTGCTCCATCTCTCCTGATCCGCATGTCCTGCCTTTCCTTCAATTCCATGAGACACGTAACTACCTTCACTCCATTCCTTTTCTGCCCAAGAATGTTTCTGTTGCTTGCAGTTAAAGAATGTTAACTAAAGAAATGACCCTCATGTGGCTGTCATTTTGGCCGAGGGAAGATTGGCTGGGGTTTATGACCAGTTCCAAAGGCCAAAGCTCTAACATCATTCTTCCTTTCCATATTGGAAGGGAAAGGATTGAGAAGGATGCATTAGATATTGGAAAGTTTCTCTGCTCCACTTTTATATTTTAATCATCATAAGCAAAAATTTACTTGTATCACACCTCTCCTGAGACCCAGGTATGGCACAACTTTATATCATGTCACATCAATAACAATAGCGTGATTTCGTATTTTGGGTTAAATTTCTATGGCTAGCATATGATCATTTTTTTTGTCATGTATCACCTGAAAGCAGGCTTGCACTTGTTTGCTTATTCGAGCAGCAGGACAAGCTTACTTGGCCAGGTTGCTCGGCAACCTCCCCATTATGCCCCATGGGATGGAAGATAATAGTGGACATGATGAGTCTTATTCAGAAAGATCCAAGATAAATGACTTCTGAGGGAAAATGTCTTTAAGATAGTCTCTTTGCTCTTTGATTAAAATGAATTTTGAGGTAATTTAAGAAAAAGTGAAATATTCATGTCACACTAGAGGCATTCTTTTTTGAGGTTCTATTTTTTTTTTTTTAATCCTATAGCCAGAAAGAGAGTAGGAGAGAGAAATCAGCTCTATTTGAAAACATCTGACCTCTTTCTCTCCACTCTCCTACCTAAATCTCTCTCTCTCTCTCTCTCTCTCTCACACACACACACGCACACAAGTTCCAAGGGAAAACTTTTACTGGGAGGTCCAACTCTTGCCTTTCCAAAGTCATTACCTGCTTTGATCACAAATTTCCTCCTGAAACATCTGGACGCATCTGTGTTCACTATTAGAACACAAGCCATTTAAGAGCACTTTCCAGTCTCTGGGTGACTCTCAACATCTTCCATTGAATAAATTAGAAGCCAACACCATTTTATTTGCCAAATAACCTTAAATCATTTATAAATTACCACGATTAGTGATCAGAAATGTATACTCAGTTTATGAGTCTTCTTCTACCTTCCTAGGTAGATAGATAAGTTCTAAAACAGTAACTTGAAATTTGTGTATTTATTGCTGAAAAGCCAAATACTGAAATTCAATCACATCTTAGGGTGATTTTTTGTTTCCAGAATTCTGTGTCTAGATTGGCAGTTGAGTTCTCAGGTCAGCTGACTAAAGTGCCAAGTCGATGAGGTTAAGATCGAGGGTCTGTCCACAGGGCTTTCACAGAAGCACTGTTCGAGGCTGGACAGAGATGCGACAGTTGGCAAAGAGGAGGGCCCTGGGAGACATGGGGTTAGCTCTATGATTATTAATTGGAGGCACGTATCCCAGACAAAAATTCGAATCCTCTATTGCTCTGAGGAGCAGAAAGGGGAACAACTGGTAATTTTTATTTTATTTTTTGGAAATGTAGTTACACTATATAATAGGCCCAGACACCCTCAGTAGCATAAGGAACAAGAGACTTCAACATTTTGTTATTTTTTTTCTGAATTACTGAATCAAGCTGTGATCACAACACCACCAGAGGAAGGGGCATAGAGACGTTCCTAGTTTTACCCGTCTGACATGCTTGCTTCATGTAGGATCGTGTGGAATCAAACACGACCATCACAAACACCAATTTTGATAATGTGATTTACAACTTGAGACCGGGCTTTTGGGGTGGAACTAAATTTATTTTTAAAGGATACACTCATTTTGTCTTTGGAATTTTTTTGATTCAGGAATGAAATAAGTGAAAGTTACTCTTGGTAAGTTTGCATTTGAACTTCTTGTTTCTCTTCCCCATCCTGCAGGCCCAAGATAAATGCACCTCGTCTAAAAGGAGTTAATTTCATCACGGAAGCATTTTTTACTTCAATAAACAGATACCACACTAAGCGAGCAAACATGAAAATGATTATGGAATGGAGTCGGTTATCAAATTTTAATCTGACAGCATTTTTAAAAGGGAATAAAACTGAATTTACAAAATTAGAAAATGATAAACATCTTAATTGCATGTTATGTAGATGTGGAACGAATGTATTGGAATTTTCTTGTTGGCATCTCATAAAATTCTTTGGTCAGCAAAGAATTCTTTTTTGGTCAGAATGTACTTAGAAATAAACTCTTTCCAGGTAAAAAATCAGAGTATTTCTCTCCACTGCCCTATCCTTTCCCATTGATTCACTTAAAGCCCCTTATTTTTGAAGAAAACTTTCTTCTTAGGAGCATATGGCAGTGCCTATTTGATAATAATAAAACCCAAACCAAATTCATTGCCATCAAGATGACCCTGACTCATAGTGATCCCATGAGTATCAAAATAAAACTGTGCTCCACAGGGTTTTCAAGGCCGTGGGCTGTCAAAAACAGATCACCAGGCCTTTCTTCTGAGGTACTGGGTGTGTTCAAACCACCGATCTACCGGTTATAGTTGAGCACTTAACAGTTTGTGCCACCCGGGGACTCCAAAATTAAAAATATGGAAAAATACACAAAAGCTATCTTAAGCATTTTTTATAATTAAGAATAAACAAGAAGGGATTTCTGCCCCTCCATCCATTTGTAAGTGATATCTGAAGTAGATGCTTGTTCCTAACCTTAAATTTCTACATTTTAAATATAGGGTTTCTCAACCCTAACCATGGTATCATAAAAGAATGATGCACAAAGCAAAAATTTTCAGTTACTATAAATGATTTCTCCCTTTTCTTCATTTATTTTATTGGTGCCATTTTCTCTATTTTATGCCAACTAGCAACATAAATTTGTGCCCTATTTTTGGTCTACAATGTATAAAATGTTGACTCAAGGACAGTGATATTCAGCTTGATGCCACGTATTTTTGGTAAGGAAATAAACCTAATCATGTGTTGAGTTGGTGGTATAGAACACCCAAAGTTTTGTAATTCCAGGGGATAAGCTGTGGCCTGGCTACAGTCTGAGGAAATTTTGTTGTTCTCTTTTTTCTCCTTCAAGAACTTACATGGCTCTTTGTGTATAGATTTAACTTATTTAATGCCTTGATTTCTTGTGCTGTTCCATTTGCTTCATTAAATTATCAAACCCTTAATATTAAAGCATGAGACAAAAGACATGGAAAATTAAATTTTAAAAGGCACCAAGATACTACATTTAAGGAAATTCTCTTTCCCTTTTCCTCATCTGTTATTAGTTCATGTGACTGTTGAGTTAGGTCCAACTCATAGTGATATTATGTAAAACAGAACAAAATATTGCCTGGTCCTGCGCCATCTTCATGATGTTAGGGATTGAACTGTGTCCCCCCAAAGTGTGTTTTTTGCCTGTGGGTACAACCCCATTTGGGAATGGATTGTCTTTGTTACATTAATGAGACATGATTAGTATAGGGCATTCTTGAGCCAATCTCTTTTGAGATATAAAAGATTAAACAAACAACTGAGCAGATAAAGATGGGTGAAGAGATGCCAAGCCACATGAAAATCACCCAGGAATAGAAGTAGAAGCCAGGAGACAAGGACATTCCTTCAGAACTGACAAAGAAAGCCTTCCACTAGAGCCGGCACTCTGAATTTGAGCTAAACTGTGAGAAAATTCCTGCATGTTAAAGCCACCCATTTGTGGTATTTCTGTTATAGCAGCACTAGATAACTAAGACGGTTTGTATGTTAGCCACAACAATGGACTCAGTTGTCTCCATCTATCTTATGGAGGGTTTTCCTTGTTTTTGCAATCCCTCTACCAGGGCTTCAAATTGGTTCTACACAGTTCAGTCACAGCCAATGGAAACAAGGGCAGTGTAAGCAATGCATAGCAACCAGATTTCCTGCCCGCTGGCTTTTGAATTGAGTAGGAAACAGGCAGCAGTGCCCCTCTCAAAAATGGTGACCAACCACGCTGCTTTGAAAGTGTCGCTCTCCACAGTCCTGCCAATAAAAGTTTCCTGATGCGAGAGATTGGATTATTGGCAGGACTGTGGACAGCAACACATATTCAAAGCAGTGTGATCTCCCCCATCTTTGAGCAGGGCACTGCTGCCTGTTTCCTACTCTGATCAAAAGCCAACGCATGAGAGATTTGGTCGTCATGCAGTGTGTTCACTGTCCTTATTTTTGTCAGCCATGTTTGAACTACTCACTCCCAGTTGCCTTGTTTCCATCTGCCATTATGGAACAATTTAGAACTGGTTCAAAGCCCTGCCCTCTGCTTTACCAAATACGATGCCCTTTTTTAGCAATTGGTATTTCTTGATAACAAGTCCAAAGTAAATGAGTCAAAGTTTCGCCATCCTCACTTCTAAGTTTTCCGTGTTAACATCAACTGTTAAGTACCAGGTGGACAGTGGAAGTAACATGAGTGTTAAGAAGTTGATCGGTCATTTATTAGGTTATTGCCAGGTAATATGTTTGTATTTTCATAGGGCTGTTGATTGAGGGAAGATATGGATTTCTCATTGGAAGACAAAAATCAGTAAGCAGATTCTCTAAAATTGCAGAAATTCCTCAAGGTGTCCAAGAGTTTAGTCTTTGAAAAAACTCTCCTTGATGGGAAGGAGGATGGACTTATTTGGGAAAGGTCTGCCTCCCTGGTGCAGAAACATGGGGAAGTGGTGCCTGGATCCTAGCACAGAACAGAACCAAAGACAATGCTATATAAAACCTGTCAATCCCCAAAGACTCCTGTAACACTGTGGTTCTGACATCTATTTTTTTCCTTTGCAGCATTTTAATAGCGTGTATTTCTACACCCAAGGTACAGAGCACTTTAACCTTTAAATGACAGCAACTTACACACACGACTGTGCTGCTGAAGATAACTTCTGCTCCAGAGTGTGCGATACTTTACCCAAAACATAAAAACAGTGTTTGTTTTGATAATTCTTGAAATATTTCTTTATTTTCACTTTAAGCCTGAGAACTTTGGCATTTGACTAATTTACCATGCATTTAAGGCTGGTAGCAATATTGGAAAAGAAATATGATAATCACTCGCTGCCACAAAGTATTCTATATGCTGTTCTCTTTTTCAGCTCTAGTTTCACATGTGTTGGTTCAATGGAATATTCAATAGACATTTATAGGAAATAAATTGAGAGATGAATGTAAACCATATGGCATCTGGAGGTTTATTTGCAAAGCCCCTGCATCAAAGCTTTCTCCAGATCACACCATATTAGCTATGTTTTTCCAGTCCAGCAGAATCAGGAAGGTAACCACAGACTTCCTTGATGGAAAACACATGAAAAACAGAGCAAATCTTAATACGTAGCTTGAGTTGCTGGTCAAGGAGCATCCCTTAAAATAATTTTATTACCAGTGTGTACAGCACACTGTTTGGGACTGCATTAAGTGTATATAAAATAAATTGATTTTGCTTATGATTTTCTTCAAGATTACAGGATGCAAATTCTTCTATTTGTTTATACCAATTGATAAAAATCCTGTCTATTAAGTGGCTTTTTGAAAAGCTCAGGATTTTCTTCTTGCTTGAAGATATAAAAATAAATTTCAACCCAAAGTAAACGCAACATTTAAATACAGCATGTACACAAATATACACTGGAATTTTTGCAGATATAAGGAACACAGCTCATAGGAACACAAATACACTTGCATATATACAAAGGCCACCAGATTCAGCTTTGGACAATCACATTATTATAAATAATAGTTAAAAAACATTGATTGGACAGAATGAGAAATGGGCCTCAAACTTAATTTATATATAAAATTTTTTCCCTCAACCTTGAAGGCGCTCTGCTTTGTGCAGTTGGCTACAGCTAGCGCTGCATCTGATATCAAATTAATTCTCATGCAGCCTGTTATATAAATCATTATGAAATGTCAAAAGCTTGTACATATTTTTTTTTTAAGTTTTCACTTACTTTCCAAATAGTTTCCATTTTTCAGTGTCACAGACTTTTCAGCCACTCAGTCAATTTTAATGATTTTTATCAGTTGGAATTTTTTCCTCATTTGCAGTACATTGGCGAATGCCTCTGAACATATATGCACGTATTACACAGCGTAACACAGGTGCCATGCCCAGTGGTAACGGGAAGAATGCTTCATTCTTCTCTTCGTTTCAAACTGAGTGGTCAAAACATCGGCACAGAGAGGAATAAAATGTTCTTGCTACTTAAACATGCAACACCTAAAGGTTGCCCTTTATTAATAAATATTAAAGACTAAAAACAACAGCAAGTTGACTTCCCCCTTCCCAGAGTTCCCCTTTGAGGACAATTGCTAAGGACTATGTTGCATTTTGGCAATTACTCAATTACCCATCACAGTGAAAGTCTTGTCCCTTTACAGGTTAAGCTTCTAAATTTACGGCAGTAAGTTAACGCCACTCACGACTTTAAAAAAAAAGCAGAGCATGTGAGCAACATCACTTAAAAAATATGTGGCTAACTGCTGGAAGCTATTAAAAACCAAATAAACAAAAGAGATTACACTTCAAAGAAATGTCAACAGTTTTCCCCTCTCAGAGCAGACGAGTTTTCTTTACTTATATCCACGTCCACATCTGGAAAATGCTTATGGCTTTATACGTCTTTTATGGTAAAATGAATTTATTGAGTTTTAAAATTTTCGTGATGGATTAATGCAATCTTCATAAGAGGTATACCCACACCCTAGGAAAAATCTGTCTTTACTCTGAAGAACAATTTCAATAATAAATAATAATAATAGACCAATGTTAATTTCAAGGAGCAAAATAATTTTGCAAATGCATTTGGTTAACTAGAGTTAATTTCATTTTTTTATTACCACTTGAAAATGAAAATGCGATTTCTTGTTCCTTAGACCTATCTTTTGTTGGAACAATTAGTTGAGGGGGAAAAAAAATAAAAGAAGCCGTGTATGAAGCCAACTTAAAGTTTAAATGGATATACCTGTTCCAATTAACTAACAATAGACTTAAGGAACTCAGTAAATTTACTGATGGCAAGATCTCCAAGAGAAGACTTCAAAAACAGTTAATGGATTTCTGTATAATTCCTCACGAAAATTCCACAGCGTGCTTTTGTGTGTTTAAAAGGTGAGATTTAATTTCTCATGCAAAAATATGTGCCTGTTAAGGAGGTCCAAGCAATTGACTTCATATCCTACATAATATTCTTTCTTGGCCAAGTTGAAAGTTTTTGTTTGAGGTTGTTTTACCATTAACTGGGAAGTAGCAACTTGTTCTTTACATAAGCTCAAAAAAAAAAAAAAAAAATAGCACCTTTGGTATCCAACCAACCATCGAAATGTGGACAACTGACTTAAAATTTAATAATTTACAGATTTGATTGGGAGAAAAAGATAGACGTGAAATATGAGGGCAGGTGTCATCTTTGTAAGTCAGGCCAAAAATTAAGAGGAAAAAAAAATAAAACCAGAAGAATGTTTAAAATGGAACAATGCAATTTGGATATAAAGTAAGTGGTCTGCAGTCAATAAAAAAGAGAAAGAAAAAGAAAAATAAACTCCCACAGACGGCTGCAGAATAGGAAAGTAGATCTATCTTGTTTATTTATAAGTGAGTAGCAAGTAGATTCTTTCGCACTAACTAAACCAGACAGTAATTATAAACACAGGTTGGTTAAATTCCCTGCACCCTATCAAAGGAAACAAGCTTCTTTCTTTCCCAAACATTGTCATTTGTTTATTGATCCTCTTTGGGGCTTGGTTTCATTTAAAACTATGTAAGCATACATCTGTTATCCCCAAACAATGTCAACCTTGTTAAGCTGAACCTGAATACTCATTATACAAAAATTTGCAAGTAACTTAACAGCAATTTTTCGAGTAGCCAGTTAGCATACTGAGTAAAGAATTTGGATTATTTTTGTTCCATTACAGAAAACCCTTACATTATAGTGTAATCATACACGAAGCAAACAGTCGCCGCCTCAGTAGTTTTGGATAATTAGTTACCTAAATTTTCTGAGGTGAATTCAATGTACTTAAGCTGAGAAACATTATTGCTTATATTCTGAAATACCACAATACAATCTTGGTTAACAATAAAATTATAAATATTGGAGTAAAACGTCATTTTAGAAATCATTAGGTTTTTTATCAGTACAGTACAACTGAGTTCATCATTTAAGGAACTGTTTTATTAAAAAAAAAAAGGAGGGAGGACTGTGATTTTGCTTATATTAGCTCGTGGCAGATATCAGATTTCAAAAAACTTTAACACAGTAGACACTATTAAAACATCATTATTAGAGTTGTCATGCTTGGGTGGTTTGAACTAAAGTGAATTTCATGTATTTGCTGGGAGACAGCAATAATAAATCCTGAAGTCTGCGTTCCTAAGTGGTGACCTCGTCCTGGAGAACTGACTTAATAATCCAACAGGACAGTTGCCAGAGTGCAGTATGGGAGGCACCATGGGGAGGGGCAGAATCTGATAGAAGTTCACAAGGCAATACAGATATGGCACCCAAACTCCTTTGGGCAACCATTCTAAAGAAAAAAAAATCTGCTATGTTGACTTTGCCACTCATGATATCTACAAAAGCCATTACAAGTTGGGCAAATCCTATTCACCGCCTCACTACTTCCCTCACCCATGGCAGACATATCTGATTGGTCACAGAACTCTTTCTCTGCAGCCTGAGTGGATAGTCACTGTCTTTCTCAACCTATCAGTCAGCCACTTTCAATCCATCCATCTACCAGTCCAGCTTTAATCTTTAACTCTTACCGAGTGAGAACTGAAGCCCTAGGACCTTGCACATGGTGCTAGTAGCTTAAAAAAAAAAAAAAGCTTAGTAGATGTTTATTCAGAAAAAGACTACTTCTAAAACTCTTTCCTCGGCTCTCTCCCTTTTTGCTTGCCACCCTTGCAAGTCGAGGTCTCTAACCACAGTTTGCTCCGAGTCTGCCGCCCTTGCAAACCGCAACCTTTAACCTCAGTTTGTATTTAGCAACGGATCTTTGCGCATGTGCTCGGGCCAGATCTTGGCGCACGCACAGATTTGAGGAACCGTATCTTGATTGCTGACCTGAGCCTTGTCGAAGGGGAAGATATTCTCCAGCGCACAGCACCACCCAAGCCCCTTTGCAAAGCAAGAGGTCTCATAATTTGTATTTCCTATGAAAAGTGACTCATTGTTGGATCTCCAAATTGGAGCATTGGAGGGCTCCGGGTATAGGGTTTCCGGTGCCAATTCCTGCCCCCTGGGAAATCCAGGACATAAAAGTTCCCCAATCCCCTTGGTGGGAAGCACGTGGTCTTTCCACACCTGGTGCCACGTTGCTCCTTGTCTGCGCAGACAATAAATTGCCACCTTCTGTTTCCCTTGCAATTGGTTTCCATCTTACTTCAGTCTGCTAATAGGACAGGACAAGAACCCGAGGAATTTGGTTACACTTCCATCAGATGGAGGATTCTTAATAGCCCGAATTACAGGCGGGTGGTGAGCTGTTTGGCTTCAAATTCCAGCTCTGCTATTTACTAACTGTGTCTTTGGACAAGTTACTCAACATCTTTGATTTTTTTTTTTTTTTAATTGTACTTTGGACGAAGGCTTACAGAACAAACTAGTTTCTCATTAAACAGTTAGTACACACATTGTTTTATGACATTGGTTAATAACTGCATGAGATGTCAAAATTTTCCCTTTTCAACCCTGGGTTCCCTATTACCAGCTTTTCTGTTCCCTCCTACCTTCTAGTCCTTGGCCCTGGGCTGGTGTGCCCATTTAGTCTCATTTTGTTTTATGGGCCTGTCTAATCTTTGGGTGAAGGGTGAACCTCAGGAGTGACTTCATTACTGGGCTGAAAGGGTGCCTGGGGGCCATACTCTCAGGGTTTCTCCAGTCTCTGTCAGGCCAGCAAGTCTGTTCTTTCTTTTTGAATTAGAATTTTGTTCTACATTTTCCTCCAGCTCTGTCTGGGACCCTCTATTGTGATCCCTGTCAGAGCAGTCAGTGGTGGTAGCCGGGCACCATCTTGTTGTAGTGGACTCTGTCTGGTAAAGGCCACGGAAGATGTGGACTAATCTTTCCCTTGTATCTTTAGTTTTCTTTATTCTTCCTTGCTCCCAAAGGGGCAGACCAGTAGAATAACCTATATGGCTGCTCACGGAACATTTTCTTTATAAACTGTTATGCCAATTGAACTAGATGTTTCCAGAAACCATGGTCCCCACAGCCCAGCAATTCTGTCCCTCAGGGAACATCTTTGATTCTTAGTTTGCATTGGTGGTTCAGTGTTACAATTCTCACCTTCCTGGTGAGAAACCCAGGTTCAACTTCGGGGCAATGCACCTCATACACCGCCACCACCCGTCTGTCAGTGGAGGCCTGCGTGTCGATACGGTGTTGAACAGGTTTCAGTGGAGCTTCTAGACTAACACTAGGAAGAGAGGTCTGGTGATCTGCTTCTACACATCAGCCAGTGAAAACCCTGTGGGTCACAAGGTCTGATCCCCAACTGATCATGGGGATGGCACAGGACTGGGTAGCCATTAGTTGGGGGCTGACTAGATGACAGCTAACAACAAAATGTGAGGAATCAATGTGGGGAATTAATGAATTAACATATGCACAGTGCTGAGAATAGTTGTTGTTAGCTGCCATTTTGTCTGGTTATATAATAACCGATAGTCAATACCTGTTGACTACTGTCGTTTTCCTCATTGTTTATTGAAATGCCTTACCACCTGAAAGAAGGTATGTGTAGTTTGTGCTGTTAACGTGGTCATCTAATAATCCATGAATTTTCACATAGAGACATTTTCCTGAGACATAGATCTCAAGAATGAAGTGGCCCTTCATCATTGTCCACACACCACAAAGCCCAAAGCATGTTTGTGAAAGTGTTACTGCAACCTACATTGCCTTCCAAAAAATAAGGCTAACCTATAATTTCAAATCTACATTTGACTTCTTCTCCGGCTTCTGTCCAGATTTCTAAATTTCCTGAAACCATTTTCTTCAGCCACACCAAACTCCTTGCTCTGTGAATAAGCTATGATCTCTCATTCATGCCTTCCTCAAGCCATCCTGCTGTCTCTTAAGTTCTGCCTGGGAAATACCCTTCTGTACCTGGCAAACACTGACTTGTCTTTCAAGACACAGCTTGAATGTTACCTCCTATGTGAAAAAAAGCATTCCCCAAATCCCTCTAATGAATTCATTTTCTTCTTAGCATTTCATTTATGTTCACTATAGCATTTTTGTAATGCCTTATAATCATGTGTCCACTTTGGGGTCTTGCACTGGCCTCTAATTCCTATTGTCCTGCCTGCTTTTCTGTGTATCTCCCGTGCTGAGAATATAGAGATGATTCAAACGTTTGTTGACGAATGAATAATTCTAATGTAAAAATCTATAGTAATAAATTTTCTAAGGTTATTGTCCCTTTGTCTATATTTAAGTTATTAAATTTTTAGTCTTTAGCAGCTTTGAAATTATGAAAATAATAGTCATGTGGTAATAAATGTTTAACAAAAGTTAATTATTGCTCTTCCTATGCCAAACAAAGAAGGATTGGTAGTTGGAAAATATGACCTTGGTGATAGAAATGATGCTGGAGATAGCATGATAGAAATTTGCGAGACCAACAACTTCTTCATTGCAAATACCTTTTTTCACCAACATAAACAGTAACTATACACATGGACCTCACCAGATGGAATACACAGAAATCCAATCGACTAGCTCTGTGGAAAGAAACAGTGGAGAAGCTCAACAACATCAGAACAAGGCCAGGAGCTGACTGCTAAACAAAGCATCAATTGCTCATATACAAGTTTAAGTGGAAATGGAAGAAAATTAAAACAAGTCCATGGGAACCAAAATTTTACCTCAAGTATATCCCACTTGAATTTGGAGACCACCTCAAGAAAAATTTACTTCCCTGAACACTAATGACTGAATACCAGATGAGTTGTGGGATGACATGTAGGATATCATACAAAGAAAGCAAAAGGTCATTAAAAAGACAGAAAAGAAAGACCAAAATGGGTGACAGAAGAGACTCTGAAACTTGCCTTTGAACATAAAGTAGCTAAAGCAAATGGAAGAAATGATGACGTAAAAGAGCTGAACAGAAGATTTCAAAGAGTGCCTCAAGAAGACCAATTATTACAATGAAATGTGCTAAGATCCGGTGTTGGAATACCAAAAGGGAAGAACACACTTAGCATTTCTCAAGCTGAAAGAATTGAAAAATTCAAGACTCAAATTGCAATTTTTGAAATATTCTATGGGCAAATATTGAACAACACAGGAAGCATCAAAGGAAGATGGAAGGAATACACAGGGTCACTGTACCAAAAAGAACTGATCAATGCCAACCATTTCGGCTGATAGTATATGATCAAGAACTGATAATATTGAAGGAAGAATTCAAGCTACAATGAAGGCATTGGCCAAAAACAAGGCTCCAGGAATTCAAGGAATACCAATTGAGACACTTCAACAAACGGATACAATGCTGGAAGTACTCACTCATCTATACTAAGAAATTTGGAAGATAGCTACCTTGAAAACTGACTGGAAGAGATCTGTATTTGTGCCCATTCCAAAGAAAGGTGATCCAACAGAATATAGAGATTATTGAAAAATATCATTAATATTACATGCAAGTAAAATTATGCTGAAAACAATTAAAAAATTGTTGCAGCAGTACATTGACAGGAAACTGCCAGAAATTCAAGCTGGATTTAGAAAAGGATGTGGAATGAGGAATAAGTTAGGTGGATCTTGGCTGAAAGGAGAGAATACCACAAAGATGTTTACCTGTGTTTTATTGATTGTGCAAAGGCATTCAACTGTGTGGATCATAACAAATTATGAATAACATTGAGAAGAATGGGAATTCCAGAACAGTTAGTTGTACTCAGGCAGAACCTGTACCAAAAGGCAGTCGTTCAAACAGAACAAGGGGATACTGCATGGTTTAAAATCAGGAAAGGTATGCGGTGGGTCAGGGTTATATCTTTTCACCATATTTATTTGAACTGTATGCTAAGCAAATAATCTGAGAAGCTGGGCTGTGAGAAGAACACAGCATCAGCATTGGAGGAAGACTCATTAACAATCTGCAATATGCAGATAACACAACCTTGCTTGATAAAAAAGTGAAGAGGACTTGAAGCACTTACTGATGAAGATCAAAGACTATTGCTTTCAGTATGAATTACACCTCAAGATAAAGAAAATAAAAATCTTCACAACTGGACCAATAAGCAACACTATGATTAACAGAGAAAACACTAGAATTGTCGAGGACTTCATTTTACTTTGATCCACAATCAATGCCATGGAAGCAGCAGTAATCAAAGGAGGTATTGCATTGGGCAAATCTGCTGCAAAAGACCTCTTTGAAGTGTTGAAAAGCAAAGAGGTCACTTTGAGGACTAAAGTGTGCCTGACTCAAGCCATGGTACTTTTAATCACCTCATATGCATGTGAAAGCTGGACAATGACTAAGGAAGACCAAAGAAGAATTGATGCCTTTGAATTACAGTGTTGGTGAAGAACACTGAATATACATACTATGGACCACCAGAAGAATGAACAAGTCTGTCTTGGAAGAAGTATAGCGAGAGTGCTCCTTGGATGACAAGATTTTGTCTCACGGACTTTGGACAGGTTATCAGGAGGAACCAGTCCCTGGAGAAGGGCATCACGCTTGGTAAGATAAAGAGTCAGCAAGAAAAGAGGAAGACCGTCTATGAGATGGATTGACACAGTAGCTGCAATAAAGGGCTCAAATGCAGCAATGATTGTGAGATTGGTGCAGGACTGGGCAGTGTTTCGTTCTATTGTACATTGGGTTGGTATGAGTTGGAACTGACTTGATGGCACCTAACAACAACATGTCCATCCAATCGTACTCCTTGAGATAACTAATATTAAGTGTTGTACATCCTCACCTTTCTGTTTGCTTCTATGAATACATACAACCATGTATAACAGGGGCCAAGCTTTTTCTTTAAAGGGCTAGATAGTAAATGTTTTAGTCTTCACTGGTCATGCAATCTCTGTTGCAGTTTCTCAGTTCTGTCCTTGTAGTCAGAACGCAGTTGTAGGCATGTCAATAAATAGGTGTGGATGTGTTCCGCAAAACTTATTTATAAAAATAGGCAACCAGCTGGATGTGACCCTTGCATCATTGTTTGCCACCCTCTAATATATATATGTATACACACACACAATTTCAACTTTTCCTTTGCTTTTAAGTAACAGCATCAGGCATGTAACTTACTCTGCAATTTGCTTTATACTCTTAACTTCCAGTAAGTTAACAGATTCAAAAAGAATTGTTTTGTCTCTAATTTCTTCATACATATGTATATAATACATACATACTGTAATTTTATATAAAGGGGATATGTGTGTATATTTTGGGGGTGAACTTTGAAACTTTTTTGCTTGCCTCTTGCATGCCAAAGTCTTGTTAAAACTCTCAGGTGCATTATTTTCTGCAATGCTCATCTATCCATATATGAAACATGCACACACATATATTTTTTGCTTTATTAAAATACGACCATATGACACACCCTTCCCTGAAACTTAATCTTCTTGTTTGATACCTTTTTTCCAAGGTACTTTCAAGTCAGCTGGCAGAGCATGAACTCTTTCCTTTTAATGGATATACTATATTTTGTGGTTTGAAGGTATAATAATTATTAGCCATTCACTGTTTCTAGCTTCTTACTGCTATGAACAACACTCCAATGTATGTCCTTGTACTTATAGATTTGCACACTGATGCTTTTATGTTCATGGGATAGATCCCAGAAACAGGTGTTCTGGTTTGAACTATGTATGTAATTTGTTTTTCACGGATATTATTAGAATCGCATTTCCATTTTGAATATATGCGATTGCCTTTTTCTGTGCATCCCTACAAGCAATTGGTATTATCACTTTCAATGATTTTCTTTGTCATCTGTTGGGTAATGTGGTATCACATTTGTTACTTTAACTTGTACTTCTGCATACTCATGAGCTGAGGCATCTTTTCATGTTTGCTGATCATTTGGGTTTACTCTTTTTGAGCTGTTTGTTTATCTTTTCAAATAATAGCTTTTATTGACGATAAGCTTGAAACCTGTTATCTCCAGTTATCCTGATGTTTCATCTCCATTGCTCTTTATCTCCAGATAATGGTAAACAACCCTATTCTTATTTTGATCTTGCTGTCTACTATCCTGATGAATACACCCCAATTACACGGACCAAGACACACCTGTTTCAACTAGTCCTTACTTGGCCTGAATTCTCTGTAGTATTTTCTTTTTTATGTAGCAGTTTTCAGTTTTCACAGCCATTGCAAGATGTACTGGCTATTAATTTAATGGAAATATAGTAAGGTTGTCAGGAATAACTGTAGTATTTGATGAGTAGTATTTACTGAGCTTTTATTCCTTAAGAGACACTGCGCTCAGCACTTTATACACACTGTCTTATTTAATCATCCCAATAATCCTGTGAGGTAGGTGCTCTTATTACCTGCATTATAATGATGGGGAATTGACACTGCAAGAGTATGAGTAAGTTGCCCAGGATCACCCTTTAGTCTGATTTTACTCCGAAAGCTCAGCTCTTAGCCACTATGTTATCTACTATATTTAGGAAATTCAGTAGATAGAAAACAACATATTCTACTTTTTTGTATCTTGTGTAACTTCCCTGATTAGCCTAGATATTCTACTGGAAGGTAAAATTCTTAGGATTCCAGATCTTACAGGTTGGGTTCATAACCCAATTGCTCAATTACAAAATTTAGTAGTAATTATCAGGAAGTCGTCTCCTATGATTAAAAATAAAACAAACAATCACTTGATTTGAAATTGAAGACCTGAGTTTTGGTCCTGGATAAATAAGCTATTAGCCATGTGACCTTGGGCAGTTCACTTCCCTTAGCCATGTTATCCTCATCTGTAAAATAGAACACTTTTTGCTGTAGCAACTTCGCTAGGTCTTTGTGAGGCCTCAACAAGATGAACTATAAGGAAGCACTCTTTTGGTTACATTTGTTTTCTCTTTGTCTCTCTTTTTTAAGAGATCTAACGATTGTTTATATTTTACCATATTTGCGTTATGTTATTTCTGATTCTTTTGAATAAATAACAGGTTTATTACTACAGTTTCATCTTAAATCCTTCAGAATGTATCTCTAGAGCACACGGACAGTGGGAAGCACTTTTTAAACCCTAAAAGATGTTTTTAAAGTGTAGGGTATTATTAACACTATTATTACTTCTGCTACAACTACATATAACCCATTTTGAGGGATCAGTTAACTTCCTTGCACCACTGAATCCCACCTATATCATAAAGACACCATGAAGAGTAAAGTTATTCTTAGGCTGTTGAAGAGCTTCACAGGAAAAAAAAAAAAAAAAAAAAAACCCACAGTACTTATATAATCACCATCTATTCTTTCTATCTAATAGCCTCAAGAAGAAAATCCCTCTCAATTATACTTCTGAAGCAGAGCACCCTATTAAAAGCAGGTCACCATTTAATAACTCAGGAGAATGCACTTTAGTCTGTCTGTCCTTGCAGACACAGCTGAGGGAATTTCAAGTAGGCAGAAAGAAAGGTTCTGCCACTTACAACATCTGAAGAAATGAAATAAAATTCTCCACTCCTAGATCTTGGAGGGAAAAAAAAAAAAACCCAACTATTTTCACATCTTTGAATCTGCCCTGTGTAAGCTCCCAGCACCTAGGGACAGCCCCCTGCTCCCTGGAGGAACTCAACAAACATTTCTTGATGAAGATAAACACCTGCCGTATTTAAATATGAGATAAAGAAGTCAGAGCGTAAATGAATCTAAGAATAAACTGGGTGTGGATCTGCACACAGCTACTATTAGCATTATGGGAAATTACATTCCCGATACTATTACGATTATCATTCTAATGACAAAGGGCTACCACTGAGAAAGGGAAAATTATAAACAAACAAACAAAAAGAATAAATCAGTTAAAAGAGGAGAATGAGTTTAAAACACACATACACTTATATACCCACGAGCTCCCAAATAAAGCAAAAGGATTCAACTTTTATAATAGAAATAATGGCAGGGGTGAAAACAGTGGTAAACACCAAGAGCTCACAGGAGGAAATAGCTTGAAAGTGCAGGAAGAAAAAGTATACCATCTCCTCCACTAGTCCTCACTCCTTTTCTCTCCCTCCTGAAATGCCTTTGTCCAACATATTCCGTTTAACCGACGCCTCAGTGCTTTATTTTCTATGAGGTTTGCACACATCAGTAACGGTGAGGAACAGATTGATGAAATATTCACTAGAGAAGCACAAAGGTTGGCATCAGCTGACAAGGAAGAAAAGTTGTTGCTGACAAAGAATGGAAGGAACAGTATATTTTAAAATGGTGGCTGGCTTTTTTAGGATTAGGCTAGACTTTATCTCCTTAGGAAGTCCACCGTGAGCTAGAGTTTGAATTAATTAGATTGTTTTCTCATGCTAAGGAGTCACTGTTAAAAAAAAAAAAAAAAGTCTCTTTTCCCAATAATATATCCCAAACGAGTGTCATGATTTGAGAATAGAACGTTACGGATGAGCTAGAAGACAGATGAACTAAAAGATTTACCTTGCTAACGAGTACGCACGGCAGACTTCTGAAGTCCAACTCGGTGATTGTTCTAATCACAATACTGTACTACCATTCGGCCTTTCCTGGGGGTATCAATCTTTCTAGAAGTGCCATGCACTTACAGAGTACTTCAGGAAAAAACAAAACTACTTACTTTCTTACAACTGAAGTGACTCCCCAGTTACTGAGGACAATGTTGACAGAAGTAACTTTTCAGGACAGGGGTTTAACAAGGGTTAGTGGACAACTTTCTCCAGCTCTGATCTGACCCTCTGTGTAACAGGACAGGCAGACAAAACCAAACAAAGCCCTGCCTCAGCACAAAGAACTTAGTAGGCCTAACGCTGTGGATGAAGAATACTGACAGGAGTATTGGGAAATCTAGGGCCTCTTATTTTTAAATGCCCAAATGTTTACCAGCTGACCGTCCCTTTACAGCAGTTCTGGGAAGCAAGGTGCACGCAATAAAGTTCAAACCAATCAACTGCTTTCAGCTGTTCTTGTGCAATGAATTTTTAAACATTTGGTCATTAAGCCCAATATATATGCAGGTCAGTTTTTGAACAGGATGGGAACAGTTTGGGAGCAGATGCCACCGCACTGCCTGGTGGAAAGGGGATGTAAAGAAGTGCCGAGGATATTTACATGGTTCCACCCATTGGGTTCAATTTCTCCCAGTTCTTTTGCTTCCAGCCACCTTTGTAGATTGCTTCAATGATCAGGAATAGTTATTAACTTCTGTTGCCACTTCTTTTCATTAATTGAATGGTAACCTGAGGATCATAATGAGAAGACCCTGGGCCAGTGTTCTCTTAAACTGGGCCCTTCATGCATAGTTTGAAAGGGATGCAGCTAAAAATTGAGCTGTTTTGTTTAATCGGCGATTAGCATATTGATTTGTTAGTTTCTGAGTAGTCCGTGTCAGATTCTTCAACTTATTTTTGAACATCAATGAGCTGAAATCTTTCAGTGGTAAAGAATTTAAATCACTTAACCATTTTCCTTTGTTACATTCTGGTGGCCATATGTACGGGGCTCGCTTTAATGCTGATATCACGAGGTCAAACGCAAGATTGCATTGAAGATGGGAAAATAATAAGACACAGTATCCTACCATACCTGTTTAAAAGGTTATCTTTGTCAGCTCAGACCAGCAACCTAGTTCAAATGATTGCATTCCACATAAGCAGTTTCTAACAACCACAATCACTAAATTTCATAATTTGCATCACCCCTTCATGTCCCCCAGCAATGCGGTAGGGGGTGCTGCTGGAGTTAATGTTTTAGATTAGGGCTTGCATAAAATATCATGTAGAAGTTACCCCAACCCATAAAAGGCCAACGTGGCCAGGTATGCTTGGATGGTAGAAAAATAACCAACCACAGCTTGCTGATAAAATAAAGAAAATAGGGGTGCGGTTGTGGGTGGGGGGTGGGGAGTGGGGGGTGAGGGAGGCAACTCAGCTTTAAAAGGCCCAGCTGGTTAGGTGTAGGGCCTTTGTATGCCTACAGCAGCTGGTAGTTTGGTTTAAATATTTGAATAGGCAATAATCTCGATACTATCACAATTAGGACAATAAAGTCAGGGTGTTGAAACTTTGTGTGTTGTGTGTGTGCATGGGTGTGTTAGCAAAATTCTGTACTCTTCGAAAACTATCAGAGACATAGAAAAGAAAAATATGCATGAGTAAATATTTAATCAATACACATATCATTTCTAGTGTTTGGTATCAAAAGTTTTGACTCTGATTTTCACCAAGAAAAGTGAACACATATTGCTAAGCGGCAAACATTCTTGATAGATCTCCTTGTAGAACCGTGAGTGGTAGAAGAGCTGCTATGAGGGAGGTAAGGGAAAGTAAACTATTTTAAATAACCAAACATCTAAGATGTGCCACCACTGTTAACTTCAACAACGTTAACTACTGTTGACAATGGTAGGGATATCCTAGATATTGAGAGTGTGTGTAGACGTTTGCATGTGCCCCGATATTAAAAATTTTCACTGAAAACTCAAGGGGAACTTCTGAACCGAAAACCTAATGGAAAATGTCCTTTAAATACAATAAGATTCAGTTGGGAGTTCTCATTTTAGGAGAAGCCAAATCTCATAAAAAGCCCCTGGCAAAAACATCAAGGGGGTCTCTGGGTCTTTCTCAAAATAGACATCTATAGGTATGAGAAAAGAAAGAGAAATTTCTGATTAAAGATCTAACTTTTTAAAGCAGTGAGGCCATATAATTGTTTTTCCTTCCACAGATGCGGAGTATTCCATTGTTCATTACTGATAGGAAAGAGGGTGTGATCAAAGAGAGGGAATAGAATCAGCGCTGAAGGGGAAATGTAAGGGCCTGTCTTTTTTTTGGTGCTAAAACTTCATAAATAGGAGGAGATAAGCTAGAATAACCGTCAGGGCAGCTCACTTCTCGCAATAACGTAAATGATATTTCCTAAATCATTACTCTGCTTCTGACAGAATTTTGAATAAGAAAATATGACTCATTTTAATCATTACTACCTGATGAATGTCTTTCAAAATCTAGATACACAGATTTAATTTTTTTTCCTAATCTTATACTATGCCACCAGAAAAGTTTATTTTTAATAGCTGTTTTGTGTGTGCGTGTGTGTGTGTGTGTGTGTGTGTGTCTCAAAAAACAATGGTTTGTGCTCCCTCTGTTGGCTTTTCAGCAGCAGTTGATTCATAAATTCAGTTCCTGGAGGTGCCCCAGCATAGCTGGCCACACTGTGGCTGTAGCAACAAATAGGTAGGGTGTGTCATTAATTGAAACTTTACGTTCTCGTTAAACACGAAGTCATTCTAATTCAGGGCCGGATTACCCAGTAAGCAAGGTATGCACGGGCCCAAATGTGCCTTCCCACCAATCTGCTGTGCACAATTTCACCTGTTCCCCACCACAGCACAGACGTGGTGAACCCCATGTGACACTGTTCACCACAGATTAGCAAGTAAATACAATTAAGTCCGTGAGCACCTTGTTCAATGCAAGCCAGTGCTTACTGTGCTTACTGGTTAACCTGCCCCTATTCCAATTTCATTTCTTCCAAGTAATGAAGAAAGCAGAAGATATTTGGCAAGGGAGCAGAGCCATTTTACAACTAAGGAAGAATATGTTGTTGTTGTTAGGTGCCGTCGAGTCGGTTACGGCTCATAGCGACCCTATGCACAACAGAACGAAACACTGCCCGGTCCTGTGCCAACCCCACAATCGTTTCTATGCTTGAGCCCATTGTTGAAACCACTGTGTCAATCCACCTTGTTGAGGGTCTTCTTCTTTTCTGTTGACCCTGTACCTTATCAAGCATGATGTTCTTCTCCAAGGACTGATTCCTCCTGACAATATGCCCAAAGTATGCAAGACGCCATCCTTGCTTCTAGGGAGCATTCTGGCTGTACTTCTTCCAAGACAGATTTGTTCATTCTTTTGGCAGTCCATGGTACATTGAACATTCTTTACCAACACCACAATTCAAAGGCATCAATTCTTTTTCCATCTTCTGTATTCATTGCCCAGCTTCCACATGCATATGATGCAATTGAAAATAGCATGGCTTGGGTCAGGAGTACCTTAGTCTTCAAGGTGACATCTGGAATATGGATGCCCCTAAAATAACAGGTTAATTTTTTTAAATGTGTAAAACAATTCTAACCTTTAGAGTAGGCAAGGAAACATACTAATGAAGAGTCGATTTTCTGTTTATTCTCTTAAATTTTTCATCTTTGTAAAGGCTGCCAGCTTAACGTTAAAGTACAGAGAGTACAAAATTAGGACCAACTCATTTTAACACCCTGGTCTGGGTAACTTGAGTTGGGGAATACCTAGAACTAGAACGAGTTTAACTTTTCCTCCTGTTCTTTTGTTTTAATAAGGAGGTTTAGAATCAAAATTATTCTGTAGACTTGATTACTGTTCACTTTCATTGAGTCTCGAAAGAACTCTTGAGAAAAACTGTTCATGAAGAATGTGACATTTTCCAAGGTTTTTTTGCTTTCAGTCACTGCCTACATGTGTGTTTTAGGCTTCAGTGCTAAAATATTAATTCTGAGAATTTCAGTTCTCAATTCCCTCAGTATTTCAGGCTAATGTGTTTGTGGCTTAAATTATCTAATCATATATCTTGATAATTTATTTGCCTTTATTTGTAGATAACTTCTCAGTGTTAGATAAGTAGGTTTACTTTTTTAAAAGATGACTAGGAAAGAATCATGTTGTTGTTGATAGCCACTGAGTCGTCTCTAACTCATGGCCCCATGTGTGCAGAGTAGAACTGCTCCACAGGGTTTTCCAAGCTGTGACGTTTCAGAAGCAGATTACTAGGCCTGTCTTCTGAAGCATCTCTGGGTGGGTTTGAGCCACCAACCTTTTGGTTAGTAGTCCAGCACTTAACCAGTACTAACTGGGCATTTTCTATGTTCCAGTCATCATGCTAAGCACTACAGGTATCTTACCGTATCTCATCCTCAGAACGATCTTTTGCTGGCTATCAGAGCCATTGTCTTCATGCTCATTTGGCAGGAGAGGAACCTGAGGGTTAAAGAATGCAAATCACTTGCCTAAATTATAAGCCTGATGAGAAACAAGAGCTGGACTTCCACCCAGACAGTGTGATGCCAAATCCTTGTTCCTGCCCACCATGTCGCAGGAAAATGGTTTTCCAACTTCAGCGTACATACGAATCCCCTGGGGATGTTGTTAAAGTGCAGGTGCTGTTTTAGTGAGTTTAAGTTGACCCAGGAGTCCCTGGGTGTTGCAAACAGTTAAGTGCATGGCTACAAATTGAAAGGTTGCTGGTTCAAGCTCACCCAGAGGCACCTTGCAAGAAAAGCCTGGGGATCTGCTTCCGAAAGGCCACAGCCATGAAAACTTCATGGAGCAGTTCTACTCTGACACACTTTGGGTCACCCTGAGTAAAAATCAGCATGACAGCAATTAGTTTGTTTTTTTTTATAGGCTAGGTCCTGAGATTTTACACTTCTAATGACTCCCAGGAGCCCTGGTGGTGCAGTGGTTAAGAGCTATGACTGCTAACTAAAAACTCAGCAGTTGAAATCCACCAGAGGTTCCTAGAAGACAGGCCTGGCAATCTGCTTCTGAAAGGCCACAGCCTTGAACTCTATAAAAACCAAACCCATTGTCATCAAGTCGATTCCAACTCATAGCAACCTGATAGGACAGAGTAGAACTGCTCCACAGAGTTTCCAAAGAGCACCTGGCAGATTCGAACTGCCCACCTTTTGGTTAGCAGCCATGGCACTTAACCGCTCTACCACCAGGGTTTCATTCTGACACATATGAGATCGCGATGAGTCGAAATCAACTACAGGGCAAGTAAGAACAATGTGCTAGTGGTTCTTAAACTTTGGTGACCTCAGAATCACTCGAAGGCATTTTAGAACTCAGACGGCTGAGTTTCTGATGCAATAAATCTAGGGTGGGGTGGAATCATTTGTGTTTCTAAAAGCGCCCAGGTGATGTGGTTGCTGCAGGTGCCTAGGGAACCACCATCATGGAAGATGGAGCCGTGCTCACCAGATTCTAATTCTGCAGGCACCGTGAGGGGCCCTGAAGAACAGGGTTCACAATAGCCCCAGGTGATTTTTATCATCAGGTTATTTTGCAAAACAGTTACATAGACTATACATAGTAGCATGTTACATGTTACATAGTAGCGTGGTGGGTTTGAACCACTGACCTTTTGGTTAGCAGCCAAGCAGTTTAACTGCTGCGCCACCAGGGCTCCTTATAGTAAGGCTACAACATAATATATCATACTTTATTACTCACCAAATACAGTAATACTTTATATCATTCAAACAACAGACTATAATACAATGGAGAAAACCTCTTTTTTATAGGGTTTTCCTTTTAACGGAATTTTGGTGGGAATTTCTTTGAGGCTGTGCCACAGTCTCCCAGGCAGTGCCAGATGTGGCATTTTGAATCTTTTGTTTTTAACGTGGTGTATGTTTTTCAAAATGCTAACTAAGTAGCAAACACCCCTGTAACCTTGTTTTTTGGCAGAATTCAATCTGGTAACTGTAACATTGCAATTACACTGATGGGGTACCTGAGATCTCTAGATGTGTTTGCCATTCAGCCCAAGTGAGAACAATCCTAACAGAACCCAAGCTGGAAAATCATTTGGGGAGGTATCAGCTGAGGCAAGAAGTCATTAGATGCTCAAGTGACTTCAACCACAACAAGCTCTGCACTACATTTTTACCCAAATAACGTGCACTATCTACATTTGTTCGCCAACAACTCCCTCCTCTGTGTGGTATTTTCATAAATGCTGCTATTATGTCAATTTTTTTTTTTTTTTTTACATGTTGCGGTACAAAGATTAGCATAGTGTGTTTATGAAAATACCTTATGGGGGAAGGAGAGAGCATGGTAGGCAAATAAACGTAGAAGGCACACGCTATTTGCATAAAATATGGTATATGCACCTAAGGCAAAGCAGATACTAACCACTCCAAGGGCTGTAAGCTTAAATGCTTACTGTTGTCTTCCTCTTAACCAAGCTTTGGGCCAAGTGTTGCTGCCATTAACTAACTTGTTGTTATTGGTTGCCATCGAGTTGGCTCTGATTCATGGTGACCCCGTGTACAAAAGAATGAAACATTGCTCAGTCCTGTGCCACCTTTACAATCGTTGGTATGCTCAAGTTCATAGTTGCCACCACTATGTATTTTGAGTGCCTTCCAGCCTAGGAGGCTTATCTTCTAGTACTCTATCAGACCATATTCTGCTGTGATCCATAGGGTTTTCATTGGCTGAGCTTTTCAGGAATAGATTCCTGTGCCTTTCTTCCTAGTCTATCTTAGTCCGGAAGCTCTGCTGAAACCTACCTTCCATGCGTGACCCTGCGGGTGTTTGAAATACTGGTGGCACAGCTCCAAGCATCATACCAACAAGCAAACTACCACAGTACAACTAATTGACAGGTGGACAGTGGATTAACTAACTACTAAAACCAAACCAAACCCAATGCCATCGAGTCGATTCCAACACATGGCGACTCTATAGGACAGAGTAGAGCTGCCCCATAAGGTCTCCAGGGAGCTGCTGGTGGATTTGAACTGCCAACTTTTTGGTTAGCAGCCAAGCTGTTAACCACTGCACCACAGGGGCTCCTAACTAACTACACCTCTCATATTAAATATGCATGAACTAAATTCAACTGCAAAAGTGACACTGCAGGAAAAGTGGCAACAGACAGATTGAACACTTCAAGAACAAATTAAATAACTAGACATAAAACAACTTGTACGTTGACTATAAAAATAAGACAAGATAGGAAGAAAGCAGTAACAATAAAAAAAAAAAAAAACCCAAAACCAAGCACAACCACCCATCCATTCAAGAGTCTATACTTTGTCCTCATTAACTAGAAAAATGGACCATTTGGAAATTTCTATCCACTACTGACTTTCTGCAAATATTCTCAAATACTTTAGATTTATAAGTATATAAAGTAATATGACAAATAAAATGTGCCCTCTCCTATATCTTTTCTCCCTCTGTCCTTCATAAACACTATAGGGAATTTGATATTTATCATTTCCTTATGTCTTTAAGCTATTATATATAGCTATTTTTAATACATATATAGATAGATACATAAGGAGTAAATAGCACTGTTTTAGAGATTTTTGAACTTTACATTAAGTGCTATCATGCTTTATGAATTCATCTGCAATTTTTTTTTAATCACACATTATTTTCTGTTAAATATAGCACTAGGTCCTATGTTTTATCATTGTGTATGATATGACTATACCCCAATTCATAAATCTGTTTTCTTGTTGATGCACATTTGGACTGTATCTTTTTTTGTACACAAGGATGCAATAAACATTTTTCAAATTCCTGGTGTAAATTGCAGAGGTTTTCTTGAGAACAGTATCAACTTTACTAGATACTGACGAGTGCTGTGCTGTCCTGCATGGTAGCCACTTACCACATGTGGTTATTGGGCCCTTGAAATGTGGCCTGTCCAAATTGAGATATGCTGCAAGTATAAAATACACATCAGATTTCAAAGACTTAGTATGAAATAAAGATTGTAGAGCAACTCATTAATATTTTTTAGATTGATAACATGTTGAAATGATAACATTTATATTTATGAGTCAGAATCGACTCAATGGTATTGGGTTTTGGTTTTGGTTCAAAACCAAATCTGTTGCCGTCAAGTCGATTCCAACTCATAGTGACCCTATACAAACCAAAAAAACCAAGACCCTATAAAAAAGTACAGAGTAAATCTGCCCCATAGGGTTTCTAAGGAGTGGCTGGTGGATTCGAACTGCCAACCTTTTGGTTAGCAGCCATACATCTTAACCACCGCACCACCAGGGCTCCGATACTGAGTAAGATAAAATGATTATTTTTAGAATTAACTTACCTGTTTCTTTTTACTTTTTTTTTTTTTTTAATGTGGCTACGAGAAAATGTAAAACATGGCTTACACTTGTGGGTCACATTATGTTTCTATTGGGCAGTGCTGAACAAAATGTTCTCCCAGGTGGTTATACCAACTCAGTCTGCCACCAGCAATGTTTAGGAACTTTTCATGTTCTTGCTAATGCATGGATTTGTTAAACTCTCACTTTTGTCATTTTAGCTGTGAAATAATCTCTTTGTGGTATGATTTTGCACTTAGCTCATTACTTACAGAGTTAAGAATCATTATATTTATTGCCCATTTTGATTTCTTCCTCTGTGGGTGACTTTTGACCATTTTTTATTGTTAGTTGTTGTTTCCTTATTGATTTGTTGGAGTTCTTTGTCTTCTCCCAGTTTATGGCCTTTAAATTATTTATTTCCCCAATGATATCTTTTGAAATGCACAAATATACAATTTAAAATATCCATTTACTGATTCCCAGAACTTGATTTTCTTAGTAAATATGTAACATCTTGAAATGTTTTAACACAGGTAAACACTTTGTCCTCATTAACTAGAAAAATGGACATTTTGGAAATTTCTATCCACTATTGACTTTCTGCAAATATTCTCAAATACTTTAGATTTATAAGTATATAAAGTCATGTGACAAATAAAATGTGCTCTCTCCTATATCATTTCCCCCTCCCTCCTTCATAAACACTATAGGGAATTTTATTTGTTTTAATTTGTTAATTTTATTTGTTTTAATAATTGCTATATCCCCACTACCTAGGACAGAGCCCGGTCTGAATAGATACTCAATAAATATTTATTTATTGAATTTATGTCACCCTTCTATGGCTCTCTGGAGTCTATATTATGCCTTTGTCATCAGCTTCCCACCTCAGGATCTGGATTCTCTTTCCTGTTTAGCTTGATGTAGCCTCTGCTTTCATTCCCTTTGAAACACATTCATTTCCTAGCTTTCACTCTACTGACAATCTGTACTTACATGGTGTTTTCCAAAGTGTGTTGCTTGCAATAGCAGTTCCAAAGGATGTTAAAAATGTTATGTGAAAAATGGCTTATCTTAGATGAGGTTTGGGAATCAAGTTGGATAGCTTTCAGTCCTCTAGAGCCTTTGATATGCTGATCTGATTGTGACTAAGAATAGGTGTATTTATCATTACAGTATTTCCCATACCTATTTTACCATGAGTAAACTTTTGTTTTAAAAAAAAAAAAGTTATTGTGCATCTCCTGCTCCAAAGAATATGTTTTTCAAACAGCCATGGGTGGGACTATTGGAAGACTGAGTTAAAAACCCAAGAATGTGATTACACGCATAGCAAAATATAGAATGTGGTAAGTAATTAAAATATATATATATATATATGCTGAAATTTACACGCCCTCAACTCAAATAGCTGGCTTTTTCAATATAAGTTGTTTCTTTAAAATTTTTAAATGGCTTCCCCTTCACCATGTCAGATTGGATATGCCATCCACTTTAGGGGTTGTACTTTAATGTAATTAATAAACCATACAAAAATCTAACTTTTTTTCAAGTAGAGAGAGTATTTTTGAAATAACTACTCTCTAATATGAAAGAAAAAACATGGTTTTCTGTACCCTGTGAGATTTTTCTTGTGTCAACAGCTTAGGATAAAAAATCCTTTTTTCCTTTTTCTGTATTTTTTTTTCTCTCATTCTAAATTTAGGATGTGTGTTGAGAAAACATGTTGTCTTTTAACATTATAGAACTTATTTCTGTGAGCATTGGGGAAATGGTGGAAGACAGGCAGAAAAGCATATGGTATGCCCTTGAACACAGTAGGAGGAAAGTGTTAAGTTTATAAAATTCTCTGTCCTTTGTTTCTGCCTTTAGATTTGGAGGGGGTTAGAGATGACAAGATCAAAAACCTGATCCACAGGAAAAAAATACTGACTTGGTAAAGCCAGTTTGGAGGTCGAGTGGGCAATAGTTATAAAAATTAAAAGAGACATTTCCTTTGGTCCACAATTCTGTTGGCTCAGCGGTAGAATTCTTGCTTTTCGTGTGGGAGACCCAGGTTCAATTCCTGGTCAGTGGACCTCTTGTGCAGTCACCACCTATCTGTCAGTGGTAGTTTGGTGGAGCCGTGTTAAGAGGTTAGCTGCTAACCAAAAGGTTGGCAGTTTGAACCCACCAGCCACTCCTGTAAAATCCTATGGGGCAGTTCTACTCTGTCCTATAGAGTGGATATGAGTCAGAATTGACTTGATGGCAATGGTGTTTTTTTTTTTTTTTTTTGGTTATAATGCTGAACAGATTTCATCGGAGCTTCCAGACTAAAACAGAGTAGGAAGAAAGGCCTGGTGAGCTAAAAAAAAAAATCAGCTAATGGAAACCCTGTGGATCACAATGAGGTCACCATAAGTCAGGGGCCGACTTGACAGCAGCTAACAGGAACAAGATCCTGGAGAAAAAAGAAATCGCTGATAAACATTAAGGTACATATTCATAAATATTCATCAAAATGTTATTTATAATACTGAAAAAAGGTAGACTATTTAAATATCCATTACTAGGGGAATGCATTTAAAGACTTGCAATCAATATATTATGGGGTAATATGGAGTTTTAAGAAAGAATTGCAACTATATCTAATGATACAGAAAGCTCTCCAAGATATATTTTGAGTGGGAAAGCAAGATGTAGAATGAAGCATATCAAAGAATACCAGTTTAAAAAACATAAGACTATGAATTTCTACAGACATAGACATATGTGATATAAACGCAATAAGTAAATACAGTATGAGAAAGTATTTACATTTGGTGAGGGTCCTGGAATTGGAAAACGTGGTCAAGGGGACACAAAAATAATTTCCTCTTGTACTGCTTGTGTGATTATACATTAATGAAAAAATTTTCAAGAAAACGTTGTTTATTGAAATGTTATGCAATCTTTTACACATTTAACTGTGCCATGTCTCAAATTTTCTCAAGCTAACAACTGGCCTCTACTACCTAAAAAAAAGGCAAAACTGATAAGTTTCTGCTTACCATTTGGATATAAATACTCATTATCACTTTAAGGACTATTTCCCGAAGCTAAGGGAGAGAAAACGGAGAAAAAGCTTTCTCTCAGTGAAGCAGCAAGAGTACACTTTGAAGATTCTCCGCTTGACATTTTTTTCCCAGGACAGGACATGTAGAAACACATCTACCGACAACAAAGCCAGTTCTGGCTTTAGAAACAGAGAGAAAAGAGGCTGAGAATGAAATTCCTTTGAAGACTACCTGGGTCGTCCATTGTCTACACTCTTCCCCTGGAAAAGAATTGGCAAATATGTATGCGGTGGCTGTGTCCCCGAACTCAGCGCTACATTAAAACATGCCAATGTGAAGGCGCTGGAGACGCACGCCAAGATCTGAATGTCTCCGCTGTAAAAACAGGTAGAGAGGCCTGCTCAGCTGAAACCTGCAATTGGGTATTAGGGAGAGCAGAGATGCGTTATGGGGGAATTTATGAGCCTATTTGAACATCATAAGTTTGAAATTTCCAGACAAAATTGAGCCTTGTACGGTTCCATTTATCACACTTTCCATTTCAGGCTGGCTGAGATGAAGGGAGCTTAAGTGACAGCTTGCTTGTCCTCACCCCCAGGCCACCTGAAGAAATTGTGGAGTGGAGCCTGCCCGGCACGTAGGAAGAAGATGAAGAGAAGGGGACGAGCAGCAGGGGGATTTGGAATGAGTGAGCTAGTTATGGTGGCACTGAGCAGGTAGACTGCCCGACGAGAGGGACAAAAGAGGCCGGGGAAGGGTCTGAAAGGAAGACCTGAACAGGAGAATGAGAAGAAGACTTGCAATGGAGGCAGGCCTCGTGCCAAGAGAACTGAACAAGGGGACAGCGCAGGAGGGCGGGAGAAACAAATGGCCCAGCTGTTGAAATGGAGGGGGCTGTTGATTTCGAACAATAATCAGTCAGAAAAGCCAGATCGACAAAAGAAACACAGAAAGGTACCGCCTGGAGGAAGAAAATCTCTGTGGCGTTTTTTCTGACTGCTTTTAAAATGGGAAAGAACCGTCAAGGTGGGTGGAATTATTTCAGCCTCTCTGAACATGTGGCTACCTGCCTGGCTGTGGCCAGGATGTTTGCTTGGCTGCCTATCAGCTCTTATTTCCTTAGAAGGTTGAAGAGTTCGCTGATCCATTCCCATCAAAAGTGTGAAACCCGTTCCCTGATACAGATGTAGCTCTGTGCTTTACTGGGCAACAAAAAGGGACAAAGAGAAAGTTCCAGCTTCACAATTTATAGCTTATTTCCTTCTGTTTTACCTCAGGCCACTATTTCTCTCTTCCGTTTGAGTTTCTGTTAAACCCACTTAATATTCTTGGAAATGCGACTATATTTTTGTTGTTGTTTTCAACTTCCACCTCAAGGTCTTCCCCTCTCCCCTATTTAAAATAAAAAAAAAGCTACCTTGGGGAAGAATAGATCTAGACTCCTAGAAATTTGAAGCTGGCTTGGATTAAGAACACTTTCTTCTAAGGGGTCACTTGAGTCACAAGTCACTCACTTCAGTAGTACCAGTTTGTTTTGGAATCACATTTAGCAGATTTTTTTTTTTTTTAAACCATGAATAGGTCTCTGTTTTCCATGAAGGAAAAAAAAAAAAAAAGAGCAGATTTTGCAAATGAAGGTCATTTATTGCAGAAATGAAAGCGTTTTGCATGTAAACAAGATAACATTTTACCTAAGAAATTTAGTGATAATTATTGACAGAGCAGATTTTGTCTACATCCACCCTCCCTGTATACCTGTGGTAAAAAAGTTGCCCTTGAAATAAAGCGTGGTGTCTTCTCCTCACAGACTCACAGTGCTATCAGTCCTTTTGTGAAATGAAAGTTGATCAGCCCTTTTGTGAAATGATAGTTGGATAAGCAATTAACATGTGCTTCTTTAAGATACAGCCAAATGTTTCATTAGATTTTTGGAGAACAGCCTTTCAAGACTTTTATTCAAAAATCACATGTAGTGTATTAGAAATGGTCCCATTTGAGGCTCTTGCTGAGACTGCAAAGGTAGACCATCTCTCTCTCTAGCAAAGCCTGACAATGGGCCTTTTTCACATGAGCTTTTGCCCTAAACTGCCAGGCCTTAATCAACAACAACAGAGTCTCATGAGACTGCCCAAGTTTAAGTGATACCTGTTGGTTCAGGTGGTCACACAGAGCTAGAAGATGTTTTCATGTGCATCAGAGAGAGTGGGACTGCATGCTACCAGGAAAGTGAGAAGAAAAAAAGATTCAAGGGTACGACTGATAGGAAAATAATAATATGAGCCACACTGTAGACTTGTGGCTAATCCATTGTTCTCTGAAATTCAGGAGGGAGACAATAAAATTAGATGCTCTTTTGGAATTGACTGTGCTGAACCAGCACTTCCCTTGGCTCTCTACCAAGAGCATAAAATCCGGGCTCTTAAAAATGAGAGAGGCAATACTCTGATTGGATGGGGTTCTATAAGACTCTAATGGCTTATCCTTCGCTTGGGATTGACTGGAAAATGTGTGTTGGAAATCCCTTTCACAATTACGAAATTTCACTTCCAACGCAAAAATATGCTGCAGGCTAGAGGAGAAGTAACACCACTCTAGAGAAAAACGTTGGCTGTCTCCCAGATTAATATGGGGTTATGGTCCATGATAGGGTTAGATGAGGTAAAAATTTCCCACTCCTCTTCCAGAAATACAGGAAATTGTTGTGCTTTAAATAAATTCAGGCTAAAAGACCAATTAAAAGAATTTGGATCAAGAAATGTGACATGGAATGTGATGTAGATATTTCCAGTTCTTTTTCAGGAAACCTTATTGCAAAAAGGTTGAAGGATAATTGAGAAAATAATTTATATGGTGGCGAGAGTTATTTGTGTGAAGATAAAATACAGAGTCCTTTTCATGGAGAGGGAGAAGCTGCCAAATAGCTCTTGGTGATAATTCTATGCACAAAATTTTCATAGTGGGCTTCAATACCTTGCCAGATGAAAGCTTTTGCTCAGTTTAAAGTTGGAAAAGAGATTTGAGTCTCCACCAAGGATAATGTGTTAAGCTTGGTAATTAAAGACTGTTTTTCATAAATAATGCCAAAAGCACATTGGGAATATTGGGCTCATATATTACTGTACTTTAAAGAAATCAAGGACCTAATAACATTTTTGATAGGATGACACACATACACATCCCCTCCTCCCACTGCCACCATCAACATCAGGAAATGGGATTATACAATTTTTCTAACCAAGTCTTTTTTATTGAATGATATTAAGGGGCAATATGCTTATTGTATCTGTAAATATGATAGCTTTTCAAACTATAATAAAACCTTGCACTTATACAATCCAGTGCTACTTAAAGTGTGATTAATGACCTGATCTTGGTCCATGACATGTTTCCAGCCTATGACAAGATAAGTACAGAAATTGAGACTAAGGCTTTAGAAACTTACGTAGCGACAAGACAAAGACTGTTGAATGCCATAATTTTAAAATTAGTTTGTGCTTTGTATTTCTTTATTATTTCAGTTTTCCACTATTTTGTACTTACTGTATTTTAAAAAGATATTGGTCAACAATGGAGTCCTTGGGTGGTATAATGGTTAAGGCACTCTGCTGCTAATGGAAAGGTTGGAGGATCAAGTCCACACAGAGACATCTCAAAAGAAGGGTCTGGCGATCTACTTCTTTCTTTTAATTGCACTTTAGATGAAGTTTTACAGAACAAACTAGTTTCTCACCAAACAGTTAGTACACACGTTGTTCTATGATATTGGTTAACAACCCCACAACATGACAACACTCCCCCTTCTCAACACTGGGTTCCCTATTACCAGCTTTCCTGTTCCCTCCTGCCTTCCAGCCCCTGCCCCAGGGCTGGTGCAGCCCTTTAGCCTTGTTTTGTTCCACGCCCTGTTCAATCTTTAGCTGAAGGGTGAACCTCAGGAGTGGCCTCGTTACTGAGCTGAAGGGTGCCCAGGGGCCATACTCTTAGGGTTTCTCCAGTCTTCGTCAGGCCAGCAAGTCTGGTCTTTCTTTTTGAATTAGAATTTTGCTCTACATTGTTCTTCAGCTCTGTCTGAGACCCTCTATTGTGATCCCTGTCAGAGCGGTCAGTGGTGGTAGACAGGCACGATCTAGTTTTATTGGACTCAGTGTGGTGAAGGCCGTTGGTAGATGTGGTTCATTAGTCGTTTGGACCAATCTTTACCTTGTATCTTTAATTTTCTTCATTCTCCCTTCCTCTAGAAGGGGTGAGACCAGTGGAGTATCCTAGATGGCCGTTCACAGGCTTTTAAGACCCCAGATGCTACTCACCAAAGTAGAATGTAGAACATATTCTTTATAAACTATGTTATGCCAGTTGAACTAGATATTCCCCGAGACCATGGTCCCCACAGCCCTCAGCCCAGCAATTCGGTCCCTAAGGAGTTTGGATAGGTCTATGGAGCTACCAAGACCTTGCCTTGTACAGGTCGTGGTGGCTTCCCCAGTATTGTGTACTGTCTTACCCTTCACCAAAGTTTCCACTTATCTGTTGTCTATTAAGTGTTTTTCCATCCCTACCCTTCCCCTCCCTCATAACTATCAAAGATTGTTTCATTTTGTATGTAAACCTTTTCATGAGTTTTTACAATAGTGGTCTCATACAATATTTGTCCTTTTGTGATTGACTTAGTTCACTCAGCATAATGCCCTCAAGATTCACCCGTGTTATGAGATGTTTCACAGATTCGGCATTGTTCTTTATTGTTGCATTATACTCCATTGTAAATGTATGTACCACAGTGTGTTTATCCGTTCATCTGTTGATGAGCATCTAAGTTGTTTCCATCTTTTTGCTATTGTGAACAATGCTACAGTGAACATGGGTGTGCATATGTCTATTAGTGTGGTGACTCTTATTTCTCTAGGATATAGTCCTACGAGTGGGATTGCTGGATCATATAGTATTTCTATTTCTAGCTTTCTAAGGAAGTGCCATACCATTTTGCTTTTCCACCAGCAGTGCATAAGAATTCCTATCTCTGCAACATTTGTTATTTCCTGTTTTATTGATTTGTACCAGTAATGCCAGGGTGAGATGGTATCTCATTGTGGTTTTGATTTGCATTTTTCTAATGGCTAGAGATCGTGAGCATTTCCTCATGTATATGTTGGCCACTTGAATGTGTTCTTTGGTGAAGCGTCTGTTCATTTCTTTTGCCCATTTTTTAATTGGATTATTTGTCTTTTTGTTGTAGAGGTGTTGGGTTTTCTTGTAGATTTTAGAGATTAGACCTTTGTCTGATTTGTAATAGCCAAATTTTTTTTCCCAGTCTATAGGTTCTCTTTTTACTCTTTTGGTAAAGTCTTTCGATGAGCATAAGTGTTACATTTTTAGAAGATCCCAGTTACCCACCTTATCCTCCTGAGCTTGTGTGTTGTTGGTTGTGGTTTGTATCCTGTTAATCTGGCCATCTACTTCTGAAAATTCAGTCATTGAAAACCCGATGGAGCTCAACCCTACTCTGACATACATGGGATTTCCATGAGTTAGAACTGACTCGATGGCAACTAGTATATATCAGTATATTGATTCACAATGTTAAAAAAAAAAAAAAAAAAAAACCTCCTCCTTCACAATTTGTGAAACCCTGATATTAACTGTATTTCTAAGAATCTCAATGTTATTTTCGAATTCACACTATCTTTGTGTTTTAATAAAGTGCACGATTTAATCTCTGTTTAATCAGGAAACCCGGATGTATACGCTGAAGCTGGCTGATCTCACCCTCACTGACCCAATCTCATGCCATTTCCCCCCTCATTTCCTGTATTCAAACCCCACGCCCTTCTTTCTGTTTTTCAAACACACGAAGATCCTTCCTGTCTTTGAGTCTTCGTACTTGCTCTTCTCTTCCTTATCATCAAAAGTTTGGATGATTGTTACTTATGTCTCAATTTAAATGTCAGCTCTTCAAGCTAAGGCTTCCTTAACTCTAATTGAAAAATAAGTCATCTTGTATTATTTTCCCCATACAACTAACATGACTACTATATATGTATTTTTTTTAATTGTTGTATTCCCAAATAGATTGTGAACTCAACAACAGAAGAAAACTTTTTTTTTTTTTTAACTGCTGTGTCTTAAAATCCCAGAGCAATGTATAACACATTGGCATACAGGTTCATTGAAGGACTGATAGAATGACTGAATATCTATATTCCCCTATTAGACTATAAGCCCCTCAAGGATAGGTTTTATCCTATTCAATGATATAACCCACAAATTTTAGCACAGTGCCTGGCACAGAGGAGATGTCTGATAAATATCTGTTGAAGAAATGAATGAATAAACTGCCTCCTGGAAACATCCATCTGGGTGTCCCATCGACAATTAGAATTACGTATTTTAGCACTCATCATCCATTTCTGTAGTCTTCAATTATTACCATTCACTTAGACTCCCAGGCAATAAATAAATGTCATAATTTATCCTGCCTTACCCACATTCCCTGTCATCAAATTAAATAAAAATGAAACTAAAATTCCTTTATTTCTTTTACCTTTGACTGTATCCTTATTTTTGTTCTTGATACTTTTTTACGTTGATGTTGGCATATATATATATATACACACACACAACATACACACACATATATATATTTTTCTTTATGATTTGTGCTTTTGTGTCTTATTTATAAAGTCATACACATTCATTGTAGTGGACACTGTGGTCTCCTTGTATCCCTCTTACTAATTCTACAACCCATTTTCTAGCTTTTGTGTGCTTTAAACTTTCCTTAGAGAGCTGCCCTTGGATTACTGGAGATGCTTCCACCCCCTGTGCAGAAAGCCAACAGTACCGGGAAGTTTCTGTCCCCTCATGTCCAGCCTGGAGCCAGCTATTGCCCCTATGAAAGTCTGAAAGTCCAACTCCCTTGCCTGAGGTGGGACAAATTTTGAGGTGTATGTTTCACTAAAATAAATTAAGTACATCAAGGTATTGCGAACAAAGAGTTACTTCTTCTTTAATCAACAACATATGAAGAGAATTACTGTTAACATTTCTGGTTAAAAACATTAACACTCCGGAGTAGAAGCAAAAAGAAAAAAACCTATGTTAAAGCTTCCTACGTACTGTGTTACACAAGGCAACTCATAAAAGCCCTTGCAAGCATGAGAGATGGTCCCCTGCATGGGTGTTGTACGCAGGGTTTGAGGAAGGAGGGACAAGAAGAAGGACAGTGCCCTGGGTTTGTCTTGCAGAGCTGAATGCGAGAAATGAAATTAAGGAAAGCACCAGATAATTATGTGAGAGACAAAGGAAAGCTTAAAACCTACACATGTATCTCTACCCATCTGAAAAGGCTTTTGATTCTGCCTACAGAGCTGCATCTTTCTTAACAATTAGAACCTAAAGTCAGTCTATATGGTTCTTTTGTTAACATATAAATCATAAAACACTAAATCAAGTTCATTGTGGGGAAATGGTGATCCTATAAAAGCCACACAGAAAATGAAGTCTACAAATAGAACAACAGATTCGTGTTTCTCATCTCATAGTCACACTAGCGCAAAAGCATATTGAGAAGATGGTTATAGTTCACGTTATTTCAGTTGTTAGTTTTCTGTTTCGTGTTTTCTGTTTTGCCCTTGTTCTCCTTTCTCCTTTTATGAGGCAGGACCATATACATTTATGTGAATTAGATGTTTGTGGGCTACCATACCATATTAGTATATTCAGATGATAACAATGTAAAAAGAAATTCAGTGGTTTGAGCAAAATGGATGAGGAAGCTAAGGCATTGGAAGTGAGAGTTCATGGAAGCAATTCAAGGAGAGAAATAGACTCACTAGAAGTATCTTTCTTGGGTTGTTGCTGTTGTTAGGTGCCGCCAAGTCAATTTGCAACTCATAATGCCCCATGTGACAGAGTAGAACTTCCTTATAGGGTTTTCTAGGCTGTAATCTTTACAGGAGCAGATCACCAGGTCTTTCTCCTGTGGAGTTGCTGGGTGAGTTTGGACCAAGAACCTTTTGGTTAGCAGCTGAGCTGTGCCATTAGCAGGGGGAGATTATCCAATAAGCAAAGTAAACATGGTGCTTACCTTGCTTACAGATCATCTACAGTGAACAATTTCACATGCATGTGAAATTGTTCACTACAGATTACTAAGTAAGCATAAATAAGCCCATGCTTACCTGATTTTCTGGGTCATCTGCTCCTGTCAGGGATTGTAAATTTAAAAAGAGGTTTTGATTCAGTAGGGAGGTTCTGCAGGGCTGGGAGAGAGGAAGATGCCAGCCATCCCTAGAAGTAGAAAGTCTGATGTGGTGAAAAAATGGGAAATTGTTCACTACAGATGATCTGATAAGCAACGTAAATACTGTGCTTACCTTGCCTATTGGATAATCTGCCCCTGGCCACCAGGGTACCCTTTTTGGAAGGGTGATCAAGACAACCATGAAGGAAATAAAAGTTTTTCATTGTTCACTCACTGCAATGTCTACAATTGCCTCTTAATTAAAAGAACCCATTTAATTAATTCTTTAATTAAGAAATTTTAGTAATGGAAAAAAATTTCTCAACAGGAAATAGATAATTATTTTAACATTTGGTGGCCTTTTATTAAATATTCTGAAAAATATAAACTCTGTAGATGCCAAATTCTGCAACATGATCTTCTTCAGTCTGTTACTACACTGAAGTAAGCAGCTCAGTCAAAAGAAAAGCAAAGTTTCTCTGCTCAGAAGAAAGATAGCTTTTATTTATCCAGCCTCACATGCTTTTCTACTCATTGCTATTTTAGAAAGATTACTCTTGTAAAAGGTTTACTTATACTGTAATCTTAGGCTGGATGTATTAATAGATGCCCTTTTTTAAAGGGGGTAAAAATGAATAAACTAAATAAAAACACAATGCACAAGGCAAATAGATTTTCATCTTTAACAGAAGTTAATACCTTCTGTACCACAGAGTTAAATTTTGTCTGCTGTATTTCTGCATAGAAACTCAGTGGTTATTTTGATTTTTTTTTTCTCTTTAACAGAGGATAAAAATGCACAACAATTATCATTGGACAGGAAACTCAATATAAAGTCCCATTACTGGAAAGAAAAGCAGGATTCTGCATTCACTTCTGGTCAAACTCAGGAGCATGGAGGTGAAGGCTCTAGACATCTGCTATGAAATAGATTGCTTTTCTATGGCCTTTCTCACCATGGTTTTCTAACTGCCACCAAATGACCGAGTAAACCAAAACCAAACCCTGGAGTTTATTCTGACTGTGCAAATGAGGTACTTGTGGCCCACGAAGGGGATTGGATAGCTTGCTAATAATGTAAATAAGGTGCATGGTACCCTGCAAATAAGGTGTATGGAATCCTAATGAGGGGATTAGTCAGTTTTGCCATCCCACTAAGCTCAATGGAAGACACAGAGAGAGGAGCTGTAACAGAAGACAGCGAGAGATGGTGGCTTCAGACGGCAGGAATTAGGAGACCAGTGCGAGATGGCTGTCGTGTGGCTAGCCAGCCCACAGAGCTAAGTGTAACACTTGCCAGAGAAGCCCCCATCAGGGCCCATCAGTAGAGGGTGAGAAAAAGCTGTCCTGATTGAGGAGCTGCATCCTGAGTTGTTCTTGTTACTTCCAAGTTGATCCTGATCCTGAGTTATACTCCATTACTTCCCTAATAAAATATTTAACTCTAAGTATGGCTCATGAGTTCTGTGAGACGTTGCAGGGTATTACCAAACCCAGAGATGGGAGGGAGAGTACTGAAGGGAGAGGGAGTGGTTGATGTTAGAGATGATGGAGTGGTGCAGCAGTTTGGGCATTTGGGACATCTTTAACCTCTGCCTTACAGGAACCAGCTATGTCCTGATCCTTATAAAAGGAATTATTCATTTAGTTGGTGTCAGAGTGGTGGGGTTCGCTGCAACCACCCAGACTCACTGGAATATGTGGTTTTGGAAAAAAGGGGATAAACAGGAGAATGAGAACCTTTGGTTTCCAGAAGGGTTAAAAAACACCCATGGATTGAAGCAGCTGTTACTTTGCAATCAGTTAGTTACCCAAGGCAAGAGCAATTCATGGGATTTAGGAGTGGTGGATCTAACTTCTGAGGAATTGGCTAGTTGGAGTGATGATGAAAAGGCAAGACATACAATTCCTTGGTTTGTGTTATCAGTAATAGCTGCCATAGCAGGAAAAAAGAATGCAGGGGCAGATTATAGCACTTGAACCAAGCCCAGATCCAGTCCGGTCATGGCTACTACTAGTCTCAAGGCTCAACTGAAAGGAAAAATCATGTGGGAACAACAGGAAGTACCCCTATGACTGCTGGCCACCAAGAAGGTAGTCCGTGAGCGGAATGGAAAAAAACAAACTGTAGAAACCAGGGGGTATAGTGTAAAGGAGTTGCTTCAATTTGTAGATTGGTGTCATCAGCTTCCAGAGGAACTGTTACTAAAATGAATTGTGAAAATGACTAATTTAGGGTCAGTGTCTTTAGTTTTGAATGCTGTACAATGGAACAGTAGGTTTGGGTTGATGCAAGGCCCACAACTCCCTATGGACACTTACAAATGATGATGCAGGATCTAGTTGCACAGCAGGTTAACCCAGAGAGGACAGCCAGCAAAGTGGACTGGATAAAACTTGCAGCGGTATTTGTTTACCCCGAGAAAGGAAACTGCCTCCTTCTCCTCTAAATACCCAATGGAACACTCCAGAGGAAGCAGCTGAAGTGCCGCTTATGCGAGCCATGCTGGAATAGCTTATTGGTGATCAGGATATTCATCCAGTAGTATGCCCCTTACATGATTATGGCAGATATAGTAATCAAGGGAGCTCCCTCTACTCAGGCACCTCATGTAACCTTGTTATTGCAAAAAAAGCAACAATCTGAGAAGTCTTGTTGGATCTGTTGGCACAACTTCACTGCATGGATCTTACAGGTGCAAGAAACGTAAGGGTGATTCATAGGAGAATGGGAATAGGCAATGGGAAAAGAACTTAACCCAGCAGGGCAGAGATTTTTAGGTGGTTACTAAGAAATGGATGAACATAGCAGACATTGATGGAGTTGAGACAAAGGTTCTAACGCAGAACTATAGGAGGTTGGGTGGAGGACCAAAGAAAATTTCTGCCAGTCCTGCAACATTAAAGAGACCTAAACAAATCCATTTTATTCACCCCGAAAAAAAAACCATTGACATCAAATCAATTCCAACTCATAACGACCCTATAGGACAGAGTAGAACTCTCCCATAGGTTTCCAAGGAGTGGCTGGTGGATTCAAACCAATGACCTTTTGGTTAGAAGCTGAGCTCTTAACAACTGTGCCACTAGGGTTCCAAGCCAAACCCATTGCTAATGAGTTGACTCCGACTCATAGTGACCCTATAGGAGAGAGTAGAACTGCCCCATAGGGCTTCCAAGGAATGGCTGGTGGATTTGAACTGTCAACTTCTTGGTCAGCAGCTAACGCTTAACCATTGTCCCACCAGAACTCCTTTATTCACACTAGTTGGGAGGAATTTAATGATGAGAAGTCCCACCTGGGACCATTAGAAGCAGAGGTTTAGCTAGTTGATCAAGATAAAGGTTGATGAGGGGGCCAGGGTCTTCTGGTTCAGCCCCCAGCAGGGGATCCGAGGTCATATACACATATATGGGTAAATGGCCTGGGGTTGGGGAAGAGACATTCTTGGGGCTCCTGGACACAGGAGTCCAATGTGCTGTAATCCCAAAAACTGTAAATAAAATCTTGAAGGGGGTTTTGCAGATTCATCAGTTTTTTCTTGTTTCCTAGTGTTTCATTGTGTGTATGTACTATAATTTTTTTTTTAATGTACTATAATTTACCTATTTGTCTGTTGATGGGCACCTAGGTTGTTTACATATTCTTGCTATTGTGAACAATGCTGCGGTGAACATGATTGTGCATTTCTATTTGTGTGATGATTCTTATTTCTCTAGGATATATTCCTAGGAGTGGGATTGCTGGATCACATGGTTTTTCTATTTCTAGGTTTCTAAGTAAGCGCTATATCATTTTCCAAAGTGTTTGTAACTTTTTACATTCCCACCAGCAGTGCATAAGTGTTCCAATCTCTCCACAACGTCTCCAACATTTATTACTTTGTGTTCTTTGGGTTAGTGCTGTGAAACATTTCACAAGATAGATGAATCTGGAGGGCATTATGCTGAGTGAAATTAGTCAGCTACCATAGGACATATATTGTATGAGGCCACTATTATAAGAACTCAAGAAAAGATTTAAACACAGAGAAAAGTATTCCTCGATGGTTATGAGGGTGAGGAGGGGGAGGGTAATTGGATAACAGATAATAGACAAGGATCAACTTCGATGAAGGGAAGGACAACACACAATCTAGGGGAAGTCAGCACAACGGGATCAACGCAAAAGCTAATAAGTTTCCTAGACACATCCAAACACTTTGAGGGACAGAGTGGCTGGGACCTGGGGACCATAGTTTTGGGGGACATCTAGGTCAATTGGCATAACAAAGTTTATTAAGAAAATGTTCTGCATCTCCCTTTGGTGAGTGGCACCTGGGGTGTTAAAAGCTGGATGCATGAATTGGTCCCATCCAACTTGGAGCAGAGGAGAACGAAGAAAACCAAAGACATAAGGAAAATTTTAGCCCACAAGACTAAAGGACCACATAAACCAGAGACTCCACCATCCTGAGACCAGAAGAACTAGATGGTGTATGGCTACTACCAGTGACCACCCAGACAGGGAACACAACGGAGCAGAGAAAAGTGTGGAGCAGAGCTCAAATTCACGTAAAAAGACCAGACTTAATGGTCTGATAGAGACTGGAAGAACCCCCGAAACTATGGCCCCTGGACACTCTCTTAACCCAGAACTGAAACTATTCCTGAAGACCACTCTTCAGACAAAGGTTAGACAGGTCTATAAAACAAAAAATAATACATGTGAGGAGTGTGCTTCTTAGTTCAATCAGATACACAACACCAAATGGGTGGTTCCTGTTCGGAGGCAGGTAGAAGAAGAAGGAAGGGACACAAACTGGTTGAATGGACACAGAGAACCTGGAGTGGAAAGGGGGAGTGTGCTGTCACATTGTGGAGATTGCAACTAATGTCACAAAACAATAAGTGTATAAATTTTTGTATGAGAAATTAATTTGAGCTGTAAAGTTTCACCTAAAGCGCCATAATTAAAAAAAAAAAAAACTGCAAGGGGCCTCAGGTTGGATTGGGAGGATACGGGGATGTGACAGTTGATGGGGCTAAGATAAAAGTTTGGATGAGAATTGGAAGATTTAAACAAATCTTGTATGAAGTAGTTGTATCTTCCATACATGAATATATTATTGGTATGGATATTATGTCTAATTGGGGGATGCTCTCTCTACCTGATATTGTAAAACTGAAGGCCTATAAATCTTCCCTTAGGCCAGTATTGACTGGACATGCTAAATGGGAACCATAAGAACTGCCTAGACTCACTCAGTTTTTAATTTGAAAAACTATAGGATACCTGGTGGATAAAAGGAGATTACTGGTTTGATTAATGACATGCTAAAGGCTGGAGTGTTGGTGCCAATAAATTCTCCATGTGGCCCATAAAAGGCTGACAGTAGTCTATCAAAGCCTAAATAAAATAGTGCTACCTGTGGCTGCAGCTGTTCCAGACGTGGCATTAAAGGTGCAGAAAACACAAGAGGCTCAAGGAGACTAGTACTCGGTGATTGATCTTGCAAATGCCTTTTTCTCGATCCCAATCTCGGAAAAGAGCCAGCCAGTTTGCTTTCACATGGGAAAGGATCCCAATTTACTTTAACTGTATTGCCACAAGTTTACTTAAATTCACTGGCTTACTGTCATAGTTTGGTTAGAAGAGACTAGGACATGGTATGGCTCTCAAGAGTAATGATTCACTACATTGATAATATTATGTTAATATTAAACACTGAAGAACAGGCTAGGGCTGATTTGAATTTGATTTGCTGTTTGAGCAGGGCCTTGGATTTTTGCTAGATTTAATAACCAGCACATGAGCAACCAAGGTTGGTTATTAAATCCAGCAAAAATCCAGGACCCTGCTCAAATGGTGAAATTTTGGGGAATAATTTGGGCAGGAACCACCCGTGATATTCTGCAGGCAATAAAAAATAAGTTGCTGTCACTACTTACTCTCAAGACTAAGCAGGAGGCCTAATGTTTGGTTGGTTTATTTGGATTTGGGAGAACATATATTTCACATCTGGGAATACTGCTGGCTCCCTTCCATAAAACCACTTGGGAAAAAAACTGTGTTTGAATGGGTGCCAGAGCAACAGCAAGCTATGTCTGAACTACAGAAAGTGGTCTCACTCTCCCTGCCTTTAGGTGCTTATGATTCACAATCAGACATGATTTTGGAGGTGCCTGCTACAGACTGAAGCTTATGGCAAAAATCTGAGAACATTGCCTAACAGCAACCTTTGGGATTCTGAACTAGGAAGTTTCCAGATGCTGCAACATGATCCATCCCATTTGAAAGAAAATTACTCGCCTGCTATTGGGCTTTGATTGAGACTACCTCAATGACAGAAGGACATAAAATTATCATGAGACCTGAAATACCCACAATGTCTTGGGTGATGCCAGAGAAACCCTCTAATAAGGAAGGTGGTAACCAAACTAGTTCAATAATAAAATGGAAATTCTTTGTAAAATAAAAAGCTACTGGGGGAATGCAGGGAGACACCCATCATATATATGAGCAGGTAGTCTCTTTTCCCATAGATCCTACCCTGGAACCACCTGAAAAGCTGCCAGAGCCCATTGCCACACAGACAGTGCCCTATGAACAACTTTCTGTTGACCAGCAGAAGGCTGCTTGGTTCAAAGATGGCAGTTCCAGTTTACATGGATAACATTTTATATGGAAAGCTGCTTCATTAAGACCAGTAGATTTAAAAACACTAATTGAAGGAAGTAAGAACACGTCAGCTTAATGGGCTGAGCTGCATGCTGTCTTCCTAGCTGTGCTAAGAGAATTGGGCAATGGTGAGAGCCGATATGTTTGGATTTTTACCAATTCATGGGCAGTGGCCAACACAATTTAATCTATAATATGGTCCCTTCCAGAGGCTCAGCCTGCTCTGCCCTTGGAATTCATGAGCTAATCTACATTTTTAAAACAATCTCCCGTATTGCTTAAGCTAGCTTATCTTGAGTGGATCCCTATTACTTGTGATCAAAGAATCTTAACAGCTTATTTACCTCACTTTCTTATATCCAGAACATTTTTGAAATAATATTGCTAGGTGTACTGTATATATCTAAACAGAAATCAACTAAACAGAAATCAACACCTAATGAAAAAACTATTTGCATAACAAGAGGACATTTGCTTTGATGACCATTTCACTCAGTACAATGTAATTGGGAGTCCACCATAACGCAAAATATTTAAGAGAATTCCTTCTTATTTTGAGGGATAATTTCAGGGGAAAAAAAACCCCTTCCTTCTTTGTTTTTTCTAGTGAGGTATACGTAGTTACTGGCTAACTGGAGGTTGAATTGAGTGTCTTAAATTAATCACAATAGTGCTTGTGAATCACAAGTTATCTGAGAAATGGAACATGCAGAAAGTAATAACACATTTTGCTACTCAGTACACTATACTCAGAATCTCTGCTGTAGGCTATTATCTTCCTAGTCAAAGCTTGGGGCTGGTAAAAAAAACTCAATAATGAAAGAGAAAAGCTATCCTTAAGGTAATAGAGCCCCATAGGGAAAATTTATTACCAACCCACCCATACGGCTGCAAAGAAAGTTAGATACTCGGAGAAAAATCAAGTTTAAAAGAAACCAAGAGCTTACAGAAAGCTTTTTATTCATGTGACATGGTTTTGTGATAAATTAAGGCTTTCAAAATCCTGGTAAATGGATTGATATGATAACAGATTTTGTCCTGTGGCTTATTTACTCCCTAAAATTAAATTGTGAAGTGGGAAGGGCATTAAGTCTCTTAGACCACTGGAAAAACATTTAGGGCACTGGACTGAAGAAAGCACTAGAAATAATGATTCGAGGGAGGATTTCTCAAGTCTCTTTATACACCTGGGAACTTTACTAGAATACAAAAATCACAAAGACAAGGGATTTGAAAACAGACATCCAAATAAAGAACAGTCAAAGCTTTCTTCTATGAAGAGTTCTGCAAAAATTGCTGTATCACTGAATGTGCACAGTAACTCTGAAAATGTGGGGTAGACCAGTGGATCTCAGCATAGGTCCTCAGACCAGCAGCATTAGCAGCATCAGGAAACTTGTTAGAAATGCAAATTCTTGGGCCACACCTGTTGTTGTTGGTTACTGTTGAGTTGATTCAGACTCATAGCAATACCACGGTGGCAGATCTGACAGATTGCCAGATAAGTTTGAACTTCCAACTTTTTGATTAGCCACTGAGTGCTTAACCATTACACCATCAGGGCTTCTAAAACAAAAACCTGTTGCTGTCAAGTCAATTCTGACTTTTGTGACTGTCTTAGTCATCTAGTGCTGCCATAACAGAAATACCACAAGTGGAAGGCTTTAACAAAGAGAAACTTATTTTCTCAGTCTAGTAGGTTACAAGTTCAAATTTAGGGCTTTGGCTCCAGGGGAAGGCTTTCTGTCTGTTGGCTCTGGAGGAAGGTCCTTGTCCTTAATCTTCTCCTGGTCGAGGAGTTTCTCAGGTGCAGGGACCCCGTGTCCAAAGAATGTGCTCTGCTCCTGGTGCTACTTTCTTGGTGGTATGAGGTCCCCAACTCTCTGCTTGTTTCCTTTTCCTTTTATCTCGAGAAATAAAAGGTGGTGCAGGCCACACCCCAGGGAAACTCTCTTTACCTTGGATCAAGGAGGTGACCTGAATGAAGGTATATCACAATCCCATCCTAGTACTTTTAACATAAAATTACAATTGCAAAATGGAGGACAGCCACTCAATACTGGGAAGCATGGCTTAACCAAGTTGAGACATATTTTTTGGGGGACACAATTCAATCCATGACAGTGACCCTATAGGACAGAGTAGAACTGCCCCATAGGGTTTCCGAGGAGCAGCTGGTGGATTCAAACTGCTGATCTTTTGATTAGCAGCCATAGCTCTTAACCACTGCACCACCAATGCTCCAGAGCTTCTAGACCTACTAAATCTGTAATTCTGTATGTGTGTGGGGGTGGGGGGAGAGGTTCAAAAAGCTTTATTTCAACAAGTCTTCCACTTGATTCTGATGTGCACCAAAGTTTGAGATCTTCTTGTCAAGATGAAGAGAAAGAGCTTTGGAGTTTGGCAGATGTGGGTTTAAATTTTAGCTTTTCCTCTTAACAGCTGTGTTACTTTGGTTGTTTACTTATTTTTTGAGACCTTCAATTTCCTCATTTGGGAAATGTGAAAAAATAGTCCTAACCCACATTAATGTAAGGATTAAATTTACATAATTTACAAATAGGCTTATCAAGATGCCTGACACATGGTACACATGCAGCATTTTTATTGAATGTTATTAGTCCTATTTGCAGAGCTAATAAATGGTGAAGCTGGAGAGTAAACGCAAGTTAGCCTGACTCCACAGTCCAGGTCTCAACTACAACACTGATCGCTTCTCCTAGTGCTGGAATACTGTTTTCTCTTGAAACTCCATAAAAAACATCATAATGAATTTATTTTCTAGTTATATAAGAAATCCATGCTCAATGCAGAAAACTATAGAAAAACACAAAGAATGAGCTCTATCATCATAATTTTACAACACAAAGAAAGCCACTATTACATTTTAGTATATGGATTTACACCCAATCTTTTGGTATGAAATATGTTAGAGGCTATTTTTTTCTACTCAAACATATTAATAATTAAGAGCTCTGCTTTCATTTTGATAAATGCATCTAAGAATGAGAAGACAATTTGTGATATAATAACCATTTGAACATATTTCCTGTAAACAGAAAGTAGTAAATTTTCAAACTTTGAGTGTGATTAGAATCCGTGTTATAGTTGCCATCCTGATAGTCATTGGCATCCTGAAGCCACCCTTCCCATATTATGTTACTGCCAACTGGTTTGAACACCACCAACCCCAGGCTCAGCTCCAGGGATGAGCCTCAGTTTGTTTAATCCCATGAAGTCTATCCTATTTCCCTAGTTACAGTGATTGGTTAAGAGAAGTGCACGAATCTAGGCTTTCCCATTTCGCTAACTACATTCCCTACCTAAGTAATTGGCTCATGAGTGAATGTATGATCAATGTTGGTCCAGTCAGAGGGATGCCAAGAACTTCTTTAGGTATGAAAGAGAGGTGTTTCCTTTCTGGACATGAATGAACAAACATGTAGTTAGGAGGCGTCAACAGTCACCATGTGACTAGGATAAGAATCAGATTGAAAGTGATACCTTGGAAAATTGACTGGAGGGATGAAAAGATAAATCTCATGGAGTCCTTGAACCAGATCAGTCCTGCAGCCTACAACGCCTCCAAAGACTTATTTTTTAATCCAGTTTGATTTGTGTTTTGTACTATTTGTAACCTAAAGTATCCTATACAGTAAATGGAATTTAGATTTGAGAAAAACCTAAGGGGTTATCTAATCCTAGTTCCTTCTTTCCAGGGCCAATCTGATTTTATGTCCAAACAATATCATTTTTTCCAAGAGCTGGGGTCATTTAATTCTACTAGCTTCAGTCCCATGACAGGCTTTTGGATCAGTGTTTTCTTTATTCTAGTGAGGTATTAAAAGACTTTAGGAGATTTTTGCTTCTATCCATGTTAGAGAAACTCTATAGGGCTATCCTCTCTATTTATGTAACTATATAACTAAATAATGTGGAAAAAAGGCAATACAGAACTAATTTACTAAGCTTCTTGATTGTAAGCAAACAAGGCGAAACTCACAATCACCCTGGCCCTTTGCCTAGACGCACTTTGTAGAACTCAGCACACGGTGAGGAAACCCAGAGTGTGACAATTTTGCTGACCTGAAGAGACAAAGTTCGCAGTTTGGAGCTCCTAAGGGAACTAAAATTCATGGATCAGCATTCCTGAAAAAAGAAGGGAATTGGACAAAGATGAAACCCTTGAAATCTTCATAAGGGTTCTCTTGAGACACTGGTCAAATACTAAGCATCTACACAATCAACAACATAGTATTCATAATATCCAGCCTACAGCAAATAATTACTAGACATGGGAATAGACAGAGAAATGTTATACACAATGAAAAGAAAAATCAGTCAATATAAAGAGATCTAGAAACTATAGAAATGATAGATTTGGCAGACAAGGATTTTAAAATATCTATTTTAAATATTTCAAGGGTTTAAAAGAAATTATAAACATAATGAGAGGACAATAAGGAATCTCAGTAGACAAATAGAGACTGAAAAAAAACACGAAACAGGATTTGTAGATATGAAATTACAATATCTGAAATAAAAAAGTAACTGGTGAGCATAATATTGGATTAGATACTACAGAAGAAAAGATCAATGAATGTGAAGACAAAAATAGAAATTATGCAAACTAAAATACATACAAATATATTAAAAAATATGAACAAAGCCCTAGGGAACTGTGGGAGGATATACAGCAGACAAACATACGTGTTATCGGAGTCCCAGAAGAAGAGATGAGAGATTGGGGCAGAAAATTTTCTTTTAAAGAAATAATGGCCAAAACTTTCCAAATTTAAGTAAAAATTTAGCTTGTATATATCCAAAATACTTAATGAATCCAAGCAGAAGAAACAAAACTATGCCTAAGGAAATCATAAGCAGGTTGCTGAAATCCAATAATAAAGAGAAAAACCTTAAGAGCTGACAGAGAAAAAAAAAAATATGTACAAGAGACAATGATAAGAAGTTTTGCTAATTTATCAACAGAAATAATGTAAACCACATAACTAGGAAATAAGTTTATAAAGAGCTGAAGCGGGGGAGGGGGGGGAATACCCTGCCAAGTTAGAATTCTATATCCAGCAAAAACATCCTTCAAAAATGAAGTAAAAATATTTTAGACTCACAAAACTTTAAAATTTATTTTAAAATAATTGAAAGTCAACTTCTGGTAATGGTGGAAAAGGAAGTGTTGATGCTAACCCATATTTAAAAACTACTGAAAGGCATTAGAAAGCATCCAATAGCAGACAGAACCAAGAGAAGGGTTTAATTTCAAATACTTCAACTCTAAGGGATAGGGATTGTGAGTTTGTGGCTCTCCAGCTCAAGAATGCTGCTTAACTCTTGTGGCTATAGCTGAGGAAAAGGGAGATGGAAAAACTGTAGCCTTTCTGGCTAAATGTAGGTCAGTGTACAGGCCTGGGAGAGAAGCCAACAATCTAAAGAAGTGTGAGAATCTCAGAAAATAGAGGACTCTGAATCAGAGCACCAAGTAACACTTGCCAGCAAAAACTAGGAGAGATTTTAGGGAGGGTGACTGTAAATCACGCAAAAACCAGAGAGAAATATAGTCTAAAACGATAGAAGTACTTGGAATCAGGCCTGTGAGCTTGATCTTTTTCTTTATTGTATGTGTCACCTAGCCACTTACAGCCTGAGTAGCAGAAAAGTGAAACTGGATGGGCTGAGGTGTCAGAGTACAGCATCTGGAGATGACTGAGTGCCTGGAAATTAGGAGTCAATCCTCAGAATCCAGCAAGCTACAAAGAAAGTGGTTTCCACTTATGTCCAAATCCTTAGCTTATAGCTACATTTATCAGTCACAGGACAGAACTAAAAGGGAACAGATTAAAAAGAAAAAACAAAACAAAACAAAAAAACCACACAACAAAGAAGCCATAAAAGAGATATGAGTAACTGTGTATTTGAGGGGAGTCAAAGTTTGCAAATTTAATGCCTGTTAGAAAGAAAGAGAGAGAGAAAGAGGAAGAGAGGAAGGAAAGAAGGAAGAAAGGAAGGAAGGGAGAAAAAGAGAAGGAAAGAAAAAGAGAGAGAGGGAGAAAGAGAGAGAAAGAGAGGAAGAGAGGAAGAGAGGAAGGAAGAGAGGAAGGAAGGAAGGAAGGAAGGAGGGAGGGAGGGAGGGAGGGAGGGAGGGAGGGAGGGAGGGAGGGAGGGAGGGAAGGAGGGAAGGAGGGAAGGAGGGAAGGAGGGAAGGAGGGAAGGGAGAAAGAGAAGGAAAGAAAGAAAGAAAGAGAGAGCGAAAGAGAGGAAGAGAGGAAGGAAGGAAGGAGAGAGGGAAGGAGGGAAGGAAGAGAGAAAGAGAGAAGGAAAGAAAGAGAAAGAGAGAGCGAAAGAGAGGAAGAGAGAGAAGAAGAGAGGAAGGAAGGAAGGAAGGAGGGAAGGAGGGAAGGGAGAAAGAGAGCAACAGAGAGCGAGCGAGCAAGCAAGCAAGCAAATCAAAACTCAATAATCCTCAAAAGAACATGACAGGAACAAAATTGCTGTAACGTATTGTGGGCAGTGTCCAGTTTTCAACTAAAAATTACCAGATGTGAATTTAAACAAGAAACTATGAAACCACACTCAGGGAAAAAAAGCAGTCAACAAAACAAAACAAAAACCTGACTCTGAATGGGCCCAGATGTTGGATTTACCAGACAAAAACTTCAGAGCAGCTATTATAAATATCTTGTATGAATCAAAAATAATAATAATACCTTTAAAAAACTAACCAAAATATGATATAAGTGAATGAACAGATAGGGAATCTAAATAGAACCATGGAAAAAAATAAAATGAGTATAAAAAATAAAATAGAAATTCTAGAGCTGAAAGAAACAATAAATGCAATAATTTACTAGATGATCTCAACAAAAGCAAAAAAATCATTTGGTAAGCTTGAGAAAAATGCAACAAAAATGACCAAAATGGAAGAGAAAAAGATAAGAAGTTTGAGGAAAAATGAACATAACCTCAGAGATATGTGGGACTACAATATGTGGTCTTATGTATATATAATTAGAATCCCAGAAGGAAAAGAGAGAGAGAAAAAGTAGAAAATATTTTTTGAAGAAATAATGGTTGAAAAAAACCCAAATTTTGTGGGAAACATTAATTTGGAGTTTGAAGAAATATATTAAACCCAATCAGGTTAAGTAAAAAGTAAATCACTCCTTGACCCATCATAGTCAAATTGCTGAAAGCCAAAGAAAAAAATGTTAAAAGCAGCCTGAGAAAAATGATATATATAATAAGACTAATTGAGAGCTTCGCATCAGAAACTATGGAAGCCAGAAGGCAATGAAACGACATATTCACAGTGCTGAATAAAAAATAAAACTGTCAGAGAATATGTCTATATTCTGTGAAGCTATATTAAAAAATGAAGGCAAAGTAAAGATATTTTCAAAAAATAAAAATCTGCAAATATTCATCACTATTGCACTGGCACTATAAAAAATAAGCAATGCTAATAGAAGTTTTTCAATCTGAAACTATCTAGATAGCTATAGATGGATGGGTGGGTGGGTGGGTGGGTGGATGAATGGATGGATGGATGGGTGGGTGGGTGGATGGGTGGATGGGTGGGTGGGTGGCTGGGGGGATGGATGGATGGATGGGTGGGTGGGTGGATGGATGAGTGGGTGGATGGGTGGATGGGTGGATGGACGGATGGATGGAGTGAGAGAGATAGATAGATACTATATTTTTACCCAAATACACCTTCCCCCGTGAGGTATTTTCATAAGCATGCTTGATAATTTTTTTAATCATACGTATCTTGAAATAAACATGTCGGTAAATATAGAAGACCTGATGGCACAATGGTTAAGAACTCAACTGCTAACTGGAAGATCAGCGGTTAGAACCCACCAAGTGGCTCTGTGGGAAAAAGACCTGGTGATCTGCTCCTGTAGAGATTACAGCCTAGGAAATCCTATGGAGAAGTTCTACTCTGTCACATGGGGTCACCATGAGTTGAAATCAACTTGAAGGCACACAACAACATGTTGGTAAACTTAAAAGGCTTTTTTTTGTTTGTTTTTTAATCTATTTGGCAAAAAAGAAAACATTGTATTGACAGATTTATAATGTTTGTAGATGTAATATATATGATAAAAATACCTTTAAGAATGAAAGGCTGAGAAACAAGTTATCACAACTTAGCAGCTTAGAACAACACCCATTTATTATCTCACAGCTCTTAGGTCATAAATCTGAGCTGAGATCTCTGCTCAGGGTTTCACAAAGTTGAAAGCAAGTGTAAGCTGGTCTGTATTCCTTACCGGAGCTTGGGGTCCTCTTTCACGCTCACATGGTTGTTGACTGAATTCAATTCCTTGCAGCTGTAGGACAAAGGATCCTATTCTCTTGCTGGCGCTTCAGCCACTAGAGAGCTATCACATTTCATTGCCATGGGGCCTCCTCTGTAAGGCCTGTCATGTTTTGAATCTCACTGATTTCAGCAAAGGCCTAGTCCCTCTAGAAAATGAATCTGATTATGTCAGGCCCACTTAATGATCTCCTTTATTGATTAATTTAAGTTGACTGATTCATAACCCAACCATGGAAGTGGTATTCCACCATATTCACTGGCTCTACTTCCATTCAAAAAAAGAGATTATACAGGGCCTGCACACTAGGGAACAGTAATCTTGGGGGCCATCTTGGAATTCTGCCTACCACAGGCTATCAATAGCAATATACCTTTGTATGTATTTTGTTTAATGTAAATAAATATTAACTGTAAATAGATTAGAATAAGTTTAAAAGGCATATTGTAAACTGTACAGATACCACTGGGGAAAAAAAGTCAAAAGATATAGCTAGAAAGCCAAAAGGAAAACTAAAATGGCATATTAAAAAATAACTGATTAACTCAAAAGAAGACAAAGAGGAAGAAAAAAAATTAAATAAAGACATGAGACAAAAATGCAAAATATTAGACCTCAATACAACCATATATATTAACATAAATTGATTGGATATCAGTCAAAAGGCAGAGATTGTCAGACTAGATAAAAAACCAATTCTGTAAGAGATACAATTTAAATACAAAGACACAAATAGATTGAAAGTATATGGGGAAAAAGATATGCCATGCAAACAGTAAGGATAAGAAAGCTGGAGAATAGCAGTAATAGCTAGATATACTAGTGTGGTTATACATGTATGTTTGTATGCGTACAAGGGTATAGGTATACATATGCGTGAGCACATATAAACACTTCTAATATAGATATATATACATGTAAGTGTATGCACCTATGTGTACAATAAAACACATAAGGTGCACAAATAGGAATACTTCTTAGACTTAACCAAACACCTGACATGATTGGTTTATGGGATCTGAAGGCTTAGGATCATAGCCTCATGGGACAATTCACTTGTTCAACCAGAATAATGTTGTACGTAAAGTTTGTGTTCTACCTCCTACTTTGGTGAGTAGCATCTGGGGTTTTAAAAGCTTGTGAGCGGCCATCTAAAATACACCTATTGGTCTCATCACATTTGGAGCAAAGGAGAATGAAGTGCTGACACGTGCAGGAACTGCAACCAATGTCACGAATTTTTGAATGACAAAATAATATGCACTGTAAGCTTTCACCTAAAACACAACAGAATTTAAAGAAAAGAAAGTGAAAAAAAAGCATAAAATATCTACTAGCCACATTAAGAAAAGCAAAAAGAAATTGGTGAGATTAATTTTACTCATGTAATTTATTTAATCAAATCTTCCAAAATTTTTTTATTCCTATATGTGCCATCTCACATTTCAAGAACTCAACAGCCCTATGTGGCTAGTGGCTACCATTTGGGCAATGAAGATGGGTATAATACATCCAATAGCCTGAAGAGATAAACTATAAAAACCAGCAAGAAATTTACCAAGGTTGTTGCTTATATTATCAACAAATAAAATTCAGTAAAAATTTCCTACACCATAAATAACCAACTAGAAAATATAGTCAAATACAGGATTATACATAATGGCCAAAAGAATTTATAAACAATCTAACAGTTTACACAGATTAATCTAGATCTCTCCTGAGAAAAGCTTAACACTCATTTAAAAAATATCAACTGAATAAATGGGGAGCCAGTTTCCCTAATTTAATCTTTAAAGTCAATTGAATACCAATCAAAATTCCTGCAGCATTTTTTTTTTAGGAACTCAAATTACTAAAAATTTTTACAACCAATAAAGAATAAGAATGAATAATGACCTGACTTACAAAATAAGTCATACTTTAAATCTGTATTTGATTGTTACTAGAACAGACAAATAGACTGATGGGACAGATAGGAAAGCTCAGCCAACTTAAAATATGATGGTTGACAGCACAAATCAATAGAGATTGTTTACTGGATAGTGTTAGGAAAACTAGTTCACTTATACAGATCAAAATGAAACTAGTTTCCTATATAATACCATACACAAAAATGGACTCCAGATGGATTAACGATCTAAGTGTGAAAGATAAATATGTAAAGTGAATAAAAAATAACGTAGGAGAATAATTTTAGGACATAAACTGGGGTAAGACTTTTAAAATAAATGCCCCAAAGTGTAGAGCATAAGACAAAAATTATGAATTTGATGATAGCAAAATCAAAACATCCTGTTCAAGGGAAAGATATAATGGACAAAGCTAACAGAGGAGTAGCAGACTGGGAAAAGATGTTTTCAAAGTCAAAAACCAACGAGGGACTAATATCTAGAATATACAAGTGGAGTCTCTGCAAATCAAGAAAACAAAACAAAAACCCAGGAATCTCAATGGAAAGACAGGCAAAGAATACGAACAGGCATTTACAGAATTGAAAACACAAAAGAATAACAAACATACATCAAGATATTCAAATTCATTTATATTTATTTTTTTCCTTTTTAAAACAATTGTGCTTTACATGAAGGTTTACAGAGCAAATTAGTTTCTCATGAAACAATTAATACTCATTATTTTATGACACTGGTTGCCAACCTCGCATCAACATTCTTCTCTTACAGACCTTGGGTTCCCCATTCCTATTTGTTCACATTTCCTGTCCCCTCCTGCCTTTTTGTCCTTGCCTCTGGGCTGGTGTGCCCATTTAGTCTTGTATACGTGGTTGAACTATGCGTATTATTGTTTGTTTTATACACCTGTCTAACCTTTGGCTGAAGGGCGAACCTCAGGAGTGATTTCAGTATTGAGTTAATTAGGGTGTCCAGAGGCCATGCTCTTGGGGTTTCTCCAGTCTGTGTCAGACTGGTAAGTCTGGTCATTTTTTGTAAGTTTGAATTTTGTCTTACATTTTTCTCCAGCTCTGTTCAGGACCCTCCATTGTGATCCCTGTCAGAGTAGTCGGTGGTGGTAACTGGGCACCATCTAGTTGTGGAAAAGACATATACAAAGAAAACTACAAAATAATACTGCAAGAAACTAAAAGAGACCTACATAAATGAAAAAACCTACCACACTCACGGATAAGTAGATTAATATAGTGAAAATGCCAATTCTACCCAAAGCAGTCTATAAATAAAATGCAATCCCTATGCAAATACCAACAGCATTCTTTAACAAGATGGAAAAACAAATCATTAACTTTATACAGAAAGGAAAGAGGCCTCAGATAATTAAAGTGTTATTGAAGAAGAAGAACAAAGTGGGAGGCCTCGTACTACCTGACTTCAGAACCTACTATACAGCTACAGTAGTCAAAACAGCCTAGTATTAGTACAAGGACATTGATCGATGGGACAGAATCGAGAACCCAGATGTAAATCCACCCACCTATAGTCACCTGATCTTTGACAAAGGCCCAAAGTCCATTAAATGGGGGAAAAGACAGTCTTTTTAACAAATGATGCTGGCAAAACTGGATGTCTGTAAAAAAAATGAAGAGGACCTATATCTCACACCATACACAAAAACTAATTCAAAATGGTCCAAAGACTTAAATATAAAACCAAAAACTATAAAGGTCATGGAAGAAAAATTAGAGTCAGCATTAGGGGCTGTAATACACAGCATAAATAGGATATAAAACATAACTAACAATACACAAACACAAAATTAAACACTTAGGCTCTGCACCAAAAGAGTAGAAAGAGAACCTAGAGACTGGGAAAAAAAATTTGGCCATGACATATCTGACAAAGGTTTAATCTCTAAAATCTGTAGGAAAATCTACCATCTCTACAACAAAAAGGCAAATTATCCAATTAAAACATGGGCAAAGGTTATGAACAGACACTTACCAAAGAAGACGTTCAGGCGGCTAACAGACACGTGAGGAAATGCTCACAATCACTAGACTTTAGAGAAATCCATATCAAAAGTACGGTGAGACACCATCTCACTGAGACATTACTGACAGTAATTAAAAAAAGAGAAAATAACAAATATTGAAGAGGCTGCAGGGAGATTGGAACTCTTATGCACTGCTGGTAGGAAGGCAAATGGTACTAGAAATAGAAATACCACATGATCCATCAATGCCAATTCTAGGAACATATCCTAGAGAAATAAGAGCTGTCACATGAATAGACGTACGCACAGCCATGTTCACTGCAACATTATTCACAATAGCAAAAAGATGGAAACAGCCTAAGTGCTGATCAACAGATGAATATATAAACAAACTGTGGTACATACCCGCATTGATGCAGAGTTGGTTCTGACTCATGGCGACCCTATAGGGCAGAGTAGAACTGCCCCATAGAGTTTCTAAGGAGCACCTGGTGGATTTGAACTGCTGACCCTTTGGTTAGCAGTGATAGTTCTTAACCAGTACGCCACCAGGGTTTCCATCTCACAATGAAGTACTACACAACGATAAAGAACAATGAGGAATCTGCAAAACATCCCACAACATGGATGAATCTGGAAAACATTATGCTGAGTGAAATAAGTCTATCATAAAAGGACAAATATTGTATAAGACCACTGTTATAAAAACCCATGAAAAGATTTACACAAAGAAAGAAACAATCTTTGATGGTTACAAGAGAGGGGAGGGGTGGGGAGGGAAAGACACTAACCGGACTAGATAAGTGATAACTTTGGTAAAGGGTAAGACAGTACACGATACTGGGGAAATCAACACAACTTGACCAAGGCAAAGTCACAGAAGCTTCATAGACACATCCAGACTCCCTGAGAGATCAAGTTAGTGGGCTGAGTGCTGGGAACCACGGTCTTGGGGGATATTTAGCTCAATTGTCATAACATAGTTTATAAAGAAAACGTTCTACCTCCTACTTTGGTGAATAGCGTCTGGGGTCTTAAAAACTGATGAGCAGCCATCTATGATACAACTACTCGTCTAACCCGGTCTGGAGCAAGGGAGAATGAAGAAAAACAAAGACACGAGGGAAAGATTAGTCCAAATGACTAATGGACCACAACTACCCCAGCCTTCACCAGATTGGATCAAATTCATTTATATTTAGATAAATGGTAATTAAAATAAGAATGAGATATCAATTTATACCCATCAGATTGGCAAGATTTAGACAGCTGGGTAATTGTTGACAGGAATCTGGGAATACAGGACCTTTTAGGCACTGTGTTTGGGAGTATAAACAGGGGGAAACTTCCTAGGAAAGTACTATCTGGAATTTTTAGTTAAATTAAGTATGTTTATACCTATAACCTGGGAGGCCTAGTAACGCAATGGTTAAGAGCTACAACTGATAACCAAAAGGTTGGCAGCTTGAATCCACCAGCCACTCCTTGGGAACCGTATGCGGCATTTCTAGTCTGTTGTTAGGGTCACTATGAGTCAGAATCTACTTGTTGGCAGCTAACGATTTTTTTTTTGTACCCATAACCCAATTATCATACTCCTAGGTTTTTTTAGGTATGACAAAACACCAACTGAGTTGTTTCAACAGGTGTAGTGCTGGAAGTACTCACTTGTCTATGCCAAGAAAGCTGGAAGACAGCTACCTGGCCAACCGACTGGCAGAGAGCTATATTTATGCCTATTTCCCAGAAATGTGATCCCACCAAATGCAGAAATTATCGAACAATATCATTAATATCCCATGAAAGTAAAATTTTGCTGAAGATCATGCAAAGTGGCTGTAGCAGTATATCAACAGGAAATTGCCAGAAATTCAAGCTGGATTCAGAAAAGGATATAGAACCAGGGATATCATTGCTGATGTCAGATGGATCCTGCCTAAAAGCAGAGAAGACCAAAAAGATGTTTACCAGTGTTTTATTGACTATGAAATGGCATTGGACTATGTGGATCATAAAAATTACAGATAACATTGCAAAGAATGAGAATTCCAGAACACTTAACTGTGCTCACAAGGAACCTGTACATAGATCAAGACGCAGTCGTTTGAACAGAACACGGGGATACTGCATGGTTAAAAGTCAGGAAAGGTATGTGTCAGGGTTGTATTCTTTCACCATACCTATTCAATCTGTTTGCTGAGTAAATAATCCAAGAAGCTGGGTTATATGAAGAAGAATGGGGAATCAGACTGGAGGAAGACTCATTAACAACCTGTGTTATGCAGATGACACACCTTGCTTGCTGAAAGTGAAGAGGATTTGAAGCACTTACTGACGAAGATCAAAGACTACAGCCTTCAGTATGGATTACACCTCAACATAAAGAAAACAAAAGTCCTCACAACTGGACCAGTAAGCAATATCACGATAAACAGAGAAAAAATTGAAGTTGTCAAGGATTTCATTTTCCTTGGATCTACAATCAACATCCATGGAAGCAGCAGTCAAGAAATCAAAAGACACATTGCGTTGGGCAAATCTGCTGCAAAAGACCTCTTAAAAAAAAAAAAAAAAAAAAACTTAAATTGTTGTAAAGCAAAGATGTCACCTTGAAGACTAAGGTGCACCTGATCCAAGCCGTGGTGTTTTCAATCACCTCTTATGGATGTGAAAGCTGGACGATGAATAAAGAAGACCAAAGAGGAACTGATGCCTTTGAATTCTGGTGTTGGAGAAGAATACTGAATATACTATGGACTGCCAAAAGAACAAACAAATCTATTCTGGAAGAAATACAACCAGAATGCTCCTTAGAAGCAAAGATGGTAAAAAGACGTCTCACATACTTCGAACATGTTGTCAGAAGGGATCGGTCCCTGGAGAAGGACATCATGCTTGATAAAAAGAGGAGGCCCTCAATGAGATGGATTGGCACAGTGGCTACAACAAAGGGCTTAAACATAACAACAATTGTGAGGATGACATAGGACTGGATAGTGTTTTGTTCTGTTGTACATGGGGTCACTACGAGTTGGAACTGACTTGATGGCACCTAACAACAACGACAACAAGGTATATGTCCCAGAGACATTAACAAACAGATTCATAATGGAATGTTTATGGGGACGTTCTACCACCTGTCTGTCAGTTTGTTTGCTGTGGGGGCTTGCGTGTTGCTATGAATACCAGCAGGGTCATCCATGCTGAACAGGTTTCAGCAGAGCTTCCAAACTAAGACAGGCTAGGAAAAAAGGCCTGGCAATGTACTTCCAAAAATCAGTCAGTGAAAATCATATGGACCACAAGAGAATATTGCCTGATATAGTGCTGGAAGACGAGCCCACTAGGCTGGAAGGCACTTAAAATACACAATAGCTGCAACAATGGACTCAAACATACTACCAGTCATGACGATGGCACAGGACCGGGCAATGTTTTGCTCTGTCATACATGGAGTCACCGCGAGTGGGAGGCAACTTGATGGCAATGAACAACAACATGACGGTGTTCCTTGCAGCTTTACGATAGTGAGGATTTAAAAACAACATAGTTGTTCATTGCTCAGTTAAGGGAGAAGCAAACTGTTGTGGGTTCAGGCCATGGAATGTGCAGCCATTAGAGACGACAGGCCAAAGCACAAACAAACTGGCAAATATTAAGAAAATAATGCTGAGTAGAAAGAGTAAAGACGTTAAGTAGCAGTTCTATGTGGACATCAAAAGTACATGCTAACAAAACGAACAAGTCGTAGTTTACAAGAAAGCATGCAAATAAAAGGGAGACATCAGACATATTAGAATGATCATCTGTGGTGGAGGAGAGAGTGGGAGTGGTTTCTGGGGACAAAATAGAGTATAAAAAAATGAAGACAAAGAGGCCTTGCACAGGCCAAAAAGGATGGAGTGTGATGGACTGGGAAATCCGACCAATTCAACCCTCTGCACCTAAGATCTGGCCTACCCCTATGTGCCCTTCCCTCACCACTTACAGAAGTAAAACCCAACAAAAAACCCAATGCCGTCAAGTACTGACCAGATTTTGTCAATTAACACTGTCTAATGGCTTCCCAAGGAGCCCTGGTGGTGCAGTGATTAAGCGCTCTGCTGTGAACCAAAAGGTTGCAATTCAAATCCACCAGCTACTCCTTGGAAACCTTATGCGGCAGTTCTACTCTGTCCTATACGGTCACTATAAGTTGGAATCTACTCGATGGCAACAGGTTTGGTTTCAGGTTTAATGGCTTCCCATGGTATTTAAAGTCAAATCCTGTCACCAATCTGCCTAAAACAATGACTAGAATAAATATAGCGTGAAAGAACAACTAACTGTCATGGAGATCTTAACATATTTATGTGTCTTATTTCGCTAGGTAGTTTGGAAGTCTGGGAAAAGCCAGGAGATACTTACTTGCCCTTTTGTGTTCCCAGAAAGTAGAGCTGCTCATATCAAGTCTCTGTTTTTTTTTTTTTTTCAGCAAAGCAATAGTGTAAATAAAACTGTGTGGGACCACAATGGATTCAAGGAGCCCTGGTGACGCAATGGTTAAGCACTTGACTGCTAATCAAAAGGTTGGCGGTTTGAACCCACCCAGCTTCTCCTTGAAATAAGACCTGGTGATCTGCTCCTATAAAGATTACAGCCTAGGAGGCCCTAAGGGGCAGTTCTATTCTGTCATGTGGAGTCTCTATGAGCAGAAAATTGACTGAATGGTGCTTAACGACAACAAGAGGTTCAGCAAAAAAAATAATTTTTGTTTAAAAGTGTCACATGATGATAATCACAATCACTATTATCTACCCATTTAAAGGAGCTTTCCGAAGTTTCTCTACTTGGCAACCCTCTATGACCTCTGGTCCATTACAGCTTGAGAAGTACTTTGAATGGCCAAATAGGTTTGAAAGTCATGATATATAATTTCTTAAACAATATTCTGTAATTCTTACTCTTTTACCAGTTGAGTCTGGCTTTCCACCAGTTGGTCTAAATTAGATTTTACTGTATTTGGCAGTTCTTTTGTATTGTATAAATCACTTTCTTATTAACATTCTCTCACTGCTAATTAGTTAAGGGACTGTAACCGCTACACGTATGTAACTCCCACTACCTTCATGAGGATTAAACATTCATACCTTAGGGCAAAATTGGCATTTAACAAGAGAAATTGTTTCATGTGAATTAACCTTGAGGATGGTAGATAAATAATCCAGGAGGGCTGCGAAGATTCCCGAATGTCATCCCTGGGGATTCTGTAATCATAGAGTGGCGCAAATAACATGGGCAGATTGAGAAATTTAAAATATCTTGATGGATGCAGATTGGTGTATAGTCTTTGCTATTTATGTTAAATTCTCCAAGTGACAAATACTGAAAAAACAACTGATTATTACAGTATAGTTTGCCGAAACCAATTGCAACTGCAAGGGCAAAGCACACTTGTCCATGACAGGACCTATTTAATTTCACGCATTTTAAGTTATATGTTGATGTCTTAGATATTTGGTTAATATTGAAACATCCCTGGGGTTATTTAAAAAAAAAAAAAAAGCAGAAGACAAATCTGTTTGGGTTAATTTTTTGTCAAAGACGAGAAATTGTTGGATTTTGGTAAGTTGCATATTTAGAATTGTAAGTAAGACTATGTGCCAGGCATTGTGCAAGGAGTAGTATAGGAAAACTCCCTAGCCACAAAGTGAGATTTCAATACATGTGACTGGCAGTGAGATGTGAGCTGTATCACACCACTGATTTGAAGAGAGGAAGAGGCCAACAATCCTGTGAGTGAGGGAGGGGAAAGGGCGGCAGTTCAGAGACTTCACAGCAAAGGTAAGGTTTAGAAAAAAAAAAGTTTAGACAGGACCTTAAATAGGAGAAATGAGGGGTGGAGGCAGGAACGGAAATTCCAGGTAGAAGGGCAGGATCAACAAAGTCATGGGTGTATAAAATATGAAAATATTGGGGGAGGATGTCGGTGAGATTGGAACACAGAGGAAAACCAAAAGGGTTTAAGCTTTATGGAATCTGAGTCATTCAACGTTGCTATGCAAGTTAAGTTCTGCGTGTTGCACTTGTGAATGTTTTGTTTTCTAAACGTTCACAGTAAATGGCATGGGGTTAGGGGATTAACTTTGCTCCCTCTCTTCGCAATATACTGTATTCAGTGCTCATTTAACGTTCAGAATCCTTCTAATTAAAATGTGATTCTTTGCAGATATATTCACAATCTTACACACCTGAACACATATTTCCAGTTAACATCAGTCCCGGGAGAGTTTCGGCAAATGTTTTGTTTTTCCTGATCAGCCACCAAAGCTGAAAAAGTTGTACTTCGATCTTTCTTGCAGTCAGGATGAGGGGGGATGGATCTTTTTAGATTATTCAAAATAAAGTTTTCAGGCTTGCTTCATTTTGGTTACATAAGCCGCAAGTGTATCCTTTATCAATTCAGTCTGGTTCCTACTCTTTAAAATATCTCGTGATCCTAGTCTTCATTAAAGTAACGAGGATAACATGATGGGAATGATAAACAGACTCTGAGAGAATTTTCTTTGGAATTCAAAGCTATAAGTACTATAATACAATTATTATTTTTTTTGACAAAAAGAAGCATTTAAATAATTGTAGAATTGAATAAATGTGATCTTTTTAGAGACTGCTGTGCATAGTTATATATTCATTATATCAAAATGTAATGATGCCAGGAAAAGTCAGTCATATAAGAATTTTTCAATGTGGAAAATAGAGAAAATTTTCCAACAGTTGAAGAGAAAGCATATAAGCTATGACTAATACAGCTTTTTAAAAAAAGTTTATTTAATGTAGACATAAACACTCCTTTCTTCCTCTCCCCTCTCCCATAGTTCATTTACAAAGGGAGAATTTGACCTAGCTTTAAATCAAGGAAATATTTAAGGCCATTCTAATTTATTAGGCTGTGTACTGTGATTTTACTGAAAGACAAAATATGACCTTGAGTTTGAATCCCACCTGAATTTAGAGATCATTTCAAGAATAGATTTGACACATTGAACACTAGTGACCAAAGGCCAGATGAGTTGTGGGATGACATCCAGGGCATCATACATGAAGACAGCAAAAGGTCAATAAAAATACAGGAAAGAAAGAAATGACCAAAATGGATGTCAGAAGAGACTCTGAAACTAGCTTTTGAACATAGAGTACCTAAAGCGAATGGAAGAAATGATGACATAAAAGAGCTGAACAGAAGATTTCAAAGGGTTTTTCGAGAAGACAAAGAGAAGTGTTATAACGAAACATGCAAAGACCGGGAGTTAGAAATTCAAAAGGGAAGAATTAGCTTGGCATTCCTCAAGCTGGAAGGACTGAAGAAAAAATTCAAACCTCAAGTTGCAATACTGAAGGATTGTATGGGCTAAAAAATTGAATGAGGCAGGAAGCATCAAAAGAAGATGGAAGGAATACAGAGGGCCCCAGTATCAAAAAGAGTTGGTTGACATTCAACGATTTCAGTAGGTAGCATATGATCAAGAACTAAGAATACTGAAGGAAGAAGTCCAAGCTGCACTGAAGACATTGGCAAAAAGCAAGGCTCCAGGAATTGATGGAATACCAGTTGAGATGTTTCAACACTAGAAGCACTCACTTGTCTATAACAAGAAATTTGGAAGACAGCTACCTGGCCAACAGGCTGGAAGAGATTCATATACATGCTCATTCCAAAGAAAGGTGATCCAATGGAATGCAGAAATTATTGAACAATATCATTAATATCACACGCAAGTAAAATTTTGCTGAAGATCAGTCAAAAACAGTTGCAGCAGTACATCAACAGGGAACTGCAGAAATTCAAGCCAGATTCAGAATAGGGCATGGAACAAGGAGTATCAATACTGATAGCAGATGGATCTTGGCTGAAAGCAGAGGATATCAGAAAGATGTTTACCATTGTTTTATTGACTATTCAAAGGCATTTGACTGTATGGATCATAACAAATTACAAATAACATTGTGAAGAATGGAAATTCCAGAACGGTTAATTGTGTTCCTGAGGAAACTGTACATAGGCCAAGAGGCAGTTGTTTGATCAGGACAAGGGGATACTGCATGTTTTAAAACCAGGAAAGGTGTGCATCAGGCATGTATCTTTTCACCATACTTATTACATCTTTAGGCTAAGCAAATAATCTGAGAAGCTGGCTATATGAAGAACATGCATCAGGATTGGAGGAAGACTCATTAACAACTATGATATGCAGATAACACAACCTTGCTTGCTGAAAGTGAAGAGGACTAGAAGCACTTACTGATGAAGATCAAAGACTACAGCCTTCAGTATGAAATACACCTCAACATAAAGAAAAGAAAAATCTTTATAACAAGACCAATAAGCGATATCATGATAAATGGAGAAAAGATTGATGTTGTCAAGGGTTTTGTTTTTCTCAGATCCACAATCAAGGCACATGGAAGCAGCAGTCAAGAAATCAAACGATGTATTGAATTGAGCAAATCTGCTGCAAAAGACCTCTTTAAAATGTTAGAAAGCACTGGTCAGCGGGTGGGAGAGAGATGCTGATGAAGAGTGAGCTAATTATATCAGGTGGACACTTGAGATTGTGTTGGCAACTCTTGCCTGGAGGGGGGATGGGAGGATAGAGAGAGAGGGAAGCCGGCAAAATTGTCAAGAAAGGAGAGACTGAAAGGGCTGACTCAAGACGGGGAGAGTAAGTGGGAGTAGGGAGTGAGATGTAAGTAAACTTATATGTGACAGACTGATTGGATTTGTAAACGTTCACTTGAAGCTTAATAAAAGTTATTATAAAAAAAAAAAAAATTCAGTAAAAAAAAAAAAAAAATGTTAGAAAGCAAAGATTCACTTTGAGAACTAAGGTGTGCCTGACCCAAGCCATGGTGTTTTCAGTCACTTCATATGCATGTGAAAGATAGACAATGAGTAAGGAAGATCTAAGAAGAATTTTTTTTTTTTTTTTAAGAAGAATTGATGCCTTTGAATTATGGTGTTGGCGAAGAATATTGAATGCACCGTGGACTGCCAGAAGAATGAACAAGTCTGTCTTGGAAGAAGTACAGCCAGAATGCTCCTTAGAAACAAGGACAGTGAGATTTTGTCTCATATATTTTGGACATGTCATCGGGGGGAACAGTCCCTGGAGAAGGATATCATGCTTGGTAAGGTAGAGGGTCAGGGAAAAAGAGGAAGATCTTTGACAAGATGGATTGACACAGTGGCTTCAACAATGGGGTCAAGCATAAGGATTGTACATAGGGTCGCCATGAGTAGGAAGCAACTCTGTGGCACCTAACAATAGCAACATGTTTTCATTTGCTTGTTTGCCATTCATATGTCTTCTGTGATGAAGTATCTGTTCAAATCCTTTGCCCATTTTTTTTAACTTGATTATTTGTCATTTTATTATTGAGTTGTACAAATTCCTTAAACATTCTGGTTACAAGTCCTTTATCAGATACGCTTTCTACAAACACTTTATTCCAGTCTGTGGCTTTTTTTTTTTTAATAGTGTCTTTTGAAGAGCAGAAGTTTATAATTTTAAGAAAGTCCAATTTATCATTTATTTTCTTTTATGGTTTATACTTCCTGTGTATTATCTAAAAATCTTTATTTCAGTTTATGTTACACAGATTTTCCTCTTATGATTTTTTCTAGAGGTTATTATAGTTTTTGTTTTTCTGTTTAGGAACTATGATAAATTTTGTTTTGATTTTTGTATATTAGATAGACTTTGGCTACTTACTGTATTGAGCAGATAATATATATTATTTTATTTAGTCCTCAAAATAACCATAGTAGATACTGCTATTATCCCCATACTATTGAGGAAGACATTGAGGCTTAGATTAAAAAACTTACCCAAGGGCATTACTTAGTGGAGGATCCAAATCCAGATATTTTTGTTTTGGAATCTGGCTTTTAACCCATTAACCTATACCTGCAATGTAACCTCACCTGTGATATAAAGAAGCTCCTCTGATGGGCGTTCTTACTTGGCTATGACTTTTACTAATTACAATTATTTATTTTGAGCCATTATAGATAAGGACTCACGCTAAGGCATCTTAGTATTCTAGGTATTTACTTCGGAGGTGGGATAAGGAGAAATTCACCAATTAAAAATAATATTAAAGATTTATTTTTTAGTTTAGAACATGACTATATTTAGATTATTCCTATTGAACCATGACATCTTTTTCTATTTTTATAGATATTTAGAAGATTTGACAAAAGTCATTTTAAATTTCCAATCCCACAATTGAATAATATCCTAGAATAAATGGCAGAGAAGTAATCCAGGAAGGACATTAGGTTCGTTTCACTACTTTTTATCCAAAGACACAGGACACTTGGAAGATAATTGGATTAGAGAGAAGTCTGTGAAACGCATTCCTTTTCTGGCTCTACCATTAGCTAGTTAAGTAACCTGGACTCATTACCTAACCTCTGGACTTCAGTTTCTTCATCTGTACAATGGGAGTATTGAATGAGATTGAGTTCATAAGCTTGAGTTTTAGTTGTGGGTAAGGTAAATTGTGTGTGTCCATAAACTCTCTGAAATATTATGCCACATTTTGTATGTTTATTTTTTCTTAAAAGGAAGGTCTGTAGTTTTAATTGGATTCTAAAAAGGGTACATGACCCCTCAGGAGATTAAAAGGCAATGAATCAGATAAATTCTATAGTTCTCCCAGTTCATGAATTCTAAGAATCTAATCTTTGAAAAGAGAAGACAATGTTTTATTCTTTCACAAGCCAAGAAATTCTTCCTAAAGCCTAGAAGCAACCCTTTTCATGGGAAATACAGTTTACTCCATTTTTGACTGAGTCTGGAACAAATGTAGTCAAGGGAGGCCATGTGATGCCTTTCTAACCTTTCACAGTTTTATGAACAATGTCTCTGCTTGGTCATCATCTAAATCGGTTTCCTTTAGTTTTTTCCTTGGGGAAGAATTCACTAATTTGACAAAAAATGTTGTTGTTCTTCCTTGGTCATTATCCCATCTAAGATGAATTGTCATGTATGTGCGCACCCATGCACGCGCGTGCACACACACACACGGCAAAGCTTGAACAGAGATAGGCAGAGTAGAATGCTACTTTTGTACATCCCAAAACCCAGTGCCATCGCGTCAATTCCAACTCATAGCGACCCTATAGGACAGAGTAGAACCGCCCCATAGAGTTTCCGAGGAGCGCCTGGTGGATTCGAACTGCTGACCCTTAACCACTACACCACTAGGGTTTCCTCTACTTTGTACATAAAAAAAAAAAAAAAAAACATAGTAAGTGTTTATTAACATTTGTTGAGTTAAAAAATAAATGGATGAGTTAAAACCCAGGGAGAATAGTCAGATTTATTTAATAATTGAATAAATATTTCCATAGCCCATATATAACGGAACTGTTTTAGCTAGACTTTTGATTCTGAGCAATTACTATGATGATAGTTCTAGGTAGAAAACATAAATCCAGAAAGATCATGAAATAGAGAATGTACACGTGAATGAGCATATATTAGATCTGTGTGTATATGTATTTGTATACCACCTTTTTCATGTTTAGAAAAGTGCATGCATGCATGTGTATGTGTGTGTGTGTATGTACGTATAAAGGCGCATATAATACAATTAAAGGAAGGTCAATACAAACTGGCCCACTTTCATTTGTAGAATTTGTGAAGAGAAATTATTTCTTCACTCCAGGTCTCCTGCCAGCTGACTGGGTTTTTTCTTTACTGCAATCTCGTTCTGTTGTACACAGGGTTGCTATGAGTCGGGACCGACTCAACGGCTCCTAAAAACAACAACAACAACAACAACAATCTCATGCTTACTGAGTGACCTGTTAGGAAACGACGTTCGGCGCTGACCTTGTTACTTCTCTTGCGCATGCGTCAGTTTGCAGTGTCTACCTGGTTGTGTCTGTGGGTGTGAAGTTGGGGACTCTAAGGGAAGTCAAATCGAGAGACACTGTAGGGGGTGGGTTCCTAATTTTCACTTTCACCCTCTTCTCGGGGACTAATTTTCCTTATATTGTCCAAGTTTTACCATCGGCTTCAGAATATTTCATGTCAAAGAGCTCACAGTTCCACTAGTGCCGGCAGGAAGGCTGCACTTGTGTGTGCTGTCTCGGCTTCCAGCAGGTTTCTCTCCCTTTACACCTGTTTGGGATCTTCTAATGTTTGGCACAGTTTATCTTTTTCAACACGTTTTACCTCCCCCTTCTATCATAAACATTCTCTCCTGCATTTGGGGTTAGAGGGCGGATGAGAAACATGCTTTGGATACTCTGGTCTATTTTATTTGGGGGATCATTAATGTCTAGAGAAAACTTAAGCTTTCAAGGGCTCTGCTGAAAGATCACCTCCCTGTCAGGACTGCATCACAAGGCACTCAATTTATCAGGCTTCCTCGAGGGTGACCCGGCTTGGATTTGAACCTCTGGCTCCAGGGAGTCTAGGTTGAACAATTGTGATGTAGAGACCACTCAGCCACTGCCTCCAGCCAAGAAAGATTAGTGTCATCAAAAATAGATTAGCAAGTCAGTAAAAAATTAAAGTAACCCCTTTGTTCTAAAATATTTGTCAAAGTAAGCAAAGAAATTAGCTTTCATTTCAGATTAATTGCTGAGTAAATTAGGATTTGGGGCAAGCGCATTTTAGACTTTTTTCTTTCAATTATGGAAATGGAGAAGTGTGTAACATTTATAGTAACTATCTGTAAAGACTCAAGCATTTATACAAAAGCCTGGCAGCGCTTACTGGAGCTCCTGCCTGTAAACTTTTTGTCACTGAATAATTCCTGAAATGTGGACTTTACTTTCACCCTTATGGAAGGGAATATGTTTCATGGGAAAGAAATTAAAAAAGGACCTTTGGCTTCTTCTAACTCTAACATTCAGAACAGGGGAATCTCATCTCAGCCACCCCATCCAGTATTCTTGACTCAGAGTGGATTGGGGCCCCATCTCCATGAAAGAATGTTGTTGTTGTTATCTGCCATCATACCAGCCCCTATTCATGGCGACCTCATGTACAATGGAGCGGTCCTATGGCATCCCCATGATCAGCTTTGGATCAGAAAGAATAAATAGCCATTGATAAATCTGTGCATTCGTTTAGGACAGCCTGGATGACCTACCAAGAGAGACAGGGTGAACCCGCTCACCCTTCTCACGGAAAATCCTGGAAATTAACACAGCCACCGTTCCTAACTGGGGCTGTGCCTGGCTTGGACACGCAAAAAGGCGGTACATTGCTCAGCTGCCCTCCTTTGAGGAGAGAAATTTCAGCAGGTGCCACTCATTCATTTATTCATTCATGAACAAATATTTACTAGGCATCTTTTATGTGCCAGGCATTGTGCTAAGAGTTGAACACACAAAGGTAATCATAAACAGAATAATAACTTTACACTGGAGAAGCTCAGCTGTTATCACCTTAATAAGTGATTAAAGTCAGTATCACCACTGATAAGACATATTGGCACATGTACGCCCTGATGGGATGCACTTAGAAGGTATAACAACACTTCCGTGGTCTTCTTGCCAAAAAAGTAACTTCAGTCTAATCTTGAGAAATACCAGAAAAGCTCAAAGTTGAATATTTGAGTAATTTGAGAAACATTGAAGACCAGTACCCTTCAAAAGTGTCAAGGTCATGAAAAAGAAAGAGGAACTGTCACAGATTGAAGGAGACAAAGGAGATTAATCAACTACACGCAATGTAGGATCTTGGATTGGATCCTGGGCCAGAAAAAGGATATTAGTGTGAGAACTGGCCAGATGGAAGCAGTCTATGGTTTAGTTAAGAGCATTGTTAATCATTGTTATTTCATAGTTTTGATATTTTTATTTATTTTTTTTTATGTAAGAAGTTAGCATTAGGGGAAACTGGAGGAAGAATATATAAGAATTCTCTGTACTATTTTTGCAACTTTTCTGACATCTAAAATGATTTCAGCACAAAAATGAAAAACAACCCCAAACAGATATAGTCCCTGCCCCCATAGAGTTTGCCCTCTAATGGGGAAGATGTTCAATCAAATAATCACACAAATGAATATTCTTTTACATAAATCAGTGCTTTCCAGGAAAGAAACTGCATGAGAGAGTATAATCATTCATGTCCATTAAGAACAAACATTTATTTAGTGCTTACGTGGCAGAACCTGTTTTACGTGTCCTACATGTAAAAAACATGTAGTAATCATTTAATTATTGCCTTTACAGTTACAAGTATCAGCTCTGTGCTAAGTTCTTGATGAATATATTCCTTGGATTTTTTTCACTTGTACGTCAACCGTCGCTGGGCATCTGTATGTAGATATTCCGAGGATGTGTCAAACTCACCATATCCAAGGTGAACCATTACCTCCCCTCTGAAACCTGCTCCTTCTCCTATCTGAGACCTCAAACGACAACAGCATTCACTCAGTCAAGCAAGTTACACACAACAGCTCTCTAACTTTTTTCCCTTCCTGTATTTATGCCTCAGAAAATTATCCTGTACATGCAGAATTCTTTCTAAACGGCAAACCTGATCACATCTTTCTTTTGTTTACAATACTCGGTAAGCTTCTAGACCTACAAGATAAAGAGTGCAAACGTTAAGCACTGGGCTACTAACTGAAAGGTCAGCACTCTGAATCCACTCAGAGATGACTCTCAAGAAAAGCCTGGTAACTACTTCTGAAAAATCAGCCTTGAAAACCCTGTGGACCACAATTCGACTCTAACACACATGGGCTTGCCATGAGTCAGAATCAGCTTGATGGCTATTGGCTACTGGTTAATATACAAATTATACCCTCCCTTACCTGACGTCTGCACACACCACTCCGGTCTCCTGCCTCTTCACTTCGTGCCTTGGCAACCATCTACTGCTCCCAGATGCAGGCCTTTGGGGCAGACAGAGATACCCTTCAGGCACCCACATCCCCTGCTTGGCTCACCCCTCCTCACACTTTGAAGATGATTATCTCAGACTCCAGATAAGTCCATTAATTTTGAGTACATCAAAATCAGTACAGTTTATGAATGTGTCATAATTCTACTCTAAATACTTTAATTGCTTTGTTTACCAGTAGGCAATTTTACGTTTGTATCTCTGATAGAACTTTTTCAAAGTGTGTGGCCACTGGTCATGGTATGGACGTTCCTAAAGAACTTTTTGACTTGTACACATTGGGGTCAAAATAATATGTTCCATAAAAAAAAAGCTTCACAGAAAAGGAAAACCAACCGCCACCATGGAGTTTTTCCAACCACATAGATTAATATAACATCTCATTTTTGATATTTCCTCCTGCTTTGTCTGAATTACTGTCTGACCTTAAATACTCGGATGAGAGAGAGGGACAATGGTGCCCCTGTGAGCCACAGCCCCAAGATTCCCCCGTTTCATCATTAATAGCCAAGCCGTATTTAGGAAGAATTTCACGACTTTTATCTTGGTAGGAAACTTGGGCAGCTGCCTACTTGCCTACACTGCCTGCTGTTTCTAAATAAAGAAATGGCAGAGGAGGGGGAGACTGAGTCATAAACACACTATCATTGTAACATAACAAATTTGTCCAGAAGAAACATTTTTATGTCTCTGATGATTTTATCACTAGTTTTAGAAAGGCGGTTGAGCTCCCAGGAAAGCCACGAGAAAGGATGATGCGCAAAGCCATCTCCCACTTGATGGGTAATGCCTTGCAGACACTGAACATGCTGAGACAAACAAGGGATCCCCAGAGTGCTCATCTATTATAGGACTTATTTCATACTGGATCAATTATGCAAATTGAGATGTGAAGATAGCTCCCTCTTTTAGTAAGGCGTGATTACTCCTGCACTCACAATTCCAACGCAGCCTCACCGGAAATACCAGTCAGATTCTGAACCACCTGGTTCCATCTGGAAAACGCGCTTTCTTAATTGGGGGGTGGGAGGACTCCCCCCGCCCGCAGCGTTACTATTCATAATACATTGAACATGATAGAATGTTTACCATTAAGTGACCCAAGTGGAGACATTTACATCTGTGTGAGTTTGATTTTGCAATAAAAAAAACTGTAGAGGATAATGAGTATTTTTTAAAAGTTTAACAATCTTTCTACTTATCTATCATTTCAGAGACTTGAAGACAGGATAACACTCTCCTAAAGGTTCACCCTTTAAGAGAATCTTTTGAAAACTCTTTTAAAAGGATTATTACATTAAAAAATGTTTAAAATTAAAAAAAGTAATTTACATGAGCTATAAAAATTTTTTTTTTTTTTTGAGAAAATTATCAAGTGTGGTCAGTCAGCGAATGCTGAGGTCAAAGGTGTAGAATAACTGGAGAAATAAAGTCTGCTTTAGTGTCTGTGTCCCACACTGACACTGCCCACACGGGGTGTGTGACAGCTACCTTCTCTTCCCTGTGCCCACATCCTCCAAAGAGAGAATTTTTTCTTATTTTCAGTATACTACCCAGCTGGTCACTAGTGCGTCTTCTTATGTGGTCCAGTCCACAAAACCAAAAGAATTCAGTTTTAAGAGAATTTGACAATGCATTCTTATACTGAAGGAGCCCTAGTGGCGCAATGGCTAAGTGCTTGGCTGCTGACCATATGTTTGGCGGTTCAAACCCACCCAGCAGCTGTGCAGAAGACAGACCTGATGATCTCCTTCTGTAAAGATTACAGCCAAGAAAACCCTATGGGGCAGTTCTACTCTATCACATGGGGTCACTGAGTTGGAATCCACTCAACAGCACCCAGCAACAACATTCTTGCATTAGGAAATAGCAGCACAATCTATAAAACTTCAAGATACTGGAGTCTTGACAGGATTATGGTCAGAAGACAGTCATGTCTAAGAGGATAACCATGCCTCGTGGTAGGGACCAACAACAGAGTGGCCCTGATGGCCCTCCTTCACCGTTCTTTCATGCAAGGCAGTAGGCTTTTGGAAATTGGGAACATTTTCAAATAATTGCATCCTGGCCTCATTTTCAAAATGACACACCCATACACAAAATTGACAAGTCACAGGTATAAATCTAAACAAGCTGAAAGTACTTTTATTTCAAGGCACATAAATGTTTCTAAGTCCATCAATTAATTTTATGTGGTTTTAATTACTGCTTCTAACCTCTGCAATTATTACAAGCCTGGATGTTTCCTCTATGTCAATAGATGCTGCTGCTGATAAGTGTGTAAGACGTAGCAACTTTTGCTCAGCTGAATAGAGAACACATGCCTTTTTAAGTTCCCTTTGTTCCATGTTTTCAATTCAATCCCAGTTCTTGGCCTCAGTTTCCTTTTATAAAAGCCAGGAATTCGGGAGCTTCGTACTTGCCTAGCGGGGACAAGAAAATTATTTTAGGTTTACAAGCTTTCTGAAGATTAAGAAAAAAAAAAAAAAAGCTCTTTATGTAAATGCTAACTATTGCCGTCAGAACTAACCTATGTTTTATCAAATATAATGGAGTCAATTATTGAAAAATGTAGACTAAAACTTGTCTACGGCTGACTAAAATGAAAAGAATTCAAATACAAACCTTTTAGATGTGTGTGTTTTATAGAGCTCCTAAAACACACGCCATCTAAAATCACAATAGTAGAATTTTCCTGAAAGTTACTGCTAAACGTGAAAGTCACTTATACGGGAAGAATTTGTATTGCCTTTGTGAAAGCAAAATTACAATAGCTGACAAAACATGAAAGTTTCGTCATGGTGGATTAGAACGTCGCGAGGAACTCAAAGGAATTTGTCGCTGTTCAACATTTCAGGAACATTCTTGTAACATCTCTTCTGGGAGTAGATTTTTCTCCTCACTCTGTAGGAAGTCCATACACATAAAAAGGTTAGATTAGAGACACATAGTAAATAATGTAACAAACAGTTCCTATCATGTGAGGCTCCACTCAGCATTGCGCAGGCAGGCAAGCAAACATGTAATGTTCAGATCCTGGCTCTGCTGGCTGGTTTGTCACCGGCACCACAGGACGGCTCCCCAGTGTCTCACAAAACTCAGCCTTGGATGAGGCACTGCCTTTCAATATTGTAGAGGGCTGCTGACACTTTCTCCCTCATCAAACATAAATAATGTTGGCAAATGTCCTCTGTCCTTGGCGCGAAGGGTTTGACTTTAGGAAATGCCATTAGTTTAAGAGAAAAGGTTGAAAAAGTTAAAAAATATTTAGATTAAGTGCATTTCTTTGTTTTTATCTGGTGACATCCTATTGTGTTTTAGGACTCAGAGTGGACGTCCTTTCTACCTTTTTCCCCAAGCCCCTCTTCTTCCCCTGTGTGCACCCATAATCCAGGCCAACTCTGTAAGGACATCACATTATGAACAAATTGAAATGTCCCATTTGTTTACATGCCACTAGACTAGTGATTTTGACTCTCTTTAGGCTTGTGAGTTTTGTCTTAGTTTTGGGTTCCCCCAGAAGCTGACCTTGAGACAAGGGAGGTGGTCCCAGGAAACATGCATGGCTGAAAGGGAGTAGGGAATGGAGTCAGGGGGAAAAAGATGGGCAGCGAAGGATACATCATCAAGCAGTTCCACTATGGGCAACTGGAGTTAATCTCACTGGGAACTCTCGGAGTCCTGATGGGACTAACGCCTCAGAGTTATCTCACCAGACGGCAAAGGGAGACAGACCATTTATACCCTAACTGCTATGAGTTATTAAGGGCCACTAGGCAGGATGGGACATTGATACTCACTTCCTGCCTGCCATGTGCAGGCACAGAGAGGTAAGATCATAGGGCATATGGGGGAAGGTGGGGAACAAAGATCAATCTGAGTCATTGATTAGGGGGTGCAGAATTTCTACCGGCCCTCTATCTCCAAAGTATATTAACAGAAAGGTAGATAGAGATAGACATTGCTACCTATCTATCTATTCAGCAGAGGTATGAAACACTTGATATGCATTTAGGGATCCCAGATCAAGAATACTTGCAACAGATTAGAAGCATCTTGAGGGTAGGGTGATATTCTTAGTACCCAGTGCCATTTTCTGGTCCAAAATAGGTTCGCAACAAACATTTGTTCAATAAATAAATAAATAGGAAAGGCACAGGAGAAGATGGTATGCTCAAATTATTCACTTGGAGAAGGCTGAAAATTAAGTAGAGTTATATCAGTTGTGATGGGAAAAATCTTGTTTTTCAAAACCACAAATGACTGAGACAGGTTTCATTTTATTCTGAAGCATGCCTAGATTCTCAGAGGTGAGAAGTAGTTTGTCTTTCCTTTGTTAGGAAGATTATGGGGTTAGAAGTTCAGTAGATAATCAAAAGGGAAACAAAATCAAAAACAAAACAGAGTTCTCCATCCTTTGTATTTTAATTCAGCTTTAGTAGGAATACCCTTTTGTTTTTTTTTACAGAAACAGATCACCAGGCCATTTTTGAGTGGTGTCACTGGCTGGATTGAACCACCGACGTCGAGGTTAGTAGTCTAGCATGAACTGCTTGGACCACCCAGGGACCTCTACTAGAAATAACAGGATTAAAAGGCTAAGAAATCCAAAGTCTGTGCTGTCCTATAGCTTCTGGTTCTACATCATCTTTTGGAACTGTGTGTATCGTGGACCTCTAGTTCAGTTACCAAGTGCCTAGAGTAGCTATTCTACTATCCACGGAGATTCCGGCATCCTGCTCTCTAGTTGCTGGGACTTGGGCATTCAGTCTAGGCTTGGATGCCTTCTCCTGGAGCACTGAATCTTGAGTGAGGCAAAGAGGCAGGGACACTCAGAGATTATTCACGATCTCTTGCAGAGCTAAGAGTCCAACAGTAGCAATGGTAAGTTCCCAGCACCAGTGACACCAGTGGAAGTCTTACCAGATGTGACTTTGGATGTATTCTCTGCTGAATAGTTTTCCTCTGGTTCCTGGCTAATTTATAAGCCTGTTTTTCCAGCATTCCGGTTGATTCTATGAGCTATTGGATGTTTCTCCAATGAATTTTTTTTTTTTTTTTTTTTTCTGGTCAAGTCACTCTGGAGTTAATTTCTGTTTTATTTTATTTTTTTTATTTTTCTGTAATCTAGAAACTTGACTGCTAAGATGTCTTTTGAGAGACAGTCTCCTGAGAATGGGCTTTAAGAGGTGGAATGTAAAGAAGGATATAAAAGTAATAAATGCCCCAGGCTTGGAGAAAAGGGCTCCTCCCAAAAGGCTGAAATGTATAGAAAGACAGTTCTTTCTCTTTCTAGAAACCAAGAAGATTGAGCACTTCTGAGAGTTGCCAAATGAGACACTTTATGCTGCCTCCTGTTTTAGCTTTATTTAAATTACATCTGAAATGGGTTAGTACAGTGGTTTTCAAAATGTAGAGTATGCTAGCATCTCCTGGAAGGAACTCTGGTGGCCTGCGAACTGACCGGCTGGTGGCTCCAAGCTACCTACCATCTCTGGGGTAGAAAGACCTGGTGATCTGTTCCTGTAAAGATTACAGCCTAGAAAACCCTAAGGGCAGTTTCACTCTGTCGCATGAGGCCACTGTGAGTCAACTGACTTGACAACACGCAACAAAAACAAAAACAGCATGTACTGGAGAAGTTGTTAAAAAGATGGCTGGGCCCCTTCCCCAGAGATTCTGATTCACAGATCTAGAGTGGGCCTGAGAATTTGTGTTTCTAACATGTTTCTAGGTTATACACTTTGGATAGTACATTAACAAGCCCATTGTCAACACAATGTAAGTATACAATGAGCTAGAAGGAGCAGAAGGAATCTGGAAGAATCTGGCTGGAGTTGACCTGTGCTGGAATGCTGACTCCAATGCTGACTCCTTTATTTAATACTCTGAGTCCTTGGGTGGTGCCAATGGTAACATGCTCAGCTGCTAACTGAAAGGTTGGAGGTTCGAGTCCACCCAGAGGCACCTTGGAAGAAAGGCCTCATGATCTATTTCTGAAAAGTTATCCATTGAAAACCTTATGGAGCACAGTTCAACTCTGACACATATGAGGTCGCCATTAGTTGGAATTGACTCAAAAGAAACTTTCCTTTTTTTTTTTACTTACTTCTAGTTAGGTGCCACTGGGTGTTTCGTTCTGTTGTACACAGGGTCGCTACGAGTCGGAACAGCACCTAACAACAGCAAAAACAGCAACAACTAGTTAGGTGCCCTTGGCCAAGTTATCTAACCTCTATGTGCCAGTTTCCTCATCTGTACAAGTAGATAATGTGTGCGTGTTGTCGGTATTAGGTGCTGTAGAGTCGGTTCAGACTCATAGCCACTCTATGTGCAACACTGCCCAATCCTGTGCCATCCTCTCAATCTGCTATGTTTTAGCCCATTGTTGCAGCTGATGTGCCAAACCATCTCCTTGAGGGTCTTCCTTTTTTTCACTGACCCTCAACTTTACCACAGGGACTGGTCCCTCCTGATAACATGTCCAAAGTAAGTAAGATGAAGTCTTGCCATCCCCACTTCTAAGGAGCATTCTGGGTGTACTTCTTCCAAGACAGATTTGTTTGTTCTTCTGGCAGTCCATGGTATATTCAATATTCTTCACCAATACCATAATTCAAAGGCATCAATTCTTTCTTGGGCTTCCTTATTCATTGTCCAGCTTTTGCATCCATGTGAGGTGATTGAAAATATCATGGCTTTTGTCAGGCTCACTTAAGTCCCAAAACTGACATTTTTGCTTTTTAACACCTTAAAGAGGTCTTTTGCAGCAGATTTGCCCAGTGCAATATGTTGTTTGATTTCTTGACTGCTGCTTCCATGGGCGTTGATTGTGGATCCAAGTAAAATGAAATTCTTGACAACTTCAATCATTACTCCATTTATCATGATGTTGCTCATTGGTCCAGTTGTGAAGATTTTTGTTTCCTTTGTGCTGAGATGTAATCCATGCGGAAGGCTGTAGTCTTTGATCTTCATCAGTAAGTGCTTCAAGGCCTCTTGACTTTTAGCAAGCAAGGTTGTGTCATCTGCATAACGCAGGTTGTTAATGAGCCTTCTGCCAATCCTGATGCCATATTCTTCTTCATATAGTCCTGCTTCTCAGATTATTTGCTCAGCGTACAGATTGAATAATTGTGGTAAAAGGATACAACCTTGATGCACACCTTTCCTGATTTTAAACCACGCAGCATCCTCTTGTCCTGTTTGAAAGACTTCCTCTTGGTCTGTGTACAGGTTCTGCATGAGCACAATTAAGTTTTCTGGAATTTTCATTCTTTACAATGTCATCCATAATTTGTTATGATCTACACAATCAAATGCCTTTGCACAGTCAATAAAACACAGGTAAACATCTTTCTGGTATGATATCCCTCATTCCACATCCTCTTCTGAATTGGGCTTGAATTTCTGGCAGCTCCCTGTTGATGCACTGCTGCAACCATTTTTGAATTATTTTCAGCAAAGTTTTAGTTGTGTGTGATATTAATGATGTTGTTCGATAATTTTTGCATTGTGTTGGATCGCCTTTCTTTGGAATGGGTAAAAATATGGATCTCTTCCAATTGGTTGCCCAGGTAGCTGTCTCCCAAATTTCTTGGCATAGACAAGAGCACTTCCAGCATTGTATCCATTTGTTGAAACATCTCTATTGGTATTCGGTCAATTCCTGGTGGCTTGTTTTCTGCCAATGCCTTCAGTGCAGTTTGAACTTCTTCCTTCAGTACCATTGGTTCTTGATCATATGCTACCTCCTGAAATGGTTGAACACTGACTAATTCTTTTTGTTACAGTGACTGTGTGTATTCCTTCCATCTTCTTTTTATGGTTCCTGCTTTGTCAGTATTTTGCCTATAGAATCCTTCAATATTGCAACTCAAGGTTTGAATTTTTTCTTCAGTTCTTTCAGCTTGAGAAATGCCAAGCATGTTCCTCCTTTCTGGTTTTCTAACTCCGGGGCTTTGCACATTTCATTACAATGTTTTTTTTTTGTCTTCTAGAGCCACCCTTTGAAATCTTCTGCTCAGCTCATTTATGTCATCTTTTCTTCCATTTGCTTTAGCTACTCCATGTTCAAGAGCAAGTTTCAGAGTCTCTTCTGACATCCATGTGTGCATAGTGGCTCTCATATATCATTCTGCTGATCAGATAAAACCGAATTCCCTGAGTTTTTTGTTAAAATGCAGGTTTTTTGGACACATCAGCCTCAGACCTACTGTTTCACAATATCTTAGGCCACTCTGATATTCATTCAGGTTTGGGAACTCCCAGTACACTATCCTTCTTTCTTAAGTGAAGCATACAAGCATAATTTAGCTTTCCCTGATGACTCAGGCTCATCCTAATGACCATCAATTACTGTACAGTAGTTTTATTGCTTTGTCTTGCTGCTGTCTCTCACATCTGCAGCTTTGTCCTTGCTTCTGTGGCGCTCCCCCCTCCACTTCTAATTTGCACTGACTAATGTACTGTGGTCTGATTAATCGGATTGCCAGAATTGTCAGGATTGCGGGTAAAATCTGAGTCAGAAAGCTTTGACTGGCGTCTCAGGAGAGCTTCCTGAAACCACCAGCAAAGGCATGGGGCTGAAGCTATCTGGTTCACAGCAATGTTTTTGGATAGGCAATGTGGTCAAAAGCTGGATGCCTGGAAAAGTAGGGTGTAACTACACTGATTTTGCCTTTGTGCAAGGCTGAGTAACACACTTTTCCAGAACTAGTGAAAAATAGACAAGCCTCTCCTTAGGTATACAATAGTTAGTCAACATTTTAAACACAGTACAAATATCTTCACAGATTTATTTCTCCTTTCTTATTACTGGTTTCCATTAAAGATATATTAAGTTTAAAGATCATTTTTAATGTAAATATAGCTTTTAATATTTTAATATTAAAGTCTCTTAATGGTACTATATTTGTTTTTCATGACGAGATCGGTTTCCAGATATTGAGGCTAATTTGAGGGGGACACTTTAATTTTTTAAATGTTTTAAATTCAAAAGCTTCAGTATCCTATGATTTGAAAGGCCTATGCTAAAGCTTTCCTCACACAAAGCGACAACATGTACCTCAGCCACAGTAGACTGAGGGAAGGAAGGCATCCATGTAAACTCTTATTTCCTGTGGTTTTATAGGATATTCAAATTAAAAAATTTCTTCCCCAAACACTAAAATCTGTAACAATATTTACTTTACATATGTTCTTTGTTCCCACAGTAAAATTATATTCTTGATAATTTTATAAGAGCAACTACAGACCCCAGGAAGCCATGACGACGGTGTTTTGTCTTTAGCTAATTATTACTCTCAAACGAAATGGTTCAGAAATAGACTTAGGTTCCTAGGCTGGGGAAAAAAAGAAAAGAAACGCATTATGAAAATTATGTATTTGCCCTCTGGGGGCCCCACCCCCTTTATGAAAACTCTTGCCAATCAATCCACAGAGCAGAATTTGATTCAATTCTGGGGCAAAGATTCGCCTGTCGTTGAAGCTCAAGGAAAGAAAGATGCTTCGTGTTCTGGTGCCAAAAAGGGAGGTGGAAGAAAATAGGGAGTTAAATCTCAGGGACAAATAAAGAAATATGTATGTGTATACTTCCATATTCTGTGTTTTGGCTCTAATTGCTTCAAAGATTATTTATTTTTCTTTTTTTCTCTCTCTTTTTTTTTTTTTTTTAAATACCTTCAGCTTCTTAACATGTTTTTCAAAGTAGAAGCTGGAAGGCATAATAAAAAGCAAGCAGAGATATGCTTTTTGAATAGAGTGAAATAATTAATGAAAGAAAATTTCCGTTTGGGCATTTTTTTTTTTTTTTATGAAGTGAAATATATTATTTTTGCTTTTAAAATGGGGGTAATTTGTTACACAAAAGTGGTGTTTTCTTTAATCTGAAAATAATACTAATTATAACACTATTTGGGAGCTGGAGTTTTGAAGCCTAAAATTTCTTTTGTAGTTTGAAATGACTTAGCTGCCATAACTAAACTGGCTTTCTTCCCTGGATATTGTCATTTCCTTCAGCATTGTCCTTTCCCTTCACTCCGGCCACTTTCCTCCCCGGGTTGTCTATGGAATACCTCCTAGCTCCCCAGGCCTTGGGCTGCTGGTATTTATTCTCTTTAATTTAATTTATTCCCCTTACAGTTAGGTACTGCTCTTTAAGCTATCTACAATATTACTTTTTTTTTTTTTCCCAGCAGGAGTAGGGTTGTGTGGTGGAATATAGCAAAATAATACATTCTTTGAAGAACTTCTGGCCACAGAGAGGGTGGCTGCGTAACCATAGGGAAGGGAGCTCTCCTCTCTTCTTTAGGCCCTCCAGGTTGACACCCCACCCCTATTTCTCAGGGACAAGAGAGGACATTTGCTTAACTTGGGGGGCATAACCATGGCCCCTTATTTGTTGGTAAATTGCTTTCTGATATTTCTTTAAGTGTCAGGAAAAGACAGGGGTGCTAGTACTGCTTACACTACTTCCAGAACCTGGATTTTACCCAGTCTTAGAAAAGGCCTAAAAGATGTCTTCCTTTCATATAGGTCTTAAGGAATGATGTCTTTATCTCCTAATACTGCTGTAACAAAAATACCACAAAAGGATGGTTCGAGAACACAGAAATTGTTTGCCCCACAGTCTTGGAGCCATGGAGTCTAGGGGAGGGTCTTTCCTTGTTGGTCGCCCCAGGTGTTCCTTGGCATGTAGACTATTCCTCACACAGTCTCTTCCACCTGTGTGTCTTGGTCTTTGTGTCTGTTTTATCATTTTAGAACACGCCATTCAGAAGGGATTAGTTTTAGAACTCACCCTACTCCATCATGACCTTGTTAAAATAAAAATAGAAAAATTCTCAATTCCAAACTTGGACACTTGGACAGGTACAAGGCTAAGGATTTCAACATATGCTTTTATGGGACACGGTTCAACCCATAACAGACCGTAAAGGCTCTCAGCTAACAAGGAGCTCTACTTTATGCAAACAGTAGGTTTCCGATTAGTTGTTAGTTCTTAATCTTTTTTTAGGCTCATTTTTGAGGATCAAATGAAAAATATACACATGGACACATTCACGAAAGCTTGAAGATTTCAAAGGAATTCATAGACATCTCCCCCACCCGGGACCAAACTCCCTCAAAAGGTTTCCTGACCAAGAAGCCCTAAATAACCTTCCAGTAAGACCTACCTAGTCTGGGTCTCTGCGTTTCTCTCTGTCCTCACTTGTGCCATGCTCCTGCCCACTTGCAATGCCTCTTGATTGTCTTACAACATGACAAGCTTGTTCCCGACTCACTACCTTTGCATTTGCTATTCCTCCTTCCCAGAATGCTCTTTCCCAGATTTTCAGAATGACTCCATATTATCCTTTGGGTCAGCCCAGTGAGCAGTTCTTCAGAGAAGCCTTCCTTGACCCCTCTAATACAAATTGATGACCCTCTTTTCCAGCTTCTCGATCACATTTTATCGCACAGTTGTTAGAGCATTATTTCTATTTGAAATTACCTTGATAATGTATCTGTTTACTTGTTTACTGTCTATCTCCCTCCCCCTTTAACGATATAAGTACCATGAGATCTGCTGTGTTCCCAGCCCTGATAACAGTGCCTGACATAGTAAACACTTAATATATACATATGGTTAATGAGTTAATTAATATAAGGCATTGACGAAGTATTAAAAACATTTTTTTTTTTTATCTTCGTACTCCTAATCTACTTGAAAATAAAGGGGAAAGAACAAACAAAACAAAACACATAGGTATTTTCCAGGACTAGATTTCTCCACCTCAGCATTATGGACATGCTGGACCAGAAAATTCTTTGTTGTGGGGAGCTGTCCTGTGCATTGTAGGATGCTGAGAAGTTCCTGGCCTCTACCCATTAGATGCCAGTAGCACCTCTACAGTTGTTTCATCCAAAAATGCCTCCAGATATTGCCAAATGTGTCCTGGGGGCAAAATCACTCCAGATTGGGAAGCATTCGGTTAGGATAAGTGGTCATTGCAGCCGTGCAGATCTCCTGGTTCCTGTGCTTAGATTTGCATTGCTTGAATGGCACAGAAGACTGATGTCTGAAACATACCCAAGGAATCAAAATATAACTCTAGGCAAAGGAGCCTATGGTGTTGGAGTGGAGGCCTTTGCTTTGAGAAATAGTTAACCCCTAGATGTTGTCACAGCGAAGGAAGTATGAATGTTTCCTGTGGACATGAAAGAAGCTGCATACCTGAGACAGCCATATGGGTCCTCCAGAAGGGCAAGGACACTTTAATAGGAAGAAGCTGCAGGTGAACCTCAGGGTGACTCTGGGCCTATAGAAGATGTCAAAAGCAACCAGCTGAATTGAGGTACAGCCCCCTCATGTCAAGTGAGCAGGAGGGAGACCCACCTCCTGAACAGGGCATCAGAAAGAACTCACAAAAATACTCATAAGAGAAAGGGTCAGTTTCAAACCCCTGCCAAACCCTGAGAACATCCATGTTGGGTCAACACAGAGTACCTGGCATGTAAGAACATTCCCGTACTCTTTTGGTCTAGTTCCACGCGCTGCTCTAATTTGGCAGCAATCTGAATCTGAGGTTAGTAAGCTGAGTTAGGAGGGATAGAAGTTCAAGGCAGTGAAACAAGGAAGCTGACAACAATGCCATCCCTACCTGCTGATTTCCCTTCTGCATCAGGAAAGAAGAAGCTTCAACTTTCAATACACTATTACATGGGAATGAACAGTTCAATTATTAGGTTGCAATTGGTGGCATGGCCTAATAGTCTTCATAAACATCTTGAAATGATCTGAGTTTCATCCAGGAAAGCTTCTGCTTGCTGATTGAATTTAAAGGGACAGTAGAACACAAAAATAAATTTGTTTTAGGAATTGTTGTTGTTGTTAGCTGCTTTGAGTCAGCCCTCATGTCTTAGTTACCTAGTGCTACTGTAACAGAAATAACCAGAAGTGGATGGCTTTAACAAAGAGAAATTTATTCTCTCACAGTTTAGGAAGGTAGAAGTCTGAATTCAGGGCTCCAGCTCTAGGGGAAGGCTTTCTCTCCCTGTTGGCTCTGGGGGAAGGTCCTTGTCATCAACCTTCCCCTGGTCTAGGAGCTTCTCAGTGCAGGGACTCAGAATCCAAAGGACACACTCTGCTACTGGCTCTGCTTTCGTGGTGATAGGAGGTCCCTTTGTCTTTCTGCTAGCTTCTCTCTCTTATATCTCAAAAGAGATTGGCTCAAGACACAGTTTAAACTTGTGGACTGAGTCCTGCCTCATTAACGTAACTGCCTCTAATCCTGCCTAATTAACATTACACAGGTAGGATTTACAACACAGAGGAAAATCACATTAGAAGACAAAATGGTAGCTAATCACACAATATTGGGAATCATGGCCTAGCCAAGTTGACACATATTTTAGGGGGACACTATTCAATCCATAACACTTCAACTCATGGAAACTCCATGCACAATGGAACAAAATGCTGCCTGGTCTTGTGCTATCCCCATGACAAGCTAAGGATCAGATCATTGTGATCCTCAGGGTTTCTCTTGGCTGATTTTCGGAAGCAGATAGCCAGGCTTTTTTTTCTAGTCTGTCTTAGTCTGGAAGCTCCCCTGAAACCTATTTAGCACCATAGCATGATAGGAACACACAAGCCTCCACTGACAGGTGGTTAGTGGCTGCACCTGAGGTGCGTGTATTATGCTCGATTGACCTAATTGTTAAACGACTTTCATCTCTGGGTTCCCGGTGCTAGCACATAATAAACAATAAATATTTGTGGAATTATCAGCTTTAAAAATAATCTATCCATACTTTTCTATATTTGTGAGCATTATCTGCCCTATGATCACTGAAAAGGTGAATTTTCTGTGACATTCAAGTCTCCAAAGAATGAAATGAACCGCAGACTCAAAATTCTTTTAAGGTTTTGCTAATCGTTTTCCTCTGGTTTGATTAGATTATAAACTTTTTGACTCAAGATCGGGGCACAATCCCTTTCACTTTCTTCTCTCCCATACCACTGATCGTCCCCTCTATCAATCACTTCCAACTGGCAACTCTGACACTGTGCAGCAATTTACACAGCTCAAGCCAGCTTTAGTTTCCCACCATGGCTTGTAAGGTAAAACACTGTAATCATTAGGTCCTGCTCTAAACTGGCAGAATGTGACAGAGAATCTACGACCCAGGATGAGGTCAGTGTGAACTAACTGTGACATTCCATCAAATATTGCATTCTTAATGTCATGGAGAGTTACTCTCTGCATGGGTGATAAAGTATGGGTCCGCTGACAGGCTCTTCCTTTAACTGTACTCATTGGCCTTGGTATGTTCATGCCAATTCATTGTTTTATAACAGATTGGCTCACATTGAAAATGAGGATTCAATTTAAGATTTTATTGTTAACCTTTAAGGCCCTTGGAGGCATTGTTGGGCTCCTGTGCCGACAGTAGCTAACTGAAGTTTATGCTCCCATTTGTAGGTGTCTATCAACCATGATTTTACATTGACACGTCCCCATTGTCTCCTACTCATTTCCAACAATGCTTAACATAAAAATTACTTATTTTCAGATGTGAATAAAATTTGGCCACCAGTATCCCATTCTTGCTGTAACTTTCAAGTGAGCTCTTCTTTGGATATCAACCTATTTGAATTTCTTCTTTTTATGCTTGATGACATTTTTCCTCTTTCTTATTGTGACTTGAATCTGAGCAGAAGCATAGCAAGGTCTTATGAAGGGTGACTTAGAATACCACTCCCAAGCCAATCACGGAAGAAGCTGCCAAATTTCTGTTTTAGCGTTAACACCTACCAGTTCTGATGTCCTTTGAATGTGTTAAAATAAACGATTACTATGAGTTTGACATGAGTCTCAGGAGAAAAGCACGAGATGAAACAGGATATACTTGATATGAGGGAACATCGTGAGATATTGAGCATTGGACTTAACCAGAGTGTACCTAGAATTACTTGACCAGAGTGTACCTAGAACTGAAGAATTCATTTTAGGCTGAGAATTGCATGCAATTTACTAGGGAACGATGGCATCGAGATGCCTCAGGAATGATGGCAACTATTCTGGCCATATCTCAGAAACTCTAGAAAAGTAAATTGGATGATACATCCAAAGCAATCTCCGCTTCTTTAATGAAATGTTTTCTTTTTAAAGTACTGTAATGGGTACATGAGGTTCATTGGATTATTTCATTTTGCTTTATTTATGCTCTTCTATGGCAAATGGCCAGGCAAGGAAAGAGTACATTGTCCCATAAATGAGTGAACTCATAAATAACGGTCTTGGTTGTGTAAAAATCGCCTCTATTCAGAGAGATGTTTTTAATAAATGCAAATATTTCTAGTTTTTCACGTGCACAGCTTAGCTTTCTTAAGGCTTGGGCTGTTATCCAACCTACCATCAGGTATGGGAAGAGGTCTATTGTACTTTGTATTGGCAAAAAGCTTACTAAAGTGAAGCTAAAAGAGTGATGGCATGTGGCCAATTCTACTGTCAATTCCCCAGCTTATTTCTCTGTTCCTCCCTTGGAATATAGCCATTTACCCCCCTTTTATTTGTATAAGAAACAAAGCAACCTGCTTCTTTTATTAGGATTTTAAAAAATTTTTTGTGTTGGTTGTTACAATAGGCAGTTTCAAGGGCCATGATAGCCCACCATACTCTGAATCTAAAACACCATTTTTCCCTAGGAAGCTAAATTTTATGATGGGATGACCTAGAAGTTCAAATTCATGAAACGTCAGAAATATTATAACAATGCACATTTGAGTTCTGGATTATGGTTACTCTTAGGGGTCTTTCTAGATGACTAGACTTTTAAATAGTGGGAAAAATTGCTTAGCAGAAAGCACACAATGTAAATATCTTTAAGCAACATAACTGGTTGAAAGATGGGTAATCACCTCTTTACACAGCAGAAGATATTATTTTCTGGGAGATCTATAACAATATTATGGGACGTGTCAGATATCTTCCATTTCTTTCTTCCGATCCTCTCTCTACCATTCTCTACCTGCTCTCTGCTCTGAGAGGCTGATCTTTTTGGCATTTGTTTGGGTTCAGTTGGTGGGAAGCCTCTTCAAGAGTTTGGAAAAACTGGAAAGAGTGATGTTATATATTTCTTTCTTGGTTCTGTACCTTGTCAGAAGATAATTGATCCACTCAAGGTGGTTGACATAGTACAATTGTCTCTTTTCAAGTTTTGGTAACTACTTACACTATGTGCTTCTTCAGGCCTAAGGGTGGTACTACTTCTGCTGCTACCAGTCTCAGTTATAGTTCTTCTACATACACATTTTTTGAAAACTCACTTTGTAAAATAAACCTTTCTTAAATTATCTACTGAAGTGTCTTATCTGTTTTCTGTTTTTACATGTTTGCAGATACATGGGGCAATAGAAAATAGGGAAGAAGTGAAACATATATCAGAGAAATCAGGAATGAGTGAAGCTAATCCAAAAGCGAGTAATGGAGGTGGGTGAAGAATAAGGTTCAAGTATAACTCTATCATTAGATCAAAGATATAAAATTTGCAGGAAAGATGAATGTTTTCAAATATCTGAGGAGCTGTCATATGGAGAATGGATTTAGATTTAGGTGCTTTGATAGAGGGCAGGATCTGTAGCATATTGGTAAAAGTAAGGAAGGTAGAGTTAGAGTAAACATAATAAAGCATTTACACTTCTCTGGACATGAAATGGTTTGCCTCATTAAGAAATGAGTACTTTACTAAAAAACCTGTTCAGCTGGTGGTAGAGGGGTTACTTTTTAAGACAGAAAAGAGTAGATTCTTGCATTGAGAGAGATATGAGACTACACACCCTTAAGTTTCCTTCTGACTCTAAGATTTGTATGTCATCAATCTCAGTGTAACCCAAATAAAACATAAGGCTTCATATGGCTCAGTTTGGGGCCACATTAGCAAAATGGAGACCATAAATTGTAGTTCAAGTTAAAAATAACAACCTTTTTTTTTTTTCATTGTTTTGATACCACTAAAAGAGGCTTTAATCAATTAACTAGCAAAGACTTCTTATATTCTTCTTCCTTCATTTCTTTGGCTCCTTCCCGCTCTCCCAAAGGTGCTACTACCAACTCTCTTTTCATCTATTGTTAACTCTTTCCATCAATATTTTCCCACCCACCTAGTAGACAAGACATCTACTACAGTCTTATTTTTCCACTACTCCACTCAATTCTTGTTGTGCAGTTTTTTCTCTCTAAAACCCACCCATAATTCCCCATAACTTCTTTCTGAGCTTTTCTCTCCACTGCCTACCCCCAGATATACAATAAAATGAACATCATAGTGGTGGATAGCACTGTTCTGACAATGCCTACGTCATGAAGAAAAGGGTGTTAGTAACAGGTAGAGAGGAAGGAAAGGCAGTTTTGACTCATTACTCATTAGTGTCTCAAGCAAGTAAGCTATTTAGAATATAAACATACTACTTTTAATACATCAGTTTATGTTAGAATTTGTTTAGACAGGTAATTGAACACAATAAAACTATTCACAAAAATGGAATTTCAGGCTGTAATAACAAAGCTTTAAATAAAGCATCTTTTGGTTGAATTGTAGTCACAGGTTTCTATGAGTTTAAGCCCTACCATTTTTATTTGCTGCTTGCATTGCCCATAACTTTGAGCAGGCTAGCTGAAATGTCCCATGCCTCAACTTCCCCATATAAAGAATGGCGATAATAACAGCATATAACTTGTTGGGAATATTGTGAAGCTTAAATTATATATCTCTATATAGTATAGCACTTAGCAAGGTGTGAGTCACATATTAATGGCAAGCCAACGGTCATCATTATTATTGTTACTGTTTTTACTATTATAAGTTCCCTTATAGTAAGTGATATTATAAGGAGTCCCTGGATGGCACAAAAAGTTAAATACTCAACTACTAGCCAAAAGGTTGGCTTGAATCCACCCAGAGGTACTTCAGAAGACAGGCCTGGCAATCTGCTTCCAAAAGACCACAGCCTTGAAAATCCTATGGAGCAGTTCTACTCTGAACCTGTGGGGTCACCATGAGTCGGAATTGACTTGACGGCAACTAAAAACAAGAAAATATTATTATAACTGTATAAGCTCTATATTATTTGCGTACTAAATTTTAACTTGAAATTTTTATGAGAACCAAGGTTAATGCAAAAATTTTGATTATATTTATGGTAAAGATGAGCTAGATGGACATCTAATTCTTTTTTCTTTTTAGATTATACATCTGTCTCCTCTGCAGTTAGATGTACCCATGTATTTGAAAATTATTCAATGGAATGGAATTGGAAATAATATGTATCACTTCCAGTGCTAGTACATGAAACTCTTCTCATGCTAAATTCTACATGATTATTATCTTTCTGTGACCTGATGCACCTGAGGTCACCTTGGGAGCCAAATTGTAAAGATGGCAGAGCCATAAGAAGAGTCTTGGATCCCTGGAACACTGCTTGGAAAAGAACAACTAGCCAATCTGAAACACTTGTTTTGGACTTTGTGTGAGCATGAAATGAAATTCTATCATCCTTAAGTGCATTTATTTATTAGTATGTTTGCTGTAACAGCTAGGGTTATAAAAAAAAAAAACCCAGTAGGGTTACATAGCTAATACAATTACACACTGAGCCTATAGCAAGTACCTTGCAAAAATCTCTCACTAAAATAATCTTATTAGAATAAAAAGTCCATTACTTGTTAGTTTAAAATATCAAATATTTTTTATTTTCATCATATAGCTTCCTTGTACTTTAAATATCTCTTTCAACACATTTTTAAAGGCTTTAATCTCATTTGTTTCAAAGTCTTTTAACCTGTTGCTTAAATATTATGTCAATCTTTTACTTTTACCAACCTGCTGCCAATTTTTTCTTCTTCTTCTTGTAGTTTTGATCCTAACTATTTACAGGTTATTGATAGGGTTGTTTACCCTAAAAAGATTATTGAAGTCATAACCCCCAGTACCTGTGAACACAACCTTGTTTGGAAATAGGGTCTTTGAAGATGTTAAGTTAACATGAAGTGATACCCGAGTAGATTGGGTCCCAATCTAATCACCTCTTTGCTATTGCTGTCAAGTCAATTTCAACTCAAGTGACCATATAGGATAAAGTAAAACTGCCCCATAGGGTTTCCAAGAAGTGGCCGGTAGGTTTAAACTGCTGACCTTTTGGTTAAAAGCTGAGTTCTTAGCCACTGTGCCACCAGGGCTCCAATCCAATCGCAGTGTTGTTCTTATAAAAGAGGAGAAAAGACACAGAGACAGACAGGGAAGGCAGCCATGTGAGGACAGTTACCACATTTTCCCACAAATAATGCACCCACGCAAATAACTTGTCCACACATATAATGTGCACAGGAAAATAATGTGTGAGGGGGTTGCATGGTAGGTAAAAATGTGTAACACACATGTTATTTGTGTAAAAATACAGTATATTGCACCTGCAAACCAAGGAATGCCTGGGGCTACCGGAAGCCAGAAGAGACAAGAAAGGATCTTTTTTTAGAGCCCTCCAAGAGAACGGGGACCTGTTAATACCCTGAATACAGACTAGTAGCCTCTAGAACTGCGAGACAATAAACTCGTGTTCTTACAAGCCACCCAGTTTGTGGCATTTTGTTACAGCAGCTCTGGGAAGAGTTGTGTATGGCATTCACCACAATTCAATAATGGGAAGTAAAAGATAAATGGGAAACAATCACAGAAATTTTGCCACAAAATCCATAAGCTCAATGGGAAGAATTATTGGCAATTGTTTTGGTATTATGTAGATGGAAAAGATGTGTTTTGGTTAATTTTTTCCCTTTTTTTCTTGTTTCATTTTGATATTTTATGTATTTAGTTTCTTTTTCCAAGTACTGTAAACTCTGAGTCAGAATTCCAGAAAGAGTACCTAATCAAATTAACACGACGATGATGTAACTATCTGTGAAAGCAAACCTGGCACAGATTAATAGAAATTACAGCAATAACAACATTCTTTAGGATGCATTGGGAAGAGGGAAGAATCACTCCTTACATGGGTGACGTACTCTAAATTGTTGAGTACAGATGCTAAAAGGGACAGAAAGAAAAGAAGAAGAGGAAGAGGCAAGGGAAGTGAGAAGCAGAAGGAGGAGGAGGAAGGGAAGGAGAAGAAGAAAGAGAAGAAAGTGGAGGAAGAGGAAGAGAAAGAGGAGAGGAGGAGAGAAAGAGAGACTAGGCTACTAAGGGGTGTATAATTTTGAATGTAAATGCAGATTTCCATGCTAGTGCCAATAATTATGTCATCATCATCAATAACAAAAACAACAGTAACAATTCTTCCATACATTTTACAGTTACAAAAATAACTTCACATTAGCTTATTTAATAAGTGTCCTTACACAGTATTATGATAGCTCCTGGCATTGTTTGTTGTTCTGTCTTCTTCATTGTTAGCAGAACTCTGATTTTAATTACTGGGTGGTGACACCTTGCTCTCAGGGTAGGTTGGCCCCTGCCCCAGCCTCACAGGATGAATCATGAATGGTCTAATCCCTTTCTCCTATAATTCCTTTCTCCTGTGATTGCTGTAGGAATAGGCTTAAGTCCCAGCTTTGACCAATGAAATATAAGAAATTGGATAGTTGGCTTCTAAAAAGGAAATATGATGGAAAGGCTAATCAAATTACAGAGAACTCAGAGGTTTGAATACACGCTGGAACCATTGAAAGAACCCTGGAATAACCTGACTTACTGTACTGGAAGAAAAATACATTCCACTTATTTCAGTAAACGGCACTTGAGGATCATAACTGAGACAGTGATATACACATTACCATCGAGTCTATTCCAACTCATTGTTGTCCTATAGGAAAGAGTAGAACTGCCCTATGGGGTTTCCAAGGTTGTAATCTTTATGGAAGCAAACTGACACATCTTTCTCCTGCGGAGTGGCTGGTGGGTTCAAACCACTGACCTTTTAGTTAGCAGCCAAGCACTTAATCACTATGCTACCAGGGCTCCTCTATAATTATATACCAAAAACCAAACCAAACCCATTGCCTTTGGGTTGATTCTGACTCATAGCAACCCTATAGAACAGAGTAGAACCGCCCCATAGAGTTTCCAAGGAGCACACGGTAGATTCGAACTGCTGACCTTTTGTTAGCAGCTATAGCACTTAACCATTACACCACCAGGGTTTCCCTATAGTGATATACCTGCTGCCATCAAGTTAATTCTGACCCATAGAGACCCTATAGGACAGAGTAGAACTGCCCCATACAGTTTCCAAGGAGTGCCTGGTGAATTTGAACTGCCAACCTTTTGGTTAGCAGCCATAACACTTAACCACTATGCCACCAGGGTTTCCTATAGTGATATAAAAAAAAAAAATAGGCAGGGATAATTATCCATATTTTATAAGTGAAAAACCTAAGACTCAGAGAAGGTAAGAAACTTGTTAATATAAGCCAAGTTTTATGTCTTGAAATGTAGTAATACTGCCTCACGTACTTATAAACTCTCAATGGTAGGGAGGATGTTTTATAATGCTTTTATTCCTCACCCACAAATGTGAATACAATGCTGAGTCTATAATGAATAACTCAACATAATCCATTTTTGTTGTTGTTAGCTGCCTTCCATTCAGCCCTTGACTCACAGCGACCCAATGCACAATAGAATGAAATATCACTTGGCCCTGCACCATCCCCGTGATAAGTTGTGAATCAGACCATTGTAATCCATAGGGTTTTCACTGGATGATTTTCAGAACTAAATTGCCAGAACATTTTTCCTAGTTGGCCTTAGTCTTGAAGCTCCACTGAAACCTGTCCAGCATCACAGCACCACACAGTCCTCCACTGATAGATGGGTAGTGGCCACGCATGAAGTACTTTGGGCAGGAATCAAACTGGGGCCTGTTGGTTGAAGGTGAGCATTCTACCACTGAACCACCAATGTCCCCCACAAAAAAAAAAAAAGCATCCATTAAATAAATAAAATTCCCATCATTATCCTAAATGGAAAATATTCAAGAAGAGCAAATAATTAGTATATTTTCCTAAGGACAAGCCATCTTGTACACAAAAAGCTATTGTGTCAAGCAAGTTCAGTTGTCAAGTATTTAACATTTTCTTCACCATTGAGAAGTTAAACATGCTTAATGTTTTCTGTGCTTTTTTAGTGTTCTCTACGATGTCCTTTAAATGGATACTCCCCAAGTATCTTAGGCTGGGCTCTCTAGAAGAACAACGCCAGTGAAATTTATGTATACATATAAATATATAGAGATTTAATTCAAGGAAATGACTCACACAGTTGGGGAGGCTGGCAAGTCCCAAAATCCATGGGTCAGGTGCCAGGCTGGAGGCTTCTCCTAAATCATGCGGGCACAGAGGGTGACGAACTCAAAATTGGCAGGTCAGACAGCAGGCTGCTGGCTCATGGGGCTGCGGGAGTTAGCAAATCCTAAAATCTGCAAGTCAGGAGGCAGGCTGCTGGCTCACATCCCAAGAACTGGAGGTCAGATAATGATGAGTCAGATGCAGGATCCAGAGTAAGCGAGAAAGAGCCTTGCTGGAACATCCATTTATAGACTGGAGGTAGGCCACACCCCCAAGGAAACTCCCTTTTCGACTGATCGGCTGCTTATAGCAGATCTCATTATGGAGGTGATTGTATTATATTACATTATGAAAGAGCAATCAATCCAATGTCTGCCAAATCACTGAGATTCACAGCCTAGTCAAGCTGACAGGTAACATCGACCATCAAACCAAGTCAGATAAATTCTTCATGAATGCACATTAATAGGAAAAGAGAAATTTGTTAAGGAATTAAAAAAAAAATACTGATATATTCTGCTACACAATGAATAAGGTATTATAACAAAAGTTATCTGATTTGAATCAAGGATAACTTTTGTGTGTGTGTGAGTATGTGTGCTATTTTGTAGGAAAAGTCTCGTGGTTTCAATTTCCTGCAACTCGAAACATTTCTCAGGTTTTAATATATTTCAAAGTGTCTGTTAGATTAGAAAGAGTAAGAGAATGTTGGCCAGGGAAGAGGAGAGGATTTGTTTCTACCTCGCAGTGGAGAAAACGTGGCAGACACAAGTTAATCACCCTGATTCAGATATATGCAGAAAAATCACAAGGCAGAGCTCTGGAGAAATTATGCCATGCTTTTCCACCAAAAGACAGCTACTATCTAAAACTGCCACAGAAAACATGTATTTTCAGAGGAAAAAAAAAGATGTTTCAAAGTGAACATTAAATTTAATATGAAAGTAATAACATTTTCAAAGATTCAACAACCTAGATAAGTCTCAGCGGATTTATGATTTATTTTGTTGTAGTTTATTTAGTTGGAGGCTCTGGGTGATGCAAATGATTAATGTGCTCAGCTGCTAACCAAAAGGTAAGCTACTTCAAAAAACATCAGCCGCTGAAAACCCTGCAGAACACAGTTCTCCTCTGACACACACGGGTCGCCAATAGTTGGGATGAACTGGACAGCAACTGGTTTTCTTTCTTTAGTTAAATCAGTAGTTGGTGCTGTAGCACCAAGTAGTTCACGATTATTTTTCTCATCATGTACTCCATCACCAGGATAAATAAGTCCCTATCATTCTCCATTATATCATGTCTTAGTCATCTACTGCTGCTATAACAGAAATACCACAAGTGGATGGCTTTAACAAAGAGAAATTTATTCTCTCACAATCTAGTAGGCTAAAAGTCCGAATTCAGTGTACCGGCTCCGGGGGAAGTCTTTCTCTCTCTGTCGGCCCTGGAGGAAGGTCCTTGTCTTCAGTCTTTCCTGGACTAGTTGTTTCTCAGTGCAGGGATCCCAGGTCCAAAGGGTGCGCTATGCACCCAGTGCTTCTTTCTTGGTGGTGAGGTCCCCGTGTCTCTCTGCTCACTTCTCTCTTTTTTTATCTCAAAAGAGATGGACTCAAAACACAACCTAATCTTATAGATTGAGCCCTGTCTTATTAACATAACTGCTTCTAATCCTGCCTAATTAACATTATAGAGGTAGGATTTACCACACATAGGAAAATCACATCAAATCACAAGATGGTGGACAACCACATGGTACTGGGAATCATGGCCTAGCCAAGTTGGCATACATTTTGGGGGGGACACAGTTCAATCCATAGCACACCGTTTTCTACAAACTCATCCCTAATTTTTCCAATTTCTCCTTCAGATCTATTATATCTAGAAGATTATCTCTGTCCCACTCCAAGTTGAATCCTTGTGCCCAAAGTACTCTGAATTTGCAGCACTGAGGCTATCCTCATATGTCTGTTTTTTGGATCCCACATCCCTTTCTCTTTTTGGGTTTACACCCTTGTTTCTTGTTTTACTGGGCCTCATTCTCAAGTAGTTTCCTGAGGTAATGCCTACAAGAGGTAAATTTTTTCAGGTCTTCCTTAAAATGCTGAATTCATAAGTTGAAAATCTTTCCCCCCACTTTTTTTATGTGAAGGCTTTGCTTTGTTGTATTCCTTTATCTCTAGTATCCACTGGGGTTATTTTGAAGTCCCATATCTTCTGGTTCCCTGTCCTTTGTAGGTGACTTGTCTTTTTTTAATCGAAAGTTTAGTATTGATCTGTATCCTCTGAGTTTTCTTGATGTTTGCCATGTTGTGTTATTGTTAGGTGCCGTCGAGTCAACTCTGACTCATATGTACAACAGAATGAAACACTGCTTGGTCTCACGAGATTCTCATAATTGTCGTCATGCTTGAGCCCATTGTTGCAGCCACTATATTAATCTATCTCCTTGAGTGTTTTCCTCTTTTTCGTTCACCTTCTACTTTACCAAGCATGATGTCCTTCTCCAGGGACTGATCCCTCCTGATAACATGTCCAAAGTATGTGAGATGAAGTTTTGCCATCTTGCTTCTAAGGCGCATTCTGGCTGTACTTCTTCCAAGACAGATTTGTTTTTTTCTTCTGGCAGTCCCTGATACATTCAATATTCTTCACCAACACCATAATTCAAAGGCATCAGTTCTTCTTCTGTCTTCCTTATTCATCATCCAACTTTTGCATGCATATGAAGTGAATGAAAACACCATGACGTGATCAGGTGCACCTTAGTCCTCAAGGTGACATCTTTGCTTTTTAACACTTTAAAGAGGTCTTTGTCATCAGATTCACCCAGAGCAGTGCATCATTTGATTTCTTGACTGCTGCTTCCATGGGTGTTGATTGTGGATCCAGGTAAAATGAAATCCTTGACAACATCGTTTTCTCCATTTATCATGATGTTGCTTATTGGTCCAGTTGTAAGGATTTTTGTTTTCTTTATGTTGAGATGTAATCCATACTGAAAGCTGTAGTCTTGAATCTCCCTCAGTAAGTGCTTCAGGTCCTCTTCACTTTCAGAAAGGAAGGTTGTGTCATCTGCATAATGGAGATTGTTAACGAGTCTTCCTCCAAACCTGATGCCTTGTTCTTCTTCACAGAGTCCAGCTTCTTGGATTGTTTGCTCAGCATACAGGTTGAATAAGTATGGTGAAAGGATACAACCCTGACACACACCTTACATGTGTGCTGTGGTATAGGTCTTTTTCAATTGTCTGTCTGAGCAGTTGGTGGATCTTTTTAATCTGCGGACATACATACTTCACTTCTGAGAATTTTACTGCATTATGATTTTGATAATATTCTTTCTTCCTGGAATTCCTATCAGGCAATACCAGAACCAAAATGATTCTCCAACTTTTGTATTTTCCCCTTCTATTTTTTTTTCCCTTACTGTTCTATTTCCCAGATTTTCTGAGAATTATTTTCAAAATCTTGTTTTGAATTTGACCTGTCAAAATTTTTGTTTCCAACGGCCCTTTCCTGTTTATTTTTATAGCATCTTCTTCATATTTGCATCCATGAAATAACTTTTTTTTCTGAGGATACAAATTTTAAAAATCTCTTTTTTTCTGGTCCAGGGCTGTTGAGTGAATAGCCCAAGGCCATTTCACTAGTGTCTCATCTCCAATTTCTCTGTCCAGCTCTTCCCTCCTTATAGCAAAAAAAAAAAACCGTGGAATCAGAAGATGTAGATGCAAGCTACTTGGTAGTTCTTTCTGCTGCTCATTAGGAGTAGATAAAGTAAAAAGTGAAATCCTAACTGCTCAATTGACATTTATTCTTCCCTCATTGACAACATGTTGTTGTTTTTAGTTGCCATCAGGTCATCTCCGACTCATGGTGACCTTATATGTAACAGAAAAAAAGCCTTGCCCGGTCCTGTGCGTCTTCATGATCTATGACGTGTTTGAGTCCACTCTTGAGGCTATTGAATTAATCCGTCTCATCGAGGGCATCCTTCATCTTCGCTGACCCTCCACTTTACCAAATATAATGTCCTTTTCCAGAAGTTGGACCTCCCTGATGATATGTCTAAAGTAAGCAAGACCAGGTCTTACCATTCTCACTTCTCAAGAGCATTTTAGCTTTATTTCTTCTAAGACTGATTTTTTTGTTCTTCTGGCAGTCCACAGTATATTCAATATTCTTCAACGCCACCGTTCAAATGTATCAATTCTTCTTCTGTCTTCTTTTTTCATTGTCCAGCTTTCATATTGATGTATTGGAAACATGTATTTTTTATATTATTTATGGGTTCAAGAATCAGCCCCTCAATCCAGCCTCTAGGTATAACTTGTGCTTTAGTTAATTTGTTTCCAAAACTCAAATATAAAATACTTTAATTTTTAAACAACCAATCATTATACTAATTGATCTTCACTAAAAAGGAAGAAATATATAAACCAAAAGAATAAACCCATTGCCATCAAGTCAATTCTGACTCATAGTGACCCTATAGGACAGAGAAGAACTGCCCCATAGGATTTCCAAGGCTGTAATCTTTTACGGAGGCAGACTGCCACATCTTTCTCCTGTGGAGTGGCTGGTGGGTTCGAGCCTCCGACATTTGGATTAGCAGGCAAGCGCTTAACCACTGTGCTACCAGGACTCCTAAATAACACATAGTTTAAAAAAAAAAAAAGATTTTCAAAAATGCTTAGCAAAGCATGTATATATCATTGTGGTCTTTACAATCTTTGTATAGTTCAAACAATATGCTTTATCGTGTGTATCTAAAGACTGCTAACGTTCTACTGAAAAATAAGAGTCTAATTTACTATCTGGATGTTTCTTTTTAAAATTTATGAATATATGCTATTCTAAAAATAAACAGTTTTGCACAGAATAGTGCTTGGCATTCAGTGCTCATATATTCATTGAGCATCTACTACATGGCAGCACAGTGCTAGAAGCTGGTATGCACTATAAACAAGAGATACTATCTGTGCCTTTGTGGAGTTTATAGGAGAAGGATGCTAAATAATAACCTTCAAACACATATTATTATTATGAATTTAAAAAATGCTGATTAAGAAACTGGCTAAAGGTTAGACGATAAGGGATAAACTTACTGATACAGTCTATTCACCTTATAGGTGCTCACGAAACACGTGCGGGGTAGTCTTATACATTTGGAAGAATACCATAATATTTCCTCCTTTTTGTCTTATGCCAAATGCTGTTTTCCAGTGAGAAATAACAGCTCGATCGACAATTTACAACAGGGTGGGTTTTTCTAATTTGATTGTGTAATTCGATACAAAAATTATCCTGTAAAAGATTGTTTTTATGAAGCACAAGAAGAAAAAAAAAAAAAAAAGCTGTCACCCCAACAGCTGTCAAACTTAGCACTTTGTCTTTCATTGTGGCTACACAATGCCAAACACCCGGATGCAAAGCGAGCATTTCAGGCAATCTTCTGGGATGCCTCCAAACGCAGGAGTGTGGTGGCTGACAAACAAAACAGCCGGATTGAGTGGTGGCTTTTTCCCTTTGCATCTGGATATTTTGATGATATCCAGACAGCGTTTATCATAACATGACCAAAAACGAGTAAGAGCTACTTGATCCAATGATCAGAGATGGCCTCCGTGTGTGAAATTATTCACCATTTAACTATGATTCTTCCACAACACTTATCCCAATTTCTTACAAAAACAATGCCCCTTTAAAAAAAAAAAAAAAACTAATTAAAAGGTACGTGTATATTTGGAAATTTTTTTTTTTTACTGAATAGAAACATCCACTCTAGGTTTTTTTTTTTCCCCCTCCAAGAAGCCCTGCTCTTGAAAATTTTCCTAACACCCATCTTGCCTTAAAAATCAAAATGAGTTGCCACGTTTTATTGAGCAAATCTATTTCTACTGTTAGAAAACAAAAAGAATCCCCCTTTTCCTTATTGATTCTTCCCCCGAATTTTGTTTGTCTTCATGTAGGCGCAGAATGGGTAAAGATTTTATATTCACAATCATAATGGATTTTAAACACACACTTAGCCAAAGCTTTCAAAAGTAGGAAACACAATTTAAAAAACAAATCAGCTTTGTCGAAAGACTGTTCTCTTTCCTAAACGCAACCTCACAGGGGTGTTCCCCGGCATGGTGCTAAGACTTGCAGTGAGAAAAGGAGGGCTAGCGTTTGGATTGGAGTCTCTGAGTGGAACCGATGCTTGATGCTCTTAGCTGCTAACAGAAAGCTTGGCGGTTCCACTCCACCCAGAGATGCCTCCAAACAAAGGCCTGGCGATCCACTTCTGAAAAATCAGCCATTGGGAGCCCTATGGAGTACAGTTCTACTTGGAAACACGTGAGGTTGCCAAGAGTACGAATCGACTTGATGGCAACTGGTTTATTGGTTAGAATTTGGGTTAAGAGATGGGGAGACTGGGGTCATGCCAGGATTAATGAAGCAGATCTTTAAACAACATTTTCTAGTGTTAAAATTCTTGTTTTATAATATCTAATAGAATTATATTCTGCCTAAAAATTCAGAGCAGCCTTCCATTAAGCAATTACTTTACTTTTGCTTAGCCAGTTGAAGAATGAGGAGAAGATTTTATTGTCTCTCCAGCCAGTGATGCACCTAGATGGTGGTTAAAGAGGACTTTGGCTTCCAGTAATCTTAACCCTTTTATGAGTGCAAATTGATCGCTTAACATTTTTTTAAAAGTCCATTTGGTATCTGGCCTGTTAACCTTCATATGACGCCATGACATCTTAAAATCAGAGAAAATATTAGAAAAATTATGTCTTAAATATGGGCCTTTGTATCTTTTACCACATTCTCTTTGCCGGTGGTTATTACCTAATAATTTTTGACACTGGTGATTAAACATAAAGTTTTACATTTTATGATTCTCTTTCAAACACACAGTTGCTAACATATATATCAAGGCAAAAATTAAGCATTCCTTAAAGAGACAATAATTATATTTATACATTAAAATGTCAATGGGGTAAAATGAATAACTTCAAACAGTATTTTAACCTAATTCTTTTAAAACAAAATAATCAGTAACTTATCATCACTCATAATTAATCTCACGTTTTAAAAAATAGAAAAGGACACTGATGTCCTTTTTTAAAAATTACTTCGAAAGGGGATTACAATTAAGACAATTCAGTTACTTGTTTGGTGTTTTGATATCTTTCTGGTTAGAGAGTAAACCCTAATCCTTTATAACTTGGTTCCTACAACACTTATTATTCTGTCATTTATTCCTGAATCTTCAGTGTTTGAGGATGTTTCTAGGGCTTAGATCAGTTTTAGAGACTTCATGTTTCAAAGGAAAACTTTGCTTCAGACTTGTATACACTGCTTGTCTATTTCTGCTCAGTTTTGAAACATAAGGTCGAGTCCTTGTATAGGCAGAAGCCTTGTTTGGACAGAATAGGAGTACTCTGCAAAAAGTTGGTCTTCCAGAACCCCCAGCCTTCATTTTCTCTGCTTTTCTCCCCTCTTGGGGATAAATAACATCCAGAGATTCTGAGTGTCTTCATGATTTCTTCCCATTCCATAAATTGCTTGCCTGGTACTCCACAGAATGTACCTGATAATACATACTGAGATGCATATGGCTAATATCACAAAGTTACCATTTATGCTTTGCACACTCCAAAGAAATCATCTGTTAAAAAGGATATTCCAGCATCAGCAAGTCAGTGAGCAGTTTTCTTTAATCAAACAAGCACCTGCCCCTAAAATTCTTTGCAGAGCAGAAAATAAAAACATTATCTGGACTTCAAAGATCTCTATGAGTTGGAGCGGACTTGACGGCACTGGGTTTGGGTTTTTTTTGGTACCATTTAGTTAGACTGATGCAACGTAAAATAGCTTAGATGTTTTATCCTAAAATGCACCTACTTGACCCCACAGGAAATCGCTCCTATAGGATAATGCTTACCTTATAGCCTGTGTTTATCTGAGCCCTGTGTCTGATGACTGTTGACTTCAACAATCGTAGACTCTTTGAGGCCAGTGACTGTCTTTTGTTTCTGTGTATCTAGTGTGTTGTAACACCTGGAACGCAGTAGTTTTCCAGTATGTGTCTGTTTTACTAATTGAATAAACATATACATACATTAATACATTAATAGCTGTTCAAATATTTTCTTTTTCTGCAAGTTACGCACAAACCAAAATCAAACCCGTTGCCAAAGTGTCAATTCTGACTCATAGTGACTCTACAGGACAGAGTAGAACCACCCCACAGGATTTCCAAGGCTGTAACCTTTACGGAAGCAGACTGTCATATCATTCTCCTACACAGTGCTTGGTGGGTTCAAACCACGGACCTCTCTGTTAGCAGCCAAGCACTTTAACCAGTGCACCAACAGGGATACTTTTTACCCATAACCTACTCTCTCCCAACAAAAAACCAAACCCATTACTGTCTAGTTGATTCTGATTCATAACAACCCTATGGGACAGAATAGAGCTGCCCATGGAGTTTCCAAGGCTATAATCTTTACAGATGGGTGTCAGAAGAGACTTTGAAGCTTGTTCTTGAGTATACAGTTGTTGGTAGGTGCTGTCAAGTCGGTTCCGACTCATAGCGACCTTATGCACAACAGAACGAAACACTGCCTGGTCCTGCGCCATCCTTACAATCACTGTTCTGCTTGAGCTCTTTGTTGCAGCCACTGTGTCAATCCACCTCGTTGAGGGTCTTCCTCTTTTCCACTGACCCTGTACTCTGCCAAGCATGATGTCCTTCTCCAGGGACTGATCCCTCCTGACAACATGTCCAAAGTATGTAAGACGCAGTTTCGCCATCCTTGCCTCTAAGGAGCATTCTGGCCGCACTTCTTCCAAGACAGATTTGTTCGTTCTTTTGGCAGCCCATGGTATATTCAATATTCTTCGCCAACACCACATTTCAAAGGCAATGCGTCTTTTGATTTCTTGACTGCTGCTACCATGGCTGTTGATTGTGGATCCAAGTACAATGAAATCCTTGACAACTTCAATCTTTTCTCTGTTTATCATGATATTGCTCATTGGTCCAGTTGTGAGGATTTTTGTTTTCTTGATTTTGAGGTGTAATCCATGCTGAAGGGGCTGTGGTCTTTGATCTTCATTAGTAAGTGCTTCAAGTCCTCTTCACTTTCAGCAAACAAGGTTGTGTCATCTGCATAATGCAGAGTGTTAATGAGTCTTCCTTTAGTCCTGATGCCCCGTTCTTCTTCATATAGTCCAGCTTCTCAGATTATTTGTTCAGCATACAGATTAAATAGGTATGGTGAAAGAATACAACCCTGATGCATACCTTTCCTGACTTTAAACCAATAAGTATCCCCTTGTTCTGTCCGAACAACTGCCTCTTCATCCATGTAAAGGTTCCTCATGAGCACAATTGAGTGTTCTGGAATTCCCATTCTTCACAGTGTCATCCATAGTTTGTTATGATCCACACAGTTGAATGCCTTTGCATAGTCAATGAAACACAGGTAAACATCCTTCTGGTATTCTCTGCTTTCAGCCAGGATCCATCTGACATCAGCAATGATATCCCTGGTTCCACGTCCTCTTCTAAAACTGGCCTGAATTTTTGGCAGTTCCCTGTCAATATACTGCTGCAGCTGTTGTTTAACGATCTTCAGCAAAATTTTGCTTGCGTGTGGTATTAACGATGTTGTTCTATAATTTCCACATTCGGTCGGATCACCTTTCTTGGGAATAGGCATAAATATGTATCTCTTCCAGTCAGTTGGCCAAGAAGCTGTCTTCCATATTTCTTGGCACAGACGAGTGAGCACCTCCAGCGCTGCATCTGTTTGTTGGAACATCTCAATTGATACTCCATCAATTCCTGGAGCCTTGTTTTTTGCCAATGCCTTCAGAACAGCTTGGACTTCTTCCTTCAGTACCATCGGTTCCTGATCATTTGCCACCTCTTGAAATGATTGAATATTGACTAATTCTTTTTGGTATAATGACTCTGTGTATTCCTTCCATCTTTTTTTGATGCTTCCTGCGTCACTTAATATTTTCCCCATGGAATCCTTCACTATTGCAACTCGAGGCTTGAATTTTTTCTTCAGTTCTTTCAGCTTGAGAAATGCCGAGCGTGTTCTTCCCTTTTGGTTTTCCATTTCCAGCTCTTTGCACACATCATTATAATACTTTACTTTGTCTTCTCAAGACGCCCTTTGAAATCTTCTGTTCGGTTCTTTTACTTCATCAATTCTTCCTTTTGTTTTAGTTGCTCGACGCTTAAAAGCAAGTTTCAGAGTCTCCTCTTACATCCATCTTGGTCTTTTCTTTCTTTCCTGTCTTTTCAGGGACCCCTTGCTTTCTTCATGGATGATGACCTTGATGTCATTCCACAACTCATCTGGTCTCCAGTCACTAGTGTTCAATGAGTCAAATCTATTCTTGAGATGGTCTCTAAATTCAGGTGGGATTATTCAAGGTCATATTTTGGTTCTCCTGGACTTGCTCTGATTTTCTTCAGTTTCAGCTTGAACTTGTTATGAGCAATTGATGGTCTGTTCCACAGTCAGCCCCTGGCCTGGTTCTGACTGATGATATTGAGCTTTTCCATCGTCTCTTTCCACAGACGTAGCCAATTTGATTTCTGTGTGTTCCATCTGGTGAGGTCCATGTGTATAGTCGCCGTTTATGTTGGTCAAAGAAGGTATTTGCAGTGAAGAAGTCGTTGGTCTTGCAAAATTCTATCACTCGATCTCTGGCATTGTTTCTATCACCAAGGCCACATTTTCCAACTACTGATCGTTCTTCTTTGTTTCCAACTTTTGCATTCCAATTGCCAGTAATTATCAATGCATCTTGATTGCATGTTCGATCAATTTCAGACTGTAGCAGCTGATAAAAATCTTCTATTTCCTCATCTTTGGGCCTAGTGGTTGGTGCATAAATTTGAATATTAGTCGTATTAACTGGTCTTCCTTGTAGGCATATGGGTATTATCCTATCACTGACAACGTTGTACTTCAGGATAGATTTTGAAACGTTCTTTTTGATGATGAATGCAACACCATTCCCCTTCAAGTTGTCATTCCCAGCATAGTAGACTGTATGATTATCTGATTCAAAATGGCCAATAGCAGTCCATTTCAGCTCACTAATGCCTAGGATATCGATGTTTATGTGTTCCATTTCATTTTTGACGGTTTTCAATTTTCCTAGATTCATACTTCATACATTCCAGGTTCCGATTATTAGTGGATGTTTGAAGCTGTTTCTTCTCATTTTGAGTTATGCCACATCAGCAAATGAAGGTCCGGAAGCTTTACTGCATCCGTGTCATTAAAGTCGGCTCTACTTTGAGGAGGCAGTTCTTCCCCAGTCATCTTTTGAGTGCTTTCCAACCTGCGGGGCTCATCTTCCAGCACTATATCAGACAGTGTTCCACTGCTATTCATAAGGTTTTCACTGGCTAATACTTTTCAGAAGTAGACTGCCGTGTCCTTCTTCCTAGTGTGTCTTAGTCTGGAAGCTCAGCTGAAACCTGTCCTCCACGGGTGACCCTGCTGGTATCCTAACACCAGTGGCATAACTTCCAGCATCACAGCAACACACAAGCCCCCACAGTACGACAAACTGACAGACACTTGGGGGTGAGTATACAGTATGTAAAGCAAAAGGAAGAAATGATCATATAAAAGAGGTGAGCAGAAGATTTCAAAGAGCAGCTCAAGAAGATAAAGTATAATAATAAAAAGTGCAAAGACTTGGAGTTAGAAAACCAAAAGGGAAGAACATGCTCCAAATTTCTCATGCTGAAAGAAGTGAAGGAAATATTTAAGCCTTGAGTTGTAACACTGAAGGATTCTATGGGCAAAATATTGAACAATGCAGGACGCATAAAAAGAAGATGGAAGGAATAAATCATTGTACTAAAAAAGAATTGGTTGAAGTTCAACCATTTCAGGAGGTAGCATATGATCATGAAATGATGGTACTGAAGGAAGAAGTCCAAGCAGCACTGAAGGCATTGGTGAAAAACAAGGCTCCAGGAATTGACAGAATATCAACTGAGATGTTTCTACAAAAGGGTGCACTGCTGGAAGTGCTCACTTGTCTATTCCAGGCAAATTAGAAGACAGCCACCTGGCCAACCAACTGGGAGAGATTCACATTTATGCCTATTCCAAAGAAAGGTGATCAACCAGGATGTGGAAATTATCAAACAATATCATTAATATCACACACAACTTACATTTTACAGAAGATAATTCATAAACAGTTGCAAAATAAATTATGATATATTCACATAAGGGAATACTATGCAATGATTAAGAACAATGATGAATCAGTGACACACCTCATAACATGGAGGAATCTGTAAGGCATTATGCTGAGTGAAATTAGTTAGTTGCAAAAGGACAAATATTATATAAGACCACTGTCATTAGGACTCAAGAAAAAGTTTAAATGCAAAGAAAAGATTCTTTGATGGTTATGAGCATGGGGAGGGAGGGCAAAGGGTATTCACTAATTAGGTAGTAGACAAAAACTATTTTAAGTGAAGGAAATGACAATGCACAATACAGGGGAGGTCAGCACAACTGAAATAAACCGAAAGCAAAGAAGTTTCCTGAATACAACCAAATGCTTCAAAGGCCAGAGTAGCAGGGATGAGGGTCTGGGGACCATGGTTTCAGGGGACATATAGGCCAACTGGCATAACAAAATGTATTAAGAAAATATTCTGCATCCCACATTGGTGAGTGGCTTCTGGGGTCTTAAACGCTAGCAAGTGGCCACCTAAAATGATTCAATTGTTCTCCACCCCACTGGAGCAAAGGAGAATGAAGAATACCAAAGACACAAGGTAAATATGAACCCAAGAGACAGAAAGGGCCACATAAACCAGAGACTACATCAGCCTGAGACCAGAAGAACTAGATGGTGCCTGGCTGCCACCAAAGACTGCCCTCACAGGGAACAAAACAGAATTCCAGATGGAGCAGGAGAACAGTGGGATGCAAACCTCAAATTCTCTTAAAAAGACCAGAGTTAATGGTCTGACTGAGACTAGAGGGGCCCTGGAGGTCATAGTCCCTGGACCGTCAGTTAGACCAAGACTGGAACCATTCCTGAAGCCAACTCTTCTGAGAGGGATTGGACTAGATTATAAGACAGAAAATGATACTGGTGAGGAGTGAGCTTCTGGGCTCAAGTAGACACATGAGACTATGTGGGCAGCTCCTGCCTGCAGGTGAGATGAGCAGGCAGAGGGGACAGAAGCTGGTTGAATGGACATGGGGAATACAGAGTGGAGAGAAGAAGTGTGCTGTCTCATTAGGGTAGAGCAGCTCGGAGTACATAGCAAGATGTATATAAGCTTTTGTATGAGAGACTGACCTTGGCTTGTAAACTTTCACTTAAAGAAAATTAAAAAAAAAAAAAAGTTGCAGCTGTACATCAACAGGGAACTGCCAGAAATTCAGGTTAGGTTCAGAAGGGGACATGAAACCAGGCATATTGTTGCTGATGTCAGATGGATCTTGGCTGAAAGCAGAGAATACCAGAAAGATGATTACCTGCATTTTGTTGATTATGCAGAGACATTTGACCGTGTGGATCATAACAAATTATGAATAACATTGCAAATAATGGGAATTCCATAACACTTAACTGTGCTCATGAGGAACCTATACATAGACCAAGAGGCAGTCATTCAAACAGAAAAGGGGATATTGCATGGTCTAAAATTAGGAAAGGTGTGGGCCAGGTTTGTATCCTTTCACTGTACTTACTCAATCTGTATGCTGAGCAAATAACCTGAGAAACCAGACTATATGAAGAAGAATGCAGCATCAGGATTGAAGGAAGATTCATTAACAACCTGCAATATGCAGATGACACCCCTTTGTTTGTTCAAAGTGAAGAGGACTTGAAGCACTTATTGATGAAGATCAGAACTTTCAGTATGGATTACACTTCAAACATAAAAAAAAAAAAAAAATCCTCACAACTTGACCAATAAGCAACATTATGATAAATGGAAAAAATGCTGAAGTTCTCAAGACTTTCATTTTACTTGGATCCACATCCATGGAAGCAGCAGTCAAGAAATTTGCGTTGGGCAAATCTGCTGCAAAAGATCTCTTTCAAATGTTCAAATGCAAAGATGTCACTTTGAGGACAAAGGTGCACCTGATCCAACTCATGGACGATGCATAAGGAAGACCAAAGAAGCATTGATGCCATTGAATTATGGTGTTGGTGAAGAATATTGAATACACCATGGACTCCCAGAAGAATGAACAAATCTATCTCAGAAGTACAGCTAGCATACTCCTTAGAAGTGAGGGAGGCAAGACTTCGTTTTTTGTACTTTGGACAAGTTATCGGGAGGGACTAGTCCTTGCAGAAGGATATCATGATTGGTAAGGCAGAGGGTCAGTGAAAAAGGGGAAGAACCTCAATGAGATGGATTGACACAGTGGCTGCAACAATGGGCTCAAACATAGCAAGGATTTTAAGGACGATGCAGAAGTGGGTAGGGTTTTCATTCTATTATGCATAGGTTCACTAACTGACTTGATGGCACCCAACAGCAACCATATCTTTATGGAAGCAGAGTGGCACATCCGTCTCCCACAGAGCAGATGGTGGGTTTGGACCACTGACCTTCAGGTTAGTATCTGAGGGCTTTAACTTCTATACCACCAGGGCTCCTTAACGGGGAGTAATTGAAGTTATCTAAGGCAGAAAGAGGACCCTCTGAGTGGTGCAAATGGTTCCTGTGCTTGGCTGCTAACTGAAAGGTTGAAAGTTTGAGTTCATCCAGAGGCACCTTGAAAAAAAGACCTGGTGATTTACTTCTGAAAAATTAGCCATTGAAAACCCTGTGGAGCACAGTTCTACTCTGACATGCATGGGGTTGTCGTAAGTCAAAACTGACTTGATGACAACCGCTTTAAGACAGAAACAAAAGGGGGCAGGGGGTAAAGAAAAGAACAAGTACGAAAAAAAGAAAAACAAAGGACAACTACAATTAAGGGAAGGAAGAAGGTGGAGCAACCTGAACAATAGATGAAGGTCAAGAGGCCAGTAGTACTCTCAGCGATACTGAAATCATGTTATAGAGCCTGAAATACCTACACATCAGGTTGGTTTTGAGAGAGATGCTACCCTGTTAGCAAAGGGTTTGAAAACATTTCTTGAGTGAAACCGAATGCCCAAAAATGTCATAATAACGAATGAAGAAAGAGAGAGTAAAATTATTCAAGCCAAATGAAGGAGAAAATGTTGAGGAACTATCTCTGAGCTCAGAATTACACATTAAAAAAAAAAAATTCCTTGAAAGTATTTGCCTTTATATTTGGAAAATGATAAAGGTAGCCTACTGCTTAAGACCAAAACCTCTTTAAAGTTTTATACTTCTTATTTCTGATGTTGGTAACTTAGAGAAATTAAGTTACCAAAAATAACACTTGGTGGCAATTATTTAATTATGCCACATTCAAAAATTAAAACCAAGTCATTGGTATATTGGAGCCATTGGAAGTTTAGATAATCTTTAATTTTATGGCGTTTTCAAAGCCATTAATTCACTGATTATTACAAGTAATAAGAAACGAATCTTTTTTTTTTTTGCTTAGCGGTATTTTCTTATTTCCTTAAAAACCAGCAATTCTACTCTGTCTCCTAGGGTCACTGTCAGTTGGAATTGACTGCACTGCAATGGGCTTGGTTTGGTTTGGTTTATATCCTACATATTGAGTATGTATTGAGTGTCTACTACTCCTACTAATAGTACTGCTACTAAAAAAATAAATAAACCAAACCCGTTGGCACTGAGTCGCTTTTGACTTATAATGACACTATAGGACAGAGTAGAACTGCCCCATAGGGTTTCCAAGGCTGTAATCTTTACAAAAGCAGACTGCCACATCTTTCTCCTATGGAGTGGCTAATGGGCTCAAACCACCGACCTTTCGGTTAGCAGCCAAGCATTTAACTACTACTGCAGTAATCAGTGTTCAGTTGCATTACATCATTGCTTGGATAATTTTACAGATTATTAGTGTGTTGAATTTTCAAATTTTATTTACAGAAAATTACTCCCTAGGGTCATAAGGAATTTGAACTAGTAGATGTCCTTTCTGCCCTACTAACTGCCTGCTTCTATACTTTTCCCCTTTCCTTCTTCCCTGTGGCAGAGTCTGCTGGCTGTCTTCTCCGTTGTCCACTCTTGCCCTTCACTTTAGTGGATCCATTTCACCCTGCTATAAGGCAGTATTTCCATACCTCTCTTGCAACCGGGTTAGTCATATATGTAAGATTTGGTCAATGAGGTAATTGCAAGTAGAAATGTGTAGAAATTCCGAAAAACTCTTTCGAGAGGAAAGGGCTTGCCTGTCTTTTCCTCTTCCTTCCTCCTACTGCTTGGAGCTCTGATGTGATGGCTGGAGCTCAAGCAGCTATGTTTTACATTAAGGACAAAGGCCATGTGTAGGGATAATGGAGCAGGGGTTCTAGACCATTTGACAGAATTATCATTCCAACCCAAGGCTGCCAAGAGAAATACACTTCTGTCTTGTTTATGACATGATTATTCTTTATTTTGTTTTCTTATATACAGCCTGAAGCTAACCTGACCTGATGGCCACTAAGTGTGTCTCTTGGCTTAAAAATTTATACCATGTTAAACATGTATATGAAAACAGTGCCCTACTTCCTTTGGATCTAGGTACAATTTTAGTAACTGTATGTACATGTCTGTCTGCATTGCACATGCAGATAGGCTGTGCCTCAAACTTCCAGGAAGTGATTAGACTGCTAGGAATGAGTACCATACACTGGCATCAGCCATTCCATGGGGGCTACATTCATCTGTGGTCGAGCCAGACATGTGAGACACTTACACAGTGTTGGCAAAGTGAAAGCCAATACTATTATTTATAAAAAGCCAACATTAAACAGTAACAACAGATTCCTAAAGGAGAACCGCTTAACCCATTGCCGTTGAGTTGATTTCTACTCATAACAACCTTACAGGACAGGGTAGAACTGCCCCATAAGGTTTCCAAGTCTGTAACCTTTATGGAAGCAGACTGCCGAAACTTTCTCCCATGGAGCAGCTGGTGAGTTTGAACTGCTGACCTTCTGGTGAGCAGCCAAGCGCTTTGACCACTGTGCCACCAGGGCTCCTTTGGAGAGCCACTTATCCTTCCCCAAATTACCCACATTTGTTCTTATGTTGTTAGGCAAGTGAGATGTGGATCAGATCAGATACTGTGTTCATATCCCTGCTGCTTCTGGATGCTACCATGCTGCTCAGGGGCCTACATGGCTCCTGAGGCTTCTGTTCTGCTGCTGGGCCTTGCTGGACCTCACTGCTGGCCAGAAGACCCCCGCACAGGATCTTCCAAACTTCTCCTGCAAGGCCCTTCTAAGCTCTGTTGGCGGATCTCACAAATGCTACTTGGGTCTGCTGGGCTCTCTTGCCATGACCCTAACCAGGCTTCTGCAGCCCAGAGGGGAGGTGTGCAACCCCTGCATGTGGCACACTCAGGCCTCTCTTATCTGACACGAGCAAGTGTTACAACTCTTTTAGCTCTGCCAGCAACCTCCTGCCTGAATGAGAATTCAGTTGGCTAGGCAGGCCCACTGCTGCTGTCGTTCACCATCTTCAGCATTTGCTCTTTCTTCTGGATCTAGGAGGTTCTTACCACAGAGACCTCAAATCCAGACTCTTCTTCCTGATGGTAGTGAGGTCCCTCTAACCTCTGTGGGATTGGCTCTTTTAAGTCTAGCAGGATAGCAAAATGCACCAACCCCCTTGGTAGGCCACAGACACCTTATTTGCATAATTGTTGTCCAATACCTGCAAGAGCTTCACACACATTATTTGCATAGTCCCAGCCAATCATTTTGTAGGAGTTAAGAGACCAAGTAGAAACACCATGTAAAAGCAATTCACTGTAACACAGTAACATTGCCAAATGTTGGTGAACTCACTCAGGTTCTAATTTCAGTTTCTTCCTGAGAGTTTCTCCTTCCTATACTTTTTTAATAAGGTGAGGTGTATTTGATACTTTCTTTGAAGTGAGATGAGACAAAGCATGTGAAAGAGCTCTGTAAATTATGTGGTGCTCAGTTTTTAGATTATTATTTGTAAGTCCTTTTCCCACATATTGAAGTTTGAGCACATCTGATTGCATTCCTAAGTCTTCCCAACTCCTGGAGGGGAGTAAGTCAGATGCACAAGTGACGGGGCCAAATCTCTCCATAGGACCTCAGGGAAAGTTGTGGCAAAGGCGAAGGAGCTCTAGTCGAATTATAGTCAGGCTTTCATGGAAACCAGGAATCTTCTATTCCTATCAATTTACAATTTTGCTGATTTATGGCCCGTGTGCCCAAAGGCTATATAAGGAAGACATTTTATCAGTCTACAAAATGAACAAGCACAGTGCAGTTTTAGTTAAAATTTTATTATGTATTAAACAGTGACACAAACAAAATTTTGGCTCCCTTGAAGCATGTAAAGAGAGAGACAGTGCAGATGCTGGAATCTGCAAACATCTGAATATTCAGTGTTAAATGCGGAAGGGAAAAACAATGGCCTGATACCACCAAGAAGAAAATAAACGAATAATTAATGTCAAAATCAGAATTATTGTGATCAATCATCAAGGACTCATACACTAAGATGCTTCTGAATTTTTAGATTTAGATTTGGAAATAGGTAATGACAAGATGTATTATACAAAATCTACACCAAAAAGAGAATAAAGTATACCTGCCTACTCTGATTTATGGTGGCCAAGGGCAACATCGTTTTGCAAATTATATAAAAAATTTGACTTTTAAATTTTCTTTAGTCTGTCCTTTAGATTTTCAAAGGAAATTCTGAATTATTTTATAAAGTAAAAGGGGGAGAGAGAAAGGAAAAAAGGGCAAGATCAAAGATGCCCAGGTAGTGAGAAAATAGAACTAGAAGAACACAGCACATGATTTCTAAGATGACATAAAAGTGTTAACACCACAAAAAGTGAGGAGAATAAAGAGTAATATGGGGCATATCCTGTCTGGGGGTACATAACTGACTTCATAATTCCTAACGGATTACCATTTTGTTTGCATGTTTTTTGGTTTATTTCTCTCACCTTTTAGGACTGAAAAAGTAGGTGGCGTAGACATTTTTACATATTATTTTCATCTTCTTCCAGCAACAGCTTAAAGGCTTAATGTTAAATGAGGAAGAACAAAAAACCATAAGCAAACAAATAAATAAAAAAAGACCAACTCTACTGCCGTTGAGTCGGCTCTGACTCATAGTGACCCTATAGGACGGAGTAGAACTGCCTCATAGGGTTTGCAAGGCTGTAATCTTTACAGAAGCAGACTGCCACATCTTTCTCTTGCAGAGTGGTCGGTGGGTTCAAACCGGTGACCTTTTGGTGAGCAGCCAAGTGCTTTAACCACTGAGCAACCAGGGCTCCTTAAAAAAGACTATAAACAAACAACGACAACAACAACAAAAAAAAACAAAAACAAAAGCTCTTTGCTGTTGAGTCGATTCTGAAATCATAGCAACCCTGTAGGACAGAGTAGAACAGTCCCATAAGGTTTCCAAGGAGTGGCTGATGGATTTGAAACGCAGACCTTCCAGTTAGCAGCTGAGCTATTAACCACTGCCCCACCAAGGCTCCACAGAAAGACTATACCAGGTGTTTTAAGTAAGTGTAGGTGAAAAGGAAGAATAGAGAAAGAGAGAAAATGTCTGCTAGAACAAACATAAGATTTTTCTCCATTACTTAACCATTACTGGGATCATATTCTTTATAGCACTAATGCTTTCAGTACTTATTGATTTACTATAGTGGTAATTACACTAACATTGACCACATTTTCTCTTCCTGCATAAATGTTGAATTTGTTCAAAAGCTGGTTGTAAACAGGTATCTGTAACACCTAAACATAAAAAAAAAAAAAAAACATAATGCAGTGCATTTTCTGAAGTCCTACTGTGTGCAGGACTCAGTATCTGCACTGGGGATATACAGAACTCATTAAGACTCATTTCTTAAATTTTTTGGATCATAAGATGGTAGGTCTTAAAGTATTCAACTCAGTAGAGAATAAGAAATCGGTTTCTTAAGTCTGTGTGTGTACGTGTCTCTGTGTGTGTGTGGTGTAATTGCGTCGGAGTCATATTTTACAGGGATTAGTTTGCAGCAGTATGTAGTGTGGGTCTGATGGAGATAGATGGCAGTGACCCCTCCGCAGAGAATTGGAATGATTCCCTGGAATGACAAGGGGAAGGAAAGAGGAGGAAGGTATAAAAGAAGGATATTGGGGATGTACCAATATTGTAAAATATTAGTTCCTGCCTCACATTAGTCTCCACAGGTAGCCTTGCCTATCCTCTAACATTGTCAAGGGCAGCCGTTAGATAAAATAAAAACCAGCAGAGTGCCTTGAACAACCTCCCTCACCAAGTTATAAGCACTCATCTTCCCCACAATTATCTTTTCCCGGTTTCCTCCTGCCCCACAGGAAGAAGGATGACTCTTTCATCCGTGAGTGTTTCTTGCACACATACTTATTCCTTCACCCTGGAAGCAGTAAAACATCTTTCTGTGGAAATGTCTCCACTCTAATCTGGATCCCATTTGATTCCATTCTCCAGGAACAGCTTGAATCTATTATCTTCTACTCAGGTTAAACACTTCCCTTCTCCTGGTTCCTTCCCTCAGACTTTAAATATGTTCAAATTGTTCCCATTCATTAGTTCCTCCCCTTTCTTGCCATTCATCCTATTCTTTTGCAGTGGGTTCTTTTTTCCTCTCCACCAAGGGCTCATTCTTTGACCTTACTCTCTTTTTATCCTGCACATCTCATCTATGTGGATGGCTTCAGTTAACACCAATGTGTTTATGATTCTCAAATATCTGTTCCATGTACAACCCATATACCCAACAGATTGTTGGCATGACCAGTGTATTCAAAATGGAAATCATTATCATTCCCTAATTCTTTTGCTTCTCTTCCTTATATATCACAGAATGGCACCACAATCATTTTAATTACTTAAACTAGAAACCTGGGGGGAAATTCTAGATGTTTCAGTCCTTCATCATTTGTCACTAATCAAATTATAATTCTTGGGTTCTATCAGTTGGGATTCTTTTTGTTGGAAGCAACATAGCAGAAATAGGAATTTATTGGAGGCACATAGGAGTTCACTGAAGTGATTAGAAGTTTGGAAATCTTGGCCTGAAAACCGTGGGACTAAGTTTGGGAGAGCTAAGGAGTTGGAACTGAAGAAATACTGATTTTCTAGATATATGTGGCAAATTAAATATGGCTGCAAATTCTTTGACAATCCTCCCATTGACAGTGGAGACCATTTTCTCTCCCTTATGATGGACTGACCTGTGACTGCTTTCACTAATAGAGTACAGCATAAGCATTTTTATGCCAGTTACAGGCCTAGTCTTTAAGAGAACTGACCAGCACCTTCTACCTTATGTTCCTGGAGCCCTGGACCACCGTTACAAAGTTGACTACCATCTTGGAGTGATGTCATGAGAATACAGAGAGGAAGAAGGACCCACATGAGCTCAGCCTTCCAGTCACCCTCACCAAGACACCAACCATGTGAAGGAATCATCCTCACTATGTGCCTTCGGAGCAGAAGAATTGCACAGATGGGACTTATCTCAATTCCTGACCCAAAAAGCACAACATGTGGTAAAATAGTCGTAGTTCTCCATTACATTTTAGAGTAGTTCATTATACAGCAATAGATAACTAGAACCATAGGAATATTATGTTCAGGGCTGTGTCTCTGAAATGAAGCAATGTCAACAATTTATTCCCTACTCATGGTTTTTTATTCAACATTCAGAATCCTAAGAGATAGCTTCTGATAGTTCAAATGTAAGTCCCCCCTTCTTTCTTTATGTAGGTGGGCCATGAGAGGAAGTATCTGGTCCCCTTAGCTTCTATAGATTGAAGAAAAAAAATTGCCTTTACCATCCTACTGAAGCAACGTACAAAAGAAAAGAGATGATTTCCTCAAAAGAAAGTCAGAGTGCTGGGTAGAATGGGGAATGAATACTTGAAAGTGCTCCCAAATGACAAATGTCCACCAGATGAAGGTTCTGCCTTTGAATATCTTTTGAATCATTCCTTTAATGCCACAAACTTACTTCAGGCCTTCATCTACTTGGAATAGCTAACTGGTCTCTGCTTCCAAATTTCCTTCAATTCATTTCTTCTGCTGACAAATATAGCTTTTTAAAAGCAAATATGATCTAGGACAACTGGATATTCACTTGTAAGAATGTGTTTCTCCACCTACCTCACATCATACACAAAATTTACACAAAATGGCTCATAAACCTAAATGTAAGAGCTGGAACTATAAAACTCCTAGAAGAAAACAGAAGAGTAAATCTCTGTGACCTTAGGTTAGGCATGGGTGAGATTATTAGAGACAATACCAAGAGACATAAGTGAGAAAAGAAAAATAGAAAAATTGGACTTCATCAAAATTACAAACTTTTGTGCATTAAAAGACAAATGAAATAGTGAACAGATAAGTCAAAGAATGATAGAAAACATGTGCAAATCATAAACCTGATAAGTGATTTATACCCAGAATATAGAAAGAACTCCTACAGCTGAACAATAAAAAGACAAATATCTCGATAAACTCATGAAAGTATGCTCAACATCATTAGTCATCAGGGAAATGTGAATCAAACCTAAAATAAGATATCACTTCACACCTACTAGGATGGCTAAAATAAAAAAGATAGGCAATCATAAATATTGGCAAGGATATAGGGAAATTGGAACTCTTATACATTGCTGGAGGGAAACTAAAATAGTGTAGCCACTTTGGGAAAGAGTTTGGCAGTTCCTTAACATGCTAAGCATAGAATTACCATATGACCCAGCAAGGTATATACCCAAGAGAAACTGAATACATATGCCCATACAAAACCTTGTGTGTGAATGTTCATAACAACGCTATTCATAACAGCCAAAAGGTGAAAACATCTTGAATATCTACCAACCGGTGCATGCACAAAACAAATGTAGTATACCAATACAATGAATAATACTCAGCAATAAAAAAGACTGGAAGCCCTGTTGGTGTAGTGGTTAAGCGCTATGGCTGCTAACCAAAGGTTTGGCAGTTCGAATCCGCCAGGTGCTCTCTGGAAACTCTATGGGGCAGTTCTACTCTGTCCTATAGGGTTGCTATGAGTTGGAATCAACTCGACGGCACTGGGTTTGGTTTTGGGTAGTAAAAAAGACTAAAGTATTGATATGTGCTACAACATGGTTGATCCTTGAAAACATTACACTAAGAGAAAGAAGCAGTCATAAAAGACCACACATATAAGATTCCATTTATATGAAATATCCAGGGTAGCAAATCCGTAGAGGCAAAACATAGATTAGTTGTTGCGAGGGGCTGGAAGGAATGGGGAAAAATGGGGAGTAACTGCTAATGGGCATGGGGTTTCTTTTAGGGATGATTAAAACGTTTTAAAATTAGATCGTGGAGATGGTTGCACAACTCTGTGAATATACTGAAAATCACTCATCTGCTGTATCTGCCATATGTTCCAGATGGTGGAGGCAGAGGAGATAGAACCTTTGTCAGCCTTGGTCTTTGAGTGATTATGGGGAGATGAAGCCCCCTCTGTCCTGTGCAGGACATACAGTATGAACAAGAAATAAAATTTTGAAGTTGATTTTACTAAATTATCCTGACTAAAATATTCCTCAAAGTAAAATTAAGGCAACATTGTCAAAAGAAAACAAAGAGAAAGAAAAGAAAAGGGGTTGGGGGGAGTGGATCTAGTGGAACCAACAGCTGCCTACAAAATCCAGTCAGCTTCCCTCACTTCCCCCAGGAAAGCTTACACTTCTCTTTGCGCTCCCCCAGTATTTGGTGTATACCTTTACCAGCACATGTTAAGTAGCTGTAATTGTCTAACTCTATGTCTTTCTTTTCCACCAGATGCTAAGCTTGATGTCTAGGAGATAATGCACAAATATTTGTAAAATCAGAAGGAATAAGTGGGGAAAGAAAGAAGAAGGGAAGGAAAGACAAATCTGGTAATCAGGTGGTTGACTCTTTATATATAAAAAAGCACCATGATTTTCTGTTGATGGTTTTGCTTTTATATATATTCATGATCTATTTCAATCTTTGGTAAGTAACAGATGTACCAGCGCAAAATGGATAGGTTGCAGCCTGCTGGTTTACCTCGTATGCAAATGTGATTTTCGTCTGCTCAGCATCTTAAAACATTTTTATTTAGTTGTCTCTTTTTTTTTTTTTAAGAATAGAAAATTTTACTCAAATATCTGGAGTTACACTTTCTTTTGAAAAATTGAAACAGCTGACAACAATGAGCTCCTATTCCTTATGGCAACAATTAGTTAGAATGGAGGCACGGTGGCTTCCCACATACAGAGAAAGTTCTTCCTTTTTGCATAGTGTCCAGTCAGCCTGCTTCCCTATTCAAGTTATGTGCCAGGCTCTGACGGGCAAGAATTTTTTTTTTTTCCTAGGGCCCCTTCAACTCTTTAGGAAACTAAAGTGAGTTTAAAAGGGCTTTCCTGGGACATCAGAACAACTGTTTGTTCTGCTGATGTGAGAATTCTCCTTTTCAGTTGAGGCTTGAGTTCTGAATCCATATATCATGAGTAAAGTGCCAAAGTTTTAAAAACCATCTGGGTAAAGCATTTGTTATATATTATTCTGTAATGGTCACTGTCTACTAAAGGTGCAGGCGATTAACTTTTACTTGGTGATTTCTTCAATTTTAGGGAAACATTTTTGATTTGGTCTTAATGTAGTTTAAATGCATGATATGAACTTCCTTTTTTCTGAGAGTATAATTTGGTTCATAAATTGCAGATGGTGGAATCATGCTAAATGAATATCCTCATTGCTCAGAAAATTAATTCTTTTGACAGAATCATTCACTTAAAATGGAGTGAATATTTAACTTTATATATTAAGAGGTTTAAATGAAGTATCAATGCCTTCATTTTCATATACTGCCTCCTTCAATAATTTCATAGTTCATTTCTCTTTTATTGAAGTTAGGGATATTTGAGCCATATTTGTGAGCTCCCATTGCAAAACATTTTTCTTTCTTCCTTTTTTTTTTCTTCTTTTTGGTGCAGTGTTTCCAGTTCCCTTACATTTGCTGTTGAGTGAAAATGATCATAATCAATACATGTAACTTCCACAATTTACCTTAGTCTGCACAGGTTGGTGGTTAAGGGCAGGGTGGTAGAGTAAGACCAGCCAGGGTTTAAATTATGGGCTCTTTATCTACTGCTATTTGACTTTGAGCAATCTGCTGAATTGCTTTGGGTGAGCCTTGGTTTCCTTGTGTGTATAGTGGAGATAATAATAAGTTGTTTTAAAGTGTGAATCGGGTAATATACATAAAACGCTTAGCCACTAGTATTAAGATGATTGCAGCCTAGGTCATGGAGGCTTCATGGACACATCCGAACTCCCTGAGGGACTGAATTACCAGGCTGAGGGCTGGGGACCATGATGTCAGGAGACGTGTAGTTCAATTGGCATAATACAGTTTATAAAGAAAATGTTCTACATCCTACTTTGGTGAGTAGTGTCTGGTGTCTTAAAAGCTTGTGAGTGGCTATTTCAGATACTCCACTGGTCCCACCCCATCTGGAGCAAGGGAGAATGAAGAAAACCAAAGACACAAGGGACAGATTAGTCCAAAGGACTAATGGATCACAACTACCACTGCCTCTACCAGACACAACTAGATGGTACCCAGCTAACACCATCCATTGCTCTGAAAGAGATTACAATACAGCGTCCTGGAGAGAGCTGGAGAAAAACGTAGAGCAAAATTCTAACTCACAAAAAAATACCAGACTTACTGGTCTGACAGAGACTGCAGAAACCCTGAGAGTATGGCCCCCAAACACCCTTTTAACTCAGTACTGAAGTCAATCCTGAGGTTCTCCCTTCAGCCACAGATCAGACAGGTCCATAAAGCACAGTGAGACTGAATGGGCACACCAGCCCAAGGGCAAGGATGAGAAGGCAGGCACGGACAGGAAAGCTGGTAATGGAGAACCCAAGGTCAAGAAGGGGAGAGTGTTGACATGTTGTGTGGTTGGAAACCAATTTTACAAAACAATATGTGTATTAATTATTTAATGACAAAATAATTCGTTCTATAAACCTTCATCTAAAGTACCATAAAAAAAGATAATTGCAGTCTTACCTGCTCTCCACAAATTCTATATATTCCTGCCAATTTGAATTTGCTAAAGAAAATGACCCTGCATGTATTCTAATCCTTCAAAGTCAAAGTCCACCCCAACTTTCCACAATATGCCCCCAAAATGGAATTTTGCTATTTAAGGCCTTCCACGTTCTTGCCCTAAACTGCTCTTTTAAATTCTCTTTCACTTACTTTAGACACATTGATTTTTGCTTTGTTTTGTTTTTGTCTCTGATCACTCCATGTACCTATCAACCCTTATCCTTATGCTTTTGCCATTCTCTTTGCCTAAAACAGAGTCCCTGGCTAGCACAAATGGCTAAGTAGTTGACTACTAACTGAAAGATTGGCAGTGCAAACCCACCCAGAAGCAAATTGGAAGAAAGGCCTAGCAATCTGCTTCCAATAGGTCACAGCCTTGAAAACCCTAAGGAACACAGTCCTACTCTGCACACATAGGGTCACTGTAAGTTGGAATCAACTAGAAGGCAACCGGTTTGGTTTTGGGTCTGGTTGTCTGTAGCGATTTTCCTATTACTCATACTTATCAGAATTCCCCTTATCCCTGAAAGTTCAGCTCAAACAACACACTAAGACTTCTTATCTCAAATCTAGTTGTTCTTGTTGTTAAATGCCTTCAAATTGGTTCCGGCTCATTGTGACTCTACGTACAACAGAACGAAATCCCACTGTGTCCTCACAACCATTATTATATTTAAGCTCATCGTTGCAGCCACTGTGTCATAGGGTTTTGGAACCATGAATTTGGCAGTTATATTTCATTTTAAAAATAGTTTATGTTAATTGAAGAAAATGAGGAGGAGAGGTGAGGGTTTAGTAAGAGGTGGCCTAAATTTGGTCAAAGGAAAACAGGTAAGTTTAAGTTGTACAAGATCAGATTAGCCATGGTTAACTAGGTCCCTGGGAGTTACTTACCTCCAAACAGGTCTTGGTAATTCCACAGGCAGTATATGGCAGAAGTCAAGGCTTAAGGCAGGTCTACTTTGGGGTGAGGGTTAGAGTGGGGTGGTGAGTTGGATGCAGGGGAAGTTGGCTGAAGCAGCCAACAAGGCGAGGTTTCAGCAGAGAAGTTGGAGAAATGTGTACAACCTAGATTCTTACTGACTTTTAACCTTGGTTCATTGTGTAATCAGCTCCTCAATAACTAACAGGGTTTAATAAACATTTTCTGTAAAGGGCCAGATAGGAAATATTTTGGCCAAACCCTCTATGCTGCAGCTAGTCAACCCTGCTGTTTTAATGCAAAAGCAGCCATAAACAATATTGGGCATGGTTGTGATCCAATAAAACTTTACTTATAAAAACTGGAGGCAGGTTAGATTTGGGCCATAGTTTCCTGACCCTTGAACAAAAATCTTTAAAAAAAAAAAAAATGTAGGCCTTTGAGGACAGAGCTGTGATCCCCTCTACACCTCTAACTTCCAGTATAGTTCTGATGTATTTTAGACTTACAATAAAGACATATTTTTCATTAAGGGTGAAGATTATTTTCTGCATAGCATATCTCATTTATAATATATACCTGTTAATCCATGCCAATACCTGGAATATTTTTCTCCCATGCCATATTTGTGTTGACAAGTACTATTTTGGGGGTGACAATTTTCCTTTCCAAATATGTTCTCCTTACTACATTATCTTAAAAAAGCTAAAAAGAAGATTTCAAAGGGCGGCTCGAGAAGACAAAGTAAAATACTGTAATGGAAAGTGCAAAGACCTGGAGTTAGAAACCAAAAGGGAAGAACATGCTCAGTATTTCTCAAGCTGAAAGAACTGAACAAAAAATTCAAGCCTCGAGCTGCAATATTGAAGGATTCTACAGGCAAAATATTAAATGATGCAAGAAGCAACAAAAGAAGGTGGAAGGAATACACAGAGTTACTGTACCAAAAAGAATTGGTGGACATTCAACCATTTCAACAAATAGTATATGGTCAAGAACTGATGGTACTGAATGAAGAAGTCCAAGCTACACTGAAGGTATTGGCGAAAAACAAGGTTTCAGAAATTGATCGAATACCGATGAAGATGTTTCAATAGATGAATGCAGCGCTGGGAGCATTCACTTACTATGTCAAGGAATTTGGAAGACAGTTACCTGCCCAACCAGCTGGAAGAATTCCATATTTGTGCCCATTCCAAAGAAAGGTGATCCAACAGAATGCAGAATTTATTGAATAATATCATTAATATCACACACAAGTAAAATTTTGCAGACGATAATTCAAAATTGGTTGCAGCATTAACAGGATACAAACCATAACTAAGAACACACAAATTCCAGAAGACAAGCTAGATAACTGGGATCTTCTAAAAATTAAACACTTATGCTCATCAAAAGACTTTACAAAGGAATAAAAAGAGAACCTTAAGACTGGGAAAAATTTTTTGTCCATGACAAACTCAACAAAGTTTTTAATTTGTAAAATCTATAGGAAAATCCAACACCTCTACAACAAAAAAATAATCCAATTAAAAAACGGACAAAGGATATGAACAGACACTTAATCAAAGAAGACATCAAGCAGCTAACTGACACATGAGGAAATGCTCACAATCGCTAGCCATTAGAGAAATGCAAATCAAAACTACAATGAGATACCATCTTACCCCGAAATTACTGGTACAAATAAAAAAAACAGAATGTTGGAGAGGGTGAGGGGAGACTGGAACTCTTATGCACTGCTGATGGGAATGCAAAGTGGTACAACCATTTTAGAAAATGATATGGCGCTTCCTTAGAAAGCTAGAAATAGAAATACCATATGACTCAGCTATCCTACTCCTAGGAATATATACTAGAGAAATAAGAGCTATCACACATACAGACATATGCATATTCATGTTCATTGGAGCATTATTCACAATACCAAAAAGATGGAAACAACCTAAGAGCTATTTAACAGATGAATGGATAAACAAACTATGGTACATACACACAGTGAAATACTAAGCAACAATAAAGAACAATGATGAATCGGAGACACATCTCACAACAGGAATGAATCTGGGGGACATTATGCTGAGTGAAATAAGTAAATCACAAAAGGAAAAATACTGTATGAGACCACTACTATAAAAAATTATGAAAAGGTTTACACACAGAAAGAATCAATCTTTGATGGCTAAGAGGGAGGGTAGAGGTGGGGAGGGAAAAACACTAACTAGACAATAGATAAGTGGTAACTTTGGTGAAGGGTAAGACAGCACACAGTACTGGGGAAGTCAGCACAACTTGACCAAGGCAAGGACATGGAAGCTTCATAGACACATCCAAACTGCCTGAGCTTCCAAATTACTGGGCTGAGGGCTGGGGACCATGGTCTCAGGGGACATCTAGCTCAATAGGCATAACATAGTTTATAAAGAAAATGTCCTACATCCTACTTTGGTGAGTAGCATCTGGGGTCTTAAAAGCTTGTGAGCCACCATCTAAGATACTCTACTGGTCTCACTCAACTGGAGCAAGGGAGAATGAAGAAAACCAAAGACACAAGGGACAGATTAGTCCAAAGCACTAATGAACCACAACCACCACAACCTTCACAGACTGAGTCCAGCACACTAGGTGGTACCCAGCTACCACCACTTACTGCTCTGACAGGGATCACAATAGAGGGTCCTGGAAAGAGTTGGAGAAAAATGTAGAACAAAATTCTAAATCACAAAAAGAGACCAGACTTACTGGTCTCACAGATACTGGAGGAACCCCATGTGTATGGCCCCCAGACACCTTTTTAACTCAGTACTGAAGTCAATCCTGAGGTTCTCCCTTCAGCCAAAGGTCAGACAGGCCCATAAAGCAAAGTGAGACTAAATGGGTACACCAGCCCAGGGGAAAGACAAGAAGGCAGGATGGGACAGGAAAGCTGCTAATGGGGAATCCAAGGTTGAGAAGAGGAGAGTGTTGACATGTCACGGGGTTGGCAACCAATGTCGCAAAACAATATGTGTATTAAAGTTTTAATGAGAAACTAATTTGCTCTGTAAACCTTCATCTAAAGCACAATCAAAAAAGAAAGAAAGAAAATCAGATGATGTATCACGTTGGGCAAATCTGCCTTAAAAAACCTCTTTAGGGCTGTGGGGACCATAGTCCTGGGGAACATCTAGCTCAATTGGCATAACAGAGTTTATAAAGAAAATGTTCTACATTCTACCTTGGTGAGTAGTGTCTGGGGTCTTAAAAGCCTGTGAGCGGCCATCTAAGATACTGCACTGGCCTCACCCCTTCAGGAGCAAGAAATAATGAAGAAAACTAAACATACAAGGAAAAGATTAGTCCAAAGGACTAATGGACCACACCTACCATGGCCTCCACCAGACTGAGTCCAGTACAACTAGATGGTGCCTGGCTACCACCACTGACTGCTCTGACAGGGATCACAGTAGAGGGTCCCGGAAAGGGCTGGAGAAAAATGTAGAACAAAATTCTAACTCACAAAAAAGACCAGACTTACTGGCCTGATAGAGGCTGGAGAAAACCCAAGAGTATGGCCCCCAGACACCCTTTTAGCTGAATAATGAAGTCATTCCTGAGGTTCACCTTTCAGACAAATATTAGACAGGTCCATAAAACAAAACAAGACTAAAGGGGCACAGCAGGCCAGGGGCAAGGACTAGAAGGCAGGAGGGGACTGGAGAGCCGGTAATAGGGAACCCAGGGCCAAAAAGGTAGAGTGTTCGCACGTTGTGGGGTTGTTAACCAATGTCATAAAACAACATGTGTACTAATTGTTTAATGAGAAACTAGTTTGTTCTGTAAACCTGCAACTAAAGTACAATTAAAAAAAAAAAAAAAACCTCTTTAAAGAGTTCAAAAGCAAAGATATTACTTTGAGGACTAAAGTGTGCCTGACCCAAGCCATGATATTTTCAATCACCTCACATGCATGTGAAAGCTGGGCAATGAATAAGGAAGACTGAAGAATTGATGCCTTAGAGTTATGATGTTGGTGAGGAATACTGAATGTACCATTGACTGCTAGAAGAATGAATAAATTTGTCTTGGAAGAAGTATAGCCAAAGTGCTCCTTGGAAGCAAGGATGGTGAGACATCATCTCACATATTTTGAACATTTTATCATGAAAGACCAGTCCCTGGAGAAGGACATCATGCTTGGTAAGGTAGAGGGTCCGTGAAAAAGAGGGAGACCCTTGATGAGATGGATTGACACACTTGCCAAAACAATGGGCTCAAACATAAGCAACAATCGTGAGGATAGAACAGGACCGAAGAGTGTTTCATTCTGTTGTGCATAGGGTCACTATGAGTTGCAACTGGCTTGTGGCACTTAACAACCTAAAAGTACATTTTCTGAATATTTCACTGGTTCAAAATAATATAATTATTTCTATTTAAGTTTCTTAAAATTGCTTCTTCTACTTATTTTAATTTCTAAAGACTTCGAAAAATAAATGAATGTTATTTATTAACTTATAAAAAGGCACAAAAGACTGTCAATTTATGTGCCATCTCCGGCTGATTGGTGCTTGCTGCCTGTAATTTTCTAGTGACATGAATTTTGAAGTTATTAATCCCAGGAACTGGAAAGCAGTATTGACTCATGTTGTCTGCTATAGGTGGCTAAAGAAAGTAGTGGTGACGGCATTCAGATCACATAGCTGGCATCCTTGATCCAAATAGTACAAAAAATTCTATTTTATATATATATATTTTTTTTCCCTTTACGTACGTATTTATGTTTGATACACACTCTCTTGGTTATCTAGTGCTGCATAACAGAAATTCTACAAGTGGATGGCTTTAACAAACAGAAATTTACTTCCTTACAGTTTATGAGGCTAGAAGTTGGAATTCAGGGCCCTGGCTTTGGGGGAAGGCTTTCTCTCTCTGTGGCTCTAGGGGAATGTCCTTGTCCTTCAGCTTCTGTTCCCTGGTTCTTTGGAGATCACCATGTGGCTTGGCATCTATCTTCCCCCATCACTGTTTCTTTAATCTGCTCTTTTTTTCTATCTTGAAAGAGATCGACTAAAGACACACCCTACACTAATACTGTCTCATTCATATAACAAAGATAACTCCTTCCCAAATGGCATTATATCCACAGGTATAGAGGTTAAGATTTACAACACATATTTTGGAGGGACACAATTCAATTCATGACACATAAGAAATCATCAAGTGGGGTAATCTGGATGGCACAGAGAAGGGAGATTTTATTTTGCTTTTTGATTTGGGGACTTAAGTATTTTCTAAATTTTCTACCATGGAAAATATGTTACTTTTGTGATTTCTGCTTCTGGTAGCATGGTGAGCTATATACCCTGAAGGGCCTTTCTGCTACAATGCAACCCAGATTCTAAATAATATATATCACATGTATTTTTCAATGCATTGCTGGACTCTCAGGAAAGTTCAAAAAATAAACTAATTTATTAAGCCACTTGATCTCGCCAGGGCCAGGGAAGCCCTACAGGTAAATATCAATATTAGTGCTGGGAATGGGAGGCTAAACTGAGCTGCTACATGTTAAGGGGACTGAACTCCTGAATCCTCATTAAACTGCAAATATGAAAAGCACTTAAGTGGTCCCACATCAAATTACCTGCAGAAAAACAAATCCCAAATGTATACCCTTGGTATTCCTATAGGTCAAAGTCAACAAAATTTGAGCTCACATTAAAAAAAAAAAAATTGCAAAGCACAAAATGAAGTAAGCTATTTTGAGGAAGAGTCAGCACAAACAACACAGGCTTTGGTCCTACCTGAAGAGCTTAGTTACTGAATTATCAGACATAGAATATAAAATAACTATACAGTATTAGTTTAAAGAAGTAAAAATCAGAATAAAAAATGAACAAGCAACAAAAAATTATCAAGGATGGCCAACCAAATTGAATCTGGAAATTAAGAAATGTAAATGTTGAAAATTAAATTCAACGGATTAGACATTGCTAAAAGGAGAACTAAGGAACTAAAAGATAGACCAAAGAAACTAACCAATTACAGCATAACAAGCAAGAGATGAAAAATGTGAGAGATTAAGATATATAAAGAGTAGAATAAGAAGCCCTGGTATATGCCTAGCTGAAGTCCCAGGAAGAAAGACAAGTGAGAATGGTGAAAAAAACGAAATATTTCAGACTTGCTACAATTTATGAAAGACATGAGTTCACAAATATAAATAGCACAATTTGTAAAAAGAAGTCTATATGAATACATACAAGCTAGACAAATTTGGTGAAAATACAGAACGCCAAAGTCAAAAGAAAGGTCTTGAAATAAGCTGAAAAGACAAACCAATTGAATGCAAATTAGACTGACAGCAGATATCTCCACAGCAACGAAGGAAAAACATTTTCAGTTCTAAGAGAAGATGACAGTTAAACTAGAATTGTGAGACCAGAAAAACTATCTTTTAAGAAAAAGGGTGAAATAAAAATAGATTTATTCTCTAGGAGAGCTTGTTTAAAATTAAATTACTTCTTTTACTAAAATTGGTGACTCCATTTTAGTCTGGGATTTTCTTTGTTAGGAGTTTTAATTTACGTATTCAATCTGTAAAATACATATAGTAGTCAGATTTTCAATTTATTCTTGTGTAACAACAAAGCAGTTGTGTTTTTCTGAGGATTTTAAAATTTCGTTTAATAGTTTCAAGTTTATTAGCATATAGTTGTTCAACATATTCTCTCATTAGGCTATATAGCGAGTTTCCTTTTTCCCATTTTTGGTATTGATTCTTTGTATCTTCTTTTTCTTTTTTTCTTGTTCAGACTTGTCAAGGTGTTATCAATTCTTTTTTTCCTTTTTAAAGGGTTGTCTTTGGCCTTGTTCTCTATTTTCTTTTTCTTTTCTATTTAGTTAATCTGTGCTCTTAGCTTTAGTTTTCTTTTTCTGATGTTCTTTGGTTTTAAGTTGCTATTCATTTTCTAATTTCTTGAGATGGATGCGCAGGGATGATTCTCAGTCTTTCTGATTTTCTCATATGTACAGTTTAACTCAGTGGCTTTCAAAGTGTGATCCCCATACCAGCAGCATCAGCATCAGCATCACCGAGGAGATTGTTAGAAATCTAATTCCTTGGGCCCAACCCCAAACCTACTAAAACTAAAATCCTGAAAGGTAGAACCCAGAAATTTATGCTTTACCAGATTCACATGTAATGACACAAACTTTTTATAAGTGTTAGATTACAAAGTAGACAGGGTAAAACAAAGCTAAAACTGTATATGCAGGTGGCACAATGTGTTATATCAAAACAAAGTATTATTACAGAAATACATAGTGTACTAGGTTTGGTTAAGAATGCCCTGAGAAGATTAATACCAAAAACAAAACAAAACAAAACTACACACAACACTGAATTCCTATGAAAGCAGAAAGGCTGATTGCTCTAATGTTTAGCACAAAAAATCATAATTCAATCCTAACATTTTCTAGAATTTTAATCCACTCTTATTTTCTTATATCAAATGACATTTCTCCTAAACAACAGAAACAATATTTTCTTAGTCACTGCTCTGTGTTTCACATAACATGAAAAAAGAATTCTATTTGATAAACGGACACAAAGTTCCTTCTGAGTGATACACAAGGCATGGCTTTGAGCTATTTTTATCAAATTATTTAACATATAATAATTTTGACTAAACATTAACAAAAGGAAAAAAGCTATCGATAACATCGTCTCAAACAGATGGTTTCAAGTAGTTGAAATGCTGTTCTCTGCATCCTACAGTAGCTCCTAAATAACATGTGAGCCTTAAATACCAAAAAAAAAAACAAAAACAAAAACCAAACCCAGTGCTGTCGAGTTGATTCCGACTTATAGTGACCTATAGAACAGGGTAGAACTGCCCCATAGAGTTTCCAAGGAGCGCCTGGCAGATTCGAACTGCTGACCATTTGGTTTGCAGCCGTAGCACTTAACCACTACGCCACCAAGCCCTAAATAGTAGGGGAAAAAAGAAAGCAGACAAATGAGACCTACTTCTGGTATTGCCCTGTCTTAAACAGGACTGCCCACAATCAACAGCACATTATGTATTGCTAGGCTGCTTTTCGATATTCTTGAAAAACAACAACATGCTGGAGTAGCAATATGAGTAGATAAAAACAAAATATTTTGATCATCTGAATTTTAGAGAAGCGATATCAGTGGAAAAGGATACATGTAATTCCAAAGTTCTATTAAAGTCTAGGGTGAAAAAAAATTGCAATTCACTTACCAATTACTTGTTGGCTTGATTAGCAGTATCTCTTATTAAGATATTTTACTGGTATTCCTAAATTGTCAACTTTTGAATTTTTTTTACCAGGGAACCAAGTGAATTTATACTTTCATATGAAAAAAAAATCTGACCAAGACTTTAAATATAATAAATAACATTTTAATTTTAAAACTAAAGTAAAACGGAAGTTATACTCCAAATTTGTAGATTGTTCCTATTTTTTCTACAATTGTTGGAATTTGCCTCTCAGTTCAGAAACAACGTTTTTCTTCATTGAATCACTGAAGCTTGAGTCATATTTCCCTTTTTTATTTCTTCCTCTCTAAAATCCTCCCTTAAAATAGTTTCGATTTACAGTTGTAAGGAATAGATAGTGTAAGAACTACACAAAAGAAAAATTACCAGGGTAATCTATAAATGGGAACAAATTTTGAATTTGTGTAGAAAAGTTTAAACTCCATATGTGCCATACACCACTGATCATTAATGAGATTAATAAAATTAAATTCCGACAGGCAGAAATGATCTGACGTTTTATACCCAAATCAGTAAGCCATTATAATTTCTATATGCTAAAGCGTGACTTTTTTGTGTGTAATGACAATGAAAAAATCTTTTTCACTAGAGATTCTACAGCTGCTTATTTCAATAGGAAAATACGGAGACTAAAAATTAAATACAATAATTTTTATATTAAATATTTTCCTAGTAATAAATTACTAATATTTAATAAATTATTAAGTAATATTTATTAAAATATCAAATACTTTTGTAGTAAAATATGAATATTTAAAAAATTTACCAGCTCTATTAATATTACTTTGTAGTCAATGCATATTTTGAAATGAAACAAAGGAATTTATCACGTCTTTGCTCATTTGTGTGTTAATTATCTAGCGAGTATACCCAAAGTAGACTAAGTAAACACTTTCATTATTCTTTTTATTCACATACATATTAATGACATATAAGTTCACACTGTACATATTTGATTTTATTTGCAAATGGTCTGCAGAGTGAAAAGACCACTTGAAACATGACTAATACAACATGTACCCTTTTCTACCACACACATCTATCCTACCTAAAGAACACCTATAATCACTACATAGTGGTAAGACCATGAAGACTAAATTAAAATGCACCAACAATAATTTTTTCTCAGATAGAATATTTTGGTGTGTGTAAACCATTTTAGATGTTAAAGGATTAGCTTGTAGAAGGGTTAATAAACTGCTTCCTAAAGTCTGTGTCATGTTTGACACCGGCGGGGAATGAATAAAAAAGAAAGAAAACCACAATTTTTAAAAGGAACAGGAACCAAGGAAAATAGTGTGAGAAATCAAGGCAAATACATGAATGAAAACAAGTATAGCAGACTGAAGAGCCTTGTTGATGCTTTCTTCCTCGTTCTTCGTCTAGGTCATCAGGTAGATAAATATGTAGTTGCAAGCTGTTCATTCATCATAGAGGTGTGTGTACACAGTGGTAAATATGTCCCATGGCACTGATAAACTCTCAGAGGCTCTAGGCCGAGGATTTTATGCTCCAATGGAGACATTTTTGCCAGGTACATGTTCTCAGAGACATAGTTATGGGCATCGCATTCTAAGCGTAATTTTAGAAGCCCATCACAGTCTGTGGTGTTATGTTTTCCAGGATGGACAACTGTGTTGGTTATTATCAATATATTGTAAAATGGGACTTTGAGAATTTGAATTTTTTAAAATTTCTTAAAATATGTTAGTGTGTTATGAAATCTGCTAGGCCTATTTCCTTTTAAACCAGACATGTTATTTGTAATGAAACAGAGAGATGAAACAAAAATAAACATTTGTTTCTGCTAGGAGAAAGAGCACTAGATTTGGGAATCTGAATAACCTTTATCTATTTTGGGGTAAAGATCTTTAAATTTTCTGTCCCTTGTATTATCTGTAAAATCAGAATAAAGTTATGAGAAATCACACCCTATATGTGAAAAATACCAGCCGAGCACTTCAACCACTGGGCCACCAGGGCTCCTTGAAAAAAAAAAAAAAAACGGTAGAAACTTTAAATTGATACAGAAAGAAAAGTTATTTTAATATACTATGTTAAAGCTCTTTTTGGTATTCAAATATTATTTTAAAATGCTAAATAAAATATTAATTAAAAGTGAATAATCAGTAATAGATGGCATTATTTAAAAACTATCTTTCTAGTTACCTCTCAAGGGATTTTGTTCTTATTTTCATGGACTTATTTTTGATCTCTATCAATCAGAGACAGAAAAATTTTTATTTGATTAACTGAATATGTTTGAGTTAAAGACTTTAAGATAGAAGAAAAAGCTAACAAAGCCGTACGTTTTCAAGTTCCCATAATGAATTCTAAAAAAAAAAAAAGCTCAACCTCTACCACTCAAATGTTTTTGACGGTTGACTGTGCACCACGCATTATTCAAAATGCTAAAATGACATAGCGATGAATGTGGCATGGCTCCTGTTCTTATGGATCTCATAATCAAATAGAAACAAATAAATAATCATAATAACTGCACATACACACAAATAAAACAATTAAATGGAGAAGGATTCACTTTTTCTTTAGTTTTAGCATCAAATAAATAATATATTTTACATAGGATTAAAAAAAAGAGCAAAACAAACCAATTGCTGTCCAGTTAATTCCAACTCATGGCAGCCCCATATGTGCCAGAGTTGAACTGTGCTCCAAAGGGTTTTCAATGGCTGTGGCCCTTTAGAAGCAGATTGCCAGGGCTTTTTCCCCAGGCACCTCTAGGTGGGTCTGAGCCACTAACATTTTGGTGAGTAGCCAAGCACTTAACCCTTCATGTCATCCAGGGAACTATATACAACAATACATATATAACAATATATATCCTCAGAGGAAGCCGGTAAAGAAAGTTTAGCTCTTCATTTGCTTACTCTGTGCAAAGTATTATTTTGAAATGTGTCTATTCCTGTAAGTTTTAGCTTCCATAATGGATTTGTGCAGTAGCATATGGGAAAATAAGGATGATAGAGGGCTTGTAGAAGGGGTTTTGTTTTTGACATCAACTAACCCTTCATGCAAGTAACCTTACCTGCCCATTCTTCAATGGATATATTTTACGTCAACTAATCGACGGCACTGGGTGGTTTCTGGGTAACTACATGCCATTTATTCTTCCCTCTTTGATGTCCAGAGATTACAAGAAGTAAAAATAATTGAATCACTGTTTAACATACAACATATTGTAAGGCATGTATTTCCTCATAATTTAAAAAATGTGCTTTTGGATAAAGGAATTCATGCTGGGCAAAAGCAAATAAAAACTTAGAAGATTGGTATTTTAGCCCAATTCTGTTTTACTAAATATTGGTAAGATAGGATTGATTTTATGGACGTTACTTGTGTTGATCCTTGTACGTTAAATGAAATCTTGATCATCTATTTCAGTGTATATGTGAATAAGCATCGGTACTGATAAAACATCTTATTTTATTTCAAATATACACAGTAAAAAGCAGCATGTGCAAAGATGAAACAATACTCTGTGTAAGCAAAAATTACTCTTTATTTCTTATCATGTTATGACATAAGGAGAGAAAAAATGTTTTGATTTAAAAATCTGTCAGCTATCATGTAATTTAATATGTAGTGACATATACGGCTAAAAGGTATATATTAACATTAAAGACCCAAACTCCAATGATTAATATTATAGTGATGACAGAATGAGAGTGCCTAATTTTAATCCACTGTTTATCTATGTGGGGTAATTTATAGATCACTCGACATGTTTTAATAGTAGACATAAAAAGATATCCTCTAATACCCACTGCTTTCAAGATCTGACATTTGCAATTACAAATAATACAAGAAATATCAGGGGTTGCCTTCATTGGATATGTATACAAATAGCTAGTCATCCTATACACAGTTTATAAAAAAAGTGATCTATTAATAACAAAACGGCTCCAAAGACCTACGGTCTCTTAATATGCTAGTTGAATATCAAGGGGTTGACTTAAAACGAGGGTAGAAACACAAAGAGTGGTCAACACATTGATTTGCCTGCCAAATATAGTTTTACCATCATAAATCTCAGGCTGACAACTGCACAAAGCTTTCTTCACCCCAACACTGCCAAGGAAGGGCATTTATTCACTGATTGGTTGATAGTAACCATGACAACTGATGCCACAATTAGACAAGTACAATCCCACTTTCAAACACACACGCAATTCATTAATTCAGCAGGACTTTGTTGATGATACATTATGAGGGAAATATCTAATAATTTTTTTTTTATTCAGAGACTGATATATTTGCCTCTTATCTAGGGCAAAATAAATTATAACAAGTGATGAAAACAACCATTTAATTAGACTAAAGTAAGTTGGACAAGCAACTCAGTGAATTAAAGTATTTTTAATAATTTCGTAGGTGTCTCATTCTGTAAACTGAATGACTGTTGAGTTAATCTTCAAGTTATTTTCCTATGGGTCCTTTAAAAAGAAAAAAGATTGGAAAGAATGTGAGTTCAATTTTCTACACACCAAATAAGATAACAACAAATATTTCTTTGGCACTTGAGAGGAAATAATTTTACTGAATGTTGAGTGATTATTGAATTTAATAGATATTCATCTATACAGACCCCAATGAAAATTGCAAAGGGAGTCATTTGCTCATTCTTTGTCTACACAGAAGCCATTATTTACTCAAGATGTTTCCCAACACAGACTGACAGATTCAGAATCTAATTACTACTAAGGAGTTGTCTTATGAGAAGTCTAACATAAATAAAAATTACGTTTATCAACTTTTACTCAGTTTTAACTTTGCCAGTCTTATCAACTGAAAAATTGGAAGACATATGATGAAATTTCTAAATTAATTTTCTCTTGTGGTGTTCAAAAGGGTGTGTGAAATTGTTCTTAATGAATTAAAACCTTATGCATGTTTATGCATGTTTACGAGTACATCTGCTTATTTATGTTTCCAGGAACATACAGCAAAAGGTATGTGTGGGTGGTTAGATACCAAATTATTAATAATGAGTACTTCAGAGATGTGGATTTGGGGAGGGTAGACAAATAATTTTTCTTTATATATTCTGTACTAATTGATTTATTACGGGGAGAATTAATTTTTAATTACAAAATTTTAAACACAAAATTTTAATTTTAAGTACAAAATTCAAAAAAGTATTGAAAAATGACAGCATTATTACTAAAAATCAGGATACTAAACTAGAATGCTTAGTATGTTCTCATTTTATCATGTATGTACCTATCTGTGTGTCATACATACCAGGGCACTTATATGTGTTGGGGGTATGTGTGTTTAAAATAGAAAAAAGACTAGAAGAACATATACTAACATTTACAGCTAGTTATCACTGAATAGTGTGACTGTGACTCTATTTTTTTAATTTTCTTCTTTTTATTTTTTTGTATTCTTTATAATGAAAATAATTTAATTCTTTTACTAAGAAATTACTATATTATAATCAATAAAAATGAGTGAAAAAACATGTTTCTCACCCTCTCTGTGTAATGTTTCTGGTTAGGTGCCAAAAGGGTTGCAAAGAAGTATAAGAGTCTCTATCTTCAAGGACATTACAATTTAGTGGGGGGAAACAAAAATATGTAAGTATAGAAAGTTATAACATACAGTATGAAAAATACAGATTGTGATTGTATAAGGGTTCAGAATAATCATAACATACCTTTTTAAAACTATGCATTTGTCATGTTTATACTACCATTTCTGGTAAAGTTTAAAAATTAAATTGTTTAATCCATGTGCAGTCTGAATATGTATTTTTTAAAGAAAGTGGTAACAACCAAAGTTGAATTTTTTTAGGCAATATAAAAAGGAAAATCATTTCAAAACCATTTAGAAGTAGGACAACAATAGAAAATAATAATCTAAACCATTCTCCTTAAAAAATAAATGGTACTATCTGGAAGAACAAATCTAGAAACATCCCTCTGAACCCAAATATTTTTTTCTTATTCTTTGAGTGTAACCCACAGGTCATGAAAAAAAAAAAAAAAGGCTTAGCCTCTAATGAGGTTGTACCAACTCCCATATTTACTATCAATTTAACATGCTCCTTTCCTAAGAATACCAATTCTCCTGTACCTGGAGGGGTCCGTCATACTGCAAATAGTTTCTGTTGCTTTACAATATGGGCAGAAATATTTTTCTATATTTGTTTGCCTAATTTCTCTACTACCTAACGGTTAGCCTTATGTTTAATTAGAATTTATTGGAATAGTCAGTCCATCTGAAAATTAATGATTATAAAGCTAATTTCCAAACTTTATATCTCCAAAAATTCCAACTTCAAGTTGTCTGTAGGGCACCGTTAATGTGTCTGATATTGATGGCTTATGGTGCCTAAAAGAGATATATTCTTTTTTGTCCAACAAGGCCTCTATGTTCCTTTGAGAAAATCCCTGTTTTAGCCGAGATTCTCCTCAGAAAGCAGAGTCTGAGACAAGAGGTTGAATGAAGGGAGTTTATTTTGGGACATGACCCTAGGGAGGAAGAGTGGGGGTTGGGGAGAGAAACACCTGGGAGGATGGGGAGTCAATACAAGGGTATGCGTTTGAGTTGGCCACCACTGTGGGCAGCTGGTGCTCAATCCAACTGGCATCTCCTGAGGAGCCATGAAGAAGGCATCTTAGAATGTTTTCCTGAAGAAAAGAGTAAACTTCCTTTTATCCACTGGCTCCCACATGGCATTGGTCAAGAGTTGCCCTATGGAGTGTTAACTTTCTCACATTTCCAGATTCCGCAGAAGGCCTTTTCCTGAAGGCATCACAGAAACCCCTGGGCAGAAAGCGCAAAACAGTACAGCGGAGACAAAGTGCTCTCGGGTTATAAATGCATAAAACTAGTTACTTCAGCCATGGCTATAATATAAAGCGAATTAAGAAGGTGTGAGGCAGGGACCAAGGAGAGACACAATCAGTCATAAGGCTTCTTTTTTTTTTTTCTCTTGCTAAACATCTATTCTGGCTCAGAAGTGGAGTGTCTCACCACACTGACAGGGAGCATGACAGAGAGTCCTGAACAGAGCAGGGGAAGAATGTAGAACAGAATTCAAATTCATATAAAGAGACCAGACTTGATGCTCTGACAGAGACTGGAGGAACCCCTGAAACTATGGGCCCCAGATGCCCTGTTAACCCAGAACTGAAGCCATTCCTGAAACCCTCTCTTCAGACAAAGATTAGGGAGGACTATAAAACAAAAAAGAACACATACAAGGAACATGCTTCTTAGTTCATTCAGATATACGACACCAGCTGGACAGCTCCTGTCCAAAAACAGGATGAGAAGGCAGGAAGGGACAGGAACTAATGGAATGGAAACAGAGAACCCTGAGTGGAAAGGGGGAGTGTGCTCTCGCATTGCGGGGATTGCAACCAAAGTCACAATACACGTATAAATTTTTATATGAGAAATTAACTGGAGCTGTAAACCTTTACCTAAAGCATTATTAAAAAAAGAAAGAAAGAAATGGAGTGTCTCAGGTACCATGTTTAAAAAAAAAAAATGATACCAGCCTTTCTCTTGATGCCTTGTCATTAATCATACTCTCTTTTGGGGAGTAGATCAAAGGTATTAAACAGTAACCTTTACTTGACTTTTTGCATTTTGCCTTGATTAGACTTCTGCTCACAAAACTGTAGTTTTTATTGAAACCCAGTGATGTAGTAGCAAAAAACAAACCAAACCGAAACTTCTGCTTGTTAACAAAATTAACCTGGGCTAGTAACTGAATTTCTCCATACTTAACTTATTTTTAAATGGGGAAATAATTCCTGCTCTTTCCTGCCTCAAAAGGTTGTTGTAAAACTCAAATGAGGTAATCATGCACATGGCAGCACGTATAAATTGAAGAACTTTTTTTTTTTGAGGCTAATGTTCAAAAGGTATAGACAACATTGTGTGTAAGGACACCCTGGCCGGCAGCAATTTAGCTTAAGATATGATCCCCACAAAAGCAGATTTTGCGTGGAAAAAATACTCATCCTCACCAGGAATAAAAGAAATGCACATTCAAGCAACAGTGAGAAACAATTTTTCTTCATTGAAAAGAAATGTTTAGAAAATAAGGTTACTGAGTGCCAGTGAGACTGGGTTACATTGGAGTTTGTTCAATATAGGTAAGAAGGTAATATTACTTTTGTCAAACAATTTGACAATACAGCTGTAAAGTCTTAAACATTTCATATCTTTTACTTATTTCATTCAACAAGAATCACTGTAAATTCTTTGTGATATGTTTATTTACAATAGCAAAAAATAAAAACACACTAAATGACCAACAAAAGAAAATGGTTCACCAAACTTTATGATGTCCACATAATGGGATATTATGACACTATTAAATTATGCTTTTGGAAATTGTCAACAAGCATGGAAAATGGAACTGATATATATTACTGGTTGTGTTAGATATTAGGTCCCTGGGTAGCTCTTGACTATCAGCTAAAAGGTTGGAGGTTTGAATCCACCCAGAGCAGCCTTGGAAGGCCACAACAACACGCATGTGTGTGCGTGTTATAAATTCTCTGAAAAAATCAGGAGATCAAATTCGTATATGATATAATTTCAAAAATTTTAATATACCTAAAAAAAAAAAAAACCTAAAACTGATGTGCATAAAAACGTTATCAGAGGTTGCCTCTGGATTTTGGCATCATGAGAGCTTCATTTTCTATTTATCTTTATTATCTTTTTTTCTATATTAAGCATGTGTTGTTTTTATATTCAGAAATTTAACAGTAGCCATCCCATTACCCATTGCCATCGAGTCGATTCTGACTCAAGCAACCCTATAGGACAGAGTAGAACTGCCCCACAGAGTTTCCAAGGAGTGCCTGGTGGATTCGAACTGCCAACCTTCTGATTAGCATCTGTAGCACTTAACAACTACACCACCAGGGCTTCCAAAAGTAGTCATCAGGATCATGATATATAATCAGGGTAAAATAACAGCGTTTCATGTCTTAAATCTTTGGCTTACTTAAGCACACCCAGGATAGTCTGAGGACTTTTTGAAATGTAGATGAATCCATCCAATCAGGTTTCCACACGATTGGCTCTATTCCTGACTGCCCATTACTTAACACACTGATAAAGCATGCAGAATTTCCCTGCTGGTATTGAGCTCTGTGACAGTCTAAAGAATCTTGCTTTCATGGAAGCCTTGGGGAATGATGGACTTCTTTAAAAGTAAGTCTGGGAAAGTTCGTAGTTTATATATCTTTGCATCTAATTTATATTGCGGAGGACACAGTCTAACAGCAAGGCACCCAGGAAGCTCTCTGCTTTCCTGTCTCCCTACGGAAAGAGGTCTACCTAAGAGAAGTGAGGATTTTTAAGAGATAACCCCATTATAGTTCAGTCACTTAGTGTACGTTGTCTCTTTTAGTCCTACCATATCATTCTTCAAAGGAACAATATTCACTGGCTACTGCAACAGACATGACATTACCAGCAAAAAAAGAGAAAGGAAGAGAGAAAAGTGGCACAGCGTGTACATTTTATCTAGTTGTGACATATGTAAACTAGAACTCTGGAATAAATTCTTCGTGATAGTCATTGTTTGATAGTCGCACAATTTCACCAAATTCAGAGCTGTGCATTTTATTTTTCTACTTTAGGGTTGAGGCAAAATAGAAATGTGCGCACATGTCTGCCAAAAATATAGAGATTGCATTTAAGTTATTTTATTGTGTGTTTTGTAGAATATACACATTTAAAAAATAGAGGCACATTGGTCATACTGAGAATCTCTGGATGAAATATATTTAAAGGATAAAACAATAATAAAAAGAACTGTGCTAAGAAGGATTGCAATTTCCTGCTTAGTATAACTAATCATTAGCAAGTAGAACACCAGATCTCTTTCAACTCTTGAGGATCACTCAAACTTATTTCCGCAATGTTTTTTGCTAACTAAGGAAATGGTGAAAAGGGCAGATTCAGTTCACAAACTCAAGGGGAGCAATAACTAAAGAAGTGATCAGGTTGAGCTGTAGGGACAAAGTTGGGGTAGCAATACAAAGGAAATGTTTTCATTTTGGGTGGACAATGGCTGATCATCAGAAATGACGCTTAATGAAGAGATCCCAGTGGGAAAGTGTAGCTCAGTCTATAATGACCAAATTAGATGCACACAATAGGGAAGAGTAATAAAACAACTGGGGCCAAATAAATGGGCATGATAAGTCTTCTAATTATGTCTTTAAGGAAGTGGAGAAGTGAAAAAGACTTGAATCAGATATCTAAGTGTTCAGCAGAACTGAAAACTGGATAATGGAAACGGTAGTCAGTGAGAAATTATGCAATTGTATCAGTGAACTAAAAATGCAGCAAAAAGGTCTTCCTGTGCTACTGCAATAGCTTCTGTTCCAAACGTTTAAAGTAGGGGCTGCAAACCCAGAATCCTTTAGGGGTTAGCATGTATGGAGATGAGAGATGTGGGTTGTGTGCGTGTGAGAATAGGAAGTGGTGGAGAACATAGGGAATTGGAAAGAACCTGTGTCCTCCAACTAGAGGGCCAGCCACTGCTTGACCACAGCCAGCTGTCACAACGCCAAAGTACCACCTTGATCTTCTGATTTTTCAAGCCAGAAATGAGGCATGTATATGAACTGTCTTGATATTTAAGAGTGGATTGTGTACCATGGTTTGGAACCTCTGACTTAAAGATAGAAAAGATGCTTTTGAATATCATTTAGTCATTAAAAAAGCAAGGTCACTGGTATGGAAGAGTATCCATGATGCTTGTTGACTGAAAAAAAAAAAAAAAAACCAGTTTCAATGCCAAATGTATCAACTGATTACATCGTGTCAAAAAACAAACAAAACAGAAAACTGTATATGCAATTATAGACAAGGTACAACAAAATATTTACAGAGATCTCCAATGGGGGCAAATAATGCATATGTGTGTATTGTTTGTTTTTTCCCAAAATGTGCTACTTTTCAAATGTCATTGAGGCTAAGATGTATTTTTCCTATATATCTACATTTCTCAAAATTGGGAATAATCTTACCATTACAATTGGCAGTGGTACATAAAATAACAGTGCATTCTACAATCAGTGCTTCTTAGATTCAATGAAATATGGTTTCAAAAAGTTACCAAAAAAAAAAAAAACTAAGAAAATTTATTTAACCCCACTTCTTTGACATAGTTGCCCAAGAAAGATAATCTGATCATACTGCTTAGACTTTCTCATCTATCATAAAAAATGTAAAAATATTCACAGAGAAACTGAAAATTCAGGTACCCTTTTGATTCACTTCTCATGATGATGCTAAATTTCTCTGTATTAGAAAGCATCTGAATGATTTTACTTTTCATTTTAATGATTGAGGTGGCAAGCAACAAAAACCAAAATCTTCAGAGACCCACACACAATTGCAAGAGTAAATACTGGAATCCTTAAGAATCCCGGATTCTAAAAAAGTGATGGCCCAAACTGTTAAAGAACTCTAAATTATCTCAACCTGTAATTACCACGGAAAACAAAATAATCATTATTGCAGGTTTCAGAGCAGAGGTATAACGTGCTCCATGTGGCTAACCTCATTACAGAGCTGGGCCGTTCCACTCCGCACCAGCTGAAACATTCAGGAGGCCTAGGGTCTGTAATACTGTTTGATGAAATTATAAATAATTCCTAGGAAATACTTGATGCGTAATTTCCCTCCCTCCCCCCCACACGTGCTATCATGGTCTAGACCCTAAAGAAATCTCTAATAAGGTTACATTACATTCTCTTTTCTTCATTAGTAACGACGATATGTATGCCATTGACGTCAGGGGAGGTCGGTATAAACTTTCAATCAGGTATATTGTACAAAATATCACAACAGCCAGTATTAAAATACAACACACCCGGATCTAGTGATGTGATGTATTTTTTTATGCTATAGACCATGAAATTATAGAATCTCCCATAGTTCTGACATATTATTTCTCCTCCTAAATCATTGTAATCGCCAGACCCATCTCATGCCTCAATCTCTAAATGATAATGGAAGCAGAATCACAGTATAATCAAGGAAGCTCTCAAGATTCATTTTCAGAAAAATATGATGCTCACCCTCGCTAAGTAGAATTCTTCATTAATTAATAGTGTCATTGATGGCATTAGGTTACCCACCACCAAGTTTCTGAAAATCTTACTTTATGGCCCTATAAAAATCAGGATCTGTGGAAAGTATTATAGGAATAAATAGTCATATTATAGTCAAACAGGAACAATGGCCTGAAGAGACTCTTATAAATACCTCAATCCTCCTTATTTTCAGGAAACAGTCCTTTCTCTCTGAAATGAATGTGTGGACTGAATTTTGTCCTCCAGATCTTCACCAAAATGCTGCCAAGGAGGGAATTCTGGGAGGAGCACATACACTGGACTCCACAAGAGGGGGTATTATATAAATATCACCCTCTCTTTCTCCTGCATTCCCAAGAGGACTATCTAAGTACAGGCCTCATCTGCTCACCCCTGGTTGTGGCTTAGATACTAATGAAGCAGTCTCATATGGTACAGCTAGATTAAGTATAGAGCAAGAATGAGAATCAAAAGTCTAGAAGAGTAACGTTTGTCCATAATGGGCACACAGTAAATACGTGCTATATTAGTGAATTTTAGACATTGTAATCAGAATATGAAGAAGAAAGGCCTGGCCAGCTACTTCCAAAAATCAACCAACGAAAACCCTATGGATCACGATAGGATCCCTGAATTGCAGTGGTTCAGTGCTGGGGTACTTACTGAAAGGATAGTGATTCTAACCCACCCAGTGGTTCTGTGGGAAAAAGACCTGGCAATCTGCTTCCATAAAGATTACAGCCAAGAAAACCCTACGGGGCAATTCTACTCTGTCCCATGGGATTGCTGTGAGTCAGAATCTACACAATGGCACACAACAACAACATGGAACACAATGGCCTGACTGCAATCGACCGTTGGGATGGAGCAGGATCGGGCAGCGGTTTGTTCCCTTGTGTATGGGGTTGCCATGAGTTGAGTGCTGACTGGACGGCAGCTAACAGCAACAACAAACATAGTACATGCTCAGTGTAAAAAGAGAAAGAGGGGAGACAGAAAGAGTGTGAGAGGGAGAGTAAAAAGTCCTGTTCACTGTTGCCCACTCCTCCTCATATCTTTCCTCCTTTGCAGACAGCAGTTGCAATCATGTGTACAGTTGTAACTTTGTCCAATACATATACGCACACGTGGACATATGTACATCTCATTCTATAGCCCGTTCCTGTTCACAACAAGTGTGACATCTTTCCAAATCAATGCTTAGAGATCTGTTTCGTTAATTGCAATGGTTGTATACTATTACGTGTTAATGGTGGTCATGAAAGCTGATTCCAATGATGCACTATTGTAAACAATGCTCTAATGAACAAATCTGTATATTACAAAGTATTTCAGCTTTTGTTGGGAGATGAGTTTACTTTTGACTCTGTCCCATCTTCATCAGCCCACTTTTCTCCTCCTATAACGTACTACCCATTGCCGTCAAGTGGATTCTGACTCATAGCCACCCTATAGGACAGAGTAGAACTCCCCCATAGAGTTTCCAAGGAACGGCTGGTGGATTTGAACTGCTGACCTTTTGGTTAACTGCTGAACTCTTAACCACTGAGCCACACCTAAATTCTATGTGTTGCTTTATTAAACTTTCTCCTAACATAGTCATTCAGAATGGAAGAGTTCTAGCTTTGACGTCAGACACATGTGTCTGGTGAGTCTTTGATCTGCCATTTCCTCCCTGTGTGGTCAAACCTCCTTGAGCCTTGATACAACAAACCTTATCATGTTTCACTTATTAGAGAATGAAAAGCACAAACAGTGTGTAGCACGGTTTCTGGCATTTAGATATTGTCTGCATTGAAGTGGTTAACATTGTTGATGTAATTTTTACTATAAAAGGGTGACCCAGTGATCCTGTCATAGAGCAATTGCCTGGGATAGAGTCATTCACCCATCAAACAGGAATTCATCTTCTATCTTTGTCATGTTGAAAAAACACCTTATATGAAAATGTGATAAAACTACAAATACTACACCCACAGAAAGTAAAAATTATCATTGTTTTTTAACAGCTTCATACAATTCACCCATTTGATTACTATGTTTTAAACAGAATGTCCTGTTGATTCACTGAGTAACTTCATAGTAATACTCATTCTTCAACGTGTATTTATTGTATTAAGTATACAATATGGAGCATACCATGTGACACACACTCTTCTGGGTTTTTGGGATAAGGCTTGTTGTTGTTGTTGTTGTTAGGTGCCATCAAGTCAATTTCAACTCATAACAAACCCATCAGACAGAGTAGCACTGCCCCATAGGGTACTCTGGGCTGTAACCTCTATGAAGCAGATAGTCAGGTCTTTCTCCCAAGAAGCCACTGGGTGGGTTCGAATGGCCAACCTTTCAGTTAGCAGCCAAAGGCTTAACTGTTGCATCAGCAGGGCTCTTTGTGATAAGTCTAAATGCTATCAATGAGGGCTTCTAAAACTCAGCACTATCGACTTTTTGGGCTAGAGAGTTTGTAGCTGTGAGAGACTGTCATCTGCACTATAGAATGTTTAGCGGCATCCCAGGCCTCAACCTACTGGATGCCAGTAGTCCCCTCTCCTGAGCTGTAAAAACCAACAACGTCACCAGACATTTCCAAATGTCCCCCTGGGGGGTAAAATCATCCCTACTGAGAACCACTGCTATAAATCATGTAGTCAAGCGCCACACATGCCCAGAGAAGCTTGCTCACAATCACACTTCCCACAGCTTGCTTGGATTTAAATTCCCGTATATATGTGTCCTTGCAATCACCATAGCACCAAATGCAGCCTTACACCCAGCCTGCGACTACTTAAATGTTGTTGACTCAAATTGCATTTAGATTTTATAGTCAGTTTCTTATCAAGTGGCTCCAAGAGCTGCTTTGTTGCACAACCCAAAGCATACGTGTTAGGCAATATATTTCAAAGCCCATGCTAGCCTCAGATGTGAGAAAAATTAAATTTCTTAATTTGTAGAGTTTGCGCTGTCTCCCACACCAGTGAATTTATTTTCCAACTTACATTTTAAATGTGTGTACCAGGATGTGCCTGTAGAGCTTCCCTACTCAGCATTCATGCAAAAGAAACAACAAACGACTCAATAATTCAAGAAATAAAAGCGACTTGGGTGGTATAAATTTTCTTGTCCATATGCTGGATGACATTGATTGATACCTGCCTGCTGGCATTGTTTGGACAGCTCAGAATTTAAGGCCATTTTGTGGCCTTTACCATGTCATTCCTTGTTCTAAATTTCTGAGCAGGGCACCGTTTCACTTACACAGTTGGGCCACCTGTCTTCAGAGCCCTCTCCTTTTATTGGCCACAATTCAGACTCACCTTTCTCTTCTGATTGGAGTCAAATGAGTCAAATGCGGCCAGAAGCAGTTACTACATCCCTCTTTAACTCCAGACAGAATGATAACAGCTGAGAAGGAAAACTCCCTTTAAAGTGTGGCAAAGGAAAACTACATTATTCATTATTGGCTAGCTGGAAATGTTCCTGGTGGTATTTTATACAACTGTTTGAGCGCTTGGATAATCACATACCCAGTGCACAGGATTCTTACTTGACACACTTGATAATAATTCCTATCTGGAAATGACACAATAACTATAATGAGGCACTGTTACCTAATAGCTACTTTCCTAAATGATTGCATTAGCGAGGTGTAAGTCAATAAACTGTGATTAATGAGGTTGCATTTCATTTGTGTTAATTGAATGGTGCTCAAGAAAATAAAGTTTGGTTGCTTATACTAGTTAAAATAAGAGCATAACCGTAAAAATGTTTCCTTTTCTCACTTAACTAACCTTCTTTATTATCATTTGCCTAGTTGTTTGGATATTTTTGCAGTAGCAAACCAAAGAGGTGAAGAATCGTGATTAAAAAAAGATAGGAAAGTGCAAGATCAAGGTCATGCTGCGGGTCCTTCATTGCAGTCCAGTTGGCAAAGGTGTAATAGTGCCTGGCTTCAAAGAGCACTTGGCATGTGATAGTCACTGTGCAAAGAGCTTTACGTGGATAATATCTTAATTCTAACAACGGCCGTGTGAGAAAATGGAAAAGGCCCTCAACTCCATTAGTCATCAGAGAAAAGAAAATTAAAACGCAAGACCATAACTTCACCAACTAGAATGGCTAAAATGAAAGAGAAGATGATGTCCGTAGTTGGTGAAAATGTAGAATGATTGGAACTCTTTCTATACTGTTAGTGAAAGTGTAAATTGGTACAGCCACTTCAGAAAACTGTTAGGCAAGTGTACTGAAGTTGAACACATAGGGAGTCCCCGGATTACAAACGAGTTATCTTCCTAAATCTGTCTTTAAGTGGACTTCGTATGTAAGTCCTAAAAGTTAGGTGTGATTCATATCTAACGTCAGTCAAATGTTTGTCTTGGTATGTAGTACACAGTGTATCTTTCTATGCATAAAAAACATTAAACACTTCCAGATATACTATAACATAATGTAATAATAATAGAGTTTCAATGTGTGTCACAAAGTAGTGCCCATTTGTTATTGTGAACAATTGTATGTACCTTGACATTTTAATATAATAGGCTTTACAGGGGTTGGTTCAGTTGTATGTAAATTGGATATTCATAACTCGGGGACTGTCTGTGCACATATCCTATAACCAGCAGTAAAAGTCCTAAGTTTATACCTCTAATATCGGACTTCATGAGTGTTGTCTAGACTCATTTTTGAGATCGTGGTTAAAAATTCCTAATCCCTCTTCATGGGCAGCTTGCTAAGTCTACATCCCTATTATTTCCTTTTTCACACTCTAACACTCCTGGGCTACAACACAAATAACCAATTGCCAGGGGCCTCCAGATGCCTAACATCTAAGCATAGTACCCTCTTCCTTGGGACTGCAGAACTACTCAAAATACTCAACCCCTAGAAAGCCTGTGAAACATAGTTGACCCTACCCTGCTTACCATACACAAGCTGTCTTCTACATTTCCAGCTTGTTGTTACTCAATTCCCTGGTGAAACCCCCTGTGTGGCCCTGAGTGACAACCTTCTCTTTGTCAGAAATGAAAATATTAAAAAGTTATGCATTTTATCTTTCTGAGGGTTTCTGTGTTGTGTCCTGCCATCCAAAGAACCCATAATCCCACTTACTATCATATAATTATAAAACAATACCCAATGGAAATGTGTACATATATTCACCAAAAACATGTACACGAATATCAATAGGAGAGATATTTAAAATAGCCCCAGACTAGAAACTGAACAAATGCCCATCAGTAATAGAAAAGATAATAAATTATGGTACAATTGCAGAGGGGAATACTATACAGCAATAATAATGAATAAAATAAAACTACATGCAACAAGAAGAATGACCCTCCAAACATATCATGGAGAGAAAGGAGCCAGATACAAGAGTCCATATTCTATGATTTCACTTATATAAAGTAAAAATAGGAAAAACTGATCTATGATACCAGAAGTCATGTGAGTGGTAAATCTTTGTGAGACGGTAGTGACCAGAAAGGAGTTGGAGGAGAACTTTTGGATTTTGTTTCTTCTTCTGGGTGCTGGGTACATGGGTGGGTTCATAATTTAAAAAAACACTTTGAATTGTACACTTGTGATCTGTGCATTTTACTATGTGTGTTATATTTCAATTAAACAGTTTACTAAAACATTGCAAGATATCAGGGAATATTGTTTTCCCCATTTTATAGATGCAGACATGAAGGATTAAAGAAGTTAAATAACTTGGCTAAGATCACAAAGCGAGAATTTGCATCTTGGCAGGTTGACCACAAACCCTTTACTCTTTTTGCCAGTCTGGGCACCAGACGAGATGTCTAGTTTTGTTCCTACCTTTGACGCTCATCTCTTGCCTCTGATTACCCAGGGTTGAAGCGATGAGTCCCACCGGGAACCTCCCCATGCTGGGCCGTGAGTTTCCTGCTTGGTGATGCCCAGAGAAAGACCTTACTCTGACCACTAGTGACTGCATAGAGAGCAGGAGTATCACAAGCCATGGTGTTTTCAGCTGATAAATGACATGCCCAACTGCAAGTAATGCATTTCCCTCCAGGCTTGATCCCAAGGAGAGAAATTCAAAGGTGAAATCCTATCCACGGGTATAGTTGAATGTCATGGAATATGGTATAAAGAAGATAGGAAATGGAAGAGCTTCTAGTAAGATCTGCATAACTAGCAAACTAGTAACTGATGAGGGAGCCTCCAGAGAATATACGATAGTCAGAGAAACCAAAACTAGACCAGTTGCTGTGGAGTTGATTCTGAGTCATGGCCAACCCATGAGTGTCAGAGTAGAACTGCACTTCATAGGGTTCTCCATGGCTGAATTTTTTTTGGGAAGTAGATTTCCAGGCCTTTCTTCCCAGGACTTGAACCATCACCTTTCAGTTAGCAGCCGAGTATATTAATCTTGTACTACCCAGGGACAGGCAGGTTCCTTAATAAAGCTGATGGAGAAAGCTGCTGTGGGTATTATAGAGCCAAAGTAAAGCTCCTTTGTTTGAACAAAACAGGGTAATGTTCTCGGTTGAAAAACGTCCAGTGCTGTTTATATGGAATAGTTGGTGGGCAGGGGTTTTGTGCCCTAGCAGGCATCAGGGTACACTAAAAATGCAGATTCTTGTACCTACCTTCAGTGGTCCCTGCCTGAGATGGCATCCAAGAATCTGAGTGTGTTTGATAACCTAACTTAGATAACTGATGCAGTAATGACACCTTGGGAAACACTGCTTTAGAGAACTGCTACTTGAAAGAAAAAAAGCCTACAATGGATCACAAGGATAATTATAGGCCTTTGAAGGTAAAAGGGCAAGAGAAGAATAGAGTGGCAGAGGGAGTTAATTCATTTCTCAAGCAACTCTTTTGCAGGTTAAATTTTAATCTAATTTTAAATTGCTTTACAAATATAACTCTGATTAAAATATAAGAAAACCAAGAACAAAAGGAAGAATACAACAAATTCCAAGTAATCCAAGGTATGCAAGCCAAATGTATTTCTCAGGTACACTCTCACACACCTGTACACACAATTTTTTTTTTAATTTTTATTGTGCTTTAAGTGAAAGTTTACAAATCAAATCAGTCTCTCATACAAAAATTTATACACACCTTGCTGTATGCTCCTAATTGCTCTCCCCCTAATGAGACAGTACACTCCTTCTCTCCACTCTCTCTTTTCGTGTCCATTGAGTCAGCTTCTGGCCCCCTCTGCCCTCCCATCTCCCCTTCAGGCAGGAGATGCCAACACAGTCTCATGTGTCTACTTGATCCAAGAAGCTCTCTCTTCACCAGTATCATTTTCTATCCCATTGTCCAGTCCAATCCCTGTCTGAAGAGTTGGCTTTGGGAATGGATCCTGTCAGGGCTAATAGAAAGTCTGGGGACCATGACTATCAGGGTCCTTCAAGTCTCAGTCAGACCATTAAGTCTGGTCTTTTCATGAGGATTTGGGGTCTGCATCCCACTGCTCTCCTGTTCCCTCATGGGTTCTCTGTTGTGTTCACTGTCAGGGCAGTCATCAGTTGTAGGTGGGCACCATCTAGTCCTTCTGGTCTCAGACTGATGTAGTCTCTGGTTTATGTGGCCCTTTCTGTCTCTTGGGCTCTTAATTACCTTGTGTCTTTGGTGTTCTTCATTCTCCTTTGCTCCAGGTGGGTTGAGACCAATTGATGCATCTTAGGTAGCCATTTCCTAACATTTAAGACCCCAGACTCCACTCTCCAAAGTGGGATGCAGAATGCTATCTTAACAGATTTTATTATTCCAATTAACTTAGATGTCCCCTAAAACCATGGTCCCCTGCCCCTGCTACGCTGGCCTTCGAAGTGTTTGGTTTATTCAGGAGACTTCTTTGCTTTTGGTTTAGTTAAGTTGCCTGTACACACAATTTTTTAAACCTTCCAGACTTTCTAAATTTTTTAGCATGATGAATATCCTGGAACTAATTTAAAAAAATTATTCAAAATGAGTTTTGATATACTCTGGGAGTAGAAAAAAAAGATAGCTCTTATCATATGAACCTGCAATTATGCTACTAGGTATTTACCCAAATGAGTTAAAAATATATGTCCACACAAAAACTTGCATGCAAATGTTTACAACTGCTTTATCCATAATTGCCAAAAATTGGAAGCCACCAATATGTCCTTCAATAGTAAATGGATAAACAAACCTCCATACAGCTACATAAAACCAAAAACCAAACTCTCTGCCATCGAGTCTATTCTGACTCATAGTGACTCTATAGGACAGAGTAGAACTACCCCATAGAGTTTCCAAGGAATGCCTGGTAGATTCAAACCGCCAACCTTTTGGTTAGCAGCCATACCTATTAACCACTACACCACCAGAATTTCCATAAAGTTACATAGTAGAATTTTATTCACGGATTAAAAAAGTTAAAAAAGAGCTTTCAAGCAATAAAAAAGACATGGAGGGACCTTAAATGCATATTGCTAAACAGAAGAAGCCACCCTTGAAAGGCTACATGATTCCAACTACATGACATCCTGGAAAAGGTAAAATAATAGAGGTAGTAAAAAGATCAGTGGTTGCCAGGAGTTCAAGGGTAAAGGGATGAATAGGTGAGACTCAGGGCAGTTTTAGGGCGGTGAAAATATTCTGTATGAGACTGTAATGGTGGAATATATAACATGATATATTTGTCAAAACCCATAGAACTGTAGAACACAAAGAGTGAAACCAATGTAAACTATGGACTTTTTTTATATCAATATATGAATGTTGGTTCATCAATTCTAACAAATGTACCATATGAATGCAAGATGTTAATAACAGGAGAAAGTGAATGGGGGAAGGGGGCATACAGGAACTCTGTACTTTTTTTGTATTTTTTTCTATAGGCTGAAAATGCTTTTAAAAAAATGAAGTTTTAAAGACTGAGAGCAACACTAGTGGCTTAGAATTTCAATGCATGATATAAGATTTTGTTTCTTATATTTTATACATGTAAAGTAGAAATTACTATTTTTTTCCCAAGTAAGGTTCTACTTAAAATCATTGTATGATTATTTATACACGTTAGAAAATTAGTATCAAATTCAAAATTTAACCTAATTTTAACTATCCTATATGATTTTTTTATATGATTATTCTTATTAAAAATTCAAGATGTATTCATGTATTTAAGAGAAAATCTGCCTTTCCTGAGTAACGTTACTAGGCAATGTTGTCTATCTACAACTAAATTTTAGTCTGAATTTTTAAAATATTTGTTAGTGACATCTTATATCACATCACCAGAGAATGTGCCATGCTTTTACAAACTATTTAGGAGGACACTAGAAACATCTGTTAATATATAATAAAATGAATAAGATGGGAACATATATTAACATTTTTTAAATTCAGCTCATGTTGTTTAGATTTGAAGGTTCTCAACACCTAGATTGTAAGCTTCTGTTTCTGAATAGGATATAGAAATTTACTGCAAATAAATGCTCCCTCTGACAACTAGACAAAGCTGGACAAAAGGCAAAAGTCATGATTTTATAAGCATCAGAGGGCTGTAAAAGCAATGAAAACCAGATAGACTAAAATTTGAGAGAGAAAGGAACTTGTAACAGGTCAGTTGGTAAGTGCTGGGAAGCCTTTCCCCTGGGCGTATTTGTCATACTGGACACTTGCACTTAGTACAAGCAAAAGGCAACTACCAACGATGGTCAAAAGAAGCCAGGGTAATACCATCTGGAGATTTGAAGGCCCTTGAACACACAGCCCATTTCCTCCACAGTGTGAGGAATCTCAGGTTGTGAGAGAGAGTTAAGAAATACATCGAAAGATTCTTAAGGGAGAGCGAAAAGCCCCGCAGTCTCGGGGTACTTAGGGAACAAAGACCTGCTGGGGAGAAGGCCTTAAAAAAATGAGCAACAGATGAAAACCCAGAAAGGAGAGGTGGGCTAGCACTGAAGATCTACAACTGAAATTACCTGGGGGCACTTACTGATTCTAGATGCAGCTGAGGCTAAGACTCCAGAAAGGTACTCTTGAAGGACAAAGTAACTATTCCATGTTTTGATATTTATATGCGACCAAAAAATAAGCTTGGAAGCATAGTAGACCCTAACACATGATCTCAATATATTTACTAATTTTGAAGCTGCCTCAGGCAGAAGGTCAAAGAGCCAAGTTGAAAATTTTTGGAGGGAAAAAACTAGAAGTTCACAGAGATTGAGTTTGCAAAAGCTGAAGCCCAGCCCTAATCTAGCTCAGTCCCTCATTTAATTTAGTCAGTTAGGCCCTCAGACCACCTGCCTAGATAGAAGGGGAATCTTCAAAACATCAAGTCTCTGAAACTGTTTATATACAATGTCTGACATATAGTGAAAAATGATTACATACCAGAAGAGAAATAATCATAAACAACCAAGAGAAAAAACAGACAATAGAAACAAATCCACAGATAATCCAGATACTGACATTAGCTAACAAAGACTAAATAAGCTATGATTACCATATTTTAATGCAAATAATGTATGCTTTCTACATTTGTTTGCCAACCACTCCCTTCCCCCACAAGGCATTTCTGTAAGCATGCTATGCTAATTTTTTTACAGCAACATGTAAAAAAAAAATTGCATAATGGCACTTGCAAAATCTCCTCATGGGAGGAGGTAGCAATTGGCAAATGAACACAGAAGGTGCATGTTATTTGCCTAAAAATACAGTAATGTGTTTAAGGAAAAAGAGACAAAGATGAATAAATAAAGGAAGGAGAATTTCAAAAGGTATATCTGAATCTATAAAAAATTATTCAAATGGACACTGTAGCGCTGAAAGGTACAATATCGGAATTTAGAAACTCAGTGTTTGAGTTAACAGCAGATTGGACACAATGGAAGACAGGATTAGTAAATGGAAGCAAATCAATAAAAGACAGTCAAACTGAAACACCACCAGAAAATAAATGGAAAGAATAGAAAAGAGCACAGAGACGAGACATGAGGCGGTGCAAAGTTTTATCATATGTGTAACTGGAGACTCAGAAAGAAAAGAAAGACAATGGAAAAGTTCCAAACAAATGAAGGATATCAACTCCCATAATCAAGACTTTTTGAGGACCCTAAACAGATTAGATTAGAGGGTCATAGAAAAAGAGGAAGGCCCTTGATGAGATGGATTGACACAATGGGCTCAAGCCTAACACCAATTGTGAGGATGGCGCAGGACAGGGCAGTGTTTTCCTCTGTTGTACATAGGCTCCCTATGAGTCGGAACCAACTCGATGGCACCTAACATCAGCAACAAACAGATTTTTAAAAGATACAACAGATTACAAGAATCGGAGGGGGCTAGGAGTATACTCCAGCTAGCTTTGTATCTTGGACATTGTGAGGGGCCAAGTACAGAAAAGATGCTTACTAAGTTTTTGTTGAAGTAATTACTTTCTACATAGACCCTGTCACCATGTTTTTTGCAAATATTTCTGCAGAAATTTCACAACATGATTAAACCCATGAAGCAATTGCCTCCTAGAACTGTGGAATGTTCTTGCGAAAAGGAACCTCAGCAATTCTCTAGTAAAATAGTTTTAAATTGAACTTTGCTGGTTCCCAGAGCTTTGATTTTACTTCATTAAAGAGGGCCATAATGGGAAGGAAGGATTACTGCCCAGGAGGGCTCTGAGGCACCCATTCCTGCTTTAAACAATGTTACTCTGATTTTATCTATTTTACTTGTTTGCACTTGTATTTTATTTGAAAAAAATGTTCAGACAAAAAAATGATTGTGGAATTATGAATCCATTGCATGCCTCCCTTTATTACAGACAATACAATCGAGGCCTGCAGACACAATACGACCTTCTCAAAGTTACATTGCTAATTAATGGCAGAACAGAGACCAGACCAAATGTCTCCTGAATTCTGGTTCATGGCCTTTTCTAATACATCACACTGCTTTTCCTTATCTAAGAATTTATGCAAAAAGGGTACCATATTTTTTAGGCACATAGCATTTGTTTGCTGGCCTCACTATCCCCTGTACCCCCTGCAAGGTATTTTTGTAAGTGCTTTATGTTAATTTTTTTATAGCAACATGTAGAAGACGGTTGGCATGGTGGTGCTTGTGAGGGTGCCTCTCAGTGGGAGGGTGCAGTTGGCAAACAAACAGAGGGCACATGTCTGACACTTTTCAACATAATCATTAAGAACATAGTACTTTCTATGGTGTTATTTGAATATTTGTTATGAGCTCCCATAGTTCCATTATTCTGCTCTCGCTTCAAACTTGTTAGCTGCAGTTGAGTCAATTAGGACTCATGGTGATCCAATGTGTGTGGAGTATAACTGCTCCATAGGGTTATCAAGGCTGTGACCTTTGGGAGCAGGTCACTAGGACTGTCTTCCCAGGTGTCTCTGTGTGGGTTCTAACCATCAACCTTTTGGTTAATAGTCTTCCACCCCTTCTGTCTATTTCCCTAATCTCTCTCTCTTTTTCCCCTCTCTATCTCATACTCTGGAAACCCTGGTGGCATAGTAGTTAAGTGCTATGGCTGCTAACCAAGAGGTCGGCAGTTCGAATCCTCCAGGCGCTCCTTGGAAACTGTCGGGCGGTTCTACTCTGTCCAATAGGGTTGCTATGAGTCGGAATTGACTTGACGGCAGTGGGTTTGGTTTTGGTTTTATCTCATACTCTTTATCTCATATACCATGGAATGCCAGAAGAATGAATAAATCTGTCTTGCAAGAAGTACAAGAAAGCTCCTTAGAAGAGAACACGGCAAGACTTCTTCTCACATACTTTGGACATGTTATCAGGAGGGACCAGTCCCTGGAAAAGGACATCATGCCTGGCAAAGTAGAGGGTCAGTGAAAAAGAGGAAGATCCTCAATGAGGTGGATTGACACAGTGGCTGCAAAAATGAGCTTAGACATAACAATTGTGAGGATGGCACAGGACTGGGCCATGTTTCATTCTGTCATACATGGGGTCTCTGTGAGTCAGAACCAACTTGATCATGCCTGACAACATCTCATATGCACTTGAATGATGTGACGATAAATTTGTCCCATAAAGGTATGATTATGCCCATCTTAGTTCACAGTAACACTCTCTGATCTCAATTTTAGGTTCAAGTCTAGCTCTAGACTCATTTATCCTAAACCTTTTCTGAATAGCACCACAGGCTGGTCATTTGCTACTTTAAATTGTTCTAATATTTATCATTCTCTTTGTACTCACCTTTATTATCTTAAAACTAATATCTATTTTTCAATTAAACAGGTATAATAAGTTCTTGAACAAAATTCACAATATACGAAAGGATATAAAGTGATAAATAAGTTGTCATTACACTCATGTCCTCCAGACAACAAATTCCTCTCTTTTGAGGTAATAAATTTTCTTGGGTGTACCTCTAGAGATAATCAAAGTGTGTGGTAGCATATATGTACATATTCTACTTTTTTGGCACAAATAGGAGTATACTACAACACTGTTCTGCACCTTGCTGCTTTCGTTTAACAGTATTCTTAGACCCAACTGTGTTTTGTACTCACAGAGTTCTTCATTCTCCATCCACTGTGTGAATGTATTATAATTAAATATTTAAAGTTCCCTCTATTAATGGACATTTAAGTTGTTTCCAACATTCTTATAGAGCAAGCAGTGTGGCAATGAGAAACTTATAAACATCATTTTGCCCATATATGAGAATGTTCTAGAAATGGAACTATGTGCATTTTTTAATTTTAATAGATACTGCGTAATTGTCCTCCAAGAAGATTATAGCAAACTGTGCTTGCATCCTTACAATGCTTATAACAATTTATACTTACACCCTTTGCTAACAGGTTGATTATAAAACTTTGTTATTTTAACCAATATGCTACATGAAAATGAGCTCATTTATTTGCATTTATCTCATAAAGACTGTAGCTGAACATTTTTCAAATGGATAAGAGCCAGTTGTACCTTCTTTCCTTTTGTTCATTTTTCTGTTATGTTGTAGATATTTTTCTTATTAATTTGTAGGAATATTATGCGTATTAAAATTAGTATTTTATCTATGAGAAAAAATATTTTCCAATTTTTCTTTGTTTTTTGACACTTTTATGGCATTCTTTTGCCATGAGGATTTTTTTTCATGTAGAATTTATCATTTTTAAAGTGACTTTTGAAGGTTTTTTTTTTCATGTATAGAAAGACCTTTCCCTCTCTATCTCTAACTTTACCTAAATATTTTTAAAGGTCCATGTTTTCATTTATCATTCTGTTGATTTCGTTTGGCAACTTTCAGCCTCTTCAACCTGGAATTTATTTTGCTGTAAGCTAAAAGGTAGGATATAGCTTTATTTTTTCCAGAGATGACTTTCCATTTTTATCATGACTTCTCAATTATGTTGTAAGTAACTTAAGGTCAAATACCCGATCTTTTTTTTTTTTTTTTTTAAATAATTGGCATAGTACTGAGCATAAAGTTGGTTCTCAATAAATGTTTACTGAACTGAAATGAACTGGACCACATAGCACTATAATGATCAGCTTCTATGAAATACATGGATATTAGGTCAATTTCATATTACATACCTTCCTTTTCTTCAAATAGTTTAGTTGATTTAATTGCTTTTCTTTTCTTCCTAGCTAATGTAGAAAACCTATTTTCATAAAGAAATTGCCTTCTCAAGCATGTTCATTTTTATTTGTTATTTTCTCATCAATGTTATATATTTTAAATGCAGAACAAAAGTCACTGTCTATAACATGCAAAAATTAGTCGACAAATGGAAATTCAGTCTAAGACAAAGAAAATCACATTTAACGTCCCTCAGAAAAATTTAGGAAAAATTTTTTGCTTCTATGTTCCAGCTTTCTCTCCATTATGTATACTACAAAAAACGATGTGAAAATTCCATTAAAAAGCAAACTTTGTGCATTTGAAGACGAATAAAGAAATTATAATAAAATTATGCTGTGATTAGAAAAACGAGCTACATGAGTTAAAAAGAAACCATAATGACTATAAGTTACTAAAGTCCCTGGACAGCAGACCAAACACCCATCAATATTTTATGTATGTTTTATTTGCCTATTTATTCTGCAGTTCAATAAAAATTACATGTTGCTATGGAAACGTGAAAAATCACAGATACCTGCTCTACTCAGAGGTACGGCGTTCCACTTTCTTAATGAAACACACATATCATAGGGGCTTAAGCCTTGTATTTGGCCATAACTTTTGGAAAATAAAATTTGTTATAGAATGATCAGTTAGTTACTTTTGGTATTTGTACATGATTTTGCAAAAGTGCTAGAAATATAACATAAAAAATGTTGTGTGCTGTTGAATCGATTCTGACTCGTAGCGACCTTATAGGGCAGAGTAGAACTGCCCCACGAGGTTTCTTGAATGAGATCTTTATAAGCACAGATCACCAGGTCTTTTCCCCTGCAGAGCAGCTGGTAGGTTAGAACTGCTGACCTTTCGGTTAGCAGCTGAGTACTTAACCTTGCATCACCAAGGCTCTTTAAAAAATAAAACATAAAGATGTGCAAACCGAGAACAATGTGGTTAAAATCTCTCTCTTCCCCCAAATGTATGAATATATATATTTTTTACTCTTTTAAAAATACCTTCTAGGACAAGGTCCAACTGTGGGTAATATAAGAATCTTTTTAAAAACACAACACACTGATGAGTCACTTTTTTTTGTAGAGGGGACCAGAGGGATGATTTGATGAAATATAAAGCCTTCCACCTCTCCAGGACAACTGCCCTGCCCACTGGTAGTCCCTGGGTGGCACGGTAAGTTATGTGCTGGACATGTTGTCCGGAGGAATTAGTCCCTGGAGAAGGACATCATGCTTGGTAAAGTACAGGGTCAGTGGAAAAAAGGAAGGCCCTCAACGAGGTGGATTGACACAGTGCCTGCAACTATGGACTCAAGCGTAATAATGATTGTAAGGATGGTGCAGGTTCAGGCAGTGTTTCATTTTGTTGTGCACAGCGTCACTATGAGTCAGAACCGAGTCGACAACACCTGACAACAACAACTAACTGAAAGAATGGAGGCACCTCAGAAGAAAGGCCTGGTGATCTACTTTCAAAAAATCAGTCACCGATAAACTCTGGTGGCATAGTGGTTAAGTGCTACAGCTGCTAACCAAAAGGTCGGCAGTTCAAATCCACCAGGCGCTCCTTGGAAACGCTGTGGGGCAGTTCTACTCTGTCCTATAGGGTGGCTGTGAGTTGGAATCGACTAGATGGCAATGGGTGGTTTTTTTGATAATCCTATGGAGCAGTTCTACTCTGACACACATGGGGCTGCCATGAGTTGGAATCGACTCGACAGCAACTAAGGACAACACTCTTCTAGAGCAGACCTGTTTCCACTGTCCTGTGCTTTTAGAATCCATTCCAAGGGGACAAAAAATTCCACACCAAGATTTCCTGGTGCCTGCCACTGGTGAAAACAGCACCTAGTGATGTCTGCACAAGTGTCAGAGAGGTGGAGAAATCCTTCAAATCTGTTAAATGTGGAATAAAGAGGAGAATAACTTGAATTAAATTCCTGTCCCCACTTGAAATAGACTCTGACTGTGCCTCTGTACCTGGCTCTGATTTTTGCATGAAAATATTCCTTTTGTCCCTATCTGGTGCTAGCCTTCAAAAAGGAATAGGGTTTAAAAAGCAGGAAATAATGTGAGATTTTAAGCAAACAGTTCAATATTCTTTTAGAATGCTCTCTGTATTCAAAAGCACTTTGATTTGTATCTTTAGGAGTCTTTGAAACTGTACCTCTTTTAAAAGACCATCCCTGATTTGGGGTCTTTGTTCCTTCATGAGCTTTGTCCCTGATTTCTAATATAGAGACCTGAGAGGCATGTTGTTAAAGGAAGGAAAAATAATTTTTAAAGCGCCTGGCAAACTGTGTTAAATATGCTTTTGAAAATTAAGTTTAATATAAAGTTCCGTATAACCATCACCATTGAAACTATTGTCTGTGCTAAATAACTCTTCCCGATAAAAATATCCTTTGTTTTCCTGTAATGTAATTAAAAGTGAACCCAAAAGGGCAGCAATAAATCAAGGTGCACAAAGGCAGAAAAATAGTATAATTAATATTTAACATAAGTTTTGATTGCTTTTAGAGTAAGTATTAAAAATATCAATTAGAATATATATTCAAAGTTTTCCTCCTTTCCCCTTACACAGTGGAAGGGGCTATTTTTAATTCTGGATACCACAAACCAAATAATACATAGTCCCTAATTAAATCAAAGGCTGCAATTGAATTGAGAGTTTCTACTGATGTCATACATAATGGGAGCACAGCTCCAGCTCTGAATGAATGGCAGCCCAGCCCTGAGAATGAATTACAACGTTAGCATTCAATCAGGGGCTAGGTATTGTTATTTGTAATAGAAGTAAAATGATTATTATTATTTTTAAATACAGACAAAGGGAAGGAAATTTGAATTCAAAAATCTGAGACTAGGAGGCACAAAGATTAGAAAGTGTGTGATTAAAATGAATACACTGTATTGGAAAATGAAATGTACAAATTTACCAGTGAATAATTGCTTTATATATTATATATAGATAAATAGCTAGGTATAACCGTATCCATATCAGTGTGGGGATAGACGGGTGTAGAAAGCCTCACAAGAATAAGACTTTCAGTTTGCAGGTATTTATTTTAAAATATTAAAGAGGAATTTATGATATGATGAAAGGGTGAAGTGGTATATATTTAACTTATCTTGGATTCATCACAAATTGCTATGATTTGCAGCCTCTATCAGAATGTATCAAAGTCTCTTTTTAAGAACATAATTTTCAGAGGCACATTTTAATCATTGCATATGGCGAATTAAGTAAGTAAATCCAATAAGGCTAATTATTTATTGCTGTTGAGTATTTACAATATGTTTCACTCAGCATGTTGTTGTTAGGAGTGGCCAAGTTTATTTTCGACTCATAGTGACCCCATGTGATAGAGTAGAACTGCCCCATGGGGTTTCCTAGGCTGTAATCTTTATGGAAGCAGATCTCCAAGTCTTTCTTCTGTGGAACCACTGGGTGGACTCAAACTACCAACCTCTGTGTTAGCAGCTGAGTGCTTAACCATTGTGTCACTAGGGCTCCTTTGACTCAGCATAAGGCATAGAAAAGAACGTTTTCTACCCTAAGGGTTTCCAAGCTAAAGTAGGCAATGTCTTCTACCTCTTTCTTTTCTGTTTTCTTTCTTTCCACTTCCTAGCTCAGATTAGTCACTATAAGTCAAGTGCTCAAGAAGGAAGTGCACAGTCCTCTTCCTTTTTCCTGCCCCATACTTTTGCTGGCTACTTCTCCTGTCATATCATTTGGGGAAAAGCAGTTAGTATTTGGAGTCCCTGGGTGATGTGAACAGTTAATGTGCTCAACTGCTAACCATAAAGGCTGAAGGTTTGAGTCTACTTAGAAACACCTGAAAACAAAAATCTGGCAATCTGCTTCTGAAAAATCAGCCATTGAAAACCAAAAGGCCCCCAATAGTCAAAGCAATTCTGAAGAAGAACAAAGTAAGAGGTCTCACACTCCCTGATTTCAAAACATACTCTACAGCTACAGCAATCAAAGCAGCCTCGTACTGGTTTAATGGTAGACACATAGAACAATGGAACAGAATTGAGATCCCAGAAACAAATCCATCTATCTATGGAAAACTGACCCTCAACAAGGGTGCTAAGTTCATTCAGTGGGGAAGGAACAGTGTCTTCAACAAGCAGTGCTGATAAAACTGGATTTCCTCTTGGAGAAGAATGAAATAGGACCCATATCTCACACCATATACAAAAACTAGTTCAAAACAGATCAAGGACCTAAAAGTTAAAGCTCACACAATAAAGTTTCTGGAAGAAAACCTAGGAGCAAAACCATGGAACTTAATATCCTTTAATAACAGATTCTCAAATACAAGAACAAATGCACGAGCAACAGAGGACAAAATAGGTAATTGGGACCTCACGGAAATGAAATACTTGTGCTCATCAAAAGCCTTTATCAAAAGAGTAAAAAGATAACCTACAGAATGGAAAAACATCTTTGGGAACCACATGTCCAATAAGGGTCTAATATCCAAAATATATATAAAATGCCTACAACTTAACAACAAAAAAGACCAATAACCCAATCAAAAATGACACTAGCAGAAATTTCTCCAAAGAGGTTATTCAAATGGCCAACAAACACATGAAACAATGCTCATCGTTGTTAGCCATTCAAAAAAACCAAACGAAACCCAGTGCCATCGAGTCGATTCCGACTCATAGCGACCCTATAGGACAGAGTAGAACTGCCCCGTAGAGTTTCCAAGGAGCACCTGGCAGATTTGAACTGCTGACCCTCGGGCTAGCAGCTGTAGCACTTAACCACTATGCCACCAGGGTTTCCTGTTAGCCATTACCCACTAAAACCCATAGAGATGCAAATCGAAACTATAATGAGATACCACCTTACTCCTACTAGAATGGAAAGAATCAAAAAAAAAAAAAAAGGGAAATAAGAGGTGTTGGTGAGGATGTGGGAAGATCAAATCAGAAATCTTCTCCACTGCTGGTGGAAATGTCAAATGGTAAAAGCATTGTGGAAAACAGTGTTGCAGTTCTCAAAAAACTAAAAATAGAACTATGATATAAGCCAGCAATCCCAACTCGAGGAATATACCAAGGGACTTGAAAGCAGTGACACAAAGAGACACATGTACAACAATGTTCATGGCAGCATTACTCACAATAACCAAAAAGTGGAAACAACTAAAATGCCCATTAATGGATGGAGGGATAAATAAAATGTGGTATATACATACAATGGAATACTACTCCATCATAAAGAAATGAAGTCCTGATACATGCTACAACATGGATGGAGCTTGAAGACATGCTGAGTGAAATAAGTCAATCACAGAAGGATGAATATTGTATGATACCACTTATATAAAAAGAAAAGAACAGGCAAACATACGAAGATCAAAGTTTATTAGCGGTTACCAGGGATGAAAGGGAAGGGGAAAGGAGTTATTGTTTATTGAGCACTGAGTTTTGTTTATGGTAATGGAAATATCACATTGATTAAGGGTAATAATTGCACAGCCAATTGGTATAATTGATGATAATAAGTTGTACTCCTGCACAAAGTTGAATTGGCAATTTGTGTGATATACACTTTTTTTTATACATACATATATTATTTTTAAAAATATTTTATTTTGTTTTAGGTGAAATTTTACATAGCAAATTAGGTTCTCATTTAATAATTTTTATACAACACGTACCATGGCATTGGTTACATTTTTCGTAATGTGTCAACATTCACTTTATTTCCATTCTTTTTGTTCTGTATCCATTAATCTAGCTTTCCTGATGCTCCTTAGCTTCTCATCTTTGTTTTAGGGTAAATGTTGACCATTTGGTCTCACATATTGATTATTCAAAGGAGCACAGTATTCATTGCTGACATCATTAATTTATAAGCTAACTTTTTATTTGGGTGAAAAGTGACTACCAGGAGTGGCTTCAGTGCCAAGTTCAAAAGGTATCTTAGGGCAATAGTCTCAGGGGTTCCCCTAGTATCTATCAGTCCAGTAAGTTTGGCCTTTTTTAGAAATTTGAGTTTTTTCTACATTTTTCTCCCATTCTATCAGGGACCTTCTATTGTGCCCCTGGTCAGAACAGTCAGTGGTAGTAGCTGGGCACCGTTTAGTTCTGATGAGGCCATGGTTCACATGGGCTATTAGGCCTGTGAACTAGTTTCTTCTTTAAGTCTTTGGTTTCCTGCATCTGACCATACAATATTTGTCCTTTTGTGATTGACTTATTTCACTCAGCATAAAGCCCTCCAGATTCATTCATGTTATAAGATGTTTTGCAGACTCCTCACTGTTTTCATGGTTGCATACTATTCCATTGTATGTGTATCACAATTTGCTTATCCATTCATCTGTTGGTGGGCACTTAGGTTGTTTCCATCTTTTTGCTATTGTGAAAAACGCTACAGTGGACATAGGTGTGCATATGCCTATTCATGTCACTGATCTTATATTTCTAGTATATATACCTAGGAGTGGGATTGCTGGGTAATAAAGTCTTTATATTTCTAGCTTTTTGAGGAAGCATCATACTGTTTTCCATACCGGTTGTACCATTTTACAATCCCACCAGCAATGTATAAGAGTTTTAATCCCTCCACAGCCTCACCAGCCTTTGCTGTTTTCTGTTCTATTTATTTATTTTTATCATTGCCACTTTTGCAGGCGTGAGAGGTATCTCATTATAGTTTTTGATTTGCATCTCTCTAATGGCTAATGATCACAAGCATCTTTTCATATATTTCTTGGTCATCTGAATGTCCTTTTAAGTGAAGTATCTCTTCATGTCTTTTGCCCATTTTTTGATTGGATTGTTTGCCTTTTTGTTGTTAAGTTGTTGAAGTTTTCTATATATTTTAAAGATTCTTTTCTTTCAACTGCCTTCTTGCCTACATGGTCTCTGCCAAGAAATCAGTGCTTAGTCTTAATTGTGCCTCTTGTAGGTGATATTTCATTTTCATGAGCTGCTCTCAGAATTCTTTCTTTGTCTTCAGTTTTGGAAAGTTTGTTTATGATATTTATTGATAACTTTCTTTTGGAGTCTACCATGTACAGGGTTCATTGAGTTTCTCGGATGGAAACATCTTGTCTTTCATGATATTAGGGAAGTTTTCTGTCAATAAATCTTCAAAAATTCTCTCTGTGCTTTTTTTGGTTGTTGTTGTTTTGGTTCTCCTCCTCTTCTGGAATTCCAGTTATGCATAAATTCTTTCTCTTGATAGTGTTCCACATAACTCTTAGGCTTTCTTCATTTTTTTTTTCCATTCTTTTTTTCTGATTTTTCCTCAGATTAGTATCAAGAGGTTTGTCTTCTATTTCACCAATTCTTTCTTCTATTGCTTCAAGTCTACTTCTATGTCCTTCCATTGTGTTATCTATTTCTGATGTTTTATTGTTAATCTTCTGAATTTCTAGTTGTTGTTTTCATATGGTTTCTAATTGTGTATTTATTTTGTCATTTTGATGTAATATATTCCTGAATTCTTCTAGAGTTTGTCTGCTTTCCTAGATCACTTTGAGGAACTTATTTATAAGTCTTTTGAAAAAATTATGGAAAGTTTCAGGAATTTGCATGTCACCCTTGCACAGGGGCCATGCTAATCTTCTCTGTATTGTTCCAGTATTAGTATATGCACTGCCAAAATAAGCACACAATACATAGTTTTACAACAAAGAAACTGCTTATATGCAACCAAACACCCATGGGATCTGGTTTCTTGGTCTGGAGGTTCAGGGTTGTGGTTTCATGGGACAATCCAGTTAATTGGGCTATATCATTTTTAGTGCTTCTGTTCTACCTCCTAGTTTGTGGCATAATGCCTAAGGTCTTAAAGAGCTTGCAAGTGACCACCCAAGGTACAACAATTGGTCTCTATTTGCTTGGAGCAAAAAAGGAAGAGAGTCAAGAATAAGAACAGGAAATGGAATGCATGTCTAATTGTCTCCATGAACAACTGCATCCTCTGTCACAAGACCAGAACTGGATGTTGCCTGGCTACCATTATTGAATATTTTGATCAAAGATTCTATAGAATAATTCTGATCAAAAAGGGGAAAAAGGCAGGACAGAATTTAAATTTCTTATGGAATTCAGACTTTCTGGAGCTATTGAGGCTTGATGAACCCCCAAAACTATTGCCCTGTGACAATCTTTAAACCTTAAACCAAAATATCTCCTCAAATCTTTTCTAAACCAAACAACAGCTTAGCTTCATTAGTAAAGAATGTCTTCCTTGAGCATTCTGCTCTTTTAAAGAACCACTTATATAGGATCAAAATGACAAGAACTCAAAAGACTGCATAGGAAACTTTGGGGGCAGTGAGTTTATGTTAATGCTGGGGAATAATTTGGAAAAGGAGGGTACTATTGGCTGGACAACTTGAGGAATGTAATCAATGTCACTGAATTATATATGTAGGAATTGCTGAATTGTTGTATGTTTTGCTGTATATATTTTCAACAATTTAAAAGAAAAAAAACCTACTTTGACACACATGGAGTTGTCAAGATTTGGAAGTGACTCAGTGGCAACTGGTTTTGCTCAGTTAGAATTCAGCATAAGATGCATACAACTCAATGCACGAAAGTGTGGAAATTGGACTTAAAGTTCCATGATAAACAGAAAGCCTGGAAGTTTTGAGGAAAGAAAGATGAAGAAGTAAAATTGGTAGGAAGTTTTGAAAGGATTTTAGAAAACTAATATAAAGTCAGGGTGCTGACTGCTAAAAATGAATAACAAACGGATAATTACACAGGAAATTTCCGTTACTTCTGCAGAACAGTGTTACTTGGTTGTAATACTCATCGGCTGAAACTATTACTAGTTTGACACCTTGGCTCATTAGTGCTCAGCTGTCAATGTCACCTATCTAGAACATTGGCAGGAATGAAGAAGTATGCAAAGGTTCCTGAGTGGTCAAATGTTCCACTATTAATGAGTAATGAAAATGATGCACTATGTGCTCCAACCTTAATGTGGAAGAGAGTTACCTGGAATAACTGTTGATAGCACAGAGACCACGTTCTGATACTCTTTTCAGCTGTGTGACCTTGGGTAAATTTCCTATCCTGTCCCTGCTTCGGTGTCTATAAAATGGAGATAATATTAATACTCACTACCGGCAGCATAAGGTTTAAATTATTTTAATATATGTGGAGGCTTAGAAGAGTGCCTAGCCCATATTAATTGCTAAATACATGTTAATTACTTATTATTATTAAATGCTGAATGGATGCTTATATCTACTGCTTTAAAAAACACAACCTTTTATTTTGAAATAATTTTAAATTTACAAAATATTTATTAAAAAATTATTAAAAATTCCCTATACTCTTCATCCTGCTTTCTCTAATGTTAACATCTCACATAACTATAGAAGAACTATTAAAACCAGGAAATTAACATTGATTCAACACTATTAACTAACCTAGAGACATTTTTCAAATTTTGCCAGTCATCCCATTAATGAATGGTCTTCTTTCTTGTCCAGGATCCCATACTGCATTGAGTTGTTGTATCTCCTTAGCTTCTTCCACTCTGGGACAGTTCCCCAGTCTTTTTTTGTCATGACCTTGACATGTTTGAAATGCATTGGCTAGTTATTTTGTAGAATATCTTTGTTTTAGTTTTCTGTTGCTGCCGTAACAAATGACCACAAACTCCATGGCTTAAAGTAACACAAATTTATTATCTTACAATTCCAGAGATCACAAGTTCAAAATTAGCTTTGCTATCATTGCTGGGTACCATCAAGTTGATTCCGACTCATAACGACCCCATGTGACAGAGTAGAACTGCCCCATAGGGTTTCCTAGGTTGTAATCTTTATGGGAACAGATTGTCAGGTCTTTCTTCCTCAGAGCCTCTGAGTGGGCCTGAACCACCAACTTTTCAGTTAGCAGCTGAGTACTTACATACCTATTGTGCAACCAGGGCTGGAGCCAGGATGGTTACATTCTTTCTGGAGACTCTAGGGGCAAGCTGCCTCTTATTGCCTTTTCCAGTTTCTAGAGGCCGTCTGCAGTCATTGGCTTATGGACCTCCATCCCTCCAACTTCAGAGATGCTCTGATCTCCTACCTCCCTCTTATAAGGACTGGTGATTATATCAGGCCCAGCGAGATAATCAGGTAAATCTTCTAATCTCAATATACTTACTTTAGTCACATCTGCAAAATCCCATTTTTCATGAAGGTAACATATTCATAGATTTTGGGGATTATGGCATGGACATCTCAGGATATTATGCTGCTCTGCTTTTTAAAAAAGAGACAAACAGGGCAGGTCTACAATCTCTTAATCCTCAGTTCTGAAATCAAAAAAGCTATAAAAATCCAAATATCCCCCCCGGTAAATTTGGTGCAAACTCACTTGGCTCAAAAACCTAACTTGAGCCAACAAAGGCTATTTATCATTTTTACTTATTTCACTTGGTGTGGGGGAGGGGGGATATTCAGATATTTTCCTGCAGAATTATTAATGTTTAATCATGAGGTGCTGTCCCCAACCCTGCTGGGGGGGGGGGGGAAGGGGTGTTATACAATGTACAGTTTTTGCACTGATTTACCTTTGAAAAATCTGGAAATTTCTAAAACACATACTGTCCGAAGGGTTTTATATATGAGATTATTAACCTATATACTGAAACACAATTTAAATAAAGATTCTCTTGTTGAATAAAAACTACAAGCTGCATTATGACACCCCCTCCCCATTATTGAGAATGTTGACTTGTCCACTTGAAAAATATAAAACAACAAAAAGAATACATACACAATGTTCAAATTGTAAGAACTAAGTGAATTGTGAATTGTTAAAACAACTTTTGTGACAGGTATCATTTTGACATCGAGGAAGTGATTTACCACCTCAAGGAAATGTACCAAAGTCTAAAAGCTATCATATATCTGTCATACTTTTTTCCAAGTAAAACCACCAAGTCACTAAAATATCCCTGAAAACTTTCTCAGTTTCAGAAAATATATCCAGAGATATATCATATACATCACTATTTCAAGTAACTCAATGGTTTCATTTGAAAAATGAAATTATAACATATAGTGTATCTTTCAGATATGTCATAATCCTGCTTTGTAAATTTTTAATGATACTGTATTTTTATACAAATAATGTATGCCTTCTATGTGTGTTTGTTTGCCAAGTGTGCCCTCAACCCATAAGTGCACTGTCTTAGCCATTTAGTGCTGCTGTAACAGAAACGCCGTAAGTGGATGGCTTTACAAATTTATTCTCTCACTGTCTAGTAGGCTAGAAGCCCAAATTCAGTGCACAAGCTAGAGGGGAAGGCTTTTTCTCTCTGTCGACTCTGGTGCAAGGTCTTTGTCATCAATCTTCCCCCGGTCTAGGAGCTTCTCAGGCACAGGGACCCCAGGTCTGAAGGAAGCGTTCTGCTTTCAGCCCTGCATTCTTGGTGGTGTAAGACCCCCATGTCTCTCTGCTCACTTATCTCTTTTATATTTCAAAATAAATTGGCTTAAGACAGAACTTAATCTTATAGATTGAGTCCTGCCTAATTAACTGCTGCTAGTTCCATCTCATTAACATCATAGAGAGAGAATATACAATACATACAAAAATCTCATCAGATGACAAAATGGTGGAAAATCACACAATGCTGAGAATCATGGCCTAGCCAAGTTGACAGATACTTCTGGGGGACACAATTCAATCCATGACATGCGCTTTGCTATTTTTTTTTTTATAACAATTCAAGTTACTTGCTTAAAAATACAGTAATGTTTTAATTGAATTTTTTATTTCAATCCATCTGATTGAACTCAGCAAATGTTGATCAAAATAAAAAAATTAAAATTAAACAATTTAACACTCATTCTAAGTTCATTTTTTAAATTTTCAAAGTTGTTAATACTTTCAATTTTATGAATCATAAAATACAACTTTGAAGAAGATTAACGGCAATTTTATAGAAAACATTAAAAATAAAGCATATTAAAACAACTCATTTTTGAGAAAATACCAATACCGTTATATTTTACATTTCCTGCCTCAGAATGAGAATCAGACATATTTCTCTAAGAAGCCCTGGTTTCTTTCAATAGAAATGGTATTGCAGGACCACATAGTTCCTATATTGGTCATTGTTTCTAGATTTTCAAGTGGAACTACAAAGTATCTATCAATTTATACACACACACACACATATATATACATACACACAAACAGCCCTGGTGGTGTAACGGTTAAGAGCTTGACTGCAACTGAAAAGTTGGCAGTTTGAACCCACCCACAGGCTTTGCAGGAGAAAGACCTGGCAGTATGATTCCATAAGGATTACAGCCTAAGAAATCCTATGGGGCAGTTCTACTCTGTTGCATGGGGTCACTATGAGTCAGGATCTACTTAACAGAATACAACAACAACAACACATACACAGGGAGAATGATACATATTTAAATATATCAAGAGGAATTTTATATTTATGTAGAGAGAGATATCTATTTCTCTAAAGACAGAATCCCTTAGGAATTTATACTAAAATTTTTAATTCAAATTCAGGATTACAGCTTCTCTTAACTTCTTGTACATTACATCTCACATGCTGAGAATCCCAGTTTGCAAGAGCATGAGGAATGATAGATTTATCCCATAAGGACTCATTTGTTTTATTCTACATTACAATCATCAGTAGTCTTAGAAGAAAAATACTAATGATACCACAACCAATTGTGATTACTGAAAAGAGTTCAATCTTTTTTTTTTGTCCAATAACTCTTCACTCATCTGCCATTATGTAAGCATTGTATTATGTCTGTATTGTTAGAACGTGCAGTCTTAGTTTTATAAGATTATACATACATATAAATCTTATATGTATGACTGCAATGACTAGACAGACATTGACAAGATTTTTATGTGTATATAAATAGTTATACACATAAAAATCTTGTCAATGTCTGTCTAGTCATTGCGGTTGACAAAGCTGCCTCAACCTCCGCACAGATGCCAACAACAGACAGATTTGATGGCTATTTGTCCTGCTCCTTTTGTATCTTAGAGCTTGAGGTGATAGCTTGTCACCTAGCCATTGTGAACACTGTCCGCAAGTTCTCGTTTTGTTATCTAGTTGCTTTCTTCCTTTCTATATGGGGATTCAGGAAGATCCCAAAGCTATACTACCACCATAGTCACTGTCTTCCCAATATTCTGTTCCAAGTGTTTCAATGTATTATTCTAGTTCATCTTCACAACGAACCTAGTAATCGTTTTTAATGCTGCCATTTTAAAAATATGAAAACATAGTCCTCAAAGATGATGAGTACTTGTATAAGATCAAATAGTCAATTGATGATGGAAAACAATTTGAGCTCACGTCTCTCTGACTTTATAGTCCATACTCTTAGCTCCTATGCTACAGTTCAATAATTTCATAAATATTTTCATAATATGATTATCAGAGAGACTAGGGTCTCGTGATTTCTAAATCATATAAGCTTTTCAAAGGAATATTTCAATGCACTATTCAGGTTGTAATAATTTTACCTGATAAGAAATAACTCTGTACATATAATTAAACATGCATACTAATTCCTTGCAGAATTTTAAAATAATCACCAAGGAAATTTCCACTGGATTATTTTTTAAAAACTCTTTCATGAATGCTGTATGCAACTGCTAAATGGACTGCTTTCAACAAGCCTTTACTAAATACTAACAATAGGCAGTATCATTTGCGGACAGAGCAAAAGACAAATGGTTGGAATGCCTAGGTTTCATTCCTGATTCTGTCATCAGCATACTGTGTGGCCTCCCGAAAGCCCATTTAGTCATATGATTATAGGCTCCTTCAACACTGACATTAATTCACTCCTGCAAAGTTAGTCCCTGGTATCTAATGTCCCTCAACATCATCTTGAGACAATAGTTGAAGCAAATACGATAAGAGGCGTATAATGGATTATGTATCGATGACATAAAGGGGGCAGGCACAATAAGGAATGGAAAATAAATTCTAAGCGAGTATGACAATGAAGGGATTGTTTCATTCCTTTCAAGAAAGGCAAAAGATGCATTTTTATTTTCATAGTCAAGAGTTTCAACAATAAATGAAACTTCCTGATTGTTTTAGTCAGAATCCAGGACACATTTTTATACATGAGCAACTTCCATGGAAAACACTCTTTTCAAGTTCAAAGTCACGGCTTTGCAACAAGAGTACAAAAGAAAACCCCAGGTTACTGGAAGGAACCAGTTTTAGGCAAATACATGTTGGGATATATTTTGCTCACTAAGAGGTGAGTATCAAATTAAGTGTTGGAGGCTAAGGGTAAAACTGCAGAGCAGTGACCGTGAACAGTGGGGATTTTCTTCCAGCTTTTTGGCTTCGAAGTCTTATATTTTCTTAGAACTGTTCTGCATATGTATAATGCGAATTAGGAAATCCATGCTCTGAAATCTTCTTCTTACTTTCAGAAATGTACTCCTTAAACTGTCTTCAGAAATAAATTTAGAATTATTATGTAATTTTTTATTACTAATATCTATCTATATACCAAAAGGAGACAAATTAATCCCTTTGACCTGAGTTCTTTCAAAGTGACCTAAAACCTTTATCACTGGGGTTCTTTCTATGTATACACAGGGAGGAAGCATGGGAAGAGGAGAAAGCCAAGAGGTGCAATGCTTTAGACAAAGGGTCCAGGAATCATTTGAACAATGCCCTGCAACTCAGTCTATCTGGTTAACTAGCCATCCTTGACTGTCTCTTTTCTTCATTGAGAGATGGAATTCCAGAGTGAATTCCATCTGATTGAATGGAAGTTCCAAAGAGTTTTTTATAAAATATGTGAGAGGAAAAAACAGTAATAGAATCATTTCACTTCATGAACAGGGCAAACCATGTTAATTCATTATAATTGGAGGCTAATTATGTGTGGATGACACAGAATAGCAGTAATTATTTTAGATCCAAATCACAGTGTCTTCAAGCTATGAGACAGTCAGGCAGAACATAACTTATACTAAGACTTCTAAATGGCTCATTCAGACAGGTCTGAGCTCCTCTTACACCACTTTTCAGAATCTAAACATTTAGAAGCTCTTAGGCTGAGGCTGAAGCATGGTGGGGACAGGGTGCGGGAAAAAGGCTCCCGACAAAAATAAATAAATCTATCCCATCCTTCTACAATCTATGATTTCTTCTGTTCATGTATTCCTTAATCTCATTTTGAAAATACTTGCATTTATATGAACATATTTTGCATAGACCTTAATACATAAACTTCATGCATTGTTGAAGTTTAACATTTTCTGGGTAGTGGTACAAAGGCATGAATCTCAACTTTAGCAATGTAATGTCATTAAACCCAGAACCAGCAAGTCGCATGGAAAAGAACAAGCAGAACCTGAGAGCATGGGACATAGGAGTGTAAATTTTGATACAAACTGGAACTTCGGTGGAATTTTGAACATTCAATCTGCTTTGAAAGCAGTTAGAAATGTATTATGAAGTTCCCAGAAGCTGAATGTTCAACAGAATGATAAAAGATGATAGAAGGTAGGAGAGGAAGAGCAAATCATTTTTCCTAGCATTTGTTGCTCTACTAAACTTATGATATAATATTTCCATAGGAGATAGACAACACTGTTTTTTACCTGTAAAGTAGCCTTCTTTCCATTGGGACACTAGCCCTTACCCGTGTTCCTTTGTAATTGTGGGACTGTCAATTATAAAATCTCATTGCACACAGGGTCAAGCATCTGGCTCAAACCTCAGCAACTCTGTGGTATCCCATCTTCCTCTGCACAGTGACTGGTCCAAGGGCTGGGCACATGGCTTAAGTAGGCAGAGCCCTTTCACAAATTTGATAGATATTGGGAGAGACAGGCCTTTCTTGCTTTTGGATTGCAAGCTATAAAAAACAAGTCTGGGCCTATAAAGATCTAGCCTAGGTCTTCCAGCCGAGACCTTCTTCCATGTGAGAGGATCTGGACCATCTCATAGATGGTCCAGAGCCTATAGATGTTGGAAGAGCTGTGATAACATCCTTTGAGCCTCTGAATCCAGACCTTCCTGAAGCCTGTTTAACCCCTGAACTTTCTCTCCTACCTAGTTTTATTTTTAGGGCAGGTGTTATGGATTGAATTGTGTTCCCCCAAAAGAAATGTGGCTTGGAGCAACAGAGGAATAACAGTCAGGATTGGGAGGAGGATACGGAATATGTGGCTAATTGCTTCCATGAACAACTGCCTCCTTTGCCATGAGACCAGAAGAATTGCATGTGCTCAGCTCACATCTCTGAGCATTTTGATCAAAGTCTCCATAGAAGAATCCTGATCAAAAGGGGAGATATTTTAAATTCTCATGGGCTCCAGACATTCTGGAGCCATGGAGGCTGAATGAACCCCTGAAAATATTGCCCTGAGATAATCTTTAAGCCTTAAACCAAAAATATCCCCTGAAGTCTTCTTAAAACTAAACAGTAGTTTAGCCTAACTAACAACAAATATCTGCCTTGAGCATTGTGCCTTTTCAAGGTGTGTCTATATGGGATCAAACTGACAACAACCTTGAAACATTAGATGGGAAACTTAGGTGGCAGTGAGTATATATGTTAATGGAGGAGAAACAACTCAGAAAAGGAGGGTGAGAATGGTTGCACAACTCAAAGAATGTAATCAATGCCACTGAATTATACATGTTGAAACAGTTGAATTGGTGTGTTTTGCTGTGTATATTCTCAACAACAACAACAAAATATATTACAAAAAAAAAAGAAATGTGTCCTCTGGAAAGAGGGGTTTTCAATTGTTATGTTAATGAGGTCCTACTAGCATTATAGGATGGGTCCTAAACCTAATTTCTTTTGAGTGGTGTCTTATAAAAGTAGCAGGATAGACATAGGACACACAGAGGGAAAAGACCATGTGAAGATCAACCTACAAGCCAAGGAACACCAAAGAACCAAGGAATGCCTCGGGCTAGCGACAAGGAGGAAGACTTCCATAGAGTGGGTGTCCTGACTTGGACTTCCAGCCTATAAAACTGTGAGACAATGAATTCTGTTTTTTAAAGCCACCCATTTGTGGTATTTTTATTTATTTATTTATGGTAGCACTAGTCAACTAAGACATGGGGCTAACTTGAGCTGATCTTTTGGTACATAACACGGAGTTTCAGCTAAATATGACATGGAAGGGTAAAACCACATTTTTCTGACGGTGTAATTAAAAACAGAGAAGACTGTAAAGCATAATCCATTAAGATGGGCAAATTAGTTTCATACATATTTGAGATGATTTGAGTGATTATTTGCCACTTACTGAACCATTAGTGGTAAATTTGCTTAGTTAAACTACATGGACTTGAAAGTAAATCAATAATAACAACAAATATATACATTGCCAAAATATTTGTATGAATTAATTTACCTGGGGTTTAGATCAGGGTTGAAAAACTTTTTTTCTGTAACGGACCAGATAATAAATATTTTTGATAATAAGTATTTGTGGGCCATATGGTCTCCATTACAACTACTCAACTCTGCTATTGTAGCTCAAAAGCATCCATAGATAATATGTAAACTAGTAATTATGACTGTGTTCCAATAAAACTTTATTTAAAATTACAGGTGGTGAACTGGATTTAGTTCATGGGCCATAGCTTGCCAACATCTGTGTTAGAAGATTGGATCTGAAGTTTTTCAATTTACTTCATCATAAATTACTGGAATAGCTACACTATACTAGGTGACATTTTTAAATCTATAAAAGTTCCAGACCAGTACATGAAAAATTTCCTGACCTTAAGGAGTTTGCAATATGATAGGAAAATGAGGCCAGTTTATCTCTAAATAATTACTCAAACCAAATATCGACTACCTTAAAAACAAAATAAAACAGAATTATATCAAGCCCAGAGGTGAAAGTTAAATCTACCAGGAGCATTTTTCCACCAGTGGCCTAGAAGGATAGGTAGAATTATTCACCCCGGATGGCGCTTAATCCCATGTTATCCTATGTTGCTACGTGGCAGGGAGAAGGGCATAATGATTGCATTCCTTAACTCCTTCCTTGCCTTCAAATAAGGGACCCTGGTGACACAGTGGTTAAACACTCAGCTACTAAACAAAAGGTAGAAGGTCTAAACCCACCAGCCACTCCAAAGGAGAAAGATGTGGCAATCTGCTTCTGTAAAGGTTACAGTCTTGGAAGCCCTGTGGGGTAGTTCTATTCGGCCCTGTCAGGTTGTTATACATTGGAATCAACTTGATGCAATGAGTTTTGCCTTCAGAGGTGGACTCTTTGCCCTGCTCAGCTCCAGAAACCTTTGTGTTCATCTAATTTAATGGTGGAAATGTGGAATTAAAGAAGCTGGGGCTAGAATTAAAGTGGCAGTACATATCATGGCTCTTCAAAAGGAAGGGTGTGGATATATACACATAAAAAAACATTTGTTACATAATATATATTTTAAATTTCCCTGTACTTCCATTTCCTGTTCTGGACTGGAAAATTTTAATGAACATCCATATTTCTGTTGCTTTTGAGGTGGCCAATATGCAAAAACAGGCATTCAAATGGGAGGATGAAGGCCTAGGTTAAATGGATTTTAAATATACAAATGACATTGGATTTTCAGTTATAAGAGTCTTTGGAAAGCATAACTAGTTTGGCCATTTTCAAACTGTATTCTTCAGAATCTTTGGGACCAAGGCAGGACATCAGCAAGTAAAAGTAGGGTGGAGAAATAAGAAGGTGGTAATTCGGAGTGGATTCTGGGACTCCCGCCATCAGTTCAACCAGAGCTAATGGATTTTGCTTTATTTATTTTTTTTATACTAGGTCTTCTGGCAAGATAATTGAAAAGAAAGGCACTAAGTCTTAAAAAGAAATGTTTCAGCTCTATCAAGTTGAACAAGAGGTATCACTTAGGTTGAGTCAAACCTGGGACTAGATCTCACAACATTTTAACTATCCATGATTGCTCTTTCATGTGCATCTATGGTTTCTCTCTCAAGTTAGAAGGTGAGTTGCCTGAAGAGGTGTATGGAATTAAACTGAGTTTAAATGATCAGCTCTGGACTCCTCTGTAATGTTTAATACTATAATCACTTCTATGGACAAAGTGCTATGTTTCTTGTGTGTTTGCCTAGAGTAAATGGCTATACACATATTTGTTGGATTAAATGGGGGTGCTTGTGCCTCCATGCCTAGAAACTTAAGTGTAAAATTCGACCCCTCTATTGGATCAATCGGAAACCCTGGTGGTGTAGTGTTTAAGAGCTATGGCTGCTAACCAAAATGTCGGCAGTTTGAATCCACCAGGAGCTCCTTGGAAACTCTACGGGGCAGTTCTACTCTATCCTGTGAGGTCCCTTTGAGTCGGAATTGACTCAACAGCAATGGATCTAGTTTGGTTTTTTGTTTCATCAAAAGGTCTCAGAAGCACTACTGGCCATTTCAGAAGAGAACCACTTTTTCCTTCTTTACTGGAGTTCTGAGTTTAGGGACATCTGATGCCAAATGGGTCTGGCCAGTCTCTCAGGACATGTCTGATTTTATTCTTTCACATGATGTCTTGCTTTTCTCTTCTATCACAATTTCATCCTGTCTTGTAGAGCCAATCTAAGTACCTCGTTTAAGCTTATCCCCTCTTCAGCATTTGCTATTCTAAGTTTTTCCATCTTAAGAGAACCGCTGACTGCCTTGCATTGGTTATTTCCGATTGGAAATCTCTCTTTAAACCATAATGGTTTTTGGTAACCTTTTCTGATTCAGCGGAAATTAAATATATCTACTCAATGGGTGATATCATTTATTTCTCTGGTCAGTTTGTCAGATACTTCATTACTTACCATTATAAAGAAACAAAGGATGACCCCTGTATTCATCAACAGGAATGCTGCAACAGCTATTAAGAAAAAGATGGATTAGAAAAGAGTAGCTTTGGTAAGAGGAATGGAAATAGGAGGAACAATCGAATATGGCCAGTCTGAAGCTCTTGTTCCCAGGACACATTTTCAGAGATAAGACCTTTATGTTCAGTGACTTTGTTCTTCCTGCCGTATTTTATCTACTGTTCCACTAAACAGCTGTCCTCAGACAAATGTCCACCAATACCAGTAATCCAAAATCATTTGATAATCTGTTGAGGTCTGGTGAATAACAATCCCAACAATGATAGTAACAGTTAACAACATTAACGACCAATATTTCAAGAGGTTTACTCTATCCTAGGAGCCTTGGTGGCACAGTGGTTAAGGGCTTGGCTGCTAGCCAAAACGTTGGCTGTTCGAATCCTCCCAAAGGTTTTGTGGGAGAAAAGACCTGGCAATCAGTTCCCATAAAGAATACAGCCTGGAAAACCCTATGGGGCAGTTCTACTCTGTCACATGGAGTCACTGTGAGTTGGAATTGACTTGATAGCACCTAACAAAAACACTGTGTTCCAAGCACAGTTCTACACACTTCAAATTCAATATCTACTGGGGGTCTAGGGACAGAAAAGAGTCAGAAGCCACCATTTCTCCTCAAGCCTGCCATTGTGGAGAAGAGACACAAATAAAAGAAGATAGAGTGATTTCTATGACAAAATGTTTCAGAGATCTTAGAAAACACAACACAGAGAAAGGAGAATTTTATATTAGCCTCTATGAAGTTACTGGCAAACTTGAAAAAGATGGCCACGCTGACGAACAGAAATATAATATCATAAAACAGACAAAGACATATCATTCCCTGTATTCTCTTCAAAATATCAGCTTTCTGATCAATCAACAATTTAATCAAGCATTTTTTCTCTTTAAGTTTTACATATTTTGTGTAACTACTCAAAATCGTCTGCATGATGTATTAACCATAAAACATTTACTGAATTAAGGGTAGGTTAGGACAGCCCCAGATTAAAAGATACAGACCTTTAAGTAAGGGAATTAAATATGTATTCTTACTATTTTTGATGACTTTTATAAGCCATCTTTCTTACCTAAAAATAGGACAACTTATTTTAAGGACAAAATTCTTTCATGGACATCCATTTGTGGTTATACCATTTAAAACTTCAAATTATAGCTAGAAACATAAAAGTTTTAAAATTTCACTAAAAGATAAATTATTTTAAATAATTTTCTTTCTTTCTTTCTTTTTTTTACATAAATATTTAGTTGCTGGTATAAAGGCTAAAGTATCAGAAGCCAGGGGAAAGGAAGCTGTAACAGTTATAAAGGTAACAATAGGCTCAAAATATAAAAAGGACCAATTCAGCTGGTTTAAAAAAAGAAAAGCAAGCACAATAGCACAACAGTAAGCTCCCGTATTATATAATTACAGGTTTTGTATACAAGTGCAGACAAGCAGACAGAATAAAAACCTCCTCTAGGAAATCCAAAAAACTTGGCAGGTCTGGCCAGGTAGGATGTGATGCTGGTACCAACAATGAAAAGAAATAGACTGCAACTAGATTTTAGCCCAAGTCTGAATTTGGCTTCTCTTTGCTAAACAACAGTTTGCTGCAAAACTGTGGGAAACAAAGGGAAAATGGAAAGTGCTAGAGAATAAGGCATTGAGCTTAGGTAACTAAAAAGAGATGTTGTCAGTCATAGGCTTTGCCAGGCAAGGTTCTTGCCTTCACTTGTGAGGACAACTCACTTGAGATCTTTCAAGAACTTCAGAAGTCAGGAATTATGTACACAAAACTCTTCATCGGAAGGCAAAGTAGGAGACAAATAAAACAGTGTTTAGCACATGAAGCTGCGGTGAACGTGCACCATCCACAAATGTGCCTTATCCTCAAAGAAGCTCAGGTTCGGGGGGATGGAGACTGATGAACCTAGACCCTGGAAATGCACGGACAACTTGCTTGTTTTCCTAGCGCTCCTAACTTTCTACCCATTTGCTTTCTACTCTGCGCTTACTTATTATGTAAAACTGTTGCCATTGAGTTGACTCTGACTAATGGGGGCCCTACGTATGGCAGAGCAGATTAGTGTTTCATAATTGAGAGGAAGCCATTCTTCCTGGAGAGCAAATGGAAGTGTTGACAGACTCACTTCATGTGGCCAAGAAAGAACTTGTTCTAATGAAAGAAAATGAGTAAACGCAGATGCCAACCAACCTTGTTTTTCATAGAGCCAGAGGTCTAGCACATGAGGCTAAGGGAATTCAAAGGTGCAACCTTGTCAACTGTGGCCTTTTCATGGCCCAATGTGTGTCAGAGTAGAACTGTTTTCAACAGACAATTTTTCAGAAGTATGTTGCGGGGACTTTCTTCTGAGATACCTCTGGGTTGACTCAAACCTCTAACATTTTGGGTTGCAGCTGAGCTTGTTACACATTTACATCACCCAGGGACTCTACTTAATATGTAAACCCAGTGCCGAAGAGTCGATTCTGACTCATAGCGATCCTATAGGACAGAGTAGAACTGCCCCATTGAGTTTCCAAGAACTCAAAAAATAGAGTATTTGGGAGACATGGAAAGAAGAGGAGGAGCCTGGTTGTGCAGTGGTTAAGCACTCTGCTGCTAATCAAAAAGTCAGCAGTTCGAACCCACCAGCCACTCCATGGGAGAAGATGTGGCAGTCTGCTTCCATAAAGGTTTACAGCTTTGGAGACCATATGGGGCAGTTCTCCTCTGTTCCATAGGGTTGCTATGAGTCGAAATTGACTTGATAGAAATGGGTTTGGCGCTTGGACAGAAGAGGCAAATGAATGATGATAGCACTGCCACTGAGAAAGGCCTTAACACTAGACAGAGGGTGGAACAATTAACAGTGTTTTCCTAGGAGATACAGCAGATGCTGTCATTGCTTTGCCCATAGTACCTTGTCCATTTACCATTTGTCCATGGTGGTTTGACTTCTACCTGCCAACACCAGTATCTCTTTTGCTGATGGTTTTCATTAGCTGCTAGATCTTGCTATTCCTGGGTATGCAGCAAACCAGAGTGCCAGGGAATTAAAACCCCTCAGAATAGATGTAAATCAATGACTGATAGGAACTGGTGTACAAATACCCCAGCTCCTCACTTCTTGGATGGGATAACCGTGAGACATGTGTTTTACAACACTTCTAAGAGTTCCCTGGTCAGATTGTGCTATCATTACTATGTTAGAACTTACTTGGTAACATTCCTTGTTGGCTGCTTTCTTTCCCTGTCTCACTTCCCTACCTCCATACCAGTGTTCCCTGAGGTCATCTTCCAATGAAACTACCTACACTTGAATACTTGACTTAGAGTAGTGCTTCTGTTCCTCCAGGGCGTATTTGGTAATGCCTAGAGTCATTTGTAATTGTCACATCTTGGGGTGCAACTAGTGGGTAGAGAACAGGGATGCTGCTTAGCATCTTTCCATGCTCAGGACAGCCCCCCAGAAGACATCATTATTGAGCCCAAAATGCCAGTAGTGCTGAGGTTGAGAAACCCTGACCTCCAATCTATTTCTGGGAAACTCAACTAGGGCTCAAACTGGAGAGAGAAAGGAAGATGATGTCGAACTAGAAAGAAGTCCTGGAATCACAGTTGTTACAAGTCTGCAAACAAATAAACACAAAACTTAGATACTTGCAAATGAAGTGTACGTGGATAATAGGGAACCAAGCTTATTATGTCAACTTAGAGGTATCTAACCCCAACAGGATGGAGTAGAACTGCCCCATAGAGTTTCCGAGGAGCGCCTGGCGGATTCGAACTGCTGACCCTTTGGTTAGCAGCCACATCACTTAACCACTATGTCACCAGGGGTTCCTTAGAGGTATCTAGGGGAAAATTTTTCCCTTTATATTCCATGTGTCAAAAAATGGAAAGAAAATCATGTGTGACAATCTTCACAAACAGAACTCAGGGTTAAAGAAAGGCCTAGTTAAATGGTTGTTAGTAGACAGAGGTTCTTCCTGGGTGTTCCATTACTGTCACTAATGTGGTAAGTGACTTGTACACAGGCCCCTGCCTCACAGTCCATGGGATTCAAACGCATATATCAGCAAAAGGGCCGATTATTTAAAATCATTGAACTTTGGGGAAGATCCTCAAAAGGGTAGGTTTGCCAAGATTGCATTTGTGAATTCCCTTGGCCTCATGTGCTGGACCTCTGTCTCTATGAAAAACAAGGTTGGTTGGCATCTGCGTTCACTCATTTTCCTTCATTAGACTTGAGTTCTTTCTTGGCCACATTAAGAAGTGAGCCTTTCAACACCTCCATCTGCTCTACAGGAAGGACAGTCACTCCCTCTCAGTTTGCCTTCCCAGGAAACCTCTCCTCAATGTTACCTGTGGAGTCTCTTGTTTCTCCTGGGAGACGCCATTTTCTTCCATTATCTGGATTGTTCGAGTTCTCTAAGAGTGTGAATTTCACAGGCTCTGTATGGTGTTACAATATCTGTTCCTCACTGTCTGCATGTTGTTCATTTTCAGACAATCCAATCGCAGAGCTTGCCTTGGCGTCTTTGATACTAGGGTTGATCCAGGGCAAAAAGCAGGGCCAGCAGTTGGTGAGAAAATATGTGAGAGTCAAGAAGCAGCCTCTGAGAAAATGTTTCTGGCTGGTTTGCTGATGCTTGGATTGATGTGATGCAGAGATATTCTTCAAGAGTTTTCATTATTAATGTGCCTAATTCTATGGCTTCTATGTAGGAAGTAGGTTCTTCTACAGAGTGGGATCCTCTGAAGGTTCACGGGGGTAGGATCCGTGGTGGCTCAGCCTTCTGCCCCACAAAATATGTTGACTACAAAGTTTGCTGATTAAAGCTTCTATTGTGCCGCCGATAATGCCAGACACTATTCTGGGACTGTAACAAAAGCCCCTATGCCACCTGGTCCTAGCCCAACATGAGAATAGCACAAAAGAGTATCAGAACCTGTAGTTTTATGGATAACATTTGAAAAAAAAACAAGTATGAGAGGGAAACAGTCAAACATTTTATATTTAGCCCTGAAAACTGTGAGCAGAGCCCCTTGCATTGAATATAAATTGAGCTAAATTCTAGTGTTATCTGGGCTATGAATTATGACCCTGGGAAAGTTACATAATTCCATGGCACTTTAGTTTCCTTAACTGTAAAAGAAGAGAGTGGGGCTAGACCGGGTCCAAGCATCCTCCAGCTGAAGTGCTCCATGATATCTCAGCAGAGATGGGCACATCAGGCTTCAGATCATATTGATTTCACAGTATTGGTTAGCCCACCACACTTTGATTGCAAAAGCACTGCTGATAGAAACAAAAACAGGAAAGAGATCCTTTTACACACATTCATTTACCAGCTACCTAAAAAAAAAAAAATTTTTTTTTTTTTTTTTTTTGAGTTGGCCCCTGATTCATGGTGACCAGATGGGTTGTGAATCAGACTGTTGTAATCCAAAGGGTTTTCCGTGGCTGATTTTCAGAAGTGGAGAGCCAGGCCTTTCTTCCTAGCCTGTTTCAGTCTGATGAACCCTGTTTAGCGTCCCAGCAACACACAAGCCTCCACTGACAGATGGCTGGTGACTATACATGCAGTGCATTGGCAAGAAATTGATCCCAGCTCTCCTGTGTGAGGAGCCCTGGCAGCATAGTGGTTAAGAACTCAGGCTGCTAACCAAAAGGTCAGCAGTTCGAATCCACCAGCCACTCCTTGAAAAACCCAATGGGGCAGTTCTACTCTGTCTTATAGGGTTACTATGAGTTAGAATTGACTCAAAGCCAACAGGGTTGTTTTTTTCGGTTTTCTCTGCATGAAAGGAGAGAATTTTACCACTGAACCACTACAGCCCTCATGCAGAGGCTTTGTACAATCTTTTGGGATTGAATCAATGAGTACTTTGCGGAAAACATATTAGATAAACAGTTTATCTGGTAAAATATACTGAAATGTATGAAGAAAATGATCTGCATGACTTGGTATGGGAGACAGAGTTTTTAGGAGGTATTTTCTCTCATGAGCTGCTCTACCTTTACCACCCATCCACCACACTCTGAGATCAAGAGAACAGAAAGTATGACTTATGACCATAAACTGTTGTACATGAAAACGTTAAGGTGGGCTCCTTACCAAAGCATACCCTGTGACAAGGAGCTGGGTGCAGGCAGTTTATTTTGGAGGTGATCCCAGGAAGCAGAAGATTTGCAGTGAAGAAGGCGATACAGGCAAGTGAGAACAGCCAAAAGGGAATACTAATAAATTAGTTATCACCGTAGGAAACTAGGACTCAATTCTAATGAGAATATTCTGAGGAATTGCCTAAGAATGCTCTCCAGTGTTGATGCCCTGGAGGACAGGATGCCTTGGGCACTTATCTACTGATTTCCATTCCCCTTTGGCTGAAGGTTGTTCCAGGGAGCATCAACTCACCTGCACCTCTGAGTTCTACCTACCTTGTTCTACCTGCCGCTCTTTCACAGATTCAGAGAAAGCAAAATGGGGAGAACTTCAGCACAAGCTTCATGTGGGACATTTGCAAGGAAAGGAAGCTGTCTACCACAGCTGCCTTGAAATCGTGTGGGCCAAGGGAACATGGGACAATATACCACAAGGGACACATGTATTTTAATCAGATATAGTAAATTCACATCATAATTCAGCTAATGGCACAGAAACGTGTGCTAAAAACATTTTTAAGAACTATTTATTATGGTAGTTAAGACAGTGAGGAGAAAAAACAAGGTCTCTAATACCGAATTAGAAATATCTCTCAAGGAAGTGAGCTTGGAGAAGAGAGGTGGATGGTCCCCACAGATGGACTGGGGTCCCCACCTACGTGTTATGTCCAATAGCCGGGAGCATCGATGCAAGCGTCTGGCATTCTCTTTTCACATCATGAGTACAGTAGTATTAAGAGAGCAGAAGAAGAGTGAACCAGCACCACACAGCTGATGACTTACCCTTTTACCACTTTTGTCCAGCTCCATATATTTTCCCCTCTAGATTTATGAAACTTGAAAAGAAGGAGGAACAACAACATCACTTAGAAAAGACAGAAACCCACTCTTTATACATTTTTATTTAGCCTTGGCCAAGCCTGTCTGCTGAAGAAGAAACTTAGGGAGCCCTGATTTGGACTCTGATATTCCCACTCTTAAACTTCCCACTCTTCCAAACTTCCAGAGGGTGACTTAGGGATGTCATTTTATCAAGTTAAAAAAAAAAAAAAGACTCATAACTTCATTGGGTAATCATAATTCGAAGAATAGAGTCCCACTAGAGCTAGGATTAAACAGAGGGACATTTGTTTTACTGATACAAAACAGAAATGCATAACCGGTTGCTAACAAGTTGATTCTGACTCATAGCAACTCTACAGGACAGAGTAGAACTGCCCCATTATGAGAGCAGACTGCCATATAGGAAGAACAGCTGGTAGGTTTGAATTACTCATCTTCTGGTTAGGGGCTGAATGCCTAATCACTGTGCCACCAGGGACCCTTAAGGACATGCATATTGTTGTTGTTAAATGCCATTGAGTGGGTTCCCACTCATAGCCACACTATGTACAACTGAACAAAACACTACCTGGCCTTGAGCCATCGTCACAATCTTTGCAAAGTTTGAGTCCATTATTGTAGCCATTGTATCAATTCACCTCGTAGAGTGTCTTCCTCTTTTTTGCTGACCTTCTACCTTACCAAGTATGATGTCCTTCTCCAGGGACGGGCCCTCCTGATAACATGTCTGAAGTACATGAGACAAAGTCTTGCCATCCTTGCTTCCAAGGAGCACTCTGGCTGTACTTCATCAAAGACAGACTTGTTTGTTCTTCTGGTTGTTGTTGCTGTTAGGTGCTGTCGAGTCAGTTCCGATTCATAGCGACCCTATGCACTGCCCGGTCCTGTGCCACCCTTACAATCATTGTTATGCTTGAGCTCATTGTTGCAGCCACTGTGTCAATACATCTTGTTGACGGTCTTCCTCGTTTCCGCTGACCCTGTACTCTGCTAAGCATGATGTCTTTCTCCAGGGACTGATCCCTCCTGACAACATGTCCAAAGTATGTAAGAAGCAGTCTCGCCATCCTTGCCTCTAAGGAGCATTCTGGCTGCACTTCTTCCATGATAGATTTGTTCGTTCTTTTGGCAGTCCATAGTATGCTCAATATTCTTCGCCAACACCACAATTCAAAGGTGTTAACTCTTCTTCAGTCTTCCTTATTTATTGTCCAGCTTTCACATGCATACGATGTGATTGAAAATACCATGGCTTGGGTCAGGTGCACCTTAGTCTTCAGGGTGACATCTTTGCTCTTCAACACGTTGAAGAGGTCCTTTGCAGCACATTTACCCAATGCAATCTGTCCTTTGATTTCTTGACTGCTGCTTCCACGGCTGTTGATTGTGGATCCAAGTCAAATGAAATCCTTGACAACTTCAATCTTTTCTCCGTTTGTCATGACGTTGCTCCTTGGTCCAGTTGTGAGGATTTTTGTTTTCTTTACGTTGAGGTGTAATCCATACTGAAGGCTGTGGTCTTTGATCTTCAATAGTAAGTGCTTCAAGTCCTCTTCACTTTCAGCAAGCAAGGTTGTATCACCTGCATAACACAGGTTGTTAATGAGTCTTCCTCCAATCCTGATGCCCCGTTCTTCTTCATATAGTCCACTTCTCATATTATCTGCTCAGCATACAGTTTAGTCTACTATGCCGGGAATGACAACTTGAAGAGGAATGGTGTTGCATTCATCGTCAAAAAGAATATTTATGTTAATGTGGAAGGAACAACTCAGAAAAGGAGGGTAAGAATGGTTCACAGCTTGAAGAATGTAATCAATGTCATTAAATGGTACATGTAGAAACTGATGAATTGGTTGTGTGTGTTTTGCTGTTTATGTTTTCAACAATAAGAACAAAATAAACAGAATTTTAAAAAAAGTTACATATCTGGTGCTTCCGTAATAAATCACTAAATAGTGAAGAATAAATTAATTTTCTAGACCCCTCTAGTTTCTTCACTAATGTATTTTAAATAAATTTAAGTAGCATTAACTAATATGAATCCATAATCCACCATTTACCTTGGGACTTTGAGTAAGTAAGATAATCTTTTTGGGTTTCAGTTCTCTCTTCCACAAGTGGCAATAATAACAACCTTAACCAGTAGCTGTCAAGTTGATTTCAACTTGTGGTGATCCCGTATGTATCAGAATAGAACTGTACCTTATAAGGTTTTCGGTGGCTGATTTTTCAAAAATAGATCGCTGGGCCTTTCTTTCGAGGAGCCTCTGAGGGTGGATTGGAACCCCTACCTTTCAGTTAGCAGCCTAGTACTTACCCATTTGTACCACCCAGGCATAGCAGTAATAATACCCATTACCAGGTCAGGGGTTGGCAAATTATGACCCGCAGGCCATACCTAGCCTGCAGCTTGTAAGTGAAGCCTTACTGGAATGCAGCGTTACCTGTTTGTTTGCATTGTAAAGCTACAGTGGCAGAGTAGAGCATTTGGGACAAGTATCACCCGCTCAGTAACCCACTGATGTCGAGTCAATTCCCACTCCTAGCGACCCCATCAGACAGAGTAGAACTGCCCCGTAGAATTTCCAAGGCTATAAATCCTTACGGAAGTAGACTACCACATCTTTCTCCTGAGGAGCTACTAGTGAGTTCAAACCCCTGACCTTTTGGTTAGCAGCTGAGTGCCTTAACCACTGTGTCACCAGGGCTCACTTGTGTCCTGTAAAGCCTAAAATATTTATTGTCTTTCCCTTTACAAAATGAGTTTGCTGACCCTTGGCCTAGGGTATTATGAAGATTAACTGTGACTGTCCTCCCAAAGCCCACAGCCTGGAGATCAAACATTAGTTCAATGCACATTAAATTCCTTTTGCCGCACTTAGGACATAGTCAGGGCTCTAGGACCATACACCTTTGGAAAAAATTTTAAAAAGTAGCCTACAAGTTCAACATCAAGCAAATGGTTTTTATGCATTTAATATACTCTTGAAATCTTCACAGGTTCTTAGTTAATCTGTTAAATGCAGCAGTGTGTTCATAACTTAATTTGTGTATTTTAGCCATTTACCTTAATGCAAGTAATTGGCAGGTACCACACTGATACACAAAGGTAGTTAATGCTATGCACACACACACAAAAAGCATGTTTAGTTCTTTATTATTTCTGCTAAATAATATAATTCACAAATCACAGAACCGAAGGGCCTGAAAAGATCTGTGAAGGTGGATTCATTCATCCCTCAGCTTCTGGGCAGCACTTTACATCAATTATCCTGCAAAAATCGTTGTACTTTATTCACTAAAATCACCAGATAATGAGATTCCACAGGATCCCCTGGTAATATGTGGCAGGGCCTTACATTTCTTTTACTGGGGCATTTTCCCTAAATGGAACCCAAATTCTCCCTGCTGTGAGGTCTTTTCATCTTTTTCTCAAAGGTCCTAGCAGCTGCACCTGAGTATGCATTTCATAAAGCCACTGAAATGCACTGGCTCTTTCCCTTCGTCTGTATGAAGGAGGACAATGGCCAAACAACCTTCATGCTGCCCCGAATCTTGAAGGTCATTCCCCTACAGTCAGGATCATGTCTGAGCAGAGAGAAAGTCAAAACCATTATCAGTAGCCCGTGCTCTAGAGGTGAGGTGGTGAGGCTTCTGGGACAAAAGAACATATTTTTAGAGATTGTATTTGCATTCCTCTGTCTTGTACATGGGAATCCTTGGGCGGTGCAAATGGCTAATGTGCTTGGCTGCTAAGGGAAAGGTTAGGAGTTTGAATCCACTCAGAGGAACCTTGGAAGAAAGGCCTAAAGATCTACTTCTGAAAAACCAGTCATTGAAAACCCTGTGGAACACGGATCTACTCTGACACACATGGGGTCACCATGAAGTGGAAGTGATCTCATGGCAACTGGTTTAGTTATGTCATCTTGTACATGTGGGCCACTGTCTTTTTTTAAAAAACTACACTGTAGGAGGAAACCTGATAGTGTAGTCATTAGCAGCTACAGCTAACTAAAAGTTGGCAGTTGGAATCCACCAGGCACTCCTTGGAAACCCTGTGGGGCAGTTCTACTCTGTCCTATAGGATTACTATGAGTTGGAATCAACTCGATGGCAACAGGGATACTACAGGAAGGTTGTCTTTGTTACAGTATTACAAACAATATCACCTTCTACTCTGAAAGAGAGCCATCTCTTTGGAATGTCCTGTAAGATTTTTTTCTTTAAAAATTTTTAACACATTTTCCTGAGCCTATACCCTTGGTGGAAACCCTGGTGGCACCTTGGTTAAGAGTTCAGCTGCTAACCAAAAGGTCAGCGGTTCAAATCTACCAGGAACTCCTTGGAAACTCTATGGGACAGTTCTACTCTGTCCTATAGGGTCACTATGAGTTGGAATCAACTCACTGGCAATGGGTTTTAGATATCTTTGATAGATGAAGAACTCTTGTATGTCATGACATTTTAAAATGGTGAGAAAAATTAAGATTCTTATCAAATAGGAAGTTTACTTTCCAGAAAACACTCTCCAAGAAGGCACTAACTATAAAGGTAGTCCAAATGCACTTACATGAAAACCTTGTTGTTCAAAGCAAAATCATGTTAGTGAACATGTGTTTATTACCATATTTCTCTATTTTCCCAGAAAAAAGAAATGATTTCTTTTAAAAAGGTATGAAAACACATATTCATTATTTGAGACTCTTCTCCTTTGAAAGATAATTTCACATAGGTTTGATCCCTGGTGGCAAAGTGGTTAAGAGCAACAGCTTCTAACCAAAAGGTCTGCAGTTTGAACCCTTCAGCCACTCCTTGGAAACTCTATGGGACAGTTCTACTCTGTCCTATAGGGTCTCCATGAGTCGGAATCAACTTGACAGCAACAAGTTTACATGGGGTCTCCATGAGTTGGAAATAACTTGATGGTGATGGGTTTTAAGATACAGTGTTTGACAATGGAATACTACGCATTGATAAAGAACAGGGATGAATCTGTGAAACATTTCATAATATGGAGGAACCTGGAAGACATTATGCTGAGTGAAATTAGTCAGTGGCAAAAGGACAAATATTGTATGACCACTATTATAAGATCTTGAGAAATAGTTTAAACTGAGAAGAATACATTCTTTTGTGGTTATGAAAGGGGGAGGGAGAGGGGAGAGAGGTATTTACTAATTAGCTAGCAGGTAAGAACTATTTTAGGTGAAGGGAAGGACAACACTCAAGACAGGGGAGGTCAGCACAACTGGACTAAACCAAAAGCAAAGAAGTTTCCTGAATAAACTGAACACTTCGAAGGTCAGCAAAGCAGGGGCAGGGGTTTGGGGATCTGTAAGTCAATTGGCAAAATAAAATCTATTAAGAAAACATTCTGCATCCCACTTTGAAGAGCGGCATTTGGGGTCTTAAAGGCTAGCAAGTGGCTACCTAAGATGCATCAGTAAGTCTCAACCCACCGGGTCAAAGGAGAATGAAGAACACCAAGCACACAAGGTAATTACGAGCCCAAGAGACAGAAAGGGCTACATGAACCAGAGACTACATCATCCTGAGACCAGAAGAACTAGATGGTGCCCAGTCACAACTGGTAACTGCCCTGACAGGGAGCACAACAGAGAACCCCTGAGGGAGCAGGAGAACAGTAGGATGCAGACCCCAGATTCTCATAAAAAGACCAGACTTAATGGTCTGACTGAGACTTGAAGGACCCAGGCGGTCATGGTCCCCCTTCTGTTGGCACAGGACAGGAACCATTCCCGAAGCCAACTCTTCTGACATGGATTGGACTGGACAATGGGTTGGAGAGAGATGCTGATGAGGAGTGGGCTATATGCATCAGGTGGACACTTGAGACTATGTTGGTATCTCCTGTCTGGAGGGTAGATGGGAGGGTAGAGGGGGTTAGAAGCTGACAAAATGGTCATGAAAATAAGGACTGGAAGGAGGGAGCGGGCTGTCTCATTGGGGGGAGAATAATTGGCATTATGTAGTAAGGTGTATATAAGTTTTTATGTGAGAGACTGACTTGATTAGTAAACTTTCGCTTAAAGCACAATAAAAATTATTAAAAAAAAAAAGATATAGCGTTTCTGGGTTTGAGGATTTGAAATGTAGTCCTCAGACTAAGCTATAGGACAAATTTACCTGCCATCTCTTGCTCATCTCTTTGTCCTGTGATTACACACTCTGTATCAGAACCTCGCCACACGTGGGTTGTTTTAGTAGATTCATTGCCACCAGTCATCAGACGCGGTGACCGGGGGAGCTACCCAAAGAACTCACAGTTAAAGGTGCACCCCTACATAAAGGCCGCATAGGAAGTAAAGGCTTCTAGGTTTTTTTTTTAGGTAGCAAGAGAGCTGCTGGAGAGAGGGACCAGTGACATTTGATAAGATTGGTTCCTACAAACCAGAGTTATATCCATTCACCTCTACCAAGGGACTTTTTAAACAGACAGTAGTGAAAGAAGCAAGTCATATGGAGCATATAGACTGACATGGGAAAAAAACAGTAAAAATTGAAATTAATAACTGTCGTTTAAGTTAAAAATGTTTTATCAATATCTCTTTGCAGATATAGTCAAAAGATAGTTACTCCATTCCTAGATACGTACATGAGTTTTAAACAAATATTTTTCTGATAATTTTTGGCCACACTTCATTCCTGTTAAAGAATTTGGTGTTTGAAGGTCTGGCTACTTGGTAGTTCAAACCAACGATAATGTGTAAAACACTGGTCAGTAATATAGAGTTATTATCTCAAATGGGACACATAGTTTATTAAACTGAGCCATAACCTTTTATTTACTGTTTCAAAAACCTTTGCAGAAATAGATTAAAATAGCCCCATTTTGATCCAGGTAGAATATTGAAACTTAAGTATTCTTTTTACAATTGTTTCCAATTTTAGAATACCAGTAACACTTGTGCCATTTTCTTACATGATGAGTCTGGGATGACTTTGTAGGTTGGACGGTTTCAATTTTCGAAGCTGATTAATGAAATGTGTTAGATGCGAAAAGGCTACTGATTTTTAATTTAGTTCCCCATCACATACTCACCAAAACACTGTGAGAGGCACCTTTAATCATGCTAATTTCAGGCAGGTTCATAATGTCCTGGAGATTTGTATATTTCAAGTTGAATTAATCATCATCTCCTCCCATTTCCACCCCCTGCCAAGCAGTCCCCTCCTCCTATGTCCTGTCTTTTCTCTTAATGGCCCCGCCATCTGCCCAGACCTCAGGCTCAAAACCTCAGAGTCATTGTTGGCACACTTCTTATCCTGCCTCAGTATTTAACCAAATGACAAGGATCACCAACACTGCCTTTCAAATATCTCTTACATCCACTCTTCCTTTTTACTGCACTAATTCATGGACATATTTCCTCCAGCCCAGGCTTATGCATCCACAGACCGTTATCCGTACTTGTGAAGCACAAAAAGTTCTGATAACTCATTTTTATTTTTTTTATGGCCTAAACTGACATGAGACTTTCTATAGACATCGTTTGTAAGAGTAAACGTGAATTTTTATGGAGAGATACTGAGCAGAAATAACAGAGAGCTTCTCCAGATACAGGTGCTGTTGTATATGCCTCATAGTACCTTTCTGAAACCTAGAAAATTCTGAACTTCAAAATACATCTGACCTCAAGGGTTTGTGGGCTTTTGTTACATAACCTCTGGAAAAAAAAACTGTACTTATTTCTTCTTGCTTTAATCCATTCTATACATTCCTATCTAATGAACCTTTCTGAACACATCTACTCTAAAACTTTAGGCTTCAGCAGATATATCCACCTATATTCTGAAATTCAGGTCTTTTATGACCAAAACTCATTGTTGATGAGTCAATTCCGACTCATAGCAACCCTACAGGACAGAGTAGAACTGCTCCACAGGGTTTCTAAGGAGTGGCTGGTAGATTTGAACTGCTGACCTTTTGGTTAGCAGCCAAACTCTTAACCACTGGGGAACCAGGGCGCCACTATCTTTTCTACCCACAGCAGATGGGGCCTGGAGCATAGTCAAATTACATATTGACTAGCTTTGAGGAACATAAGACATCTGAAGTTGAGGTTCACGCCTGATTCACTTTGTATCCCCATATCCCATTGTTGTCGAGTCTATTCTGACTCGTAGCGACCCTATAGGACAGAGTAGGACTGTCCCATAGGGTTTCCAAGGAGCAGGTGGTGGACTTGAATGGCTGACTTTTTTGGTTAGTAGCCATAGCTCTTAACCACTATGCCACCAGGGTTCCATGTATGCGCACGTGGGTTAGCTGCTAAGTGCATAAACCAAAACCCAAACCCACCGCCGTCGAGTAGATTCCAACTCACAGCCACCCTATAGGACAGAGTAGAACTGCCCCTTTGGGTTTCCAAGGGTGTAAATCTTTTTCCCCAAGTAGCAGCTGGTGGGTTTGAATCACGGACCCTTTGGTTAGGAGCCCAGAGCTTTAACCACTGCACCACCAGGGCTCCAGTAAGTGCATAGCACTCAATAAATACTGGTTGGAAATAAATGAAAGGATGAATAGCTGACTAGTATAAGCATGGGTCTGAAAAAACATGACTGGTAACATAAAATGGCAGAAGTTTTAGTTGATACTTGTATACTGAGCATTGATCAGCCTCTATTAAGAGTCAAGTCTGGTACTCCTTAACTCAAGAGAGAGATTAAAATTTTAGAAAAAGAGCTAGAGAAGAGGCAACTAAATAATGAGGGATTGTTAATAAGAAAGTCTAAAGAAATAGGGTTTTTGTTTGTTTGAGTGAAGAAGAAAACCAATGGAGTAGTGCAGTACACAAGTCACTGTGGTTGCCTTGACCTATTGTCTATGTGCTTAGCTATAGACAAGATACAGGGTCAGAGCACTGTTAGGGTTTGCAGTTTGGCACACTCAGAAAGGACACACCGGGACACTCAGGCCACCGGCAAGCTGCCTTTCCAGACACTAAATTGGTTCAAACACAGTAAGAGAGTCTTATACTAAACAAAGTCATTATGTTTGCACTGCAGTTTGAAAGATTTCAGTTCTACTTATTGAAGAAGCAGGTGTAAACTGGAATATATTTGGGTAATTAATCAAAAAGAACTCTTCAAGATGTAAGTTAGAGTACACCAATGTTCACTGAAGCACTAATCACAGTAACTAATAAGGCAGAAACAATCTAAATGTCCGTCAACAAATTAGATGGATAAACAAAATGTGGTTTATACATAACAATGGAATATTACTCAGCCAGAAAGAGAAATGAAGTCCTCATACATGCTATGACATGGATGAACCTTGGAAACATTATGCAGAGTGGGAATAAATCAATCACAAAAGGACAAATGCTATATGATCTCACTTTTATGAAATAACACCAAAAAAACCAAACCAAACCCACTGCCGTTGAGTCAATTCTGACTCATAACAAGAATAGGCAAATATATGGTGTACAAAGTTTATTAGTGGTTATCAAGGGTAGAAGGGAAGGGGACAGAGGGAGTCGTTTTTTAGGAAGCAGTGAGTTTCTGTTTATGGTGGTGGTAACCTTGCAACTCTTATGGGTAACGGTGGCATAGCATGCTTAATATAATTGACATCACTAATTTGCAGATCTAGAAAATGTTGGGGGGAAAAAAAGGAGTTAAAGATATTGAAACAAGTATTACCATTTCATTTTATTTTTACCTAGACCTCTAAAAGAAAAATATAGACAACTATCTTCTTGGAAGTGTTCAGAATCATTCCAGTCTGGGAGCAGGTGAGCAAACTCAAGAGCTTTTTGCATCGTCTTTTGTAATATAGGATTTTGAAGATCTATATTCAAAGGGCATTAAAAGAAAGAAAGAAAGGAAGCAGGCTACTGGTGACAGAAATAGAAGCAGTGGAGGGGTTTGTGATCCTTTTGACAATTCATAAGGAGAGCTTCGTCTGTCATAACCCTAAGTGCAGTAGAATATCTATGAATACTCCAATAACGGTGGCTTATATCTGAATCAGCTAGTCAGGAGCTCTGGTAGCATCAATATGACATATATGAATGGACCAACTCAACCTGTATTCCAATCATTCACTTCACTTCTAACCCAGGACTTTAATGACTGCCAAGCTTCAACATTCGCTCGCGTGCACTCTTCTCAGACATGCGCTTCTGACAGCTTATTCAAACAAAAGGAATATGACTAAACCCCCAAAGCAAGATGTGGGGAGTTCTAGTACTGAAAAGCAAGCCAAATTTACAATTTAAAAATAAATTCCAGCCATGTTCAATAAATTACATATTGCATACTATAAGAATTACATTATTATTGCCATAATAATATATGGTAGTTATTAGAATTACAGCAATAACATATGCAACTGCTAATGGACTTATAATGTAGCGTGCCATTGGGAAATAAAAACTAACTATATTTTTTCCTGTTACTAAACAAATGCTGCTGTAATCTATACAGTAATTTGAAGCTGTGTGTAAGTAGAAGTTTATACCCATATTTGCTATGCATATATAGGCCTCTGTCACATAATTTCCCACTAAAGTTAAATAAGTGGAAAATATCACACACAGACTGTTTCGATACGCCCAAACTGTTTTGATTATTTTGACTGACTAAACTGGCTAAGTCAAGTTACTCGGTTAAAAAGAAGTCTGACTTGACCAAAAAAAGTCACAGAGGTCAAAACAATAATCAAGTGAGTCAAAAATTGAACTGTAAGATTTTTTTTTTTTTTTCTAAAGACATTGATTTGACCAGTCAAAACAGTCAACCTAGTTTGTGTGTATAGAAAGAACCTCAGTATTTAGTCATACTTAGCTCACTGGAAAAATAGTAACAATACCTCACATTTATTAACTGATCTGATCTCCCTACAAGCCCTCTGGGGTGGGTGAGGCAAATGTTTCCATTCCTATTTTTAAACTGAAGAGTTTTGGAGAGAAGTGGCTAGAATATGTTATCTACAGTTGCGTATCAGACCGCCACAAAATATACTGACATAAAACAACAATGACTTATTATTTCCTACAGGTCTTTGAGTGGGGGTTCAGCTGGGCAGTTCTTCTGCTCTATATGGTACAGACTGAGGTCATTCATGAAACTGGATTCAGCTGGGAGCTTGACTGGGGGTGGAATATCGAAGGTGACTTCACATCCAGAAGGGTTTCTCTCCATTTGGCCTTTCATTACATATAGTCTACCCGCTTTGTCCCATTGTCCAAAGTGAACCACACGGTGAAGATCAGAGACGCTGTAGGGGAGGGGGGGCTACACAGAGGAATGAATACCAGGACTCATGGTTAGTCGCTGTCACCAATGTGATATTTTACCACAAAATGGGATGTCTTATGGCTGGCATGTGACAGAGCAAGGATTAGAACTCAGGCCTCTGATTCCTGAAAATGGTTTTCTTCCCATCAGACTAAGCTGAATCAGCATATTTTTATAAAGTCTTCTTCAACAATTTAACATGAATCTTCTCCCCTTCTGAGTGCTTATAGCACAAATTGATGATGGTGCAGTGGTTAAGAGCTACAGCTGCTAACCAAAAGGTCAGCAGTTCAAATCCACCAGCCACTCCTTGGAAACCCAATGGGGTAGTTCTACTCTGTCCTATAGGGTCACTATGAGTCAGAATCAACTCCATGGCAATGGGTTTTGATTCGATTTTTAATGAATTCCATTTCTTGAAATGTAGCACAAAGGATACCCTAGCCAACAGTTCTCTATATTTTTGGTCTCAGAACTCCTTTATACTCTTAAAAATTATTAAGGATTCCAAAAAACTTTTGTTACATGAATTGTATATATGAATATTTACTGTATTAAAAATTAAGACTGAGATATTTTTAAATTCATGAGAATACAAAAGCATATGTTTCATTAGCTGTTTGAATGATGGCATCATCATGCGTCATGTTGCTATTGTATGTGCCACTGTGCCCTTAGGAGGCAATGAGAGTAAAAAAGGCAAATAATATCTTTTTTTATCATTTTGAAAAGAGTTTGTACTTAGTGAACCCTGTGAAAGGGTCTCAGGTGTCCCTGGGAATTTCTAAACCACACTTTAAGAACTGTCTTTCCATACAATTTTCTTACTGAAAAATAATAAGTAATGCTTATTTTTAATGAAAATTTTAAACATCTCTTTAAATTCATTGTTAAGCTGACAAGAAATTAAGGGAAATTCTTAGAGATCAAAAATGAAGGGAAAGTAGAAATCCAGAGACATAAGGGAAAGTTGAAGCCCAGGGCACCTGCCTACCTTTGTGACCCGTCTACAGATTTCACTTTGACAGCTGCTCAGGGTTGAAGAGTCAAAACCACAAGCTTAGAGCTGTCCTGGATTGGTTAATTTGATAGAGGACAACACCACTAGGGCCTTAGCATTATGCCAAGTGACCACAGAGATGCTATACCTCAGTAAAAGGGTACCTGAGAGAAGAAACCTACCCCATACAAAAAGCATGGAAGAAATTTTCCTCTCAAAATATTGAGTCTGGATGGAAGGGAAGAAAATTTCCCCTGAGCATTTAAAGGCACGAACTAGTCTTCATATGAGTTTTCAACCCATTTTTACTATAAATTTGTTCCATGTTGATGGTGCTACCAGGTATCTGGCAAATACAAATGCAAATGCTAACTGGGAACACACATTTACTCTAGGCTTCAAAGAATTTCTATTCACAAGTGTCATAAGAAATGAGCTCATAATTAAAAATAAATAAATAAATAAGGAAATAAAGGGCCATGAACAATAGCCAGCCACGCCAAAAAAAAAAAAAAAAAAAATTTCTGTCAAAAGGGCAATTACCACAGTTACAAAAAGTATGACATAAGAATATTGAATGTTGATAAATACAGAAGATTTTTTGAAAGTATGTGAAATGACCAGTCAGATTCTAAAATAAATCAAATAGAATTTTTAGATAAAAGAATCAGATAAAACTTCTGTAAGTTATAATATTTGAAGTTAAATAGTTCTTGAGAATGTGGATTGATTTGAACACTCACATGCTGATAGGAGTGTAAGTTGGTAAAACCACGTGGAAAATACTTAGGCAGTATCAACCAGAGCTGAACGACACGTACTGCATGACGAAGCGATTCCTCTGCTGGGTATGCTGGGTATAAACTCAGTATTAATGGTGAGCATAAGCTTACCAAACGAAATGTTCAAGAAGGTTTATAGCAGCCCTATTTATATAACCGAAAGCTAGAAACAATCCAAGTGTCCATCTATAAGAAAAGATAAATAGATTGTGGTATATCCATATAATAGAATACTACATAACTGAGGATAAATAAATTGTTGCCAGAAGCAACCACATGAATAAATCTTAAACACATAATGTTAATCAAAAGAAGCCAGATGGGAAACGATAATTACTACATGAATGCCTGAGTATGGGTAGTGCCAGGAGGTGGCACAGTGGGGATTCTAAAGGACATGAAATAATTTGTTTCTGTGTTTGGGTGGTTGTTATAAATGTGTATTCACTTTATGAAAATTCATATAGATGTACACTGAAGATTTGTGTAGCTTTTCCGTATGCATATGCATGTTTTACCTCAATAAACAGTTTACACACACGCATACATGTCTTTGGCATGCAGAACATTCCTTAACATCCAAAGAAAAGAATAACCCTGATAAATCAGAACAAACATCACCCTTAAATCAGAAGACGAGAAAAACACCAACAGATGAGTCAAAGAGTAGACTAGATACCCTTTAAGAGAAAATTAACCCAAAAGTACATCTAAAGAAATTACAAGAATGTAGTCCACAGAGGCCAAGAGATGGAAGGTATGAAAAAGAAGTTAGAAGACATGGAAGACTGAGTGAAGAAGGTCTAATATATGTTTAATTTGAATCCTAGAAAGAGTGAATAAAAAGCATGGGGACAATATTTGAAATTAACTACTGAGAATTTTTCAAAACTGATGTAAGATTTGAACCTTCAGAATCACAAAAACACATTTTCCAAGAAGGACAAATAGAAGGAAATACACACCAAAACACATTACAGGAAAATTGCAGAACAGGCAAGTTAAAGAGGAGAGCCTAAACGCAGGAAGAAAAGGAACAGTAGATTTCATACCCAAAAAACCATTTAGACTAGCAGCAACAGGGGAGGCCCAAAAGACCACAGAACAATGTCTTCAAAAGTCATCACTATGCTGAGAAAAAATAGCTGTCAACCTAAAATCACAGACTAGTGAACCAATTTTCAAGAAAAAAGGAGAAAAAAAAAATTCCGGATAAACAAAACAAAAACAATTTACCAATAACAAAGCCTCACTGAAGGAAATTCTTAAAAGAATTATTTAAAAAAGAAGTTCACTGAAGGATGGTCTGAGATTTACAAAGGAATAGGGAGCAAAAAATTGGTAAATATGTGCCTAAAAAGAAAAAAAAAAAACTACTAAATATGAATGATATATAACATCTAATTTTTGGAGTTAAAAAACAAGAAGACGACTAAGACGACAGATCTACAATTCAGGACAACAATAGTATAATTGGGGAGAGAATAACATAGAATTTAAACATGTGAATATCCTAGATTCCCTGAAAGTTAGGACACCAAGACACTGTTCTTTTCACCTTAATCCTTTGCAGAAAAGACAAAGTATGCTCTTCGGCTGTTTGTGAGATTTAAACATCTAGTAAATAAAACTGCTTTGTTAATGATATGCGCATTGTTGCCTACAATGGGCCAAACAGGTGTAATCATAAGCTCGTTATCTCTCTCAGGTCCTAGCATCAGGCTGAAGGTATAGTACCCACCACACACACACACACACACACAAAAAAAAAAAACCCAGTGTATAGTAGGTATTAAAAAAGATATAGATAGATCAATGAACAAATGGAGGGATAGATGGATGGTTGGATTTTTGGATGAAAGGGTGGACAGATGAATGAATGAATGGATGGACAGGTGGATAGGGTGTGGGCAGATGGATGGGTAGACAGACAGACAGATAGACAGATTGATGATAGAGTGATAGATTTTATAGACTAATTTTTCCATCTCTGGCACAGATACTGAATTCTTCTTAGTAGAATCTGATACAATATAGAGCCCCAAATGCTAATTTTCTGAACTTTCAGCTTCTGTGTCTGATAAGTGCTTCTGGGACTAAAGGAAATGAGAGAAATAGCTTTATGTGCCCAAAATGCAGAGCATTTGTCTGTATGAAAACTCTTTGGGCGCCACTAGTATGTTATACAACTAAGTCAACTGATGAAAGATCCCCGGCAGGGTTAAGGGCAGGCCCTTTCCCCTTTTCTGAGAAAAATGTGACTCAAATGCTGGACCAGTTGTGAATATCTTTGCCCATAGCCCAGAACTTATCTATCTTCTGTGGGCACTCGCAAAAAAAAAAAAAAAAATTGTGTGGCACACTTTAAAAAGTGTGTCGCCATTTCCTGAGAGAAATGATCTCCTCTCTTTTATCTGACTGAAAATCATCGGCAATTGAAAGCCTGGTTTATCCCTGTGGACTATTAGTCACCCTATAAAAGTTAATTTAAAACAAATTAATCCATAAATCTCTACATTGTCTGCAAATACTTACCACTATAAAAAACCTAATTTAAACCCCTTCCCCTCTATTCTAAATTAGGGTTGTACTGCATTTTAGAAAATGTCTTCCCGACTCAGAATAAATTACCAGTTATTTCCTTTCTTACTGATGTCAGTGGAAGTTCTAAGGGTAATATTAGGTCCAGTATCACAATCACTTAGTGCTCAAAGAGAAGGAGAGAGAAGAAACAATATTTTACGTAGGCCTTCATACATAAACTTTACGCATTGCAGAAGTTTAATTTTCAATGCACCTCCTCAGGCCATTCCTCCTGAAAGTGGCTTACAGAGTTTCTTAGTTAACACTTTGGTCAGACTTAGAATGTGGAAGAAAATGAAATCAGAAAGGTAGGTTTTTGATGGAGCCAGAATTTGTACTCTTATCGGGATTACCAATGTCCGAGTCTCAAAGGAGAGTGAAGAGGATCGGCTTTCACCTAACAGCCAAAAGGCTAAAAAATGACAACTTGTACCATTAGGTGGCTTAGATTTCTGCTGAAAAGCCAAAATGCAAATTATATTTACTCTACGAAAACTGCTTTACAATGTTTGTGGAGCATGTGGTAAGTAACCAAGTTACAAATATTTTTTTCCTGTCCTTTCTAAGTAAATGAGATAGTAATTAGAAGTCCAGTAATTTAAAACACTGACTTCAAGTCCCACATCTTGAGGGGCAGCCCGCTCAAGGGGGCGGTGTTACCACTACCTGGTACCTTAGAACTTCAAGAAATTCAGTTGTTACATGGAATAATTCTATCCCTTATGCTCAGCGATTTCTACCCTGCCTATTTTAAAGACTGGTCACCAAGTCAGAGGAGGACTCAGGTGGTAATTTAATCAAATTAAATCCAAATGCCCCCCGATTCCATTGTCCACAGTCAATAAGAATAAACAAGAGCGAATTCAGTGAATGGAGGCATTTTACAGAAAGGTTTTCCGTGGCTGTCATTCCATAATCTAAAAAGAGGCACTTACCGAGCTGCTAATTATCAAGCTCCCCACACCGCTGTACTGATGGTAAATGGCACTGTTCCATTAGCTGTAATTATTCCATTTGTAATAAATAAGCATTAACCATTTTCAAATGTACACTCACAAATCATTTTTAAAGGATGAGTTTCATGCATTTAAAATCATATATTTCAAAACAGCTTAGGTGACAAATCTGTAAGAAGGCCTGAATTCAAATTAGAAGAGCATTTAAAAAATTAAAGTGAAATATATTCAGTAATAGAAATGATTACAGCCTGTAAAACCTTTTATATATATATACACACACACACATAAATACATATACACTTTTTTTTTAAATCAGGAGAGAAAATTATTCCAACCAAGTAGAGAAGAAAAAATACATACATATTTTTTTTTTAAATCAGGAGAGAAAATTATTCCAACCAAGTAGAGAAGAAAAAACGTTTAGATGTTCAGTTGCGTAAATGTATTAATTCTTCAAAAGATCCAGCCCCTGGAACCCAACAAGCAGATTGGATGCAAAGAGAGTGATGGCTGAAGAGCAGATGCACTAGCCAACTACAGCAATGTTGTTGACCTCTACTCCAATGCAGTGAGAAGTAAGCAACTGTTCCCAAATGCAGATTCAGATATGGGTGGGAATGGGTGGTGGGAGGACTGAACGTGGAGGAGAGAAGCAGCTAATTATGGGCAGGGGCTCATACCTTCTCCACAACTAACCAAAAAACCCATTGCTGTTGAGTCAATTCCAACTTGTAGCAGGGCTATAGGACAGAGTAGAACTGCCCCATAGGGTTTCCAAGGAGCACCTGGTGAACTCAAACTGCCAACCTTTTGGTTAGCAGCCAAGCTCTTAACCACTATACCACCAGGGCTCCTCTCAACAACTGCTACCTGGAAATCCTTCTAAGGGGTGCGAGATTTATTGCATTCACTGATTCTTAGAAGTCTACCCATCTTGCTTAAACCCAGAATAAAATCATTAATTAGCATTACTATAAAAATTCATCGAACTTACAGGCATGATTTGTGCACTTTTCCTCATGTACGTGATACTTTAAGGAAATATATAAAATGTAACAAAAATTAATTAACAAATTAGAGGGTTACTGTAAAAATATTTGTGTCTTTAGCTGCGAGTAACAAAAAAGGCTAATGCTGATGTATGGGATGAACAAAAATCAGATTTGTAAATTGTTTCTCCAGTCTTCAATATTTCAAAGCAGGTAAAATAGAAGTCCTCAGTATATTAATGAACCTGAAGAGTCAGAGTTCTGTTTGCTACTGATTTTGCATGGAAAGGGGGTACTGACACTTTAGTCCAGGGGTTCTTGGATTTGTTCCAGGCATGGACTCCCTGAGAATCTCAATGTTTTTAATAGCACAGCAGATGTGATTGTTACATCCCAACCGATTTTATGAACAATGAATAATTTCACTAGCAGTAAACAGTACTTATTATATATTATACAGTAAAACCTGTGAAAGCCAGAACTTGTATAAGACAGAAACCTGTTAAAAAAAAAAAGGAAAACTCAAACATTTTCCACTCAATTACTTCAGCCTGATAAATATTATCTGAAGGACAGAACCTTTGAGACGCAGAGGGAATCAGAAAATTGTTGGCATTGCAACCCAAATACCAGGAAGTGCAAATGAGAAATCCAGAAATAGTTCCAAGGCATACAAGTAAAAGTGAATTCTACCCGTATCTGTACATAATTTGAATAAATGTGCAAATCATAAAAAAAAAAATCAAAAAGAAATACTTTCCGGTGTTTATGAGATAGGATTCTTAACAGAAAAACCAAACTAAACCCGTTGCCCAGTAGAGTTGTTTCCAACTTACAGCCATCCTATAGGACAGGGTAGAACTGCCCCATAGAGTTTCCAAGGGGTGCCTGGTGGATTCAAACAGCCAATCTTTTGATTAGCCATGTAGTCCTTAACCACCATGCCAGCAGGGTTTCCTTCTGAACAGAGAGTGACAGAAAAGTGGTAAGACTACACCCTATCAAAGGCAGAAAACTTGCCAGACCTGAAAAAACAAGGCAGTTCCCTGAGTTCTGGCTCTCGCAAGTTTCACTGTAATATAAATTCCCAACAAAGAAAAAACACCCACTGACAACAATAACAACAGCAACAAAACAGGATTAATCAATTTGCTAGTGTGAAAGAGCGATTGTTGAACATTGTGTTTGGATGGGAATAGCTTAGAGCTGTATTGTCCAGTATGGTAGCCACTAGTGTGACTATTTAAATTAAAATTAAATAAAATTAAACATTCAGTTCCCCAGTTGCACTAGCCACATTTCAAATGCTCAATAGCCACACATGGCTAGTGCCTACAGTACTGGACAGTGTAGATACACAACATTTTCATCATTGAAGAAGGATCTATTGGAAGGCACTTTCTAGAAGCACTTTCTAACAGCAGGGAATAGGCTCTACCCAAATAGTTTGTGGTTTTCTAACCAACCAAAGATGCTGATGAGTTGCTTTTATTGCTTAGGTTTTCTGCAACAAACATGCTTTTCACATTTTGTGCTCAGTACATGCTTTGAAGTTAAGGTTATGTTCCTTAGACAATTAAATCAAAACTTCAAAACTGAAGTCAAAAGTCTTGCGGAGCTTCGTACACATTTTCTGTAACCATTTGGAAGCAGGAGGTAATTTTGTCATGACAAGAAACAGAACCTGTATGGATTTAAACTTATACAGAGTCTTTGTCCCACTTGGCTAGTGCTGTCTGTTCATTGTACTCCTGCCCTCACCTAAATGTAAATATTTTCTAAACCTTTGTCTTATCTTTGGAGCCCTGGTGGTGCAGTGGTTAAGAGCTCAGAATGCTAACCAAAAGGTTGACAGTTCAACTCTACCTGCCACTCACTCCTTAGAAACCCTACGGGGCAGTTCTACTCTGTCGTATAGGGTCGCTATGAGTCGGAGTTGACTCGAAGGCAACGGGTTTGATTTTTTTGGTTATCTTATCTTTGCCTATAAGGGTAATAACTAGCGCAGTGCATTGAATTTTCAATTATGTAGGATAACATGATCTCATTTTCTTTCAAGTATCCTCCTCGAATACTCATGTCAGTTCAAAGTTTTGGTGGCTTCCAATTTTATTCCTTACTATCAACACGAGTTTTGTATTTGTTCACTTAGAGCACCTTGTAACATTTAGCATCCTGAGGCAGCACTGAGCTTCAGGACAGAGTTCTCTAACAGGAGTGGTTTACCTGTTTCTTGCTAACCTAGCACCAGAATCTGGGCTGAGAGTTAAGTAAAAGCCACCGTGTCTACTTACATGTTATAAAATAACACTTCAAGAAATTCGTTTCCTTTTATCTTTTGAAAGGGGAGCTATTCAGTGGAAAATAACTGAACCCACCATAGATAAAGAAAACTGACATGGAGTTTACTCCTCCAATATACCTGTACAATAAGCTCCAGGAATGTACAGAGACTTTGCTCTGTGGTCTGTTCTGCACTTGGAGGAACTTGTGGGAAACTTCAGCAAGCGAATCTGGGGGTCGGGGGTTCATCAGCTGGTCTGATAACATCTAATTGCCCTTCTGTGGACCTATTGTGCTGATGTCCTGATGTCATCTGGCCTGTTCTGGAAAGCCCTCTTCTTGGCTCAAGGCCTTTACTAGAAGGTTCTACTCTTGATTATACACATGCCTGAAGTAAGATAATTATTCTGAGTATTTAAACAACTAAATCCTTCAAAATACTTTATTTCCTTATATTAAATATATATATATAGTCTGTGTTGATTGCTGTAGCTCTGTCTCCCCGACCCTTTCTTAAAATATCATTTCACCTACCTTTAACTCCAACTCCAGTCAATTAAATCAGAATCCCTAGGCAATTCGAAGGCACAGTTATACATGAGCACATGCTCTAATCTGAGCAAGCTTCATTCCACTCCCAGGTGTCCAGGTACATACCCTTGCTCTGTTACTCAGCCATGGTGTGATCCGGGGCAAGGTATACCCAACCTTCCTGTGTCTCATTGTCTTCATTGGTAAAATGGGAATAACTAGTCTCATAACGTTGTCCAGAGAATTGCATGAAGTCAAACTCACGTTCTCTTCGTGAGGGTCTGTTTTCTTCCCACCCACCTGTGTTCTCTGTACTGGAAAGGTGCTTCAGAGCCTCATTCTTTAGGAAGAGGCGCATTCCTGCTTGAACGTCAACACTGAAATTGATTCCTTATTGGAGAGTGCCACTCAGATGTCACTCAGGCTCAGTCCCACTTGGAGAAACAATACTGTATGTATTGTTCCTGTTTAATCACTTTATGGCCAGTATTGCATTGGTTGTAAACTCAGTTCATTCTACCCCAGTTCATTCTACAAAGTCCTTATTAGCAGACAGGGAGATTCCAGGCATTCAAGAAAACAAGGGAGGGAAAAAGTATCTCTTGGGACAATTTTATCCATTTGGTGAATTGTGAAAGACTGTTATTTCATTTCTGTTGTGGGATATCTTGCGTTAGCAAAGGAACACAATTTGAAGACCGCTGAGGCAGGCAGTGACCTTTTCTGAGGCAATAAGCAACGTGAGAACAGAAGCCATCTATAGCACATTTTGGGGTCTCTCATAAGCCTTGCAATAACAGATGTTCAGTAAATATTTGGGGAATTGCCACCGAGAAGCGAATTTTAGATTCCATGCAGTAGATAGTCTGAAATCCACTTCTGGATTTGGAATACATGAATTCCTTTGAACAGTGCCTTAACTTCCAATCATGGCATGTTATGAAAGATTCCGGCTACACTGTGCATTACTTAAGTCCAAACCAACTCATAAAGATGACCAAGAGGGGCAAATACATAGGGGCTGCCGTTTTCTATGAATAATCCACGTGTTTTCCAATATCTGAGGCATTTCTAAAGGAAAATATAAGTGTTCTGGCAGAGCCACAGACTTTATAAGACAGCCTTGATAGACAGATCAGTTTGATTCCTGACAACGTGAGGGGGGTCGACTCATTTTTAGCAGAGTTACATGTAACTCTGCAGGTGAAAAGTTAGTAATCACCTCAGATGACGTGACCTGCATCGCAGAGTGCTTCCAGTCACCACGGAGCTACATGACCAGGAGGTGTGACTGCCAAGGGGTAGTGCTGTTGAGGGTTTGTTTGGGGAACCACCCGTTACGTGGAAACAAATTCTGGGATAATAAAATGTTGAAACACATCTTCATGAATTCTAGAAATAGAATGGCCTTGACTCTGAGTCTTGAATGAAAGTTAAAAGGGCTGACCCTATGTCTAAAGGCATAACCTGTGCCTTCTCCTCCTCTAACCTCTCCCTGCCCCCTTTTCCCACTTCTTACAGGCACCCATCCCCATGTCAGGAGCCCCTGACTTCTGTCAATCACTTGTGAAGGCTGAGTGATTGGCATTCGCTGAATGAAACTCATTCACACTCAAGAATTACCTTGAGCTCTCATTTGCATTTAAACCTTTTCTTTCTAACTGTGGAATTGCTGTTTTTTTTAAAAAGATTTTCAAGAAAAAAACAGGGTAGATTTGGTATGGGGGGGAAGGTAGGACTTATGATCACCCCATGTCTGTTTTCTCAGGTCTGAAAGATAAACTCAGAATGCCTTTTATGTCTCACTTCTTTTTTCAGGAGGCAAGAGGGAAGAAAAGATAGAGGGATGAAGGGAGGAGAGATGAAAGGAAGGAAGAAACAAAAAAGGGAAAGGGAGAGAAGAGAAGAGAAGGGATAGAAGGAGGGGGAAATATGATTTTGGTTTTTATCACAGGGTTAATGTGCCTTTAAAGGAGTCCCTGAGTGACACAGTTACCTATTCTTAGTGGTTCAAACCCATCCATAGATGCCTCAGAGAAAAGGCCCAGTGATCTACTTTCAAAAATCACAGCCAGTGAAAACCCTGTGGAGCACAGTTTTATTCTAAAACACAGGGGTCACCATGAGTCAGAATTGACTCCAAGGCACTGGTTTGGTTTTGGCTTGGTCCCTTTAAGAGTAGTCTTCAGGGTGCTGGGGGATGGAGGAATGTATCCTTCGGGCAGTGATTTCTTTTAGAACTTAAAGCCTATCTACAGTCCCTTCTCTTCCCATTGACTAGAGACCTGTCATATCCCCTGATTCCCCACAATTTGAACACTACTAATCTCATTCCATTCCCCTGACCCAAGACACGGAAGTATATGCATGTTCTACAATATTTTGGTAGACACTGTCCTATGCTTATATAGGTGAATGATCTAGAATAATCTCTGCATATTATTTCGTTGTTCCAAAATAAGCAGCTCGAATCCCTTTATGCCAACACAGGTGTCATCACAGCACATGTTGTCAGAGTCCCTCAGTGCATAGTGAGCTCCAGTCTCAGGGCGGCTCACCCACTCAACTGAGCATCAGACAGGGAGTTACCTTGCGATCCGACAAGACTGGACTGAATTCTCACATGGAAAAGTGGGCTCTCACCTACATTTCTCTAAAGTTGGATTATTAGTAGTCTCACTGGCCTTGCACGTTTAGCAGAAAAGGTTGATTCGCAATGCCTGCTCTCGGCACATAAGATCAGAGGATACTTATTTGCTTTCTCCTGTCTAAGTTTCTTGAACAGTCTAAAGCCAAAACCAAACCAGTTGCTATGGAGTTGATGCTGACTCATGGCAACCCCATGGGTGTCAGAGTAGAACAGTGCTCCATAGCATTGTTAATGGCTCACTTTTTTGGAAGTAGATCTCCAGGCCTTTCTTCCGAGGTACCCTGGGTAGCCTCGAACCTTCAAACTTTAGGTTAGTGGGCAAGAGCACTTGCTGTTCGCACCACCTAGGGACTCCTTAAACAGTTCAGGCCCCGTTCAATCCTTCTTGCTTCACAGTTGCCAGCCACTTTTTAGCCCCAATCACATGCTCTCTCTACACACTCTCTGCCTGTCTCACCGTGTTAAATGTTATTTGATTAGACTTGGTCCCTTGTTAGTTAGATGGCTGAGAGTTAGTAGAGAAGACATATAAAGCTTCTGAGCATAACATCCCAAGGCAGCCCCCTTATCAGCGAAAGACAATTTTGTAAATTTTATCTAGTCTTTGGGAATAAGAAAGCCTCATGGAAAGTGTATGGAAGTACTTACACAACCACAAAATATCTCACACTTGTACTGGCTCTTCGATGGCGTTAAAGTTGTAAATGTTTTATATCAAGATAATGATGGTGATGAAGCCTAAACCCTTACCTTTAAATAACAGACTCACAGGGCAAGGCAGCCAGGCCTGGCTGAAGGAACAGACTGCCATCTCCCGCCTCACCCTCGCTCCAGCGTGCGATGGCATCTGGGAAGGCTGGCATGACTCAAGCTCATGCCCCTGTGTCTTTTCAGGGGATTGTTGTTGCCAGTTGTGTAAAGCTGAAGTCACCTAAGTTGGACGTTCTTACCATGAGCCTGTGTTGTTTCACAAGCCACAAACCTGCCTGGAGAGCAGCTTCTGATAACAGGAAAAAAACGGAGAGGCCATTGAGCGCCTACTAGTAGTCTCCAATCTCCCAACACACAGCCCAGTCCTAGAGATCCACTGCAAACGTGTGCTTTGCCAATTAGAAGGCAAGGACCCAACACACAGAAGTCAATGACTGGTATTCTCGTAGTTAAGACACAGGTTCAGAACGAAATAGATGTGGGGTAGAGTTCTAGCTCCACCACTTATTAATTGTGACATTGGGTGGTTACTTAACTTCTTTGTGTTCTATTCCTCATCTGAAAAATGGGTTTAAGGGTACCTCTCTCATAGATAGTACAAGGACACAACGTCTAAGAATAAAATGGGCCTTATGTGATGTCATGACAAGATCGTAGTCATCGAAACGGGTGTTAGTAACATACTCCAGCTGTTTTTTGCCAAGCAGGAATTCTAGCCTGGTATGTCCACATTTTCTAAGCTTTTGAGTTTTTTCTAATGTAAGCAAAAACCATAAATGTTAATGTGAACCCCCCCAATAAGTTAGCAACTAATTCATATCTTAGAAACCTGTGAGACCAACTGAGTAGGTTAAAGAAAAACTGTCCTATGACAGGCTTCGGCCCTTGGGCCATCTTTTTCCATCTCTAGCCTAACAAATCATAAATGCTCAACATACAACCAAAAAAACCAAACTCACTGCTGCCGAGTCAATTCTAACTCACAGCGACCCTATAGAACAGGAGCGGCTGGTGGATTCGCATTGCCGACCTTTTGGTTTGCAGCCAAACTCTTAACCACTACCCAACCAGGGCTCCACTCAACATATAAAGTGACCCTTATAATTGTCTCCTAATTGGAGACTATCCTAACATTTGTGTGAAAATTATCTAGTCATACAGTAAAGTTGCTGCTGGAATCCTAAAAGTTAGCTGATGGCCTGAGGTCCTGTGTGCTCAGAGTTAATTATGAATTTATCCATTAGGTGCCTGCATAAACAAGCGCTGTCTTATCTAAGCCTAAGAAGGCACAGCCAGGTACAACTGGAAATTCGATATCATCCTATAACATAATGACAAAATGTAGGGCTTATACCAGAGTATGAAGAATACATTCTGCTTAGAAAGCAGGAGAAAAAGCTAAACATGCCTGTTTCTACTTATAAAGCACACCTTGTAAGCACTCAAGGAGCCCTGGTGCCGAGTGGTTAAAGCACTTAGCTGCAAACTGAAAAGTCGGCTGTTTGAACCCATCAGCCATTCTACCGGAGAAAGACCTGGTTGGTGATCTGCTTCTGAAAAAAGTACAGCCTAGAAAACCCTATGAGGTAGTTCTACTCTATCCTATAGGATTATTGTGAGTTGGAATCGGTAAAACAGTAACCTTTTTTTTTTCTTTTTAAGTAAGTGCAAGTTTATATCAAAAATAGAACATAAGTACTTATATTCATAAACTTCTACCTAGAGAGAGATTCTGGGAAAAAGAAGCGGTTATGCCCAGTCATGTTGAATTTTCACCCCGTGGGAAAGGGAGGACCTTTGTTAAGTGTGTAGAGGCTGTGGGTCCAGACCCAGCTCTTCCCTTCTCCAGCAGTGAGACAAGACAGAAAAGTACTATTGAGGGGCAAAAGGAGTAACAGACATCTTACTTTGATTTTTGAGGTTTTTCTTATCCATCAAACTAAATATTAACTATAAAAAGCCTGACTCAAACTGCAAAAGCCTGCCAGAAGCTGCTCTATAGCAATGTAAATTTGTCTTAGCCTGCTAGAAAAGGATAATTGTCAAGCCTTTGCCTCCTAATTTCAATCTCAAAAAGCCTCTTGGCTGCAGGTGGGTGGAGGGCCAAATGATTAGCAGCCTGGGCAGAAGGAACCTGATATCAGTTGATCTCAGGAAAGGGGAGTGGGGGTGGGGGGCCATGGCTCAATCAATCGTGTTAAGATCAGCCAATGGTTGGTCTGTACAGTTCTCCCCCCTCTTCTCTTTATAAGCCCCAGCTTCTCTGTAGCTTCTTCCAGCCATTTCCCTTTTCTGGAATCAAAATGGCCTCCCTATATGCATATAGAATAAACTTGATGTTCAAATTTCGGTGAGTTTTGATTATTTTTCACAGTACTCGAGCTCTCTGAGTCTCGTCTGTAAAAATGGAGGTAATATTAGGATCGGCGTCACATATTCTCAGCTATGGGGAATAAAGAAACGTAATGTAAACGTGCTCTGCATGGTTCCCACAACACGATAAAGCCCCAGAAAGTTTGCTATTAGGATGTCAGTATTAACAAACTAGTAAAATTACTATAAGGCTATCTTAGCTTTTCGATGGGCTAATATTTTTATTATGACATCCATCTAGGAACAAACTACAAAAACAAAGACTTGTAACTTTCTTATACTACATCTACAAGGCACGATTTAAATACTTTTACCCGTTGCCATCGTGTCGACTCAGGATAAATTCTTGGACAGCAGGTATTTTAATGCAATACGTTTAGTTTTAGTTTGCCTTGTAAACTCATGGAGTGAAATCTCATCCCCTGATCTTCAAAGTGTGACAAAGAGCTATTGATTGAGAGCATATTGTCATTTAAATTACAATTAGGGATGGGTGAAAGGTGGTTATTCAACAATTCAAACCTTTCTTTTAATACTGTCAAGGACAACTTAACCTTAACCCAAACACACTTCTAAAAACTTCTGAGTCTCCAATATGTCTAAAATCAATGTAGTTTTCTTAAAGTAAGAGAATCATGTCCTGACTCTCAGATACTGAACGCGGTAGTTTTGGATCTGGTGGTGAAAATCTTTCAAACAGCTTTGCTCTCAGTCACAAAACACTTGTGTCGTGACACAAATCCAGTACTACATTTGCACCTTAATATGAAATTAAATCATTCGGAGCTTTTTCCTAGAGTAGCTAGTTTCTTAGCTAGTTGGAACAGTATATGCATTTTCAAAAATTAAGTGCTATGTGGGTGATGTATGTTTTAATTTAGAGTATTTTAAGTAGAAAACCATCCTTCTAAAGGCACAAATGGCTAAGAACTTTGTGTCTTTTATTACCGGCAAAACAGCGTTCAATTCTAAAGGCATTAGGCAGTGTGGATCTTAAATAAGACCATGGAAGGAATTGCAAATGTGTGCATAAGTGTGTGTGTATCTGAGTATTTATGCTGTATTACCGGCTCTCTTGTGCTTTGCCATATGAATATATTTCATAAATAACTCTTTTCAATATTACAAATCCACACACACACACACTATGCCTACATTGGCAAAATTCTGGACTCAATCTCCAATCTTCCTCACGGCAAGTTCCCTGCAGTTTTACAGGAACATAGACAGCATGAAGGCTGCAGCTTAGATTTCCTACACTGAAGTACACTGAGAATTTATTTTGTCAAACATCTCCTGGCTCTCTCTCTCTTTCTCTAATGCATGCACACCTGTCTGTTTTTCTCAGGAATGGCAGGCGTTTACTGGGATGACATATTATGCCAGAAGTGCCTTTGGCAGTCTCTCGTCCTCAGGGCAACCATTGTTCTGGCAGCAGTTTAAGTCAGTGAGCAGCACAAGGTCATCTGGCACCGTCCTCCCCCGCCCCTCCTCTTGGATGGGGCCTGGGCTCCAAGGTACACTTCACTGGCTTGACACATGAGGTCATGGGAGGTAGCTTCCAACTCCAGTACATCCCATGTAAACCACAGCACTGACAAGGCAGTTGGCGGTACCCAGTAGTGGGTGGGAATCCTTCTAGAGCCGTTCTAACTGAGCCTTCGCTATGGCACAACGCTGATTATCATTAGATGTTTCTTCTCCCTTGCAAAGGGAAGCTACTAGAAATCTATTTCTCTACTCACAGTGATTTGTTAGGGTGTCTGTTAAATAAGTGGGAGCATCCAATTTTACATTTTATTTAAAAACTTTAATCAGAAAAATCACATGAGAATGTCATCTTACATAATATGTTTAGAAAGGTTTCGGTTTTTTTTTTTTAACTTCCAATATCATGGCTAAAATTGGTCAGTTGGCAACTTTTCTTATCAGAAAATTTACGGGGACTCACTGCAACCCTGAAAAACAGGTGAGGGGTATTGGTTGACAATATAAATGGGCAATTTATGTTATCGAATCTTTAAGGGTTTCTACTCACCTATTTGTAGGGAAAAATGAATTAAGGGTCTTTGGGTGACTGATTCGCATTTACTAATCCATTCTATTTTGAATGGCAATGTAGACATTTGAAGGCAGAATAGGTTTTAGTAAAATTCAGGCAAATATAATATCTAAATGTCTAGAAAATGAACATTTACGAATTCAAGATATTGGGGGGAAGCAAGATGCTTTACTGCCGCCTAGTGGACAGTTTAGAAGAACTGATGTTCCTTTAAACGAATAGTTAATTTGTGAATGTTGGTGGGCAACAGAGCCAGGCAAACATGTGTATAGGACAGAGGTGGGCTCGAATTAAATATGAATTAATTGGGCTTAGTCAGAATTATATATCCTTTCTTTTTTTAACCCAAGGATATCCATAGCCATAAAGTCTTCAAGTAATTATGTCACGATATTTCAACAAATTCTTGACACACAAGATGGGGAGGAAGTGAGTAGACTATTAGTTACTAGAGTGTAATCAGAATAATATTTTCCTGTTTTTCTTTTTTTAATTCGAGGAGGTCCAAATAGACTTCAAATAATCATACCAATATCAAGAAAATTTAGAGAAATCTCGGTTAATTGCCACAGAATTAAATGCAGCACCAGAAAAGCATTGATAAGAAAAACTGGACATTTTCTAGGGTCTAGTCCAGCATTTCAGCTTCAAATGTTTATTTAAACAGAACTTGAGTTTATAAACTTGTTTTCTGGGGAGATTTATAGTGCTTTCTGGTTTGGGCTAGACTGAAGAAGTCCAGCTTGACTTCCTGCTAAGAACATGCTTGTGTAAACCACCTTCTTCTTCAATTTTGGCATGAAAAAAACAATATTTTCGTTGGATACATTTCTAATTACAAACAAATGTTCAGGTAGATGGTTAATTTAAAACTTGCTATCATTATCGTGGAAATAGCATCCTGGAATCTTTTAGCATTCCGGTGTTACATAAATCCTTGTTGACAAAACGCCAACTAATATTTTAATTTCCAATTTCCCATTGTCTATCTCCTGGGTAAATACTGGAAAAATCTGACCAATCTTCGTACTTTTGAGTACTGAATCTAAATTTTAAAGTGAAAGAATAAATTAATAGATTTCTAATTAAAAATGGTTTTAAACAGATGAAGTTATAAAAAGAAATGCTCTGAAATTGAGAACACAATTTTACATGATCGTGCAGCTGTTAATGAATCATCACCGTTTATTCACTGGGGAGAAAAAAAGCCTCTTCCAGGGAACAAACTGAAAGCCAAACAATACACTAACCCAAATTTTACTAAATGTATAGCTTCCAAGTTTAAATTACTTATTTTGATTATTAAACTGTCTTGATTTGAGTGAGAAAGGGGAATAGGAAAATTGTTTAAAACAAAATAAATATGAACTCAAGTTTTTACCAAACTACAGGCAACACTCCACGAACCACAAAGCAGCATTTAGTGTTTAGCGACTTTCTTCTTTTCTGAACACAAGGAACCGGAAATAAATGTCATTTTCAAAATTTCCATCCCATTTTTGCTGTAATATAGAAGGCTGACAAACCACTGGTAAATTTACCCTCTCTTTTATTATAAAAAAAAATTTATTTTTTTTTAATTTTTTTTTTATAATAGAAGTTCAGGTCTAAATTCTTTCACAAAGATGTGTTCCTGCCTAGCATTGGTAGGATAACAATCATTTATTTTTCAGTGTTGATGAGTGTTCGTTACATACGATGCACTTTTACTTGGATTCTCATTATAGCCTCTTCGCAACCTATAAAATACGCTTGGATTAGTAACATCTCGTTTTTATAGATGAGCAAAATGAAGGCTCAGAGAGGTTAAGTAAATGAGCGTGGTCACACAGCCTCTCAATGGTTCTGCTAGCAGCATCGAGGACTTTGTGTGTCACTACACTGCCTCACTATACCTCTGGGGACCCAGCATCACCTATTTGTTCGATGGTTGGCAGTGCTTTTGAGCTGTACTCTGGCTCATGGAACAGAGCTAAATGGTTAAAGACCTTTCCACAGTGTTGAAGAAGCAAGTATTTAACAAGTGCTAAAGGTGTTCATTATTTACTTGTTAATTATTTAATCAATGTTTATTGAATGTTTTTTTTGTGCTGAGTAGAGAGCTAAGAACAAGGGTACGGTAACGCCACACTCAGCCTGGTAACTGTGTTTCCGGAGCTTACTTTACAGTCAAGCATCAGACACAGGGTTAAGTTTCCGGAATAAAAAAGCGAGTAGGACCCAGACGTTCATGATACAGGGCCCAATGCAGCTGTTTTAGATGCAGGTGGTGTTCAAGCGGCTCTGCGCCTTCTACTTCTGGGAAAGTTGGGAGCCACTTGTCTTTCACCTAAGTTGCTTCCGTGCAAACGGGTTTACTTAGAGGCTCAGCACAGAGCACGTAAAGTCCGTGGCCGAAAGTGTTTCGTGCATTGTTGTTGTTAGGTGCCATTGAAGCAGTTCGGGCTCACGGGAAGCCACACATAACAGAAAGAAACGTGGCCTGCTTCTCGCCCTGCACTATCTTCATAATCCTTGTAATATCTGAGTCCATCCATAGTTGTGACTACTGAGTCAGTCCACCTCATCAAGGGTTTCTCTCACCTTCTCTGGCCCTCTATTTTACCAAACATGTTGTGCTTCTCCAGCTGTCAGTCCCTCCTGGTGATATATCCCAAATAAGCCAGGTGAAGTCTCTGATGATATTCTGTGATCTACGGGGTATTTATTGATCAATTTTCGGAAGTAGATCACCAGGCCTTCTTCCTAGCCTCTCTTAGTCTGGAACCTCCTCTGAAACCTGCGCATCATGAGTTACCCTGCTGGTACAGTGAAACCTGTGGGAGCTGGAACTCATCAGAGCTGCCTCGTTTTTCCAGGTCTCTCAAGTCTTCCGCCTTTGACAGGGTGAAGTCGTACTACTTTTTTATTACTCACTTTAGTGGAAAACATTTGAGTTTTCCTTCTCTGACGGGTTTCCACCTTACACAAGTTCTGGCTTTCATAGGTTTTACTGTATTTGAAATAGTGGTGGCATATCTTCCAACATCATAGAATCACACAAGCCACGTGTTGTGACAGATGGGGGGGTTCCACGTATAGTGGCTATTATTACATCAGGTCAGGGGGACAAGGAGATGTACAAACAATTCAGTGATTATGTAAAAATACCACACTGATGGAAATGACAAAGTTTCTCCAGTAAGGGTAGGGGAGACTTCAAGGATGAGAAGAAGGCTGCTGGGCCAGGGGAACTTCATGTACTAAGGACAGAGATGATCGGAAAGTTGGGGCATATATAGGATTGGAAAAAGTGTGCAGTTAGTTCCTAAAGGTCTTAAAGGTCAAAATTTAGGGCTCGTACTCTGTAAATGAATTTTGTGACACATTCTGCCTGTTATCAGTGAGGAGTCTTTGACTGCAAGTGTAAATAAGTGCAACTCAGGCTGGGTTAAATTTATTGTCTCAAGGAACTGGAAATTCAAAGGTGATGTTAGCATCAGCTGAGGTTCGGCCCAGGTGTCATCATTCAGAATTGTTCTGCAATTTTCTCAACTCTCCTGTCTTCCATATAGTGGTGCCATCTTCAGGCAATGCTCTGCTCTTGGCAGCCACAAAGTCTGCAACAAATGAACTCAGGTCTCATGGACCAACCGGCTCATGTGCTCATCCCCAAACCAATCAGTGTTCTAAGGGAGAGAAATGCTAATCGACATTAGCCAGTGGGGGCCCACATGAAGAGAAGGAACAGTACATGGCTCCGTATGAGTGAGTTGAAATATGGGAGCTGTTGGCCAAATGGAGAAGTGCAACCAACCAATAGCTAATACAACACAGTCTCAGTTGGCGTTGATCCTTGGAAGGACTGGCATCCAACTTCCTTAAAACGATTAAGTTAAATGAAAAAGAAGGAAAAGAAATAGAGTAAGTGTATGTTCCTATTTTTACACAAGAAATATACCATTGACATATGCTTGAGACCCAGCAATGGCTGCAAAGTTTCATTCTCATAAATTTTATTCTCCAATTTGTGAAAGCATATCCACGAAAGTGGGATTTACTCTGAATCAAATACATTTTGAAGCTCATCCTGAAACATACGCTTCTAGGATTCCTCTTTAGTTCATATTTCTTTAGATTCCCCCCCGCCCACTTTATTTTTGGTGCTAACACAGTCCAGAATGAATTTTATTATGATGGCAATAAGAAAATTTAAATAAAACGTTTATTATAGTTTTCCTCTGTGTTTCCCAAAATGTTTCCCTCACGAAGCCTTCTAATATCTATAGCTGTAGATGTCATCATTACTTAGCTGGAATGTTTGCGTTATTAGAGCCACATTAGGCAGTAAGCAAAAACACATGCCTGGGAGTCTAGTTAGGAGATCTGTGCATGTTTTCTTTGGGTTGAAACAAAAGAATAATGACCAGCAGCATTCAGCAGCTTAGCCTTGTCTCTATCCCATTAGGAACATATTCCCAGGAGACAGCTCTGGTTTTAAAAGCGATTTGCAAATGTCTAGTGACTTTCTTAGGTGTAATTTTTATTTCACAAAGCAGTTCCAGAATAGAGGAGGGTGAAAAGCACAAAATGTCTTGACTTGAGGATCTCCCCCCCTTTTTTTTGCTTCTGAAATAACTAATGAATGACAACCATGGCAAGGAAAATTATGATTTGTGTTTTCCAGTTAGTAATACGGTTTGTTTTCCGCTTTGGGAGAAGAGTCTTTGGAATATTCCAACTGATGATATTTCTTGATTAGCTGGGATTATAGGAATGCAATATGAAACGCCAAGCCACAATTTACGTTTACTCCTAATACAGTGACCTCTACATTATCTTATCCAAAGTCCATAGATTAAGTCCACTGAAATATAACTTCACCATGTCTCTCTGATCCATGGTGTTTCAATGGATCTTACTAGAGAGAGTCCCTAAATTTTTGGTACTTTAGTTGGGGCATCAATTCATTCATTAAACACTTACTGGGCTCTAATATGTGCAGGGGAGCCCTGGTGGCACAGTAGTTAAATGTTTGACTGCTAACCAAAAGGAAAACAGTTCAAATCCACCAGCCATCCCTTGGAAACCCTATGGGACAGTTCTACTCTGTCCTATAGGGTTACTACCAGTTGGAATCGACTTGACGACAATGGGAATACGTGCAGGAGACCCAGGCTCATTCCTGGCCAACAATTAAATTCTTTTAATTATGTCTTCCCTTTTCATATTATAACCCCATGAGATTTGAGTTGTATGAGGTACAAATTATTGAATAACTGACATTCAACTTTCAGATTTCAAGGCTTGCATGTTTTTATGATGCTGAACAGGTTTTGGTGGAATTTTTACACTAAGACAGACTAGGAAGAAAAGCCTGGTAATCTACTTCCAAAAATCAGGCAATGAAAACCCTATGGATTGCAACAGTCAGATTCACAACGACTGGCCGGTGTGTTGCTCTGTTGTGCATGGGGTTACTATGAGTCAGGGACTGACTCAAGGGCAGCAAACAACAACAACAACTATGTACCAGGAATTGAGCGTCTACAGATATGAAAACCAACAGTCTCTACCTTCATAGAAAAAATTTCAGAAAGTCAAGGAATACTTAATTATAAATTTGAAGAAACTGTAAAAGGAAAAGTTAAGGATAACTACTAAAAAGAGCTGTGAGAACATATGAATAGGAGACCCAAACTAGTCCATTGGGCTAGAGAGTGTGTTCCTGGGGAACTGAGATTAGGTAGATGAATAGGAAATACCTGAGTCAAGCAAGAGGAGTGGATAGCTCAGGGAAGACCTTGAGGGAGCAAGATTCAATGCAGGATTCACAGATCAGTATGTAGACCAAAGAAAACATACAAGGGTGTTCATGGCTGATGATGACCCTAGAGTAGTATAAGACTCAGCTCTTCGAGGGTCTTGAGATTAAGGCCAAGTATAGTACTTTATCTTGTAGGCAATGGGAAACCATTGTTGGATTTTAGTTTGGGGAATTTTACATAATTACTTCGGCTGCTTAGTGAGGAATGTATTTCAATGTACGTAAAAGAACAAACATGTCAGTTGTACAGAAATACAACCAGAATGTTCCTTAGAAGCAAGGATGGTGAGACCTTGTCTTGCTTACTTTGGACACATAATAAGAAAAGACTAATTGCTAGAAAAGGACATCCTGCTTGACAAAGTAGAGGGTCACCGAAAATGAAGGAAACCTTCAGTGAGATGGACTGACACAGTAGCTGCAACGATGGACTCAAACATACCAATGATCATGGAGGTGGAGCAGGGCCAGGCAACAAGGTCACCATGAGTTGGAGCCAACTCAATGGCATCTAATAATTGCACACACTATAAGCAGAATGTTTTTCATTCTTGATGTAAAACAGCACACTCACTGTATCTTTCTCCTCATTTGCTGCAAGATGTCAACAAGGGCACCTGATGTAAATGCCTTCAGCTACCAGATTAAGGACAGCGTGTTCATTCCGACAACTGATTTCACCAAACTTTTTACGAAATTGGCAAGTTTTGGATTTTATGTGCTTCTTATTAGAAACCTAAATAGTCCATCTATTTACATATTTAAGGATACATAAAAGATTTAACTGGGAAATTCTTTTGGTGACAGCCAGAATTAAAGGCTATAGGTCGCCAACCAATTTTCAGCCTTTAAAATTAGTTCCACAAAATTATCTTCTTTTAATTATGTTCTCCCTTCTCATATTATAACCCCATAAGATTTTAGTTGTATGAGGTACAAAATTATTGAATAACTGACATTCAACTTTCCCATTTCAATAAGTCTATGACTATGCGAAGGCATTCAACTGTGTGGATCATAACAAATTATGGAAAATATTGCAAAGAATGGGAATTCCAGAACACTTAATTGTGCTCATGAAGAACCTATACTTAGACCAAGAGGCAGTTATTCAAAAGAACGACGCGATACTGCGTGGTTTAAAGTCAGGAAAGGTGTGCAGCAGGGTTGTATCCTTTCACTGTACTTATTCAATCTGTATGATGAGCAAATCATCCAAGAACCTGGACTATATGAAGAGGAAGGAGAATCAGAATTGGAGGAAGACTCATTAACAACCTGCGATATGCAGATGATACAACCTAGCTTGCTGAAAATGAAGAGGACTTGAAGCACTTACTGATGAAGGTCCTTCAATAGGGATTACACCTCAACATAAAGAAAACAAAACTAGACCAATTAGCAATGTCATGATAAATGGAGAAAATTTTAAAGCTGTAAAACTTTCCAGTTTACTTGGATCCACAATCAACGCCCATGGAAGCAGCAGTCAAGAAATCAAATGACCCATTGCATTGGGCAAATCTGTTGCAAAAGACCTCTTTAAAGTGTTAAAAATCAAAGATACCACTTTAAGGACCCAAGCCATGGTGTTTTCGATCACCTCATATGCATTTGAAAGCTGGACAGTGAAAAAGGAAGACTGAAGAATTGATGCCTTTGAATTAATATGCTGGCAAAGAATATTGAATATACCATGGACTGCCAAAAGAACAAACAAATCTGTCTTGGAAGAAGTACAGCCAGAATGCTCCTTAGAAGCGAGGATTGCAAGTCTTTGTCTCAGGTAAATTTGGACATGTTATCAGGAGGAACTAGTCCCTGGAGAAGGACATCATGCTTGGTAGAGTAGAGGGTCAGCGAGAAAGAGGAAGATCGTCAACGAGATGGATTGACATAGTGGCTGCAACAATGGGCTCAAGCAGAACAACGATCCTGAGGCTGGCAAAGCACCAGGCAGTGTTTTGTTCTATTGTACATAGGGTCATTGTATGTAAGTTAAAACTGTCTTAATGGCACCTAGCCACAACAACATCATGCCACTAATTTATGCAGTTATAAGATTGTATATTCTCCTAGCAAGATTTTGTCCTGAAAACCAGAAATATTTCTCTTAATTCAACAATTCTGTTCTTCAAATCATTAACAGAAAATCAAACTTGTTGGACCTGATTGTAAAAGAAAAATAGAAGATCCCAGTTTTCCAATGAATTAGCATTCTAGCATGCAATTCCCTCTTTGCTTTGGCTACCAGGAATCACAAAGCCAAATTCATGCCCCTCTCTGTTATGATAAGTGACATTTAGTATGCATATAATAGTCTAATAAACCTGGAATTCTATTAAGTATGTCTTTTGTTCCTTTGCCAGGTTTTCTCTTTTTTTACTTCTAATAAGTACATTTTTGTAAGCCACCTCAAGTAATTTTTTAGCAAGGTGGTGGTATAAATAAAGTTTAGATGCTCTCAACAAAAACTCTCTCTTTCATGCATGTTGAGTCCTTTTATATACAGTGTCTTAATTATCTAGTGCTGCTATAACAAGAAATATCACAAGTGGATGGCTTTAACAAACAGAAATTTATTTTCTCACATTTTCCAAAAACCAAACCCATTGCTGTAAAGTTGTTTCCAACTTGTAGTGACCCTTTAGGACAGAGTAGAACTGCCCCATAGAGTTTCCGAGGAGCGCCTGGTAGATTCGAACTGCTGACCTTTTGGTTAGCAGCCGTAGCTTTTAACCATTATGCCATCAGGGTTTCCTTTCTTATGATTTAGTAGGCTAGAAGTCCAAATTCAGGGTGCTGGCTCTAGGGGAAGGCTTTCTCTCCCAGTAAGCTCTGGAGAATGGTCCTTGTCTATTTGAGTTTCTGCTCCTGGGCAGTCTTTATGTGGCTTGGCATCTCTCTTTCCCCATCTCTGCTTGCCCGATTGCTAATTTAATCATTTATATCTCAAAAGTTATTGACTCAAGACACACCCTAGACTAATTCTTCTTCATTAACATAGCAAAGACAACCCATTCCCAAACGGGATTATAACCACAGGATAAAAGTTAGGATTTACAACACATTTTGGGGGGTTATACTTCAATCCAAAAAGTTTGTTAAATAATATTTCAAAATCATGTTTCCTACCTTGTAAGAGCTGTGGGATTGAAATGCTCCAAGGAATCCCAAACAAATTATCTGCAAAAAAAATAAATAAATAAATAAATAAAATTCTGCTTACATATAGCCAATAACAGCAATGAAAGCCAGAATTTGGCTTTAGCCTTCTCAGTAGTTGGCATAAATGTGTTGTGCAACCGATTGGATTTTGCCACAGCAAGGTCAGAATGAGGCGAATTGACTTTAGTGAACCGTGCTGAAGAACGTTTCCCTGCTGTGGCTGCCCCGCACATGAATGTAAACACAACTTCAAAAGGAAGGGCAAGGTCAAACTGAGGTGTGCTTAGGCACATCACTGTCAGCTCCCTTTCCCCTACAATAGGCAGAAGTCCCACGGATCCACTGGTGTCTTTAACTAAAAAGGAAATGTTTTTGTCCTGTAGTCATTACATCCACTGAGAGAAAAAGAGGCCATCCATTTTTTTAAACCTTTCTTCTGTAATCAACAGGTCTTTTAAACAGATAATACGCGATTAATTTTCTTTTTTTCTCTCTTCTTTTTGAAGCATTAAACATTTTGGTGGTTTAAGTGAGCTTAGTCAATTGCAGGACATGGATAGTGAGGGTGTCAGCCATGCCCCCAACCTAATGTCATTAAATGTTCAACAATGACTTTAAAATAAGTAGCTTTTTGGAAGTTATGTCTTTGAAGTTTCATTAATTAGTCATATCATTGGGAATGTATGGCTAAAGTAAATTACAGTGTTTAAAATATCTACTCTTTCAATGTGAAAAATGAAAGGATCCTGCTACCTTGTCTTTATACTAATGAAGATATTATTAATTGGTTTAGCAAAAACATAGATCTAACCATAATGTGCAACAGTTATTAAAGATAATTAACTACAGATCATTGGTTTGAAACATCTAGTCCAAAATGATTTCTGAAGGGCACATTATTCTATGAGATAAAATAATTAAATTTCTAACTGCTGCATGAGACAACTGTGGCATATCTAGCGTTTTAATTTCTTTTGTTCTATTCTCTGGGTACTCTGACTGTTTTAGGTTTTGAAAAAGCTACCCGTGTTTCACAGCGAAACCTCTGTTCAGCGTGTTTTACCGAAATCTTTCATGTCTATGGAAAAGTGGATTGAAAGAAAAGGATTATGATGACAGTAGACCTAATAAAAAGCCCATATAAATTCAGCTTCTCTTTCCTGGAGTGGAGAGTATGGTAAATCAAACAAATAGAAAACTAAACAAGTTACTTTAATAAAATACCTTTCAAACACTTCCCTCCCAGAATCTGTTTAAAAAAAAAAAAAAAATGGAAAGCCTCACATTTGCAAAATAAATAAGGGAAACTGTAAGTATGAACAAATGCCAGGTACTTGTGGATTAATGAATAATGTAATTATGTGCAGGCACATAACATAAAATTAAACAGTTACAGTAAAAACAATTGAAGCAATAGAACAGAAGGCTATTTATTAAAAGCTATAAGCTTACAGGCAAAAAATTCTGACTATATTTCTAAAAATGATTTTGCTTGGTGTTTACTATTTGAAGATCAATTAAAAGATAAAAAAGGAAGAGTTACACACTCAGCAATAGTAGTTTCAGGAATCCTAAACACAATTATGACCATAATATTTAATATCAGTAGGAAATTAAGATGTTCGTTGGTGTTTATGTCTAGAATGAGGCTAGAAGTCCATATTTGTGGCAATGTCAAATGTCCAAATTTAAAAATATTTATTACACTGTCTTGTGACCAGAAACTTGCTTTATTTCAATACCAACAGAGAAAACTAACAGCAATGTGATTTTCTTTTTAGGAGCAATTCAAATTTACATTAAATCTGAATTCGTAAACACTGTCTTAAATTGTGGGGAGCCTGAGAAAGGCCATGTGTATTGAGTCTCAGCTCAAGGCTTAGGAATAAATTCTTATTTTGAGAGATACTATTAATATCTTACTTTAACTGAGTAAGTATGCTATTGGTAAGATAGGATAAAAAATAGAAAAATAAAGGCATTTCATGGTGGGGCTGAAGTTTAGGGATATGATTGAATAAGAGAATTTTGAACTTGCAAAGTTTATACTGATGCCATTTCCAGATATTTAGAAAGAACAAAAACCAAGAAGTCTAATACATGCCCTTTTTTGTCTAACATATAAAAAGTCATAGAGCCCATTAAGCCCATTGCCAGTGAGTCGATTCTAACTCATAGCAACCGTATAAGACAGAGTAGAAATGTCCAATGGGGTTTTCAAGGTTGTAATTTTTATGGAAGCAGACTGCTACATCTTTCTCTTGTGGAGTGACTAGTAGGTTTCAACCGCCAACCTTTCAGTTAGGAGTGGAGCAGTAAACCACTGAGATATCAAGGCTCCAAAAAATCGTAGAAGTCCGCCAAAAATGTAACACATGGTAGCACACAGAGGGAAAATAGGTTTCAAAATGGCTGAAAGTGAGTAAAGTCATTACAATATCCTTACTAATGTTTCTGAAGATGTATGCAATGTGCTCCTAGTCCTTTAAAAAGAAAAAAAAAAAGATATTTTTGGTCGTAAGTTTGAGAATATTATATCCTTTAAAAAAAAAAATTCACATTGTACTTGAGCTTTTTAAAAAAAAAAAAAAAATTAAAGGCTCTGGAAAGTCCTGTAGTCACAAAATTCACTTAACTTAGCTCTCAAATACTTATGTTCCTAAAACACTAATTAACAGGGAATTAGTATCCCTTATAGCACTTTTTTTTTCACTTGGAAACACTGGTGGGGTAATTGTTAACTGCTATGGCTGCTAAGCAAAAGTCGGCAGTTTGAATCCACCAGGCGCTCCTTGAAAACTTTATGGGGCAGTTCTACTCTGTCCTATCTATCTATGTGTTGAAATCAATTCGATGGCAATGGGTTTGTTTGTTTGTTTTTAATAATACTTACGGAGACTCTAAGGCAACTTGTGAGGGTAAGTTTGGTTTGATTTCAGGACCCACGAAGTCCCCGTCTGTACTCGCCTGGTGTCACATTCTCTTATCTTTAGCCACCTCTGACTTCCCTTCTTCCTGCTGAAACTCTTTAAGTTTTTTCAGACACATATATGAAATCTCCTGAATTTTAAATGTTGGTCAGTAATTCTCTATTTTTTCTATTAAACACTGTACAGGGTAACAAATACATCTGCAAGCTAAATGCAGCTCTGAGGCTATAGTTTGTGACTTGATATTTAGGTTACCTTATTTTTTTATTTTCTTGCCTAGGGATATTTACTCTTAAATGTTTTGTTCTAATTGTAGAATAAAAGACATCATAAAAAAAGAAGAAGATCTGGCATTGCAGAGCTTGGGGTGGGGAAGTGAAGCTATTTTTTAATGGTATAGCATACGCACAGGCAAATTTGGGGTGGACAATGGGCTTGCCTGAGGACATGTAGCCAGAAACAGCAGAGCTGAGGCGTGAACTCTTGTCCTTTCATTGGCAAAATCCATGGCTTTTTCTGTTAATCTGTGTTCTCTTACACTTTCGCACACACTTCTAGAGACAAGTATCCTGAATGTGACCAGAAGTCACAAATTGAAAGCTTCGGAGCTGCATTTCTCTCACTGATGTATTTGTTCACCCTGCCCGGTATAGGATGAAAAACATATAATCGGTAACCAACATTTAAAAATTCAGGAGATTTGTATAAAAATCTAGATTCTGTCTTCTCTTCAAACATAAGAGGATCTTGTAACGGTGGGTCCACTGACCAGAGCTAAATTATGTCACCCAACTTTCCAGTGGGCTGCAGTCCCCAGGACTCCTTAATGCTCCTTGGCATGAAGCGAGAGTCTGTGGCCATTTATTGTCTAGCTCACATTGTTGATTATTTCATACCAGACCTGCTTCACTTTTCAGTTTTGTGGCTGAGTTCTAGGGCTTCCTGTGTTTTCAAACCCTGCTCTCAACAACCTTGTACAAACCAACCAAGTGTCATGGTTCTCTTCCCTCTGAGAATCCCCCACTTCCCTGATATGGGACATACTTTAAGCTGGTAGCCAGAACGTTGCCTTTAGAGGAGTAACAGGCGCCTAACCGTACTGGATGTCTCAGGTGGCATAGGGGGCTCACCCACTGCTTAAAGCCTCTGGCCATTCCAAATATAGCCGCACTTGCCTCCTGGGTATTCCCACCACCAATGTTGCTGCAGGTTTTTACTGTTCATGTAGCCTGGCTGGAAAGACACCTGCATTTTCAATTAGTGTGCCAGTAATGAGTAGGTCAGACGACTGTCTTTCCCCTTGTTATTTGGACATCATAAATCTCTTCATAGGAAAGACATTCTAAATAATTAGAAAAATAGCTCAATAGTTCAAGAAATTTAGAGAAGGCAGACGTTTTCTTCTCTACTAGATTTAACTTGATACAGCCTAAGGAATGTGTGATGTATGTTTTCAGCTCAAATAGGAGAATTTTCCATGAATTACATATTTGATGGCTTACCAGCAAGATACAGGTTTTAGTGAGGAAGGCAAGCTTGTTTCCACCCCATTCCTGAAAATCAGAGAACCAAGTGGTCAGCCTAAGCATTAATAATAAGGTTATGGAAGTAGCGTGAGCTGTCAAACCTGAGCTGTGGCTTTTCCTGCCTCAAAAAAAAAAAAAAATTTTTTTTTTTTCTCTGAGCATCAGCCATTCTCATTTCTCCCCTTGTCTGCTGCTGCTGCTGCAGGCAGAGCTGAGAGGGGTTACGGAGTTGTTGTAATGAGATGGAGAGGTGGAGCCATCTGCTCTAACTTCCAAAGCTATTGTTGGCTCAGTAGCTGCAGCTTTGGTTTGGGTCTTTTAACAGTTCATTTAACTGAGGAGGAGGGAGTAGACTCAGAATAGGAGGTCGCTGGTGTTGGTGAAGTTTCCTTACAGGCTGTCTACTTCTCTTTTCTAACTGCCTTCTTACAATTCCTTCTCTTTTCTCTTTTTGCAGACCTACTGTTTCCTCCCCACCCCGCCTCCCTGCCCTTTCTTTCTTGGCAAGAGATTGCTATCCCTGGATGGTAACTGATTCAGTTCTTCCCAGCACTGATCCCAAGATATTCGCCACCAACAGTCACTTACGGTATTTAAGATGTTTGGTACATGGTGTCTTTTGGGATATTCTTGTTGCATTTGATCTGCATCCAATAATACTGGTTCTTACCCAAACTGTTGATATCAAAATGAGGTTCTGCTAACATAGGTTTTCTAGAGGTTTTTTTTTTTTTTTTTTTAATCAAAGGAAACTATTGAGCATTGTTTGATAAATTTCTTTTGTGGATTTTATTCTGGGGGGAGGAAAGGTTAGGTGAAAGCTTTCATTTTTCTGTCTTCACTTTTGGCCTTTCCCTTATAATTTGTTTCCCTCTTCCTTTTCCACTTCCTTTTCTCCTCTTTTTTTTTTTTTTTTTTTTAATTATATTGCCTTTCCTCTTGTAAGACCTCTTCACCCCCAGGAAAATGATGACCACGTTTCAAAGATAGCACGGTGGCTTCAACTTTCTCTGCATATTGCCTTACTTGTCAACTGTGCAAATGGATTGCTTTATAAGGAAACCACTGGGCTTTTGCCTGGATCAGTGACATAACGTCACAAGGATCTTTCTTTCCTCTTCCTTTTTTTTTTTTTAAATTGGCAGTTTCCTTTTCACATTTAAGTAAGCAGCAAGGGCGACACTCAAAGAAAGAGGCTTGTAATGTAAAAATGAATTGTTGTTGTAAGGCGCCATCAAGTCAGTTCTGACTCATAGCAACCCTACATACAACAGAATGAAACACTGTCTGGTCCTGTGCCATCCTCACAATGGTTGCTATGTTTGAGCTCATTGATGCAGCCACTGTGTCAATTCATTTTGTTGAGAATCTTCCTCTTTTTGCTGACTCTCTTCTTTACCAAGCCTGATGTCCTTCCCCAAGGACTGGTTCCTCCTGATAACATGTCCAAAGTATGTGAGATGAAGCCTCGCCATCCTTGTTTCCAAGGAGCACCCTAGCTGTACCTCTTCCAAGATAGACTTGTTTGCTCTGCTAGCACTCCATGATATATTCAATATACTTCACCAACACCATAATTCAAAGGTGTCAATTCTTCTTTGGTCTTCCTTACTCATATCCAACTTTCACATGCACATGAGGCAACTGAAAACACTGTGGCTTGGGTCAGGCATACTTTAGTCCCCAAGTGATGTCTTTGCTTTTTAACATTTTATTAAAAAGAAAAAAAAAAATGATAGAAGAATGAATAATATAAAAACGAATATTTGATGGAAAATAAAGCATGCTTGGCAGATATCTTTTCTTTTGTTGGTAATTTACTGCAGAAAATTTTAAGAAAAGTCAAAGCTGACAAAGGAAGTACAATTGAAAATTCCTTCCAAAACAAAGCTTGTATTGCCAAGAAGAAAAAAGAAAAAAAGTGTCCTGATCAATTAACCAATAAAAATATGTTCATTGTGACACAGGCCATCTTTTCTCCCTTCTTAGCTACAGCCTTTCCCCATTCAGTTCAAATGCCACTTCAGTGTCCTCCAATTCAGCACCCTAGACAGGCCAAGGCAACGGAATGACATGGACTCAAGGAGATGGAATGCCTTTGACATTCCTGTCTTTGGTATGACTTTGGATATTCTGACTTCCAATCAGTCAATCATCTGTAAGCAGAAACCATGTCTAAACTGTCTATTATGTAGGTTCAACGACTATTACCTAACAGACCAATTCATTTCATTTCAGATGAATGGTGTCTACTGCCACGTGAACAATCAAGTGTAAGAATTCCAATGTGCGGGGTACATGAAGACTTACGGTGTTTTAGAAGAAATATTAAAATCAACAGACAAATTTGAAGGCTGCCTCTGTTAGTCACCAACTGTATGGCCCAAATGAATCACCAAGACTCTCTCATCCCCAGTTTCTTTTAAAATAATAGCAACAAAGCCATACTCATCTCATAAGGCTGACTGTAGGGATTAAAGGAGAGGCAGAATTTTAGGGTTGAAAACTCCAGTGCCTACAGGAATTGGGCAGGCGACATCGGTGAATAAAGTGGGCTGGATATAAGACAGCAAATGGCCACTGACAGTCACTGACTCAGACAGAGCAGTGGGGCTTGTGGTCAATGTGAGAGTTTCTGACCCTCTGAAGGGACAGCTGTTCCTATTTGGCTCTGGCCAGTTTTTGCAATGGAAAAAATGCAGACCTAGTGTTGCCAGATTTTCCGGGAAGCTGGAAATCAGGACTTTTATGTGAAACTTCCCAATTTTCAGTTGTTGGCGATTAATTCCAATGTAAAGCACTGAGGATGCCAAACAAAACACATCTGTGGGCTGCATAAGCCCTGGGAGCCGCCAGTTGTGACCTCTGCTATATATGTGAAAATGTTTGTAACAGAGCCTGACTCATTGCAGATATCCCATAAACATCTGCCTCATCTTTTCCTTGTATGTGACATCCAACATGAGAAGGGAAAAAGAATTGATTTGAGCTTTCTAGAAAGTTATCACATTGCTCACTCTTAAGGATCATATTTCTCACTTAAGTCATATATGAACACGCTCAATGTTATCTACCGTTAAAATGCTTAACCTGTGGTACGTATAGCTTGTACATTTCAAAATTTAATTGGGTCCTCTGACTTTGTAACAGAAGTTCAATTTTTGTTGGAAAATATACACTGAAAAGATAGCCAAGAGACTTCTGAATCACACCAAGGAAAATTCATCATTCCTCAAGCCGGGCTGGTTCCTTTGGGTCCAAGGAAGTGAACAAGCCTAGCCTGGATTTGTCATTTTGTCTTCAGGGGAGCAGGACCTGATTTCGACTGCTACCTCTTCCTGCTGCTTACTCCTTAAGTAGTTAACTTACTTTTTAACTGTTACATGCCAACAAAACAGGTTGCTTAATTGGTTTGACCTTTCACAGTATTTTTTAATTTTTCAATCTTAGTTTCATAGTTCCATCTGGCCCTTTAAAACGACATCTGGTTAACTGTACTTAACCAGCTGATCACTGTACAGTTATTTTTAAATGTAATGTATGCTTAAACAGATGTTATTTTTATAGATGTGGTTCTAAACTGCACTTGTGTACGTGCTATGTCTGCATAAACTCTTTCTGCAATTCAAATGTTGACACCCAAAATTACAAGCCAGAATGCTTCTGAACTCCACTATTATGGTACTGCACTTTTGTGTTGCTTGTTAGGTAAACATCAATTCAGTTCTTTTTTTCTCTCTTCATTGCACATAAATAAAACATTAGCATTTAGTTTATAAAGTGATGAACATTTTGCTGTGTTGGGTTTAGCTTTATAAATACAACTGCTGTCAGCAAGAAAAAAGGATTTATTGAATAAATAATAAGAAAGCTAAGGGAAAATGAAAATATATATATATTATGCAAAACATGGTATCTGTCAACAGGTCACAAAGGGTCTTCAATGCTTTTGGTGGTGCTGTCGGGGATAATTCCATCTGCGACTCGCTGTCTGAAACATTCCGGACCCCCGCCTCACTGTATGTGTTTTAGATTTAATCCAGGAAGCATGCAATAGAAATTTATTTTGTAGAACTCTGAATTCTTAACTGTCCAGGGCAAAACTAACACTTAAAACAATTTCAATGTCTTCCTGCAGAAACATGGAAAATGGGGGGGGGGGGCAGAAATGAAAGAAAAGAAAACCTCATCTGCCATCCAGTCCTACAGTTTTACTTTTGTCTTCTGCTATCAGAAATAACAATAAAGAAGACGACAGTAGTTTCTGTACAGATAGAAAGGTTTTCCAGTCTAGGAAGGATCTTAGCATCGAGTTTGTCTTGTTTCACAGAGAACTCGATCTCGCCAACTTAAGAGATCTCCAAAAACCATTACCTGGGGTAGTTTGCGTACGACACAAAGTTGAGTCGTACTTGAGACAAAGACGGTGGTCACAGTTGAAAATATTTTACCGAGAACTTTAAAAGTATCATTCTCAAGGTTAAAAATTGCTGTTAGACATAATACCTCGGTAATTGATAGACATTTTCTCTCTCCTGAGTCCATTTTCTGTGAAAAACACCACATAACATCTGTTCATAAACAGTCCTTCTGTGAAAACACTGACACAGGTCTTGAGCTTCTACCGGCTCAATTCCCCTGCCATGTGCAGATGGCACGATGTATTTATACAGCTGAAGCCCGTGTAACATAAGCCCAGCCATATCTCCAGGTAAGACTTCAGGCAAACATGTGCTGCTGTTCTACAGCCTTACCCCAAGTAGTTCAAGGGGCTCCTTCTGACACAAAGACAAATTGTTTCCCGCTAACGTGTGGGATTTGTTGGAAAAATCACCTTTGGCAATCAACACATCACTCTACAGAGATAAGGCATTTCCAGTCTTTTAAAACGATTCCATGGAACACATTAATGAAAAACTAATTAGGTTACAGAGGTATTTGGGAAACTGAATAAGACTGTGATCACTCTGTCACCTTATTTATTTATTTATTTTGGCCTCCCTGCTTTGTGTGTGATGTTTAGCTGGAATTAATTATCGCAACTAAAAGTAAAAAGTTGCAGGTTAAAGGTTTAAACAATTAACATCCAAGTTTTCAGTAATGACCAAGGTGGGGAAAATGTAGTTACAATGCAAGAAATTATTTCCCAGAATAGCTTCCTTTTGTTTCTCCCGGTTCACGTTAAATGGGGATGGGGACAAGGACAGAGATTGTTAACTGAGCATTTGTAGAGAAATATCCCAGCAAGCTTTTCAAATTCAGCTTCCCTATTCATTGCTGAGATGTTGGTCCTTTGGTATTCTTTAAAATTTTTCTTTCATAGAAGCTAGACAAATTCCAAAGACAAGGATAGGCTGTTTCTTGTAACTTGGAGAAGCATAGACTTTAAGGGATAGCAGGAGGCTGGAGCTTCCGAAGGGTTTAGGGGCCCTGAAGTTCCCAAATAAACAGACCAAGGAAGCTGGACACATGCACATTCCTGGTTTATTTGTACCTGTCTCTGTTACACAGCTGAAATGCATATGAAAGTCATGATCAGAGAAACAGAACTACGGTGCCCTAATGTAATATAAACTATCTGTATTTTATTCTCCATGAACACCACAAGCAAGTTCTTGTTATATTTGGTCAGCTGGGGTCAAAACGCTACCCAGTGCTTGGATGTTTTTCACCTTAGCTTCAATCTCCATTTCACACACAAGCTTTCTGGTTTCTGCATTTCAAAGATGCTTTCACAGCATTTATGAACCCTCAATTTATTTAATAATCTTCATAGTGGCTTATCAGCTCAGGCTACCGAATCATCTTTGCTAAAGATTTGCAAGGAAAAAATTAGGCATTGGAGAATTGGATGTTTAGGTGTTAAGTCTGACTAGGGAAAAGCAGATGAACTAGAGAATCTCTGGAAATTTCTTCTAGAGGGACCATTTTAGAATCCTGTTTCTATATTATGGGGAAACCCAGGCAAATTTGCACTATCTTGTCATTTCTCACACACACAATAAACCTCATTTGAAACATAGAAAAAATAATCAAAACGAAAATTAAGTTGTATCTTCAAATCATGTACCAAGACTGCTTTTCACTAAATATTGAGCCGTGTTGTTGGATGGATGATGGGGTCCAGCTGAGGAGTATCAGATGACACCAAATGAAAATCATGTTATTATATCTGGGGAAAACAAAACAAAAAGCTTACACGTTATATTAGGCAAACTTTCCTGGTTTTGGTTATTATCTTCTTTTTATTGACACTTCAATTTGTTTTTGATTTTTTCCTGGGAAACCCGAAGTTGAAGGGTGGGCCTTTACTTTTACTTGAAGTAAACACACAGAATAATAATAGAAGTCTACATTTGTTGGAAACATTTTTATCATATTCTATACTACTGTAATATAATAAGTTTATTATATTATTTTTAAGAGTGAAAAAGTAGACAATATAAATGTACAATAGTAGAAAACTACTTAAATAATTACTAAACATGGGAAAATTATGACATTATGTTAGTGAAAAAAAAAAATAAATAATTGCATATATACCCCACAATCTCCACTAGGAACAAGACATATACAGATGGAGAAAAAAGACCTAGAAAGCAATATACCAATTATATTAAAAATAACTATTTCTGGGTGGTAGGTTTATGGATCATATATATATTTTCATCTTTATATTTTTATGTATTTTCCAAATTTTTTAAATTGAACATATATTACTTAAATCATCAGAAAAAAATATGATGGAAAGCATAACAAAGTCACTTTCTTAGGAGAAAATGCCTATATCATTGTTAGTTAATAATAAGAATTTTGGTGACTTTGCAAAAGACTTTTCATATCAGTAGATACGAAACATATCTGACATATTTTTGACAGAATGTTATGAAATTCTGAAAGGATGGTTTAAGAAAGTCTTTTTCCCCCCTATAATGCACCTTTTTGAGATGCATCTTTTTGAGATAGTCATAATTTGCTTTCTAGATACTCTAACAGTGTCCTGGGTGGTGTCCCTGACTTTATCCCGCCATCCCCCACTCCCTCCTTCCCTTCTTTTCTTCTTTCCTTTCTTCCTTCTTCTTCCCCTCCCTTCTTCCGTCCTTTCTTTCTTTCCTTCCTTCCTTCCAAGAGTATTTATTGATTGCTAACTCAGTGCCATCTGCTTAGACTAAGGATTGAAACGGAAATGCCCCAGTGGAATTTATAGCCTAGGAGTGGAAGCAATCGATCAACAAGCAACAAAATAACCAATTAATAAGCAAATAATACAGGCATACCTCATTTTACAGCACCTCGCAGATACTATGTTTTTAATAAATTGAAGGTTTTTGGCAACCCTGCATCAAGCAAGTCCATTGGCGCCACTTTTCCAGCAGCACACGTTCACGTCACATCCCTGTGCACATTTTGGTAATTTTTGCAATATTTCAAAACTTTTCATTATTATATCTGTTATGGTGATCTATGATCAGTGATCTTTGGTGTTACTATTGTAATTGTTTTGGGGTGCCTTGAACCGTGCTCTTGTAAGACGGCAGATTTAATCGATAAATGTTATATGTGTTCCGACTGTTCCACCAACTGGCCGTTTCTCATCATCTCTCCCTCTTCTCTGGTCTCCCTATTCCCTGAGATATGAGAATATTGAAATTACGCTAATTAGTAACCCTACAACATGTTCAAGTAAAAGGAAGAGTTGCACGTCTCTCACTTTAAATCAAAAGCTAGAAATGATTAAGGTTTGCGAGTAAGGCACGTCAAAAGCTGAGACAGGCCGAAAGCTAGGCCTCTTGTGCCAAACAGTTAGCTACGTTGTGAATGAAAAGGGGAAGTTCTTGAAGGAAATTAGAAGTGTTACTCCACTGAACACATGAATGATAAGAACGTGAAACAGAGTTATCACGGATGTGGAGAACGTTTTAGTGGCCTGGATAGAAAACCAAACCAGCCACAACATTCCTTTAACCCAAAGCCTAATCCAGACCAAGGCCCTAACTGTCTTCAATTCTCTGAAGGCTGAAAGAGGTGAGGAAACTGCAGAAGAAATTTGAAGTTAGCAGAGGTTGGTCCATGCGGTTTAAGGAAAGAAGCCATCTCCATGGCGTAAAAGTGCAAGGGGAAGCAGCAAGTGATGATATGGAAGCTGCCAGAAGTTACCCAGAAGCTCTAGTTAAGATGATTGCTGGAACTGGCTACAACAGGTTTTCAGTGTAGGTGAAACAGCCTTATATTGGAAGAAGATGCCCTTTAGGACTTTCTTAGCTAGAGGAAAGAAGTCAATGCCTGGCTTCAAAGCTTCAAAGGACAGGCTGAATCTTTCGTTAGGGACTAATGCACCTGGTAACTTTAAGCTGAAGTCTGTGCTCATTTACCATTCTGAAAATCCTAGGGCTCTTAAGAATTATGCTAAATCTACACCACCTGTGCTCTATAATTGGAACAACAAAACTGGATGACAGCACATCTGTTTACAACAGGGTTTACTGAATATTTTAAGCCCACTGTTGAGACCTACTACTCAGAAAAAAGATTCCTTTCAAAATTTTACTGCTCAAGGACAATGCACCAGGTCAGCCAAGAGCTCTGATGGAGATGTACAAGGAAATTAATATCGTCTTCATGGCTGCTAAGGCAACATCCGTTCTGCAGCCCATGGGTCAAAGAGTAGTTTTGACTTTCATGTGTTATTATTTAAGAAATATACTTTGTAAGGCTATAGCTGCCATAGATAGTGATTCCTCTGATGGATCTGGGCAAAGTAAATTGAAAGCCTTGTAGAAAGGATTCACCATTCCAGATATCTTTAAGAACATTCGGGTATCATGGAAGGAGGTCAAAATATCAGCATTAACAGGAGTTTGAAAGGAGTTGATTCTAACCCTCATGGATGACTTTGAGAGGTTCAAGGCTTCTGTGGAGAAGTAACTACAGATAACAAGAGAACTAGAATTAGACGTGGAGCCTGAAGATGTGACTGAATTGCTGCAATCTCACAACAAAACTTTAACGGATGAGGAGTCTCTTCTTATGGATGAGCAGAGGAAGTCGTTTCTTGAGACGGAAACTACTTCTGGTGAAGTTGTTGTGAAGATTGTTGAAATGACAACAAAGGGTTTAGAATATTACATAAACTGAGTTGATAAAACAGCGGCAGGTTTTGAGAGGATTGGCTCCAATTTTGAAAGAAGTTCTGAGGATAAAATGCTATCAGATAGCATCGCATGCTGCAGAGTAATCTTTTCTGAAAGGAAGAGTTAGTCGATGCGGCAAACTTCATTGTCGTCTTTTTTAAGGAATTGCCACAGCCACCCCAACCTTCAGCAGCTACCGCCCTGATTAGTCAGAAGCCATCAACACTGAGGCAAGACCCTCCACCAGCAAAAAGATTATAACTCGTTGAAGGCTCAGATGATGGTTAGCATTTTCTAGCCATAGAGTACTTTTTAATTAAGGTATGTACATTCTTTTTTAGTCACAATGCTACTGTACACTTAATAGACTACAGTGTAATGTCAACATAAACTTTATATGCACTGAAAAACCAAAAAAATTGTGTGAACCATTTTATTGCAGCATTCGCGTCATTGGAGTCATCTTGAACCAAAACTGCAATATCTCCACGGTATGTCTATAATGACACAATTGTGAGATTTGTATCTGAGGAGAAGTATGTCATGAAGAAGAAGGGCTAAGCAGTTCCATCACTGATAGAGAGGGAAGTACTCCACATGGCAGTGACATTGGTGCTGAGAGGTAAAAGCATAAAAAGGTGGTTCAGTGATAGAAGTCTTGCCTTCTATTCAGGCTACCCAGGTTTGATTCCCAATCAACGCATGTCATGTGTAGCCACAGTCTGGTTGCCATTGGAGGCTTGAGTGTTGCTATTATGCCAAATAGGTTTCAGTGGAGCTTCCAGACTAAGTTGAACTAGGAAGAAAGGCCTGACAATCTACTTCTGAAAATCAGCCAATGAAATCCTTACGAATCCCAACATCAGATCGGCAACCAATTACTACATGGGATTGCCATGAGTGGGTGGGACAGACTGGATGGCAGCTAACAACAATAACCTGCTTGTGTCAATCATGGGAAGATATTAGAGAAAGTGTGCTTGACCCTACACTAGGTACTTGCCATTCCTATCCTACACATTCTCAACACCCCAATAGTGCCTCACACACAGTGAGCAACCAAAGTCATTGAATTCAATGATTTGGAAGGTATGTCATTCAGATCTTCAGGACAATAGGAAGTAGACTGACTGAATTAAATTCTACCAGTCTATGTTGTTGTTAGGTGCTGTCAAGTTGATCTTTGACGCATAGCGACCCCTTGTGATGGAGTAGAACTGTCCCATAGGGTTTTCTAGGCTGGTGGAGCAGTGACTAAAGCGCTCAGTTGCTAACCCAAAGGTTGGAATGCACCAGCTGCTCTGCGGGAGAAAGATGTGGCAGTCTGTTTCCCTAAAGATTTACAGCCTTGGAAATCCTATGGGGGCAGTTCTACTCTGTCTTATAAGGTTGCTATGAGTCAGAATCAACTTGATGGCAATGGGTTTGGTTTAGTTTTTGAAGTCTTTACAGGATCAGATCACCACATCTTTCTCCCACGGAGGCACTGGGTAGGTTCTAAACCACCAACCGTTCAGCTAGCAGCCTAGTGCTTAGCTGTTGCACAACCAAGTTTCACCAGCCTATGTTGTTGTGTGCTGTCAAGTCAATTCTGACTCATAGTACCAGTATATCCAAGCCAAAAAAAAAAAAAACCCACTACCTTCAAGTCGACTCTGACTCGTAGCCACTCCATAGGACAGAGATATTGTTGTTAGCTGCTGTTGAATCACTTCTGACTCATAGCGACCTCACGTACAGCAGAACGAAACACTACCCGGTCCTGCGCCATCCTCACAATTGTTATGCTTGAACCCATTGTTGCAGCCACTGTGGCAGTTCATCTCACTGAGGGTCTTCCTCTCTTTCACTGACCCTCTACTTTACCAAGCATGATGTCCTTCTCCAGGGACTAGTCCTTCCTGATAACATGTCCAAAGTATGTGAGACATAGTCTCACCATTATTGCTTCTAAGGAGCGTTCTGGTTGTACTTCATCTAAGACAGATTTGTTCATTTTTCTGGCAGTCCACGGTATATTCAATATTGTTTGCCAACACCACAATTCAGAGGTATCAATTCTTCTTCAGTCTTCCTTATTCATTCATCGTTCAGCTTTAGCATGCACATGAGGCGATCGAAGACACCATGAACTGCACTATGGGATTTCCAAGGCTGTATGTAATCATTACAGAAGCAGACTGCCACATCTTTCTCCCATGGAACAGCTGGTGAGTTTGAACCACCGACCTTTTGGTTAGAAGCTGAGTAATTTAACCACTGTGCCATCAGGAGTTCTGTCTCAGTCATCTAGTGCTGCTATAACAGAAATGCCACAAATGGATGGCTTTAACAAAGAGAAGTTTATTCTATCACAGCCTGGTAGGCTAGAAGCCTGAATTCAGGGCACCAGATCTAGAGGAAAGCTTTCTTTCTCTTTCAGCTCTGGAGGAAGGTCCTTATCATCAAGCTTTCCCCTGTCTAGGAGCTTCTCGACACAGGAACCTCAGGTCCAGAAGTGTCCCTGGCACTGCTTTCTTGGTGGTCCGAGGCCCCATGTCCCTCTGATTGCTTCTCTATTTTATATCTCAAAAGAAATTGGCTTAAGAGGCAATCTAATCTTATAGATTGAGTTCTGCCTCAATAACATAACTGCCAATATTTCCACCTTATTAATATTACAGAGGTAGGATTTACAACACATAGGAAACACATTGGATGACAGAATGGTGGACTATCACACAATACTGGGAATCATGGACTGACCAAGTTGACACACATTTCTGGGGACACAATCCACTCCATAACAGCTCCTTAGCACCAACCAGTCTATAGTGACCTTAATTCTGCTGCCAAAAGTGACTGCCTTCCATGTTGTCCATATTACTCAGTGCTCCTAAATATTGAAAGCTTTACTCATGGAGGCTTGGAGACTTGAGATCATTTAAAATGAATTCTCAATTTAAATGGAGCGTAAGCTTATCTCTATATTGTGCCTTGATGTAAAAGAAAAAAAAAATAGCAACATCAGACTGTGGGAAATTATTAATGAATTCCTGTCACCCTGCTCCAATCAAATCTCTAATCATTATAAGGCAATGTCAAATGATCAGTTAGAACTGGCATCATACCTAGCTGCTTATAATTGTCTATATTTTTCCCTCAATAAAAATATTTTGGCTTGTTTTCAAAATCACCCAAAAACTAGACATAGGTTGGTCCAAACCACTCATTCTTTCTGAATTTATTGCAATTTCTTCGCATAAAGAGAATGCCCACCCAGCTGGAAGAAAGCTGAAAAAATGAAAGAATGTTTGCCTTATTGATGCCAAGCATGGCTTCGAGAGATTTTTGCCACTTGGTTGATCAAATTTAACATTTGTGGCCTTTAAAAATATAAACTGTACTTTGTCCTTTAGCCTGATGAGAGCAATGACATATCTACTAATAATGAGAGAATATCAAACACTCTCAAGTAATATCAAATCGAGGATACACAGGTTCCAGAGAAGAGTGCTTGTTAGGGAAGGTGGGTGATGATAAGCAAGGAGAATGACGAACCTTCCACCTCCGATAAAAGCAAGATGTTGATCATGAACCTGGCATATTTCCATTGCCTGGTATTTAAAAATCTATCACAAATAACTATTGCCTTCCAGACATGTATAATTGATCTTACTTGTATCAACAGTAAGTTCCTTTTCAGTTTTTTTTTTTTTTCTGTGTTAACTTCTTTCTGCATGGTATTATTTTCCTTAAATGGCATTTCCACTGACAACTAGGCTGAATGCACTGTATAATTATCATGTCTTCTGTTTCTTTTTCTACAGTTCTTTTTAATTACAAAATAACACCCTTTTGAAGAGTGCATCTTTGATATCTTAACCACCTTTGGGTCAATACAGCAGTGTGCGCTCATTATCAATATATTTTAATTATTTCATTCTTTCTAATGCCCCGTTTTTGTTTTCCGTGAACCGCCAGGTAATTATGTTTGTACCAGGATAAATAATTAATGTTCTCTGGAGCAGAACGGCCATTACTTCCCTTTTGTTCTTTTTCTTTTAGCCATGGCAACGCAGTAAATAGACAGGTATTTGCCTGGATTGACTAAATATGGTCTTTTCTTGGAGCAAATGTAACTTATGTATGATTCAAGAACTGTTTTTGGCAAGACTCAGAATTCCCCAAAGCTGGGACCCCTGCCTTCCTATCTCCTCTTTAAAACAGACCAACACTGCCTTATTTCACCGTCCAAATTCTCCTGTGTCTTATAACAATCAGTTGTTGCCAAGTTGATTCCAACTCATGCGGACCTCATGTGTGTCAGAGTAGAACTATTGCCAGGCCTTTCTTCTGAGGTACCTCTGAACTTCCAACCTTTGGGTTAGCAGCCAAATGCATTAACCATGGTCTATATACAGGGTTTACATGAGTTGGGATCAACTCGACGGCCATGGGTTTGGTTTTTTGGTTTATATCATGCCCTAATTCATCCCCAAAGCAAAGTATAGGCTATCAAACTTTAACTGTAAAAGCTATTTATATGTACCAAATTACTCTATTATAATTTTGCCATCCAGAAAAACTCATCTTTAAAGTAAATTCTAACTAGATGAGGCAGCAAAGACACGAGAAATCCCACAAATATTTATTCATGAGTTACAAGCTAAAAAACAAAGTAAATTAAAGTTCAGTAGATATTGCCATGGGAAAAGGACATGAAGTGAACAGAACAAAGTGAGTTGTGGCAAAGATTCACAATAAATTTCATTTCTTTATTTTTAGTGTGAAAATTGCTTCTAAACTGCGGTATGGTGTGTAAATTTCTCTAAGGTGCTATGCTAAAAAGAGGAGAAATGTACTATGGTATTAGCTTTGTCGACTGTGTGGATCACAACAAATTATGGATAACGTTGCGAAGAACTGGAATTCCAGAACACTTAATTGTGCTCAGGTGGAACCTGTACATAGACCAAGTGGCAGTTGTTCAAACAGAGCAAGAGGATATTGCATGGTTTAAAATCAAGAAAGGTGTGTATCAGGGTTGTAGCCATTCACCATACTTAATCAGTCTGTATCCTGAGCAAGTACTCTGAGAAGGTGGACTATATGAAGAAGAGCGAGGCATCAGGATTGGAGGAAGACTCATTAACAACCTGTGATATGCAAATGACACAACCATGCTTGCTGAAAGTGAAGAGGACTTGAAGCACTCACTGATGAAGGTCAAAGACTACAGCCTTCAGGATGATTACACCTCAACATGAAGAAACCAAAAATCCTCACAACTGGGCCAGTGAGCAACATCATGATAAGTGGAGAAAAGACTGATGTTGTCAAGAACTTCATTTTACTTGGATCCACAAGCAACGCCCATGGAAGCAACAGTCAGGAAACCAAATGACTTTTTGTATTGGGCAAATCTGTTGCAAAAGGCCTCTTTAAAGTGTTAAAAAGCAAAGCTCTCACTTTGAGGACTAACGTGTACCTGACCCAAGCTGTGATATTTTCATTCATCTCACATGCATGTGAAAGATGGACAATAAACAAGGAAGACCAAAGAATTGATATCTTTGAATTACAGTGTTGGCAAAGAATATTGAGTGGACTGCCAGAAGAATGAACAAGCCTGTCTTAGAAGAAATACAGCCAGAATGCTCCTTGGAAATGAGGATAGTGAGAATTCGTCTCACATTCTTTGGACGTGTTATCTGTAGGGAGCAAAAAAGAGGAAGGCCCTTGACGAGGTGCATTGACACAGTGGCTGAAACAATGGGCTCAAGCATAACAACAATTATGAGGATGGGGCAGGACCAGGCAGTGTTTTGTTCTGTTGTACATAGGGTTGCTGTGAGTCAGAACTGACTTGATGGCACCTAACAACAACAACATTAGCTTTGTGACTTTGGGCAAGTTACCTACCATATTTTTATGCAAATAACATGTGCCTTCTATGTTTGCCAACAGTGCGCTCTTCCTAGGAGGTATTTTCATAAGCGCCGCTACATCAACTTTTTTTAACATGTTGCTGTAAAAAAAAAAAAATTAGCGTAGCATGCTTACAAAAATACCTCCTGGGGGAGGGCACAGTTGGCAAACAAATGTAGAAGGCACGTGTTATTGGAGTAAAAATGCAGTAATCTTTCTGTGCTTTACATCTGTAAAGTGCTCGTTGTTGTTAGGTGCCATCGAATTGGTTCCTGACTCATGGCAACCTCATGCACAGTGAGCCAAAACACTGCTGAGTCCTGTGCCATCCCCAAGATGAGTTTGTGGGCTGAATTGTGTGATCCATTGAATTTTCGATGGCTGATTTTCGGAAATAGATGATGAGCCCTTTCTTCCTAGTCTCTGTTAGTCTGGAAGCTCCACCGAAATGTGTTCAGCATCACAGTAACACACAAGCCCCCGCTGGCAGATGGGGGGTGGCTGTGCATGAGGTCTTTTGGCCAGGAATTGAACCCTCGTCTCGTGCATGGAAGGTGGGAGAGAACCCTACCACTGAAGCATCACTGCTTCCTCATCTGTCAAATATGACTAATAAAAGTGTCCAGGTCATGCTGTTTTTATAAGGCTGTTATTATTTGAGGACAGCTTTCAAATGTCTATGGTTCTTCAAACTAAACATCCTAGATTTGTCAGCCATTCAGATTAGAAGCTTTCAAGGATTCTCGCTACTTGGATCTTTCTCCTTTTGTCTGTGCTCAGTTTTGAAGGTCTCCGATCAACTCTGAGGCTCAGAGCAGAATGCAACACCCCAGGAAGCCTCTGCGCTGCAAGAAGCCGGAAAGGATAATTTTCCTCCCCACTTATATCCAACGATAAAACTTAAGCACCTTGACTTTAAAATTTTCAGCTTCCTGGTTTATACCCATATTTTCTTCCTACCTTTGTATAATTAAAAAAAGTCTGATAAATATGTTGCTAATTCTTTTCAACGCCCACACATCTGCTCTGGACTGGGCCAGGGACCAGTGACACAACGTCGAGGTGCCTGATTTATCCCCTTGAGAAGTTCACATTCATGTTCTAATTCAGTTTATCAGCGTTAAACTAGATAGAGCCAAAAGCTTGCCTTTACTTTTGATAAGTTAATATTCTCAAATATAACGAAATAAATAAATACACAGTAAATGAATAAATTCCCAATTGGGAATTAAAACTCAATCAGAAGAATCAGATTTTCACTGCAGAAAAGGCGAAGTTAGACAGGAGAAAAAGCTGTTGACAGATATTTAAAAGACAATCATACAGAAGAGGGGGAGCTCTTACATCGTGCAGCTGTGAAGAGCCAATCTTGGACTGATTGGTTCAAGTTATAGAGAGCTTGCGTCAGATCGTTCTTCATGATTAACAACAGGATAGAATGGGTGTGGACCTCAAGACAGAATGAACTGCGAGCCTGATGAACCGGGAAGCTCTTGGTTGATGGGAGGCATGTCATGAAAAACCACCATAAATATTACGGCAAAGGAAATTTGAACAAACGATTGGATTTTATGACTTCTATGTAACAATTCTCTCTAGGACTTAAGTAGTAAGTGTAGTCACTCTGGATGGTGTGACATCCAATACCGGAGTATTTTATACTTTCACCTCGACCAGAATAAAGAATTTGAACACTTTGAACCCTGACACATATCCCAATGAATTAGTGCTTATAAAGCTTCAGACTCTCACCTGTCCTAAAGTCACACTGATTATTCCTTTTACAATTCACACCAAAAAAAAAGTATGTTTAAGCACCTACCGAGTGCAAGGCAATATTGGTTTCAGGGAAGAGTTGTTGTAATCGTGTTTGTGTGTGTGTTGTTGCTGTTTAGGTCCTGTCAAGTCAGCCCCCAACTCACAGTGAGTAAATGTGTTACAGACGAGAACTGCTTCATAGGAGTTTTCTTGGGTATGATCTTTTTTTTTTTAATTAATTAATTTTTTTTTATGATCTTTATGGAAACCCTGGTGGCATAGTGGTTAAGAGTGATAGCTGCTAACCAACAGGTCGGCAGTTTGAATCCTCCAGCGCTCCTTGGAAGCTCTATGGGGCGGTTCTACTCTGTCCTATAGGGTCGCTATGAGTCGGAATCGACTCGACGGCAACGGGTTTGGTATTTTTTTTTTTTTTTTATGATCTTTATGGAAGCAGATCACCAAGTCTTTCTCCTGCAGAGGCACTGAGTGGGTTCAAACGGCCATCCTTTAGGTTAGCAGCTACCCAAACTGCTTGTGCCACCCAGGCTCCTTAATAACATTTAGACACCATCATTTACAACTTACGTCGTCATGTGTATTTTATTAGGCACTTGCTCTAGGTTGGCACTGTGAAGAAATGCATTGCATGGTTCACGTCCAAATACCTGCCCTTCTTTCTGTACCCCTGAGAGTGACGTCACCATTTCCACTCCCACCACATTGCAACATTTGAAGAAGAGGGAAAAAATACATCTATGAAGTAATTTCATGCTCAGTGATATAAAAGGTGTTTCAGTTTTCATACAAAGAGTTTTACTCTAGGATTTAGGCAAACTTCGATGTAACAAATTAGACTTTGCAGCTTCCTGTACACTGCAACTTATTCGAATGTGAATTTCCATATACTGAGGCAATATATACAAATGTTCTTAAGAAGAAATATATAGTTTATACAATTATTATCATCTGTACCAGGGTTTCCAACCAGTGCTTTTCCGGTTCAAACCCCTGCTGAGAATTTGCATTTCTAACAAGTTCCCAGGAAGTTATACATAAGAATCACCTGGCGATTTTGTTAAAATGTAGATTCTGATTCAAGATATCTGGGGAGGAAATGCAAATTCTCAGCAGGGGTTTGAAATGGGAAGAACTGTATGGCAGCCCTGATCTGTACTTTTAAAGCAGCCCCTCCCCCTCTTCTTGCAAAAAAGCATTTAACAAGAGGATAATCTACAAGAAGTACCAGAATTTCAAAGATTTATGTGCAAAAACTTAATCCTTATATTTAAGACCTAAGAGCATGAACCTCTTAATGCCTTTATTTGGGGGAATGACTATAGTGTGAACGAATATTTGTTTTTAACAAGATTAGGTAACATAATACTGATCCTTGCATTTTGATAACATCAAAAAGAATCAAATACAATTTGCAAATTAGACTTTTAACAGGAGATTTGAAGTCTCCTGGTAACAAAATGATTTTAATAAAAGGCCCTTCCATATAAAAGCTGTCCACAATAAATATTCAGTAAACACGGCACCCTTTTCAGTAATGGCTAAAATTCTCTAGCCACATAAAGGTCATCACTGTTTTCCAAAAAATCATCCTCAGAGCAGCAAGAACCATATCAAGTGTTACTAGATTCATGCAGCAGTGCTAGGTGTTTCTAACCGAATCAAGAGTCCAGCGATGACCACATTCAGAGCCCAAACAGTTGGCTGAGAAAGTTGACACAAACGAAGGGGCTGGCACAAATCATTTTTCAGGTGTGCATCTTAGAAATAAGATGACTTTTCGCTACTGTAGGAAAAGTCACCAGGAAGTTGCATTCTTATGGATTCAACTGAACTGTTTGAAACAAAGCAGCGTTGTCCATTTTCTTACACTCATTTACTTCCACTACTCCCCCCATCTCATTTTCTCACTTGGCTTTTGACTTGATTTGGAAAAATGAGCTTCATTTGTGCTGGGAAACAACCATTTTAGGCACTCCTAAAACAGCTCAAACTAAAGAAATATTCCAAAACATAAAAAGAAAATGTTTGAAACGATAAAGCACAAGATTATATTTCCTGTTGCCCAGTAATATGATATTACCAACATAATAATGCCATTTCTTCAATATGAACAACAAAAAAACCATAACCACACCTTTTGGGGGAAAAAGGCTGAGAGTTCTGCTTTTGGCCAGCAAGTGTATAAAGAAAATTTTTGTTTGAATAAACAGTGCTAAAATTGCCTTTTTTTTTTTTTTTAATGTTATATGTCTTGTCTAAACTGGTGATACATGAAGAGATTAATAACCTGGCATGATATGATAGTGGTGGCAACTCAATAACTGAATAAATATTCCCAATTTAAAGACTCATTTTGTGTAAGAAATAACAGATCACATTAAAGTCATATCCATTAGGAAAAGCAGAATTATTCGCATATACCTAACATGACATCAGAGTAAGTCAACCGACGGCCAAACGCTGGGTTGAAAGATGACAGTACACAGGAACTGTGATTTTCTCTTTTTTCACCGTCTCACCTGTCACTATGGGTCAATGGGAAGTATCAGCACTGAATGTTCTGCCATACCCCAAATATCTAGAAACTTTTTGAAATTGTAGTGTAGGTTGTATGTGACTATGAATCCTATATTTTTAATGTTAAATCCTATGACAAGACTTTTTCACACTCTAAGATGATTGAAAATATTATTATAGTATCTTGTCCACAGATTAATACCATGAAAGTTGTTAGGGTACAAAAAATAAGGCAGTCCTATATTATCCGGTACTCTCTAACTTATTCAAATAAAGAAAGAAAACAGAGTAATATTTTCTAGCAAAGAAAAATTTAACATCAAGCACGGTAAAATGCAGGCATATTTTTAAATTATAGCTTTCTAAAAAGATCTCCTAAGTGTGTCCTATTTATAGACATGTTATTCACATTTGATCTCTGCTTTTCTCAAAGTGCAGATTCTAACATCGGAGGTTCCGCGTTCAAATTTTGGCTCAGGTACACACTAGCTTGATGATCTCAAACAATGTATTTGTTCTCTAGGCTCTGCTCTATAACTGTAAAAAAGGAAATTATAATGAAAATATGATCATGAAAAATATCCAGTAAATATAGCAGCTATGTTATCTTTTTATTACTATTATTACTACTGCTACTGCAATTATTTATCCAAAATTCCCATTAAAATGTTTAATTTAGGGTCAAGGCTTTGGGAATCTATTCAATCAATTGGCCTTACATTGCTTTTGGAGTTTCTGTTCTACCACCTGGAAACCCTGGTGGCATAGTGGTTAAGAGCTACAACTGTTAACCCAAAAGGTCAGCAGTTCGAATCCACCAACTACGCCTTGTGAACCCTGTGGGGCAGTTCTACTCTGTCCTGTAGGGTCACTATGAGTCGATATCGACTCGACAGCAATGGGTTTAGTTTTTTGTTTTTTGGTTCTACCACCTAGTTTAGCGAGTAGAGCCTGGGGTCTTAAAAGCTTGCAAGCAGCCACCCAAGATATAACAATTGGTCTCTATTTGCCTCGAACATCAGAGGAAGAAGGAGACCCAGGAATCGGAGAAAGAAATGGGCTGAAGGTCTAATTGCCTATATAAACTACTACCTCCATTACCATGAGACCAGGAGAAATGCATAATGCCCTGCTACCATTAGTGAATGTTTTGGTCAAGGTCCCAATGGATGGCTCCAGATCAAAAGGATGAAAAGTATGGACTAAAACTTCGAACTTTCATGGAAACCAGACCTACTGGATCTATTGAGACTAGGGGTAATCTCATGCCTGAAAATAATCTTTAAACCTTAAACCAAACTTATCCCATGAAGTCATCGTTAAACTAAACAATAGTTTAGCCCAATTAATAAAGAATGTTTGCCTTGAGCATACCACTCTTATAAAGAATTACCTGTATGAGTATAAACTGACCACTGTTAAGCTAAAGCACAGATGAGAACTTTAAGGAGCAGAGAGCCTGAACGAATGGTGATGGAATAATATGGGGAGAGATAGAATGGTGACACAGTGTGATGTGATCAGAATTATTGAAATGTTCATGTAGAAATTTTGAATGGATATATGTTTGGTTGTGTATATTGCCACCAAAAAACAAATAAAATATTAACAAATACATATTTTCCTAAAAAGAATAAGGGAGAATATTTTTTAACTTGGAGAACAACTTAGCATATTTGAAGGATTTTAGCTTGCATCCCTGCTTTGCTACTTACTACCTTCATGATTTTAAAAAACATCAGGAATCCTAAATAAAAATTAGGTTTCCTATTTGCAAAATGGGAATACAAATATCTGCCTCTGGTTTTTTGAGAGAATTAAGTTGGGTTATGTATGTAAGTCATAAAACAGCAGCCTGCAAATGCTAGCCATTGTGAAGAAAAGAAGTAACTACAACTTTTTAAAGAAAAGATATGATAAAGGTCTAAGAACATTGCCGCTTTTTTTTTATGGTTTATGTAGGTTTTATCGTGCATCTCACTGCAGCATTAAACATATTACGTTAAATAGCCGAAATAAAATCGAATCAAATTCATTCTGGTCTACTTGCTGAAATATGCCAATCGGATGTTTTCCAATTTTCTCACATAATATATTCTCTTGTCCTTTGGGGTCATGTGGTAATTTCTGTAGGGAATGTAGTCTAACCACTGTAAAACCGATCAAAGTATTTCTATGAATACTGCCTTAGGACAAATGATTTGAACTCTTCCATTATCAAAACATCTGCAAATGTTCTTTTTTATGTGTATGTCAATGACTGAACATATGCTGATAGAATTCCCTCCCCCTTCTCAATACCTGACATACATCTGACATGTATAATTGAAATATTTTTTTTTTTAATTAACAAATGAGGTTAACTGTTAGGAATTAACAAATTCATTTAATAGGACTATACCGAAATCCTAGAAAGCCAGAAAAGAGTTTACATAGTCTTAAATGTATTAACTATAAATCTATTTCACAATTTTGAGTTAATATGCTGGTTCCTAAAATATTGCTCTATATAAATATTGCTTTTGTACCTTTTCCAGAATTGTGTATGGTGGCGCATAATCCTCACCATGATATATACCACTGAGGGTCATTTACATGCAGTTTTAAATCATCTCGGTTTGATTTTTGTCATGTACTGGCACAGTTCATGTTTTTTAGATGCATGTTTTTATTTTAAAAAGAGATTTATATGTTTTATTTTGGTAAATGAACCCTTAAGTAAAAATGGGTAAAATATTTGCTTCAACAATAGCAAAGGAACCGTGCGTTTCTTTCTTTGCGTGTGTGTGCACATGAATAAGCGGATGTGGCTGTATATATTTCTAATGGGATACTAAGCTTTCGAGATAGAATAGAATGAAAAAATGGGATAACTGCTTAATTTTAGCCATCTTGATTTTTAAAATTTAGTGTCATAAACTAAGTCATTGTACGGTACTTTGCAAATACATTTTAAAGATTTCGAATAAGTAACTTAAAAAAAAACTTGGTCCTGGCCAATTTCACATGTACACGTTGTATAAGTGAAGCTGCTACGAAGAAGTATAAAATAAATAAGACGATTTCTCAAAATCTCAGTGTAAAACTATACACACTAACATAATTTTCAAAATGAAAACGAAGGCAATAATGAAAGAGTATTTTCTATTAGCCATGAGATAGAAAACTGCATTTTTCCTTTCACTGGCAATGGGTTGGTTTTGCCTATCGAGTTGATTTGGCTGAATAGCTGGTTAGCCAGTGTCCCATTCCTCGCTCCCAATATAAATGTTTCTGTCTCCCAGCCTAAATTTCAGAGCAACATGTACTTGTGCCATAATGCAATGATTTTTTCTGTGTGAGTTGTATTACAAATTTAAAATATTTTAAAATCCAAACGGAATTTATTTCAGAGTTGTACAATATATACAGTTCACGTATATACTATATACACTGAGGACTCTTTATCTATTTAAAAATACTACAACATGGCACCGTAACATTCCGTTTAGCTAAATGTTAATAGTCACAATTCTAGGTTTTCAGCTCCTGTGGTTTTATTTTCATCGTTTTATTACTGTTTTTATTTTTCCATATCAAGTTACTTATTAAATTAGAAGTAAGAGTATGTGTTGATGGTGATATTCCAAACATATTACTTGGAATAATAGAAGTGTTTATTTCTTTTAAACTCTAAATGACATACTTTGTACTAGTTAAGCGTTCTCCAACAATATAACAAAATATAAATCATCTGGTGGACCCCACATCCTAAAATATAACCAGGTCTATGTTCATATGAACTCATGGAAAATTCTTTTCTGCACTGTTTGAGAAAGTATGCTCAATGTTTTACTATTGTTTATTCTTCAATAAGTAATCACCCTTTTGGTCTTCCAAAAGTTCCTGGCAATTCACTAGTTTACACATTGATTGAATACCGTTCCCAGAATTGCTTTTGGCACCAGGCCAACTGCTGTGATAATCAGCTATAAGATTTATTCCAGTCGAGAAGTGTTATAAACATCAGGATTCATAAGGCACCTCGCTGAAAATGAATACTGATGCTTTAAGATCATTGAAAAGTTTCTGTGCCTTCCGTGAACGCTAACGCCAGTGTTTATTCCCTTCGACTGCACGTGAGCTTTGATGTGAGGTAAAAAAGCTTGTTCATTAGGTTGATGATTTGATATTTGTATTAATTATTATTAGCAGGTTTAGCAAATTGGAATTATTTAATTTCACAAAGGCAAATATCACAGAGAAAAACCACAGAGGATTTTTTTTTAAAGTCCCACCTTTACGGAAATTCAGGAATTAACTACTATACGTGACCTGACACATTTACTGCACTAGGACACATTATTATACTAGTTGATGGGTGGGGAGCCAAAAATTTCACAGGGAAACAGTTGGCAGGTAAATGCACTGAGCCAGAAAAGAATAATTAGGAGAAATGAGGTGAGTGGAAAACAGAACATAAAACCATTTCTTAAATAAAAGAAAGAAAAGCAAAGCAAAGTGTAATTTATAGTTGAGAGTATGTTGAGGAGAAAAGATTGCAGAGTATGAATCTTATATAGGGAAAAACAGATGCAGCTGAAAAATTGGGAAAGATATAGTAATATATGCCATATTTTTACACAAATAACGTGTGCCTCCCGTGTTTGTTTGCCAACCGTGCTCTGCCCCTCGAGGTATTTTCATCGGCGCTGCTATGCCAATTTTCAATACAAAAATGCCTTGTAGGGGGAGGGTGTAGCTGGTAAACAAACATAGAAGGCATTTGTGTAAAAATATGGTAGTATCAGGAGGGGGGCAGGGAGAGAGAAAGAGAAACAGGTTTGGTTGAAATATGGGGTCTTGAGGAGTGTCAAGGCAGAAGGTCTAGAAAGCTCAGTGTTAAAACTCTAAGAATAACGCATTTTCTATAGTATTCATTCATTAGGTGGGGTCTGTGTGTACCCAAGTGCCTGGGTGTCGCAAAATGGTTAAGTGTTGGACTACTAACCAAAAGTTTGGTGGGTAAGTTCCCCCAGAGGCACCTCAGAAGAAAGGCCTGGCAAATCAATTCCCTAAAGGTCACTGCCACAGAAAACCCTATGGACCGCTATACTATTCTGCAACAACACATGGAGTAGCCCTGGGTTGGAATCCACTCCCTGGCAACTTTCTTTTTTTTAACAGGCACCCTAAGGTCATTCAGAGTTTACCTAGAACTTTCTCAGGAAAACCTTCCCAGGTTCCCCAAGCACGTGCTCCAACAGCTCCCTTCTTTCTTCTTTTCAGTATGTATCACTGCTTATAATTATTTACCTATGTCATTACATAGATGTCTTCTCCCTCACAGGAATATAAACTCCAGAAGCTCTGCTAAGACAAGGTCTGCATGCGTTTCCTCCAATTATAGCTCAAATCTCACTGCAGTGCCTGGGCGAAGGCAGGCATTCAAGAATATTTTTTGAATGAAAAAGTCAGTGCATGAGACTACACGATTGAACGATCGACTGACTACTCCACGTCTGGTCAGCCTGTCTGGAGTTAGGAATTAGAATAAGAGGAAAAATAAATAAATAAATATGGGTCACGTACAACTGGAAACAGGAGCCCTAGCGGTGCAGTGGATAAAGTGCTCAGCTGCTAACTGAAAGGTTAGGGATTCAAACCCACCAGTTTCCCCTCCAGAGAAACATGTGGCAGTCTGCTTCAGTAAAGATTACAGCCTTGGAAACCCCCAGAGACAGTTCTCTACTCTGTCCTATAGGGTCACCATGAGTCAGAATCAACTCAGTGGCCACGCATTTGAGTTTTGTTTTTTTTTTTTTAATATGTAACTGGAAAGAAGGAATCCTTATGAAGGGCTTCTGACTATTTGGGAAGGAAGCAAAAGAAGAAACTCAGGGAAATAGAGCAAGAGCTTTAGAGGTTGTTAAAAAGTAAAACTAGAAACAAGGGCATGTGGAACGAAGGAGACAAACATAGAAATTATATTTGAACTGTAAGTAGATACCAAAAGAGAAATCTAATAAAACATGTAACACGTGTTTTGACTATTAAAATCACAAATGTCAGCTGTAAATATTGATATTATTAATAGTGATATCAGAAATGTTCTTATACTTTGGGCTTTTCTCCAGTACAGAGTGAAATATTTTTCTTTTACCCAGACTTCTAATGAAATAATAATGAAATAATAATAATAGCTCTCATTTATTGCGCATGTATTATGTGCCCGCTACGGTCTTGTTTATGCATATATTTTGTTAATCCGCAAGTTACCATATATGGGAATGAGTTGTTGTGTACCATCAGGTGGGTTTCAGCTAATAACGACCCCACGTGACAGAGTAAAGCGGCTTCATAGGATTTTCCAGGTTGTAAAAAAAAAAAAAAAAAAATTTTTTTTTTTTTTTTAATCTTTATCGGAAGTGATAGCCAGGTTTTTCTCCTGAAGAGCTGCTGGGTGGGTTTAAACCACAAAACTTTTGGTTAGCAGCTGAGTGCTTAACTGTTGAACCACCAGAGCTCCTTGTGGGAACTACTATTATTATCTATGTGTTCTGGCCCTATTTGCTCATTTCCCCATCACTCTTTAACTACCCACTTCCCATAACTCTTCTCGTGAGGATTACTGGTGTCCATGTTGCCAACCTGTCACAGTCCTCGTCTTACCTGCCTACTGGCCAAACAGTCTAGTTGGTTGGTCTGATTCAGAACGACACTGCTAACATACTGCCACCCTGAGGACACATCTCTAATGCCTTTCTTTGCAGAGTGATTGCAAAGAGAAAAAGCCCTTAAGGGTGCACAGCTGTGCCAGCCAGGTACATTCACTACAGTTGCCATAAGCCAAAGCTGTGGCATGAAATAGACATACTTGATGACTTCCTTTCTGTATTTGTAAGCTGCTCCCCAGTCTTTACAGACTACCACATTTAGAGCAGTAAGAAGTGAACACTGTCTCATCCAGATGGACCTGAGTTCTAATCCTGGCTCTAATACATACTTGCTGTATAACTTTGGACAGTAGGCTTAACCTCTCTGAGCTCAGTTTCCACCTTTGTAAAATGGGGATAACAATATATACTTTGTGGATTTGTTGCAAGGATTATTTTAGATAATGTTTGTAAAGAGCCTAGTGCAGTGCCTGACACACAGTAGCTACTCAATAAATTGAATCAATAATTTGACTATAAAATAGAAAGAAGGTATTCAATGGCTTCTTTGAAATTTGCCATCTAACTGGGGGAATAAAGTGTTATGACAAATAAGATATGAAGGAGTGTTTGGCTGAATCTGTACTTATCTTCTTTTATTAAGCTTATCACTTTTTCTTGTCTCCTTGTTCTTCCACTTACTCCCTTATCTTGGGTGAATATATTGCCCTGCTTTCCTTTCTCTGCCCTCCTTCCACCATTTACTTAATTCACAAGCATACTAAACTATTTTTACACCTCAGAACCCTTAATCCCAATCATATAAATACACTCCCTTCAAGAAGACTTGAAGTCATCACTTTAAATTCAGAAGGACTACTTTGTGCTCATAGTTCCATAGCTTACGTACAAATTAGTACCCCTCATCGTAAGGATCACTGTCAAAGAGAATACCATGCTCCAAGTGTCCCACGCTAGAGACCCTTTCCTACCATATGTATTTCAACATGTTGTTCCCTTCCCATTCTATCAAAACTCCAGCATCATCTCTCCACGTTAATCTATTCCTCTTTCAAACTCTAAATATGGGAAGTTAGACTTTCAGAATTTTGTTATCTCAGTGAGGTTATGTGTCCTTTGGAAAGCAGAAACCACAACTTAGATGTCTTTAATACCTACACTGATGCCTCTAAGTTTTGAACAAAGGCTTACTTACCAAGTGCATGGGTCCACCTGTCTGAGCAATAAAAGCCATTTGTCAAGTCCACGAAGCTGGATTCTACTTAGACTTCTACTATGAAAGGGAAACCTTGATTGTTGTTCATAAGTGTTAGCACACAGCGGATGTGGTTGACCGTTTTCATAGGTACAAAAGGGAAATATATTTGGGCAATTCCAGGTATGTAATGACTGTAATCATATGACTATCTTACTTAGGCAAATGATTATCCTAACTCTATAGAAAAATAAAGAAATTACTAATTAATGGATTTGCCTCCTGAGTTTCTTTTCCTGGTTATTAGTCTGAATGGTATTTTTAAAATATTACCACCCCCCTTGTATTTCCTTCTATTGTGTGGGTCTTCTCCCTTTAGGTTGCTGTCAGTCTATATTGTATTGCATTATTGAAGAGATGACACATCAAATAAATAAATAAATAAGAATGAACTAAAGGGATGAGTTGTAGACTTGGGGTTTCAAAAACTTAACCATCAGGTCAGTAGGAAAGACACATGTGCACAGCTAAGAAAGATGGGGGAATGTAAGTGAATAAAAACACAACTTCCTATCTTACTTGCAAGAATAGAATATTTCCTCACAGCAGGGCATGGGAAAGGAAGACACTAGGGGAACAGGGCAGGGGGCAGAGGCCTGGTGGAGAGGCCACTCACTCAGGGTAGAGTTCATATCCAGCCACCCAGCCTTCATTCGAGCCAACAACACCTATTGCCAATGCCCAGCAATCAACCAAGAGCTGATCAGGTGCTCTCAAAGCCCCCCAGCTGCTGTTCGATGAGCACCGTTTGTGACCGGCTTAGGGGTGGTTGTTACTCAGTCTTCTCTTTAGCTATCGTACATAAAAAGGAGGAAATACAATTTTTTTTTTTTTAAGAGACTGTTCAGCAAAAATACAAAATACTGTAAGAGATCAATCAGGAATATGTTGTTGTTAGGTGCTGTCAAGTTGGTTCCGACTCATAGCGACCATACGCACAACAGAACGAAACACTGCCTGGTCCTGCGACATCCTTACAATCGTTGTTATGCTTGAGCTCATTGTTGCAGCCACTGTGTCAATCCATGTTACTAAGGGTCTTCCTCTTTTCTGCTGACCCTGTACTTTGCCAAGCATGATGTCCTTCTCCAGGGACTGATCCCTCCTAATAACATACCCAAAGTATATAAGACACAGTCTCACCATCCTTGCGTCTAAGGAGAATTCTGGTTGCACTTCTTCTAAGATATATTTGTTGGTTCTTTTGGCAGTCCATGGTATATTCAATATGCTTTGTCAACACCACAATTGAAAAGCGTCAATTCTTCTTTGGTCTTCCTTATTCATTGTCCAGCTTTCACATGCATATGATGTGACTGAAAATGCCATGGCTTGGGTCAGGTGCACCTTAGTCTTCAAGGTGACATCTTTGCTTTTCAACACTTTCAAGAGGTCTTTTGCAGCAGATTTACACAATGCAATTCGTTGTTTGATTTCTTGACTGATGCTTCAATCAATGGCTGTTGATCGTGGATCCAAGTAAAATGACATCCTTGACAATTTCAATCTTTTCTCCATTTATCATGATGTTTCATTGGTCCTATTGTGAGGATTTTTGTTTTCCTTATGTTGAGGTGTAATCCATACTAAAGGCTGTGGTCTTTGATCTTCATTAGTAAGTGCTTCAAGTCCTTTTCACTTTCTGCAAGCAAGGTTGTATCATCTGCATAGCGCAGGTTCTTAATGAGTCTTCCTCCAATCCTAATGCCCTGTTCTTCTTTGTAGAGTCCACATTCTCGGATTATTTGCTCAGCATACAGATTGTATAGGTATGGCGAAAGAATACAACCCTGACGCACACCTTTCCTGACTTTAAACCAATCAGTATCCCCTTGTTCTGTCCGAACAACTGCCTCTTGATCTATGTACAGGTTTCTAGTGAGCACAGTTAAGTGTTCTGGAATTCCTATTCTTTGTAATGTTTTCTATACTTTGTTGTGATCCACACAAATGCCTTTGCATACTGAACAAAACACAGGTAAACATCCTTCTGGTATTCTCTGCTTTCAGCCAGGATCCATCTGACATCAGCAATGATATCCCTGGTTCCACATCCTCTTCTGAAACCAGCCTGAATTTCTGGCAGTTCCCTGTCGGTATACTGCTGCAGCCATTTTTGAATGATCTTCAGCAAATTTTGCTTGTGTGTGATATTAATGATATTGTTCTATAATTTCCACATTAAGTTGGATCATCTTTCTTGGGAATAGGCATAAATATGGATCTCTTCCAGCCAGTTGGCCAGGAAGCTGTCTTCCATATTTCTTGGCATAGACGATTGAGCATCTCCAGCACTGCATCCATTTGTTGAAACATCTCAATTGATATTCCATCAATTCCTGAGCCTTGTTTTTTGCCAATGCCTTCAGAGCAGCTTGGACTTCTTCCTTCAGTACCATCAGTTCCTGATCACATGCTACCTCTTGAAATGGTTGAACACTGACTAATTCTTTTCGGTGTAATGACTCTCTGTATTCCTTCCATCTTCTTTCGATGCTTCCTGGTCGTTTAATATTTTCCCCATAGAATCCTTCACTATTGCAACTCGAAGCTTTAATTTTTTCTTCAGTGCTTTCAGCTTGAGAAATGCCGTACGTGTTCTTCCCTTTTGGTTTTCTATCTCCACCTCTTTGCTAATGTCATTATAATACTTTGTCTTCTGGAGCCGCCCTTTGAAATCTCCTGTTCAGTTCTTTAACTTCATCATATCTTCCTTTTGCTTTAACTTCTCGATGTTCGTGAGCAAGTTTTAGAGTCTCCTCTGACCTCCATCTTGGTCTTTTCTTTCTTTCCTCTTGCTTTCTTCATGTATGATGCCCTTGATGTCATTCCACAACTCGTTTGGTCTTCAGTCACTAGTGTTCAATGCATCAAATCTATTCTTGAGATGGTCTCTAAATTTAGGTGGGATATACTCAAGGTCATATTTTGGCTCTCGTGGATTTGCTTTGATTTTCTTCAGCTTCAGCTAGACCTTGCATATGAGCAATTGATGGTCTGTTCCACAGTTGGCCCCTGGACTTGTTCTGACTGATGATATTGGGCTTTTCCATCGTCTCTTTCCACAGACGTAGTCAATTCGATTCCTGGGTGTTCTATCTGGCAAGGTCCATGTGTATAGTCGGTGTTTATGTCAGTGAAAGTATATATTTGCAATGAAGAAGTCATTGATCTTGCAAAATTCTGTCATTTGATCTCCGGCATTGTTCCTATCACCAAGGCCATATTTTCCAACTACGGATCCTTCTTTGTTTCTAACTGTCTCATTCCAATCACGAGTAATTATCAATACATTCTGATTGCATATTCGATCAATTTCAGACTGCAGCAGCTGATAAAAATATTCTATTTCTTCATCTTTGGCCTTGGTGGTTGGAGTGTAAATTTGAATATCAGTTGTATTAACTGGTCTCCCTTGTAGGCGTGTGGATATTATCCTATCACAGACAGCATTGTACTTCAGGGTAGATCTTGAAATATTCTTTTCGACGATGAATGCAACACCATTCCTCTTCAAGTTGTCATTCCCGGCATAGTAGACTAAACGATTGTCTGATTCAAAATGGCCAATACCAGTCCATTTCAGCTCACTAATGCCTAGGATATTGATGTTTATGCATTCCATTTCATTTTTGATGATTTCCAATTTTCCTAGCTTCATACTTTGTACATTCCAGGTTCCAATTATTAATGGATGTTTGCAGCTGTTTCTTCTCATTTTGGTTATGCCACATCAGCAAATTAAGATCCCAAAGGCTTTACTCCTTCCACGTCATTAAAGTTGACTCCACTTTGAGGAGGCAGCTCTTCCCCAGTCATCTTTTGAGTGACTTCCAACCTGGGGGGCTCATCTTCCAGCACTATATCAGACAATGTTCCGCTGCTATTCATAAGGTTTTCACTGGCTAATGCTTTTCCGAAGTAGACTGACAGGTCCTTCCTCCTAGTCTGTCTTAGTCCAGAAGCTCAGCTGAAAACTGTCTTCCATGGGTGACCTTTCTGGCATATGAATACCGGTGGCATAACTTCCAGCATCATAGCAACATGTAAGCCCCTGCAGTATGATAAACTGACAGACATGTGAGGGCAGGAATATATAGACCCCATATAAAATATATATGGAATATGAAATACTGTGCAATGATTAAGTAAATATATATATGTATATATATACTATATACATATATAGTACATAATCAAATCCATTGCTGTCGAATCAATTCTGACTCACAGCAACCCTGTAGGACAGAGTAGAACTGCCCCTTAGGGTTTCCAAGGAGCACCTGGTGAATTTGAACTGCCGACCTTTTTGTTAGCAGCCCAACTCTTAACCACTTAGGCCACCAAGTTTTCCATATAGTACATAAACCCAAATATATGTACTACACTTGAATTAGAGAGAACCTGGAATGAAAACTTTAAAATTGTAAAAATTCCCATATCTGCATTATAAATCAAGTAGATACATAATCAAATATCTAATGGAAATTAGAGAAATTGACAAACCAGCTCTAAAATTCAGTAACTCTTCACCTTCTTTCTCCTCCTCTCTTTTACAATCCTGTTGTACACAGGGTTGTTACAATGGATTTTTAATGTTCCTTGAATGAATGTCATTCCCTGAATAAATGCTGTTCCCTTTCTTCCTAACTTGAGGCCAATTTCCATTTATCCCTCCAGATCTCTTTCAAATTTAAGAGGCATGTTTTTGTTTTTATGAGTCAGAATTGACTCAATGGCAACAGGTTTGGTTCCTTTTGGTTGTCATTGTTAGGTGTCATCTGTTCAGTTCTGATCCATAGTGACCTTGTGTATGACAGAACAAAACACTGTCTGGCCCTGTGCCATTCTCACAACTCATTGCAGTTTGAGCCCATTGTTACAGCCACTGTGTCAATCCATCTCTTTGAGGGTCTTCCTCTTTTTTGCTGACCCTCTACTATACCGAGCATAATTTCCTTCTCCAGGGACTGGTCCCTCCTGATAACATGTCCAAAGTACATGAGATGAAGTCTCGCCATTCTAGCTTCCAAGGAGCACTATGACTGTATTTCTTCTGGCAGTCCATGGTATATGCAATATTCTTTGCCAGCATCATAATTCAAAGGCATCAATTCTTCTTCTATCTTCCTTATATGACTGTACAGCTTTCACGTACATATGAGGCGATGGAAGATACCGCGCCCAGCATTAAGAAATGGAAACACTGGGGTTTATGCCTGGTTCTTTCATTTACATGTTGCAAAGCGGGACAATTAACTAACCTTCTCTGAGCCTCATTATCCCCAGCTCTAGTTTCTGTCTCTTATCTAAAAAAAAGACAGATAAAGAAACGTGCTGTGAAACATACATTGAACACACCGAATCAACACATCTCTCTTTGTCAAGTTCCCTTTTTGAAAGGAAAGGTTGCTAGAACACAACCTTGCTCTTAGACACAGCCCTAATCTGTCCTATTTTAGGGCATCTCTGTGTAATCAGTGAGATTTGTTATGGTCTGGGGTGAAAGACAGGCTGGACCAGTCAGATTCCACTTTCCAGGGAAGAATGGAAAAAATTTCCCTAGTGGGAGTAGAAAGGGTCAGAGAAAAATGAAATATGGAGACAGACTGCATCAATAGAGCAGCACCAGAACAAAGTTTCTGTAGATCTGTTTCCAAGAATATGGATAGGTGAGATTATTCAAACTCATTCACTTGCTGAAAACAACACAAAATACTGAGATTATTTTAAAAATGTCTTCTTAAACACATGGATTTGCTGACTAGGTAAAAAGCAATTATTAGAACAATATCATAGTGGAAGTGGCAATGCTGTTAGAGAGTATTTGCACAGCCAGGAGATCTTAAGCTTTGATTCTGAAGGTTTCTCTGAATCCAGGTAAGTCAAAGCGCTGGGCCCACCTGAGATGGGAAATCTAACAAGAGGGCCTCCCTCCATACCACTGGGAACTTATAGGGCTTCACCTTCCAGAAAAGGGTAAATCAAAGGTAGGCTCACTCTACCCTCCAAAACCCAGGGGCCTCATAGGAAATCGTCTTGCTGCTGAGCAGAGCAGAGCAGGTACATAAGAAACATCTCTGAGAAACTGTAGCTATAATCACAACCTTGTAGGGATATTGGAGACAAATTAACAACGCCTGGGCAGTTCAAATACTTCTGGCCCCCAAATTCTTAGCCTTGAGCTATTTTTTAAAATTGCCTTGTGTTGGTAGTTATTCTAGGTACGTGGCAGAAACAAAACGAATTTTCTTCTAAGAAAAATATCTTAATTCCAATAATTCGACCAATTTAGAGAAATGAGCAGCTCACTTCAAAAATAACCCAGCACAGAAGAAAACAAGGCATCATGACTGAGCATAAGCAGAATCAATATATAGTACAAACATACCTGCAAATATTCATATACTGGAAGTATCAGGTGCAGATTATAAAACAATGCATTAAGAGTTTAAAGTTTATACAGTGAGTTGGATTAATAAAAAAAATTAAAGAAGTAAAAAAATAGTTGGAAAAAAGATAAAGAAAAAAATGAAGATATTTGAATGAAAGTGACTAGAGTTTGGAACACTAGAAAGTAGATAATATCAAGGACATGAACACTCATTCTCTGTCTTAAAGAATATATTTATTATTTTTCATTACCAGAGCTTCTAAATGCAATCTTTTTAAAAATAGTACTATCCCTACATATAATGTATTTGATACTGATTTCCTGGCCAATAACAACACTGTTCTTATGTGAAATTATTGTGTGTGCTGAGATATTCTGCTTCTCAAACATATTCTGGAATGGATTGTAACAAAAGGCAAAGAATATTTGTACATTTCACTCTGCAAGCTTTAAATTCTGTGGAAGGACTTCGAGTGAAATCACTACCTAAGGTCCAGGAGCAGTTGTGAGATAATAAAATCTGGCAAGTTTGGTAGCTACTGAAGCTTACTTTTATTGTTAAATATAAATCTGGGCACAAAAATACATGAATAACAACAACTGATGCCATCAAGTCGATAACAACTCATAGTGACCCTATAGAACAGAGTAGAACAGCTCCATAGGGTTTCCAAGGAACAGCTGGTGGATTCAAACTGCTAATCTTTTGGTTAACAGCCATAGCCCTTAACCACTCTGCTACTAGGACACAAAAATAAGTGACTAAAATTTAACAGGCATGCAAATAATAATAACATTTCAGGGTGATTTTAAAACTATCTAAAATACTTTAAGATGTTTTATTTGGTTAATATTTACAAATTCTAAAATGTAACCCTTAACCTCTGCAGAATCGACTCGACGGCAACGAGATTTAATGGGTTAACCTCTTCCTGTTAAATGTACACAAATGGTCAACTTTAACCCATCACTAGACTGCCTTATCTCCAGAATGCCAAATATCCAGGTGATTGAAGTCAGCACAGGATGTATCTTAATATATAACCACCCGCTGGTGGAAGGACGGGGCTTAGGGAAGTATTGTGATGATGAAAGGATGACACGGGACCCAGAAGTGTTTTTGTTCTATTGTACATAGGGTGGCTGTGTGTTGGAATCAACTCCACGGCACCTAACAACAATATAGACACAATATAGATACAGCATTTATAAATATTTATGTATAAATAACCACAACCTTACCTATATATGTATGTGGGTGTACTCTTGTACCAGCTCCCTTACTTAGTCAGCATCTATTCGCAAATTATTGTTTGTTATTATCATTGTTGCTGGACTGTACATGTTACCGTGGTTGCTCTTTATTTTTACATACCTCTCAGTGTCTTCCTTTGCCTTGGTCGTGTCGTGCCGACTTTCCCGTATTGTGCATTGCCTTTCCCTTCATCAGAATTAACACTTGTCTGTCTGTTGTCTAGTTGGGGCCCTTGTGGCGCACTAACTCTCTAGTTAGCTATTCTCCCTCCCTCCAGGTCTCATCCCTAGTAACCATCAAAGAATGTTTCTTTTTGTGCGTAAACCAATTCTTGACTTTTTATAATAGTGGTTTCAAACAATATTTGCCCTTCTGCGATTGACTTATTTCACTCAGCGTAATAGCCTCCAGATTCATCCATGTAATGAGATGTTTCGCAGATTCATCTTTATTCTTTGTCATTGTGTGGTATTCCATTGTATTCATCGTCATTCTTTACCATCGTGTGGTATTCCATTGTGTGTATGTACTATAGTTTGCTTATCCACTTATCTGTTGATGGGCACTTAGATTGTTTCCATCTTTTTGCTATTGTGAACAATGCTGCAATGAACATGGGTGTGCATATGTCTATCTGTGTGATGGCTCTTATTTCTCAAGGATATATACCTAGGAGTGGGATTGCTGGATTATATGGTAATTCTATTTCTAGCTTTTTAAGGAAGCACCGTACCATTTTCCATAGTGGTTGTACCGTTTTACATTCCCACCAGCAGTGTGTAAGTGTTCCAATATTCCCAGAACTTCACCAGCATCTGCTGTTCTCTGTTTTTTTGATCAGTGCCATCATCGCCAGGGTGAGATGGTATTTCATTGTAGTTTTGTTTTGCATCTCTCTAATGGCTAATGATCACCATTCTACTCTGAAATGTCTTTTTTTTTCCATTTAAAAAGGACTTTACAAGAACAGATAGATTAATTACATCAAAAACTGACATGTTAAGTATAAAGCTAAAGAAGCCAAACTTGTGCAAATAGAAAATTTATCATCTAATAACCAATTGAATCTGAATGAATTCTTTTTTACTGTCATCAGGTTTCAAAACATTTCAGGCATGGGATAAGAGGCAATTTTTTGAGTATCATAGAAATCTGAGAAAATAATTTTTCCTTCCTCTTAGATATTGAGAAGAATCGACTCCTATTTATAGAATAATAAAAAAAAAATTTTTTTTTTTTGGAATAATAGTAAAGAAAAAAACTTTAGGATAGAGACTTTTTTTAGGGAGTAGGTCAATCTATGAAAAACATGGATGATTCATTCCCCCAAATCAGCATATTCTTTCTCCAAACCTCATTGTCCTTATCTCATATTGCTAGAAAAATAACAATTACAGAGTAACAGAAGGCCCACTTTCCTCCAGAACACTTTCACAGGCAAAGTCACCAACTAAAAGTATTGCCAGATATCAAATGATATCATAAAAGACAAGTAATCTTTTTTCTTCCTCATTTTTATAAATCAAAAGGAAGGAACACAACTATCATAAGTTGTAAATTTATTAAATTTCCCTGCTTATAACTCACTTTTTTTTTTTGTAACATTGTAACTACTCACCCCAGAACACATAGTGTAGGCATTAAGAGCACAAACTCAGAGCTAGACTGCCTCATATCCCAGCTCTGCAGTGATTAACTACATAATCTTGGGCATGTTACTTAACTGCATTGTGCCTCGGTTTTCTCATCAGTAAAGTGGGATAATAACAGTTAATGTCTATGCCATAGAGTTATGAGGATTAAATAAGTAGTTCACTTAAAGCACTCAGTTGAACAGTACCTGGAGTATAATAAATGTTCAACAAATATTGGAAAAATAAAAATAAAATGCAACCAGAAAAATATGAGTAGTGGCAAAGTTATAGTGGTTGGGTATATTTCCATTTTGATGTAACTTAAGTAAAAAATCTTCATATTTATTTCCCATCCTATTTTCTGAACTTCCTCTTCCAAACCCTCCCATATGGAAAACAACAGGTCAGGCCCATAATTTACCCTTAATCTTAAAAAATTCCTAAGTCAAATTTTCTCAGTTACAGTGGGGAGGAGAGTAAGAGAGGAAAAGCAGGGCATACTTCAGAATTTACAGGGAGTCGGGGCGGGGGGGCAGTTAATAGATAAGAGCTTTGAAAATGTTGTTGGGTAAATTTATTTCAGAGACATATCTTCAAACATTGCCCCAACTCATTCCCTCTCCCAAGAGCCAAGAAATCAATTAGTTCCTTAGAAAACACCAGTATCAACAGTTTAGCAGCCATCAAGGAGAACGGAACTATTTTAAAACCAAGTCTAGAATTGGGAGTCTTGTAGAAAATCAATTTAAACAAGACTTAGAGGATTACTTAAACATATTTGTAAATAATTGTTTCACATTTGCACATGCATATTGCAAACCATCTTATGAACACATCAAAAGTGAATACTTCTTTACATTTTTTATAATATCAATAATAATAATAATGGCTACAACTTATTGTATGGCAGGCATTCTGCTAAGCCCTCTGTATGTATCATTTAATTTATATAGCTCTGTGAAGCAGTCATTATTAAAACTCATGACATAGGGATTTCAAGTTACTGATCAAGTGGCCAGAGTCCAGATTCGAAATCAGATTTTTCTGATTTCAAAGCCCATGCATGTAAGCCCTATTTGAGTTAATTTTTCTAAATTACCTGCTTGGTCAGAATCTCCTCTCTGTAAAAATGATTGTGGCCCTTTCTAAACTTATTCAGACTTGAGGGCATTCAACTTTCTTTAGGAGAAATATCTAAGACTAAGGATTTTGCCCCACATGGAATACAAATGAGAGAAATGGGTTTATTGTTATTCTAATACTATTCTTCAGATTATCAACCAATCTTTGGACATAAAAGAATGAATCTTTGAAATAATTTCCAAGGACTTTTGATCTTTTCTACTTGCTTGAACTTTCAAGTCCTAAGATTTGAATTACACATGGAATTCTCAAATCTGACAAAAAACTATGAAAGACTTAAATAGCTTTCAAGATCAAGTTGAGAGGCTAGATCAATTTGAAAGGGAAATGATACCTATTCAATTTTATGTTAGAATTCAAGTTATTTAAACTAATATGAATGAGAATTGACTCGACTGCAATGGGTTTTTGTTTGGTTTGAGGTGGTTAGTTGTGATTGGAAAACAAGAAAATAATGAGTCCATTTTAATGGTGAGAACATATGAACTAGACAGGGGCATCTTTTTCCTGGTTTCCTTCCTTGTTATTATATTTCAAGCAACAGCTCTGTCTAGCCAAGTCATCATACTACATGAAATTTAGAACTCTTATGGGCACAAGCTTTCAACAGAAAGATTCCCTTACTCAGTAATTTCTAATAGCCTACAGGAACACTAGTGGAAATGTAGGGTGCTTTAGCAATATATTGATTTCCAAAAGTAGAAATGTGGTTCCAATATAACTACTTGCAAATATAACTGTCATCCTTTCTTGGGCTATATTTTTTTTTGAAAAATGAAAATGATAGTTTTACTTTAGCAAGAACAAGTATGGAAATATTCAGTTGAAAAGACACGGTAAATCTTATGTAATTGCTCCTGCATTGAATTTAACGCTGAATTCTCCTTGTGAACTCGTATGTTCAAATAGATGGGTAGAATAAGACTCAGTGAAAGTTTTGGGATATTATCCTTATTTTCCCCATTTATCTAGTAATTCATGATAAGTATATGAACAGATATTGTGTGGGTATACTGGCTCAAAAGAAACATGTTCAGTAGAAGACAGGAGGGAGGGACACTGGTGAGAAGAAAGTAGAAGTTCAGGAACTAAATGTGGAAAACATTTGTCACTGACAAAAAAGGACAGAGAGATAAAACTGGTATTTCTCTGCACATTTGCTAGACATCTCACTCCAGGAGTAAACTAGAAAGAAGGTGGTCAGCTTTGTATTCTGATGTGTCTAGGAAATTTTGTTCTGCTATAAATTAAGAATCTTATGAAACTGTGTAAATAATTCATTACTTAAATTTTTTTAATTTTAATTAATAAAGCAAAGACTTTTCCTAGTATGAAATTTAGAAACACAATTAAGAAAATAAAAACTTCTTACAATCCCACCTTCAGTGATGACTACCATTAAGAATTTTGTGCACCTTCTAAAATGTTTGCTGTTGACATGTGTGGATACGTATGTGTGTCTACATGTTTGTGGAAAGTAAAAATGGCTATCTCTATTTGCAGTTGACATGATCTTATACACAGAAAACCCTAAGGAATCCTCCAGAAAACTACTGAAACTAATAGAAGAGTTCAGCACAGTATCGTGATACAAGATGAATATACAAAAATCAGTTGGATTCCTCTACACCAACAAAAAGAACATCGAAGGGGAAGTCACCAAATCAATGCCATTTACAGTAGCCCCTAAGAAGATAAAATACAAAAAAAATTTAGGAATAAATCTTACCAGAGATGTAAAAGGCTTATACAAAGAAAACTACAGTACACTTCTGCAAGAAACCGAAAGAGACTTACATAAGTGGAAAAATATACCTTGCTCAAGGATAGGAAGACTTAACATTGTAAAAATGTCTATTCTACCAAAAGCTATCTATACATTTAATGCAATTCCGATCCAAATCCCAACGACATTCTTCAATGAGATGGAGAAACAAATCACCAATTTCACATGGAAGGAAAAGAGGCCCCGGATAAATAAGGCATTACTGAAAAAGAAGAACAAAGTAGGAGGCCTTACTTTACCTGATTTTAGAACCTTTTTTTTTTTTTATACTGCCACAGTAGTCAAAACAGCCTGGTACTGGTACAACAACAGATACATGGACCAATGGAACAGAATTGAGAATCCAGACATTAATCCATCCACATATGAGCAGCTGATATTTTACAAAGGCCCCAAAACAGTTAAATGGGGAAAAGACAGTCTTTTTAACCAACTTCGCTGGCATAACTGGATATCCATCTGCAAAAAAATGAAACAAGACCCATACCTCACTCCATGCACAAAAACTAACTCAAAATGGATCAAAGACCTAAATATAAAATCTAAAATGATAAAGATCATGGAAGAAAAAATAGGGACAATATTAGGAGCCCTAATACATGGCATAAACAGTATAGAAAACATTGTAAAAAACATAGAAGAAAAACTAGATAACTGGGAGCTCCTAAAAATCAAACACGCTCATCCAAAGACTTCACCAAAAGAGTAAAAAGACTACCTACAGACTGGGAAAAAGTTTTTAGCTATGAAATTTCTGATCAGCACCTGATCTCTAAAATCTACACGATACTGCAAAAACTCAACTGCAAAAAGACAACCCAATTAAAAAATGGGCAAAAGATATGAATAGACACTTCATTAAAGAAGACATTCAGGTAGCTGACAGATATATGAGGAAATGTTCACGATCATTAGCCATTAGAGAAATGCAGATCAAAACTACAATGAGATTTCATCTCACTCCAACAAGGCTGGCATTAATCCAAAAAACACAAAATAATAAATGTTGGAGAGGCTGTGGAGAGATTGGAACACTTCCGCACTGCTGGTGGGAATGTCAAATGGTACAACCACTTTGGAAACTGATTTGGCGCTTCCTTAAAAAGCTAGAAATAGAACTACCATACGATCCAGCAATCCCAGTCCTTGGAATATATCCTAGAGAAATAAGAGCCTTTACATGAACAGATATATGCACACCCATGTTTACTGAAGCACTGTTTACAATAGCAAAAACATGGAAGCAACCAAGGTGCCCATCAACGGATGAATGGATAAATTATGGTATATTCACACAATGGAATACTACGCATCGATAAAGAACAGTGAGGAATCTGTGAAACATTTCGTAACTTGGAGGAACCTGGAAGGCATTATGCTGAGTGAAATTAGTCAGTTGCAAAAGGACAAATATTGTATAAGACCACTATTATAAGAACTTGATAAATAGTTTAAGCTGAGAAGAAAACATTCTTTTGTGGTTACGAGAGGGGGGAGGAAGGGAGGGTGGGAGAGGGGTATTCACTAATTAGATAGTAGATAAGAACTACTTTAGGTGAAGGGAAAGACAGCACACAGTACAGGGGAGGTCAGGACAATTGGACTAAACCAAAAGCAAAGAAGTGTCCTGAATAAACTGAAGGCTTCGAACGCTAGCATAGCAGGGGCAGGGGTCTGGGGACCATGGTTTCAGGGGACTTCTAAGTCAATTGGCACAATAAAATCTATTAACAAAACATTCTGCATTCCACTTTGAAGAGTGGTGTCTGGGGTCTTAAACGTTAGCGAGCAGCCATCTAAGATGCATCAATTGGTCTCAACCCACCTGGATCAAAGTAGAATGAAGAACACCAAGGACACAAGGCAATTATGAGCCCAAGAGATAGAAAGGGCCACATGAACCAGTGACTGCACCATCCTGACACCAGAAGAACTAGATGGTGCCTGGCTATAACTGATGACTACCCTGACAGGGAACACAACAGAGAACCCCTGAGGGAGCAGGAGAGCAGTGGGATGCAGACCCCAAATTCTCATAAGACCAGACTTAATGGTCTGACTGAGACTGGAAGGACTGCATTGGTCATGGCCCCCAGACCTTCTGTTGGCCCAGGACAGGAACCATTCCCAAAGCCAACTCTTCAGACATGGATTGGACTGGACAGTGGGTTGGAGAGGGATGCTGGTGAGGAGTGAGCTTCTTGGATGATGTGGACACTTGAGACTATGTTGGCATCTCCTGCCTGGAGGGGAGATGAGGGTGGAGGTGGTTAAAAGCTGGCGAAAAGGACATGAAAAGAGAGAGTGGAGGGAGAGAGCAGGCTGTCTTATTAGGGGGAGAGTAATTGGGGGTGTGTAGCAAGATATATATGGGTTTTTGTGTGAGAGACTGACTTGATTTGTAAACTTTCACTTAAAGCACAATAAAAATTATTTTAAAAAAGAAAGTAAAAATGGAAGCACAATGTGTACAATATTTTGTACTCTGCTTTCTGAACATATGTTAGGAGCATTCTTACTTAGGATTAATTACTCTTTTTCTTTAAACTGTATTTCCTGTATGTAAGGTGAACACTGAGAATTTAAGCTGTGCACTTAATCCTGGACCAACTTTTCCCTGGACCCACAAAGTGCATGGGATTATTGAAACAACATAAGTTTAGGGGGAAGAGACCTTATCATATCAGATTTTTATTACCCAAAGAAAGAAACTCTGAGCAAAACCAAAAATACTATTCAGGTGATAATGGTAAAATAGGCTAAAGATTCTAAAAAGGAATACGACTCATATATTTCTACATCTTTTTATCCACACGTTTATCCAATGAGCATTCTTTTCTTCAATACAAAAGAGATATTAAAAACATAAGGAAAAGTGAGACTGCCTGGTTTGAATTCCAACTCCTACACCTCAGTTTTGTATTCTGTAAAATGAGTATGATAGCAGGACGTTGTGAAGTCAAATGAGATTAAGGCTTGGAACAGTGCCTGGTGCAAGCCCTGCATTTCCTAAAAGTTGGCTGTTATTGTTTTTGTTGTTTACCTTACTGGCTGACTATTCTCTTCAGCTTACTTGGAACTCTGTAAACAGAAAAGTTTCGAATTGGGGGCACTCATGTCAGATGTAAGAATGATGGGGCCAATGTACATTTGCAGGAAGCAAAAGGTCAGAATGTAAACCATTTATTCATGGGAAGAATGTGTCAGGGTGTAAACAATTTGACCCCAGGAAAAAACAGTATTCATTACTGCAATCATATACAACCAAACAGGTTGGCACCACTCGCCTAGGTGGTAACTCACTCTTTCCTAGCCAAAGGGCCAACCTTTATATTTCAAAGGAATTCAAGCTAAAGCCGATCTTATCAATCATTAATTCTCTACCTTTCTTTTGTCTTCTGTCTATATAGACACCCTCTGCACTTGAATGGTGGAGTGCTTTGTATTTTTACTTAACACTGCTCAGCTTGACAGGTACTATTTCTCAATAAAACTACTTTTCTTTCTCTCCTAACAGAGTATGCGATTTTCTTCTTTGTCATTTCTGGTGTCAGAAGTGGGATTTTACAGGTACATCATCAAGTCAGAATTGACTTGATGGCACTGGGTTTGGTTTTTGTTTCAATTATCTTTGATGATCCCTGAGGCATTGGGACACGGGCATGATATCTGCTGAGCTTTTTCGGGATCTCTGCCTCTGCAAATTTTCAGGAATCATTTAAGGTAAAAAATCTCTCAAATCTGAGTTCTGCTCCGTTGTGTTAATAGCTCTTTGAGTTTTATTTTGGATTTGTTTTGGTTCTTGCAAGTAAAAGCTTGTTTTTCTGTAACTGTCATTATAAAATGGGGTACGCTGTGTCTAAAGAAGATTTGGAGCCACCTTCTGGCAGTCCTGCTCACTATAGGAACAAGCTTTATGGTCCCTTATCAAGCATGTCCTTGTCTGCCTGGCATAACTTCACTTGAGGCAGTTTGGAAAATCAATGGCCACAGTGGGGTTCTTTTGATCTCTGTAAATTAACTTTTCTAAGCAGTAAATTAGAGAACCGAGGCTCCTGAATTAAACAATCCCAGTGGGATGCCTATTTTGATTGGTATATTTGGATCTATAAAAGACACAAAGGCAGTAAAACTGCTTCCCTGTAGGACACTGTCTCTAAATTAACTGAGAAGAGTAAAGAATTACAGTGTCAAATTTCAGCTCCCACCCCTTCTGCTCCTCAGACGGCTCCTACCTCTTTACACCCTTCTTTGCCTTCCTATTACTCTGATAAATCTTTATCTGAGCTTCCCTTTTCCCCTAAAAAAAAGCAAATAAACTGCCTGAAATGTCTTTTAAAATTCACCCCAGCATGATGTCAGATTCCCCTCTTATCACTTCTGTTCCGTGGGCATGCTTAAAATTGCAGAGCATTCTTGAAGATTTTCCTAAACTCTGAGGATCCTTACAAATTTTCTGAAAAATTTTAAATTCTTATTGAAGTCTAGTATCTTGGGCTACCTGCCTTATATCAACTCGTTCAAATGATTTCTGGCCCTGGGAAAGCCCAGTTATGATTAGAATAGGCAGAATGAAAAGACCTCCAGGATAGTTGAGCCTTAAATATGGATAAAATGGCCACCAAGCTGTTGGAAGACTCTCAAGCCATGAGTAAAAAAACACTAGAGTCTATCCCAAAGGCCTTCCTTCCATCAATTGATGAGACTAAAATTCACTCTTTTAAAAAAAGATGGAAGTGTTTACGATTACCAGATTTGACTGCCCCAGAAGTTTTCCTAACACTTTGGACTCAATTTGACCATGCCCGGTGCCTCTGACTCTTACAATGTTGTTTTCAACCTGGCCTTAAACCTGAGATCTCAGCCTTAGTAAAGCGACATTGATTAGACTGGGAACTAGCTCTATTGCCAGGCTAAGCAATTTACAAATTTTCCAAGACTCGAAGCCAAGAGGGTTTCTAAGGCTAATAAACTAATGGTCTTTCAATTGCAACAATTACAATCTCCCAGTCAAAAGAAAACTGCTAAATCTTCCAATGGGAAAAATGTGGGTATTTGTCATGATTGTAAAAAATCCTAGCCTTTGGAATAATGAATGCTATAAGTTAAACAATAAAAGACATATCTCCCATTAAAAAAAAACTCTTACAATCTGTTTCAGAATGAAGGGGTTCCAGAGACAAAACAGGGACTTTTCCTGTGGTGGCCCTTAATTCACGGGGAAAAACTTTTATTAATGGCGAAACCTGACTTTTTTTTTTATTTGAAGCATTCTTTATTCCTTTTTTAAATGGAGGCATAATTTACACATTAAAGAGAGGCACTGATTTTAAGTGTACAGTTTGAAGAATTTTAACAAATGTGAAGCTGGCTAACTACCAATTCAAAGGGAGGTATAGGACCTTTCCTTCACACCAGTAAGTTCTCTCATGCCTCTTTCTGGTTAACCACTTTCCCTCAGAAGCAACTACTGTCCTGACTTCTATCATCGTATGCTTTGCCTGTTCTTACAATTCATATAAATGGAATCATATAGTATGCACTCATTTGTGTCTGGCTTCTTTTGCAACACATAATGTTTTTGAGATTCATCCATATTGTTGAGTAGTAGACCAACATATGACAATTCTACAATTGGGAGAAACTTGACATTTTTAATTGACACTACAGTCACCCTGTCTGCTATTAACCTCATCTGTTTACAACAGCCTCTGACCCGGAACACTAAAACCTCAAAAATAGTGGGCGTCAACAATCAGGAACAAAAGTTGATTCATTCCCAACCTGTTCCAATATCTCTTGGTCCTATTGAAGATTCACACCCTTTTTTGCTCAATTCTGGTATACCTTCCAATCTACTTGAAAGAGATCTTTTATCCAAATGGAAATGCCATTTTCACTTTAAGAAAAGGGGGAAATGTTATTGCATCTGCCTGATACCCCTAAGTCAACAGAGACAGGCTCTGAATTAGACAATATTCAGGAAGAAGAAGCCATTTGCTATATACAAGTGCTTGTCATGCTTCTCCAAAATTCAACTCAGCCTAGTCCTCTCCCTCCAAACATCTTTTCCCTAGTTCCGGAAACCTTATGGACCACCTCATCCACAGATGTAGGTTGAGTTTTGTCACCTGAGCTGATTAAAATTAAAATACAAAAAAACCCAAACCCGTTGCTGTTGAGTCGATTCCAACTCAGAGTGACCCTATAGGACAGAGTAGAACTGCCCCATAGGTTTCCAAGGAGCACCTCGTGGATTTGAACTGCCAACCTTTTGGTTAGTAGCCAAAGCTCATAAACGCTACGCTACCAGATCCGCATAAACCTCTGCCAAAAACTCCTCAGGACTCACTCAAATGAGAAGCAAAAGAAGAGCTAGCTCCCATCATACAAGATTTCCTTTCTAAAGGTTTGATTGTCGCTTATACCAGCCCTTGTAATACTCCTTTTCTTCCAGTTAAAAAACAAATAATAGAGACTGAGATTTGTTCAAGATTTGCATGCAATCGACCATTTATTATTCCTAGATTCCCAGTAGTCCCTTAATCCTCATTTGTTACTTTCCAGTGTCCTTTCAGATGTAACTCATTTTACAGTTATGAATCTTTGCAGCAGCTTTTTCAGTATTCCTGTACATTTTGAAAGTCAATTTTTTTTTTTTTGCTTTTATCTGGGAAAATCAATTTACGTGGACTATAACACCCAAGGATTTACTGAGTCATCCATCTATTCTTCTTTTCAGATTCTTCATGTGGATTTGAAGCTACTTCATCCGAACAAGCTGCATTAATTGTCCTCACTAGGGCTTCCAGAAATGCTGCAGGAAAAATATGTTACTATTTTTACAGAGAGTAGATATGGCTGTGGAATTGTAAATGATTTTGACATCCTCCGGAAACAGAGTCTTTACTGTACTTTAGATGAAGGTTTACAGAACAAACTAGTTACTCATTAAACAATCAGTACACAGATTGTTTTATGACACTGGTTAACCACCCCCATGACATGTCAACACTCTCCCTTCTCAACCTTGGGTTCCCTATTGCCAGCTTTCCTGTCCCACCTGTCTTCTAGTCCTTGCCCCTTTAGTCTCGTTTTTGTGTGCCCCTTTAGTCTCATTTTGTTTTATGGGCCTGTCCACTCTTTGGCTGAAGGGTGAACCTCAGATGTGACCTCATTACTGAGCTGAAAGGGTGTCCAGGGACCATACTATCAGGGTTTCTCCAGACTCTGTTAGGTCAGCAAGTCTGGTCTTTCTTTTTGAGTTAGAATTTTATTCTATATTTTTTCTCCAGCTTTGTCCAGGAACCTCTATTGTGATCCCTTTTAGAGCAGTCAGTGGCAGTAGCTGGGCACCATCTCTTTGCACTGGGTTCAATCTGGTGGAGAGTGTGGTAGATGTGGTCCATTAGTCCTTTGGACTAATCTTTCCTTTGTGTCTTTAGTTTTCTTCATTCTTCCTTGCTCCCAAAGGGTTGAGACCAGCGGAGCATCCTAGATGGCCGCTCATAGGCTTTTAAGACCCCAGACACTACTCACCAAAATAGAGCGTAGAACATTTTCTTTATAAACTATGTCATGGCAATTGAGCTAGATGTTCCCTGAGACCATGGTCCCCACGGCCCTCAGCCCAGCAATTCGGTCCCTCAGGGAATATTTGATGTGTCTATGGAGCTTCCAAGACCTTGCCTTGTACAAGTCGTGGTGGCTTCCCCAGTATTGTGTACTGTCTTACCCTTCACCAAAGTTACCACTTATCTATCGTCTATTTAGTGTTTTTGCATATCCCCACCCCTCCCCCCCCATAATCATCAAAGATTGTTTCTTTTTGTGCATAAACTTTTTCATGAGTTTTTTACAGTAGTGTTCTCATACAATATTTGTCCTTTTGTGATTATTTCACTCAGCATAATGCCCTCCAGTTCCATCCATGTCATGAGATGCTTCACAGATTCGTTGTTGTTCTTTATCATTGCATAATACTCCATTGTGTGTATGTACCACAGTTCGTTTATCCATTCATCTGTTGATGGGCATCTAGGTTGTTTCCATCTTTTTGCTATTGTGAGCAATGCTGCAATGAACATGGGTGTGCAAATGTCTATTTGTGTGATGAATTATTTCTCTAGGACACATTCCTAAGAGTGGGATTGCTGAATCATATGGTATCTCTATTTCTAGCTTTCTAAGGAAGTGCCATATCATTCTCCAAAATGGTTGTATCATTTTGCATTCCCACCAGCAGTGCACAAGAATTCTGATCTCCCTGCAGCCTCTCCAACATATTTGCTATTTCCTGTTCTTTTTTTTTTTTTGATTCGTGCCAGTAATCCTGGGGTGAGGTGGTATCTCACTGTGGTTTTGACTTGCATTTCTTTAATAGCTAGTGATTGCAAGCATTTCCTCATATGTCTGTTGGCTGCATGAATGTCTGCTTTGGTGAAGTGTCTGTTCATTTCCTTTGCCCATTTTTTAATTGGATTATTTCTCTTTTTGTTGTAGAGGTGTTGGATTTTCTTGTAGATTTTAGAGATTAGATCTTTGTCTGATTTGTATAGCCAAAAATTTTTTCCCAGTCTGTAGGTTTCTTTTTACACTTTTGGTAAAGCCTTCTGACAAGCATAAGTGTTTCATTTTTAGAAGATCCCAGTTATCTAGCTTATCTTACAGAGTTTGTGTGTTGTTGATTGTGGTTTGTATCCTGTTAATGCCATGTATTAGGGCCTCTACCATTGATCCTATTTTTTCTTCTATGAACTTCATGGTTTTTGGCTTTATATTTACATCATTGATCCATTTTGAATTAGTTTTTGTATGTGGTGTGAGGTATGGGTCCTGTTTCATTTTTTTGCAGATGGACATCCAGTTTTGCCAGCACCATTTGTTAAAAGGACTTTCTTTTCCCCATTTGATGGATTTTGGGCCCTTGTCGAAGATCAGGTGACCAGAGGTGGATGGATTTACATCTGGGTTCTCATTCCTGTTCCACTGGTCACTGTACCTGTCGTTGTACCAGCACCAGGATGTTTTGACTACAGTAGCTGTATAGTAGGTTTTGAGGTCAGGTAGTGCGAGTCCTCCTACTTTAGTCTTCTTCTTCAATAGTGCTTTAAGAAAGGAGATTTTTAACCTCTTTCAGAAATGCCTTAAAAATTAGAGCTTTAGTAGAGGACCCTCTAGATGCTCTATTACTCTCTCCTGAAATTGCTGTGATAAAAATACAATCTCATCAACCAAAAGGAGTACCTCAAACTGAAGAAATTAGAGGAAATAATCTTGCTTATATAGTAGCCAAATAAGCTGTCTCTCAAATTATTTCTGTACTTATGATAAACAAAGGGACTTCCAAATTTTTCTATTGAAAACTCCAACCTTCATGCATTAACTTTAGAAAAACTTTTAAAACACCATCAATTAGCCCAAACAGACAAAATTAAGGCATGGAAAAAGACAGGCTGTTACCAAGGCTCTGCCATTAAATTGTGGACTGGGTCTAATAAGAAAACTGCCTTACCCAATTTCCTGTATGTTCCTATGATGTCAGCCTTACATGAAGGCTCCTACATGGGACAAGATAAGATGATTGAGACCTTAAAAAAAAAATTGGTGGGGAAATTTTTTCAATTCTGCAGGACATGTTGCCACCCATTGCCCTATTTGTCCTCACTTACAATCCTGAAAAACACCCTAAAGTCCTATCTGGACAATACCTTTTACCTCTCAGGCCTATGCTTGAATGGCAGCTAGATTTTATTCAGTTTCCACCCTCAAGTAGTATTTAGTAGTGATATGTAGATTTTCACATTGGTGGAAACATTCTCCTGCTGTCAAGCTTTGTAAAACTTTAACTTTATCCTGGACTAAGGACTTCTTTCAAATCTGAAATTCTCACCATTTGGATCTCACAAACTCACCCCCTATGAAACAGTTACTGGGAAACCTATGGTTCTCCCTTGTGTTGTCTGCACTGACCTTAAAATTGTTCAACCAAATTACTGAAGTATTGCCAGTATTTAAGCCAATATTCTAAAGAATATCTTTCACAGGTTAGAGAAGTCTTTGATGAACAGAAACTAGACTCCAAGAGTCTGTCTAATATCACCTCAGTAGAATATGTATATTGGAAGAGACATCAAATAAAAGACTTATTGGAACTTCATTGGCAGAGACCATACTTGGTCCCCCTCAACAATTTCATGCGCAGCCAAATTAAACGGAATAAAACTTTGGTCCCATTTGTCACAGTTAAAAAAAGCTAAGACTACTCTTTGGACTAGCCAACTCAATGGAGAATTGAAGGTTACATTTCAATGTCCCTGTGGCCAGAAGCATATGACATGTGAGGAGGCAGACAGCTGAACTGAGACCTTGGACCAGGCCTGAAAATACAACTCTTTATCTTTTTTTCTTTTTACCTTTGTACATATATGCCTCTACTAATGTTTTCCTAGATTAAGTAGATGCTTGTGCTTACCATTTTAAAAGGTTTAACTGTTGGATATGTGGTGCCCTCCCAATCCCAAGTCAACCTGGCCTTCCATGGTGGGTCTCTCCACTACAGGGATCTGATTGGGTTGCTCTTGATCTATGGGTACAAGAACAGCAGCGAAATAGTTCATTACTATAGGAAATCATTATTACTAGGTCTTTCACTGATAAATGGCCTGTTTTCAGATCTGAATAACTTGACCTTTAGTCTTAACACAACCTTTACTTTACTAAACGAAGTCACCCAAGAAAAGCTAGCTAAAGAATCTTCCAAACTCAAAAATAGTACTTTTTGTATTATAGGTCCATATCAACAACTGTAGGACAGATTTATCTGGTTAACTCCCCAAGTGGGGAGACTAAGTCAAGTTGCTCCCCTTTGCTGGGTACAATCTAACCATATCCATATGAATGATACAGCTGTCACCAGACCTATGGGATGGCTTCCAATGTCTGAATGTGCTTTGGTTATAACCTTACAAGCTACTGACTGGTTCACCACCATCTGGCTACAACACTCTGGTATCTATTGGGTAGCCCCTAATGGCACCTTTTGGCTTTGTGGACCTAACCTTTGGCCCTGGCTCTTGGCAGGCTGGATTGGAATATACAATTTTGACCTGAGCTGGGCTTAAGGATGTATTTTAACTAAACCCCCTTTAACAGCTAATGTACCCATATTTTTATGGTCTGGATCAATGTTTAATTGGCTTGGTCATTTAGTGACAGTATTTGCACCTCAGACAGGACTTGAAGATGTTATGGCACATGTACAAATATTAACCAAATATGTACAAGCTGCCATAAATGTTAGTGACCATAGGCTTCAAGAGATAGATAGCAAAAGAGCAATGATGAGAAAAGTAGTGCTCCAAAATGGACTGGCCCTTGACATTCTCACTGCAGCCCAAGGAGGAAACCGTGCCATTATAAAATCTGATAGCTGTGTCTATATTCCTGACAATAGTGCTAATTTTTTTTTTTTATCTTAATCATATGCAATGTGTGGTATCTCCCCTTAATGATTCTGTTCCTTCCTTAACTGATATTATAAGTCATTGGTTGTCCTCTTGGGGTAGATGGTGAAATAACTTGCTACTTTATTTTGAAATTTTTATATTCCTCCTCATTTCTAATTATAAAATTCTATTTTGCTTTAGTTCAATGCATTTTATTCATGAAATACTGTACTTCAAAATCATTTGAACCTTCACATAAAATCATGCTGGTTTCACAGGCTTTCACCAATGATCATTTGTTTAATCACCTCGCTTTTGCCTCCATGGGTATGTTTCATCTTACCGCTATCATTCTGTTCCGACTAAGAAATGTTCCTTGAAAGCAACCTTGTCCATTAAGATTTTCCCCATAAAACCTATTTACCCTGAAAAGGGGGCCTATTAGCTTGTCAAGGTGAAGAAAATAATTTTTATTAACCAAATCTCCACAGGAAAAAAGACAAAATCCTTGCAGAAGAAAGGCTACTCCATTGTTGGTGATCAGCAATCTCTAGCAGAGGCTTGATCAAAAGGGAGAAATACAAGCAGAAAAGTTCCAAATTAGAGATGCTTGTGTCTGACATAAGAATGACGGGGCCCACATGCATGTCCAGCAAGCCAAAGGTCAGGATATAAACCATTTGTTCACAGGAAGAATGTGTCAGGATGTAAATAATTTGTTCCTAGGAAAAATATGTTAAGGATTGCAGTCATGTATAACCAAATTTGCTGGTGCCACTCACCTAGGTGGGAACTCACTCCCTCCTAGCCAAGTGGCCAAATTTTACATTTCAAAGGACTTCAGACTGAAGCTGATCTTATCAATCATTAACCCCTAGCTTTCCTTTGTTCTTTACGTATATAGACCCCTCTCTCTACTTGAACAGTGGCAGTGCTTTGTATTTTTACTTAGCGCTGTCCAGCTTGAGCTGTATATTTCCTCAATAAAACTCCTTTTCTTTCACTCCTATCAGAGTACAAGATTTTCTTCTTTGATATTTCCAGAAAAAATTTTCCAATTGTTTTCCTTGGGGTGGTGGTGGTTGCTGCTGAGCCGATTCCAAATCATGGTGACACCATGTGTTACAGAATAGAACTGTTCCAAAGGATTGCCTTGTCCGTGATCTTTATAGAAGCAAATTGCCAGATCTGTCTTTCACAGTGCCAGTGCCCCTGGATGGGTCCTAAAGCCAACTTTAAGTTAGTAGTTCACTGCAAACAAACTGTTTATACCACCTACAGACCTACAATTGTATGCATTCCTCCTATTAAAGCTAATTTTGCAAAAGCAAATAAAGAAAAACCTCCCTCCTACATGTACTATACTCCACCTTTTTTTCACTTCATGAGCCACCTGATAAAACCCTTTGATTACATTTTTTAAACGTAAATCAGCCAGCAGTAGTTTCCATTGTTAGCAATTAAAGAATAAAATCAAAGCCACTGCCATTGAGTCAATTCCAACACAAAGCAACCCTACAGGGCAGAGGCAGAAATGCCTCATAGGGTTTTCAAGGTTGTAAATCTTTATGGAAGCAGACTGCCACATCCTTCTTCCTTGGAGCGGCAAGTGGGTTCTAAATGCCAATCTTTTAGTTAGCAGCCAAGCACTTTAACCGATACCAATGGATAAACTGACTGACTCAGATACCCTCAAGGCTAGGAATTGCTAATGTTCTTTGACTGAGGAATATTGAGACGGAAGTTATTTTGTGAGTTGGTCAGTTCATAGGGAATATTTTCATGTAATGATGTTTCCTTAAATATATGACTTCAACAATGGGAATGTAAATGAGAAAAATTGATGTGAAGACTTAATTATGATTATGAAAAAAGATTCTAGACCCTGAATTCCAAACACTGCTTTGCCCCGCACTAGCTGAGTATTCTGCAAGAAATCTTAGACACCCTCAGTACTCAATTTCTTTATCTATAAAACTTGGAAAATAATAATACCAATATCATAAGGTTATTGTATGCATATAAAGTGCTTAGAATACTGCCAGGCATATTATAAGCCTTCAATAAATGTTAGGAATAATAGCTTTAAAATGGTTAATAATAAGGATAATAACAGCCTAGAACCACCTTTGTGCTAGGGTTGGATTTAAAAGGTGTGATGTTAGTGAAGCCCAGTGAAACCCCATAATAACTAGGCATGCTGCTAGATCCAACAGTGATCTGATTAAAGTCTTCTGTATTAGCAATCCAGTTTAACTGATGTTTAATTTTGGAGGAAATAAAATTAAATATAGCAGTTGGTAAATTAAATGGGAGTGGACTGTATTCTCCCATTAAAATACCGACATTATAAAACTATACTGAAGGAAAAAAAAACCCTAGCTATATTTCTCATTTAGGATAGAATATGTTAAAAAAAATAAAGGGTGAGTAAAGGTCACCAGTGAATACAAGCAAAAGAAAATGAAAATCAGAATGGTAATACAAGCAGGTGATGGAGTGGAATGAAGATCAGAAGCAGTAAGTAGAACAAAGAAGAACATTCTGAAATGTAAACCAAACCAAACCCGTTGCAGTCAAGCCAAAAGACCGACAACTTATGATGCAGATAACTGGTACATCTGCACCTTCAAACAAGTGAACTAACATAGAAAGCATAAACCATTAGGTAAACCAAGAGAACATAGTACAAACAAAATTATGATGAGAGTTTTTAATAGTCCTCATAGAATTAAACAAATCTACTAAATAAAAAAATACATAAAGACACTGAGGAATTTATTAATAAACTTGATTTAATAAATATACAGAAAGATTTTATATGTAAAACCTTTTTTATATATAAAAAGAGAGGATATATACTTTTGTATGTCCATAGGCTATTTGCAAAAATTAACCGTTAAAAATACTTAATAATTTTTTCATAAAAAACTAAGTTGTATTTTTCAGGCTACATTTTTAAATCACCAATTAATATAATTACAAATAACTAAAAGGTGATCTGAACAATTTTACCTATTTAGAAATTAGAATTATGCCCCATGATAATGTCTGGAAATCATTTGGATGAAAAATGAAATTGAATATAATCTAGAAAAAATATTGAGGAGAGTATTTCACCCCAAACATAGTGGTACAATAGAAGCTGTAATTGGAAGACTAGTTAAAGCTTTAAGAGCCTTCATTATTTAAATAAATAAATAAAAGTAAAATAAGTGCCATAAGAAAAACAAAAACTCGAAATCAAGGATCTAGGAAATGAATATTTAGTGGAATGGATATGTAAATCGGCAAGTTGGGTCTTGGAAATGCCTCATAAAATAGTCCCTTGTAAGCATGATTAGGGGCAAAAATGAAAGAATATAAAAAATTATGAGATTAAGAACAAGAAGTGGGACCTATGACCATAGTGTCAGGAGAAGCAAAACAAATTTGAAGGAACTACTACATGTAATTCTCTGGCAGCTAATTAGAAATCGTAGAGAAAATGGGTGATTACTTGGCAACGTACAAATAAAATTCCTCCCCAAATAGAGAACCTGAGTGGAACATTTACCCCAGGAGAGATTAGAAGGTGCTTGGAAATGTACAAACAAAGCTGTAATCAACTCCTTTTTGAAGAAGGAAGGGCAGATGGCAGGTCTTTTCTTCCACAGAGCTGCTGGTGGGTTCGAACTGCAGACTGTGTTAGCAGCCGAGCGTTTAACCATTGTGCTGCCAGGCACTGTACTGAGCCAAAATTTGAAAAAATTAAAGACACATAAATCCAAAAGGAAGCATGAAAGACAAGCGACAAGCCATACAAGAAAAGTGACAGACTTAGGGAACAAGTTACAAAACACTGACCCAGTGGAACTCAGTTTCCCTCCTCTGAGTCTGAGGAAAACATAATTTAGCCCTTAGCCTATGACAAGTTAAAACGTTTTCTATAAACAGGGTCATCGATTTGTTAATAATTAAATGACCTACGTTTTTCTCCCATATCATAACTCTTTGAACAACAACAAAACCCAACAGCATATTACCAAAGGGAAGAGTATGCGTTTTCCGTATCATTTCCTGTGTTCCTGGATCTCCTCTGGTGTTTTACAAAGTTTGCATTTAATTAGAGCGCCCCGAAGTTACCACCGGCAGGTGAAGCTGGTATTATGCGGCAGGGATTGCTGACAGACAGCTTCAGGAGCGTTTAGCTAACAAATCATTACTTAGTGTTTGTAAGACTTCTCCTGAACCCAAACAGAACGTGGAGCTGTCTTGGAAGAACAAAGCCATCAATTGTAAAACAAACCTTGGTGAAGGCAGCTAGGATCAGCAGGGAGGGGAAATAAAGTAATTTATTCAAATTGTATATTTGAATAGTAAGAAAGGTTCCCCCCCTCCAAAGCCACATAAATTTGGATCATTTAAAAAAAAAAAAAAAGAACAAAGGAAATATGAACAATGATTTCCTTATATTCTTTTAAGGACAAAGTGTATATTGGTTATTTAAGTGGGGAGAAAAATAAAGGTGAAATTAAACAAGAATTTTCATAAAATGTTTAAGGAATTACTGTGTGCAGAGTTTCTAACTTTTGGTTAAAGCCCTTCCACGACGTTGGGCTTAGTTTTGTCATCAGAAAGAAGGCGACAAAGTTTTAACACAATCCCGTCACGGCGATTTCTGGACTTTTGTCATTTTCAGGACTCACTGCCGGGGCCAAAAACAGGCAGGGGCGAGAGGCGGAGGGCTGAGCCAAAAGCCGAGCAGGAAAAAAGGTCAAAGCACCAGAGTTAACTATTATTTTTCAAAGACTATGCGAAGTTTTTATGCGAAGCATTGAAATTCTGATGCCTCATTCTTGTGACAAAAATTGTAATGAGAACAGGAAATGGTACCACATGAATCTATTGTCCTGACAATGATTTAATGAGAATGGGAAATGGTGAGAGCATAACTAATTCGCATTATGATCCTAAAGTTGTCATCTTGTGGTTCTGCTCAGATGCCGCGGAATGAAGGATGTCGGACATCAGCTGCGAGAGCGCGAGAGAAAGCATGAAGGCGGTGACATTGTGTGGCCCGAAGGTAATGGCAGAACGTGTTAGCCGTGGAGGGGCAGGGCGTGGGAGGGGCAGGAGGGGGATACAAAGGACGGAGTCTGTCTGCTGAATGACAAAACGGAAATACAGTGAAAGGAGGTGGCCTGGGTACCGACCGGAAGGAAAAGACCCGTGAGTAAAGCAAAGGCCCTGATGGAAACTTAGAGACAGGAAGTGAGAATAAGCATGAAGAGGTGAAATTTGGCCAGTTTGGAGACTCATGTTTTTGCTCCGTCTCAAAGATCCACAAGCTTGTAAAGGAGCAACTGATTTTGTGGCTTAAAACACTGCTTCTTTTTTTCCTAAGTATATAAAAAAAAAATTTTTTTTTTTTTTTACATATAAAATCTTGCCTTCAAATCTCTAATTCAAACAATGAATGTTATGAGTGGAGCTAACAAAAGATACCACATCCCAGGCTCCAAAAGCTGGGGTGGGAGCTTTCAGTGTGAGAAAAACATCATTCAATTCCTTTCTGTTGGAGAAAACCAGAGGCTGATCTGTCAAGATCATTTAGAATTTAAAACCCAGGGACGGTAGATAATGATTTATTTCTTCTTAAAAGTTTTGGCCTCTTCCTTTAAGCAGCAACTTAGGTTCTAGACCATTTCGAGTACTAAATAGAATTTCTAGACTTTGATGAGCATGCCAAATTGATGATCATTGTCTGCTTACATTCTGGGATATATATTATCACACATGGGAGAAGCTAACTTCAAGGAATCTGCAGGAGAATTGAGAAATAAAATTTAACTGTGAACTTTCAAGTCTGCTTTGCTCCCAAAAGTTCTGTCCAAAGTAGTTCCTTAAAAATCCTTCTGCGTGGTTGGCATAATGTGTAGCCTTCTTCTCACCAATGAATCCTTCCCAGAACAGAGAAAATAAGGGCACGGTGCAATGGTTAAGTGCTGGCTGCTAACTGAAAGTTTGGTTGTTCGAACCCACCCCGATGTTCTTCAGGAGAAGGACCTGGTGAATGACTTTCATAAAGATTACAGCTAAGAAAATCCGATGGGGCAGTTCTACTCTGTCACATGGGATTGCTCTGAGTCAAAAATTGACTAGACAGCACCCAAGAACAATAACAACAAACTTTTTTGAAGACAAATTGTCTTTTATCAATCACAATACTGAAAAAGCCTACAAAAAAATCATGTATTATTTTCCATATTCATTCTATAAAAAGAAAAAATAACAGTAACAATAAAAGGTGATTGTTTTTCCATTCTGTGGGCACTTAGCATCTTTTATTTAAAGGTAATGATAAAGAGAATATTGCTGAAGTTGAAAAGCAACTTTAATAAAAATGAGAAGTACTGTGGTTCTCTCGCCACTAGTCAAAAGCCTTTCAGACTAAGATAAATGACTCTAAGCCATTAGAAAAAAATTATTGCAAACTTATGTGTGCTTCAGTCCCCCCTACTTTGCATTTTGATTCATATTTAAAATATTGATTCCATCAAATGGAGGAACAGTTACTGTCAGCGCCAAGATGATGGAGAAAATGAAGTCAAAGGGGAACAATGTAAACAGTGGATTTATTTATTTACCCTGAGGTGAAGGTGCCATATTTCACTTCTATTGAACATTTATTCAATGCATTTTATTAATTTAATCCTAATAAAGTACAGCTTCACTCTCTGATGCAACTTCAGATCAAACAGATCACTGTGGACTTGTTGAATTCATGGCTAGTGATACGTGAATTTATAATCCAGAGTGATTCATAATTGAGCGAGCTACCTTATTTTACTCCCCGATTATAGCAGAGGTTCACAAGGAAAAACTATAATGTTCAAAGTAGAAATGTGAATAGATAGTCTTAAAAGTTGAACTCTACTGGGCTGTAATAATGTCTAGTGGAAATGAAATATTTAATGCCCATATTTAGATCTCCTGCTCATTTGTTATGGGGCCATGTGAGGGTTGTCAAATGCTGATGGGAATTTCAATTTGACCTGGCAAAAATGAAGTAAGCAACATACAGTATTTCATCCATTATGTCCATTTTCACCATGAAAGATGGGTTCCATAATACTTTTTATTCAATCCCATGTCAAGGTCTTAAAAACAAATTTTGAAAGCACTTAAGAGGTTCTTTCAGCAGCTGTATTTAGTAACAAATGACAGATATCTATTAATGCAAGTACATCTTATATAAAATATTTTAATATGGATTTTAGGTGATAGTATATTCCTATTAACATCAGGTGTAAATTGACCCATCACGGCAGCTTTTTAGATGAAAGATCCATTTAGTCTCATCTTCAAATTATGGATTGATACAATATTCTATGCCATAATGGTTCCAAAAGCATTGTTAGTGCTATGTATTATTCATGTTTTCAGGTGCTATGTATTACCCATTGTTTCAGTTCTTAATAGAGTGTCTCACAATTGTAAGTGAAGTTTATAATGAACTGAAGAAAACTATCTAATCACAGCTTTTTAATAGGTCACCTAGTGTATACACCATTCAGTGGGCACTGAGGATATCCAGGCATTATGTTTATATTAGTACTTTACACTGTGTTCAAATTTGAGAAAATAAAAACCTTTTAGTCCTGAATGATCCACACCCATCACATAAGTACAATGTGTTTGACAGGATGTCGTAGTTATCGTCATGATTCAGTTTGTGTATTATTGCCCGATAAATTAAAATGTTTAATGGAATTAACATTAAATATAGTTTAAGCATAGGCTGATATATTCTCATTAGGGATAAAACAAATTATAGCATATAGCTGAGGACCCTAAACTATGTGGGGCTTGCTTCCCAAGCTTTACTGTGCATACAAAACCTCCTGCAATTTTGTTCAAATGCGGAGTCTGATTCCGGAAGCCGAGGCACAGCCTGAGATTCTGCGTTTCTAACAAGCTCCCCAGGTGATGCTGATGCTGCTGGTCAGAAGGCCAACAGGTAGCAGAGGATCACAGTAGACGTCTAAGCACCTACTCATCAATTCAGTATTTGCTACTCTGTGTCTTAGTTTCCTAATGCTAACCACTCCATTGGAATGTTATACTGAGATAAAACAATGAGAAATTCAGGTAAAGGGCTGTTGAGTTATCTATTGGTACGTAGCAAACTACTCCATGTTTGGCAGCCATTTTTGGAGATTAACTACTTTGTTTATTAAACTACCAGTTGCCGTCAAGTCGATCATGACCCCCGGAGACCCCATGTGTCTCAGAGTAGAACTGTGCCTCATAGACTTTTCAAAGGCTGAGACCTCCCACCTTTCAGTTAGCGGCTGAGCACATTGACATTTTGCACCACTCAGGGACTCCGCTTGCTTATTACCTTGTGCTTAATACCCAATACATGTTTTGTTTAAAGCAAATCTTTAAGTGAACTCCATTTTCTGATTGAATGAGTCCAATGATAGATAATTATCAAGATCTCATAAGGCAGCAGGCTAGTTATCAGAAAGTTCTTCCCATTTTGGTTGACCTTTGCCATCCCAGAGTACGATATGGTGCTTTTACTTCTGTGTTTTTTACTTGATCCGTCCGTTTCTGGATGCCAGTATCACTAATATTTTATGACACATAGTTTTTTATTTTCCTTTTTAGATTCTATTTTTTAAATTACTTTTTCGAACAGAATACCTTCACCTAGTTTAAGATTTAAGGAGACTCAAAAGGTATTATAAGGGATGCTGTTGGTACACTGCCCACATTACCTGGGTTTATGTCTCCATGCCTGTGACTAATACCAACTGCAGTTCTATCTAAGGACTCTGTTCTGGCCAGGAGCACGCAAAGCCCAGCTGCAGGACAAACTTCAGATACTCCTTATACCTAAGCAGCTGTCAATCAATGAAAGACCTGGCTGCTGGGATAACTCTGATGGACAGTTTACACTGTCCATCAGAAGTCGCCACAGGGACTGAGCTCCAGTCACCCACACTGGTAACCTGCTTGGTAACACGCCCTCTATGGCTTCTGTCACTCCTCTGTCTTCCTTTCTGACTCCTCTACTGGTGCTTCCTGAGATCACCTCCCAAAGGAACTACTTGCACTGAAATGTTCCTCTCATGGCCAACTTCTGGGGGAACCCAACTAAGACAGGTATAAAGTACAAAGTCTCCCTCCAGTCCTTGTCCTTGTTCCCCATCTGCTCAGTTCTCACCCCCAATAGATAAGTTATGCTCTTAGTTTTTTTCCCCAGTTTTAATTTTGTGCATGTCTAAGCAAACACAGCAGGAACCCTGGTGGTACAATGGTTAAGTGCTCAGCTGCTAACCAAAATGTTGGTTGGAACCCAGCAGCCACTCCGCAGGAGAAAAGGCCTGGTGATCTGTCCCATGAAGTTTACAGCCTAGGAAACACTTTGGGGCAGTTCTACTCTGTCATATAGGGTTGCCATCAATAGACTCTGGCTTACAACAAGCAAATATTGATGCTTCTTCCTTTTTGTGTATAGCAAATTATAAAATGGGAAATTATACGTTCATTTTATTCAATTACTCAATGAATGGCAAAGTTTAATCATTTCAATTGCGTTTTCTGATCACAGATCGATTTACCGATGTCATTCTCAAAATAATATACTTCATATTAAATAGTAGTCTCAAAACATATCCCCAGTGCAACACAGGTTGGAGACTACTCACCTTGCCTGGGTGAGAGATAAAGTTTAAAACAGCCTGCTGACACTGCTGCATTGTTGGCTGACATTGAACTTGTAAATACGTAAAGTCCTTCAGGTTTTTTCACATGAAATTTCTTATCCTGTTTTATATAATCGATTTTTTTATGTTTTCTATCGTATGTTGGTTTCAGCTCTTTGTGCTACTTCCTAATGATAACACAGTCAATACTTCCATTTACTGAACATTTGATATGGGCCTGGCCAACCGACTGGAAGAGATCAATATTCATGTCCATTCCAAAGAAAGGTGATCCAACAGAATGTGGAAATTATTGAACAATACCATTATTATGCAAGTAAAATTATGTTGAAGATAATTAAAAATGGTTGCAGCAGTACGTTGACAGGGAACTGCCAGAAATTCAAGCTAGATTCCAAAGAGGATGTGTAATGAGGGATATCATTGCTGGTGTCAGGTGGATTTTAGCTGAAAGCAGAGAATACCAGAAAGATGTTTATTGGCTATGCAAAGGCATTTGACTGCACGGATCATAACAAATTATGGATAACATTGTGAAGAATGGGAGTTCTAGAACACTTAATTGTGCTCATGTGGAACCTGTACATAGACCAAGAAGCAGTTGTTCAAACAGAGGATATGGCATGGTTTAAAATCAGGAAAGGTATGTGTCGGGGTTGTATCCTTTCACCATATCTATTCATTCTGTATGATGAGCAAATAATCTGAGAAGCTGGACTGTATGAAGAAGAACGGTATATCAGGATTGGAGGAAGACTCATTAACAACCTACAATATGCAGATGACACTATCTTTCTTGCTGAAAGTGAAGAGGACTTGAAGCACTTATTGATGAAGATCAAAGACTACACTTTCAAGTATGGATCACATTTTAACATAAAGAAAACAAAAATCCTCACAACTGGACCAATAAGCAACATCATGACAAACGGAGAAAATACTGAAGCTGTAAAGAATTTCATTTTATTTGGATCCACAATCAACACCTATGAAAGCAGCAGTCAAGAAATCAAACGAGGTATTGCATTAGGCAAATCTGCTGCAAAAGACCTCTTTAAAGTGCTGAAAAACAAAGATGTCACTTTGAGGACTAAGGTACACTAGACCCAAGCCATGGTATTTTCCGTTGCTTCATATGCATGTGAAAGCTGGACAATGAATAAAGACGACTGAATAATTAACGTATTTGAATTACGGTATTGGTGAAGAATGTGGAATATACCATGGACTGCCTGAAGAACGAACAAGTCTGTCTTGAAATTAGTACAGCCAGTGTGCTCCTTGAAAGCAAGGATGGTGAGACTTTGTCTCACATACTTTGGACATGTTATTGGGAGGGAGCACCCCTGGAGAAGGGTATTATGCTTAGTAAGGTATGGGGTCAGCAAAAAAGAAGAAGACCCTCAAGGAGATGGATTGACACAGTGACTGCAACAATGGGCTCAAACACAGCAGAGATTGTGAGCGTGGTACAGGACTAGGCAGTGTTTTGTTCTGTTGTACACAGGATTCCCATGAGTCGGAACCAACTTGAGGGCACCTAACAACAACAGGGGAAACCCTGGTGGAGTAGTGGTTAAGTGCTATGGCTGCTAATCAAGAGGTCGGTAGTTCAACTCCACCAGGCGCTCCTTGGAAACTCTATCGGGTAGTTCTACTCTGTCCTATAGGGTTGCTATGAGTCAGAATCGACTCAATGGAAGTGGGTTTTTTTTTTTTTTAACAGCAATAGGCACTGTAATATGCCCCTTATATTTATCATCACTTCATTACTTACATCCTAATAATTTAATTAGCATCCCCATTTACAGATGAGAAAACAAGCCCAGAGAAGGTAAGTCACTTGTCAGGGTCACATAGCCAGCAAACAGTAAAGTCCAGGACTGATATGAGTCAATCTTGATCCTATTGCCCAGAGAACAAAGTATCATTCTCAGCTTTCTATCAACTGCAAATATGACAAAGGTCTTCATTTAATAAGTAGCGGGTAAAATTTTGATGTGACTAGGGATGGGCTATGGATGGATTAGTGTAGAAAACACTTTCCAGTTTGGCACTGATTGATCATCGATGTGCTTTAGATGTTGTCATCCAACAAGTGAATGACATGCTTCTACAGGTATTACCATACCTCTTTCACTTTGCCCACGAGAATATTCTTAAAAACAATAACATAACAACAACTAAGCGACTTTACTGTATTAACTTTTCTTCCTGTACCAGGTAAAGAAATAGAATCAGATTGGCACAACTTGTTCATATAACTCATACTATTGGCGACCAAAAATGTTTTGCTTTCTAGGTTTCCTAATTCACCACTTAAAACTCAAGTTGCCCAGTTTTGTTAGGAATCAAGGCAACCTCTTTAGGTCATCTCTTCTAGAATCTCAATTTTTCTACATTTTAGAAAATCAGATCAGCCTTTACTCATTTGTAGTTTTCCAGCATTTCTCTCATCCTTCACACTTTCTTGTAGATGACTGAGATAGATTCTAGCATTACAACTGCAAGCAGTACTCTTGGAGAAAATCCATCTGTGCTTTAAGACAAATCATTTCAAAGAGCCCCATACAGTCTGTTTTACTACGTCCCCTGGGTTTCAGGTTGGTTCTTTCCACTTCAGTTTGAAGACCATTTCTGGTTGAGGAGGCAGAAGGAGAGTTGGCATCAAGTAACCAATTTTCCTACTCTCGGTAGTTAGTGCTACACCATCAGTCACATCTCCTCCGACTGGTTCCTCTTCCCCCAAACATTTCATTAAAAATTTCTTTTTAAAAAATTATTTTTAGAACATTCTGGAAAGCATAGGTCATTTTAGACGTTGGTCTTTCATATATTACTTTTGCTACCCATGTCATCATTTCTTCAAGTTCTTTTTCAGCTCCTAACTTATTGGGGGCCATTCTGTATAGACCCATTACTTCTACTTCTCATCCTGTAAGAATTTAGTTTAGAAGAGCCTTCCATTCCTCTTGAGTCATCTTCCATTCTACAGTCACTGGCCATGGAATTGTATGAATTATTTTCAGTAAACTTTACTGTGGTCTTGGTTTATGGTTTTATAAATGTTGCCTAAGAATTGTGTGAAAATAATGGACAACTGATACAGGGTAGGAAGTAAAACGAAACAAAATGGACACCTCCCAAACAGCACTTATTTTCCCTTAAGTTTATTTTTTGTGCCAAAGTAAAACGTGCACATAATTTTAATATCTACTATTGTGTGACCTGATTTTATGAGAACTCCGATTTTCTGAATTTTAATGCAACAAAAATATACCAGTGAAGCCTTCCTTTAGGCAAATATATGAAATAATGTAAAATTTTCCCCAATTTTGAAGTTTCATCAAGGACTGAAGTTTAAAGTGAGTAGGCTGAATAAATTGTAAATGATGCCACGTTATGTTACTCCCATAACAGAGCACCTGGCCATCTTTTGCCACTATTACTTGAACCATAAAGAGGCTTTTATGCCTTTTTGGTGACTATTGTGTAGAATTTTAACATCCTAATATTCACTATTGTTTGAAATTATTTTTTATATCTATTTTACAATAATCCACGTATCTGTAATCATCCACATATCTTTAGTCATTTTAAGAATCTCTGAGGCATCTATATTTTCCTCTGTTCCATAAAGTCCCCCTTGTTGCTGGAGAAGCCTCTCCTCCCTGCGGCCTTCTATCCTTCTGCCCTGCTCGCTGTTCACTCTCTCGGCCAGCAAGCAGCTCCCTATCTGTTTGTTCTATACAGTGACTTCTGCTTACAATGTCATTTGAAAATCCGTTTTATGGATAAAAGTGTTTGAAGGCCAACATCCTGGGACCTAAGCCTAACTAAACTGAGTACCTATTCCTGCATTAGTTTAAACTACAAAAAGACATGGAGGGAACAAGTGGTTTGACATGGTAGTTGAACAAATGTACTTTATCCAAGCTCTCTAAACTTCCCTTAAAAATGCAAAGATAAACAGGAAGGAGAAAACAATCCACAGTCCAGACAGAATTTCCCAGAATTCCATCTTTGATGGGGGTGTAGGGCTCAGCAAGCTCTTGTTCTCTCTGTTACCCAGTGGAAGAAGAGCAGTCTCACCAACAGCATCTCACATCAGCAGCATGAGCTGGGCTGACCACATAAACAGAAGGCCATCTCCTAATTGTTTTCTGGGTCATCAAGAACCTGAGTTCTTCCACTTTCCATAGCTCATCTGTATACATTCATTATAAGGCCACAGAAACAAATGTTAAATATAGGAAGATAAATGGACAGATACATAGTATTTTATGCGAGGCTTCCACACATTACTATCAATCTAGGACAGATCAATTATTCAAAAAGTAAATAAGAATAAAAGGATTTAAATAGCATTTAATAATGTTGAGCTAAAAACCATGTACAATGTAAATTCCTCTTTTTTTCCTCAAGCATTCATGAACTGTAGCCAAAAAGTATATGTAATATACTGAGAAATAATACTAAATACATGCTCCAAATTATAAGTGGTACAGAATACATTGTCTGAGCATGATAAGCAACGTAAAAATTAATATAGAAAATTAATAAATATTGTAAAAGCAGATATGAAGACCCAATCTCCCAAATAACTATTAGTTAAAAAAGAAAATCATACGTAATTGCAAAGTATTTTATAGCATTTTGCAAGGTCCCACCAAATATAAGCCTAAGTACAAAGTTAGAACATAACAATTTCATTATTACACAAGAAAGAACAAAAATAAATGAAATAAAGTTTAAACTCAGGTAGTTAGCAATAGAGAAGAGAGAAATCTCTGGAAAAGCAAAAACTGGACAATAACAAAGCAGGAGATGGGAGGGCTTTTAATTAATATAATAAGAAACAAAATGAAATTTTAAAATAAACACAAGAATTTTTAGGAAGCAAATAAATAGGTATATAAAAATTTAACTTTTTAAAGGGAGAAGAAAAGAAACAGAAAGAAATGAAAATAAGGGAATATATCAAGTACAAAGGTTTTTAATTCATAGAGGAGACAGGCTATTTTTTCACTTTTTTTTTTTTTTTACAGTAAAACATCTCAAAAAAAATATCTAATTCATGCAGTTTATAAAATCACCAAACTTGAGAAGTAAAACAATTGAATAAACCAATAAGCATATAAGAAATGATAAAGTTTATGAAGAAAGTGAAGAGCCCTGGTGGTGCAGTTATTAAGTTCTTGGCTGCTAACCAAAAGGTCAGCAGTTCCAAACCCACCAGCCACACCTTGGGAGAAAGATGCGGCGGTCAGTTTCCTAAAGATTATAGCCTTGGAAGCCCTATAAGGCAGTTCTATTCTGTGGTAAAGGGTTACTATGAGCTAGAATCAATTCAACAGCAAGGTTTTTTTTTTTTTTTTTAATAAAGAAAATACCACCCACTTACACTCCCCAATCCGAAGGAAGTACATCGGGAAGAGAAAATTTTATAGGCATCTTTTTGTTATTATTGTTCTAATCCACACTCTTAAGGAAGAGATAAACCCTGAACTACACAGACTACTAAAAAGCTTAAAAAATAGTGGTTACACACAATGATATTAAAAAGCGACATAGAGAAAACAATTATAAAAAGCTGTTATACCATATTAATACCGATAGGCAAAATTCTAAATTAAATAAGAGAATATTGATTTTAAGAATGTAATAGAAGACAAACCTACCCTAATTAAGTTATTTTTATTTTAGAAAAAAGTGGATACATATTATAAAAATGATTAACGGATCTCTACATGATAAGACAACAGAGAAAGAAACACATGGTTGTTTCAACAAATGCTGAAAATGTCTTGATCAAATTACACGTAACTCCTCAGAAAAATATTCTTAGAAAACTATGACTAGAAAGTTAGTTTACTAACATACCTATTTGTCTCAAATCAATATCCAAGATGATTCTTAACATTGACCTACAGAAACATGTCGATTAAAATTAGGTTCAAAGCAAGAGTGTCTCTCATCATGACCAGAAGTGGAAATAAGTGAAATAACTGTTAGAAAAGGAGAGAAAAAAACTTCCTTTTTTTAGATTCTTGTAGATAATAGAATTTTTGTGGACAAAAGAATCAGTTAAAAACTACTTGAACTAATAATAATAATAAAACTAAGCAAAGTGGTCAAAAATAGATGAACATAGGAAAAATATTTCTGACATATTAACATAAATCACCTAAAAAATAAACAGAAAAATAATCCAAACATAATGACATCAACTTATAGAAAATACCTAAGACTTTAAAAGACAGGATCTTAATGAGAAAAGCTATGAAACTTTACTGAGATAAAAAGACTTGAATAAATGGAGAGACAGACTATGTTCCTACAAAGAAAGGTGAAATGTCAATTCTTCACGCCAAATTAATGGATTAAATACAATTTTCACCAAAATCTCACGTCTTATATTTCTGGAATATCACCAAATAACTATATTTCTTGGGGAAAAAACAGTGAGCATTAGTAATAAACATTCGGAAAATAAAATAAATACTAATAAAATATGTCATACACCCATTGCCTTCTAGTCGATTGCAACTCATAGCAACCTCGCAGGACAGAGTAGAACTGTTCCCATAGGGTATCCAAGGCTGTAATCTTTATGGGGGCAGACTGCCACATCTTTCTCCTGCAGAGCAGCTGGTGGGTTTGAACTGGCAACCTTTCGGTCAGCAGACGAGTGCTTTAACCACTGTACCACCAGGGCTCCTTCAAAATATATCATAAAACTGAAAAATTAGAGTGCTTAGATGTTGTCCCCAAAACAAATAGCTTTCTTAGAACAAACATGTAGGTTGAAATACCTCCTAACTATAAGAACTTGACATCTGAAAGCCGAATGATGTTGAAAATACCAGCTAAATATTTTTATGATAAAAAAATCAAGGCTATCCCTCTTGATTTTTAGAGCGGAATAAATTCCAGCTTTCCAGGTGTATTAAGAGTTAACTTTAAAAATAATGAATACATAACAATATAGATGAAAACAATGGAGAACTTTTCAATAATTTTAACATGTAAAATCCACTGTAAATATAAAATTATCTGAGAAGTTAAAGAAAAGACCAGCATTTTGATAATATAAAAAAGTTTAAAACCTACTGGTAAAAAAAAAAAGTGTAAGCAAATTTGAAGTGCAAAATGGCAAGTTGAAGTAAAACTTGCAATATATATGACCAGAAGTTTAATATCTATTATTAATCACATAATATCACATATTAGTAAGAAAAACATTCCCAATAGGAACCTGCCAATAGAAAAATAAGCAAAGGAAAAGAAAAAAACTTTCACAGATGAAAAAATACAAGTGTTTAACATATATATATATAAAAACAAAAAAACCAAAGCCAGTGCCGTCGAGTTGATTCCGACTCATAGTGACACTATAGGACAGAGTAGAACTGCCCCATAGAGTTCCCAAGGAGCTGCTGGCGGATTCGAACTGCCAACCCTTTGGTTAGCAGCCATAGCACTTAACGACTACGCCACCAGGGTTTCCATATATATAATGTCCTGGAATACCGATGTAACATCTTGACATATTTGGGTAGGATATGGAGGCAGAGATAGAATATCTGTTGAAAACATAATAGGACTGAAGAAATAATAAGAAAGAGTGATAGAATTGTTAAGAATATGACCAAACCCAACCCAACCAAAAAAAAAAAAATTTAAATATATAAATGGAAATAAAAGTTACAGTTTTATTCATTTTACCACCATATCACTGTACAAAATTGTATGAATAGAAATCAAAATAAACACTGTGGAGGTCACTTTTCCCTCATTTAGTATGTGTCCTTGACCTACCCTTCAAACAAGCATTATTTCTCACAGTGTACCATCGAGGGCTGATCATTCAACAGGCAAGATAAGCACAGCGGTTACATTGCTTACCAGATCCTCTGTAGTGAACAATTTCACATTTTTCCACATCAAAGATTCTGCTTCTAGGTATGGCTGGCATCTATCTCTCTCCCAACCCTACAGCACCTTCCTATGGAATCTAAGCCTCTTTTCAAATTTACAATCCCTGAGAGAGGAGGATATCCAGGAAGCAACATAACCACAGGCTAATTTATGCTTACTTATTAATCTGTAATGAACAACTTCACATCAAAGATGTGGTGAAAACCATGTGGAATTGTTCGTTACAAATGATCTGGTAAGCAAGGTAAGTGTTGTGCTTACCTTGCCTATTGGATAATCTGCCCCTGTATATACCTGGAAGGAGTCAAGGCAGGAATGCAAACAGAAACCTGTGCACCAATATTCATCGCAGCTCTTTTAACAATAGCTAAAATGTAGAAACCACCAAAATGTCCCTCAGCAAAAGAATGGATAAAGAAAATATGGTATATACATAAAAAAAAATACAATGGAATATTACTCAACCATAAAGAGAAATGAAGTCCTGATGCATTCCATAACAAGCTGAACCTTTTAAAATATTATGCTGAGCCAATTAAGCCAGTCACAAAAAGAAAAACACTGTATGATCTCACTTACATGAAATAAGCAAATATATAGAAACCAAGGATTATTAGTGGTTACCAGGGCTGGGAGAGAGGGGAAAAGGGGAGTTTTTGTTTAGGGGACACTGAGTTTATGTTAATAGTGTTGGAATAATTTACCAAAGGATAACGATAATGGTTGTACAACATGAAGAATATAATCAATGTCATTGAAATATACATGTAGAAATTGTCAAATTGACCAATATTTTGTTGTGTATATTTTCATCACAATAAAAAAGTATTCACACATATTCACGAAAAGCTAGAACCAAACCTGAGATCCTAGTTAAGGGAATCTGTGTTGCTATGATGCTGGAAGCTATGCCACCAGTATTCCATGTACCAGAAAGGTCGCCGTCAGTGGACAGATTTAAGGGGATCTTCCAGACTAAGACAAAAAGGCTTGAAGATCTACCTTCAAACGTTTTCTAATGAAATCCTTATGGATCACGACAGAATACTGTCTGATACAGAGCAAAAAGGTGAGCCTCCTAGGTTGGAAGGCATTCAAAATACACAGTGTCTACAACAATGGATTTGAGAATACCAACGATCACGAAGATGGCACAGGACCAGGCAATGTTTTGTCTGTTGGATACGGGGTTGCCATGAGTTGGAGCCAACTCAGCAGCAACTAACAATTGTTCATATTACAATGATTAGTTTTCTCTATTTATATCTTAGTAATACCCAGACTGCATTCTGTGGAACACCATTCTAGGAGGCTGTTTATTAGATAGTCAGTGAAGAAGGTGTCCTGTGGTTAAAAATTCAGAAAGTGCTACATAATCTTCACGACTTCTTGGTGAGTCACAATGCACATTAGTATATTGAAAGATATGGGTAGTCTGATAGTAAAAACGTCTTTCGCTGTATTTAACATTGCATTCCTGATCCTTATTTGTATATAGAACAATTCATTTTCCCCAGAATATTCAATGTCATCCTGCGGAACATTATTAGGTAATAAAGGTCAGCAAACTTTTTCTCTAAAGAGCCAGAGAGTAAATATTTCAGGCTTTGTGGGCAAAAAGCAAAATTGACCACACTTTTTCTCACTAATAGGTTAATAGTCTTTTTCCCCACACTTTAAATTTAAAATCTAAAAACAAGTCTAAGCTCACAGATCATATAAAAACAGGCAGTGGACCAGATTTGGCCTGCTAGTCATAGTCTACCAACTTCTGTTTTAAGCAATGGCATTGTTAACATGCATTGGGAAATGTTAACAGGTGCTTATCCCTGAAGGGAAAAAACTAAAATAGGCAGCAGAAAACTACAGAGCTGAACTCTTCTGTCAGTGCTGTTATGTTCCCTCTCTTGCCCGATCTTGAAAATACGTAATGGTAAATATTGAATTGCTTCCTTGCCAGACAAACCCAGCACTGTTTTCAAATGAGCCTAGGTTAAACCTCAGAATCCTTCTTAATTTAACTCATTTCTCTAGACAGCTACAACCAGCAAACCTGAACTGACAGAAGGCCTAAAACTGATTTTCCACCCCTGATTTTCTATATTCTTCTTAAAGTGTATTGTCAAGAATTTGATTCAGTACTTTGGTGTGACTTGGCTCTCACAGAACACAGAAGAATCGTCACCTGGCTTGACCTAAATTGTTGTAGCCCAAGACCACAAATGTTTTTGCAACTTCGTCTTACTACTAACACACATTAAGCTAACAATCAACCAAAACGTTTAAGTCTTGTCCCTACACGTGGCTGTGAAGCCCCACCTTGACTACCTTGCACTTAAGACCCAAGGGCATGATCTTACATTTATCTGAAGTAAATATCAACTTGATTCAGCCCACTAAGCCAACTTAACAAATTTTTGGACTTTAAGTAGCAGCTAGTCCTTCCAGCTTCAACTCATTTAAATCAGATTAGCAAGCCTTCTGAATCTTTTTCCCAGTTCAACATCCTTAACGGCAATGATCTTAAATGAAATCCCTGTACATGCCATTAGAAATCATCTTCTTGATGATTAACCAAAGTAGCTACGTTTTAGGGGATAACATTTATATTCACATAGCACATACTATCTACACAATAAAAAATTTATGTTTTTTTCAGAACTTATCATGGGTTTACTAAATTAAGAAGCATCGATAACTTTAGGATTGGAAACAATCACAGTACCTTTGAGCCTCAGGCACTGAATTTAGCCAGAAAAAGCTTTCGACGAGTAGTGTATTCAAGGAACTTCTTGATTTTCACCAAAATCTCTTGGCTGAGCAGCAGAATAGCTATCATAAAGATAAAATAAGTGTACACACAATTGAGTTTCGTAGTGCTAAACAATGAAAAGGTGAGCTGCTGCTATAATACAGCTATAAGACATTAAATACTATCATGAGAGAGCTTTGGAAAGTTACAAGTGTTATACAAACGGAAGGCATCAGTTTTTAGAATGTGTTTTGTTTCCTTACGGTGGGCAGTGTTACTCCAGCTACGCATTTCCAGAACAGAGATGGAAAAGAAAGGTAACGTTCTGTAGTCTATCATGTTATTATATCCTGACTTATATTATTGATCTTTTTATTTTTCAGTTTATTTTTTCAAAATATGATTCTTTTCCTTTTAGGGCTGGTTATCCTGATGAAATATATAGCAGCACAGTTGGTAAATTCTGATTTCTCAGGCTAACAGAATGCTTTCAATACAGAAGTTTCTACTTGGATGTACTCTTGCAGAGTTCAGCAAACTTCTGTAAATATTTAGGCGTGGCCAGATAAAAGGCATTGGGTTTTGGGTTTTTTAGACAAGAGGCATTGTCTTCAATTCCTCGAGCAACTGTTCTCACTGAAATACTTACTAATAGTTTCTTTTACATTTAGGTATGTAAAAGCCATTCTTGGCTCATAGGCATTACACAAACAGGTGGCAGGCCAGCTTAGGCCGCCAAGTAGAGACACCTGCTCTCTAGGGTACTGACCACGAAAAAAGATAAAATCTTAGGTATCTAGATATCGAAATATGAAACGTAGGCATTTACATTATAATGAGGCTTTTTGTTTGTCTGTGACAATATAAATGACAGTTCACAAATCATCTCTATTTTGGCCACTGAAGAATTTGATACGTCCAATTTCAGATCCTTTCAGTGAAGAATATTGGAACCCAAAAGAACTTGATTCTTGCTCTTTTATTGCCGTTTACCAGGCCATGTGCTGGGTACTAGGAAAGAGCAAATAACAAAACCGACACATACTCATCAAATTGATTCCGACTCAGAGTGACCCTACAGAACAGAGTAGAACTGCTCCACAGGGTTTCCAAGGAGCCACTGGTGGATTCAAACAGCCAACCTTTTAGTTAGCAGCCAAACACTTAACCATCAGGGCTCCTTACCTATAATAAATACCATGATTTTCTTTAGTATCTCAAAATTCCCTTTAATTTAATATGTAGGAGGCCTATTTGTTGTTGTCGTTAGGTGCCTTAGAGTAGGTTCTGACTCATTGCAACTCTGTGTACAACAGAATAAAACACTGCCTGGTCCTGTGCCATCCTCACAATTGTTGCTATGCTTGAGCCCATCATTGCAGCCACTGTGTCAATCCATCTTGTTGAGGGTCTTCCGAAAGTCTTAGGCTAGGTTCTCTAGGGAAGAGAAACCAGTGAAGAGAGAGATTTATCTCAAGGAAATGGCTCATGCAGTTGTAGATCTAAATCCATGGGTCAGGCATCAGGTTGGAGGCTTCTCCTGACTCACGTAGCTGCAGGGGCTGATGAATCCAAGGTCGACAGGCAATAATTATACAGACTATGATTGTTTTTTGAGTTCTATAGGAAGCCTTTTATACCAAAAAACCTGCTGCCATTGAGTTGATTCCGACTCATAGCAACCCTATAGGACAGAGTTGAACTGCCCCATAGAGTTTCCAAGGAGCACTTGGTGGATTCTAACTGCCGACCTTCTGGTTAGCAGCTGTAGCACTTAACAACTACGCCACCAGTGTTTCCTACAGGAGGCCTATAGAACTCAAAAAAACAAGAATAGTCTGTACAAACATGTCTGTTTATTCTAAAAAGTAGCTTTAAATGTAGACAGTGCTTTATGAACTGCTAGTCTCCAAAACAGAAACTTTACACAAACTCTCTGTATTTTCCCCATTTGGACAGGATTCTTTGTTCACTGATATTTGAAATGTGTTTATGGTAATTTGATTCCTGTTTGTTTTTCAATCTATTCTTAGTGTAGAGGAATGGCAGGAATTTAAACACTACTTTTACATTCAGGCACCATTACTGAAATAACTTCAGTTCAAGTTCAGTCAATATGTTATGCTGTTATTCTGATCCTGCTAGCCTCACAAAGAGGGCTACACATACTCTTCTCTTTAAAATGGAATCCAAATCCAAATGGGTAGAATTTGGATCACATTTCTTCTCTATCACTTCAATTCTTATCCTCTTCCTAGAATCTTCAAACTCTACTAATGCATAAGGCTCTTTCTTTCCTTATCCATTCGTGCACAGTCTTGTCTTTGTTAGAAAGGAAGGAAAAGAACAGAGTGGAAGGTAGAGAAAAAGGGAGGAGGAGAAAGAAGAGAAGGAAGGAAGAAACAAAGGAAGAAAACAAAGGACAGAAAAGAGCTGGACCCATTTCTCTTTTAGCCAAGCATGCACATGTTAATATATTTACAAATATGTACTGAAGGCCTGCTATGTGCATTCAATAGACTTTAGACTAGATGTTTTGAAAAGATAAGTTAAGAAAAGATAAGATAAAGCGATAGAAAGAAAAGATAAATGAGGCCTGATTTGTTATTTGATAGGTAGGGCAGACATCACACATTTGTAAATGTAAACAAGTTTGCTAACAAAGGCATAACAATGGAAAGGAAAGAGAGATTATTTTCAATTAACTCGGAGAAGGAGTGGGCAGGATAAGACTCATGGAAAGATGGCAGTTGAGATGGACCTTTGGGGACAGATAAGATTTGCTTTCCCTTCCAGTTTCTTGCCTACAAATTTCTCATTCAAGTGTTCTAGATATTTCTGTCTAACCACCCATTTACTTACTAATTCCATTCCAACAGTAGATTTTTCAAAGAATAACCATGACACTTTTACATTTGCCCCTCATTGTTTCAAACCATTTTCCAAGACCACAACTTGCTCCCTTCTACCATAGCATTGCATTATCCTAGATTTCTTCTTACCTTTGACCCAGGTCAGATACTGTTATCAAAATGGCTTTGTCTTTTCACCATCTTCGGTATCATGGATTTTCCCTTCTATGAAACCCTTAAAGACTTACTCTATCTAAGACATAATTCAAGATTTATATACATAGTCATATAACCTAAGTGTGATGGAATTCTTGTGGGAAACCTTGCTTTTTGACCTATGCGCATCTTCGACCAAGACTCAGAACATGAAGGCACTTCAAAAAGCATATTCTAGGGAGACCTTATACCACCAAGAAAGCAGTGCCAAGAGCAGAGTGTATCCTTTGGACCTGGGGTTCCTGCACAGAGATGTTCCTAGTCTAGGGGAAGATTGATGAGAAGGACCTTCCTCCAGAGCTGACATAGAGAGAAAGCCTTCCCCTGGAGCTGATGTCTTTGGACTTCTAGCCTACTAGACTATAAGAAAATAAATTTCTGTTTGTTAAAGCCATCCTCTTGTGTTATAGCAACATTAGATGACTAAGACAGAATTTGGTACTGAGAGAATGGGGTGCTGCTCTAACAGATGCCTAAAATGTGGAAGTAGTTTTGAAACTGTGAATGGGTAGAAGGAAGTGTGGAGAACTGTTAACATTGGAGAAGGTACAGATGGTGAGAAACAGTAGCAGATGACCAGCAGCAGCACTGAATTGGCAGCAGCAGAACCAGACCAGCACCAGGCTGTGCTGGAGCCGACCCACAGAGTGACAGAGCTGAGTGCCTGTGCCTGAGTGCCTGTGCACAGGAGGCTTCCTGGCAGAACGAGGTGCCTCCAGGCACTTAACTGTGGAGCTACAAAGCTTTGAAACACTTGTCCCGGCCCAAGAAACCAGGAAGCAAAAGCTGAAGAGATAAGGAACACAAGAAGCTGAGCTGCCTCAGTCTCAAAAGGTAAGGCCATGACCTCTGGGGTTTCAAAGGGTAGAACCATGTCCTCTGGTGTTTCTAAGGCTGGAGTTGTCACTCAGATGGTCCAAAAGAATGGTGCTCCTAAAGTAGAGGGAGAAGAATTGCTGGCCCAGTGGGCCTGGAAGGCAGAGCTGCAGCCCAGGGCCTGGGGGCCTTCACTCAGGATCTAGAGAGTGTAGCTAATACCTAGAGTCTAGAGGGCAGGGACATTGTGTAAATTGTCTCAGAGAACAGAGGATTATTTTCAAAGACTTGAGGGCTAATGTAGTATGTTCTGCTGACTTGCTTGGTGCCTGTTATCCAGTTTCTCCCATTTGTAATAGAAATGTCTAGCTTGTGCCTGTTTTGCCATTGTATCTTTGGAAGCAGATAACTTGTATTCTAGATTTCACAGATGAAGAAGAATTTTTGGATTTTGGACTTAAAACATTGGCTATGATACAATGGGGTGAATATGTTTTGTATGTTGCAAGGATGTGATTTTTGGGGGGCCAAAGGGCTGAATATCATGGATTAAATTGTGTCCCCCCAAAAATGTGTGTATCAATTTGGCTGGGCCATGATTCCCAGTATTGTGTGGTTGTCCTCCATTTTGTGATTGTAATTTTATGTTAAAGAGGTTTAGGGTGGGATTGTGACACCCTTACTAAGGTCATATCCCTGATCCAATGTAAAGGGAGTTCCCCTGGGGTGTGACCTGCACCACCTTTTATCTTACAAGAGATAAGAGGAAAGGGAAGTGAGCAGAGAGTTGGGAACCTTATACCACCAAGAAACCAGTGCCAGGAGCAGAGCATGTCCTTTGAACCAAGGGTTTCTGTGCAGAGATGCTCCTAGTCCAGGGGAAGATTGATGAGAAGAACCTTTTTCCAGAGCTGACACAGAGAAAAAGCCTTTTCCTGGAGCTGGCACCCTGAATTTGGACTTCTAGCCTTCTAGACTATGAGAAAATAAATTTCTCTTTGTTAAAGCCAAAAAGAAACGAAAGAAAAAAAAAAAAAAGCATATTCTACTCCAAGCCACATTACTAAGAAAGCAATAAAAGATTTTATAGGAAGAAAAAAAAATAGGACTCTCATTACTCATCAACCTGGAGAACCATACTTCCTGTCGTGAATTATTGTTCATCTTGTAAATGTCTTCCCATTACCTGCTTCATACCTCCCCTCTCCACCATCTTTACCAATTCTGACACCAATCGTCCCTCCCACAGCACTCTCTACTTTTCTGCTGGGTTTGACAATTCATTGCAATGGCCACACAGAATTCACAGACAATACTCATGATTATGAGGTTTGTTAGGAAAATAGAAGGTTACAGTTCAGGTTCAGGAACACTCAGGATACAGTTCTTCCATCAGGACAGCCTCTTCTCAGCCATGCTCACAGGCACAGCTCTGTCTGACCCTCAGCCTCTGCCCTATTTAGGCAAGTGTTATAAAGCTTTTTTAGCTCAGCTCTAGCTCCGTGGAGTTGGCAAACCTGGATCCGCCAAGCACCCAGAGGCACCCTACTGTATCAGCAAGCCTCTTGCCTAAAGGCACTCAGATTTCTCACTCTGTGGGCTGGGAAACCCACTGTGCTCTCTCCTGCTGGTCTCTCCTGCAGCCATTTCTCTGCCACTACTTCTCACCATCTTCAGTGTTACAGCTCTCACTCACTCTCTCAGTCACTTGGTCCTAGGAGCTTCTCAGTGCAGGGATCCCAGGTCCAAAAGATGCATTCCACTTCTGGACCTTATTTCTTGGTGGGGGTGGGATCCTGTTTTGTTTTTTTACCTAAATTATCTTTGTAGAACAGAATGAAATTGTGAAAAAATTTAAATGGGGAGGTGGAAATATAACTAGGAGTATAAACTGGGAGGAGAAATATGAAATGGACAAGTAGAAAGAAGAGGGGTACTAATATTCTCATTTTATATAGCGGGTGGCAGGAGAAGTAGCTGAACAAGAAATGACAGTTTAAATATATTATTTAAAAGTCTAAAAGTTCTTTGGAAGGACAAAAGAACTATCAAAAATTGGGAAGAAGTAGGAAGATTTAAATTGGCAGAGCAGTATAAGTGAGCTAGATTCTTAACTTTCATATCCAGTGTTTTATATTCCAAGTTGATAAAGTGAGATATAGTTGATTAAGTGTATTTGGAGGAAAGCAATCCAAAGAACTACATATGAAGCTATTAAAAGTGATTTTCTCAGCCACTGGACTACAGGTACTGAGGAGTGGGAAAGTCAGCTGCTGCTTTCATTATAAGCCCTTTGTATCCCTTTTTTTTTTTTTTTATGTGAGTGGATTAGTTTATTAAAACTTTACAAAGGAAAAATGATTTAGACAAATAGGTTTAAAATCAACTTCTTGAAATAACAGTTTTCACAGTTTCTTGGTGGAAGAGTCTTACCCTAAAATTCAGATATTTTTATCTTTAATTTAACTAAATATATTCTTTCATGCTAAGTCTTGATGCTAGTAAAGATAAGCAGATTCAGACATAAGGGTTTAATTTTAAAAAATTAATGGAAAAACAATCTTGAACAGGAGATCATTTTATTTATGAATATTTTAAAGTGTGAATTAGATCCTTTAAAAATATTTAGCTTCGAATGCCCAGTACAAGGGCATTCTTTGAGAACCAATGTCCTAAATATTCACAGCTGGGCATATCTCGCCCAAAATGAGAGAAGCTCTGCTTTCTCAAAATATGTGTCCCTGCAGGCGATGGTTTCTGTCAGTCTCTTTCTGTTTTTGCTCCCTTTTCCTTCCTTTCTTTATGGGGCTTTCTATTCTGTTAGGCAGTTCTTCTGTTCCCCCACTGCTGGTCTGTTTTTATTTCTTTCTCTTTTTATTTCTTTTCCTTATTTGGTTCATATTTCTTTGTTTGCCATCCATATTACAGTGTCTGAGTATGTTTTAAATTATGCATTATACTTAGTGAATACTTTGCTATTCCTTGTTTTGAGTTCAAAAATATGATCAACGTATTGTTTTTGTATTTCTGTAATAAAGGGAAGGAAGAAAAGGAGGGAAGGAGGAAAGAAGAGCAACACCTCTGTTGTTTTTTATATAAGTAGATAGATAGGCAGGCAGATAGATAGACAGACAGACAGGCAGACAGATATAGCTGCCGTGGAGTCGACTTCAACTTATGGTGACCTTACGTACAACCTTGGTAGCGTAGTGGTTAAAAGCTACGGTTGCTAACCAAAAGGTTGGCAGTTCGAATCTACCAGGTTCTCCTTGGAAACTCATTGGGGCGGTTCTACATCATCGTATAGGGTTGCTATGAGTTGAAATCAACTCGATGACAATAGGTTTAAGTACAACAGAACAAAATATTGCCTGGTCCTACGTCATTCTCATGGTCCCAGGAATGTTTGAGTCTGCTGTTGGGGCTATTTTGCCAATCCATTTTTATACAAGTAGTCCTCGTTTAATTTTTCTTTTTGTGTTTCAATAACCTTGCTGGAAAGGAGCTACCACAACTTTGGTAGAAGAGAACTAATTATTCTGTTTTTAATTCTGGGGGATAGAAATGTTGAAAAAGATATTGAATCATGTATTCAAAGGTAGGCTAATGTAAGGGAACTAGATATTTTTCAAAATGGAGACTAAATCAAAAGTTCCAGCTTGATAAATTAAGGACTGCATAAGCAAAACACTTCCTCAAAATCAGAAAGCCTGAGCCTATCTTTTGACAAGTTCCTAAAGGTTTAGCTACCCTTTTAAGGAAATGCATCTCTAAACATATTCTGAAGTACATGTGGGCTGAACACAAGCCTAGAATTCAAGAAAGGGCAGGGCCTTTAGGCACAACACAATTCCTTATTAGAGATAAAGGGTCTGAAGTCCAGGGGTATTCAAAGATTTGCCTATTTCGTTAGAGCCCAGTAACAGAGAAGCAACGTACAAAAAATGAATATATTCAAAACTCATTGATGTTATGAGTCACGCTCATCACACTTAAAAATGGGTGCATTTTGTTGGGTGTACATTACATCTCAATCGAGTTGATTAAAAATCTATATAGTCACTTTTTACTCACAGCTTTATCATATCTCTGACTTAGCATGATTTTCATTTATCCCTTCACTCAACAAGTCTGTATTGATTACCTAATATATGCCAGGGACTGTGCTAGGCACTGGTAGGAAATGACTAACAAAAGCAGAAACAGTGCCTGCCTGCAGGGAACACACAGACTATGGGGGAAGAAGCATAAGTCAAAGAATCGCAGGAATAAATATGTAACTCACCTACTGCTCTGAAGGGAGGGAATAGAAGCTTCAGGAGCATGCAATAGGGCTTTTAACCGTACAGAGCTCCGGAGGCTTTTCCTCAGAAAAGGACAATTGAAATGAGATCTGAAAAAAAAAATATGAAAAGTTATATGATTCTTAGGACCAGGGGGCGAGGGGCCAGGGAAATGCTCCAGACAGAGGGGAAAGCATGTACAAATGTCCTGTACAGGTAGAGATGGGCCTTTCAAAGGCCAGAGAGACATGTAGTAGGAACCCAGAGAGTGAGGGAGATCATGGTGTCAAAGACTTTCATTAATTCAGTTAAAAATAGACTAAGTGAAACTGGGTTGTGTTGCTGTTATAGAATTGCAGAGATGAAATAACCTCAAAATGTCATCATATTCATTTGGCATATTTACCTAAAACAGTTAATCAATTGAGTTAATTCATTGAATGTCTATATCAATGATACCAAAGAAATCGACAAACTGATTTGACAAATTTTGAGTAAGTTACTTTCAATCAGTTTCTTTGAAGATAAGTACCTTATTAAAAGGAAAAAAGCCTCACAGCAGTTGTTTGATTGCTGTAACAACTTACTAAAAAAAAAAGAAAAAATCCGTCTTTGACTAAAATGTTAAACTTTAACTGTGTTTTTTACCTAAAAAAAAAACCTCGTAAACACCAATCATTGGTAGCAGCTACATTTCATCAAACAAATAGTCAAATCAATAAGGTTGGAAAAACTGGTCTAGGGATCTTTTTTAGACCAAAAATTTTTTATCAAATGTTTCACTTTTAAAATGGTGGATCTTATGAGATGGCCAACTGGATGGCTTTAATAATCAAGACTTCCTCTAGGAAATCAGTTGTTGCTGTTGTGTGCTGTGGAATCCATTCCGACTCATAGCAACCCTATATGACAGAGTAGAACTAACCCATAGGGTTTCCTAGGCTGTAATCTCTATAGGAGCGGAACGCCAGGTCTTTCTCCCACAGAGCTGCTGGTGAGTTCTAACCACCAGCCTTTTGGTTAGCAGCCAAGTGCTTAACCATCGTGCCACCAGGGCTCCTTTTGGGAAATCACTTAGGGCTGGGAAATTCAAAGCCCTGAATCCCTAGTGGTTAATAACTTGAACTCTGGAGGTTCAAAGATCTGTGTTTCAGATCTAGCTGTGCTAGCAAGCTTTGTGACCTTGGGTCATTCAAGTCAGTTTTCTAATCTGGTGGCTGTGATGATGACTCCACTGCTTGTTGCTCTTATTGTTAGCTGCAATCAAGTCAGCCCCTGACTCATGGTGACCCCATACACAAGGCAGCTAAATGCTGCCCAGTCCTGTGCCATCCCCTTCGCTGATAGCAGATCGTACCATTGTGATCCATACTGTTTTCATTGGCTGATTTTTTAGAAGTAGATCGTCATACCTTTCTTCCTATTCCGTCTTACTCTGGAAGCTCCGTGGAAACCTATTTAGCAGAACAGCAACACACAAGCCTCCAATGACAGATGGGTACATCTGAGGTACCTTGGCCAGGAATCTAACCTGGGCTTCCTGCATGGAAGGCGAGAATTGTACCACTGAACAACTGATACCCCACAACTTCATTGCAAACTGCTTTAAACAGTAAGTAAGATCATGTAAGCAAATCGTCAAATGCAAAGACTGACACTCGAATCTTAGCCATTACTATCAGGCACAGCTCTGCATAATTAATAAAGTCTACAAAATGAGGAGCTTTGGCATTATCTAACAGAACTGCTGATTTCAACATCAAATGGAGTTGTCATCTGTGTGGATATCATGTGAGAAGTCACAATGACACATATGTGCAGTTGCTAGCCATCATCAACTAGCTGGGTCAGAAGACTAGGATCCAAGATATCCCACCCCTTCCAGGATGTGGACATCCTAGCTTTCAGAAAGCTGGTAGGCTCTCCAGGCAGGTGGCGAGTGCACGGGGTCCAATCTGTCATAAGTCTGTTTTAACAAAGTTGAGTGCAGATCATAGATCACTGTCTTCTATTTTTCCACACTAGAATGCCTTTCAAACAAGATACTTTATTTTCATGGTAATTTAATCATTAAATGTTATTAAATAGGGGTTATAAAGAGGCAATTGTTCCTCAGGAGCTTGAAGTCGAGGATTCTCTTTTTAGCTGCCACATATTCCCCTTTTCATTGTGACCTTGGGATTAGGTATTTAACTATTCTATAAGAAAAAAAAAAAAAGATTCTATACTCTAGCTTTTTTAAGCAAAATGAGAAAAATGCCACTTTTATGAGTGGGCTGTAAATTCCTAACTAATGCTTAAAGCACGCCTTAGTCTCTTTCATTGGAGAAAATTAAAGTAAATGAAAATACTTCATTATTAATAATCTAATTCTATTTCAATCTGTGATTAATACCATTTTAATACATGAGCTTTTCAAAATTGAGTCATATTCTATATAAATTTTTGAAGGTGCAAGTTATATACAAATAGATAAATTTGAATTGAAACCAATTCTCCTTAAGAAGATCTAAAATGGACATTATGTCCCTTGAATTAAACATAAAACAGCAGATTCAGGCATAACCCACTTTCAAAAACTATTAGTATATGGCTGCATTCGGCATTCAATTTTCATTAGTGGTAAGATAATAATCTCACAATTTTAAAAATTTTTGATAAAGTAAAATATCAGATGGTCTTTGAGTCATTCCTTTCACATATAAATTGAGGTTGTATTGAAGCAGCACTGCACATCTGGGAGAAGAGCCACACTTGGAAACAGAGCGCCATGTTTCAATTTGCAAGGACTTTTTTCTTAGTCACTAACTAGAATGTGGGGCCCTGGTGGTGCAATGGTTAAGTATTTGGCTGCTAACCAACAGGTCAGCAGTTCAAATCCACCAGCCACTCCTTGGAAACCCTATGGGGCAGTTCTACTCTGTCTTAGAGGGTCACTTTGAGTCGGAAGCAACTCAACGGGAACAGGTTTGGTTTTTGGTTTTCTGAACTAGAATGTACTACGAAGTTATTTCTCACCACTTCTTCAAGACAGTCTCTTAAGGTTTTCAAAAATATGGTGATTGAATATGAACCAATATTTTCACGGAATCTTAATAAATGTTGATATTTCAGTTGGATCCCATTTTGTTAGTTTGAACTTTCTTAGCATTCTTCCACTAAACGTATAAACCTACTAAAATGTAAAGCACATTCCAAAGGAAGGGTCTGAAAGCGTTAAAAAAAAAAAAGTGTCAAATACATTATAAAGTTCTACCAGTGAACTCTAAGTTACCCTTCCCCTTTCATATTTTCCAGTTAACATGCACGCAGCTGCTCATGCCATGTAATCAACTGATTGTTACACAAGCATTTTCTAAAGCTATGACAATCTCAGATTTATGAGGTCAAGAAGTGCAGACTTAATCCATTCAATAGCTGCAATTTATCGTCTGATTATAATTGTATACACTAACACTGTAATGATTTAGATAACATAGTGTAAAGATGAAATCCGTTTATTTTAAAAGGGTTTCTAACCTTTAAAATATGTTGCCACGAACACCTTTCTATGTCCGCTTTTAACAACACAATTATTATTGTTTTATTGATCAGGGTTTTATTACAGATTTGACACTTATATTTCACGCTAATCAAAAAAGGTGTAATTTTTCTGCACAATTTTAACAAGAATATGACTGTAATTAATTATATCACTATTATGTTTTCAGTGTCTAGAAAGAAGTGCTTAATTTATCACACATGTCTTCGACGGCATCTGGAAGCCTCTTTTAAAAAGACAGGGTGCCTGCTCCTTCCAGAGATGATAGGACACGACAAAAGGCACTATATTTATAGATTTCTGCCACCATGCTGACCTGGTTTTATAGTGACAGCTCTTCTGGAATGGGATTGTACATTAGCAACTTAGATAGCCTGGGTGGCACCCAATATTACCATCGTTTGGTCTTATAACGCTAATTAGTGGCCATTCCCTAATGCCTTCATAGATCAAGAAAACAACCTGCAGACAGGGCCAAAGTGGTATGGCTGAATAACACAGTGATATATTTTTCAGATTTTTCCCCCCAGTTTGCAAGTTTTAACAAATGACTAAATGCTCTTGCCAACCTGCTTGGTTATATATGGAAGTTTTGTTCATTTAATACTAAGTGTTATAAAACATCTGTGGTTGTAAGTTTGGTACCTGCCCTAAAACATATATATTTATATATATATGTAAATGTATGTATGTGTATATATGAATATATATGTAGGTATGTGTATATATGTGTGTATATACAAATAAAATGCTTATATTGATATTCAGTTCATTGTCATAATCTTTTTACTTTTTTAAAATATCATGGCTCTGTTATCCAAGAGAATTAGAACGCTTGTACGTAGCAGCATAATTTACGTTTCAAACTGAATTTTAAAAATAATTTATACCACATGCTAATGAAGCCAAGCTTTTTCTTGTTCAATTTTTATATGTTGTTCAATAACAAGCTTATTAAATCACATAAATTTACATTTCACTTTCCATATTACCTGAATGTATAAATTACATTTCATTATATACTGCTGTACTGTATTCACACCATTACAGAGTTTCTATTATATTAATCCATAAATTCTAATTAATTCATATAATTTGACACATTCAGTGTTCAGATACCTGGTTTTGTGTTTTCTAAAAACTCTTATATTATCAGAAGTCTTGATCTATCTCTACATCTTTTTCCTCAGTTTTCTGTATGGTGCTAATTATTTTAGTCTATTTGAAAACATTTGATTTAAGAACCTAATGAGAAGGCATTAAATATTTAAACCAATTTATAAATATAAAATTCTATACTGAGCACTACAGAGAATGGGAGAAAAAGTATATAATATATTACAAGACGGTAAATGAAGTATAATCAATAGTTGAATTGGTAGCGTGTTCTACTGTAATTAAACAGTTCTGCTCACATGGCTTTCCGCCATACTGTTTTAAATAACACAGTCCCAATGGAAAAACACAGGCTGAGAGTTTTTCTTTCCTTTTTGAAAGAACTGGATCAATATTCTTATAATCAATATATCTTTATCTTTAATAAGAATAGGGAGGGAGTGACCTCACAGATAAGAATCAGCACTTCCTAGTAATTAAAATGAAAAAAAGACAATCTGTATGTATGCTTGTGACCTATCATCTTAATAACACCTGCAGATTTTAGGTTTTTGCTTAGTATTGTAAACGATCCCTAGTCCAGCATTTTCGTCACCAAAACCAAAGTTTTAGCACTAGCTCTGAGTTTATTTGAAACTGGATTTTTAAAAAAACATTTGCTTTTCATCTCATCATTATCCTCCTGGTTCCAAGCCTGCTATATTGGTGCTGAGTTTTGAATGCATTAGAAATCTACCCCTGAAATGGTAGAAAGATTTGTGAAATGTTGATTAACGGTCTCCATTTATTTATGTATTCATTCATTCCACAATATTTATTGAGCACTTATCATCTTCCAGGCACCATTCTAACGCCTTTATGATACACATCATTGAACTAAAGACACAAAGATCCATGTTCTTGGGAGGCTTATATTCAAGCAGGGGAAAGATGAGCAATAAACTCACAGTAAATCAATAAACCACATAGTAGGTTAGAAAGTGTAAGTGTTACAGGGAGGGAAAAGATAAAGGAAACCAGGATGGGAAGTTGTGGGGGAACTGAAACTTTAAATAGTGCAGTCTGTTGTTGTTGTTGTATGCCATCAAGTCGATTCAGACTCATAGCAACCGTATAGGACAGAGTAGATTTGCTCCGTAAGTTTTTTCAAGGCTGGAATATTTACGGAAGTAGACTGCCACATCTTTCTCCTGCAGATCAGCTGATGGGTTTGAACCATCATCCTTTCAGGTTAGAAGCTGAGCACTTAACCACTGTGCCACCAGGGCTCCTTCAGTATAGTCTGATTTTGACTTATAATGACCCTATATGACAGAGTAGAACTGCCTCACATGGTTTCCAAGTAGTGGCCGCTGGATTCGAACTGACAGCCTTTTTGGTTAGCAGTTGTAGCACTTAACCACTATGCCACCATGGCTCCTCTTTGCTGTAGTCTAAACCAAAAAAACCAAACCCCTTGCCATCGAGTTGATTCTGACTCATAGCGACCCTATGAGTCAGTCTAGGTAGGGTTTATTTAGAAGATGTCATGTCAAGGAAGTGGGTAAGGGAGGGAGCCATTTGGTGTCTGGGGGACAATGCTCCAAGCAGGGAAACAGCCAGTGCACAGAAAATATGGAAGCAGTTGTGGTGTGTAGGAGGGTTAGCAAGCATTGAGCTGGAGCCAAATGAGCAAGGAAAAGAGGGGTAGAAGACATGATGGCAGGTCAGAGAGTTGAGGGTGCAAAGCAATAGAAAAACATTGGCTTTCTTCTCTGAGTAACATGGAGGGCTACAGCAGGGTGCTGGACAGAGACAGGAGCTCATCTCACTCACATTTTAAGAAGACCGCTGAGTGTTGCTTTGGGAGTGGGCTCTGAGGAGACGTAGATGGAAGCAGGGAGATGACGGCTGGAATCCAGTGGAGAGGGGATGGAAGCTCAAACCAGAGTGGAAGCAGTGGCAGCACGATGGTCGCATAGCCTGGGTTTAACTTAATACAATTCTTAATCTTCTACCCATAACTTCATGCTTTTCTTAGGTAAAGCTAATTGGAGATCAGAAACTACTTAGAGTAACACTCCTATTTTCAGATTAAGAGCAAATTCTGGAAAAACTGCTCTCTTAAAAAGCATAATTTACACGAAACTCTTACAGCTTCTTTTTTCTTGCTCCTAGCCATAATAGTTGTTCCCGTGTTGCTCTTGTTTCTCTACTTCCAAATGATATTACTACACCGTATTTATGGAACATTTTTTATTATCTCTGAACTTCCAAGTTCTTTTGGGAACTGAGATATTTAAATAGCTTTATGGGCTAAAAGTCACTGCCATAACCATTCATTAATTTTTTCATCACATATTTTGAGTACATTCATTGCCCCAAGCACCGTGCTTGGCAGTCAAGTGGTAACGTGCCTGGATTTTAAACATAAACTTCTCATTTTCTATACTAGGTACTTTCATTCTGGTTCACCCATGATGATGTCCTAGCCCTTCTAACTGTAGGGTGAGCCCTTTCAATTTTACACAAGACATTGTTTGAGGATGCATATCTTGAAAGGAGCTATAGCAGAAAAGAAAAGACAATTCCTACCCTTACATTCCGGTACTGGAGGAAGAACAGATATGTTGTTGTCGTTGGGTGCTGTCTAGCTGTTTTCAACTCATAGAGACCCCATGTGACAGAGGGGAAATGTCCCATAGAGTTTTCTAGGCTATAATCTTTAAGGAAGTACATTGCCACAACTTTCTCCCACGGAGCCACTGGGTGGATTCGAACCACCAAACTTCAGGTTAACGGCTGAGTGTTTAACCACATTTGTGCCAGCAGGACTCCTTATGAATCACCACAATATGAAGCAGAAGGAGTAAATGCCAGGATCCAGTCATGTGAACTGTGCTGTGGAACCTCCAAGATGGGCCTTAAAGGTGAGCAGGACTTTAGGCATCAAAGATGGGAAATAGCCTTTTCCCTCCCACTCTCACACCCCAAGAGCAATGATACATACACCCTCTCTCTTTGTCCCTCTTGTGATAACTTCTGCTACTTTAGGTCTTCAGACTGTGTTTGGGAAACAGCTTCTTCATAGGAAATAGTTTTTTCCTGGATGAAATGGAATACATCATTTCTCCGGTAATGCGAGATACGAATTCTTAAAAATCATTGTCTTATGCAAAGTCATACAATAAAAACAGGGTTTATGTGGAAACGGGGCTAGAGGTACAACACTCAAAAACTGACAGTGGTACATTAAAAAAAAAAAAAAGGGAACCAAATAAAAAGGGTAGCACAGTTTACATATACTAAATGGTGAAGATGCATACAATAAATATGGCACTTTACCTTGGGGAAAAACTAAAGCTTGCTTGTGGGAGTGGGCACTGGAAGGGTTGCAGCTTGTGAGTTATTGTGAAGTGGTGGAAAGAGGTTGTCTGAAATCTGACCTGAAGTGGTCACAACAGATGGGAGTGGGTGTGGCACAGGACACAGGTGGTAAACTGAGGTAAACATTTGAGGCGTGTTTGGGGGTACATTTTCTGTCTTCCTACATGGCTCAGTTCAACTGGGTGCAGTTTTCTGCATTTACTCAATGTTTCTTGAAATTGAGCATAACAAATGAAAGATTTGCATTATGCTCAAATCATTCCCTAACATAACAATATTGTTGGAACAAATCACATATTTAAAACGAGTATTACAACACAACTGCTGTAGTATGCCTTGGTTTTCAACTCAAGATTTGTACAAGCCTTTCTCTGACAACTGGCTGTTAAAAGAATTGGATAAACATCCTCAAGGCTGATGTAGTCCCGTTCCAGGCCTTCATGAGGTATGGTACCTTTGGCTGATTAGAAAATGGTGCCCCTGCCTCTAGGGCTGCTGAGTGGACAGTAGGCTAGATTTCAGGTCTCCTCTGCCAGACTGACATGACATTAAATTAAAGAGAACGATGAAGGATCAAGAAGTTAAAAAGGTCCTGACTGTTTTACTGCAGGTTCTGTGGTTTAACGTCAACGTTTTGTTCCTTTTAAATTCCTATGTAGTAGCCTCTCTTTATCTGTGGGGGATATGTTCTAGGACCTTCTGTGGGTGTCTGAAACTGTGGATAGTATCGAACCCTATGTATACTATGATTTGTCCTATACATATATACTTATGACAAAGTTTAATTTATGTATTAAATGCCAAACAAAAATGCCGTTGAGTCGATTTTTGACTCACAGCAACACTAGTAAGAGATTAACAACAAAAACTAATAATAAAATAGAACAATTGTAACAATATTCTGTAATAAAATTAATGTGAATGACGGAGCAGGATGACATGGGATTTTATCATGCTACAAACTCGTTTAACATTTTTCAACTGTGGTTGACTGCGAGTAATTGAAACTGCAGAAAGCAAAACCAAGGGACGGGGGCAGGGGGGCTACTGCAGTTGTTTATTGTAATGTGTTATAAAGGAATTCCTTCTGTATAATTTTTAATGGACTGAAATATTGTTGTTAAAAAGTCCTAATCTACTTACCGCTATTTCCTCATTAGTAGTAAAAGCAGAATCCCATTAAGAAAAAGCCCGGACAACACACAAAAAAGCAAGAGCCATAAAAGAAACAAATTGATCAACGGAACTTCCTCAAAATTAAAATTGTGCTCATTCAAAGACAGCTCAAGAAAATGAGTAGGTAAGCTACAGATTGGGAAAAAATACATATTTCCAATACATATAGTATACAAAGGAATTGTATATAGACTATGCAAAGAACTCTTAAAAACCAGTAAGAAAAGATAAATAGCTGAATAAACAATGAACCAAAGAAGAGACCAGATAACTCATAGAAGAAAATATATTAACGGCTGATACCCAAACCAAACCAATCTCACTGCTGTTGAGTCAATTCTGACTCACAATGACGGAGAGAGTGGAACTGGCCCATAGGGTTTACAAGGCTGTAACCTCTACAGAAGCAGACTGCCACGTGTTTCCCCTGTGGAGGGACTAGTGGATTTGAATGGCTCACCTTCTGGTTAGCAGCTAAGCGCTTTAGCCCCTGCTTCACCATGGCTCCTTAATGGTTAATACGCACATGAAAAAATTCACCATGAGTTAATGCTTCACATCTACTAGAAAGAGTAAAATTATAAAAGACTGAAAACACCAAACGTTGAGAATATGGGGAAATGGAAACTTTCAAACATTGCTGATGGGAATGCAAAATGATAATCTCTTTGGCAAACTGGTTGGCCATTTCTTAGAAAATTAAACCTTCTCACACCATGATCAAGCAATTCTTCCCCTTAGTATTCACTCAAAAGACATGAAGATGTATGTTACTACACGGACATATATGTGAATATTCATAGCAGAATTATTCATAATAGTTAAAAAAAAAAGTAGAAATAAAATATTCTTCAACTAGCGAATAGATAAATAAAAAAATACGTTGCGGTATATCTGTACAACGCAATACTACTCAGCAATAAAAAAAGAATGAACTACTTGTCATGTAAAAATTTCAAAAAAAAATTCTGATAAGCAAAAGAAACCAGACTCTAAAGAATATATTTTTTGTGATCCAATTATATGAAATCCAAATACAAGTAAAACATCTACAGTGAAAGAAATTAGATCATAGTTGTAAGAGAAATTGACTAGAAAGGGCCATGAGGGAACTTTCTCGGAAATATTCTATCTTTTTCGGTTGATCATTATATGGGCACAAACATTTGTCAAAACTCATTGAACTGAAGATTTAAGACTTGTGCATTTTACTGTATGCAACACAGTAATATATATTCACGTGAATTAAAATGTCCCTTCTTTAAAATCTGGAAATACTTCTCAAACTATTTTAGAGGCAGATTGAAATATTTTATTATATTCCCATTGCTCTCAGGGATTCTTATCTAGAGAGAGTTTCATTTTATATGAAAGCAAGCAAAACCAAGTGCCTTGAAAGAGAACCAAGTAATACACCAAAGTGTCGAAGATAAACGTATGTTGTACCTGATGAAATGTCTCACTGATCTAGCTTCAACCCACACTAGACAAATTGATGAACCTCTGTGATTTAGTGTAGTCATATTTCTGACCTATGGGACCTTAATACCAGAGGTTTAAGACTCACAGGAAGAATCAACAGTGAGGGCTGAACTTTCGCTGAAGAGGGACACTTCTTCCACATTAAAGTATTTCAAGCTTTTCCAGATTTTCTTGAGGACTCTTTATATTTTTGTAAATTATTTCTTCTTCTAAATTTAACATGTTTAAGTGGGTTTATACTACTTCTAGCAAATCAAGAATTCAATAAATTGTCCAAACTATTCTCTAAGCAACAGGAGTTTAAAGAAAGATCCAGGGACTATCCATCCATATCCAACCACTGAACAGGTGAAAAGTATCCATTTCTCAGACTAAAAAAGAGAAAAGAAAAATTGAAAGAGAGCCCAAGTATTGAATTAAATATTCTCTTAGTTCAAAATCCTGGTGGAATTGTCTCAAAATTAAAATGTAAAGGTAAAATAAGATAGAATAGAAAGTATTACTATATTGGGGATAAGGCCACAGATGAAAGCCATATCGAATAGTAAATGTCAACCAAATTCTTGATGAATCTGACGGGATGAAGGATATTAGAAAACTTGACTTTGTCTGAGTTTGTGCCTAGCAAATAACCATGAATGCCCCTTCAAATAAACAAAAAAATAATAATAATAATAACCTTTCTTCGAATGATTTCGAAGTTAGATGCTTACAGTTTAAAACTTGTATTGCTTCTTTGAGTCCGTCAAATTAAGGAGTCCAGATATGTTCTTCTCCATGTTCTTTACCTGACTAACTCCCAGTCAGGGCTCAAACTCAGTATCTCCCTTTCCAAGAGGCCTTTCTCAACCGGTCTCCCAATCCTTTCTAATAGACTGATCTCTAGACGTAAGTTCTCATAACAACTTGTAATTTCCAGTTGAACTTACTATAATGTTAAGCACTTGTCTAGCACGGTGCTGATTTGCTTAATATGTCTCCTCTACTTAACTGTATCCACAGATCCATAAAAGCAGGGTTCGTGCTTATCTTGCTCATCACCATAGGTCCTGTCTCCGGCATTGTGTAGTCAGCCAATAAATATTTGTTGGATGAATGAATCATCATGGGAAGAAAGAAAGATGACTTACATAAAGCCTTCAGGAAATACTACACTAGTGACTTATATCAAATATCCTAGCAAGAAGAGAGGAATTACTGTTTCAGATAATATCCCCATTGAAAATATTTACTAGAATCCAAGTTCATTTTTTTTTTGCATACAGATATACAATTGTTCCAGCACCGTTTGTTTAATGTCATTCTTTCTCCACTGCATTGCCTCTGTTTAAAAAAAAAAAAAAAAAAAAAAACAGTTGTCTATATATGTATGGATTTATTGATAGACTCTATTCTTTTACATCAATCTATTTTTTTTCTTTTTTTTTTTTTGTCTTGAAGCCAATAGCACATTTTTTAATTACTAATTTTTGAACTCAGGTAGTGTTAGCCCTCCAATTTTGCTTTTCTTTTTTGGAACTGTTTTGGCTGTTTGTATTGGTATGCTAGTGCTGCTGCAATAAATTACCACAAACTTGCAGATGAAAATGATAGAAATTTATTCCCTCACACTTCTGATGGACACAAGTCTGAAACTGAGGTCTCATCAAGGTCATGCTCTCTCTGAAGGCTCTAGGAGAGAATCTTTTTGCCTCTTCCAGCTTCTGGTGTCACCTGGCATTCCTTGGCTTGTGGCAGCATAGCTCCGATCCCTGCCTCCATCTTCACATGGCTTTCTTATTTCTGTGTGTCTCAGTGACTCTGTCTTATCCTCTTCTGTAAGAACACCAGTCATTGGATTTAAGGCCACCCTAATCTATTATGACCACCTCTTCACTAATTACATCAGCAAAGGCCCTACTTCTAAGTAAGGTCACATTATGAGGTTCCAGGTGGACATGAATTCTGGAGGGACACTACTCAACCCACTACAATATTCTAGGTTCTTTGCATTTCCATATCAATTTTAGAATCAGCTTGTTAACTTGTACAAAAAAAGCTTGCTAAGATTTTGAATGAGATTGCATCTAACTGATAGATCAATCCAGGGAGAATTAGCATCTTAAAGTATTGAGTCTCCTGACCGATAGAAAAGGTAAATATCTCTGTTTATTTAGGCTTTATTTATCTCAGCAATATTTTGCAGTTTTTCAATGTGCTGGTTTTCCTCATCTTTTATTAGATTTATCCCTAAGTATTTCATATATTTTTATACTATCGTAAACAATATTTAAATTTTTTATTACCTGATTGTTCATCATGAACATACAGAAATATAATTAATTTTATATACTGATATAGAATTCTGCAACCTTACCAAGAAATAAAAGAATAAGACTCTACATTGATAGGTAAAGAAGTTTTTGAAGTTAGCACTGGAATGAAGACACTAAAACAATAGCTAATTGCAGGACTTAACAATATGTGCTAATCATTGATATCTTTGGGAAATTTCTATGAGAATTAACTTTTAAGCATTATTACACTTTTATCACTAGACCATTTTGTTCAGTGCTTTTGAGTAAGTTAAACAACATAGAAGAAACACACTTTGTAGACCTCAAAACTTTATACAAAGGCCAGTTAATAGGCATTACTAACAAATCATATTTGGACAAATGAATGAATGGATGACCGCATCGATGAATACTTGGAAGACCAACCCTGAATACAGAAAGTCCTGAACTGTCTGCCAATGAAGATTTTATATTACTCTCTGCTACCTTATAGGGGACTCGAAAGTTAGAAGCTTTCCTAGCCAATCTCTTCAATCTTACCACTTTTTTATGACTAACTACATGAGTCACAAGATTCATCCTTGTCTTAAACTGAGTGTAGATTGAATAGTTAATAGAATAGAATTTAAATGGTTCACAAACTACTAATACCTTGATTTTATATACCTTTTAAGCAAAAAAAAATTCTTCCATAATTATCTTGGGTAACCTGAACATAACCTACTTGGGGAATTTTGAACATGAAGGTGATATGAATGTGAGATCACCTGATTAATCATGAGTGTTCTCTGGATGATCCGGGTAGTTATGCAGGTTTAACTTTCTTCTTCATAGTTTCACACTCATCCTTTCAGCAGGTGAGTCCTCGAAGATGCCAAGAATCCTGGACAATGGATCTCTGTTGTTCAAAAAATACACTATCTTGTGAAAGTTTTAGCCTGCGGGTGGCTAGCAGGTCTGCCTACTAACAGAGTAGTGATTCCGATAATTAAGAAGACTACTGGGGGGAGCAATTCAGACCATATCCTGTACCATGCTTGTTCAGAAGAAGAGGAAAATAAAAAGGAGGAAGATAAGGAGTTAATGTGTCAGCGACAACCAGTGTGGAAAAACTTGATATTTAACGCATTTTACTGCATTTGTTGTTTTTCAGTATCATTTGAAAAATATGTAAAAATGTGTTTAAAAGTGAAATTCAAATCAAACATTTTTAAGATTCCTACATTACCTCTATAGACCGCCAGAGTTCTATGGACTACCTTTAATCTGTTTGTTATAACCCCAAATACAATACATTTCAGGTATTTTTTTTTTCAAAAAGTTAAACACGTGACTTTCTTACAAATATAAAATTAACATGAGTCAAAAAATATTTAATTAATTAATGAAGGAATAAAGTGTTAAAAAAGAATTTAAAGAACAGATACACACACATATATTCACACACATACATATATGCAGTCGAACCAAAAACCAGACCAAACCTAGTGCCGTCCAGTCGATTCTGACTCATAGCAACCCTGTAGGACAGAGTAGAACTGCCCCATAGAGTTTCCCGTAAGGATCTGGTAGATTCGAACTGCTGAACTTTTGTTTAGCTGTAGCACTTAACCACTATGCCACCCACCACAACCCAGTGCCATCAGTGTTTCCTATATTTAGTCAGGGGTGTTGAAATACAAAACTAGTTACTATCATTGAACAATAAAATGTAATGTTTAAAGTCACCTTTACTAGAGAATTGAAACGCATTATTTTATCTCTACTGGACAAAATCCATCAGTATCGCTGTGAACAAAAACCATTTGCAAATTTTCTTCTACCTGTATAGAGTTGTAAAATAGCCTAGCAGTACACTTTCAGAAATGCACACCCTCGTAGACTCTGATAATCCCATAAGGGGAAGGTCTGCTAAGCAATGCCCAGCACTCCACTGAAAAGACACCTCGTAATCTCTTTTCCCCATTTCCAAGTCTTTGAAAATTTTCCTGATGCAAGACAGTCTGAAAGTTTTTGTATGATAAAGAAACCTTAACACAAGAGTTCAGGAGTCATTTCTAAGCTTTTCTTTCTTTTTTTTTTTTTTTTTAAGACCTCACTGTTCCCTTCTCTCCTTCCTCTCCTCTAAACACACACAGAGTTTTGTTTCGAAGAAGTCCTACACACTTAGGTCAGCTCAACTTCTACTTTTTAGATCTCATGTTCGTTAGAGAGGAAAATGTTAATTACTTAATGTAAAAATAAACCAGGAGAACACGTTTCTCTCACTGATTGCCTGACTGTTTTCAGGTACTTACAGCTGAGAGGGAAATTAAATTATCATCACTGATTGGAAGTTCAATGCTTGTTTTTATTTGGGGAGCAATCTGGAAACGTAGATGCTATTAGGAGAAGGGTATAATGTGATATCCATGCTTGTGTGCTCTGCATGCCTACTTTGAAGGATGCAGCGATATTTCTAGAAGCAAAAGTCTAACAGGTAATAAAACCACACTGATCCTATTTCTCTATGGAAAGGAAAAGAAAGGAGTATTTTTTATAACATTTTACCTGATTTAAAAAAATAGACAAATATGTTCTAGAAAATGTGCACAATAGAGAAAAGCACAAAAAGAACTCAAAATATATCTGTAATCCTCAGACCCACAGGTAAACATTGCTGATATATTGGCCTAAGTGTCTCTCTTTCAATTTCTTTCTTTCTCCATGTCTATTGTTCTCTCCGTTTTTATACATACACATATTTATTTAATCAAACTAAATTTTTAGCAAAAATTGTATACATAATTTTTAATAACTTACTTTTTCCATGAAATGATATATCCTTTCCACATCACCAAAAATTTTCACAACTCCATTATAAATGGGTTGTGAATTTTATTTTTTAAAAAAAGATGAATTTCATGATAAACTTTATTATAAATAAGGTTTAACTAATGATGCGTTAAAATGTGAATAGTAATGAGATAATCTTCTCATTTACCGCTTGTCTCCCAGTTTGTCATACTGCCGTGGGTTTTGTGTTGCTGTGATGCTAGAAGCCATGCCAATGGTATTTCAAATACCAACAGGGTTACCCATGGTGGACAGGTTTCAGTGGAGCTTCCAGACTAAGACAGACCAGGAAGAATGAGCTGGTGATTCACTCCTAAAAAAATTGGCCAGTGAAAACCTTATGAATAGCAACAGAACGTTGTCTGGTATAGTGCCAGATGATGAGCCACTCAGATGGGAAGGCACTCAAAATAAGCCTGGGGAAGAGCTGCCTCCTCAAAGTAGGGTTGACCTTAATGATGTGGATGGAATCAAGCTTTTGGGACCTTAATTTTCTGCTGTGGAACAACTCAAAATGAGAGGAAAGAGCTGGAAACATCCTTTAATAATCCAAATGTGGAATGTATGAAGCACTAATCTAGGAAAATTGAAAGTTGTCAAAAATGAAATGGAATGCATAAAGATGGATACCATAGGCATTAGTGAGCTGAAATGGACTGACACTGGCCATTTTGAATTACACAATCATATGGTTTACTATGCTGGAAGTGACAAAGTGAAGAGAAATGGTATCACATTCATCATCAAAAAGAACATCTCAAGATCTATCCTGAAGTACAACCCTGTGAATGATAGAGTAATATCCATACACCTACAAGGAGAACCAGTTAATATGACTATTATTCCAATCCACACACCAACCACTAATGCCAAAGATGAAGAAATTGATGATTTTTACCACTTTCGCAGTATGAAATTAATCAAACATACCATCATGATGCATTGATAATTACTGGTGATTGGCATGTGAAAGCTGGACACAAACAGGTAGGATCTGTAGTTGGAAAATACGACCTTAGTGATAAAAATGATGCAAGGGATCCCATGATAAAATTTTGCAAGGCCAATGTCTTATTCACTACAAATACCTTTTTTGAACAACATAAATGGTGACTATATACATGGACCTCACAGGGTGAAATACACAGGAATCAAATCGACTACATCTGTGGAAACAGACGATAGAGAAGCTCAATATCATCAGTCAGAACAAGGACAGGGACAGAATTCGGAGCAGAGCATCAATTTCTTATATGAAAATTCAAGTAGAAGCTGAAGAAAATTAATATAAGTCCACAATGAGAGTCAAAGTATAACTTTGACTATATCATACCTGAACTTAGAGACCATCTTAAGAATTTGATTTTACTCATTGAACACTAATGACTGAAGACTAGATGAGCTGTGAGATGACATCAAGGACATCACACATGAAGAAAGCAAAAGGTCATTAAAAAGACGGGAAAGAAAGAAAAGACAAAAATGGATGTCAGAAGAGACTCTGAAACTTGCTTTTGAATGTAGAGTAGCTAAAACAAAACAAAGAAATGATGAAGTAAAAGAGCTGAGCAGAAGATTTCAAAGGGCAACTTGAGAAGACAAAGTATAATAATAAAATCTGCAATTGGAAAACCAAAAGAGAAGAACAAGCTTAGCATTTCTCAAGGTGAAAGAACTGAAGAAAAAATTCAAGCCTCAAGTTGCAGTATTGAAGGATTCTGTGGATTAAATATCGAATGATGAGAAAGCACCAAGAGAACATGGAAGGACTATACAGAGTCACTGCACTGAAAAGAATGTTGCTATTCAACCATTTCAGGAGGTGGAATATGATCAAGAACCTCGGGTACTGAAAGAAAAAGTGCTAGTTGCACTGAAGGTGTTGACAGAAAAACAAGGCTCCAGGAATTGACAGAATACCAATTAAGATGTTTTAACAAACAGATGCAAAGCAGGAAGCACTCACTTGTCTATGCCAAAAAATCTGGAAGATAGCTACCTGGCCAACTGACTGGAAGAGATTCATTCTTGTGCCCATTCCGAACAAAGGTGATCCAACAGAATGTGGCAATCATCCAACAATGTCGTTAATATCACACACAAGTAAAATTTTGCTGAAGATGATTAAAAAACAGCCATACCAATACATTGACAAGGAACTGCCAGAAATTCAAGCCAGATTCTGAAGAGGATGTTAAAAGAGGAATGTCATTGCTTATGTCAGATGGATTTTGGCTGAAAGCAGAGAGTACCAGAGAGATGTTTACCTGTGCTTTATTGATTATACAAAGGTATTCAGCTGTGTGGATCGTAACAGATTATGGATAACATTGCAAAGAATGGGAATTCCAGAATACTTAATTGTGCTCATGTGGAACCTGTACATAGACCGAGAGGCAGTGGTTCTAACAGAACAAGGGGCTATTGCGTGGTTTAAAATCACGAAAGGTGCGCATTGGAGTTGTACCCTTTCACCATACTTATTCAATCTGTATGCTGAGCAAATAATCCAAGAAGCTGGACTATATGAAGAAGAACGGGACATCAGGATTGGAGGAAGTCTCATTAACAACCTGCATTATGCAGATGACACAACCTTGCTTGCTGAAAGTGAAGAGGACTTGAAGCACTTACTGATGAAGATCCAAGACTGTGGATCCGGCCTTCAGTATGGATTACACCTCAATATAAAGAAAAGAAAAATCCTCACAACAGGACCAATAAGCAACACCATAATAAACAAAGAAAAGATTGAAATTGTCAAGGATTTTATTTTTCTTGGATCCACAATCAACACCCATGGAAGCAGCAGTCAAAAAATCAAACAACATATTGCACTGGGCAAATCTGTTGCAAAAGACTTCTTTAAAGTGTTAAAAAGCAAAGACGTTACTTTGAGGGCTAAGGTGCGCCTGACTCAAACCATGATATTTTCAATCGCCTGATACGCATGCGAAAGCTGGATGATGAATAGGGAAGACTGAAGAAGAACTGGTGCATTTGAATTATAGTGAAGAATACGGAACATACCATGGACTACCAGAAGGATGAACAAGTCTGTCTTGGAAGAAGTGCAGCCAGGATGCTTCTTAGAAGTGAGGATAGCGAGATTTCATCTCCTGTACTTTAGACATGTTATTAGGAGGGACCAGCCTTAGAACAATAACATGCTTGGTAAAGAGTCAGCGAAAAAGAGAAAGCCTCTCAATGGGATGGACTGACACGATGGCTGCAACAATGGGCTCAACCGTAGCAAAGGCTGTGAGGATGGCCCAGGGCGGGGCACTGTTTCCTTCTGTTGAACCTAGGGTTGCTATGAGTCAGAACCAACTTGATGGCACCTAGCGACAACAATCTTACTAGATGATCTTGCTGTATTTTGATCCCTGGTGCATATCATTTTCAAAGATATCATTGTACTCGCTTGCATTTATGTCTAATTTTAGAATATCCGAAAAGAAAATTAAATGAAAATAAAATTAGAAATCTTACATTTGTTAGACAATTTACATAGTTTTATAAGGTATACAGTACAATGCAGATATTATATCTTTTCTGATTTCACATAGTAAATTTGTGTCAAAAAACTCAAACTATTCTTAAGTGTTCTTCTCATTCAAATTCTATAATCTAAAAGTATTTTTCTAAATCAGAGATTAATAAGTAACACATTTTTTAGAATAAGATACCGACTAATATGAAAAAAGAAAGACATCATATCATAAGTGATACTTAATGAAGATAAATAAAATCTATTCTCAGATTCTACAAGCATAATGTTGGTGCATAATGTTTGTTACAGGCAAAGGTGAAGCTGGGGGGTAATAGCACTTAGGAATTGAGGAAACTAACCCAAAATAACAAAAAATGTCTTTCTCGTTTTATGCCTACGTCTTCCTTTTTAATACTAGTTTCTCTCACATGCATTTTGTTAAACACACAGAGTGTCTCTGATTTTTTTTTTTTTTTTTTACTTTTGTTAGTTGAATGTCCTACATCTTCTAACCCAGTACTGAAAAATTACTTTATAATATTTAGCATAGTAAATAGAAACTTACTTGTGACTTAAGTGGCTTATAGCTTCTCTTTTATGATGTTTGTGGGTTGTGTTTTTTTTAATGGACCCGGCATGAGTCAATTTCTTCTACATTTTTACTGGTGTAAAATACAAGCATAATTTATTTTAATCAATGTAGCCCTCAGCCATTTCAAATATCTTGAGGGAAAGGAATGGAAATCTCTAGAGAACAAGAAAACTGAAAAGTGTGAATCACCTACATTTCTCATTTACCCATGCTAATTAAGACCAAGCATTTGAAAGTTACCATCTGAAGGAAAATTAAGCCAATTAACCCACTGATGAAGATAATTTTCAATATTCTATCAGGAGGCAAAAACCTTCAGCAGCTCTACTTATTCCTACTGTGGAGGTAATTTTCATACTGTCTCTGAGCGTTGGGAACGTAAAAGAGTATCAAGCCAGATCTGTGGGTTCTAATTGCAAGTTTTATTTAAATTCTGATTTTTTCTGCCCCACAGCTCCATTTCTGATTGGCTGGACCTGATTGCTCTCAGAACTGATTAGACTTTATTTGTTGGCCCTTGGAAACTTGCATGGATAACATACTCTGAGTTTAGAGAGAAATCCTCCTATGATCTAGCTTTTCTATGTCAACTGGAGGGTAAGAACTACTAGAGGTTCTTTAGGAAAGGGATTCATGTGGCAGTAGTAATTAACATATAATTTAGCCTGTGTGCAAGTTACTATGAAGCTGTATTTCTAGATGTAAAGCTGATTCTCAGATGCATACATTTTTCTCTAATTTGAGCTTATATAGCATTTCATGTTTTATTGTTTTCCCTTACATGTAGAGTCAGCTAATACGGCTAGCATAAAAAAGACACTTACATTACAGTAAAAATGGCTTTACTAACTGAAACTGAGGAAATTACTTTGTCCAATTCTTTGGAAGAGCTTTTCTTGTTGGAGGGGCTGAAACGATTAAATGTGAGAACTATAGGTGTATGAAAAATCCTAGAGTCTTTTAGACAATAAATGAGAGCTGTAATTGTTATTTATCTAAATATTTTCAGCACTTTCAATAATTCAGGCAGGAATAAAATGGCTTGCACAGAATTAAAAAATACAATGGTGATCTTACATCTGGCCTTGTTCATGCTTGTAAGTCATCAGCGTGCCCACTGTAGGCTTTTTGAGTGTATGCTCCTTGCTTTCGTTGTTGTTGTTGTTAGGTGCTGTCGGTTCCAACTCATAGCGAGCCTATGCACAACAGAACGAAACACTGCCCGCCCGGTCTTGCGTCATCCTTACATCGTTATGCTTGAGCTCATTGTTGCAGCCACTGTGTCGATCCACCTTGTTGAGGGTCTTCCTCTTTTCTGCTGACCCTGTACTTTGTCAAGCATGATGTCCTTCTCCAGGGATTGATCCCTCCTGACAACATGTCCAAAGTATATAAGATGCGGTCTTGCCATTCTTGCTTCAAAGGAGCATTCTGGTTGTACTTCTTCCAAGACAGATTTGTTCATTCTTTTGGCAGTCCATGGTATATTCAATATTCTTCGCCAATGCCATAATTCAAAGGCGTCAATTCTTTCTCGGTCTTCCTTATTCATTGTCCAGCTTTCACATGCATACGATGTGATTGAAAATTCCATGGCTTGGGTCAGGCACACGTTAGTCTTCCAGGTGACACCTTTGCTCTTCAACACTTTGAAGAGGTCCTTTGCAGCAGATTTACCCAATGCAATGTGTCTTTTGATTTCTTGACTGCTGTTTCCATGGCTGTTGATTGTGGATCCAAGTAAAATGAAATCCTTGACAACTTCAATCTTTTCTCTGTTTATCATGATGTTGCTCATTGGTCCAGTTGTGAGGATTTTTGTTTTCTTTATGTTGAGGTGTAATCCATACTGAAGACTGTGGTCTTAGATCTTCATTAGCAAGTGCTTTAAGTCCTCTTCACTTTCAGCAAGCAAAGTTGTGTCATCCCCATAGTGCAGGCTGTTAATGAGTCTTCCTCCAACCCTGATGCCCCGTTCTTCTTCATATAGTCCAGCTTCTTGGGTTATTTGCTCAGCATACAGATTGAATAGGTATGGTAAAAGGATATAACCCTGATGCACACCTTTCCTGACTTTAAACCAATCAGTATCCCCTTGTTCCTTAATCCTTGCTTTAGGTCCCCCATAATGATCATACGTCTCTATTCAACCTTATCTATTGCCAGTTCACGTAGTTTTGGAAAAAATATTAGTACCTTTTCTCAACATGTTTGCTGTTGTTTGACATTGTCAAGATGATTTTTGACTCTTAGTGACACCACGTGACACAGTAGAACTGCCTCATAGGGTTTTCTAGGCTGTAATCATTTATGGGAACAGATTGCTAGGTCTTTCTCCCACAGAGCTGCTGGGTGGGTTCAAACTGCCAACCTTTCAGTTAGCCCAGTGCTTAACCACCAGGACTCCATTTTCCTCAATGAGGAATTTGCGAATAGACCAACTATCCCTATTCAAGTTCCCATCATCTCTGTCTGTATGTTATTTCTGGAACTAGACCATCCTGAACTGCCCTAAATGCAAACAAGATACAGCCTCCCATCTTGAAGACAGAGGTAGAACATGTCAGGATGATTTTCTTTTTTTTTTAGCACAGCAAAAATCTGATTTTTATTCATATAATATTTTAAATATACATATTTTTAAAATACACAAGCAATTTAGTTATAATTTTACTACATTGAACATATTCAAATAGACTTTAGGAAAAATTTTTTTCCTAATCGATCATTATGACCATGTTTCAATGGAAATAGCTGTATAATTCACTCAACTATATTTACAGCCAATGACAGCTTATAAAAATATTGGTGCTTATCATACATTGATTCCTGGAAAATATGTACACTACAAGGCAGTCATCCTCTTTGTCTGAGCACAGTCAAATCATGGCACCTCCAGCCACTAGCACAATTCTGGAAACAAATGGCTCTTTCCCCTAAAACACGCAGTGAACTCCTTTGTGGTGAGTTTGGGAAAGTTCACAGACTACCTTCCCAATTTTGTACTGAATGAGTTTCACAACACTTAGTAGAAACAACTATTGAAAATAGAACAAAAACCACCAGGTATATAAGAAGACACGGGACCTGATTAGCAGTTCTAGTACAGTAACCAAAAACCCAAACCGGTTGCTGTCAAGTTGATTCCGACTCATAGTGAGACTGTAGGACAGACTAGAACTGCCCCACAGGCTTTCCAAGGAGCGCCCTGTGGATTCAAACTAGTGACCTTTCAGTTAGCAGCATGGCTCTTAACCACTACGCCACCAGGGTTTCCTTCTAAGACAGCAAAACCTTGGAAAGTGGGACCTGTGTTAGACAGAAACGTGTCAGAGAAAGAAAACTCAAATATTTTCCACTAATGGAGAGTGACAGAAAAGTAGCAAGACACACTATGGCAACGGTAGAAAACTTGTAAGACTCAGAAAAACAAGACAGGCCCATTGAGTCCCAGTTCTCAGAGGTTTCACTGTATAAGTTTATTATGAGTAAGTAAGCCTACACTACCAAAGACATTGACTATTAGCCATAAAATCCTGTCCTATTTTACTCAGAAAGGTTCTTCATAGAGGGCATATGTTTCTCCTTGGTCTCTCCAGTTTCTCCCTCAAATAGTTTTTGGAAAAACATTATTATGTTTCCTCAGTGAAGAAGACAACACTAGGCCAACAAGCTCTATTTATACATAATACTATTTTACAGAGAGTGTTATTGTGGTTGGTTTTCTACATGTTGGGGAGTGTTTTCATTTCCTAGATAACCTAGAACGTCAAACTGACTTTCTCACCTCAACAGCCCACAAAACCTGCCAAAATGAGCAGGTTTAAACCCTTCCTCCTATCAGTGCAGAGGCCACAAACACAGAAACATCCAAACTTAGAGCCAACCAAAAGACAGATCGAATAGAGAGAAAACCATTTGGGAGTGAGAACTGTTTGGTAGGATGATACTTTGAGGTCTTAAGCGAGGGTTGTTACCCTGATGCGTTACCTCTTTGACTAGATGGAGGGATTAAATGGACTGGAGAAGAGTCAAACTTTTGAATTGTGATCTCCATCATACTTTCTTGATATTTAAAAGAGAGAGCATTCTTTTGACTTGCTAAGCTCAGCCATGTGAGAGACCACTTTTTTTTTGGTATTCACTAATTGTGAATATCAAAAGCATTTCTTGAAAAAATCTGAGCACATCATATATTGCAGTTAGAAGTTTGCCTTCAGAGGTTTACTGGGGAACATTCTTGGGACTTACATCTGTAAAAGAAGCAAAGAAAGCAGGACTGGGCTGAGCGAGAAGCTGACCTGCAATTTGGTTGCATGTGAGGCCTCACTGGGATCTCTGGAGTTGGGAAGGCCCTTCTGAGTGGTCCCAAACTGAGGAGAAGTGTCTGTGCCTTGTATTCCCTGAGGGGATAGTCACAGGCTGACAGGAACTCTATGGAAGCGGACGTAAACTTGTTCAAGGGACACTGCTGTGAGCCACAGACTGCCATCATTCCCAGCAGCTGGGAGATAAGTACATCTGTCCTGCATTGTAGACCTGGGTGGAACACCCACAATAGGGCTAAAGTTGATTTTATAAATACTGGACAAAGAGGATCCTACTTGATCACTTTATTGCCAGATAGTGCTTGCCTGGATTAGAGAAGAACCACTAGAAAGAAAGAGAGAGATTTATACTCTGCTGGGTTTCCAACAATGGGGCTTATACCCTACCTTGTTTCTAGAGGGGACCCCTAGAGGGAAGGGAGGGTGGGGAGATGGAATAGCAGCTGAATGTCCCCATCCAGTGAGGTGAACAGAGAAGTTGGCTGAGGGATGGCTGTTGGATTTGGTATGGTCTGATGAATGGGATTAGGAGAAGACAAAAAAAGTAGACTGTTCATCAATGCCCCAGTTGATGTCAGTATGGGAGAGTCTTTACATTGAAGAGCCAAGGGAAAGAGCTAGATCTCAGCAGAGATAACAGGAGGAGAAGTCGGTCCTCGTGCTGATGCCCCAATACCTGCCTAACTCAAAGATAATACATAAGCACTTCACACCCTAGAGAAAAGGATGACAGATAAGAGAAATTCAAAACTGATGCCTGGTAGACCTGCAATGGTGACTACACAAAAGTGACTGAGTTTACTTGGAGTTGCTAGATTAAGTTTTCCACCATCACGTGGTTGGGGCTTTAACAAATATTAAGTTAGTTATGGGAGTAAAACTTATGTAATTGTATGTCAGTTAATGATATGAGTTAATGAATAGCATTGATCTCAAATGAGTCCTAAATCAATTTTACCCAACTGATTTCTTGGTTCTAGGCTTTCCAGGTTCAAAGTAAGACTGCCACTGGCAAAGGGATGATACACTCTGAATGGTAAAAAAAAAAAAAAAAAACCAAACCCATTTCTATGGAGTCAATTCTGACTCATGGAGACCTCATGTGTTACAGAACTGCTCATAGGGTTTTCTTGGTTGTAATCTTTATGCAAGCAGATCGACGGGCCTTTCTTCCACCACCCACGGTCCTCCCTAATTCGGGAAGGTAAACTAGGTTTTACTCATGTGACAATCTATTTGATCAATGGAGGCTGCCTGAAACAGTGTAAAGAAAAGTGTTTTGAAGCTGGGTGTGAGCTCAACAGACTGGCTTCAGTTGATGCTAGCTTCAGCCGATTAGTGATGTCTGTCGGAAGAGTTGAATAGGGAAATGGTAAGATCCCTGCCAAGTGTTTTTTCTATGCCTACACTGGCTGTTGCCTCTGGTTCTCAGAAGATATTCTAACATGAATTTCCAGGGGCAGTGATAAAATCCAACAGTTCCTGGTAGCTTCTACCAGGAGAAAAATGACATGGGCAATATCAAACATTACAACTAAAAGCATGTAACTTCATCATGGAAAATTCTTATGAGTTTCACCCAATTGAATGGGGTTGTTACTGGTGATAGATATTCTTCTGAATAGTTTAAAATGGGGTTAAGGCTGGGGAGATTCTGTGCCATATTCAGATGAGTGGCAATTCTATTTAAATCAGCCATAAAATTATCCGGCTGGTTAAAAAAAAAAAAAAAAGGAAACCTGGCTGAGGTCTGCACAACACATGCAAAGAAAACACTTCATATTATATTTAGATTGATTAGGACGACAACGGAATGAAGAACACAATGTAAAATACCGTAACTTTTACCACCTACCCATGAGTAATATACTGCTAAGATACAGCATATTTACAGTAGAAAGAAGGAATCCAGATTTGTCCCAATTAACCTTGTAACTAGATGTACTCCAGTGCTTATTAATGACAGTAATGAGATGCAGACAAGACAATGCATTAAACATCATTGGCATATAAATTAAATTCACATACACTTTAAAAGGAATAGATACCTTTATGTACTGGACATGAAGGGAAATTATTAAGAAGCTATTTCATAAGAAAAAGCTAATTAGAAAGAAAATTCAATACTTTTTCTAGTGCTCATCTCCATCAGTGTTGGAAACAAGTTTGACCACGAACTAAGAAATTGTTCCCATTGAAATTACTGTGCAAGGTAGGAAATTAATTTTATGATTGTCCCAATGGAAGCTACAGTAGCTACAAATACTTATATGCCCATTATCATTTTCCTCTATGTTGGACGACATTTTAATTTGCTTAGGTTTCTATCTAAAGCTTATGAATAATTTAAAATAGATCTTCCGCTGTCTTTACAGAAAAATAGAAATAGATAGAAGAGCAAGATAGGCGTTTTGCTGTATACAGAATTCAAAACTGACAGCAAAAAAAAAGTGAAATTTATACTAGAAGATTGTTTAAAAAGGCCATTTTAAAGGCTTTATAATTAAAGGGTAGCCCAGGGTTTAACATTTAACAACATGACCCTTGTTGAGTATATATGGTAATTATCTAGGATTCTGGACAGGATTGGGGGTTCTAAGATTAATCTTTAGAAGATTGTCGCCCACATCTTAGAAGTGTCTAAAATTTTTTCAGGGCTACCAACAGTTGCAACTTGATGAGGACATTGACCTCACCCAACAGTTATTAGAAAATAAATATTACCACCTTGAAAGGCTGAAAACAAAACTGGGTCTTCCCCATTGTCACAGGCTAATAACTACTGCTTTTTTCCCAGAACAAACTAAAAACCAGATCCTGTCTTGTAACAATAGCAGCAACAGAAAGGGAGGGGAGCTCCTCCCACTCACCTATGTAATAAACATCAAACAATCAGGTTGGTGCCGACAGTAAGTACAAGGGTGTCAAAGCCACCATCAGAAATCAATCAATGACATTTTTCTTTTGTGACTTTTTATTATTATTATTATTCACAGCAACGGAGAGAACCAAAGAGGAAAAGCAAGCTTCTAAACAAAAACAAAATTAGTAGCAGCAGATCCATTGCCAAGGGCAACGTGTGCTTGACAGAAGATGGGATGGTGACTGATGAGTCCTCGTGCTCAGTCCAAATTTTGTCAACCAAATGAATTCATAGTATCTTAAATATTATCACTCACGCTTCAGTCACCTTTGTTCTCTAGAACAGAAGGGGCTATGTCTGCAGAAGTCAACAGCGGTATAATTTCCTGCATTTTTCTCTCTTGGAGACCCCCCTCCCCATTTTACAATTGACAGAAATTATCGCGGTTTGTCTCCCCCTCTTTAAATCTGTTCATCTTTTTCCTATCTTCATATTCTTATTTATATTCTCCATTCCTCTTCTCTTCTGTTATAAAGTTACATTTGTCTAGTTTCTGCCACCCACTGTGACCATGAATTTTTTTAACGGATTTCAAATACACTTAACTGAAATCATGCTGAATTTTAAAATTTCTTTTTGTTTTGAAAAAATATTTATTTTCACACACCTGAATTAAAATGATTTCATTTTTTAATATTAAAAGTTGTCAGGGTACATCTAGTATGACATCCTTGTTTATAAATGAGAAAACCCAGAAAGGTTACGTGGCTTAACCAAGGTCATCACATTAAACATCTAACATTCTTTCAGTCTCTCATAGTTTAGCAAACTATTTTCAGTTATATTTTGCACTCTGATTATGATTCTTTCAAAACCTCATGGGAAAACTAGGTATTAGCTATTACGACTTTGTAGATAAGGAAATGAAGGCTTGAGAAGATAATTAATTCACCCAAGGTCGCAAAGTAAGTGACAGCCTTGCTAACTGCAAGTATAGTTGTCTTCCCACGGGACACCCTTCTATTGTGATACTGCAATAGGTAGGTTCTTTATACAAATATATAAATTCTCATCTTATATTCCACATTGGTATTGCTACTTTCATTTTCAGTAATTTCCCCTTAAATCCAAAATTAATAATCTTTTTGGTAAAGACCATATCCCTATTTTATTTAGATCTTTATTATATTTAGAAGCTCCATGAATCTAGTAAGCAATAAGCCAGAGATTGCTCTTCAATACTTACGTCATGGAATGAGCTGAAATGACTCGTGATCATGGCTTTTTACTTGCTACGGACCAGAGCAAAGCAGTTTTGTACTTGTCAAAGCCTGTGCCTCATATAAGACTTTATAAATTGTCTAATGTCCAAAAGCTAGACATTGTCGGAAAGTTTTGTAGAGAGTAAAATTATCTAAGACAAATAAAGGAGAGATATATAAAAAAAAAATCACTCTACTATTCTATTTATTAAGCTCTTTACTACAAAAGCCTAGCATCTCTCACAGCAGCCCCTCCCCCCACATTTTCTTTGCCTGATAAGCTTCAGAACAGTTTCCATAAAGGACTAGCTAGAAAACAATATCAGGCTTTGAAGGCACACTATGTTTAGACAGACTGTAACGGTAACAAAAGGTACGATTAACAGAAGGGCCCATAAACGAATAATGGCAGAGCTATTTATTATTGAATCATCTTCCTCTAATTTTAGAAACCAAAGAACTTTCATTCCCTATTGTCCATATTTTAATTAATGCCTATTATTTTCCCTAAATAGTGCCCTCTTTTGATATGCTATTTATACACACAATTTTTGAAAATACACAGAATATGCATGGCAAGCAGAATCTCAAGAAAATGTTTTGTAAGGAGTATTTGGGTCTCTTTTGTCTCAGGAATGTCTTGAGGACAATTTTTAGTTGTGCCCTCTGGAGGAAATGCAGCTTTCAGTTTCTTTTTAAGTAATTTTAATATATTTGATGTTGTATTTTGATTACTCTGCATACATTTCTGCTTTTACAATTAATTTGGCTTCCATAAGGGAGGCTTACAATGAAGCACTTCAAATAGGCACTGATTTCCTACTTCAAGTCCTTTTCAAAGTAACTTAGCACCAATCTACTTGTGCTATCACATATAGAGTTTTTAGAAAGCTTAATTACATAGAACAGCTCACACAGGAATGTTTGTCCAGACTCAAAAACCAAACCTAACCACTGCCACTGAGGTGATTCCGACTCATGGTGACCCTATCTGTGCAGAGTAGAACACTGTGCTCTGTAAGATTTTCAAGGCTGTGACATTTTGGAAGCTGATCTCCAGGCATTTTTTCTGAGACACCTTTGGGTTGGGGGGTTCAAACCTCCAAACTTTCAGTCAGTAGTTGAGTACTTAATCATTTGTGCCATCCAGGGACTCTTTCCAGACTGAAGTATAGCCTAAATGACTACCGAAACAACAAAAAGGTCACTGCGATGTAGAGAAAGGATAGAGAATAGGTTACTAAAGGAGGCTAAAGGATTTCCATTTATGGATATCTCAACTTACAGGTCTTAAAAAGGGTTTTCAGATGAGGTGCTTCAAAGTAAACCAGATAGGTAAGGAGGTGGGGCCAAGATGGTGGAGTACACAGACACTTCCTCTGGTCCCTCTTATTACAAAAAAAAGAAAAAAAATTTTTTTTTTAGACCTGAAAAAACAAATGAATCAATTATGTATATGACAAGCTAGAGCCCTGGACATCAAAGGCAAAGTTAGGAAATTGGACTGGCAGGAGGAGGGAGAGATGGTTCAGAAGTGGTGAGGAGTTGCCGGACCAGATTTGGTGGGAACTGGCACCCCTCAGGCATGATCCACTGGCATGACTGCGGTGGGGCTGGTGGTAGCATTCGGGGAACGGTTTCCTCAGGGAGAACGAGCAAGCTGTATAGAGCCTACCCACGCTTCCTGAATCAGTGAAGAACAGTGCTCTTGGCAAAAGATAAGTGCTTGCGTCTAATTTACCACATGGATCAAAGAGCACCCCTTCTGAAAGAACTCTCTCCCATTTAGCTAATCACTCCTCCCTCTGCCCCAGTCCCCCAAGCCAGCTTCAGTGGCTGTTGATTTCCCTGGGCCTGAGATAGATCCTGCTGCTTGCCCTGAGCCATTCTCCTGGCCTTGGAGAAGGAACAAATTAACAAAACAGGGAAAAAATAATCTGCTGGCTCCTCTAAGCTGGGAACTCAGGGCAGAAGTAGCTCCTGTCCAGGCACAAATGGCCCATGCACTTTGAATGCCTTTCAGTCCTCCATGGACTTGTGTGGGCCCATTTCAGCAGCTTAGGGCCTTGTTGGCAGGCTGCAACGGTGTGTGTGCCTGACATTTCACTGCAACTGTTTCAGCCACCTGTGACAGGGATCCAACAATAAGTGGTGCCTTCCAGTTCTTACAGCCAAAAGCACTGGGTGCCCATGGTCTGGCTGCAGAACCTACCCACCTGTGCTCTCTAGGGAATAGGGACGTGCTTTCCTCACAGACACTCGGGGGATGGTTGTCAGCCCTCTGACTTGCTCAGAGCATGACCCCCTGATGCAACCAGCTATCTGTGCCTACACCAATCACCCCTGCCCCTCTAAGCCTCTAGGAGGGAGTCTGCACCATGCACTTGGTGACGGACAACCTGGACACCTGAAATGAATCTGTACAAGAAAAGTGAATGGACTCCTAGGCTCATATACCTGGTAACAGCTCTAGCCATCTGGTGACAGGACGTTAGAGCTTCAAAGGCGCAAATAATTAAGCTAGCTCACTCGAGCAGCCTATTTGGGCATACAGAGCAAGAAGCTAGGACACAGTAAGAAAACATAAAATAAATTAATACAGTAACTTATAGATAGCTCGGAGACAACAGTTTATATCAAATCACGTAAAGGAGCAGACCATGATCACTTCAGTGAGCTCCCTAAACAAAGAATCAAGGAATCTTCTGAACAAAGAGATATTCCTTTAATTTCCAGAGGCAGAGTAAACCAGATATTTGACATCTCCTCCATTTGTTTGATATTTTGATTCTTTTTTTCCCACTTTTCTTAAGAAAAATGTGTTTAAAGACAATTTTGGAATTTTTTTTTTTTTTAAGAACTGTGGATTCTATGTTAAAAACAACTATGAAGTTGAAGATGCTGTCATTCCCAAAGTCTTTTGCCAGGCCTCAATTCTGACATGAAATATCTTGTAATTGGTCAAGCTAAGAGTCCAGTCACTAGGAGAAATGAGGCACAAGAATTCCAGTGATATGTTAACAGAACCTTTATTCAGAATAGCAATTTAAGCCCCAGACTTCATTCAGGGTGTCACCAACTTCCCAGATTCTAGGTATACAAAAGAGGCCCCTTGGGTTTCTAAGAAGACACAAACCTACAAGCTATATTGTCTACTCTCTGCAGTGTCATAGCAGGTGCATCACTGGGCAACAAAGTAGGAAAAGGAAATACTTAATACAAGGAACATTCTGTTGATCTTGTTGCTAAAGTCCTAATCAGATCCCAGAAAGCATAATTACTTGTACTTTACTTTTTAAAAAATATTTTATTGTGTTTCCAGTGAAGGTTTACACAGAAGTTTAGGTTCCCATTTAACAATTCTACACAAACTGTTCAGTGACATTGGTTACATTCTTCACAATGTGTGAACATTCTCATTATTTCTATTCTGGTTGTCCTGTTTCCATTAATCTAGTTTCCCTTCCTCCTTACGTTCTCATCTTTGTTTTAAAGAAAGTTTTCACTGCGATTTTTTTAAAAGATCACAGTACTTATGGATGATATTCATTATTTTTTAAGCCAAGAGGAATTAGTTTCAGTTCAAGGTTTGAAGTACTCTCAGGGAGTTCCCCGGTCTCAACCAGTCCAGTAAGTCTGGCTTTTTTTTTTTTTTTCCCCTCAAGAATTTGAGGTTCTGTTCTACATTTTTCTCTCATTCTGTAACTGTCCATCTAGCCAGGCACCATCTAGTTTTTCTGGTCCCAGGGTAGATGAGACCATGGTTCATGTAGACTATTTGCCTTATTGTATAAGTTATTAGCAAATATTTCTGTACCCTTTGTTATTGTATAAACAGAGCATTTGCTTAGTAAACTGACAACCCTTTATACATTTGAAATATCCTTTTGGCCCTATCACTTTGTATACAGCAAGACTTCCAAAAGTTTAAATAAAAAGTAAGCACTTAGGCACTTGACTCTTCTATTTGTTTTAAAAACCATATGATTAAATGTTTTGTTAAAAACACTGTGTACAAAGAAAATATTGGACATGAAATTACAGAAAAGTTGCCAATCTGTTACATTTAAACTAAGATGGACACAAAGTGTGATGTGGACCTGATTCCTATGCTACATCACATGTAAAGAAGCCCATCTGATAAATCTGGTTAGAAAAGTTCATAGTGGGTAATATGTTTTTACTTATTCAATTCATGAAGTTCAACTGCTTCTTTTAATTCATCAGCACTGAATTAGTCCTTTAAAAGCTTCCCCTCATTAACGTGAAAGGAGAAACTAATAAAATGAATTGTGAGATCATTAAAAATTCTTCATAACCATGAAGAAATGTCCTTCTCATTTGCAAACATTCAAAGTACTTTGTTACACTTTCACTTATACATACATTTTCCATCATCTCTAAACCTAAGCGAATTCATTTTCCTCATTATGCACATATTCTAGTATCTAATTAACAATACAAGAAGCAAAACTTTAAAATGTGTAGAAGTTAAGATGAAGAAAATGGTTGTTGATTCTGCTATCATGGCTGGACATGTTGAATGCTTCTCATCTAACTAATGGTACCACAGGTGGAGGAAAGCTCGCTGTTCAAATATTCAAGAACATCCTCCTATAAAAGAAATCTCTGTCCACAAATCTAGAACTAGTTCACTTATTTAAAATATTTACCTCTAGAAAGAACTATATCTAAGCTATCAAAAACAAATTGTCCTGCTATTAACTGTATCTGCTTAAGAAGATGTAAATACCTCATTAGAAATGCACCCTAAATTCCAATAAATCTTCTTCTCTAGTCTAAATATTTCTGCAATATTTTGTTCTCCATTGGCTTAAAGGTGCTATGCTTACATCAGCTTTCCAACCTGTATTTGTGCTACTTTAGGTAGACCAATGGCAACCTCTAAAGGAATTAAAATCCTGTGGGGAGGGCGAATAGAAGGAAGTTCATTGGTGTTAAAATATCACAATGCCCCTGGCATTTTAGATTCAACAGTGAATGAGACAGTGTTCAGGTTCTCAAGAAGTTTGCAACCTAATAAGTGGTTTTGATATCAATAGATCTAAGGCAGAAAATGAAAGGTGTAAATTGCTCTGGAGATTCAAAGAAATGAGACAATACTTTTGGTTAAGTCATTCATTGGTCTTGTTCTTCCAAAGAGGAATCCTAGGTTTCATCATAACTACTCTATATTTCTATTTATGACTGTAGGCAGAGGGTTAAATTACAATCACTTTGTTTCTTTGTTTTAAGCTACAGATTCACCAAATGTCAGTGTTTTAACAAGTTATAAAATTGTGCAGCTAGAATTTTATCACCATTGCACAATAAGAAAACCTGCATATTTAAGGTTCTAAGAAGCTCAATATCGTCAGTCGGAACAAGGCCAGGAGGCAACTGTGGAACAGGCCATCAGTTGCTCCTATGCAAGTTTAAGCTGAAGCTGAAGAAAATTTAAACAAGTCCATGAGAACCAAAATATGACCTTGATTATCTCCCATCTGAATTTGGAGACCATTTCAGGAAAAGATCTGATGCATTAAACACTAATGACTGAAGACCAGACAAGCTGCCGGATGACATTAAGGCCATCATACACGAAGAAAGCAAAAGGTCATTAAAAAGGCTGTAATGAGAAGATCTAAATGGATGTCCGAAGAGACTCTGAAACTTGCTTTTGAATATACAGTAGCTAAAACAAAAGGGAGAAATGATGACATAAAAGAACTGAATGGAGATTTGAAAGGGCAGCTCAAGAAGATAAAGTAAAGTATAATGAAATGTGCAAAGATATGGAGTTATAGAACCAAAACAGAAGAACACACTCAACGTTTCTCAAGCTGAAAGAGCTGAAAAAAAAATTAAAGCCTTGAGTTGCAATATTGAAGGATTCTATGGGCAAAATGCTGAATGATGCAGGAAGCGTCAAAAGAAGATGGAAGGAATGCACAGAATCACTGTAGCAAAAAAGAATTGGTCAACATTCAGCCATTTCAGGATGCAGTATATGATCAAGAACCGATGGTACTGAAGGAAGAAGTACAAGCTGCGATGAAGGCATTGGTGAAAAACAAGGCTTCAGGAATTGAAGGAATACTAAGTAAGATATTTCAATGAATTAATGCAGTGCTGAAGGTGCTCACTTGCCTATGCCAAAAAATTTGGAAGACAGTTGCCAGGCCAACCAACTGGAAGAGATCCCTATTTGTATCCATTCCAAAGAAAGGTGATCCAACAGGATGCAGAAATTATTGAATAATATCATTAATATCACACATAAATAAAACTTTGCTGAAGATAATTCAAAAATGGTTGCAGCAGTACACCAACAGGAAACTGCCAGAGATTACAAGCTAGATTCAGAAAAGGATGTGAAATGAGAGATATCATTGCTGATGTCAGATAGATTTTGGATGAAAGCAGAGAATACCAGAAAGACGTTTATCTGTGATTTATTGACTACACAAAGGCATTCGGCTGTGTGGATCACAATAAATTATGGATAACGTTGAGAAGAATGGGAATTCCAGAACATTTAATTGTGCTCATGTGGACTCTGTACAGAGACCAAAAGGCAGTCAGTTGAACAGAACAAGGAAATAGTGTGTGGTTTAAAATCAGGAAAGGTATGCATCATGGTTCTATGCTGAGCAAATATTCCAAGACGCCAGACTATATGACAAAGAATGTGACATCAGGATTGGTGGAAGACTCAATAACAACCTGTGATAAGCAGATGACACAACCCTGCTTGCTGAAAGTGAAGAGAAATTGAAATACTGATGAAGATCCAAGACTACATACAGCCTTCAGAATGGATTATACCTCAACATAAAGAAAACAAAAATCCTCACAACTAGATCAGTAAGCAGCATCATGATAAACAGAGAAAAGATTGAAGCTGTCAAGGACTTTATTTTATTTGGGTTCACAATCAAGGCCCATGGAAGCAGCAGTCAGGAAATCAAAAACATACTGCATTGGCCAAATCTGTTCGGAAAGACCACTTTAAAAAAAGTGTTGAAAAGCAAAGATGTCACTTTGAGGACTCGGGTGTGCCTGACCCAAGCCATGGTATTTTCAATTGCCTCATATGCGTATGAAAGCTGGACAATGAATAAGGAAGACAGAAGAATTGAGGCCTTTGAGTTACAGTGTTGGCCAGTAACATCGAATATACCGTGAACTGCCAGAAGAACTAACAAATCTGTCTCGGAAGAAGTGCAGCCAGAGTGCACCTGGGAAGGGAGAATGGTGAGACTTCGTCTCATGAACTTTGGACACGTTATCAGGAAGGATCAGTCCCTGCAGAAGGACATCACGCTTGGTAGAGAGTCAATGAAAAAGAGGAAGGCCCTCAAGGAGATGGATTGATGCAGTGGCTGCAACAATGGGCTCAAACCCAGCAACGATTATATGAGAATGGCACAGGACTGGGTAGTGTTTCCTTCTGTCATATATAGGGTGGCTATGAGTCACCACCAACTCATTGGCACCTAATAACAACAGCAACAAGAAATTCTGCAGTAAAGAAATCGGTTTAACCTGAATTAACCCATTGTTTTTTCTAACTTGTTTATTCCTGGAGCCTTTTTCTCCCTGTTCAAGTACCTTATGTTTAGTCCTCCTAGAAGTCATGTTCAAAATGAGATAAATAAATAAACGTTGCTGTTGAATCAATTCCAATTCATAGTGACCCTATAGGACAGAGCAGATCTGCCCCCATAGGGTTTCCAAGGAGCAGCTGGTGGATTCAAACTTCTGACCTTATGGATAGCGTCCGAGACCTTAACCACTCCACCACTAGGGTTCCTTGAAAAACATAAGATAATTGCCTTCTATGTTGCTCCAATTGATTGTTGATATCTTGCGTGTGTTTTGTAAAAAAAATATCCTAGGGGATGTGAAGCCTGGGAGCGTGACTAGGCTGTAAAGCTGGGCGACAGTCAAAGTATCAGGACAAGGGCCTGGGTCATCATCATCATTTCTGTAGCCTGAGACCATACAGACTCCCTGGTTTACCAGAACACTGCACTCAGCTTGGCAGAAGACAGATTGCGGGAGGGATTTCACAAGCAGGGGTCTAGTGAGGGGGTCATATATGGATGCTGACCCACAAAGAAACAAGGAGAAAAGGTTTGCGAGTTCAAAGCCTGAGGCTTGAATATCCAAAGCCAAGGCTCTGAAGGACGTTAATGACACCAGAGTTAAATATATTTTTTTCACATTGTGTCATGCTTTCTTTTTCTAATTTCCAAAGTGAATAAATAAATAAATAAATGCAGGGGTACATTTTTAAAAACATTGGATCGTGATTAATATAATATTGACAATGCGCAGAAGAGCACACTGGGATCTTCGATTTTTTTATGCCAAAGGTCTGTAATTTCTTGTTAATTTGATCTTAATTTGGGCTCAAACTGCCTTAATGGTATGGGCCCCTCTCTCATTCTGGCAAAGAGGAGACCAAATACCAGAGCGCTGAAACAACACGGACAAGCTCAGGAAGTTACTTAGCTGCAGTACTGATACCAGAATGTGTCTACATGTTCCATGATCAACGCTTAAATAGTTTCAAAATTGCCAGGTGTTTGTTTCTTTGTCTTCTGGTTAGAATTGTCTTTGATGACAAGTTAGTAATAATTACTATCTTTGTTCCCCTATATTTAATATACACTTTTCTCTGGCTGCTTTTAAGATTTTCCTCTTTTTCACTGATTTACAGCAATTTGATTATGATGTGACTTGAATTTTCTTTGTGTTTATTCTGCTTGTAAGTCATTGAGCGTCTTGGCTCTGTGGGCTTACAGTTCTCCATAAATTTCTGACAAATTTTGGCCATTACTTCTTCAAATGCATATATATGTGTATGTGGTGTGTATTTGAAGAAATTATATATCTCTTTTAATTATATATATACATATATAGATATTTGCTTCCTGTTCTCTACTTTCCTTTTAAGACTCAAACTACATATATGTTAGATTGCTTGATATGGTGCCAGAAATCCCAATAATGGAGATTCATTATTTTCAGGTTTTTTCTTTTTTTTTCTGCTCCTAAGTTTAAGTGATTTCTATCCTATTGCTATGTCTTCAATTTCACTGATTTTTTTTTCCTACAGTGTCTAATTTGTATTAAACCAATCAAATGAATTTTTAGTTATTGTATTTGCATTTCTAGAAGTTCCATTTAGTTTAAAAAAAAAATAGCTTCTTTCTCTCATCGTGTTCATCTTTTCCTTTAAATCATTAAACATATTCATAATAGCTATCTCAAAAGTCTATCGTCTCTGTTATTTCTGGGTCTTTTTTTATTGACTGGTTTTTCTTCTGGTCATGGGTTACATTTTTCTGCTTCTGTTGCTAGACTATGCAGGTGCAGTAATTTTCAATTGGCTCTAAAACATTTTAAATATTGTAGAGTACCTGGATTTTGATATCTTTAAAAAGTATTGTTTTAAAATTTTTTTCCTGGTAGACAGCTAAACTTTATTCTTTAAGTTAGTTTTTAACCATCGCTGGTAGGGCAGGGCTGGAATAACTTTTAATCTAGAGCTTCTTTAAACTGCTACTATGGTGTGACCCTTCTTTGATATCTACTAAATGCCCCACTGTTTAATGAGGTTTGATCACTCCAGTTGATTGGAAATTGAATGTCTTCCAGCCCTGTGTGAACTCTGGAAATTATTCAGCTTACAGCTACCAGGTATTTCTTCTTTGCTGCCTCATGGAATCTCTCCCTACACATGAACAGGTTAATATTGAGCCAAAGACTCAAGGTGATCTCTTTGCAGATGTCTGGAGCTCCTTAGTTCTCTTTTCTCCAGTACTCTGCCCAGAAAATTCTAGCTACTTTAGGCTCACCAAACTCTAAGTTCTGACTCCTCAATATGGTGACACTGTTATGCTTTACTTAGGTTCTCCTCACTGCTCTGTTTCTGGAAAGGGTCTTCAAGTAGAAATCTAGGCAATCCTAGGGTTCGCTATTTGTTTCCTTTCTCTAAGGGATCACAGTCTTTTTGTGCTGCATTTTATCCAATGTCGGGTCTTAGATTTTGCCCACATTCTGATTGTTTATGACAAGAGTGCAAATCTGGTACTACTTCATTATGCTTGGAAGAAGCAGAAGCAAGTCATACTTATTTAATACAAGAACATCTAAACTCATTCAAACTATATACAATGCTTTCTATGGTTTGCATTCTTATGCTTGAATCCCCAAAACATTAATTTTATCAAGTCAGCATAGCTCCTTTCCATCTGGTCTTCTGTGCCTACTGGGTATCTCTGAATCTTGACAAGATCAAAGCTGCCATATGGAAGAACATCTACATGGGTTCAGGTCAATATAAGGTCCATTAATGTCCTATCTAGGCTAAATTTGATGCACAGCATTCCTCAATCTCAAAGTTATGGATAAGGAAGTACTCTTTGATCACATGACCTTAAATATCAACTAATCCCAAAAGAAGAATATGAGCAAACATTTGTGATAATGATAACAACAATATTCCCAAAAGAAGAATATGAGCAAACATTTGTGACAATGATAACAACAATATCCAGGAAATAAAAATGGTAAAAAAAAAAAAAAACAAGATGATTGATGCTAAACTAGCTTAAGTGTAATAGCAGTAAAAAGTTTTAATCACCCAGCCAGATATTTAAGACAGAGCCAAAAATATTAATTCATGACTTGATTTAATGATTCAATATAATCAATATTTTGCACATTAATGCAAAATATAAACATTTCAGACTACTTCTAGACACGGAGCTTATCATTTAAGAGCTATGAACTAATTTGTTAAGATCTGAAAATTTCATACAGATTTCACTAGAAGTAAAATTTCACAGAAAGCAAAATATCTACTCTGTGTTAGAAAACATCTTTTTTCAAGTTTAAGGAAGTTTCTACTAAAACACACACATACACATATGCACACTGGTATAATTAAGAAGCCCCTGGTGGTGCAATTGTTAAGCACTTGGCTGCTAATCAAAAGGTGGGCAGTTCAAATCCACCAGCTGCTCCTTGGGAGAACGAAAAACCTGGCGATCTGCTTCTGTAAAGATTACAACCAGGAAATCCTGTGAGGCAGTTCTACTCTGTCATATAGTGTTGCTGAGTGGAAATTGGCTTCAGGGCACACAACAACACCATAAATTAAATTGTGCCCCCAGGAATATAACACTGCTTGGAAATAGTTTTTTTTGTTATGTTAATGGGTCATAGCAGAGTAGGGTGGGTCCTAAACTATTCTGAATGGAGTCTTATAAAAAGGTCAGAATAGAACCAGAGGCTTACACGCAGGGGGGAAGACACCATGTGAGTACAGACACACGTGCAGATACATTTATAAGGCTGGGCATACTGAGGATTGCCCAAAACTACTAGAAGCTGAAATAGACGAAGAAGGATGTTCTCCTACAGCCACCACCTGAATTCATATTTTTAGCCTCCCGAACTGTGAGAAAATAAATTTCTGTTCTTTAAAGACATCCATTTGTATTTTTTGTTACAACAGCACTAGCTAAGACACACATGTATACACTCTGTGTGTATTTACGTCCCCGTTGCTGTTAAGTTGATTCCAGCTCATAGGAACCCTAAAGGACAGAGTAGAACTGTCCCATAGGGTTTCCAAAGAGCTCCTGGTGGATCTGAACTGCCAACCTTTTGGTTAGCAGCCAAACTCTTAACCACTATGCCTCCAGGTTTCCGTGTACTTATATACATACCCTTAGCCCCTTGCCATTGAGTTGAATTCCAATTCATAGCGACCCCTTAGGACAGAGTAGAACTGCCCCAGGGGGCTTCCAAGACTGTCATCTTTACAGAAGCAGACTGCCACATCTTTCTCTTAAGGAATAGCTGGTGAGTTCAAACTGCTGACCTTTCTGTTAGCAGTCAAGCGCTTAACCACGGTGCCACCAGGGTTCCTTCACATACAAACTTACACGTAAACGTATACACACACACATATATGCAGATACGTATCTATATCTATAACTTCTGTACCTATGTCTTTAATCAGAACATCAAAATGAGCAACATTTGGTATCTTATTACAAGATGTCACTTACAGCAGAAGTCAGCAAACTCTTTATGTGAAGAGCCAGATAGTGATTATTTTAGAGTTGTTGGCCATACGGTTTCTGTCACAAGTACTCAACTCTGTCATTACAGTGCTAACGCAGCCATTGACAATAAGTAAATGAATAGGCATGGCTGGATTCCAACAAAACTTTATTCACAAAAGGGTAGTGAGCCATATTTTGCCCATGAATCAGAGTGTCAATTCCTATAGCATAAGAAAATCAAAAGTACTAAAGCCACCTAAAGATCGATTCATTCTCTAGGGTCAGCTTTAAACCATTAATACTGCCAACTTGTGTGCCTTTATACCCATGCCAACAGGGTACTGGTGACACTTAGAAGCCGCTTCTAGAAACCAACCTAGATTTTCTTCTATCTGTTCCTTCTAATCCATTTTGTACTTTCTTCCAACTTCCTTTTTGGTCCCCACACCTAGCTTTTGGGTATTTGTTTGGTCTTTCCAATAATTCTCAATAAAAACTTTGACTGGGCCTCTTGTCTCTGTTTTTTCCTGCTATGGATTGCTCAAACATGATTTTTTTTCTATGTAGGCCAATTTTGGAGGGATCTACCCAAGTCAAGGTGGGGGGTAAGTATATGAACTCTTAAGACCATCATTTGAATTTCACAGATCATTAAGTAGCATAATAACATTATCTACATCATTTCTTTCTTCTGTACCTCTATAAACTGACATTCTGAAAAAGCAAAACTGAAATGACTTACGAACCAGACATCTGTGACCATAAATTAGAAGTCTTAGCTACAACTAGATTAAGGAAAAAATATACGTCATAAACATGGTCTATAATTTTGAAATAAATTCTGCTAAGAGATTATATACTGTACTCCACTAGTTTTGTTAAAGTGTTTCTTTAAGGCTTTCAGATAAATACACCAACTTAACCCATATAGGATGAACAGCATAGCATCCACAATGAGTTGGGAGATTTTAATTAAAAGAACATATATAAAGTACTCATATCAGTGCCTAGCATATAGTAGACACTCAAATGTTAATTTTCATACCTGTACATTTCAAACACAGGAAAATAATACCAACTCAACCAATTCAATTTATGGAATAAAATGTATATTTTCCAGATGGTGTTTCAGCAAGAAATATGTGTTTTATTATTCCTCAAACCTCGTTCTTTTGCTCCAGCCGAATAACTGAAGTTATAAAGAAACCAAAACTCTGCCAATAGCCACAAGTAATCCCAAAAGGCATTCTATGTAAATATACATGTTAACGCTGTAGAACAGATTTGAGACCATGGATAACGGTGAAGGACGAGGACGTAATAAAGCAGGATTTCAGAAGAGTATACAGGGCCACACTTTTACATAACCTGGAAAAACGGGGCTGAGTAATTATCTGCAGAATTTTAGTAAGCACTAAAGACATAGTAAAGAAATATGATTAGGAAGAGGAAGGCAAGAAGTTCTTTACCAAAGGTTTATAAAAATAAACTCCAGTATAAAGAAGAACCTTACAAATGTTTGCTCACAAATTTTTTCAAAAAAGCAAAATATAATATTTAATAATCTCTTTCACATGGCAAAATTTCATTAGTTTTTGCCTCAGGCAAAAGGGACATTTTTGCCAATAAACTGGCTTTGAGTTTTTCAAAAAGGAAACCTGAGCTGAAAAGGTATATTTCTTTTAGTGAGAAGTAGATCCTGAGACTGAATCTTAGCCACAGTTTTAATAATGTTTTTAAATTTCAAGAAGTGAAAATAAATAGGAAAAAGAATTCCAGAAAAAATGGGAACAAAATTGTGGAAAAATTAGAATTGGAAATTAGCAATTTTTTTTTCTTGAGAAATAAACTGATTTTTACTTGTATTTCCATTTCGTATTATTTTGAGAGAACAATAAATAATGAATGGACAACTAAGTGATTTTATCCAAATTACTAAAGATTGCCTTCTATTTTTCTACCCAAAGAACACAAACAAGATTAAAATTTTTTTTTAATTCTATTTGTTGTTGTTGAGAATATACACAGCAAAACACACCAATTCAACAACGTCTACATGTACCATTTAGTGACATTGCTTACATTCTTCAAGTTGTGCAACCATTCTTACCTTCCTTTTCTGAATTGTTCCTTCCCCATTAACATAAGTTCACTGCCCCCTAAGGTTCCAATCTAATCTTTCCAGTTGTTATTGTCATTTTGATCCCTTATAAATAGTTGTTAGAAGAGCATAATGCTTAAGGCAGACGTTTTTTTACTAGTTAAGCTAGACTATTGTTTGGTTTTAAGAAGACTTCAGGGGACATTTTTGGTTTAAGGTTTAAAGACTGTCTCAGGGAAATAGTTTCAGGGGTTCATCCAAACTTCATGGCTCTAGGAAGTCTGGAGTCTATGAGAATTTGAAATTCTGTTCTGCATTTGTCCCCCTTTTGATCAGGATTTGTCTATAGAATCTTTGATCAAAATGCTAGGTATCATTCAGTTCTTACTGGTCTCATGGAAAGGGAGGCAGTTGTTCACGGAGGTAATTAGACACATATTCCATTTCCCTCCTTCTATTCCTGACTGTCCTTTCTGTGTTGCTCCACGCCAGGTTATTTTATTTTTTTCTTTCTTTTAATCCAAAGTACTAGTGATTGTTTTATCGAAGGCCCCAAACTGAAACTTGCGTATTCTGGGAGTATCTGGAATTTCTTTTGTCATCGCACAATTCAGTATCTACCTGTTATTGGCTAAAATAAACAATGAGTTGTAGCTTTTCACTTTGATTTTCCAACCTTGTATTATATAACGGTATGAAAGACTATCCAGGGAGACCTTCTGTTAATTTGGATTCTACTAATTTATAATGACTGACAGGGAGTATGTTAAAACTTTTGTCCCTGGGAAGAAAGTATCAGCTATTATAAAAATTACCATTGTGAACAAGACAAAAATTTTCCTTGAAGAATGAGGGAAAAAAGAGAAATAGAAAAAGAATGAAGGCTCATAGAATGATTTAAACCATTGGTGAACCATATTTTGATACTAAACCTTAGGTAAAATACAGAATGATTATTAAATTTTCTCTTCAGATTTTGTATGACAACTCTTGATTTCCTTTAACTTTCCTTTAGATTGATGTTTTCCAAATCACCGTCATCTTGTACCAAATTTACAATTCTTGCTGCATCTTTGTGCAATTACTACTATTATTTACTGATTTTTTGAATCGTCCTGTTTTTTCTTGATTAAATGTATTTTAAAAGAAAACTTAATTTCACCAGGAAATCAAGTGTTTGGTTTTCCAGTTATATTTTGAATATATATATATAAAAAAAACAAAACCAAACCCAGTGCCATCGAGTCGATTCCGACTCATAGCGACCCTATAGCGACCCTATAGGACGGAGTAGAACTGCCCTGTAGAGTTTCCAAGGAGGGCCTGGCAGATCTGAACTGTCAATCCTTTGGTTAGCAGCCGTAGCACTTAAACCACTACGCCACCAGGGTTTCCTTTTGAATATATACTAAAATCAAAACAGTCTTATTAAAGCAAAAAAAAAAAAGAAGTTTATCACTATTATCGCATACAGTCATTATGTACTCTCTCTACCCCACTTAAAGAAACACTACCCTATGTTAGAAATGCATGCTTCACATTCATAAGACATATCAACATCCATAATGTGTATCTTCGAATGTAAACATTTTACTAAAATGATATCAATAAACATATTTGTTGAGGTTTCCTTTTAATTACATCAACCTCTAACTGGTCTATGACTCATGGATGTTCTAACAGTAAAGGGTAATAAACTCCCTTTGTCAGATACTATCATGCCCGATAGTGTCATAACAGGCTCTCGGCTTAAATATAGTTTACTCACATGATAAAAAAAACTAGTTGTCCTTGAATTGATTCCCACTCTTGGTGACCTCATGGGTGCAGAGTACAACTGCGCTCCATAGGGTTTTCAATGGCTGCGATCTTTCAGAAGTAGATGGCTAAGCCCTTTTTCCCAGGTGAATTAGAACTGCCAAGCTTTCAGTTAATAGCTGAGCACTTTTGCACCACACAAGGACATTCACGTGATAACCTGATGAATTTGATACCTTGGTCACCCCCCTCTCCACTTAAATGAGGAAACTCAGGTTCAGAAAATTTCGACAATTTGTTTAGGATTATACAACCGGAATTTGCCCAGTAACTGTCCTATTACAAAGCCTCCCTCTAAAAATTAAAATAAGCAACGAGGTGTTGTGGAATATGAGTGGGCTTGCCAGCCAGCAGAGAGAAAAGCAGAGAAAGGGAATGAGAGTGGGGTGGTTGCTTACTCCAAGTTAAGGCATTTCTGTGTCTATTTCCATTGTAAATTTCTCTAACAAATGCAAGATTCATATATTTTCTTTCAGATGCTTCTAGCTTTAAAGGCGAATGAGCCTGTGAGTCTAAGACCCATATTTTCAACTGATTCCTAAAAGATGAATTAAGATGTACTTGCTCTTTAGCCCAAGTCCTCTATTTCAGTCTATAACTTGTATATATGGAGACTCTAGTCTCACAAAGCAATGTAAGTCACATTTTGTCACATGCTCATAATTTTGGAATTAGGGAATTTGGGGCTTTAAAAGCCACGCAGCTGACAGATAGCTGTAGTAATTCCAACAATTCTATATTTATGTGTCTCAGCAGAACATCGGGCATTTACATTTTCTACCACGCACTCTCTATGTGGTTGATGGAGTAAAAAGTCAAATTTGAAAGGATGAGTGTAACAGTTTCAGGACATCTTTTGGATTCCAGAAATTGTGAAGAGTAACTTCAGGTCATGTAAAAGCTATTTCCTAACATGTACTCTTAATATGAAAAAATAAATGCTTCAGAGTTACCTTCTATCGACTTAAAGTGGTCAAACAAATAGTTTAGTTAAGGATCACAAAGATGGGTGCTATTGAGAAGGAAATTAGAACAGAATGTGCTATGTTTACTTGAATTTTTAAAAAGAATACATTGTTTTAGAAATTTGTCTGCTGGTTTGTTAAAGAAACTAGGTTTTATAAATTATGTTAACAGCCAGGAATAAATGTTAAGATATGATCTACAAAATTATTTTGAACCCCTTTGGACAAAAAGCTTCTAACTTACTTTAGTTAAAAAAAACATACAGGAAACCTTATTCATTCTCAGCCGAGATCAGTAAAATAGATTTTAGGATAAAGCCAATATTTTGAGTGGCAAATATATTGAAACTGCCCAGAGAAACAGATAATTTTATATTTTGCTTTCAATATCTGTTCTATTACTCATGTAATTTTATTTCCAAGATGCTCAGGTATAATCACTGTGGTAGATTTATTTCCAGAGATTTTGCTTCTGGATATAGGCCACTCTAACCATTGTTATTTAACGTTATTTTGGAAATTATATATGATTCAGTAGAGACAAAGATCATGTAGAATGATCAGAAATAAGGTGATAATATTACAAATATTTGCTAAAATGATGTTAGAAAAGCTGAGATAAATCACAAATAACAAGCCCATTCAACATTATACAAAATAAAAAAAGTACAAATAAAAGACTATGATATTATATTTTTGTGATTTGGGCTCTCTTTTCCCTGATACTGAAGAGTATAAATTGGTACGATCTTTCTCAAAGAAATTCGATCATATATATTAAAATATTTACAACTTTTGATCCACCAATTTTACTTTTAAGATTTTTTTCTAAGGAAATCAGAGGAAGTCAAACACACACACACACACTGCTAATTGAGAAGTGGAGACAACTTCAGTTTTCAACAATTCAGGAATGGTTAGTAGATGATGGCACATCCCCTTGAGTAAATCTTTACCAAATGCTGAAAGTGCTTTTTCTCGGGAATATTAGAGGGCATATGAAGACTCTTCTGATATAATAAATAGTAAACTAAAAATGAAGTATAAAACTGAATATATAGCAAGATTCCAAACTTGTTTTAAAAATTATATATAACAATTATAAAAAATAAACTGGGAAAAAATATACCAATGTACACATTACCTATTGCCCTCATAGCAACCCTATAAGACACAGTAGAACTGCCCCAGAGGGTTTCCGAGGAGCGACTGGCAGATTTGAACTGCTCTTTACCACTATGTAACCAGGGCTCCGTATCAATGTACCAACCTTTTAATGGTAATTAGCCTTTTAGTGATGGGATTTGGGATGATTGCTGTTACCCTCTCTACCACATTATCTACTAAAGAATGAATTTAACAATCTGGAACACGTTTCTTGTTGTTTTATGTTTATTTTATTTATTTACTTATCCTGCTTTACGTGAAAGTTTATAGTTCAAGTTAGTTTCTCATACAAAGATTTATACACACATTGTTATGAGAGCCTAGTTGCTCTCCCTATAATGTGACAGCACACTCCTCTTTTCCACCCCAGATTTCCCATGTCCATTCAACCAGCTCCTGTCACCCTCTGCCTTCTCAGCTCAACTCCGGACAGGAGCTGCCCACATAGTCTCATGTGTCTACTTAAGCTAAGAAACACTCTCTTCACGAGTATCATTTTGTGTCTTATAGTCCAGTCTAATCTTTGTCTTGAAGAGTTGACTTCGGGAATGGTTTCAATTCTGGGCTAACAGAGAGTTCAGGGGCCATGTCTTCCGGGGTCCCTCCAGTCTCAGTCAGACCATTAAGTCTGGTCTTTTTACATGAATTCGAGTTCTACACCCCACTTTTCTCCTGCTTCATCAGGGACTCTCTTTGTGTTCCCTGTCAGGGCGGTCATTGGTGGTAGCCAGGTACCATCTAGTTCTTCTGGTATCAGGCTGATGAAGTCTCTGGTTTATGTGGCCCTTCCAGTCTCTTGGGCTGGTATTTTCCTTGTGTCTTTGGTGTTCTTCTTTCTCCTTTGCTCCGGGTGGGTTGAGACAAATTGATGCATCTTAGATGGCTGCTCGCTAGCTTTTAAGACCCCAGATGCCACCCACCAAAGTGGGATGTGGAACATTTTCTTAATAAAATTTGTTACATCAATTGACCGAGAAGTACCCTGAAACCATGGCCCCTGCTGCTCTGTCCCTCAAAATGTTTGGTTGTATTCAGGAAACTTCTTAGCTTTTGGTTTTGTCCAGTTGTGCTGAGTTCCCCTGTATTGCATGTTGTCCTTGCCTTCACCTGAGATAATTCTTGTCTACTATCTAGCAAGTGATTGCCCCTCTCTCTCCCTCCCCACGCTTGTAACCATCAAAGAATGTTTTCTCCTCTGTTTAAAACTTTTCTTGAGTTCTTATAATAGTGGTCTCTTACAATATTTGTCCATTTGTGACTGACTAATTTCACTCAGCATAACGCCTTCCAGATTCATCAGTGTTACAAGGTGTTTCACGGATTCATCATTGTTCTTTATCATTGCGTAATATTCCGTTGTGTGAATATACCATAATTTGTTTATCCATTCATCTGTTGATGGGCACCTAGGTGGTTTCCATCTTTTTGCTATTACGAAAAGTGCTGCAGTGAACCTGGGTGTGCATGTATCTATTCGTGTGACAGCTCTCATTTCTCTAGGATATATTCCAAGGAGTGGGATTGCTGGATCGTATGGTACTGCTATTTCTAGCTTTTTAAGGAAGTGTTAGATCAATTTCTAAAGTGGTGTTACCATTTTACATTCCTACCAACAGTGTATACGTGTTCCAGTCTCTCCACAACCTCTCCAGCATTAACTATTTTGTTTTTTGGATTAATGCTGGCCTTGTTGGGGTGAGATGGTATCTCATTGTAATTTTGATTTGCATTTCCCCTTGGCCGAGCGGGGAAGGAATCAGACTGGCACAAGGAGGGGCAGTGGTTCAAGGCCTGGACCCCTTCCCGGCCCACAAACAATGCGACTTGGAAGTGCACCGGGCCTGAGTCGGGAGTCTAGGAGAAATGTCCACAATCTCACTTTATGGAAACCCTGGTGGCATAGTGGTTAAGTTCCATGGCTGCTAACCAAAGGGTCGGCAGTTTCAATTTGCCAGATGCTCCTTAGAAACTCTATGGGGCAGTTCTACTCTGTCCTATAGGGTTGCTATGAGTCGGAATCGACTCAACAGCACTGGGTTTGTTTTTTTTTTTAATGGCTAATGATTGTGAGCATTTCCTCATGTATCTGTTAGCTGCCTGAATGTCTTCTTTGATGAAGTGCCTGTTCATATCCTTTGCCCATTTTATAATTGGTTTTTTTGTTGTTGTTGTTGAGGTTTTGCAGCGTCATGTAAATTGTAGAGATTAGACAGATTTGTCATAGCCAGAAATTTTTTGCGAGTCTGTAGATTGTCTTCTCACTCTTTTGATGAAGTATTTTGATGAGCATAAGGGTTTGATTTTTAGGAGCTCCCAGTTGACTAGTTTCTCTTCTGGTGTCTGTGCATTGTTATAATGTTTTGTATTCTGTTTATGCCACGTTATTAGGGCTCCTAGTATTGTCCCTATCTTTTTTTCCATAGTCTTTATCGTTTTAGGTTTTACATTTAGGTCTTTGATCCATTTTGAGTTAGTTTTTCTGCATGGTGTGAGGTATAGGTCTTGTTTCTCTCTTTTTTTTTTTGCAGATGAATATCCAAATACCGTTTGTTAAAAAGACTGCCTTTTCCTCATTTACTGGACTTTGGGCCTTTGTCAAATATCAGCTGCTCATAGTTGGATCAATTTACGTCAGGATTCTCAATTCTGCTCCACCGGTCTAGTATCTATCTTTGTACCAGTACCAGGATGTTTTGATTTGTTTCTCCACCTCATAAAAGAATGCCATTGAAATTTGGATCGAGATTCCATTGTGTCTCTAGATGGCTTTGGGCAGAAAAGACATTTTCACAATGTTGAGTCTTCTTATCCATGAGTAAGGTTTATTTTTCCACTTATGTAGGTCTCTTTTGGTTTCTTGCAGTAGCGTCTCGTAGTTTTCTTTGTACAGGTGTTTTACGTTCTCTGGTAAGATTTATTCCCAAGTATTTTATCTCCTTGGGGGCTACTGTAAATGTATTGATTTGGCGATTTCTTCTTCAAAGTTCTCTTTGTTGGTGTAGAGGAATTCAACTGATTTTTGTATGTTTATCTTGTATCCTGGTACTTTGCTGAAATCTTCTATTAGTTCCAGGAGTTTTCTTGGGGATTCTTTGGGGTTTTCTGTGTCTAAGATCGTATCATCTGCAAATAGAGATACACTTACTTCTTCCTTACCAATTTGGATACTCTTTTTTTTTTTTTTTTACTTCTTTTTCTAGCCTAATTGCTCTGGCTAGGACCTCAAACACAGTGTTGAATAAGAGTGGTGATAAAGGGCATCCTTGTCTCATTCCCATTCTCAAGGGGAATGCTTTCAGACTCTCTCCATTTAGGGTGATGTTGGCTGTTGGCTTTGTATAAACATCCTTCATTATGTTGAGGAATTTCCCCTCTACTCCTATTTTACTGAGAGTTTTTATCATGAATGCATGTTGAACTTTGTCAAATGCCTCCTCTGTGTCAGTTGATAAGATCATGTGTTTCTTGTCTATTGTTTTATTTACGTGATGGATTACTTTGATTGTTTTTCTAATGTTGAAGCATCCCTGCATACCTGGTATGAACCCCACTTGCTCATGGTGAAATATTTTTTTGATATGTTGTTGAATTCTATTGGCTAGAATTTTGTTGAGGATTTTTACATCTATGTTCATGAGGGATATTTGTCTGTAATTTTCTTTTTTTGTGGTGTCTTTACCTGGTTTTGGTATCGGGATATGCTGGCTTCATAGAATGAGTTTGGGAGTATTCCGTCCTTTTCTATGCTCTGAAATATCTTTCATAGTAGTGGTGTTAACTGTTTTCTGAAAGTTTGGTAGAACTCTCTAGTGAAGCCGTCAGGGCCAGAGCTTTTTTTGTTGGAAGCTTTTTAGTTACCTTTTCAATCTCTTCTTTTGTTATAGGTTTATTTAGTTGCTGTACTTCTGTTTGCTTTAGTTTATGTAGGTAGTGTGTTTCTAGAAATTTGTTCATTTCCTCTAGGCTTTCAAATTTGTTAGAGTATAATTTTCCCTAGTATTCTGTTTTGATTCTTTTAATTTTGGTTAGATCTGTCGTGATATCTCCCATCTCATTTCTTATTTGGGATACTTGCTTCCTCTCCTGTTTTTCTTTTGTCAGTGTGGCTAATGGCTTACCGATTTTGTTGATCTTTTCAAAGAACCAGCTTTTGGTCTTGTTAACTCTTTGTTTTTCTATTGTCTATTTCATTTAATTCTACTCTAATTTTTATTATTTGCCTTCTTTTGGTTCCCAAGAGCTTCTTTTACTGCTCTCTTTCTATTTGTTCAAGTTGTATGGTTAATGTTTTGATTTTGGCCATTTCTTCTTTTTGGATGTGTGCTTTTTATTATTATAAATGGACCTCTGAGCACTGTTTTTGCTGTGTCCCTAAGGTTCCGGTAGTATGTGTTTTCCTTCTCATTTAAGTCTGTGAATTTCTTTATTCCATCCTTCATTTTTCCTATATCCCAGTAGTTTTTGAGCAAGGTGTTTGGTTTCCATGTGTTTGATTTTTTTTTTTCCTTGCTTTTTCTTATATTGATTTCTACTTTTATGGCCTTATGGTCAGAGAAGATGCTTTGTAATATTTCAATGCTTTGGATTCTGTTAAGGCTTGCTTTGCAACCTAATATGTGGCCTATTCTGGAGAATGTTCCATGTGGGTTGGAAAAGAAAGTATACTTGGCTGCTGTTGGGTGGAGTGTTCTGTATATGTCTATGAGATCAAGTTGCTTGATTGTATCACTTAGACCTTCCATGTCTTTATTGAGCTTCTTTCTGGATGTTCTGTCCTTCACCGAAAGTGTTATGGTGAAGTCTCCTACTATTATTGTCCTGCTGTCTATCTCTCTTTTCAATGCTGTTAGAGTTTGTTTTGCCTGATCACCTTCCTGATCTCTTGCAGAGTTCTGTATATTAATCTTTTTGTATTTACACACCCAAAGACAGTACTGCAAAATACATAAAACAAACTTTTGTATTTTACCTCTGGTAAGTCCAGGAAAGTATCTTCCTCTGGAAGATTTCTTGATTCTTCGTTATGGGAGCTTGCTGAAGCCATCACGGTCTGCCTGTTTATGTGATTTGATATTGACTGTTGTCTCTGAGCCATCAATAAGTTATTATATTTATTTATTTTATGTCTGCTTACTGTGCCCTAGCTTCTGTTTTGTTTTGTTTTGCTATGCCCAGATAGGCTGTTCATGTGAGCTAGTTTGATTACTGGCACTTTTGAAGCTGTAATGTTCAGTCACCAGGTGGTTAGATTTGTTACTAGGTATGTGAGCCTAAAAAAAAAAAAAAAAAAAATTTTTTTTTTTTTTTTTTTATGTGAGCCTAGGAGTCCACTTACTTTTCTTGTATGGATTCAGCTCAGGTGTCCAAATAGTCATTCACCAAACGTGTGGTACAGGCTCTCACCTACATTCCTAGATGGGTGGGGGTGATTGGAGTAGGCACAGGTATCTGGCTGCAGTAGGGGGTCACATGCTGAGCAAATCAAGGGGCTGATGGCTGCCCCCAAGTGTCTGGGAGGAGAGTGTGTCCCTGTTCCCTAGAGTGCACAGGTGGGTGGGTTTTGCAGCTGGACTATGGGCACCCAATACTGTTGTCTCTAAGGACTGGGAGATACCACTTATTCTTGGACCCCTGTTGCAGGTTGCTAAGTGGCGTGGATGGAGCCACCAGTCATCAGGCCCCTGATGTGGGTAGGTGAGGACCCTGCTTAATGGGCTGCAAACCAAACGAAACCCATTGCCATCGAGTCAATTCCAACTCATTGCGACCCTATAGGACAGAGTAAAACTGCCCCACAGAGTTTCCAAGGAACACCTGGTGGATTTGAATCACAAAACTTTTGGTTAGCAACCGTAGCACTTAACCACTATGCTACCAGGGTTTCCATGTAAAGCAGTGTCAAATGTCACAAACCTGCCACTTCACCACATAGGTGATACAGTGAAGTTAGGCTTCAGGTGTATACCCTGTTGTACTGTGCTAATGAGGGCCTACACTGTTGAAATGGGCCCACACAGGTCTATGAAGGGATGAAAGGCATTCAAAGTCTGTGGACCTCTTATGCCTGTGGCTACGCAAAGGAGCCGTACCTGCTCTGAGTTCCTGGCTTAGGGGAGTGGCAGATTATTTTTTCGCGTTTGTTAATTTGTCCCTCTCTCAGGCTGGGAGAATGGCTCAAGGTACATGATGGGGCCTTACTTTTGGCCCAGGGGAAGTGGAATCAGCAATTGCTGAAGCCAGCCAGGGACCCGGTGCAGAGCGGAGAGGGAGCAGGGAGAGCAGTTCTTCCTAAATGGGGTGTTTTTTGATCTGCGCAGTAGGCTAGATGCATGTACTTATCTTTTGCCAACTGAGGGCCACTTATCTCTGGTTCTGGACAGTTGAGCAGACTCTCCACCACTCAGTCTTTCCCTGTGTGGAAAATGCTTCCTGAACACCACTGCTTACCTCACCACGCTCGGCAGCCAATCCAGCCTGGAAGTTGCTTGTTCCTACCAGGTGAATTTTGGCAAGTCCCTGCTGTTTCTAAACCATCTCCCCTCCCCCGTCACTCGGTCTGATTTCTTAACTTTGTCTTTGATGTTCAGGGCTCCTGGACTGTCACATATAATCGATTCACTTGCTTTTTGGGTCTTGGTTGTAAGAGGGACCACCAGAAGCACCTGACTACTCTGCCATCTTGGCCCCACCTCCTGTTTTATATTTTTATGTAATAGAACATAGTCCAAAATAAGTACCCGTTAATTATTTGCCAAGTTTATGAAATTTACTTTTTCCCCAAAGCCAAATTAAGATTTATAAACAAATAGTACCTTCTTCCTTTATTTAGATTATAATCTTATCTCCCCCTGAGTGATTTATACCTTCTTTCCCCAACCCACCTCCCCCCAACACTTAAGGTTAAGCACATGAGATGATCTCTTTGCTTTCTTGTTCCTTGTAAGAGAAAAAAAAAATCAGTTTTTGAACTTAGAGAAGATTAGGGTTTAGGGTTAAATTTTAGGATGATTCCTAGCTTCACTTTGCATACCTTGTATGCCCTGCCTACTCCCAAGTTAAGGAGCCCTGGTGATGCGATGGCTAATGCTCAACTGCTAACCAAAAGATAGGGTGTTGGTAATCTTTCTCCCACAGAGCAGCTGGTGTGTTCAAATTGCCAACCTTTCAGTCAGTGGCTGACCACTTAACCACTGTGCTAGCAGAACTCCTTTGGTAAAGATTGTTGTTGTTGTTGTTAGGTGCCGTCAAATTGGTTCCAACTCAGAGCGACCCTATGCACAACAGAACGAAAAACTGCCCGGTCCTGAACCATCCTCACAATCGTTGATATGCTTGAGCTCATTGTTGCAGCCACTGTGTTGATCCACCTCGTTGAGGGTCTTCCTCTTTTCCGCTGACCCTGTACTCTGCCAAGCATGATGCCCTTCTCCAGGGACTGATCCTTCCTGACAACATGTCCAAAGTAGGTAAGACGCAGTCTCGCCATCCTTGCTTCTAAGGAGCATTCTGGTTGTACTTCTTCTAAGACAGATTTGTTCATTCTTTTGGCAGTCCGTGGCATATTCAATATTCTTTGCACACACCACAATTCAAAGGCATCAGTGGTAAAAATTACAGCCTAAGAAACCATATGGGGCAGTTCTGCTCTTTCCTATGAGGTCGCTATGAATCGGAATCCACATGACAGCACTCAACAACTCCCAAGTTTATATTTTTGGCCTAAATCTCTTTCTAGAATTCTAGACTTATATATTCAGCTGCCCCCTGAATCTTAATTTGGATATTTTTAGGTATTTCATAGTGGTCCCTATGAGTTGGAATCAACTCGATGGCAACAGGTTTGGTTTTGGTTTGGTATAGCCAAAGATTAAAGTGTTCTGTCTTTGTTTTAATCACCACCATACTCATAGAACAATGCCTGGTACATAGTAGGTACTCATTAAATATTTGCCAAATGAATAAATACATAAATGATTGCCCCAAGGGCTCATGGGCTCCTGTAATTGTCACAGAACAATTCAACACGGCTGAGGATTATTAAAGGATTTGATTACTTTCTAGAATGCGCTACAATGACTGTTATCAGTTGCTGAATGATATCTGGAAATCATAGCAAAAGAATCCCTTATATTTGCCTAGTTCTATGTAACATATGAAGCCATCTCATAGTTATTATATACCTTAGTTTTTCAACAAACTATGAATCACTCATGGGAGATTCTTTTTCTGTCATAACTGGAGAAAATAATAATAGCCATCATTTATTGAACACTTACTGTGTGCCAGGCTCTGTGCCCAGTGCTTTGCATTCATAATCATAACCCTCCATGCTAGATACAATCATCGGCAGTCACATTTGAACGGAAAGGAAATGGGATTGAATTAGTTTAGTGTCTTTATGAGCTAGGTGCCTTTTAAGCTGGGGTTATAGTTATTAATGAAGTTTAAAGATGAGAAAACAGGCTTGGTGAAGTGAAGCAATATCCCAGTATCTCAAAGGAGGAGGTAGATGAGTCAAGGTTCAGACTCAGGTCATCTGGCTCCCACTTATGTCTTTAACCACCATGCTATGCAACCTTTTAGTGAAGAGCCTATTTCAATGCTTGTGGGAGCAGCAGCCAAGAAATGAAACGACATATTACATTGAGCAGAGGAGTCCTGGTGGTGAAGTGGTTAAAGTGCTCGGTTGCTCACTGAAAGGTTGGTAGTTCCAACTCACCAGCTGCTCTGTGGGAGAAAGAGATGGCAGTCTACTTTCATAAAGCCTTACAGCCTTGGAAACCCTATGGGGCAATTTTACTCTGTCCTATGTGTTACCTAGTGCTGTCGAGTCCTATATTAGTCAGAATCAACTCAATAGCAATGGGTATTACATTGGGCAACTATGCTGTAAAAGACCTTTTTATAAGTTCTAAAAAGTAAAGATGTCACTTTGATGGCTAAGGTGGCTCAGTTGCCTCAGATTCATGTGACAGCTGAATAAATGAAAAGGAGGACATATGAAGAATTAATGCATTTGAATTATGGTGTTGACAAAGAATGTTGAATATCTCATGAGCTCCTAGGGAAACGAACAGATCAGGCTTACGAAATGCAACCAGGATGCTCCTTAGACGTGAAAATGAGGAGGCATGTCTTGCTTAATTTGGACATGTCATCAGGAAAGACCAATCACTAGTAAAGGACAGCATATATCATGTTTCGTAAAGTAGAGGGTCAGCAAAAATGAGAAAAAAACCTCAGTGAGATAGATTGATACAATATCCTCTACAATGGACTCAAACATACCAGTGATCATTAACATGGAGCAGAACTGGCTCCATCTTTTGTTCTTTGATACATAAGGTCACCGTGAGTCAGAACCAACTCCAAGGCAACTAACAATGCCATACAGCTTCCTAATGAAGACCCTCGCCCCTCCTTCAGTGATCATAGATAGAACCCAGACTGTTGACCCCTGGCCCAGTTCACTTCATCCTTCACCATAAGCTTATTTAAACTTACCTAGTGGGATGATGCCATTAAAGATATTATCTGGCTGTCCCTCCAGGTCCAAACTCCTTGAACCATTTATTCTTCTCAATCCATTTAGCTGCTCCAGGGAACGTTAGACAAAGCCTAGAACAAAGCCATCAAGTACATCTCTGAATGGATTTTGTAAAATTATAGCAGAGGTAATAACCTGAAAGCCAGCGTGTTAATATGCAAAACCCAGATGCTTTAGAGAGAAAATAAAGGAGTTGTGCCAGAATTCCTAAAGCTAGGCTTTGAATATTAGTATCAAAACCTTAGAGGTCCCAGAGTAGGCTACAAACTGTAGACTGTAGGCTGATGACATCGAATCACTTTCTTACCACATAGAGAAGAGACAGAAGTTCTTTAAGGGCTGGTTAGAGAGATGGGAGTCCATAGGAACAGAAGCAGAGAGAAAGAGGGGAGAGGAGAGGAGAGGAGTGATTTGATGCAGGCAAAGGGTTTCTACCCCTTCCGGACCTTGGCTTGTGTCCTGAGGGGAGGGGAAAGGAGTGGAATCAAGGGGAAGGACAAATGCCTTTGACAGGATTTGGGAGACTCAAGAGCAACAGGGACCAACACTGTCTTGTTTCCTAGGATGAGACTGGGAAAAGGTGTGTCTCTGAGGTGTTTGGTCCGCAGTAAGGAAGCTAAACAGTCGAGGGGAGCAGATTCCTAAACAAAAACAAAGAATCAGTGCTAGGTTAGGGTGAAATGAGTGAGGTCCTTGACTCAGACACAAAATTTAAGGGAGCACCCAACCACTTAGTAATCAAGATCAGTAGTATTTTAATGCTATATTTAAAAAAGGATAACAACAACAACAAAAAAAAACATGAGAAACAAAATATCAAAATGTTAAACAAGAGAGGTTGTTGTTGATCACTTGTTTCGTGGCCCTGAATTATTGTGTAGGGGTCCTGGTGGCGCAGTGGTTAAAGCACTTGGCTGCTAACGAAAGGTCGGTGTTTTGAACCCACCAGCTGCTCTGCGGGAGAAAGATGTGGCAGTCTGTTTGTATAAAGATTACAACCTTGGAAGCCCTAAGGGGCAGCTCTACTCTGTCCTCTAGAGTAGCTATGAGTTTTGACTCTATAGCAATGGCTTATTATTATTATGATGCAACGTGAATGGTCATTCCTAATCAGCCAAAGTTCCTGGGCCCCCAGAGCCTCTATGTCCCCCACTGGGTGGGTTTATATGGGTTGACATTAGAGTTTAAAAAGATTAGGAAATGCAAATCTTTATATACAGTCATGTTGTTGGATTGTAGAAAAAAAAAGAAGATTGTAGAGCTGTTATTAATTTTTGTGTTTCGTACGAAGTATAAGAGGATATTTGATAAGCATATATAGGGGCACACATTTTTTCCTTTTGCTTCCAATATGGCTTGGCAAGGCATTACAAAGGTAAAGCACATGGTGCTACCTGCGTTTCTTTGCATCCACACTTCCAGTCAATAATCACTTAGCAGAGTCCTGGACAATACCAGAAAAATGCCAGTATTCATCCAAATAACATAACAAAACAACTCCCACCCATTACACATCCAAATTGACCCAATTCACTTTAAATCTAGCTAGGCATATCTCTAAAATAGTAACAAATAGTCTTCTTTTCCATAGGTAGCAAAATCTATGATCGTGTGAAAACGGTGTGGCATCAGATCTTGCCAAACTTCAGGAGGAGGAGAAAGAATCGAGGGCTACATCAGACCCAGGCTGATTCCTATGAGGCAGAGGTCAGATATATCTCCACTCTCCAACCTTTTTACCAATTCTGACACCAGCTATTCCTCCCATGACACGCTCTACTCCTCTGCTGGGTTTGGTAATGCATTGCAATGGCCACACAGAACTCACAGACTATACTCATGATTGTGGGATTTTAGGAAAGTAACAAGGTAACGATTCAGGAACAGAATCAACCTGTAACTAACGAACAAATCAGGATACAGTTCTTCAGTCAGGACAGTTTTTTCTCAGCCTGCTGTTACCAGGACCTGCAAGGGCCTGGCCTTTTCCCACCACACCCTTGGCCTTCAGCGCTTGGCCCAGCCTCTGCCCTGTTTAACAGGTGTTACAGTTCTTCAGCTCCACTGATAAGTCCCGGAGGCACCCCACTCAGGTGAAGGAGCTCAGCTCTCTTGCTCTGTAGGTTGGCAAGCCTCTTTAACCTCACCGACACGTGTCCGGAGGCACCCCACTCTGCCAGCAAGCCTCTTGCTCCAAGTCTCTCTGCTTTCTTGCTCCGTAGGTTGGGAGACCCATGCCACTGCTGTCTCTCATTGTCTTCAGCTTTACAGCTCTCTCTGTCTCCAGGGATCCTGGGTTCAAAGGACACACTTCACTCCTGGCTCTTCTTTTTTTCTTTTTTTTTAACTTAATTTTGTTATTATTTTTATTTGTTTATTTTTATTATCGTGTTTTAGGTGAAAGCTTACAGCTCAAGTTAATTTCTCATTCAAAAATTTATACACATATTGTTTTGTGACACTCGTTGCAGTCCTCACAATGTGACAGCACACTGCCCCGTTGCGCCCCGGGTTCCCTGTGTCCGTTCCTCCTGTACTGCCCCTTCCTACCTTCACATTCTGCTTCTGGACAGGAGCTGTCCATTTGTTCTCCTATATCTGATTGAACTAAGAAGCACTTCCGTCATGTGTATTATTTTTTGTTTTATAGTCCTGTCTGATCTTTGTCTGAAGAGTGGACTTCAGGAATGTTTTCAATTCTGGGTTATCAGAGTGTCTGGGAACCATAGTTTCAGGGGTTCCTCCAGTCTCTATCAGACCATTAAGTCTTGTCTTTTTACATGAATTTGAATTCTGTTCCACATTTTTCTCCTACTCTGTCTGGGACTCTCAGATGCATTCCCTGTTAGGGTGATCATTGGTGGTAGCCAGGCACCATCTGGTTCTTAGGTCTCAGGCTGGTGAAGTCTCTGGTTCCTTCAGTCCTTTAGTCCTTTGGGCTAGTATTTTCCTCGTGTCTTTGGTTTTCTTCATTCTCCTTTGCTCTGAGTGCGATGGGACCAATAGATGTATCTTAGATGGCCGCTCTCAAGCTTTTAAGACCCCAGATACTACTCACCAAAGTAAGATGTAGAACATTTTCTTTATAAACTTTGTTATGCCAGTTGACCTAGATGTTCCCCAAAACCATGGTCCCTGGCCCCAGTCCCAGCTACTGTGTCCTTCAAAGTGTTTGGATGTGTCTAGGAAACTTCTTTGCTTTGGCTTTAGTCCAGTTGTGCTGACTTTCCCTGTATTGTGTGTTGTCCTTTCCTTCAACAAAATTGACCCTTGTCTACTATCTAGTTAATGATTTCTCCTCCCCCTCCCTCCCCACCCTCATAACCATCAAAGAATGCTTTTTTCTGTGTTTAAACTTTTTCTTGAGTTCTTATAATAACGGTCTCATACAATATTCGTCCTTTTGTGACTGACTTATTTCACTCAGCATAGTGCCATCCAGATTCATCCATGTTGTGAAATGTTTTACAGATTCATCATTGTTCTTTACCATTGCATTGTATTCCATTGTGTGTATGTACTATAATTTGTTTATCCTTTCGTCTGTCAGTGGGCACCTAGGTTGTTTTCATCTTTTTGATATTGTGATGGGTATGCATATGTCTATTCATGTGACGGATCTTATTTCTCTTGAATGTATTCTTAGGACGGGGATTGCTGGGTCATATGGTATTTCTAGCTTTTTAAGAACGCACCATAACATTTTCCAAAGTGGTTATACCATTTTACATTCCCACCAGCAGTCTGTAAGAGTTCCAATCTCTCCAGAACCTCTCCAACATTTGTTGTTTTGTATTTTTTGGATTAGTCCCAGCCTCGTTGGGGTGAGATGATATCTCATTGTAGTTTTGATTTGCATCTATCTAAATGGCTAATGATTGCATCTCCTCATTTGTCTGTTAGCCCCAAAAATGTCTTCTTTGGTGAAGTGTCTGTTCGTATCCTTTGCCCATTTTTTAATTGGGTTGTCTTTTTGTTGTTGAAGTATTACAGTATTTTGTAGATTTTAGAGATTAGTCCCTTATCAGATATGTCATAGTCAAATTTTTTCCCCAGTCTGTAGGTAATCTTTTTACTCTTCTGGTGAAGTCTTTTGACGAGCATGTGTTTGATTTTTAGGAGCTCCCGGTTATCTAGTTTCTCTTCTGGTATTTGTGCATTGTTAGTTATGGTTTGTAAACTATTTATACCATGTATTAGGTCCCCTTGCATTGTCCTTATTTTTTCTTCCATGATCTTTATCATTTTAGATTTTATGTTTAGGCCTTCGATCCATTTTGAGTTAGTTTTTGAGTGTGGTGTGAGGTATGGGTCCTGTTTCATTTTTTTACAGATGGATATCCAGTTATGCCAGCCCCATTTGTTAAAGAGACTGTCTTTTCCCCATTTAATGGACCTTGGGCCTTTGTCAAATATCAGCTGCTCATCAGTGGATGGATTTACATCTGGGTTCTCAATTCTTTTCCATTGGCCTCTGTGTCTGTCGGAAGCCCTGGTGGTGTAATGGGTAAGAGCTATGACTGCTAACGCAAATGTCAGCAGTTCAAATCCACCAGACGCTCCTCAGAAACTATATGGGGCAGTTCTACTCTGTCCTATAGAGTCGCTATGAGTCAGAATCCACTTGACGGCAATGGGTTTGGTTTTGCCTTTTTTTTTTTTTTTTAATGTGTCTGTTGTTGTACCAGTACCAGTACCAGGCTGTTTTGACTACCACAACAGTATAACAGGTTCTAAAATCAGGTTGTGTGAGGCCTCCCACTTCGCTCTTCTTCAGTAATGCTTTACTTATCCAGAGCCTCTTCCCCTTCCATGTAAAGTCAGTGAATTGTTTCTCCAGCCCATTAAAAAATCTGGCTATTTTTCTTGATGGTAGTGAGGTCCCTCCTCCCACCTCTGGAATTGGCTTCCTTTAAGTGTAGCAGGATGGCAAAACTGACCAAACTCCTACAAGGGTTCCAGGGACCTTATTTGTATAGTCTCACCCCCTTTAAGGGTTCCATGTACCTTATTTGCATTATTAGCAGGCTGTCCAACCCCTTGGTGGACCTCAAGCTCCTTATTTGCATAGCTCCAGCCAATCATTTTGGAGGAGTCACAAGACCATGGCTAGAAGGGCCATATTAAAACAACTCACTACACCACAGATTAGAAATGAGTCTTTTCAACTCCCTGGCTGCTGCTCCCTTACCATCCGAACACCCAATCCATCTGACAGATTGGTTCAGACTCCAATAGCTTCCAAAAGGTTTCTGTTCATCACTACTGTTACTGCCCAAATCAAACCATCACTGCCCCTCATCTGGTCTCACTTGCAAAGGCCTCCTGTCTCTTGTGTACTTTCCTCTCCCTAATGCTTTTTCCACACAACTACCAAAGTCACCTTTAAAAAGAAAAAAAAATTGGATCTTGTCACTTCCCTGCTTAAAATTTATAAGTGACTATTCTGCATATGTGGAATAAATCCAAGTCTTCTGCAAACGCTGCATTGTCTGGGCCCAGCCCACCTCTCTGAACCCAGCCTCTGTCTCTGAGTTACGTGTTTGCTTTGCCAAGACTGGAATAGTTCCCGCCTTAGGCCTTTGCGTTTGCTGTTCCCTGTGCTCTTAGCATGGCTCACCCCTTCTTACCCTTCCAACCTCAGCTGAAATCTCATCTCTTTAGAGATGAGCACCCTGTTACTCTTTTACAGCTCATGCTTTTAGAAGCTCTTATGACAAGCCTACTGCAATAATTTTACTCTATTTATTGCTTTTACAGGTCCCTGCATTGCAGTAGCTTGCAATCAACTGCTAACTGCAAGGTCGGCACTTTGAATTCACCTAGCGGCACTGCAGAAGAAAGGCCTGGCGATTTGCTTCCATAAAGATTACAGCTGAGAAAGCCAGATGGAGCAGTTCTACTCTGTCACACACGGGATCGCCATGAGTTGGAATCAATGCAACAATGGGGGTTATTTATTGCTTTATTTATTTTCCATCTCCTCTTATGGAAAGCAAGTGCTACTCCTGCAGTGACCACTGTCTCCCAACCTTTTAGCATTGCTTATGTGGAACAGTTATTGTTAGCTGCCATCAAGTGAGCTCCCAACTCGTAGTGACCCCATGCACAATGGAACAAAATACTGTCCAATCCTGTGCCATTCCCAGGATTGGTTGTGGATTGGTCCATTATGATCCATAGGGTTTTCATTGGCTAACATTCACAAGTAGATTGCCCTGGCATAGAGTAAAAAAAAAAAAAGCATAGAGTAGGGACTCAAAAATCCTGTTGAATGAATGAATAAACAAATGATGGAGCTTTTATGAAAAATAGTAAAACAGCCACCATTTGTTGCTATTGAGTGCTAGGCATTGCATAACGCACTTTACCCGTACTATCTCATGTTAATATCTGAATTTTATGTGAGAAAACAGAGGCTCATGGAGTTTTAGGGACTTGCCCAAAGCCAAGAGCACTGCAAGTTGAGATTTGTGATGTGAATTAAAAACTGGTATACCGGTTTTTTAAAACCCAGAAAGCATGTGCCAATATGAAGTGAACATAAAAACTTACACAAAATATTTCATAGTTGAGGCCATGCAATGGCACACTACTGAAAAAGGTATCAAAATCATATTCATATATTCAAGCTCTCTAAGTCACAAGCATTTCAATTAGTCCCTACTCCATTGCTGTTTTAATTACATTTCTTAAGAAAAAGACAGGCATTGGCTTTTCTAAATATTATCTTTGTGATGTGAATTAAAATCTGCCTGGCTCCAAACCCTATTCTCTTCCACCATTCCATACCGTTATTGTTTCTGCCATTTGAGTCCTTAATGCGTTAAAAATTGCATCTGGCTGATACGGCAGGAGCCCTGGTGGCTCAGTAGTTAAGAACTTGGCTGCTAACCCAAGGACTGGCAGTTCGAATCCACCAGCCACTCCTTGGAAACCCAATGGGGTAGTTCTACTCTGTCCTTAGGGTCACTATGAATCAGAATTGACTCAGTGGCAACTGGTTGTACTTTTTTTTTAGGGGAGGGTTGGTATGGCAATGTCATTGCCTGTCCTGAGTTAAGAGTGCTCAGTCAAAATCATCCCAAGTTTAATCTCATTTCAACCCTGGTGGTGGAAAAGTTAAGCACTTGGCTCCTAACTGAAAGGTTGTTGGTTCTAACTGACCAAGCAGATCCGTAGGAGAAAGACCTGGTGGTCTGCTTCCATAAAGATTAGAGCCTGGAAAACTTTATGGGGCAGCTCTACTCTGTCACACTGGGCCGCTATGAGTCAGAATCAATTCGACAGCGCATAACAGCAAAAAACAAATAACAGGAATTAAGTCTTTTAGTCAGGGTCACAAAGCAGGTGGTAGAGCCAGGATCTGAACACAACCGGAGTAATGTCAGAACCCTCATTATAACTCCTCAAACTCACTTCAGACATTCTTCAGAGGGGTTCTCCTGCACTGGTGTGAGAGATAAACAGTCGCTCTAAAGCAAGCATGGCCTTGTGCCAGCATTGTAAGTAAGCAGAGTAGCCACCCATAAGGCTACAAAGCCGAGAAAGTCAGCTATGAGTGAAATATTCTTCAGGAGAGGCTCCATGCACCTTATTTAGTTGCAGGAGTTATGGAGTCAGGTAAAATTAGGCTTGTGCCTCCTGCCACTTCCTATCTGAGTCACTGTAGTCAAGTTATATAACCTCTCTGAGTCTCAACTTCCTGGAGGTAAATATTATCAGAGTCTCTGGGTGGTGCAAATGGTTAAGTGCTTGATGACTAACAAAAGTTTGGCAGTTCAAACCCACCCAAAGGCTCCTGGAAAGAAAGGTCTGGCAATTGGTTTCTGAAAGGTCACAGTCATCAGCCCTATGGAGTACAGTGCTACTTTGCAACACCTGGGGTCACAACGAGTCAGAATCAACTCTTTCCCAACTGATGTGGTTTTGGGTTTTTTTTTTAAAAAGTATCTACCCTGTACAGTGGTAGGTGCAACTCGAAGGAGATAAAGCACGGAAAGCACATTGTATGGTGTTTGTTGCAGGATAAATATCCAAAAATGAAATTATTAAGATTGAGATCTTAAACATTTTCAGTCCTCTATTTAAATTTTCAGAAAGTAGAAAGAAGTTTCTAAGGACATAATTACATCAACTTCTGGAACTGGTCAAGCGCTATCCTGGGTGTTGATGTACCTGCCTGTTCCTAACACTGGACAGAGAAAACCTGGCATCTAACCAGGTGAGATTACCATTCATGGAGATGAATAGCTGGGCTCTCCTGATGGAATAAAAGGATATTTGCCATGCTAAGACTGACCAATAAATTTTCTAATTATTGTCACATGAATTTATTCAGAAGTGAATAGACATCATTATTTTTACACAAAATTGTTCAAATCTCCTCCCATTGATAATTGCCATAAAGGCAATGTTTCCTTCATATAACAAGAAAAGCATAGCAATTTTAATTAATATAACTAAAAGTCTTATTCTTTATATAATGGGATATATTTTAGTTAAACCTCAGGAAATTGAAATGATAAAGCTTAGATAAAACAAAACTTAGAAGCTCCAAACTAATCCTCCATTATCAGAAGGAAATGCAGTTAATCATTAAGATAAAAAGGAACCAAAACATTACCCTTATCCCACTGACAGGTGACAATTCAAAGTTCACTATGGTAAATACAATTATGCACATATCACTGTGCAGACGACAGATAACTTCAACTTCTGCCTTCTAACCACAAAGAGAATTTCCCTACAAATACTACAGGAAAAGACCATATAAAAACACTATTGGTAACACATGTTGTACCACTAAGACCCCATAAAACAAGTGCCAACATGAAATGAACCTGAAAATGTACACAAAATATTAGTCTATGCCATAAAGTGGCATAATTCTAAAGAATGTATCAAAATGATCAGAAGTATTTACTCATATAAGTTGAGCTCTTTAAGTCTAAAATATTCTAATTATTTATTCTGCTTTAATTACATTTTTCCAATAGATGGATAGGAATTTTCTTTAGTAAACAACAGTCTTCAGATGTGACCACAAACAAACAAAACAGAAACAACATAAATATATGGTACCCAAGATATGGCCTGACCAGGGTGGATTACCCAATAGGCAAGGTAAGCATGGTGCTTATCTTGCTTACCAGGTCATCTGTAGTGAACAACTTCACTACAGATTAGTAAGTAAGCACATGTAAGTCCATGCTTACCTTGCTGGCTGGTCATCTGCCCCTGTCAGGGATTATAAATTTGAAAAGAGCCTTTGATTCTGTAGGAAGGTGCTGTGGCATTGGGAGAGAGACAGACGTCAGCCAGACCTAGAAGCAGAATCTTTGATGTGGTAAAAAAAAAAAAAAAAAATGAGATATTGTTCACTACAAATGATCTGGTAAGCAAGGTAAGCACTGTGCTTACCTTGGCTATTGGATAATCTGCCCCTGGGCTTGACCATGAACAAATGTGTAACATTTTTCATAAATCCTAAGGAGAAAATAAGGTCAACTTCACATGAATTTATCAAAATATTATTTTTCTAAGTATGACAAACAATAAACACTTTAAAAATTGTTTATAATATTTTCATCTCCCAGCCACATATACGTCCCTCACACTTTGTAACTTACATATCCTTCTAAAATTTGGGGAAATTGTAAGAATAAAGCCTTATTTTTTATTTGGTACTTTATTCCCTTAAGTGGAGGGGAAAAAATCTTATTTATTAAAATAATATTTTTTGAAATAAATTTGTATATTTTCTACCAAGTTCAAACAGAAAACTTTGAAACAATGAGAACTATCAAACTTAAAACCACAAAGGAAGAAAATTTTATCAGGGTAATTACTTCATAAAATGATAATTTTTATTCATACTACAAATGGAGAAATTGAAACACAAGTAGGATAATTTGCCAGGATATTCTATGCCAGACATTAACCTTCCTTTTAGGAATCTTGTTTTTATGACTAGGTCATACTGTCTTTAAATTATAGGTTAAACCTAAGAAATGTATTACAGGATTTAGGTAATTTGACGCTATTTTGCCATCTTAAAAAAATCCTCTTGCGGTATATTATTATCTCCTTTAAGTTACTGCCCCATTGCTCTTGGATTTTCAACAAGAGATGAAAGAGTTATTTCACTCTTTCTCTAATTTCTTTCTTCCCATTTTTCTTAAATCCACTTCAAATAGCATTTTGCCCAGACCAGGCCACCAAAAAATGAAATCAGTTGCTGTTAAGTCAATTAATACTCATGACGATCCCATGTGTGCAGAGTAGAACCGTGCTCCATAGGGTTTTCAAGGCTGTGACCTTTCTGAAGCAGATCGCCAGGCCTTTCTTCCAAGGCAGTTCTGAATGGGTTCAAACCACCAATCTTCCAGTTAATAGTAGAATGCTTAGCCATCTGTGCCACCCAGGGACTCCAGTTAGCTATAATCCAGGTGGTGAATGGCATCCATATTACTAAATCCAATGACCAGTTCCTGGGCCTCATCCTGCTTGAACTGTCAGCAGCATTTGAAGCAATTGATCCCTCCATTCTCCTTGAGATCCTTTTTTTCTCTTGGCTTCACGAAAATCTACTGGCTCTCTTAAGGTCTGGGGCTCAGATGTCCCAGAATGTCCCTTCTACTGCATGTCATTGGTCAAAGCAAGTCACAAGGTCAGTCTAGATTCAAGGGGAGGGAAAATGGACGACAGTGTGCTGCATGAGGCTATAAAGAGGGAAGAGGCTTCTGTCAGCCATTTTTGGAGACTTTGACATACATCTCAAAACTAAATAGAAGTTAAACAGGTGGATGAAGGGAAAAGGGATAAGAAGAGATAAAGGAAACTACGTTTCAGTTAGAGAGATTAGTCATAATTTAGCACAGTATGTTTATATAGAAAAATTCAAACCACCTATTTATATTTTTGGTTGAGTTTGTGGCAACACTCCCTCCCTACCTTCTTCCCTGCCAAGAAAAAAATTACATAAGATTTTAATTACCATTTTGTATTAGAAATGCATACGTGTGACTGCAATGAACAAAAGCAAAGATGTCAGGAACGGTATCTTTGCTATTTCCTTGGGCTTTCTCACATCGTTGAAGCTAGCTGTCCCAACTCAAGGTATCATGTTTGTATTCAAGGCAGGAAAGTAAGCCTGGGTGGTATCAGCCATGGTTGTTTCCCAAAACCCACAGCCAACTTTTATGCATTTATCAAGGGCCAGAACTGGGTCATACGACTGCCCTTAACTAAGAAGAACATAAGAAAACAAGTATTTAGATTTTTCCAGACTTCATTTTGGAGGTACTAATGGAGAAAAGAGTGGGGCTATCTTTTGGGATATTGAACCTATAGTGTTTACTACATCTTTCTAAAAACAAAACAAAAACAACACCCAAATAAAAAAAGAAACAAAAAAACTATCTTTAAGAGTACTACCAACTAGTTCCCAATGAGTTGATTTCAACCCTTTTCGAGTAGGGGGTCCAAAAACTTTTTATGTAACAAGGCAGAGAGTAAATATTTTAGATTTTGTGAGTCACACTATTCCTGTCACAACTAGTTAGCTCTGCCATTGTAGCAGGAAAGCAGCCATAGGCAATATGTAAATAAAACTTTACTTAAAAAAGTCATTGGGCTGAATTTGGGCTGTAAATGGCAGATTACTCACCCCTGTTTTAAAGTAATAATTTGAACAGACAGATGTATAACCCCTGCATCTCCTCAGAGCCCCACACCTCTACTCAAATGGGTTGGGCAGTCTCTAAAACCCAAATTTCCTATTTGTGACCAGTGTGTCAAAAAACATTCACAAAATCATTTCTGTAAGGAGGGGAGAGGGGAGCAAAAAACAAGCAAAAACAAACCAAACAAACAATAACAGATTTGATCCAGTTCTGTGGGAAATGTTAAGTTAGGATTTCATTATGAGAAGAGAACATTTTTGATAATGCATTTCAGTCATGTTCTACAATCAAACTTCATATGGGGCATTCAAGCAACTCCCAAATCTTGATGATGTTATGTCATTTGAGGGGCATATGAAAATCCATTGTTGTCGAGTCGATTTTGACGCATAGAGATCCTGCAGGACAGAGTAGAACTGCCCCATAGGGTTTCCAAGGCTGTAGTCTTTATGGGAAAGGAGGTCTGTTGGTGCAATAGTTAATTAAGTGCTTGGCTGTTAATGGAAAACTCGGTGGTTTGAACCCACCAGCGGCTCCATGGGAAAAAAGACCTGATGACCAGCTTCTGTAAAGATTTCCTTCCTAGGGAACCCTATGGGGCGTGTCTACTCTGTCCTATGTGGTTGTTATGAGTCAGAATCGACTCAATGGCAATGGGTTTGTTTTTTGCTTTTTTTTTTGAATCTTTGCGGGAGCAGATTGCTACATATTTCTCCCTGGAATGGCTGGTGGGTTCAAACCACCGACTTTTCAGTTAGTAGCTGAGCGCTTAAGCACTGCAACATTGGGGCTCCTTTGAGGGGTATATAGAATCATGTAAGACAGTTCCTGCTCTATAAGAATGTTATGATGGGACTTACGTAAACATAGCCATACTACAAGAAAGTATATGCCCATAACGATTGTGTATTCAAGAACTTTATCCTTGATAAAACAATTTCAGTTGCTATTTTGAAGTTCTTCATGTGACCTGCTTGTTACATTTTGCCCTTAGGTATTCAGAATCTCTGAACTCAAACTCAACGGCATTTTTCCAAGTATGGTATCATCATAAGAGCTCAAAATGAAAACGATTCCAAAAATAACTTCAAGTTAATTGTGCAGGTGAGAAAATATATCCACCCACACGCCAACCAGTGCCAAATTGTCTGCATGAAAAAATAAAAATCTGGAAAGAGAGTAACTCAGCCCAAATTTCAAAAATGTGCCATAATGTATATTTAGAGCATTGCTTACTATTACAAACACCATCACTTCAAACATTCGGCAGGGCAGAGTCTCCTTCAGAATAATTATATCAGAAAAGTTATTTTTGAAAGTATGCAAAGAAAAAAAAATGATTTGTGCACTCTTCTTCATCCAGTAGATTATTTCTAGGGGTTTCCATATGTGGCATGCGACATCCGTGATTTTAATTTGTCTTATCGCAACTTTCTATTCTATGACAATGACTACGTAAATCTTTTTTTTTTTTTCTTCTAACTTTAAAAGAGTTCTTTGGGTGCTCTCATGAGACTCACTTCTGGTGGAGAGTTAGGTATAGTCTCTACCATTTCCTCTGCTTGCTATGCCCCCCTACTTGTTTCCAGAAAATCTATAATATGTAATGATTTAGAATTAATACCCCAATTCCCCAGATCTTTTAATGAATTCACTTACACTTGGGGATCTGACCAAGGCATCTGTTCATGAATAGTGGAATGATTACCAACTCCTGATGGAGAAGGCACGCTGCCATCTTTTCCTGAAATATATCCCAACTGAGAAATCAACTGCTTCATGCCTGGATTTTCTTATGTGTCATTTTTTTTTTCATTAAATATAAAACTTTTTTGGACATTTTCTTCCAAACCACCTCCCTTTACCCTATTATGTCTGTTACAAGGTAGAGGAAAAGACCCAGCGGCTGAAACTCCCCTTGTGTGTCTACACCGGAGCTTTCTATGAGAATTTAGCATCTGACTCAGTTAATAGCCGTTCCTGTTCCAAATTTCAGACATTATTTTTTTAATTACGTTGGGCTTAACTGACACCTCCAAATCTTCCATCTGCCAAAAACTTAACATGATATGAATCATAGTCTAATCCCTGTAGTACCTTGAGTTAGAATAGTTGATATCGAAGGACAATATATAATCTCTACTTCATTGGCTGGGTTCCTCATGTATCAATTATTCTATGCATTCAGGTTCAAGTAAATTTAATCTTTTCATTTTACACATTTTAAAATAAAGTTAAATCCCTTCATAAAGGGGATATAATCCCGGCAGCACATGTTTTCTGTCTCCAGTTGCCTCAAGTAAAGTGCCTGAGGAGTCAGGGCAGTGGCTATCTCAATGCCCTCTAGAAGTCAGGCAGCCAAGCAGAGTTGTCGACTTTGAGATGGGAGACTAGGCTTTGCCAGAGACCTTGACAATCAGTGGAGCTTCTGTCATTTATATGTCTGGCTACAATTGAAATTGATGACCTGACAGCATAAGGCTGAGATTTGCACTCACATTTTCCAAGCTGCTTCAAAACCCTCTTGCCAACAGTATTGTGTGGTCCTGTGCCCTGTGCACCCAGTCAAGCTCCCAGTGCTGTTCCCCCCAGTGAATCATGGTCCCAGTTCCCACAGATTTGTGACCCTGAGTTGAGAGTTTTGTTCAAAAGCTTACCTTGTTTGTCCTGGGCATTATACTACTAGTTCAAAACTCAGAATAAAAAATGCTGCTGAAAAGAGACCATGAGTAGTATTCTTCAAACACTGTTTGATACTTGTTCATCTTTGGTATCAGCCAAAGGTATTTTTCAAGAAACCAAATGTGAGCTCTGCCACTATGTAAATCGAGTTAAGACAACGTATCTGTCCTTTAGAAGTTTAAAATCAATAAAGGACAAGTATGAAGAGAAAGAAAATCTACTGAGTTACTGCCACTCATCAGGTAGCCATGAAGGGATGCCGTTTTTGACATCCATCACCAACCAGGTCGTGCCTGTAGCCAACATTTTTACTACCGACATTACCATTGTTGCAACCTCCCTACTCAAGAAATCATAAAATGTCCTGAGCGACATATCATAACAACTCAACAGCTGGAAATATTCCTGATATCTCCTCCGTGCCTTGGTATCCCACTCCCTGCCACAGCACCTAGCAGAGTTTTGTATGCAACCTGGCGCTGAAGTATATATTCAAGGAGTGAATGGAATAAACCTAATCTCTGAATAAGTTGATACATATTGAATGGTTTCCCAGGAATCTACCCATGCCCATAACAAATAAGTGCCCTTAGGCTAATAGCCATGTCCAGTTTGGGCCTTGGTCTTCAGTCAGCAAAAAACGAAAAAACCAAACCCATTGGCTTCAAGTGGATTCTGGTTTATAGCTACTCTCTAGGACAGAGTAGAACTGCCCCATAGGGTTTTCAAGGAGAGGCTGGTAGATTTGAACAGCCAGCCTTCTGGTTAGCAGCCTAGCTCTTAACCACTGTGCCACCAGGCTCCTCAATCAGTATAGTTATAATAATTATGAGGAAGACTGAACATTTGATGAGCACCTCTTATGTGGCAGGCCTTGTGCTAGGTGTCCTAAAAATTTTTTTTTTCTGTCAATCTTCCTAACAAATTAACAAGGTAAGTAGTATTGCCCTCATTTTACAAAAATTCACCTTTAAAGAAGTAACTTGCCCAAAGCAGGGAGTGCCAGGAGTAGAACCCAGATGATCAGACTCCAAAGTCCCTGCTCTTTCTTCTACATCACCTGGTCTGTTAAAGTCCATGACCCTCGTATTTCCTTGGAAAGGGAGAATAACTTCTGGGCTGGAGATGCCTACCATTTTGGCTAATTCACTCACCTAAAGCCTAGACTGCATTATCCAACAAGACAGCCACTGACCATATATGGCTATTGGAATTAAAAGCTAATTGAAATTAAACAAACTTGAAAATTCAGTTTCCCAATCACAGTAAGTGATCAAGAGCCACATGTGGCTAGTGACTATTTATTAGCACAGAGAACATAAATGTCATCACAGATCATAACACTATTGGATAACATTGGCCTAAAAACAAATCCATATTTTCTAGGACTCTAGTTAGAAAAATCTGAATTCTACCACTTTTAGATGACAGAGGAGAGGTTATTTATAGTAAGCTCGTTTTTGATTTTGACAAAGAACGGTGTGTTTCTCATTTGGCCTATTGATTAGAATGTTCTATCTTTGTTTATAGATGTTGCTGACCCCCTGCTAATCACAGGTACAATGCTTCTACTTGCCAGTAATGATGGAAATGGATTTACAGTAATTTGTGTTCAGGTCCTTTTCTTTGCCCCTTACTTCCAAATATGCAATTTGAAAGTGAGCTGACTGGTTTTGTGACCACGGGAGAACAAAACTATGTGTTCCTCTCAAAGATCAGAATCAAAATACCTCAACTAAAGGGTGGCTTTCGGTCATCAGCTTGACCCATATTTATATTTCTGACCCCAAGAGGTAAGCACTAAAGCCTTCTACGTTATAATAAATACATAGAACTGCAAACAGGCTTCGATGCATGCATACCACTTGGTTTTCCTTTTTCAGGAGGTTTTAAAAGGTACACTGGCCGCCTTCAGATCATTTTCATTTTCCATTAAGGAGAAAAAAAACTCTCAATGTGTTTTATTAAAATTTTTCATCATGCATATTACACTCCAATTTCTGTTTTTTAACTGAAAAGGATTGATTAAATCAGCAGGTAGCAACCAAATCGTGTTTAAGACTCAGCGTGACTAGAGCAGATTATTTTTTCCTAATTTTTTTTTGTCCCTGGGCAAGACTTGCTTTTTGCCCCTTTGTTTAGTGGTGCTCAAACAATGTAGCTTTAACCAATGGTGTTTTTGGTCATTTCACTTCCCACTAAGAACATCTAGATTAAAAAAAAATTCAGAAATGTCTCCAATTACTCTGCTTAATAAAAATTGACAGGTGATGTTGATTGATACAAGGCTGTTAGAGGCAAAGAACTTAAAGCAGAAAACCTGTCTTGCCGCAATACTGTTGGGCAGATTTCTTGTTGTAACTTGTAAAAAAAAAAGAAAAAAAATTTATTGTAACTTGTAGCAAAGTTAAAATAATAATGCTTTACTAGTAATAATACCTTACATATCTAGAGTGCTTTTCATCTACAGTTAGCCTTAGGCTTTTTACATACTATATATAGACACTGCTTCAACCTCCCCTGAAATCCAGCTACTTTTGGGGTGGAACCAAACAACCTCTCTCTGCCAGCAATATTACACAACAGTTTTCAGGAGAGAAAATGAAGAATAATTTTGCCTGTTGAAACTCCAGGAAGAATTTCTGAGTGGGAAGAATGTAATTTCTAAGTTAGAATTGGCACTGACACTAGGACTTAACACCCCAATTCATACAAAAAGTGGGCGTGGAAACTTCAAAGAACATGAGGGGTCCCAGCCATAGTTTTATTCCTCAAATGATTAATTATAGCATTTAGGAAAATGAAAGCCATTTCCCCATATGACTTCTTGCTTTTACCTGTTAGACTTAAGAGGACCATAACATTTTTTTTTCTTTTCTTTTTTTTTAAGGGAAAACAATTATAAAAACATGCCTACACTTTTAACTATGCAAAATGGCCAACAAATGCCTAGGAAGCTGTTCTGGGCACTGGTGGATTGATAGGTCTTTTTATTTATAATTATTTGGTAACTTTATGATTTTCAGAGGCATAAAAATTAAATTGAAAAGATTTATATAAAAACAATGAAAGATCATATTAGAGGTTTATGCTTTGATATTCTCCACCTCCAGTCTCCTAGAGAAAGGATTTATCAAGGGACGTTACCTATGGGAGGATGAGTATGGGAATGAAGGAGAAGGGGATAGAAAGGAAGGAACAATTCTCACTTACTTAGAAGTAAAAAAGAACACCGCCCCCCTCCCCCCTAAAAAAATACCCAGTGCTGTCAAGTTGATTCCGACTCATAGCTATCCTATAGGACACAGCAGAACTGCCTCAAAGAGTTTCCAAGGAGCGCCTGGTGGATTTGAACTGCTGACCTTTTGGTTACCAGCCGTAGCTCTTAACTGCTATGCCATCAGGGTTTCCCAAAACAAACATTTAAAAAAAAGAAAAACAAAACCTTGTCTTCCAAACTGGAATACTCTTTTCTCTCAAATGAACCGTCCTCATAATGATGTAAACAAAGGAAAAGACTCTGAAAACTATATAATTTAGACCGCGAGCTGCACATTTGAACTATGGTAGAATATCAGTTGTGGAAATTTTTGAGACTGGTCCAACTACACATTAAGAATGAAAATTAAATTAGACTTCGGAGTTAAGAATTTCGGCATTTTTTAACCCATTTTGGCTGATGGTGAACCCTTTACAACACAAAACCTTCAGCCTCTCGAACTCCCATTTTGAAGTAAATTATTACTCAAGTATCTACCTGTTGATACTCAGAATTGCTACCTCCTTGAAAAAATATTCTGATAAAAAATTTTAAAGAGTCATCAGAAGAGAGTCATTATCCATTCAAAGTTTCCTGGTTCACCATACCAGATTATTCTGATTTTCATTCTTTCATCAATTCCTTAATTAACAAACATTCGCTAAATGCCAGTAGCACCCTCCAACTGAGACAACCAAAAATGTCTGCAGACTGCCAGATGTACCATGAGGGGCAAAATTGCTCCCAGTTGAGAACTATTAATATATAGTAACTTGTGTGATGCAAAAGGTTTACACTTGACCGCTAACCAAAAGATTGGTGGTTAAAATCCACCCAGCAGCACCACGGAAGAAAGGTCAGGTGACGTTAGCTTCATAAGATTACAGCCATTATAAACCCTGTGGAACGCAGCTCTACTCTGACACACGTGGTGTAACCAAATTGACTCGATGTCAAATGGTTTGAGTTTGGTAAAGGTTGCTTGAGAGACATATAGGCATACCTTGAAGATATTGCAGGTTTGGTTCCAGACCAGTACAATAAAGCGAATTTCACAGTAAAGTGGGTCACACCAATTTTTTGGTTTCCCAGTGCATGTAAAAGTTATGTTTACTCTATACTGTAGTCTATCAAATGTGCAATAACATTATGTCTAAAAAAACCAATATACATGCTTTATTAAACAAAATACTTTATTGCTAAAAAATGCTAACTATAATCTGAGCCTTCTGTGAGTCGTAATCTCTTTGCTGGTGAAGGGTCTTGACCGAATCCTCATGGTCGCTGACTGATCAGGGTGGTGGTTGCTGAAGGATGGCATAGCTGTGGCAATTTCTTAATGTAAGTTGACAATGAAATTTGCCATAGTGATTTACTCTTCCTCACAAAAGATTTCTCTGTAGCATGTGATACCGTTTGATAGCATTTTAACCACAGTAGGGCTTCTTTCAAAAGTGGAGTCAATCCTTTCAAACTCTGCTGCTTCTTTCTCAGCTAAGTTTATGTAATATTCTAAATCCTTTTTTGTCAATTCAACAATGTTCACAGTGTCTTCACTGGTGGTAGATTCCATCTCAAGAAACCACTTCTTTCGCTCATCTATAAGAAGCAATTCCTCAATCCTTAAAGTTTTATCATGAAATTGCAGCAATTCGATCACATTTTCAGGCTCCGCTTTTAATTTTAGTTCTCTTGGTATTTCCCCCACATCTGTAGTTACTTCCTGCACTGAAGTTTTGAACCCCTCAAAGTCATCCATGAGGGTTGGAATCAACTTCTTCCAAACTTCTGTTAATATCGATATTCTGACCTCCTCCCATGAATCACGAATGTTCTTGATGGCATCTAGAAAGGGGAATACTTTCTACAAGGTTTTCAATTCACTTTGCCCAGATCCATCAGAGGAATCACTATCTATGGCAGCTATAGCCTTACAAAATGTATTTCTTAAATAATAACACATGAAAGTCGAAATTACTCCTTGATCCATGGGCTGCAGAATGGATGTTGCCTTAGCAGACATGAAAAAACATTAATCTCCTTGTACATCTCCATCAGAGCTCTTGGGTGACCAGGTGCATTGTCAAGAAGCAATAATACTTTGAAAGGAACCTTTTTTTCTGAGCAGGAGGTCTCAACAGTGGGCTTAACATATTCAGTAAACCCTGTTGTAAATGGATGAGTTGTCATCCAGGCTTTGTTGTTCCATTTATAGAACACAAACAGAGTAGATTTAGCATAGCTCTTAAGAGCACTAGTATTTTCAGAATGGTAAATGCTCATTGGCTTTAACTTGAAGTCACCAGCTGCTTTAGCCCCTAACAAGAGAGTCAGCCTGTCCTTTTGGAGCTTTGAATTTAGGTGTCATGGATTGAATTATGTACCCCTCAGAAATGTGTGTATCAATTTGGGTGGGCCATGATTCCCGGTATTGTGTGATTTTCCTAAATGTTGTAAATCCTGCCTCTACGGTATTAATGAGGGAGGAGTTGTGTTAGTGATGCAGGACTCAATCTACAAGACTGGATTGTGTCTTGACACAGTCTCTTGAGACATAAAAGAAAGAAGCGAACAGACAGACGGGGGAACACATACCACCAAGAAAACAGTGCCAGGAGCAGAGCGTGTCCTATGGAGCCAGGGTTTCTGCATGGAGATGTGCCTAGTCCAGGGAAAGATTGATGAGAAGGACCTTCCTCCAGAGCCGATGTAGACAGAAAGCCTTCACCTGGAGCTGACGCCCTGAATTTGGACTTCTAGACTTCTCACAGCCTACTAGACTGTGAGAAAATAAATTTCTCTTTGTTAAAGCCAGCCACTTGTGGTATTTCTTTTAGAGCAGCATTAGATGACTAAGACACTAGGCATTGACTTCTCCTCTCTAGCTATGAAAGTCCTAGACGGCATCTTCCAATACAAGGCTGTTTCATATACACTGAAAATCTGTTCTTTGGCATGGCCGCCTTTATCAACTATCTCAGCTAGACCTTCTGGATAACTTCCTGCAGCTTCAACATCAGCACTCGTTTCTTCACCTTGTACTTTTATGTTACGGAGACGGCTTCTTTCCTTAAATGTCATGAACTGACCTCTGTTAGGTTCAAACTTTTCTTCTGCAACTTCCTCACCTCTCTCAACCTTCACAGAATTGAAGAGATTTAGGGCCTTGCTCTGGATCAGGCTTTGGCTTAAGGGAGTGTTGTGGTTGGTTTGATCTTCTATCCAGGCCACTAAAACTTTCTCCATATCAGTAATAAGGCTGCTTCATCTTTGTATCATTCATGTGATCACTGGAGTAGTACTTCTAATTTCCTTCAGAAAAATTTTCCTTTATATATACAACTTTGCAAACTGTTTGGTGCAAGAGGTCTAGTTTTCAGCCTATCTTAGCTTTCAACATGCCTTCCTTACTAAGCTTAATCATTTCTAGCTTTTGATTTAAAGTGAGAGACATGTGACTTTTCCTTTCACTTGAACACTTAGAGGCCATTGTGGGGTGATTAATTGGCCTAATTTCAATGTTGTCATGTTTCAGGAAATAGGGAGGCCCACAGAGAGGAAGATGTATTAGCAACCTGCCTTATGCAGATGATACAACCTTGCTTGCGAAAGTGAAGAGGACTTTGAGCACTGATGAAGATCAAAGACCACAGCCTTCAGTATGGATTATACCTCAACATAAAGAAAACAAAAATCCTCACAACTGGATCAATAAGCAACATCATGATAAACAGAGAAAAGACTGAAGCTGTCAAGGATTTCATTTTACTTGGATCCACAATCAACACCCATGGAAGCAGCAGTTGAGGAATCAAAAGACACATTGCACTGGACAAATCTGCTGCAAACAGTCTCTTTAAAGTGTGAAAAAGCAAAAATATCTCCTTGAAGACTAAGGTATGCCTGACCCAAGCCATGCCGTTTTCAGTCACCTCCTATGTATGCAAAAGCTGGACAATGAATAGGGAAGACTGAAGAAGAATTGATGCCTGTGAATTGTGTCGATGAAGAATATTGAAAACACCATGGACTGCCAAAAGAAGAAACAAACCTGTCTTGAAAGCAGTACAACCAGAATGTTCCTTAGAAGTAAGGACGGTGAGACTATGTCTCACATACTTTGGACATGTTATCAGGAGGGATCAGCCCCTGGAGAAGGACATCGTGCTTGGTAAAGTAGAAGGTCGGTGAAAAAGGGGAAGATCCTCAATGAGATGGATTGACACAGTGGCTGCAACAATGGGCTCAAGCATAACAGTGATTGTGAGGATGGCGTAGGATCGGGCAGTGTTTCCTTCTGTTGTACATAGGGTCACTATGAGTCAGAACCAACTAGAAGGCACCTAACAACAACAATAAGCAGAGGAACACAGAGTAGGTAACAGCCGGTCGGTGGAGCAGTTAGAACACGTACAACATTTATCGATTAAGTTCGCCATCCTATATGGGCGTGGTGTATGGTGTCCCAAAACAATTACAATCGTAACCTCAAAGATCACTGGTCACAGATCACCATAACAGATACAATAATAATGAAAATGTTTGACATATTGTGAGAATTACCAAAATTTGACACAGACACACGAAGTGAGCACATGCTGTTGGGAAATCTGCTGTAATAGACTTGCTCGATGCAGGATTGTCACAAACCTTCAATTTGTAAAAATTGCAATTTCTGCAAAATGCAACAAAACAAGGTATGCCTGTGTTCCTTTGAGGTAGGAAGGGTGGTATATGCTTGGGCAGAATTAGGAAAGGGATGTTATAAACGAAAATCTAAGAATTAAGAGGTAATATACCAAATTGAAAGGTAAGAGAAAAGAAAATATTTGTGATAAAATGAAATCTCAGGTAAGTGGGTTTTTTTGTTGTTGTTGTTGTTGTTAGTTCTTTACTTTTTAATTTGAAATTGTTCAGACATACACCAAGCAGAGAAAATAACAAAATGAACCTCCATATACTAATCACTGAGATTCAAAATTATTGATATTTTCACATATGTTTCATCCTTCCCTTTTAAAAAATCAAATCTTAAACATTATATTTTATCCCTAAATATTTATTATGTATTCCTAAAAAATGAGGACATTTTCCCCATAATCACAACTACACCTAACAAAATTAGTAATTCCTTAACATCATCTAACAGTCCGTTTCATATTCCCCCAATGGTTCCTAAAATGTCTGCGTCAGTGGCTTGTTCCATTCAGAATCAAAACAGCATCAGCAAGTTGATTTGGTTGTTGATGCCCTTCAAATCTCCCTTTTCCCCCTCTCCTTTTTATCCTACAATAAAATTGACTTGTTGAAAAACTGGATCTGTTTCCTCTGATTTCTTTTAGAATACACCAGACTCTGGATTTGTCTGATTTCTTCTTTGTGGTGCCCTTTAACTTGTTTCTCTCTCTCCCTTATTGCCTGCAGTTTGTTCATTACAGCTGGACACTTGGCTACAGCCAGGTTCAACTCAGTTTGTTGGTAGCGCATTCCGGACAACTCAAAATCTGGCTGTCTCACTTTGTAATACTAAGATGCATCAGTGGGTTTTTGTGGCACCAACATGATACCACCTTTGTAAAGTTACATTTTGTCACTTAAAGTTATCCCTGATGGGGCTTTTGGGTAGCCTGTAACTATTCAATTTCTCATCCATCTTTCATCTCGTGGTTTGAGACTCTGTTGATAATCGTTGCCTGAATTACTTCATCAAGGACTACAAAATGGTGATTTTTCTAATTCTATCATTCATTCCACATGGACTAGCTAGAATTCTTCTTTCAGAATTTTCCTTCTTCAGCCAGGCTTATTCGGCAGCCCTGAAATACAGTTAGTTCACACAGGAAAGGCAAGATAAATACTTACTTCTTTCTCTTTGTTTGCTAGTATTCATAGCGAGAAATTGGCACATATATCCTTTCAACACAATCACATTGGTTTTTGAAAACTACCTTGCTTTCTCAGGCAACAAATGCTTCAAAGGTTCTTTTAGAAAAGAATGTCATTTAGAGATCACAATCTGAATATTTGGTGCCCTGGTGGTGCAGTGGTTAAGAGCTCGGCTGGTAACCAAAAGATCAACAGTTCAAATCCACCAACTGCTCCTTGGAAACCCTACGGGGCAGTTCTACTCTGTCCTACAGGATTGCTCTAGGGTCACTCTGAGTCAGAATCGACCTCAGGGCAATGGGTATGGTTTGGGTTTTTTTTTTTTTATTTTAATCCATATTACTACTAGTAGCCCTTTTATTTTGAAAGGATTCTCAGAAACAGAATTACTAGCTCAAGTAGAATCTACTTTTAATGTGAAATAAATATTTTCAGATTATTTTTTTAAGTAGTGTAAAAGAATGCCCTCCCCATATGTACTCACCAGCACTTTTGTTAAACATTTTGCCAATCTGGTGGGTGAAAGGAGTATCTAATTGTTACCACTGAGATGAAGTGTTCTTTCATAGATTCTCCGGTCTGTTTACTGGCCTTTTGAATGTCTTCATCTGTCAAGTGTCTGTTCATATTCTTTTAACATTTTTTTATTACGACAGTCACCTTTTTTTGCTTACCTAAATTTAAGAGTTTTATAATATTATAGCTATTATCCTTTTCCTGTTTATATGTTTTGTGGTATTTTCCTTCAGTCTATTACTTGTCTTTTGACTTGGTTTTGATACACTTTGCCATGTACAAAAATATCTTCTCTTTATGGATTTAAATGTTTCCTTTTCTTTTATGCTGAGTTTCCTGTCTTGCTTAAATTGTTCTCCTTTACTGTAAAGTTATAAAAACATGTTCCTAAATTCTCTTATCAGGTTTTTTATTTTTATTTTTTAGCATTTAGCCTTTGAATCCATCTGGAACTTATTTCTGTTTAGTGTGTGAGATTGGGGGTCCAAGATTGCTGTTTATCCAGGTGGATGGCCAGTCGTGAAAGCATATTTAGTAAATAAACCACTCTTTCTCTACTGGATTAAAGCACTATCTTTATTCTATTTTTATTTACTGAGTGTGCACAGATTTTTTTTTCACAGATTTGTTGATCTGTTTTCCTGCTAATAACTTATTATTTTGATTACCATTCTAAATAATAGCTTTTAATTTCTAGAATTCCTCATCTCACACAATTTTATGTTATTTTGAACATTTATCATTTTCGTGAAAAAATTTAAAGAACTTTTGGACTTCTAATTCAGACTATATTTTATTTACATATTAATTTTTGGATGATTGACTTTTTATGACCTGTCTTTTTATCTAAAAATGGTAAGCCTTTACTTTCTCGTGGTCTAATTTTATGACTAAGAAAAAATCATGTAGTAATTAGAATAAATTTGTGAAGATTTTTAATGACAGTGAAAAACATAAAATTAAACCAAACAAAAGCAAAGACACAAAATCATCTGGACAGCATGATGCCAATTAAGTTAAAATGCACAGAAAAAACTGACAGGAAATATTCTGAAATATTAATAATGGGATAAGTTTGGGTGGAAAATGTGATGATCTTTCCTTTTTTTTTTAACCATGTATAATTTTCTACCGTTCTTAAATTTTTAATAGTGGGTTAGACTCAGGGCATGTTTCCGGCTAAAAAAAGAAAATAATACTCTCCTATTTTGCCTACTGAAAGAGGTTGTGAAGTAGGAATTCTAGAATCAATAGTGATAAAATAAGTGGCACCTCTTGCTGTGTGCCAAAGTCCAATTTTGTCACAGAAGGACCTATAAAAAACCTTCTATGACAAGGTGTCTGAAGGATTCAGTCAAATTACATAGCACCATTATATATGTAGAACATTTCTTTCCTTATAAAACAGACACTCTAAAATAAGCATACCAGTTCAACCTTCCAACATAAGCATTATGTTGGTGTTCGTGGGAAGTAATAGTAATTAGTATATAGGGCATTTATAACTTCATTTTGACATATAATAAATGCATCACATGGAAGTTTTGAAAGCACTTTACCTGAAATCACCAACTAGTCAAAGAATGAACTGGAGAAAACGTTTAACTAACGCAAAGAAAATTTCTGTGAATTCTCTGGAAAGTATTTTGATGAAGGCTAAATTGCCAACTGAAAATTGTTACCCCTGAACAAACCCTATCAACACGTTCTTTGTTGTCTCATCTACCAATATGTCTTCTTTTGATTCTTTTCAAGTATGAAAATGAAAGATGGAAACATTAGGTTCTCAATAAACGTAGGTTGAAAATTTCCACTACGAAAATGTCTCCCTAAGTCAGCATTTTTTTTTTACATTCTCCTCCTAGAAACCATATAACAGCAACAAGAAGACAGAAACTTAGGAAAAAAACAAAAAAAGCCAGCAAACTCCATTTGCAGTGAAGCTAAGATATAGATATAACTCAGAGGCATGTATATGATCTGCCAAAACCAGCTTACAGTGGGTAGAAGTGAAGAGAATAAAAAATGAGATTCTTACGAGGGCCCAGCAACAGAAGATCTCAGGAAAAGCTAGCAAAAATATATTTCCTGAAGGTGAGAGCCTCACCCTTGAAAATACTATATCCTGTATCAGCAATAAGAGAGCAGGACATGAAGTAGACAGGGCTATCACTGAAAGCTTTTCCACCTAGCTTTGTTCAGAGAAGCAGATGAGGTGGGGTGATACAAATCACCACCTAGATGCATCATATTTGCAGGAATGGCATAGTTGCGTAATTGTCTTTGTGTGTGCGTGTGTGTGTTGTCTGTATACGTATAAAGCCACTGCTATCGAGTCAATTCTGAGCGAGCGTGTACATGTATATATGTACGTATATACATGCTCGCTACTAGCCAAAATGTTGGCAGTTCCAATTTACCCAGCATCACCTCAAAAGACAGGCCTGGCGATCTGCTTCTGATAGGTCACAGCATTAAAAAACCCTAGAAAGGCAGTTTTATTCTCCACACTGGGGTAGCCATGAGTCAGAATCAACAATGGCAACTGGTTTGGTTTTCTGGTTTCTTATTTCTGCACTTGGCAGGAATTCTGCTAGTTTAGTCCAGCACCGACTACAGCAGGACTCAGCAAACTTTTCTGTAAACGGCCACAAAAAAATTTGCACATGAATGTTTATAGCAGTTCTATTTGTAATATCGCCAAACTGGAAACAACCCAGATGTCTTTCAACAGGTAAATAGTTAAACTGTGGTATATCTATACCATAAAAAAAAAATGGAATACTAAAAACTCAACAATAAAAAGGAATGAATGATTGGTATACACGAAAACTTGAATGAATCTCCAGAGAATTATGCCAAGTCAAAAAAGTTAATTTCAAAAGGTTACATACTGTCCTGAATTGAATTGTGTCCCCCCAAAATATGCGTCAACTTGGCTAGGCCACTATTCCCAATATTATGTGATTGTCCACCATTTTGTTATCTGAAGTGATTTTCCTATGTTTTGTAAACCCCACATCTATGATGTTAATGAGGCAAAATCAGAGGCAGTTATGTTAATAAGGCAGGGTTCAATCTACAAGATTAGGTGATATCTTAAGCCAATCTCTTTTGAGATATAAAAGAGAGATGCAAGCACAGAGACTGGGGACCTCACACCTCCAAAAAAGAAGCACTGGGAGCATAGTGCCTCCTTTGGACCTGAGGTCCCTGCACTGAGAAGCTCCTCGACCAGGGCTGGATTGATGATAAGGACTTTCCCCAAACCCAACAGAGAGCGAAAGCCTTCCCCTGGAGCTGGCACCCTGAATTCAGACTTCTAGCCTCCTAGACTGTAAGAGAATAAAGAATAAATTTCTCTTTGTTAAAGCCATCCACTTGTGGTATTTCTGTTATAGTAGCACTAGATAACTAAGACACAGGCTGATTGATTTCAATTATTTAACATTCTAGAAATGACAAAATTATAGAGAACAATAGCTGATTAATGGTTGCCGGGGCTAAGATTTATGGCTGTGGGAAGAAGTTGAGAGCAAAGTGAGTGTGGCTATAAGAGGGCAATGTTAGGGACACTTGAGTGATGGAAATATCTGTATCTTGATCGTCTCAATGTCAATATCCTGGTTGTGATGTTGTACTATAGTTTTCTAAGATGTTATCATTGGCGGAAATTGGGTAAAGGCTACATGGGATTTCTCTGTATTATTTCTTACAACTGCATGGGAATCTATAATTATCTCAAAATAAAAAAAAAGTTTAATTTCATTTTTCAAAAATCCACAAAATTACAAGAAAAAATGAGCATAAAAAAGACGGAAAACAGCCACTGTGGAAATGTGATAGGAGGTGAGAGGGGGAGAGACTGACTGAATATTTATAACTTGGAAAAGCATATCTAAGGGTCTTTATTATGCTTCCTGTAATTATTGTCCCAAAGCAGCTGTTGGCAAACTGGCATCAGGGAGGATAAGGATGAGAAAATATAGTTAGGTGAAAAGAAAGTTTACATTAAAAAATGATAGCCATAGGATGGAGCCTGGATGGCAGAAGTGATTTGTGATCAGAGTTGCTAACTTAAAGGTTGGCAGTTTGAACCCACCCAGTGGCTCCATGGAAGACAGTCTTGGTGAAACGCTTCCATAAAGATTATAGCCGAGAAAACCCTCTGAAGCAGTTCTACTCTGTAACACATGCGGTCGCTATGAGTTGGTGGACAACTCAACGGCAGCTAACAGCAATAACAACGATGCGGGATGTAGACAAAGAGATGCAACATCTGCGTTATTAGAGTCCCCCCGTGCGAAGACTAGAACAATGGGAAATGAAAATATTTAAAGACTTAATACAAGAAAACAGAGTTGAATCTCCTTAACAGAAGTTCATAGTACATGTCATAGAAAGCTGGCCAGAAATGGTCAACACCAAGATAAATATTAGTCAGTTTCCTAGACTTAAAAGATAGAAAATTTAAAGAAGCAATTTTTCGAAGCAGTCAGATGAAAAGGTCAATCAGTTATAAAGAGGGGGAGAATCAAACTTGACATTTTTAACATCAAAAGAGGGTCAAGCAACACTACAAAATACTCAAAGAAGTATAATCTTATTGAAATATTTTATATCTGACCAAGCTGTCCTTCAAGAATTAGGCTGTTAAAATACACACCCATACGTGCATACAGATTTGAATATTCAAGGACTCAGAAAATATTTTTCTCATGATCTCTTTTTTGATGAGACTGAAAAAAGACAAACTTCCTCTAATAAAGAGATAGTTGGAGAAACTATGGCAAAAAGGCAACTAGAGAACACTGACAGATTTAACTATAGAAATAAAACTGAAATGAGTGTAGGACTTCGGTGTAAAGAACAAAATACAATTGTTACATGATCTGCAATGAAGGAACAATAGAAATAACAAGTATTAGGAAAGAACCCGTTGCCTTCGAGTTGATTTCGACTCATAGCGACCGTATAGGACAAAGCAGAGAGGCCCCAGAGAGTTTCCAAGGAGTGGCTGGTGGATTTGAACTGCCGGCCTTTTGGTTAGCAGCCAGACGCTTAACCCCTGAGCCACCAGGGCCCACAGATAGGATCTCAAGAAAAATTAAAAACATTCATCCTTTTTTAAAAAGCCCATAGCCAGACTTAATAGGGGCAAGGGGAAACTAGAAAGATATTTGCAGCTCATATGATAAAAACATGAATGTCTTTATTACGTGGTCAATGTAAAACAATAAGAAAATATTAAAATTTCAACAAATACATAGGAATAGATCATAAACAGATGGTTCTGTCTCTCTCTCACACGTACACACACACAATGCAATAATGCAATTAAAAAACACCAGCTTTAAAGAAACAATAAAGTGCACACGCTAATGAAGAGCAGTGAAATGGATATTCTCAAGTGGTGTTAGTGGCATAAATAACTCTTTTGAAAAGCAATGTATCAAATATCAAATCAAAACTTGTTCTAAGATCTTAAAATGTTCACCCACTTCTGGGCATCTTACTTCTGGGCATTATTAAATAATCCCAAATTTGGAAAAGGGCATATAACAATGCTACATACATCGAATACTTGCTGTGTGCCACTCAGACTATTAAATGTTTTACATGCATCCAATCACTGAATCTTCATACTTTTATAATGTAGGTGCTATAAAAAGGTGCAAAACCATGTAGAAAGTGCTTATGAAATAACGCGAGAGACAAAGCAGGATTCAAACTGGCATATACATATATTCTGATTGCTGCTACATAAAATACATCTAACGAAAGACTATGTAATACTAAACTCTGGAATGTGTTCGCCGAAAGATTTGCAGTGTTTCTGTTTAAAAAACACAATAATACCATTTCAAACATATATAAATAGGTGGGTTGGTAGATAAGCGGGTTGGTAGTGAGAGGGAAGGAGAGAGGGAGAGAAGGGGAAAAGGAGAAAGAGAGAGATTGACTGAATGCTTGTAACTTGGAAAAGCCTATCTAAGGATCTTTATTATCTGACATTTAATTATTGTCCTAAAGGAGAGGTTGGCAAATTGGCGTCAATTTTACCATGGGTCCTGCCAGGCAATTTTTGTTGGCATTGTGCAATTACCATATGTTCTTCTTTTTTCTCTTTTCTATGCTTCTTTTCCTTTCAATTTATTATTTTACTCTTTCAACCACCTTTGTCCTCGCTGGGATTTATACTTTAGACTCTGCTCCCTGAAATAAGCCACAACATCATAATGACCTGGAGTACACACCAACCATAGAGGTATCTGGGTCCCGCCCCAGCTCTACTGCCATCAATAGCGCTGGAGAAGGGACCCGGGAATCTGTCTCTAACATGTTTCTTGGGGGATTCTTGCTTGCTCTGTACTTTGAAGGCCACTGTTGAACCCAGCGCATAATACTCGCCACTGAAGCAGCCCCTGGAGGAAAGAAAGAGATTGAGGACAACGATCTTTCCTAGGTCTGCGAAACTCCATACAGCAGGTTAAACATATTCGGTCTGAGTCAGGCTTTTTCAGATGCAACTCTGTGAGTTAAAAGCAATTCAAGAACTTACAGAAATAGTGAAAGAATACAATTTTTACCAAGTCCAAAAATTTTCACACTTAGTGTCCTAAGTAATATTCATTTAACAAAATATTCTGCTTCTCAAGGAAGCAGCCTTGAAAAACTATTGGTATAGTTCTACCATGAACTTCTTAAACTGATTTGCCATTCTGACAGCACACAGTAATATACAGTCAAAGGAAGACATGCTAAGGTCTTAATAAGGGAAAGAAAGGCAAAGAGTTACTCCACTTCTAATTTGCTAAATTTAAAAAATTCCAAACATCTGTTAAGAAATGCAAGCATCTTGGACCTTATCTGTTAGGTCAACTAATTTCTAATGTTTGAGCTTGGACTTGATCCATCAGGATCAGTCATTTGTAGCTTTCCCAATGTTTGATACAAAAGAAAAACCAAACCTGTACTCATCCTCCAAGAGTAAACCCAAATGCTATCCCTCCAGGCAAAGGGTCTCTGACCTCTTAAAAAACCTCTTAGTCACATTTAAAGAGTCCTTCTGGTTTTGCTACAATACTTCACAGGCATTTAACGCAGAATTGTAAATGGTGGTTTGCATAACCCTATCCTCTCTAGACAACGGAGAGGTGTAAACATTCATCCTGGAAACCCTGGCATAATAGGTCCATTTAAATGATTGCCTGAATCTAATTATAAAGCAAAAGATTCTGTCCTCCATTCTGGGTAATTCTATGGTATCTTTGGAGCATATTAATAAAGTGCTATCCATTTTAAATTTGTCTTCTATTTCTGGGTTTATTTTCTTGCTTTTTGATCTTCTTTTTTGGTGAAAATGTTAGAAAGATGATGTTGCCTGCTGCCGAGTTCATGTTGAAAAAGGCACTCTGTTGAGGTGCAGTTTGAAACGTGACAGCATATGTAAATGTGTTGGTGACGCTAAAAATACATTGATAAATGATGCATGACATCCCCAGAGTATGCACAACTTTGTATTTATATAGTACCTACATGTAGACATTAGGATTCTATTTATGCATTTGCCAAGAAAGGGAAAAGTGTCTACATATGTCTCGTAAATATGGATCCGGGCTCATGCCCAATGCAGATGCTGCAGGGAGACCGGAGTGGAGAAAGGGGCCTGCTGCCTGGGGAGTGACTGTCTGTCAGATCATTCCCCCAGAATAGTTTTCTGGAAACATGAACAAAGATGATGGCCCGTAGACAATGGAAATGTATCCAAAAGGATGAAAATTCTCTTCCATTCTGTTTCAGGATTGTGTATAATTTCTTCTAATTCTTTCACATTGGTAATCTAGCAATGTCATATGTGGTTGCTTTTAGTTATCCAACGTATTAAAAGAACCCAAGCACCCCCTTTTCCCAAGCACCTGAATAGATGGGAGTTGTTTATTCCCGATCTATAATGAGGATTGTTGGCTGTCATCATGGTGACCCCATGCACAATGGAACTAAACACTTTTTAGAAGCAGATCACCAGGCCTTTCTTCCTAGCGCGTCTCAGGCTAGAAGCTCTGCTGAAACCTATTCAGCATCATGGCAACACCCAAGGCTCCCCTGACAGAAGGGTGGTGGCAGCATGTGATGTGCATTGTCCGGGAATCGAACCTGGGTTTCTGGCATGGAAGGTGAGAACTGTGCCACTGAAGCACCACTGTCCTCACCACCAGGATAGAGACACGGGAGGAGACTACAGGTGTTCTCAGAGAGAGAATAATATCACTGATGCAATATGGATTTCAGAGCCTTGCCCTCAGAGTCAGAAAGAGCTGTGTTAGAGTCACGTTTTAGCATTTAGCGTCTGTGTAATCTTGGGCCTCCGAGGCTGAGTTTTCTTATCTGTAACATGGAGCTAATTAAGTACCCACCTCATTTAATTTCTAAAATTAAATGATATAATTCTGGTAAAGTGATTAGCACAGCGGTGGGGACCTTTTAAAATGCAATACATTGTATTTATTCGTTATGTTTATACTCTACTAATATTTCTCCTTCGAATAAAATCGGTTCTACTTCTTCATCTAAGAAGCAAGACATGAGACCAGTATTTTAATATCCCCACTCTGAAATAACCAAAAACCAAACACACTGCCGTCGAGTCGATTCCAACTCATAGCGACCCTATAGGACCGAGTAGAACTGCCCGATAGAGTTTCCAAGGAAGTGCCTGGTGGATTCGAACTGCTGACCTCTTGGTTAGCAGCCATAGCCCTTAACCACTACACCGCCAGTGTTTCCCGCTCTGAAATATGAATCAATAATTCCAAAAAGCTTAGCATGCACAAACTTTCCCCAAATCTGGATGTATAGTTCCACTTATATTATGGACTTTTACCATATTTTACTCTGCAAAGTCTTGGTTTGTTATAGTGCATAGAAAAACTCTAATAACGTGTTCCTCTTATGACACTCAAAAAGTTATATCTAATTCCATGTCTGCCATCTGACTATGCCGTCAGATTTTTCTTTCAAATTAGTATCAGAAACGTGCTAGCTGGGTGATCGCTGTGGGGGAGGTAGCGATGGAATAGAGAGCATTTTGTCTAGGGAAGTGAAGAAGTTTCTATAACCCTCTTATTTCCCTCTGGTGCCTTTGTTTAAAGTATATAACTGTCATTTTTACAGTGGGAAAATTGACTTAGTTGTTACCAGCTTTTACTGCAAAAGAATTAACATCCATAACCACTTAATTAGCATTGTTTCCCAGAATGGTTCCTGTCCTTATTGTATACTTATGTAGTAACGTTCAATGACGCAGATACCGCGTCTTGAACTTGGAACACTTGGCCGTTTACAAGCTTAAGTCTACAGAGTCCGCGCCACACGCGGCCGAGGAGGAAACAAAATGGCGTCAAAGGAGGGTCCTTCGCTCTTTTCCTTTGTGTTAATTCTTTCGCTTTTCTGCATCCTCCTCCCTCCCTTCTTCTCCATTTCTCTTGTTCATTTCTTGCACTGACAATGACATAAAAGGATTATGGCGAAGGAAATAGAGGTTCAGGCTTTGAACAGCAAATGCACCAGTAGAAGTCTGCTCCGTTTACTAGCTCAGATTCCTCAGACGAAAGATTTGATCTCTGTATTAAAAACATTCTGCAGTGACACTCTTCCAATGTGGGTCCCATGGCGGCTGATGGACCACCAACTCAACCTATTTGACAGTTCATCTCTATTTTTCTAATTCCAGACAGCCTTACAAATACAGAGATAAGTATATGCTAAACTAGGACATTCTAAGATCAGATATGCCATAATCGTTATTCTCTCTAAAACAATTTTTTTGAAATAACATAAGAAAGGTAATCTTATTAAGTAGACAAAATATCTTTGTATCGGAATTAATGATAAATGAGAATCCTAAATATTTTCTAAACATATTCTTAAATGTGGCGGCTTTGCTTCCAGGAAAGAAGACTTCCCATAGTTTTAAATAACAGTAATACAATTTAATAAGGTCGTATTTTTTTATTAGGTACATTTAAACACTCCTTCTGATCTCTCTTATTATACTCAGTAGTAAAGGAGCTTTTTCTGTGGAGTTTCTGTTAACCACCTCATTTAACATTAGGTATATCTTTTAGCTTAATTAAAGCATTCCTCTCTTTCAGTAACAGCCAATTGTTTTCAGCTCACCCATTATGTATAATTGTTTTCTTTGATCCATTCAAAACCTGGCTATTTTTCATGGCTAATTAAATCAACACTTGACCGCTGCATTTAATGCTTAACTCAGTTTTACTTCTCATCTTGCATACCTGGACTTCGGCACATAATATGCCTTGAAAAGACTGCTCACGTTATTGAGTTACATATATACCACCTACAACTTGGCCCTGAAAGTCGAGGCAAAGTGTATATTTCAGGAATTCCAGCAGAGGGCAGTCAAGCAAGAATAATCACTTCTGCAAGAGGAGAAATTGATGATATTTCCTGATATTTTTTCAAATCCAATTAACATCAGAGTGTGTGTGTGTTAGTGTATATGTGTGTTGAGGGTGGGGGGGATGGGTGGAACAAATGTATCCTTAGCCAGCCAACTCATTTCTCACTTAACCTCTCTCTCAGCTGAATAAGAGCCACTGTGTGCAGAAGATAAGAGACAAGATATTTTCAAAACACTCCCAGTATTAAAACCAAAGCCATAAATTCTGTTACGACAACTGACATTTTCATCACTCTCTACTTTGGCTTCTTTTACATTTTGTGGATTTTATGAATAAGTTCAGAGCACCGAGGAAAGTAATCAAACTTTTGAATACTACATTTTACCAAGAAATTTTTGAAATAAATGCATTTTTAATTAAAGAGTAATAATGTAAACAAAAGGAGATTGGCTTCCTTTGTCATGAGAAAAAATATATATAGAAGATATAACCTCTCTTCTTAATTAGGAGATAAGAAGTGGAGCTTCTCATCCACAAAATGGCCAGTTATAACATGATTAAAATCTACCATTTATGCCTGGCCAGAGTTCTCAGTTACCATCTATTCCTTTCCACACTAGGAAGAAAGGCTTGGTGATCTACTTTTGAAAATTAGCCAAAGAAAACCCTATGGGTCACAACATGATATTTTCTGATGTAGCTGGAAGAGGAGCCCCTGAAGCTGGAAGAAACTTAAAATACACAGTTGTTACAGTAGACTCAATGATCTTGAAGACGGTGCAGGGTTGAGCAACGTTTTGTTCTATTACGCATCAGGCTGCTAACAACAACGTTCCTTTCCAAAGAGGCCTTTCGCTACCAACAACTTGAAACATCACACTAGGTATTACCTGGCCAGGGATATAGAAGTTTACTTATTCTTATACTTAAAGGTGTTTGGGTAAATGTGTAACAACTGGCTTTCTGGTGGCGGGGGTGGAGGGGGGAATTACTAATTTGTAGTTTTCGCTGCTTACCATGGTGTAAATACTCCCATCCTGCTCAATTTCAAACTACCACCGTGAAGTCACTCAACTTGGAGTTGGGAAGAGATGCGTAGTAGCTCACCATTATACTGTATTTCTACCCTCCAGATACCGATCAAAAAACCCATCGCCTTTGAATCGATTCTAACTCATAGTGGCCTTCAGATACAATAGGCATAAAACACTTCAAGAGAAAAGACAATAGTAAAATGTAGGAAAATAATGAGTGAGTTTTGAGTATTTGTTACCTTTGTTTTCAATATAATTTTTTAATTGGAAGTTTGTATAATGTAATTTTTAATAATCTCTGCGTCTAACAAGTGGCCCCCAAAATTCTTGAAAATTTAGCCACCATCCCTCACGAGCTGGTATGAACTGACTCGAGCACACCACGAACCACCAGGCCTTCTGGGACTTATGAGAAGCAGGGCAGGAAACATGGCGGTCAAGAGAATCAGCAGCCTTCTCATTTAGAGCACCTCATCAGACTTACACTCACGTTTTGTAGGCATGGAAAATTATCTCCCTCCAATGGATATAGTCTCACTTTTAAAATTAATTTTTCTTCTACTAGGTCCATATTTTTTTATTTAATCATTTATGTGCCACCCAAGTGGTTTTTTCTGCCATATTTGTGAGCCATCTATGTTATTATTTAACTTTTAAAAATTAGCTCACTTTTAAAAATTTAAATCGTCTTATTTAAAAAGAAAAACATAACATCCATAAAGGGGAAATCATGAACATTTTTAATAAGTTGGCATTATCCCTGCAAATAAATGATGAAAGCAAAATGTGAGTATATTCTAGCTAGATGCTATAGCAAGTTGAAGGTTTTATATCTGAGACCTGCTTTCTTTTTGTCAAATAGATACTTTGGCAAGTTTGAATAAGGTGTTGAAAACATATTAGCACCAGCTGAGACTTTTTCCTTGCAATAATCAGAAAAATTGAAGCAGAATTGAAAAGGGACTGTCTCACTATGTGTTGTTTATTGCCTTGTCAATGTCCTTGTACATACAACCTCTAACTGCATACTAAAATCATCTCACTTTCCACAGAGATCTATATTCCTAGTTATTAATGGCATAGCCATCCTACCAGTTATTCAAAATTAAAACCCCCAAAATACCATTTCTCTTTTCCAGATTTTAGGCTCTATCAATTCGAATTCAAAAGTAGGTGTCTTACTCTGTGAATTTGGCCAAATTACTTAGCTTCTGCTAATCCTGAGTTTCATATTCAATTATTACAAGGCTTAAAAGCATTTATAGCAGCAATTGCCTGGGATGAAGTAAGTGCACAAAAAATACCACCTATAATAATAGCTCTAGTTGTTGTTGTTATGATTATTAACAAACTTAGCTATGCGATTTTGTGGAGCCCTGGTGGTGCAGTGATTAAGAGCTCAGTTGCTAACCAAAAGGTCTGCAGCTCAAATCCACCAGCTGCTCTTTGGAAACACTATGGAGGCAGTTCTACTTTGTCCCATAGGGCCGTTATGGGCTAGAATCCACTCAACAGAAACAGGTTTGGTTTGGTGTTTTTTATGTGATTTTCTAACCCACAACAAATTAGAGGCATTAAATTAGAAACAGAGATCACCAGGGACCAGTTCTCTTCTGGCAGAAAGAAGTATCAGTTAAATTTTGGGCTCATACTTCAGAAAACAACCTATAAAAACCCACAATCATGTACAGGTATTTTAAAAAGAAGAGTGGTGAGGAGCACCAGAGCAAGGAGCCAGCTGACTCTGTTGAGAAAGTCGCTAAACAACAATCAGAATTTGTAATCAGACCCCAGAATTATCAAGGAAAGTAAAATATATTTCATTATCTTATTGTTTAGACAGGTTACTGTATAACACATTTTATAAATATTTTATTAACATATTTAAAGTTAAGTATACAAAATTTCATGATCTTGTTATGCAGAAAAAAAGATTAGAAAAAAATGTAACAAAATCTCAGTATTGTTGTATTTAAGATCATGGGTTATTTTTATATTCTTTTGTGTGATAAATTCTAAGTTTTCTTTAAAAAATGCAATTTTATAGTCCATAAAATCAATACACATTGTAAAAAAATTTTTTTTGACGGAATAGAATAACTTAATTTCTTCAAAAACTTTGGTTAAAAATAATATCTGCTTCATTTAATGTCACTGAGTCATTACTGTTGGGCTTTCAAGAAGGTGTTAGTAATTCAGATTCATAAAAACAAGGAACAAATCAATTCAGAGTTATTCAGTCATTCCCACTGATGAACAGTGACTTAAATTTCTTTTTAATAAAGGTTGACAAATTCACATCTTTTTGTCATTCTTGGTTTGCTGACCACTTACCTGTTGAGCTTTTCTTAAAACAGGTGAAGAGCTGTAAATCAATTGTAATAAGAAAACCTGGATTACATAAATCAAAAGACTGTTGGAGTAGCAAACAAAATCGTGGTTGTGAATGTGGTTTATAAACAGTATCATAAAAAGAGTGCCAGTTATTTTAGATCTTCATATACTTAGCTTAGCTGTAAAACTCTCTGGTTTTGATTTTCGAGTTGGTGAGTTATGTTCTGAATAGGTAATATTGTCAAATAGATCGCTTTAGATAAGTAGCATCTTAATTGTATTATCTCTAGCTTCAATAGAGTCCAAGGCAGTCCAAATCATAAAATTGAATTAAAAAGAAAAAATAAATCTTGGATATATCATTTGAGAAGTATTCATGTTTCCTTTCTGACATCTAACTTATCTATCTCTCCATCTATCCACCATCCATCATCTATCCACCTACATCTCTATCTATTCCTCCATCTATCCCTCCCTCCCTCCACCCACCTACCCATCCATGCCCCCACCCACCCACCCGTCTGTCCGTCCGTCCGTCCATCCATCCATCCGTGTATGCATCTATCCATGTGTGTTTCTATCTGTTCCTTCATATCACAGACCTATCAAGGAAGCTTCTGGAAGCTCTGAGTCTCCCTAGAGAAATGCACATTTATGCAAAAACTTGTAGAACATGTATGATATTGACTGCACTGTTTCACATGAAAGATTTTAAGATACTCCACTGGTTTGCTGGACGTTTACAACAATGTGTCCCACTCCGCCTCCAATTCCTTATGATGAGCACTAAATGAATGCTTTTAATCTGTAGAGTATATCTATCAGTTCTGGAAAATTTTGCTTGTGTTATTTATAAGTTGTGTCATAAACTTTTAAGTTATAAATTGTATTATAACTTTTTGTCTCTATGTTTCTCTTTTCACTTTAAAATCTCCTTTTAGATCAGCCCTGTCTTAGTTATCTAGTGCTGGTGTAACAGAAATACCACAAGTGGGTGGCTTTAACAAACAGAAATTTATTTTCTCACAGTTTAGAAGGCCAGAAGTCTGAATTCAGGTTGCCAGCTCTACAGGAAAGCTTTCTTTCTCTATTGGCTCTGGAGGAAGGTCCTTGTCTCTTTTCAGCTTCCGCTTCTTGGTTCCTTGGAGTGCTCATGTGGCATGGCATCTATTTTCTCCCACCTGAGCTTGCTTGTTTGGTTGCTTGCTCAATCTGCCCTTTAATACCTCAAAAAAGATTGATTTAAGACACACCCTACACTGATACTGGATCATTAACATAACAAAGAAAACCTATTCCCAAATAAGATTATAAACACAGGTATAAGACCTCATTGCCATAGAGTCGAGTCTGACTCATGGTAACCCCATAGGACAGAGAAGAACGGCTGGTAGATTTGAACCACTGATCTTTTGGTTAGCAGCTGTAGCTCTTAACCACTGTGCCACCAGGGCTCCACCACAGGCATAAAAAAAAGGTGTTAGGATTTACAACTCATATATTTGGGAAACGCAATCCAATCCGTAAGAAGTCCTAAGACTTTTTTCTCCTATTTTCTCATTTCCTCGCCTTTTGGTTCTGCTTTGGGAGAGATTTCCTTGCCTTCATCTTCCAACTTTTAAACTGAGTTTTTTGAAAGCATTTTCCTATCAATTTCTGAGAACTCTCTTAGAGTCTCTGATTGTTTATTTTAAAAAGTAGCACCCTATCTTTGTTTTATGGAAGTAATGTATGTATCTGAGAATTCTAATTACTTTTTTCTTTTAAGACTTTTTTTTCTGGTTCCTACTTTGTGATTGCTCCAGTTGGCCCTTTCCATTTATTTATTTCAACATCTTTCTTCCTTTTTAGAGGCTTTCCTCAGTAGCCGATGATCCTTGGTCCCTTGTACTTAAGAATGAGATATCAGAAACCAATTGGAATCTCAGTAAAGCCTGTTGTTTGAGAAGTAATGTCATGTTCCTAACCAGATCTCAAATGTCAGTTTGTAGAGATCTTTTCTGGGGGAGCTGTTCAGTTGAACCAGAAAAGAAACCTGCCTGAGGACTAGCCATCTGACCTCTGGCGTTCTTTTCATTGGCTAGGGACAGTTGCCTTATTTCCAACTATTGAATTTTAATTTATAACTTCCAATTTATACCATTTTTAACATGTCTTATCTCAGCCCTCAACTGTACATAGCATCTCAAAATCCTGGTAGATCTTTGTGTTAGTTCAGGTCCTCCAAGAAGCAGAAGCCTAGATGGGATTAATGTCCAAGGATTTTATTAAAGAAACCACGTGTGAGAGAAAATGGGGAAAGAGCTAGCTAAGGCTGGAGGAATCATCAGACCACGAAGCAAGTCTGACCCCCCAGTGAAGGAAAAAGGAAAGGATAGAATATGGGCAGTCCAAAGAAGTTGTGACTAGCCTCTTAGAAAGCCATCAAGCCAAAATCAGCCTTAAAGGAGATCTGTGTCTTCCTGCCATCAGTGGTCATTAGCTGAGAAAACCTATATGAAGCATAGTCTCACACAAGCAGTAATGCATTTCAGAGCACAGCCCTGAGGCTGTTGGTCAGTTACCCTCTCTGCAGTTGCAGGTCAGAAAGAGCGTTCTCATGGCCACCACAACGTTCATCATGTTCTCCATGTCACTGGTTAGTGTTCATTCTGTGATTTATTGCTTCTGCTACTGATTTTAATTCTATATTTACATTTTATTATCTATAAACTATTTTCAATCAATTTCTGATTTTTTTTCATACAGTTTGCAATTTCATCTTCATTTGATCTTGTCTTTGATTTTTTTGAAAAGGTCTATTTTTTTTTTCCTGAATTTTGAGTATAAAGGAGTATGATGGTTAAGGGTGTATGTCAACTTGGCTGGGCCATGACTCTCAGTGGTTTGGCAGTTATGTAACAATGTAATCACCTCCATGATGAGATCTGATATAGTGTAATCACCACCATGATGGATCCTGCATCGTCTGAGGTCTGATTCTCGGGACTTGAACCAGCAGCCTGCTGTCTTATCTGCCAGTCTTGGGTTTATCAGCCCCTGTAGCTCTATGAGTCAGGAGGAGCATCCAGCCTGACAACTGAGCCATGGACTTGGGACTTCCCAGCCTCTACAACAGTGCGAGCCATTTCCTTGATATAAATCTCTCTCTCTATATATGTATATACGCACATATATATATTTATATACATATAGATACAGGCTTCACTGGCTTTGCTTCTCTAGAGAACACAGCCTAAGACAAGCAGATGCTTTCTAAAATTTACTTCTGTTATAATTTTTTTTTACTTATACCTATTGCCGTCAATTCTGACTCATAGCAACCCTGTAGGACAGAGAACTGCTTGATAGGGTTTCCAAGTAGTAGCTGGTGGATTTGAGCTGTTGACCTTTTGGTTAGCAGCTGTAGCACGCCATAGCTCTTAACCACTGTGCCACCAGGGCCCCAAACTTGGACTTTTTATTTTGAGATAGTTGTAGATTCACCTGCAGTTATAAAAAAATACAGAGGGATCATGTGGAAGCTTTACCCAGCTCTCCCCAATGGTAACATTACAAAACCATATCACAACCAGGATACTTATATTGATACAGGTAAGACATGGAGCATTTCCGTCATTATAAGAATCCTTGGGGTTACTCTGGTACAAACACACAATGTCTCTCTTACTCCCCTCCACTCCTTATGCCCTGACAATCACTAATCTGTTTTCCATTTCTATAATTTTGTCATTTCCAGAATGTTTTATAAATAGAGTCATACTGTATGTAGCCTTTTCAAATTGACACATTTTCACTTAGCATATATCTCTAGAGATTCATCTAAATTGTTCCTTTTAATTGTTGAGCAGTATTCCATGATGTGGGTATACCACTGATTGTTTAGCTATTCATCCATTGAAGGGCATCTAGGTTGTTTTCAGTTGTCGGCTACTATGAATAAAGCTAATATAAACATTCATGTGCAGTTTTTTGTGCGAACATAAGCTTTTTGTTTCCATGGAATAAAGGCCCAGGAGTGCAATTCCTAACTTATATGGTAGTTGTATGTTTAGTTTGAAAAAAAAAAAAAGAAACTGCCAAATAGTTTTCCAAAGTGATTGTACCATTTTACATTCCCACTAGCAAGGTAGGATTGTTCCAGTTTCCTGCATCTTCTGCACCATTTGGTATTGTCTCTATTTTTTATTTTAGCCATTCTAGTAGAGGTGTAGTGATATTTTATTGTGGTTTTAATTTGCATTTCCTTAATGTTTCATGAACATCTTTTTACATGCTTATTTGCCATATGTATAGCCTCTTTGGTGAAATGAGTGCTTAGGTGTTTCGCCCATGCTAATTGAATTGTTTATTTAACACTAATTTTTGAGAGTTCTTTATATATTTTATGTGATTGTTAAGGTTGTATGTCAACTTGGCTTGGCCATGATTCTCAGTGGTTTGTTGGTTATGATGTAGTTTGGCAGTTGTATAATGATGTAATCACTTCAGTGATGATGGGATTCAATGTGAGTAGCCGATCAGTTGAAAGGTAGTTTCCTTGGCGATGTGGCCTGCATCCTATATAGGTGGATTTTCTGGCAAGGCTTTTAGGCTTTTGCTCACCCCAGATCCTGCAACTGGTTCCTGTTCACCTGACCACTGGGTTCTTCGGACTTGAGCTAGCAGCTTACCTGCCAATTTTAGGATTGTCAGCCTCCGTAGCCTATGAACCAGAGGCCTGTTGTCTGACCTACCAATCTTGGGTTTGTAAGCTCCTGCAGCTATGTGAGTCAGAAGAAGCCTTCGGCCTGACCCATGGACTTGGGACTTTCCAGCCTCTACAACCGTGTGAGCCATTTCCTTGATGTAAATCTCTCTCTCTCTCTTTTCCTCTCTCTCTATATGTGTGTGCATGCTTCAATGGTTTGCTTCCCTAGAGAACCCAGCCTAAGACATTTTATATGCTAATCCTTTGTCAGATATGTGATTTGCAAGTGTTTTCTCCCAGTCTGTAGCTTGAATTTTCCTCTTTTAAACAAGGCCTTTCACAGAGAAAAGTTTTTAGTTTTGATGAGGTCCAATTTATTTTTTCCTTTTATGGATTGTGCTTTTGGTGTCAAGTCTAAGAACTCTTGTTGTAGCCTTAAATGCATGTTTTAGCATACATAAATTGTTTTAACTACTTTTTAAGTTTTACATTTAAGTCAGTGATCCATTTTGAGACAAGTTTTTTTGTCTAAGGTGTGAGATTTAAGTAGAGGTTCATTTTTTTTTTTTACCTGTGAATATCCAATTGTTCTAATATTTTTTGCTGAAAAGGTTATTTCCCTTCCATCGAATGGGTTTTGTACGTGTCAAAAGTCAGTTGGGTATGTTTGTATGTGTCTATTTTGGGGTTCTCTATTCTGTTCCATTACTTACGTATCTATTCCTCCACCAATACCACACAGTTTTATTTCTGTAACTATATAAGGAGCCTCACTGGTGCAACAGTTAAATGCTTGGCTGCTAACTGAAACATCAGTGGTTCAAACCCAGCCAGTGGTTTCATCCATTCTGGCAATCTGTTCCCATAAAGATTACAGCCTAGAAAATCAGATGGAGCAGTTTTACTATGTCACATGGGGTTGCTATGAGTCAAAAGAGCCAAATTGATTTGATTTGATGGTACCTAACAACAAGAACAAGCAATATAAGAGGTCTTGAAATGGATAGAAAGATGCTTCTTTTCCAAAATTGTTTTAGCTATTTTTTACTTTTGAAAACAATTTAAGGACACTCTTGTTTATATCTAGATATACATATCTAGATATCAGGTCAATATCTTCTGGAATTTTCATGATTGTTGTCATTAGGTGTCGTCAAGTTGGTTCTGACTCATAGCAACCCAATGTACAACAGAACGAAACACTGCCCAGTCTTGCGCCATCCTCACAATCATTGTTATGCTTGAGTCCATTGTTGCAGCCGCTGTGTCAACCCATCTTGCTGAGGGTCTTCATTGTTTTCACCGGCCTTCTACTTTACCAAGCATGATGTCCTTCTCCAGGCACTGATCTCTCCTAATAACATGTCCAAAGTGTGTTTGAGATGTAGTCTCGCCATCCTTGCTTCCAAGGAGCATTCTGGTTGTACTTCATCCAAGACAGATTTGTTTGTTTTTTTGGCAGTCCATGGTATATCCAATATTTTTCACCATCACCAAAATTCAAAGCATCAATTCTTCTTCAGTCTTCCTTATTCATTGTCCAGCTTTTGCATGCATATGGAATTTTGATTAGTTTCCATTAAAACTGTATATCACTTTGGTGGAAATTGGCATCTTTATTATGTTGAGTCTTCCATTCCATGAACATAGTGTCTCTCCATTTATTCAATGATCTTTGATGTCTTTCATAAGCATGTGTTTCTATTCATGGAAGTTTTTGTTTGTTTGTTTTTTGGTATAATGTTTACATGCTTTTCATATCAAGATACTACTAGTTTCATAAAGTGAATTGGAAAAGTTCCCTCCTCTTTTCTATTTTCTGGAAAGGATTGTGTAGAATTGATGTTAATTCTTCTTTAAACTTTGGGTAGAATTCTCCAGTGAAACCATTTGGACCTGGAGATTTCATTTTTTGGAGGAGGTTTTTAATTACAAATACAGTTTTTTAATAGTTATAAAACTATTTAAATTATATATTTCATGCTGGTGAGTTGTAGTAGTTTGTGTTTTCAATGAATCGGTCCATTTCATTTATCAAATTTGTGTGTAGACTCATTTGTAGTATTCACTTATTATATTTTGATGTCTGCAGGGTCTGTAGTGATATCCCCTCATTTCTAATATTAGTAATTTATATCTGTTCTCTTTTTCTTTTGTTGGTCTTGCTAGAAGTTTGCCAAATTTATTGATCTCTTAAAAGAGCAATTCTAAGTTTCATTTATTAACTCTATTGTTTTTATGTTTTTCAGTTTAGTTGATCTCTGCTATTATTTTATTATTATTATCATTCTGCTTGCTTTGGGTTAATTTTGGCCTTCACTGCACTGGTCCGTGAAATGGGAGCTATTGATTTGAGACTTCTCTTCTAATGTGTGCAATTAGTGCTATAAATTTGCTTCTCACCACCATTTTAGCTGTGTGTCACACATATTGATAAATATCAGTTTCATTTTCATTCAGTTTGGTGTGGTGTTTAATTTCTCTTGATAATTCCCTTTTGATTCATAGATTTCTTTAGAAGTGTGTTTTTAATTTCCAAGTGTTTAGAGATTTTTCTGTTAATGATTTCTAATTTGATTCCACTGTGGAATAATACACACTGTGTATTATTTCAATTCTTTTAAATTTGTTGATGTTTGTGTTATGGTCCATGATATGGTCTCTCATGGTGTATCTATCTTCCGTGCATGTTTGGGGGAAAAAACAAGTGTATTCCGTTGTTGGGTGGGGTGTTATATACATGTCAATTAGATCTTGCTGGTTGATGATGCTGTTCAAGTCTTCTGTGTTGTTGCTGCTTTTCTGTTCACTTGTTCCATGAATTGTTGAGAGAGAGGTTTTAAAGTTTCCTACTCTATTTATGGATTTATCTGTTTCTTCTTTCAGTTCTATCAGTTTTAGCTTCACATATTTTATAGCTATATTTTATTAATAGACATTTTGAATTTCTATGCCTTTTTGGTGATTAATGGAATTGGAATATCTTATGCAATTTTCTTCATAGCATATCTCAGTATTTGAAATTATCTTATTAATTTATTTGCATACTTTTCTATTTTCTCTCTATAGAACATAAGCATGATAAAGAAGGAACCATGTACAAGAAAGAGAAAGAGAAAAAAAAGAAAGATTAATATGACACATATCATAAAAGAGCTTTGTATTTAATTTGCCAATTTTGAATTTGAGTGAGGAAATGTTGAAAAAACTTTATAAATTGGATTGTCTTTCATAAGTAGATCTTAACTCATAGTATCATATTGGATTCAAATGTTTCCAATACAAATCTATTTAAATGCATATATTCAGAAAAAACACAGGCCTTAGAAACCAATACTATTCTTAAAAAAGAAAAATAAGAAGTCCCTGTATAATATTGGGAGCAAATGCTGAGATAGCACTTTTTACACATTTTCCTCAAAACAGAAGGCCCCAGAAGGTAATTTTTTAAATATAGTTTTAATACAAAAAATTTAGGGGATCTTAAAAAGTTTGAACAAAAGAACTACGCTTTGAAATAATAATTTGGGGGAACAATTTTTGCAATATGGAGATTTTAATGGACCATGAGGTTTCTCTTTGGCTTAAAATAGACGTTTTTCTGCAAGCACCTATGGTATTCTTTTTAGAATTTGGACCAAAATATGTCACAGCATGGGCATGAAGTTTAGGTATCCAAAAGGAAGGAGTTTCCGTGGAAATTTTCCTACGTCTTTAGTCGATGCACCCATAGCCTTTCTAATAGAAGAGTGCTGTGCAACAGTTGAATGTGGCAATCACATTCATAAAAATAATATGTTTCCATTGACATTTGTTCTTAATACCTTTTCTTTCTAGTGTTTGTTGGGCTGCATGAGCAATAGGAGGATGAATTTGCTAAGGCAATTACCCATTACTGTTGAGCAGCTTAGCAGCCCCCTGAGTAAATTCATGGGTAATGTATTATCTACAGGACCGTACATGGCCCTCTGTCTGGGGGAGGGAACATTTGGGGCTTCTTGCTCATACCATTTCTTCTACAGTAAATGACTTCTTCTCCCATGCCCATCCCCATCCCCATCCCAAACCCATCCCCATCCCCATTCTCTATATGGCCAAACTCAAACTGTCCTTCAAGCTAAAGTACCTTAATTACCCACAGAGACAGTGATTTTTCCCTCTTCAACATCCCCTTACACTTTTTCGTTGCGTTTTATATAGTTCGTGTCTTAGTCATCTAGTGCTGCCATAACAGAAATACCACAAGTGGATGGCTTTAACAAAGAGAAATTTATTTCCTCACAGTAAAGTAGGGTAAAAGTCCAAATTTAAGGCATCTGCCCCAGGTGAAGGCTTTCTCTCTCTGTCAGCTCTGGAAGAAGGTCTTGTCATCAAATCTTCCCATGGTCAAGGAGCTTGTCAGGTGCAGGGACCCCGGGTCCAAAGAACATGCTCTGATCCTGGTGCTGCTTTTTTGGTGGAATGAGGTCCCCAACTCTCTACTTGCTTCCCTTTCATCTCTTGAGAGATAAAATGTGAAGCAGACCACACCCAAGGGAAACTCCCTTTACCTTGGATCAGGGAGGTGACCTGAGTGAGGGTGGTATTACAATCCCACTCTAATCCTCTTAACATAAAATTACAATCCCAAAATGGAGGACAACTGCACAATAGTGGGAATCATGGCCTAACCAAGTTAATACACACATTTTTGGGGTGACATAATTCAATCCACAATAGTTATAATACGCATGAGAAAATGTTTATAAACACATTATATTCCGTTAGATTTCAACTGCCGTGAGGTGAACAACTAACGTGTTTTTGGTCTCATACTCTTTCTGCCAACTGCTGCCGGTTTTCTGAAAATTGCACTCCCCAGTCCACTCCCCTATTCTCAGGCACAGTGCTCCCGAAGGGGCAAACATCCAGGTTTGCCTGCCAAGCTCCTCTGGACACAATGAATGGCCCAGGGATAGGCAAGTAACCTCTCCCCTGAATAGCAGAGACTGAAGAGAAGGAGAAAAGGGAAGAGGCTGATTCATTAATTTGTTGGTCTCTCTTCACATAGCTCAAACAATAAGCTCTAAAGTTGGGATTGAATCATATTACTCATCATATCACGCATTACTCATGTTGTCGTCGTTGTTAGTTACGGTCGAGTTGGCTCCGACTCATGGTGACATTTGTTATGTATACCAGAACAAAACATTCCCTGGTTCTGAGCCATCTCCATGATGGCTGGTATGTTTGTGTCCATTGTTGGAGTTATCGTGTAGTACCTTCCAAGCTTGGGGGCTCATTTTCCAGCACTATATTAGACATTGTTCTGTTGTGATTCATAGGGTTTTCATTAGCTAATTTTCAGAAGTAGATCACCAGGTCCTTCTTCCTAGTCTGTCTTAATCTGGTTGCTCCTCTCAAACCTGTCTACTATGGGTGACTATTTGAAATATTGGTGGCATAGCTTCCAACATCATAGCAACACACAAGCCACCACAGTATGACAAACTGACAGGCAGGTGGTGGGCTCATCACTCACATTACTAATCAAAACACTGGCATGGCCTCTCATTTTTCTCAGAAAAAGAAAGCAACAATCTTTATAACAGCCTGAAAGGCCATACGTAGCATATGGCCTTGTTATCTCTCTCATTTCCCCTCCTAATTCTTTTTCCCCTTGCTTGTCCCTTCAGACACATTGGCTTCATACTGCCTTGCACCACCCCATCACCCACCATCTGGCATCTTTGCACTGGCTGTTCCCCCTTCCTATGATGCTCTTCCCCATGATGTTTGCACAGCCAAATCTCACACTTGTTTCAGTCTTGCTGCAAACGTTATTCTATCAATGAGGCCCTTTCTAACCACTCTGTTTCAAGTTGCGAAATCCGTCTTCTATCCCCATCACACTCAGTCTCCTTTAGCCTGTTCTAATTATTTTTACCTTTAGTGCTTATCACAGTCTAACATTTTCATTATAGCCTATTTTTTTAATGTTTCTTGTTTATTGTCTGCCTTCCCACATTACAATATAAGCTCGAGAAGGACAGGTATTTTTGTCTTTTGTTCACTGCTGTCTGTACTGAAGTACCTAGAGTTATGCCAGGAACTACAACCCCTCAATAGATATTTGTTGAATGAGTAAACAAACAGCTATTTTCCACTGTGTGCACGGAGGAGCAGAAAAGACAGGCCTGAAGCTAGACAGACGCAAAAAGGAGTCAGTCAGAGATGACATGAAGGGGGAGAGAACTTGCTATACTTTCGTGTCCCAATTTGTGGCACCACAGCCTTCCTGAGGTCCTTCTCCAGCCTGATCCTTGCTGTGTAAGACACTCCTGTATATGTAAGGTAAACTTCTTCCTTTGCTTAAGCTCGTCGTTGTTAGTTACTGTCAAGTTGGCTGACTCATGGCAACCTTATATATAACAGAATGAGACATTACCTGGCCCTGCACCATCTTTATAATTCTTGGTATGTGTGTGTCCATGTTGAGGCTATTGTGTCAATCCATCTCACTGAGGATTTCCCCATATGGGTTGGCCCTCTGCTTTGTCAAACATGATGTCCTTTCCTAGTGATTGGACTTTCCGGATGACGTGTCCAAAGTAAGTGAGTCCAAATCTCACATCATTGCTTCTAAGGACCATTTTGGTTATTATTTCTTCTAAGACTGATTTACTCATTCTTTTGGCAGTATACACAAAACTGGCTCCAAAAAAGTAAAATGACTTGAAACTAAGATTCTAATTGATACATTTTAAATGGCAAAAGTCAAGCTCAGTTTATTTCGATATTTTAACTATCCTCCCTTGTTCTGTCAGGTCTTGCACACAATGCATAAGCCTGTGTTAAATGAATAAATGCAACTTTGCTTAACTGAAGGCATGTGCCCCAAAGTACAGAATTTTTCTAATGCTTCTGCTTACTCTTAGAAATTCAGATTGACGATGTATTTACTTGCTTGTGTTATCTCAGTCAGTCTGGTTTGCTATTAAATTAATTTCTGTACATTACAGGTCAGTGTTCATGGATCTTATTTTAGCATGTTGCAATTCACCTAATGGCCCGTTTCGTGTGTTATGTGGTGATCTCCATTTCTCTTCTGCTAAGATCTGTAATCAATACATCTTCAGTGTGTAATCAGCACAGGTCTTTGCGTAATGGTTATGCATTAATTTCATTGCAAGATCTGCTTGTGCAATCCTGAAAGGAGTCAACAGCTCAAAGCTAAAGTGTAACCCATCAGAGATTTTTTGCCCTTGAACAAGCAATGCTCTAAGGCTGGACTACAAATACACAAAATACTAACCATAGATTACATGCATAATATCCAGTTTTGTTCTTGAAAACACAGACTGCAATATATCTTTTATAAGAATCTTAAAATTATAAAATTTATTATAGTTGTCTCTTACTTTATGAAAGATGAGTACTTGGAGGAGCTTAAATCAGCTCTGGAAGAGTTATGACACCTTCCCTAAGCTGCTTCCTTCCTCCGATGAAATTTTTGTTTGATTTTTTTTTTTCCTGTTTAATAAATATATAAGACAACTTTTTCCTCTTCTTCAGTGTACTTAGTATGAAGGAAAGTTTAAATGTAGTTGTGTTGATATTTTTCAAACAAACAAACAAAAAACTTAAGAAGAAACGTAGTAAGAAAATTAGAGAAGGGCCTTTTTTTCCAATATAAAAGAGTCATAAGGGAAATAAATAGAACTATCTTTATTCACAGATGAAATCATTTTGAAAATTCCAAAGATAATATCAAAAAACTCCTGGAACTAATAAGTGAGTATAGTAAAGTCACAGGATACAGGTCAATATACAAAAGTCAATTGCTTTCCTTATTAAAAAAAAAAAAAAGAATTAGAATGTGAAATTATAAAAAATGTACCAATTACCATAAAAAAAAATGAACACTTAGGTATAAATCTTACAAAATTGGTATAAACTCTGTCTTAGTTATCTAGAGCTGCTATAACAGAAATACCACAAGTGAATGGCTTTAACAAACAGAAGTTTATTCTCTTATAGTTTAGGAGCCTTGAAGTCCACATTCGGGGTGCCAGCTCCAGCAGAAGTCTTTCTCTCTCTGTTGGCTCTGGGGGAAGGTTCTTGTCATTAATCTTCCCCTGATCTAGGACCTTCTCAACCCAGGGACCTTGTGTCCAAAGACTATGCAAGCTCCTAGCTCTTCTTGCTTGGTGGTAATGAGGTCCCTATCCTCTCTGCTCAATTCTCTTTTATTTCTCAAAAGAGATGGACTCAAGATATAACCTAATCCTGTAGATTGAGTCCTGCTTCATTAACATAACTGCCTCTAATCCTGCCTCATTAACATCATAGAAGTTAGGATTAACAATATGTAGGATAATCACATCAGGTCACAAAATGGTAGACAACCACAAAATACTGGGAATCGTGGCCTCGCCAAGTTGATATACATTTTTGTGGTACACAATTCAATCTATAACAGATATTTCACATGTGAAAAACTTCCAGATACAAATGAAAAAAATCAAAGAAGATCTAAAATAATGGAGAGATATTCTGCATTTATGGATTGCAAGATTCAACATCAAATCCTTCCAACTTGATCTAAAGACTTAATAAAATTCCAGTAAAAATTCTAACAAGTTATATTGTATTTATTGACATTAATTCTAAAGTTTATATGGAAAAGCAAAAGATCTAGAATAGCCAACACAATACTGAAGAAGAACAAATATTCAAGAAGGACTCGCACTCCTTGATCTCAAGGCTAGTATAAAGCTATGGTAATCAAGACAGTGTGATACTGGTGAAAAAATAGATACATAGTTCAATGGAACAGAATACAAAGCCCCAAAATAAAGTGACACAAACATAGTTTACTGATACTTGGCATAGGTACAAAGGGAATTCAATAGAGAAAGGATAGTCTTTTCAATGAACAGTACTTTAAAAACTGGATGTCCATATGCAAAAAATACACCTAGACACAGACCTTATATTTTACATAAAAATTAGCTCAAAATGGATCATTCACTAAATGTAAAGTACAAAAATAAAAAACTTCTAAAAAAAAGAATAAAAGATAATCTACTTGACCTTGGGTTTAGCGATGAATTTTTAGATTTCACACGAGAAGCACAATCCATGATGAAAAATTAATGGTGAACTTTATTATTGTTAAAATGAAAAACTTTTACCCTGATAAAGACACTGTTAAGAAAGTACAAAGATAAGCTATAGACTGAGAGAATACGTTAGCAGAAAACTTATCTGATAAAGGATTTGTATCCAAAATATACAAGAAACTCTTAAAACTCTGCAATAAGAGGACAAACAAGCCAACTAAAAAATGGGTAAATGATCTCAACAGACACCTTACAACAAAAGCTATAAATGTGACAAATAAGCAAATGAAAAAATGCTTAACATTATTTTTCACTAGGGAAATTCAAATTAAAACAACAATAAGAAACACTACAAACTTATTAAATGGCTAAAATCCGAAAAAAAAAAAAATGACAATACCAATTGCTGGGAAGGATGCAGAGCAACAGAAACTCTCATTCATTCCTGGTGGGAATACAGAATGACACGGTCACTTTGAAAGAGAGTTTGGCAGTCTCCTACAAAGCTAAACATAGTCTTATATTATCCAGCAATTGTGGTCCTGGGTATTTCCCCTACTGATTTGAAAACCTACTTCCACACAAAAACTTGCACATGAACGTAGTTGGCAATTTTATTCATAAATGCCAAAACCAAGATAGATAAATGGATAATGAAATTGTGGTACATACAATGGAATGTTCAGCATTAAAAGGAATGACCTATTAAGTCATACAAAGACAATGGATGAACATTAAATACTACCGCTACATGTAAGAAACCAACCTGAAAAGGCTACATAATGTATGATTCTATTTATATGACTTTCTGTAAAAGCCAAAACTATAGCAATGGCAAAATGATCAGTGGTTGCCAGGAGTTCTGAAGGTCATGGGAGGAGGGTTAAATGTACCCAGTACATGGGATTTTTTAGCACAGTAAAACTCCTGTGTATGAGACTTTAGAGGTGGATACATGACAATGCACATTTGTAAAAATGTGTAGAACTTTACAGCATAAAGAGTGAATTATAACATATGCAAATTACAAAACAAATTATTTAGGGGGTCAGGGCATCCCAGGATGAAATGAAGAATGTTATAAAACAATCTCATTGTATTACGAGTGTATGAAACTACCTCATTGAAGGAGTGGGAGAAAAAGGTACTGACCTAAGTAACAATGGATATAGCTGGTATCTGTGCATAAACATGTGAACTATGCATAAACAGTACATACTAATTAATAAAATTGTTTCCCATGGGAGTACAGGTTACACTCCCATGAGAAACCATTATACATGTATACTCGAGTGAACTATTAAGTAAATGGATGGCAAATGTTGGGAGCCCGGTTTCTCACCAGTAGAGTGAGCAGTTATGGATAAAGGAGAGGAAGTTAGAAGGATCCATGTTGTAATGGATTGGAGTTGGAGACACCAGTATGGTCTTCTATTTACTTTAATACAGACATAGATTATTACATATAGAAATATAAGAAACCCAAAAACCTACTGTTGTTGTGTAGATTCTGACTCATAGCGAACATACGGAACAGAGTAGAATTGCCCCATAGGATTCTTGAGGCTGTAATCTTTATGGAAGAAGATAGTCACATCTTTTTCCCATAGAGTAGCTAGTGGGTTGGAACTGGCAAACTTTTGGTTAGCAGCCGAGTCCTTTACCACTATACAACTAGGCCTCCTGAAATACATGTATATTCAAGGGTTTTTATACACATATATATTTCTTTGCTCTGTAAGCTCAGAAGGCCTAGAAAAAAAGCCCCAGCAGCAATGAGCACACCTAGAACCCAGGTCTTGGTTGCTAATACCATCCCTTAATAAAAGGAAATGGGACACCTTGGTGAAATGGCAAACTCTAAGACTGGGGCTAAGTACATACAAGATGTGCCTGAAGTATCTTATAGTGCCAGAAAGTAAAGCAATGTTAAAATAGTCTGCAACAATGGGACACAGGACCCAAATTAAAGAGCTCCCGATGACCAAAGCTAGAACAACTTGAACAACCAAATAAACAAAGATTATAACCCAAAGTATAAAACAAATATCCATGAGTCTGTACTGATCTTACAAGAAAAAACAAAAAAGACTGAATAAATAAATAAATGGGGGAAAACAGATTAATCTTCCATGCAGGAGAATTCTAAATAATTTGTGTAGATACTCTGCTCTTAAGAAGGTGAAACATAACTCCCCACTAAAGTGTGGGCTGTGCATAGTGACTTCCTTCCAAACAGTTCCTTATGGAAAGGGAAGAACTTTACAGTGAAGAAACCAGTCAATTGCTACCTTAGACGGGCGATCAAGGTTAACATCAACAGTGATAAGCCATGTTGATACAACCTAGGTACGTTGTGGTAAGAATCATACACTACCACTGTAGCTTTCCTCTCCAAAACCCATGACCCCACGTACCCATGTTTATTGTTGTATTATTCGCAACAACAAAAAGATGGAAATAACCTAAATGCTCATCAACAGATGAATGGATAAACAAATTAAGGTGCATACACACAATAGAATACTACACAACAATAAAGAACAATGATGAATCTGGGAAACATCTCACAACATGGATTAATCTGGAGGGCGTTATACTGAGTTGAAATAAGTTGATCACAAAAAGACAAATATTGTATGAAACCACTATTACAAAAACTGAAGAAAAGGTTTACACACAGAAAAACACTATTTTTTTTTTTGATAGTTATGAGGAGGGGAGGGGTAGGGAAGAGAAATCACTAAAGAGATAGTGGACAGGTGTTAACTTTGGTGAAGGGGAAGACAACATACGATATAGAGGAAGGCAGCACAACTTGACCAAGACAAAGTCATAGACTTTTTCTACATACATGCAAACTCTTAGAGGGACGGAGCTACTGGGGCTGAGGACAATTTGAATGTCTCAATTGAGGGACATCCCGCAAAATACCTGACCAGTACTCATAAAACTGTCAAGATCATCAAAAACAAGGAAAGTCTGAGAAACTGTCACAGCCAAGAGGAGCCTAAGGAGACACAAAGACTAAATGTAACGTGGTATCCTGGAACAGAAAAAGGACGTTAGGCAAAAAACAAGGAAATCTGAATAAAGTATGAACTTCATGTAAATTATTATATAATGTATTATAATGCATCAAAATTGGTCCACTAATTGTGACAAATATACAATACTAATATATGATGTTACCAATAGGGGAAAATGGGAATGGAGTACTTGGAATTATCTTTCCAATTTTTCCTTAAATCTAAAGCTATTCTAAAATAAAATTACTTAAAGAAATGTCAGGAAGACATTGGAATCAAGTACAAAGCTGCCCTCCTTAAAATATGAGCATCTTCTCTTCTTTCTTCACACTTGTAACTGCTCAGGGCATTTTTCACCTATTCTTAACGGTGCCTGCTACTCACGTTAGCCAAGTGCTGAATAACTTGAACTATAATGTAACAGGAAACAGTCACGTCTTTACATCTCTGTGCCACAATACCCAAATCCTGCCCAAAGGAAAAAGGGAAACGGAGGAAAACTGGAAGGTGAGAAAGACATGAAAGAGAAGAAACACACGCACATTTATGTTGAGAGTACCGGGCTCACCAACAGTGACTTCCTACGATGCTAACTGGCCCTCAGCCATGGGTCATTTACCTCTGCCTAACAATGACCTTTCTGAAAATAAAGGCTTTATATCTCACAAGCTCCCTGTTGTATTCTTCAGCAGAGTTCATAAAAGACCACAGGACACTTGGGATTCCTTCAGAAAATGTAGCTTACAGTTAGCCATTAATCAATCAATTTAGTGAAGGAGAAGTGGCATTTTGTTCCTTGGAAGTTAATCAGACATTGAGAGGAATACTTTGGAAAGAGCATAGCTTAAAGCCAACTACCCCAGTATGCACCATCAATATATATCAACTCAAAATTGTCATCAATTATTCACTAATCTTAGGCTGGCTAAGCAGTTATGCTAAGATATAGATACTTTAAAATTTTTCCACTTATTATCAAGCAGCGTCAAATATGACAGCAGGTGTTTACTGCTGCTACTGAAGATATGAGTTTGAAGTGAGTCACCTAAAATGTTTCTTATTATAGACACCATGTGATCTCCTCCCCAGTTTCTGCAAAGACAAGAAAGTACTTTTTGTCATCGCTATTTTATTTCTGCCTCAAATTGACCCCAAACACTCAATGGTAATTATGCTTAAAACCAGAAAAGTGATAACATTTCTATAAAAGGCTATGTTACTTTTGCTCTAAAAGAGCTCACTTTCCTTGTACTAATTTAACAAGAATTCTGTTTTGGGATTGAGAGTACAGGACAGTTTTACAGCTACATTTTCATGCATGCAATAATCATGCATGAAAATGTTTATTTTGGATTTGATACTTTCTTTGATTCCCAGAGACGTCTATCCATAGATAGACTTTATATACTTCTGGTATGTTATAATCATTTTTGTATGTAACCAATATCAATAAGGCAGTATTTTAAAAGTTTCTCTTGCTGGAGTGCCTATCATGTGTTGGACATATGACACGATAAGGAAACATTACTGCTCCAGGATGTGGCTAAGTCAAAGCTCTTTTTATCTTTCTGCTCTCCCATACTTATCTTGCTGGCTTGTGTCCTCATGGATACAAAATGGTCACTGGGCCTCCAGCCATCACATTCATGTTCTTGGCAGGATGAGGGAAAATAGTCAAGTGGAAGAAAAGCATTCTCCTCATGAAGATTTGTCTTTTTATTTAAGAAGCAAAACCTTTCCCAGTCATTTTACTCTTCCATCTCATAACTCAGAACACTGTCTCCTATCTACTCTTAGACCAGTGATAGGCCAAGAGGACTGAGATTATCTGTTTTGACCAATCAGGATTCAACCTCTGAGCTGGGCTAGGAGTCTGAAATTAAGGAGTCTTCCCCTCTGTGAAAAAAATCATCATAGTTCTAAACCCTGGAAATCAGGCTGGTATTGACTGCCTGTTGAGCAGGCAAAGGACAGGGTCTACCTCACGCTTCCAGATGCTAGTGGGGCAGAACTGATCACTGTGCAAGTCCTTCCAGCTTCACCTGTCCTTTCATGGACCATGGTCTCTTGTGGGCTAATTATGGAACCATAGCGGAGCCAATCTGAGCAATGGAAGTGCCTTGATGCCTCTCCCCTCCCCTTGTACTGCCTCAAAAAAGCACATCCCCCCAAACCAGAAAGAGGGTCTAACACAAAGGAGATGATGACAATGATGATAGCAATAACTCACATATGCATGGCACTTTGCAAGATATTCACAATCACATTTTAACTTCAAAGCTACCCTGAGTAGCAGGTATTATTTGCAGCATCATACACATTTTGCAAACAGACTCGGGTTTATTTGTTCAAGATCATCATGTCAGGGGACTCCCAGACTACACCCAGGTTCAATGATTCACTAGGAGGACTCACAGGACTCAGCATACAGCTGTACTCACAGTTATGATTTATCACAGACAATGGATCTAGAATGTAATCAACAAAGGAAAAAGGCGAATGGGGCAGAGTGCAGAGGAAACCAAGTGCAAACTTCCAAGAATCCTCTCTCAGTGGAGCGACACAAAATGCTTTTAATTCCTCCAGCAACAAGTTTTTTTTTCCCCAGATTTTGTTTTAAATTTTATTGTGTTTTAGGTGAAATTCCCAGCACAAATTAGTTTTTCATACAAAAATTTATATATGAATAGTTTTGTGACATTGGTTGCAATCCCTGCAATGTATCAGCACTCTCCCCCTTTCCATTCCAGGTTCTCCATGTCCACTCATCCAGTTTTCCTGTCCCTTCCTGCCTCTCATCTTTGCTCTTGGGCAGGTGGTTGCCCATATGATGTTGTATACTTGTTTGAAAACTAAGAAGCGTGTTCCTTACATGTGTTTTTGTTTTATAGGCTCTTCTAATCTTTGGCTGAAAGGTGGACTTTGGGAGTGGCTTCAGTTCGGAGTTAACAAGGTGTCCAGGGGCCATAGTCTCTGAGGTTCCTCCAGTCTCTATCAGGCTAGTAAGCTTGGTCATTTTTTGTGAATTTGAATTTTGTTCTACATTTTTCTCCCACTCTGTCCAGAATCCACTATAGTGATCCCTGTGAGAGTGGTTGGTGGTGGTAGCAGGGCACCATATAGTTCTTTTGGGTTTAGGCTGGTGGAGGCTATGGTTCACTCAGCTTTCACGTATTTGATTTTTTTTCCTTGATCTTCCAGTTATTAATTTCTACTTTTATGGCATTGTGATCAGAAAGAATGCTTTGTATTATTTTGAAGCTTTGGATTTTATTGAGGGTTGCTTTGTGGCCTAGAATATGCTCAGTTCTGGAGAATGTTTCATGTGCGTTGGAAAAGAATGTATACTTTGCTGCTGTTGGGTGGAGTATTCTATATATGCATATGAGGTCAAATTGGTTGATTTTGGCCTTTAGATCATCTGTATCATTGTTGAGTTTCTTTCTGTCCTTCACCGAGAGTAGTGTGTTGAAGTCTCCTACTATTATTGTGGAACTGTCTATTTCTCTTTTCAGGGCTGTTAGAGCTTGTTTTATGTATTTTGGAGCCCTGTTGTTGGATGCGGAAACACCAGTGGTGTAGTGGTTAAGTGCTACAGCTGCTAACCAAAAGGTCGGCCATTCAAATCCAGCAGGCACTCCTTGGAAACTCTATGGGGCAGTTCTACTCTGTCCTGTAGGGTCACTATGAGTCAGAGTCAACTTGAAGGAAACAGGTTTGGTTTTCAGTTTATTGTTGAGTGTGTGTATATTTATTAAAGTTATGTCTTCTTCTAAAGGGGCACACTAGCCCTGGGGTAGGGACTGGAAGGCAGGAGGGAACAGGAAAGCTGGTAATAGAGAACGACAAAAAAAAAAAGTTATGTCTTCTTGGTGGGTTGTCCTTTTAATCATTATGTAGTGTCCTTCCTTGTCTTTTATGGTTGATTTTACCTTAAAGTCTATTTTATCTGAGGGTTTTTTTTTTAGTATTGCTACTCCTGCCCTTTCTGGTTACTGTTTGCTTAATATATTTTTTCCATTCTTTGATTTTTTAAATATTTATGTCTTTGTTTCTAAGGTGTGTTTCCTACAGACAGCATATTATTAGTTTATTATTATTATTATTATTATTATTATTATTATTATTCATTCTGTACTCTCTGTCTCTTTACAGGTGCATTTAAGCCATTTACATTCAGTGTGATTATCCATAGGTATGTTTATTGCTGTCTTGTGTTTGTGTGTGTGGTGCTGACATTTTCTTTGTTGCTCTTAATTTCCTGAGCTGAGTTCTTTCATTTGTTGATTTTCTCATCTTTTCTTTCATTATTATAGATTTTGTGTTCACTGAGTCTTTGTGTTTTTCTTCTTTTTTAATTCTAATGAGTAGGTTTGTTAACTTTCTTTGTGGCTACCTTGAAATTTGCCCTTATCTTCTTTTGTTTTAATGAGACTTTTATTACTGCATATCTCCTTGACTTCATCTCCATTTGAAAGTTCTACACCTACATCGTTTATTCCCACTTTTACTGTTTTCATGTTGTCATCATTAATAGACTGACATCTCTGTTTCTCTGTTGTAAGTTTTTTTGCTCTGTTTTATAATTGAGAGTTCTTAACCTAGATTAGTACTGGCTAATGCTGTCCTGTGTCCTAGATTCCGGTTGTTGTCTGATGTTGTTTGTTCTCTACTAGAAGGACTACCTTTAATATTACTTATAAGTTTTGTTTGGTTTTTACAAATTCCCTGCATTTCTGTTCATCTGGTAATGTCTGAATTTCACCTTCGTATTTAAGAAAGAGTTTTGCAAGATATATTATTCTTGGTTGGCAGCTTTTTTTTCTTTCAGGGTTTTATAGATGCCATCCCATTGCTTTCTTGCCTGCATGGTTTCTGCCAAGTAATCAGGGTTTGGTCTTATTGTTTCCCCTATGTAAGTTTGTCTCAAGATGCTCTCAGGATTCTTTGTTTTTGGTTTTGGCAAGTGCGATTATGATGCGACTTGATGACTCTCTTTTGGGGTCTATCCTATATGGGTTCACTGAGCTTCTTGGATAGTCAGCTTTTCATCTTTCATGATATTTGGGAAATTTTTTTGCCAGCAAATCTTAACAGTCTTCTTTGTGTTTTTCATGTTCTTCCCCTGTTCTGGAACTCCAATAACATGAAATTTTTTGCTCTTGATTATGTCCCACATAATTCTTAGGTTTTCTTCCTTTTTCTTCATTCTTTCATCTGATTTTTTTCCTCAAAGTGGCATTCATTGATTTGTTTTTAATCTCACTGATTCTGTTACACATTGTTTCAAATTTGCTCCTAAAATCTTCCATTGAATTGTCCATTTCTGAAATTTTGTTGTTTATCTTTTTTTTTTTGTATGATTTCTAACTGTTTATTCATTTTGATGTTTTCTTCTTATATTATATGGCCCCTTGTCAGATAGACAGGGGTGTCCAACAGAGAGTGGTACCAGCTTGCTTCCCAGTGTTCAGTAGCTGGTCGAGTGGTGGGGAGGGAGGGGTAGTATGGACATGGTGCAGCGGTGGGCCTGAGCACCAGGGATGCTCTAGCTGTGGCAGCATGGCAGGGTCTAGCAGGAAGGGGAGGTGGCGTACAAGGCTAGGCGGGGGCGGGGGGGGAGGGAGGGAGAAAAGTAAAGAGAGAGAAAGAAAAAAGCTAGTTGGCAGATGTGGCTGGAGCAGACCTGAGGGCTGGAGGGAAGGGGTGCAAGGTGGTGTACAGGACTAGGTGGGAGTCAGAAAGAAAAGAGAATAAAATAAATGGTGGCACAGAGGGGGCCAGTGGCTGAGTATGACCTGGATCTGAGGCAGCAGTGGGCTGGTGTGCTGGTGGCACTCAATCTGCAGTGGTGTGGCAGGGGCTGAAGGTGGCCTATGGGCTAGGTCAGAGGGAGAAAGAAAAGAAATTAAAAAATAGAGAAAAAAATGGCGGTTCAGCAGGCCCCAGTGAGTAGGGGTGGGATAGATTCAGTGGGAATGGAGAGGAGGTAGCTTATTGGTCTAGGTGGGAGGAGGAAAGAAAAGAAATGAAATAAAGAGGAAAAATATGGTGGCGTGGTGGGAGCTGACAGGTGGGGTGGGGCAGGTCTGAGGGCCAGATGGACGGGATGGGAGGTGACATATGGGGCTGAGTGGGAGGGAGAAGGAAAAGAAAGGAAAGGAAATAAAAGGAAAAACAAAAATGATGGCATGGCAGAAGCTGGTGGGTGGAGGTGGGGCAGACCTAGGGTGGCAGTGTTAGTGGCTCTCTAGAAGAGCAACATAGCTTGGCCCATCAGGAAGGGGTGGAGGTAGCATACAGGGCAGAAGGGCAAGTGATGGAAAAGCCTGTTTCTCTGGTTGCCAGGTGCTGTTTCCTGTTGGGAGCTCTGTGAAGTTGCCTTCCCATGCTCCCTGTCTGGGGTTGTTGCTGGCTGCACTGCAAGCTGACAACACTGTGCTGTGTTAGTTGGCAGGGGAACCTCCACTCCATATCTCTTTTTGTTCTCTCTTTTCTGTCAGTTTCTTCTTCCATCCAGTGTTTGGTCTAGTTCTTTATCCCTTCATTTAATGCTTAGGGTTCCAGGATTGATATTTGTATGTTTTACTTAATTTTGCAGGTCTTTGCTGCAGAGGGACGGCATGGTGAATCTGTCTACGGTGCCATGTTGGCTCCGCCTCCAGCAACAACTTTTGACACCATGTGTGAAGAGTTGTCTACCCAGGAAGCTCATTGGAGACTCAGTGCCCAGAGTTTTCCTAGAGACTGGTCACACAGACATTCTATACCTGACATGTACTAAAATTCCTGACTCATAGAAGGAAAACAGGTGTTCAGCATAAACCACATTATTTGTATAAACAATTGAGGCACACTGAGCCACTCTTATCAGTTAGGGTGGTGGGAATCTCCTAAAATCTAAGATCTCAGATACTAGGCAAGGGCCAACCTTAGAGGCAGGACCTTCTAAAGATAGCAGTCAGTCTCAGACCTGCTGTCAACTCTTTTTTGCACAATCACATACATATCTATAATACACTTCAACTTGGACTTGAAGCTGGGTCTTCTGTTTTCATATGCCAGCTAAAGGCAATTTATAACATTTAAAAGGAAAGAAGTAGTAGATATGGAGGTATCTATATCTAACAATGATTATGAGAAAATAGGTAGTCAGAAAGTTTATATATCTTACCCAAGTTCACGAAGTGATCCTTTTGAGGAAGTGACAGACCTGAGATTCTAACACAGGCTTGACCAAACATTAATGCTGATTTTCCCTCATTAAACCACATACCTTTGTGAAGTTGATGATATATATATATATATAATAAATTTGGTCAATAAGTAATAAAAATATATGAATACAATCATTACATATTGAGAAGTGTACAATCAAATGGGTTTAATACTTTAACCACAAATTTTTGGTCTTTACAAGTTAGTATGGAATCCTGGTGGCACAGTATTTCAAAGGAACTAAAGAAATGAAATGAAATAAAATTTTAAATAAAAAACAAAGCATTTGAGATTAATTTAGAGCTGCAGTGTGCAATGAGATCTATGCAGAACTAAAATATAAAAACAAAATCAACTATTAAGTTACCAGGATAAAAAAACCAACTTCTTACTTCCCTGCCCCCAAACTGTGCTGATCTAGTCAAATCAATTTACAATTCTGTTCACCCTTATTTCACTTCTGTTCAACTGTACTTGCAGCACTTCTTCCTCTGACCCTTAGCCACCTGGAAGTAGGTCAGACATCACAAGGAAAAGAGCACAGTCTTCCAGACCACCAACTCTACCTGGGGACCTCAGACGCCAGCTGCAAGCTTGGGAGTCCCCAGCCCCTCACTTCTGACCTGCTGGCTCCCACTGTTCCTCAGGTCAGATAATTAGCTAGAACAACTCAACAAACTCACAGAAAGTGCCACACTTACGATTACAACTTTATTGTAGCACAAAGGATATAAATGAAGAGTGGCACAGGGTAAAGTCTGTCTGGGATGTGTGACCCTCCCACGTTCATCGATGTTTTTTACCAAGCAGGAAGCCCATGGAGCTTCCAAGTCCAGAGCCTTTACTGGGGCCTCATTACATAGACACAGTTGATTGAATTATGCCCACTCACCTGAGGTGGGCTAATAATATCATGAGGTGCTCTTTTTCCTGGCCAGCCCCAACCTGAGTCACCTCATTAACATAAACCCTCAGGTGTAGGTCTGCAGGCCTCATCAAAGACAATTCCATCACTTGGGAAATTTCAAGGTCTTTGAGGTTATCGCAGGAACCAAGGACAAAGACCAAATCACTTGGGTAGAGTTAAATTCTTTACCTACATAAACAAAAGGTAACTTGTGATAAGTGTGACTGCTTAGAATTTTATTTATGTAATTTTTCATTAAGCACATGACTAGTAAAATTCCATTTACAGAACTGTATTTTTAAGATAGATTTATGAAATACACCATTGTTATTGTTATTTAAGTTAGCATATAAGTCCGTATGCTAGCAGGAATAGATCCCCACACTCCGCCCCCCCGCCAAAAAAAAATAAATAAACTAGTTGCCACACAGTTGATTCGAACTCATGGTGGCCCCATAAGGCAACTTCAAATATCAGTCATGGCATATGGTTTGGTTATGCAATGATGAAATTTTCCTAAATAAAGCTTGCAAAATTTCTATCATCATTGCAAGAAATTATAATAAATTTTGAGCATGCAGAATGTTAAACATTTATTTATTCATGTTCTTTCCTTGTTGCTTTTTCCTTGGGGAAAACTAACAGCTGAAATTTAGCCACAGTGCAGAATATACAATAGGGAAAATAAGCACTTAACAGGGTAGCTCCATTCCAACTCCAGTGGTGCATTCTGAGAGCAGAAAGCTTTGAATCAAAGAGTCATTGCTATTATATTTACTGTTCTAAACCCTGGAACACCAGAGCAATTATTTTTAAATTAAATACTTAAGATCATGTGATATAAAACTCCTTATTAAGTTTAGATATGATTATTAAATCTTTTTAATTTTCTATAACACGAAGAACATTTGATTCACTGGTGGTGGTCTGAGAATAGTTAGCAATGGATCAAATATTACTTCCTGGTAAGGACTTTATTCTTCAATTAACTACTCTTTTTTTTTCTCTCTCTCTCTCAGAACAACAACGAATCACTCCAATACCTTTACCTCCTGTAACATATCATTCCAGAGGAAAGATCATGATTCTCTCTAAAGGAAGGATTCTTTAGGTATGGACATAAAAAAAAAATAAAATGTTCCTAATAAACTCAACTACTGAATTCTCCTACCAGGGCCCATCTTACACAACATACTGCTGTGGTTTATATTTTGCAAGACTGATGAAGAGCAAAAGTTGTTCATAAGCATATGTCCGTACCAATAGAAAGAAACAGAAAATGTTAGTTTCTTGAAGCTTGACATCTTCTGACTCCCACAACTTTCTCCCACAAACCTCCAAGATTGACAGATATGTTTTTGAGTGGGAAAGAGGAACTTTGTATGACATGGAAAACTCAGGAAAGGATGTAAATTCTAGTATAACTTTTAGAGATACCCACAGCTATCCTGATTAATCTTGTCTTATTATCACCAGTACAAAACAGTACTTGTTAAGCCCTCAATTTCCAAACAACTTATATCAAAATGGCAGTATTTCATTGAATTGTCCCTTGCCTTCAAAAATCCTGGTTCTAATTACCTTTTTCTTTAAAATAATAGAACATGAAGTTCTTCAATGTTCAAAGTAGTTGTTCACAATCTTAAGTCCATGCCATGCCACAAGATAGATTACTGAAGTAAGTTGCAAGACTGGGACGTGATCAACCACACAAATGTTTCTGGGTACTGAATCCTATTTGGTACAAGGATTCTTTTAAATATAAATTTCTCCGTGAGTGCAGGGGTGTGTATTCATTCACAACTGGAGGCTGCCTTTAAGGAAGGAGGCTCAGTCTTACTAGTAATGCCAACTCCTAACTTCAGCCTGAAACTTATTATACTAGGAGTGTGTGCTTAGATTATGATACTCTCTAGGCATTGGAATTTCTTTTGTTTTCCAAGATGGAGCCCCCTATTTTGATACGACTAGACCATCACACTAAAACACAACATACTAGGAAGGATCAATTTGAAACTAATAGCCTATATCAGATCTATTGTTTGAGGAGTTTGAAAACTGAGCCTTACTTTTAAGAAATCAGAAGAGGCACCCTTACCCTTTGTTGATGCCATACTAAACTGATTACTTACTGGCAATATGAATTTAACTGCTGTACTTCAAAAACCCAGTATAACCCCAAGATATTGACTAAAAACTACCCAGACATGAGGGGGCGCAAGTTCAAGATACCAACAGCATGTCAATGTCATTCAACTATACCACAGGACCGCCCCACAGTGGCTAAGTAGGTGGGTTGTGCTGTTTTCCAAGCAATTTCTTTGATTATTTGACCTCATAATGGTCAAGTTCAATTGAGCTCTTTCCTTCTTAGAAATATTGTGTGTGGTAGTAAGGAAAAAAAAAATCTTGTTATATAAAATTGTGATGGAAATTTTCTGAAAACATGTATATGATCACGTGTTGATTGATTATAAACATACGGAACCTGAGCATATATATTTATTTTGTTCTTCGTACTGTAATCAGCTCCAAACAATGCAAAACAATGTTTGGACATCTGAGAAATCCAGAAGGTAGCCACAGTGTTGCATCAACATGTACTAAACATATTGCGTTCGTAGTATCATGAGGTAAACAGTGAAACAGCCACACTTCGCTCTCAAGGTACTTGCAGTCCATTTTGGAGATGAGACACAGCCACCAGGTGAGAAAGTTACGTATGTTCACAAAGCCCCAGATGTTTACCGATTTGAAGAGGGTCTTTTATACCCATTCTGCATTTGAAGGAGCTGTTTTCTTACCCAAAGTGACTCATTTATGGATGGGGCACTAAGATTGGTTTCTGGGTTAGCCTAGGACCAAATTCATTTTCCTTCCATCATAGCACATTGGCTTTGACTAGTAAAAACAACATTCAAAAAAATGTCACAAAGAAGGATACAATTAAGTAAGCACCAAAGAAGTGGTAGGCATCATTGGTGAGAAATATTTCAGAAGTAGGAAAGATTCCAGTGGGACGGGACCATGGTAGAGTAAGTCTTTGCAGTTCCTTCACCTGAAATAAATTGGCCACCATGCCAACTGAATAGCAGGGTTACTAAAACTATCAAATTAGAAACATTTAAAATACCCAGTACCCATGCATATGCTCATATATACTTTTTGTTTGTTCATTTGGTTATTAGTTGCCATTCCCAGGGAACATAGGAGTTGAGATAAGCTAAAGAGATGGTTTAGAGTAGCATTTAAGGCTTAAAAGTAACCTGGATCTGCAAAACTATGGAGACTGTAAAAAGATAGTGGTGCCAGAGGTGCAGGTAGAAAGGCGGGGGGAGGGGGAATGAATAGGTGTAGCACAGGATGTGTTTCGGGCAGTGAACTCTTCCGCATGATATTGTAAGGGTGGATACATGACATTAAGCATTTGTCAAAACCCTTAGGAATTTACAACAGGAATTCTAATATAAGCTATGAACTTTAGTTAATAATAATGGATCAATATTGGTTCATCAATTTTTACAAATGTACCACACTAATGCAAAACATTCCTAGGAGACACTCTGTGCCTGGGGGACAGGGAGCGTATAGGATCTCTGCTTTCCCCACAATTTTTTGTACACCTAAAACTGCTCTAAAAATAAAGTAAATTTTAAAATACTATAACAATAATAATAATAAAAAGTAACCAGGATTTCATGTCTTTAACTTACTAGCAAGGTAATTCTGGGCAGGGTTTTTAACTCAGTTTCTTGATGCATTGTTGTTGGTAGGTACCTGAGTTTGTTTCAAGTCAGAGTGACCCTATGCAGCACAGAACGAAACACTGCCCGGTTCTGCGCCATCCTTACAATTGTTGTTATACTTGAGACCACAGTTGCAGCCACTGTGTCAATCCATCTCATTGAGGGTCTTCCTCTTTTCCACTGACCCTGTACTTTACCAAGCGTGATGTCCTTCTCCAGGAACTGATCTCTCCTGACAACATGTCCAAAGAATGTAAGATATATAGAATAGGGTAATGATACTTAGCTGATGAGGTTGTTGTATTGAACAAAATAAATGTTATCATGTGAAGGTCTTAGCACAATGCCAGGTATATAATTAAGCATTCGATAAATGCGAACACTTATTTATAATAGTGAAGGGACAGGAGTTAGGAAGGTAGCAAGAAAGAATTTGTCCTGTAGGTCACAGGGGCTCATCTCTTATCTTCACTAGGGAAGCACAGTCTTGAGCTTATACCCCAGTTTACATCTATATATTTTTATATATTACATAAATATACTTGTAAGCTAACATTTCAAGCCATTCTATTTCCAAAGGGTGGCATCATCATTAATGACATTAGATATAAATCCATATTACAAGCAGTCTTCTTGATAATTCTGATTTTTTAGCAGACTTATTCCTTATAGGGAGGCTGACACAGAGCCCATGCCCTAACCTGGAGAAGAATACTAGTATAATTTCTATCATCTTCAGCTACGGTGCCTTTGCAGGAATCCCTGTAAGCCACTTTTGAAAGCTAGTTTAGATATAACTGGATTATATCATCTGTAAATCTGTTTAGCTGAGCACAGGTAATCTGTAAAATGTCAAAATATTGTGAAAGCAACTGAACAGTGGAGGCTACCTCGTTAATCCACCCACACTGTAGAACACCCACCTTGGATATTTACATGATATGGGACCATCAGATAAATGAACCAGGTAAGACAGCCATTGCCAATCAATATACAAAATATTGGGAATGTTTCATTTCTCTCTATGTGTAATTTCTAATATTTTCTTCACATGCTTTGAAGGACTGTTTTCCATACCCACTCCACTTAGAGATGGCTACTATGGAAGCTGAAAACTGCCAAAGGCATTTAGTCCAGATTGAGACATGATAAAGGGGGGCGGGGAGAAGTTGAAGAATATTATCTAGCAGCAACATATAGGATAATTTGGAAAGGGAAGAAACAAGAAGACAAGATGAAACGACCAGTTAGAATGCTTCAACTCAAGACTCTGTATAAAAGTTTGAAAAGAATAAAGTAAAATACAGAGCCAGGTGGCTTCCATCTTCCTCTTCAACCATCTTGCATTAAGGTGATGTTTTCTTTTGTAACATCAGAATGGCAGTTACACAGAAACCCTGGTGGTGCAGTGGTTAAGAGCTATGCTTCTAAACAAAAGGTCAGTAGTTCAAATCCACCAAGTGCTCCTTGGAAACCCTATGGAGCAGTTCTACTTTGTACTATGGGATCACTATGAATCAGAATCCACTCCATGGCAATGGTATTTGTTTTTTTTGGTAGCAGTTACAGGTAGCACATTTAGACATGACAACTTCCAGTGAAGAAAAGTAAACAATAAAAAATTCCTTTCATAAGTCTTTTTAAATTATATACTCATTTTTATGAGTTAACTATTTCGTATTATTTTGTTATGATTTCATTTTTAATTATTTTATTTTAATTAAAAATTTCAAGACTACCTTCCTTCGAAGTCCCTCTCACATCTCTTTGGAAGGATTGGGTCACATGCTTCTGCTCTAGGTGCAAAGGAGGATGGGAAAATAAGTATACAGTATTTCAGCCTCCAAGCTAGAAACAGCTCTGTTGACAAGGAAGGAGTGGGTAATGGCTGTTGGTTAGGCAATAGTTTAAGGTTAAAGGGTGGAAGCCATAGGAATGAAAGAAAAACATATCCCTAAAAGGTAGGATTTAGTGGAATTTGTAACCAAGCAGGCCAGCCTAAATGAGGATGACAGGAGAATGAAAAATGGCTTCATATTTCCGAGGCTGAGTGATCAAGGAGAGAGAACATACATAAAAGAAAGAACACAGCAGGACCCACTACATCCAAGCATATTATTACTCATAGCAATACCTACTAGCATTTATTAGGCGTTTCCACAGTGCCAGACACTGTGCTAAGTGCCTCATTGTCTTATTTAATTCTTACTCTAATCCAATTAATGATATATTTTAAGTAATTTTTTTTTTTTTCCAGAAAAGATAAGGCATTCAGTCTGGAGTACAGAGGACACCTGGATATCTAAAAAGAAAGCCATGACAGGAAGTGTGGCATGCAGCCAGCATGAGAATTAGAGGGAGGTACCCGGCAGGTATTGAGAAGGTGCTTAGACTAGGGATGGGTTGCTAGCCTGGAGCATCAGAGAGGGAAATAAACCAAGTCATTTCAACACCTGAAATGAATTCTACAGTAGCTTATTTTTATAAGTGTTTTAGTGAAGTGAAAACTAAACACAAATGTGAACTGAACTTCTGGTAATAGTACTTGGATTTCCAAACTCATCTTTTTCACTGTGTGGTTTGAATTAAAGAAAGTCATTCTAAAATGTCTGCTTAGTTGGCTTACATTGCTCTGTCGTTCACTTTGAATATTTGGACAATATAGAGAAAGCAACACTGTGAAAAGAGTCACACTGATGCAAACAACGGAGCCTTTCATCCTAGATTGTTCATAAGATCTATCAGTACTGAATTTACAAATGCCACTCTTGCCTTTTCGGAACATACAGTAGTGACATAGCAATTTAATTGTGAAGTTACTGTACCAAATCTCATGAGATTTTCCAAAAACCTCACTCTAACGCCATTTTGTTGAGTTAACTTTTATAATCTCCTGGTACTTGATCAATTCTAAATTGTGCCATTATCTGAATATGACTTTTTTGTGTGAATAGAAGCACATGGAACTTTATTTCCCTAATACTTCAATAATAGGATAAAGGGCAGGGATGCAAATTATCTGACAACTATGTAGACGGCAAATTATCTGACAACTATGTAGACGGCACTGGGTATGTAGAAACAAAAACAACTTTATTCTATCATGTATATAAACAGGCTGCTTAGAAAGGTTTCAGTAGGTGAATTCTGCATTCTGAAATGGTCAAACATTCTTCCTTGGCAATAATTACACGTGTAGACTTTGTTGTTTTACTTCCATCAACAGTGGCTTGAATTTTCTGCCTTATCTATCAGAAGGTACAGTGAGGTGTTGAGGGCTATGTGGAATGCTTAAGTCTAACGTAGATTGAATAAATTGGATTTGTGGGGAAGGTGAAATCTCGGGTCTGACATCAGATGGCCCCAAGTCTTGTTTGATAAGAAGGAAACAGAAAACATACATTTCTCCCCTCCCTGGAGTCCCACAATCTGATAAGCTCTAGCTGTCCACTAGCGTTACATCATTTACCAGCACCAGTTACTTCATGGGACTACCTTTTTATGGGACCAAGTAGGAGGGTTGACAGTAGCATGAAACCATGCATTGGAGAGACAATAGAGAAGAGGGATGGAAATAAACACAATGTTACAGAAGAAATTCCTGACAAGTAGGATGAGATTCATGGACACATTTACACGTTTTTCACATCATGCATTGAAGTATTTGTATTTTGTCCAAGACGAAGAAAGCTTCAATGTTTAGACCTTCATTTTCTCAAGATTTACAACTGCATAGGACAGTTATGCATACTAATGGAAAAAAAGCCAAATTGATTGAAATATGTAATACATTAACTTGTCCTGATCTAAATATAATTATGTTCTATAGTCACTTATAAGCTTATAAAGCCTTATAGAATGAATTGTCTGTAATTCATTTTCATGTTTATCATTCAGATTTTATACAGCAAGTGGCTTTTTGTAGTATTTTCTACACAAATTTCAATTATTTGTTTAGATTCCAATCAGAATGTTTTATTGAGATAGGGAATTATAGCATTGAATTAACTATTCATTACAATTTACCATTGAGCCAGTGCAGTCGATATGTTTATATTTAATTGTAAAGCCAAAACATCCCCCTTATAAATGGCCTAGTTACCTTTAAACAAACAGCATTGACTCAAATAGCATAAATTACAGTACAGAAGTATCAAGTACAATACATCTACAACTATTTTTAAGTTGATGAAAACATTGTAAGTGAAAGAATGATTAAATGAATAAATAAGCTGATGTAATACTTGTTTTTAAATACAGAAGAACGGGTGTTGGGTTTTTTCCTTCTTTGATTATTTTCTGATTATTTCTTTGATTATTATTAACTATAGAAGACCTCAGGAAACCTAAATGCTATATTCAATGGTATTATATAAAGACAAATATAGGTATACCACAAAGATAAAGATAGCTTGTCTGAATATGCCATTTAATGTTAATTGTTCATTTCAATTTTCATGTACATCATATTACTGATATGCACTCAAAGTTCTATAACTAATTGTAGAAAAAAGTATGTGGGTTTTGAAAGATTTAGATCAACTATCAGCTCATCTTAAGATTTTTAAATGATGTGACTTTTAAAAATGTAGAAACATATTTATACATCTTAATGTTATAGGTATTTCTTTTCATAACTTTTGTGGTTTCTCTTAAAGTTTATATATTCTTTTTGAATTAGGCTTACTATTGGTTAATATTAATTAGGGAATTTATATACTTATTAACAAATTATTCTCTTTTATGAGACAGAGTTATTAGTCCTTCTTCACATTGGGATCAAGTTTTACAGCTGTCTATTTTTTTTATTTATATAGAGTTAGATTATGTTTTTCTTGAATTTTTAACCTTTAAATTATTCAGTATCTTTCTCTTCATACAAAATTATTTCAGGATCTACCAATACTTGATGGGTATATGGAGTATATCTAAGTGGTCTTCAGTAATTTATAAAATACAAAGATGAAAGTTTCTTCTCTAAATATTTCTCATTATTCAATTAGAAGACTTTTATTTCATTGACATTTTGAGAAATTTCAAATAAGAAAATAATGAGAGGAAATTTCTTAGTTGTTACTCCAAAAAAACAAAAAAAGTAAAAAAAAACCTCCAAACCAAAAAAAGTAAAATCTATAAAATGTTTTCTAACATGCAGTTTTCCTTTGATCTCAAATAATGTATCTACAAATGAGTTTTGTGAACTATGCTATACCTCATGTTATAATTTTTCTCTTAGCAATGTTTTCTATTTTCCATTTCCAGTATATTGAAATCACTAAAATTTTTCTGTTAAATTAGAATTCTTGTGTGTAGAAATTACATCTTCAATTATACAAGCCCCTAATTTTTTTTCTATGATACAATATTTTCACAATAATTTTGCACAAATTCTAAATGAGATTCAAAATGTAGGGTCAGGTTACTACTAATCGATTAATGCAACCACACATAAATTGAGTTACAAACCTCTCTTACAGCACATACCAATTCAATAGTGTTTAGATAAACACAGTGAAATGATAGTGAAATAGCTTAACCATGAAATGACTTGTAGGTAATATTTTTTAGAGTTTCCAAGTCAAAAAATAACAAAGGTAAGTGTTAACAGAGCCTTAAAAATCAAATAATTTATCAAAGACATTAAGGTTAATCCTTCAGTTTAATTCAGAAAGTTTCTACTGAAATGCTTAAGGAGTTCTATTTTTTTTTCTTTAGTTCTAAATACTTTAGAAAGATTATTGCTATTATTATTTTAATATAATAAATGAATATGATTGACTATATGAAGCAACTGATTGCCTAAAACTGACAGCATAGATACAATGTAAATATAACTACTAAAGGAATTTCTTTAAAAAACAGTTCTGATGACTAAGTTCTTGGTAAATAATGACTACTCTTTAAAACAATAGTAACATAAGCACCTTAATGTCAAAAGCAATTTGGGACATTTGATTTCATTTCAGATGGTCTTTGCCTTAGCCCCTTCCAAGAGCTAGACACACTTCTCCCTGGATGTAAAATTAGGTATTAAAACCTAACCTAAAACCTAGTGCCGTCGAGTCGACTCTGACTCATAGTGACCCTATAGGACAGAGTAGAACTGCCCCATAGAGTTTCCGAGGAGCGACGATTAAGAAAAATATTAGAACAGTAGACTTTTATAATCTATGAGTGCAAGCTCTGTAGTTTGGCTGAATCACCTAGTGGCTGTGTTACTTTTAGCTCTCACAACCTTAGTTCTCTAACCTACAAAATAAAGATGCTGACAGCCTTTATAAGGTTTGATAGAGGATTAGATGAAGTAAAGCATAAAAAGAGCTTAGCACAGTGCCTTATCACATGTTTGTAATGGTTGATAGACTGGTGATGAATTCTCTCAGCTTTCGGCATCTCTCAAAAGTATTTCACATTAATTTTTTTTAAATAATTTTTATTGAGCTTTAAGTGAACGTTTACAAATCAAGTCAGTCTGTCACATATAAGCTTATATACACCTTACTCCATACTCCCACTTACTCTCCCCCTAATGAGTCAGCCCTTCGGGTCTCTCCTTTCGTGACAATTTTGCCAGTTTCTAACCCTCTCTACCCTCCTATCTCCCCTCTTGACAGGAGATGCCAACACAGTCTCAAGTGTCCACCTGATGCAAGTAGCTCACTCTTCATCAGCATCTCTCTCCAACCCATTGTCCAGTCCCTTCCATGTCTGATGAGTAGTCTTCAGGAATGGTTCCTGTCCTGGGCCAACAGAAGGTTTGGGGACCATGACTGCTGGCATTCCTCTAGTCTCAGTCAGACCATTAAGTCTGGTCTTTTTATGAGAATTTGGGGTCTGCATATCCCACTGATCTCCTGCTCCATCAGGGGTTCTCTGTTGTGCTCCCTCTCAGGGCAGTCATCGGTTGTGGCCGGGCACCATCTAGTTCTTCTGGTCTCAGGATGATGTAAGTCTCTGGTTCATGTGGCCCTTTCTGTCTCTTGGGCTCACAGTTGTCATGTGACCTTGGTGTTCTTCATTCTCCTTTGATCCAGGTGGGTTGAGACCAACTGATGCATCTTAGATGGCCGCTTGTTAGCATTTAAGACCCCAGATGCCACATGTCAAAGTAGGATGCAGAATGTTTTCATAATAGTATTATTTTGCCAATTGACTTAGAAGTCCCCTTAAGCCATAGTCCCCAACCCCCAGCCCTTACTCCGCTGACCTTTGAAGCATTCAGTTTATCCCGGGAACTTCTTTGCTTTTGGTCCAGTCCATTTGAGCTGACCTTCCATGTATTGAGTATTGTCCTTCCCTTCACCTAAAGTAGTTCTTATCTACTAACTAATCAGTAAATAACCCTCTCCCACCCTCCCTCCCTCCCCGCCTAGTAACCACAAAAGTATGTGTTCTCAATTTATGCTATTTCTCAAGATCTTATAATAGTGGTCTTATACAATATTTGTCCTTTTGCCTCTGACTAATTTCACTCAGCATAATGCCTTCCAGGTTCCTCCATGTTATGAAATGTTTCACAGATTCATCACTGTTCTTTATCGATGTGTAGTATTCCATTGTGCGAATATACCACAATTTATTTAACCATTCATCCGTTGATGGACACCTTGGTTGCTTCCAGCTTTTTGCTATTGTAAACAGAGCTGCAATAAACATGGGTGTACATATACCTGTTCGTGTGGAGGCTCTTGTATCTCTAGGGTATATTCCGAGGAGTGGGATTTCTGGGTTGTATGGTCATCCTATTTCTAACTTTTTAAGAAAACGCCGGATAGATTTCCAAAGTGGTTGTACCATTTTACATTCCCACCAGCAGTGTATAAGAGTTCCAATCACTCTGCAGCCTCTCCAACATTTATTATTTTGTGTTTTTTGGATTAATGCCAGTCTTGTTGGAGTGAGATGGAATCTCATTGTAGTTTTAATTTGCATTTCTCTAATGGCTAATGATTGAGAGCATTTTCTCATGTATCTGTTAGCTGCCTGAATATCTTCTTTAGAGAAGTGTGTGTTCATATCCTTTGCCCACTTCTTGATTGGGTTGTTTGTCTTTATGTGGTTGAGTTTTAACAGAATCATATAGATTTTAGAGATCTTAGAAAAATATTTTTGCTAAGTATAGAATTTGAAGTTGTTTCTTTCAATATTAAAAAAGTCACACCACTGTTTTCTAGCTTCCATTGTTTCTAATGACATGTCTGCTGTCATTTTTCTTTGAAAAACATACTAAGTTTCATGTATTTCTTTACGTATTTTTGTTGTTGTTGTTCTTTTTTTTTTTTTTTTTGTTCTAGGACACAGTTATTTAGAAAACACTTTGATCCTTTTGTAGCTTTCCTCTAATATTTGTTACAATGATGTAGTACAGCTTTTAGTATAGGGCTCACTTACCACTATTACTGGGATGATACACTTCCTAAGACTTAATGTCCAGTGTGGTAGGTCTTTTCACTTTGGCTGACAGGAACAAAAACCATTCCTGGCTCTAGGTATTGCTCATTCTGTTCTGTTATAGTGGTCTTTCCTGGAGTCTGGGGTTTCATTACATGTGTACACTGGTCAGTATTCAGCTGAAGACTTGAGGGAAATTTTTTGCTCTTTGTGTACCCTGCTTGTGAATTCTATCTACCTTTGCTTCCTGTACTCTGTCTCCTCAACTCTTTTAGACTGTTGGGCTCTCTTTAGGTTTCTCAGCCTGCACTGAACCTGTAAACTCTCTCTAGGCAGTAAGTTAGGGCAATGATGAGGCTCATCTTATATGCTTTTCTTCTGTTGAGATCAACGGCCTATTCTGTGTATTGTCTAATGTCTGACAATTACTGTTTTTATATATTTTTCTGGGTTTTTTTTAGTTGTTTAAGATAGTAGGGTAAATTCAGTCCTTCTTACTTCATTATGGCTATAAACCCAAGTCCCTTATAACATACTTCATAAATAGATGTTATTATTATTATAGGTAATAATAACAATAATCGGATATTTACATAATGTCTGAAAATGGTAAAAATAACATTCATGCATGACTATCTTGCCCTTATGACATAACCTACATGTCCTTCAAATACCCGTTCACGAGGTAACTGAATAACAAAAATAAAGGTAATTTTTTTTTAATCATATATGACACAGAAAGAAAAAAAAAATGTCCAAAATATGGAAAAAGAGAGAAGAAGAAGGCATGAAAGGATAAAAACTCTGGTATAACCCTTTAGGCCTCTCAAGTGTCTGCTCAGACCATAAGAGGCAGCCACTGCACTGAACTTTGTACTTTAGTGTCATGAATTTCTAGACTATCAAGTCAAAAAGAAAATTTGCTCTCTACTCAAGAGAGAAAAAGAAGAAAGTGTAACAATAGCAACAATAGCTACTAACACAAAGTATTTCGTATGTCCTAGCAATTTTTTTTTTTTTTTTTTTAGCAATTGTTCTAGGCACTTAACATTTATTAATCATTTAATCCTATAATGACAACATGGATACTATCCTCATCTCAATTTAGTAGATGAGGAAACTGTACTGTAGGAAAGTTGAGTAACTTGCCTAAAGTTTCATAACTAGTAAGTGGTACAGCTGGGATGTCATACTCATCATTTGGGGGCTATATGAAGAATCTCCACTAAGTTGTAAAAGTTACACTTTGAGGATTAAGAACAAAGAAAGGAAGGGAGGGAGGGAGAGAAGGAAAAGAGGAGAAAGGAAGGGAGGAAAGAGGACAAAAAACATAAAAAATGAGATTAGAAATTCATAGAACTCAGAAATGCTCTGTGCCAATATCAAGAAGATCAGAGTGTGGTTGAAATCAGATCAATTTTGGCAAGATTTTAAGAATAGGACTAGGAATGCAAAAGTGAGAAAATGTATAAAAAAAAATGTAACAATCAACTGGATTACAAGTATATGAGGAAAAGATTGTTCAACAGACGGATGGACATCATATAGGTCTAGAAGAAGCCAGTGAGATTTTTCTGATATTTTAGGCTTATCCTGGTCATGCCAAGATGGCAATGGTAGCCTGGTCTGTTTGTAGAGATAGAAGCTGAAGTCTATCACAGATGGCTACACTCCCTTAAGGAACCTTCAATTCTCTTTGCTAAATTCATATGCTTACCGTTAATTTATTCATTCTATTCCCTCTTCTAGAATCTTGAAACTCAAAGTGTCTTCTCTGGACCACCATCATGGACTTTATCTGGGAGCTTGTTGGAAATACAGAGTCTCAGACCCTATTTCATACCTCCTGAGTCAATAATTGCATTTTAACAAATGCCCAGGTGATTCTTTGCATACATTAAATGCTGGAGACTGGGGATGGAGGGATAACAAGGTGGATAAATCCCTGCCTACCCCTCCTCCATTAATGGGTTGGGCCCCTCCTTCACTGCTTTGTTCATCCTTGTATCCCCAGGTTCCAGCTCAGGGTCTGATACATAATAGATGCTCATCACATTTTTTTTTTTTTTTAATGAGCAGACTGGGGTTATTATTGCTCACAAGGCGTTCACTGACCACGTCAACTCATAGTGTGCTCTCTCTCTGCTAAAATCCTACAGAATTATTGAATGTGCCTCTCACCTGGCACTAATTATATTCCGCCACATCTTCTTGGTTAGCTTCCCTGTGCATGCAAAAGTGTAACATCTCTCTAACCGGAGCAAAACCTCCCTGGTTTTGGTGATGGTGGTCATTATTTATACTTTTCTTAGAGAAGCCCCTTAAACAGCTGGTTGTAATCAAAAGGTATCTATAACATGGGTCCCGTTATGAACACCATATAAAGCAAACTAAAAAGACCTGGATACTGCAGGGTGTAATGAAGAAAGTATGAGTTTAGATAGCAAGCTGAGCTGGGTTAATTCTGACTGCCACTATTTCTTAGCATTTTGCATTCTTTAGTTAACCCTTATAAGCCTCAGGTTCCTAATCTTTAAAATGGAGATAGTGGCACATTTAAGAATGCAGAATTTCTCTATAAAAAACCAAACCAAACCAATTTTCATTGAGTCCACCCCAACTCATGTTGACCTCATGTGTGTCAGAGTAGAACCATGCACCCTAGTGTTTTCAATGGCTGTGACATTTTGGAAGTAGATTGCCAGGACTTTCTTCCAGGGAGTCTCTAGGTGGACTTGAACTGCCAACCTTTCAGTTAGCAGTGAGAATGGTAACCATTTGTGCCACCGAGGGACTCCAGTTTCCATACATACATATTTAAGCAGGTGGTGCTACTGCTGATTGGCTAATTCTATTTTTCTTCCTTTGGAATTTAACTTCCAAATATGAAGTACTAACACAGGAAAGGATTACTAAGCCATAAACCAGGCAAGGACATTAAGTATTTTTGTTTTAGTCATGTGTAAGCGGGAAGGAAAGATATGAGATGGCCATTTTACCTGTACACCTATTTTTAAAGAGAGTTTAATAGTTCAGACAAAACTTCCTTTATATTGACAGAAATGGTATTTTTAGTCTGCTGTGCCAACAGTTCCCTTCAAGTGATAGCCCTCTGTTTTTATAAACACCTATTCACAAAGATTTAAGGTTGTGGTTGTACAGATGCACTATGAACCACACATATTTTATTCCTTGGAAAGAGAGCACATGAGTAGAGGGATAGGGAGGAGGCAGTAGAATTTGAAAAAAGCAAATTGCAAATGAACAACTCTCAAAATTTCTGTCCATATAAAAATATAGTCCATATAAGTGGACTATATTACTATTCTGATAAAAAATTTTATTTTTCTTTCTCAGAGCATCAATTAGTTAGAGATCCTTTGGAGTTGTTTATTTCCTTTTTTGAAATGTAAATGAATACTTGAAAGTTGAGCCTTATTCAATCTTTCTGTGATAACTTTTATCAGCTAGTCAGATCCACCGAGTTGAGATAGACACAGCCCCCACGGGTGAGGTGATGGCAATGGAGAAGGAAATATATGGAACCAGATGGAATGCTTCCAATGGGCCTCAGTGGAGCGATGATTCACTTTGGGCAGGTTGGTTCTTTATCGGGCAGGATCTTCCTTGCCTGACAGGATATTTAGCATTCCAGCCTCCTCTCCTCAAAATCCCAGTAATGTTTTCCAGTCATTATGAGAACCCAAACAGTTTCTTTGAGAACCATTGCTTCCTTCACCAAGGGAAACCAAGCGCATCAAAATTTAACCTGGTCTATTTTACAGTTTTAAGGGAGGCAGCGGTGGTTCAGCGGTAGAATTCTCACCTTCTATGGGAGACTCAGCTTCATTCCTGACCAACGCACCTCAAGGGCAGCCACTACCTGTCTGTCACTGGAGGCTTGTGTGTTGCTATGATGCTGAACAGGTTTCGGCAGTGTTCCAGACTAAGACAGACTAGGGAGAAAGGCCTGGTGATCTATTGCCAAATAATCGTCCACTGGGTTGCAATGCTCTGATCCCACTGTGCCTGGAGTCACCATGTTGGGGGCTGATGTGAGGGCAGCTAACAACAATAACAACAACATTTTACGATTTTTCTTGGGTTGGCCGTGCAATTAGTGTGCCAAGGAAATATCTCATCTACCAGTAAATGCCTGAGTTAAGGTACAAATGAAAGGTGTGGACTGTTCTAAGCCCGGCTTTCCTCCATTTTCCTCAAAGCTAATCCAGTTTCAGCTTTCATTAGTTGACACCTTCTTCCTGATCTCATTGCCTTTTTGCCATTCACAGATTGATCTTCTAAGTCATCACTAAGAGGGAAAAGGAATGGGAGAGAGGAAAAAGCTCTGCAATAATCTCCTCCATCACCACTGCTAATCACTATGGCACAATACTCTATGGCTTTCCATGCCAGCATGCATTTTCCACCACTAGCCTTTCTCTTGTGGTTCAAGATCTTCTAAAAAGTGTCAGAATGAATTACACTACACATCAGCCAGCATTGTTCTTCATTACGTTCTTATTATCACGTCCCCCGGTTGCATTTAATTTTTACTGGCTAAATGGGATTTTAAGTTACATTAACTCTGTACTTGGATAGCACTTAGAAATGATGAGAGTTAAATGTTAAATGATGGAGCTTATCAGAAAGTATTCCAGGGTTTTTCAAAGTGTGTTTGTAGCTCCCCGGCTATGTTAACAAGCGCTGCCTAGAAAATGATTCCATAGTCAAATAGTTTGGGGAAGGTTGGACTGAACAGAGACTTTATGATGTCAACAAGCATTAGGAACTCAAGGCAAGGGTGGGAGATGATTTCAGTGTTTCCCAAACATATTTGACCATGGAGTTAACTTTCTCACAAATGATTATTTATCTACTTTCAAGTATATATTAAGTCTATGCCATCTACTCTGTTAGCTGCTAACTAGAGCAATGAACAAGAGAAAAAATAGTCTAGCCATTATGCAGCTTAAGCTATGGGAGTATAGATATGGAGGGCTGCCCATTTGCCCCACAAGCAGTGTACTGCACACCTATGGGGGTGTCATTTATAGAAACTACAATGTGAATGATGCACTCTATCAGTCAGGGTTCAATCAGAGAACAGAGCCAGTAGGAACTATATATATGTATACATATATAAGTATACATACATGTGTGTACATATGTATATATTTGAGTGTGTGTGCGTATATACACACATACACGTATATATGTGTAAAGAGATCTGTTACAGGGATTTGACCACACAATTGTGGAAGGTGGTTAAAGGCCTCTGTAATGGCACTGTCTTTGCTTCTGATTCTGAAGCTTCAAATTGGCAGGGCAGGTGGTAGGGAAGAAAAGGTCGATATAAAGTGGAAGAGAGCAAGGACAAGCTGGAACCCATGAGTTTGGCCTGGAAGCTGTGTTGGTTCTTACTGCCTCCAACTCTGATGAAGTGGGTGTCCTGTAGGAGAAGCTGGTGGCCTTGATCATGGAGTTGAACACATAGGCAGCTTAGGAGTCAGAGAAGCTGAAGAAGGATTCAGGGAAGATGGATAGCCTCAGGCCAGCTGCTGTACCACACCAACAAGGTGAGCCAGCAGAGAAGAAATGACTTGCATGAGCTACAAAAGTGCTGAGCTCAACCTTCCCAGTGTACGAAACAGTGTAACTGCTGCTTCACATCTGCCCCCAATTCTCCCATAAGAATCTTTCTTATGGCCCACCCTAACTGGGGAATTCTGGGAAATGTAGCGCAGCCTAGCCAAGTTGACATTACCAAGCCACCAGTGGCACCCTAGAGCTCTGCAGTATACAGCCTGTACAACCACATGTCGGTCCAAAGACACTAATCAAACAACTGCTGTAACAGTCCCACTGCGATAAAGGCTAGAAGAGGGGTACATGGCCATGTAACAGACTATACTAGCGACACCATGCTTATTCAAAGAAGACGGCAATTGGGAGAGACGGGATAGCAATGTTGATAATTTCCTTTCTAATGGGATCCACTTAGGAGCCAGGAAGCCTCGATGCAAATCCCAATTCTACCAATTACTAGTGTGAAATAATGAAATGAACAAATTCATAAAGGTTTTAATCCTTTATACCTTTCTCAAATAATAATCTTGGGTGAATTTTACCCTTTTCTTAACGTCAAACAAGGTTTATGAGAAAAAGGACAGATCTTTTTTCCTTCTGATTGTCTTACACATCTTAGAAGAAATTTACAATTCAAGACAAATAACTTAATACTTTTTATTTATCAGAGAAGCAAAGAAAATGCCATTTTAATCTAATTCATGGAAGGGGAAATTTCTGCGTTTACCATCTCCACTCAATCCCTTTCCTACCTTTGACCATATATTTTTCCTCTGCCCACTAAAAATTTTATTATCCCTTTTCCAGAGATCTCTATTTTTTCCTTAGAATTTGTATTACATTAACAAGTGTGTATTCTTAGATCTCTGTAGTATTACCTGTGTAAGTCCTATGTGGTTTTACCTTATCAATTTTATAATTTAGGGACATTCTGATATTTTCCAATTAGTCTCTATGGCTCTTCAAAGAATTATTTTATCTCATATAACATCAAATAGAACAGCTTACAACTTTTTATTTGGTTTATAGTTCTTTAAAGGGTACAAAGACATCACCTGTGAATAGCTGATCAAATGTTAGAATTTCTTTTTGGATCCAAAAGTTCTGTTAGACTGGAATTGTATTTGAAGTTCAATTTATTTAAATGTCCTGCTTTAAGACTGACCCATGAGAGATGGTCTAGACAAAAAACTGATCAAGATAACACTTTTTTTTTTCTTTCCTGTCCCTCCTGGCTTGGAAAAAAAGAAAAAAAAAAAAAAAAGGCAGCACTTCTCACTGATGAATGTAGAACTCAAAGATCTGTATGAAAGAAATTATGGTTGTTTATCTCCACTTCGAGGTTCCTGGGTGGGGCAAATGCTTTGCACCCAAATACTAACCTAAAGGTTGGTGGTTTGAACCCACCTGGCAGTACCATGGAATAAAGGCCTGGTGATCTGCTTCCTGGTGATGCATAAAGATTACAGCCAAGAAAACCCTATGGAGCATTGCACTCTGTAACACATGGGGTTGTTATAAATTTTACTAACATGTTGTATCGATTCAAGAGAAGTTTATTTTAAATATCATCATATCTTGGTCAATAAGATCTATTCATTTACATGTTTTTAGGTGCCACTGAGTCGCTTCCAACTCATAGCGACCCTGCATACAACAGAACAAAACATTGCCTGGTCCTGAGCCATCCTCACAGTCACTGTTACATGTCTGAGCCCATTGGTGCAGCACCTGTGTCACTCCATCTCACAGAGTGTCTTCCTCTTTTTCGCTGACCCTCTGCTTTATCAAGCATGATGTCCTTCTCCAGGGACTAGTTCCTCCTGACAACATGACAAAAGTACTTGAAACAAAGTATACCATTCTTGCTTCTAAGGAGCATTCCGGCTGTACTCCTTCCAAGACGGACTTGTTCATTCTTCCTGAAGTCCATGGTATATTCAAAATTCTTTGCCAACACCATAATTCAAAGGCATCAATTCTTCTTTGGCCTTCCTTTCACATGCATATGAGACAATTGAAAATACCACAGCTTTTGTCAGGCACACCTTAGCCCTCAATGTGATATCTTTGCTTTTTAACACTTTTAAGAAGTCTTTAAATAATTATTTTGAATGACTATTTAGAACGTAGGAAAAGGTACTGTACTGTAAGAAGCCAATAAATCAATACCTTCTTATTAATAAATAATTTCAAAGTAATTTTAGATATGAACACAGTAAAGCACATTATTTTAAGAGTAAACGACATTCTATATTGTTGCAATCACTCTCATTCAAGTATTTCAAAAGCATCAAGATTTTGAGTGAGAGTAATTTGTTTGCAAAATAACATAAATTGCCCCTCCAAATGCACTAAAAGCTTAATATGTTTTTTTAAAATAATATTCCACACTTACTGGCAACTAATATGCCTCTTCATCACTACAATGCAGTTTCGAGAAGTTAAAGAGTAGTATCTGGTCTTATTGTCTCGAATTTTATAAACCATCTTTTTTCCCTTTAGAGGGTTTTCCAGCAGATTTTAGTCAAAAGAAGACCCCATAGTAGTCAAATACGAAGACAAAATACTTGTCAACTCCAACTGGATGTCAACTAGCCCTTTAAAGGTCAAGTTGTATACTATAGGATAAAATTAACTTTGTAGGATATGGAGACTATTTTTAAAACTATACTTGCCAATGACAGTTTTATTTATTTTAGGATTTTTCTCATTTTTCCCCTTAAAATATTTAATTTGATAAATACTGAAACCACAAAACAGTAAAATTATACACTTGTATGTGTTTTTATGTAAATGATTACAATAGCTTTATTTATAGTACCCAAAAGTAAATAACAGTGTTATCATCTCTATTTTACAGATGAGAAAACTGAGGCACAGAGAGGTTACAACTTGCTTTCCCCCAACTGCCTATTTTCTCTACTTTTCCACAACCCAAACAAGGCCACTGTAGCTGACCTAGATAACTCTAGATGACCTAAGCTGTTAGACGCTGGCTGATTGAATCCCAATTCCAAATTTTGGAGTGAGGACTGTATTGGCTACCTTGAATTATCCATTTATGAGGCAATCTGTTGAGGCCAAGGTCAAGCAAAAAGGTTGTCTGATGGTGCTGGACCCACATCTGTGAGTGACGGCAGTCATTATCTGAGAAGGAAGCAATTCCAAATAGGACTCCGAAAGTGTTGATGACATTGGTGAACTCACCTCATGGCTGTCAGGAGAGCAGAGGGGCCTAGAAACAGTACAGTGCAAGGTTATATGTTCAGATTAACAAAATAAATAATATCTTTATTTCTCCATAACTGATATTAACTTAGTATTTGAGCCAACATTTCTGCTGATGGTAGAAGACAAACTCAAAATTTCAAGGTTACGTAATATCTTCCAGTTAAAAAGGGTAAACTTAGCCCCATCCTTCTTCTCCCCGGGTGACACACCCAATCCATAATAATTGTCTGTCATTGCTGGTATTTACGTATGTAGAGGGCTTCCTGCTGGCTTTTGAGGATGGTCTCTTTCCCTACTGTTTCTTCTCCCAATGTCTACAGGCAACCCCTCCATTGCCTGTAGCTGGTATAGTACATACAACATCCACTAACGGTATTTTTGCTGCAATCAAGAGCCTTGTTCTTCTTTCCTGGCCCTTGGTACCTATTGCAAACTTGGAGGAAGTTGAAGTTCTCTCCAGGTATCACCATAACACGTTTCCCTCAAGTCCTTCCACCTAGATGATTCCATCTGCCATTTGATACTCAGGCGCTATGTTATATGTAGAGATTTTTCTGAAAGTCTCAAAATCTACTAAGGTATTTCCAGGGACTGGGTGTCATGAATTGAATTATCTCCCCCCAAAAATGTGTGTATCAATTGGGCTGAACCATGATTCCCGATATTGTATGATTTTCCTATATGTTGTAAATCCTGTCTCTATGATGTCAATGAGGGACGATGGGCAGCAGTTGTGTTAGTGAGGCAGGACTCAGTCTACAGGATTGGATTGTGTCTTGAGGCAATCCTTTGAGATATAATAGAAAGAAGCGAGAACCTCATACCACCAAGAAAGGAGCACCAGGAGCACAGCGCGTCCTTTGGACCCAGGGTTCCTACACAGAAAAACTCCTAGTCCAGGAGAAGAGTGACAAGAAGGGCTTTTCTCCAGAGCCAACAGAGAGAGAAAGCCTTTCCTTGGAGCTGACTTCCTGAATTTGGACTTGTAGCCTACTAGACTGTGAGAAAATAAATTTCTCTTTGTTAAAGCCATCCACTTGTGTTATTTCTGTTATAGCAGCACTAGATGACTAAGACACTGGGTAAAGGTCTTTTTTGCTCTTGTATTCCCCAGCTTATCTGGGGATCGTATTGCTCCAATGTTCCCAGGATTATCTAAAACAATAAGTCAGAGCCCCTTTTTAATGAAATTTATCACCTAAGCCATAAGTCATTGCTGTTAATTCCAACTCATAGCAACTCTATAGGGCAGGGTATAACTTCCCCATAGGGTTTCCAGAAGCAGGCTGTCCCGCCTTTTCTCCTACAGAGCATCTGGTGAGTTCCAAGCCACTGACCTTTTGGTTAACAGCCAAGTGCTTAACCACAGCACCACCAGGGCTCCTTATCTAAACCGCAGGCACTCATAAACCTTCAAATCTCCTTCCTACCCACTGGCCAAAATTTAATTTGGAGGGCTGGTTAGCTTGAACACTTGTAAGTAATTTAACATTCTTTCCTGATACATGATTTATGGTTTAAACAGGATCTCAACTCTTTGATACTTATCATGATAAGATTGCTTTCAATACTACTGATTCAGCTCTGAACTTAAAATGGAATTTGAATCTCAACGTTGAGCCACCCTTGGTTTTAGGCTGCCCTGCCCTTCGCTGGAGACAGTGTATATGGAGAAAGTGGTCTCTAATATTAGATTCATGAGAAGGGTAGAGGTAAAGGGATTTTTAATACACAGAGTCTTCCACTTTAGGTTACGATAAAGTAAATGGTACTGGATTTGCATCCCTTCATATATAGATGTAAAACCAGACAAAATACATAAGAAAACTGTTTCAAGCATGGACAACAGGAAGAACAGAACTGTAATTCCTGAGAGTGGGGAAACACAAAAGATGGGCCACACATTGGCTTTGTCTCTTGGGAACGCTTTCGCTACTATGATGCAGGGTGGTAGAGGCCGAATGGAATGGCTGACGTGCTGAATTGAGCAGGAAGACTGCAGTTTTGGGCTATTGAAGTGGCTGTAATTTGCAGTGCAGGGCTTTGGAGAAGAAGGAACTGCAAAGGAAAGGAAAGGAGCAGGATTCGCCGCAAGTGTTCTTGGATATTAGCTGGACTGTGCATGCATAGAATGAGACTTAACAAAGCCTTGGAAAAAGTAGCTGCTGTGGGGCTGAGAGCTGAATGGAAATAACAGAGGTAATACAGTGTGAAAGGACTGTGGCCTAACCACAGTGGAGATACCTCACTGTGCAATTTGAACATTTAGTCAAAGCCTAAGAAAGGACATGCCTTGGGAATAATAACAAGGTCATTATGAGTCAGAATCGGCTTGATGGCAAAGGATTTGGTTTTGGTTTTCTAAAGCATAGGCCATACTCCAGGACCAAGAAAAACATTGAAATTGACCCATCTTAACAAAAAATATAGCCAAACTTGGCAGGATCAAAAAAGGCTCACCAGTAATACAGCTGCCTGCCAGAACAAAAGTAAACACCCTTTGAAAGAACATGGCATAACCCAGACTTTCTACAATGTATCATTCACAAAGTCAAGCATACAATAAAAAATTATTAGAAGTGTGAAAAATCAAGAAAATATAACCTATAACCATGAAAAGAAGCAACTGATAGAAGACCCAGATGTTGGAGTTGCCAGACAATGATATTAAAATATTTATAACAAATATGAGCAAGAACTTAAAGGAAATCTGCAAAACATCTCACAACATGGATGAATCTAGAGGGAATTATGCTGAGAAAAATAAGTCAATCACAAAAGGACAAATATAATTGTTGTTGTTGTTAGGTGCCATCTAGTTGATTCCGACTCATAGTGATGCTATGTTCAACAGAAGGAAACACTGCCATTGTTATGCTTGAGCCCATCATTGCAGCCACTGTGTCAATCCATCTCCTTAAGAGCCTTCCTCTTTTTCACTCTCTACTTTACTAAGCATGATGTCCTTCTCCAGGAACTGGTCTCTCCTGATAACATGTCCAAAGTATGTGAGACAAAGTCTTGCCATCCTTGCTTCTAGATGCATTCTGGCTGTACTTCTTTCAAGACAAATTTGTCCATTCTTTTGGCAGTCCGTGGTATATTCAGTATGCTTCACCAACGCTGTAATTCAAAGGTATCAATTCTTCTTTGATCTTCTTTGTTCGTTGTCCAGGTTTCACATGCATATGAGGTATTGAAAATACCATGGCTTGGGTCAGGCACACCTTAGTCCCCAAAGTGACATCTTCGATTTTTTAACACCTTAAAGAGACCTTTTACAGGAGATTTGTCCAATGTTATCCGTCCTTTGATTTCTTGATTGCTGCCTCCATAGGTGTTGCTTATGGACCCAAGTGAAATGAAATCCTTGACAACTTCAATCTTTTCTCCTTTTATTATGATGTTTTTTGGTCCAGTTATAACGATTTTTGTTTTCTTTATGTTGAGGTGTAATCCATACTGAAGGCTGTATGTAGTCTTTGATCTTCATCAGTAGGTGCTTCAAGTCCTCTTCATTTTCAGCAAACAAGGTTGTGCCATCTGCATATCACAGGTTGTTAATGAGTCTTCCTCCAATCCTGATGCTGCATTCTCCTTCATATATTCCGGCTTCTCGGATTATTTGTTCAGCATGCAGATCAAATAAGTATGGTTAAAGGATACAACCTGGATGCACACCTTTCCTAATTTTAAACCATGCAGTATCCCCTTGTTCTGTTCAAGTGACTACCTCATGGTCTATGTACAGGTTCCTCATGAGCATAGTTAAGCACTCTGGAATTCCCATTCTATGCAATGTTATCCATAATTTGTTATGATTCACACAGTCAAATGCCTTTGCATAATCAATTTAACACAGGTAAACATCTTTCTGGTATTCTCTGCTTTCATTCAGGATTCATCTGACATCAGCAATTATATCCATTGTTCCTACATTCTCTTCTGAATTTGGCCTCAATTTTTGGCACTTTCCTGTTGATGTACTGCTGCAACCACTTTTGAATGATCTTCAGCAAAATTTTACTTGTATGTGATATTAATGATATTGTTCAAAAATTTCCACATTCTGTTGGATCACCTTTCTTTGGAATAGGCCTAAATATGGATCTTTTCCAGTTGGTTGGCCAAGTAGCTGTCTTCCAATTTTCTTGGCATAGATGAGTACTTCCAGTGCTGTGTTCATTTGTTGAAACATCTCAATTGGTATTCCGTCAATTCCTGGAGCTTTGTTTTTTGCCAATATCTTCAGTGCAGCTTGGATTTCTTCCTTCAATACCATTGGTTCTTGATCATATGCTACCTCTTGTAATGACCAGATGTTGATCAATTCTTTTTGAGTTAGTGACCTGTGTATTCCTTCCATCTTCTTTTGATGCTTCCCATGTCTTTTAGTATTTGCCCACAGAAACTTTCAATATTGCAACTCAATGCTTGTATTTTTTCTTCAGTTCTTCCAGCTTGAGAAGTGAGAAAACCTTTGGTTCTCTAACTCCAGGTGTTTGCACATGTCGTTATAATACTTTACTTTGTCTTCTTGAGCCACCCTTTGAAATCTTCTGTTCAACTCTTTTACTTCATCATTTCCTGTGTTCACTTAGGCTACTCAACATTTAAGAGCAAGTTTCAGAGTCTATTCTGACATTCATTTTGGCCTATTCTTCCTTTTCTGTCTTTCTAATGACCTCTTGCATTCTTCATGTATGATGTCCTTGACATCATTCCACAACTCAACTGGTCTTCAGTCATTAGTGTTCAATGCATCAAATTTATTCTTGAAATGGTTTCTAAATTCAGGTGGGATATACTCAAGGTCACACTTTGGTTCTCGTGGACTTGCTCTAATTTTCTTCAGCTTCAACTTGAATTTACATATGGGTAACTGATGGTCTGTTCCGCAGTCAGCCCTTGGCCCTGTTCTAACTGATGATATTGAGCTTCTCCATCATCTTTTTCCACAGATGTATTTGATTTGATTCCTGTGTATTCCATCCAGTGAGGTTCATGTGTATAGTCACTATTTATGTTGTTGAAATAAGGTATTTGCAATGAAGAAGTCATTGGTCTCGCAAAATTCTATCATACTAGCTCCTACATCATTCCCATCACCGAGGCCATATTTTCTAATTACTGACCCTTCTTTTTTTTCCAACTTTCTCAGTCCAATCTCCAGTAATTATCAATGCACCTGATTGTACGTTTGATCAATTTCTGACTGCAGAAGTTGATGAAAATCTTCATTTCTTTCATCTTTGGCCTTAGTGGTTGGTGTGTAAATTTGAATAATAGTCATATCAGCCAGTCTTCCTTGTAAGTATGTGTAGATTATCCACTCACTGACAGCACTGCACTCCAGGATAGATTTTGAAATGTTCTTTTTGATGATGAATGTAATACCATTCCTCTTCATTTTGTCAATCCAGGCATAGTAGACCATACGATTGTTTGATTCAAAATGACCAATACCAGTCCTTTTCAGCTCACTAATGCATAGCATATGAATGTTTATGCATTTCATTTTTGATGATTTCCAATTTTTCTAGATTCATACTTCGTACATTCCACATTCTGATTATTAATGGATTTTACAGGTGTTGCTTCTCATTCACCAGATTACCTTAACAGTAGATCAGTGACTACAGAAGAAAGAGTTCATTACATTGAAGGCAAATCTACGTAAATTATCTCATATCAACAACAGACAGAAAAGGAAAAACAAAACAAAAACAGAGCCTCTGTGACCTTTGTGAAAATACCATGTGGCCTAACGTATGTGTAACTGGAACCCCAGACAGAGAGGAGAGAGGAAATAGGGCAGAAAAAAATACATTAAGAAATAATGGCCATAAATTTCCCAAATTTAGTGAGGAATATTGTGATGGTTAAGTTTGTGTGTCAACTTGGCTGGGCCATGATTCTCATTGATTTGGCAAGTATGTGATGATGAAGTTTGGCAGTTATATTATGATGTAATCATCCTCCATGATGTGACCTGATGTGATCAGCCAATCAGTTGTAAAGAGAGTTTCCTCAGGGGTGTGGCCTGCATTCAATATATATGTGGACATTCTGGTAAAGCTTGCTTGGATTCTACAACCAGCTGATCATCATCTGACCTCTGGTTCTTGGGACTTGAGCCAGCTGCCTGCCAAACTTGGGATTCTTTGGCCTCCATTGCCTGTGAGCCAGCAGCTTGCAATCTGACCTGCCGATCCTGGGTTCATCATGCAGCTATGTGAGTCAGGAGAATCATCCAGCCTGAAGCCTGATCCACGGACTTGGGACTTTCCAGCCTCTATAACCTTGTGAGCCATTTCCTTGAGATAAATCTCTCTCTTTCTCTCTGCATATATATAGATACAGGTGTAGATAGGTACATATACATGCTTCACTGATTTTCCTTCCCTAGAGTGTCCAAACTAAGACAAATATCAACTTAAAAATTCTAGAATCTCACTGAACATCAAACATAATAAAAAAATAATGAATACAGTACCTAAATGGAAACCCTGGTGGCGTAGCAGTTAAGTGCTACGGCTACTAACCAAAGGATCAGCAGTTCGAATCCAGCAGGCGCTCCTTGGAAACTCTATGGGGCAGTTCTAATCTGTCCTACAGGTTTGCTATGAGTCAGAATTGACTTGATGGCACTGGGCTTGGGCTTGGTACCTAAACACATCATAGTTAAGCTCTGTAAACCAAAGAAAAAAGAGGACATTTTAGAAGTGGCCAGAGAGGAAAAAAAGATATGTTAAATATAGGGAAACAATGATATGAAGGGTATTAAAAAAAAAAGAAAGAAAGAAAGAAAAGAAAAAGAGGACAAAAGAAACTAGCAATCAAGAATTCTATACTTAGTACAAATATTTTTCAAGGATGAGAATAAACTAGACATTTTCAGATAAATAAAAACAGAGGGAGCTTGTCATTGAAGACTTGCACTCAAAGAAATGCTTGAGAGAATTTTTTAGGCTGAAGAGTAAAGTTACCAGATGAAAATTCAGGTCTCCTAGAAGGAATGAAGAGAATCGGAAATGGTATGTATGTGGAAAATATAAAAATTTAACTTTGTTTTTCTTCTCTTAATGTCTTTAAAAGGCAATTTACTTTTTAAAGCTATATAGAGGTGCCTTGGAAAAGAGGCCTGGTGATCTACTTCTGTCAAGTCAGCCACTGAAAAACCTGTAGTGCACAGTTCTACTCTGACACACATGGGGTCACCATGAGTTATAATCGACTCAAAGGCAACTGGTGGTAGTGGATATATACGTATGTGTATGTGCCTATGTTTGTGTGTGTGTGTGTGTGTGTGTAAAACGCTGCATTGTGTGATTATAGCATTTGTAGAGGTAAAATATATGAAAATAATAAATTCACATATTTACTCCTATGTCACTTTTCAATGTCAGTCGAGATATAAGCCAGTAAGAACAACTCTGTGAAGTATAAAAATAATTTGGTCAAGGCAAGCAGCTTAATTTAATTCTCTGACATGATACAAGGATAAAAGTTAAAGCATTTTATATCCGTAAGTGTTATTTCTCTCCTACCTAAACTTCTGATGTGATGTAACATCTAATAAACCCTTAAATAGATATGCTGCCTTGTGAAGTTAGTTGTAACTTTCCTCCTGGCGAACCTGTGTCACAAATTCGAATGTGCTTCTTGTTTTATTTACCTTTGCCTTTGATACTATGGACCAATGTCTGTTTACTCCATGTGTATTCTTGTGCCACGGCCATGAAACTCCAAAAAGACTTTTAAAGATTTAAAATATCTGTTGTTATACACTGGTCACTAAAATGGCTATTGAAAAAATTTGATAAATTAACTAATGGAGACTCCATTCTGTAGCAGAAAACCTACTTTCAAAAAGGAAGTACACCTTCCTATATGGGTTGCTTTGAGCCCATTCCACGAAACCTTCAGAGAGCTTGAATCCAATCATCTGAGTTAGCAGTTTATCTACATGTTGATTAATATCATATTGTTATACACAAATGTCATTGCTTTAAAAATGATTGCAAGTGACATATTTAATTGTTTGTTACAGAAAGCCCTAGCTGCATGCATTCAATTATATTTTAACAGAAAAAAGAACACGAAACATTTGCTGACCTCGCAGGTTTTTCTCTTGGCAAAGATTGTCTTCTGCTGGATGGTTTGCCCTTAAAATTGTATTTCTGGAGCAGATTTTGAATAGGAACAGGACATACTAACAGATGAGTCAAAAGAAAGAATTATTAAATATAAAAAAATATATATTCAAATTACCTCTATTTCAAAAAAAAAAAAAACAACAATTTAAGAAAACTTAAGCCTTGACACTACGTTCTTGCACCCGAATTATTTAGCTCATTAATTTAAATGAGCACAATAAGTATTATTTGAACAGGGGATTCTTCTGAAAAAAATGTGTTTACCCTCCTTGGAATCTAATCAGACTGGTTGATGACCTGTCACTTATGAGCATGTTACATTTAGGACTGTCGGGAGCTGAGCTGAGGAGAGAGCAGAGCTCAGTTGCTAGGTGTCTCAACTAGGCAAAATGAAAGTAACCATCAAGTCTTTAATTACATATTACGGTAGTATCAGCAAGAGATCAAACTCGGAGAGAAGGCACCTGTCCTGTCTTTCCATATTTCTGCAGGAAGGACCCACAGATGGATCAGTGCAGATATGGGGATCCATCTCACTGCCGGGCGAGCCCCTAACAAAGGGCTCCTGCAGGTTTATGGACCCCAGGGTTGCGGGGGAGAAGGGTTAGTAGTGGAAAAGTACTGAATACTCTGTCAGAGTGAAAAAACGTGTCTTCAAGCTCCTCCCGACTTCCCCATGACAAAGAGGATCCAGCAGAGGTACCTGAGGAAGGCCCCTGCCAAAGGTCTGTGAAGTACCTGGACTAGGAATGAAGATATGTGAAAGAACATGGCAGGTTGGCAGGGGACCTCAGTCCTCAACTGTAACTCTGTTCAGAGACAGCAATGCATTGACTGTGCACCAGGTCTGGTTGTGGAGGGCAGCTTTCCCCTCTGAGGCCTGCCAGGTAAAGCCTTTGTAATTGCCTGTGGATAAGGTCTGAAAAATCACACATTAGTTTTTTAACCATGAGCCAGATTCCTCAAGGACATCTATTATGTCCCATAGCCACTCTACCTGGTACTCATCAGACTTGTTTCTCTTCACTCCCTGCTGTCAAATGTGGGTTCACTACATTCAAGCCAAGGTCCAGTAAAGTTCAGAGGACTAAAACCTCAGTTGAATTGAGAGTCCATCACCCAGACAGACCATTTTGTGGCCCAACAATATCACTAGGTGGGTGAATACATGGTTTGAAAGTTGGCCTCAATACTGAATATCTGTTACGCAATGTCTTGCAAGGACACTAGTGATACAAAATTGATTCAGAAAAAAACTGTATCTTTACTGATGGTCTTGATTAAAAATAAAAAAAAAGAATACTATGCTGATTAGAGTTCACAGATCTCATAAAGAATGATTAAAAATACTCGCAAAGAACGGAATTCAAGATTAGTTTTCTAACTTCTAGAATGGGACTCTATAAAATGAAAAAAAAAAAAAAAAGAATGCAAGCTATGTCACATATTCTTGCGGACAAAAAACAAGAGCAAAATCAGAGGGAAATGGAAGCCAGGCAGAGAAAAATGATAAAGAAAAGCAAAACAACGGAAAAATTTCAAGTGTTTGACCTGACCTCATGCTGAAAATACACAAACCAGAAGTAGGTGATATTTCCATATTAACTTGCCCACTATTTTCATAAAAATTCCATCCTCACTTTTTTTTTCAGAACAAATCTTGCACAATTTTAAAGTTTGTAATTTAGTTAAACAATATAGGGATTCAGATAGTTGTATAGCAGTATCCAAAAGGTCTGCAATTTGAATCCACCAGCCGCTCCTTGGAAACCCTATGGGGCAGTTCTATCCCGTCCTATAGGGTTGCTCTGAGTCAGAATCAATTTGACTGCAACTGGTTTGGTTTTTTGGTTTTTTAAATCACAGGTGTAAAAACAGTGAAAAATCATTTAAAGATCAAGAATAATTAAAGAGTAAATTATAGTCGAAGGGTAATGCATAATCCCCAAAGTAATAAATGTGGGCAAGGATTTGAAAGCTGCGTTTCTCTTGGGAAAAATAATTGGAAAATAGTTTAGTTGGATCCAAAGAAAAATACATAAAAATGATCACAGAATGTCCAAGAGAATTCATCATAAACCTGGAAGCATGGTGCTCCCTGGTAGGAGAGGGTCTCTCCCCCCAAAAAGTATGTGGGCGGATGGGGTTATGTGACTTCTAACCTGATGGAGGACCAAAATCCATCTTGAAACTTCACAAACACATTATTTCTGTTGAGGAATAATATTAACAATCATACGGTCTAATAACAGAATAGAACTGAAAGCAAACTAAAGGAATCACACATCCGGCTGTGCCCCTGGCCCATCCATCCTCTCCTGGGCACTTGGTCATCTCTTTTTACCTAGATATTTCCACTTTAGCTCATGCATTGCCTCTACTCATTGCTTTAAAATCAATGTGATTTCTTATTTCTAACTATCTTACTGACTCCACTAATGTATAAAATTCAAATAACTTGTTTGTCCAAAGGACAATGGCCAAACTACTAAGAGAGATTAGGTCTCCGAATGTACGAAGAAGGGGCATAAAAAGATGTAACTATAGGAAAGAGGCAAATTAAAGGAAATTAGTAATCAGATATATTCTAGGACTTTGCACAAAAGAAAACACTGTCAATTTTCGATATGTGGGTTTCATGTATCCAGCAATCATTAATTTGTGGATGATCATGTTAAATACTGAGAAATGATACAGAGATAGCAGCTGATTTCTCAAGGGGATTATAATCTTGTTAGAAATATAGCACAGGTTTACATAAGATCAAAATGGAGACCTATCATACCAGGAAATGCAAGTGGGGCCAGAGAAGGGAAAGATCACTTCCAGATGAAAGAGATCAAGAAGGCTTCAAGCCAGGTGAGGAGATGGGATTTTGAGAAAACATTTCTAGGAATGGTTAATAACAAGAACAGGTATGTTCAAGGAACAGCAGCAATTCAATTACACTGGCATAAAAGGCTCACCATTTCCCAGAAACCTTAAGACTTTGTGGGCCAGAGTTAGAAAATCACATTATAGAATCCCACCTTAGCTGTCTAAGGAATCTGGAATGTATCTTACTGATAATGGAAGGAACTAGAAGTTATTTTGGTATGAAAACTGGCTGATCAAGATAGTTTTTAAAAGATAATTGTATTGGGAGCAAAGTACAAGAAGAAACAAAGTTGGGAAAGGAAGTGGAATGGATTCAAGGAAATCTGGTAACAGGCTACAATGTTGTCTAGGTAAAGACACTGTAGAAGGTTAACCTTTTTGGGCCAAAGAATATATATATATTTTCTATGATGAAAACAGTTGGGAATGTTGAACATTATTTTCCATCACGTATACCCAAGGATTATGTTTCCTTTTTTAACCTTTTATTGAAAACAGTATAACTTTGCCTAAGAATCTCATTACCAGTCCTCTTTGGAATGTTATTCAAAATCCTCATTGGAATACCTACTGACTATCAAAAGAACTTGAAATGTTTTTCCTATTATCTTGATACCTACAAATAGTTAGAAAAAGTCTTTTTCAAAATATCGGCTGCAGGTTGAACTTCCAGAGAATATAGCTTTAAAGGTTTCCTTTCCTTTTGTTTGAATCTATATAGTCTGTGTACATTTTTTAATGTATTTTTTTCTACATCTTTTAACATTAACCCTAAGTAATGAACGGGGTTGTTGGAAGAACGGGAGTGAAGAAACTCCATCTATACAAAAAGAGTTCATTATTTTTACCCCGTTTTGCAGAGTGTCATTTTAAATAAGTGCTAGTCTGGAGAAGGTTTTTATTGTTTTGAACCACAGGCTTTATATTACCTTAAAAAAAAAAAAACCTCTCAGCCGCAAGTTGGATGCTTCTGGCAGCAAGACAAATCTAGCACCACCCAGGGAGGGAGTGTGTTTTCTTCTCTGCTCACTCCTGTCCGGGTAAAGGAATGCTGGACGTCCAGAGACAACAGGGAGGCTGCCCAGAGCATCACCAAGCCGCCCCCCAGTCCCACACCTTGGGCCTTCTCCTTTTGGAATACACAGGTCAGTACACGGCGGTGCTTTCGCTAACTGTGCTCAAGGGGGGCATCCTTGCTCATTGTGAGCAAGCCAGGACTGTCAAGTTCAATGAATTGAGGGTGCATGATAGGTCTTCCAAAACCTTTAGAAAGAGCAACTTGGCCTGTCTCAGGCCATAAGGTCCTCATCCGACCCAATAAATTTGCCAGAAAGTTCCTTTTGTGTCTTATTATTATTTACATCTTTGTATATCACTTTGCAGCATGCTTTCCTACTAAAAAACGTTAAAACAACAACTGTGTGTTTGTTGGCTTTTTTACAAATCTGTGGCTCAGTGTTCGTCTGTTATTCTTCCATATTCAGAAATTAGCAGATTCTATAGAAATCTTTATTGCTGAAAAATGAAATACATGAAGTTAATTTATAATGTTAATGTTTTAAAAGAATACAAATAAATAAAATGTGAGACCTAGCATTAAGAAAGCAAACTGAAAAACTATTTAGATACAAATTTTCCCAGGATATGGCAGTAGTCTTTAAATATAAAGCTCAATTTTATAAATTTGGGTTCTTAAAGAATTCTTTATATCCCAAATTCTGTTTCCACTTAGATGTCAGAAACTGAGCCGGAAAAGATAAAAGTAAGAACAGCTGAGCATTTTGAAAATGATAAAAATAACATTTCTTGGTTAAAGGAAGGTAAGTCCTACTGCCGTCGATTTTCCATTGGTGTAAAAGTTGTGCTTTTGTTTATAAGCAAGAGATGGTGTGGGAGAAAGAGGAAAAAATACCCTGGCAGTTCAAACAGTGTTAGTGCTCTGATTTTTCTCTCTTTTATTTTTTTCTTAACGTGTACATGGCCTAAGTTGTAGTTGAGGATCTTCTATATTGAAAAGTGTCTTGTAGTCCCTGGGTTGCAGGAAAACTAATTATTTTGTTGCTAAGATTTTTTATTTTATTAAGACTTGATACGGATTTGTTTTAACTCACACATATATTATCTGTGAGGTTCTGGGTGATGCTGGAGATTTTCCTGCTTCGTAACCACAAAGGCTAAGTAATTAAAAAGAGGACAAGTATTTTTAAAATAATAATTATATAAAGAAACGCACGCTGTATGAAAAAGGTCTACAAATAGAATCGTCATTCACTACAATTAGAGAAGCCACCTTCCCAGGGGAGAATGCTGTTGGTCACGGGCACAATGTGGCCAAGATGGTTGCTTGAAATACACACACAAATCGATATGTTCTCCTATCATTTGTAAGAATTTGTGCCCTTTTAAAAATACGTATAAACTCACGGTTATTTACTAGAAGGCTTGCTTTTATAATCTTGATTCTATGAGCACCCTTACTGTCTCTGAAATGAAAATGATTTGATATTTTATCTGAATAAATATGCCAGTCTTTTTCACCATCTCATGAATCTAATAAATTGCAAAAGGGCAGCTCTTAAAGTAGTTGCCATTCTTGCAAATTGTTCTATAAGGTCAGAGGAAACCCTAATAACTACGTCAGGTAAGTTATACGCTACCAAAACAAGAACAAGGACACCGACAATGAAGACAATGTCTATTGATGTTTATGGATGATCATGTTGAGTCATCCTAACAACCCTATGAAGCAGTTATTATCCCTTAGTTTACAAATGAGAAAACAGAGCCTTAAAGGGTATCAGTAACTTCCCTAAAGAGCTGGAATTCATCCCCGCGTTGTGTGATTTCACGGCATGTGTACTAACTACCGTGTTCCTAAGGAAGAAAACTTTATTTTTCAGGACATGGTTTATGCTCAAAAGACACGTTCCTACGGTGCTTTAGTCAATACTGACACTTTATACAAATACTCATAGCCAGTCCTATCCTTAATAATCCCTAATAATCCCACCCTAACCCATCACCATTTTAAAAGTATCTTTACTTTTTCAAAGTTCCAGGTCATTCCTTCTATTCAACTGCTGAGCAACCAAATTTACTATTGGAGGCTCTTTCCTTAGAGAGTCTCTATTTCAGGATAAAGAGTTGACACTGACATAAAGTATTCTCGGAACTGTTTCCTTCAAAAAGCCACAGGGCTAGAAAATTCTCTAATTTTGTTTTTATTATAAGACCTTTTAAATAGAATCCTTCAAAAAACAATGTAGAAGTAAAATATTGAACTTGGTTCTAAGATTCCCCTGTGTTTTTCTAGTGAATGCCAAATCCATGAAGACAGAGCTGGTTCTTCATTACTACCATATTTTTACTCAAATAACATGTGCTTTCTATGTTTGTTTGCCAAACTGGCCCTCCCTGCACAAGGTATTTTTGTAAGTGCGTAACTTTTTTTTTTTTACAGCAACACTTAAAAAAAAAAAAAAATTGGCATGGAGGCGCTTATGAAAATACTTCATGGGGGAGAGGGTGTGGTTGGCAAACAAGCGTATAAGAGGCAGGCGTTATTTGCATAAAATACAGTTTTCATGAAACCAAAACCAAACCTGTTGCTGTCGAGTTGATTCCAACTCATAGCGACCCTATTGGACAGAGTAGAACTGCCCCATAGGGTTTCTAAGGAGCTGCCAGTGGATTCGAACTGACCTTTTGGTTAGCAGCCAAGCTCTTAAGCACTGCGTCACCAGGGCTAGTGCAGTTTATGTTATTTATACTTTATTTGCTTCATGGTATAGATGTGCTGAGAAGCCATGGTGGTGCAGTGGTTACTCAGCTGCTACCCAAAAGGTCGGTGGTTCAAACCCACCAGCCATTCTTTGGGAGAGATGTGGGTGGTAGTCTGCTGCTGTAAAGATTTACAGCCTTGGAAACCCCATGGGGGCAATTCTACTCTGTCCTATAGGGCCGCTAAGAGTTGAAATTGACTTGACAGCAGTGTGTTTGGTTTTATAGATGTATCACATGGAAATTATGATGAAATTGATAGACCAGTCAAATGTTTCCAGAAGGTATTTTCTTTAAAAAAAAAAAAAAAAAAATCTGTCCATTAAGTAAAAGTTAGTCACTGAATTCTTGTAATCCATAAAATCTAATTTCCCAGGTGACCTGTTTTATCCATTTGAACACTTCATTTAAGCTACACTCAAATTATGTTTACTATATTTCATAAAAGCAAATTGGGTCAGATGTTAGATGACAACATCTTAATTGGGAATTATCAGGATGAGTTCGTTTTAGAACATAAATGTCTTTTTTTTTTCTTTAATGTTAAGAAAAAGCATACATGTTGGCTTATTTTTTAAAAAAAAAAAGGCAAATGGGTACAGTGGGGAAAATATGGCATTGGAAATCAGGCAGGTGTGGATTTTGAGTCTCAGCTCAGCTATTTACTATCTGTGTGACGATGGCATGTTACTGAACCTCTCTGAGCCCCAGATTCCTTAGATGGGGACTTTTATACCTGCCTCATGAGGTTGTGGGGATTAACTGTGGTAATACAATTTCTGTATTTCTTTCTCTTTAAAGCATGATTCAAAACAACATGGTTATTTTTTTAAGCCTGGCTCATATTTTAAGCACTCTGTAATAGTAATAACAGTGTATATTTTTACAGTATTGTATGTAAATTCCCTCATTTGGTCCCCACATCAACTTGGTATGCAGGTAATATTGCCCCTGTTTTCCAAATTAGGAGACTGGAGCTCAGAGAGACATGGGACCTGGCTCAAACTTGCATTACTGTTTAGTGGTAAATTGGATCTTGAACCCAGGTCTTCTCCTTCCAAATTCTGTCCTTTTCATCAAAGCACCTTATCACCGTGAGTTCTCCAACAGTTTTCTATCAGTATGTTAAATTAATTAACTGCCCCCTCCTTTACAAAACGGAAGTAGACGCTCTAAAATTCAAAACGTTTCTCTCAGGGATGACAGAAACAGTTGTTTCACACATCACACCTTTCTTGCCTCTCTCTGGAACTCCAGCAAAATACTTACTCCCCATTGCTGATATGTGGGTAATCACAGTATTACCTTACTAGGGTCAGTGCGAGTACTTGCTGAGATAATCCACACCAAGCTCTGAGCACAGCACCAGGCCTCAGAGTGAGCAGGCCACTGATAGGAATTAACACCACCATCACCATCCTGAGTACAGACTGCTGTTGTCTCTAACTTCTCATCTTCAAAAATGCATTTGATTTATCCAATTTAATTCAACGTGTATTAATCACGGCCTTGGTAGACACAGGGCATGAGTGACAGAGGACAATAAAAACAAACACACCCTTGTACTCAAGGAGCTTATTTAATTGTCTTCCTTTTGCCTGAAAGGTGAAGAGGCTCTTACTTACCCTCCACTTTCACCCAGATGGATCATGGGACTGATGGCCTCTTTGGTGCTGTTGAAGAGCCGGTCAAAGCCACACCCAGAACTCTTATCAATAATTAGGGTAAATAGTGTGTTTGAGAAACACCACTGGTGACTTGAAAATGCACTTATTTTAAAAGTAATTGAATCTTGTTCTGCCCTCTGTCAAACCGTCAAGCACTCTTGTACCCATATGAGCCACGTTGCCTTTAAATTCTAGAACTCTCCAAGTTTAGATTCTTCAGATTCCTGGATCTCAACCTAAGCAATTCTAATTCGGGAGTGTGAAGGCCAGGAATAAGCACTTAACAACAAGAATAGTGATTCTGGGGTAAGAGGTCCAGAGATCAAGCTTGGAGAAACCCTGTTTCTAGATGATCAGAGAATCAAAATATGATTTTAAAATTAGCACCAGGAGTCCCTGGGTGGTATAAACAATTAAGCACATGGCTACTAATCAAAAGGTTGGCGGTTCAAACACACCTCAGAAGTAAGTCCTGGCAATCTGCTTCCAAAAGTTCACAACCATGAAAACTCTGTGGAGTTCAGTTTTCATCCGCAACACATGGGGTTGCTATGAGTTGGAATTGACTCAGCAGCAAGTGGCTTGGTTGTTCGTTTCAGCTGAGCTGTACTATGTAGCTGTGGACCAAGATGGCCAGTTTCTGTTGTTGAAATATGTATAGCACAACATACACCGATTCAACAATTTTTCCATGTACATACAATTCAGTGACATTGATTACGTTCTTCAAGTTGTGTAACCATTCTCACCCTCCTTGTCTGAGATTTTTCTCCTCCACTCACATAAACTCACTCCCCGCCAAGCTTCCTATCTAACCTTTCAAGTTGCTGTTGTCAATTTGATCCCATATAGAGAGTTGTGTTGTTAGGCAGTGTTTCATTCTGTTGTACATAGGGTTGCTATGAGTTGGAAACTACTCTATGACACCTAACAACAACAAGGAAGTTCTTTAAATGAGCACAATGCTTGAGACACATTCTTTAACAAGCTATACTTTCATTTGGTTTAAAGAAGATGCCAGGGGATGTTTTTGCTTTAAGGTTTAAGGGAATGCCAGTCTTGAAGGCAGGTGGCCAGGAGCTATTTGCACAGGTACAGAGGAGGAGGAGAAAATGCTGAGGGTTTGGAAGACGCCTGTTTTGGTACTAGGGAAATGGGCACATTGGCCAAAGTTATTTGTGTATGGAGGAGCACAAAATAAGGGGGAGGAGCCAGAAGGTGTTCCCACTGTAAGTTAAACAGTTGGACTTGGGTTCTGTGTTGTCACTGCAGGTTAACGGCAGGGACTAATATGTTGAAACATGGGTTGGGGCTACAAATGTGTAACTGGCATGCAGAATGGGATGGTAGAGGAAATGTTAAAGGAAGAGAGCAATACTTTCAGCAGCCCTGGGATGAGGAAAACATGACCTGGATAACGGTCATAATGAGGAGAGGAAGAAAATAGGCCCAAATGTGAAACACTTTAAAAAAACACTTTACGTAGGAAAAATCAACATAACATAGAAGCTGGGGGGAAAAATTACAGGTGGAATAAGATGGTGTGTAATATCCCATTAAGCCAGGGAGCATTCTGGGTAAGCATTTCAGTGCTTGCACCTTACACCATTTGATACGGAAGAAGATCAAAATGCAGGGATGGAAGCCCTTCAATTGTTACCATTTGCAGTTTAAAAATTACAGCTTCGCCAGTGTTTGAACTCCACATAATTTTTTATAGTGCTACAACTTCTTATAGTGTCTCCTGATCTTTCAGGAGAAGATGGAAATATGTGAAAACTTCTGATTTCTAAATGCTGAGAAGTAATAATAATAAAAGTAGCATGCAGGACAAACAAGATCAGGTTGCACGGGCCTATTTCAGCCCAAAGGCTACCAGTTTGTAATTTCTATCCTAAGAGCTTGTATCTCTAAACAAAACCTACTACAATTTCCTGAAAACTGGTTTTGTAGAAATGCTGCTGTATCAGCACAGAGATGGATGGATGAGTAGACAGACAGACAGACAGATGGAGAGATGCATGTTTATATGTATAAGCAAAGTCTAGGCACCGACTGTCCTAAAAAATATGAAACTAAGAACACTGAAATCAAACTGTTGGTTCTTCAAAAGACTAGCTACTTGTAAGTCTTTTAGTAGGGCATTCTCTTCATGGGTGTAATAAATAGAAGGAAGAACAAAATCATCCCACGTCACAAGTGTACCTTTTATGCACCAAAGCAGTTGTTTTGTGATCTTCTAACCAGATGTTTGCTTGGCCTAATATTGGGTGGTGCCCCAGCAGTGTCCCATCACAATAAGAAAATTTGTACTTAGAGAAAAGGTTTTATTTTGTTCAAAGGCAATGAACAAGCTTCTCTCATCTTCTATAGCGTCAGAAAAAAAGAAGGTATGAATTCAATAATTATTTTTAGCTAAGTATAGCTCCTTTTCTGTAAGCATTCACATGATGACTATAATCCTTGGTGATATCAAAACCAGACTTCATTTACATTTTAGAAGAAACTCCCCTAAATTTACACAGTGTTGATACAGCGGAGTTAGGTCGCCAATGATTTGGCACATTGAGTACACTGGTTATTGTTTAATCAGAACTAGTGGATATTATAAACTAATACTAGAGATAGATGTGGCAGTCTGCTTCTGTAAAGATTATAGCCTTGGAAACCCTATGGGGCCGTTCAACCCTGTCCTATAGGGCCACTATAAGTCGGAATCGACTTAACAGCAATGGAATGGGAATAGACTAATAACACAAGACCTGGAAAACAGAAGTCCTAGAGTAATGTTCCAGAAATTCACTACTCAGTATAAGAATCCCATCTCATTCCCCACCACCGTGTTTGCAGATGAGATGAGAGAACGAGAATCTTGTGCACATTTATTGACACTGATAAATGCACTGGACTTCTGTTTAAATTGAAGTGAACGTAGTTTACTTCATTTGCTCAAAAAGCAATTCCAGAGCATGAACACTGCAAGAGCTCCTTTCAGAAATACGCATTTTATTCATTTTAACAACCGCTTAATGGGGCTCCTCTTGACCCCAAGACAACAGGCTAGGCAAAGAAACAAAGATATCCGGAGTGAAGACACCACAGTTCCTGCTCTCAGGGAACTCATGTATGTAAGTGCTTTATTACAACGAGTAAGTATTAATCCATGCTATTTTTTTTTTTTTTTAATATTCTCACTCAGATAATTCTCACTTTTAGAAGGGTTAATTTTTGTGCCTAGCTTAAAAATTCAGCCACAATAATGTGGATTTTAAATTGTTAATTTCCACAAATAAGGTATCCTGAGATTCCTTTTAGTATGTACATCCAGGAAATAGAATCATTAGCTCCTATTTCTGTAGTCTTCATTAACTTGTGAAAGAATTACATAATAACCAATATAGGGGTGAGGACAAGGTAATAGCCACATTGAATGTTGTTTTGTTTTTAAGCATGTCCCATAGGAGAAATTGGATGTGAAAACATGTCCTTGTAAGTCATAAAAATAAATAAAACAAGCCCATGAGCGTGGTAATTTCACAAACATAAATTGTTTGAAGCTTTAAAACAAGTTGATGTGATGGAGATTGGTGTGGGACTATCTTTTAGAATCAATGGTCAAGGGAGTTATCTCTGAGGGACAGCTATTTGATCTGAGACTCAAATGACAAGGGAAAGCCAGCATGCAAAAATCTAGGGAAGAACATTCCAACAGGGAAAAGAGCCTATGCAAAGATAATGTGGCTCAGAATGACTGGACAGGAAGGAAGGAAGAAAAGAAGGCAGGCAGGCAGGAAGCAGGCAATGGAGGCTAAAAAGAAAAAAAAAAAAAAAAGGAATGGAGGGAGAAGTGAAGGGATGGAGGCTGGAAAAGAAAGGCATTTTAGCTGGAAATAATGCAAGGCCTTGATGGCTATAGTTGGGAGTTCAGATATTTTTTCCTATATGGAATTAGAAGCCACTGGAAGTTCTAGCCAGGGCGATATAATCAATCCATTATGCTGTTTGAGGCAAAGAGACTAAGCAGTAACAAAATAGGAGGCAATTGCCATTGGCCAAGCAATCTATGATAACTGGGATAGGGATAAAGCTGTCAAGATGAAAAAGGCAGAATGGACTCAAGATCTATTTTGGAGGTAGATCCAACAGAACTGGCTGGTATGTGCACATGGGACAAGAGAAAGAAGGGAGTTAAGGCTTGAGATACTGCGAAGATGATGATGCTAAATAGAGAAGAGAGATGAGCTGGCTGGAAACTGTAGAACTAAAAGATTCGTGTGGGGCAGATTACGTGTGAAATGCTTGTGATGCGTCCGCATGAATATTATCAGCTGGGCAGTAGGATTTTGGGGAACAGTTGATCTACTTTGAAAAATGTTGACAGGGAAAGTCTCCTTGGGAAAGCAGATTATTTGCTTCAATCTGAAGGAAGAGAAATCACCTGTTAATATGGAAAGTGAGGGAAGTAAAATTCTAAGATAGAATGAATGGCATGTTTAAAGGCTCTGGGGCATAAAAGAACATGTCATGCTCTGAGAAATGAAAGAAAACAAGAGTGGCTGGAGCATCTTGACCCAAGCAAAGGATGGCATTGGACGAGAGTAAGGAGTTTGGCTGCGAAAAGACCACAGAGGTTTTCATAGACCCGGGTCAACATTTTAGATCCAAATAAACTCTTTATCTTGGGAATGGCTACTAAATACATGTTTTAAATTGTAGTAAAATATATCCCACTACATTTTATTCTCGAAAGAATGTAAGGTAAAGAACTATCAAAGGACAATACTTTCAAAACTTAACAATTACAGAATAGTTTTTATTAGATTTGGGAAGCAATAGGCGTTGATTCTGGCTAAATTAATGACAAGGGGAATTTACTGAAAGCTGTGGGAATGGCTTACAGTCTAGAAGGATAATCCATGTTCAGGAGGGCAGGAACTAATGTAGCTCTGGCGATCCAGATAGGAAGTCTTAATGGACATTTAGGTCATCACATCAGGAATAAACTAGCTCCATCCATTTTTTACTTTCCTTTCATCCCCCTACCCAGGATTCCAAATCCTGAGGAAGAAAGCTCAATAGCTTTGGCCATGAATCAACTCCCTGCCATGAAGAGAGCCTTGCCTGACAATATCACACAATGGAGGAGAGAAACTTCTACAGAGGGAATTCAGCATTCTAATAGCAGAATAAACAGAGAACAGATGTCAAGTGGCCCCAAAATAATGTCTACCTGAAAAGCTAGTAGCCATGACCTGAATTCCAATGTTTTTTCCCCACAAGGGATAATATTTTCTTAAGAACCTGACATATGCTTTCGATGAAGCACTAAACGTTTCAGGAAGGAGAGTACTTACTTTAAATGTATTGGCCTCTACTGAAGTTCAAATGTCAGAATCATTTGATTCTCTGATAACCTTATTTTATGTTTAGAAAGTTCAGTAAAAGATGAGATCTTCTGTGTTCTCATAGGTCAACAAATTAAATTCCAGTGGCATATTCTATAAGCTGATGGTTGAAATTTCTTTCCAACTAAGGCTATAAAGTACTACATCCATTTCTTATAAAATGATAATGTTGATCCCAATAGCATGGAAGGCCTAGAAGATGCCATGTCAGCCTTAAGATTATGCCTGGATGAATTAATCAATGCGAAGTCCCCATAAGTTGTTAAACAGCAGATTTAAAGACTCTCTTTCGATGATGATAGGGCAGTATATCAAATCCAGAATGATCTTAGTTCACCATTATTAATTGCAATTTTATGAACTAGGAGTGTAAGCAATCTTTAGAGACTGGGAATCAATCCTTCCTGTCTCAACAGGAAGAAAAGAATTGTTGATAACTACAAACTTCAAGGGATTCACTCCTTTCAATAAGAAATTTTCAGTAGAATCCTTCATTTTCCTCTACATCAAGGTAGCTGTTGATGTGATACACTTAATCAACGTGAGTATAAAGAGCAGTCTTATAGTGAGAGAAAAAAGTCTCTATGTTCTATGCCTCAGGAAGAAGAGCATTCCATTTCTTGTAAATTCTACAAAGAGATACTTTATTTTTATATGATTATGGCCCATTTCTTTCAGCTTAGGAGCAGCATTTAGAGGGAATATACTCTCTAATAAAATGCACCTACACTAGGTGTTCACCAGACCATTAGTAAAAAAAAAAAAAAAAAAGGGATGTGAATAGAGCAAATGAAGACATCGCTCTACAGTCATAAATCTTTTTAACCATTTTAGCCATTATTTAGGCCTGGTGAGAAGTAAATGTGCAGCAAAGATGAAAAGCAAGGGCAATGACAGTAGTTTCACCAGTGTGCAACTTCAGGAAAAAGTAGAGGACAACTCAGAGAGGTTGTAGTATTAAATAAGACATCAGGCATTTTTTTTCCCTCTTGAGCTGAATCCCCACAGCTGCCAGGATCTAAAATGAAACAGCTACATTAGAGGAGGTAAGGGAAGTGTTTCATAATTTGTAATCCCAAAAACCAGATATTAGGAGAGGAACATTTACATTTTAGCTCCTCTTTCATTTACGCGTCATCAGAAAGGACAAACCACTAGAAAAGGGCATCGTGTTTCATAAAGTAGATGGATTGACACAACAGCTGCAACGACGGATTCAGATATACCAACGATCACGAAGATGGCACGAAAACCAAAAACCAAGCCCACTGCCATTGAGTCCACTCCGACTCAGAGTGACCCTGCAGGACAGAGTAGAACTGCCCCACGGGGCTTCCAAGGAGCGCCTGGTAGATTGAACTGCTGAGCTTTTCGTTGGCAGCCACTGCTAACTGGGCCACTGTTATGTGTAAGGTTGCCATGCATCGGAACTGGCTTGATGGCAACTAACAACAACAAATTTCTTTGTTATATTCAGAGAATTCAGCATTATAGATCGGAAAGCAAATTTCTTCTGGCGTTAACAAACGGTATGTGTTCATACTATAACACCTTGAATTACATACTTTTCTGCACAATGCGTCAAAGTCTATGTTCAGACCACAAGTTAATAAAAACATAACAGACTCCATTCTTCACATGTGTGTCTTAGAATTTCTTAAACCACTATGTATAAATTCAGATTTAGAAGACAAACCATTCATGTGAAAAAACAAGCATTTGTTTTATAAGATAACAAAAAATCAAATAGAAATGAAATCAACAAATATTTTGACTTCCTGTAAGGCAGACTTAGGCAAAGAATATATTATGATTCCCATACACAAGAAACAACTAGCATCCTCATTTTGAAACTGGAACACTACAACATAAAAGGATAAACATACTTAATAGACAGTAATGGGATTCACTTTTCCACAGGAAATTCTGCAGTAAATCTTCTATTTAGTAGATTTAGAAGAAATAGGAGGGACAGGGTACTAAGAGTTTTTTTCTTTAAATGACAGCATAGCTTGGAGGCCTGGTTCATTTATAGGGCGTGGATACACTGGAGTGTCCAAATTCAGTATATTGTTAAACATCTAAGTTCTGTAAGACTAACACACATTAATTAAGACCCGTTTCTCACTGGCTTCTGAGTCCTAAGTCAAGCAACCAAGAAGGATTTCTAGAACACAACTGATTCTCTAACACAAGAACGTACTTCTTGCTTCAGCTTTACTTAAGGAATTCAGCCTTGTCTTGGACTCCCCTAGATACAACTAGGAGAAATGACTTGTTCTCATAATTAATTAATAATGCTAATTAATAATGCTAATTTAAGAGTCAAATTTAATTTTCAGGAACTTTGAACAGAAAAAAGTTAAATGGGTAATATAGATATAACTATGTTGTTGGAGCAAAATGCTTTATTCCGTCCTTTTCTCTGGCCTTCTAACAATACAGTTACTAAACACCTACTGGTCTCAAGGCAACATAGTAGGGGGCTTGAGAGAATCAAACATACATAACACTCATGTGCCTATAATCAGTGCAGGTGTGATGCTGGGAGAGAGGGAGGGTAGTTAAGAAAAGATCACCCATGAGTCATAGACTTAAGAAGAAGAAGAAATGTTAAGTAGTAGAGTGCCAATTATGTAAGGGCAAGGATGTATCTAGCTTATACGGCTCTGTGTTTGAGCACCCAGCTAGCCCCTGGAGCATAGAAGATGCTCAAAAATTATATGAATAAATGAACAAACTTCAAAGAAGATATGGGATTTAGAGGTAGGAAAGAGCACATCTGTAATTCAGAAAAAGTGGAATTTAGCTGGGTTATAGATTGTGAGTCAAGTTGCTATAGGCTGGAGCATTACAAGCTAATGGAATAGGATGGCCTACAGTGTGGAGGCAGAAAACCTGGGGTGTATCCTGTTCAAAGAACAGTACTTATGTTTGGCTGGATAAAGGGTATGTGTGGAAGACTTGGGGAATAAACCTTGACTCTATGGGTCACTCTGAGTCAGAACTGACTTGATGGCACATAACAAAAACAACAATAAGGTATTGCGAAGGACTTTTAATACCAGGCTGAAGACTGCAAGCTGAATGTTATAGGTAAGGGGAAATCATCAAATATATCTGGGATTGAAGTCAGGGAGGCAGGCAGCACCTCAAGATATCAGAAGCACAATTCTTTGGGAAACAATCGTGACTGGAAGATCTTTATGAAGATGGATTGGAAGGGTGGAAACTGGAAATAGAGTGACTGGTTAGACGTCTATTTCACCCATGGATAAATAAGAATGGTTTCTGAGCTAGTATCATGGCTTCCAGGGCAATGGGAACCAGTGGGCTGGTACCCAAGAGATGGTTGAACTCAAGGCCTTGGCCATAGGCTGAATATTAAGGGGTAAGAGAGAGGAGCTCTCTATAGGATGTCTTTGGATTGAAACTGGAATTTAATACAGCTATGTGGCGTTATGTAAGAAATCTACGTTCAATGCAGAAAAATCAGAAAATTCAAATAAAAAAAATACTCCAAATCCCAACACCCAAAGATAGCCACTGTATTATCTTAAATGCTTTATATTCAAGTACCAATGTATGTGGTACACGCACATAATATACACACACCAGCATTAATAAAAATTTTAATATTATCATGCAATATATTTAATAATGTATTTTCCTTATAAAAGAATGTGAATTCCTTTCCAGGTCAATAAAGATTTACAGCCTCATTTCAATGACTACACACATAGTATTCTACCATCAAAGTAACAAAATATATACACTCAACTCTCTATGTTTAGATATCCAGGTTGTTTAAAACGTTCTGCCTTTGAATCTCAAAGGAATACATTACAACGTATATTGGCATTTCCTTATAAACTGACTAACCAAAGAAACCAGGTGGAGTCGCACACCTTATCTTTCATGTGACAGTTTATGGCAGTTGCATATCTGAACCTCAGTTCAGCTTCATTAAAGCCATGTGCACACACTCCTGTCATGCAGGTTCCACAGCTGAGGAAAATAAAAGTTAGAGAATGTCTATAACTTGGTTCAAAGTCACACATGTAATAGATGGCAAGCCCAGGTCTCAAGCCTAGGTCTTCTAATCCCAAATCCAATGCTTTTTTTTATCATGGACCCCGCTTTGAAATATACTTGAAGGTAGAAAACCAATAACCCCTTGTTTGCATTCATCTTGGCAACTAAAGCTACAGGAGACTGGAAAAGTTTGGGAAATCAATGTCGATGATACCCCATGAAATCTATTATTCTTTTAGGTGAGTTTTCTGAACACATATCTTCAGCACAGTCATAAGTGATTTGAATAGGAAAGAGGACTTAGTTATGACACTAGGCAAAGATTCAGAAGCTGGCTTATCTATAGATTGTTGTGATTAAATAGTTCAAAATGAATTACAACTTTGTAATATTGCTGCATTCATATTTAAGAGATAAAAGTTGGAGCTTGGCTCCCATAATATCCAGTCATTTAAGACACAACCGAGTTATAAGGATTAATCATTTTGATATCTTCCCACTGAAATTGGCTAACTAAACAAAAACATGACTGATGAGGGAGGAAAATGGAAATCTTATTTTGTTTGCTGATCTTTGTAAAACAAGCTCTTGAAAATAAAACATATCATATCAAAGTGTGGGGGAAAAAATAACTCCAGCGGCAGAATCAACTATTATCAGATTAAGGAACAGCAATATATTTTTGCATGGCTAATAAACAGATCAAAAACCTGCAAAGCTAAGGATATTTGGATGCCAAATCTAACTTTAATTTGCAAATACCCCTATCTGGTCATACCATCTCTCCAGCAAGAAAATTATATTACACACAGTCTTGCTTTCCCATACTCTGCAAGTAGCATCCCCACCATCAACCTTGGACATGGCCCTGATTTTCCTTGTTATATTTAGACTTTTAAAAAATTCGTTGCCTTAATCTTTAAATACTGGGATTTAGCAAAGAATAAAAGACACCGCTCTGGTAACACTTTAAACCAGAAATAAATATGACATTAGCCATAACGCATACTCTATCCGTATTGTTTTTCAACTGTGATTTAAATTGTTATACGTTGGTGGTCAGAAGCCTATAAGTTTATAATAATAATACTTTTTCATTAAAATTATAAACTTTTTTTTTTTTTTAGGTAATCTAGATGATAGTTTACAAATTATCTGAATCTTAACACCTAACCATAAAAGGAAAAATAGCAAAAACAAATGGCTTGAGGGAAGAAGTATTTTAATTCGCTCTACATTTTACGTAAAAGAGGAAACTAAGCAAGGATTTTTCTCATCCCCCAAAAGTTCTGATTACTCAGATACTCCTACTGCTCCACGGGGTATCCGGATATATGCAACAATAAGCATCTGTGTTTCGGACCAGCCAACTGAAAAAGGAGAAGCAAGAGAAACTCAATGAACAATTTGGGGGTGAAGCAGAAGTGTAGTCTAAAGACAGCTCTCTAGAGGCTCAAACATCCAAACTCTTAATTTCCACCAAGACAGCCAGTCTTTTTGTGGTCTGGGGCAAGCATTTTAGAACCTCTAGCTCAACTTTCCCTAGACCATTTAAATAAACACGCAGACCCTTTGGTTTGTTCGCCTTATTTGTGTATGGACTCATTTTACAATAGCTAGTTATCTACAGGGAACTGAGCAAAATAATTTGTACAATTTTAAAAACTGTACGATTTTAAATTTGACTAGCAGAGTATTTTGCTGAAATATAAATTAGTTTTGTCTTCTTTTTAAAAGAAAGCAGGGCTCAAAAGGAAATAGGCATGTAGCATTTCAGAAGAACCTTTTTATTCCCAAATGCATCAATCAACAAATGCTGGTTAAGCTGTTATATACACTGGGTAATAGCATTGTGCATTACCCTAGCCATACACTAGACCAGAGAAGCCGAGTCAGATCACACAAGACTTACTTATTAGCCACGAGTAAGAACTTTAAGGGAAACGGGAAAACATTAAAGGGCACAAAGCACAAAAAGGCCATTATTAGGCTCGCCTTTTAAAAAGACCACTGTGGCTGTTGTGCACATCGGAGTGGGGAGCAGAGGGGGAGAAGGCAGGTAGGAGGGCTTGCAGCAGCTGAGGTAGAAGTTCAGAAAGTGATAATATGAATGAGGAAGACAGAAATTTGATAATTCATTGAAAATCACAACTATCAGGACTTCCGGGTAAACTGGTTATGGTGGTGAGGGAGGAGATGTCAAGGACAGCGCCCACGTCACTGGGTAAACGATCATGCTTTTTACTCAGTCAGAAGCACAGGACGAGATGTAGAGCAGACTCCACCTGACATGACTTAAATAACTAAATGAATATTTAAAATGGCCATATTTGGAAGAGTATGTTAACCGATGGTGAGGTTTTAAGATGATGGGTTCTAGAAGTTGGGGCTGAGTGTTTCTTGGACTTTGGTTAACTAAATTTGTTGTTGTTAGCTGCCACCAAGTTGATCTCTGGTTCATGGTGGCCCCACGCACAATGGAAAGAAACACTGCCCAGTCTTGTGCTATTCCCGTGATCAGCTACGAATCAGACTCTTTTGATCCATAGAGTTTTCTTTGGCTGATTTTTAGAAGCAGATCACCAGGCCTTTCTTCCTAGTCTGTCTTAGCCTGGAAGCTCCATTAAAACCTGTTCAGAACCACAGCAACATGCAAGCCTCCACTGACAGATGGGTGATGGTGACATAAGCTGTATTGGCAGGGAATGAAGCCCAGGTCTCCCACACTGAAAGCAAGAATTCTACCGCTCAACTTAGGGCCATCATAACTTCTAGCAGGCTCTGGAAGCAGTAGTTAATAGTAAGAAAGTGTCATGTTTAGAGTTTGTTTCAGTATGTTACTCAGGGACACAATAAGCTGACAACCTGGAGAGGGAAAAGGAGCATAGTATTTGAGTTAAATGTCATAGCATCTCATGTTTTCCAAGTAGAACTTACTTGTACACTTGTGAGAAAAGGAAATCCGTGCTTAGCACATGATGTAAAAGTCTCACTCATTTTGTTGTTTGTTGTTGTTAGGTACCATCAAGTCGGTTCCAACTCATAGCGACCCTATGCAGCACAGAACGAAACACTGTCCGGTCTTGCGCCATCCTTACAATCGTTGTTATGCTTGATCTCATCGTTGTAGCCACTGTGTCAATCCACCTCCTTGAGGGACTTTCTCTTTTTCGCTGACCCTGTACTCTGCCAAGCATGATGTCCTTCTCCAGGGACTGATCCCTCCTGACAACATGTCCAAAGTATGTAAGACGCAGTCTCGCCATCCTTGCTTCTAAGGAGCATTCTGGCTGTAATTCTTCTAAGACAGATTTGTTCGTTCTTTTGGCAGTCCATGGTATATTCAATATTCTTCGCCAACACCACAACTCAAAGGCATCAACTCTTCTTCGGCCTTCCTTATTCACTGTCCATCTTTCACATGCATATGATATGATTGAAAATACCATGGCTTGGGTCAGGCACACCTTAGTCTTCAGGGTGACATCTTTGCTCTTGAACACTTTGAAGAGGTCCTTTGCAGCAGATTTACCCAATGGAATGCGTCTTTTGATTTCTTGACTGCTGCTTCCATGGCTGTTGATTGTGGATCCAAGTAAAATGAAATCCTTGACAACTTCAATCTTTTCTCCATTTATCATGATGTTGCTCACTGGTCTAGTTGTGAGGATGTTGTTTTCTTAATGTTGAGGTGTAATCCATACTGAAGACTGTGGTCTTTGATCTTCATTAGTAAGTGCTTCAAGTCCTCTTCACTTTCAGCAAGCAAGGCTGTGTCATATGCATAACGCAGGTTGTTAATGAGTCTTCCTCCAATCCTGATGCTCTGTTCTTTTCATATAGTCCAGTTTCTTGGATTATTTGCTCAGCATACAGATTAAATAGGTATGGTGAAAGAATACAACCTTGACGCACAACTTTCCTGACTTTAAACCAATCAGTATCCCCTTGTTCTGTCCGAATAACTGCCTCTTGATCTATGTAAAAGTTCCTCATGAGCACAATTAAGTGTTCTGGAATTCCCATTCTTCTCAATGTTATCCATAGTTTGTTATGATCCACACAGTCGAATGCCTTTGCATAGTCAATAAAACACAGGTAAACATCCTTCTGGTATTCTCTGATTTCAGCCAGGATCCATCTGACATTAGCAATGATATCCCTGGTTCCATGTCCTCTTCTGAAACTGGCCTGAATTTCTGGCAGTTCCCTGTCGATATACTGCTGCAGCTGTTTTTGAATGATCTTCAGCAAAATTTTGCTTGCGTGTGATATTAATGATATTGTTCTATAATTTCCACATTCGGTTGGATCACCTTTCTTGGGAATAGGCATAAATATGGATCTCTTCCAGTCAGTTGGCCAGGAAGCTGTCTTCCATATTTCTTGGCATAGACGAGTGAGCACCTCCAGAGCTGCATCTGTTTGTTGAAACATCTCAATTGATACTCCATCAATTCCTGAAGCCTTGTTTTTCGCCAATGCCTTCAAAGCAGCTTGGACTTCTTCCCTCACACCATTGGTTCCTGATCATATGCCACCTCTTTATTACAAAGTGAAGAAAATATCTTGATAAGGAAGGCTTTCACTCTTTCTCCTTCAGTAGAAATGTTACTTGCTATGTTTGAATGATTTACGACATGCAAAACAGTACTGGAATTCTGTTGATGCCTTCAACAAGTTGGTACACACATTAGACACAGTCTTAAATGGCATGCTAGGAGGCTGTGAGGTTTGCAAGTCAGGGTTGGTTCTATTTTTACACATAGTTTAGCTTTACTATTTCCGTGAAGACTAAAGAACAGAATGAGCAAGTACGGGAAATAAGGAGAAAATAAAATAGGGGCACAAGTTTCTATTAAACCATATTCAGTTTTCACAAAAATAAGGCCCTATATCAACACTAAAATGCAATGCCTTTGCCTAAGATATTCAACATGAATCAAATGATAGAGCAATTATGAATGTTTCTACTGACATTTTTATACTCCTAAGGATGGTACAGTCAAAGATGAGAGTTCTTTGGAGCCACACAGAACTGCATTTGAAATTTGAATCTATTACTTAATAGATGTTGACCTTGGTTAAATCAGCTAACATCGCTGAGCCTCAGTTTCCAAAGGCAAAAACCAAGAATAACAATGGCTACCGAGCAGGCACAGTTGATTACCTACACACATCCATTCTCCCCCCACCCCCTCCTTTTTCTCTCCTAAAGGAACCTCAGTTTGTTCAGGATCCCACCTGTCATGGATTGAATTATGTCTTCCCAAAAATGTGGGTATTAACTTGGTTAAGCCATGATGCCGGTATTCTGTGGTTGTCCTCCTTTTTGTGATTATAATTTTATGTTAAAGAGGATTAGAGTGGGACTGTAACACCCTTACCAGGTCACATCCCTGATCCAATATAAAGGGAATTTCCCTGGGGTGTGGCCTGCACCACCTTTTATCTCTCAAGAGATAAAAGGAAAGGGAAGTAAGCAGAGAGTTGGGGACCTCATCCACCAAGAAAGCAGCGCTGGGAGTAGAGGGCATCCTTTGGACCTGAGGTTTCTGCACTGAGATGCTCCCAGACCAAGGGAAGATGGATGACAAGGACATTCCTCCAGAGCTGACAGAGAAAGAAAGCCCTCTTCTGGAACTGACACCCTGAATTTGGACCACTAACCTCCTAGACTGTGAGAAAATAAATTCCTCTTTGTTAGAGCCAGCCATACTTGGTAGCACAGTGGTTAATAGCTTGGCTGCTAACAAAAAGGTGGGCAGGTTGAATTCATCAGCTGCTCCTTGGGAACTCTATGGGACAGTTCTACTCTGTCCTATAGCCTCGCTATGAGTTGGAATCAACTCGATGGCAATGAGTTTTTTTTTTTTAAGATCAGTATTATTTTGAACTGACATTTCTAAAGCACTGAGGAAAAAAAAAAACTAAAATGAGAAAACTTAAACTGTCACAATGTCTTTGTAAAACCAAGCTATGCCCTAATAAAAACTGATAAATAATAAAAATTCATTCAACTGTTGCCCAAAGTACCATCCTTGATCTTAAATCCTCAGTGATAGTTTGAGGTTTTTATGTTTGTATGCTACCTCCTTCAGGAGGTACAGTTAATTTTGGCAATTAGTAAATATAACTAGGACCATAAAAGGCTCTTTTTTCTTTCTTTTGGGTAAGGTTCAGATACTCATTCACCTTATTTTCTATCTGAAGATGATCTGGATGGATATTAATGCCATTAAGAAATCCTGTTACATCTAACGAAAGAGAGTGTTGTGCTGGAAAGAGAACATGGGAAGGAAAGAAGCAAGCCCACAAAATTTTTTTTTTTTAATTTGGGGGCAAAAGTCAAGCTAATACCATTCTATTTCACTGTAGCACTCAATTAAAGTATAGGTGTCTTGTTTTAACTAACCTCTAACTAAAATTTAAAATTTTCTTCAATCATGAATATAGACAACATCACAATAGTAGTATGGCAATACCTGTTGCTTCGTCACCAAGAGACCCCTGACATTTTCATGTCATATTACAATTGCTACCAATATAAAAAATCATGTTCATGCCAGCATTAGCTATTCAACTTCTAGGTCTTAGTATTTAATAGATTGATAAGAAAAAAAGAGGTACATATATTATTATATCTTATATTTTTTAAAAATCTCGACAACTGTGTAGTTGGTTTCCTTTGTCATTCTATATATTTATCTTATGCATTTTAAACATTGTTCTGAAAGGGTCCATAGGCTTCACCAGACTTCCATGGTGCGCGCGCGCACACACACACACACACAAGTTAAGGAGCTTTAAACGAAAGGAACACAAAAAAGCAAAACACTTCCAGAAATCTCACGGGGAGGGGGGGTGGCTGACGCTGAACCTCATTCAATATGTCACTTACATTTGTTTCAAACAACAAAAACCAAAGTCCTGCAATTGCACTACCAATAGACAGCCTTTAATTCTTTCAAAATAACAAAATATTTTAACATTTAGTAACAAATTTTACACATATTTCTCTCCTTAGATAATTATGAATCATGAATATCCTAAACTTCTTATGGAAAAAGTTGATTGTATAGGATTTCTATCTACCGGAGTGAGTCTATTTTCGAAAGGAAAACATTTGAACAAAAGTGCTTTTTTTTATAACAATTTCACTGTTTAACCATGAAAAGGAATTCTTCCTTTGTCTGTAGACTACATATAAGTGTGCACATATATGTGAGTGGTGAGTACATACACACACACTTATCATCAAAGATGTATGTTTAAACATTTGTGTATTATAAGGCAGAAAACATATAATACGTTGTCATACTGGAAATGAATTTGGTTTTTTGTCAAATTTGTAAGGGTTTTGAAAGAGCTGTTTCTCAAAGAGAAGGAAAATCGACCCCAATGGGAAATAGATACTAAGCGTTTCAACATAAAAAATGATCATGTGCTTATGAACTGAATTTCTCAATGTCCCATAAACCAGAACAGCCAGATGCATATGACTTGATTTCCAGTTCCATCTTTCCAGCTGTTTGCAGATTCAGCTTTTTATTGTTAACAGTGATGTCATGGTTAGTGAGCAGCGGTAGTTGAGTTTACTATGTGCCAGGCACAATGGTTGAAGCTGGAGCTCTGTAGGTGAGCAAGGCAGGCGTACCAATAACTCTCAGCTCTCGGAGGCTCCTGTCTAGTGAGGCAGATATTATGTATTATAAATAACCATTTAAACATAATTAATATCAATATTAGTGTCAATATTAGTATCCAATGCAATTAGTGTTGGAGCCCTGGTGGCACAGTGGTTAAGAGCTCAGCTGCTAACCAAAAGGTCGGCAGTTTGGATCCAGTAGCCACTCCTTGGAAATGCTACTGGGAAGTTCTACAGTGTCCTATAGGGTTTCAATGAGTCAGAATTGACTGGACAGCAATGGGTCAAAAGAGTTTTAGTATCAATATCTTAAAAGAAAATCACAGTGTGTGTTATCAAACTTTATCCTTAAAACTTTGTAAGTATTTCGTAAAAGAAGCATGAATTCAGAGACATGGAATAATTAGCCCATGTTTGTAAGGGGCCACGCTACACTACTACTTTAGGGGGGCCAGAGAGAACAGTATAACTGGAGAGGTCGAAATACAGAAAACTAATCATAAAGTAATAGCTTTATGTGTAATAATGTATACCTTCTTAAGGGAAAGGACCATTTATTAATTCATCTTGAAAACCATCATGGTATCTAACACAATGTCTTATATATAACATTGTTGTTACATGCTGTTGAGTCAGTTCTGACTCATAGTGACCCTATAGGACAGAGAAGAAATGCCCCTATAGGGTTTCCAAGGAGCTGCTGGTGGATTTGAACTGCTGAACTTTCGGTTAGCAGCCCAGTTAGGTAAAGCTTAACGAATGAATAAATCTTAGCACTAAAGCAGGCCTATTGCAAAGCAATGGACAAAATTTACATAAGAGGGGTGTCTTAGGCTGTGTTCTCCTAGAGAAGCAAAACCAGTAAAGCATCTAAATACATAGAGAGAGAGATTTATATCAAGGAAACGGCTCACACAATCGTAGTCTGAAATGTCCCAAGCCCCTGTATCACGATAGAGGCTTCTCTCAATTCAGCTAGCCACAGGGTCTGGTGAACCCAAGGCAGGTTGGAGAGCGAGCGGGGCTCCTGCTCTCAGGCTATGAAGATCCATAGATTCCAAGATCTGCAGATAAGCTGATAGCTCAAGTCCCAAGAGCCAAAGGTCAGCTGCAGGATCTGAATACCAAGATCTGCAGATAAACTGATAGCTCAAGTCCCAAGAGCCAAGAGCCGGAGGTCAGACAAACAGGAGGTAGCACAGGATCCAGAGTGAGCAAAAAAGCCAGAACTTCTGCTTATATTTGGATATAGGCCACACCCCCAAGGAGGCTCCCTTTCATCTGACTGGCTACTCACAGCAGATTCAATCATGGGAGTGATCACACATAAACACTGAGAATTACGCACAGTCTCAACCATCACAAGGGGAAAGATGGGAAAACAGGAAACACGTATCTGCCACATCTTGCCAGGAGACCAAAGACAAGGCCTATCTTGCCAGGAGACCAAAGACAAGGCCTACAGACTACGCACCTTGGAAGAAGAGTATTAAAAAGACAGGTGAAATATTATCTATTATTCAATATTTGGTGAACCTCTACTGTATAGGTAACAAATACATTTCACCTTGACCTGCTTGGTTCTAAGCTGTTGCCAGTGACTCCCAGGAGTGTCATACCAACAAGGATTCTTAGTGGGATAAGGGTATCGAGTCTCTCATGAATAAGAGGGGATAGCGATAGCTCATTTGCCATGGGTTTGCCATGTGACATGCACTGTATTAAGGATATTGTCCTTCCTTAGGAGAATCTCAGAGTGTAGTGGAAGGTGAGATCATGTAACAGAAACAGTATAATACACTGTGAAGAGCCCAGGAACAGAGCTAGATACAGGAGACTGGGTCAGTCCAGAGAAGAGAGTTATGAGCTCTGTTGGGAGAAATCAATGACTCAATTAATTAGTTATAGTAACAACAGTAAGAGTGCAATAACAAGCAATATTGAGCCTTTACAATTTTTCCAGTGTCCTGAGCACTTTACATGTATTAATTCACTCTGAAAAATCCTATGAGGTAGTTGTTATCGTTACACCCATTTTATAGATGAAAAAACTGAGCTCTAAATAATGTAAGTAACTTGCCCAAAACCAATACGTGGTAAACGAGGATGCTGGATTCAAACCCCAGATGGTCTGGTTCCAGAGATATTACTCATTACAATACATGAAAAATACTTTTTATGCACTATGTATGTTTCCTACAAATGCCTCTGGGTACACACAGTTAAAGTGCTCTGCTGTTACCCAAAAGGTTGGTGGTTCAAGCTTACCCAGAGACACCTTGAAAGAAAATCCTGGCAATCTACTTCCAAAAGGTCACAGCCATTGAAAACCCTATGGAGCATAGTTCCACTCTGACATGTACGGGTCACCGTAAGTCAGAGTCAACTCAATGGCAACGGATCTTTTTGTTTGTTTGTTTCCTGTAGACAGGAATACTGGAAGCTCTGGTGGCACAGTGGTTAAAGCACTCGATGCTAACCAACTGGTTCGAACCCACCCCCACCAGTTACTCTTTGGGAGAAAGATGTAGCAACCTGCTTCCATAAAGATTTATAGCCTTGGAAACCCTATGGGACAGTTCTGCTCTGTCCTATAGGATCTCCGTGAGTCAGAATCAACTCAACAGCAGTGGCTATAGAGACAAATAAATTACTTCAAGAATAGTCTTCTTCTTAATAAGAAACAAGCCATTTGGAATTTCAGCGATTAGTGATTTTAACCTACGTAGCCCTGTCAATGAAACTTCAAAAACACAGTGATCAGCTGTATCGATTCCATTTACTCTCGATGCTCACCACTCTTCAAAGACAGAGGTGACTCTTTCTTGTGTGTTTGCTTTTGTTTTCAGAAATGTTAACAGAGCTTCACTGAAGAGTTAAATACAAATTTTACTAGTTTACAATTTGGGATCAGACTAATGTCACTCTATAAAACTATAGGAAAGGATTACAGACATAAATCATAGGGATTAGCAAGTACAAATATCCTGGCCTTGTGAAAACTACCATTAACATTTTTCCTGCCAGTTAATGTTCATTCAGCCTCAGAATGGACTGGATGGCAATGGGTGGTTTGTTTGTTTGTTGTTTTTTAAATGAGATAAAAACTATAAATGAAACACAATATGACCCCTGATTTCATGAAACCTTAAATAGAACGAGGTAATAGTTTTCACAGTTGCACTCATGAAAACCAGCCTAAATGGGTATAAAATTCAAATTCATCCAGTGTTTTAGAAAGCCATAGCCAGTATCTCTGACTGAAAAAACATGGAATCTGTCTTTAAGTCAAATTTGTACCCAAGTCAAAACAGTTATGTACAGTTTGTAACTAACATCAGTAAGTCAAATGTTTGTCGTAGTATATACTGTATCCCTTTCTATGCCTCTGGGCCTCAGAGGTAAGGCAGTATCCCAGTCCTAAGGCATTTGTGGCAAGGTGGGTCCCTTTGAAATGGGTGAAGCCTACTGCAGTAGGTGATGCTTCATAAATGTGTTAGTTTTGTAAACTTTTGACTTTTTTCCTTTATTTCTGTGAGATAAGGCTTGCAAGCATAATTATGGCTCTCCTGTGTGATAGTTAGGGAGCCCTGATGGGTTTATTTTGGTTTTTCTGTGTCATATTTGGAAAACCAGAGGTTCCCCATATAACCTAATAGAAAGGTGCACACAATAAATTATATGTCTAGTTCCCGTTGGCATACCATCATGCCACACATCAGTGGCACCACAGTGCCAGTCGCCTCATTGGTAGCTCGTGTTACCAAATTGTATTCCTCAAAATCTGTATTACCAACCAAAAATGTAAACACATGCAGTTAGTAAGCATCCATTCCAATACTGAAAACACATGCCATCCAAGAATATTTTTAAAATTTAAGTAAAAAAACGTAGTAATGAAAGGGATAGAGTATACCTTTCTAGGCATAAAAAACATTAAAGAACCACTTCCGCATACACTGAAACATCTCTGATAATACAGCAATAATCTTAATAATAACGTTTTGAATTGTGTTGCAAAGTAACCCTGATTGTTATTACAAACCACTGTATGTAACTCCAATTTTTAATATAATAGGCTTTTCAGAGATTGGTTCCCAACTATGGGTTGTACGTAAGTTGGATGTTCATAACCCAGGGACTGCCTGTACTTAAGTTTTGATATTTTACACATTGTTTTAAAACATATATTATGTGCTCACCTCCCAGATTTAACAGATATTAACATCTGGCCATATTTGCCACAGATTTTTTTCTTCTTATCTTTTTTTTTGTTTAAGAAATAAGCATTTCATATTCTTTATTCACTTTTACTCTGTACGAAGTCAGAATTCTAACGTGAAACAGTATTTATTATGACAATAGCTATGAAGAACCTGACCCAGGCATCACTCCCTTTAGTATGCCCAAGCACCAGGGAACTGGGTGACACAGGTAAGCCCAATGGACAGATGAGATAGAGTCCCTGGGTGGTGCAATGAGTAACGTGCTCAGCTACTTACTGAGAGGCTGGAGGTTGAAGTCTACCCAGCACCACCTCATAAGAAAGGACTGATGATCTATTTCCAAAAATGGCCCATTGAAAACCCTATGGAGCACAGTTCTCCTCTGACACACACGGGACTGCCATGAGTCAGGATCACCTCGACGGCACCTGGTAGGGATGAGGTAAAGGAGGATAGGAGAGGTTAGGAGACTTGCTGAAGCATTAAATGACTACCATCTGCCAGGCACAGCTCACTGAAAACAAAAAGCGATCAATTATAGGACTGTATGATTTTACAAGGCTTCCACAAATCTGTGCCATTGTCTTTCTTTCTAATAAATGTGGAATTCACAGGCATCTCCTGCCAAAGGACCGCTTGCACCTCCCACCACCAAGTGCTGCTGCCAGTGTCAAGAACAATGAATTCCATTGTTTGGTTATTAAATCACCCCAAAAGCCATTGGTGGAGGGAAGCATACTGAGATATCCAAGTCACTAGTCTCAATGCCTTGATGGCTGGGATGTATTCTACTGCTTCAGACTCCTGCTCTGTTTTGTCTTGTTGCCTGAGTTAGTCGGGAAGAGAAGTCTATCTGGACACCCAATTGTTATAAGCCTCATCTTTTATCACTAGTTTCCTATTTCATATTGGTGACGGGATGTTGGCAGTTTCATTCATTCTACAAATATTTGTTTAACCCCTACTTTGGACATGTCAGCTTGACTGCTAACCAAAAGGTTGCTGCTCCATGGGAGAAAGTTGTGGCAGCCTGCTTCTGTAAAGATTTACAGCCTTGGAAATCCTACGGGGCAGTTCTACTCTGTCCTATAGGGTCGCTATGAGTTGGAATTGACTCGATGGCAACAGGTTTGGTTTTTGGGTTTGGACATGTCATCAGGGAAGACCAGTGGCTACAAAAGGACATCATGGTTGGTAAAGTAGAGGGTCAGTGAAAATGAGGGACATGCACAATGAGATGGATTGACACAAAAGCCACAACAATGAATTCAAACTTAGCAGTGGTGATGAAGATGGCACAGGACCAGGCAATGTTTCATTCTGTAGGTTGGAAAGAGTTGGCGCCAACTTGATGGCAACTAACAACCACAACATTTCCAAGGCAGTGTGCTAGAAACTGTGAAGATAATAAACAAATAGTCATGGAAATTGTATTTTATTTTAGTGGGGGATGGCAGGAATACGCAAACAAGTAAGTATATAATATTCCATATGATGGTAGGTGCTAAGGAGTGAAAATAGGACAAGTGCTATTTACCGAGTAGTCAAGGAAGGCCTCCGTGATTAGGCAACCTCCGAGCATAGACTGGAACTTTAATATGGGTGAAAGCCATGTTATATCTAGAGGGAAAGTATTTCCAGCGTTGTTGTCATTAGCTGGTGTCAAGTCGTTTCCCACTCATGGTGACCCTGTGTGTGCAGAGTAGACCTGCTCCATAAGGTTTTCAAGGCTGTGACCTTTTGGAAGATCTCCAGGCCTGTCTTCCAAGGCACCTCTGGGTGGGTTTGAACCACCAACCTTTCAGCTAGTAGATGAGCACTTAACTGTTTGCATGACTCAGGGACTCCTATTACCAGCATAACCAAAAAAACCCAAACCCATTGCTGTCAAGTTGATTCCAACTCCTAGTGACCCTATAGGACAGAGTAGAACTGCCTTGTAGGGTTTCCAAGGAGTGGCTGATGAATTCAAACTGCTGACCTTTTGGTTAGCAGCCAAGCTCTTAACCACTGGGCAACCAGGGAAACAGTAAATGCAATGTCTCTGAGCCAAGAGAACGCTTGGCATGTTCAAGGTCAGTGAAGTAGGATGAGCCAGCAGAGAGGATAGGGCCATATCATTGAAGGCCTTGTAGACTGTGATAAGACTTTGTTTTAGGCTGAGAGGAATGGGAACTCAGGAGTGTGTTTAACATGATTCGATTCACGAAATTTGGTTTGTAGGGATAAGACATGTGAGCGTTTGGGATTTTGGTGGTGATGACTCTAGATTCCATGTGGTTAGACACATCTTCACAAGTGGGAAGTGTCTGTCCAGGAGGGCTTCCATTCAAACCAGCACTTGCCATGTACAGTGTGTAGAGTGGGAGAAAATTGTCAAGAACCACCCATATTAGAATCACCCAAGCAACTTTTTTAACACTGAAGATGTGTGGAAACCACCCAAGATACGATGAGCCAAAAGATCTACTGCTAGAGCTAGAGAATCTGCATTTTAAACAAGCCCCCCTGGTACTTACACATGTAAGAATTGTGGAGAACAGCTGGAATCAGGAAAGCTTTCTGGAGAAGTAGATTTTTTAGTTTCAAAGGCAAGAAAGAATTAACTGTTGAAGAGAGGCACAGCACAGTGGTGGTGAGAATCTTTCAAAGGGAGGAACCATCATGGATGTAGACCTGGGGATATGTGGAGACTAGTTGTGTGCAGACAGTTGGAGTCCTCCATGTGATTTGGCATAACTGGAGCAACATGCTTTAAGCCTTTCCTCTGTGCCAGTCACATATGTGACCTCATTTTGTCACCTTACTTACTGTAAAAGGAAATTTAAGGGAAGCAAAGGCCACAGAATCAAAGTGGCCTGGCCAAGATTACTCTGCTAGTGAATGGTAGAGGCAGGATCCAAGCAGATGTGGTTCCATTCCAAAGCTTATGGTCTTCACCAGTATACTGAGGAGAGTCAGATAATGAAGTTTGAGAAATAATGGATCAGATGAGGAGGCCCTGAATGCTTTCATACAAGCCAAAGATTTAAATGTTGACACAAAATCCACAGGATGCTGTCTTAAAGAAATCTGTAAGAGGAAGCGCCACGATTAGATGTGAGTTTTGATATGATTCCTTTGGCAGAAAGAATATAAGCAAGAAGTAATGATGGCCAGAAAGGCATTAATGGCAAAGGCAATGGCTTAGTTCAGCTCCTCTAAAACGCGCAGCCTGTGGCAAGTTTAAGTGTTAATGCCTTATCTGGGAGGTGTGTGACTGCTAATTTCTCAGAAGTAGATTGTCAGGCTTTCCTTCCGAGGTGTCTCTAGGTAGATGTGAGCCTCCAACCTTTTTATGAGCAGCGGAGCCTGTTACCAATTTGCACCACCCAGGGACTCCTAGAGATATCAGGTCCCAATCCCTGAAATCTGTAATATCCCTTACAAGGAGGAAAAGATTTTTGCAGATGTGATTATTGTGATAATCTCTCCGTGTGAATTTGAACATGGAGAGTTTATTCTGGATTATCTGGGTGGGGAAACCCTGGTGGAGTAGTGGTTAAGTGATACTGCTGCTAACCAAGGGGTTGGCAGTTCGAATCTGCCAGGTGCTCACTGGAAACTCTATGGCGCAGATCTACTCTGTCCTATAGGGTCGCTATGAGTTGGAATCGACTCGACGGCACTGGGTTTGGTTTGGTTTTATCTGGGTGGGCTCTAAAACCAATCCAGATCTTTGAACCAGTTTGTACTGTTTGAACCCTTGCTGAGAATTTGCACTTCTAACAAGTTTCCTGCTGAGAATTTGCATTTCCAGCCCAGATATACTGAATCAGAATCTACAATGTAACAAGATCCCCAGGTGATTCTTACATATAACTTCCTGGGAACTTGTTTGAAATGCAAATTCTCAGCAGGGATCTTGTTAGAGATGCAAATTCTCTCAGCAGGGGTTCAAACCTGATCCAATCTCAAGGGTCCTTATAAGGCAGAGGCAAAGGGAGATTTGACACATACAGAAGAGAAAGCAATGTGACCATGGAGACAGAGATGAAAGCCATGCAACCAGAAGCCACAGAAGGCCAGCAGGCACCAGAAGCAGCAGGGCAGGGATTTCCCCCTACATCTTGCAGAGGGAGCGTGGCCCTGCAGACCCTTTGATTTCAGTCCAGTGATACTAAATTCAGACTTCCGGCCTTCGGAACTGTGAGAAACTAAATTTCCGTTGTTTTAAGCCACCGAAGTTGTGGTAATTTGTCACAGCAACCCTAGGTAGCTAAGTCAGTAAATGAAGAAAGAATGCAAACCTATGTGATGCAATGTGTCATGATGTCTTAGTGCTGGCCACTGCTTTACAGAGAACTGTGACAAAATGCAGCAGATGGCTTGGCAAATGTGGCCGAGCAGCCCAAGGGATTTCTCTAGAAGGAATGCAAGAAGAAATCACACCTTAGAGAAGTCCATGATAGGTAAAAGAATGGGGCTTTATCTGCTTAATGGAATCCCTAGGTAGGGTAAACAGTTCAAATGATCCACTATTACCCAAAAGGTCGGAGGTTCGTGGCCACTCAGAGGTGCCTTGGAAGAAATTAGTGATGGCTGTACTGAAAACCCTATGGAGCACAGCTCTACAAGGGATCGCTAAGAATCAGAACCCACTCGAAGGCACTGAAAAAAACAGAAAATCTTTCTGATTGCATTATCCAGCCCCTTGGCAACTACTCAGGAAGCCTGACCCCACCCCATGGTGTACATTTCATGTAAATGGAGAAATAGAGGAGCTATCGAATACAAATAGCACTCACCACACGGTACAAGAGACCCAAGCTAGCCTGAGGCTTCAACTCAGATTTCATCTGGAAAGAGGAACTCACCACAGGTGCCAGCAAAGGTGATGGCGAGGTTACCTGGGAAGTAGATGACTCCTTTGGCAAGAAGGATGCAGTGGGAAAATCAAGGTTTTTGTGCAATACAGGGATGAAGATGAATGGAAACGCTCAGGGATGCATAGGAGATAAAGTCAAGAGGACTGTTTGTTGTAAAGCGTTGTACTTAATCGAATGAGCATTGGCTTAATCTCCATGTAATTGAGGATAGTTTGTTCAATCCCTTAGAGTCTCAATTTCTTCTCCATCCATAAGATAGAAGTAGTATGCACTTTATAGGGTTCTTATGAAACGATGTGTGTAAAGCATTTATTACAACACCTAGTATATAAAACCAGAAACCAAACCTCTTGCCATCACGTCAATTCCCACTGATGATATCCCCATGTATTACAGAGTAGAACTGCTCCATAGGGTTTTCTTGGCTGTAATCTTTATGGAGGAACCCTAGTGGCACAACGGCTAAGCTGCTTGGCTGATAACTGAAAGATTGATGGTTCCAACTCACCAGCTACCCCACAGGAGAAAAGACTTGGCAATCTGCTCTCATAAAGATTACAGGAAACCATATGAGGCAGTTCTACTCTGTCCTATAGGGTCGATATGAATTGGAATCACCCCCATGGCACATAACAACAACAATCTTTATGGAAGCAGATCACCTTGCCATGTCTTTCTTTCATGGCACCGTTGAGTAGATTCAAACCACCAACCTTTAGACTAGCAGCTGATTGCAAACCACTTGCACCACCCAGGGAAGTGCTAAATAAAAATTGGAATGTTACTTATTGCTGTTGTTACTGCATGTAGGGAGTAAAGCAGAGGAAAGAATCTAGGGTGACATTGAAGAGTCTGGCTTGGGCATTTAGAGGGTATCAGGGTGAGGAGAAAGCCTGGCAAGGTAGAAAATGGGATGCTCAAGGGCAGCTACATATAGGTGGGTCATCTTGGAAGAGCTTCATTATTCTGCTTAACCACTCAGACCACTAAGAAGAGAACACGAGCCCCAGCCATGTGCCAGTCAATAGCTCTGTACATATTTTATCTCATTTATCTTCAAAACAGCCCTTTGATTTGAGGTGTCTTACTGTGCTTTACGGAAGAGGAAACTGAAGCTTAGGGAACGTGAATGATTTTACCATGGCCACCTAGTTATTAACTGGCAGAGCTAGAAACTCCAACTCAAACCTCTGTGATCCCAAAACCTGGGTGTCCATCACTTCCCTGTGGTCCATCTCATTCTCCACACATGTTCAAGTGTACATAGAAAGCATATTCCAAAGTGAAATATCTTTTTCTTGAATTTTTTGTGCATGCGGAATATAAAGGTATTCAAATCTATTAAAATAATATGGAGACTGACTGTACCTAGTGGTGGCAACAACAAAGCAGGCTCACGTGCTTGTGGTAGATGTATAAATTAGAAATCAAATTTTGGAAAATTGCTAGCCAATATCCACCCGAAGGTATAAATATGCCCATTCTACAACTTAGCGATTCCCCTAGGTTTGTACCAAGCAGAAATGAGTGTTTACATCCATCAAAGACGTATCGAAGAATGCCCATCACAGCTTTATTCATAACAGAAAATTACTGGGAATAATCTAAATGTCCACCAACAATTGTTGTTGCTAGTTGTCATCATGGCAGCTCCGACTCATGGTGACCTTAAGTATAGCAGAACCAAACATTGCCCAATCCTGCTGCAACTTCATGATCGTTGGTATGTTTAAGTCCATTGGTATGTTGGTATGTTTGAGTCCACCAACGATACAATGGGAAAATAAATTGCAGAGTAATCCTGCGATGGAGTGCTACAAAACAATAAAAGGAATGAAGTACTGCTCTATGCAAAAATATGGATGAATCATAAAGATAAGACAGTGCGAACCAAGTTATGGTTAAAAGAATACACACTATAGGATCCCATTTGTATAAAGTTCAAGATCAGGCAAAAGTAATCTATAGTATTAACAGTTAGAATAGTGGTTATCCTTGGGGCCCGGGTACCAACTGGGAGGGCGTGTGACGAAGCTGTCTAGGATACTGGGAGTGTTCTGTATCTTGACATGTGGTGGTTACATGGGTGTACCCATATGTAAAAATTTATGGGGCGGCACACAAGATTTGTGCACTTTATTCTATAAAAGTTATATTTAAATAAAAATTTAATCTAAAACACAGAAGGCCAGTAAAATTTGCCAGCAATCTGCCATCAAGATAGAGTTTCATCTTAACCAGATCCGTCTCACCATTTTATCCCCTGCTCCTGGCACATAGTAGGACCCAGCAAGCACTTATGTAACCATTATGGACATATGGCTATTTTGTTAATCAAGTTCCTGCCCATCTTCAGGGTGTCTCCCTCCCTGTTCCAGAGGTGTCCCATAGATTGTAGTGACATCACACCCTGCACCCCAGGAGGTGGTAGAACCCCCTCATACCTCATCATATTCTCGTTAAAAGAAATAAACTAGAAAACCAAGCAGTGGTTTTGCAGTATGACGCAGCAATATTGCTCGCATTAGGCCAATTTTCCACTTATGACAGCAGTAATAGCTCTAAAAGCCAATAAAAGCGGTCTGTTTGTTCCGAGATCAGCTTTTATGGCTTATTCTAAATATTATCAAGTGAATCAAGAGCCGTCATTATAGTGTCTAAAAAGCCTTCATACCTTGTAAGCAAACAGTGTGACTTTGAGAAATAATCATTAGCCTGCCTGTGTGAGGCCAGTGCTGGGGGAAAAACGTCAAATAACAGATATTTCCGGTTACGTAAGTCGTTAAGGTAACGTTGGTTAGCTTTAGAGTAAACAAAGTAGATTCTAAATGTAAAATGATATAGTATCGCTTTGAACAATTCCAGCATTGTTTGTATTTTATTTCTAGGCAGCTGAAGATACAGGCTACTTTAGTTGGCCAAGCCTTCTAGGTCCATTCTAGCATGTGAGGAAAGTCCGATAACCCTGTAGACAGCTCCTCCAATCACACCGGTTCAGTCGGTATTTTTCATTTCTCATATAAAGTAAAATCTCAATGATTCTGATTCCATTAATTTCAGATTTGGCGATTACTCAAGCATGCTGTGCTAAAAAGACTTGTAAGAAGTTCTTTCAAGGGAGGAAAAAATAAATCCAGGGGAAATGAAGACGCCTTTACCTTGTGAATGTGAGCACCTCCTATAGATGACATTTGAGAACATAAACTTTTTGGAGTGTAATTTGGCAAAAAATTATAATCCATTAGACCAAGGGTTGGCAAACATATCTGCCAAGGGCTAGATAGCTGATATTTTCGGTTCCGTAGGCCATACAGTCTCTGCTACAACTATTCAACTCTACTGCCATAGTGGGAAAGCAGCCAAAGACAGTTCATAAACTAATGAGTGTGGCTGTGTCTCAGTGGAACCTGATTTGCAAAAGCAGGTAATAGGCTGTATTTGGCCCCTGGGCCATAGTTTACCAAACCCTGCACTAGATTATAAGATCCATGAGGACAGGACTATGCCCGCTTTATTCACCATGGTCTCCCCAGGTAGGTAGCTAGCACTGAACACAGGATAGATATTTGGCAACTGTTTACCAAATAAATATTAAATGAATCATAACCATAAAAGTCTACATAATTCATTAACTAGCCACTTTGTCACAATATTTGTTTATAATAGCCAGACAGTAGAAGTGCTCAGGGGGGGATTGGATAAAGAAAATACGTATATTCGTAAGATGGAATGTTATGTTATCATTAAATATGAAGTGTGATATTAGAAGCATAGTATTTAATGCCTTTAAAACATTTTCAGCTATATTAAGTGAATTTTATTAAAAACAAGTATATTCATTGAACAAGTATGTATTGGACAGCTCTTAAAGTCCAAGTACTATTCTAGACACTGAGATACATGCAACAGGAACAAAACAGGTAAAAATTCTGTCCACATACAGCATATATTCTCATACGATCTTAATGAAGCATGGTTACAGTTTTGAAATAAAAGATTATATATACATGTTTTTTAAAAAGTTTGAAATGTTCTTCATCAAAATATTAAAAACCATTAATTGTGGGGTAATAAAATCATGAGTAATTTTATTTCATTTGGATTAAGAGCATATATATATATATATATATATATATAGTATGTGACACATGAAACAAACCCATTGCCGACTTACAGCCACCCTATTGGACAGAGTAGAACCACCCCATAGGGTTTCCAAGGAGCTGCTGGTAGATTTGAACAGCTGACCTTTCGGTTAGCAGCGAGCTCTTAAACACTGTGCCACCAGGGCACCATAATATGTTTATATATAAATATATATGTAAGTATATATTTTACTTATAAAATATATTTATAATAAGCTAAGTGTACAAAGAAAAGCATTTAAATTAGTTGAATATATTTAAGAAAAATATAGAAGCTGATTGGTTACTACAACATGCATCAATAATGAATGGCTTGATTCTAAATAATTATCACCTAATTAAGCACTCACAGGGTAAGGCATGGGTTTTCAAAATTTTTGGCAGAGAAGTCCTTGTTTCAAATAAAATTTACTTTATTTACCAGACCCTCATATACCACCATGCTAGATACTAATGTAAGTACTTCACAAATATATACTTATTTAATCCTCACAAGAGGTATTATTATTATTATCCTATTTTATAATAATGAGGCATTACTGTTATCCTGTTTTGCAGATGAGAAAACTGAGTCATGGGGCGTGGCATTTAAGTGAATTGCCCAAAGTCCAGAAGCTATGAGTAGCAAAGCTGGGATTTGAACCGGGCAGTGCAGTTCCAGGACCTACATTCTTAATCATTGTACCATGTTGTTTCTCTAGATGAATACTATCTGGAAACACAATATATAAATAGATAACAATTTATTAGTATTATTGACATAGTTATAAGGTCAATGAGAATGAGGACAAGGCATTTCTGGAAAGCAGAGGAATTCTCGTTTAAAGGTTATGAATGACAGCTGAAGGCTATATCACCCTGAAAAGGGGGCTCATTTCTGTAGTTTGCTTTGGGAGACAAATTACGGAGAAACGTCCGTCATTCTCACAGAAAGTACTTTCAGATGGTAATAGAATTTTTCTCCCCTTTTAAGTAGCACGTTCTGCAAAACTGGTAAAAAAAAAACTTTAACGAAACTAATTCATAGCTTACAGAAGAAGCAGGAAATTAGATTTGAATGTTGAGTCACTAGCAATACCTAATGATTTTTATAACATTCCTTAATGCTTATTCAATTTGGAGGCTCTTGACTAAGTTTTTCAATCAGTTTAACATTAATTATTTGGAAAGAAATAATTTTCAAATGTAGCTTATAACAAGATGATGAACAATGTCATTAAAATCTACATACCAGGGCTCATCTCTGTCAGATGTTCACTCCAGATTTGGAAAGAGTTAAGTTTATTTTGTTGAATACAACGGCTCTAACTTTGTTTCCTTTGCACCAGTGGTAATTGATCTACAGTCAAAAGCACCAATTGCCTAATTGAACTCCCTGAGATTATTAAGAAATATCCCTTTAGGAAATATTGTGAAGTTGTACATACACAATATTTCCTAAAGGAATTCCTTCTGTACAAACAAAAAAATGCAGCTATTGCTTTATTTAAAGTATTGCAGCAAAAGCTTGCTTTTGCAACAGCACTATGCTTGGGAATCAAAAGCAAAATCTGGAAAACATTGTATTTCATTACTGAACAACTCCAAAAAAGCTCCCCTTTAAAAATTATGATCGATTAGTAATGTCTGCCACCGGCAAAGCACATGGGGAGCGGCAGCATATGAGTGCCAAGCATGCCTCTACCTTGCCCTTTTCTCCTCTGACCCTATTAAAATACTCTTATAAACCCAAAACAAAACCTGCATTTCTTTTCTTTTGACATCCTCATAACTCAGACTTTTCACTAGGATTGATCTTTTCCCCAATTAGGTGATATTATGGTATTATCTGGAGTTTACTGTTTTAGGAAGGATTTTTCTGGAGCATCTCCCGGGTGATGGCAAACATCCCAAATTACTCCTGGAGAGAAACAATTCTGTGATCTCATCCTGAAGCTTTTAAGACTTCCCCTTGGATTAAAGGTTTTAGCATCTCATTTTTAAGAAGAAAAAAGAGGTGATAAGTACTATATAAACACATATTTTCTTCAGAGTAATCTTCAGAGAAATGTTTGAGTTGAGCAAGTTTTAATGAACTAGCTGGGCTTAGCAAGCTTGTTATTCCACCTCTGGGGATGGACATTCACATCTGCATGAAACCTCATGCATACCTTTCAAGTCTCTGATCACTGGGGTAAATCTCAGACTTGGCAGTCCCCTTAGGATCTTATTCCTCTTCATTGTACAGGCAGCCTTTCCCAGACAAAATCCGAGTCTCTGGATGGACTCCCTCAGGCGACAGGTGGGCAAGAGTGTGAGAAGAATATCTGCAGGGGGGTGGAGGAGGAAGGACACTGTTTGACCTGGGCCGAGACCTTAACGTGCCGGTTAGCAGACACAGGGTGGTGCCTGGCTCTTCTGAGAGTGTCTTTGGAGTGTCAGTTGCTAGCTGACCCTTCGGTTGTTTATTTTGAGTGAGTTTCTCTGATGTCTTTCACTGCCTTTCCTTCCCCAATCTGGCTGAAACTTCTAACACTGTGACATGGGATATGTGAATTTTTGATTTTCAGTGGGAACTTGGGGGAAGCGTGGAGAATTTCAGGATGGATAATAGGGTTTATATATGCCAGCAATACTATATATCCTATCTAAACTCACAATGCAAAGTGTGCTGACCAGCTTCTTATAAAGTTAAACATATACTTAGCATGTTCCTGTTTTGTGCTGTATAGCCCATTCTGACTCATAGCAACCCTATACGAGAGTAGAACTGACCCATACAATTTCCTAGACTGTAATCTTTATGGAGGAGATCGCTAGGTCTTTTCTTCCACAGTGCGGCTGGTAGGTTCAAACTGCTGACCTTTTGGCTAGCAGCTGAGCACTTAACCGTTGCACCACCAAGGCTCCTTCCACTTACCATAAACAAAAACTCTGCACTTGGAGTCAATTCCAACTCACAGTGACCCTAAAGGACAGAGTAGAACTGCCCCATAGGGTTTTCAAGGAGCGGCTGGTGGATTTGAACTGCTGACCTTTTGGTTAGCAGCTGAGCTCTTAACCACGGCACTCCAGGCTTACCACACAACCGAGCAATTCTATTCCTAGGAATTTACCCAAGAGAAGTGAAGACATGTGTCCACATAAAGACCTGTACAGGAATGTTCATAGCAACTTTATACTTATAGCCCAAAACGGAGAACAACTCAAATGTCTGTCAGAGAAGAATGGATAAACAAATTGTGGTTTATTCATACAATGAACTATGCCTCAGCATTACAAAGGAATGAACTAATGATTTGCCACAACGTGGATGACTCAAAAACACTAGGCTATCACGAATACATTACGCTAACTGAAAGAAGCCAGATATAATACATCGGTATGATTCCATCTACATGAAATTCTAGAAGAGGCAAAATTAATCCACGGTGGCAGAAAGCAGACTAGTGGCTGCCTGGGCCTGGATGGTGGGGGAGTGGCTGACTGCAAGGAACGTGAGGAAGGTTTGTGGAGAGATAGAATCGTTCTGCCTCTTGATCATGGTGGTGTTTACAAGTGCATACACGCAGTTCGAATTCACTAGCCACTCCTTGGAAACCCTATGGGGCAGTTCTACTCTGTCCTTTAGGGTTGCTGTGAGTCAGAAATGACTCTATGGTACCTAAATATAACATCTGTCAAGACTCAACTATGCATTTAGGATGGATACACTTCATTGCATGTAAATTATACTTCAATAAAATTGACTACCATCTGTCTGTCAGTTTGTCCTATTATGGTGGCTTGCATTTCTGTGATGCTGGAAGCTATGCCACCAGAATTGGTATTTCAAATTCCAGAAGGACCACCTGTGGTAACTAAGACAGATGAGGAAGAAGGGCCTGGTGCTTCACGTCCAAAAATTAGCCAGTGAAAACCTAACAGATCACTACAGAAGATTGTCCAACATAGTGCTGGAAGAAGAGTGCTTAGGTTGGAAGGCATTCAGAATACATAACACATACCAGTGATCAGGAAGATGGTGCAGGACCAGTCAGCATTTTGTTCAGTTGTACTTGGAGTCACCATGAGCTGGAGCTAACTCAACGGTAACCAACAATAACAGCAAAAGTTGAACAAAATAAAGAGTAGATAAAAGGCAAAGCAACCCTTGGCTTGTGAGAGGAATTGTTATTATCTCTTAAAAATTTTGCCACTGTAATTCAAGGCTACCACATCACTCTTCTGTGCCTTTCCATTGGATTTCAGGGTAACTCGGCCTTGGCAAAAATGAGCCCAGAGGCTAAATTTCAAGGCCCGGCCTTGGTTCTCTCTCTGAGATCTCCTTAGCTGGAGCGTTTACTTAACCTGTGTCTCAGTTTTCGCAGCCCTAAAATGAAGGTAATAAAAAAAAAAAAAAATGAAGGTAATAGGCTAGGCTAAAGTTTGCATACTGAGGCCCATAGTCACATTTGGCAACATTTGTTAGGCCAGAACAATGTTTGCTAAAAATTTGAATTCATTTCCAATATTTAAGAATCAGAAATTTCTCATAAAAAATTCAGGTTTCTGGCTTAGCTTGAAAAACAAATATCTGACAATATTGTACTGAATCTTCCTCCCAAATGGCACCTTTTAGCTGGAACTGGGTAGCCTCGCTCCTTCTAACCTATGAATAATACTCTCCGGGTTATGTGGTTCATGCCAGGCTCCCTTCATCATTTCCATCCCTGCCTAGCCTCTGGAGTCATTTTGAGTTTGCGACCCTAAAACTGGATCGGTGATGAATGACGATTAACACCCTCAGGAGGTAAACAACTTCGCAGCTTTGATAAATGCCCTATGGTCTAATTTTAGGAATAAAATTGTAGTATATTAAAAATCAGTTTCTGGGTGACACAAAAGGTTGGCGTTCAACTGCTAACCTAAAAGTTGGTGGTTCAAACCCACCCAGCGGTATTGCAGAAGAAAAGGCCTGGCGATCTACTTCTGTTAAGATCATAGCGAAGAAAATCCTATGGGGCCGTTCTACTCTGTAACACGTAGGGTCAACAGGAGGCAGGATCAACTAGAAGGCAACAGGCTGGGTTTGGTTTTTGGTCTCTGTGCCTTGAGTGGACCGTGCAGAGATAAATTCTACACTGCTCCTGAGAGGGCAACTAACAAAAACGATGACAAAAACCGATCCCACAAAGTCACGTTCTCCTGTGTATCCTCAGAGAAAGAACTTGCCAGGCTGTGCAAGTCTAGTTATCCTTCTGCAAACACTGGTCTAGGGCTAAAGAAGCCTAGAACTAGAGAAAGTTTCATAATTGAAGTACTTCAGTACTTAAGCTGTGATGATAGCCAGGCACCGATTGACAAGTGAACGAAACACAAAATAGCCCTGATACAGATCTTATACTTACATGTGAAATTAAGAAAAAAAGAAAAAATTTTCTTTTTCTCTTTATCAGCTTAGAGATCAAGGTCGTATATTCTTTATAAAATCATTATGGAAACTGTTCTTTTTTTTTTTATTTTCCATGCCTTGAAATATTTTAGAAAGTACTGGAACTCGCTGTGTCACAGAAGTCTGAAAGAACTCATCCGTAAAACTGACTGGTCATTGGAACATCAACCACTTTTTCCAAAGTTATTAGTCTATTCTGTTTGCCTACATCTTCCAAAATTAAAAATAATCTAAAATGCCTAATGTATTAGGATAACCCTGTTTTGCATTATTCAACTTCCCAGAACTTTGTCCTTTTTACTTGGATCCTTCCTTCCCTGCAAGAAAAATAAACTCTTGGATTTATTTATCATTGTACTCTTGTCCAACCCTTTAATTCCTGCTTCAATCTGTTTTTCCAGTTCTTCTGTTTTCTTAGTGTGGCTTTTCTTTTTCAATTTTCTTGAGATGAATACTTATTGTAGGTATTGTCACTGAAGAATAGAAAATTTTCTAAGTTTATATTTAACTCACACCTTAAGTTTGGACATTCAGCAGTATCACTGTCTTTGTTTTCTAAACACCATGTGATTTTATTTTGATTCCTCCTTTGTCCTAATGCAATTTGGAGTACATGTTTTAAAATTTCAGTTGTCTAGGCGTTTCTTTTTTAAACTGTTTTCATTAATTTCTAGCTTTAGTTCACTGTAGTCAAATACGGTCTGTACATTTTCTGCTTTTTAGAATTTGTTAGTATTGTCTTTGAACCTACTCTGTGATGGGTAATTATTGATTTTTATAAATATTGAATGCGGGCATTCCAAATGAATATTTCACAGATGTTTAAAAGGAATATATGTTTAAGAAGAATATGTTTTCTGATATAATTCAACTTTATTAGTTATATTATTCCATTATTTCTTTACTTATTTGTATATAAGTATATATATATTTTTTAGCACCCTGACAGATTGATAATGAGATATTAAAATCTCCCACCATGGTGGTATTTTTTTCTATTTCTTCTTATGTTTAACCTTTGCAATACACAAGAAGCTGAAGGCTTTTCTAGTTCAAAGAAGAGTGCTACAGTATAATTGCTTCCACTGTTAATTATTAACATTTGGCATCTACAATATATACCTCAGAAAAAAATTATTTTCATAACCTGAGTTTTTTTTATACATCTAATGACAATAAATATTTGGTAATAATAGTTTAAATTCTTTTGTAAATGAAAAAGAAAAAATTCCTGATGCAAATAACCGACATGAAGTGGATACTTTAATCGAGGTACTTCTAGAAGAGTTGCCAGAATTGATGAATTTTTAAGGAAAGCTTTTTTTTTTAATCAAGTAAAAAAAAAAAAATCAAATGGATACTGAATTTTAATGGTTTGAAAACAAGATCTAGGAAATTTGAGCAAAGATTCCAATTCTCAAGCCCACTTTTCAAAAGGTGAACTTGTCCTCTGAATGAATCAGTACCATGTCACATTCCTGTTTTTATTTAACAAAACATGCTTCCTACAAAATGGTTTAGCTCTCACCTGGTGAGACCCTTTTATCTTAAATTATCCATTATGTAGTTGCCATGAAAATACAATCAAAAAAAAAAAAAAACAAGTCTGTATTAGAGTTTACAATCGTATGAAGTTAAGCCCAGTGGAAAACTTTATACCTGGACTACATTATTTTAGAACAAGATAGAAACACTTTCACAGCACTAAGATTTATCCCTCCGTTCTTGGTTTACCTTTTGTCCTTTGTAAAAAATGAACCTTCCTTCACCAGCTGAAAAATAAAGTAAAATTAAGTATAAGACCATCACCTAATCAATCCAAGAAAATTTATGAAAATAGAAGCTTACTCCTTACCCTCAGCCAACAACTTTGGAGGGTGGCCCAACTTAATTTTGTGACACAACAAAAGAAAAGTGCATTGCTGAGAAGGTAGCTGAGACTGGTCATGCATGACAGCCTGGATAAAGAGAACTATGAGATGCAAATGTTGGCAGTGTCCACCCTAGCTTATCCCACTGGGAGGCCATGGCTCTAGTAAAGATGGATACATCAGATCCATGTTCTCCAAATTTCTACCTTAATGATTTTTGCCATATATGTGTGCTATTTAGACTGATATTTCCTAATTTCCTTGAAAACTGATTCATGCTTCACATCTTGAATAACTATATTTAAAAAGGAAACTATGAATCTTTATGATAGGGTAGAAAATCAGAGCAGTTATGGTTGCCATGAAAAGCAGTTAACATTAAAAAATGATTATACTGTACACAAAATATTGTTAATCTTTATAAATTAAAATTTTAACATTAGGAACAAACAATTAAATCTAAGTAACTATAGATTACAATTTGTGCTAGAGTGCTAACCTAAGGGTTGGTGGTTTGAATCCACTCAGTAGTACTGTGGAAAAAAAGGTCTAGCAATCTGCTTCTGTAAAGATTACAGCCCTTTGTAACACATGGCAGTCTCCATGAGTCGAAATTTACTCAATGGCAACTAATAACAAGCAACAAATTATAGATTGAATCAATTTACAAAAATTCATAGTTAAAAATAAGTTGAAAAAAAACTAGTGCCATCGGGTCGTTTCTGAAAAAATAAGTTACCCAATAGAAAAGAATTATTTTATAATAAAGAGACATTCTGTTTAAGGCTACTTAAATGAAGACAAAGATGCAGTAAAAAAAAAAAAAAAAAAAGCCTAAGAAGCTTTTGTTCAATAAACTTTTGGTTTGAAAAGACATTTGAAGAGCTCTCCATGTTTTCTGTTGTCTTCAGAAAATGTCGACTTACTTGGTAAGGTACAAAGAATAATGTGGAAAATATTTCTTATCCATTTACTGTTGCCTTTCAGTTTGGAATAATACTAAGGTAGCACATTTATCACCTCTTTCCAGTGTCTCTATATAATGTGCAAAACAACTTCATGGAGCTCTTCAGATGGATTTAAAATGAGGCTGTTCAGAGAAGGAAAAGGCTTTTGATACTTGTCAATTGGTTAATGGATGAATGAGTTTAATAGAATCTTTCTATTAAGTCCCTTGGGGGTATTGTCTCTGATGCAAGATAAAATTATAATGCTTTAATTTACTAGGCACCTATTAGGTACAAGCCACTATGGTTTAACAGACCTCACTTCCATTTCATTTATATCACCTCATTTAAATCTCACAATAACTGTTTGAAGTGGGTACATTATTATATCCTTTATACACCTAGGTAAACTGAGCCCAATATTTGCCTAAAGTCATGCAACACATTAGACTATTTCAACTTCAGGATTGTGCTTTTAACTACTGCCCTCTAGTGAGTCATATTTCAAGGCTGTAATTCCTCCTTGGTTTTCCCAAATAACTTAGTCTAAATCCCCTGGATAAAGGGTCAGACATAATTAGGGGCCCTTTTTTTTTTTTAAAGATACTGGGATCCAGAAACTACTGTTTCCAACTAACCTCAAACTTGATAGTCCAGCCCTATTCCCAAAAATCCCAAGGTGGTTGGAAAGGCCCATTTATGGAGCTATGTGTGTCAGCGTGTGCACACATGGTGTATTGAGGTGCCAAGGGGCAAGGGATGGTGGTGGCGGTGGCGTCAAAGTCCCAGAGTCAAAAGAGATGCCCTGATTCCTCTATTTCTCTTTCTTTTTTTCATACATGCTCCCAAATCTATGCCCAACCTGGGTCTTGCCTACCATCGGTACACAGAATACTACACTTTGGGGGACTCCTTCACTATGTTAGTTTTCCTGTCTTCTTCAACTGGGTAATTTTTTTAATCCTCTATATCTCAATTAAAATATGGCTTTCCCAAACAGCTTAACTGAAGTCTAGCCTGCTGACAACTCCCCCTTCTCCCTGGAGTTCCCATAGCTCCCTCTACTTTTCTTATCATGAGGTTCATCTCTCTGCTATCACTTCCTGTTAACTGTTCGCCTAAGAACTCGTAGCATGGCACTGACTCTGCCATGCTCACTGTTTTAGTAAAGTGAGTCTAACAAAAGTGAAGGGCATGTTGTAGGTGCTCAGTAAATATTGGTTAGATAAATGCCTACTTGTATAGCCTAATGCAGGAGCCCTGGTGGTGCAGTGGTGGAAGCACTCAGCTACTAACCAAAAAGGTCAGCGGTTGGAACTCACGGGCCGCTCCCCAGGAGGAAATAGTGGTGGTCTGCTTCCATAAAGAAACCTGCGGGGCAGTTCCACTCTGTCCTGTAGTGTCACTGTGAGTCAGATTGTCACTGTGAGTCAGATTCCACTTGATGGCAAGGAATTTGGTTTTTAATTTTCATGGCCTAATGTCAGCAACTATTTGATTCACCTGACTTACGTTGCTCAGATTCCATGCTTACCAATAAGTCTTCATGTGTGGCGTCTCCTATAGGGAGAGACCGTTCTGCTCGTGTGGGCTCACACACTTTGATCCTTGTGGTTGTTCTGTAAGTTTGCAAGCTGATACTCAGTTCCTAGATGTGCCTGGTGGCTGTGAGTCAGTCCCCTAAATGTAAATCCACTTTTAGAGGGTAGACAGAAGCAGGTTTCTAACATGATAAGATAATGAAGCCTTAAACTGTAGAAAATTACTGAAATAAACTTAACTAGGGAGAGAGCTGATCTCCTCCTGACGAGACCAGGGCCTTTTAGAGGTCAAGGAAAGTCCAGAAAGGCTCAAGGCAATACTATTTTCTGAGGCAATCTGAGTATTTAAAAAAAAAAAAAAATCCAAACCCTGTTGCAAAAACTATGCAACATTTTAAATATTTATATTGCAGTTATTCAAAAAGTAATGCTTTCTGCAAAAAGATATAATGCAAAATGATTGTCTAGGTACAAGATAATCACAGAATTAAAAAAAAAAAAAAAAGAACTCATAATGAACTTACTGCTTCCAGACACACGAGTAGGAAGGTCTGGAATCATCCTTCTGCCCTTAGCAGAATTCTGCCCTTAACAACTGCAAAATTGAAAAAAATAGAGGGAAGAACTATTTTAGCAACTAGACCACAAGAAGTGCAGGACTGCGATCCCTGAGAGGAGAAAACAAACAAGGTGGATCTTACCATCTCTCAAGTCTTCTGCCTGGAGGTAATTTCTGAACTGTGGTACAAAAAGAGGAACCTAGGCAATCTTACTGAGTTGAGGAGATAGAGATTGAAGTTCAGGGAAGCCAAAGAGGCCAGAATACGCAGGGCAGGGAACCCAAGAGGAGATAGCCATGTAGGTAAATAATTCCAGAAATTTGTATAGTGGTCTTTAGAGTCATTGGCAACATACCATCTATATGTGCAGGGTAAAACTCTATGAGGCCAGGTAAGACAAACATTCTAGAAAATAACAATAACCAGGGATCTATAATCCAATCTATATATTTTTTCCAAACATTTTCCAGGCCTAAGGATCTTTCTAATTCTCATCAGCAAGAGTGAAGAAACCTCTCTCAGTACACAGGCACTCCAGAAAAGACCTCAGAAGAGCCATGCCTTACAAGAGAGGGTAAATGAACCCTCAAGTAAATATTATAATAGACCCACCCTGCAAGAATCAAGCCGATAAGTAATTTAAACACCTGTTAGAACAAAATCTAACATACTTTAAAGGAATACCAAAAAATCCATCACTCAATAACGTTAAATATATAATATCCAGCATACAACGAAAAATACTAGATATATGAACAAGCAGGAAATTGTGATCAATAATCAGAAGAAAATATCAGTTGATTAAAAACAGAATCAAATGATAATGATGGAATTAGCAGACAAGAATGTTTTTAAAAAGCTATTATAAATCTGTTTCATATGCTCAAATATGTAAAAGAAAACATAAAAATAATGAGAGAGATGAGCTACATAAAAAGGAACCAAATGAAACTTCCAGAAATGAAAAATACAATATCTAACATAAAAATTTTACTGGATGGGATTAATGGCAGATTGAATATTGCCCAAAAAAAAAAAAAATGAACTTGAAGATGTAGCAACAGAAAGTATCCAAAGCAAAGCACAAATAAATAAATAAAAGGCTTATTGACAAGTGGGATAGTATTAAGCAGTCTAAAGCATAACTAGAGGTAATAAGGGAGACAGAGATTGAAGACATAAAAATACTTGAGGAAATAATGACTAAAGGTTTTCAAATTTGATGAAAACTGTAAACTCACAGATAAAAATAGCTCAATGGACCACAAGCAGAATAAGCATAATGTGCCACAAATCATAAAGTCCAGTTAAGTGACCAAACCCAAAACCCACTGTCATTCAGTCAATTCAGACTCATAGTGACCCTATAGGATAGAGCAGAACTGCCTCATAGGGTTTCCAAGGAACACCTGGTGGATTCGAACTGTCAAGCTTTTTTGGTTAGCAGTCATAGCTCTTAACCACTACACCACCAGAATTTCCAATTATGTGACACAAGTGTAAGATTGAAGAGTGAATGGCTACTTGTGTTAAATTTTGCAGTATCATCTCTGTACAAATTTTGCATAAAATCTTATTCAGAAATAAATTTAAATTCTTCTATTTTGAGATTCAGCAAAAAAAGACTCAGGTAAAATGGCCTTCTTAGCAACCGCCAGCTACTTCCCATGATAAACACTAAGTTCCTCTGCAACTGTTGTTAGGTGCCATCAAATCAATTTCAACTCATAGTGACCCTATGTACAACAGAACAAAACACTGCCTGGTCCTGCTCCATCCTATTAATCGTTGCCATGCTTGAGCCCATTGTTGCAGCCACTGTGTCAATTCATCTTGTTGAGGGTCTTCTTATTCAATGACTCTATACTTTATCAAGCATGATATCCTTCTCCAGGGACTGGTCCCTCCTGATAACATGTCCAAAGTAAATGAGACGAAGTCTCGCCATCAAGGATGTACCTCTTTCAAGACAAGTGTGTTCATTCTTTTGGCAGTCTATGGTATATTCAATATTCTTCACCAACACCATAATTTGAAGGCATCAATGTTTCTTTGGTCCTCCTTATTCGTTGTCCAGCTGTCCCGTGTGTGATTGAAAATACCATGACTTGGGTCAGGCACACCTTAGTCCTCAAAGTGACATCTTTGATTTTTAACACTTTGAAGAAGTCTTTTGCAGCCTATTTGCCCAATGCAATACATCATTTGATTTCTTGACCGCTGCTTCCGTGGGCATTGATTGTGGATCCAAGTAAAATGAAATCCTTCACAACTTCAATATTTTCTCCTTGTATCATGATGTTATTTATCAGTCCAGCTCTAAGAATTTTTGTATTCTTGATGTTGAGGTGAAATCCATACTGAAGGCTGTAGTCAATCTTCATCAGCAAGTGCTTCCCTTTCAGCAAGCAAGGTTGTTTCATCTGGTTATTGAAGGTTGTTAATGAGCCTTCCTCTAATCCTGATGCCATGTTCTTCTTCATATAGCCTAGCTTCTCAGGTTATTTGTTCAGCATACAGATGGAATAAGTATGGGGAAAGGATACAACCCTGATGCACACCTTTCCTAATTTTAAACTCACAGTATCTCCTTGTTCTGTTCGAATAACTGCCTCTTGTTCTATGTACAGCTCCTCAAGTGGACAATGAAGTGTTCTGGAATTCCCATTCTTTGCAATGTTATCCATAATTGCTGTGACTCACACAGTTGAATGCCTTTACATAGTCAATAACACACAGGTAGACATCTTTTTGATATTCTCTGCTTTCAGCCAAGATCCATCTGACATCAGCAATGATAACCCTCCTTCCACGTCCTCTTCTGAATCTGGTTTGAATATCTGGCAGGTTTCTGTTGATGTACTGCTGTAACTTTTTGAATTATCTTCATCAAAATTTTACTTGTGATATTAATGGTATTATTCCAGTAATTTTCACATTCTGTTGGATCACCTCTCTTTGGAATGACACAAATATGTCTCTTCCAGTCCGTTGGCCAGGCAGTTGTCTTCCAAATTTTTTGACATACACGAGTGAGTACTTCTAGTGTTGCTTCCGTTTGTTGAAGCATCTCCATTGGTATTCTGTCAACTCCTGGAGCTTTGTTTTTTGCCAATGCCTTCAGTGCACCTTGGACTTCTTCCTTCAGTACCATTGGTTCGTGATCACATGCTACCTTCAAAATGATTGGACATTGCCCAGTTCTTTTTGGTACAGTGAATCTGTGTATTCCTTCCATCTTTTGTGTGTGTGTGTGTGTGTGTTTTAGGTGAAAGTTTACAGTGCAAATTAGTTTCTCATTCAACAATTTATACACAAATTGTTTTGTGACACTGGTTGCAATTCATGAAATATGTCAAAACTCTCCCCTTTCCCTTTACATCCGGGTTCCCTGTGTCCATTCTTCCAGGTTTCCTGTCCCTTCCTGCCTTCTTGTCTTTGGTTTTGGTAGGTGTTATCCATTTGGTCTCGTATACTTGATTGAATTAAGAAGCGTGCTCCTCACTTGTGTTGTTTCTTTTATAGGCCTATCTAATCTTTGGCTGAAAAGGACTTTGAGAGCAGCTTTAGTTCTGAGTTAAGAGGGCGTCTAGTGGCTATAGTTTCAGGGGTTCCTCCAGTCTCTGCCAGACCAGTAAGTCTGGTCTTGTTTTGTGAATTTGAATTTTGTTCTACATTTTTTTTTTTCTGCTCTTTCTGGAACGTTCTACCCATCAGAGTGGTCAGTGGTGCCAGCTGGGCACCATCTAGTTCTGGGCTCAGGCTGCTGGAGGCTGTGGTTCATGTGGTCCATTAGTCCTTTGGACTGGTATTTTCCTTGGGTCTTGGGTTTTCTTCAACTTTCTTTGCTCTGAACATGATGGGACCAATAGCTGTATTTTAGATGGTCACTCAAAAGCTTTTAAGACCCTAGACGCTACTTATCAAAGTCAGACATAGAACATTTTCTTCATGGCAATTGACCTAGGTGCCCCCCAAGACCATGGTCCTCAGACCTCAGCCCCAGTAACTTGGTTCCTCAAGGCGTTTGGATGTGTTTAGGAAGCTTCTATGGCTTTGCCTTGGTCAAGTTGTGCTGACTTCCCCTATATTGTGTGTTGTCCTTCCTTCCACCAAAGTTAACACTTGTCTATATCTAGTTGGAGCCCTGGTAACATGTGGTTTAAGAGCTCGGCTGCTAACCAAATGCTCAGCAGTTTGAATCTACCAGCCGCCCCTTGGAAATACTATGGGGCAGTTCTACTCTGTCCTATAGGGTTGATATGAGTCGGAATTGACTTAATGGCAATGGGTATTATCTAGTTAATGATTTCTCCTCCCAACCCCTTTCTCCTGCATAACCATCAAAGAATATTTTCTTCTGTGTGCAAACCTTTTCTTGGGTTTTCGTAACAGTGGTATCATACAATATTTATCTTTTTGTAATTTACTTATTTCACTCAGTACAATGCCCTCCAGATTGATTCATGTTGTGAGATGTTTGCAGATTCATCGTTATTCTTTATTGTTGGGTAGTATTCCATTGTGTGTATGTACTATAATTCGTTTAGCCATTCATCTGTTGATAGGCACTTAGGTTGTTTCCATCTTTTTGCTCTTATGAGTAACGCTGCAATGAACTTGAGTGTCCATATGCCTATTTGTGTGATGGTTCTTATTTCTATAGGATATATTCCTAGGAGTGGGATTGCTGGATCATATGGTATTTCTATTTCTAGCTTTTTAAGGAGGTTCATTTTCCATAGTGGTTATACCATTTTACATTCCTACCAGCAGTACACAAGAGTTCCAATCTCCCTGCAGCCTCTCCAACATTTGTTATTTTCTGTTTTCTTGATTTGTGCCAGTAATGTCAGGGTTAGATGATATCTCATTGTAGTTCTGATTTGCATGACTTTGAGCATTTCCTCATGTGTTTTTTAGTTGCCTGAATGTCTTTAGTGAAATGTCTGTTTATAACCTTTGCCCACTTTTCAAGGGGATTATTTATCTTTTTGTTATTGAGGTGTTGAAGTATTCTATAGATTTTAGGGATTGGACCCTTGTCATATATGTCATAGCCAAAAAATTTTTCCAAGTCTGTCAGTTCTCTTTTTACTTTCTGATGAATTGTTTTGATGAACATTTAAGCGTTTAATTTTTAGGAGCTCCCAGTTATCAATTTTCTCTTCTGGTGTTTGTGCATTGTTAGCTATGGTTTGTATTGAATTTATGCCACTTATTAGGGCTTCTAGTGTTACCCCTATTTTTTCTTCCATGATCTTTATCATTTCAGGTTTTATATTTTGCTCTTTGACCCATTTTGAGTTAGTTTTGTGTATGGTATGAGGTGTGGGTCCTGTTTCATTTTTTTTTTTACAGATATACATCCATTTTTGCCAGCATCATTTGTTAAAAAGATTATCTTTTTCCCATTTAATGGACTTTGGTCTTTTGTCAAAAATCAGCTGACCATAGGCTAATGGGTTTATGTCTGGGTTCTCAATTCTGTTCCATTGGTCTATGTGTCTGTAGTTGTACCAGTACCAGGCTGTTTTGACCACCATGGCTGTATAGTAGGTATCTTCCATCTTCTTTTGCTGCTTCCTGTGTTGTTCAATACTTTCGCCATGGAATTGTTCAAAATTTCAAGTCAAGGCTTGAATTTTTTCCTTAGTTCTTTCAGCTTGAAAATGGTGAGTGTGTTCTTCCCGTTTGGTTTTCTAACTCCAGGTCTTAGCACATTTCATTATAATACTTTACTTTGTCTTCTTGAGCCACCCTTTGAAATCCTTTGTTTGGCTCTTTTATTTCATCATTTCTTCCTTTGGCTTTAGCTATTCAATGTTCAAGAGCAAGTTTCAGAGTCTCTTCTAACATCCGTTTTGGTCTTTTCTTTCTTTCTTGCCTTCTTAATGACCTTTTGCTTTCTTCGTATATGATGTCCTTGATGCCATCCCACAACCCCTCTGGTATTCAGTCATTGGGGTTCAATGCATCAAATCTGTTCTTGAGATGGTCTCTAAATTCAGGTGGGATATATTTAAAGTCACATTTACTATAGGTGGTATTTTTAAATTTCTATAGAAAGAGTCTTATTAATATTATTTCTGCATCTTTTAAAGAACGTTTGCTGAAGACATTATCCATCATGCTTTTTAACGACTTAAGTAAAAAGTAGCTACTTAAATTCTACTTTTTTTTTTTTCCTCATCACAACTTATTTTATCAGATGGTGCATATTAACCAAACAACATTTTCTATTTTTCCTTTGGCTGCTAGGAATCTCAGATTTAAATTTTGTTCTAGTCCTGGTGTCTGTTTTTAGTCTAAAGTGTTTGATACAACTATTTCTCTATTCCCATCATTTCTTCTTCTTTCATCTCTTTTGATTGTTCCATTGAAGGTAGACATTGTTGAAAATGGAAAAAAGCCCATCCAATACCACTTTATGTAAACAGCTTTCATCCATTGAACTCCCCTATATACCAGAGCCACCACCCATTTGTAGACATGTCGTACTGTGGCAGCTTGTGTGTTGCCATGACGCTAGAAGCTATGCCACCAACATTTCAAATACCAGCAGGGTCACTATTGGTACACAGGCTTCAGTGGTGCTTCCGGACTAAGACAGACTTGGAAGAAAGGCCTGGCCATCTACTTCCAAAAATGAGCCAGTGAAAACTCTATAGAGTACACTGATATAGTGCTAGAAGATGAGTCCCCTAGGTCAGAAAGTCCTGTACAATGGTCAAAACAATGGACTCAAACATGACAGTGGTCATGAAGATGTCTCAGGACTGGTCAATATTTCACTTTGTTGTGCGTGGTGCCACCATGAGCCAGAGCCGACTCAACAGCAGATGACAACATGCACCAGAGACTGTGCTAAGGCCCTCAGATGCGGGATCGCAATCTTCTTGGCAACAGCGTCAGTTGCAGCATTTCCCAATTTTGCAGAGAAGCAAAAATAAGACTTGAAAAGTTTGATGCTTTACAAGGTCACAGGGATCAAGCTACGTTTGTCTGACTCCAAAGTCCATGCTTTTAACCACTATCTTATCCAGCCTCTGTACATTCCCAGATGCCTGAGTGTAACATTCATGAAACATCAGGTGTGGCGGTGGGCTTATTTTCAAGAGGAAAAGATTGAAGTCTAGATTATCAATTAAGATATAGGGAACGGAGGAGGAAAAATGTAGTCATAACTGTCAAGGGCAGTTAAACCTGAACTATTGGAAGGCCACAGGCAATGGCAAGGGGAGACGCACTGAGGGTTCAGAGCTAGCACACGCTTGTTGCATACACACTTATTTTGAAGCATAGTTGTCGGAGTTGGATGAAGGAGGGGCAGACCAAGAGAACAGTAAGGAGAAAGCTCCACTCTACTCAGTCCTTTAATTAAAAGTAGCAGTCATGAGCAAGGAAGCTTTTGATTTTAAGAATCCAGGACCAATTCTTGTGAGTGATTCAAAGCTCTGACCACCCAAGTCTTCTGACTAAATTTCAGGCAGTGCAGAAGAGAAGAACTAAACTAAAATACATTTTCTGCCCATGCTCATCTGTTGTGTGTGTGTGTGTGTGCACGCACACATATGCAAGCACATATACTTGTATCAAAAATTAATGGAAAATGAATTTGAAATGAAACCTCTGAAGGGCTTATATTCTTACTATTTGAATAGCTTCCACTGAGTCTGTTTCATGCCAAAGGGAAATTTTCAAGGGATTTGGGGTCTAAAATTTGGCAAATCTTACAACCTTTGGAAAATCGCTTCTCCTCTCTGGACTCAGTTTATCCATCACATGGAGGTGTATCAGTCAGGGTTCTAGCAGGAAAAGGCAGCACATCCTTTAACTGGGTAACAGAGGAGAGTTTCATAAAAGGGCTGTTTATAAAAGTGTAAGCAGCATTGGGGAAACCAACGAGAGAGCATAGTACCATGGGGATTTTAGCAGTGGGGAAATGAGTCATTACCACTCCTAGGTCTCAAAAAAAAAAGGGGGTGGAAGTAGTTTTAAACACCTCTGTCTTGCAAGAGTAGCTGTATAGAAAGGACTGTCTGAAAGAGGCTGTAGTCATGGAGGAATAAACCATAAACGAAAAAAGACAAGAATAAATAAAATACCCAGGCCATCTTCCCTTTCTACCCTCTGATTTCATGATAGTGGCCCCTAGCCTTTGACCTAACACAGCCAGAAAGTGAAGGGCAAGGGAGCCTACTGAAGCAGTCTTCAATGGGCTGCCTTGCTCTTTCTCATCACCCATATGTCAGTTTGTTGTACTGTGGTGGCTTGTATGTTGCTATGATGCTGAAAGCTATGCCGCCACTATTTCAAATACCAGCAGGGTCACCCATGGTGGACAAGTTTCAGCAGAGCTTCCAGACTAAGACAGACTAGGAAGAAAGGCCTGGTAATCTTCTTCTAAAAATTAGCCAATGAAAACCTTATGGATCACAGAATATTGTCAGAGGCGTCAACTCACTTACTTTGCACACATTATTAGGAGGAACTGATCACTGGAGAAGAAGATCATGTTCAGTAAAGTGGAGGGACAGTGAGGCCAAAGAAAACCCTCAGAGAGATGAATTGACACGATGGCTGTAACAATGAACTCAAGCATACCAACAATCATGAAGATGGTGCAGGGGTGGGCAACATTTCATTCTGTTATACATAAGGTCGCCATGAGTCAAAGCCAAGTCAGTGGCAACTAACGACAACACTGCTTTCAGGTTGTAAAAGAATAGAAAATAAATCTGAATGAGTAAATAACCACAGTACCCTGCGGGGGGATTATCTGGAAAGCCCCACTCAGCTCTACTTTCCCACACAGTAGTGAATAAAGCAGGCAGGGTCCCTGCCCTGCAGTGTTTACACGCTGCTGCTAACACAGCCCAGACCTCAGTGCACGACTTGACTGATGACTTCTTTAGACTGATGAAGGTCAGTGTTCTTGAAGGCTAGTGTGAAACTATCTCTTCCTCCTCAGTTTCCAGCATTGACGGTGAACAGAATGTATTCTGGGAAACGGCTAGGTCTGAGGCTGTAGAACCCGGCAAAGGGCCACACAACCAAGGGCCTTTTCTGTGTCGTTTGGAATATAACCTGAGAACTGCTGGGAGCCATTGATTAATTATAAATTGGAGACTGATCCAGTGAATACATCCTGTTGACCTGCTGGTTGGCTCTAACTTAAGTATATTTCTCTGTTAGATCTCTTATACCTTTCTTGACCGTTTTAGTAGTTTTTTCAATTTTATGTGTCATTTTCAATTATAAAAATAACAGATTCACAGTACAAAATCTAGAATATAACAAAAAAACTATTAAAGAAAAAAAAAAAAAATCAACCATAGGGCCATCACCCCCTATCCTACCAGCATTTTCATCTGTTTCCTTCTAGTTTTGTACATGTCCTTCCTTCCGGTAACATGTATGTGTAAACTATGTGAAAGTATATCTTATATAATTTTGTATTCTACTTTTTTTTACTCAGCATTATTGTAACATATACGTTTTCCATTTCATTGAACAGTAGTTTAAATAATGATTTTTATGGGCTAATAACATTTTATTATGTGGTTCCATTTCCCTATTGATGGGCATTTATATAATTTTAGTGTTTTCACTACTTAAAATGTGCTCCGATGCACATACAGCTTTGACTGTATAGTTTCTTTTTTACGTTCTGTAAATTTCCAATAGTGCGAGAGCTGGCTTAGAGCATATGAATATTTTAAAAGATCGTGCTAGTCAGTACTCTCCATTTGCAATTGATAGAAGTTTTGGCTCAAAGTAACTTAAAAATGAGACTCTACGGTCTCTTATGTAGTCTAGGAACTGAGCTACCTTCAATCATGGCTGAATCCAAGGGTTATAGCAATGTCAGCCTTTCTTTTTGTCTCTCTCCCTACACATGTGTATGTGTATACATATATATTTTATACATACATATATGTCATAGCTGAGAGTATGCCTGCTTCTATACCCCCGAGTCACAGACCCAGCATGCCATTCTGTATCTGCCTATTACATACCAAATGGCCTATTACATACCAAACAGCCCAGCCTCATCCTTGGCCCCTTTATTTGTGTGTTTGCAATGCCTTTAAAATGAGAAAATACTGTTTCATAGATGTCTCACATTATTTAAAAAAAAAAAAAAAATCTCTAACTCCCCAATTTACTTTTTAATCCTTTAGCTTACTTTTAAATTCCTTTCACTTTTCTTTTAATGACACGCCTCAGGATACTGTTACCAAACGACTGGTTTAAAAAGTTCACTTGGGCGCTCTTTTCCATTGGTTAAACCGCGCACCTTTCGTAGGTCTACAGCTTTCGTCTGCACTTCTCTCTTCCTCGAGCTGGTTCTCCACTAGAGGGCTTTGAACCGGTTCCATTCCACTTCGAACCCCTGCTGAGAATTTACGGTTCTAATAAATTCCCAGGCAGTGCTAATGCTGCTGGTTAGGGACCAAGTCTGAGAACCACTGGTAGGGCAGTGATTCTCAAAATTTATCATAACAGAAGAATCGCCTGGGAATCTCATCAGAATGTAAATCCTGATATCTGGGGTAAAAAAAAAAAGCAAATTTTCAGCAGGGTTCAAACCAGAACAAACCGCTTTGAAGCCCTGCTCCACTCATTCCAAAAATGTTATTATAAAATTGTAGGAAACAAACTTAATGTTCATCAGGGTGCTACTGGTCAGAGATACAATTGTATATCCATAATAGGAATAATATGAAACCACGAAAAGGCAATGCTAAAGTGTGAACAAAAGAAAAAGACCACTGCATAGAATATGCTCTCATTTCTTAAATTAAAAAAAAAAAAAAAAAATGGGGAAGAGAGGCTATGAATGCTCAGATAATACCTAGAAGAAAATATGGAAACTGTGAATAGTTTTACTACTACGGAGAGGTGATTGGATGTCTCTGTAGAGGTGGAGTGGTTAAAGCAAGACAGGATTTCTGTTTTTCATTTTATGATATCTAGAAAAAGACTATCTTTTTGTATCACTGTGATAAACCTAAGTAATAAACTTCTTGGCAATACCTGATTTCATAGAGGAAAACTGCTTTCCTCTTTTCAGTTTTTAAGTCTGACTACCTCAGCCGCCCTCCCATTAGGGAAAAGACACTTGTATTTATTGCTCCAAAAGCTTTCTAAATGAAAATTAATTTTCCCCAAAGTCAAGTGGAAGCAAAGCCTGAAAGAATGTCTGTTTTTTTTTCTTTCGTGTCCTTTGTATCTAAGATGAATTCTATTAGTTCAGTTCATACTCACATCCGTTTATAATAATGTAAAACTTGTACAAAACAAAATAATCGTTGAGAATAATTGCATAGATTGAATAAAAATAAGCAATTTTAGAATGTTTGGGGTTGAGGTTTTTTTTAAGCTTCTTTTAAGTAGTCTTAAAATGTGACTTTAATTTATCCATTAAATTCAACAGAATTCAAATACAGACTTCACAGCTGTTAAAATCATGCAATTGACACTAATGTTTGATCATTACTATTTAGCATACAATTTTTTGGTAATTGGAACTGTTTTTTGTTATGTACAATTACCAAAAAAAAAAAAAGAAAAGAAAAGAAAAGAAAAAATGACGCTCTGAAAAGAATGTAAAAATATAAATATGACTACTAAATAACTAAGTTGTTTGAATAAAATGATGCAGATTCATAATTAATCTTGTCTCTGCATTTGTTAACCCCCCCTTTTTTTGTTGTTCTGCTAAACTAGATATATTATGCCTATGACCATAATAGAAAAGTTCTGTGTTTTTGTTTTAAGAAGTGATTATGTATATTTAATATACTTAAACATTTTTATCTACTGGAACAAAAATTTTTGCTTAGGTTTATTGGTCCAAGACTTTCAAACTTCTCCACCTGGGTTACGATACATAGTTTTGTTTGGTTTTTATTAAAAGCTCAGAGTTCTAGGTTTGGATGAAACCTTTTCAGTGCGGAAACAAGGTGCATAGATAGCCCTGGCCCTTTGCAACCTAAAGCAGCCAAGACCTCTGTCTATTAATTCATTCTGCTCCTTCCCCACTGATCTCCCCATGGGTCACCAGGCACACTCCCGTCTCTGAATCCTTGCACTTGCCATACCCTATGAATGAAATGCACTTCCCCAATCCACTGGGCTCGCTTTACTTCTTCATACAGGTCTTTTTCTAAAAAGGCGTCTTCTCAGGGAGACCTCCCCTGCCACTCTCTCTAAAAAGCTATGGCTGCTTTTGGTGCTGTGTTTTTTCTCTGTTGCACTTACCACATCTAAAATAATTTTCATTTCTGTCTATTTCATAAGCCAGAATGTTAACTCCATGAGGGGCTCTGTTTTGTTCACTGTACAGAATCTGTAACAGCTCCTGGTACATAGCAGGTATATTAGATTCCTAAAGCTGCCGTAACAAAATACAACAAGCTGGGTGACTTGGAAGAACGGAAATACACTGCCTTATGCTTCTGCAAGCTAGGAGTCCAAAATAAGGGCGTTGGCCGTGTTTATTCCTTCTGAGGACTCCGAGAGAATCTCTTCAGCCTCTCTCCTAGCTTGTGATGACAGCCAGCAATCTTTGCCTTTCCTTGGCTTATAGATACATCTTTACATGGCTGTCCTGTCTCCGCGTATCTTCATGACTGTCCTGTCTCTGTGTATCTTCATGTGTGTTCTGTTTCGTAAGACATCACTCAGATGGAGTTAGGCTCCCCACTACTCTGGTTTGTCCTCATAGTAACTAGTCACATTTTGAAGGACCCTGTTTCTAAACAAGGTCATGTTCACAGGCACCAGGTTTAGGACTTCAACATATATTTTGGGGGTACACAATTCAACCCATAAGAGTCAGTGTTCAAAAAATATGTTTTTAATAAAAAGCAATTCAGTGCCTGCATGGAAAAAACCAGTTGGAGCCAAATAGCTACTCTTACGAACAGTGCACATGTTCTTCAGTTTACCATGGGTGCCTCTGTTCCTATTTCCAAGCCCACTCTGTTGATTTACATTGCTTTCTTGGCTTCACTTAAATTTTGAGATCATAACCTTTGAATCATGCTTCTAACCTATTATCTTTCTAACCTACCTAAGTGAACTACTTATCCCAATAACCCACTTGATAGACATTACTATAGTAGCTTATATCCTCCATTGAAGCTTTCATGCCCCATGGGGGGATAAAAAAAGGTCATACATTGATACAAATAAGGTAACAACTGTGAAAGGTTTATGGGACGCTGGTATACCACATCATATCCCCATGCAATATCACAGCATATAATACTTACATTTTAAGCCTGAGTAATACACTGGGCAAGAATTCCATCAGGACTACATGCACCACCATTTCAAAAATAATTTCAAGCTTTCAAAACCCCTCTATTTTGTTCAATTTCACCAAGCAACAGCTTTTGGGCATACATCAATTACACATGGCTCTTTATTGAAGTTTTCCATGTTTTTTACACAAGCTGAAGTCAAACTGCAGCTCTACAGGCAGCTGAGAACCAAAGGATTTCATTAAAAAGAGAGATGTCTCTCTTGAGAGCAACGCCTCCTCTGCTCTGCAGAAAGTCGTTCGGAAACACTGGTGAAGGAAACAACTGGGTACACTGTATCAGTCAACTATCGCCACAGTAACACTGTGTAACACTGTGTAACACACTATCCCTGACTTCAGTGGCAAACAAGTATTTCCTGTTTGCATGCCTATGGGTGATGCTAACAAGCAAGCGCTCCACTGCTCCACTACTAACTGAAAGATTAGTGGCTCAGACTCACCCAGAGGCACCTCAGAAGAAAGGCCTGGTGACCTGCTTCCAAAAAGTTACAGCCTTGAAAACCCCATGCGGTGTAGTTCTACTCCGCACGCATGGGGTTGCCGTGAGTCAGAATCGACTCAGTGGCAACTGGTACATGTCTATAAATCAGCTGCAGTTTGGAAGATCTAGGCTGGACACAGTAGAGCTCGTCTCAAAGCTGCAGGTTGGGTCCAGGTCAGCTCCACAAGTCCCTCAGCAACTGTCTAGGTATTTTCTTCTCAGTACAAAAGGCAGAGGCATAAGAAGGCAAGCTGGAATTTGAAAATAGATTGTTACCATTGTATTCACTAAATTGGCCAAGTTAAGTGATGTAACTAAGCCAAAAAAAGGGCAAGAGGGAGCACCTTCATGAGTCTATGGCAAGGATGTGAATATAAAATACTATTTTGGGGAGTAAAAAATTTAGACCAGTAGTTCAATCTACACACTATATGGCAGACAGAAATCTGTATATCTATAATCTTAGGGAAGCATTAAAAAAAACACAAAGCCTTGCTGTCAAGTCGATTCCGACTCATAGTGACCCTATAGGACAGAGTAGAACTGCCCCATATGGACTCCAAGGAGGGGCTGGTGGATTCAAACTGCCAGCCTTTTGGTTAGCAGCCATGCTCTTAACCACTGCACCACCAGGGCTTCTAGGGCAGCATAGTCAGATAAAATAAAATTCAGATGGTGCCCAACAAGGTCAATCAACAACACAGAACATGGAGACGTGGTAGATCCCTGAGATTCTGAGAACTCAGATGTTAGAATTAAAACTCTACGAAGTACTGGCATCCCAAAATCCTGAGACAGCAATCGCCACAGAATCTGAGAAGTCACTTTGTCTCCAAAGATGTGGGCAGAAACCACCTTTTTGCAATTTCTCTAGTGGAATTACAATTAACCACAGGCTTGTTGTGGAAGAAGGCTCCGCTGGGCATAACAAATTCAGCTTAATGAATACAATTCAACAGTGTACGACACATTCTGCAAGTCTCTCTAGAAAGGTATTCCAGTGATGATTTTACAAAACACTACTTTTAATCAAACCACAGCGGAACATGTCGTTTTTTAATAGTTTATCTTTCTTTAAATAGATTAAATTTTCTCAAAGATCACTTTTTTTTCCAGCCAAATGTGCTGTATAGTTTTCATGAAGCCTTTTTACTATTTGACAATCTGCCCATTAAACCTGGCTTCCACTGAAAAGAACTGTGTGCTGATGAAGAAATACATATGTTTATGTCTATAAATCCAAAAGGAACACAACATTTTCTTGGTCCCAAATTGCAAGATGCTTCCAGGACAAACAAAGGAATTGCCAGTGGAAACTCTGGATATTAGTATTTGAAGGGTTCTGGGGAAGCTGGAAAGTTTGGTGTTATAAAAGCACACAGTCATTTGAAATTACACACATTCACAGAACAAACCTTTGCCAAACTGGCTGCTCAGAGACCATTTTTCCACCCAAATACTTTCATTTTTTTTTTGTTTTTTTTCTTTAAGGCTTAGTTGAAAATATTTACCTACAAGCTCAAAGGAATGTCTTAGAGTTAATTGAAATTTGGTTGGAAAATAGTCTGAATTCTTTAAACAATGATGCATCAAGAAGAAAAATACAGAAGGTTGTCTTGTCAAGAACAATAAAAAATGAAACATAGGGTGTAGCTTCTTAATTCCCCCAAAAATGCCACTGACAGCAATAAAGTTACAAGTAGTTTAAAAACTATGTACTCACAGAGTCACCAACAGAAATATTTACTGCTTTAGCTAGCCCTGAGGAGGAGAAAAATTAAGAGACCCAACTCAAGAAATTTAGAGAAAGTGTTAAAAATCCAAATCCCTCAAAATATTTATTGAACAGAGAACAATAATTAACAACAGATTGAAAAACAAATTCCCTGGCTTAAACCACTAAATAGAAGAATGGACATAAAATTTGCACAATGTGACCACTCCCTTGGTTCAAAAACAATAATTTAATAAACAGCTTGAAGTCTGAAGTTCTCTCTAGATTTTAGAGCCAAATAGCTCAACATCAGCAAGACTACTGGATCTAATTATGTACTATCACATAGTCCACTCGGTGTTCTGTTCTTGTGTTTTTTTGTTTTTTTGTAAGAAAATGCCCTTGCCCCTTCAAGAATTTTTTTTTTTTTTTATTAGAGTTAGCAAATAAAGGAATTTTAGTTTTCGATTTTATGACCACTGGCCTCCGCGGTTGCAATTTGAAATAACTACCGTATCTTAGCAACTCTAATCTTAACAAAATAAATACAGCCAGCAGAAAACAGGCTTCATGCCACACGAGTGTCCCATCAACATCCAAAAAAGGAAAAGGGGGAAAATAAAAGGAGGATGACTCTCCTCGTGCTGGTACTGTGGACTTGGCAGCTCTCCTGTGACCAAAAACATTACATTTCTTTCCATTTTCACAGCAGGGGCACCTGCAATGATATATTTTAGGAAAAAGTTTACTCAGAACTAAAGGCGAAGATGCAAAGAAGGCAGGAAAAGGGATGATTAATCAAAAGAGGGGGTTGTAAGGGGAAAGATTGAAATGTTAAATTATTTTCTACTTTTTTTTTCTCCTGTGACCTAAAGCCCACAGTAATGGAAGCATCTGTTAATTGTTACAATTGTGCAGCAAGATAAGTTCTTCCCTTTGGCCCTAAAGCCTGAGGTAGCCCTAACATGATGACTGAAATATGGAAGAAGGCACTAAATAAATCTTGAGAATGAATGAATCAATCAATCCTGTCTTCTGAAATTGGCTAGGAAACATTGGAAACCCAAAGCTCGTGAAACTACCTCCATGGGAAATGTCTGACGTAGACTTAAATCCTTGTCCAACTTTGGTCCAAACACACACACAGGTATGAAGCCAACCTTATACTATGCAACTTAGAAGAAAGGTCAGGGACTTTGAGTCTAGAGGGGCTTCAGTAAGAAATCCCTACCCCATCATTTCCTAGCTCTGTGAACTTGTAATACGACATTTAACATCTCTGAGTTTCAGTTTTCTTCTTCTGCAAAATGGGGTAAAACTCCCTAGGAAAAAAGATCACCGTGAAGTTAATTGGAAGAATGTGTATAAAACTACCTCACCCATTTCCTGGTCAACAAAGTCAGTTTGCATCCCTTCTCTTGATTTCCTTTCACCTGAGCCATACAGGCCACCATCAGAAAACACGTCACATACAGCACCCTACTCAACACCACCCTGTTTTCTACTACGCAGGTTTATCACCACTCCCCAGGATGCTGAGTTGTTGGGCTCTTGGGGTCATTAATTCTTGAATCAGCTGCATCCTATCCATCTCCAGTCACAAATGGACATCATGTTTAAGCCTTCATTACCTCGTGCCTGACCTATTGATTGCAAGAGCCCAAACACTGCTCTTCTAACCTAAACTTGTCTCTTCCAATCTGCTGCTAGTATGCTCTTTTGACCACACTTTCTCCTGCTTGAAATTCTTCCTTCTATGATATATAGGTAGGTTCTTCAAGTTCTGAGCTGTATCTGCCTCTCAAGTTTCATTCCCTGAAATTCTTCCTGCCTTTGACTTTACTTTCCAGTCAAACCAGCCTGTTTCTAATGCTGCTTCACAACTGAAAACACCGGCAATTTTTGTGCCCTCTACACACAGTGGTTAAGAACTTGGCTGCTAACCAAAATGTCAGCAGTTCAAATCCACCAGCTGCTCCTTGGAAACCCTATGGGACAGTTTTGCTCTGTCCTATAGGGTTGCTATGAGTCGGAATTGACTTCACAGCAACAGGCTTGGTTTTTTAGTTTCTACGTAAAATGCCTTTTTTTTTTTTTTCTAACTTTTTGCTTAGTTGATAAACTGCTTCAGGCTCTAACTTAAGCATTGACATTCCTACAATCTTTTAAGGAGATTGATAATATTTACATTAGACCATTTCTGCACTTTAAAGCAATTACAATGCCTTGCCATCGTTTACTTCCTTGTGCGTCTTTCCCATTAGATTGTGAAATCTTTAGGTCAAAGACATTGGTATAATATTCTCAGTGCTTACTATAGTGCCTGTATAGAGAAGGTGTTCAATACATGTTAGCCTATCTCCTCTACCTCTCTTCCTCACTTTACAAAATAATAAAAACATGGGTTAAATTCACTGGCTCAGACTCTATATTGGTCATGTTAACTGGTCATGTTATTTGTTGTTCATCTAATGTCTAATCGAATCTAAAGGAAAGGTAAGCATCTCTTCACTGCTCAAAAGAGATAAACAGAAACTTATACTTTAGAAGAAAAATAATATATGATATTTTTGTGCTTGTTGAATACTTTTAGTTTCTTTGTTTTCTTGGTTATTATAATCCTATATTGTGTGTTTGTAACCTTGAATCTTCCTTAAGATTCTATCTCACTCTTCTCCTTGCTGTACCCCCTCTCTTTTACTTATTATTTCCTTTGCAAAAGCTTGTAGCATATAAACAGTAGGAATAAAATCAATAATGTTAATGGAATAATAGGACTTGCCTTTGGCTATTAGAAAGTCTTAAAATTCTGAGTCTTAAAACAGATATACTGCAATTAGAATTCTAGTAAAATGAAGTTGCAAGATGCATTTATGGTTCAAAAGTTATTACAGTGCCTAAGACAAAAAAAATTCTATGTATTTAGAGTCATCTAGAAAATTCTTAACTCATTCATACATATAGACAGTACACGTTGTCTAATAAAGGATACATATGAAGTGTTCAAGAGCACAGTTACAGTATTTAAGTCAAGTTTCTATAGTACAACTTACTTGGCGGGTTTTAAAAAATACTACACTAATTTGAGTCGGAATCAACTCGACGGCCCTGGGTTTAATTCTCTCCATCGCTAGGAGATTTACCCTCAACCATTCAGGCCTCCTCTACCCCCAATCTTGTGAGAAATACTGCCAGAGAAAGGCACTGTTACTGATAAGAAGGTCTCAAATTTTACCCTAGATATACTAAAGAACTTATAGCGACCCTACAGGACAGAGTAGAAGTGCCCCATATAGGGTCGCTATGAGTCGGAGTCAACTCAACGGCAGTGGGATTGGTTTGGTATACTAAAGAATATCACTGAATGGAAATGAAACCACAGAAGGAATATCAGCACCATGTAAAAAAAGAAAGAAATGATAAAAAGAAGAAAGGAGAAAAAAATTAATTCAATGGCCAGGGGATGAATTTATTCAAGCAACATGGGTAGAGTTTCTACCATCTGCTTGGCACGATGTCTGGCACACAGAAAAATAAACTTAAAAAAAAAAATTAAAAGAAAATCTGTACCTGTCATGGACAATGAGGGAGATAAGCAACTACCTACTATTATATGACCTGACCCTTGTGTTTTTCAGGAACATTTTACCTAGCACCATAATCATGAATTATTGGGCAATAAGTCTGAAGAAGTTGGACTACATAAAGAAGAACACAGCATTAGGATTGGTGGAAGACTCATTAACAACTGGTGATATGCAGATGATACAACCTTGCTTGCTGAAAGTGAAGAGAACTTGAAGCACTTACTAAGGCAGATCAAAGGCTGCGGCCATCAGTGTGGATTACACCTCAACATAAAGAATACAAAAATCCTTACAACGGGACCAATTAACAACACCATGATTGTCATGGATTGAATTATGCCCGCCCAAAAATGTGTATATCAACTTGGTTAGGCCATGATTCCCCGTATTGTGTGGTTGTTCTCCATTTTGTGATGGTAATTTTATGATGAGAGGATTAGGGTGGGATTGTAACACCACCCTTACTCAGGTCACCTCCCTGATCCAAGGTAAAGGGGGTTTCCCTGGAGTATGGCCTGCACCACCTTTTATCTCTCAAGAGATAAAAGGGAAGGGAAGCAAGCAGAGAGTGGGGGACCTCATACCATCAAGAAAGCAGCACCAGGAGCAGAACACGTCTTTGGGCCCGGGGTCCCTGTGCCTGAGAAGCTCCTCAACCATGGAAGACTGAGGACAAGGACCTTCCTCCAGAGCCGACAGAGACAGGAAGCCTTCCCCTGGAGGTGACACCCTGAATTTGGACTTGTAATCTACTAGATTGTGAGAAAATAAATTTCTCTTTGTTAAAGCCATCCACTTGTGGTATTTCTGTTATGGCAGCACTAGATGACTAAGACAGTGATAAAAGAAAGATTGAAGTTGTCAAGGATTTCATTTTACTTGAATCCACAATTAACGACCATGGAAGCACCAGTCAAGGAACCGAACGATATATCACATTGGGCAAATCTGCTGCAAAACACCTCTTCACAGTGTTAAAAATCAAAGATACCACTTTGAGAACTAAAGTGCATCTGGCCCAAGCCATGGTATTTTCGACCACCTCGTATGAATGCAAAAACTGGACAAAGAATAAGGAAGATTGAAGAAAAACTGATGCCTTTGAATTACGCTGTGGATGAAGAACATTGAACATACCATGGGCTGCCAAAAGAATGAACAAATCTGTCTTGGAAGAAGTACAGCCAGAATGCTCCTTAGAAGTAAGGATGGCGAGACTTTGTCTTACATACTTTGGACATGTTATCAGAAGGGACCAGTCCCTGGAGAAGGGCATGACGTTTGGTAAAATAAAGGGTCAGTGTAAAGAGGAAGACCCTCAGTGAGATAGACTGACACAGTGGCTGCAAAAAGGGGCACAAACGTAGCAATGATTGTGAGGACGGCACAGTGTTTTGTTCTGTTGTACATAGGGTCATTATGAGTTGGAACCAACTCGATGGCACCTAATACCACCAACAGCAACAGCGATTTTGTAAGAATAATAAAAATTTACAAAATTTTAAAATCATAAGATTGCTTTAAGAATAAAAAAAAGAGTTCTAAAAACTTATTCACCCGAAGTATAATCCACTATCTAAAAGATTCCACAAAATCTTGCTTTTATAGTTAGTTTGCCAGATTAAATACAGGATGATAGTCAGATTGCTGGATTAAATACAAGACGCCCAGTTAAGTTTTTGTTTCCAATAAATGATTCGTGTTTTTAGTATTATGTTACACATATTGTTATATAAAAATGTAAGCTGTTGTCAATTCCAGTATTGAGTACATTTCACATATTGCATGAGACATACTTACACTGGAAAACTATTCACCTTTTGTATGAATTTCATTTTAAAATGAGCATCCTATATATACAAATATATATGCACACACTCACATATACATATGTACACACACATATACATACATACATACACACACATACATACATACACACACACATATACATATATACACACACGTGTATAAATAAATATATATACATAGCTGTTCTTGATAGGTGCCATCAAATTGGTTTCAACTCATGGCAACCCTATGTAAAAACAGAACAAAACACTGTCTAGTCCTGCACCATTCTCACAGCCATTGCTATGTTTGAGCCCATTTTTGCAGCAACTGTGTCAATCCATCTCATTGAGGGTCTTCCTCTTTTTCAATGACCCTCTGCTTTATCAAGCATGATATACTTCTCCAGAGACTTGACCCTCCTGATAACATGTCCAAAGTATGTAAGACAAAGTCTCACCAACCTTACTTCTAAGAAGCATTCTGGCTGTACTTCTTCCAAGACAGATTTGTTCATTCTTTTGGCAGTCCATAGTATAGTCAATATTCTTCACCAACACCGTAATTCGAAGGCATCAACTTTTCTTCATTCTTCCTTATTCATTGTCCAGTTTTCACATGCATATGAGGTGACCAAAAATACTATGGGCTGGGTCAGGTGCACTTGAATTCTCAAAGTGACGTTTTTGATCTTTAACACTTTAAAAAGGTCTTTTGCAACATATTTGCCCAAAGCAATACATCATTTGATTCCTTGACTGCTACTTCCATGGGCGTTATTTTTGGATCCAAGTAAAATAAAATCCTTGACAACTTCAATCTTTTCTCCCTTTATCGTGATGTTGCTTATTGATCCAGTTGTGAGAATTTTTGTTTTCTTTGAGACGTAATCCATACTGAAGGCTGTAGTCTTTGATCTTCCTCAGTAAATGTTTGAAGTCCTCTTCACTTTCAGCAAGCAAGGTTGTGCCATCTGCATATGGCAGGTTGTTAATGAGTTTTCCACTGATCCTGATGCTGTGTTTTTCTTCACATAGACCAACTTCTCAGATTATTTACTCAGCATACAGATTGAGTAAGTATGGTAAAAGGATACAACCCTGATGCACACCTTTCCTAATTTTAAACCACTCAGTATATATACACTGTGTGTATTTAGTGTGTATGTGTATACGTGTGGATGTACATGTGCATATACATATACGTGTGTGTGTGTGTGTGTGCGCGTGTGTGTATAGCGAAACCTGTGAAAGCCAGAATTCAACAGGATTGCCTTGTTTTTTCTGGGTCTCACAAGTTTTCTGCCTTCGACAAGGTGCAGTCACCACTTTTCTATCGTTCTGTATTTAGTGGAAGATACTTGAGTTTTCCTTCTCTGATAGGTTTCTGCCTTATATAGGTTCCCAATTTTTTTTTTTTTTTTTTTTTTTACTGTGTGTGTATATATATTAAAGCAAAAACAAAAACAAACCTATTGCCATCAAGTCGATTCTGACTCATAGTGACCCTCCCCACATGACAGGGTAGAACTGCCCCATAGGGTTTCTAAGGCTGTAAATCGTTACGGAAGTTGACTGCCACATCTTCCTCTTGTGGATTTGAACTGCCAACATTTGGTTAGTTTTTTTTTCCCTAAGCCTGGCAACCCTATTTATAGAAACCTCCATCCAGTCATCAGACTCCACACTTTGAGTTCACTTATGTTGTTTTAACAAGTGCAATGGCACGATGCTGAGATACAAAGCAGCCCTCTTCGCCTTGTGATTACAACAGCAGTGCTTTTCAAGCATGTAGACTTAGACGTCACTAGTTAACTTCCCTAAACTGCTTCTGGTTTATTGCACAAGTAACCAAGTATGACCTCCATCCCTCCTTCACGGAAAAAAAAATTTTTTTCCTAACACTGGTAAAAGTATCAAAAATTAAAAATGACTATGAACTATTCTAAGAATCTTGAGGCTGTCAATACTTTATGCTTTTAAATAGTTGCTATGGTTCACCCCAGAAGCATCTGCATATTTCTGTGGTTTTTTAATGGGGTGTAGTGAACTTTGATATCTTTGGGGAATAAAAGAACTATCTATCTGTCTATCTACACATATATATTTAACAATGCGAGTTATTGTTATATAAATGTAGGCTGTTGTCAATTTCAGTTCCCTGCCATATCAAAAGAACAAAGCAGGCAGGAAGAGCAAGAGGATGATCTAACGTGCCTACGCTAATAACAAAGCCAGTGTCCTAAATTGGCAATGGCAGCCCCTCTTCTGTGAAGATTGTTTTTAATGCCATCAGCAGACATTAAAAAAAATTGGAGGGTGACAGGAAGAGTACATTTTGAAGCATCAACCTTCAGGATGTCCTTTTGAAGAATAGCAATTACATAATTCAGGGAACTTTATTTTGCATTTAAAAATATATATATAAAGCAGTTTGCAAAGTGTTATGCAAGACTCCATATTCTGAACTCCTTGTGGAAATTATGAAGTTACTTATTTTTGACTGCAATCTATTTTCCTTCTATTGCCCAGTTGCTAGTTAAGGTTGGTATCGATAGGAAGTAAGTAGTATGGAATGAAAATTGTTTTCTATTTCGATTATTAACAAATCTGTATAAAAATGCAGTAGACCATATGCCATTTCTTAATCATATTCAAAGTTCAGTTGTTTTCCAAGTGTCACGTGCTTTTTTTTTTTTAACGCCAATGTGGCATTAAAAGGGTTTGCTAATATTCTAATATTTTTGTGAAAGTTCTACATTGTTTCTCCTCACGTAATGATAGAAAAAAACATCACTGAAAGTAATTTTATATCACCAAAAATTTATTTGGTCCTTTTCTCCCCTAATTCTCAGCTTCTTTTGAAGGCATTTTAGGGAGAAAAAAATTCTTTAAAGAATCCAGACTTAATGCCAAGCGAAACACATTGCAAGTACCTTAAATAGTTAATGTATTTTCTAAATGAATGATTTAAAATAGCTATTAAAGGAGAGGAAATGAGCTTAGGTTTCTAGTAATGACTTCTCCTCTTCAAAATGAAATCTGTAAATCCCTGATTGCAATTCCAAATCCCCAAAGGACCAGCAGTTCTGGGACCAGGGCTCACTGACTTTATGTCTAATAGCACCAGATAAGTAGTATGATTTTTATATACGTAATTTTGGAGAATATTCAGAATTTATAGTCCTGGAGATAATTTATGAATGAATTTCCTTTTTTAAAGTACATTATTCTAAAAATCAACTTTTTCACCCAAATTGTAAGCAGGGCACATAGGAATGTAAGAGGCATGGATGTATATGTACAGAGACATACGTATATGTATTTATATATGCATGCACACACGCACAAACTATAAGTACCATTTTATTCATACAAGCATAATGATTCAGCCTGTGACTGTTAATAAAAATGCATTTCTAACCATCAGATTTGAGTCTATTATTCTAAGTTAATTGCATTTGCCCTAAAGAGACTTACAGCTGGCTGTCAGCCTGTTTGTGTCAATTTCATCTTATTCCTCAGTCAATCTTGTCTCCTCGTCCTTTTACATCCCATATATTGATCAAATAGGCTTGTTAGCATACCTCCACACCTTTCACAGCATTACCAAAAAAAAAGAAAAAAAAATCTTGATATTATCCATGAGATCCATTTGATTATTTGTTTGCATTCTATCCTAATTGCTACTTTGGTAGAAAATAAATGCCCTTTTGACAGGGCCATAAGATTGCCATTCACTATAATAAATGTAACTTACTCAAAGACGCATTGAGAAAAAGATTAGCATCAAAAAGTCTACACTGCTGTGGCCAGCATCTCCTCTCTTCCGGAAGAACAGAGGATACTCCTCGCAGTAAACATTAGGTCTTTACTGGAGTGCATTACAGAGTCAAAAGCATATTGTAAGAATCCATTCTCAGAATAAAAGGTACTATTAGACGGTGAAGTAGATTAAAGAAATAAATGGGCACCATGTTCCCATTTGAGCCAAAGAAAACCAGGGGGGGAAATGGAGGAGTGGGAGGTGAGGGTAGAAAAGTAGTTAAGGTGGCAAGTCTGAGAAGAATTTGAAACTTCCTTAGGTGAGTCAAGTTGCTTAGTGGGGAGATAAAAGGCATCGCAGGGTGAGAAGATAATTAGCAGATCAGAAGCAAAGCAGTTAAAAGGTGACCCTTAACTCGTCTGGTACTTAGTCTAAGAAACTATAGACAATTATGACAGCATTTTCTCCAGGGATGAGTGATACAGTTTCTCCACGTACCCTCCAGGACACAAGGCTCTCTCAGCGTTGTCATTGCATTGCTTGACTTCAGTGCTTTTTATGGCAATTCCTTTACATCACGCCATCCTTTTCTTTCAACTGCTTTAGATCAGTGGTTCTCAGCTGGGGGTGGTTTCGCTCCGGGAGCGGGGGGGATGGGGGCGTTAGGAATACCTGGAGACATTTTTGGTTGTTCCAACTGGGGAGACGAGGGTGCATACTACTGGCACCTAGTAGGATGAGGCCAGGGATGCTGCTAAACATCCTACAATGCACAGGACAGCTCTCAGAACAAAGAATTATCCAGGCCCAAATAACAACAGTGCTGAGGCTGAGAAACCCGGCTTTGGATGGATGGTTAGAACACACGTAAAGCTAAAAGACAAAAACTCCACCACAGTTCGGCAGCAGTGCTGTTAGTAGGATTTAAGCAACGCTGAGAAGCAGGCAGCCATACAGCTGCTGCACGCAGAAATTCACACTCGCCTGCTAAGTAATACAATTCATTACATAGACCCCAGAACAGTTGAGCAACATACAACCCCAATTTTGAAGAGAACAAAGAGAAATGAAAATCATTGCTTGATAGAACATTTCAAAGACCTCCAAAGACAAACCAGCTGAAAAATCCCCAATAAAAAGACTCAGCAAGAAAATTGTTTCACAGCCCCTAATCCTCAGCAGACCTTAACAAGATGTTCATGAGCCAAAGACTCATGTCCGCTGAAGACAAAAGACACAAGAAACAATATAGTCTAGGGAAGGATTATCCTCAAGAGGCAGGAGAGAGATAAAACAGATTCCGCAACCTTACAATTAGAACCCCTAAAAAAGAGAATAACCCCAAGCCTGCTAAAAACCCGTGTCACATAACTGTTTTATCTTTCTGCTCTTGGATAATTCATATTTAGGTTAGGTCTCAGGCAATATTTTTACCATTTTTTGATGGATGTTTTTTACCCACCTGACGAGACACCCCTGCTACCAAACCACTCCCTGACACATATGCCTAAGACATTTGCTTTTTCAAATACTCCATATTTCCACAGCCACCCACGAGACAAAAATGAGATTACCAATGCTTGTGTAAACTTTCCAAGCTCTGACACAATAAGATTCCAGGAAATGGACATGCAGAGCTAAAAGCAGCATTATACATAATGCACTGTAATTCCAACAGACAAGTTGCTATCTTCGTCAGATATACACATTTTCCATGCCAAATACATGAACGTCAATACACTTTTCTCAAGTTAAAATGGAAACAATTTAACAGATAGAATGGGCACAATGAATTCCATTTTGCATTACTAATGCAGCCGAGAAGAAGGGAAGTTTTGGCAAGGATGGCCATCCAGACCAAGGGAAACAGGAAGCCACTCAGCAATCGATCATGGTTTTCCAAGCTCTCGCTCCAAAACATGGTCACGAATCCCAAAGCCTACTGATTTAAAAAATTTTCAAAAATTCAATTTCCACACCAAGAAATTTTCTACACATGGGGAGAAAGGGAAGGGGGGGAGTACAGAATTGTCTTATTTTTACAAAAAGATCAAGAGGATGTCATCATGCGTTTCAACCACAATTCCTGAAGAGACGTTATCGTGGCTAACTTGATTTGAAGGCAGATTCGTCGGAGGCAAAGGAATTAAATGATAACTGATGTAAAAGAAGGTTGGAAAAATAAACCAGGAAGCCCAAATCCCAAGTCTGCTTTTACTACTGGAAATATATATCTCCCCAGACTCCTTTTCATCACCATTATAAATATGTCAAGAACAGCAGTATATGTCATTGGCCTTTACCCTCAACAGGAAATTGCCTCAAGTCTTTCCGGTATCTAGGATAGTTTGTTCAGTCCCTGAGGGCTGAAGAGTTGTGCTGGTACTATCCACTAGGTTTAAGGAATAAACTCTAAAGCCCTACACAAATGTTATCATGCAGTTTAAAACAAAGGTCATGAGCACAGAGTTACTGCAATTGGGCATCGTTCAAGGCTAAGCCCATCGCCACTACTTACGAACTGTGTGAGCTCGAGCAATTTTCTTTTAGTTTTGGTTTCTTCGTCTGTAAAATGGATATAATAATCCCTGTATGAATGGTTTTTGTTGCTGTTGTTGTTAGGTGCTGACAAACCAATTCCAACTCATAGTGACCCCATGTCACAAAGTAGAAGTGCCCCATAGTGTTTTTCTAGGCTGTGCGAGTAGATTGCGAGATCTTTCTCCCACGGAGCACTGAGTGGGTTCGAACCATCAACTTTGTGGTTAGCAGCCAAGCACTTAACCATTGTGCCACCAGAAGGATTAAATGAGATGAAGTGTGTAAAGCATTAGGTACATTAACTGTAGTGCCTAGACGCAGAGAGGACCTAATTGAACATTCTGGCTCTCCTTGGATTCAAATCCTAACCTCTACCACTTCCTGGCTCTGTGAATTTCTAAGTTCCTTAGCCTTGTCAAATCTCAGTTTCCTCACCTCTAAAATGGGGATGATGATAATAATAATACCTTTCAGAACTGTTGTGAGGATTAGTATAAGCTAGTAAAGATAAAGTGCTTAACAAGTTTTAACTACAGCTCATAATGAAAAATGACCCATAAACTTCTTCAGTATTTGGTTCCAGAATAATTGGTGGAAATATTCGCATATGTAGACGCACAAATACAGGGAAGCTTAGAAAAAAAAACCAATTGGGTGAAAAGCCTAAGGCTTTCAGCATTATATTTACAATGTTTCAGCAATAATTTGCCTTTTTTAATTTTACATTTAAACCTAAAATGTAAAAACACACTTCTGGGTAGCAGAGTTTTAAAAATAGAAACATGACAAAATTTACAAAGATCAAACTCATGGGAAGCAATTCTTCCAAAACATCCCGACTTCCAGCAGCTGATGGTGTTTATCTGGCTAACGTGCCATCTGTGGTACCTCATCCAATAGAACATTTAGGATCATCACAATCAAATCCTGCGGCTAAAAACGTTGTGACGGCATCTTGGTTACAAGATATAAAAGATGGTGGACACAAAAAATGAAGAGTATTGTTGACTGTGAAAGGTCAAGATGAGTTAGTATGCTATTAACTTGGCTCATTTTTCAAATGATGAATCAACTTTTATGGGAAATATTTAGTGTCTTCAAACTGCTTATCAAGGATCCTAATTCTGTCATCTTACAGGCCTGTTACAGAAATTTTCACAACACTGCTTAATATCTTAATTGTTAAATTACAGGGGAGTATAAAAATAACTCAAATTTGCAGCCTAATTTCTCTCTGTTTCCATGCAGAATAAACTTTTCAAAATGACATGCTTCTAAGGTGTACCATGTTTAGCCAGATGATAGATAAACCAGATTGGTGCTATAACCAGTAATAGAAAGAAAAGAAATTAAGTACTTATAATTGAAGCTTGCGGGATGAAAGAATTCACACTTTCTTAGAGCTATTATTTCAGACAGTCTGGTGTCAGAATTAAAAGCAACCGTTGCATCTGTTTATATTGCCAAGGATTTTCACAGTAAGAAGGGCTAGGAAACACATATTTTTTAATTAGGGTCCAAATTCCAAGGAATACCAAAAAAATAGTATGTCAAAAATATATGCTTTTGTGATTTTTATTGTCCAATGTCTAAACAAAGACAAAAAAACCATGATGCTTACTTCTCCTTTACTAACTCAAGGAAGAGATTTAAAAAAAAAAAAAAAGACAGTAGTTCTGTTGCTTTGGCCACAGATTCCTTTTTTGTTTTCCTGCTTGCTTCTGGCTTAGCTACTGCTTTTCTTTCCTGGGATGAAATAATACAGGAAAAGCCGATTTAGGAATGCTTCACTCACACCAAAGGTTTACCCGGGTGTCTTGGTTACCAAGCCATAAAAGTTGAATTGGAATGGCCATCTGAAATGAACATTTTACCCTTTAAGATATGTCTTCTATTTAAAATTTTATGTTAACTGTTTGCCCATCTTGAGCTTTAGATTAAAGGAAAGTCTTCTTTAAAATCCATGCTGATGTATATAACATTTCGGTATTCAAATTTATCATTCACCTTTTTTTTTTTTTTAATCTCTACTAGTGAATTAGAGGTTTTTTTTTTTTTTTTTTTTTTTTTTCTTGCAATTCTAGAAATCACTCCTTTGGGCAGTAAAAATAATAATAATAAAAAGCAAATAAAAGAGAGTATTCTGTGGACAAACGTGAATGGATTTCATTCTCACATTCATTTCGATGAGAATTTATTGATCATCTACTACTTGCTAGACACTGTGCTTGGGGTTGGGAACACAGAGGTGAACAAGACATCACTGTATCTGGCAAACAATCATAGTACAGAATGACATGATCTCTAATAGGGGAAATACAAGGTTCTGTTTCTAGCAGGAGAAAAGTACTGAAATAAATTTGAAAGATGATCCATTCTTTTGCCTTTTACTTCACAGAAGAGGAAATTCAGGGCTAGAAAAGTTCCATATCACAGAACTCTTTGATGGAAAAGAGTAGGACTCGAACTCATGTCTTCAAGTTCAAATCTCATATTCTCTAGATAGCAATAACTTGTCCCTGGAAAAGGACTGATTTTGTTTTTCTCCCTTAAAAATAATGATGGACTAACTTGACCACGCATTCCGAGGTAGTTGCCTAAAGTTGGGAATGTGCTCTGAGAACGGAGAACAGTGTGAATATCCATGCTAACTACATGGCATCTAGGATGATGGAGAGGGGAGATGAGAAGTCCACACCTGGCTGGGTCCTAATCCTCCTTAACTGCACCTGATAGCCAGGTGACCTTGCACAGGAATGAAGCTCTAAAAATCATTTGGACTCTTTTTTTTTTAATCTTTCACATCAGGATAGGATAACAATATCTATATTACAAGGGTAAATTTCATGAAACCATTGACTTGAGTAGGTACTCAACAAATGTATTTTCCATCTCCTTTTCTCTCTGTCATAAATTGGATAGACCTGATGAATAACCAGGTCAGCAGAAAACTCATCTCAGTTCCTTTATTCCTTACCAGTCATTTTATTGTAAATTCTAGCTTCCATTTTTGAGCCATTTTTGTAGATCTCTCTCTTTTTTTTTTTGGCATACCTTCACAAAATTGAACATTTCCACTCTGCGAATATTTTGGGAGTTAGAAGGCAAAGACAAAACAATATATTTAGAGAATTTCCTTAGTATCAATCCTCTAAAAAAAGAAAAGGGAAGAAAACACAGTCAGAAGAAATATTTAAAATTAATTAAGCCTCCTATATAATTCTGTGAGTCTCTTTCTATTACAGGTTATAGAAATTCAACTAGCATAGGTAAGAGCAGAATTTTTAGACTCATGTCCAATATGTCCAGGAGTAGATAGACTTAAGAAACAGCTAAATCCAGGGACTCAAGTGATAAATTCAGCACCCTGCCTTTACCTTTTTCTCTTGGCTGTCTTTGGCCCCATGTTTTGGCTTTATTCTCAGACAGACTTCTTACACATGGCAGTGAAGATGGCCTCTGTCAGTCCCAAGCCCACAACATCTTTACATCTCACCAGAACCCGGCTGCTGTCAAGTGAATTCCAACTCATGGCGACCCCATGTGTGTCAGAGTAGACACATACGCCATAGGGTTTTCGGTGGCTGATTTTTCAAAAGTGTATCACTAAGCCTTTCTCCTGAGGCACCTCTGGATGGACTAGAACCCCAATCTTTCAGTTAGTAGCCAAGTGCACTAACCATTTACACCACCCAGAGGAGGAGAGGAACCCTCATTGCAGCACGCTAACGTCAAGTCTCAGGGAAGACCCTGACTGGCACTGAGTCTGATAACCATCCCCAGAACAAACCACTGTGGCTAGGAGATGGCAGTTCCGGTTACCCATGTGTCCGTGTGCAGCAGGGGTGGGCAATGTCATTCCCACCTGGGCTCACAGGATAGGTTCTCCACTCGAAAATGGGATTCTCCTTCCGGAAAAAAAAAAAAAAAAGCGGGGGGCGGGTGGGAGGTTGGAAATCCTGCACAGGCAAAAACACAAAAGATATCCACTTAAATAATGTTTATTTTCCTTTTAGGATTACCAGGCTCAATTCGAAATACTCTTGAAGATCCTGGTAAGTTCATTTCACTTTCTTACAGTGCCTTCCTGTATTTAGTGATAAACACTTTCGGTCCAATACAAGAAAAGAGCTCCATCTCTGTCCAGGCCCACAATAAGGTTGCAATAGCACTAACATGTAAATAATCAAATATGTACATTTTTCATGGCACACTGAGATATAAACATTTTTTTTTTTTACCTTAAAGGCACTTATAATTTATTTGTGCATACAAGTTGGATAAAAAAAGTTTAAAATCATTAGTCATTTATGCAATAAAGGACCCAGTATCTACCATATGTAGGACACCATGTTTAGCTTTTTGAGAATACAAAAACTTCAGTCTCTGTCCTCAAAGAGATCACTCTGACCTGGAGTTAGTATAGAGGACTCCACGTATAAGTTAATATCTGAGTTGAGTTTTGAAGGCTATGTAGACATTTTACTATAATGAATAGGAAAAGAAGACATGCAAAAAAAGGCCAAGACAGAAAAGATCGATGTGTGCTTTCTCATTTAGTTAAAACTTTACACCTATGGCAGGGATGGAAACCCTGATGGCATAGTGGGTAAGAGCACCGCTGCTAACCAAAAGGTTGGCAGTTCGAATTCACCAGATGCTCCTTGAAAACTCTATGGGGCAGTTCTACTCTGTCCTGTAGGGTTGCTGTGAGTCCGAATCGACTTGACGGCAACGGGTTTGGGTTACGGCAGAGATGGGAAATAACAGCAAGGTAGCTTTTACACATTTCTCAATAAAGATTTGCCTAAAAATATTATCGTGCATTTGTACTAGGGAAGACTATGCAGCAGCTCTATAGGATTAAGCAGAACTAAATAAGCACAACTCCAAGACATATTAATAAGGGGTTGGGGAATCCCATTGTACGTTTATATTCATTAAGCACCTAGCATAATAAAAAAGGAGCCCTGATGCTCAGTTGTTAAGTGCTCCACTGCTAACCAAAAGGTTGGTGGTTTGAACCCACCACCATCCCTCAGGAGAAAGATGTGCCAATCTGTGTCCGTAAAGATTACAGTCTTAGAAACCCTATGGGGCAGTTCTACTGTCTCCCACAGGGTCGCTATGAGTTGGAATGGACTCCACGGCAAGAGGTTTGGTCTTTAGCATAAGAAATACAGTATCGCTCGTTTTTCATTAAGCAAAAAAAAAAAAAAATGCATATGTTCATGAATGTATGTAAAAGGTCTCGGAAAGATTTGCCCCAAACTAACTAATGGCCTCTGTAAAGAGTAGTTAGAACGGGGCAGGCAGTGGTGGCGAATAGAGAATTTTACTTTTACTTTTGTACTTCTTTGTTGCTTGAGCTATTTTGTGTTTCCATGATAAAAAATGTCTCTATTGTTTGCTTACTAAAGGCATATTTTCACATAAATAAAAAGGAAGTTTTTTATTAAAATAAGGGTGAAATTATTTGCAGGATAAGGAGTGTGGGCTTTTTAAAAAAATGTTATCATTTACGATTGTCAGTGAGGCAGGTGCCTAATATATTGAGCTATGCATTACAAAGAATAACACTTTGTGGATGGGGTTATCTTAGAGTCAATAAATAAAAAGGCAGGTAGCACTGTTTGAAGGTTATTTCAAATATACGTATATTTATATGTGGTGTTTATATATATCCCACTGCTGTCGAGTCCATTCCAACTCATAGCAACCCTATAGGACAGAGTAGAACTGCCCCATAGGGGTTCCAAGATTGTAAATCTTTACAGAAGGAGATTGCCACATCTTTCTTCCATGGAGTAGCTGGTGGGTTCAAGCCACTGACCTTTTAATTAGCAGCCAAGCACTTTAACCACTGCACCACCATGACTACTTATATATAGACATACACATATATGTGTATACACAAAAATATATATACACACAAACATATATACACATAAATATTACATTAATTAAGATCAATCAATCAATCGCCACTGCCGTCGAGTCTATTCCTATATAAATTAAACATACATTTTTTATAGGAGGCTATTTATAAAAATATGTATAAAAACAAGTATATATATATAATAAATATCTATGAATGAACACTAAGGGTTGAGAGGAGAGAAAAATAGTTCTTTTTTTAAATATAAGGAATTTAAAGCACCAAAGTGATGTCTTTGGGGATATTCTTTTGGCAAGTGTCATAAAGATTACTGGAAATCTGGGTCTGGAGACCAAGATGGGCAGAGTCTGATTGCAGTTGAGATTTGGCAGTTATATCCATGAAGGTGATACTTGAAGAAATGAGATCAAGAGATCATCAGGGAACAAATGAGGACAGCAAGAGAAAAAGAGAGGAGAGTTGAATTTAAGGCCCCAGGACAGATTATCCAATAAGAGAAGGGGAACAATGCATTCGCTCATTCTTTCAGAACTAAATATTTTTTTTTAGCACAATGTACCAACCACTGTGTAGGTTCTGATGACAGAATGGTGAAAAAAGGGACATGGTCACTGCCCATAGGGAGTTTCCATCTACTGGAAGGCTAGCAATAGCTAACATTGACTAGCTATTTGCTGTCTTTGCAAGTGGCATTTAATTATCACATCAACTTTGAGATAGACAGTTACTATCTTCTTTGTATGGATAAAAATACAAGGCTTAGTGAGGTGGGGCAGTTTGTCCTAAGACAGATATAAAGTGGTAGGGACTGTATTTGAATCTCAGTTTTGTCTACCACTGGAACCCCTAAACATTGTGTATCACTGCCTCCTGAAAAGTGACCAGTGCAGGGATCACAGAAGAAACATCTGGATGGGGGGTGAAACCAGCGTTCTACATTACAGAAGAAAAGGACAGAGCCACCCAGCGGACTAACACATGTGGAGGAAGCCTCCAACAGAGGAGAGACCATTGATTTGGTGATTAGAAAGTCATGGATTCATTCCTTTATTCAACCATTCAACAAATATTTATTAAGCACCTAGCACGAATTATCGCATGAGCTTTGAAAGATCTATTTTGGTTGAGTGGGGACAGAGGCCAATAGTGAGGGATTAGGGCGTGAGTAGATAATGAAATAGTATGTGTTAAGGACTCTTCTGAGGAATTTGGTTATGGGAAAATTAGTGCAAGAAGGATTGCTAGGCTCTGGTACAACTAAGCATGTGCACAGAAGGAGGACGGAGGCAGTAGGAGGCTGAAAATACCAAGGAATGGGGATGATGGTTGATAAAAAGGCATCTTGTAGATGAAGAAAAAGGTAGGACTCCAAACCACTAATGCAGAGGTTAACCTTAGACAGGAGCAGGGAACTTCTTTGATAGGGGATGAAAAGAAATATGAAAAAAACAGAAACATTTTGCAGTAAAATGCAGTCATTAGAAACTACCAATCAAATCACTTTTGGACAGGGGTTCTCAATTCTACAGACACATTAGAACCATCTTGGTAGTGACTAAAATCCTGATACCCAGGCTACCCTTCACATGAATAAAATCAGAAAACCTTGAGGCTTTTTCAGGCCAGGGATGTCCAATGTAGGCTTTAAAAGAGGAACCAGCAAGATTTAGCCAGGTGGAAAGAACATGAGCAGAATCTAAAAAAAAACTAAGAGACAGTAAACAAATAAATTTGCCTAAAGCAAACCAAGCAAAGAGGAAATGGGAGAGAAAACAGAAAAGCCAGTCCATGATCAGATCACAAAGGATCTTTAAAAGTTGCCCAATTGCTGCAAAGTAGACATAAGAGTATCATGTTATTTCTGAACACAGCTCTACTAACCAACGGGCTCTCGTCAGTACTGTTCACTTTTGTATCGCCAGTCTCCATCAGAGTCCCTGGCACACAGTAGATGTTCAAGAAACATTAGTACAATGAATAAATTAATAAATGACTTTTTAACTGAGGTCTCATCCTATGCCCTCTGTTCAAGTTTCTAGAATACTCGACAACAGCAGAAATGTCCCAGATCCAATCCCAAGTCATTCTGTGCAAATACTTCTCAACAGCCCACTCAAATCTACTTTGGGTCTCCGCTGGCATCATTGGATATGACTCCAATCTCTTTACTCTTCTATGCCAATGATACTAAATTGTGTGTGTATGAGATTTAGATTAAGGTTAAGAAATATGAAAAAACAACGGGTATATGTGCTTTTGCTTTACCCACTGTCCCACCAGGGCTCCACTTTTTCATTGAAGTACTAGCTACCAAGTGGTTTAAAATAAGATATGAAATCTCCGTATTCACTTGGACATTCTCATTGACCATTATCCTATATTAAGAGCTTGCCTCCTGCCATCTTGCTGTGCTCTTATTTCCCTCACATTTCACCAGTACAATCCACCCTACAAATTTTAGCTTATTTCTTATGTAGGGCAGTTTAACTATGACTATATCCTACACCATGGCTTGAAGGGACTCACTTTCTATACCCAAGCCACCCCAGTAAGTATTTTGCCAAATCAAAGGTCAGATATTAACCCCACCTGTTTTTCAATCCCAAACATTTATAGCCAATTAAAGTTTTAAATGGCAATCTTTTTGTCTTTTCTCTGTATGAAAAGAATGAATCACCCAGGAAAGACACAGAAAATCTCCAATCCCAAAATAACAAGTGAAGCCCTGTGAGAGAATAAACATTTGTTATCCATAGTCCCCAAAACAGTATGTGTTCACTTTATTGTTGGGAGTAATCTTTGCCTCCCTCATTGAGGAGTCTCAGAATCAATGTCTTTTGTCTTGTATTGTCACTGTCATGTCTGGTCATGAGAGTGGTGGCGTGAATACAGTGGACACTCAACAAATGTGCACTAATTATGAGGATAAAGGGCAAAGATCAGATACTCTCTGAGATTTTATACCCTATAATAATAGCGGTAATAATAGCTACTTTGTATATCCAAAGCCATTTAAAAGCACCAGCATTTCACATGGCACACATCCTCACAGAGCAGATCAATATTTATTCTTCCAAGTGTGTCAAATATACAGTTGGGGCACTTTGAGGTGAAAACGTTGTCTCGCCAGCATCAGCTTCAGAACTTGGAAATCATATCCCCCAGTTCATTATGTCAGAATAATAAAATGACCCTCGCCAGTTGAACATATTCATTAACAGTTAGGGGGGAGCAGGGCAGAAGGAGCAGACAATAAGGCTTGGGGATCTTACAACGCTAAACAGCCATCAAGGAAACAGGACTATTCTTTGGTGTCACTTCAGTTCTCGAAGAAAACACACATACCACAACAGGCTTGTTTAGTCTTTCCAGGTAAGAAATTATTTTTGTGACTCCTGGTCCAAGTGATTTCATGATATTGCCCTTCATTGGTTGGGGTGAGGGAAAGTAGTGGAACATCCTTTTGCCCCCTTCTCACTCCCTCTCTGTCTCTTTCACTGATGAAGGAATTCAAGCTTGATTAGTAACTAACTAGGAAAGAACTCTGTAAGGTTTAGTTAAGCAACATCAAAACTACAGCAGTCTCTTCTCAGATCCCATTAAGAAGTAATCACCCAGCGCAACTAACAAGTCACTCAGACCAGACTTTTGGAATTTGGCTCTTTTGTTCTGTCAGTGTGAATAGTATGGAAGGTGTGTGATGCAATTTAGAAGGGAGCTCTCTTGGAGCTTTCACTCAGGAAGGCGTCAGGAGCTCTGGGGGTAGAGCTTAGCTCAGAAAGAGAGAAGGAATGCAAGTTTGCATTGACAGCTTGATCCCAGAGAGAGGTGGCTGGCTGCGTGTCTAGCAGATCCTCTGGGTGTGGATGAGGCAGGGGCAGGAGGCTTTGTTTTAAGCAACCATGTGCTGCCAGCATTAAAGGAACAATTATCATCCTCGCACACTGCTAGCTGTTTGCTACTGCCATTTCCTTCAAGAAAACCTCTTTCACTTGCCACTTGGTGCCTGTCAGGCAATAATATTTTTCACACATGGTACACATACTAAAATGCTCTTGTGTGTTCTTAATACATTTACAGTTGATAACAATGGGGCTGTTTCGTCAGGAAAAGTAGAAGAGTATTTCTTACAAATGCAGAGCAATGGCAAGACAAACTATGGTCTAGTGCCGCTGTGTTTCATGGCAGTGAGCCCCACTTAAGGTTCAATCCAGCCCCTGGAACAGGGAAAAGAAGCCAAATGTGATCACATTGTGGCCTTTTTATTCAACCTCAAGTTCTTCTTTTCAATAACGAGCTTTGTTCAATGCATTTCTCCAGCCCAGGAGGAGGATGAGAACACAGAGATGGGTGAACATACAATGTCCTTTATGTGGATGTGTGTTTGGTCCTTGGTTTCACCTGGATCATTGTCTTCAAGACTCAAGGGGGATGAGGGGTTGAGGATCAGTTGTTCCTTAGACAAACCAACACTTCAAAAGAAGCATCCACCAAAAAACTAGATTCCTTGATGACTAAATTACAGCTTGATGTTAGCACAACTCCATTTTTTTGTTGCTATTGTTAAATGAAACCAGATTTTAAATAATAGACAACTTCTATCAGCCAATTTTAAGAAAGACTTTCATTGTTACTCAAATATCAAAATAATAAAATCAAAAAATAATAGCCCTGGTGGTCAAAAACTACGGTCTGACACCAGCCCACAAATAAATATAGTTTGTGAAAGGATATTTTGGTGAAAAGAAATCTGTATTGTTATACTTAGGGTGAAATGTATCTCCTAAATGATTCTACAGAATAAAGGAAACTGTACCGGGTGTTGTTAAACTATGTTTATCTGCCTGAAAGGAATAATGTGAAATATTAATTGTTCAACATATATTATGGTATCTACCAATAGAAGGCAATATGCAATTAGGTGGATGGCTCTTGCGTCAGACAGCATAGGTTCAAAGCCTGGCTCCACCATTTTTAATCCTATGATCTCAACCACATTTCTCCAACTCTCTAAGCCCCAATTTCTTAATCATTATAATAGGAATGGCAGTAATAGTACCTAACTCATAAAATGTTTTACAGGATAAAATTAGATAATAAAATATATGTTGTACAAATTCTGGAATTTAATATAAAATATTTTTATCATTATTATTCAATAATAAATACAGAAATGGATTTCTTGGGTTAATTCAGATATATTTCATTCCAAATGAACATGTCATTAGACATGAGAGCAATTAACATTAGATTATGTAATAAACCATCCTCATATCTCAGTGGCCTAGCTTAATAAAATTCATTCTTGGCCACCCAGGGCTACCACATGGTGACTCAGAGATCCAGGTTTTTTCTACCTTATGGCTCTACCATCCCTAGGGGAGCTTCAGAGTTTTCTCCTGTATTCTTTTCTCTGCTTTCGGCTGGCCAATATATAGCGAACAAAGTGTGGAAAATCATGAGGGATATTCTAGGGGCCAAACCTCGAAGGGAGGCACACCACTTCTGCCCACATTCATTTCGCCGGAGCTATTTGTGCGGTCCCGCCTAGGTGCAATGGTGCTGGAAAATGTAGTGTAGCTGTGTGCCAGATGAGGAAATAGGTCTGGTATGCATCTAGCCAGTCTCTGTCACCGACATCAATCTTTGTGCTCTAAATACAGTATAAAATGTAGTATAGTAGAGGGTATTTTCTTTAGCCAGGCTTGAAGCATTGAAGACACCAGCATATGCAAATAAGAAGCTTTCTGAATATATAACGTTCTTAATATAAGCACTGATGCTGTTGACCACTAAATTCTCTTATACCCTCACCTGGATTTTTCTGCAACTTCCTGACTGTTCCTGCTCAGGACCCTCTGCTGGTTCCTTTTCTTCAATGTGTCTGAGAATGCTGATAATTGAGAGAAAAAAAATCCACAAAAAGCTTTATGGTTTTTACAAAAGAAAACAAGCATCCCTTCCACCCTTCCTCAAGACGCAGCTCTCGATTCATCTCTGGGAAGACCTCTTTGGTTATGGAAGCTGAGCTGAGTGTCCCTCTTCCGTGTCTCCATAGCCTCTGCCATTGCATTTACTACACACTATTTTCAGTGTTGTTAGTGGGTTCTGCTCAGCAGACTAGAAGTGAGTTGAAAGCTGAATTATGCCTTTAATCTCAGTTTTTCCTGTCTGCCATAGAGTATGCTATTTGCCAGGAAGTCAGCTCTGATTCCCAGCAACCCCATGAGTGTCAGAGTAGAACTGTGCTCCGTCCCCATAGACTTCTCAGCAACTGATGTTTTGGAAGTAGATCAGTAGATCGCTCTGAGTGGACCTGAATCTCCAACTTTTTGTTTATCAGCCAAAGCACATTGGTTGTGTTCACCACCCAGGTGCCCTACCACATGTTGTAGGCACTCACTGATCATCTACTGGGTGAATTAAGGACGTTAGAGGTACATCCCAGCTGTACATCTTCGTAAGTAAAGAAAACCAGAATATCAATGAAAACTTGAAAGTGGTCTATCATGAAAAAATTTAGTGGGAAGGATATATATTTTTTCTTTCATAAAAGTTAAAAAAAAAAGTTTTTGTTTTGTTTTCAATTTTTGGCCCTATACTAAAAAAAATAAATAAATCAACAACCTTAAGTGCTTCACCAGGTTCCAATAAATTGACTTTGGAAATATTTTTCTTTCCTATGGGCATTAGTTTACTTAATGATCTGGGAGGCAGAAAAAGAACACACAGTTTAAAGCAGGCACAACAAGACTCCTTCCAGAATGTCTGTGCTATATTCATAAAGCAGAGCACATTTCCGAATCTCTATTAGGGAATTTTTTTTTTTTTGGCAGTCTAACATCATTTATAAGACAAACAGTTCATTCTGAGAGGTAGGGGAAAATCTCTAGGCTGAAGATGGGTTACTTTTCAAATTAAACTTTGATTAAAGGAATGATATTTTGTCAAGATTTTCCATTCACAATAAAATGCAAAATAATATATTGTCTTTAGTACTTTGGTAATATTGGTAATATTTTTTATCTTATTGTAGGTAGCCATGAAAACGTCTTTCTTGATATTAAACTTCTAAAAATTCGGGTTAGAAGGTATACTGTTAGCACCTTATTCACATCCATATTTTGAAACATTTAGTATGCATTATTCTAAAAATAGCAGTAACCTACTCAAACTGATATGTGCAAGTCTTACTATTATCATTATCTCACTATACACTATCTTACTATTATCATATTTAATATTATTATTACTATATCATCAATATTGCTTAGTATATCACACCTACTACACAACTTACTATTTCCTTTGCCAATTAAGTTTACTTTATCAGAGGCAGTGTATCATAGTAGTTAAAAGATCATGTTCTTCTCTGGAACTAGGCCTTGTGGATTCAAATCTCAGATCTGCCACTTACTATTTACAATTATAAAGGACAACTCATTTCACCTTTCTGTGCCTCAGCCTCCTCATTTACAGATGAATGGATAATAATAGTACCTAGTCCACAGAGTTATTGTGAGGATTAAAGAAGTCAATACATTGAAAATCTTAAAACACAGGTACATAGAAAGCCTTCAGAAATATTTATTGTTGTTAGGTGCCATCAGATCGGTCCCAACTCATAGTGACCTTATATACAACAGAATGAATCACCACCTGGTCCTGTACCATCCTCACCATCATAGCTATGTTTGAGCCCATTGTTGCAACCACCGTGTCAATCCATCTCATTGGGAGTCTCCCTCTCTTTTGATGACTTTCTACTTTACCAAGCATGATGCCCTTCTTTAGGGACTGGTCTCTCCTGATAACATGTCCAAAGTATGTGAGACAAAGTCTCACCATCCTCACTTCCAAGGAACACTTTGGCTGTACTTCTTCCAAGATAAATGTGCTCATTCTTCTGGCATTCCATAGTGTATTCATTATTCTTTGCCAACACCATAATTCAACGGCATCAATTCTTCTTCGGTCTTCCTTATTCATTGTCCATCTTTCGCATGAATCTGAGGTGATTAAAAATACTATGGCTTGGTTCAGGTGCACCTGAGTCCTCAAAGTGACATTTTTGCTTTTTAACATTTTAAGGAGGTCTTTTGCAGCAGATTTGCCCAATGCAATATGTCATTGGATTTCATGATTGCTCCTTCCATGGGTGTTGATTATGTATCCAAGTAAAATGAAATCCTTGACAAATTTAATCTTTTCTCTGTTTATCATGATGTTGCTTATTGGTCCGGTGTAAAGATTTTTGTTTTCTTTATGTTGTTGTTGTTGTTTTTTTTTATGTTGAAATGTAATCCATACTGGAGACTGTAGTCTTTGATCTTTATCAGTAAATGCTTAAAGCCTTTGCTTTCACAAAGCAAGGTTGTGTCATCTGCATATAGTCCGTTGTTAATGAGTCTTCCTTCAATCCTGATGCCACATTCTTCTCATATAGTCCAGCTTCTTGGATTATTTGCTGGGTATACAGATTCTTATTCAAGTATGGTGAAGGAATACGACCATGATGCACACCTTCCCTGATTTTAAACCATGTACTATTTCTTTGTTCTGTTCAAATGACTGCCTCTTGGTCTATGTACAGGTTCCTAATGAGCACAATTAAATGTTCTGGAATTCCCATTCTTCACAAAGTTATTCATAATTTGTTATGATCCACATAGTCAAATGCCTTTGTATAGTCAATAAAAAACAGGTAATATTTAGCTATTATTACATGTTGACAGACTAATCTTTGTTCAACCTCTCTACTTTCATATTTCTGTTTTCCTCCATCTAATTCATTTTAATCTGTCTCTATCCTTCCCCCCCGTCAAAATTGAAATTGTTCTAGTGAAGGTCACCAAATGCCTTCAAGCCAAATTGAATGAGTTGTTTTCCATCCTGAAGTGTCCTTGCCTTCTTTGCAGCATCTAGTCCTTTAATCACAACCTTTTTCTTGAAATGTTCTCATCTCCTGGGTAAGGAGAAGAGAGATGGAGAAAACCAGGGAGGATAATATGAAAGCAGTGTAGGAGAAACGATTTGAAGGAAAAGGCTGTTGTTACAGGTTAATATGAGGGAGAGAGGTCAAATAAGAATGACTAGATGCTCAGTCTATTTCCCTGCTAATTCACCCTCCATATTGGCATTTCTAAAGCAAAAATATAATCTTGTTTTATTCCTGTTTAAAACCCCTATTTCAGGTTCTTCAATGACTGTTAAAGGAAATTGAATATAATTGGTGTGTCTGGGAGGCTGAGGGTGGGAAATCAATTGTATACTTGTGTATGTGTACATTTTTCTGGGAAGAAGATTTATGGATTTTACTGGGGTCTCATCACACCAAATCAAGAACCATTGCTCCAATGGCTCTTTATTGACTATAGGCGAAAGTTTAAAATCCATGAGCAGGGGTAAAAAGCTTCACCTTAACTTCCACCAGGCCCTTTTCTCACCTCCACCCACCTCCATTTCTTACCATGCTCTGCTAAGTACTGTTTTCCATCTTACACAAACATTTATTGTGCCTGGTATATCCTTACTCTTAACACCAACTGGAAATTGAGTAACAACTTTTTAAGATCTAGTGGAAATTTCTTCTCTCCAAGACACCTTTCTGCGCTCCACAAAGTATAAATAGAATATGCCTGGTTTTGCTCCCACAGAGCTATGTATGACTCTATTAGATGACTTATATGCTATTGAAATCAGTTGTCTGGGGGACTATCACCTTACCTCATGGAAAAGTGAACTCTGAAGACAGGGACCAGGTCTTATCCACCTTCGTATATCTACCAACAGCTAACATCCTGCCTGGCACGTTATAAAGAGTTCACAAATGATTGTGTTGAGTGAATGAATTACTGATTGCTTACTGGGTGGGTCTTGCTTCTAATTGCTCTGATAGGTGAAGTATTGTATGTTGTTTTCTGAGGGATGTGATGAACTGTTACATATCTATTTTTTTAATGAATGTTGGCTAATCCACACTGGAACTTGCCTACCACACTCTTCAATACAGGCTATGTTTCACACTCTTTCTACATTTTTTCAATAACGTATTCGTCATATCAAAAGACATCTCCATAGCTGGTAATAGAAGATTTATACCATGATTTCTAAATCCTAGGAGGCCAGCAGCACTCTTTCCACCAGCAACATGTGTCTAAATGGGGCTTATTATAGAGTCATTTCAACAGTAGCACCACCATATATCTTAAGCTGAAGAATAGTATTATTCCAGTAAACACCACGTACATAGCAAAAGAGGGGGAAACTGAGGCAGGAGCAAATGACATTTCATATAATAGCCATAAATCCAAAGTACAGTTTTTCTAATTGTCAAAATATATTTTCATGTCATTGTTGAATATTTCTGGGCTCAAGAAACACTAAACCCCTCTGGTTGAGAAGAGAAATAACATTTTCTTGCAAATGTGTATAAAGAAGTTAGAATTAGGCATGCTTCTGGCATCTTCACTTTTTACAGAGAAAAGTATTCTTAAGCAGGAAGAGCATCAACAGTGTACACTGACTCTTGACACACCATTGCTTTCTTAAGCTAGAATAATAAAAATTTGCAAATGAACAAAAGAGTGGGAGGTAGATATCTGATTTACCATGTTTTTGAGATAAAGAACACTATAAAAAAAGATCAACGTGAAGAATAAAGCATTGTTAACTGAGTCATGACATTTCTATTCTAGTGACGACTTGAACGGCAGAACTCTGCAAATGAGCACCTTGTGCCACTTTCAAAGTGGGAGGAAGACATGTAATTATAATCCTTCCACTGACAAGAATTCAAGGAAATCTGGGGAAAAGTTTACTGGAAAACATATTGACATATCACTATTATAAATTACTTTCTCTTATTAAACCAAAAAAATTCTTTTGTGGGCCAGCTCATCACGGCACAAAAGGTAGTGCATGAAAAGACAGACCTGCCTCAAAAACCCTTTTCTTACATTGAGGAAGATCTACTATGTATTTATTCTGTAACTTTTCCAACACCCGGGATATAATAGAGAAATATATTTTCCAAACAGTCTTAACCTCCATTGTCTTGAGCGCACGTATCGACATTGTCATGTCACTTACTGGGAATCTTCATGCAAACCTTGTATTTAGTCAAAACTAATGAATCTGTTTTAACACCCTTCGCAAAAGTAAAAGAAGATATAATGTTATGTTTTCACTCAACATACATTTTCATCCATCGCCTTCCTTTGTTGGATGGATAAGGGGGGAGAGAAACCTGCAAAAATTACAGGGACGTTATCAGCATCAGTGTTTTAATAGAGAGCAGAATTGGAAATAGCATTTTGCTGAGTGATTCTCTAAATGAACGATAAACACAGAGGGGTGAATTTTCCCGATGTTTAAGTCCACTGAAGTCTCAGAGGGCAGACTCCCAAGTGTCAAAAGAAGCTCTCTAGCTGACCCCATTACTGCCTCTGGCCCTCGTGAAGGCAAAGGGGCAGTTGTAAAGTCAGACACTTAGTGAGCATTGCGGAAATTATAGCGTTGTGTTAAATGTGCCCTCTGCAGGGTGCTTTCCTATCTTCAGAGAACACACTCATTAAGTGCTGCCAACAAGAGAACTAAGCGTTTTTCTTTATAAAAAGTGGCACCTTCTATGGAACATCTGGAGCCCATCCAAAGGGCTTCCAAAATAGGCGGCAGAACATAATGAAGCAGAAGAGCACAGCCATTGAGGCTGCAACATCGCTGCAGCATGGACCATTTCTGCCGGCACTGGGCTGAGTCATCCACCGCTGTACTGTGCCTGGAAGACCCAGGATGGTCTATGAGGAGTCCTCAGCTGGGATCAGTATGTAAAAGGCCTACTTACAAACTTAGAATATATTTCGGCTATTTCTTCCATTTTACCAGTCTAGTTTCATCCACATTCAACCATTTGCCTTCTGCTTGTTAGCGATAAAGACACGCGTGGGTATTTGGTTTTCACACTAACCTGATGTTTTCTACAAAATCTGTTGTGATAACGAGTAAAGATTAAGATACACGGAAAATATATAAAGGCTATAGATATCATCATATATCTAAATACATAGATAAATAGATACACAATCTTGATAGCATATCAGGTTATAATAAAGATTAAAAAAAAGATAGAAAACCACAAAGATAGGAAAAAAAGAGGGTACAAAAGTCAGATTGAGAGTAATAAAGGAGAACCAAAGATTAGGTCTAAAGAAAAAAACAAACAAACCCATTGCCGGCAACTCAATTCCAATTCATAGCACCCCTATAGGACAGAGTAAAACTACCCCATAGGAGTTTCCAAAGAGCGCCTGTTGGATTCAGACTGCCAGCCTTTTGGTTAAGCAGCAGTAGCTCTTAACCATTATGCCCCCAGGGTCTCCTTAAAACAAATTCACCTCTGAGAAAACCACTAAAAGAATCCAAAGCAGCCTAACTTCCGTTTGTATGTAAATCACACTGATTTCATCCAACCTTGCTGTAGACCCAGAAACCCTGGTGGTGTAGTGGTTAAGTGCTATGGCTGCTAACCCAAGGGTCAGCAGTTTGAATCCACCTGGCACTCCTTGGGAACTTTATGGGGCAGTTCTACTCTGTCCTATAGGGTCGCTATGAATCGGAATCGACTCGATGGCACTGGGTTTTTTGGTTTTTTGGTGCTGTAGACCCAGTTTGGTTTTGTTCTGGGATGCTATTAAGATTGGGTGCTACAGAGGAGGGGGGGTAAACAAGACTCATTAGAACAGCCCTAAATACAGTAATTTGTCCATAGATTTCTCAGTTTATAAGGGTACAGAGACTCAACTTTTCAGCATTTAGGCACTGCACCAGTTTCCTTAAAATCTAGAATGTAACTTTGCTCAGAAAAGATGGAATCCTTCCTAATTCTTATTCAAACATCTCCTAAAACATATGAGAGCTCAAGTTATTAAATACAAGTGTTTGGCAGTGCTCTGCACTTAACTCAGTCGATTTTAAGGAATTTGTGCAGAGGTGATGGCAAGAGATAGCACTTTGCAGTCAGAACAAAGTCTTGAGTCTTGGCTGTGTGGCTTTGGACAAGTTACTTCATCTTTCTGAATTTCAGTTGCCTCCTGGTTCATGGGTGGCTCAAACTGTTAAACACTCGACTACTGGCCAAAAGGTTAGTGTTTCAAACCCAGCCAGAGGGGCATCAGAAGACGAGCTTGGAGAGCTGCTTCTGAGAGGTCACAGCCTTGAGAACCCCACGGAGCAGTTCTATTCTGCACACATGGGATCACCATGAGTTTGGAATCAACTCAACAGCCACTAACAAACTACCTGGTTCAAAAAGGGGTACACAATAAACGAAAACTTTTGGTCAAAAGTGTGGCTTTCCTATATTAACATCCTCCCGCAGACAGACTAAAAGGGTAGGATAGGATAATGAGACTCATCAGAAGCAGGTGCCTTAAGTGTCGCCATAAGATTGCCAAGGCTTCCCATCGCTCCCTGACTACCAAAATTTATCCCATATCAAAAGTCTGGCCCCAATTCAAACTGATGGAATCAGAAACTCTGAAGGGAAAGCCCAGCAGTGTGTTTTAACAAGCACCCCAGGTGATCCTGGTGAATGCTAGAACCACTGTCCTGGGCATTGTAGAACAAAATCAGGGTGGGCTTGTGCCAACATGATGTGTAAACTACACATACAGCACTTGGACTCACCAAGCTGATCGCCTTGACCACCTGTCAGAGCGACCTTCATGATAGTAGACTTACTTCCTGTAAAGCAACAGCTGTATCTTCTGATGACTTTCCGAGGGAGAGAAAAATAGTCTCTTTTCTGTCTACCGCAATTATTGAATTGGAGTCACCTGGTATTTTTACACTTGTTTGTATCACCAAGGGACAAGTTCAAACAAAGACTGGCTTGCCCATTTCAGGTTTAAATATTTCCTTAGCTAAGTGGTAAGGAAGTGCACATAACCCAGGGAGCCCTATAATTTTCTGTCTTAAGTATTATTCCTTGAGAGTTTCTGCTACTGTTTGTAACCTTTTGAGCTCCTGCAAATGTATTTGGTATACAGTCAAAGTGAGATTAGTTCAAAGTAGATTTAGGAGTATTAAAGAATTGCTTTGTTGAAAGCCTACCCATCCAAAGAACTAAATAATAAGTACATAGGCACAAACAAATCCATAAATATCAATTATTTAAATTGATTTAAAATGCATCATTTTGTATTACTCATTTGACAAAAACGTAAAGGCCAATAGTCTTCACAGTACAGGAAAACGACTAGTTTTATCTTTATGGCAACTTAAAAGCATTTTAGAAGCGAAGCCACTGAAATTTCAAAGAGCCTTCATCTCCAGTTGCCAAGAACAACTTAAGATGTTACCCATGCCTACAGCTCTCCATTGCTCTGCCGGACTTTGTTTGGAGAGAAAGAGACAGAGAAAGGGAACTTCTTACCTTTTTGTTTCTGGGGAGAGCATGTAGAGTATCAAAGCAGCTGGACAGATCTAGGAAACCCTGGTGGTGTAGTAATTAAGTGCTACAGCTGCTGACTAAAAAGATTAGCAGTTTGAATCTACCAGGCGCTCCTTGGAAACCCTGTGGGGCAGTTCTACTCTGTCCTATAGGGCCGCTAAGAGTCAGAATGGACTCAATGGCAGTGGGTTTGGTGGGGTTTTTTTTGGACAGATCTAACGCATACAGGGTGGGTGCGCTAATAAAAAAAATAAATTTTTTAATAGTTAATGTTATTTACTAAGTGGGTACAGCTGAAACACTTACCTACCAGACACCTGGGATTTCAGCCAGGCTCACTGTTTTTTTTTTCCTGTGACAACCTAATAAAAGCTCTTACAGGGGGAATCGAGTGATTAATCCACCTGACTGATGGGATGAGAACTAACGCTCATCATCTCATTTAGTGACGCCCTGTAAATACAGACAACTGCCTTAAAATGATAGTTTTGCAGAATCCTCTGCATCGAAGTCCCAGGAGTAGAACCACGGCCAAACTGCTTTGGGTCCTATCATATAAGACACTATCTCACTGTCCTTCCTCCCCCTTCACTTGAATCTAGCCCCATTGCTAGAGTTCCAGCCAGGCATAAGTCATTAAGGGGGATTATATAGGTTTGAAAAAATCAGGTTAGAGAAATGGCATACATGGATGCCTGTGAGGCAATCTATCTGTTGACATGTTTGCTTCCTCAAAATATACCATAAAGTCCCCCAAAGCACAACCATGTCTCATACATCTTTGTATCTCCAGCATATACCACAGTGCTTAATGGGAAAGTCTGTAGCCTTGGAATGCCTAAATTCAAATTCTTACTCCAACCATGAATGGTTTAGGAATACAACCATGAATAAGCAGGGCACCCTCCTCCTCGAAGCTGCATTTTCCCTACTAGGAAAATAGAAGGGAGAATACATTTCTCGTTGGGTTATTGTGAAGACTAAATGAGAATTCATTTAAGGCACTTAGCCAAAGCTTCCTATAGTATGAAGTGAATGTTAGCTATCATTTTTATTATTATAGCAGGCACTAAACGGATGGATGGATGGATGGATGGATGGATGGATGGATGGATGGATGGATGGATGGATGGATGGATGGATGGATGGATGGATGGATGGATAGATGGATGGGTGGATGGGTGGGGGGGTGGGGGGGTGGGTGGATGGATGGATGGATGGATGGATGGATGGATGGATGGATGGATGGATGGATGGATGGATGGATGGATGGATGGGTATGTGGGAGATGAAACTGATGGACATCTACAGTTTATCCCATATGAAAAATTCTATAATTCTACTCAGTTTCCAAAAAACCTCATATCTGAAAACTTCTAATCTGAAACTATTTCACCAGTGTTGGCTATTAACTCTGCCTATTGTAGATGCAATATAATATAGGGGGATGTACATAGGCCTAGAAGCCAGAGAGCCAGAATGTAAATGTTCCATCGGGTACTACTGAGTAAGCCGTTGCATGTCTACATTCATTCGACCTTTATCCCAGGTACTATGCTAAGCTCATGTCCAGGTGGTACAAATAGTTAATGTGCACAGCTGCTAACACAAAAGTTGGGGGAACAAGTTCACTGAGAGGCACCTTGGAAGAAAATCCTGGTGATCTACTTCTGAAAAGTCACCCATTGGAAACCCTGTGGAGTGCAATGCTACTCTGACACACACAGGGTTGCCATGAGTTGGAATTCACACCTTGGCAACTGGTGACCTGGTGGTGTAGCCTCAGGTATACCAAGGTGCAGTTCCCTTCCCTCATAGCGAGAAAGACACACAGATAAACAGAATGTCATGGAAACAACCACCTTTTCGCTGACAAGTCAGGGAAGACTTCAAAGAAGATACAATCACTATGAGGGCAGGAAATGGGTTTTATTTATTCTGGTAGTCATAGTAGCTGGCAGAGTTTGAAAGCATGGAGCACAGTAAGAAAAAAAAATAGCAGTTGTTAAATATTTGTTGAATAAATAAAGTACTATTTCAGCTAAGTCTTGAACGGTGATTAGGAGTTCAGTAAGGTAAGACTTGAAAAAGGAAAGTCTGACTAAAAAGAATGGCATCTTTAAAGGGTAGCCACAGAATTTGGAGATACAAATGGGGGTGCTGGCAGAAGGAAATGTGGATTCAAGTGAGGTGGTGAATATGAAAACACTTTGTGAATTGAAAGGGCTGTTGTTGTTAGCTGCCCTTGAGTTGATTCTGACCCACAGCAAGTCCGTGTGTGTCAGAGTAGAACTGCTCCGTAGGGTTCTGAAGGCTGTGACATCTTGGAGAGTAGAACTCTCCGTAGGGTTCTGAAGGCTGTGACATCTTGGAGAGTAGAACTGCTCCGTAGGGTTCTGAAGGCTGTGACATCTTGGAGAGTAGAACTGCTCCGTAGGGTTCTGAAGGCTGTGACATCTTGGAGAGTAGAACTGCTCCGTAGGGTTCTGAAGGCTGTGACATCTTGGAGAGTAGAACTGCTCCGTAGGGTTCTGAAGGCTGTGCCATCTTGGAGAGTAGAACTGCTCCGTAGGGTTCTGAAGACTGTGACATCTTGGAAGCAGGACATTCTTCTGAGGCACCTCTGAGTGGTTTCCAAATGCCAACCTTTCAGCAGGTAGTTGAGCACTTAACTGTTTGCACCACTCAGGGACTCCTGAAAGTACCGTACAGCCAGCCTGAAGTTGCTTTCTCTTCAAAACATTTATTACCTCCAAGGCCTTCTCCAAAATGCCCTAATTTTCATGTCCTCCTTTCTTTCTGAAAATATTTTAGAGAATAATTAAGGATAAAGACATATACTTGCCTTTACCGTTCCTTTCATTAAACAAAGGAAATGCTCATAAAACTTTCCAAAGAAGAAAATGATCAATATATGTGCACTGATCACTCTGGTCACTAATGTTTCCAGCTGACTCTCTTGGCTTTGTATCATCACATTAGTATTTGCAGCACTCATTTTGCAAATTCTCATTTTATATTTGTAGTTTTTAAAAGGAATATTTCTTCAATGAAGAAATTATATATTTTTTTCTACAACACTGGAGGGTTTTTTGCATTGAAATGCTCATTAGAAAATTTTTTTTCATTCCAAAAGATTGGAATATTCAGAAAATTTGGAAAACTCATTCTCATTAAGAAAATGTGGAATATTCAGGGAATATTTTTGAGGGTACAGGGTTTTTCAGAGAATTTTTCTTAAGTGTAGTTTCTAAGTTACTGCCCTATGAAGAATAAAAATTAATAATAAAAACATTTTCTTATAAATTATACTCAGATGCCAGCCTGAAAGGAGACCAAACCCCTCCATGTACCTGCTGGTTCTTGACTGTGTCAAGTCAAGATTAGTTTTGTATGTTGAAATTCACCTCGATATTTCTACAGTAAGTTTAATGTACCTACTGATGGTTCCTCGGGACAATTTCTTATTCTTTTCTTGCCACAGCTTCTCAAAATCTGATTTCTTAATTTGTGTTTTTGCTCTTTCAGTCAGCTAAAATATGACTTCAAATAGATTTTTCAAGAACTTTTTTTTTTCAGGGTAGTATATTTTCTTCTGAAAATACATGATGATACCTTATTGTATTTTCACACATAAAAGATACACTGAGAATAAAATTATTGAGATATCATCTAATTCTCTTATTCAAAAATTTTTAAATGTTACACCACTGGTACTTCCAGTACTTAGTTTTGCGTGAGAATGATTTCGGGCCAACCTGTGGATGGTCCTTATGTGATCCAGTTTTGCTTATCTGGGTGTGCAACAGGTCTTTTCTTTATTTTTGTAATTCAAAATATTTTTCAGGATTGTGGATCCCTTTTTACTGTTTTTTAGGCATTGAGGTACACACTCAAAAACTGTACTCAGGACAGGTTCTTCAGGTTTGTCTTTGAATTAGGGCTTAGAACTTATTCCTTCTGGGTTGACCCTGAGAAATTGCATTTCCACCCGATACACTGAATAAGAATCTACATTTTAACAAGATCCCCAGGTGATTCAGGGATCTTTTTAAAGTGTAGATTCTGGCTCAGTATATCTGGAATGGAAATGCAAGTTCTCAGCAGGAGGGTGAACCAGAATGAACTGGTTCAAAGCCCTGCTTTGAATACAGCTTGTATTTAAATTTCTTCTTTAGGAAAATCTCTCTCTCAGGTAAGATCTATGTGCCCCGCCCTCTGCATTTAACATCATTTTTATCATTATAACTTTAACATTTTTGAGTCAGAGGAGGCTTTTTCGTGTTTGCTCTCTGTGTTACTAATGATATTTTCTGCAGTATTGATTCTGTGTTCTACTGCCCCTACAGCAGATTTTAATTTTGTAATTAAAATCTTGACTTCTTCAGAATCTTTCTTACTTCACATGTCCTTTTGATCTGTCCTGTTGTCTTTTCAATTTTTTTTTCTCCTTAAGATTATCTCTTCTTTTTTTTTCTTAGAGTTCATGTTTTCTTGCAACCTAAAGAGAGCCTCAAACAACTTTCGAAAATTTTCTTCTGTTTACTGTAACAAATCATTTCTGGACTGGTTAGCATGATAAAGAGCTGTAGTCTCTGGTCACATCAAAAAGCAATACCTGTTCAAAAGAGACAGTAGCCAGTTTTCTGATTGACATAGAACATGGATCCCCGGAAGAGGAGCAGAGAGAAAACAAAAATTGTTCATTTTACTCAGCATAGCTAGCCTGAGTGCCATACCGATTAAATTCTCCAGTTCAATTCTAATGGCTTGATATTTACTGTAAATTTTTCCCAGGATTGTCAAACTCCAATATTGTTCATGTGAGCATTCTTCTCTTTCTGTATTTTCATAGAGGCTGTAGAAGGAAGCTAGGAGAGGTTGTATCAAGGGCTGCTGTATAGACATTACCTTAAACTTGGAAGCTGTGACTACAATGACTATTGGGCTTTTGGTAATAAATTTTAAATGTCTGTCATTGATTAATAGAACAAATGAGCAGTCTTTTTTAAAGACTTTTTTATTTTCCTTGAAACAGCCCAAATGTTTTATAAAATTGTCCTTTATTTTTAAGACCTGAAATTTTAACCTAACTTTATGGTAACTTTTAACACTCTAAAATATATTCGGAATAGTTTACCTCAACATGCCTAAGCGCTGAATATTTTATGCTTGGACAAAGAGCACACTGTAGGTCTCGCGCCAAGCACAGTCAATGCACTTGAGTACGGGTTACCAAAAACTCCAGAGAATTTTTGTTTCTATTTATTGTTATAGCTCAAATCCTTGTGTCTCTTGTAGGCTTTAAGTGACATAAATATGCATTTCCATCTGCACATCCTTGTCAGGAATAGCTGCTGGGAGGTGTTATGCCACCCAAGTACTTCCAGAATAGAGCCTGTTAATCCTGTTACCACTATAGAAACTCAGAGGAGAAGTCTACTCAGGCCACTACTGCAGCTGTCGGTGGCTGTAAATGTTCCAGCAACTGCGCCCTGGGTGCCAGAAGAAGCATAAGAAAGTGGAGTCACCCTTAGTCCGAGAGGGCAAGAGAGAGCTGACCTCCATCGATTACATAGAACAGCAGTCTCCAAACTTGTTATTATGAACTTTTACTAGTAAAAAAAAAAAAAAAAAAAAGGGAAAAATAGCAAGTCTACCTAATACGTGTATATTTATTTATTTATTCAATAGATACATGTTACCGTATTAATTGCTATGTACATTATAAACTATGCAAAATAGCTATAATATTGGGATTTAAAAATATAAATACAAATAAATGCTCTAACCCCCTAGACAGAACTGTGCATCCCTAGGTATGTCACTGTGGAGATCACTGGGCTACACTTTCCACCAGGTGGGCAACCAGTAAAATAGATTTTACCCCACCCCCATTAGGCCCTTAGATTACATAATACATGGGGCACACACTCTCTTATCCTTCTGCCCAGGGTGGCTTCACTTCTAACTTCCCCAGGGTCTGTCTAAACTTTATCTCTGTCCTACATTTGTATAGGTTTATCACAATTGACACTAACTTCTTCAAAGCCGATCCACCTACAGGGAGCCTCCAAACTACCTCAGCAGATGTCATCTCAGAGCCCTCATGAATTGAAGACAAAAAACCCAAACCAAATCCATTGCCATCAAGCCGATTCCCACTCATAGATACCCTATAGGACAGAGCAGTACAGCCTCATAAGGTTTCCAAGGTTATAAATCTTTACGGAAGCAGACTGCCACATCTTTCTCCCACGGAGTGGCTGGTGGGTTCGAATTGCCCACCCTTTGGTTAGCAGCCAAACACTTAACCACTGCACCACCAGGGCTCCATACCTGAAGGCAAAAACCCACTGCAGTTGAGTCGATAAGTCAAATCTAATCATCAGTCATTCAACAAATGTTTTTTGCTAAGACTGTAATGGTCAATAAACCCAGAACAAGTGTCTTTTAACTGCCTAATGCCATATTCCAAAAACCAAACCCGCTGCTGTTGAGTCGATTTCTACTCATAGCTACCCCATAGGACAGAGTAGAGCTGTCCCATAGAGCTTCCAAGGAGCACTTGGTGGATTCGAACTGCCAACCTTTTGATTAGCAGCAGTAGCTTTAAACCACTGCGCCACCAGGGTTTCCAATGCCGTATCATGCAAGAGATTTCAGAATTACCGGGGAATCTAGTTGTGGAACAAAAATTCTCCAAAAAAGGCAGTGGGTCTGAAAAGCCTTCTACTGCTTGTGGTAGTGGAAGGCTGTTCTTTCAGCTATAGAAAATTGGAGAGTTGAATCAAAGTTCCTTTCTAATTGATAAAAATAAATTATTTTAATTGTAAAACCTAGATTTAGTCAGAGAAATGAACAAATTATTGCCAATAACTGTTGGTATGGATATGAATTGGCACAATCTTTCTGGCAGATAATTGGCAAATTATATTAAGATCTTTACGAAAATTAAATGCATAGGACAGGACTTATTGAATAAGTTCCAGCAACTATTTTCCAAGACATATTCAATAAGTCTTATCCTATGCATTTAACCTACATAAACAAATAAATACGTGTGAAGGTTATGGAAAATAATTGCAAGAATATTTATGACAATAAAAAGTGGAAACAATATATATTTCTTTAAATAGGGGAATTGTTAAATAATTTAAGAGACGTCATGCAAGAAATGCTATCTATGCATTCTTTCCTTCTTATGTACCTAGCAGAGCCCTGGTGGTACAGTGGCTAAAGCACTCGGCTGCTAACCAAAAAGTCAGTGGTTAGAATCCACCAGCTGCTCCACAGGAGAAAGATGTGGCAGTCTGCTTCTGTAAAGATTTGCAGCCTTGGAAACATTATGAGGCAGTTCTACTCTGTCCTATAGGGTCGCTATGTGTCAGAATCAACTTGATGACAGTGGGCTTGGATTTTTGGTTTTATGTCCCAGGCATTTTCTAGGCTACAGCATCTGATTAATATTAACAAAAATTCCGCTTTCATAAAGGTTGCATTTTAGTTAAGGGTGGGAGAGATTTACCTACCATAAGCAAGTAAACAAATAAATAAACAGGATATACAAAAAAAAAAAAAAAAAAAAACGCATTGCTGTAGTGGTTAAGAATTTGGCTGCTAACCAAAAGGTCGGCAGTTCGAATCCACCAGCCATTGCCTGGAAACCCTATGGGGGCGTTCTACTCTGTCCTGTAGGGTTGCTATGGGTCAGAATCGACTGACAGCAATGGGTTTGTTTTAGTTTTACAGTTTTACAGATACAAATGCAAATATTGCTTTCAAAATGAAATAAAAATCAACATATATTTTAGTAAAAAAGAGAGAAATTTGTAGACTTTCACCAGGATCAACTGGCATGTCCAGACTGACAGAGAAAAGATAGACAGACGATGTGTTCAGAAAACCTGTCCTAGAGAAGATGAGCCCATTGTCAACTGCAAATCCAGATACCCCACATTTATTCTGTCAGTTCATCAGTCAGCTGAGATTTATTTACCCTTGCTATCTGACAGATGGAAACCCTTTTTGTGGCGTAGTGGTTAAGTGCTACGCCTGCTAACCAGAGGGTCAGCAGTTTGAATCCGCCAGGCGCTCCTTGGAAACTCTATGGGGCAGTTCTACTCTGTCCTATAGGGTTGCTATGAGTGGGAATTGATTCGACAGCACTGGGATCTGACAGAGTCCCTGGGTACTGCAAATAGTTAAATCCCTTAGCTGCTAACTGAAAGGCTGGAAGTTTGAGTCCATCAAGAGATGCCTCACAAGAAAGTCTTGGCAATCTACTTCAGAAAAAGTAGCCAGCGAAAACCCTGTGGAGAACAGTTCTACGCCAGCACACATGGGGTGGCTGTGTTGTCTTAGTTATCTAGCGCTGCTATAACTGAAACACACACAAGTGGGTGTCTTTAACAAACAGAAATCTATTGTCTCACCATTTAGGAGTCTAAAAGTCTGTATTTAGCGTGCTGGCTCTAGGGGAAAGCTTTCTCTCTCTGTTGGCTTGGAGGAAGGTGCTTGTCTCTTTGAGCTTCTGCTCCTGTGCGATCTTCACGTGGCTTGGCATCTCTCTTCTTCCATTTCAGCCTGCTTGCTTGCTTGTTTAATCTCTTTTGTGTCTCAGAAGGGATTGACTCAAGATATGCCCTAATCCTGCCCATTAATATAGTAAACATAACCTAATCCTCATTGACATAACCGAATCCTGCCTCATTAACATAACAAACACAACCCATTCACAAATGGGATGATAACCACAAGCAGAGGTTAGGTTTTACAACATGTATTTTGGTGGAGGAGAGACACAATTCAATTCATAACAGATGAGTCAAACTCAACGGCAACTGGTATTGGATCTACCCAACACAGTGCTATGCACGTGCTGGGAAGTCGAAGGTGAATGGGGCACGCATTTCCACAAGGAGCTCACAACAGAAAGAGGAAGAGAAATAGATCCACAATTAACCACAGTACAATAAAATAAAGCAAGGGCTTCTCATGAAGATATCAGCTCAGGTCTCTAGGGGCCCCCAAAGGGAACAGCTAATTTCAGTGGGGTTAGGATTGTTGTAGGAATCTTTGCAGATGAGATGACAACTGCACTGAGCTCTCAGGGGTACGTCTGGAAATCACAATTATTCGTTATTAAGTAGGAGTTCTAGTTTTGAAACTGCACATAAAATGCCTCTTGATCAAACAGCAGCAAGATCAGTTAACCTGCAGAGTGGAAAGGCAGAAGGGACAAAGAAGTTATCCTCCAGAAAAGCACACAGCAAGAGTGCCTGGCTTCGCAAAGCTGTCTGCGAATGCCGAGTGTGACCGCCGTAAGAATTAGAAGGCAGAAGTTCAAGTACTAGCTCTTCCCCTTACCAGCTGGGTAATCTTGAGCAAAGCACTAAAATCTCTGACCTCATCCACTTCCTCACGGAAGTAACAGTGATAATAATACCTAGTTCACAGAACTCTTGTGAGCCTCAAATGGGATAATGCAAGGAAGAGACTTTAAAAGACATTCAAAAGGTTGGGATGAATAAATCGCAATGGTTTTAACATAGTAGAGAAGACTTAGAATAATTATAGTTTAATTTTTTGACATTTATATTTAAATACTGACAGTAAAAATAAAATATCAACTGTGTATATAATACCAATTATGCCTGAGTTTTAGAGCTTGTTTGGTTTTCTCTATTTTTTCAGAGCCTAAACCTGTATTACTAATCCAAGTGGCATCAAGCTGTAAGAACCGCTAAGGTTTTTTTTTTTTGGCTGGGATAACATAATCTTTATTTTTTGAGACATACTATACAAACGTGAAAGTGAAGGTAAATAAATACAAATGAAATGGAGACATATTTGGAGACACTAATTTCATGCCTGAAGAAGATTCAAAGAACCCCTAGGAGCAAATTGCTCCTTCTTAACAGATTATAATCTAGCTATCAAAGTGTATCTCTTGTCCCATGTCTGTCTAATGGGCCCTGGTGGCACAGTGGTTAAGTGCTCAGCTGCTAGTAGATAGGCTGGTGTTCAAACCTACCAGCTGCTCTGCAGGAGAAAGATGTGACAGTCTGCTTCTGTAAAGATTACAGCCTAGAAAACCCTATGAGGCAGTTCTACTCTGTCCTATAGGGTCGCGATGAGTTGGAATCAACTGGACAGGGATGGGTATGTCTGTCTACACTGCAAAGTATGGCAGCCAGCAGAAACCCAAGGTAATTATCTAGAAGGGTTAGGCCAAAAAACCACCTCAGCCCCAAACACTGCAGGTATTGAGGAAGCTTGGAGAATGGATCACATTCAACCCTCTCTGTTTTTCTTACCCTTTAATCCTTTCCACCTTGAAGACTCACTGCTATTATTTCTTGAGAAATAATATTCCTTTTCTTTTTCTTTTTTTTAAAGAGATTTACTAAGGTTGATGGAAAAGGCTTAAAAGGTCCTCTTGTCAGAGTCTCTGATAAACATTTCATCTAACGGTTTTCAAGTCAGAGTTTTAGTTGAAGCTCTGCAGAAGACAAATCAAAATGATGATGTATGAGAAGGCTGCTGTGACTTGAATGTCTTTAAAGGACATTTTCCCACAAGGGCTGGCATTTGAAAATTAAAGAAAAAATGTCCACTATATTTATCCCCTTTATTCTCAAAAATTAAATTTAACGCACCCAAGATTTTGTTCTGTCCAGCTGAAGAAACAGGATACAGCAGTTGAACATGCCATGAATTACTCATTCCCATTCATTTCAAAAAGGTGAGAATATTTTTAGGAAGCTTTCATCCCTCTGTTTGAAAAAGTTATCCCACTTGACTGCCAAAAAGGAAACGTGTTTTTATTTTTTTAAACAGAGCTTATTTTTGTATCAATCACCTTTTATTATACTTTAGTCAGTGCTGAGAAATCTTTATCGCCCTAATTTTTTTTAATCGTGTTTTAGATGAAGGTTTACAGAGCAAATTAGTTTCTCATTAAACAATACACATATTGTTTTGTGACATTGGTTGCCAACCCCATGACACGTCAACACTCTCTGCTTTTAGACCTTGGGTTCCCCATTACCAGCTTTCCTGTCCCCTCCTGCCTTCTCGTCCTTGCCCCTGGGCTGGTGCGCCCACTTAGTCTCATATACATGGTTGAGCTTTGTGTGTTCTTGTTTGTTTTATGGGCCTGTCTAACCTTTGGCTGAGGGGTGAACCTCAGAAGTGACTTCAGTACTGAGTTAAAAGGGTGTCCAGGGACCATACCCTCAGGGTTTCTCCAGTCTCTGTCAGACCAGTAAGTCGGGTCTTTTTTTGTGAGTTTGAATTTTGTTCTACATTTTTCTCCGGCTCTGTCCAGGACCCTCTACTCTCATCATTCTAGTTTTGATCTGTCTTCAGCCATATATCAATTTTCAAAAATGTTACTCAATTTGGGTATAATAGTTATCTAAAGTCTAGAAAGTGTGATTCCAACTCTTCCTAATGGTTTTCACCATTTTTGCTTATGTTGGATGCATGACTGTGGAGAATGTAGTCCATATAGTCTAACAAAACCTGAATTCATTTCTGGCGTTTGTGGTAACTTCACAAACTTCACACACAAAGGCATTTCCCCCTCTACAGTATGACTTCAATTAGCTACTTCTACTTACCATAATAATTTGTTAATGGTTTGGTAACTTACACCTTGAAATGTCACTTGTCTGCCTTGATCTGATTTCAACCATGGATAATTACAGTAGTAAATTCTAAGGCATATTATAGTTTAAATCCAAGGGAAAATATAATTCACCATCATAGCTTAAAAAACGGCCCATATATTTGAAATATATACTTACTTTAAATATTTTGGTCTGGAATTAAAATTAAAACCACACTGCCTTAAAGGCTTATCTCATAATTTTCATATAGCGTTCTAAAGTTTCCATCTCACAAGAAAAACTTAGTGACATGTTACCTGTTTCAAAAGGCAGTTTGGCAGTAGGATGGGTAGGTTCGTTGACAGCAAGGGAAAATACTCAGGTAATAGTGAGCCATTAGCATTTTGTCTATATGAGTGTATGTATGATATCTGTGTGTGTTTTGCTTTGCTTTGCTTTGTTTTTTTTACTAGACGAACATGATCAGATGACTCCAACCAACCAACCAACCCATTGCTGTTGAGTTGATTCTGACTCACAGCGATCCTATAGGACAGAGTAGAACTGCCCCATAGGGTTTCCAAGGAGCATCTGGTGGATTCGAACTGCCGACCCAACCTTTTGGTTAGCAGCCGTAGCTCTTAGCCACCACTCCAGCAGGGTTTCTGATCAGACGAATACTGTTCAAAATATCATTTTGATTACGGTGTATAGGATGACGTGGAGAAGGCTGTTATTCTGGTTGAGACTAGCGACAATTAAAATACTACAGATTTGAGGCACAAAAGATTAAGCCTGAGTGGTAGCCCCAAGAAAGAGAAAGCAAGGATGATCTTGGTGGTGGTGGTGGTGTGTGCCATTGAGTTAATTATGACTCATAGCAACCCTAAATGACAGAGTAGAACTGTCCCATAGGGTTTCCCTGGCTGTAACCTTTCTGGGAGCAGATCACCAGGTCTTTTACTAAGTGGCTGGTGGGCTCGAACAACCAAACTTTTGGCTAGTAACCACTGCGCCACCAGGGTTTCTTGCAAGAATAGATAAAAACTACTAAATGTTGGGATGGAAGGATGGAACAAATCAAGAATATTTTTAAGCCTGAGGAACTAGAAAAATGACAAGTCAATGAAAAGAAAATGGACGGTGACATCTCCAGGAATATCCAGAGTTATTCAGTTTGGGGAGAAGAATGGGGGCTTAGTAGAAAGACACACAATAATTTTAAGGATTTGGCTATTAACCCAAATAAAATATTCAATAGTCAGTTAGACTAGTGTGAGATGGCAATTTGTGATAATTGTGAGCCTCTTGAAATTGTTTCTTATTCTTCTTCGAATTGCCCAGCCTTTAGCACAGAACTCTGGTGGTGTAGTGGTTAGGTGCTACAGCTGCTAACCAAAGGGTTGGCAGTTCAAATCCGCCATGCGTTCCTTGGAAACTCTCTGGGGCAGTTCTACTCTGTCCTACAGGGTCACAATGAGTCGGAATCGACTCGACAGCACTGGGTTTGGGTTTGGTTTTGGTTTGGTTAACACAGAACCAGGCACATAGTTTAAACCCAAGCCCATTGCAGTCAAGTTGATGACAACTCATAGAGACCCTATAGGACAGAGCAGAGCCACCATATAGGGTTTCTAAGGCTGTAATTTTAAGGCCGCAGACTGCCATATCTTTCTCCCATGAAGCAGCTGGCAGGCAGGTTTGAACTGCCAATCCTTTTGGTTAGCAGCCAAGTGCTTAACCACTGTACCACCAGGGCTCCTGGCACATAGTTTATGCTTAGCAAATACTGCCTACATGCCTGGCTGTCTGCATAGAGGTTTAGGAACAACTTCACAAAGAAAATATTGAAGGTGTGACTATGACCTTCAAGGGTACAGTACAAAGAAAGGAACTAGGAGAACAGAGGAGAAAGTCTTGGAGAATAAACATGTTGAAGGCATTGGAGGAAAATAAAAAAAAGTCAATGAGAGAGATTGGGGAGATCAGCCAGTGAATGAGAGAGAGAAAGAAAAAAAAGGGAAAGAAAAAAGAATAGAAATCAAAGGGGCAGGGAAGAGAAGATACCACTTATTCATAATCTGAACGCTTTTGTGTATAATGACTCAAATGGAGACTACGCGAAGACCAAAAATGCAAAGGCACATTTCGTGAGCCAAAATGAAAATCATTAAAATGCTTCCTTAATAACTTAAAGTAAATAAATTAACAGCTCCTGTCCCTTTGATTCATCTCTTGCATGTGGGTACTCAATAAATGTTAATTGAATTAAATTAATAACATTTGCTCAATGGTAATAAAAAATTAATTAACTGTCTGTCTTTTCTGTTACTTAAGTTTATGCCCACTGGTTCTTGCAATTACTTCCAGCCCAAACATGAATTTTCTATTTCACTAACTTTTAAGATACACTTCAATTTATTTCAAAGAAATATAGTTGGGCTTCTAATATTTGTCCCCATATTGGTTTATTTTTTTCTGTAGAATAAAAAACATGATTCCCTGTAAGTTAATGTCCGGAACTATGTATGACATTCCAAATATAGTTTGACAAGCTCCATATTTAATTCCAAAATAATTTTCTCAGCAGAAGATGATACCTCTTCATATGTGTTTCTTCTTCTAGATTATGCTACTTTATAATACTTTGAGGACCAAGTCACATAACCCCGCAAAGGAAGAAATCTGGGGGAATTATTGTTGGCATTCCATCTATAAAAGATGGAACTTGTCAGTAACATTCACCCAAAGACTGTGTGTGACTCACTTCAGATGTTAGAATCCTGGGTTGAACAGCCTGGGCTCCGAAATATGTGTATGTCAGATGATTTGCTAATGAGCAACATAGTTCCCACTGGGGAAAGAAAAAAAAAATAAAAATATAAACAGAGCTATGGAATTAAAATAACTTTATGAATGGCAGTTTAACTTCTCCAGAAAACTCTCTCAGTACAAGCCCAGTGTGCTCCAAATGGTTGCTTCATGTAGCGCACCACTTACATTCAAAATGCTGTACTTAAAATTGTCTCAAAATTCAAAAAGAGAATCATATATCACTTGGCTGTATACTGTACTCTCCGCATGTTCTTACATTCCAGTAACCTCTATCCAACTTTTTTTTTTTTTGGTTACCGAATTACTTTGTGCAAAAGCAATTTAAATTACATACAGCCCGACTACGTGTGATAATTTGAGCTGATTGTTAATTAACGCTGTAAGTAAATAGCTGCTGCAATCTCTACACTCATCACGGTTTCGTTATCTATCAGCTTTTTCTGAACTGTTCTTTAACGTGTGGTATAGAGCAGCTGGAACTGAACAGGCAGGATTCCCTGAGTGTGCAGGAAGGTAGCCTCGCTTTGCAAGACTGTTCAGAAAAAGGCACATCTGTACAGCGAAGTTATTTGCAAGGCTCGGTTTGGGGTAGCTGAAATATCATGGGATTTAGGGTGAGGAGTGTTTTGCTGATGTGAAGTCTCAGCAGTTAGGAGGCAGTGATAAAAGCTAAGAATAAATCAGAGAAAACGTTGTGCAATATAAGACACGAGTGTAGAAAGTAAGCTTTTGGAATCCACCAGATAGACCTGGGTTCACATACCAGTTTTTCCATTTACTAACTAGGAGACCTTGTGTAACTTACCCAAATAAGACCTTTAAAGCTTTATTACTGTCATTCATCTGTTAACTGGGGATACTAATTCACGCATTTCCCATCTATTCAGGGAACAATATCTACCTCCTAGAGTTGTCGTGATGCTTAATTTCAATAAGATACGTGAGTGGGACCATCGAGTTTGACATAAAATGTACATAACTCTGTGTGTGTGTGTGTGTGTGTGTGTGTGTGTGTGTAAAGCAATGGTTTCAACCTGGTGATTTTGTCCCACAGGGGAGATTTAGCAATGACTGGAGACATTTTTGATTGTCATAACTGGGCATGAGGGGAGAGAGGTACTATTGGCATCTAGTGGGTAGAGGAAGCTATGCTGCTAACCATCTACAATGCACAAAACAGCCCTACAACAGAGAATTATCCAGCCCAAGATGTCAACAGTGCTGAGGTTGAGAAGTTCTGCTCTAAGGCATAACGTGAATGGCCATGTGTTTGTGATATTAGCTGGTCCCTGGTTGCTTTGATGCCCAAGTAAGAAAAATAAACTTATTGTTTTTACCATCGTAAGCATTGTTGTCATCCTCACATCACTATTTTGATGAATCCCTCTTGGGATTAAAGGAAGCCTGCAGTTTCCCAATCTGTTTAGCCAATTTTATCAAGTACTCAATAACATTCATACAATAGATGTTTTCCTGAACACCTATTTCTGCCCTATTTGATCCAACCCTATTCCCTTTTAGGTTATATGAAACCACAACTAGTTTAAAGGTTTAATGCATGTTGCAGAAGGGGAAGGAAAGGAAAATTAAACATTGTTCCAAACCAAGGCTGTTTGCAGAATGAGAAACAAACAAAAATGATCTAAGACAATTGTGCCCCATACTGTTAGGTCTGGTGCGGTTGGAACCCTTCAGAAAGCAATTACCTCGTGATTAGTTTCTGAACATCACTAATGAGCAAGCCAATGGGATGCTCTCTCTCCTTCCTTCATTCTCAAAAGTAGGAGACTGTTGGGGCAGTGGTTCCCAAACTTGTCTGCATGTTGAAATCACCTGGGGAGCTTCAAAAATCCCCCCAGAGACTGTCATTTAGTACGTCTTGGGGAGTTGTTAGGGCTTTAAAAATTCCAGATTTTAAAAAGATTCCCCAGGTAATTTTAATGCGCAAACAACTCTTGGAACCACAGCCGTATTGGGTAGAACAAAGTGGAGATTTTCATCTGCGCCAAACTAAAGCAGCAACCCTTGAAAGAACAAGGATGATGAACTTGGCAACAATGTATTTCCTGCACTGAACTGCATGAGCCTGATAAAATCAAACGAGGTTGGCAATTTTATTCTTTGTCCCAGTCGCTCAGTGGTCGTTACTGAATGGGACTGGCACTGGGCTAGCAAAGGGGAGGCAGTTCTGCAGAACGCATCTTCATCACCTCCCAATAGTGCCACCAAATCACCAGGACTGCCCATGGCTTAGACCTAAAGATGTCCTTGGAATCAATAAACCTGGCTGCACATTTGAGAATACATTCTTCTATTAACTCTTTCCCATCTTCCAAAACCCATTGCTGTTGAGCTGATTTCGACTCATAGTGATCCTATAGGACGGAGTAGAGCTGCCTCACAGGGTTTCCAAGGAGCAAACTGCCGACGTTGTGTTTAGCAGCCAAGTTCTTCACCACTGCTCCACCAGGGCTTCTTCTCTATCTTCAGAGAAACCAAACTCAGCACGATCAAGTCAATTTCGACTCATGATGACCCCATAGGGCTTCCAAGGCTGTTAATCTTTATGCAAGCAAACTGCCACATCTTTCTCCAGTGAAGTGGCTGGTGGGTTCCAACCACCGACCTTTGGGTTATCAGCCAAGTACTTTAACCACTGTACCGCTCGGCTACTCTTAATAGGTGTAGATGAGTTAAAATTAATCTGTTCCATACATAGTCTGGTTGTACCTCTAACATGATTTCATGGTACGCTTTTTAATATATTCCTCAATATTATAACCTAAGCAATTATTTCTTTGCTACTTTGTTTTATTTTGCTGTTGTTGAGAGTATACACAGCGGAACATACACCAATTCAACAATTTCTATGTGTAAGATTCAGTGACATTGATTACATTCTTTGAGTTGTGCAACCATATTCAGTTTCCTTTTCTAAGTTGTTCCTCTTTCCATTAATATAAACTCACTGCCCGCTAAGGTTCATTGTCCAATCTTTCAAGTTGCTGTTATCACTTTGATCCCATATAGAAAGGCTACAAAGGATATTTTCTGGTTTAAATTTCAAAGATCATCTCAGAACAATATTTTCAGGATTTCATCCAGCCTCCATGTCTCCAGAAACTCTGGAGTCCATTAAAACTGGAAATTCTGTTCTACATTTCCCCCTTTTGATGAGGACTCTTTTACAGAATCTTTGATCAAAATGTTCAGTAATGGTAGCCAGGTACCATCCAGTTCTCCTGGTCTCATGGCAAAAGAGGCAACTGACCACAGAGGCAATTAGCCACATGTTCAATATCCTTCTCTTATTCCTGGTTCTCCTTCTTCTGTTGCTCCAGGTAAATAGAGGCCAACTGTCATGACTTGGATGATTGCTTGCAAGTTTTTAAGACCCTAGGCACTATGCAAAACACTAGGAGGTAGAACAGAAGCACTAAATATGTTATTTAACCAATTAACTGAGATGTCCCATGAAACTCTGATCCTAAACATCCGAACCAAGGAACCAAATCTCGTGATATTTTTAGTTGTACATAAGCAGTCTCAGCAGCTTTCTGTTGTTTCTGTTAATATATCTATCACAACTTTTCCAATTCAACTTTTTATAGATATACAACTTTTGACAGCAATTACAATAATTGTCTGTGCAATCCTACCCTTAATCAATGAGATTTTTCAATCACCATTAACCTCTCCTTTCCCCCTCCCTCCTGCCCTGATAACCACTAATAAACCTTGGTCTGTATACATTTGCCTTTTCCTGTCTTTTTATGTAAGTGAGGTCATATAATATTTGTCTTTTTGTGATTGACTTATTTCACTCAGTATAATGTCTTCAAGCTCCATCCATATTGTAGCACGTATCAAGATTTCGTTTCTTCTACTGCCTGAGTAGTATTCCATTGCATGTATGTACCACATTTTGTTTATCCATTCATCTGTTGATGGACATTTAAGTAGTTTCCATCTTTTAGCTATTGTGAATAGTGCTGCAGTGAACACTGGTGTACAAATCCCTGTTTGAGTCTTTTGGGTATACACCTATGAGTGGAATTGCTGGGTCATATGATGAAGATCATTCAAAAACGGCTGCAGCAGTATATCAACAGGGAACTGCCAGAAATTCAGGCTGGTTTCAGAAGAGGACATGGAACCAGGGATATCATTGCTGATGTCAGATGGATCCTGGCTGAAATCAGAGAATACCAGAAGGATGTTTACCTGTGTTTTATTAACTATGCTAAGGCATTCGACTGTGTGGATCATAACAAACTATGGATAACACTTGGAAGAATGGGAATTTCAGAACACTTAATTGTGCTCATGCGGAACCTTTACATAGATCAAGAGGCAGTTGTTCGGACAGAACAAGGGGATACTGATTGGTTTAAAGTCAGGAAAGGTGTGCATCAGGATTGTATTCTTTCACCATACCTATTTAATCTGTATGCTGAACAAATAATACGAGAAGCTGGACTATATGAAGAAGAACAGGGCATCAGGATTGGAGGAAGACTCATTAACAACATGCATTATGCAGATGACACAACCTTGCTTGCTGAAAGTGAAGAGGGCTTGAAGCACTTACTAATGAAGATGAAAGACCACAGCCTTCAGTATGGATTACACCTCAGCAAAAAGAAAACAAAAATCCTCACGACTTGACCAATGAGCAACATCATGATAAACAGAGAAAAGATTGAAGTTGTCAAGGATTTCATTTTACTTGGATCCACAATCAACAGCCATGGAAGCAGCAGTCAAGAAATCAAAAGATGCATTGCATTGGGCAAATTTGCTGCAAAGGACCTCTTCAAAGTGTTGAAAAGCAAAGATGCCACGTTGAAGACTAAGGTGCGCCTGACCCAGGCCATGATATTTTCAATCACATCATATGCATGTGAAAGCTGGACAATGAATAAGGAAGACCAAAGAAGAGTTGACGCCTTTGAACTGTGGTGTTGGCGAAGAATATTGAATATACCATGGACTGCCAAAAGAACGAACAACTCTGTCTTGGAAGAAGTGCGGCCAGAATGATGGCATGCTTGGCAGAGTACAGGGTCAGTGGAAAAGAGGAAGACCCTCAACGAGGTGGATTGACACAGTGGCTGCAACAATGGGCTCAAGCATAACAACGACTGTAATGATGGCGCAGGACCAGGCAGTGTTTCGTTCTGTTGTGCATAAGGTCGCTATGAGTCAGAACCGACTGGATGGTACTTAACAACAACAACAACATGGTAGTTCCACTGGGCTCTGGTGGCTCAGTGGTTAAGCATTTGGCTGCTAATCAAAAGATCGGCAGTTTGAATCAACCAACCACTCCTTGGAAACCCTAGTGGGCAGTTCTACTCTGTCCTATGGGATCACTATGAGTCGGAATCAAATCAAAGGCATTTTTTTTTTTAATGGTACTTTTATGTTTAGTTTTTTTGAGGAACGATCACATTGTTTTCCACAATGGCTGTATCATTTTGCATTCCCACCAGTAATGGATAAGGGTTCCCATTTCCCCATATCCTTGTCAACATTTGTTACTTTCTGTTTTTTTTTTTTTTAATCTCAGCCAGCCTAATCAAAAACTAAACCCATTGCTGTTAAGTCGACCCTATAGGACATAATAGAATAGTACCATTCCATAGGACTTCCAAGGCTGTAATGGAAGCAGACCACATCTTTCTCCCGCAGAGAGGCTGGTGGGTTCGAACTACTGACCTTTCGGTTAGCAGCTATTCCATTGGTCTATGTGTATGTTGTTATACTAGTACCAGGCTGTTTTAATTACTGTAGCTGTATGTTTTAAAATCAGGAAGTGAAAGTCCTCCTACTCTTTTCTTCTCTTTTAACATTGCTTTTTTAGCTATTCGGGGCCTCTTGCTGTTATACATAAAGTTGTGGATTGCCTTTTCTATTTTGGTAAAGAAGGCTGTTGGAGTTTTGATTGAAATTGCATTGAAACTGTAGACTGTTTTGAGTAGTATTGACATCTTAACAATATTAAGTCTTCCAACCCAAGAATATGGCACATCTTTCCACTTATTTAAGTCTTCTTTAATCTTTTTCAGCCCTGTTTCATAATTTTCATTGTATAAGCCCTTCCTGTCTCTGGTTAGATTTATATCTAGGTATTTTTTATTTTAATCTCTCAGATGCCGCTGCAAATAGAATTGTTTTCCTAATTTCCATTTCGGATTTCTCATTTCTGGCGTATAGAAACTCAACTTATTTTTGTTTGTTGACCTTGTACCCTGCAATTTTGCTAAATTCTTCTATAAGCTCTGGAAGTTCTTATGGACTCTGGGATTCTCTCTATATAAGACCATATCATCCATAAATAGAGATTATTTTTCCTCTTCTTTTCCAAACCTTTAATCTCTTTTTCTTGTCTCATTGCCCTGGCTTCTAATACAACATTGAATAGAAGCGGTGAGATCGCACACCCTTGTCTTGTTCCCAGGTTTAAAGGGAGAGGTCTAAGTCTTTCTCCATTAAGTATAATATTGGCTATTTGATTTTCATGTATGCCTTGAATCATATTGAGGAATTTCCCTTCTATTCCAATCTTCTTTAAAGTTTTCTTTGAGAAAGGGTGTTGGATTTTATGAAATGCTTTTTCCGCATCCATAGAGATGACCATGTGGTTCTTTTCCTTTGTTCTATTGATGTGTATTACGTGATTGATTTTCTAATGTTGAATCATCCCTGCTGTTGGATTCTGTTTGCTAGTATTCTGTCGAGGATTTTTGTATCTGTATTCATATGAGAAATTGGCCTGTGGTTTTCTTTTCTTGTGGTGTTTTTGTCTGGTTTTGGTATCAGTTTGCTACCTTGCTTGATGCTCCTAAAGGCAAGGGACCATGCCTGGCTTAGTCACTACTGTAACCTCAGAACCCAGCCCAGGGCTTGTTACATAACAGACTGTCAATTATTATGTGGGAATGAGTGAATGAATCCATGAGCTCTCAAACCTATGAAGCACCACACCAGTTGCTGTGTAGTTGATTCCAACTCATGGTGACCTCATGTGTGTCAGAGTAGAACTGTGCTCCATAGAGTTTTCAATGGCTGATCCTTCGGAAGTAGATTACCAGGCCTTCCTTCCAAGGTGCCTCTGGGTGGACTCAAACCTACAATCTTCCCGTTAACAGCACAGCATGTTAATTGCTTGCACCACTCTGGGAACCCCAACCTTCTCCATGCCCCTGCAAACCAAAGTCTCAGTCAAGAACTTTCCTAAAAGCTCCCTGCATGTCTCTAACAATTATTCCAGGCAGTTACACAGAAATCAAGGGTCTTCTCAAGAAACATACCCTAAGGCTGTATAGGCTATCATCTGAATAGGCACTTAACACACACCAAGGCAGAGAAAGGGGTGGCAGAGAAAGTGGAGTCTTCAGAGCAGAAGTAGAAAAAAGCTTACAGACTTTTCATCTATTTCCACTTTTCTTGTAGAGGAGGAAACTGAGATCAATAGAGGCAAAGAAACAAAGTGACTTGACTGTGGCCATATAAATTACTCAGCAGGGATATCCAGCATCTGAGACCCTTTTATTAGTTTTCAGCTCCATGATACCCTATGACAGAATGTGACAACACACTAAGAGATTTTGTTAATCGAAGTAAACATATTACTTGATTCCCCACTCATCACCAAAAACCCAAACTAGAAATAACTGTTACAAACTACTGCAATAGGAGAAAATCCTAATGTGTGCTAAACTTTATAATTGTTGCACTCTTTTATTCTTATGTATATTTTTCATTCAAAAATACCCTGTTCGATAATGCTTTATTCTTTTAAATAAGATTTCCTTCTCATAAAAGAGTAGAATGTGAACTTTTCTACCAATATCCATTCTTAGATCGCTAGGCTTTGCAAACTATAGAGGGTTTGTGTATGTGTGTTTTCTTTTTTTGTCTAGATACACAACTCACAAACGAAAAGCATGCGGATGAGAAACCCTTTAATGCTATCGTTATAAATTCAGTATCCGAATTCAATATCACAGATGGACCAGCCAAAGAAACCCCCAATGAGAAAAAACTGTCAGACTCCAGCACATCACTGTCCTCCCTTGAAGAATGCCAAACAAGATTTTCCTACCTCCAAACTGATACTGCAGTTCATCAGAGAGACACCGAGGGTACGTTTCTCAGAATTCAACCCATCTTTAAATAAAGCTCCCCAACCCCCAGTTCCTGTAAAATCGTCACATGTGCTATTGGACAAAAAGTCTCTACGAATATTAAACAGGAAGGCTTCGATTTGAACACCCTGGTGAATGACACATGTCAGGGTCACTTTGCAATTATAGGGTACTTGGTAGATTGTTCTCAAAGCCGGGAATCAGAGGCAACGTACTTTAAATAGCTGGGGTTGGGTATAAGCATTCTTGCTACAGGACTATGAAACAAAAGAGGAAAAATGACAAACTTCTTTCCCTTCCGGGATCTGGGACTATTCAGCCTGTGATTCCAGGCAAACAGAAGGTGGCATAATGGTATTTAGGTGCTGGAAATATATATAGACTGTATAAACCATCAAGATGCTTACATCAGCAGCCTATGAAAAAGGGTTGGTTTCTGTAGGCAATATCACTCCCTAGGCATTCTGGTTGGTGGAAACCTAGACCACACCATCCCTGTACATGACACAAAAGGCACATTCCATTTGCAAAGCCAATTTACAATTGATTTGGTGGTAAATTGTCAGCATAGTCAAGTTCAAAGTCAAGGGCTCCATACCAAGACTTAAGGAATTTTATTCAGGTTCATTTTGCAGGCACCTTTACAGGAGACGTAAACCATTCAAGAATTTTGTAGTGTTCCATATCTACATTTGCACTTACAGAAAGCCTGGAGTTTCCCAAAAGAAAATGTAACAGGGTACAGTTTCTTGTCTGTCTTTAAGTGTATATTTACTTTCTGAAAATAAGAAGAACTAAATAAATAAACTTGGTGTAACAGGAACTTTAGAAACACATTGGTTTAACTCCTAACTCTGCAGCTTATTAACTGCATAAACCTGGAAAAATTATTGATCATCTCTGAATCTCAGTCTCTCCGTTGTAAAATGGGGCTATTAACACACCACAGGGTGTTTTGAGAATCAAATGAAGTAATACCTGTAAAGCATCTAGTACAGAAATTAGCATATATTATGCACTCAGATTTAGCTTTCATTTTCATTATGGTTTTAGAAAGGAAGGAGAGAGATTTCTAACCTGTGGTGTCTTGGGCAATTGTCATGAATGCTTTAGACCAGAAGCTACAGACTCAACTATCTGCAGTTGTCAGGAGATAATGTGAGTAATGAAGTAAGCTGGAAGTAAACAACAGGGTTGGTGAGGATTGTGGCAAACTGAAGAGGCACACCTCGGATCTAAATGTTCCTGCCTCCACTCAGCTCCAGCTAATTGTTGCCAGAAGGAAATATAGGCTCAGAGTTAGAAGACAGTCATGTTTTTCAAGTAAAACCGGAGACCTGAAGTATACTGTGAAATCTTCAGATTTTCAACGGTTGACAACTAGATCTTTTTTTTTTTTTTTTTTTCCTGAAGCCTCAGGCCCTCCAAACAACACACATCTTTGGGCCAGCTTTAGCCTGTAGACTATCAGGTTACAACCTCAAATCCAAGATAATGCCCAGGTTTCTGGCTTTGGTAGAGATTGATGCCAAACAGGTAATATGGGAGAGTCCGCTACAAGAGCATTTTTTAAATCATTTATTTAATTTTTGTTGTTGTTGTTGAGACTATACACAGCAGAACACACACCAACTCAACAATTCCTACATGTACAATTCAGTGACATTGATTACATTCTTCGAGTTGAGTAACCTTTCTCAACCTCCTTTTCCGAATTGTCCCTCTCCATTAACATAAATTCACTCACTGCCTCTTAAGCTTCTTGCCTAACTTTCGAGTTGCTGTTGTCAATTTGATCCCATATAGATAAACCTTAAAAGAACACAATGCTCAAGGCAGACATTCTTCAGTAGTTAAGTCAAACTACTGTTTGGTTTTAAGAAGACTTCGGGAGATATTTTTGGTTTAAGGTTTAAAAATTATCTCAGAGAAATAGTTTCCCTTGTGTAGTGCCTGGGATCTTAACGGCTTGCAAGTGGCCATCCAAGGCATAACAATTTGTTTCTATTTGTCTGGAGCGACAGAAGAAGAGTCAGGAATAGGAGAAGGAAATGAAATGTGTAGCAAATTGCCTCCATGAACAACTGCCCCTTTGCTATGAGACTAGAACAAAAGGATGGTGCCCAGCTACGATTACTGAGCATTTTGATCAAAGAGTCTATAGAAGAATTCTGATCAAAAGGGGGGAACATGCAGAACAGAATTTCGAATTCTCATAGACTCCAGAATTCCTGGAGCCAGGGAGGCTGGATGAACCCCTGAAACTATTGCCCTAAAATAATCTGTAAGAATGTTTTGATGCTACAGCATTTTAATGGATTGTATCAGGGATGCCTGGATCTTGCTTGTTGTGTGTCTCTGGCTAGTGATCCCAGACTTAGGACCCACCACTGTACATATGCGCACAGTAAACCATAGTGCCTCTCCAGAACCACTCTGATCTGTCCTATCTGGGGTCCTGGGAATGAAAAAGACCAACCCAGCTAGCATGCTACCTGAAACCTTGCATTCTCAGGGAAGGGTCAAAATGACTGCTCTGTTAAAATAGCAACTGATACTCACAAGCCTCATGCAGAAAAACGACAGACTGCTCTTTATCCAAAAAAGCAAAGGATATTCATGAGGATTACTGAGTTAGGTTGTTTTTCTCATGGCCTGGGCTAAAGCCAGTATCACCCAGGAAATTTAAGTTTTAAGTTGACAACATCCTTCCTTTTTCCCAATGTGAAAATTCCCCAATAGCGGTAAGAGCTTTTGGGACCCGGATGAAAGACGTGGGGGGGCAGGGGGGAGACACCCAGAGTAAGACCCACAAATAGTGATAGAAAATGTTCGTTATCCTAAACAGCAAACAGCAACAAAAACAAAGGTTAAATCGGACTCACTTTATTTTGGGGGAATTTTTGGTAGTTAATTAATTTAAGGATGCAGAAGCTGAGCGCTGGGGTCATTGTTCGTACTGAGATAAATACAGAAATCTCTTTTGGGAACAGCAGGGAAAACAGAAGGGAAAAGAGCAGATTACATCCACTTTTATGTAGTTTGTAGTTAATTTCTTTTTAAATGTATAAATGAGTGCAAAGGAGTGGATGCTTAATTGCTAATATTTATTATTTATATACATCGCCCCACTTAAAACAGGACGGAAAAGCCTCACACAGGCAGATTTTGTAAAATGCGTGACATCCGTCAGCACAGTTCATGGAGTGTGCTCTGATGGGAGTTTAAAAGCTTCTTTACTACACATCACAGCCTATGTGCTGCAACATTATTATGAAATTGGGGTTCATTATGTGTGGTCCCTTTCCCGAATAAAATGGAAAAAGTCCAAAGAACTCTCTGCGTCCCTGCTTTGGTTTCTACCCTCTTCTGCTTGCAAAAGCATCCCTGTGGATGATAAAATCAGGGACCCCCATGATAGTAGAAATCAGCCTCCTTAAAAAAAAAAAAAAAAAGTCCTGAGAATATACCTAATTGATGTATAATTTTGAATTTCAGACGTCTCATCCAGGTGGAAGAGGAAAATCATAACTACAAGATCCCTCAAAAGAATAGTCTTAATTACACCATGGACTACTGAATAAAATGATTACATTTTCTACACTGTAAATTTCATACAATTAAATGCAGTAGTGGCACCTTATAAAATGTTTCAATTTTATAATTATTTCAGTTCATTTGCTCAGAAAAAAACATAAGCACAAATTTACTAAGTATCACCCAAATCCAGTCATTCTAGTTCTAAAGAACTGACTGGAATGTTACTTGTGCTTGTCTGAACTTAAATAGATCTTGACATATTTAAGTATCTATTAAAATTGATAACATCAGGGATGATACTCCAGCTGGAGAAAGGCATTCAGTCATACTTTATTTATTCCCATTCTACATTACAGATTTTTTTTAAGAACTTAGATGTTGGAAGAGTGAGAATGAGTTTTTATACTTTTTGGTCAAAAACTTTCGGTACTCATTTGGAGCTAATGTGTCATGAATCTCATTATTATGCTGAATTCTCTGGAATAGCACATTAATTTATCAGAATACGAGAGAGGATTCGGCCAGTTTGGGACTTTTGTCCCTTTGCTCTGTGGAGGAGGGGTGTTGTCTACCTGGGGTCCCTTCTAGAAGAATCATATTCTTGCTATTGTGGATAATGGTCCCCAAGGTAGCATGGGGTGTTTTTCTGGAGTTGAGCAATGGTGCACGAACTACCGAGGGTGGCTAAAGCTGCCTCTTGTCCCCTCTCCTTATTTCGAGCATCCTGGTGACAAGATGTAAAGCTAGAACAGCAAAGTCAGGGAGCACAGGACCGTGGGGCTGACCACATATACCTTTGTGGAAACTCCTTGCACCGCTGACTTTTCCACTGTAATTAAACATGCTCCTTTCTAATGAGGCAGATTCTATTATTAATTAGACAATCCCCAGCTGTACACTTAGCACCTCTGGAAGCTACATTAATCCTTCAGTGTCATCAGGGTACCATTTAGCACATTATAGCCTCCACGTCCTAAAAAAGATAGCCTAGGGAAAAAACAACCCTGCAAGGATGTTTGTCATGGCTTTCTGCTCACAGCCAAACCATTTGTGGCTCTGTGGCCTGCAGGTCTCTGGTCCACCACAATTCTTTAATCCATGTTTAAGAAGGTAAGAGGTGGGAAATCCAGATGGGTCCTCAGACAGCAATACTTGGAGTCTATGCTGGGATGCCAGGTAGTCAAACGGAGGGGATTTAATGGACGGGAAACTTGTCGCAAAGGTTTTGGAAGAGCTGAAAAGTCAAATAAGGGAACATTGAGGCAACCCAGAAATTAGCGGCCACGGGAAGGTTCTACCACCTCTTCCCTTTGTCCCTCCCCTACCTTAAGTAGGAACAACCCAGTATTAGCTGGAGCCACAGAGAAAAGAGATTTTCAGAGAGCAATGAAACCAGAGAGAAGATACAATCACTGCCTGAGACACCATCCAAAGTAGAGCACACAGACCACACTAGTTGCCTTCAAGTCAACTCCAACTCCTGACGACCCCATAGGGATCAGAGTGGAACTAGGCTCCATAGGGTTTTCAGTGGCTGATCTTTAAGAAGTAGATTGGCAGGCCTGTCTTCCCCCAAAGCAGAGAGGGGAGGGCTTTGTCTTGGATTTTATCCTGGGTTTTCCCTTCCTCCCACTCTATTTCCTATTGCTGCCTCCCATGGACAGAATAAAGGCCCTGAGTGGCGCAAATGGTTAAGCCCTGGACTACTAACCAAAAGGGAGTAAAGCCTGTCAATCTGCTTCTGAAAGGTCACAGGTTTGAAAACCCTGTGGAATGCAGTTCTACTCTGCCCACAGACGGTTTCCATGAGTCAGAATCAACTCAGTGGCAACTAACAACAAAAATGGACTGAACCTGGCCAGAAGCCACTTCGGGGAGCTTGGAGAATGTACTTTGCTCATCTTATGAACACAGAGCAGAGCAGGGTAAGAGCTGGGAATGGAGGGCACATGCCATCAGCGAGCCCGTGGGGTCCTGGGCTGTGCTCAAAGGCAGCAGGAAGGAAGTGGCGAGAACTATGAGGGGCAGGCCAGCTCCACTTCTAAGAGCCCTGGAGGGAGACAGCCTGGGTTCAAATTACAGCCTCACCTCCTCCTGGTGCCATTTCCTTGGGCACGTTTCTTACATTCTCTGAGCCACATCTGTACAATCAGAATAATAACAACACTCAGCTCAGGGTTATGTAAGATGCATATAAGGTGTAGGACTGTATATTTGCTTTATTCAGAACAACTGACATATAACAATGGGATAAAGAGAGAAGAGTATATAGACTTTGGAGTCAGAAGACTGACATTCAAATCCTTACCCCAGCACCTTACAGTTGGGAGGATTTTAGTCAGTGATCATCTCCAACGTTAGGCCTTTCATCTAGAAAATGAGGATCATAATACTTATCTCTTAGAATTGTTCGTTTATTCATCTATTCAACAGAGACTTGGCTCTTTGCCTTGTGTAGCTTAGGTTTTAGTAGGAGGGACTAACTAATGAACTACTAGTAGTAGTTTAATGTCATCCTGGGGTCAGTGCTACGAGGGGGAAAAAAAATCAGATGCTATGAGAGTTTCAGCAAGGGTGTGCTCTAGAGGGTTGTAAAGTCATAGAATTCTCACTTTCCATGTGGGAGACCAGGGTTCAGTTCCCCCCACCGATGAAGCTCATGCTCAGCCAACACCCATCTGTCAGTGGAGGCTTCCACGTTGCTATGATGCAGAACAAGTTTCAGCAAATTGTCCATACTGAGATGGAGTGGGAAGAAAGACCTGATGATCTACTTCCAAAAATCAGCCAATGAAAACCTTATGGATCACAATGGTCCAATCCGCAAACGGTGGCGCAGAGATTGGGGACAGTGAGAACCGGCAACGTATCGTTCCACTGTGCATGGGGATGCGGAGAGCTGGGGGGCTGACTAAATGGCGGCTAACAGCAACAACAAGCATATTCTGAGCTAGATACCTGGAGAATGAGTAGGTGTTAAATAAAGCTGTGGGGAGAATGAGCAGCACAGACAGAAGGCACAGCATGTGCAAAGGCTCTGGGCTCAGTGCATTCCAGAAACCGAAATTTAGCCAGTGTGGCTACAGTGCAGTGAGCAAGGAGAGTAGGTCAGGAAGTCAGACAGAGGCAGGAGCTGGGTCACGCCGGGACTTTCAGTCTATGGCAAGGATTTGAAACTCTGTTCTAAGAGGAGAATGAGTTGTTTCAATTTATAATTAAAAATATCACCCCCCTCCCAAAACCAAACTGGTTGTTTTTGAGTCAATTCTGGCTCATGACGGCTCCATGTGTGTCAGAGTAGAAGTGTGCTCCATAAGGCTCTCATAAAAAAAAAAAAAAACTACTGCCATCGAGTCATAGGGAGTGATAAATCTGAGGTGGGTTCATGTGAAAGCAGGGTGTCCTAGACAGGAAACTCTTGCTGTTGAGCTGATGATGGGTGTGGGTGGCTAGGACTGAGGTGTTGGAACTGGAGGTGGACACAGGTCCATGGATTTCAAATATGTACCAGAGGTATAATTAGTCGTACTTGGCAATGGATTGGATGGACAGTAAGATGAAGAAAAAGAAGAAAAATGACAAGATTAAGTCATAGATTTCTAGTGAATTCATCTGGGTGGACAGGAGAACCATTCACGAGAGAAAATTAGAGGAGGGATAGGTATGGGGAACAGGGGAGAGAGGGAAAACAATAACCCCATTTATGCCTTGGTAAGGGTGAGATGTTCTTGAGACATTATAGCTGTGAAGCAGACAGTTGGATACACGGCAAACTCCCTAGGTTAGACCACGAGAAGGGGTGCTAACCACGCGTTATGGCTTTGACTGTGATGTTTATTAAAGTTTAAAGCCCTGTGAAATAATGCAGGCAAAGGAAAATACACTTATTTAGGAGAAGTGAAAGTCCAACTCTCTCTTCAAACAGTTGCAAATTTTCCCCTGAACTGCTTATGTTACTTTTGTGCAAACAAAAATGGCCATACGCAAAACAGTTTTGCCTGCTCGTGTAGAATTATTTAATACGCCTTTTAGGAAAAGCATGGAACACATCTGAAAGTTTGGAAAAATGTGTTTTCAATTCATTAATGTTGCCGTGTTTTTTTGGGCAAGAGAGTCTGCCTTTTATAACCAAATAAAAAGGACTGACTTAGAAACAGCAAAAATGGGCTCTATTCTCAAGTGCAAAATAGAGAGATGGGAGGGGGAAAAAATGCCAATTTAGCCAAAGGATTAAGCCAAAACATTTTTTAAAAAATAAAATCTATGGTGTACATCAGAAGTCGAGGCCTCTAGAGTCGGCCAACTTAAGGAGACATTGGCAAGAGCAACTGGACCAAAAGGTTACATGCCCTCAGGAAATTTTACGGCCATTTTACAAACAGGTTCTTCATACTCTCATAGGAAACACCAGCTCCTCTCCTTACAACTTGCCCTGCGTCCAGCCCTATTTACCTCCAAACCAAACTTTCAGCCTGGCATCTATAAAGGACAGAATCCAGTGCGACCATTTTTATATGGTCATAAGCCTGAGTAAGTCTCCTGAGCCTCCAGCTTGTGGGATCATGAAGTATTTACTTGGAATATTTTCTGCTGAGAACCTCTTCTTTGCCAGGGGCTGCTATAGTAGCCACCTTGGCATTCGTAAAACTTGATGAGGTCTTACGTCCCACATCTTTGACCACCAACATGGCCCCTTTGGAAATGCAGGGGTGAAATAGAGTCTATGTAGTGTGCTAACTTACTCCTGAATTGGTGGGAGGTTTGTGGTGACTTATGAGATACAGGTGAGCTGGTCATATACCAGAAGCTGGCTCTAAGTGAATAAAAAGGCCCCAAGCCTGGCAAAGAGATGAGTGTGTACACTATAGAGCTATTACTGAGCAGGCTGCCTAAAATGTAAATACTAAGTAATGGCCATAGAACCTGCAACATTATGTGACAAAGTGGTCATAAAAGTTACCACCTTATTGGGAAGAAAGGAAAGGAGGGAGAGCAGGACAGGCAGAAAGAGAGAGAGAGAGGTAGAGAAAGAGGGAAGGAGGGAAGGAGAGAAGGAATGAAGGAAGGGAGGGAGGGAGAGAGGGAGAGAGGGAGGAAGGGAGGAAGGGAGGAAGGGAAGGAGGGAGGGAAGGGAAGCAGAAAAGGAGGGAATGGAAGGAAGGGGAGTGGAGGGGAGGGGAGAGGAGGGAAAGGGAGAGGAGGGGAGGGGAGGGGAAGAAGGAAGGAAAGAGGAAAGGAGATAAGGAGACAAGGAGGGAAGGAAGGAAGGAGGGAAGGAAGGAAGGAGGGAAGGAAGGAAGGGAAGGAAAGTGGGAGAAGGGAAGGAAAGAGGGAGGGAAGGAGGAAAGGAATATCAATTGATTTCTGTTTACCTACATGGAGGACTCTAGAACTTGATACAGTGTTTTTACAAGAAATGAAAATGGCTCCTTTCAAAATATTTTGTAAATTGTTTTCCTATTTAGGGAAAATTTTCATGTTTTCCCTTCTCTTAAAAATTAACAAGTAAGGAACAACTAAAAAAAAACATTTTCTGAAAAATACTGTTAGAAGTAAATAAATGGGGCTATAAGCATATGACTCAGAGGGCAAAATCTATTCTGTATACTTATGCAGTCTCTGTTGACTGAAGTCTGAAAACCAAAAGTTATTAACACTCTTTTTTTTGGGGCAGGGGGACTCTCATGAAACTCAAATCCACTGATAAGCCCATCATGATAGAATGTTCCTTACAACCGGTAACACTCTTTAGGATACTGTTTTTAACTAATTAGATGACGTGAACACTTACCTACCCTTTATAAAACATATGTTTTTGAGACATTTTTAACTTGAAAAAGAAAGTTGTAATTTTAACTAGAGAGCTGTTACATCTTCTAACTAATTCCCTTTATGGAAACAAAAATAAAATAATCTATAACCCATCACAGCTGTTTGGCTAGAATTATCAATTACCATCAATGCCTTAGAGATACTTTCCAGAATTTTACAAGTCTGCTCAGTAAATTTTTAAACAAATTTTCTTAAGAAGGGTTGATAAGATTTATACCCTTTTAGGAATATGATGACGTACCCTACTTCAACAATTTGAACATAAAAGCAAGGCTTTACATTACTGGAGGAAAAAAGGAAACAGGGGTTAAAAATAAAACACAACCCCCAAAAAGCTATAATTATTATTTTTTTAAACTCACATTAGATTTTGGGATGTGCTTTTCCCTTGTATTTGAATATGGGTGTGGCAACTTTCTGAGAATCTACATTGAACCAATAGTCTTGCTATTAAAAAAAAAAAAAAAAAAAAAAACACTGCGATTAGAAGGAGGAATTTTGCAATCTTTTTGTCCCCAACTCTAACTGCTCTTGAAAACCTTACACACTTGGGGAGGACCTGCAATTTTTCCAGAAGATTCCAAATTTTCCAAATAGGTAGCTAATTGTACGTCTTCCCAGCGCCTCTCTGCAGGCAAAACAAATGAAGGAGCTTAGAAAAAGTGACAGCACTTTAAATAACCAGGTTATGTGGAATCAATAGGAAATGCTCAGGAAGTTAATAAAGCAATTACTTAAGTAGAGTGAGAGCTGGCGTGGGGGTGGGAGAGCTTGAGAGAAGAGCGGTGTGCTTTCCCCCTAATGTGGATAAATAATTAAGAATCAGTCATAAAATTATCTGAGTCTCTGGGTGGTAGAAACAGTTAACATGCCTGGCTACCAAACAAAAGGTTGACAGTTCGAGTCTACCCAGAGACACCTCAGAAGGAAGGTCTGGTGATCCACTTTTGAAAAATCAGGCATTAAAAACCCTACGGAGCACAGTTCTAGTCTGACACACTTGGGGGTCTCCATATGTCAGGTCAGAATCAACTCAATGGCAGTTACCTTGCTCTTACTTTTTTTAAATAAAGTTATTAAGTATACCAGGCATGCGCCTGCCCTTCTCAGACCCCCTCCTACCACAGTTCCCACTAGTAATGTTCTTTCTTCTTCTTTGAACAGATGAGTGTGCCTCGCTCATCCTCACCTGTCTGTTCTGCCAGTTTTGGGACTGTCTCCTGATGCTCCCCGACACGTGTGAAACTGTGTGTACCAACCTGTGCTGCCCGTCTCACAGGTATCACCACACCTCGGATGAAAACCAACCTCAGAATGATTGCAACTGCAGCTGTGACTTGGACTGCAGCCTTTTTGAATCCTGCCACGAGACTGGCCAGTGTCTGGAGCTGGCCATGGAGATTTCTGAAATCTGTTACCGCTAGCGTGAGGAGGCCACCCCAGTCTGGCAGACCCTTTGCCATGATGGAAAACTTCATCACACTAAGACTGTGATTTCCATGTGCTGAAATGTAAGCACAGTACACACTTTTTAGGTCCGTAGACCATTTTATTCTGCACCTGTCTGGGAAAGCTAGTATATTGTCAGCTAAATGGTCTTATTCCAAATTTCACAATCGCATGGCTTGCTGAAACACACAATTCTTTATCACATGGGATGAGCATATTTTACACACCTTTGAAATACCGTAGGTACAAGGTGTTTCTTGACTAGGAAACAGCATGGTACACGGCTCCGTGTTAGTGTTCTCATCAGCTCACGTCACGGATCCAACCTCATTCACAACTTCAGGACAAATGAGTGCATTCTTTTAGAATTGACACACATTAGCTCGTCTCTGTAATGGACTCATGCATAAACATTATGCATTGTTGGTGATTATTAATAATGTATTGTATAACATCATTTTGTAATTAAAAATTTATTTATACAGTCTCTTAAAATTCACTTATATGTACAGTTTAGGTTGGGAAGGGAATTAGATGAATGAGAAGCCGTGTCCCTGTAATTACAACAGATGTCTCTAAAACATCTCCAGTGAATTTTGAATATGGTGCACTTCAAGAGAGTGCCTTCATTCTAGACCGTATTATTACATATCTATGACGATGTTATAACAGGTTATGCATTCTTCATTTGTTACAGAAAGGCTCTGCTTTATTCTAATGAGCATGAAGGGGAATTATGGGCAAGTTTCAAGAAAACGATCTCAGAAAATCAATTCTTCATTTTCCTCATTTCTGTTTGTCAGGTATAACAAGCAACAGGATATTAAAGCCGAATCAGGTCGTTTTATGAAACTATCATTTCTATAGGCACCCAAAAGAAATACACACGCAGTTATTTATTCAGCATGGAGTTCACTAACGTTGCATGTGCTTCCAAAACGGTAATTTGTTTCTTTTTTCTGATAATTAAAGGAATTAATAATTATGTTAAGCACATCTTCACATTTACAGAAAAATTTTAAAAAGCTACGCTGTAAATTTAAAAGTCATTTTTTACTCAAATAAATTAAAACTAACAATTTGGAGGGGAACCCCATCTAGGTTGAAGTTACTTCGGAATCTGCTTTCGGTGCTTCTTTGCAATTCTACTGTCACTAGGCATATAGGTTGCCCAGTAATTGTGCTTGTATATTCCCAAGGAGGTATTCCAATGTATTTACTGAGCAAAAAAAAAAAAAAGCATACCTTATCAATAACCAAAGAAAGAAAAGTAATGTGAGATGGAGAATTGAGAGGAGTTTTTTGAGATCTACTCAAACAATTAACAAAATATCTGAAATACCCGTATTGGCCTGACTTAGGTAATTCCAGGGAAAAGCAACCTTTGTTTGTTTCTGTAGCATATTAGCACATTTTTTCTACTCCACAATAATTTCCCCCAAACACTGAAAACTATTAATCTTAAAAAAAAAAATATTGTTAAGCTGCCTCTAAAAAAGCACTGAACTCCTCTTGACTTGCTCCCAACAACACAACGCGGCCATGGTTAAAGCTGGCTTCATTTCCATTGAACTATCATGGTATTCACAAACCTCAGGACAAGAGAGCGACCCCACACTGGATCACCAACAATTTAGTCTGTCTGCTTTTCTGAAGCACAAAGACACAACTGTCTACTCTATGCGTAGAACCTACAGATCAATAGAAAAAAAAAAAGTAGACTCATAGAGCAGGAAGGGAACATGGGCTATTCTATTCAATGTTCTCATCTTTTGGCAAGAGTAAATACAGGTCTCCAAGAGGTGAAGGAACTTACCCAAGACTGCACAGTGTCAGGAACTTGAATTCAGGCTCCGGGTTTCTGACCGTACTGTTCCACTCCATAGTTCTCCACCTCTTAGTCCAGCTGCTACACAAGGGTACAGCTGCCCCAATTGTTAAAACAGGAAAACACTACCAGGCTGGTTCATAAATAGTTGCTAGCTTGAACCTCCTTAGTGCTTCTCCCTCTCCCGGAACTATCCTGGCCCCTCTCCAAGGACCCACCCCGCCTTCCTAGGATCCAAGTACTAAAGGAGTAACACCTGGTGTTGCAGGGGCATCTACAGGACCCTGTCCCAGTAATATGGTACCTGGTCTCATTGATCAAACATGTCACATTGGAGTTACAGATTTTGATCTTCTTCCCTTTATGCTTTCTAGTCTACATACCCTCAAGTTACACAAAGATTGTGCATTTCAGATTTGAATTGAATGCTTGTCAATTAGATGTGTAAAAACCACCAGGTTTTATTTTATAATGTGGTCAGAATACTGCAAGATCTTTCCATGGCCTTGCTTGCCACGGTTTGTTAACTTGTTCCTCACTTTCAGAATTCACCGTGCTACAACAGAAAGGGTAGGCTATACAAAGTGTGAAATTTCTTTTCTTTATCACCAATAATAAAACATCATCCTTTTTGCAAACATGAATGGTTCCTTCAATTGAATTCTTACACAATAAAACATCCGCAGCTGGGAAAATACAATTGCTGAGGTAAGACAGATCAAAACGGGATGTGGTTATTGATTAAATACAAATATCAGAATCTGAGAACGCTCAGATATTTTCTGCAGTGATGAAAGCTTGTGATTACAAATAAAGATAATGCTGTCCTTTCAGCTAGGGCTATTTAAGGAGCAGATTGTTCCTCTTTAAGGAATCACACTAGAATACAGGAGATTTGAGAATATACAACTTTTACAGCGAATTGGGAAAGGAGATTTTGCCACAGCAATATAACCAGATAGTTACATTGTCTTTGCTTTGCTCAATGGATTTTTATAAAACCACTGCTTCTCTAAAAGCCTACGAAATATGGAAAGCAGCAAAGACTGAAGTTACATTTAACTTGCTAATGAAATTTTCCCACTGCATAAGCCGATAGGCCTACAAAATTAATTATCAATGCCGGACAATCAAAGTTAATAGAGCGAACTTCACTTCATTTTTTTTTTTTTTCCCCCCCGAAGGGCTAAGAAAACATATTCAGGCAGGAAAACATTACAAATAGCAAACATCATTTGGGGCATATCAGCATTTTTTTTTTCAAGGGTAAATGTACAGGCAGAAAATGTGTGAAGGACAGAATTCATTACCCAATGCTTCTGAGTTTTGCCCTCTACAAAATGGAGCAAAAGAGTAATACGTACACCAAGTAAAGTAGCTTGACTGTAAGAGATTTGCCCATCAAATACCAAGTTCCCCCAGGCTATACAATGGTGTCCTCTGATAAAATGTAAATACTTGATTTCATAGTGTGTTGGGGGCTCTTTGAAGAAGAGATCTGAGACAGAGCCTCAAGAGTCACCACATATGGGCACCTGTGGGCTGTGTAGAAAGGCAAAGTAGATAGAGAGTTAAATGATTTTCTAGTGATTGTGATCAACACATGTCTAAAACTGTCTTATTGGGCTCCTCAAACAAAGGCCTGGCCAGCTCCTGCCATTAAAGGGAGGGAGCCCAGAAGGTGAGGAGGAGAGCAGAATGAAGGCAGGAGCAGGACCTGTATCACGATTTGTATGAAAGTGCCACCTCCTGGTCTGCCGTCTGGATATGCATGACAATCTTTCCCACTACCTTTAAAGCAGTGGTTTTTCAACAGGGGCCCATTTCACCCCCCAGGGAACAAATGGCAATGCCTGGAGATATATTTGATTGCTACCATGCAGTGGGAGGTACTACTAGCATCTAGTGGGTAGAAGCCAGGGTTGCTGCTAAATATCCTACAATGCACAGGGCAGTCCCTCCCACAACAAAGAATTATCCAGCCCCAAATGTCAATAGTGTCAAGGCTCTGAAGCTTTTTCATTTGTCTGGACAAACCATCACCAAATTTACCTTAAGAAACTGTTGACCTTTGTATTTTCATCTGTAAAATGGGAAAAATAACCCTAAAAAAAAAGTACATATATATGTGTGTGTGGGTGTATGCATATATATATGCATAGAAGACAAAAACCAAACCCGTTGCTGTTGAGTTGATTTTGACACACAGCGACCCTATAGAACAGAGTAGAACTGCTCCATAGAGTTTCCAAGGAGAATCTGGTGGATTCAAACTGCTGACCTTTTGGTTAGCAGCCATACCCCTTAGCCACTGCACCACCCCACCAGGGTTTCCTATAAATGTATGTATTTATATATTTATATTTATATTTATACATACACATATATGTGTGTGTGTGTGTGTATATAATGTATGTGTCTATGTATGTATATGATGTTGAAATCCTAACGCCTGTACCTGTAAATATGATCCTGGCTAGAAACAGGGTTTTTCTTTTGTTATATTAATAAGCTTATACCTGAGTAGGGTGGGCCCTACACCTCATTGGTGCTGAGTTATGAAAAGAGTAGAACAGACACAGAGACACACCACACTTGGGAAGAAGACACTATTTGAAAACAGACATACTTGGCAGATGCATCTACAAGGCCAGGAACGCCAAGGATTGCTGGCTGCTCCTAGAAGCTGAAACAGGCAAAGAGGGACCACCCACTAGAGCCACATCCCTGAATTCAAATTCCTAGCCTCCTGAACTGTCAGAAAATAAATTTCTGATCTTTAAGACCAAAAAAAAGTCTGTTGAAAGGGTTACCGGTTATAATACAAGACACCCAGTCAAATTTAAATTTGAGGAACTTTTTTTAGTATAAGTATATCCCAAATATTGAATGTGACATATTTATGCTAAAAATATTTATTTCTTATCTGAAATTCAAATTTCTTTGGGTGCCCTTTATTTTTACTTGCTAAATCTAGCAACTTTAGCTCAAAAGGCTCCATATTTTGAGACAGGATCTAAGGAACTGATAATGCTTCAGCTCCCTCCCAGACTTCAAGAGAGGTGGAGTTGTTTATCTCTTTGGTCAAAGGCCAGGATATTCATTGAGCCACATTTTACAACATAGTACAACTGAAGACAGATCAGGGAAGCCTGTCTTAAAGATCAGCTTCAAGCATGACACTCGCATTTTCCTCCCTGCCTCAGCTTGTCCAGGGCCCTTTGCCTCAGATTAAGCTAACCAGGTCTTGTGGTCTCTGCTTCCCATCACAACTGGCAACTGAGGAGGCCCCTCAACCAAGGGCTGTCTCCATTCAAGGGGTAGAAAGCTGGAGTCCTTTCTTAGGTCTTGAGGCCTAAATCACATTTTCCGATTTAGTCTTGTGAAAAAAAACCTATCCTGAGAAAGGCTCGCACAGCTATAAAGCAGTTTTTTCCCCACTACCTACCTATTTTCCTTTACATATAGCTTCCTTTGTCAAGAGACCTGTGGAAGGAAGGAGTGAATGGGAAGACGATATTGAGACCTTTCTTGGTCCTGGGTTGTAATACCATCTACTCCCCCCAAACTACACTATGTACTTAGTCTATAGTTAGAGGTGGACCAGAGAGGCTGAGCAATTATTATTATTCCCATTTGTTTTACAGAGGAGAAAATAGTGTTGCACAGAAAATATATCATTGTTTTATATATACAATTTCAATTTTCTCAACACTTCTATAAAACAGATTCTATCATTACTCCTATTTGCCAAGGGGACTGTCTTAATTATCTAACTTGTTGCCATGCAGTCGATACTGACTTAGCAACCCTATAGGACAGAGTAGAACTGCTCCAAAACGTTTCCAAGGAGCACTTGGTGGATTCACGCTACCAAGCTTTTGATTAGCAGCCAAGCTCTTAACCACTGTGCCACCAGGGCTCCCTTAGGTATCTAGTGCTGCTATAACAGAAATACCACAAGGGGATGGCTTTAACAAACAGATTTATTCTTTCACACTTTAGGAGGCCAGAAGTCCAAATCCAGGGTGCCAGCTCCAGGGGAAGGCTTTCTCTCTTTGTTGGCTCTGGGGGAAGGTCTTTGTTACCAATCTTCTCCTGGTGTAGGAGGTTCTCAGCACAGGGGCCCCAGGCCCAAAAGACATGCCCTGCTCTTGGCTCTACTTTCTTGGTGGTATGAGGTCCCCCTGTCTCTCTGCTCACATCTCTCTTTTATATCTCAAAAGAGATTGACTCAAGACACAACATAATCTTGTAGACTGAGTCCTGCCTCATTAACATAACTACCTCTAACCCTGCCTCATTAACATCATAGAGGTAGGAATTACAACACATAGGAAAATCACGTCACATGACAAAATGGTAGACAATCAAATATTACAAATCACGACCTAGCCAAGTTGACACACATTTTGGGGCGACACAGTTCAATCCATAACAAGGACCAACCAACCAGTTGCGACTGAGTTGGCCCCAACTCATGCAGACCTCATGTGTGCCAGAGTAGAACGGTGCTCCACAGGGTTTTCAATGGCTGATTTTGGGGGAATTAGATTGCCAGGCCTTTCTTCCGAGGTACCTCTGTGTAGATTCGAACCTCCAACCTTTTGGTTAGCAACTAAGTATGGTAACCATTTGCATTACCCAGGGACTAGGGAAAACAGAAGCTTAAAGAGATTAGTAATTTATACAAGGTCACGCAACAAAAAAGCAATTGTCACAAGGTTTGAGCTCAGGTCTGTTAATTCCAAAGCCAGTGCTTGTTACCACTAAGCCTACAAGTTTTGTATGTGAAAAATGATCAAATCAAGATAAAGCTCAAGTATTCACTTTTAAGGCAGTCAGAAAAATAGAATGCCCGTATTCAAAGAAACACATCTGCGGATAGTAGTAAATGTTTTAAAAGTTGTTATCCTGTGCAGTGATTAGAATTTGGAGCATCTTCAAAATGCTTTTAAGATATGTACCCACTAAGTAATAAATGCAAAGTCAACGTATTGCAATTTAATCTGTATGTCAGTAGCTTTGCCGCATTCAGCTATGGCTACGGCGGCTTACCTTTTAGTGTTCCGTTTTAGCAACGCAGCTTTGATCTCTGCCGCAAGAGAGTCCTTCCTGACTGTGGCACCCAGGCCAGCCCCTCATCAGCATTCCACCAGAGGGTTCTAGGAGCATGAATTGTTTTTAATCAGTCAACACCACTATGGTCAACCAAATGCATTCTGAGACTTAGACCTTTTATCTCAAAAGCTCTGCAGAATCCAAGGTCACCGTAACCTCTTTTATGGTTTATTGTTTCTAAAATGTACTTAGAGTGAATTTTCAAAGCCACAACTTATTTTGTGGATCCAGAGCTTTCATTGAGTTCAGCACTCTGCAGCATCTTCTTTGTTTCCTCTTTCAGCACTTTCTGTCCATGTTTCCTCATTTAATAACAAGTTCCCGTAAAATTTTTAAAATATAAAATAAAGTAAGAATATTGAACACAATTCTCTCAGTAGCTAAGCTACTCATCATGTGTAATTGAGGCTCTTTGGAAAGCAGCATTAACCTTTTAAATCACTGTTGGGGAATTTTACAATACTAGATGCAGGTCCCTGCACTGGAGGAGTGAGGCAAGTAGCAAGCATGGTGCCAATGTCACCACTCTGCCATTGTTACAGGTATATAAATACCATAAAGGCATGGCAGTAAACCCCGTGGCTCAGGATGTGAGTTTGTGGGACTGTGCCCTGGGAGGAGGGATGGCAATGGGGCTGCAGAGCCTTCAACAACAGATCCTCAGATCCCGTGAAGTTATCTTTTAGCTCACTTTTGTATTGACCCTCATCCTAAGCAATAATATGCATGAGTGCATAGTTTTCAGCAGTAGGTAAGAGCTATAGCTGCTAACCAAAAGGTCAGCAGTTTGAATCCATCAGCCACTCCTTGGAAGCCCTATGGGGCAGTCCTACTCTGTCCTATAGGGCAGCTATGTGTCAGAATAAGGGATGCTACATTTTTATAATAATGTATCATTGTTGTAGTTAGTTGCCATCAAGTCAGCTCCAACTCATGGAGACCCCATTTACAGCAGAACAAAACATTGCCCAGTCCTGCATCATCTTCATGGTCACTGATATGCTCAAGTCCATTGCTATGGCCACTGTGTGTGTTGAGTGCCTTCCAGCCTAGGGGGCTCATCTTCCAGCGCTGCATTGGACAATATTCTGTTGTGACCCACAGTGATTTCACTGTCTGGTTTTTGGAAACAGATCCCCAGGACTTTCTTCCTAGTGTGTCAGTCTGCAAGCTCTGCTGAAACCTGTTCATCATGGGTGACTCTGCCGGTATTTGAAATACCAGGGGCATAGCTTCCAGCATCATAGCAATGCAAGCCACCACAGTATGACGAACTGACAGATGGATGGTAGAATAATGCATTAGCTGTGTGTTAGAAATAATTTTGAGAATAAAAACGTGTGTGTACACCACCAAAAACCATCCTATATGCTGCCAATGGTACTTGGATAATATTTTGGGAAACACTAGATTAAAGGAAAACAAGAGTGAGACCAGATAGGTGACCAGTAGGAAGCTACCATCCAACTCCAGGTAAGAGCTGGTAGAGGCCTGGACCAAGATGGTAGCTGTGGGAGGGAGAAGCAGAAGCAAGGGTCATCCCCAGGAAAGGTCTTGGATGCCAGTTCACAATTTATTTAGAAGCAGATGAAAAGACCGATGAAGAATGGCAGGGAATTACATGATTTAAGTAGAGTGGGAGGAAGACAGACCACGCAGCAGTGTACAGGACAAATTAAAGCAAGGAGAGACTGGAGGTGAACACAGGAGCCATTGCTATAAGGCATGAGATGTTGATGGCCTGAAATAGGATGGTGACAGGGACAACAAGAGGGAAGAGATAGATGGGAAAGAAATTAGAAAAGGACCATTAGTCTTTTCTCAAACTCTTCTTATTTTAAGACTCAAATATTCCCTCCTGTCTATCACATGTATGAGTCATGAAGCCATTATTTTCATTAGGGGAGAAACGGGTGAGCGTGTGGCGGGGAGGGAGTTCTATTCCAAGTGGAAAGTCAAGGTATATTTTTAGCTACATTAAGCCAGCCTTCTGCTGCTCTGCACACTGATGTAATTCTGACATAAAACATAATCTGTAATATTCCAGAGGAACAAATCCAATTCTTGGTCATATAAATTTTCATATAAGTCCATCACAATTCATTCCCCAAACATCTCATTCTCTTTGAAAGCTGGAACTGTAGCAAGTGATCAAAAAGAGTAGTTTAAAATTGCTCTGGAATTTCCAGAGATGTTAAATCTAACCTGCCTGCGGTGCAGGATCAATCCCCCAAACTTTAAATCAGAGGTAAAGCATTTTATATTTTAAAAGATATATTCCTCAAAGTTTATCACGGTATATTAAAGTCAAACGTGAGTTATTGCTTACCAAATCTGGAGCTGATGTCTCCCCTTGATTACCCTAGGTAGGCAAGAATAAGTATCTTCCAACCAACATATTTTTTACCTTTTCATCTGCCTCTTGCTATTTTCAATACAGTGAAAAATAATAGCCAAGGAGTGAATTCGCAGGGTTGGACAAAGTGCAAATTCCATCTGCCTGCACCCTAAATTGTATTCCAGGTCCCTGGCAAGTTTGCTGCTTGGAGGAGAATAATGGAAACTGAGTTCTCAAGAGCTGGATTGGTCCTGTAGGAAAAATCAGTGCAAACTCTGATGAACTTTCAGCACGTTTGCATTGGCTTAGAACCCAGTGTGTATACAATAGGTCATTCCTGAAATGTACTTCTCTCTGCCCTGGTGGGGCCTTCTGCATGACAGAGACCGTTACACCATAATCACAATGCCCTGTGAAACCCTGGAACAAACAGAAATTTTATGACTAATAGCAGTTATACAGAAAAATCCCCGTCAACTCTTCTTGTTGTACGTGTTGTAAACACAGCAGTTATTAGGAATTCAAGATTCCTCCTAGGGTCTAGGGAAGTAGGAGAATGGAGACCATCTTTTGTTTAAAGCCACCTTAGAAGGGTTACAGTCCCTGTGGGCTGTTGCTATTAGCTGCTGTTGGGTTGGCCTCGCGCACAATGGGATGAAACACTGCCTGGTCCTACACCATCCCCATAATCAGTTGTGGGTGAGATTGTTGTGATCCATAGGGTTTTCATTTGCTGGTTTTGAGAAACAGGTCACCAGACTTTTCTTCTTCATCTGTGGTTAGGGGCAGAATATTACCTAGGCACTGTGAATTAGAGGAACACTCTAAATGTTCACAGTTCCAAGCATCTTCTTTTTTGGTCTTTGAGTTATTAGGAAACTCCTGCTCCATACTGCCCTTGGTGTAATGCAAATAGGTTCTCGGAAAGGGTTTCATGTTGGCCATGTCATAATGGATAAGAAGATTGAGCTCTATAGACAGACATGGGTTCAAATCCTGCCTTCACCATTTACGACCAAGTGCATTGAGTTATTTACTAAAATAACTAAACCTCTCTGAGCTTCAGTTTCCTTACCGATAATGTGATTAATAGTATCTACTCCAATGAGCCACTGTGAGGAGTAAAAGAGATAATTCAGCAAAGACAGTGTAAGTGCAGCTATAATTATTAGTATCACCACCTACTTCATCTGTTTAAATAACACATGAGAAATATCTAGGCTTTATTTCTGCAATTCCCTCATATCCTACTCGGTTTTTTTGAGACTTATTTCAAATTCTACCCTCTTCATTATCCCTCATTACTCCTCCAGGAAATTAAAAAACCCATTGCTGTTGAGTCTATTACGACTCATAGCCACCCTACAGGACAGAGTAGAACTGCCCCATAGGGTTTCCAAGGAGAGGCTGGTGGATTTGAACTGCTGACCTTTTGGTTAGCAGCCATAGCTCTTAATCACTGTGCCACCAGGGCTCCCTTCCAAGAAATATGTACCTTTTATATCTTTGATTTTCCTTCTCTCATGATACTGTACCATTTTCTCAAAAGATTAGGAAAACACCAAAATAGGCCATTTTGATAAGCGCTAACTATGCGCCAAGCACTCTATGAATGGCCTTTAATGTGTTATCTCATTGAATTTCCCCAACAACCTCTGAAGGAGTATTATGGTCCCATTTTACTGATGAGGAAAGTGAAGCTTGGTGTGTTTAAATAACTTTCTAACAAACACTAAGTTAACACAAAGGCAGAGTGGGATTTGAATTTAGGCAATCCATCTGACTCCAAAGCCCACACTCTAACCACTGTACTATAAAGGAGAACGGTAAAAAGATGACCATTGAGCACTAGGTTGACCAATTCACCACTGTGAGGATTAAAAGGGTAGTCTATGGGAAAGAAACAGATATGATCCAATGAAGCAGATTTCCTAGGAGTGAGCTATGCTGCGATGTCCAACCCCCGTGATACCTCCCCCTGGGGAGAGGGGGTACCTGCCTTTCTCCGTAATCTAGTGAGAGGGACTTCAACGTGGCCACTCAGAAAGCTTGATAAGTATCCCCTGTTTTATGAGGATAAGGTAGACTGTGTCAATTCACAGTCAGGAAATCAGAGAAGTGAACTACTTTGGTGGCAAAGTGAGAGACAGAGAGTTTCCTTTGCCCACAGAAAGCCCCATATCCACAGTGATATGGGCAAGGAATTATATGGGCGTTTCTGATAAACTCATGTGGTTAAGATGCCCAGGAGAAAATTGGTCCACGGCACCATGTAAAGGGTCTACGAGACTTCAGTCAAAAGGAAATTGGACACATGACACCAAGTCCTGGAGGAATAAGGTTCATATCCCCAAGTTAAAGAAACAGCAGCAGGGAGACCATTTTCCAAGACAGGTGCCACCGGTAAGGAAATTGGCAGCTTTAAACAGGTCCAGAGAACATGAAATCATCTTACAATGGTATCAATCAAAAAAAAAAGGATTTTTCCATCCTCCTTACCCTCCTTCTTCCTACCCACCCCTTCAGCTATGCTGGGGTCAGAACTAAGGGGTAAACTAGCTGAGAAGGAAAAATGGTAATTGGGAAAAGAGAAAAGGTCCACATACCCCTCCTTATAGCTGGTATTGTTAGGTGCCATCGAGTCAATTTTTGACTCATAAGACCCCATGTGACAGAGTAGAACTGACCCATAAAGTTTTCCAGGCTGTAACCTTTACAGGAGCAGATCACCATGTAACCTTTACAGGAGCAGATCACCATGTAACCTTTACAGGAGCGGATCACCATGTAACCTTTACAGGAGCGGATCACCAGGTCTTTCTCCCACTGGGTCAATGGGTGGGTTTGAACGGCCGACCTTTTGGTTAGCAGCGGAGAGTTGAACCATTGTACCAGCAGGGTTCCTTTTCTCATGGTAGTCTCCAGCTAAGGCAAGAGAAGATTTTGACTAAATCAAATTCAGAACTATAATTATTATTACTCAAACCAAGTTAAGGATTGATACCATGTGTATGACTGAAAGGGACTCAAAGACTTTCTATGAGTGTAGGTAAACAGAAATGTCGTGGAGCCTCCTACAGATTACACGTAAGGGCAGGGATGGACTCCCTCTGCTGAATAAATAAAAGGATGGCGAGAGAAAAATATAAAGTTATTTTCTGATTTTTAATTATACCCCAAGAGCACTGCTTGTTCAACATGTCAGTGATATTTGTTTCTCACAGCCCTGTGGAAGCTTCTTTGGGGCTCCTTTGTGTTGATCACACCATAACTCAGCCGAGAAAGATCCAAGACATTTGGTCTCTGACCCTCCTCCTACCCATCGCTCAACTTGCTGCTGCCAATTAGATTCCTTGCAATTACTCACTGATCTTTCAAAATCAAAATTCCGTTATTGAAAATGAGAACATTATTAATATTTGATTCCCCCCCCCCAATGGATAAACATATGGTCATAAAGGGAAGGAAATAGCTCCCTAAATCTTCTCTTATAGAATACAAAGTTTTATAAGATGAGGTAAGGATCTCTCTGTGTTGCAGGGGGTATTGAGGTGATGAAGAAATAAATTAAATGGTTCCCTGTGGGGTTCACCCTTCAGCCAAAGATTAGACAGGCCCATAAAACAAAATGAGACTAAAAGGGCACACCAGCCCACGGGCAAGGACAAGAAGAGAAGAGGGGACAGGAAACTTGGTAATGGGGAACCCAAGGCCTAGAAGGGGAGAGTGTTAGACATGTTGTGGGACTGGCGACCAATGTCACAAGACAATTTGTGTATTGTTTAATGAGAAACTAGTTTGCTCTGTAAACCTTCATTTAAAGTACAATAAAAAAGAAAAAATGCTTCTCTGTGGGTCACATGGCCAACTCATGGCAGAGGTAAATCAGGACTACAGCCTCGCTGCTGTGAATATCCCACTGAAGAGTTCTAAAGTCAAAGTCAGAAGCTGACCTGAGGTGGTATTTTCTCCCAGACCTGAAGATGACTTTTGATTCTTTTAACCACCGTGAAAAGCAAGTTCCCAGAAAGCAAGCACCAGGGACAACCCAAGAGTTATTCACGCTTTCTGTTGCCTTGTGAATCTTCTACAACATCTAGATATTCTTGGAAAGGCTTTCAACCCTCCATCTAGAGGTGGGAAGCTTCAACCACTGAAGAGTCCTGAGCCCCTGAATTGGCATGGCCCCCTCAGTAATAGGGCAGAGAAGAAAAAAATGGATGCCCATGGCTACAGCTAAGCACCCTTAGGGAACTTTATGGTGGACACTCCAGAAGATGGAAGGGGTGTTCTGAGCCTTTTTATTATTTTTCCTGAGGCAAGATGTGTACCATGGATGAAATTTTAATATGACCCTTCCTTCTATAGTAAAACCCAGTTAAGGCTTTTTTTTTTGGAATGGGTGCAGACTCAAGTTTTTTGGAGCTTGAAAATTTAAAAATTGGGAGAACCTAGTTCAGAATCGAGAATGCAAAAAAAAAAATGTTTTTTTAATTTTACACAAAATATGGACCAGTTGAAAGGGGTTCAGCACAAGCAAGGGGCCTACATTAGCATCAAGGTGAATCGCTTCTGTTTGGCATACAGAGAGACAAGGTTCTCCACAATCTGTTAGTGCAGACCCATCAAAAAAAAAAAAAAAAAGTTGCTATAGAGTCAATTCCGACTCATAGTCATAGCGATCCTCTAGGATAGACTAGAACTACTGCGTAGGATTTCCAAGGAGCACCCAGTGGATTCAAACTGCCGACCTTTTGCTTAGTAGCGGTAGCTCTTAACCACTGTGCCACCAGCGTTTCCACACATCAAAGGCACAAGAAATTTTACACCTGATCAGGAAGGGCCGCAGACATGGGATTCACATACGCTAGCATCCTCCTTCCACGTGGACAGTCCTATCTTACAAGAAAAGAGCGCAGCAAACTTGGTCCACGCTTAACCACAATGCACAATTCCTGAGTCTCATACAGCTCCCAAGAAGTAAAGGATGGTGTGCCCAGAGGTAACTCAGGCTTCATTTCAGGAATCTTCTTGAGGAATCCCCACAAAGGTGACGTAATTGCATACAGTCATTCCATCAAGTACTCGCAACTAAATGATTCAGGTGGAGCTGAGACTCCGAGTTTCAGTTTTGACTTACCCTACTGTTTTAATCTCTTCTTTTGCATCTTTAATTTATGGTAATCTAAAAATGTAATTAGTTATTAACCCTTCAAAATCATGTGCTACAAGCATGATAAGAAACCGAAGAGGGCTAAAGAAGACAAAGATAGGAGTTAATTGTTAAAAATTAATTTACAATAAACTTCCCTGGAGGTAGAGGTTTAGTTTTAAATCACCCTAAATGGAGTTAAAAAGTAAAGCCTTGCTTTAGCTAAGCAATAGTTCTCCAGCATTTCCTCAAAAGTGCTTGGCAGCACAGTCATCCCAGGAAGATGCTTTGTGGAAGAAGCATTCGAAGATGAAGTGACATAATAGTCTTGGGGACTCATAGTGCATATTAAAGGCTCTGAGAAGTCCTGCAGTAAAAAAAAGACCTGTCTATATTTGTTTGAGTCAGCATTTCCCAAACATATATTAATCAAAAAGACTTATTAAACAGGACAAATACTTTTCAAATATTGGTTTAAGCATCTAACCTTGTTAAGCCTCCAGGATGATACACTTTATTGGGTATTATAATTCTTTTAGTTAGAGGCATGAAAAGCTTTTCAGATAAAATCAAATGACCTGCACCCCGTCTCTGCAACCACACTGCTTCGAATGGGAATCTGCACCAACATGGAGCATCCATCTGCTCTAGCTCACAGAGCGAAGAATTGAGAATCTTTGCAACATGACGTCCAAGTGAAGATTGTGATTCTGCCATGGGGAAGTGGTGGCACGCTGAATCTTCTGGGTTTTCTGTTGGTTTCGTGGCATGCAACTCAATCTCTGCTCCTCTCTCTTTTTCCATCCCTCTACGTCAGTGCTTTTATTTTCTCTTAACTACTCTCAATTCCGGAACTTGGAAAGTGCTCCTTTACTTGTTGAATCTGCTCATAAGGATAGAACAGAGTTACAACATTGAAGCTTTGCAATTGCATTATGCCATTTACGTGATATCTAGTTTATTTCAAGCTGGCTCTACCTTTTTGTCATAAATTCTGTCACCCCAGGGCACAGTGGCTAAGACCTCAGCTGCTAACTGAAAGGTCGGTAGCTCAAATCCAGAGCCAGTCCTTGGAATCCCTGTGGGGCAGTTTTACTTTGTCCTATAGGGTCACTCAGAGTCAGAATCAACTTGACAGCAACAGGTTTTTGTTTTGCCTTTTTGTCACAGTGCTGGCATCCCAGGAGGCACTGCGTACCTGCTAATTTTCAGAGAAAGCTGCTCCTCACAAAACAGCCTGTAACTTCATATTAACTAAAGAGTTAAGCTGAATAATCAATGATTCCTTTTTTTTTTTTTTTTGTGAAATAAACCAACCCTAAACTCTGACAAGTCTCTACCTCTGAGAACCACCCTGCTCTCTGGGGTGTTGGGATTAGCTTCGACTCAATTCTAGGATAAGCCATTCCACGTAAGCTAGTGAGAACAGAGAAGTGGGTGCAATATTTACTCTGGAGATTATGGGATGTTTTGGTCTTCAGGGTTCCTAAAAACGAAAAAGGACCAGACAAAGAAATCCGTGATGTATATTCATAATAACAACTTTGGGCAAATCACTTAAATTTTCTAAATTGCATTTTCCTTGCCTGAAACTTGGAGACCATACCCATAGTTCATAGTTATAAACCCATTGCCATCGAGTTGACTCCAGCTCATAGCAACTGTATAGCGACCCTATAAGACAGAGTAGAACTGCCACACAGAGTTTTCAAGGAGCACCTGGTGGATTCGAACTACAGACATTTTGGTTAACAACCGTAGCACTTAACCACTAGGCCACCAGGGTTTCCCCTCATGGTTATAGTGATGATAAAATGAAGAAAAAATAATAAAAAGTTGTAAGGGAAGCATTTAGGAGAATGGCTGACATAGAACAAGACTTCAAAAAGGAACAGTTACTATTTAAATTCAAAGGCATGAGGAAGTCTAAAAATGCCTACTTCTCCCTAAATTGTCAGAGGAAAAAGGGACTTCGTATGTCCACATTGCAGATGTGAGTAACTCTCTTTTTGGAGTCTTTGTCTTTAGCATCATTAATATGTAGCTATCAAAAAATCTAATTACTTACTAGTCCCTTGAAATTATGAGTCATAAGCATGAAAAGGAACCAAAAAGGACTACAGAAAAGGAGAAAGATGAACAGTTAACTATTGTATGTTCATTCATAATGAACTTGCATATAGGTGGATGCTAAGCCCCAATCGCCCTAAATTAGTGAGAAATTTACATCATTGAGAATGACTCCGCCATCTCTTATCACTTGGAACTGTTAGATTTATGTTTGAGTAAAATGGAGCTAAATTGGGCTAAAGTCACATTTGGGGGCCTCGCCATCAATTAGTCTGTGAAATCATTGAGATTGGAGGTGAAATGTCCAAAAGCTTAGTCGTCACTGGGAAAATGAACAGACCAACAATTCCTTGGTGTTAGCCCCACCCCACTCCAATCTGTTACTTTTACGTCCAACGTCAAAGGCAGGCTCTTCTCATTCCATTTGTACCCTGAACATTCTCCCCCATAAAATACAGTTTAAAGGCCAGCTGCAGTGTGGAGCGTTTTCTTGGAGCCTACAGTTTCAAACAAACGACTGGGAAGACGCCAGGATCTATATGGGCTCACGAAGACTGTAAAACATTTGGTGCTGAGTGGAAAAAGACGCCTGTGAGCACTGCCAGACGTTTTCAGCTTTCTTGCACCTGTGCCAAGTGTTTTTCAGCTCTCCCACCCCCTTCTCTTGAAGGTGGGGGCGGGGGCGGAGGAGATAAGCAAGCTTTCTGAGGGCATATGCCATAGGAATAGAAAAACCCGTTACCACCACCACTCGTTTCCTCCTCAGAACCCTCGAGGAAGGCAACATGAGGGCCTCCAGCCAATCTGGCGCCAGAATTCTGAGAGCTTGAGGCTCCTTGACATTCACTCCATCCTTCCACACATCATGGTGTGTTCTGATGACCACCAGCCTCCCCATCACCACCCCTACAGAAAAGGAGAAAGATTTCTGTCTGAAATCTTCCTTGAACTCTCAGTTGAATCACCCCTGCCCATCACTGACACCAAACTGCCAATCATTTCAAGGAACTAAATTGTATGTTGAGAGGGTTTGTAACATGCAAAAATATGTGCGGAAGAAAGTATATGTTTCTTAAAGGAAGAACACCCAAAATGTTTTTGAATGAAAGTGTGAAAATGCCTAAACATAGATGACATGATACAGATCATGAGAGAGTAAATTTGAAATTACGCTGAAACCTTGCTGTGGTGTTTTCAAAGGAAGGAGAATTCAGGGTAATGGAGGGCGTCCTTGAACCCTGCACAGCAGCAGCTTAGGGTAAATGGTCCCACAATGGTGTATTTATTCCCACAGCAGAGGAAGTCTCCAGTGTACTCGTTTCTTATTTTCCCTTCTGCATCCTGACAGTGTGTGCGTGTGTGTGTGAGATTTTATTTTGGACTTCAAAACATAAAAGTTGTACGTCTGTAGATAGGTGATTATCCACCTGATCCGACTTCAGACATACTGCCAAAATTATAGTCTAATATAAATAACATTTATTATTAAGCAATTAATATATGCCAACATAGTGCTAACCAATTTGCATTTACTGTCTCAATTAATTCAATAATCTTTGGAGATGACAACTCTTATATTCCCCTCTTACAGATGAGGAGCGCCACCCATCTATTAGTTTGTTTTACTGTGACGGCTTGTGTGTTGCTGTGACACTGGAAGCTCTGCGAATGATATTTCAAATACCAGCAGGGTCACCCATGGTGGATGGGTTTCAGCAGAGCTTCCAGACTGAGACAGACTGGAAAGAACGTCTGATGATCTACTTCCAATAAGTAGTCAATGAAAACCCTATGGATCACAACAGGAGATTTTCTGACTTAATTCTTTCAGACATGTCCTCAGGAGGAATCAATCACTAGAGGAGGACATCATGTTTGGTGAAGTTGAGGGCCAACTAGGGCACAGGAGACCTTGGGTGAGATGGATTGGCACAATAACCACAACGATAGACTCAAACATCATGGCAATTGTGAGGGTGACATAGGACCAGGCAATGTTTCCTTCTGTTGTACACAGGTCTCCAAGACTTGGAGTTAATGCAATGGCAGCTAACACCATCACCACCACAGATAAGGAAATAGAGGGTTAAGAAGATTAAGTGTATAATCAAGTCCCACTCCTAGGAAACAGGGCTTGAAATTGATCCCTAATCTGTTTGTGTCTGAGCTTTCAAACACTGTTAGGCTGGCCACATCCTTCTTCAAGAAAAGCCTCTTTAGCTCTTGAGGTTGTCGATGCAAGAAGAATCACACTTAGAGATTCATTCCATTGGCTTAAATTTTGAGCCTGTTTTAAAATATAAATGTCCTTTCAAGACAAGATATACATCTTCATTGACCACTTCATTGTTCTCATCAAGAGCGAGAAAATCAGATCCTTTTCTTTTAGGTACATTGCCCTCAGTAGAGAGGGCAGAAGCATCCCTGGGCAGCTGTAGATGGGAATGGAAGGAAAGGGTAGCAGGTGCTGGTGGGAAGATGGTGCTGAAGGAGATTCTTAAAAATGTAAACAGAGTCTCGTAGATCCTGTGCCAGAGGAGTCATACACAGCCGACATTGTCTTCTTTGCACAACTATTACTGCCATCTTGAACACCTTCTCTCGTGCACAATGACAGCTCTTAAGGAAACACTGATTGAATCAGTTGTACAAGATGCAACTATTCCAAACAACAAGCTCACTGTGGTGGGTGTTGGACAAGTTGGTATGGCATGTGCCATGAGCATTCTGAAAAAGTCTCTGGCTGAGGAACTTTCCCTTGTGGATGTCGTGGAAGATAAACTCAAAGGAAAAATGATAGATCTGCAGCATGGGAGCTGTCTTAAACACCTAGTGCTGCTATAACAGAAATACCACACGTGGATGGCTTTAACAAGGAGAAACTTATTCTCTCATTGTTTAGTAGGCTACAAGTCCAAATTCAGGGTGTCAGCTCCAGGGGAAGGCTTTCTCTCCCTGTCGGCTCCGGAGGAAGGTTCTTACCATCACTCTTCCCTTGGTCTGTGAGCATCTCAGCACAGGAACCTCAGCTCCAAAGGACAAGCTCTGTTCCTGGCACTGCTTTCTTGGTGGTATAAGGTTCCCAACTCTCTGCTTAGTTCCCTTTCCTTTTCTCTCTTGAGAGATAAAAGGTGGTGCAGGCCACACCCCAGGGAAACTCCTCTTATACTGGATCAGGGATGTGACCTGGTAAGGGTGTTACAATCCCACCCTAATCCTCTTAAACAAAATTACAATAAAAAAAGGGAGGACAACCACAGAATACTGGGAATCATGGCTTAACCAAGTTAATACATGCATTTTTGGGGGGACATAATTCAATCCATGACAGGAGCTTATTTCTTCAGACACCTCAAATCGTAACAGATAAAGATTACTCTGTGATGGCCAATTCTCAGACTGTGGTGGTAACAGCAGGAGTTCGTCAGCAAGCGGGGGAGAGTCATCTCAATCTGGTGCAGAGGAATGTTAATGTCTTCAAACTCACTATTCCTCAGATCATCAAGTACAGTCCCAACTGCATCGTAATTGTGGTTTCCAACCCAGCAAGTATTCTTACATATGTTACCTGGAAACTAAGTGGATTACCCAAGCACCGTGCGATTGGAAGTGGTTGTAACCTGGATTCTGCTAGATTTTGCTATCATATGGCTGAAAAACTTGGCATTCATCCCAGGAGCTGCCATGGATGGATTTTGGGAAAACATAACAACTCAAGTGTGGCAGTGTAGAGTGGCGTGAACATGGCAGGGGTTTCTTTCCAGGAACTAAATCCAGAGAGGAGGACAGACAATGACAGTGAAGACTGGGAGGAAGTGCATAAAATGGTGGTTGAAAGTGCCTATGAAATCATCAAGCTAAAAGGATACACCACCTGGGCTACTGGATTAAGTGTGGCTGATCTGATTGAATCCATGTTGAAAACCTATCCAGGATTCACCCAGTGTCAACGATGATGAAGAGGATGGATAGCATTGAGAATGAAGTCTTCCTGAGCCTACCATGTATCCTGAATGGTTGGGGGTTAACAAGTGTTATCAACCAGAAGCTGAAGGATGATGAGGTTGTTGAACCCGAGAAGAGCACAGACACTGTGGGACATCCAAAAGGACCTAAAAGACTTGTGATGTCTGAGTTCTATGCTGTAGAAATTTAAAAGGTATAACGTGATTAACGTGAGCCCATGTACATGGATCATGGTTCACTTTTCTCTTCCTAATTATGAGAATTTGGGCCCACAGGATGAAAGCCCTTGCTTGGCTTAATATTTGCAATATGAGCCCTTGAAAAATAAAATGAACTATTATAGTATATATTAAAAAAAAGTAAACTGAATCCTGTCACATCCTTGCTTAACATCTTCGGTGTTCACCCATTGTTCCCCTGATAAATGCCAAGCTCCTCACCAAAACTTACAAGACGAGGAATTTCCGACCCTTTCCCAGCCTTAGCAGAAGCCACAGTCAATTCCTCCAACATGAGGAGACTCTGTTTCTACCCTAGGTCATTTGCTTTTGTTGTTTCTTCATCCATTTAGATCCAGTAAACCCTTCGGGTCTCAGGTTTGGTTCCTTCTTCCATGAAACCTCAATTTAAATTATAGGCTTTATGTTACTTTCTGTCTTGCAGTACCTTTCTTCTTCTTTGCAGCACTTAATTGGTTTTGTAACTTCATAAAAGGGCAGGAACAAAATGCCTTTTGTGTGCCACTGTACATCCCGTAACTAGCATAGTTGTTGGTTCATAGTAGGCACTGATTTAAAATTTTTGTAGATGAATGAATGGATATAACAAAAAAAAACTGAACCCATCACCAAGGAGTCAATTTAGACTCACCACAACCCTATAGGACAGAGTAGAACTGCCCCATAGGGTTTCCAAGCAGTGCCTGGTGGATTCGAACTGCTGATATTTTGGTTAGCAGCCGAACTCTTAACCACTACAACACTAGGGCAGAACAGTCTACTCTGGTATACCCCAAATGCTCAATGAGGAATAGCACATCTGAAAATTCAGCCAAGAACTTGAACATTTGATGGATTGGACACCACTGGGATTCAAGGAGGTTCTTTTCTGTGTACTGTGTATATAAAAGAGATATATAGAAGGTATATAAAAGGTCACAGATTTATATTTTCTAAGGCAGGGGTGATAGATGATGGATGGATGGATGGATGGATGGATGGATGGATGGATGGATGGATGGATGGATACATATATTTAAATATTATTATTGTTAATATTATTCAAGTAGTGCCTACAGCCTGAAAACTTGCCATGCCTAAGCAATTTATATATATTATTTAGTTCAATCTTCATAAAAATCCATAAAAAAGGAATTACTATGCCCATTTTCCACCACTCATCTATCAGTTTTTGTACTGTTGTGTTTTTGTATGTTGCTGTGATGCTAGAAGCTATGCCATGGGTATTTCAAATGCCAGCAGGGTTGCCCATGGTAGGCAAGTTTTAATGGAGCTTCTACACTAAGACAGACTAGGAAGAAAGGTCTGATGATTTACTTTCAAAAATCAGCCAATGAAAACCCCATGGATGACACAGAACATTGTCCCATATAGTGCTGGGAGATGAGGCCCCTAGACTGGAAATACACAATGACCAAAACAGTGGACTCGAGCAGACCGATGATTGTGAAGATGGCACAGGACCAAGTAAAGTTCTGTTCTGTTGTACTTGGGGTCACCACAAGTCAGAGCCAACTCGATGGCAGCTAATAACGACATCCTCATTTTACATAAGAAGAATTAGGGCTTCTAACAATAAAGATATCTGAGGTTCTCAGACCCAGAATTAACACCTAAGTGTATCCAAAATCCTTTACCTTCAATGACAGCTGGCTTCCCATTCATTATCCATCACACAAAAACGAAAAAAAAAAAATACTCTTTCTTCTTTACCCATATTTTCTTTTCCTGCACACATACACATCGATCTTAAAACAACAACAAAATTTGACTCTATCCCATGATGAGAAAACCATATCAAAAAAAAAAAAAAAAAAAAAACCAGGAGATCAACAAAAGAGTAAAAAGAGAACCTATAGACTGGGAAAAAAATTCTGGCTATAGAATACTTCAACACCTCAACAACAAAAAGACAATCCAATCAAAAAATGGGCAAAAGATATGAACAGACACTTCACCAAAGAAGACATTCAGACAGCTAAAAGACACGAGGAAATGCTCGCTATCATTAGCCACTAAAACAAACAAAAAAAAAAAACCCATTGCTGTCAATTCCAACTCTTAGTGACCCTATAGGACAGAGCAGAACTGCCCCATGGGGTTTCCAAGGAGCAGCTGGTGGATTCCAACTGTGGACCTTTTGATTAGCAGCTGTAGCTCACAGTAGCTCATAACCACTGCACCATTAGGGCTCCCATTAGCCACTAAAGAAATGTAAATCAAAACTACATTGAAACACCATCTCACCCAGATATTACTGGCACTAAAAAAAAAAAAAAAAACAGAAAATAACAAATATTGGAGAGGTTACAGGGAGATTGGAACTCTCTTATGCACTGCTGGTGGGAATGTAAAATGGTACAACTACTTTGAAAAATGATAAGGCACCTCCTTGTAAAGCTAGACATAGGAATACCATGTGATCCAACAATCCCACTGCTAGGAATATACCCTAGAGAAATAAGAGCTTTCACCAAATAGACACATGCACACCCTTGTTCATTGCAGCATTATTCACAATAGCCAAAGATGGAAACAACCTAATTGTCCATTGACAGATGAATGAATAAACAAACTGTGTATGGTACATACACACAATGAAATACTACGCAACGATAAAGAACAATGATGAATCTGCGAAACATCTCACAACATGGATGAATCTGGAGGGCACTATGTTGACCGAAATAAGTCAATCACAAAAGGACAAATATTATATGAGACCACTATTGTAAAACCCCAAGAAAAGGTTTACACACAGAAAAAAGCAATCTTTGATACCTATGGAGGGGGAAGGGGTGGAGAGGGAAATTACCAACTAGGTAGTAGACAAGTATCAACTCTGGTGAAAGGAAAGGCAACACACAATATAGGAAAAGTCAGCACAACTTGACCAAGACAAAGTCATAGAAGCTTCCTAGACACATCCAAACACCTTGAGGGACCAACTTACTGGGGCTAAGGGCTGGGAATCATGGTCTTGAGGGATATCTAGGTCAACTGGTGTAACATAGTTCATAAAGAAAATGTTCTACGTTCTACTTTGGTGAGTAGCGTCTGGAGTCTTAAAAGCTTACGAGAGGCCATCTAAGATACATCTATTGGTCTCATCCCATCCGGAGCAAAGGAGAATGAAGAAAACCAAAGACACAGGGAAAATATTAGTCCAAAGGACTAATGGACCACAGGAACCACAGCCTCCAGCAGCCTGAGCCCAGGAGAACTAGATGGGGCCCAGCTACTACCAACAGCGCCTCTGACAGGGATCACAATAGAGGGTCACAGACAGAGCAGGAGAAAAATGTGGAACAAAATTCAAATTCACCAAAAAAAAAACACCAAACTTACTGGTTTGACAGAGACTGGAGGAATCTCTGAGACCATGGCGCCCAGACACCCTGCTAACTCAGAACTGAAGCCACTCTTGAAGTCCACTTTTCAGCCAAAGATTAGACAGGTCTATAAAACAAACAGTAATACAAGTAAGGAACATGCTCCTTACTTCAACCAAATATACGAGACCAAATAGGCGACACCTGCCCAAAAGCAATGACAAGGAGGCAGGGAGAGACAGGAAAACTGGACAAATGGACACGGGAACCTGGGGTGGAAAGGGAAAGAGGGAGAGTGTTGACACACTGCAGGGACTGCAACCAGTGTCACAAAACAGTTTGTGTATAAATTGTTAAATGAGAAACTAATTTGCTCTGTAAACTTTCACCTAAAGTGCAATAAGAACAAACAAACTAAAAACAGGAGAATAAACGCCACAAGACTGTTTAAACTGCCCACTGAAAATCGTCATGCCACATATACCCACCTGCTCAAGGAGTACATCTTTCTGCAACTTGAGCTGTTCCCTAAACACTTCTGGACATAACAAGCTGTCATGATAATCCAAAAGTTCAATGACCTCATGCAGAGATGGAGGAGAGAGCATTCTAACACCTGATGGGCGATGAAGTAATGTAAACTCCAAGTCCTCTTCCAACTCTAAGACAAAGTCATTCTCGGATACAAGCTTTAAACACGTCAGAAAGTAGAACCAGGGTCCTTAGACTGAGAAGCAAGGCCCTGGGCTTTCAGATAAGGATCCTAGTTTTAAGACCTAACTCTGCCATGAAGGAGCTGGCTGTAAATAAATAAGTCAGTAGGCCTTTCAGTAAAAAAAAAAAAAAAAAAAAAAAAAAACCTCAGTAAAATGAAACACAGGACTCCACTAGAGGTATACTCAACTGTGAAGTTTTAGCAGGTCATTGGGCAGGGTGCTTGGCTGCACATCCCCCTTCAACCACAGCAAGTCTGCTTTATCTGTCCTAAAGACTGTGGTCCCATGTATAACTTCTTTTAAATTCATTGGATGTTCATTGAACACACACAAAATATTTTTCAAGCACCACTGTGTTTCGGGGGAGTCCCTCGGTGGTGCAATGGTTAACATGCTCAGCTGATAACCAAAAAGTTGGAATTTCATGTTCACCAAGACATCTTGGAAGAAAGAAGGCCCGATGACCTACTTCCAAAAAATCGAAATCAGCCACTGAAAATCCTATGGAGCACAGTTCTATTCTGACACAAAGGGGGTTGTCATGAGTCAGAGTTGGCCTGATGGCAACTGAGTCTTTCATGTTCCAGGGAATGTTTAATTGCCTAAAAATTTCACTTCTAAAAAGAAGCAGAGCAAGAGTTTAAAGGAGGGGAGGGAGAGAGGGGTAGAGCACCCGAGAGAGAGAAACGCAGCGGAGCCACGGACCTAGAAGAATCCTGAGAACCTTCCAACTGCAGCGTTCTAAGTCTCAGAGTCACTTAACCTCTTGATTTTCAACTTGCTCATCTTTAAAATGGTGAGAATGACCCTGTGTGCCTCAGGAGGTAGTTGCCATGTCGGAGGGAATAATACCTGAGGAAACTACTGCTCTGTAAATTGTAAAGTTCCTATTATTGCTTATGGAGCAATTCAAAACTCATTTTTCCTAGTGAGGCATCTAATCTTTTCTCCTGACCCAAAGAGGGAAGGATTCTAAATGCCTCCCTCTGTGGTATTTGTGGATCTGGAAACTCCCCACAAATGCCTCCTCTGTGGTGTCATGCCCCAGTTGCCAAACATTACTCCTGCCTCCTTTAAATGTATTTTCTTGGGTTGCAGCGACTGACTCCTCCTCTAACAGACAGGGGTGCATTAGTGGGAGATTTATGCTAATATCTCGGCAGTAGAAATCACAAGGCTCACTATACTCTCATTGGGTCCGAGAGGAGCAGCCAGGGTATGTCCTTTAACAGGATTTCCAGGAAGAATGCTGCAGCATAAGCAATGCTGATTTGCTGGCATTTATGTATTCCAGGAAGAGGGCTGTCTTAAATGTATCAGGGCCTGGAGCAGAAAATTATTTTAATGCCCTCTCCTTTCTCCACACCTCCCTGCTATAAGAAAAAGGCAGGAAAGATCCATTGGCTTCGGAGGTGCTGGCTTTAGGGAAGAGCCCGGAACAGTTCTGAAGAACCCTCATAAGATAACAGGACAGCCCTCCTAGGGGGAGACGAGGCACTATACATCCCCAGCAACTGCTCCTAGGACGGTCCCACCAGCATGTGCAATGGCCAACTGGTTCACTGTGCTAACTATAACGCTCGGCATATGGGGAGGGAGTGTTTATAGACATATGCATACACCATACATTTTTTGCCACAAGTACATATAGAGATCATCCAACTGTATATTTTGCAGACATACAAACATGCACATATATTGTCCATATGTTCAAACAATTTTTAAACTGTATCATGAACAAATAAGAATTTCCTCTCACTAAAAGTTACCAGGTGTACCATAGTGGACGTGTGAGAGCATGTGAGGATGGACAGACAAGTTTGTGTCCCAGCCTTATCATTTCTAGCTGTGTGGCTGCTTCTGTAAAATGGGAATACTACCAGGATCTTCCTCATAGCATTATTATGAACATTACATGGGATTACACATGTAGAGGGCTTGGCGCAGTGTCTAGAGCCATGTAAAATCTCAATGAATATTAGCGTTATGAACACTACATACCATACAAGGTTGTGACCACCAAAAGTCCTTCAGAACCAAGAATGGTCAAAACAAGTAGCAGGGTATCATAGTGTGTATCTGGAGCATTCAACAACTGAATGCCCCTCTTGTGACTCCTGCCATAGCCCAGCCCACCTCGATCATTGTGCTCACCTCTGAAGCTCTCTCCCTTCCCTAGACTATGATCTTATTGAAGGCAGGGACAGTGGATTACTCATCTTTGTGTCCCCAGCTTCTGATCCAGGGACACTGCTCACGTAGGTGCTCAACACATGTTGACTGAACAAATGGTTATGAATGGATAACATACCATTCTTGCTGCACACTGGGCCGTATCAGATTGGGTCCAGCAGGGGGACATACGAAGGTAAATGACCACAGAAATAGCTGATCTCTTAAACAAAGAAGTTCGGACGAAGTAGGGAAGCATAAAAAAAAGAGACACATGCTTTCTTTAGAGATTTTCTTTCACTGAAAACACATAGATGTTCATGTATCCTCTAATCATTTGGCATAAAACCAAAGGACTTTTCTTCCAGTGCATGTCTGATAATCCAAGTTCTCTGTCATTTTTCTTGCATATACAACCTATTTAATGCATCATCTAAAATTTTCAGCTTCAGCTCTTAAAGCAAAGTAAGAACTTATACCAAAAACAAACGACAACAACAAAAAAACCCAAATTCATTGCCTTTAGGGCAGAGCAAAACTGCCTCGTGGGGTTTCCAAGGCAGCGAATCTTTACGGAAGCAGACTGTCACATCTTTCTCCCGCAGAGCAGCTGGTGGGTTTGACCCCCAACCTTTCAGTTAGCAGCCAAGTGCTTAACCACTGCAGTTTTGGGTATGTTTTTGCTTTTTTTTTTTTTTTTTTTAAGAACTTATCAACTCTTAAAAAAAAAAAAAATCAGTGCATAAGAATTCTTCTAGATATTTATGATGCTCACATTCTCCAGCCTTGTATAGTCTTCTTGTCCACCTAATTGGAGAGATATTTTAAATTTAAGGCCTTTATCAAGTCTTTTCATAATATTTAACTTTTCAGAAAAACAATTATCTTTTCACATCCTGAATTACCAGTTTATATAATATTTAATCAGTTATGTACATAGCAAGTACATTTGGCATTGACAGAATTGGAAGTGAAGTCAACTGACTCTTGTTAGTATACACATCAAATGCTAGGTGTACTAGCGTAGTTTTGTCATTATAAGTGCTCAGAGTACGTTTTCTGAAGAAATAGAGACTTATTAGCCAGGAGGATTGCTTAAGCAGCGGTCAGCCATAAAAGCTTTTATTGAATTGACTTTGGAACAACTCAGTGAACCTCCTTTTGGGGTTGGGGTTGAAGGTAAGAATATTTCAAGCTTCACATTCCAAAGGTATTTTTTTTTTTCAAGCCATGTCAGGCTAAGACATTCATGAAAGTTGATAAGGGTGAACTCTCCAGTAGTAATAGGTTCACAGATGCTGGATCCATGTTACTCACACAAGCCACTTCTGTTTTCCTCCTGCTCCAACTACTTGGGTATAACCGAGGCTTATAGGAGCTCTTTCCAACACATTTCCTGAGTTTCCTCTGAGCAACTAGAGCTCTACCAAATGACCTCTTTTAGGTATGACTCCGCTAAGTAAAAATGGGTTGAGTACCACCTTTCCTGCCACCTCTACCTCCCTAATTTGCCTAGTACTAAATTTTACAAGGAATCCCTAGGTGGTGCAAACAGTTAACACGCTTGAATGCTAGCTGAAATCTTGGAAGTTTGAGTCCACCTAGAGGCATCTCAGAAGATAGACCTGGTGATCTACTTCCAAAACACGAGTCATTGAAAACCCTCTGGAGCACACTTCTACTCTGGTACACATCGGGTGGACGTGGGTCAGAGTTGCCTCAACAGCAGCTGGTTTTAAATTCCACAAAAGGGAACACATTAAGGCATGAAGACAAGAATGAACATATTCTACATTACATTTGTAAATAGTTTGTCTCTTGCTGAATTTGGTAAACTCAAATTGTTACCTGAAGTATGGATCCCTAATGCAGGGAGATACGCTTTGAGTCTTGGAGCAGGGATGGAAACTATCTCTGGAAGAAATGTGCCCTTGGATGGCAAACAATAAAAATTTAAGCCTAATCACTATGTGCAAAGGTGTTTTGGAGGCCCAATAATAAGAACAACCGTGAGTACTCAGGACACCCATCCTCAAACTAGCAGCCTCATAGGTAGACCCAGGTCCCAACTTTTTACCTTCATCAGAGAGAAATTTCAGGCTAAGGGTTTCTTGTTACATTGCAATAGCTCTGAGGAAAAAAAAAAAAAAAAAAAACTACCATATTAAGTCAATCTAAGCCATTATCACCTTCTAGGAATTCAATATGTAGTCATTTGGCAGTTTCTAAAGGACAACAGAATAAAAGAAAGGGAAAATCCAAATCCTTGGATAATATCTGTGGAGTTTCAGCCCACATGTTTTTAATACAATAGATTTGTGGACCTGAGGCTCATGTACATATGTCCACTTCCCTCAGGTAGAGGCTATGTGGTTATCAACCTGGATCTATTCCTTCTGCCTCTCTCCTGATAGAACCCAATTCATTTGCATACCCCCTGTCTCACATCCAGCTCAAGTGATTTGTGGGACTCAGGGGAAGCTGCAGGAGTAGCGTCTGATGAGAGTAAACCAATCCGTGAGGCATTTCCCTGACCTGACAAATTCTATCAGTCCAACAGTGGTCGGGGGACCTAAACTGGCCCAATCAAATTGAAAGGACATACTTATATATTAGGCTAGGAGTAGAGGTACTCTTTCTTGTGTTTGTTTGATATGAAAAAGAAATAAGATGTTTTGGTTACTATTGGCCTCCATTGTATGACCACGGTTAAATCAATGCCATATGCAGATTCATTGGCAGTTGTTGTTAAAAAACATAAAATGGATTTTAACTCATAGCAACCCCGTGTGACATAGAACTGCCCCATAGGATTTTCAAGGCTGTAATCTTTGTGGAAGTAGATTGCCAGGTCTTTGTCCCATGGAACTGCTGAATATGTTCAAACCACCAGTATTTTGGTTAGCTGGTAGAGAAGAGATGAAAAGAACTAAGGTCTTTAATATTGTGAAGCCACAGTGTCAATCAAAAAGCAAACCTATTCATCTCCAGACTCTGTGTTAAGTGAGATAACAAATTTCTTTATTACTTAAGACAGTAAATATAGGCTTTTGTGATATAAAAGAAAAACTACCACATTAAATGTCCATATTGATTTTAAGATACAGTTCAATTTGAAAAACATTAAAATGTATGTGCAGGGAGTGGGGGGAAGGAGTACTTATTAGAATTTGGGAAATAAGCTATAATACAGAAATATGTTTGAATTGGCTTGGTTCATGATTTTGAAATTGGACTGTACACTCAAGATTTATGATGTATAATTAGAAATGGTTCCAGTTCAAAGGCTTTATAGAAGTGTTCTTATTCTTGTTAGGTGCCATCGAGTCATTTCTGACTCAGAGTGACCCTATGTACAACAGAACAAAATGCTGTCCAGTCCTGCACTATTATCACATTGTAGCTATGTTTGAGCCCATTGTTGTAGTCACTGTGTCAATCCATCTCTTTAACGGTTTTCCTCTTTTTCAGTGACCCTCTACCAAGCATGATGTTCTTCCCCAGGGACTGGCCTCTCCTGATAATAGGTCAAAAGTAAGTAAGACAAAATCTGACCACCCTCCCTTCTAAAGAGCACTGTGTCTGTACTTCAGATCTGTTTGTTCTTCTGGTAGTCCATGGTATATTGAATATTCTTCACCAACACCATAATTCAAAGGCATCAATTCTTCTTTGGTCTTTCTCACTCATCGTCCAGTTTTCACATGCATATAAGACGATTGAAAATACCATGGCTTGGGTCAGGCACACTTTAGTCCCCAAAGTGACATCTTTGCTTTTTAGCACCTTAAAGAGGTCTTTTGCAGCATATTCGCCCAATGCAATGCATCCTTTGACTTCATGATTGCCACTTCCACGGGCGTTGATTGTAGATTTAAGTAAAATGAAATCCTTCACAACTTTAGTCTTTTCTCCATTCAGCATGGTGTTGTTTATTGGTCCAGTTGTGAGGGTTTTTGTTTTGTTTATGTTGAGATGTAATTCATACGTAAAGCTATAGTCTTTGATCTTCATCAGTAAGAGCTTCAAGTCCTCTTCAATTTCAGACAACAACGTTGTGTCATCTACATATCACAGGTTGTAATTGAGTCTTCCTCCAATTCAAATGCCTTTTTCTTCCTCTTATAGTCCAGCTTCCCACATTATTTACTTAGCATACAGACTGAATAAGTATGGTGAGAGGATACAACCCTGACGCACACCTTTCCTGATTTCAAACTATGCAGCATCCCCTTTCTCTGTTTGAACGACTGCCTCTTGGTCTACGTACAGGTTCCAAATGAGCACAATTAAGTGTTCCGGAATTCCCATTCTTTGCAATGTTATCCATAATTTGTTGTGATCCACACAGTCTAATGTCTTTGCATAGTCAATAAAACTCAGGTAAACATCTTTCTAGTATTTTCTGCTTTCAGCCAAGATCCATCTAATGTCAGCAATGATAACCCTTGTTCCGTGCTCTCTTCTGAATCTGGCTTGTATTTCTGGCAGTTCCCTGTTGATGTACTGCTCCAACCATTTTTTAATTTTCTTCAGCAAAATTTTACTTGTATGTGATATTAATGATATTGTTCGATAATGTCCGCATTCTGTTGGATCACCTTTCTTTGGAAATGGCACAAATATAGATCTCTACCAGTTGGTTGGCCAGGTAGCTGTCTTCCATATTTCTTGGCAAAAATGAGTGAGCACTCCAGCATTACATCTGTTTGTTGAAACATCTAAACTGGTATTCTGTCAATTCCTGGGACCTTATTTTTCCCCATTTTCTTCAGTGCAGCTTGGACTTCTTACTTCAGGACCATGCGTTACTGCTCATACGCTACCTCCTGAAATGGTTGAAGGTTGAACAACTCTTTTTGGTACAGTGACTGTGTATTCCTTCCATCTTCTTTTGATGCTTCCTGCATCATTCAATATTTCGCTTATAGAATCCTTCAATATTGCAACTCAAGGTTTGAATTTTTTCCTCAGTTCTTCCAGCTTAAGAAATACTAACTGTGTTCTTCCTTTTTGGTTTTATAACTCCAGGTCTTTGCACACTTCGTTATAATACTTTGTCTTCTTGAGCCATCTGTTGAAATCTTCTGTTCAGCTTTTATTTCATCATTCCTTCCATTCTCTTTAGCTACTCGACTTTCAAGAGCAAGTTTCAGAGTCTCTTCTGACTTCATTTTCATCTTTCCTGTCTTTTTAGTGACCTTCTTCTTTCTTCATATATGATGTCCTTGATGTCATTCCACAACTCATCTGGTCTTTAGTCATTAGTGTTCAGTTCGTCAAATCTATTCTTTACATGGTCTTTAAATTCAGATAGGATATTATACTCGAGTTTGTACTTTAGCTCCTGTAGACTTGTTTCAACTTTCTTCACCTTCAACTTGAACATGCATATGCAAAATTGATGGTCTCTTGGAGTTGGCCCCTGCCTTGTTCTGACTGATGATATTAAACTTCCCTGTTGTCTCTTTCCACAGATACAGTCAATTTGATTCCTCTGTATTGCATCTAGTGAGGTCCATGTACGGAAAAAAAAAAAAAAAAAAGAGCCACCATTTATGTTGTTTGTATAAAGGTATTTCCAATGAATAGGTCATTGATCTTGCAAAATTCTATCATGTCATCTGTGGCCTCATTTCTATCATCACGGCCATATTTTCCAACTACTGGCCTCACTTCCTTGTTTCCAACTTTAGCATTCCAACCACCAATAATTATTAATGCATCTTGATTGCATGTTTGATCAATCTCAGACTGGGGAAGTTGGTAAAAACCTTTAGTTTCTATATCTTTGACATTAGTAGTTGGTGCATAAATTTGAATAATAGTTGTATTAAATGGGCTTCTTATAAGCAACACTGACAGTGTTGTACTTTAGATTCGATTCTTGAAATGTACTTTTTGACAACAAACATGACGCTGTTCCCTTTGGTTTGTCATTCCCAGCACATTAGACCATATATGATTGTCTGATTCAGAATGGCTAATACCAGTCCATTTCAGCTCACTAATGCCTAGGATATTGATCTTCAAGCATTCCACTTAATTTTTGACAAGTTTCAATTTTCCTAGATTCATACTTTGTACCTTCCACATTCCAATTACTAATTGATGTTTGTAGCTATTTTTTCTCAATTTTGAATCATGCCACATCAGCAAATGAAGGCCCAGAAAGCTCTGCTCTAACCATGTCATTAAGGTTGACTCTATCTTGAGGAGGCAGCTCTTCCCCAGTTGTATTGTGAGTGATTTCCAACCTGAGGAACTCATTTTCTGGCACCACATCAGACAATGTTCTGCTGCTATTCATAAGGTTTTCACTGGCCAGTTTCTTCAGAAGTAGCTCTCCAGGTCTTTCTTCCTGGCCTGTCTTAGTTTGGATGCTCCATTGAAACCTGTCCACCATGGATGACCTTGCTAATATTTGAAATACTAGTGGCACAGCAACACCCAAGCCACCGCAGTGTGACAAACAGAGATGAGTGGTAGCAGCTTAAAAATCTTAGACCTTGTTGATCTTAATGGAGTAAGCCCACTGCTGTCAAGTTGATTCTGACTTGCAGCAACCCTATAGGTCAGAGTAGAACTGCCCCATAGAGTTTCTAAGGAGCGCCTGGTGGATTCGAATTGCCAACCTTTTGGTTAGCAGTTGTAGCACTTGATCACTACGCCACCAGGGTTTCCACTAATGGAGTAGATAATTGAAAACTAGATTAGCCTTCTCTAGATTTTTCCATGTTTTTTCTACAGTGTTCCGTTTTTAGGCATATGAATACAATAAAACTAGATTCAGTAAGTAAATCGAGGCACTATTAAGAGACATCTGAAAAGAAGTCTGTTTAGATACCATGAAGTACCTCTAGCTCACATACATTTTTTTCTTCTAATTAATAGCTATTTACATAAATCTAGAGTTACTAGATATCTCTAACCACTTCCAGGATTTCTTATTTCCACATTTTATCTTCCTTTGCTCCTCGCCTGATAAATATTTTATGCTGGCTTGTCTCTGAGCCTGGGTTTCAGATACAACTGCTTCTTAAAGCAGCTAACACATTTTAAAAAAATCTATTCAACGCCTATATCTCTTTAAAACATATTTAAAATGATATCAAAGTATGATTAAATTCTTCATTTAGAAGGTTTTTCTTTTTTCTCCCAAAAGATGGAAAAATACAGGCACCGAGAATAAATAATTTCTCTTCTCATCATACTCTGTACCGTCTTAATAAACACTCAGGTGTAAGGTAACCTGGTTTGAGCCTGAGAACAAATACAAATCAATACAGTCATCCAAAAAAATACAAAATTCCGTCACAAAACAGCATGTATTAATTACATAACAAATATATGAGAGACTAAATGGGACTGAACATCTCATAAAAAGGATACTCAAAGGGAGGATATAAGTAAGGGTTATCAATTTTAGCGACTCTCCTGGGGAACAGTTGGATTTGTTTTGTTGTTGTTTAAATCAGCCATTATGATTCTACAGATGCAGAAACATGTAACTTGGAAACACGTCCTGATAACATTAGTTCATGTTCCTGCAACTTTAAACATATTCCGTTATTTCTTGTACTACGAAGTCAGGAAACATCACCTCAAGGAGAAAACTTCATGAGTGTTACAGACGATAACCTGATTTCTGTTGTCATCAGAGAACAATATTAAGTAGAGAACAAAATTAAGTTAATCACATTACCTGGCTAATGTGATTAACAAGATAGTGAAAACATACTGTGCAAAATGTTAAGAGTACTAATGGTTGTCAATTTCACTCCCGATCATTGTAAGCAATGGACAACTCAGAGAAAAATGTTCTAAAAAGTTTTTGGAAGAATTGTCCAGTTTGAGCATATAAAAATTTCCCTACATATTAAAAACACAGACCAATAGTGGCAGGGGGTGGAATCAGGGAGCATAATATAATGCCTAAAACTGAAATTTAGGACATATTTACTGTTTTAGTCAAAGTGAGTTTTGTTTTTTATTGTTGTGAAAAATTTGAGCAAGCTTTACATTACTTTCTGAAATATCCAAAAGCTGTTTCTTTAAATAGATTTTGAAAAGTCATGGCAAATTATTAAAAAAAAAAACCCTTGCCAGCAAGTCGATTCCGACTCATGGTAACCTTATAGAACAGTGTAGAATTGCCCTGTAGGGTTTCCAGGGCTGTAAATCTTTATGGAAGCAGACTGCCACATCTTTCTCTGGTGGAGCTGCAGCTATCTTTTGGTTAGTGCCCGAGCACTTAACCACAATGCCACCAGGGCCCCTCCATGGCAAATAACCTGTTGCTGTCTAGTTGATTCCAACTCATAGCTACCCTCTAGGACAGGCTAGAACTGTGCCATAGAGTTTCCAAGACTGTAGGCTTTACGGTAGCAGACTGCCACACCTTTCTCCTGCACGGCAACTGGTGGGTTCAAACCACTGACCTTTTGGTTAGCAGCCAAGCACTTCACCACTGTGCTACCAGGGTCCCTCCATGGCAAATAGTAGGCATTAAGTACATTTTTAATGAATTAAATTGAATGGATAAATGTAGACTCCTTACAGGCCATGTGAAAAAAAACCAGATTATTTTAAAGGTAATTCATGCTAAAAAATAAATGGTTGAAGAAACAGTGGCTTGTATTACCATCTACTACCATAAAGTAGTAATATCTCTATCAGCATAACTTTAGTCTGTTTATATTTATCCAAGAAGAAAATGCAACAGGCTGTTAGCAACTAAGTATGGGAGCAATAATTTATATACCCTCTTAACCTCTGTACCGCACTGGATCATCCTGAGTGCATGGTTTTTACGTCCTCAGTACGACAGAACCAATATGAGATTAATTCATGAGGATGCTATGAGGCAGACTTGATGAAGAGTAAAATAATTTTAGAAAATATAAATTCCAATAATGAAAAAAATAATATAGGTGTAAAACTGACATTGATCTGAACTACTGGTGTTTGTTGATCACATCAGACACATAACTACTAAGGAAAATGTACATCTCTCCCCAGTACCATTCCTTTCTTCTTCTTCTTTCAGTTGAGAACTCAGATTTCATTCGGCACAGCAAACACACCCAGCTAAATCCTGAATTTCCCAGGCTTCCTTGTGGCTGTGATGGGCCACAAGAAGTAGTTCTATTCAATTAGCTTATGGGGAAAACTTTGTTACCTTTATAGCAGACACACCCAGCTGACATGTGCCTTTTGCCCTTGCCCCTTCCCCTCTGTTGTGGTTAATTCATATTATTTAAATTTTCTTACCTGCAGCTGAAAGCCAGCCCTAGCTCATACATGTGTCTGACATCTCCTGATCAGTTTATTTTCGTTAAATAGAATGTCTATTCAAATTCCGTGAAAATAAAACTCGTAATTATAAAATAACTGGTGTAATGAACTCTTTACCCTTTTAAATAACACCCAAAAGCTGGCAGTAGCAGTTACTTAATAGCATGGACTTTCCAAGGACTTAAAAATAAAGCTTTGTTTTCTCTTTCTCAGGGATGCAGGTGGGACCATAAACTCTTTCTGGCATGACTCAGAGAGCTCCCCATGGCCAACAGGGGACTGTCACCTAAAAAAAAAAAAAAAAAAAAAAGACCATTAATGAAACAAGGTAACAACTTGGAGAGAAAATCTGCTCAGGTTCCAATAACTAACTAGCCTATAACGAATTTAAAAAATATTTTACCTGGCCTGTGGTTACCTATTGAATAAAGGCAAAAGAAGTGAAAAATAAAACTTAATTAAATAAAGCTTAATAGAAGGTTCTCTGTAATAGGAAGCTTATTTCTAATGGATCAGATTGGCTGTCTAGATTAAATCATTGTCGTTTAGCAGATTCTCCCTAGATAGCGACTCCTTGTCAGGTTACCTTCTAAAGACAAAATGACTGAGTCACTGCTTACTCTTCAAATCACTTATCAGCACAAGGCAAATCATTTCCACTGTAGCCTTAAAATATAGAAACCTGCAGATTGAAGCTCCTTCCACTAAGTTCTGTATCTCGCTTTGTCTGATATGCCAAGTGACTTCCTAAAATCTGGAGGAGGGGGCCATGGGGAAATTTGTTCATTTTGAATATCCAGTGATTCTTGTTTTGATTTTCTGGGACAACGCTTAAGCCCTTTGAAAACAGTCAAGAAGGTTTAAAGGATACAATTAATTCCTAAATACACAGTATGCAGTTACAACAGGAGAATATAACCATCTTTCTGGGGCAGTCCAACTCCTCCCCAAAATTGTGCCTCTCAAATTATACCAGTGTCCATTTTTTGGGTGCTTTTTGAAAATTATTTCAGCCAAAGCTATAGTCAGATTTTCCATTTTCTACAGGGCTCATTTTGAAAATATATTTTTATTTATAGCATTACACATAAAACCTACAAATGCTCTGAACAGCATGGGTTTGATATGTCTGAAGAGTTTTTTTTTTTTTTTTTACTTATATTCACAATATCTTCCAAGAGAAATATATGGCAATGAAGTTAAGCTTCAGCTAACCTTCCAGACATAACTCTCAGGCACTCTCGGACTTACTGGTGTTCAGTTCCCCACACTTGTGAAAAACATAGGGTTGTCTCTCTTTGACACTTTGATACACAAATTCCCTTTTTAAAAATATGGTGTTCATAGATCGTCCTGAGAGAATAGACTTCTTAATTTGTGAAAAATAAAGTACGGAGAAAAAGTCAGATGAAAAATGGATTTTTTTTTTTTAATGTGTGTTTTCTGGACAGCAGGAAAGCAGGCGGTTATTTCTGGAACTCTTTTATTGCGTAAAAATATCACAGAGCCAAATTCTGCCCTCTGATGATTTTTCTGAAAGTGACTTGAGGCCATATGCTTCTAGAAGCCGAATTTTGCTACATTGTATTTCAAGGTCTAATCTTGCAGTTAGTTATTACACAGGCAGAATCTCCATAAAATTAAATTGTTGTTTCTGTAAGAACAGTGTATTTGAATATTTCCTGAAGCAAAATGTGGTCAAAGACTGTGAATAAATAGGGTTAGTGGAAAATAAATTGCAGATCACCAAAACATCTCTGCACTTGCTAATTTTTCTGTGAGTTTTCTCCTTCCACTTGGAAACACCAAGAAGACTTCTGAGAACACAGAAAGCAGTATCTAGAGAATTTTTATTTATAGCTGTCTCTAAAAAAAATTAACAATGTCCCTTGCAATTTCCCCTTTTTGAAAACCGTTACCTCTATTTAGCCAGGGAATAAAATACCAAGTTCTATGTAAAGCATCATGAGTACAAAAAAGAAGAAAATCTAGACTGCAAGTGATTAAAACTGTTATCCTCGCCAGTCTGGATGCCAATTTAATACCATATGGCCATTAATTGTGCAGTATAAAGTAAAATACTATGTGCTTTTCTGTATAATTAATGAATCTGAAATTCAAGCGTTTAAAAAAGGCAAAAAAAAAACAAACCATTCTCCCAGATTAGAGACATTCAGGAACCTCGATACAATACCACAAATCTTCTTTTTAAGTTTCTGAACATTTGTCATTTTTCCTGTAAAGCTATATCCATCTTCAGATCAAACTACCTGTTTCATTTTTTCAGATAATAAGTGGAAAAAGAAAAAAAAAAAAAAACCCTTCTACATCTGCACAAAATCTGTCTATCCTCATTAGATCCATTTTCTCAATTAAATTCAAGTTTCTCTGTCCAAAAGACATAAATCTGGGTATTGATTTAGCTATAAAATCATGAAACTCCCGGTAGTCTTCTAAAACCATTTTACTTGGATAAGCATATAAGCTTTTAAAATATCAAGTTATTCCAGTATTTAATACGCGTAACTGCTTCCAGAGGGCTAAAGGCAATAAGGTACAGCTGCCCACTCCATTTGAAGAACTACAACTAGGCTGCTGGCCAGTGTCTTGCTGCTTTCTGGGTTGTTGCCTTTTTTTTTTTTTTAAGCGTTTACTTCTATTTTATTTAGCATGAGTTTGATACCTTCTGCACGGGAACCATATCGCCAGCAGCCAAAATCAATAACCTATCTAATCAAGGCCCTATAAACTAACAACAGACCCTTGGTGCTCCGTTCCTATAAAAAGTAGTTCATTCTAAGTCTTTCCTTCCATACTAGTCTAACACAAAATTTATTATCCTCTTCTGACAAGGTTACAACATTGTCTACCTAGAGTTCTAGAAAGACTTGTTTGGGGAGCAAATCAATTACATCTTGAAAAGAAAAAAAGACAAGACCTCTCTAAACTCTCCTTGAAATCTTTTTATTTAGCTTCAATTTTCTCTGGAAAGCAGAGAATCTTCGCCGTGAAGCTTTCATGCAGCTACCAGCTATAACTTTTCAAATAAAAATCATGGGTAAATATTTCATAGACATGTCTCAAGTGTGAATTGAGCAATATGAAAAGGAGATGTTAAAGAAAGGTTTCCCTCAATCATACCAAATCAGAGATACAAACATTTTCTGAGATCCAGGAAGTGTTGAAGTGCGAGCCACAAATTCTCCTTGCATAAAACATCCTGTGCTGTTATGATATCCTGAAGCCTGTGGCTGAATAGCCTTTACTCAATGACTTCACCGTGTATTTGGTACTTATGTTTATTGTTATTAAGCATCTTCAAATGATATTTTCCATCTTAAAAGCTGAGATAGATTTCTTTTCCTTGAAAGATCATTCATAGGTAGCAATGTAAGCAAAACTAAAAAAAAAAAAAACCAAACCTATTGCCATCGAGTCGATTCCAACTCATAGCGACCCTGCGGGACAGAGTAGAACTGACCCATAGAGTTTCCAAGGAGAGCCTGGTGGATTCGAACTGCCGACCTTTTGGTTAGCAGCTGTAGTTTTTAAACACTATGCTACCAGGGTAAAATTAAAGTATACCCAAAATCTCTCTTTTTTTTTCTCCCAGATCTGTGAGATTGAACTGATGTACCCAAAACTACTTTCCACAAGAATGGTTTTCTTTTTATATTTTAGTTGTTTTTTATGTCTTTCTCCCCATCTAGATACTGAGCTCCTTCTGAACAGAGCTCATGACATCTTTACCTTATTTCCACCAAATTTCTATTATTAAAGCAGTTAGTATCCACCACTACCAGTTGCCATCCAGTCGATTCTGACTTATGGCGACCTACGTGTGTCAGAGTAGAACTACGCTTCATAAGGTCTTTGATGGCTGATTTTTCACAAGTAGGTCTGCAGACTTTCTTCCGAGGTGCTTCTGGGTGAATTTGAACCTACGACCTTTCGGTTAGCAGCCCAGCGCATTAACCATTACTACTACCCAGGGACTCCAGTTTTAGCACAGTGATAAACATACTGCTTTTGAATGGAAACAAGTAGCAAACACAGAAAACAGCTGGATATCTTGAAAGAAGTATCAGCACACACACTGGTGTGAGTTCTGCATACAACCCATCGTTTTCTTGGTAAAATGTAATCAACACCTCCCCCCTTTAGAATTATACAAGAAATAAAACTTCACTGTAAACATAATAGACAACTAAGAAGTGTGCTAATAAAATGATGGATGAGCAGAAATGATACTGTCTATTGGGACACTCCAAGTGCTGCTAGAACAGAGGGGCCATAAATAAGTATTGATATGGAAACATTAGTGCCAATGTTGGCTACCAATTCTAACTCTAACAGCACTCTTATCTGCGCTCATTGATCTCACTGGCTTGAGTTCTTTTGGGATCTACTTATGGCGCCATATTTCAAAGAGCATTCTCTTCTACTTTGTTTCCTGGATTCACATCCTTTCTCAGCTTTAGTGCCAGGCATGCTTTCATTGAAATTTCACCATGATCCCATTTATAAGCATATGTGCTTTTTTTTCTTAAGGAGCCACTACTGACCTGCATTCTATAGATTTTGAGTTGTTTCTCCAATAGGGGTGATGGATGGTACTTATCTATCATTCCCTTCTCCCCTCTTTCCCTTGGGATCAACTACATATTCATTCATGACAACAGCTGGAGGATGGAGGGGCTCGGTAGCTGGGAACTATTGAAATTCACTAGTCTACATGGTTATTGAACCTGTGACCTTGAACTCTTTAAGTCTGTTAATACTCAAAACAAGATATCTGAAGATGGATTGGAAAAGATGAGTCCACCCTTCGCCCTTGATTCGAAACATGTGTCTTCCATGGAGCCCATCTTTGACCGCAGAGCCAAGGATTTGATTTTTCACTCCTTAAAACTGCTTCATGAAGGTAGTATTGTCCCCAGGGAGGGCCATTTTCTGAGTTTCAAAATCATCGTCTTTTTCACATTCTGATGTAGTCCAAAATCAATAGCTTTAGCCACCCTCATTACAAGCTAGTCAAGTGAGCCTTCAAACCCAGTGATAAGAATAACATTAGCACCACCTACAATGGCCATAGTCTTCTTCCAGTGTGAAGTCTATCACTGTAGCCATCTCCAGTGAGGCCCATTACCATTAAAGATTTAGCAGCTAGAATGTCATAATGCTGTCGGTGCTGATGTTCATCTGGTTCTGTGATGGCCATTTGTTCCCCTAACACTCTTTACGTTGGCAGAAAACTGATGTGTTTATTTGACCAAATATCCAAGAGATACAGATCTCCTAGTAGAAGGAAATCAAGAGTTTCCTACCAGGGAGTTTAAAGGAGTACCTGGCCATGTTTTTCGTAGCTCATTCTCTCAGTCGCCATGTTTTCATAGCCATCCTACTAGATTTGCATTGTTCACCGTGTTCAAAGACTGTGAAGATACACATGCATTTTGGGAAATGCTGCATCTGAGCATGGTCTTTATTTTCATGTATAACATTTGACAAGAAGATCATTTATTAGACACTAGAATTCTGCTTAAGCGTTAGTTATATGCAAAAATTACTGAGTAAATTCTGTACTTATTACTACATAGCACATAACAAATTATTTGTGTTTCCACCAACCTGTTGTTGTTTCTAGGTGCCATTGAGTCAGTTCTGACTCACAGCAACACTATGTACAACAGAAAAAACACTGCCCAGTCATGCATCTCCTCACAACCATTGTTATGTTTAAGCCCATCACTGCAGCCACTGTGTCAATCCACCTTATTGAGGGTCTTCCTCTTTTTCGCTGACCCTCTACTTTACCAAGCATGATGTCCTTCTCCAGGGACTGGTCCCTCCTGATAACATGCCCGAAGTACTAATCTATGTATTTAATATTTGTTAGCAGAATAGAGTTTAATATGCAAGTATACAGAACTGCATTGTTCAATATATGGGAGCCATCAGCCACATGTGACTACTGAGTACTTGAAATATGACTAGTCCAAATTGAGATGTACTGTAAATGCACATTGGATTTAAAAGACTTGGTACAAAAAGAATATAAAATATCTCATTAATAATATTTATATGGACTTTGCTTAACTAGTAAAGAATGTCTGCCTTGAACATTAGGCTCTTTAAAGATCTATATATCTATGAAATCAAATTAACAATGCAAAGGATTAGATGGGAACAGTGAGTTATGTTAATGAGGAAGGAACAACTCAGAAAAGGAGGGTGAGAATAGTTGCACAACTCTCATGAACAATGTCATGAATATCATTGAATTGTACATGTAGAAACTGTTGAATTGGTGTGTGTTTTGCTGTGTATATCCTCAACAACAACAAAAAATAAATTATAACAAAACAATATTTATATTGTTTATACGTGAAAATGGTATTTCGGATATAGTGAGTTAAATCAAATATATTATTAAAAGTAATTTCGCCTGATTTTCTTTACTGAGCCCTAGTGGACTAATGGTTAAGCACTGAGCTGCTAACCAGAAGATCGGCAGTTTGAATCCACCAACTGCTCCTTAGAAACCCTACTGGGCAGTTCTACTCTGTCCTATAGAGTGCTATGAGATGGAATCGACTCAATGGCAATGGGTTTAGCTTGGTTTTGGTTTTCTTTACCTTTTTTAAGTGTGGCCATTAGAAAGTTTCACATTTTTACATATCTCACACCTGTGGCTCACATTATATTTGTTTTAGACAGCGGTGATACAGAAGATAAGGCTATTTGGTCAAGTAAAGGGAATAATACCAACAAAATATAATAATGTCTAGCACCGCCTACTTCCAATATCCCCTTTTCCTAGAGGGAAAAGAAGAAGAAAACCTGCTAAGGCACTTATTCAACAAACATTGGACCTCAAGGACTTAGGATTTACTGAATTTTTGCCCTAGGTGAATATTCAGTGTTGATTCTGAGAGAAAATCACTACCCGACCAATCTGAAGTTAGAAGGCATGAACTCAGTGTTGACATTCAAATCTGAAGGGTCTCTTCCGTAAGTTGCTCCCTGCCTCTAGGGGAGCACTGACCACTCTGTTGGCCACCCTGAAGGTTAATAGTTTTTAGTAGGACCATAACTTTACAAAGTTATGAAGAATACAGCACTGTGATCAATGGTTTAGACATTATCGTGCTATCTTCCTCTACTCTGTAATACATGGGGTCACTGTGAGTCATAATTGATTTGAAGGGAATGGGTTTGGTTTTGGACTTTTTGTTCTTTTTGAATAAAGTTCGCTATTTAAAGAAAGTATCTTCTAGATAGCTACATTAAAAATAGGATATGAGAAAGCAAAACTGAACTGGCTAATATTCTGCCAGCCATCAAAAGCAATTTTTCAACCTAGAAGAGGCAAGCCATCATCATAATAATAGCTGCCACAGAGCCTCTCACTTTGAGGAAAATTACTCATTATATAAAACCCTAATAGTTAGAAATTTTTATCTTTGTATATAGATGCTTAAGAATGAGCTCAAAAAAGGTAAGGTAACTTGCCCAATATCACACAGCCAACCAAGTGCAGAGTTGAGCTTCAGCTCTGCATCTGACTTCAAGGTCCATGCTCTTAGCCAACAGAACAGAACACAAAACAATGCCTCCAACCCAGTGGCTGCCTCTGAATTCTTAGAAGTTACACACAGAAGCCACACACTGCAAAGAGGTCATTTGGTTCAGTTCCAGAGTCCTGCAGATGAGGAAAATGAGGCTCAGAGCATTTTAGTGCTCTGCCTGAGTTTGCCATAGCCGATGAATGGGAAATCTCAACTATCCCAGGCTCCTGTCCTTTTTCCTCAGAATGCCTCCTGGTTAAAGCATCTAGAGAGCTGGGTGGAGCACCTTCCCATGGCAGTAGCTTTAAGAATGTGATACACTGAGTTTTGGGGAACGTGTATGGCTTAACAGACCCTGTGTGGATGGTAAATTTGATGAGAAAGAACTTTAAAAGCATAGACAGGGAAACATCTTCCCATTTCCTTCTCTTCAGAGAAATTCCTGATCCTTAGCAGGTAAAGCAGGACATAATGTCCAGCAATGAGCTTCTCCATAAAAATTCTAGAGAACAACTTCCTACATTAGCCTAGATTATTTAGCAAGGCTGTACCAAGTCTGGCTCTTTCGGTATCATCTTGAAGATGGCTATATAATTGAAACAATTACATTTTACTTAAAGACTTTGTTCTTCTGGATAAATGATCGGCTTGTTAATAAACAAACAAAAAAACCCGTTGCCATTGAGTCCATTCTGGCTCATGACACCTCCATGTGTGTAGGAGTAGAACTAAGCTCCTTAAGGTTTTCAGTGGGCGATTTTTCAGAAGTAGATCACCAAGCCTTTCTTCCGAGGTGCCTCTGGGTGGGCTCAAACCTCCAATGTTTCAGTTAGCAGTCCAGTTTCTATCACCTGGGGACTTGTTTGTAACAAATTCTAAAACCCTTACTCCACATTCCCAGAGAAATTATTTCCTCAGGGTTCTATAGGGTCGCTATGAGTCGGAATCAACTCAGTGGCATCGAGTTTTTTGTTTTTTTCTCCAGTGAATATTGTCATCTAGTGGAAATACCCTGCAACAGCAGATATAAATTATCTGGCTCCAAAAAATATCTTGCTACCAGATTCAATCATATAAAAGAATGTCCTTTAAGTTTATTTTTTAAAATCCTTCTAATTTTTTTGGGTGGGGAAGGGAGAATTTTATGTGGAAACCCAAATAATAACGGCAAGGACAATAACATTAAAATGTATGTAGAACTTGCTTTATGCCAAGCACTCTTCTAAGAACTTGTGTGAATTCACTTAACCTCTGTGGAAGGTTCTATTATTATCTTCTCTATTTTATAGATGAAGGAGCCCTGGTGGTACAAACAGTTAAGTGCTCAACTGTTTACCAAAAGTTGGCAGTTTGAACTCACCCAACATCTCCACGGAGAAAGGCCTGGCAACCTGCTCTTGTAAAGATTACCGCCAAGGAAACCCTATGGGGTTTTCTAGTCCATCACATGGGGTCACTGTGAGATGGAATCAACTCAACGGCACCTGACAGCAACAATATTTTATAGATGAGGAAGCTGAGGTACAGAGAGGTTAAAAAAATTGGTCAAGTTTACACAGAACCCAGATAATCTGTTCCCAGGGCCTATGCCCACAACACTACACACACTGCTTTGCTTTAGCGGCCTGTTTGCTAGAGTCATGGGAGGTCATGAGCTCTATCTGCTAGGTCTTTGCTCGCCTTCTACAGTGACAGTGGATGAAGCTCTGAAGAACCACTTGACCGAATCAGAAATAGTGTAGGCACAAAGTTCATAACACTCACGCAACAAATGAAATTCACCTCAGTAAATTCCTTAAGATCCCAGAAAGGAAAAAGAGGGCTCGCTTCTTGAAGACTTAGCTGTTCCCGGGTATGTCCTTCAGGATGATAACCATAGCCACTATTAACTGAATATAATTTTCTGCCTGATATTGTGCTAGAGGTTCTCTACACATTATCTGTTTTCATTCTCTCATCAACATGGAGAGGTAAGTATTGTTACACATATTGTGCAGAAGAGGAAACTATAGCTCAGAAAAAAAAAAAATTAAGTAACTTTTTCAAAATAACACAGCTAACCAGCTGCAGAATTAAAATATGGACATTGATTTGTCTGGGTCATAATCTCAGATTCTTACCACTTGTCTCCCCGTAAATGACACAGAACTTAGTAACAAAGGAAAAATAAACTTTTTATGAACAAAAACCCATCAACACAACTACTACAAAATTCATAGATCAGTGTCTCCAATTCATCAACCTTTTATAGGTAAGGGGACCATTTTGCCAGTTACCCCAGGAAGTTTCCCTAAAAAGAGACTTCACAGGTTTATAGGGCACATGGCTAAATTATGCAAGGCAATTACTTTGGGACTACCAGAATCAATGATACCAAAACATGGTTCTTTGAAAATATTGATAAAACTGACAAACTAAGATTATTAGCCAAGAAAAAAGAAGGAAAAACACAGATCCCCAAAATCAGGAAGGAAAGAGGGGATACTACCACCAAAGCTTCAGAAATTAAAAAGATTATTTGGATAAAAAGATCAGATATTTTTAATTTATTTATTAGATATTTACTTGGAGATCTAGTGGTGCAGAGATTAAGAGCTCAGCTGCTAACCAAAAGGCCGGCAGTTTGAATCCACCAGCTGCTCTTGGAAATCCTATGGGGCAGTTCTACTCTGTCCTATAGGGTCGCTGGGAGTCAGAGTTGAGTCAACAGCAACGGGTAAGCTATTTACTTATTAGATATTTATTTTTAGATAAAAACAACTTTGTTCCAAAAAAATTGAACAAGTCAGATGAAATGGACAAAATCCTAGAAAAATACAGATTACCAAAACTGACTCAAGAAGAAATAGAAAATCTGAATAGATTTATAGCAAGACGATGAATTAGTAATTGAAAATTTTCCCACAAAGAAAAGCCCAGGCCCAGATGGATTTACTGATGAATTCTATAAACCATCTAAGAAGCAGTAATACCAATACACAATAAACTCTTCCAGAAAATAGAAAAGGAAAGGACCCTTTACAATTCATTCTATGAGGAGAGTATCACCCTGATACCAAAGCCAGACAAAGACATCACTAAAAAAGAAAATTACAGACCACTACCTCTCATGATAATAGATATAAAAACCCTCAACCAAATATTAACAAATCTAATTGAATGACAAAAAAGATTAAACACAATAACCAAGTCGGAAACGTAATAACCAAGTTGGAGAGCAAAGATAGCTTAATATCTAAAAATTAATAAATGTAAGATACAAATTCCATACTTGATAAAAACTCTCTACAAGCTTGGAATAAAAAGGAATTTCCTCAAAGTGATAAAAAGTGTCTATGAAGAACCTACAGTGAACATCATACTCGATGGTAAAGGACTGCAGGTCATCTCCTAAGACTGGGAACAAGTTAGGGATGCCCATTCTCACCACTTTGTTTCAATATTATCCAGGAGATTCTAGCCAGTGTAATCAGGCAAGAAACAGAAATAAAAGACTAGAAAAGAAGAAGCACAAGGGCCATTATTTGCAGACAACATGGTTCTATATGTAGAAAATCCTAAGGAATACACACACAAAAGTTTAGAGCTAATAAGTATGACAAGATCACAAGATTCAAGATCAATACACAAAAATCAATCGTATTTTTTATACAAAAAATGAACAATCCAAAAACAAAATTAAGAATACAATACCTTTTATATTTATGAAAGAATGAAAAGGAATAAAATACTTAGAAATAAATTTAGCAAAATAAGTACAAGGATTGCAGACTAAAAATTATAAAACACTGTTGAGAAAAATTAAAGATCTAAACAAAAGGAGAGACATTCCATGTACATGCATTGGAAAATGCAGTGTTATTAAGATGGCAAATGTCCCCAAATCCATCCACAGATTCAATGCAATTCCTATCAAATTTCCGTTGGGCTTTTTTTTGCAGAAGTTGACAAGCTGATCTTAAAAATCAATATGGAAATGAAAAAAAGCTAGAATAGCCAAAACAATTAAAAAAAAGAATAAAGTTGGAGAACTTTCACTTCCCTATTTCAAAATTTAATATAAAGCAACAGTTACCAAGATAATGTGGCACTGGCATAAGGATATACATGTGGATCAATGGGAGGGAATGGAGTCCAGAAATAAATCTTCAAGCCCTTGGGTTAGATACAGATTTCTTAGATATGATATTAAAAGCAAGATCCATAAAAGAAAAAAATGGCTAAATTGAATCACCTCAATATTAAAAATTTTGTACTTCAAGAGACACCACTGAGAAAATAAAGAGAAGCAATGGACTGGGATAAAATATTTACAAAACGCGTATCTGACGTAGGACTCATTTCCAGAATATACAAAAAACTCTTCCAACTCAATAATAAGAAAACAAATAATCCAATAAAAAATGGGCAAAAGATTTGAATAGACATTTCACTGAAGATGATATATGGATGGCTAAAAAGCACATGAAAAGATGTTCAACATCATTACGTGGAGACAAATACAAGTTGAAACCACAATGGGATACTATTTTACACTCACTATAGCTGTAATGGAAAAGACAGACGATAATAAATGTTGGAAAAGATATGGACAAATGGGAACCCTCATCCATTGCTGGTGGGAAAATGGTACAGCCACTTTGGAAAGTAGCTGGGCTTGGATTTTTTTTTTTTTTAAATCATGCTTTTGCAATATAATCTAGTAACTCCACTCCTAGGTATATACCCGACAAAAATGAAAACAAATATCCACACAAAGACTTGTATAAGCAGCACTAACCAAAAATTGAAAACCAGCTAAAAGTCCACTAATTGTGAATGGATATGCGAAGTACGGTATATGCATGCGTTGAAATCTTATTGAACAATGAAAAGGAATGAACTAAATGAAATATAGACACAGGTTACAACATGGACAAAGCTCAAAAACATTAGGCTCTGTAAAAGAAGCCAGACACAAAATACTACACATCATTGTATGATTCCATTTATATGGCATACCTAGAAAAGGCAAAGCTATAAAAGTAGAAAGTAGATTAGTGGCTGCTGAGGGTGGAAATGGAAGTGGGGAGCAGGATAAGGATTAAGAGTAAATGTGGGTGAGAAATCATACTGGGCCCCTACAAATGTTCTAAAACTGATTTATAGTGATGGTTATAAAAAAAAAAAAATGGTTATACTACCTGGTAAATTACTAAAAATGTTTAAATTGTACAGTTGGAAAGGGAGAATTATCTGCCAAATAGACTTCAATAAAGTTATTTTAAAAAATCCAGTCTGGCATTTAAGACCCCACAAAGCTTGGTTTCATCCTACCTACCAAAGATGCAAAATCTATGAGGTTATAAGAATGGGAACTCTGGAGTCAGACAGTTAGGGTTTCAAATCTGCCTCCACCGCTTACTAGCTGTGTGCTTGGGCAATGATTTTGCCTCAAAAACCCACTGCCATTGAGATGATTCTGACTCACAGCAACCCTGAAGGACAGAGTAGAACTGTCCCATAGGGCTTCCAAGGCTGTAATCTTTTTGGAAGCAGACTGTCTCATCTTTCTCCCACGGAACAGCTGGTGGGTTCAAACTGCTGACCTTTGAATTAGCAGCTGAGCACTGAACCACTGCACCACAAGGGCTCCTTCTCTCATCTATAGAACAAGGTTAATGATGATGTCTCCTTGCAAGATCATTATGAGAACTAAAACAGGCAGAGCATGCAAAGCGCTTAGCAAAATACTAGGCACAGAATACATGCCTCCTGATTGGTAGCTAGGGTTATCTGCTACTTTCCCAAACTCAGCTACCAGGCTTTTCCAAAATGAGCCCAGCTAGAGCTATTTCAGTTAAATTACTGCCCCTAAAAAAAAAAAAAACAAAACTAGACATTCTTAATTTGGCGTATCATGCAATCATTTTCTTTACCTAAACGACTCTAGATCTCCTGACCACCAAACCTACTCATTCTTCAACCTCCATTAGCTCCTGTGGAATTTACTAGCATCTCATTTTGATGGGAATGCTTCCCTTCCAAACTTCTCTATAAGTTACTGTATATATATCACTCTTATAGTTCATAAGCATTGTCATTTTTTTTTCCCTGAGTGTATATTTGGACTCATGTGCTCCCACACTCCCCCTGAACCTCCACCTGAGGCCACAGAAGGTACGAACACATGGGATTCTTTTCTAGTGAGCTCAGATGGAACTTCTGAATCCTTCCTTACCACCACTCCAGGTAGCCAGAGTGGCAGGCAATTGACAGTTGTTTATTATTCTTGCATCCATATTAAATCTCTAAGAGAATGCATTTGCTCCAAACAATGCTGAGTGATTGTGGAATAAATAAATAAACATGTTTTAAAAGTCCTACAAAATGTATCTTTAAAAATAAACCCAAGGATTTGTTAAAACACAAGGCTATTTCTTCTTACTCTGTTTTCCAAAAGTTAAACACCCAAGACCAGTCACTCAAGTCAAACACTCAAACACCCAGAACACCTAAGTCAGTAGGAATAGCCAACAAAATAAGTGAGTCAGATATGTATTTCGGAGCCTTCTTCTTTTGAACTCTCTCAGTATATGGCAAACATCTGGAAGTGCTTTTGTGAATGAACCAATCCATTACTGTAGTAACAATTAATCCTTTTTATTAGACACAACTTATCAACTCTCTAATTCTTAAAATAGAAACATACATTGTAAGAATTTTCCCCTTATTTTACCTCCTATAATTCTTTCAAAAAAGAAAAAGAAAATCAGACATTTTCTGGGAGTTTGAACATCAAAATTTCAACCAAAAGCCCTGTCTTTATCAAAGGAGAGAATGGCTCTTGCTAAGGTTGTTATTCTTCTGACAATTTCTAAATTGCCCCCCCCTTTTTTTAAAAAATCCATCACAACAGATAATGACCTATATCATTCAACCTTTTGTCACTTTTGATGAGATCTTCACTTTTTTACTTCCTTCTTTAGTCCTGTCTCTATTAGAACAATTAGTTACTGAAATTTTTGATAAAACTGCATGGTTACTCTGGTGGAAGGTCAGGAGCAGCGTTTTCCTGGTCTTGCATTAATACTGGCCATGTGTGCGACCTTGGACAAGAGTCTCGAAATAATATACCTATAAAAGCCCACTGCCATCAAGTTGATTCCAACTCATGGCAACACCATGTGTTACAGAATAGAACTGTACTCCGTAGGATTTTCTTGGCTATGACCTTTATGGTAGCAGATCTCTAGGCCTTTCTTCCATGGTACCAGTGGATGGGTTCAAACTGCCAACCTCTCAGTTAGTAGCAAAACGCAAACCGTTTGTGCCACCCAGACCTAAATAATACACGGTGGGATCAAAATGCCTGGCCCATCAAAGGCATATTGAGAGAATACCAGAGGTCATAAGCAGAAAAATACATAGAAAGGGCTTTGGTATAAAATTCAAAATCATCCTTATGCTCATCACCTTTCTTCTTTAGCTCTGAATGGATGGACACACCAGAAACAAAATCCTATCTGACTCTGTTCCTATCTGGGAAGTTCAAAACTACCACCGGGTTACTACAATTTTACATGAATAAGATGTGCCCTCTGAGTTGTCTACCGGCCGTGCCCTCCCTCCTTGAGGTATTTTCATAAGCACATTATGCTTGTTTTCTTACTGCAGCTTGTGGAAGAGGATTGGCATGGCAATGCTTGTGACGGTGCATCACAGGGCAGGGGGGTAGAGTGCAGCCAACAAACAAACGCAGAAGGCGCACATTATTTGCGTAAAAATACGGTAGTCAACTTTATTCTTTCTTTTACTCGTTAAGTAAGGGAATGGCCTTCATAAATTAAACTTGGATCTTTCCATTTGAGAGGAGGTAGGGATTTGGGTCAGAAGATTTGTTTTGAGTCTTGGACCAAACATTTAAAGCTTTAGACTTTGAGCAGATTGCTCAAACTGTGAAGCCAGTATCCTCATCTGCACAATGGGAGCGAGTATCAAAGGTTATAAAGCCCTGGAGTGCTGCTCAGATGTAAATGCTTATTAAATATTTAGTAACTCTGTTTCAAAATGATGCATGTTCAATATTTGAGGAGCTCTAGCGCCTATCAGCTCTATTAGTTGTTCCATTGTGTATTTCTTGATAAGCTCCCCCCAATCCCTGCCCTCCATCCTTTGCAAGAACTGGATTTTTCAAAACAGATTGATTTTGCAGGAACAGAGAAAGAGAGAGAGAGAGGCTGATTTACAAATATACCAAAATTAAAAGGAAATTCCTTGACTAATTTTGTCTGTTAGTAAAGCAGAAGACAGGGGACAGGGATGGAAAGAAAGCTTCATTACTACCCAAGCCAATTTGACTCCTATAAAGCTAATTAAACATGTCTCGGGTATATAAAATATATCATCCCCAGATAACAGCATACTGTTAGGTTCTTCATCTTATTAAGAGCTTGCATTAATGCTTCTTCAACATAAATTTTATACCCAGACAGGTACTATTTGAGAAGCCTCACAATAGGAATGACCTAAATGAGGGTGACAGAGGCGAAAGATGGATCACCCGTGCCTGTCTCAACAAGAAGAGGGATGAGGATTCCATTTTCCATTATTGCCCAATTCTAATGCGCTAGTATTATCTTCTGGAAAAAGCTCCTTCCTCAGGCCTTAGGCTCCCCTGGAGCTCTCCATTGGGAAAGCAGCCTTTACAATCTAGAGGAATAAACCTGAAATCTCAGAGTCCAGAAGTCTACGTTAAAAAGTCCTCAGAGACTCTCCAAACCTTATATTTTACAAAGGAAGAAAATGAGGCTCAGATAAAGTGGTGTGTCTGAGGCTATAGATACTGATATGTGTTACAACATTTTGAGAGGATGGAAGGCCTATAATTTATTAAGAGATTCACCAGAACTTCTGTGACCACTAAACATGAAATAAATTTTAAAAAAATAATCATGGAATTTCATCAATTGATTTAATTGGTCCAAGATTCATACTTTCTATTACCTCCTTGACTGTCCCCAAGCTCCTCTCTGGTTCATGACACGACCCCTGGCCCTGGGATACAGTCTCTCCGATGCATTCTTCTCTCTAGTCTACATTTAAATTCCCCTTTTTGGTGTGAAATGTTCTACATTTGGAGTGCCCCTTCTCCACAGGATCATGTGAAACCAAAGTCAACTACAGGCAGTTTGACCTACCCTAACATTCTACAAGCTATCAACGACTTTACCAGATAAACCTTCTTAAAATGAACTCTGATCAGGTAATTCCCATGAATTTTCATGGCTTCCTCCATTGCTTACTAAATCAAGGCCAAGCCTCTCTAGGGAGTCTAAGGTTCAAGGTACCCAGGCTCATTTTTTATTACTTCCCTATGGTTAGTGGCTCAGTGGTAGAATTTTCACCTTCCATGGGGAGACCTGGGTTAGATTCCAGGCCAATGCACCTCAAGCTACCAGCCAACTGTCAGTGGAAGCTTGCATGTTGCTATGATGCTGAACAGGTTTCACTGGAGCTTCCAGACTAAGAAAAACTAGAAAGAAAGACTTGGTGAGCTACTCCTGAAACTCAGCCAGCAAAAACCCTGTGGATCACAAGGTTTCAATCAATAACCGATCATGGGGATGGTGCAGGAAGAGGCAGCACTTCTTTCCATTGTGTGTGGGGTCTCCATGAGTTGGGAGCCCACTTGAGGACAGTTCACAACAACAACAATAAAGCTCTTGCCTAGAAACTTTCAACTTGACTGCTCTTTGGGCCTATCTGTCCATCTGCGTTGCACATGCTGACAGCCTGTGCCTCAAACTCCCAGGCAGCCATAAGACTGCTAGGAATGAGACACATATGCCCACCGGCATCATCCATTCCATGGGTGCTATGTTCATCTGTGATCAAGCCAGACACACCGGATGCTTACACAGTGTTGGCGAAGTTAAAGCCATTAGTATTATTTATGGAAAGCAAGCAGCAAGTAATAACAAGAGATTCTCAAAAGTGAAATGCTTACCCTTTACCAAATTACCCATGACCATTCTTATGTCGCTGGCCAGTGCACTGTGGTTCAGGTCAGATGCTGTCTTCACATCACCACTGCCTCTGGCTACCACCACGCTGCCTGGGGGGTCTGCATAGCTCCTGAGACTCCTGTTCTGCCACTGGGCCTCCCCTCACCAGCAGTAAGACCCCTGCACAGGATCTCCCCAGCCTCTGCTGCTGGGCCCTTCTGGGCCTCTACAGTGACTCCTTCCACACTACCAGGCCCACATGGTTTTCTCTCTTGCCACCATGCTATCTGGACTCATGCTACCAGAGAACCCACATGACTGCCACTGCTGCCTAGTGGGGAAGGTGTGTTGTATAAAGCACACTCAGGCCTCTGCCCTGCATGGGCAACTGTTCCAGCTCTTTAACAGCAGGCAAACTTCCTACACTGAGACACTCCATGGCAACCTCCTACATGAAGACACCCACTCTCTCTCTCCTTGGACCAGCCAACCCACTGCTGCTTTCTGTCTCTGCCTTCTCATCTCTCTGTCTTCAGTGTTACAGCTCTTTCTTTCAGGTCTAGGAGGTTCTCAGAGTAGGTACCCTGGATCCAAAGGACATGCTCCACTCCAGACTCTTCTTGATGGTAGTGAGTTTCCCCCAACCCCTGTGAGATTGGCCCTTATATAAGCCTAGTAGGAAGGCAAACCCATCCAATCCCCTAGCTGGACCACAGGGGACTCATTCCATTGGGTGAATTTTCAAACCTGTGTTTGCATAGTAAATGGACCAATCTCCTGCAAGATTGTGGGAGTTACAAGACCATGGCTAAAAAGGCCATAAGAAAGCAATTCATTGTACTACAACTGCACATTAGAATTAGCTGAGAAGCTGTAAGACACAGTGAGTGCCCAGACCCTACCCCAAACTGACTCAAGCATGGTCTCTTGGTAGTGGTAGGGGTGCATGAGAGGCAATCTAATACAGTGATTAAGAGCACAGCCTAGGCTTAAAACATGGCTATGCTACTTGCATGTGGGCAAGTTACTTAACTTTCCTGTACCTCAGTTTACTCTTTATAAAAGGAGGATAATAATAGACCACTTCTGTAAGGAGATTATGAAAATTAAATAAACAAATACATGCAGAGCATTTAGAATGGTGCCTAGCAGAGAAAGCACTATATAGCATTGCTACCATCGCTATACTTGAACATGTTAAGACAGTGATTTACATATAGGAATTAATATATTAACTCTGATGTGATATGATAATTCTGATTTAAATTTTTTCAAACGCTGCTTTACATAGCCTAAAAACTGTGTGTTGAAACAAACAAACAAAAGGTCAGTTTTGAGGAGTATTTTGGTCTCACAAAAGCTTCCCTATTTAATGCTGAGAAGAAATACCTTTTCTTTTTTATCACAGGAATGTAGAATGTACATAGTTTTTCCTGATTATAAAACTACCCTCATTCGATCACAAACCAATATGTATTCTTTCTTCTCTTTCATGTTCTCCAAATGAAGGCAACATTTCAATAATTTTTTTTAAAATATGACTCTACTTTTAATAGGTACAATGGGAAATTGACCTAGCCACAAAAATATTCCTCAGTGATATTTGTTGCAAAGAATTGGAGCTACATAGAATGTATGGTGACTTTCAGGGTTCCCCCGAACAGAAAACCCTGAGCATTAATGGGGAAATGTTGACTGACATCGTAAAGTTACTGTAGAGTTGACGTGCGATTGAGGCTGTGATAGTTTTTTCAAACCTTATATACTGTCAGCACAGCCATAGTCGAAGACTGCTCTTGACTTTGTGAGAGCTTTTTTTTTTTTAATTTGGGAGAGGAGGTGGGGTGAGGATTAAAAAATATGTCATTGACATCCCAAGGGCACTTATATTGGCAGAATAATGTCCGTCTCATTGGGATCATTTCCTTTAGAAAGAAAAAGATGCCTTCTAGGACAATGTGTTGGCTGGGTACCTCCTTCGGACTCATTTAAGGGCCAATGGAAGGCTGCCTCCGCATACATTTACACCCTGTGTGAGAGACTTCTACTGACATTCAGTTGTGACTGACTGCTTCAGACCAGACACAATTTGAACATTTTCTGCTACTGGAGTGGGAAGGCCAAATAGCTATTGCAAATTCACATTTTCTTTTTCCAATTGATGGTGGCACTCCCCCTGGAATGCCCCCATGCTGCAACTGCTCTAACTTTCCAATTCATTTTCCCTGGAAGAGTCTAAACACGAAGCAATGTTGTCTACCCTTTCAGTCACTGTGCTTCCCCTAAGGGTACTTTGGTGTTGAAGCAAGTCACTGAGTAGCAGACTGATAGCGTTTTGTCTTCCAAAGCTCATTGACTAAGAAAATAATACACATAAAGGCAGCCTATTCCAACAATATCCCAAGGGGAAAAGAGTCTATTGCCACCCACTTTTAGTGATGAGGATGGGGAAGGCCAAAGAATAAAACACCTCGAGGCCTACAGAAGATAACATGCCAATGCTATATGTTTTGATGAAGGGAAAAAAAAAAAGTCATGAAAACTGTGCCTTTTTAGGAAATATAGAAGACAGCCACTGTCACTTTTGATTAGAAGAGAGTCAGAAAAATGATATACCAGTAATATATAGCTCACCGAATTTGTACATTGCTTTACTAACTGGATATCCAAAACAAAATAGGCATTACAACAATACACTGTTACTCAGAGAACACAACCTATCCATATTTCCAGGGACTGTTTTTTTTGTCAAGGCTCAAAAATATATACTTAAAATGGCTCCTTCAAAGTCTTCCCTGGGATTGTTAGATGAAGTTGTTTTTTTTTTTCTTTCTTCATGGAATTGCAAACCAAGTGCTCTATTTCAATATTGAAATATTGTAAAGTAAAGGATAAGCATATTCCTGTATCAGGGCCATAACCATATCTTATTCTATAAATATTTTCACTCTAACCTGCGTAAAAGCAGTATAATTAGGAAGAAAGGATCAGGGAGCCTGGAATTATATTTCTGTTTACAACTTCATAAACACAGCTCTGCTTTCCTTTCACGGCTGTGATCTGCAGCTGTAAAACATCCTTAACACTATTTGGTAACAGTCCGATTTTATTTAAAATTGCTTCCTTCCTTCTGTGTATGTATTTCTTAAAAAAAAAAAAAAAAAAGATCCAGGTTAAAAAATTTTGATTCTATTTCCCTCATGTACTCAAAGACAAAATTCTAGGACTGTGAGTTTAAAATGGTAATAATAGCAGGAAGTAAATAAAATGGAATGAGTAGGTAAAAAAAAATGAAACATTTTCTTGATTAGAGGATAAGGTTATAAACACTTTTTGTCTTGGATATCTCTATAGTTATTCCACTATTACATTTTGTAGCAAAGTTTCTGAAAGAAAGTAATGATACCCTAAATTTATTTGGAGCTGCTTTATCATTTACCAAGTGTTTTAACATTTCTTTATTTTCCACACATGCCATTGAGATGGGCAGAGAAAAGAAAATCGGTCCCACTTGGTATATTAGGAAAATGAAGTTCTAAGAACTGAGGCAAAGGAAAAAGGTAAACACAATCATTTAGTATCAGCTTCAAAAAAAAAAAAAAAAAAACACCAAACTCATTACCGTCAAATCAATTCCAACTCACAGTGACCCTATAGGACAGAGTAGAACTGCCCCATAGGGTTTTCAAGGCTGTAAATCTTTACGGAAGTAGGCTGCCACATCTTTCTCCCACGGAGCAGCTGTTGGGTTTGAGCTGCTGACCTTGCAGTTAGCAGCCGAGTGCTTAACCACTGTGTCACCCATAAGTTGTCTCATCAGGAATCCAGATTGGACCACGATTAATAATAATGGTCCCTTTACCCTGGCAACAGACTCCCTGGGTAGTACAAACACTTAACGAGCTCAGTTGCCAACCAAAAGGTGGGAGGTTCAAGTTTACCTAGATGCACCTCAGAAGAAAGGCATGGTGACCTACTTCCCCCCCAAAAACAGCCATTGGAAACCCTACAGAGCACAATTCAACTCTGACATGCATGGGGCCACCATGAGCCAACCTGACACCAACTGGTTGGTTCACCCTGGCAACAGCAATTGTTTCTACTATCCAGTTTCTTTGAGCACTCCCAGAAGCACCGACATCAAACAACACTCAGAAGTACTATCATCAGCCAGACAGCACCACCCCATTCTTGGATGTCTGAGCTCCAGCTCCATGAGGTCCCTTCTCCAAGCTTTCAGGTTCAATAACCCCAACTTCTTTCCTTTGTTCCTCCAGCCTTCGGGGTGTGGTTTCTTCCTGTAGTTATTAGCTCTGTGTTACTTCAGTTCTCCCATTTTGCTTTTTGAGTCTTCTAATGTCCTTGGGTGATACAAATGGTTAAGTGCTCAACTACTAACTGAAACGTAGTGGTCTGAACTCCCCCAGAGGTGCCTTGGAAGAAAAGTCTGGCGATCTGCTTCTGAAAGTTCACAGCCTTAAATATCCTACAGAGTGCAGTTCTACCCTGCACACTTGGGGTCCCCGTAAGCCAGAATCAACTCAACAGCAACTGGTTTGTCTAATACCCGTTTAACTATGTCCCTGAGTGGTACGAATGGTTTGCTGTCATCCACTGACCTAAAGGTTGGCAGTTTGAACCTACCCAGCTGCAATGCAGAAGAAAGGCCTGCTGATCTACTTCCATAAAGAGTACAGCCAAGAAAACCCTATGGAGCAGTTCTACTCTGTAACACATGGAGTTACCATGAGTTGGAATCAGGTTTGGTTTTGTTTTTTAAACTAGTTCCCTATACTCAAGGTTGTATTTTAGCTCTCGTGGGCTTGTTCTAATTCTCCTCGACTTCAACTTGAACTCGCATATGAGCAATTGAGGGCGTGACCCGCCGTTGGTCCCTGGCCTTGTTCTGATTGATGATATTGAGCTTTTCCATCATCTCTTCCACAGATATAGTCAGTTTGATTCCTGTATATTCCATCTAGCGAGGTGCATGTGTATAGTCACCGTTTACGTTGGTGAAAAAAGGTATTGGCAACGAAGAAGTCGTTGGTTTTACAAAATTCTATCATGCAACCTCCAGCATCGTTTCTATGACCAAAGCCTTATTTTCCAACTACCGATCCTTCTTCTTTGTTTCCAGCTTTCACATTCCAATTACCAGTAATTATCAATGCATCCTGATTGCATGTTTGATCAATTTCAGACTGCAGAAGTTGGTTAAAAAAAAAAAACAAAACTTCAATTTCTTCCTCTTTTTGCCTTAGTGGTTGGTGTGTAAATTTGAATGATAATCATATTAACTGGTCTACCTTGTAGACATATGGATATTATACTATCACTGACAGTGTTGTACTTTTGGATAGATCTTGAAATGTTCTTTTTGACAATGAACGCAATACCACTTCTTTTCAATTTGTCATTCCTGGCATGGTAGACCATATGATTGTCTGATTCAAAATGACCAGTACCAGTCCATTTCAGCTCACTAATGCCGAGGATATCAATCTTTATACATCCCATTTCATTTTTGACAATTTCCAATTTTCTTAGATTTATACTTTGTCCATTCCATGTTCCGATTACTAATGAATGTTTGCAGCTGTTTCTTCTCATTTTGAGTTGTGCCACATCAACAAATGTAGGTCCTGAAAGCTGGACTCCACCCACGTCATTAAGGTCAACTCTACTTTGAGGAGGCAGCTCTTCCCAAGTCATATTTTGAGTGACTTCCAACCTGAGGGGCTCATCTTCTGGCACTATATCAGACAATGTTCCGCTGTATCCATGAGGCTTTCACTGGCTCATTTTTTCAGAAGTAGACTGCCAGGTCCTTCTTCCTGTCTGTCTAGTCTGGAAGCTCCTCTGAAACCTGTCTACCAGGGATGACCCTGCTGGCATTGGAAATACTGGTGGAATAGCCTCCAGTATCACAGCAGCACACAAGCCACCGTGGCACGACAAACTGACTGTTGCATGGTATGAGGATTGTGAGGATGGCAAAAGACCAGGCAGTGTTTCGTTCTGCTATAGATAGGGTCACTATGAGTTAGAACTGACTCAACTACTCCTAACAACAACAACAAGTTCCCTATATTAAATTCTGTTGAAACACAAAAAATGGGTCTGTTTTTCTAACCGGACCATGACTAATACAGACGTGTTAACAATAAATAAGAACCAGCTATTTGTATATACATTTCTGTTAATCCAGTAACACAGAACGCCACATTTTCAAGACTAACCTGATTAAACAAATTAAATGTTCATTTGGATAATCCCTTGTTCTCAGAGGTTTACTATGTGTAGCCTTCAGGGAGACAGCAGCCAACCACTTAGTGTCTATCCGTGTTTCCCAAGTTCCAGTGCTAAAAGGGAATATAGCTTCTCCTCCCATGGACATTTTAGTAAAGGGATCCCCATCACTGAAACTAAAACCTTGGTAGCATATGTAGTTTATGTTCACTTATGTTCTTTATAATTACTCCCAATACTGTACAAGTGATTGCATCCAGTAGTACAAAGCAAATAGTAGTATTTTTCTGGAACAATCCAAAGAGTACTGCTAATCTATTACACCTTTCAACATAAGGTATCTGGGGCCAAGTTCAGAAACAAAGCCAAATATGGTTCAACTTTTCTGAGCTTCAGGTTGGTTTACATTTTGTAGCGCTTTAACTAACATTCTAAAGGTTTCATGAGCTACGTGATATTCGGAAAAGCACTCGTTCTAGCAAAATAATATTCTGATGAGTTAAGTGTAAATGAATCAGAAACATACGAACTGTATTTCCCTTGAAACACACAAGGGTTTAAAAGTTAATGGAAAAAGTGCTGGCAACTCACATTTAGAGTTTTTATTGAAACCAGGATGTTTGAATAAACATTAGGGCTTTCAACTAACTCAAACTGAAATAGGGTTCACCAATCCTTAATTATAACAGTGCTTTAAATGATGAGGAAATGTGTCACATTCAAGTTTCAGGCAGAAAGCTTTACTTGGCAGACTTGCCTCTAGCTTCGAGAAACCTCTACAGTCATAGAATGGCAACCAATTGAGATATGAAAACAGTGAAGGTTTAAACTCAGTCTGGTAAGTACCATGAGAAAATAGCTACCAACTGGAAATAAAAAAAAAAAAAAAAGTGTCAGGAGTTTAATGATCATGTTCTGAAAGGAAGTGGGAGTTGAACACATAATTTAGAAAGAATATGACTTCTTAAACGGACTGATAATGAGCTAATCCCGTAAGAAACTACAGAGTGGTATATATTTAGGTTCCTTCTTTCTGTTCAGGGAATTGTAGTTTGGAGCTGCAAATCAAGATGGCTTGCAAGTAGGAAACAGGCAGGCTTGTGATGGAGTATTAATTTCTCTGATGCCTACTGCTTGAATTAAGCCAGTAGTGGGTTGAGTGGAATTTGGTAACCAGGCAGCCAGCATATAACAGTAGGATGTGAATTCTCAAGGGCTTGACAATCACCTCTGGGGGAGTCCTAGCCCTGCTGGAAATAAATCAGAAGAAAAGCTAACTGTCAGCGGTTGCCAAACGTTAGTGCAGATCAGAATTATGTGGAGGGCTTGTTAAAACACAGATTGCTGGGCCCCACCCTGAGAGATTCTGATTTGGTAGGTCTGAGGTGAAGCCTAAGAATCTGGATTTCCAACAAACTCCCAGGTTGTGACTACCCTCTGAGAACCACTGAATCATACACTATGGCTGTTCTAAGTGACCGCTGACTTCAGACGTGAGTTTGCAGGTGTTTTACATTAGCATTCTAGAAAAGGGCCTTAGGACTTTCAGCTCTGGCTTATTCCCTAATAGACAAGATGAGGCTTAAGGATTCATTGGAATATAACCTGATTAAAAAAAAAAAAAGCCAAACACAGTGCCGTCGAGTCGATTCCGACTCATAGTGACCCTACAGGACAGAGTAGAACTGCCCCATAGAATTTCCGAGGAGCCCCTGGCAGATTTGAACTACCAGCCCTTTGGTTAGCAGCTGTAGTGATTAACCACTATGCCACCAGGGTTTCCATAACCTGGTACATCGAGTCAATTCCGACTCATAGCAACCCTACAGTGGCCCTGTAGGACAGAGTAGAACTGCCCCATAGGATTTCCAAGGAATGGCTGGTGAATTTGAACTGCCAACCTTTTGGTTATCAGCCAAGCTCTTAACCACTGTGCCACCAGGCCTCCGATGGAATATAAAGAAAACAACAATTTCACATCCAGATCATCGTAAGTGCTTTTTAGATTAAGTATGCACATCTATAAGAAAAGTTTAAAAATAAATAACATGAGAGTAATTCTTTGCTCCCCACACAACCTTCGGCCGAGGGGTAATTTTCAGACCTTTGATTTAGTCTGGTAGATTAGGTCCAAAATTAGTCAATCTGTAAAATAATTTTGATTGTACCTGTTCCTTGTGAGAGACATGCTCTGGCGTACAGTTTAGCTAAGCAGCATTGGTCCTCACTTTGGGACAATAGGTCATCCCTCTGGCTCCTGGTATTTCACAGAGTCTCGAATGGACTGATCTTCAGAAATCTACCCCGACATCACACATTCTGCAGGAATCACTTCTACCACCTTCTAGGCGAGGTTTTCCAGGCTTTGCTTGAACATCTACAAGAATGGGAAGACCACTACCTTTCACTGCTTCAAGAGGTCAAAGATTGTATGGTGCTAGGCACTAAAGATGCAGAAGTGCTTAAGACACTGTGTTCCTTCAGACAGTGTATCTAACACATGTCAGCTTTAGTTTCTTGATCACCAAAATGGGAGCTCTATAACAATCTCTTAGCATTTTTGCAGATGTTCAATGAGATAAGGCATCAAACGGTTGCACAAAACTTCTTCCAGATTAAGTCTGAGGAATGGGAAAACAAGATGTTTAAAAAAAATGGAATAAAATGGAAATTAAAATTATCTAGGATTGTTCATGGACAAAGTCTTAATTCAACAAATACTGGCCAAGTACATCTATTATGTGCTCCTGAACTATGCCAAATGACTGGTGATCCGACAACAAAAAATTACCAATTAGGTTCTTGACCACCAGGAGCCTACTATCTTGTTGGAAAGGTAGATACAATAATAACTGAATCAATTGGGGATAGTGCAGAGTGTAGTCAGAGTACGAAGGAGAGGATGGTCAACTGCTGAGTATTAAAGGATGAGTAGACATTAATCAGGCAAAAAAGGAGGGAGGATGGCCTTTCAGGCAGAGGGTAAGGTCATGCAAGCACGTGAAAAGGATAAGTGCATGGGTTTTTCAGCAACCTGAAAAGATTTGTCTCAGCTGCAGCAATACTGGATATGAAGGGAAACTAAAATAATAATAATAAATAAAAACCCATTACCATCGATCATCACTAATTTCACATCCAAATCATCATAAATACTTTCTAGATTAAGTATGCACAACTCATAGCGGCCCTATAGGAGATTAGAACTGCCCCTCATAGGGTTTCCAAGCAGAAGCTGGTGGATTCGAACAGCCGACCTTTTGGTTAGCAGCTGAGTGCTTAACCACTTTGCCGCCAGGAATCCATGAAGGGATAAGAGCGGAGAAAAGCAAGAGGTAATGGCAGAAAAGTGGATGACAGATTATAACCACCCTTGTATGCTAACAAGAGTTAGATAGCCTGCAATGGGGAATAATTAAGACATTGAAGCAGAAAGCCACGTAATTAATTAGATCTTGCTTTCCGAAATAAAACTTTGAAGGCACTGTAGATAAAGTGCAGGATTCCTTTAGAGGGAAAGGTGATCTATTAATTAATTAATTAAAATACAAAGGGATGACTTGAGCATCCAAAAATTATAGGATTAGAAAGAGTAGCTCTTATTAATTTAGGACACGAAAGCATTCGGAAAGAAATGGACCTTGTACACACAGCAGCACTGAGGCCCACTGTGGTCTTCGCAGCAATGGGTAGAAAGGGGAGTGACAGAGAATTATCTTATACACAGTAGTCAGTGTATTCATTATAGACGTAGCATTAAATGTTTAATGCAAAGGCCAATTTGCCAATTGGCTGCCTGTCCCCATGAATGGCCTTTTTAATGAATAATGCATATTGTTTAATGAGAAAAATGATGGTCAAGGTAAAAATGTAAAACATTTTAATGGGATGCCTTTTCAAAAGGTCATCGCCCTTTCTAAATATTTTTTGATGATTTCTTCTACCCAGGAAAGCTGTTTTTAAATGCAAACACTTAACAGCACACAATTACCCCAGCAGCTTAAGAATATCTAAGTGTACTTTGATACAAACTCAATGTTATCTCCAAAAGTGTTCAGCAAGATGCATAATGATGGTCCACTACTTACGTGGTTATAAACATCCATGAGTAAGAATAATAAAAGATTACTTCTCATTAAAAAAAAAATGGTATAATACTCAGGGTCTTGGCAGGATAGAAGGAAACCATTGCCACATCAAAGCAAAGTGGAGAAAGATTTAAAGAGAAATTATTTACAAACATATGGGCGGAGTTCAGAGAACTCAACAAGGAATGGTGAAGCCCACCAAGGCTAGCAACACTGGGGAACTCACTCTTTAATCTGAAGGGTTACGGGAAGGACTGCTTTCCAAAGGTTATCCTGAGTGCAGCAGTAGCTGAAGAAGGGAGTGCTCCTCTACCACCACCCCAGCAAACACGGGGGCCTTATTTCACTCTCTTCCCACTCTCTCATCCCTGTTGGTAACTCTCATTCATCAGAGTCAACGGGATGTGACACTACTATAAAAGTCAGCCTCTCAGGGTAGAGAAGAGTGGAAAACGGATTGGGAGAGCAGGGTGAGGTGAGGGAAACCGCAACGGAAAACACTGAGACTAGGTACATGAAATCACAAATTTCTATTGAGAATATTATAATTGAAATAATTCCAGTTCCAGCCCCTATTATACACCTACTGATACATACACACACACACAGTATCTGCTCACTAAGTAAATCTTGCATGTATAATTTCTTTCACAAAAGTTCATGTCTTTATGGGCAAATTCCTACAAGTAAACACACTACCTAAATTGACACAAGAAGAAATAGAAAATCTCAGCAGACCTATTACAAGTGAAGAATTTGAATCAGTAATCCAAAACCCTCAGACAAAGAAAAGCCTAGGGCCAGATGACTTCACTGGTGAGATCCACCAAACATTGAAAGGAAATTTACAACTATCCTTCTCAAACTCTTACAAAAAAAAGAGGAGGTAAGACTTCCTAAATCATTCTATGAGGCAGCATTACCCTGATACTGAAGCAAGATAAATACATCACAAGGAAAGAAAACTGCAGACCAACAACCCTTATGAACATAGACGCAAGATTCCTTGACAAAATACTTGCAAACCAAATCCAACAGCACATTAAAAGGATTTTATACCATGACTTAGGATTTATCTCAGAAATGCAGGGTAGTTCAACATAAGAAAATCAACCAATGTAATACAGAGGGAAAGAACCACATGATAATCTCAATTGATGCAGAAAAGGCATTTGACAAAATCAAACACCTTTTCACAATGAAAACATACAGCAAACTAGAAATAGAAGAGAAATTCCTCAACATGATAAAGGTCATTTGTGAAAAACCCACAGCTAAGATTATACTCTGGGGTGAAAGATGAAAACTTTTTCCCTATGATCAGGAACCAGGCAAGAATACCCACTCTTACCACTGCTGTTCAACATTGTATGGTCCCTGGGTTGCACAAGTTGTTTGCACTTGACTATTAACCTAGAGGTTGGCGATTCAAACCCACCAGGTGGTACCATGGAAGAAAGGCCTGGCAATCTTCTTCCATAAAGATTACAGCCAAGAAAACCCTATGGAACTCAGTTCTGCTCTGTAGCACATGAGGTTGCTTTAAGTCAAAATTGACTCAACTCAGTAGGTTTGGTTTGGTTTTTTGGTTTATTCAATATTGTACTGGATGTCCTAGCCAAAGCAATTAGGCAAGAAAAAGGAACAAAAGGCAGTGGAATCAGAAAGAAGAAGTAAACTCTCTCTATTCATAGATGTCATGATCCCATACGTAGAAAACACAAAGACACCACAGGACCGTTGTCAATTCCGACTCATAGAAACCCTATAAACAACAGAATGAAACACTGCCTGGTCCTACAGCATCCTCACAATCCTTGCCATACTCAGGCTCATTGTTGCAGCCACTGTGTCAATCCATCTCATTGAGGGTTTTCCTCTTTTTCTCTGGCCCCCTACTTTACCCAGCATGATGTCCTTCTCCAGGGACTGATCCCTCCTGACAACATGTCCAAAGTATGTGAGACATAATCTCACCATCCTTGCTTCCAAGAAGTATTCCAGTCCCACTTCTTCCAAGACAGATTTGTTCATTCTTCTGGAAGTCAGTGGTATATTCAGTATTCCCCAACACCGCAATTCAGAGGCATCAATTCTTCAGTCTCCTTATTCATCATCCAGCTTTCACATGCATATGAGGCAATTGAAAACACCATGGCTTGGGTCAGGTGCACCTTAGTCTTCAAGGTGATATCTTTGCTTTTCAACACTTTAAAGAGGTCCTTTGCAGGAGATTTGCCCAATGTAATGTGTCTTTTTATTTTTTAACTTCTGCTTCCTTGGGTGTTGATGTGGATCCAAGTAAAATGAAATCCTTGACAACTTCAATCTTTCCTCCGTTTATCATGATGTTGCTTATTGGTCCAGTTGTGAGGGTTTTTTCTTGGTGTTGAGGTGTAATCTATACTGAACGCTGTGATTTTTGATCTTCTTCAGCAAGTGCTTCAAGTCTTTGTCACTTTCAGCAAGCAAGGTTGTGTCGTCTGCATATGATAGGTTGTTAATGAGTCTTCCCCCAATCCTGATGCCACGTTCTTCTTCATAAAGTCCAGCTTCTCAGATTATTTTCTCAGCATACAGATTGAATAGGTATGATGGAAGAATACAACCCTGATGCACACCTTTCCTGGTATTAAACCACACAGCATCCCCTTGTTCTGTTCTAATGACTGTCTCTTGATCTATGTAAAGGTTCCTCAAGAGCACAATTAAGTGCTCTGGAATTCCCATTCTTAGCAATTTTATCCATAATTTGTTATGATCCACACAGTCAAATGCCTTTGCATAGTCAATAAAACACAGGTAAACATCTTTCTGGTATTCTCTGCTTCCAGCCAAGATCCACCTGACATCAGCAATGATATCCTTAGTTCCGCATCTTCTTCTGAATCTGGCTTGATTTTCTTACAGTTCACTGTTGATATACTGCTGCAGCCACTTTTGAATGATCTTCAGCAAAATTTTACTTGCATGTCATACTAATGATATTGTTCGATAATTTCCGCCTTCGGTTGGATCCTCTTTTTTGGGAATAGGCGTAAATACGGATCTCTTACAGTCAGTTGGCCAGGTAGCTGTCTTCCAAATTTCTTGGCATAGACGACTGACCACTTCTAGTGCTGCATCTGTTTGTTGAAACATCTCAATTGGTATTCTGTCAATTCCTGGAGGCTTGTTTTTCACCAGTGCCTTCAGTGCAGGTTGGACTTCTTCCTTCAGTACCATTGGTTCCGGATCACAGGCTACCTTCTGAAATGGTTGAACTTCAACCAATTCTTTTAGGTACAGTGACTCTGTGTATTCCTTCCATCTTTTGGTGCTTCCTGTATCGTTTAACATTTTAGATTCCTTCAATGTTGCAACTCAAGACTTGAATTTTTCTTCAGTTCTTTTGGCTTAAGAAATGCTGAGTGCCTCCCTTTTGGTTTTCTATCTCCAGCTCTTTGCACGTGTCATCACAATACTTCATTTTGTCTTCTTGAGCCACCCTTTGAAATCTTCTGTCAGCTCATTGACTTCATCATTTCTTCCTTTTGCTTTAGCTACTCAAAGTATAAGAGCAAGTCTCAGAGTCTCTTCTGACATCCATTTTGGTCTCTTCTTTCTTTCCTGGCTTTTTAATGATCTCTTGCTTTCTTCACATGTGACGTCCTTGATGTTATCCCACAACTTTTCTGGTCTTCAGTCATTAGTATTCAACATGTCAAATCTATTCTTTAGATGGTCTCTGAATCCAGGTGGGATATGATCAAGGTCGTACTTTGGCTCTCTTGGACTTGTTCTAATTTTCTTCAGTTTCAACTTGAACTTGCATATGAGCCATTGAAGGTCTGTTCCACACTCTGCCCCAGACCCTGTTCTGACTGATGATACTGAGCTTTTCCTTTGTCTCTCTCCACATATGTAGTCAATTTAATTCATGTGTATTTCATCTAGTGAGGTTTACGTGTACAGTCACAGTTTATGTTGGTGAAAAAAGCTATTTGCAATGAAGAAGTTGTTGGTCTTGCAAAATTCTATCATGTGATCTCTGGTATCATTTCTATCACCATGGCCATATCTTCCAACTACCAATCCTTCTTCTTTGTTTCCAACTTTTGCATTCCAATCACCAGTAATTATCAGTGCATCTTGAATGCATATTTGATGAATTTCAGACTGCAGAAGTTGGTAAAAATCTTCTATTTCTTCCTCTTTGGCCTTAGTGGTTGGTGAGTAATTTGAATATTAGTTGTATTAACTGATTTTTCCTGTAGGAGTATGGATATTATCCTATCACTGACAGTGTTGTACTTCAGGATAGATCTTGAAATATTCTTTTTGAGGATGAATGCAAGACTAATTCTCTACAAGTTGTTGTTCCCAGCATAGTAGGCCATACGATTGTCTGATTCAAAATGGCTAATACCAGTCCATTTCAGCTCACTAATGCCTAGGATATCAGTCTTTACACATTCCGTTTCATTTTTGATGATTTCTAAGTGTCCCAGATTCATACTTTGTACATTTCATGTTCCTATTATTAAATGGATGCTTGCAGCTATTTCTTCTCATTTTGAGTCATGCCACATCAGCAAATGACGGTCCTGAAAACTGGACTCCATCCACGTCACTAAGGTCTACTCTACTTTGAGGAGGCAGCTCTTCCCCAGTCGTATTTTGAGTGCCTTCCAACCTGAGAGGCTCATCTTCTGGCACTATATTAGACAATGTTCTGCTACTATTCACTTTTTTTTTGTACGGTGGGGTGGGGGTTGCATGTTGCTGTGATGCTGGAAGCTATGCCACTGGTATTCAAACATCAGCAGGGTCATCCATAGCAGACAGGTTTCAGCTGAGCTTCCAGGCTCAGACAGACTAGGAAGAAGGACCCAGAGGTCTACTTCTGAAAAGAACTAGCCAGTGAAAACCTTATGAATAGTAATAAAAAAAGAAACCTACTAGAGCAAATAAATTAAGTCAGCAAAGTAGAAGGGTACAAGATCACCATCCATAAAAACCATACACACACAAAATTAGCTGTTTCTATATAACAGCAATGAATAATCTAAAAAATTGTTCAACAATTCCATTTATGATAATACCTAAAAGTGTAAAATAACCTAGGGATAAATTTAACCAGAGAGGTGAAAGACTTGTATACTGAAAACTATAACATTCTGCAAGAACTATAACATTGCTGAAAGAATTTTAATATCCTTTAAAAACTAAAGAGGACCTAAATAAATGAAAAGACATCCATGTTCATGGACTAGAAGATGTAATATTATTATAATATTAAAAGTACCCAAAACTATCTACAGATTCAATGCAACTCCCATTATAATTCCAACAGCTTTTTTTGCAGAAAGGCAAAAACTGATCCTGAAATGCATATGGAGTTGCAAGGGTCCCAGAACAGCCAAAACAATCTTGAAAAAGAAGAGCTAAATAGGAAGACACACACTTCTCGAATTCAAGACATATTATAAGGCTATAGTAATCAAAACAGTGTCGTGCTGGTATAAGGATAGACATATAGACTTATGGAATAGAATTGAGAGTCAAGAAATATGTCCATACATCAATGGTCAGTTGATTTTTGACAAGGGTGTCAAGTCCATTCAATGGGGAAAGAAGAGTGTCTTCAACAAAAGGTGGTGGGGCAACTGGATCCCCACAGGCAAAAGAATGAAGTTGGACCCACACTTCATATCATTCAAAACAAATGACTGAAATATAAGAGATAAAACTCCTAGAAGAAAACATAGGGGTAAAGCTTCAAAACCTGATTTTTTATAATGGATTCTTACATATAATCCCAAAAGCACAAACAACAAAAGAAAAAATAGATAAATGGGACTTCAACAAAATTAAAAACTTTTTTACATCAAAGGTTATATAAAGAAAGTGAAGAGATAACGTACAGAATGAGAGATAATATTTGCAAATCTTATAAATGATAAGGGTGTAATATCCAAAATATATTAAAAATAGCTTCTATAACCCAACATCTAAAAGACAAACAACACAATCAAAAAATGGGCAAAGGACTTGAAAATACATTTCACCAAAGAAGTTATACAAATGGTCAATAAGTACATGAAATATGCTCAATGTTATTACCCATTCAAAAAGCAAACCAAACCCATTGCCTTTGAGGCCATTCCGACTCATAGAAACCCACAACCCATAGAAAATCCACAGAGTTTCCAAGGAGCAGCTGGTAGATTTGAACAGCCAGCCTTTGGTTAGCAGCCAAGCTCTTAACCATTATGCCACCAGGGCTTCCATTAGTCATTAGGAAAATGCAAATCAAAATCACAATAAGGTACCACTTCACTCCCACTAGGATGCCTATTCTCTTAGTTATCTAGTGCTGGTATAAAAGAAATACCACAAATGGATGGCTTTAACTTATTCTCTCACAGTCTAGGAGGCTAGAAGTCTGAATTCAGGGCATCAGCTCCAGGGGAAGGCTTTCTTTCTCTGTTCACTCGGGGCGAAGGTCCTTGCCATCAATCTTCCCCTGGTCTAGGAGCTTCTCACTGCAGGGATTCTGGGTCCAAAGGACATGCTCCACTTCTCGCACTTCTTCCTTGGTGGCATGAAGTCCCTCTCTTTTCTGCTCACTTCTCTCTTTTATGTCTTAAAAGAGATTGACTAAAGATACAACCTAATCCTGTAGATTGAGTCCTGCCTCATTCACATAACTGCCTCTAATCCTGCCTCATTAAATCATAGAGGTAGAATTCACAATACATAGAATAATCACATCAGATGACAAAATGGTAGACAACCACACAATACTGGGTATCATAGCCTAGCCAAACTGACACACATTTTTGGGAGACACAATTCACTCTATAACATTTATTATCAGAAAAAAAAAAAAAAAACAGACAATAACAAGTGTTGGTGAGGATGTGCAGGAGAAATCGGAACACTCATCCTTTGCTGGTGGGGTTATAAAATGGCGTAGCCACTGTGGAAAACAGCATGGCAGTTCCTCATTAAATGAAACATAGAATTACCATATGATCCAGCAATTCTACTCATGGATATGTGCCTGAAAGACTTGAAATCAGGGCCTCAAACAGATACTTATACACCAATGTTCATTGCAGCATTATTCACAAGAGTCAAAAGGTGGCAACAACCCAAGTGTCCATCAACACACGAATGGATAAATAAAATGGGGTGTATACATACAACGGAATATTACTCAACCATATAGACAATGAAGTTGTGATACCTGCTACAACATGGATGAAACTATAAAACATTATGCTGAATAAAATAGGTCAGACACAAAACGACAAATATTGTAAGATGCCATTTATATGAAATGTCTAGAATAGGCAAATGCGTAATGACAAAAGAGTATGCGTGGTTGCCAGGGGCTGGGGGCAGGAGAGAATGGAGAGTTATTGCTTAAGGGGCACTGAGTCTCTGTTTGGGGTGATGATAAACTTTTACAAATGTAGAGTGTTTTGGTTGCACAACATGGTGAATATAATTAATGTCATTGAACTGTACATTCTAAAATGGTTAAAATGGCAAATTTCTTGTTAAACATCACAGTAAAATTAAAAAAAAAATAATTCAAGTCTTTGATTACTAGTGTGGGTTGAAAAAAATGAAGTAGCATATTAAAATTCCAAGCCCAGACGTCTCTTCACGTAGAGAAATCATGTTACTTCCCAATATAGTACAAGAACTATCCTTGCACTCTGCCCATCATCTTAACTGATTGGGCTTGGAATTGGAAGAGCAAATGGCCAAGCCACAAGTCTAAAAATCTGGAGTTCCCTAAGTACATCGGATCACGCAACCCCGAAAGTAGCTAAATGTCTCAATGATTTAAAGTGCTTGAGGCTTTAAGTGGTTTATTCAAAAGGCAGATAGAGATAATTCTGAGTCCTTGTCTTTTTTAACATCACTTAATCACAATCCCTCTAATGAGATGAAGGGCTTCTTCTCCGTGAAATAGGGACTCAAGCACGCTTAAAGCAATTGAATTACATTTCTTTTGTACTGGTGCTTCACAGAGTTACTACTTATTATATCCTTCGGACTTCGGCTGGGGCAGGGGACCTGTTGCTCTTGTTTACTGCTGACATTGTAAGACTAGTACAGTGCTTTGAATATAATAGAAGCCCAGTGGATACTTCGGGATAAATTAATAAATAAACTAGACAGGTAATCTGATATTAGGAAGAGTATTGTACTCTAGTCTAGGGCTTATTCTAAGCCCTGACTCTAACTTTTTAGCTGTTTAGTGTCTTTAGGGCCATCATTTAATGCCTCTGAGTTCCAGTTAATTCAACCATAAATTAAAAAAAAAAAAAAAACCACTGCCGCTAAGTTGATTGCAACTCATAGTGACCCTATAGGACAGAGTAGAACTGCCCCGTAGAGTTTCCAAAGACCAGCTGGTGGATTCAAACTGCTGACTTCTTGGTTAGCAGCCATAGTCCTTAACCACTATGCCACCAGGGTTTCCAAAGTAGGGGTAAAATCCATGCTACACAGGGTTGCAAAAACATCGTGGGAAATAAAATGATTAAAGCTGTTTGCAAAATGTAAGGCATTCTAAAATATACACTACCTTTACTGCTGAAATTGCTTAACAAACACAAATAACTGCAAGAATTTCGTATTAATACAGATTTTAAAGTACCAATGGAAGTATTATTTTTCATCTAGAGAGAAAACAACGCAAAACAAAACAAAAAATATTTTGTGGTGTTCTTCAATCAACATGCTTTTACATTTAGCCTCATTTCCAAAATAAATTCTTGTGTCTATTAAACAAAAATCCTCACAATTGGCCTAATAAGCAACAGCATGATAAATGGTGAAAAGATTGGAGTTGTCAAGGATTTCACTTTACTTGGATCCACAGTCAACACCCACGGAAGCAGCAGTCAAGAAATCAAACAATGTATTGCACTGGGCAAATCTGATGCAAAAGAATTCTTCAAAGTTTTAAAAAACAAAGATGTCACTTTAAGGATTTAATGTGCACCTAAACTGAGCCATGGCGTCTTCAGTCACCTCATATTCATGTGAAAGATGGACAATGGATAAAGAAAACTGAAGAAGAATTAACGCTTGTGAATTATGGTGTCGGCAAAGAATATTGAGTATACCATGGACTGCCAGAAGAATGAACAAATCTGTCTTGGAAGAAGTTCAGCTAGAATGCTCCTTAAAAGCAAGGATGACTAGACTTGTCTCATGTACTTTGGACATGTTATCAGGAGGGACCAGTCCCTAGAGAAGGACATCATGCTTGGTAAAGTAGAGGGTCAGTGAAAAAGAGGAAGACCCTCAGCAAGATGGATTAACACAGTGGCTGCAACAATGGGCTTAAGTGTAAGAACCATTATGAGGATGACATAGGACCAGGCAGTGTTTCATTCTGTTGTACATAGGGTCACCATGAGTTAAAAACAACTTGACGGCACCTAACAATAACAACAATGTGTCTGTCAGTTTGTCATACTGCGTTGCTATGATGCTGGAAGCTATGCCACCAGTATTCAGACATCAGCATGGTCAACCGTGGCAGACAGGTTTCAGCTGAGCTTCCAGACTAAGACAGAGTAGGAAGAAGGACCCAGCAGTCTACTTCTGAAAAGAACTAGCCAGTGAAAACTTATGAATAGCAGCAAAACATTGTTTGATATTGTGCTGGAAGATGAGCCCCCGCAGGTTAGAAGGCATTCAAAAGATGACTGGAGAAGAGCTGCGTCCCCAAAGTAGAGTTAACCTTAGTGATATAGAAGGAGTCAAGCTTTCGGGTCCTTCGTTTGCTGATATGGCATGACACAAAGTGAGAAGAAACAGCTGCAAACATCCATTAATAATGAGAATGTAGAACATATGAAGTATGAATTTAGGAAAACTGGAAATCATCAAAAGTGCAATGCATAAACGTTGATATCCTATGCGTTAGCAAGCTGAAATGGACTGGTATTGGTCATTTTTAATTGGACAATCATATGGTCTACTATGTCAGGAATGACAACTTGAAGAAGAATGGTGTTGCATTCACCCTCAAAAAGAATATTTCAAGATCTATCCTGAAGTACAACACTGTCAGTGATAGGATAATATCCATACACCTACAAGGAAGAACAATTATTATGACTATTATTCAGATTTACTCACCAACTACTAAGGCCACAAAGAGGAAAAAATTGAAGATTTTTACCAACTTCTGCAGTCTGAAATTCATCGAACATGCAGTTAGGATATATTGATAATTATTGGTGTTTGGAATGCAAAAGTTGGAAACAAAGAAGAAGGATTGGTAATTGGAAAACATGGCCTTGGCAATAGAAATGATGTCGGATTGTATGATTGAATTTTGTAAAACCAACGACTTTCTTCATGGCAAATATCTTTTTTTCACCACCATAAATGGCGACTAAACACGTGGACCTCACCAAATAAAATACACAGGAATCAAATCCACTACATCTGTGGAAAGAGACAATGCAAAAGCTCAAAATCATCAGTCTGAACAAGGCTAGGGGCCAACTACGGATCAGACCATCAGTTTGCCCATATGCAACTTCAAGTTGAAACTGAAGAAAATTAGAACAAGTCCATAAGAGCCAAAATATGACCTTGATCATATCCCAACTGAATTAAGAAACCATTTGAAGAATAGATTGACATGTTAAACACTAATGACCGAAAACCAGACCAGTTGTGGAATAACATCAAGGACATCATACATGAAGAAAGCAAGAGGTCATTAAAAAGAAAGAAAAGACCAAAATGGATGTCAGAAGAGACTCTGAAACTTGCTCTTGAACATTGAGCAGCTAGCAAAAGGAAGACATAATGAAGTAAAAGAACTGAACAGAAGATTTCAAAAGGTGGCTTGAGAAGACAAAGTAAAGTATTATGATGAAACATGCAAAGAGCTGGAGATAGAAAGCCAAAATGGAAGAACATGCTCGGCACTTCTCTAGCTGAAAGTACGAAAGAGAAAGGGCAAGCCTCGAGTTGCAATAGTGAAGGATTCTATACGGAAAATATTAAATGGTGCAGAAAGCATCAAAAGAAGATGGGAGAATACAGAGTCATTATACCAAAAAGAATTGGTCAATATTCAACCATTTCAAGAGGTTGCATATGATCAGGAACCAATGGTGCTGAAGGAAGAAGTCCAAGCTGCACTGAAGGTACTGGCGAAAAACAAGGCTCCAGAAATTGACAGAGCATCAGTTGAGATGTTTCAACAAACGGATGTAGCACTGGAAGTGCTCAACTGTCTATGCCAAGAAATTTGGAAGACAGCTACCTGGCCAACCAACTGGAAGAGAGTCATATTTATGCCTATTCCCAAGAAAGGTGATCCAACTGAATGCAGAAATTATGGAATAATATCATTAATATCAAATGTAAGCAAAATTTTGCTGGAGATCATTCAAAAGTGGCTACAGTAGTGTACCAACAGGGAACTGCCAGAAATTCAGGCCAGATTCAGAAGAGGACATGGAACCAGGGATATCATTGTTGATGTCTGATGGATCCTGGCTGAAAGCAGAGAATAACAGAAGGTTATTTACCTGTGTTTCACTGACTATGCAAAGGCATTTGACTGTGTGGATAACATATTATGGATAACATTGCGAAGCGTGGGAAATTCCAGAACACTTAATTCTGCTTATGAGGAATCTACATAGATCAAGAAGCAGTTCAGACAGAACAAGGGGGTGCTGCGTGGTTTAAGGTCAGGAAAGGTGTGCGTCAGGGTTGTATCCATTCTTCATACCTATTCAATTTGTATGTTGAGCAAATAATCCAAGAAGTTGGACTATATGAAGAAGAACTGGGCATCAGGATTGGAGGAAGACTCATTAACAACCTTGCTTGCTGAAAGTGAAGAGGACTTGAAGCACTTACTAATGAAGATCAAAGACCACAGCCTTCAGTACGGATTACAGCTCAACATAAAGAAAACAAAAATCCTCGCAACTGGACCAATAAGCGACATCATGATAAAAAAAGAAAAGATTGAAGTTGTCAAGGATTTCATTTTACTTGGATCCACAATCAACGGCCATGGAAGCAGCAGTCAAGAAATCAAAAGACACATTACATTGGGCAAATCTGCTGCAAAGGACCTCTTCAAAGTGCTGAAAAGCAAAGATGTCACCTTGAAGACTAAGGTGCGCCTGACCCAAGCCATGGTATTTTCAATCGCATCATATGCATGTGAAAGCTGGACAATGAATAAGGAAGACTGAAGAAGAATTGATGCCTTTGAATTGTGGTGTTGGCGAAGAATATTGAATATACCATGGACTGCCAAAAGAACAAACAAATCTGTCATAGAAGAAGTACAACCAGAATGCTCCTCAGAAGTAAGGATGGTGAGACTTCGTCTTACATACCTTGGACATGTTGTCAGGAGGGATCAGTCCCTGGAGAAGGACGTCATGCTTGGCAGAGTACAGGATCAGCGGAAAAGAGGAAGACCCTCAACGAGGTGGATTGACACAGTGGCTTTATCAATGAACTCAAGCATAACAATGATTGTGAGGATGGCGCAGGACCAGGCAGTGTTTCGTCCTGTGCTACACAGGGTCGCTATGAGTTGGAACTGACTCGATGGCACCTAACAACAACAATATGCCTTAAATTCAGCAACCTTACATCTGGGACACTGTAACCTACAGAAATAAATATGTAGGAGTACAGCATTCTTTATAATGAGAAAAACAACTAGAAACAACCTCAATTTCTCTCAGAAAACTATATATGAATAATTTATGGTATGCATGCACTATAGAAATAAACTAATATGATGGTCAAAAAAAAAATACGACGGTCAACACACCAACAATCATGAAGACGGCACAGGACCAGGCAAGGTTTCATTCCGTCCCATATCAGGTCACTATGAGTTAGAGCCCACTCGATGGCTGCTAACAACAGTAAGCCATATGTGACTATTGAGGAATTGAAGTGTCCGAACTGATGTGCTACAAATGTAAAATACACGCTTAATTTCAAAGACTCAGTATGAAAAATAATGTAAAATGTTTTATTAAGAGCTTTTTGTACACATACTGAAATGATAATATCTTAGATACGCTGGGTTCAATAAAACATTAAAATGAATTTTTCCTGTTTCTTTCACCTTTTTTTCTTTGTGACCAATAGAAAATTTACAATTGCATTTGTGGTTTGCATTATATTTCTATTGGATAGTGCCGTTAGGGAACAAGCATTTGGAAATGTCTCTGCAAAGGGTCAGAGAGTAAGTATTATAGGTTTTGCAGGTAAGTTTCTCTCCAACTAGTCAGCTATGCCACTGTAGTGCAGAAGAGTTTATAGACAATACGTAAACAAATGAGCATGGCTGTGTTCCAAAAAAAATTAATTTATGGATGCTGAAATTTAAATTTTGTATTATTTTCACATGCCAGGAAATATTATTTTTCTTTTGATTTTTTCCAACCATTTAAAAACATAAAAACCTTTCTTAGATCACAAATCATACAAAAACAGGCAGCAAGCCAGATTTAGCCCCGAGCCATAGTTTGCCGAGCCATGCTAAAGACTATAAGCAGTCATTGAAAATAATGAATTAGATCTATATGTACAATACGTATTTTACCTGAAAACATATACTGCAGAGTAATATACATAACATGATTTCGTATTTATAAAAAATTACTGTGTTTATATGTTTTCATAATATATATGACCAGAGAGGAATGGAAGGATACACATCACGCTGTTTATCTCACCTGTTACCATTGGATATAAGACTGGAGGCAAAGAAGAAAAATCTGTGACTTTTTCTTTATGCGCTCGTGTGGTTATTACAGCAACCATCATGACTCTTATAATAAAAGCTCATATAATAACATGTACATAAATTTCATAAAAACGCAAAATTTTCATCATATCTACTGAAGACGCTATCATTGAAAGGTTGATGTTAATGATTATTTCTTCGGAACAAGCCTTCTGTTTATTACAACTACAAAAATGTGAGAAAAACTTAGATCAAAACAAAACATAATGGCAGAGAATATTTTTAAGTTAAAGAACAGATCTTTGCATTGTTTTTCCATTGGTACCTGAAAGTTGTCTCAAATTCTACCCTTTAAACAAATGTTTCAATTCTTAAACTCTCTCTTTGTTCTTGATAAAGGTTCAACATTCTCATAAGCTGTTACTCATTCAAAACAGATTTAGATGAATTTAGTAGACAATCTCACTTTCTGTTTGTTGTTGTTGTTGTCAGGTGCCGTCGAGTCTGTTCCGACTCATAGCTACCCTATGCACAACAGAACGAAACATTGCCCGGTCCTGTGCCATCCTTACAATCGTTGTTCTGCTTGAACTCATTGTTGCAGCCACTGTGTCGATCCACCTTGTTGAGGGTCTTCCTCTTTTCCACTGACCCTGTACTCTACCAAGCGTGACGTCCTTCTACAGGGACTGATCCCTCCTGACAACACGTCCAAAGTATGTAAGACGAAGTCTCGCCATCCTTGCTTCTGAGGAGCATTCTGGTTGTACTTCTTCTAGGACAGATTTGTTCGTTCTTTTGGCAGTCCATGGTATATTCAATATTCTTCGCCAACACCACAATTCGAAGACTTCTTTGGTCTTCCTTATTCATTGTCCAGCTTTCACATGCATATGATGTGATTGAAAATACCATGGCTTGGGTCAGGTGCAACTTAGTCTTCAGGGTGACATCTTTGCTCTTCAACACTTTGAAGAGGTCCTTTGCAGCAGATTTGCCCAATGTAATGTGTCTTTTGATTTCTTAACTGCTGCTTCCATGGCTGTTGATTGTGGATCCAAGTAAAATGAAATCCTTGACAACTTCAATCTTTTCTCCGTTTATCATGATGTTGCTCATTGGTCCAGTTGTGAGGATTTTTGTTTTCTTTATGTTGAGCTGTAATCCATACTGAAGGCTGTGGTCTTTGATCTTCATTAGTAAGTGCTTCAAGTCCTCTTCACTTTCAACAAGCAAGGTTGTGTCATCTGTATAACACAGGTTGTTAATGAGTCTTCCTCCAATCTTGATGCCCCGTTTTTCTTCATATAGTCCAACTTCTCGTATTATTTGTTCAGCATACAGATTAAATAGGTATGGTGAAACAATACAACCCTGACGCACACCTTTCCTGACTTGAAACCAATCAGTATCCCCTTGTTCTGTCTGAACAACTGCCTCTTGATCTATGTAAAGTTTCCTCATGAGCACAATTAAGTGTTCTGGAATTCCCATTCTTCCACGTGTTATCCATAGTTTGTTATGATAAACACAGTCAAATGCCTTTGCATAATCAATAAAACACAGGTAAACATCCTTCTGGTATTCTCTGATTTCAGCCAGGATCCATCTGACATCAGTAGTGATATCCCTGGTTCCACGTCCTCTTCTAAAACCTTCCTGGATTTCTGGCAGTTCCCTGTTGATATACTGCTGCAGCTGTTTTTGAATGATCTTCAGCAGAATTTTGCTTGCATGTGATATTAATGATATTGTTCTATAATGTCCACATTTTGTTGGATTACCTTTCTTGGGAATAGGCATAAATATGCATCTCTTCCAATCAGTTGGCCAGGAAGCTGTCTTCCATATTTCTTGGCATAGACGAGTGAGCATCTCCAGCACTGCATCTATTTGTTGAAATATCTCAATTGATAGTCTATCAATTCCTGGAGCCTTGTTTTTCGCCAATGCCTACAGAGCAGCTTGGACTCCTTCCTTCAGTACCATCAGTTCCTGATCATATGCCACCTCTTGAAATGGTTGGATATTGAGTAATTCTTTTTGGTATAATGACTCTGTGTATTCCTTCCATCTAATTTCAGTTTGTACTAGTTATCTATTGCTGAATAACAAATTATCCCAAACTATGAGGCCTAAAACAGCAATAAACATTTATTATCTCACACAGTTTCTGTAGGTCAGAAATTCAGAAGCAGTTATCTAGGTAGTTCCGGCTTATAGCCTCTCAAGAGGCCACAGGGAAGCTGTTAGCCAGGGCAGAAATCATTTGAAGGTTTGACTGAGGCCAGAGGATTCGTCTCCAAGACGGCTTAGTCAACGGCTGTTGGAGGAAGGCCGCAGGCCTCTTCCATCAGTAGGCTGGAGTATCCTCATGACATGGCAGCTGACTTCCCCCAGAGAGATACAAGATGTAGAAAGGCAGAAGACACAGCATCTTTTTTTTTTCTTTCTTTAATTTTTATTGTGCTTTAAGTGAAAGTTTACAAATCGAGTCAGTCTCTCATACAGAAATTTATATATACCTTGCTATATACTCCTAGTTGCTCTCCCCCCTAATGAGACAACACACTCTTTCTCTCCACCCTCTATTTCCATGTCCATTCAGCCAGCTCCTGTTCCCCTCTGCTTTCTCATTTCCCCTCCAGACAGGAGTCACCCACATAGTCTCGTGTGTCTACTTGGTTCAAGAAGCTCACTCCTCACCAGTATCATTTTCCATCTTATAGTCCAGTCCAATCCCTGCCTGAAGAGTTGGCTTTGGGAATGGTTCCCGTCCTGGGCTAACAGAAGGTCTGGGGACCATGACCTCTGGGGTCCTTCTAGTCTCAGTCAGACAATTAAGTCTGGTCTTTGTAAGAGAATTTGAGGTCTGTACTCCACTGCTCTCCTGCTCCTCCAGGGGTTCTACAGCATCTTTTATGACCTAGCTTCAGAAGTCACGTCATCACTTCTACAGCATCCTATTGGTGTAAAGTCAGTTCTATTCAATGTGGGAGGGGCGTGAATACCAGGAAACGAGAATTACTGGATACATCTTAGGGCTGGCTACCATACAGTTGCCCAAAAATATTTACATAAATACCTGTGGGCATAACTTAAATCTAGCTATTGGCTTGTTTTTAGAAATGGAAATCTGATTACGGTATTCTAATTTTGTTTACAGATGTATTGCTGGGGAAAAAAATTCTTTGTATCACATTAAAAGCATACTTAACTATAACCTATCAAATACCTGACAACAAACAAACCAGTGCTTTTAAAACAGAGAACACAGGGTGTTTTACCCAAGAGAATTATCTATCTGTGTAAGCCACATGTGCAAGTGAATAAAAAAAGAAACAGGGCATTAGATATAGACAAAGTACAAATATTAATGGCTTTAGCTTATTATTTCTGGACAAAGTGGTACAGCTAGAAAAGTACAAAAATGCACATTATTTGGTAAAAAAAATCAGGTTATTAAACCGTACCTAAGATACATATTTTTTTTTAAGATACATATTTGGAAAAGAAATATGTAAGTGTAGAAAAAAGACTAGAAGGATGTATGCCGATATCAAGAGTGGCTATCTCGGTGTGTTTGGATTAGAGGGGATTGTTTTCCCTTTGGCCTATGAGTTTTTATGTGTTTGGCTTATGTGTTATGATATTTACAATGACCATACATCAATCACCCATATAATAAGAAAAATAATCATGTAGAAACACCCACAGTCTGCTATCCGGGCCCACATTAAGGTATTTCTGGCCACTAAATTGCCTTTTGAAGATATTTATTTTAGATCCATAAATCATTCTCACAAACCCAAGATAGAGAAGTTATCTGTTCTAACACTTATTCCTGAGGCTATTAGGAGCTAATTGTGAAAAAGGTAAAACGAGAGGTAAATTTCATTTACATCGACTTACTTTTATGCTCAATAAGGTCAAAGGTAAAGGTTTTGTCTCTTTCTGGTCCATAAAATATGGATTGCTATTTTCAAAGTATATCAACAGTGGTAATACCCATTCCCATCAGTCAGTCATATAATCTTATGAAATATTGACATGATAAAACAATGCAACTGAGAAAAAAACCAATAAAGCACACGTTTTATTGACAAATAAATGCACAGGCTTAAATTGTCTCTCACCACCTTTGTACCTGATTGACATGTTATCAGAAAAAATAAAGATTTAAGCTAGCCAAGATCAATGGTTTCAAAAGGATTCCTTAGTGCTCTATCCGATAAAAATATAAACTCAGTCCAATCCTAATTCATATTTGGGTTTGTGCCGCTTTGACAGTTACATTTTACGGCAAAATGTACTTTAATTTTATATTCAAACTTTTTCCCAGCTTTTCTTAGAGAATTCACTTTTTAATTTATGATACTTCCTTGTGCAATTCAAGCTTTATTCACTTTTAGATACTTTGGGAAGATAAATAACTGACATACTCTGCCGTTCATGAGTAATGTACTGCCTATAGCTTAGGAAAATAAAATTGGTGGCCAAAGAGATATATTTGTTTCAGAAATAAATATGTATTTAGGTATAAGTAATAAAATAAGAGTAAATTAGAAATATGTTATAAAAACGGTTTCATATTTTACTGAAGTATGTTTATATTTTATTACAGACTTCTGTTTTCAATATATATCCAATGAGAAATAGTTTCTTTTGTTCACCAAATGTCATGTGCCATCACAACTCCAGACCACAAAAACTTAAAAAGCAAGCCTATCTCTGCGGAGCATTTAAAACTTTTCTTCAATTTATAGACCATGGCATAATGAGTATCCTTTATCAAAACAGTAACAATAATCATTTATTGAGTACTTTCTATACGCTGGGCACACCAATGGCTTCTTCACATTATTCTTCACATATGTTATTTCAATTAATCTCACAATCAGTTGGAAAGTAAAAAATATTACCTCTACTAATTGAGGAGGAATCACAAAGGCAAGTGGCAGAACTGCATTTCCAACTCACATTGGTATGAACCCAAGGTCTATATTCTTAGACCACAGAAAGCTAATTAGTGTGTGGATTGTATGTTTGTGCCCTATACGCTTGCTTCTGTGTTATTCATAGGTGGGATCATGAACAGGTAGCACCACCCAGCAGGTGATAAATCCTCAGATTGAAGTCAGAGAATGGAACTTTAAAGTAGCCTCTACAGAGTCTGCTTGCAAAGCCAGTCTTTTAAAAGAAACGGCAAACATTGCATTATCTTCTATCTCTTCTTAGACCCGATTTTAAGCAGATCACTTATAACATGGTCAAGAACTGTAAACCCTATTACTTTGAGTTAACCAAACCCTGTTTCTTCTTTTAGTCCCTGGGATGAGAGACACAGTAGAAGGAAATAGAGCACCTGAAGGTGACTTCCCCGTATCCATTCTACCCCAGACAACAGTCTTACAGTTTTGCTGGCTATTGGCTGAGAACTTAGTTGAAGCTGTTGGCTGAAACACCTACTTATGACCTCTCCATGTGGCCTGGACTTTCTCGATACATGGTAATTAGGTCCCAAAGGTGTGCATCCCAGGAAAGAGTGAGAGCCAGGATCTCATTAGGATTAATTGTGTGTCTATCGACTACAATCTGTAGGCAGTCCCAAACAAGATCATTGAACAAAATGCACTGGCTGGATGAAAGGCTTGAGTCTGAGGCTGGGTCATCTGAAACAAGATTCTATCCCTTACTAAGTAAGACTCAGTACTCTTCTTTATAAAAGAGATTTTAAAACTAGATGATCTCTGAAGTTCTTTCCATGCTAAATATTCTGTAACACTTTCAATTTAAAGGATGCACGAATGTTTTCCACCACTTGCTGTTTGTGTGATTTTTGTTACTTAATTTTACTTAAATATTAGTGTCCTCATCTGTGAAATGGATATAATAACTGTTATTTACCTCTTAAGGTTGTTATGAGAATAAAAACGATACATGTAAAAAAGCTGAGAACAAAACCAGGAGCATAGTAAGTACTCAGCAAATGTTTTCTATTATTTAACACAGCCTTCAGCTACATTTTGACAACCATACAAGTTAGACTATTTGGGAAGCATTTAAGTCACAAACGAGGCTACTTTTATTAAAATATTAAATCAGCATAATATAGACACAGCCAAGATACCTATAGACTCAGTCTCAAACAAACGTGAATAGAAATTGTTCTTTTCCATTATTTTTAATATAAAATATTTATTGGTACCAGGCCAGGTGTTAGAGATTTACATTCACTTGATGCTCGTATCAACTGAATAAAGTAGATTTGAGAATGGAAAATTACTGCCTTTACCTACCCTGTGAAATATTACTTTCTATGCCACTATAAATTCTCTACAGTTTTAATACTTTTCACTTTCCTGCAGGACCAGATACACCACATGAAAATGTTTGAGCGAGATACTGGGGGTTATTAATAGACATTATTAGTAATAAACTACAGTGTTAATTTCATGCCCCAAATGCCTCTTATCTTGCTCTTGATTGAAAAAATTCCTTGACTGGCCCTCTCGGTTTCCTATCACCCCAAAGCACAGCCAGGGACAAGTCCTCTTTCTTAAAGAGTTAGACAATCTAAAAAGGAAGAGGAAAAGCCAAGCTTTCAAATAAAGATTTCTAAAATAACAGAAAAGATTCCTAAAAGGGGAAGGACATAGAAAAATCCACTGACCATAGGATATCCTTATTCTAAACATTAGAGATATTGTCTTTTGGATTACCAAGCTCCTTTTTAAAATATGAAATGGTTTAAAAAATTAAACTGGTTTCTTACCCCAGGGCTTTTTAGTATAGGCAGTCCCTGGGTTACAAAGGTCCAACTTACATACAACCCGTAGTTATGAACCAACCCCTATAAAGCCTATTACGTTAAAAATTTGAGGTACGTACAAGTTTGTAATAACAAACGGGCCCTACTTTATGACACACATCCAAACATTATTATTACTAATACTGTATTATTATGTTAAAGATGTTTTAATGTATCTGGAAGCATTTCTTTAATGTTTTTTACACATAGAAAGGTACACTATATGTTATAGATTTATATATTATATCTTTACAGATATAGATAGATACTTAGTATATTTATATATATATACTAAGATAAACATTTGACTGACATTAGATACAAACTGTACCTAACTGTTTCCACTTACATACAAATTCAACTTAAAGACACATTCAGGAACGGAACGCATTCGTAATCCGGGGACTGCCTGTGCTCATGTTTGTTGAACATCTCCATATATATTTAAACTTGAAAGTCATTTTTTTCTTGCTAGAAAAGAATTTATTTCTTAGAATAATTTAGGGACTGTTGAGATGGACTGCAAGCAGCCGTGGTGGCACAGTGGTTAAGCAGTCAGCTGCTAACCAAAAGGTCGGTGGTCCAAACCCACCAGCTGCTCCACGGGATAAAGATGTGGCAGACTTTAAGGTCCATAAAGATTGCAGCCTTGGAAGCCCTATGGGGCAGTCCTACTCTGTCCTAGAAGGTTGTTATGAGTTGGAATGACAGCAACAGGTTTGGGAGGGACTGCGCAGTAACACACATCTTGTCAGCTACTCAGCTAGAGAGAGGGTGGTTTGATGTGGAAAGCACATCAGGGGACTTGGGGTGGGTGGGGTGCCATATTGCAGCACTCTAGGTGTCAAGATTAGTGGAAAGGCACAAACGCCAGGACACTGGGCAAGAGCAGGGTAGAGAGTGAAGAGGGTGGCTTCCCCAAATAAGTTCGTCTTGCTTTACACAACCTTCTTCAATCCAGCAGACTTCTACAAGCCACTCAGTTAGTTCACGTGAATCTGAAATGCCTGTCACAGAGGCTTCATTCACACTGGTCCTTGATAGTCCCTGTACTCAAGTGAACAGTCATCTGTAAAATGTGGGGATACGAACTAAGTCAGGGGTGACAAATAGTTTTCATCCCCACTTTCCAATGCTGATCAGTGGTAGTAGTTTCCATTCCATCTTGTTAATAACAATTTTAAAAGGAGATTTTGAGATCTTATTTGCAGTCTGTTGCAAAACCGTGCCACTGTCAATAACGAAGGCTGGCTTTGGGGTTAGGTGGGAAGAGCGGCAACATATGGCCTCCTATCTGCCATGAGCGCTCATCTTAATGGGCACTTTGTTGCTGTTGTTACTTGCTGTGGAGTTAGCTTCAACTCATGAGGACCCACGTACAACAGAAGGAAACTTTGCTTGGTCCTGTGCCGTCTTCACACTGGTTGGTCTGTCTGAGCCCATTGTTTTGGTCACTGTGTATTTTGAGTGCCTTCCACCATCAGGGGCTCATCTCCCAGCACTATATCAGACAATATTCCATTCTGATCCACAGGGTTTTCATTGGCTGATTTTTGAAAGTAGATTGCCAGGCCTTTCTTCCTAGTCTGTCTTAGTCTGGAAGCTCAGCTGAAACCTGTCCACCCTGAGTGACCCTGCTGGTATTTAAAATAGTGGTGGCATTGCTTCCAGTATCATAGCAACTCGCCAGCCACCACAATGTGACAAATTGAGATTGATGGTAGCAATGAGCACTGTTGTTGGGTGCCATTGAGTTGATTCCAACTCATAGTGACCCCATGTGGCAGAATAGAACTGTCCCATAGGGTTTTCTAGGCTGTAATCCTTATGGAAGCAGATTGCCCAGTCTTTCTCCTGCAGAGCTGCTAGGTGGGTTCAAACTGCCAATCTTTCGATTGGCAGCCTAGGGGCTTAATAAGTTCAGATGGTTTATGATGCGAAGACTGATAAGCCCACAGGCTACTGTTCCCTGGATGGTGTTCCATTATCTTCCCTGAAAGGAGGAATGTAGTGAAAGGAATCTGAACACTAAAAACACGGTGAAACCTGTGAATACAGTGGAAATTGACAGGACTCCCTTGTTTTTCTGGGTCTCACAAGCTTTTCAAATTTGACAGGGTGCAGTCTTACCACTTCTCTATTACTCATTTTAGTGGAAAATATTTGAGTTTTCCTTCTCTGACAGATTTCTACCTTATGCAGTTTCTGGCTTTCGTGTGGTATACTGTAATAATACTGACAACAAAGCTTTGGACATAAACATACTATTCTTCCTTTTGAAATAGAAATACATATTTTTATTTGGGAAATGTGGGATAAGATACAAATTTCTCCAGACATAGAAGCCCACACTACACAGCAGAAAATCTACTATCATTATTTAAATCATTTATTTATATATATGTTTTTTTTTATGTTATTCATCTTTGATGTTTCTAAACGTTCCACTCAATTTTATTTGATTAAAACTCCCATTTATTTTAACCTTAGTCAGCTTTTCACAATCCATCTTGCCATATGAGGCTGGGAACCCAAATAAGAGAGGAGAGAAGGATTTGTCAAATGTTTTTAAGTCAGAAAAAGAAAAAAAAATGATATGAAATATCCATTTGATAGATACCTTCTTAAAGCAAAATGTACTTGTTATATGTCTGCTATACTTGCTTTTAGGCAAATTTCATAAAGAATTGGACACTCAAGTTTGGCAGGTACAATGTTCTCACAGTCTACTTCTGAAGAAAATCTCACATGTCAGGTAAAAATGTTCTCGGCTAATGTTAGAACAATTGAAATTTTTTTGTATATGGGATTCCCCAGCACCTAACTACCAAGCTTTTAAAAAATATACATTTCTCCTCCAAACAGTGAAAACCTGTCATTAGTCACCCTCGAATTTATAGGTTTATTCATTAGCTCATTCAATATATATTTATGGAACACTGACTAGGAGCCAAGAACTCAGAGCACTGAAGAGAAACTCTCTTGTTAAAATTCATTCATTCATTCTACTTATCCTTGCAGGCTAGGCTCTGTGCTATGATCTAGTGATACAGTGCTGAACAAGACAATCGAATAATCACAGTAATGAATGACAGTGATAATTGAAGAGACAAGAGCATGTTCAAAAAAACTAAGGTCAAGAAAGTTTGTGACTTGGGCAGGGCATTCAATGAGTTGGTGGTAAAGCTGGGCCTAGAATGAGCCTCCCAGGCATCCCCCCATCCTGTTCAGAGGTAACTTTTTTTTTAATTGTTGCTGAAAATATACATAGCAAAACATACATCTATTCAACAATTTGTGCATGTACAATTCAGTGACATGGACTACATTCTTTGAGTTGTGCAACCATTCTCAGTCTCCTTTGCTAATTGTGCCCCCCATCTCCCACCGTTAACAGAAACTCACTGCCCCCTAACCTTCCTATCTAACCCCTGGAGTTGCTGTTGTTGTTTGGTCACATATAGCTAGTTCTTTAAAACAGCACAATGCTCAAGGTAGACATTCTTTACTAATTAAGCTAAATAGTTGTTTGGTTTAAAAAAAAACTCCAGGAGATATTTTTGGTTTAAGGTTTAAGATTATCTCAAGGCAATAGTTTCAGGAGTTCATTCAGCTTTAATAGATCCAGACAGTCTGGATTTTAAGAAAATTAGAAATTCTGATTTGCATTTTTCCCCCTTTTGAGCAGGATTCTCCTATAGAATCTTTGATTGAAATGTTCAGTAATGGTAGTTGGGCACCATCTAGTACTTCTGGTCTCAGAGCAAAGGAGGTAGCAGTTCATGGAGGTAATTAGACACATATCCCATTTCCTCCTGCTATTCATGACTCTTCTTCTTCCTTTGTTGCTCCAAGCAAATAGAGGCTAATTGTATCTTGGATGGCCTCTTGCAAGCTCTTAAGACCCCATGCACTACGTAACAAACTAAAAGGTAGAACAGAGCACTAAAAACAGTATTAGGACAATTAACTGGGATGTCTCATGAAACCATGACCCTAAACCTCCAAACCAAGGGACTAGATCCCATGAAGTGTTTGGTTATACATAAGCAGCCTCAGCAGCTACTCTTTTACTTCCTTATTATTATTATTGTCCTAAAAACATATATCACACTTTTGCTAATTCAGCTTTTTACAGTCATATAACTTGGTGACATCAACTACACCAATCAGCTGTGCAACCATCACCCTGAATCAATGTGAACTTAACCATACTGATAACGGCTCCCACTTCCTGCCCTCAGAGTGTGAGTCAGCTGTGGGCTTTGCATACCTGAACTCATTTCATCCTCACTTCCCGTTTCATTCTGACATCTTCTCCAGATGATTTCGGAGCAAGATTCCTCAGAGGCCTTCTGAAGCTTCCAGGGTTTAAACCCTCTGGCTGCCATCCAGCATGCATTCAGATCTACAAGAAGAGAACTGCTCTTCCCCACACACCTGGATGCACCTCAAGTCCCTGCCCAGGTGACATGTGAGCAGTTCCTGTGTCCTGGGAACTATCACAACAACACTGGTCCCCGAGCCTGGCTGAACACCAGGATCACCTGGGAGTGCCTTTATAAACGAAAGTCTCACAGCAAAGCATGGTCTAGAACGGGGCTTCTCTAAGTACGGCTCCCAGTCCAGCAGCACCAGCAGCATCTGGGGGCTTCTTAGAAAAACAGAGTCTTGAGCTCCACTCCAGGCCTACTCAATCAGAAGCCCTGGAAATGGAGCACAATGATGTTTGTTTTAATAGGCCTTCTGGGTGATTCTGAGACACTAGCCACTGATCTAAGAGTTGTGGGGCTGTTGTTGTTAGTGGCTGTTGAGTCAATTTTTGATGCATGGTGACCCCAGCTGACAAAGTAGAACTTCTTCATAGGGTTTTCTAGGCTGTAGTCTTTATGGGATCAGATTGCCAGGTCTTTCTCCCGCAGAGCTGCTGAATGGTTTGAACCACCAACCTTTCAATTAGCAGCTGAGCACTTAACTGTTGTGCCACCAGGTCTCCTTGGTTGTGGGGTAGATGCTAGGAATTACTTTTACACACCCCCAGGGCTTCTGAAGACTAGTAAGGTTTGGCAACCACAGGACAATATTCCCGCAGCTAAAAATACCATCTGGAAATCCCCAGGGAGGTCAGATAGATACTATACAAAACAAAATATTGTAATAAATATTGGGGAGCAGTGGGGGTGGAAAAAAACATGATGGAGAATTTACAAACTAAAAAGTCTTGCTATTAATTGCAGTATATTCAATAGTTCAACTCTAAACCCACCCACTAAATTTAAAAATTTTTTGTTTTGTAAAACAAACCTATGTTGAGATCTTTCAAAGTTATCCATTCTAAAATCATAATTTTTAAAGGAAAACAATTTAAAGACCACAGCCCTGGTGGTGCAGTGATTAAGAGCTGGGCTGCCAACCAAAAGGTCAGCAGTGTGAATCCACCAGCTGCCCCACGGAAACCCTAGGGGCAGTTCTACTCGGTCCTCCAGGACCGCCGTAAGTCAGAACTGACTCGATGGCAATGTGTTTGTTTTTTTGTTTTGTTTTGTTTTTTTTTTCAGTGCCTGAAATTAGCAGTGAAGTAATCAAACAGTGTACCACATAGGACAAATTTGCTGAAAAATACTTTAAGTTCTAAAAAGAAAGATGTCACTTTGATGACTAAGGCGCTTCTGATCCAAGCCATGGACTTTTCAATCACTTCATATGCAGGCAAAATTTGGATAGTGAAAAAGGAAGACAGAAGAATTGATGATTCTAACTGTGGTGTTGGCAAAGAATATTGACTATATCGTGGACTGCCAAGAGAAAAAACAAATCATTCTTAGAAAGAATACAACTGAATGCTCTTTAGAAGCAAGTATGGTGAGACTTCAGCTTGCTTACTTTGGACACATCATCAGGAAATGTCAATTGTTAGAAAAGGATGTCCTATTTGGTAGAGAGCCAGAGAAAATGAGGGAAACCCACCGTGAGATGGACTGGCACAATAACCACAGCAACGGGCTCAAACATATCAACAGTCATGAAGCAGATGCAGGACTGGGCGATGTTTTATTCCGTTACATGTAAAGGAGCCATGAATCGGAACCAACTAGATGGCAACTGACAGCAAATGTCTGATAAATTGGCAGAAATATTCTGTTTTTGCAGCTGTCTATCTCTACTAAAACGTGGCATTTTATTTTTTCCTGTTAGTTTTTCTATTTACACTTAGTATTAGCTCAAATTATGAATGTATTTTAGATGTTTATAACATGATTATGTATTTGTTAATCAAGCATATCTCTGTCCTTTATGTTCTTTAATCACTGAAAATTAATAGGAAAGAGATAAAAAATTTAGAAAGACAACCACATTTCTGACCGTAGACTGCACAGCACAAATGAAAATAAAATCCTCAGTGGCACTAAGACTTTTTACCTCTCATTGATTCCAAAGGAAATGTCCCTTAGAAGCAGCACTATAATAGGGTAAACTTTGGGACCCACAGATACTTGTTAAATTCCAGGTCAGTGGAGACCCCGGTCAATGATTTAGTCCTTTTGAGCCTCTTAAATGAAATTCATACCATGTGCCTGGATTGTGCCCAGCGGTTTACATGCATAAACCCCCATCGCTCCGTCCCAGCACTATGAGTGTGACGTCATTAGAATCCCCAATTGCAGAGAGGACTGAAGTTTAAAGAGGTTAGCCACGGGATGGCTTATCAGACTCTAGTCCATGTCCCTTCTCTGTCACTCTTCTGCCTCCTTCATGCCTAACACGGTACTAGGAACACAGCAGACACTCAGGAAATACAGGGAGGTTTTGTTTGTTTGCCACGCGTATTGCTTTTGCCTGGGCTGGCTTACAACATCCAGAATCCCTAAATACTGGGAAGTCCCCGAGCGGTGCAAACACTTAACAGGCTTCGCTGCTAGCTGAAAGGCTGGAGTTGAGTCGAATCAGAAGTGCCTTGGAAGAAAGGCCGGGTGATCTATGCCCCCAAAATCAGGCACTGAAAACCCTACGGAGCACAATTCTCCTTTGATACACATGAGGTCACCATGAGTCAGAGCCCACTCAAGAGTAACGGGCCTTTTTAAGTACCGGAAAGTTTATGTCTACCCAATTTAAAAACTCTGCCTAACTATAAAGTAAGCCTAAGAAAGTCCAGCAAAGTTCTGATTTTTCTTATGGTGACAACTCTGATGCTTTTGTAAAAGATCAAATATAAAAATTCTTTGAAATAAATGTTTATTGCCTTTGCATTACTGGTGTACTAAAAACATACATACGGTGTTGGCCAGCATAAGCCTATTTCAATCTGATCCAATGAAGGGGTGTTCTTTCTAGACATTCCCCCTACTGAGGGCGTATGCTAGATATGGTTGAAAAGAGGTAAAGAATGAGGCTTCTTTCTCCCTGGTCTGGGTTTTATTACATCCCTGACTCAATATACACTCTTCACTAGAGAGCTTCACAAGGGACGTAGGTATGAGAGCTACTCTCTTGGGGTTTTAATACACTGGTACCAATCCAGGTTTAGCCACTGTCTTAGTTTCTTAGTGTTGCTATAACAGAAATATCACAAGCAGGTGGCTTTAATGAACAGAAATTTATTTCCTCACAGCCTAGGAGGCTATAAGTTGGAATTCAGGGTGCCGGCTCTAGGGGAAGGCCTTCTCTCTCTGTTGGCTCTGGGGGAAGGTCCTTGTTTCTTTTCAGCTTCTGTTCCTCTGTTCCTTAGCAATCTTCACATGGCCTGCATCTTTCCTGCCATTTGTGCTTGCTTTCTTCGGTGCCTCATCTGCTCTTTTATATCTCGAAAGTGACAGGCTTATGATGCCCTACATTGATATGGCCTTAACAATGTAACAAAGACATTCCTGTTCCCAAATGGAATTACACCACAGGTATAAAGGTGAGGATTTACAACACATACTTTTGGGGAGGACACAGCTCAATCCATAACAGCCACCTTAGGCAAAAAGATGTTGGAGTCTCACCCTCAAGGACATTTGCTTAACCAGATAGGTATGGTTGATTGCAGTGCTTGAGTGTGCAAAAACTCCTGCTGATACACGTTTATGCAACAGCTCCAGAAACATATCCATAAAGCAGACAACTACTGTCATCATGATACACCAAGAAGAAACCAGGCTTTGACGATAAATCAAACGTAAAAACCTGTGTCCAGCCCTTGGGCTTGGCTGTCTTGGGAAAATGCAAATTCCTCATTCCTCATCTCAGATTAACTCTCACTAATTCAGGGTCTCTCTATGCTTTGCGTGACCAGCTCACCTGCTCACACGCTCATCCCAGAATGCCATCCATCCCTGGGCTCCAATGTGAACCCCTCACCTTGTTCCCAAGCTTCCATAGGAGATGTCTTTTGTAACAAGTGTGGGGAAAATGGAGCAAAGAGTTAAAAGTGACTCTCTTACCTCTTTGAACTGTTTTCTTCGTACTTCATGTACACAGATACACTTTTGATGTGTTAACTAGAAAATCTGACTAGAAAAGAACAAAGCAGCTGTCACTGGAAGGAAGACACTGACAAAAAAAACCACACAGCCCTTTATTGAAGAACTGTCAAGCCCATCCTGCAGTTCTGGGGTTGTCTGTGGCGTTTATCAAAGACCTAGATCTCATGCAGGAAATTAAAAATAATAATAATAATAAATCTATCCTCTGGACATTTATTAAAGAAATCTAAAATTATATTGCATTTAAAATAACTAAAAAGAATTTTTAACAATTCTGATACGAGGTTGTTTTTGTTAGTTAAATATATGTATATATTTATATACCCATAGGCACACTTTTCTAACCACAAAAGTACACATGCATGTATATATATAGAGAGAGAGAGACTAAAGATATTCATATAGATAACATATGTACATACCCGTTGCCATCGAGTTGATTCTCACTCATACCGACCCTATAGGACAGAGTAGAGCTGCCCCACAGGGTTTCCAAGGAGCGCCTGGTAGATTCGAACTCCCAATCTTTTGGTTAGCAACCGTGGCCCTTAACCACTACGCCACCAGGGCTTCCAACATATGTACATACAAACTGAAAAAATATGTATAGTTTCTCACTATGAAAGGAATCTTTTAATCTATTGAAACTTTTGTTTTCTCAATATAGCCCTAATTTTAGTATTACATATGAAATGGAATCTTTTAAATATTCTGAAATTAGTTTAAGGTTCTTTTGGGCAAGCGGACTTTTTCAGTTCATGTTGTTCTATTGAATCACAGTATCAGCCTCAGCCCTAATGTCGTACACGTGCTGCTTGACTCCACACATCCACAAACTGATTATAAAATCTCTGTGCTATTTGGGCTCTGTCTTCATTGCTGTGTTGCATGGAATTTAATAATCTTTTTCTAAGTAAACATCCTGTACGTAATAAGAGTGGTTTTCTTACAAAATTCCAATACCATGGACATGAGTGAAAAAAGAAATCTATTAGAGAGTGCACAGAAAAATAAATATCTACAGTCACTAAGCCTAGCTAGAAATAGTCCAGAGGTTCAAAGGCAGGTATTTCTTTGTATTTTCAAATCATGATGTCAGATGATTGCACAGCGTCTAAAAGCACAGGCTATGGGCTTGGAAGAAGTGCAGCCAGAATGCTCCCTAGAAGCAAGGATGGCAAGACTACATCGCACATATTTCAGACATGTTATCAGGAGGGATCAGTCCCTGGAGAAGGACATCACACTTGGTAAAGTAGACGGTCAGCAAAAAAGAGGAAGACCCTCAACAAGATGAATTGACACAGTGGCTGCAACAATGGGTTCAAGCATAGCAATGATTGTGAGGATGGCGCAGTGTTTTGTTCTGTTGTCCACAGGGTGGCTGTGAGCTGGAACTGACTAGATGGTACCTAACAACAACACCAATTCTAAGAGTCATCTCTGGTCAACAGAAACCTTTTTATGGTACACTTGGACTTGACTTCTGTATACACAGATGACGTAATAAGAACTGGGGGAGTGTCTGGTAATTAAAATCACTGTTGCCTCAGCTACAAAGTAGTTTTCATGGCCTGACTCAACAATTAAGTGTACTTTTCCAATGCTAATTGAAAAGTTCTCTGGAGAATCAATTTATTAGGTAAATAAATTGCCAGGAACATTTTTCCTATTAAGAATCTGAGATTTCCCTTTAAGTGGTTTGGATGTATTCACATATCTAAACATTTATCAAGTTGGGCTGGGATGAAGTAAATAAGTATCTAAATTGATTGGTCAGGACAAACCCTGGGTTAGAGTTTGGTGGCCAGTGAGATGGGTTTATAGTCTTTTCTTCCCAGACCAACCAAAAAGAAGAATTGCGGGGGGCAGGGGCCCTGGTGCCACAGTGATTAAGCATTTGGCTGTTAACCAAAAGGTCAGCAGTTCAAATCCACCAGCTGCTCCTTGGAAACCCTATGGTGCAGTTCTACTCTGTCCTATAGGGTCGCTACGAGTCAGAATCGACTTGATGGCCATGGGTTTTTCAGGGCTTTTTGGTAGCTTAGATGAGGTCCCTGGATGATGCTAACAGTTTGCACTTGACTACTAATTGCAAGGTTGGCCGTTTGAACCCACCCAGCAGCACTGTGGAAAAAAGGCCTGATGATCTGCTGCCATAAAGATTACAGCCAAGAAACTCCTGTGGAGCAATTCTACTCTGTAACACATGGGGTCGCCACAAGTCAAAATCAACTTGACAGCAACGGTTTTGGTTTTATTGGTGTATAAAATAAAAAACCCGTTGCCGCTGAGTCAATTCCAACTCACTGTGACCCTATGGCACAGAGTAGAACTACCCCATAGGGTTTCCAAGGAGTGGCTGGTGGATTCGAACTGCCGACCAAGCTGTTAACCATTGTACCACCAGGGCTTCTTATTGGTGTATAGCTTGGTATAAATAATACCAAGTTTATTGGTATTTCAAGTAGAAAAGACACTTGCCTATTTTAAACTGTTACGAATGTCATCTTTCCATTTAAATTTGGGAAGATCAGATCTTCAGCTACCAACCAACTATGGAAAAATCCTTCAAACAACAATAACCTCTTAATTGAAGATTTCTCTTTAAATTTTTTTTATAGAATAAAGTGGGTGTTCTCCTCCCGAAAAACAAAATTACTTTTAACGAAGCAGTTCAAAATCAGGGCAGGAAAAGAGCAAAGAGTTTGCTTGAGGTTCTGGTGACAGTTTACATAAAAAGATGTTTTATTTTCCCTTTGCAGGGTGTACACCATCATTTTGTCTTATTATGCCTGACATTCAGTTCATCATATTAGCATCTTTGTGAGAAACAAGAAAGCAATTAAGGTTTTTGCTCTTTATTCTTTGTAGAGAGCGATTTTGCTTTCCCTCAAAACTCTTAATGATGTGGCAGACCTGGTCAAGCACCAAAAACACGGGTTTTAAAATGCAGTAAAGATAGAGCTTTAATAATTTTCAATTATAGTTATTCTGCAATCATGTTAGTGAGTCTCATCTAAAAAGTAAATTATTCATTGAATAGGAAATGGGAAAGCTTTGGGATTGTGCAGCTCTCCCTTTTAAAGTTTCACCACGATTCTCCTTGATAAGGTCCTTTTAAAAGATTAGATACTATATACTTTGTTTTGATCCTTTTCTTCATTGACGATGCTGTTTCGACTTTTTAATATACTTTTCTAACACAACACGGTAGTTATAGAGTGGCCATTGAGAGAGGTCTATTCAGAATAAGGATTCATTCACTGGCTGCCAGAAATACTGATAATATGATATTTTTTTATTTAGTTTTAAGAATACATTTCTCATTTTAAGAAAATGAAATTTAGAACCAAATAAGGAAAAAAAAAAAAAAAGCTGTAATTTTTTTCATTAGAAAATTGGTAGGAAAAAGTCTCTGGTGTTACCTTTACGTTAGTGAACCTTGCCTTTCAGGTAAATAAATAGATGGTTTATTGGAAAGTGCAGAGAATACAGCAAAATTATAGAATCCCAGAAAATATTTCAAATCAAAATAAAATATGACAAAGTGGAAAAAGGACAGTGCAGACAGTTTCTTTTTAAAAAGGAAAGCACTGCCCTTCTCCCAGAATGGGAAAACAAGGCATTGACTTGAGTTGTGTTCTCTACTCCCTTTGTAATAATTCCCAATATTTGTCCTCAGATAAATGCTAGAGTCTTTATAATCTCTCTCCTTGCTCTGCTTTTGCCTGCCATGAATTTAGTTACCTTTTTTTGTTGTTGTTGTTAAATCTTCCTGCCTTAGCATTGAAGAGGGTGTCACACACTTCACTTGGTGATTAGATTTGGGCAAAACTTTTGCAAGGAAACAAGGAACCAGAAGACTTTGCATTCAGAATTTTAGAGCATATTCCAAACTTTCAGATTTGTGGGACATGAGCTTGAGTTCAATAACATAAATCTGCAGTCTTCCTCCAACAAAAATCTGCAGTTTCTCTCACACACCCAAGACATGCTTGAGATGGCAATGGTCTTGGAACCTTGAAGATATGGCTCAAATTCAGTTATTTCTGCTGAAGATTATTTTAGAGTTGATGTTCCTTTATTTGTTTGTTTTCAAATCTTGTTTAGGGAAAGCGTCTGCTTATCTATTTTAATGGAAAACTAGCCTGGGAGAAGGGAAGGTGAATTAGTTTTGCTGTCTATAGACTCACTGGACAGCTGGGATGAGAAATCCCTTCTAACCGCCTCCGTCTAGTAATTTAACTCATTCCATTGTATCAAATGCTTTGAGTACATTACAATGGCAAAGATTTTAACAACAAAACAAAAGAAAATGAATTCACATTTGCCCTTAATCAGCATCTCTCAGCTCTTCCTCTATAGACAAGAAATGGCTGCTTCAATCTTCAGTAGTCTAATTTAAGCTTTATAACTAAGTGGATCACTTCTGTTTCCCTGTTTTTATTTTTTTATTTGGAAAGTGGAGAGAATACTAGTAACTACCTCATGGTTTGTAACTGCCTTATGGATTACCAAGATAACTAAAGGAGACAACCCATGCAAAAGCTTCAGGCCACTGCCTGGCACCTGCTCCCCCCCCCACCCCCAAAAAAACCCAGTGCCGTCGAGTCGATTCCAACCTGGCACACAGTGGTACTTAATGAAAACGAGCTAATGAATAACGAATATTCAGAGGTAATAAGGTATCTTGAACAATCTTGTCAAAGTTGACTTGGGTCAACAGAAGTTATGATCCGATGTAAAATCTAACCCAGAAAACCCAGGGCCGTCGAGTCGGTTCCGACTCATAGCGACCCTATAGCTAACCAGAAGGTCAGCAGTTCGACTCCACCAGGTGCTCCTCGGAAACTCTACGGGGCAGCCCTACTCTGTCCTATAGGGTCGCTATGAGTCGGAATCAGCTCGATGGCAGTGGGGTATGTAAAATCTAGCCCCCTTCAAATGCAACATTGTATTCTTGATTCCATAATTTTTCACATGATTTGCATGGTCCTGTTCCTTATCTCTTGCTCACTCTCTCTCTCTAGGGAAATATTGACATGAATTTCTTTGATATGACAAGATTATTGTTAGTGACTATAAAAATCCTCAGCAAAGATATGAAAATAAAGCACTACCTGACAATGCTACAAGAAAGAATGTCCCAAAGGAAGCTGTATCTTAAACATAATTTGAATATTTGTTACAAAAAATCTCCACTTGAATAACTGATCTCTTTATATGTCATGATTCTTTGAACCCCGTATTACACTTGAATCACTGTGGGATTTTCTTTTTCTTTTTTTTTTTTTTTAACAGTGGTTCCTTGTTTATCATCTCTACTTGGCTCTGATTAAGGATGTTTTCTTAAAAGCCTTTTCCTAGTGTCTTCATTTCTCAAAAACTCTACTTATCCTGACTTAGTTTTTTGGTCCAGATATACAAATAATGAAATGGCCTAAACAGAGTACCAAAGAGCACTAAAATACAAGCACTGTTGTGTGAAATGAAACATTCACAACCCACTTAGCTTAAACCAATCTCTTTCTGACAAATACTGAAATTAGAAAACTTACTCAAGATACCTTTGATTCATACGTTTTAATGCCTGTCTGGATAAACAACTTTTATTACTTCACTTTCAATTTTGATTTGGATCTGACTTCCTTGACAAAGAGGTTTAGATTGGATGAATAAAATTACCAAGTATTTTCTACCCGAGGCCGAAAGGAACGTCTTGATAAGAATACAGAATCTAGATGACTTTTTTGATTCCTCCTGAAAGCCCCTTAAGACAAGATACACTGGGTAACGTACTCATTCTAACGCTCAACAAAATGCAAGGTAAGATTTGGTTTTAAACATTCTCATTATGAACACACACAAGTAGACCAGCACCCAGCAGAGAGTTAGGTTCACGTGGTCACAGGCCACTGACATTCTAATCCCCCTTCCGAAGTCTCCTCTTGTGGCCACAAAGCTGAGTCAAATGAATTGGCACCTCCAATTGGATTGACTTGTCAATTCCCACCTTACCAGGTAGCCTGGTTTTAATGTATCAGTGTACCAAATCTGACTTGCAAAACTCACAGCAGAAGATAAACTTGTCCGCGTCACTTTACATTTATGAGTGTGCTGGGCCAACTCTGCAAGGCCAAGCTCCTCCTTTATTATCTGAATCAGCGGCCAAGTGAAATACAAATAAGTATTTTCAGATTTGATTATGTCAATTTTCAAAAGCAACCTAATTTTGCATTAGTGAGTATATTCATTTTATGTAATTGTTTGTGAACTTGGCTTGTGTGCAGTTACATGAACATAATCCAGCCTGTTATTTATGCTAGATTTTAAGAACTACGTGCAAGAACAAAATATGGAATACTCAATAACATGGGAAAAATTAATATAGAAAAACAAGATCACAGGAGATTTATGCTGTAGCATGACAATAGCAAATTCATGCTTTTATGTCTTTTAAATTTCTATTTTGCCACATTAATTTTCCTGCAGTTAAAACTTCATAGTTAAAGTAACTACACCATATGCTGTTATATGTGTCCATTTTTTTCTAAAGGATATGGATCCTTTAGAAAGGACAGATATATATGTGTATGTGTGTACGTGTGCACGAGTATACGTCATTTCATATGCTTTATATTATTTCAGCCCTCTGTGAAAAGCAATCCAATAGCAAACACAGATCAGCAGTTCTTCAGTGTGGTATTATAAAGCATTAAAATATCTGGAACCCTAGATCCAGCCATGTTCAGTTCCTATTATTTCTTGTTTGTAGAAAGTGCTCACTGCTCCAGAATACGTGTGCATGAATTTTGGCATCAAGCATGAGAGAGGAGCTTTCACGACTTCATTAGGAAGACTCTGGGCCCCAAAGAGATTAAAAGGAAACCAAGTTCACTATATCAACAGATGTCTTCGTAACTAAGGTCTGTCTTTTGTAAAAAAGTATATAACTGGATTAAAAAAAAATCAACATATCAGACTTTTAACTGGCAATTTTATTCAATTACATTCATTGGGTTATTAAAATAATTGGATTTATTTCTGTCATTTGATTTTTTTTCTTCTATTTACCATGCTTTTCCTTTGCCTTCTCCACACCACATGCCTCTAAAACCTTAAATTTTTACCATGACTTAACAAAATACAGAAAAATCCTAGGTGGACCCAAGAGCACTTGAACTCTGCTCTTCATGATTATCATGGAGGAGTATTTAATGCCACCCTGTTTTTAACCCTCAACCATATTAGTTGGGGGGGGTGGGGGAAGGCCTGGCCATCTGCTCCAGTAAAGATTAAAAATTACAGCCTAGGAAATCCTGTGGGGCAATTCTACGGTGTCCTCTATGGTCGCTATGAGTCAGAATTGACTTGATGGCACACAACAACATTGATATTCATCTTTTTCCTTCAATATCAATATCTTTACAGATTAACTCACGTAATTTCCAATGTCTTGGCTCCTCATTGCTTCTTCTAACTCACTCTTTGCTTCCTGGGGTTTAATTTCCTTCTTCCTAAAGGCCATCCTTTGGTGATTATTTTAGCAACTTTCTGTGAGGGAGCCTTTCTCTCCAGCTTTACTTGACTAGTTTATTAGCTGGGAATACAATGTTATGTTGTTAGTTTTTGTCTCAGTAGTTTGCAGATATATTATTTTCTTCTGACACATGGTATTACTAATATGAATTCTACTCTTAGTTGGGAAGCCCTGGTGGCGTAGTGGTTAAGTGCTATGGCTGCTAACCAAGGGGTCGGCAGTTCAAATCCTTCAGGCGCTCCTTGGAAACTCTATGGGGCAGTTCTACTCTGTCCTATAGGGTCGCTATAAGTCAGAATCGACTCAACGGCACTGGGTTTCTGGGTATTACCCTTAGTTGAAATATTGCACCATTGTAGGTAATCAGGAGCCCTGATGGTCCAGTGGTTAAAAATTCAGCTGCTCATGAAAAGGTCAGCAGTTCGAATCCACCAGCTGCTCCTTGGAAACCCTGTGGGGCAGTTCTACTCTGTCCTATAGGGTCGCTATCGTCTGAACAGACTCAGCGGCAATGTGTTTTTGGAGTTTTCATAGGTAATCAATCTTTTCTCTATAGTTGTTTTTAGGATTTTCACTTTATTGTGTTCTATATTTTTTATAGTTTATGATGTTTCTAAGTGTTAATTTTTTAAAAAATTGCTGTGCTTATGATTCTTCAATCTGAAGATTTACTTTTTCAGTAATTCTTCAAATTATCAAATACAGTTTTTTGCCCACTTACTCTATCCCTTCCTTCTATAAAATCTACTAAATTTTTTTAATGTCTGTATTTATCTTCCATGTCTTTTAATATCTCCTTCATTTTGTATAGTTCTTCATCTTTCTGGACAGCAATTGGTGTTATTTCCTCAGCTCTTCGCTTTCTGTCTCTCTCTCTGCAGGCATACCTAACCTTCTGTTTAATCCATCCATTGAGTCTTTAATCTTGTGATCAAATTTTAATTTTCTTATATCAAAACTGCTTGTGCTTTTATTCATAGTGTCCTTCTTCATTCATTAAGTATTTAATAAATTTATATCTACTTATTTAATACCCTCTTTCTAATTCCAAGCAGCCCTGGTGGCGCAGTGGTTAAGAGCATGGCTGCTGACAAAAATTCAGAAGTTTGAATCCACCAACTGCTCCTTGGAAATCCTACGGGGCGGTTCTACTCTGCTCTACAGGGTTACTGTGAGTCAGAATAGACTTAACAGCAACAGGTTTGGTTTTTTGTTTTTATAATCCCAAGATCATTTTAGTGTTGATTGTCCTATTTGTAGAATTGGCTGATTCTCCCTAATAGTGAATCACTTCCTTGTGTGATTTGTAATTTTTCATTGTGACCACATCTTCAGCTGAGGTTATTTCTCTATGGGAGTCCAATGCACTAGGAGTCATGGAAACATTTCCATGGTATAGTTTTTATTTGGTTTTGATTGGTGACCTAGGCTGTTCTTAACTTCCTACATCAGTGTTAAGAATTCAGCCTCTTGTCATTAAAGACTATAAGTTTGCTATCCTGCTAACCAATCTGGATATGACTCCCTCTATTTAAAAATCCCTGGCACCTGGGTATTTTTCTGTCTTTGTTTTGAACTCAGCTATACATTTTTGCTGTTGTTGTTGTTGTTTTAGTTTATCTAGCCTATCCATATGTTTCTCATTCGGGGCCAGAAACACCTTCAACAACTCCACTGCATTGCAAGTGGCCGAAGTCCCCACACTGTGTCGTTGTGTAAAGTTCTCAGAATAATTAATGTGTGTATCACATGCGTCATTCTACTCTTGGTGAAACATTGTCATTTATCAGTGTAGTTAAACTAAGGCACACGCTTTTCTTGATAAGTGGGACTTCCTGTCATTTGGCTAATATTGGCCAATGAGGGAATCCAGGGGCATTATGAGCAAATGGTTTCAGAAGGGTATTAAACTTGACCAGAGAAGTATTTCTCCTGACTTACTAATTTTTTGCGTTCTAGGAGAAGGTACCGTTTCAATAACAGGGGTCTCAATAAGTGACTGACAAGTCTCTGACTGATAGAAGGCAACACCAGATAATCCAGTTTAGAGCTGCTATAGTAAAAAAAAAAAAATTTTTTTTTACTGGGGTATAAAGACAAGATCTTACAGGAAGAGAGAGGGTGGCTGGACAGCTGTAAATCACGCATCTGCAATGGAGCAATATCGTCCCAAGGGGGTAAAAACTGGGTTCTTGTGAGGTTGAAAAAACTCAGCTACTACAATGGGCCACAGCACATAGCTCAGTACATATTGCCGTTGCGTGCCGCCAAGTCAGTTCTGGCTCCTAGTGACCCTATATGAGAGAGTAGAACTGCCTCATAGGGTTTCCCAGGCTACATGTAATCTTTATGGGAGCAGATTGCCTGGTCTTTCTCCCACAGAGTGGCTGGTGGGTTAAAACCCTTGACCTTTTGGTTAGCAGTTGAGTGCTTAACCATTGCACCACCAGGGCTCCTCAACACAGTACATAAACAGATACATGTGGTATTAAAATTTTATGGGGTATGGGTAGTAGTAATTAGGGAAAAAATATATATTTACAATCCTTGAGGAGGTAATAATAATAATTTTTAAAAAATTAAACAGATACATAGGCCAATGAAATAAAATTGAGAATTCAGAGGTAAATTCATCCACCTCTGAGCAGCTGATATTTGACGAAGCCCCAAAGTCCATTCACTGGGGAGAAGACAGTTTCTTTAACAAATGGTGTGGACATAACTGGATATCCATCTGCAAAAAACTGAAAGACCCATACCTCACACCATGTACAAAAACTAACTCAAAATTGATCAAAGACCTAAATATAAAATCTAAAACAATAAAGATGATGGAGGAAAAAATAGGGACAATGCCAGAAGTGCTAATTCATGGCATAAACAGTATATAAAACATTACTAACAATGCACAGACACCAGAAGAGAGAAACTAGATAACTGGGAGCTCCTAAAAATCAAACACTTATACTCATCCAGAGACTTCACCAAAAGAGTAAAAACACAACCTACAGGCTGGGAAAAAAAAAAAAAAAAAAAAATTTGACTACAACAAATTCAATCAGCATTTAATCTCTAAAATCTACAAGATACTGCAGAACCTCAACAACAAGAAGACAAATAACCCAATTAAAAAATGGGCAAAGAATATGAATGGGCACGTCACCAAAGAAGACATTCAGGCAGCTAACAGATACATGAGGAAATGCTCACAATCATTAGCCATTAGAGAAATGCAAATCAAAACTACAATGAGATAACATCTCACCCCAATGACCAAAAAAAAAAAACAAACCCACTGCTGTCGAGTCAAATCTGACTCATAGCGACCCTATAGGACAGAGTAGAACTGTCCCATAGAGTTTCCAAGGAGTGCCTGGCGGGTTTGAACTGCCGACCTCTTGGTTAGCAGCTGTAGCACTTAACAACTATGCCACCAGGGTTTCCACTGAGACTAGCATTAATCCAAAAGACCAATATAATAAATGTTGGAGAGGTTATGGAGAGACTGGAACAACTTATACACTGCTGATAAGGAATGTGAAATGCTACAACCACTTTGGAAATCAATTTGGCACTTCCTTAAAAAGCTAGAAATAGAAGTACCATACGATCCATCAATCCTACTCCTTGTAATATATCCTAAAGACATAAGAGCCATCACACGAATAGATATATGCACACCCATGTTCATTGTGGCACTGTTTACAATAGCAAAAAGATGGAAACAACAAAGGTGGCCATCAACGGATAAACGGATCAACATATTGTGCTATATTCACAGAATGGAACACTTTGCAATGACTAAGAACAACAACGAATCCTCGAAAGATCACATTAACATGGAGGAATCTGAAAGGCATTATTACGCTGAGTGAAATTAGTCAATCGCAAAAGGATAAATACTGTATGAGACCACTATTATAAGACCTCAAGAAGAGGTTTAAACACAGAAGAAAACATTCTTTGCTGGTTACAAGGGTGAGGAGGGAGGGAAAGGGGTATTCACTAATTAGATAGTAGACAAGAATTTCTTTGGGTGAAGGGAAGGATAACACACAATCCAGGGGAAGTCAGCACAACTGGGGTAAACCAAAAGCTAAGAAGTTTCCTGAACACAACCAAACACTTCGAGGGACAGAGTAGCAGGAGAGAGGCCTGGGAACCATGGTTTCAGGGGACATCTAGGTCAATTGGCATAACAAAGTTTATTAAGAAAATGTTCTGCATCCCACTTTGGTGAGTGGCATCTGGGTTCTTAAAAGCTAGCAAGCAGCCATCTGAGATGCATCAATTTGTCCCAACCCACCTGGAGCAAAGGAGAATGAAGGACACCAAAGACATAAGGAAAATATAAGCCCAAGAGATAGAAAGGGCCACATAAACCAGAGACTCTGTCAGCCTGAGACCAGAAAAACTAGATGGTGCCTGGCTACCACCAATGACTGCCCTGACAGGGAACACAACAGAGAATCCTTGATGAAGCAGGAGAAAAGTGGGATGCAGAACTCAAGTTCTAGTAAAAAGACCAGACTTAATGGTCTGACTGAGACTGGAGGGACCCCAGAGGTCATGGCCCCATACTGTCTGTTAGCCCAAAATAAAACCATTCCTGAAGTCAACTCTTCAGACAAAGATTAGGCTGGACTATAAGACCTAAAAGGATACTGCTGAGGAGTGTGCTTCTATGTGGGCGGCTCTTGTCTGGAGGGAAGACATGAGATGAGAAGGCAGAGGGAGACAGGAGCTGGTTGAATGGACGTGGGAAATACAGGCGGAGAGAAGGAGTGTGCTGTCACATTGTAGGGAGAGCAACTAGGATCACATAACAATGTGTGTGTAAGTTTTTATATGAGAAACTGACTTGAATCGTAAACTTTCACTTAAAGCACAATAAAAATAAATCAATATATTAAAAAAAAAAAAAACTGAGAAACACTGGTCTAGATAAGCTATGCCAAGCTTGATACTCACTGAGAACACTTGTAGTATTTATCTTGTCTCTTTATATACTTAGCCTTCTATGTTTATCACTCACAAGGTTGCTTCCCCTGCAATACCACTATGCTGCCACCAGGGTGCCTTTTGCGGAGCATTACAGCCGTGTGGCTTGAGCAGTCAGGATTCCTATATGATTAACAGAGTGAGAAATTAGCACACTTTTTCATTATGCATAAAAAAACCCTAGTGCTGTAGAGTCTTCTTTATGCATATCTATGTTTATTATTATTTCTTTTTAATGAGAAAGAGTTCTTCATTAAATTAGTATAACACAACCAGCATCAGTAAACATTATCATTTAAAGAACAGGAGGAAAACACATCTAAACCCAGAATGGTACCTCTGACTGATTCTAGGCTATTATTAATTACTATATATGTTAAATAAGGCTTTAAATTACACACTATTGAGGGAAATCACGATGGAATGAAACTGAAGCTCCAGGGAGATGGACCAGGTTTACCCTTCCCCTCTCACCTAACACATTACCAGATGATTTCCATTTTAGGTGTACGAACACAAATGCTTCCCAGCTCAGTTCTCCACATCTCTGAGTTATTCCTTCAGAGCAATCTTGAGACAAGGTCACCCCTCGGACGGCAGTACATGGACTCATTCTTCTTCCCTATCCTTCATATCCTGTTCATTCCTATGACAAACCTATTTTCCTTTTATAATCTCTTTCACAGACTATCAAAAGAAATTTGAGAAGGCCTGAACTGTCGATTTACAAATAATCCAAAAGAAACAAACAAAATTAAAGAATGATTCCCGAGAGTAGAACTGAGAAAGAGTGGGCTGAGGAAGGCACGGCTCCCCACCACCTACTAAATTAAGCCCAGACACATTCCATTGGCACCTGAGGTCATTCCAGTCATAACCCCGTGATTGTCAACCATTTCCCCGCATAAGCTCTGCATTGTAGCCAAACTGAAACTACTTCCATTGATACTACATAAGCTGCTTTTTCTACCTCATATATTTTCTCAGACTTTCCCTCCCTTTAATATGTCCTCGCCTCATTCCACACCCTACAGCTTCATTTCTATGTATCAAATCTCAATCACTCGGGGCCTAGTTCAAATGCCACCTTCTCCGTGAAGACTCCCTTTGGGTTCACCATCAGATGCACTGTCTCTCTTTCCTCTGAACCCATTTAACGTTTAATTTAGGCCTTTTTTATATCACTTTAAATAAACCAGTTGCCATCGAGTCGATTCAGACTCATGGAGACCCCATGTGTGCCAGAGTAGATCTGTACTCCACAGACTTTTCAATGGCTGATTTTTTGGAAGCAGGCTACCAGACCTTTCTTCCAAGGCACCTCCGGGTAGACTCAAACCTCCAGCCTTTTTGATTAGCAGCCAAGTGTTAACCATTTGTACCACACGGGGATCACTTTAGTCTCTTCTTTATCTTGGTTTTCATGTATGTATGTTTTGCCTTCCCACCATCCAACCACCCCAGTGATGGAGGTGAAGCTTCTTGGTGGCAGATAGGCTTCACTCAACACCATACAACATACATACAGAATACACACACACAGCTCTAAAGACAACGTCTTGCATGGAATAGGAGCCCAACACGTGCAGACGCTGCACTGTACCCAGCTCCATCTATGTGAGTTGTGGATGTCACTCAAATTGAAAGTAGTATTTGCAATTCAATGTGAGCTCTTCAGAAAATAGCTCTTATTAGGCAAGGATTTTTGTGAATCATTAACAGGCAGCAGCAGTACTGGGGACTGATTTTCATAATGTTTCTGTTAGAAAATTCAAAGGGCGATCTTAACCGAAACACGTACATCCCTGTCAAGTGCACCTGTTGGTAATCACAACCACCACGGCTGAGCTTTAAGACTCCTGCCCTGGTTTGAAAGATACACAAAGCCTGGCCACTCCAAGCCATCGGCATGGCTCCGTGTGGGTGTTAGTTAGAAAGGCAGGCTCTCCGGCCACGCTCCGGACCCACTGACACGGATCTGCCTTTAACAAGCAGGCACAATAAATGTTTGGAAGCGCTAGTTTAAATATTTGAATGGGCATATAAAAAACGACAAAAGCAGCTGCCATGGAGTCAGTTCCAACGCATGGCAACCCCATGTGTGTCAGTGTAGAACTGCTCCGTAAGGTTTTCAACGGCTGATTTTTCAGAAGTAGATCACCAGGCCTTCCTTCTGAGGGATCCTGGATGAACTCAAACCATCACCTTTTAGTTAACAGCCGAGTGCTAAACTGATTGCATCACCCAGGGACGCTCGTAAATAACTTTTTATGAAAACAAATGAAACCAAAAACCAAACCCATTGCCGCCGAGCCAATTCCGACTCAGAGCGACCCTATAGGACAGAGTAGAACTGCCCCGTAGGGGTTCCAAGGAGTGGCTGGTGGATTCGAACTGCCGCCCTTTTGGTTAGCAGCCATAGCTCTTAACCACTGTGCCACCAGGTCTCTGTGATATATATTAATCATAAATGTCTGTTCTGTGTATTTAGTACAAAGTTAGGAAATTAGTTACATATATTATAAAAAGAAAAATAAAAAAAATGCCACATCAACCCACTGTTTCTAACATTTTGCTTTCAGACTTCCAAAAAAGCAGCCCGAGGAAACAGTTAAGGAGCACGAGCATAAACTAGATTGTTGTTCCTGAAATTTCTCTTCTCATGAGAGAGAGGCGCGAAAAACACTAAATACCAACGTGACAGGTGGGGAATTACGAGGCGGTTTCCCAGGTGGGGCTCATGAAATACAAATTGCTTGAGTCAAGTCTTTCAGGGAAAGAGGAGCTTCGCTCTAACCTCTAAGGAGAGACCCAGAAGACCCCTGAGAAGAGTAGAAATATGGTCTCCCTTCCATACTGACACCCTTAATTATGGCTTTTGAGCTTTTGATGTTCTGACACATAAATAGCGAAAAATTTGCTTTTTCATTTTGTGCACTTGCAAGTTGGAAATGTCATCAAGTTTCATCAAGATTGAAATGGGGTCCAATTTACTAAAAATGCCTCATGCATAAGGAAGTTTTCTGCTCTCTTCCACATGGGAGTCAGCCTGCACAATACATTATGCACCTCATGCTGGAAGGATCTCGACCTGCCACTCAAATGCCGAAATGACGGAGCGCTCAAGTTTCAGGGTCTCAGGCACTTCCAGAGGGAGGGGGCCTATGACCCTCCGATAGCCCATTCCCAAATACGATTATCCTATATCCTCAATATAAAAGGACTGGTGCCTGAACTACACCTTCACGTTCTCCGTGCTCATTAGTTCTGAATCACAGACCGTTATTCTCTCCGAGTGTGCCCTCAACACAAAGAAAGGCAGGTGAGTGATGAAAAAGAATTGCTATTATATCTCCCTTTGCTTTTTAGCAAAGTATAAAACGAACAACTTTTTCCCTTAACTTTGGGAAAGCAAAGCGAGCTAGTAGTCAAAAGGAAGACTGCCTTCTTATAAATTCTCTCTCCCTGAATGGCAAACATTGAAAAGTGCTTGAGTTACTCACTGGGTGCAAGGGTTTTTATTTCCTTTTTCAATGCTGACTCTTTTTTTTCCCTGCTTCTCCTCCCCCGAATTTACACATATTTAGTATTTTCAATAACCACAGTGCAGTTGAGGCTCCTGAGAACCTTCTTCACAAGAGATTCTGTGGTTCAGGTCACTCTGGAGGGCTCAGGACCCAGCAGTTTTCTGTTTATTGCCCACTGGAGGCCTACATCTGAAAATTGGGAGTCTGGGAGTCAGTGCATTTCCAACTTTCCATTTCACCCACATTATGCCGATACACACCCAAGGGTTTGGCCTACAGCTTACATGGACTATTACGGAAGCAAACTTTCTGTGAACTCTCATGTGTCCTAAAGATTCATGACAGTTGTATATTCGTATCTGGTAAAATGTTTTTAGGCTCCTTGCCACTCATTGAAGGTTTGCCGTGGTTTTCAGTTTATCAGGACACTTCTACCTTAGGGGGAAGCTCATGGCCTCTTGATTCTATGCTGAGAATTGAGGGTAGACTTATACTTTACATTTACCCAGTATTTTCCTTCTATCAGGTTATCAAGACATTAATAGCAAAGAGTAATTGAATATTCACTGCTTGTCAGGCAATATGCAAGCACTTTGCACATTCTCTTAGTTATTAGTTAAAATAGCCCATAGGCAGGAACTGTTAACTCCATTTTACAGGTGTGGAAACTGAGGCTTAGAGAAGTCAAATATCTAGTTCATGGTATCACAGCCCAGAAAAACAGGTTTTTGAGTATAGACTGCTATACTGCCTCTTCATATTTGTTTTTGTTTTTTTTCCTAACAACCTATCAGCCTGTCAGATTTAGAAAAGGAAATCAAGGCTCCCAGCTTAACATCATACAATTAATAAGTAGCAAAACAATAAATCCAAGATCTCCTAACTCTTGAGGACCTGTTCTAGCACAGATCCTTAGATAATTGCAAATTCTGTTTCTAGAAATCTGTGATAGAAAAAAAAAAAAAGCTTAAATGAATCGACAGAACATGATGAAACTTAGAGTCTTTATTTTCATGCAAATAGTCTCAGGATGAAGGGCAAGACATAAAGATGCAATGACCTTAATTGTAAAAGAATTAGAAATTCCATTAGTAACTATCACAATTTAATAACGCTCATTTTTTTTCTAAGAATGGGTGATAGTTACAGGAAATTATAGCAACCTCTTAATTTCTAAGGCCATTTTTTCAAGTGCATTTTCCTAGCTCAAGATTAGATGCCTTTTTTAGCTGCCAATAACAAACGAGGCTTAGACTAAGAATTTCCACTGGTAAGGACTGTCCTCTCTTCAGAGCTGTCTAAAACAGGAGTGGGCTGCTTTGTGCAGTAGTAAGTTCCCTGCACCTCAGGGAATTCAAGTAGAAACTAGATGACAACATCAAGGGTGTAACAGAAGAGACTCAGAATCTTTTAGGGTGATACCTTAAAGGCCATGGATATTTTCTCTATAAAAATGTACAGATGTGAAATGTTTTGCTTTCTTTTGAATAACAAGCCTGTGCTCTGCCATATCTACATGGCAAAAAATTATGGGAGTTGGAATGGGTTCCATATATCTAGAGTAGGCGACAATACATATTAACTGGGAGCATTTCCACAGCCTTTGCTCTTTCTCTCTCCCTCAACCTGGTTTCCAGATACACATGCACACAGAGGGTGCAAGCTTCCGTGTTTTGTGTTTCTACATGGTGGTTTATTTTGCTTTATTTTTCTAATTGCTAAATCATGAGATTTTACCAAAAAAAAAAAAAAGAAAAGAAATCCAGATTCCTGGCTTCCGTTGGAAAAAATCAGAGACTCAGGTAAGAGTAGGCCTGCATTCCAGCAGGATACCAATTTGCTGAAGCTGAGTAGAGGTGACTCCTTTAGACGGGGCATTGCAGTTTGCCACAGTCCACACCACTCTATCGCCACACTCAGCCTGCTTTACTCATTTATGTTACCTATTTCACCATGCTTTTGCATTTGCAAACCCTCAAATAGAGGAATGATTTTTGGTAAAAAAAAAAAAAAAAAAATGAAATTGGCTGTCAAGGGGATGCTTTGCTTTTCTTTAACCAATTCAAAAAAAAAAAAAAAAAAACCACCCCACTGCCTTCGAGTCGATTCTGACTCATAGCAACCCTATAGGACAGAGTAGAACTGCCCCACAGAGTTTCCAAGGAGCGCCTGGTGGATTTGAACTGCCAACCTTTTGGTTAGCAGCTGTCGCTCTTAACCACTATGCTACCAGGGTTTCCTCTTTAACTATACAACCCACTAAATAAAGAGACACACAATACATAAGGGAGAAGGGGAGACATTAGGGCCAAAGCAATTAGCAGGGCAGAAAAACATGTGTTTTTTGCAATCAAAACCTAAGAAACAACAAAATAAACCCACTGATTTTCACTGTGTATGTATGTCTATATTTTCCTGGTGACTACAAAGACAGGTCCAGTTAGTTGGCGATTAGAAACCAGGTCCAAAATCAGTTTTCTGAACCAGAAATTGGCTCTCTAATCCCTTTGGCTGTAGAGCTTGAATTTAGAGCTGTTTGTCCAGGAAGAGGGCTAGGTTCCCCCTCCTTTGCCCAATTCATCTCCAGCTCATTGGTCAAGGAGAGAAGAAGGATCTGAGAAAGAGGAAGGGGCCTGAAATGAAGATACTCTTCCAGTGGTCTTTCCACTCCACTAGAAATCCAGATTCCCAGAAAAAACAAAACAGTAGTTCTCAGAAAAATGACTCAGCGGTCTGCAAATTTTTATACAACCCACAACCCCACACTTCAGGACAGCATATTGATTACTAGAACACAGCTGATACCAGACCAAAGCATTTTTAAATCGGCTGATGAACAGGTATTTCCAGCTGTTTCCTGAGGGCCGTGTTATGTGTCATCTTGATGGCAATGTAAGGGGCATTTATTAGAAAGTTGCGTTGGTTCTTAGCTAAGAACGGAGGGGAGGAGAGAAAAAAATGTAACTACTAATTCTAGTAATAAAAAGTGTAGAATATAGAAACTTAATACAAATAAGACAGAGATGGAAATCACTAAATATGCTGAAAATGGCAAGCATTTTTTTTCAACTGAATGCTCATTGGACTAAAACTGTGTGTTTAATGTGAAGAAGAAGACAAAATTCAAGAACATAAAGGAAATGCTGCAAATATTTCAAAGATAGAAATCCGTAGGTGAAATATAATTGATCATTTCTTGCTAATATTCTGGTATTGGGATCCCCTAAACCCTCATAACTTGTAAGCAGTGTTCAACTTTCCCACTTTGTACTTTTTGTCCACATTTGCAGGAAGATAACGCATATGAAGTCTGGAGATCATAATTCTAGCTTTGCTAGCTCTATACAAACCGCGTCACATTTTTTGGTCAGTTTCCTCCGTCAAAGGAGGAACCCTACCCTCCCAGGAATACTGAAAGGACAAAATGCAATCATGGATGTAAAAATGTTTGGAAAAGGTAAAACACGCTTCAGAGATAAGGTACGGCTAATACATGTGCAGGCTTCGTGGATAATTTTATTTTATTTTTTTCTCTCACATAAAAACATAACTCACAAACAGGAAAGTTAAATTTTTCTCAGAGACAACAAAACGTCAAAGGATAACTAGACATGTTTCTTTTATCTCATTCTATATAATCTATATAATTAATGCAACTGAGATGACCTCTCCCAGCATCCACATAAATCTGTATATAAACTCCAAGAAAAATTATCAGTATAACAAAATCTCTCCTATAGCGCAAATAATTTACTTCTTTTTTTTTTTAATTAAAGAATGCTCCTAATATTTCCCCAGGTAAAGTGATCAATATATAAATTGATAAAATAAATGATTATAAATACTTAAACATTTTCTTCCTTCTTTTAGCCTATCGTTTGTTATTGTAACATTGATAGCTTTAAATAGTAGCCCCCAGTTTATTTATAACCACATTGGCTAGCAATACCCATTTATCTACTTAAGAAAGGCAATTTGGAGGAGGGGGTAGCTACAGTGATGGCAATTTGTCATTAACAGCAGTTCAAATTAAATAGCCTCAGCTACACATTACTGTACAATCTTGTGTCTTTCCCCGTCTAAGACTAAATATCTCCTAAACCATAATAATCCACCAGATCAAAAATTCAGCTGCTTAGGAAAGTGAGAAACTAGTGATTTACACGTTACACTTTAAAAGCTTCATCAAAGCTGTAATAATTTTGTTGGATAAACAATGTGATTCTTGAGATTAATAAGAATTTCTAAATATGAACAATATGTACCCTGAGGAGAATATTATCTAACAAGGAACTGATAAATTATGTTGGGCAAATAATCTGCATACTAAAATGTGTGTAATGGAGACAGGAAATTAAATATTGAAATGTGTAAATAATACACAGTTTGGTGTGTTGAGTTTTTTTCTTTTTCCTTAATTAGGTTAAATTCCAGCTTCGAAATAATAGAGGTCCCAGTGCATGTCCTTGTCATCCACACAAGAGGACAGAGTAAATTCGCATGTGTCTCAGATCTAGGCTCACACTGGGTGGGAAATGAGAAGTCCTTTGATAAACTCCATTTGTTTAGATGCTTGAGAAAGAATAGGAGAAAATACCTACGGAATTTTTTTTTTTCTAGACTTCTAAAAACTACATGCCTGCTTTTTTCATTTTTTCTCAAATGGATAATCACCTTTGAAAACCAGAATAAAATGTTGCTCCTTCAAAAGACTACGATGATATGGAACTCGATGGGAAATACTGCCAAGACTAAATTAATCAGAATGTTTATACAGTGCCTGGCTCTGTAGCCCAGCCCTGGCAGAAAATTTCCTCAAAAGGCAATCTCCCCACCCATTCCTGGTAGGCCATTCAGGAATACTCTACCAAAGCCAAATGTGTGGGTGGCAAAATCCATCAGGCACTATTTTCTACTTTGAGACAGTTATTTCCTGGAACAGAAGGAGTGAAAGGCCTTCTCAGCACTACACAGGAAACTCTGCAAGTATAGAGAGGGGGTACAGGGAACAGTGGAGGGCAGCAAAAACTTTTTGAAAGATTGGGTTGCGAAGAAGCTAAAAATGTTAACCAAGCAAAGGAAAGATAAGTGCATTCCAAGCAGAGAGAACAACATACGAACTCTGAGGGATGAGACATATTTGCTGAAACATAAATGGGAGGTGCAGAATGTTTAGAAAAAAGACTACAGGGAAAATCGAGGACCAAATTATCTAGGTCTGCATTTGCCTTGCTAATTAGTTTAGATTTTATACTAAAGGCAAAAAAGAACAAGCTTGTAGAAGATATTAACGATATTACAATATGTAATACAGGTATTCGAGTTACGTATTCCAGTTACATATTTGAGCTATGACAAACGGCACTTACAGCTCTCTGTTTTGGGTTTTTTGGTACATTTTACCGTTGGTAATATGTACGACATACACTGTTGCAGTACATAATTTGCTGATGTCATCATATCTGTAAGTTTATAAGTAATGCTTTCAACTCCCAAAGATGAAGATCAAATTTATAAAGATACTGGTAATAAAAGGCAATAATAATGAAAAGTAAAAAAAAAATTGAGGTATTTGACTTACCTCAGCACCAAAATTTTTTTTTTCATTCACTGAACATGTTTTTATTGCACACCTACTATGTACACCCTGGTAGCATAGTGGTTAAGAGCTACAGCTGCCAACCAAAAGGTCCGCAGTTTAAATCCACCAAGTGCTCCTTGGAAACACTATGGGGCAGTTCTGTTCTGTCCTATAGGGTTGCTATGAGTTGGAATCCACTGGACGGCAACAGGTTTGTTTTTTTTTTTTCTATGTACACCTGACACTGATTTAGGCACTGGTGATACCGCAGAAGACAAAAGAGAAAAAAATACCTGCCGTTCAAGAGCTCCCGGAGCTTACATTCTGGTGAGATCAAGATAAGAAAACTAACACATGGAGAAAATGACCAAGCTATGAGCCAAAGAATAATTTATCTGGAGAGTTACAAAAAACAAACCCGTTGCCATTGATTCCAAGCAGAACTGCCCCACAGGGTTAACAGCTGGTGGATTTGAACCGCCAACATTTCTATTAGCAGCCAAGCTCTTAACCACCATGCCACTGGGGCTCCCCATTGCTTAAGCCAAAAAGTAACAGTAAAGTCTCTAAGGGGTAACCAGAAAGATGGCCATGCTGGACTCACTGGCCCTCCATCTAAGAGCCTCAGAGCAGAGACAATGCACAGGGCTCCCGATGGGGAAAGCAAAGCCAGGTACTACCAGTACTTACAAAACGTATAGCTGATAAACAGTTAGTAACCAGAATATATAAAGAACATCAACAAACAAACAAACAAAAAAAAAACGCAGTTGAAAAGCAGGCAAGGAATACGGATAGGCAATTTACAGAAAACAAAGCTTAAATGACAATAAAAGCATTTTAAAGAATGTTTATTCTTGGTGTAATCAGAGAAATGTAAATTAAGACACAACGAGATGCCATTTCAAACCCATCAGATTTAAAAATACGATACTAGTGAGTGTAATAAAAATGTGGAGCAACTGGAACTCCCATCCACCGTTAATGGGGAAGTAAAGCTGGTACAATCACTCTAGAGAAAAACCAAGCAATACACAATGAAAGTTGAAGATATTCATACCCTTTGATTCAGCATTCTCCTCCTTGTAATATATCTTAGAAAAAAAAGTCTCACATGTATATGCAAATATTTGTGCATAAGAATCTTTATAGTAGTAGTGTTTGTGTTTGCAAATATATGTGTATATATGTATATACATATATATATATTTGGAAACCCTGATGGTGTAGTGGTTAAGCGCTAAGTGCTACGGCTGCTAACCAAAAGGTCAGTAGTTCAAATTCACCAGGCAACTTAAGTGCCTATTAATAGAAAATAACAAAATAAGTTTTTATATATTCATACAATGAAATATTAAATTGTGTTGAAAATAAACTAGAGCCCAATACATCAAGGCTGACTCTCCTAAATACAATTTCGAGCAAAGAAAAGGCAAGATACAAACCAAAGAAAAACAAACAAACAAACCTGTAGCTGTCGAGTCAATTTCAACTCATAGCAACCCTATAGGACAGAGCAGAACTGCCTCATAGGGTTTCCAAGGAGCCGCTGGTGGATTTGCCAGGTTACCAGTATGTCCAAAACACTTGGGGGGAGGGGGGAATATATATATATATATAAATAATCAGGAAGTTCCCTTGGAGGGCAGTAAGGAGAATGGAGCAGGGAGAGAACGGGAAGAAAGGGAGACAGGCAAGAGGCAGCAAGACCAATTTCAATTTCCAGGAATCCTGTCATGAATGAAATGACATACAAGCCCTATATTTGTTTGGACAAGGATTACCAAGAGAGTGGCTTTACCTGAACTTTAATTTAAAAAATTAACTATGCGATAATCCTATATCATCCCCCACCCAAAAAAAAAGATCCTCAAGTGGGTCCATTTGGCAAAAGGGGTACAAACTTGAAGCTGGAGAACATAGACTCCATTCTAATTCAAAAGTAATAGCAAGTTCCCTGAGGGGATAAAAAGCTAATTTAACCTTTCAACCCCTTGCTCCATATTTATTATATGGTGATAATAAGACAGAAGATGTTGTGAGGATTAATAAATTCATTTCTCAAGCTTTGTAGATAAAAATGGGCTCCTTAAGTGCTTTATTTTAAGAACTATGAAATGGCTTGTTTATTCCTCTGTCCCATTCAGCCATGCCTTAAGCCTTATCTCCCGGTTCTGGGTTTTGAGATGAATATGGGGTCTTTTAAACCAGAGTGAGTAACCTTTGAGGATTATGCATTTTAAGCAGTAGTTCACAATGACTATTTGACCAGATATATGTCACATAGGAGAAAGTCAAAAATATAATCCCTAAGAGGTTAATGATACAAATTGTATTTGGGGTTTCAATTTGCCACAATCATTCTGAGCACTTTAGAAAAAGTGACTTTGGCCTTAGCACCCACATGTCTGCCAGTACAAAGACATCCTGATTTGGGTCTATTAGAAATAAGCTAGGGTTTGGGCTGGAAGGCAGTAAATCTGGTCATAAAATTCAATGGAAATATATAGACTATGCTTTTAATGAAGATAACGGTATATAACAAAGTTTTTTTTTTTAGTAGTTTTCTTAGTAGTAGGGAGTGTTTTATACTGATTCATCAACACTCCCTCGCCTAGTCTCCTTTTGGAAAACGAATATGTACTTGGAATAAAGCTGGCCCACTTTCAAGGGGAGTAAGGACTCAAGGCCTAGAAATAAAGTCATAAGCGCCATTTGGGGCTCATATTTCTCCTGAACTGACCTTTGTTATTTCCCGACATGAACCAACAATCCTCGCAATTTTGCAGAAACTTCAAATTCATTCATCCCACAATTATTTTCAGTGCCTACTATGTACCACAAGGAGCCCTGGAGGCACAGGGGTTAAGCCCTCGGCTGTTAACCAAAAAGTAGGGGTTTGAACCTACCAGCCACTCCATGGGAGAAAAGGTTTGGCGATCTGCTCCTATAAAAACTACAGCTTAGGAAACCCTATGGGGCAGTTCTTCTCTGTCACATGGGGTCGCTATGAGTCAGACTCAACTCAACGGCACAAAATAACAACAACAATATACCAGAGGAATGGCTTTTCATGCTGCTCTTTCACTGGCTACATTAAAACCAGTGGTGGGGTGGCATCCTACATTCATGTTTTAGGTTAGCATTTTTCAAATTGTGTTCTGAGATGTCAATAGGTGATCTACATGTGGGGGTCAGAGGGGAAGAGGCAGGTTATATGATCCATTAACCATGTTTTTCAGACTCATCAGACCATGGACACTTCTCAACATCTCATAGCACAATAAGACTATACAGAACAGGGTTTGGTAAACACTGTTTTGTATACAAATCCTTGTATCCTGTCACCAGGATGTCTCAGGAGCTCCATGGACAGTGACAACACTTTAATTAATTTAATTACGGATGGAAATGTGACTTGCTCCTATCTAGAAGGTGACATGATTAGATGATATAAGTTATGACTTCTTTCTTGCCAGCAGACACTCTCTCATGCCAGTTTGAATGAAGCAAGCTGCCATGTAGGAGAGGCCCACATGGCAAGGAACTGAGGGCGGCCTCTTACCAATGGCCACCAAAAAACCGAGAGCTTCGGTCCAAAAACCCACAAGGGACTGAATCCTGCCTACAGTCATGCAAGCTTGAAAGTGGATTTCTCTCCAGTAGAGTTGTCAGACAAGAACCCAGCCCTGGGTGACATCTTGATGGGAGTCTTGTGAGAGCTTAAAACAGAGGACCCAGGCAAGCTGGGCCCTGACTCCTGGCCCCAGAAACTGCGAGATCAAAAATGTATATTGTTTTAAGCTGCTAAGTTTGTGGTAATCTGTTGTGCAGCACTGGCAGATGGGTGCTGGCTGTGCATGAGGTACTTTGGTCAGGAATCAAACCCTGGTCTTCCTGATGAAGGTGAGAATTCTACCACTGAACTGCCACTACCCTCCAGAGGGTCTATAATAGGGATTTAACACAGTCAGGAGAAAGGAACACTTGAACTGAAATCTGAAGGATGAGTAGGAGTTCATTAGGGGGAGACAGGCATTTCAGGGAGGAAGAACAGCAAATGCCAAGGCCCTGTGGCAGAAAGGAAGAATTTAAAGCAGACGGGATGCGGTAATATCGTTAGAGGTAAGGCTGAGACACTGTGGAGAGATCAGGGAGATCAGAAAGAGCCAGACGAGGCAGGGCCTTGTGTGACTACATCAAGAAGCACTGTTCTTCTCCTAAGAACAATGGAGGGGAATGTTACTGAAGGATTTTAATTGGGAAGAATGAGAGGGTAGCATGATCGTATTTGCATTTTGAGAATATTACTCCAGATTCTAGAACAGAACAGGCCAGAAAGAGTCAAGAGTAGACGTTATGAGGTCGTTAGACTAATTCAGGCAAGAGATGATGACGGTGGCTTGAACGAAGGAGGTGATGGTGGGGATGGAGAGAAGCAGGCATAACTGAGAGACATTTAAGTGATAAAAGCTAACAGAGATCTGATAAACAGAGGTGGGGGGGGATATCAAGAACTTCTTGTAGGTTTCAGCCTTGCACAACTTGAATTTTTTATAATTTTCCCCAGGTGCAGGCTGAGGGCTACATGATTTCCGAAGTCAAAGGCAGAGCCTCAGGAAAGTTGGCCCCTGGAATCAGTACGTGCTATCACCCTATATCACAACAGAAAACACCGAAGCCTTACTACAGAAGGTTCTGGGCTTCAAAACATCCCCCAAAGGCACCTGAGGGCTTTGACTGAGGACTTCAGTCACTCACTTGAAAATCAAAGAGCTTTGGTTGTAGAAAACAGATTTTTTTTTTTTTTTAATGAATGGGCCAATATGGTTTTGCTCCAGGCATCATTTCAAAAGGATTTCTGAGTCCCAGTTTGCATCTCTAAACTAAAGAACCAAAAAGACCTGTCCTCTCCACTCCATCACATGGGATGAATGGAATTCTATGATCCCAACTCCTTCCTTCTGCAGCGGTCCAGGGCTCCTCTGTGAACCATACCCAACATCCTGCTGGCAAGATTACTCCCGAATGGCACCCACAGAGGAGTCCAGAGTGTACCCTGTAAGTGAGAAATTAACTTGGAGGAAGTTTCTTTCATTCAGAAGACAGCCATGGCACAGATCTAACATAGAACTGGTTGTCTAGCTGTCTGCAAACAACTAAACCATCTTCTTTCTTCAGGAAAAAAGATCTACAACTCAAGTCAACATCAGTTCAAGGTAACACAGTCCTCTGATCTCTTATAGCGAGCCCCTATTTAGTTTTGATTAGCCTCAATTTTATCTACATAATGGACATAATAATAGGTACCACCCATAAGGTTGTTGTGAAAATTAAGTAAAGTAATCCGCATAAGATGCTTATCCCATTGCCTGACATTCAGGGTGTTCTCTCTAAGTGTCCAGTATTATGATTGTGCTCTGTTGAATGTAAGAGAAGACAAGAACATCAAAAGCAGAGAAAAGACAGACCTTAGCTATCAGAGTTTCACAATCTAGTGCAAAAGCTACAGAACCAGTGAAGGCTTTTATAACAAGAAATAGTGAAGGTATCCTGGCCCTGACTGCCCTCCTCCCTTGCTTCTCCTATGGTTTCCATGGATCCCATTGGAGGAGTGTCCCTTGGGGAGCCATGACACACACCTGCAGAACAAAGTTTGAGAAACACTGATGTGGTGGAAAGAGCACTGGACTCCATGTCCAGAGACTCTCTGCTGAGACTCTGTAAAGCCAATCACTGAATTTGTTTGTCTCGGGTTCCCTTCCACAGGTGAAAGGAGTCACACGTGCATCTATACACAAAAGCACATTTGCCTTTAGGAGAGAATAAGAGGAAAATCAGTATTGGTTTCCTAGGACTGCTGTAAGAAAGAACCACAAACTAGGCGGCTTAACAACAGAAATGGCTGGTCTCACAGTTCTGGAAGTAAATGTCAGAAATCAAGGTGTTGGCAGGGCCAAGCTCCCTCTGACAGCTCCAGAGGCAGGAGTCCTTCCTTGCTCCTCCTCTAGCTTCTGGTGGCCCCAGGCATTCCTTGGCTCATAGCAGCATAACTCCAATTTCTGTCTCTGTCTTCACATGACAGTCTTCTCTCTGCGCCTATCTCTGTGTCTCTTCTCCTTTATAAGGACAGCAGTCATATTGGATTCCAGCCCACCCAACCCCAGTTGACCTAGTGTTAACTAATTACATTTGTAGACTATTTCCAAATAAGATTATATTCATAGGTGTTGGGGGGGGGAGGAGATTGGACTTGAACATATCTTTTTTGAGGACACAATTCAACCCATAAAACCCAAAGAACCCATTGCCATCGAGTCAATTCCAACTCATAGCATTCCTATAGGACAGAGTAGAACTGCTCTGTAGGGTTTCCAAGGAGCAGCTGGTGGATTCAAACCGCCGACCTTTTGGTTAGCAGCCAAACACTTAACAGCTGTGCCACCAGGACCCCAATTCAACTCATAATAAGATCTAAATGAAGAGGCTGTTGAAAAACAAAAGCAATCAATCCAGTGTACATTAAGCACCTACAATGTGCTCAGGAACTCAACGAGTGTTAAACAGAATACAGAATTCTTTTAGACAGGGCCTCTGCTTCGAGCAGTTTGCATGATGGATGGGACAAAGAATAGCATTTTAAAGCTGAAGAGTACAAAGCAGAATATAATAAAATGATAAATGATGTAGTAGAGATAGGGCATCACAGGATTTTAGAGCCAGGAAGGAACAATGGGAGGAAAGTTTTGTAAAGAACAGAGGACATGAGCCAGGTTATGAAAGAAGACCAAATGGAGAGGAGATGAATGACAAGCCAATGATGACTCAAAGGTGGGACTGTGTAGGGCATGCTTGGGGGAGAGTGGAATGTCTACATTAACAAAACAAGACACTTGCTGCTACGTCAATTCTCACTCATGGCGACCCCACATGTGCAGAGTAGAAATACCTTTCACAGCGTTTTCAAAGCTGTGACTTTTTAGAAGTAGATTGCCAGGCCCTTCTTCTGAGGTGCCTCTGGGTCAGTCTGAACCACCTTTTTAGTCAGAAGTTGAGTGGTTAACCGTTTGCACCACCCAGGAACTCCAATTTAAAGTAGATATGTATGTATGTATTTATATTCATATGCACACACATATATATACACACATATCTTCAAAAGTAACCTGCTCTTTAAAAATCCAGTCTTACCTCATTCTCATTTCATCATTTAATTTCAGAGTAAATCTCACTTTTCCAGTTCTGTGTATGGGTAAATTGAGGCTAGAGGGGTCAGGTTTCAAAACCAAGGTCAACCAGCATAGTAGAGACCCAGGACTAGAGCCCAGGTCTTCATTTTCTTATTCCTAGACTTAGAAGGTGAAAAACTCTTAATGTTTTTCCTTATTCTGTGAACTAAAATAGGGCAGCCAGGGGCTGAGAATGTAGACAGCTGAGGCCCAACTGCGGATTTGATCTCCTACAATTATTGAGAGAATATTATCCCTCCTGATAATCCTGCGTGTGTACCACCACGTTATCTTGAGTTCACATATGACTTTTAGAAAAATACAGAGTAAGAGGATGAGGGCTGGCCTAGCATCTATTATGTGCTTGTCCTCTGAGTCTCTGGCTTCTGGAGGCATCGCCAAATATTTACACGTCACCCTTAGTTTATGATGTTGCTAGACCTTTCCACCGAATGACAGTCTGGTTATGCCCACTTGCTTATTAGCCTGTACAGAGATGTCAGCATTCTTCAATATGTGAAGTGCTTACTTTCAAAATGCTTTATCAACAAATTTGGAAAGCAGTTGTTCGAGGTGACTGTGAGCAGGACTTGGTGAAATCAGTGAACAATGGGAAGTTGATTCCTAGTGATAAAGTGCCACTTCAAATTAGCAACGAGTCATCGAAGTTGACAAAAATTAATCCAGTTTTAGATTAGACATGACACCAGCTAGCTGGCCCATGTGCCCAGGTGATACCCAATCTCTGGACTGACCTTGTAAACCAATGTATCCCCCTAACTTAAATTCATAGTGAGCTTCATTTCATTGGAAGCTCTACTGTTGAGCCTTAAGCCGAAAGAGAGAGAGAGAGATTTGGAAAATATGAATGCATTCGTGTGAAAGGCCTCAGTGACCTACGCCCAAGGATTTCACAAACACAATCATTTAGGATCCTCATTTCCCAAGTGCCTCGAAATGGCTGAAAATTATGCAGAAGGTGCCATGTTGCAGCCTAATCAAAAACAGACTTGTACATTTTTCCCCCTGAGGTCACATGTTAGGTCACCCAACCCAAGGTGCAAAAGTGTCGATTCTTCCCATTTGTATGTGGCCTGTGATGGATGGATGAACAGAGATTAAACGAGACCCCTTTCACAGAGGCTAACATAAGTTACCATCCCACTTACATGCCAAGCCTAAGTATAATATTAACATATACATTGATCCTGCATTTCTAGAAGAAGTGGGAGAAAGGATTTCTAATAACATGGTACCGCACGTAAAATTTAAGTAAATAATTATTTTTAAAGCTAAGATTTAGGCAGAGTTCGTATTCCACATTACGTTAATGTTTGACAATTACTAAGTGTGTGTATCAGCCCATGGTTTTTTTTAAGTTTAATTTAAAGCAATTTGACATGGAAAGGTTATTACTTCAGTTGCCAATAAAAGCTGTACTTTTAACATAAGTGTACAGTAGGCCCCAGGGTGTGTGACTATTATCTTTTCTGCAATTATGTGGTGTTCTACATAAATGTTAAAAAAAAAAAAAAGGTAGAAATATCAAAAGTACTAACTTAGATACAATACGAAAGTTGAAAAGAGAGAATGGGAAACCCAGTTATTTTAGACACAACATGGGTTGAGGTTTCCTCCTAGAGGTTATACTGGGGACAACACCAGCTGGCTTTGAATAAATGAATTCAAACTATATCTTAAAAACACGCACTTAGCAACCAGAATATCGCTTTTGTACGAACATTCTGTCCTGAGATGCAGTTGTTCGATTTCACAAGCTAAATGCCATCCTAAATCTTTGAACCAATTAACCTATTTTCTGGAATGGCTGTGCCACCAAAATAAAATAACAGTTCTCAGATGTTTATTTGCCATCCTAAGCTCTCATATGTCTCTGAGAGAATAAAAGAATTTATTGCCAGTCATCAGGTAATCTCAACTTTTTCTCTTCCCTGGATCTTTTAGGAAGCTAGGGCTTTAGCAAAACAAAACAAAATGATAATCCTTTTTTTTTTTTTTCCTTAAAAAAAGAAAGACAGCTCTATCCCAGCTCCTGTCCCTTCACCTTTTTTACATTTATCTCTGAGGTGTTCATATTTAACTAACACGAGAAAGGCAAGGAAAAGAGGCTAGGCAAGAATTTAATCAATAACTACTGTCAATTTTTCATTATTATGGGGTACTCCCTTTCTGTAACAGGAAATCACTCAAGAAAAGTAAGGCCAGCAAAGACTGGAACATGCACCTAGCCATCTGCTTAAAAGGAGCATTTAATCCATCAAGGGAGACCCAAGTGGGGCCCCAAGAGAGCTACAGAGAGGGAAAAAGCTCAGTTCTACACTCTGCCTATGAAAATGGACCCAGGAGAGTAAAAGTCGCACCTGGGAAAATATTATTTTTAAATCTTGCATAAAGTATGATAATTATCATTAACAATAATATTAAATTTCTTGAGAGCATCCATGTGTCTGACCCTGAGCTAAACAGCTTTAAAGTATCACTTTATTTATCCCTCAAAATAACCCAAGGGGTAGGTGCCGTCCTTACGGGGACTTTCCAGTGACAGTGGCGGTTGGTTGTGCTACGAGTCAAACTCAGTCCGCCTGCCAACAAACCCTCACCCTTACGACAAACAGTCAGCAGCACAAGCTTTCTAGGTTTGAATCCTGACTTCATCATTTCTAAGCTGGATGACCTCGGCAAAATTACTTTACCTTCATTTGGCTCTGGAAACCGTGGTGGCGTAGTGGTTAAGTGCTACGACTGCTAAGCAGAAGGTCGGCAGTTCGAATCCTCCTTGGAAAGTCTACGGGGCAGTTCTACTCTGTCCTGTAGGGTCGCTATGAGTTGGAATCGACTCGATAGCAGTGAGTTTGGTTTTTGCTTGACTCAGTTTCTCTGACCATAAATTGGGGATAATAATTGCACCTACTGTATAAAGTTGTTATGAGGGTTATATTTATTGATGCATATTAAGCCTTTAGAACGTGGCTCGTGATGTGCATTTATTAAATGCTAGTTAACGTTATTAATCTTCAGCAATTACCCATAAAACCAAAAAAAAAAAAAAAAACCCCATTGCTGTTGAGTCTATTCTGACTCATAGAGACCCTATAGTACAGAGTAGAATTTTCCCCCATAGAGTTTCCAAGGAGCTCCTTGTGGATTCGAAGCACTGTCCTTTTTGTTAGCAGCCGTTTTTGTAGCACTTAGCCACTTGGCTGCCAGGGTTTCCGATTACGCATTCCAAAACCAAAACCAAACCCAGTGCCATTGAGTCAATTCTGACTCGTAAGGACCCTAGAGGACAGAGTAGAACTGCCCCATAGAGCTTCCAAGGAGCACCTGGTGGATTCGAACTGCCAACCCTTTGGTTAGCAGCCATACTACTTAACCACTATGCCACCAGGGTTCCCAATTACCTATTAGCTCCTTTTAATAAGGCAAGTCTTATTCTTGTCTGAGCATTTGAAAAGAAACCAAAACTCAAAACCTATGGCCATCAAGTCAACTCATAGCAAGCCCATGTGTTAAAGAGTGGAACTGCTCCATAGGGTTTTCTTGGCTGTGATCTTTACAGGAGCAGATGGCTAGGTCTTTCTCCCGTAGAGCTGCTAGGTGAGTTCAAATCGCCAACCTTTTGATTAGCAGCAAACCATTTGCACTGCTCAGGGACCTAGCATTTGAAAGACCCCCAAGTAAATGAGTCTTCTGGGAATGAGGTCAGAATACAAGTCAGATACACAATAGGACAAGTTTTCAAAGAATCCTCAGCAACGAGCAGCTTGGTGTTCAGGCGTCCTCCTTTAGTGCCCCAGTTAAGTACAAAGGAGACATATTTTCAAATTTACCAATCTCTGTTTTGACTCTTCCTGAAGGACCCTGAGGGTCCACTCATCATTTTGCTGAGGCACAAACCAGGATCTCAGAAGGTTTGTGAGTAAAAACAAAGTCTCTTGCTAGTGAATGTGCCTAGTCATCCACCCGACACCCAGCTCACAGCCCAGTGTTATCAGTAGAAACTGAAATCTGAAGGGTTGGCTTATGTTTTCTTACCATCACTACTTCATTGTATTGGGAGAATCATATGGCAGGGAGATATATGCAAATTTGTGAATGCAAGGGAATACTATAATACCTTAGAATTGTTTAACATCTATCCTACGAATTACCCCTTTTGTTGCTCACAACAAATGATTGCAGAGATATCATCACACACAATTTCAAAAAGAGGCAACTGAGGTTGCCACAATGGCTCATCCCTACCAAGTACACAACACGGCTGCTGTGTTGCCTTCTCCACAAAGCATCCTGAATTCAACAGAGAAAGGCTTCCTTTCTCCCTGGCCAATCTACATCTGAGACTTTCATTTTGGCCCTAACCATTTGCCTTTCCTTCTATCCCTAGTTCCCTTCTCATTTCCATTATGGATGTACCATGGTAAATGGCTGTTACCTGTGTACTTCTCCTCCTTCTTGTAATATCAGCTTGGTTTTCCTTTGAAACTACGCATTTCACATCCTTTGTCCCTGTGGCTTACTTAGTAGGACTAACCTATCTCCATCTCTAAGGTTGGGCATGTGGCTAGGTCGTGTCAATCTGAACACATTCATCCTGGTCAAAGAGACTTGTTCGGGGATAGGCATATGACTTAAATCTAACTATTGTTGGGTGTCTGTGGGATGCATGAAAAAAGAGAGGCTCTCTTTATTCTGGAGGTGCTCAAATTCTAGACTATAAGTCTAGAGCACCCGGAGACATTAAGTGAAGAGACCCTGCCTGAGAATAAAGCCAGCACAGAGGAAAACAGACCCAGAATATGGAAAGAAACAAATTTAGATGACATCATTCGAGCTCCTGGATTCAGCCATACCTGAAGCAACCCTGTTCCATAGGTTTTTCAGTTTACATCAAAATGGGTTAGGTTTCTGACACTCCTCCCTCTCCTTGCACACTCATCAACACATCCCTTGTTCTATAAGCATGTTGCCTTTCCTTAGTGACCAGCCTCTGTGGGTACCTGCCATGGACAGTGAGGTTCTGGAGAATCCAAGTTCCCATGGTTCTCTTTTGATCATTCTGAACACATCTCTGTGAATCCTTAGGCAGTTTTTAATGATAACTGACAAAGAGGATGCTTTGCCAGCTCAAGCCATTACTTAAGTAGGGAGGCCACCTTTCTCTTCTCTCCTGTACATTATTGAGTAGAGAAATAGCTCAGGTGTCATCACTGCTAATGAGAACATGCTTGGCTACCCCACTTGGATGTCAGTAGGCTCTGTTTGGGAGGAATTCATAGAACTATTAAGGTAATACAGCTACCGCTTCATTTCAAATTTGGGGTCTATTTATCCATATGTGTGCATACAGAGAGAAGGTCTCAGGCTGGGATCCCTAGAATGGCAAGAAATACTTCTCCAAAGTAGATGGCACCGGCTCTTTCTCCAAAAACATACATTTGCAACTACTGGGCAACTTTTGAAGTTCATTTTCCACAAATTAAATAAAGTAATATTTATTTGCAAATAGGACTTTAGGTTGGGAATTGGTCATCACAGAAGGCTGCTTATAGGACCAAGCTAAGACACCAGGGTCAGAGGTTGCAAAATTGGGTTTGGCCTAACAAGGGGACTATCCTTTAACCAGCAGCCACTGTGAACATTTCACACAAGCAGAAGATGGTGGAGAAATAGATTCAGGGCAAGAGAGTAAACTCTCAGAGTCATCCAGGACAAAGGAAAACGCCAATGACACATGGCCTGAAGTTCCAAGATGGAATCTTTCAGGTTCAGAGAGAGAGGCTGTATGGTCCATGGATCTCTGAATCAGACAGCTGTGGGTTTGAATCTGGGCTCAGCCATGAGCTTTGTAACCTTGGCCAAGTTACTTTTTCTAAACCTCAGTTTTTCTTCTGTATTAAATGGGACTAGTCATGCCTTGTGGGATTGTCATGGGGATTCAATGAGCACCTGCATGTGTGGAATGCTGAGCTGAGTGTCTTGCACACAGTTGTTATCATTGTTGTTGTTAGTTGCCATCTACTTATGGTGACCTTATGTATAACAGAACAAAGAGCTGCCAGGTCCTGTACCCTCTTCATGATCATTGGTACATTTGAGCCCATTGTTGCAGCCACTATGTCAATCCATCTCATTGGATCAATAAATGCTAACTCTACTATTAGAACTAATTATTAATTACAAGAACCAGCCATATAGAAAGCTTTTTGGAGCAAGGACATTTAGGTCCCCTATGACTTGGGGATCTAAATTTTTAGACTTCTAAGAAGCCAGTAGTAGAAGGGACAGAAAATCTCACCAAGCCTGCCAGAAATTCCAACCTACACCTACTTCAGGCTACAAGTCTGAGATGCCTGTTCTAGTATCCAACCCAGATGCTGGGGTGAGTGTGGAGAAAGAAAGCAAGGCGGGGTGCCAGGTAAGCATTACCAGCTAAGCCAATGAATTGTGTGACTCCAACTATGTTAGGATAAGAATCTGTGCAGTGTGAGATCATCCAGTCTTCTGTCTTTGTGTTTATTTTCTTTCCACTTTAGTTTCTGAGTAATAGGTCCTTTTAAAAACACCCAAATGGGTCTTGGTTAAAATAAGGGAAAAGAGTTTTCACACTTGAGGCAAAAGAAAAAGGGATTGGTGCCCCCGCAGAGAACAGCCTTGAGTCCAGAAAATAGAGCTATCTAGCACAACCGCAACACGTGGGGATGTGAGGGGCGAGAGAAGGCAAGCCAGGTCCCTGAGCCAGGCTCCCCAGGGGACTATCTTTGTCAGTGCCAAAGACAGGTTTTGCTTCCTTCAATGATTTTCTTAGTGATAACATGCTGACCTTTTTTCAAAATGACCTGCCACTTCCAAGAAGAATTTCTTGGAAGGTTTTTGGAAATAATACAGCTGCCATGATAAACTCTTACTTGAAAAAGAATGCTTTTAAGCAACCCAGAGTCAATTGTGGGATGTTTATAAGAAGGCTAGAGCTCTTAATATCATTTTCTTCCTCTGGAGCCTCGAGCCGTGACTGCGGTTTCACAAGTTGATCAGTCTCCCCCAGAGCCATCGAGGCGAGTTGATCAGCCTAGGACTTCTTAAATGCTTCTTAAAGGACTATCTCATGTCCGTACAAGGGTGCTTGTCAAATTGCCCTACGTCTCACATTTAAAAAACTAGTTACTGTCATGTCGATTCTGACTCACGGAGACCCCATGTGTCAGAGTGGAACTGTGCTCCATAAGGTTTTCAATGGCTATGACCTTTTGGATGTAGATTGCCAGGACTTTCTTCTGAGGTGCCCCTGGGTGGACCCGAACCTCCAACCTTTTGGTCAGCAACTGAGTTTGGTTTGCACCACCCAGGGACTCCCACCTCTCACACTGGTCCTTCCTTTATTTGGGGCAGCTAGATTGTGAAATTGATAGTAACAGCACTATGGACACAAACAAGGTGATGCTACACAATTATCTGTGCCTAAATTGTGACCATTAACAATGGCCGTGATATTATGCCTATTAAAAGATTAACAAAATTATCACAGTACTTTTTGAAATTAGAAACAAATATGGAATTTACTTATAAAATTTGGGAGAAGTAGGAATTAGGGGAGATGGGTGACTTTATTCAATGTATCAGGAAGAGGTCCCCAGGAGTGAGTTTTGTAAACACTAACCAGACCAACAAACCAAACCCGTTGCCGTCGAGTCAATTCCAACTCATAGTGAAACTCTAACAGAAAGCTCAATCAAATTAGAAAACCAATACAAATCCAAGTAGACTCACTGACCACCTCCAGATAGAGGGAATATGGAAAATGAAGGATGCCTTAAAGCTTCCAAGTGTCCAAGCCTTACTGGACTGGCTTCCCTATGCTTGTCTTAATGTCATGAGGGGCAATAAATACCTTGGCTAGCCATCAGGTCATTAAGCAATGATGGAAAAGGAGGAACACAAAAAGGGGTGCTGGGTGGCTTGTCAATAAGTCACACCTTTCCAACGAGAAAGATATTAAGCAGAGAAACAAATAGCTGTTCCTTGCTGCCCCTTTCCCCACCAAAAAAAAAAAAAAGTTGAATTAGGAAGTTTACTGTAAACTTGGTCATTCACTCTGAGTATAGGTAAGTTCACCAGCAGTCCCTGGGTGGGACAAACAGCTAAGCTCTTGACTATTAGCCAAAAGGTCGGCAGATCTATCCCACCCAGAGGGGTCTTAGAAAAGAGGTCTAGTGATCTGCTTTGGTCACAGCCTTGAAAACCCTATGGAGCAGTTCTACTCTGCACACATGGAGCCACAATGAGTTAGAATCGACTCCATAGGTCATTTCAGAGCAGCATATAGTTGGAAAAGGTACCTACTCCATTTAAGGCATCAGAAACCATACTGCCTCCAGATATGACCACTTTTCCTAAATGCAGTAACCAACCCTCTCCCATGTCTCCTCTCCTGCCCCCAGTCTTGTAATACGATATGTTGTTTCCAGACCTATGCTATTAAAATGCACACATTGGTCTGGGAAGCATCAACCGCTAACCCATTGCTACAGATTCATTCACTTCTCAGTTTAGATAGTTGGCTCACTCAGCTGTTGTTCTGTTTCTATTTGTAACTTGTATATAATAATGGTCCTAACCTCACAGAACTGTTAGGAGACTTAAATAATTCAGGTACTATGCCTAGAGTACAGTAAGTACTCAATAAATGCCGCCTGGTTTTATAGTTGCTGTCGCTGTTGTTGTTACAAGTAACTGATAAGCTATCAGTCTTGTGGTTATGTCTGTGGAATTTAAAAATGTAAAATTAACGGGGAGGAAACGTTTTGTAATGCAGACAGCTGCCTAGTTGGGCAACACAGCGGGTGGCATGGCGTGGTGACCACGGGAAGTGTGAAGAGGCGCAAAGCCAGGACGCCTTACACCCCTGTCCATTACTCTAATTTTGAACACATGCATCCTCTTCAATTCCAATTATCTCTTTCGAGAAAGAGCACCAGAAAAAACAATCTCTTGAAATTTCATTAAATGGTTCACAGACCGTTTTTTTTTTCCCCTTTCTAAGTAGAACCAAGCTGCATGATTTAAACGCTCCTAATGAAAGATTTTCTCAGCTCTGTTAATTAGCGTCAATTGCAATGGTGGTTTCTGTTTCAAATCCATTCTTGGTTGCCACTGTACCTTTACGTGATTCTAGAAAGGCTGCAGCAGGCAAGAGGTAAGCCCTAACAAATAGGCACCAGGCAGAATGGCTTGGATGAGTTGAGGAGGGCTCCAGTGAGGTTTGTTTATTAACCTTGTGCTGAAAAAAAATCAAAAATATGTGAAAAACAGGTGTGTCATGATCCAAACTTACACAAAAATGTCATGGTGGAAGAGTGTGATGGGGAATAAAAACTTGTTTAAAATTTGTGTTTGTGTGCTGTTATAACGTATAGCACACCTGGAGGTCTCCGGTTGGGATTTCAGTTATGCCTAAATTATTGAAAAGGGCTACATCAGGAAAGATAACTATGTATGCATCGCTCATCACCATTCACTCATTCACTCAACCCATGGAGCCCTGGTGGAACAGTGGTTAAGAGTTCGGGCTGCTAAACAAAAGGTCAGCAGTGCAAATCCACCAGCCACTCCTTGGAAACCCTATTGGTTGGTTCTGCTCTGTCCTCTAGGGTCGCTATGAGTTGGAATCGACTCTATGGCAACTGGCTTGGTTTTTCTTTGGTTTACATGGGATATAGCTTACAGTTTCATTGGAAAGATGGGCATCACAATTGCCAGCATGTTCCAATCCATTTCACTGAGGGGCTCCCTCACCCTTGCTGGCCTTCTACTTCACCAAACATGATGCCCTCCTGTAGCAAAAGATCCCTTCTGATGATGTATTCAAAGCAAGCAAGGTGAAGAATGTCCTGTTCAGACCCATAAGGTTTTCATTGGTTAATTTTCAGAAGTATTGCCAGGCCTTTCTTTCTAGCCTATCTTAGTCTGAAAACTCCACTAACACCTGTCCTTCATGGGTGACTCTGCTGGTATTTGAAATACCAGTGGCCTAGCCGCCAGCATCCCAGCAACACCCAAGACACCACAGTATAACAAACTGACAGATGGATGGCGGATATGTATACATGCAGTGTAATAAATAGTAGGAAGGTTAAGTAAAGATGAGTTGACAATTTATAATAGGGAGCCTGATTTAGATCCAAGGAAGGAAGTCAAAGACTGTTATATTCTGGAAATAGCATGTAAAACTAAGACCTAGTGGATGTGTAAGAATTAGCCAGGAAAGATATCAGGGAAGAAGGCAGTGATGAGAGTATGAGTGGACGCCTTGAAGCAGGACACTTCCTTGATGCCTTCAACGCCAAAAAGCAGCAAGAAACACAATCACTGTGGGCAGGCAGCTCAAAGCATAAGGTCCTGGTCCTGCCCTTTGGAGGCAAAATAGGGCAGGACTCAGTGGCTCTGAGGTGGGATGCGGTGGGGAGGGACAACTTCAGGCCTTGCCTTATTTGCTAGAAGTCATGGCTGTGGGTGACATAGACATCTGTGGATGAGAATGACTTTGCTGTGCCCTCAGTTTAAACCTGAAAGAGAAGCAGTGGCCCGCAGCAGTTGCTGTAAAGACCGGGAGCTGACATGTAAACTTGAAGCTTCAGAGTAATGATATCCCTCCACAAGTATTTGTGTTACAGTCACATGTGGCCTGAGAATGAGAACCAAATGGCAAACAATGAAAATCCTTTCAAGACAACCAGTGCTGGCAAATAAACACAACCCAGAGCTCTTTACTAAAAGTGAATGCAGCTTCTCCCAATGAGTCCTATGCCCTGTGGAGTCTCATAGATCAACAAAGGTCTTCAGGGTCCTAGACGTGCCAGTAGCCAAGGAGATAGCAATGAGATTATTTCAGCTCCCTTTACTGGGGTTCACTCTGCCAGCTGCATTACAAATGAAGAGTTAGTAGCTAACGATGCACATCCTAGAGCGGGCTGCCTGAGTTTGAATACTAGCTCCGTCACTTGCAAGCCAATGTGATCATGGGCAAGTTATTTAGCATCTTTGCCTCAGTTTCCACATCTGAAAAATGGAGATGACCACAGTGCCTACCTCATAGGGCTGTTGAGATAATTAAGTGAGTTATATGCCAACCTAGCATAGTAGGTGCTGTAGCAGTGTTTGCCATTATGAGCGTCTGGTTAATCCTCCCTGTAGTCCCACAGAGAGTCCTGTTTTGCAAATAAGAAAACACACTCAAAATTACAGCCTGCCCGAGAACAGAGCTAAGAGGCAGAGCTGGATTGCAACCCCAGGTTTGTTTTAGTCCGCATCATCTCCACCGACTGCCGTGTGCTCCCGCTAAAAAAAGGCAGGTGAACATCTTGAAGAATGTAATCAATGTCACTGAACTGCACATGTAGAAATTACTAAATTGGTATACATTTTGCCTTATATATTTCCATTAATGACACATTATTTTTAAAAAAATCAAAACTGAAACAACAAAGGATACGAAAAGAAAATCAATAAACAAAAAGAACTCCGCACAGAAAATTAAACAGAACAAAGAAACTGTTAACACCATGAAAAAAAAAAAGGGTAACAAAATGGCAGCAGTAGATTCATCCCTACCGTCAATCACGCTGAATGTAAATGGTTTATAAACACCAGTCAAAAGACAGGAGTGGCAGGATGGATAAAAAAGCAGAACTGCGAAATACATAAAACAAACTCTAACAGCATTGAAAAGAAAAACAGTTCTACAGCAACAGTAGGAGATTTTAACGTACCACTTTCAAGGATGGACAGAACAACTAGAAAGAAACTCAACAAAGATACAGAAGATCTAAACAACACAATCAACCAACTGGACCTCATAGACATACACAGAACACACTACCCAACAGCAGCACACAGTACATGGTCTTCTCCAACGCATATGGATCGTTCTCTGGAATAGGCCATATTTAGGCCACAAAGCAGGCCTCAATAAATTACAAAACATCGAGATAACACCTTCCCTGATTATAACTATGATGGTTAAGGTTATGTGTCAACTTAACTAGGCCATGATTCTCACTGATCTGGCATATATTACATATTCATCCTTCATTTTGTGATCTGATGTGAGCAGGCAATATTGAAAAATGAGTTTCTTTGGGGGCGTGGCCCGCATCCAATATATATAAATGTTCTGGCAAAGCTCACCTTCTCTGGATCCTGCATTCTACTCATCATCCTGTGACCTCCAGTTCTTGTGACATAAGCCAGCAGCCTGCTGTCTGACCTGCCAGTTTGAATTTGTCAACACCTGAGTCAGGAGAAACCTCTAGCCTGACATGTGACCCACAGATTTGGGACTTGCTAGCCTCTACAACTGTGTCGAGCCATTTCCTTGAAATAAATCTCTCTATATGAGTGTGTGTGTGTATATATATACATACATATATATATTTCACTGGTTTTGCTTCTCTAGAGAACCAAGCCTAAGACAATCATGCTATAAAACTAGAAATCAGTAACAGAAAGAGCAAGAAAAAAATTAAATACATGAAAACTGAATAACACCTTACTTAAAAACCATTAGGTGAAAGAAGAAATTAAAAAACTCTTAGAATTAAATGAGAATGCAAAAACAACACACCTTTGGGATACAGCAAAAGCAGTGCTCAGAGGAAAATTTATAGCAATAAACATACACATCAAAATAGAAGAAAAGGCCAAAGTCAATAGCTTAATCTTGAACAAATAGAACAGGAGCAACAAAAGAACTCCACGGTCATCACAAGAAAGAAAATAAATATCAGAGCAAAAATAAATGAAATATAAAACAGAAAAACAATAGATAGAATCAACAAGACTAGAAGTTGGTTCTTTAAGAGGAACAATAAAATTGACAAACTACTGGCCAAACTGACAAAGGAAAAAATTGAGAAGATGCAAATAACCAAAACAAGAAATGGGATGGGTAATATTACTACAGAACCAACTGAGATAAAAAGGATCATAACAGAATGTTATGAAAAATTGTGCTTCAACAAATTTGAAAACTTGAAGAAATGGACAAATTTCTAGAAACACACTACCTACCTAAACTAACACAAATAGAGGTAGAAAATGTGAAGAAGTCATGAAAAAAAATTCCCAACAAAAATAAGCCCCAGAACAGAGATCTTTGCTGGAGAATTCTACCAAACATTCATAGAAGAGTGGACACAAATTCTACTCAAACTATTCCAGAACATAGTAAAGGAAGGAATACTCCCAAATTCATTCTATGAAGCCAGCATAACCCTGATACCAAAACCAGGTAAAGACACCACTAAAAAACAAAATTATAGACTAATATCCTAATGAATGAATATAGACACAAAAATTCTAAACAGAATTCCAGCCAACAGAATTCAACAGCATATCAAAAAATAATACATCATGATCATGTGAGTTTCATACCAGGGATGCAAGGATGGTTCAAGATTAGAAAATAAACCAATGTAATTCACCACATAAATAAAATGAAGGAGAAGAATCACATGACCATCTTGATCAATCCAAAAAAGACATTTGATAAAAATGCAACACGCTTTCCTGTTAAAAACTCTCAGCAAATGAAGAACACCAAGGACACAAGGTAATTATGAGCCCAAGAGACAGAAAGGGCCACATAAACCAGAGACTACATCAGCCTGAGACCAGAAGAGCTAGATGCTGCCCCGCTACAACCGATGACTGCCCAGACAGGGAACACAACAGAGAACCCCTGAGGGAGCAGGAGAGCAGTGGGATGCAGACCCCAAATTCTCATAAAAAGACCAGACTTAATGGTCTGAGACTAGAAGGACCCTGGTGGTCATGGTCCCCAGACCTTCTGTCGGCCCAGGACAGGAACCATTCCCAAAGCCAACTCTTCAGACAGGGATTCGACTGGACAATGGGTTGGAGAGGGACACTGGTGAGGAGTGAGCTTGTTGGATCAGGTGGACACTTGAGACTATGTTGGCATCTCCTCCCTGGAGGGGAGATGAGAGGGTAGGGGGGTTAGAAGCTGGCGAAATGCACATGAAAAGAGAGAGTGGAGGGAGGAATGGGCTGTCTTATTAGTGGGAGAGCAATTGGGAGTATGTCGCAAGGTATATATAAGTTTTTGTGTGAGAGACTGGCTTGATTTGTAAACTTTTACTTAAAGCAAAATAAAAATTAAAGAAACTCTCAGCAAAATAGAAAAGAAATTCTTCAACATAATTAAGGCCATGTATGCAAAATCAAAATCAAAAGCCAACATTATGTTCAGTGGAGAAAGATTGAGAGTACTCTCCTTAAGAATGGGAACAAGGAAAGGATGCCCATAATCAACACTCTTATTCCATATTATACTAGAAGCCCTAGCTAGAGCAATAAGGGAAGAAAGGGAAATAAATAGTATCCAAATTCGAAAGGAAGAAGCAAAACTATCCTTACAGATGACACCATCCTATACATAGAAGATTCCAGAGACTCCACAAGAAAGTTATGAGAACTAATACACAGAAACAACAAAGTGGCAGGGTATAAGATCAACACACAACAATCAGTTGGCTTCCTCTACAGCAACAAGGAGGACTCCAAAAAGGAAATCAAGAAAACTATACCATTTACAATAGCCCCGAAAAGGATAATATACCTAGGAGTAAACCTAACCAAGAATGTGAAAGATTTATACAAGGAAAACTATAAAACACTACTGCAAGAAACTAAAAGAGAGCTACATAAATGGAAAAACATTCCATGATCATGGATTGGGAGACTTAACATTGTGAAAATCTCAGTACTACCGAAAGTGATCTGCAGATATAACGCAATCCTGATTGAAATCCTACAACATTCTTTAATGAATTAGAAAATCTTATCTCCAAATTTATATGCAAAGGAAGAAGATCTCAAATAGCTAAAGCATTATTGAAGAACAAAGTAGAAGGCCTCACACTTCCCGATCTCAAAACTTACTATACAGCCACAGTAATCAAAACATCCTGGTACTAGTTCAATGATAGACACATAGACCAATGAAATAGAATTGAAAACACAGAAGTAAATCCATCCATCTATGGGAAGCTGATCTTTGACAAAGGTTTAAAGTCCATTTGATGGAAAAGAAAGTCTCTTTAATAAATGGTGCTGGCAAAACTGGATATCCACACGTGGAAAAATGAAACAGAATCTATAACTCACACTATGCACAAAAATATTCAAAACAGATCAAAGACCTAAATGTTAAAGCTGAAACGATACAGTTTCTGGAAGAGAATACATAGGGACAAAACTATGGGTCCTAGCTTTCAACATAAATAAACATTTGAACAAAACTAAAAATGCACAAACAACAGAAGTTAAATTAGATAACTGGAATCTTCTAAAATTAAGAACTTATGCTCATCAAAAGGCTTTACCAAGAGAGTGAAAAGAAAACCTACAGACTGGGAAAAAAATCTTTGGCAACAATATATCTGACAACAGTCTAATCTCTAAAATATATAGAAAACTTCAACAACTCAACAACAAAAAAACGAACAATCCAATCAAATAATGAGCCAAGGACATGAACAGACATTTCACCAAAGAGAACATTCAATACTTGAAAAGATGCTCATAATCATTAACCATTACAGAGATGCAAATCAAAACTGTCGTGAGATACCATCTCATCCCTGCAAAAATGGCAATGTTGAAAATAGAAAACAACAAATGCTGGCGAGATTTTCAGGGGGTTAAAACTGTTATACAATGCTGGTGGGATTGTAAAATGGTACAATGACTATGGAAAACAGTATGGCACGTCCTCAAAAAGCTAGAAATGGAAATACCTTCTGATCTAGCAATCCCACTCCAGGGTATATATCCTAAAAACATAAGAGTAGTGACACAATATAGACGTATGCACTCCTATGTTCATTGCAGCATTATTCACAATAACAAAAAAATGGAAATAACCTAAGACCAGAAGAACTAGATGGTGCCCAGTTACCACTACCAACTGTTCTGATCAGTGATACAACAAAAGGCCCCAGATAGAATGGAAGAAAAATGTAGAACAATACTTAACTTCCTAAAGAAGACCAGTCCTACTGGACTGATAGAGACTAGAGGAACCCCCAAGGCTATTGCCCTAAGATACCTTTCGAACTTGGAAATGAAGCTATTTCTGGAAGTCACCTTTCAGCCAAATAATAGGCTGGCTTATAAAATAAACAATATCACCCCTCAGTAATGTGCTCTCTTAAACAAATAACAATATGAGACCTAATGGTCAACATTTACCCAAAAGAACAGATGATAAGGCAAGGAGGGGAAGGGAAGCTAAATCAAGGGAAACAGGACAAACCCAATGGAAATAAAGAGAATGCCAACATACTATAAAAATTGTTACCAATGGCACAGAACAATTTATATAAAAATTGGTAAAGGGGAACCTAATTGCTATGTAAACTTTTACTTAAAACACAATAAAATATTTAAAAAATATAAAAATTGATAGATATCCAACATGTTTTGAGCATTGCTTGATCAAAGATGACCCCTCAGCTTAGTGTTCTTATTCAAGCTAAACAGTAATAGTTTTCACACTATCTCTTTAAAAATAAGCATTTTAAGTTTCCCATTTATAATAATAATAATAATTGGCAAATGAGTGTCATGAAGGCAAGAAAAGAACCAAAACCCAAAGTGGCTCGAGGGCCCGTTTTCCTAAAAAGAAAAGCTGAGAATTTACCAGAATTGATTCAGTCCCAAACCATCTTCTACACTAATACACAGTTGAACTTCAGTTAATCCTTTCGTTGTTCCTTTAAATGTTATTTCTGCAGAGAAGACCCCTACCCACTGCCCTGCACCCTGGCCTAGCTTCTTCTGGTAAATTCTCTTAAAAGAGACTCAACTTTTTTTTTTTATTAATACTCAAGGCAACTATTTTGAAATTATTTTTTATGTAATTATTTGTTTGGAATCCACCTCTTCCTGGAGAATGTAAGCTTCATGACAGCAGGAATCAGGTCTGTCTTAGTTGCCTATCTATCCTTAGAGCCAGTTCTTGGCATATAATTGAGGTGCAATAAATGTTTGAGGTATGAATGGATGGATGAGTGGACTTTTGGTCCTGGGACAATATTGCTAGGAACCATGGATGAGTGAACACTGAGGCATCACATATTGGCAATAATACAGTAATCTTTTTATCAGTGGAAATAAAAGGGACCATTAAGTCAAAATTTAAATCATTTTTTTTTTCAAAACAAAATAAGGTCATATGAAATATTTACCAAGCATGACTTCTCCGTTAGGCCCAGATGAATTTAAATGTTTGAGTGTATTTTGGTGAGGGGTATTTATTTTGTTACTGTTTTGTGAATATCAAACCAATAAACCAAAAGACTGAGGTCAGCTGCCCAAAAAGTTAAATTACCTCATCATTCTGGAAAGAATACAAGGGCCCATGTGTTCAGATTATGGAGTCTGCAATTCTAACTTAATTCTCAGTCCACCTATACCAATGGGTCTTTGACATTTTTACATTAAATCTTAAGCAGATACCCATTACGTTAACAGACAGAAGCACGCTGTTCTCATTTAAACCAGGGTCGGTGTCTTAATATCCACCTGCTTTATCCATTCCCCACCTCCCAAACAACATCATTAGGCAGCCTCTGGGGGCTTTTTAGGAAACCCCTAGAGTTCCAAGGAACCTAGCTTGAAAACATAGCCCACATTAAAATAGAGTTGACTGAGACCTTCAGCATGAGTTGCTCTGCTCCAGTGCAGAGGTTATAGTCAAACCAAGTCTTATTTTAATTAGGTCACAGTTCCACACCTTCACTGCAAAAGAACCCTGAAGTGGACCCATCTCTCTTTGATTCAATCTATAAAACCGTTCAAATGGCACACTTGTCATTTTTGGCTGTATTCCTTACCCTAAATTAATCTTTCTCCTTATGACTTGAATATACCTGGAGTCAAAAATTCGTGGTGTCATATTTTCAATCTTAGGTATGATATGGTTCCTATACTTTCCACGTAAGGACTAATTTCAGGAAAAAGGCCCATGACTACATAGAAAAAAGTATGATACCTGCGAGGCTTAAATAAGAGATGCTCCTGGCTTCATGAAACATGCATCCTAGGTTTCTTTAAGTGGTTTCATTCAATCCTCATTTTAAAATAGTTGTTCAGTGTGTTCCAGATCACTTTACAGTAGTCCCAGAAAGTAGAAACATTTTATTTTTCTGTGCCTGCGATGTGCTAGGTTGGCAAGACACAACAAGTGGAAAACAGTAAGAGCCTGCCTTCATGGGGTGAAAGACATAGGGAGAAAGAAACCCAGATCCTCAGTTGTCCCAACTGAGCCCAGCCCCCGAAGACCCTCCAACTGAATGTAGCACCATGAGTGAACGCAGGTGTCTTAGTTAACTAGTGCTGCTGTAACAGAAATACCACAAGTTGACGGCTTTAACAAACAGAAATTTATTTTCTCACAGTTTAAGCGGCTTGAAGTCCAAATTCAGGGTGTCGGCTCTAGAGGAAAGCTTTCTCCCTGTCAGCTCTGGGAAATGGTCCTTGTCTCTTCAGCTCATTTCTTGGTTCTTTGGAGATCTCTACGTGGCTTGGCATCAATCTCTCCTCATCTCTGCTTCTCCCGCTTGCTTATTTAATCTCTTTTATATCTCAGAGAGCTTGACTCAAGATACACCCTATATTAATCCTGTCTCATCAACATAACAAAGACAACCCACTCCCAAATAGGATTATAACCAGAGGCATAGGGGCTAGGATTTAAAACACATATTTTGAGGGGACCCAATTCAGTCCATAACACCAGGTGAGACAGTAGAGCTGTCCAGCCAACTCACAGAACCATGAGAAATCATAAATGATTGCTTTTAGTCTCTAAGTTTTGGGGTGGTTTGTTATGCAGTGATAAATAATTGAGCCTCCTTTCATGGAGTTGATAGTCTTATAAGGGAGAAAGATTGTTTTTAGCTAGGAACCAAGTACATCAGTAGAATTATAAGTAGTGATGAAAACAATGAAGAACTTAAACCAGGCACTGAAATAGACCACGACAGCATCTATAAACTGAACTGGTTAAAATCTCTCTCTATGCCTATCAAAATAACAATGAAAAACCTCTTAAAAGTCAAAGAAACCACTTTTGTAGGCAACACAAATAGATTATATTCAAACCCCCCGCCAGCGAATGAGTTGTAGGCTTAGTGTCATCTTGATACATGAGCACTCAATAGGAAGCACAAGAACCACATGGCGAAAGCCATCAATTCGTTTTTTTTTTTTTTTTTTTTTTCCAAACTACTGCTCAGGATAATTTTTGTAGTGCTGTATCATTAAACTGGTTTTAAAATATCTGTCAATTTATTAAGGAGCCCTGGTGACACAGCGGTTAAATGCTCAGCTGCTAACCGAAAAGTCAGCGGTTCAAACCCACCCGTTGCTCAGAGGAAGAAAGATGTGGCAGTCTGCTTCTGTAAATAATACAACCTTGGAAACCCTATGGGGGCAGTTCCACTGTGTCCTACAGAGTCACTATGAGTAGGAATCAACTCGACAGCAATGGGTTTGGTTTGGGTTTGGGTCAATGTATTCAAGTAAGTTAAAGGAGATAGACACAGGGGAAGAAAAGAAACAATCTACTTGGCTAAAAAACAATAGCATCAAGAATTGAAGGGTCGGGTAATTTAGAGTAAGGTAATATCGTTTAGAATGGTGTAACCCATAAGGGTTTTATACATAGAGTTTCTTGAGTGGGAAGAGGGAATGGCAAATGGAAGACCAATTTTAATGGGGAGAACAATATGTATAAAGGCACAAGTTATCTGTGTCATCTGTCTTTCTTGTGGCACACTGGTTGCAAGCTATGGCTGCTAACCAAAAGGTTGGCAGTTTGAATCTACCAGCCACTCCCTGGAAACCCTGTGGGGCAGTTCTACCCTGTCCTATAGGGTAGCTACGAGTTGGAATTGACTTGACTTCAACGCGTTTGGGTTTGGTTTCAGGTCTTTCTATCTATGCATCCGTTCGTGTATCCCTTATTGTTTCAGTGCCTGTTCTGAGTGCTTTCCATACATCATATCATTTAGTCCTTAAAACAATGAATACAACCATTGGCATCGAGTCAATACTGATTCTTGGTAACCCCATGCATTTCAGAGTAGAACTGTGTTCCATAGGGTTTTCAATGGCTGATTTTTCAAGAAGTAGATCACCAGACCTATCTTCTGAGGCACCTCTGGGTGCACTGGGCAAGTTAATCATTTATATCATTCTATTATCACCCCAGAGCCTTAGTTGTGCAGTGGTTGAGAGCTACGGCTGCTAACCAAAAGATTGGCAATTCAAATCCACCAGCTGCTCCTTGGAAACACTACGGGGCACTTCTATTCTATCCTGTAGGGTCACAATGAGTTGAAATTGACTCGACAGCAACGGGTTATTATCACTCCTATTTGTTTTAGGTTGGGTTTCTTAGAAGAGAAGCCTAAAGCAAGAATTTGAGTACATGTGAGCTATTGGGGCAAGCAGGATCCAGACTAGGGTGAGAAGAGTGAGGTACCGTGGACACAAAATTTTAGGAGGCACTCATTCTCAGGACCATGCAGCTCACTCGACCTCCTTCAGTTGTGTACTCTAGATACCTCCTCCCCTCACTCTGGTTTGAGTCCTGAGACAAGCCCTTTGAGACAAATCTGCAATGGAAGGAGTGAAGCAGGCTGGTGAAAGTGAGCAAACTGATTAAGAATGTGGTCCCAGGCAAAGTCTAGCCTTAGTCCGAACCATGGCAGGAGTGGTGTGCTGGAGCATAGACTGCACCACAGTGTGGTATAGGGGAGCTAGGCTTTTGTAACTCTCCCCCTAGCCCTCATTAGCAAGTCTTCAGCTTCCCCCTAGGATGGCACAGGCATAAGCTGCTAGCTGCAGCACTCACAGCAGCTGGGGGCTGGGTGCCCATGAACCCATTGGTGTCAATTCCAACTCATAGTGACCCCGTGTGACAGAGTAGAACTGCCCCATAGGGTTTCCCAGGCTGTCCATCTTTATGGAAGCAGACTGCCACATCTTTCTCCCACAGAGTAGCTGGTGGTTTCAAACTACTGACCTTATGGTTAGCAGCCAACTGCTTAACCACTGTGCCACCAGGGCTCCTATGGGGGCTGGGTGGACTAGAAGTTAAAGGAGATCCAGATGGGGCACCAACTGCCTCTGCTGCATCATTTTAAAAGAAAAAGCACCTAATACTTACGGAGGCAGTAGTGTGCATGTAAATGTTTAACGGCAGAAGACTTCCCTGTGACAAATCCTATTCCCACCAGAAGTTCTTGCTGGTACAGGAAACCCATTCCTGCTACTGCCACCATCCTTCATAGGTGAGGCGACAGAGATCAGAGGTTTACCACTGAAGGCTGTAATGAGGGTGTGAGATGCAGGGACATATTGGAGCAGAAGTAAAGAATCGGGTCAGAGAATACCAGAAGTGCTAGCAACCAGCAGGAGAAGAATAAATGAAATGAGAAGTTCTGTAGTGTCACTGGAAACCCTGGTGGCATAGTGGTTAAGAACTATGGCTGCTAACCAAAAGGTCAGCTGTTCGTATCCACCACGTGCTCCTTGGAAACCCTCTGGGGCAGTTCTGCTCTGTCCTATACAGTCACTATGAGTTGGAATCGACTCTACGGCACTATGGCAACGGGTTTATAGGGTCACTATGAGTTGAAATCCATTTGATGGCAATGGGTTGTTTTCTTGTTTTTTGTTTTTTTTATAGGATAATTGAAGCCCTGGTGGCGCAGTGATTAAGAGCTCAGCTGTTCACCAAAAGGTCAGCAGTTCGAATCTACCAGCTGCTTCTTGGAAATCCTATGGGGCAATTCTAACCTGTCCTATAAGGCATCTATGAGTTAGAATTGACTCGACAGCAATACAGACAATTAAACAGCTCTGATGGCACAAAGGTTAAGCACCCAGCCACTAACTGGAAGGTTGGTGGTTCAAACCTACGCAGCAGCTTCTCTGGAGAAAAGGCCTGGCAAACTGCTCCTGTAAAGATCACAGCCTAGGAAACCCTATGGGGCAATTCTACTCTGTCGCATGGGGTCTCTGTGAGTCGGAATCAACTTGACACCACACAACAACAACATAGAGCAATAGATGGCTGCCAGTTGCTAAGGGGTAATCCAAAAGGAAAGCTGAGAAAATGTCTTCCATGGGTCATTCATCTCCAGGGAGCCATTGCCTTGTGGCCACCATGCCTGTTACTAATGGATGAAAATGCTGGCATCTTTCCCTGAGGTCACAGACGTGTGCAATTAACTAATACTAAGCCTGGTACAAGTAACACAGCGCTGTGCGGACTGCCCTGTGTAACCATCTCTGTGGAAAAACAAAATGTAGGAGGCAATGTAAATCGAGTTAGCTCCTTTTGACAGTGTTTCGTGTTGTGACATATGATGTAGCTAAAAGCATATCACATGTGAATTATGAATTATAATAAAGAAACAAACACTCATGAATCCACCACCTAACTTAAGAACTAGGATGTCCCCAATATGCTGACATTGCCTGTTTTCCCTAAAACTTCTGACTCCTCCACTGTCCAGCCCTAAGGAGCCATCATCCCAAAGTTTATGATGTTTATTCCCTTGCTTTAAAAATATAGTGTTATCACATACGTCTGCAAGCTGGCACGGCCTCAATGTATTTCTAATTGATAGAAGTTAACGTTATTGTTAACAAGTATGCTTCAAACCTACTCATCGGAATTAGAAAAGGAGCAGAAGCTCTGGGTGTTCCCAAAAAGAATGTGAAAAAGAAAAGCAGACATCTTCCATGAACATTTAATTTACCCTGTAATTTGGGCAAGTTTTCATTAAAAAGAAATAGTTTAATCATAAAATCGTTTTAGACGTGCTAGCCTACTAAAACAGTGACTAATTTTAGCTGTTTTTCACAATGGTGAGCCAGCCACAGAGTTAATGAAATTAAGCTTAGTTCATTTCTCTCAAATTCCCCTTACAAAGAAGAGCTGTCACGTACAAAATGCAGCATAAATACGTGGCTGGTTTTCAGGACTCGAGCCATTACTGGTTTGTCAACTGCCTCTTAACAACATATTTGTATTTTGCAAAATGTATAATTTTTTCAGCCCTGAACAAATATATTTACATAACTGTGTCTAACGAGAAATTACATTTAACTTCTCAGAAATGACAATAACTAAAACCTGAACTGCCAATTCCACTTCATTAGTGGGGTAGAAATGCATTCCAAATGTTAATAAAAATTCCAACATGCTGATAAATTAGAGCTTCTAAGGAACATGTGACACCTTGGTTAATATATTCAACCTCAATTATATTTCTCTTCAGCACCCTGTTATCTGGAGTCTTTGCTGGCAATCAGAGGTGCTGTTTTTCAGCGGCCAATTTTCTAGATAATGTAGCTTATCAACACTGTGGGTAAACTTGCCAATGGAATCAGGCCGCACTGAACCACACACACGCTAATTGCATCCCTTTTTTATGCATATTTACAGACTGTCACTTCAAAGAAATCAGTGGCCCATTGAGGCACCCAGTTAGCTGGAAGAATTGCCTCTTGCAAATGAAAATTAGCAAACAAGCTAGTGATAAATATGAAATGAACAAAGTATAAAAACACTGTTTTGTTCCGAAACTTCCTTGTCATCCCAATTGACGGTCTACTCCCAAAGAGAAAGAGTTTTGAATGTCTGATTTACCTTTTGTCTCAAATGAAGACAGAAAGACTCCTTCCTTAAACCCACTAACTAGGTAAAAGCCTGTTAGCTTTTCCCTCTTCTCCCACGCCACCTCCGCCCCAAATTTCTATTCACATAAACAGGTTATTAAATCCCGTATTAGATTTGCTTTGGAGTTTGAATAGACAAATGACATGTTAACACTTCAGAAACAATTAACCCTAGGAACTTAATTAAGTTCTTCTGACTTCAAGGAAGCACATTTCAAAATAATGTTTCTAAACTCTCCCAAGTTTGCTCAAGAATAGCTATGCTTTCCTTCTCTAAAGTATTCCTAAATTCTACCTCACAGCAGAAAGCTTTGCCTGGCTTTATATGGATAAAGGTTATGGTGTTATGAGCCTGCTCTAATTTGCCCACCTTGGAGCAAATAGAAAAGAGACAGGTACCACAGAAATAATAATAATAAAAACCAGTTTCTAAAAGTCCCACTCATCTGGGAAGATGATTCTGTAAGTATACCCCAGGAGCCCGACACAAACAAAAACACCGAGCTAGGGGCTGTGCATCTGTCCCAAGTCCCTTCCCTGGCTTTTTAGAACAACATTTTGAAATCTTTTTCTGCGATGTTTTTAAGACAATATTAGACTTTGGAAAGCATGTCACTTTAGTATAAGCAGGTCCTTTTAACATAATTTAAAAATAAACTCCATACCAATTTAATTATAAATACTTTTACATGTCCATGCCAAACTGAGTGATTAAGAGTGGCAAAACTCAACAAATAAAGGGTACTTAAATTCTTAGCTTACAGCTAAGGTTCCGCGAGCCTTTATTGGGTTTGGAGAAGTAAGCATCATTCCTGCTGTCTGTATGTCACAGTATTCTCAACAGACTCCTGGAGTCTCCATCTCTAACATGAGGTGTGCAATGTCATTTGAGATGTTTTGTTGTGTTCTGCGTTTCCCAAAGCACTAGTAACAACATAGATATTGATTAAACAGCTGCAAAGACGTCTCTGTTTTAAGAAACACACCACACGTTCTTCAGTGAATTAGTGTCGATCTGCATGCACTCATTTAGGCAATTGTTTTACAACACTTTGCAAACTGCAATTCAAGGGCATGTTCTTCTGTCTGTCTCCCTGACTGGACTAGGCACTCCCTGAAGACAGAAACCTAGTTTCTGGGAAAGACGGATAAGACGTCCATCCCACCATTGACAAGTTCATGGTGTAGATGGGATGGAAAGGCAAGTGTGCAACTATGATGTACCAGGGAGAGGAACAAAGAGCTATGGGCTACAAAGAAGGGACCCACTTATTTGGCCCAGGGGGACTGGGAAGGAGTCATACAACAGACAACATTGGAACCAGACCTGTAAAAATAAGTAAAATTTTACCCAGGCAGGGAAAGGTATTTCAGGCAGATCAAACCACACAAGCAAAACCGAACAGGCATGAGAGCAAAAGGACCCTTCCGCGAAGAGAGATTTTCCATGAGACGAAAGTTGAGGTTGTATAGGGGGAGGTCAGGGAGTGAGGGGGGTGGAATCCACACTAGATGTAAACAGAGAGAAAGCTGTCTCAGTTCCACATAGGACTGTGTCACGTTCACCTTTTGTGCGTTTTTCTTGTGGGAAGTCACAGTGTAAGGGCGGCTGCATGAGCACTTTGGAGGAGAAACACACTTGTGAAGACGGGCCACAAGGTGTCCTGGTTATGGAAAAGTTTATAACAATTTTCTTTTTTAAAGTCAGTCTTAAATGCTATGCAATCACATAAATGGATATTTACATTTTGTCTCTAATACAATCAGACAGATTTCACAAGACACACAGAAAATCTTAGCACATTGCTTGATGTGGTCACACTGTCATATAGAGGGGCATGTCTCAGTCAGTTATAAATCTAAATAATATTAATATATTTCCCTCTCTCCTAAAGAGGCAAATTGAAATTTGGCTCAATCTTTAGTCCTCAAAGTATTCAAAAGAAAAGACAGCAATTGTATCTAATGTGCCTTAGAGGTTTATCTGAAAATCTAGTTCTCTGAAAATGGCTTTTATTTTTAACATTCAAAACCTCTGCTCTTGTGAATGAGCAAAAATACTAAAGAAAGATAAGGGTTATACATAATACCAAAGCTGATCAGTTGTTTGGGAAGAAAATTTTTTTCAGTTGATTAATAGCATCATTCATTGTTTCTTAGCTATCTTATAATACAGATACTGCTCCTACAAAATAAAAGACAACATAATAATAACAGCCACTAACAGTTTTAGCACACTCACTATCTGTCAAGAACTGTGCTAGGGACTTACTGTATCCCATCTAACCTTTAAAACTTTTCTGCAAAGTGAGTATTTTTTACCCCTGTTTTATAAAGACAGAAACTGAGGCGAATTCTCTAAGGTTGTAAGTTAGTTAATGGCAAGGCCAGGATTACACCCTTCCAAGCCTATAGTTATAACTACTATAATATGCTGCTTGTTTGCAAATAAACTTAGACTCTTTCTCTTTTTGAAAAATGAGCACAGTTGAACTCTGTTTGGAAAAGCAAGTAAGAGAGGGAGGGAGAAAAACAAAGAAGGAAGGGAAGGGGAAGAGAGAGACAGAGAGAAGGCTGAGGACAAGAGGAAAAGAAGGGGAGGAGGAAGAAAAGCCAGCTGAACCAAGGACTTCATCTTCCCAGGTGCTCCTGTAACCCCCACTGCTTCCCATTCTTCACGTTTTGTTATGACTTCCATGAGTTAGAATCGACGCAACGGCGACAAACAACATCTCTGATTGTAAGCTTCGTGGGGGCAGAAACTACGTCTGCCTTGGTCACTGCTGTGTCCTGGACGGCTACCACAGAGCCGGCCCCTGTGGGCACTTGATAAACAAATAAATGAAATACAATGACATATTTTCTTCTTCTTCATCGCTGGAATATTTCACTTTTTAACTAGCTATTATGGCCTCAAAAAAGAATATGTCGATGCCTAAGTCTACAAGGATGGAACGATTTTATTCCACCGTATGTACACGTTCGCAACCACAAATTGTTAAGGTGTGTATGGACAGCCATTCTGCAGTTATCGTTAGTGTGAATTCGGTACATATGGCCACAGAGTCCCATGCTCTAAGGGTGACCTGGTTTTCCATTCATCTCCAAGTGGATACTGGGCCAACTTAAAACAAAAAGTAGAGTCCCTCTGCCTCCCTTTAACTTTTTAAAATAAAATTCCCTGTGAGGCAATTTAAGGGTGACGCCATAACTAGAAAATTCTACAGCCTTCATTTTTTTTTATTCCCAAATTTTTATTTTGCCCAATTAAGAATACTTTTTTAATGGAACTATCACCCTATTTCATATTACCAACCAAGAGATCACAGGTTTCAATATATAAACTTTTGCTCCATATTCAAATTCGTAGATCTACATGTTTCTGTCATAATGAAAATAGCAAAGAAGTTAAAGTTGTGTGTCAAATGCATGAGCCTTATATACGAGTTTATCATTGTTTGTTTCTTTTGTTTAACCTTCATCAAACACTGGTTTTGTAGTGAAATCCTTATTAAACCTGAGTTCTATTCTTTTTCCTTTACTCTTTATTCCCAAGTCCTGTGCTGTTTGGAGTAAAGTAACAGTTGTTGGGAAATTTTACCTTTATTCTCAGATTCTCCTTTCTCTCACGGGCCAGGAGGAGAGATTTTCTTTGTGTTACAATTATTCAAGGGACCCACAGGATGGAAGCTGAGCACAGAATCAACTCCAGCTCAGAAAAAAAGAAAACGTGTTGTTTGAAGGGGATGGCTTTGGAAAGTTCACAGAGGTCAGGGAAGAATAAACAGAACTGGAACTAACTTGGGAGCAAGAATATTCTCAGAGTAAGCAGTCAAGCTGGAAGCCAAAGCAAAACAGAATGTCCTGAACATCTATTTTATTTTCATTTCAGGAATTAAGAACACCGTAGCCTTCACTGAATGTTTTGATCTGGACAGTCCATTTGGAATTTTGCTAAACACTGAGAAAAACCTGGCAGAACTTTGATAAAATGTGAAAATGTAAAGAGTTTACTTAGTATTTAACAGAAAGAACGGAGGAGAGAGAGAAAGAAGACAGAAAAAGGAGAGAGATACCTTTGAAATTTTTCAAAAATTAGGTAAAATGTAATTTGTACTGAATATTTTTGACACAAGCCACCCTGGAATTGCCATTTCTGCAAGGTTTCTCAATTACAATAATGCCTATACATTTGTCGAAGGAAAAAAAAAAAAAAAAGCCACAACATTGTCTACTAAGTGTCAAAAAGCCTTTTCTTTAACTATACAGGGTTTGGACAGAACTCAGAAAATAAGTACTTCAGTTGGAAAAGAAATGTTAAGAGCTACCCTTCAAGCTCTTGGCAAACCTATTATCAAATGTTAAAACCTTTAAAAAAAAAAAAAAAAATCCATGAGTGTCCCCGGCATGATTACATCTTTGTTTAGCAAAGATTGATCATCACTGATAACCAAAGACAAAATCATAACGGACGCAATCAAAGTGCTCATTAGGAATCACCATGCTTAAATGAAGAAGCTCAGGGAGGGCAGTTATCTGCTTCTGTATATTCTCTCAATGCTAAAACCACATTTACTTACAGGAAAAACAGGAGATGTTTCTCTTTATCACATCTCTAAGTCAGCATGTCAGCACTTTGGGCGCTGCTTAGCTGTTGCTGTGCGTGAGAACCAAAGAGGAAGAAAAAGGAAGCAGCAGAACTTTCCTTCAGAGGAAAACACCGGGTGGAAAAAAATATACACAGTGTGTCTGCATATGCAGACAGCCTTTCACTATTTCTCTCGGTTCATAGGACATAATGAGAATTAATTAGCACATTCCTAAATCATTAGCCCCAATTTCCTCTCTAATGTGTGCGCCTACGCAGAACTGAAGATTCTGCAAAGAAAGGAGACAGAAGCCAGAAAGCTGGGGTCAGAAGGGGATGCACAGATGTACATCTCAACGGTGGCACTGTGATGGTGCCTTTGTGATTACAAATGATTGTTTTCCAATCCCTTCACTATAAGCCATATCTTTTTTTTTCTGTTCTAAATACAGTAACTGCAAGCCCCCAAATTTCATTTCTTACAGACTTTAAACATTTAAAAATTTCTCCAAAATGCCACATGTCAGTCAAAAAAGAAAATGATTGGCTTTTAAAATTATCACTTAAAGCACATTGACTAGTGGGTATGTTTTCATTAAAATTTAACCCCCTTTTAAGCTCAGATGTCTGGAGCTTTTTTGGAACATCCTGAAAACTCGGGTTTTTACCTCTTTATCCTTCTGAAAAACAGGAATTACAAAATAAAAAGGAAAGGATTGCAATAAACAGCAGCCGTATTAAAAGCACACCCTTCAGTATACACCTCAATACAGTATTGATAGCTCATTCGTTTGAAACATACAGAAAAACCAAGAGCCAGTCACTTCCATCTGTAAAGGCTTAAAAATTAAACCTAACAGGTAAGATGTAAGTAAGAAAAATAGGGAAACCTTTTTTTTGAATCATTTTATATTCTCTAAAGGAAATCATTTTCTGTAGACAAATGCAACCTTTTGGATTATAAATAAGCATCTTTGCATCACGGTAATATTTCCTGAAAACTTAAATCAGTTTTAGGAAGTAGGATATTCAGCAAGTTAACTCCAAACACAATAATGCCATAGAGAAAAATGAATGATTGTTCAAAGCATTGTACTTTCCTTTTTCTCAATGGCAGCATTAAAAAGAATTACCTCTCGTTGGTTAAACAAATCTATACATGTGATAAAATTTCATAGAACTATACTAAAAAAAAGGTATGCATGTAAAAATTGATGAAATCCACATACGGTCTGTGGTCTAGTTAATAGCTTTGTGTCAAAGTCAATTTTCCGATTTTGATAATATAATATGGTTATGAAAATGTTACCACTGGGGGAAGCTGGGTGAAGGGTATACAGGACTCTCTACTATTTTTACAAGTTCTTAGGAGTCTACAGTTACTTCAAAATTAAAAGTAAAAAAAAAAAAAGAATTACCTCTGTATTTATTTTATAAGTCTGAATTCCCAGACAATATGTTGGAATTTTATAATGCAAGAATTAGGTAGATACTAACATTCAGCTCTACAACTTTGAGAGAGATTCCTGAAAAGTTCAAAAATACATCCTTCAATTGACTCAGATTAGAGGGAAGTCTGATACAAACATCGTCTTCAAAATCCCCACATCTCTTTCTCTGACCACCTTGTATTGCCTTTGCCTCAATCTCTCTACCCACTTGCTGCCCAGGCAGAATTACTGTTTTCTTTCTATCTCATAGCAGTAAAACTTAGTGGTTATAAGCCTATATTCAAATTGTTGCTCTGACACTACCTACAATGACCTTGGTCAAGTTGCTTACCTCTCAGAGCTTCAGTTTGCTCATCTGTAAAATGGGGCTAGTAACCCCACTAGGTTGTTCCATATCTACTGTATACGTTTCTTGTTTGGGAATTAAGTGAAGAAATGGGTGCAAAGCTCTGAACAAAGCGCTTGGCATGTGGTAAGCACTACAGAAGTGTTAGCTGTGTGACCTAGGGTACCACTTCAGACATAGTGTAAGGAGGATGGGATCCAGAATCACATAGAGTGGTCTTAAAATGCTGGCCCCTCCTTTTGTTAGCTGCATGATCTAACCTCTCTGCAAGCTGTAGTTCTCTTCTCTGTAAAATGAGAATAATGACACAGGGTCTGGCATACGATAAGTGCCCAGCACCAGGCAATTTCATTAGTATTGCACTTACCACATTTAAGTATTTGTAATAAGTCTCTCTGTCTTGCTGGACAACAAGACCCTTAAAGGCAGATGTCAAGTATTGTACCATCTTTCTATCTCCTGGGCTGAGCCCAGTGTCTGGCAGAAAGAAGGTGTTCCATAAACATTTGCTAAATTTTAATTTTTTCAGAGTCGAATGATTTAAAAATAAAAGATTAATACCAGCAATCTAAACCATGTCACAAAGGACCATAAACATGAAAATGACATCACAAAGCCACTCTTGTTGCTCGAATGCTTTCCCCTTTAGACGATGGGATCTCTTTGATGTTTTCAGAAATCAACTTTGTAAAAGTAACCCGCAAGAGGGGTGCCAAGTTCTGGGTTCCTAGCCACACTAGGCATTCACCAACAATCCTGGCTCTGAACAGCCAAGCAAATAGTGACTAAGTGGGGGCAAGTGGATATCTAAGAGGGATACCACAAATAAACAGCAATGTCTGATTTGCCTTCATTAGCATATTCCAATGTGCTTTTAGCTGAATAATATTCTAGAAAATGTAACAAATACCCATAGACACCGGCTCGCTGCTGCAGTTCTCTCTAACACCATTTATTCCCGGGCCCGATCTTCAGCATTCCAGAAGACCCCCTCCATAATCCTGAAGTCATTTAAAGGCCTGGAATATCACATTCAGGAAATAGTTGGTTTTCTGGCATAAGTGCTTATTGACTGTGACTTGAAAAACCCTCATCCAGATAAATCTACCACCACAATAATTCAATATTTTTTTTTCTCCCAAACAAAACCATTAGCATTTTATGAGAAGAAATATTTCATCTCTCTCTCGTTTTAAACACACCACAGATGTAGCACTCTGTGTGGGTGTTAGAAAGTCAAGGAATATAATTTCTTGATTAATTGCCATACACAGGATCCAAGTTATGTACAATTTTGATAGTTAACCCCACCACCTCCCATGAGTAGATACTGCTAAACCTTCCCAATAAGCACATTTATGATAAATCACTTGGAGCTGTTTAAGTGGATCAGGGCTTCAGTTACTCCTTGGGATAGATTATGTCATTTTCGATGTGCAGGGACTACAGAAGAGAAATTCCCCTGTAAACCTTTGCCGGCGTATCTTTGTTTCCCTCGCAGGCTTCAAGGAGTCTCAGTCAATATTTCTGATCTTATTTTTAAACATCTTGTGGTCTCAGAAATGATTGGAGATTCAGAAATTACATCAGGAGTCCAAAGATAGACTATGGGCTTATGACTTCAATAAATGCAGCCATTTTAAAACAGGAAAAGAAAATGCCTGTTGGTTTTAAGACTATTGAGAATCAAAGAGCTATTCTTGGTTTGGATATTTAGAGTCTATCTCCCCAAAAGCAAGTTACTTCCTCTCCTCAACTATCCATCTACTTAACTGGGTGCATGAATATAAATTACAAGGATCCCCGGGTAGACATACAGTGTTGCATTCTGAGCTATGCAAACCTTTTATAGACTTGTATTTCCCCACCACAAATTGTCTTGTAATGCGGTTTCCATGCTGGTTATCTTACCAATGGGTAAATAATTTTCCCAGGACAGAAAGGATGGCAGCAGCAGTATTTGGGGAAAATATATCAGGTCTCATGTGTATCTGATGGGTGCTCCATTATACCATCCTACCTCAATGGGTTGCTCATCCCACATTTTTCCAAGGTAACCTCTCTGGCATGAAAATTCTTTGTTGCTGACTCTATTACCCAGTTATGCTCCTCCTTTTGAAGTACAGATAAAATGTATCTCGTCTTCTTTCAGACAAGATTAATCATCAGTAATGGCAAGTCACAGGCTCCCCTCGCCTTCATGGTATTGGACTATGAAATCAGACCCTCGGACAACTCCCCCATTTCCCAGCAAGTCTATCTTCTCTGCTTTCACACCGGAGATGTGTTTCCCTAAACGTGAATTTTTGTGGGATTTATCCAGATAACCCTCCTTTCTCTAGTTCAAAATGTAGGGAGGATATAAAAATTCTGTTACAATGACAGAATTAAACAATGAATCTTGCTAAAGTCAAGAAAAACAACAGCTATTGTTACCCTTTTCTTGAATCTCACACCTTGTAATTTAGGATCAATATACGGGGTTGCTAGCCCTGGTGGGGAACCCTGATGGCCCGGTGGTTAAGAGTTACGGGGTTAAGAGCTTGGCTGCTAACCAAAAGGTCAGCAGTTCAAATCCACTAGCCACTCCTTGGAAACCCTCTAGGGCAGTTCTACTCTGCCCTATAGGGTCGCTATGAGTCAGATTCCCCTCAATGGCAATAGGTTTGGTTTGGGTTTTGGTACACGTTCATATAAAATAAAGCAAATTAGTTTTAAATGTTCTTTTTGGTTTGTGTTATCTAAATGTCCTACACGAAGCAGGTATCACTTTTACCAGAAAAGATATTTGGCAAAATGAATTTGATAAAGTGCTATATATTTTTTCTTCTGTTAAAATAGAAAATACCATAAGGAAGTCTCCCCACAGTTTGTGCCAACTTCCTTTCTTTAGCAGGTTTTTTTTTTTTTTTTAAGTTTTTCTGACCATCCTGGCTTGCCTTATTATTAGACTACAATCCACTCAATCACTGACTACTGAAAAAAAAGTGTTTTACTGACTACAGGAAAGAGGAACGAAAGGAAAAATAAAAACATGAACAAAAATGTCCTCGAAGTTTTCCTACATAGATCCTATAATTTTCCAGTTGGCTTAACTACTCACCATATTTAAATAACCAACCAACATATTTATTTAACATTCAGCAGATGGACATAATGGGAACATCATGATTTTCACATGTACTTTTCTAGCTGCAAGGTTTTCCTGGTGCCAGGATCATAACAGGTTCTTAAGGTAAAGCTGCCCCTACCTGCTGTGTCTTCAACATTGGAGCAACTCTCAGCCTAAACATGTCCACTCAGATTAATTTAAACTGCTGACATTCAAGTGCAAATCAAATCATTTTCCCCAATCTATTTTTTATCCACAGCATAAAAGAGGCTATTTTACATGTTAATAGTTATCTGATGTGGTTGTATAAATCCGATATAAATATGATACTCTGTTTGGAAATGATGCTAATTTAGTTTAAAATGGAGATTACATTTTAACTTGTAAAAGAGCAGGATGGAATATTAGCTTGCCTGGCTGTTATATAATTTCCCTTTACACAACACGAGTGTTAGTCAAAATCTTTTCTGAGCCTCTTTGTCCAAAGGGTTCCCATTCTTCCTATAAGAAAAAGGACTTCTCTATTTAACTAGAAGTTAAACAGGTGGTACAGACCCTTGAAAAAAGATTAACAACAACATTATAAATGCGTTTTTGAAGAAACATTTAAAGTTACAATGTAATAAACCCAGCAGAATGTCATAAGAATGTCAAACTGGGCACAGTAAAAATAAATGTTATTCCCAAGGAAAATAAAAAGTCTGCATATTTATGTAACATTCAGCAGATGGATGTGATATTAATATAGGGTTTTCAGTTGTATTTTTATAGCTACTAGATTTTCTTGCCTAACTTGGCAACCCGAGAGGCACCATTTGATTTTTGGATTTGGACAATACTACAACAGATGTCCAGACCAATAAAATAAATTCCTTAAGGGCTCTGCTTAATTTGTATAATTGATCAATTTTGGTTACATGGGCCTCAGTTCACCAGCATGTAACTGCCTTCCACAAAAGCTTTGCAGTTGGGATTTCATTCCATATGTTGCGGGAGTTTATGGACTCTCTCTCTGACAGGGCTGTGGAATGAACAGGGCCTGTGGTGACACCTGTTGGCAACTCAGGGCAAAAATCAACAACCAATAGAGTAGATGATTCTGGGGCAGAGAGGGCTCTGAACCTTGGCACTCTTGACATTTTAGACCCATATTTTGTTGCGGGGGGTGTCTTGTGCCGTGTAGGAGGTTTAGCTGCATCCCTGGTCTCTACCCACTAGATGCCAGTAGTTCTCCCTCTGTCCCCCACCATTCTGCCAGTTGTGACAACTCGAACTGTCTCTAAACATCACTGAGAGGCAATATGCCCAGGAGTAAGTACAAAGGATTTGGATCAGCTACTAAGCTAAATGTTGGTCATTTGAACTCACACAGTGGCACCACAGAAGAAAGGCCTGGCAATCTGCTTCTGTACAGATTACAGCCAAGAAAAGCCTGTGGAGCAGTTCTACTCTGTAACACACGGGGCCGCCATGAGTTAGAATTGACTCTATGGCAATGGGTTTGAGAAACACTGCGGTAGAGTGGATGCTTCTGGGAGAACACACTGAAACAGCCCCTGATTTCTCAGCTTTTTAAAAACAAAACACAATTTGTTTTTCTTGCGTTGAGGTCTCTCTATCTAAAAATACTTTTACAAACAACTCTCTAAAACTTTGGCCTGGCAGAGGGTATCCGTAATGCATGTGCCCACGCACCAGCCTCCTCAAGGCGCTCAGGGCGGGTGGTAATTAAGACATGGATTTCCAAGTCGAACTCTCAACGTTCATCACTCACCTATTAAACTTGCCAGAGTTGCTATGTTAATTATCTCCCGTATCCTTGATTTAGCATAATACGGCCTGCAGCCTGTGACAGAAATTAAAGGAAAGACCAGTGACCTCTTTTGTGATTGTGCTAATAACTACATGATAATAAATTAGTTTTCAATTTTCAGAAGACTTTACATGGTAAAAAAAAAAAAAAAGGAGCAAGTACATGATACACAAACTTGATAAAAGATGGTGGATCAGCACCAACTTTCTGTTTTAAATTAGTTCCCAGTCAATGTAAATTGTGATATTATCTACCTGGTTCAGTACATTGGAGCCCTGGTGGTGCAGTGGTTAAGAGCTCAGATGCTGACCAAAAAGGTCGGCAGTTTGAATCCACCAGCTGCTCCTGGAAAACCCTGTGGGGCAGTCCTACTCTGTCCTATAGGGTCGCTATGAGTCGGAATCGACTCGACACTAGTGGGCTTGGTGTTTTTTTTTTTTTTTTTTTTGCGTTTTCAGTACATTACTGAAGATAATAAAAACAAGAAGGTGCGTCAATAACGTTTCCGTTTTATGTTGGCTATTTTAACAATAAGGCTTCCTTCACATATGACTTTTTCGGGGATGGTGGAAACTCTGGCACACACACCATAGACAGAGCACACACATGTATGGCACACACAAAAGATTTTTCCAGAAAGACAAACTGACTTGAAAGATTTACACTAATATCAGAATAAAAGCACATGAAGTAAAATGACTCATCGAAGAGCAAAGAAGTGCCATGACTTCTTGGTATATTCTGTGCCTTCCTGACATCTGTGCCTGCCTCTAACAGCTTTCTTCCCTTGGCTGGCAAAATACAAATAAGAATGTACAGGAAGCATGGCCCCTTGCTGATGTACACTAATATGTAGCTAATTAGAAGATCCTTCAGCTCATTATGCAAGCAGTAGGAAGTAAGAAACATACATGAAAGCATGACACTTGCTAAGCCCTAGGATGGTGTCAAAGTCGGACTGGCATCACTTTCTTTCCCTTCCTTTAGCCTTGGTCGAATTGCAATTCCATTCCTTCAAAATCAGAGTTTGGACTTTCAGAGGGAAGGAACCCTTGAATACTACACCATCTTCTGGCCAAATGTCTAACTACAAGTTCTTAATTAAAGTGCAGTCAAAGTCCTCATTTTCTGATCCTTGGTAAACCCTGGTGGTGTAGAGGTTAAGTGCGGCAGATGCTAACCAAAAGGTTAGCAGTTCGAATCCACCAGGTGCTCCTTGGAAACTCTATGGAGCAGTTCTACTCTGTCTTATAGGGTCGTTATGAGTCAGAATCAACTCGATGGCAAAGAAGCCCTGGTGGTGTGGTGGTTAAGAGTTCAGCCGCTAACCAAAAGGTCAGCGGTTCAAAATGATGAATCTGTGAAATATCCTACAACGTGGATGAATCTGCAGGGCGTTGTGCTGAGTGAAATAAGTCAATCACAAAAGGACAAATACTGTATGAGACCATTATTATAAAAACTCGTGAAAAGGCTCACACACAGAAACAAATTTGATGGTTATGAGAGAGGGGAGAGATAGGGAGGGAAAAACACTAAATAGACAACAGGTAAGTAGTAACTTACCTGAAAGGGTTAGACAATACTGGGGAACTCAGCACAACTTGGCCAAGGCAAAGTCCTACAGAGCTTCATGGACATTTCCAAACTCCCTGAAGGACCAAGTTACTGGGCTGAGGGGTGGGGACCATGGTATCAGGGGACATCTAGCTCAATTGGCATGACATAGTTTATAAAGACTCAGTTGGCGTAACACAGTTTATAAAGAAAATGTTCCATATCCTACTTTGGTGAGTAGCACCTGGGGTCTTAAAAACTTATGAGTGGCCACCTAAGATACTCCACTGGTCCCACCCCATCTGGAGCAAGGGACAATGAAGAAAACCAAAGATTAGAAAGATTAACCCTAAAGACTAATAGACCACAGCTACCACAGCTTCCACCAGACTGAGTCCAGCACAATAGATGATGTCCAGCTACCATCACTGACTGCTCTGACAGGGATAACAATACAGGGTCACGGACAGAGCTGGAGAAAAATGTAGAACACAATTCTAACTCACAAAAAGGATCAGATTCACTGGTCTGACAGACACTGGAGAAACCCCAAGAGTATAGCCCCCTTTTAGCTCAGTAGTAAGTCACTCCTGAGGTCCACCCTTCAGCCAAAGATTAGACAGGCCTTCAGTCCCTGGAGAAGGGTCAGTGGAAAAGAGGAAGACCCTTAACGAGGTGGATTGACACAGTGGCTGCAACAATGGGTTCAAGCATAACAATGATTGTAAGGATGGCGCAGGACCAGACAGTGTTTCATTCTGTTGTGCATAGGGTCTCTATGAGTTGGCACTGACTCAACAGCACCTAACAACAACAATAATACAAAACAAACAATAATACACATAGTTCAATCATGTATATGAGACTAAATGGGCACACCAGCCTAGAGGCAAGGACAAGAAGGCAGGAGGGGACAGGAAAACTGGATGAATGGAAATAGGGAACCCAAGATCAAGAAGGCGAGAGTGTTGACACATTGCTGGAATTGTAACCAATGTCATAAAACAATTTGTGTATTAATTGTTTAATGAGAAACTAATTTGCTCTATAAACCTTCACCTAAAGCCCAATAAAAAATAATAACAACAAATATAAAAATAAAAACAAAAGGTCAGCAGTTCGAATCTACCAGCCGCTTCTTAGAAACTCTATGGTGCAGGCACTACTTTGTCCTATAGAGTCGCTGTCAGTGAGAATGAACTTGACAGTAATGGGGTTAAGACAGCATAGTAGATAGATAAGAAATACGGGATATTTTCCTTCTGGTTAAATGGAGAAGTAGTGGAATTCTGTTTTAGTACAGCTTTACACTTTATACCCATTGCTGATAAGTCGATTCCAACTCATAGCAACCCTATAGGACAGAGTAGAACGGCCCCATAGGGTTTCCAAGGAGCAGCTGGTAGATTCGAACTACTGACCTTTTGGTTAGCAGGTGTAGCTCCCCATAGCTCTTAACCACTGCACCACCAGGGCTCCCCTATATTTTTTTATCCCAAAAATATTTGTGGAGAGATGTGGTGCAAATGGTTAACATATTCGGCTGGTAACCAAAATATTGAAGGTTCAAGTCCACTCACAGGTCTACTCTGACACACTTGGGGTCACCATGAGTTGCAACTGACTTCAGAGCAACTGGTTACTGGTCTACATATTTGGCACTTCGAGTGTGCTCTCTGGGGCCAAAAGAGACGTAAAACATGGTTCTAAGCCTCTCAAAGATTATAATCTAGTCACATAATTAGGAAATGTAAAATGTGTGAATTCTGAATAGCCCAGGCAAGAAAAGCAGTAGGAATTTAGAGGAGAAATCTTAGAACTGACCCAGTTAGAAAAGATGGATTATAGACAATGGGCTGGTATTATGATGAAGAACGATGAAGTTGATGATAATGATACTTATAACATGCCAGGGACTGTACTAAGCCTCTTACAAATGTTGCTTTATTTAGTCATCAAAACAATCCCATTTCACTGATGAGATAATGAGCAACTTTCTCAAGTGACCCGGCAAGGGAGAGAAGAGATAAGATTCAAGCTCTGGTCAGTCCAACTCCATAGCTCATGCTCTGAACTTTCTGTCTCCCCTGATAAGGATTTAGATCTGCAGAAAGGGTGATAGAGGCTTTCTCGGGGAAGGAAATGGGGTTACCAAAAGGATGCAGGTAGAAGTGTGCGTGGGGCAGCTCTAGACTTTTCTCATAGGAGGGACTTAGGGTGAAATTCTGTTTCAGGAAAGGGGATGCCTAACAGACTTATTTGTTTGAAGCTATGTTTAAAGAACAGGTACCCAGATCCTCCCTAGATGCGGACCATGAGAAGGGCTAACCTGCCAAGATGCACATGGGTGCTGCCGCTGGGGATATGTGCTGCATATTCAAGGAAGAGCAAGGAAACCAGTGGTAGTAAACAGCTAAGTGGTTGAAAGGGCAATCGTAGGAAACAATTTGAAAAACAGGTTGGAAAAAGACAAATGTTCAGAAGGCTGTTGTGGGTCTAAAGATATGTTTGTGTTGAATAATGACCTTATTTAAATATTACACAAAAATTAATCTGTCCACAGTATGCAGGATGGAGGGGAAATGTATAAAGCGTTGAGATAAAAGGCTGTCACATCAGTCAAGATATGTGTCAAGGGAAAGGAAAGAAAGGGGCAGATGTAAGTACAAAAGAAAGTCAGTGGAGACTGGTGACTGGCCAGATAAGAAGGGCCCCACGGGAGAAGCAGGAGACAGAGAACTTTCCTGGTGCTTAAGTTTTTGTGGTTAAGAGCAGAATGATGGGTGGAAATGGGAAACCAGGAGTGGAAGTCCTATTTGGAAGAATAAAGGAGGATGTAGGTTTGATTTTAGGAATCCCGAGTCTTCAGGAGTGGTAAGCTGTCCAAGAGGAAATCCACTAGGCAAGTGTACTGAGGTCAGAACTGGAGGTACAGAGTGGAAGTCATCCACACAGAACTCAGAGATGAAAACATGAGAACAGGTGAGCTTTCCAAGGAAGAGGAAGTGGGAGAGAAAATCAGAGACACGAAGCCTGAACGTTTGGTTACACGCACCATTAGAAAGGAGTGGATGTGAGAATCCAGGGAATGAGGCAGAGAGGCCGTAGAGAGAGGGGAAAATCAAGATGACAGAAGAGCCGTGGAACATCAAATAAGAGGTTGTGTTTAAGGTTAACACTACAGAAGGGTCACAAAGAAGAATGTCTCCAGTTTATAATATTGGGCAAATATTTATTATCTACTCTGTACCTGGCACAGTACTGGGGCCTGAAGATATAGCAGTGAACAAAACAGAGCCCGTGTCCTTGCTGAGCTTACATTCTATGGAGAAGAAGATGGACAATAAACATATTGATATAATAAATTTAACCACGTGATATTGCCAATATCTACTGTTTTGACCTGCAATATTTATGATCTTATATGGTTTAAACTAATATAAAGTCAGGTAATGGTAAATATTGTGAAGAAAGCTATGTGGGTCAAGGAGAAAGAGAACATGGGCAGGGGACGGGGGTCACCTTAGTCAAGAAAGGTCTCTGTAACAAAGTGAAGTTGGAATGAAGTGGGGAAAATGTGCCATGTGGGCATCTGAGCACCACAGCAGAGGGCACAGCAAGGACCAAGGCTGTGGGGGTAACGATGTGCTTAGAGAGAAAAACGAAAGACTAATGGACTTGGCCACTCAGTGAGTGTTGGAGAAATATTTTCAGTAGAAGACTTAAGACTGAGGCTAGGGATTAAAAATATTGCAAAAACCAAACAAAAATATGAGGGAGTTCTAGAAAAAAAAAGTGATTAGTGAGCTATAACTTCATTCACTCAATCATTTATCCATTCATTCATTCAACAGAATGATTGATCCAAGGGCAAAGGATCTGAGGAGGTGGCAGGGTCAAGTGAAGATTTTGCAAGCTAGAGGAGACCTAAGCACATCACAGCAGAAGACAGTCAGCCTAAAGACTGTGATTGGAGATGCCATAGATAGAAGGCAGGATGCAGGAAGCAGAGGTGGGAAAAGAAAAATGTGGCTGGGGAAGGGGTAGAGGGAGCCAAGCTCCAGAAAGCGTCCTTCAAACACATGTAAATAACACAACCATAACCTAAAGCTGGGATCACAAACTCAAACCTGAAGCACGTAAAGGAAATGTGTGAAGTGGGCCAACCAGTTGAAATATAATAGGGAGTGGTGGGGATCGAGGCAACCCAGACGCGTCATGCCCCATCTAAAGGGGGCAGCTGCTCCTCAGCTCAAGCTGCTGCCTGCAAAACAAGAGCTCAGAATTCCCAGATGCTCAGATATTTCAAGAAAAGCTACAAAGATGGGTGACTATATGCAATCTCTCGATTTGTATGTTGTTAGACATGTTAAAGAATTTTAAAACATTATGCAGGCCAAACAAAACACATCTGTAGTCCAGATGGGGCCTGCAGGTTGCTAGTTTAGGACCTCTGGCTTGGAAAAAAGATGGCTCTGAGCTCTTGACTTACATTTCCAATTGCCCGCTAGGCAGTCCCAACTGGAGGTCCTGCCAACAGCTCAACCACAACACGCCCAGACTCAAGTTCATTTTCTTCCTTTCAAACCACCGCCCCAATCTGGCTTGCTATTTCTCATGAATGGCAGCACCACTGCCAAGGCCCTCGTCTTTGGAATGGCCTTCACTCTTGTAGCTTTTCTTCCCCTGTCCCCATTGTCACTATCCTAGTTGAAGCTCTCATGGCTTCCAATTTAGACTTCCAACCCTTCCAGCTGTCTATTGAGACAATTTCCCACCTCCAATCGCTCCCTGTTCCTCTCATGCTGCTAGATTCATTTCTCTAAAATACATACAGCCAGAAACTTGAAACGAATTTCCCTACTGTTTATTAAAATAAATGCAAATAACTTTTGTTATCCTACATCCAGGACTCTTCACAATATGACCTTTCTAATCCAGCATGTCTTCCCAGTCAAAACTCCCTTTCATATCTGTGTATCTCCTAAGCTTTCACCAGTTGTAAACAGCCCTATTTCCCAAACTCAGCCCAATTTTCCATACCTTTAGATCAGAGCTTCTCAACCTGGCACTACTGACATTTGAGGCCCGATCATTCTTGGCTGTGGAAGGTCGTCCTATGCATTGTAGAACATTTAGTGCCATCCTGGGTCTCTAGCATTAGATGCCAGCAGCACCACCCCCAGTTCTGATAAGCAAAATGCCTCCTGATAACTGCCAAGCGTGCTCTGGGAACAAAATCGTCCCTGATTGAGAACCACTGGTCTAGACTTTTGTTCAGGCCATTCCTTCCTCGTGAAGTCTGTCCACCACCTTTTCGTGTCTACCTGAGAAAAATGCTATCCAGCTTGTTAAACCAGACTCAAAGGCCACTCCTCACCAAGGCTTTTCCTAATCTCCTCAGTCCTGTGTGCTCTCCATTTCCTTTCTAGCCATACAGCACCAGGGCACGCAGGGATGGATACGCTTTAATGGAGGGCACTTTCCGGTTCACACAGTATCCTCAGAGCCTAGGACACAGGACAGGCTCAAAAATATTTACTGAAGGAATGCATGAATGAATGAACATTCTCTGACACCCTTGATCATCCGTTCAGTTAATAAATATTTACTGAGTCAAGTCTATACGGAGTCCCTGTGGTTGGTGCATTTGACACACTAAGCTGCTACCCAAAAGCTTGGAGGTTCAAGTCCACCCAGAAGCACCTCCGAAGAAAAGGCTTGGTGAATTAGTTTCTAAAAATCAGCCACTGAAAACCCTAGAGAGCACAGTTCTACGCTGACACACATGGCATCATCACGAGTCAGAATTGACTCCGTAATGACTGGTTTTTATACAGCACTTCAGATAGCTGATCACCCTTAACAAAGAATACACAGTTGTTGATTCTAAACGTTTGTAGGACAAATGAACAAATGATTGGGTCATTCACTAAAACAGCTGTAAAAACCCTCCACAACCAAATTGAACCTTGGAAACCAAATTTTTAGTTTAAGATCTCTGTCTAAAATCCTTACCTAATCTCTTCCTGTATTTTAAAATTAAATTTCTATTGATTGAAGTCCAATTATTATTTATTTGTCCAATCAACATGTCGTTTTACAAATAAAACATACAAAAACCTTTTAGCTAGCACACATTTTTGTCATCCCACAAGCTCATGGTTAAGTTGCTTGTTAGAAAAAAGAGATCAGACTTAGCCCAGATTCTAGAATTAATGTCCTCTGAATATAAGCAAGTCAATTAAATCCTCTGGTTTCCTCAATCTATAAAATGGGCACAATAATATCTGCCTGCTGGCAAGAGTGGTAATAGTTACTATAGACTCAGGTTTTGGAGTCCTATAAACTCAATTTAAATCCTTAGTCTACCTTATGATCGCTGTGTGCCCTTAAGCCAAAGAATTTATCTTTCTACCTTGGTTTCTTTAAATGTAACATGGGAAGAAAAATAGTGCGTACTTATTGTGAGACTTATAATGGTATATACAGTCGCTGAGAAGTAGTAAGCATGCAATGAATGCTGGCTTGCTATTATTGTAGAGAAGCAAATGAGACAATATAAATATAAAAGAACTGTGAACAAATATAGTTCTTGGGAAGATTCATCTCATGATTATACTTGGAGCCCTGACGACGCAGTAGTTAAGAGCTCAGCTGCTAACCAAAAAGTTCAGCAGTTCGAATCCACCAGCCACTCCTTGGAAACTTTATGGGGCAGTTCTACTCTGTCTTATAGGGTCATTATGAGTCGGAAACGTACGTATCAGAAGGTTAAATAATAATAGTACCGATTGCCTAATATCCATTTAAACAAAATTCTCCTCCTTGTGGTCATAAAAGTCAGCACAGGGTTTTTAATGGACTGAGACTAGAACTGGGCCCAGAATATACATTAGACTTCAAAGCGTACAAACCTGGAATTTCCCACATAATTCCATGAAATCTCTTTGAATTTTTAAGAGACGTTTTCATTAAATCTGGTGATCCCGTCTGGAATGTCCAAATCTGCTCTGAATCAGTCGGAACTTTTACTGCACTAGACTAGAACTCAGGCAAACTGGACCCACAGGTTCAAAATAAAGTCAAACAGAAATGTAGCTTCATGGTATGGAGCTTAATGCTGGTTCCAACTCCTGAGGGTAGGACCCCCTTGCTTTTGGCAAACTGGGTTGACAGAATTGGGCTGTGGCCTTCCATCTCTGGTGCTAACCCTGTGCGGTACAACCATGGCAGTCTCCATCAGTGCTGTGTATTTGGCTCTTCCTAATCAACCCTCTGGAGGCTGAAGGAAGCTCAACTAGGTGTTCAGATGGCATTCTTCCCAAAAAGAAAAAAAAAAGAAGAGCTACTTTGATTAATTCAGAACCAAAATCTATTTTTTAAATATTATACTTCATTCACTCAACAAATACTTCACAGCAAATGAAATATCAATTCAATGTCTCAAATTTCCCTTTCGCTTTGGCATTGAGGACCTGGATTTTGTTTGACCTTGAACAAGCTTTTACTCTCAAATTTCCCATCAATAAAGCAGAGATAACGACAGTATTTGCCCACTGCATGGGGGAATTGTAAAACTTAATTAATCGAAATCTTGGCTGAAATGTGCTAGCAACCCCAACATTCCGCATTTACTTTCTGACCTGTATATAAATGAGTGTTAATTTGAAAAGACAAACTCTCCAACTCGAAGCATGATTGTAGAGTGGAATTTGACACACACACACATGCATGCATGCACGCACACGTGCTCATCCATATACATATGTATATGCATATGTATAGCTTGGCATTTATACGAATGTGTGATTTCAGCAGCAAATCAGCCAGAGGAAAAATTAGCTACAGTTTTTTTTCCAAGGGAAATAATTTTCTGTTCATGTTCTGTTATTTTCAAAAGACTCTAATGCTGTTATTTCAAAACGAAATGTCCTCAAACAAGGCAAAGACAATTCTTCGTTGAATTCTGCTTGCAGATGCCAGATTTTCAGTGTTGTGTTAAAGTCCTATGAGAATAATCCAAAATTTTTTAAATGTATCTAGAAACACTCTTTTAAAATGAATTAAAAATACTCCACCCTTTTAAAAAACCCACCCTTTTAGGATCAGATAACTTTAAATAAGAAGATAAAGAAGACTTCAAAATGACAGGGGGAAGGAAAGAAGATAGAAAAGAAGGTACATTTAAAGAACTCATTATCTTCACTTCCCCCACCACATAAAAAAAAAAAATATTGCCCACAAAACTCACCCTGCATTATAACGTGACTGAAATTGGGCAAAGTCATTTTGTGACAAAGTACTTGGAAGGAAGAGATCTGATGTAATGTAGTAGGTGTATTAAGAGCTATTTCTTTTTCTCTCTTACAGATCTCTTTGGTCAGCTATCACATACATAAATACCTGCGTTTCTTCTTTGGGACACGAACAGATTATATATATTGTCTCTGAGTGCAGCTATATTCATTGGCTCAATGTCATAGTATTTTTTAAATTGTTCATTTATGTAGATCAGGCTTTTATTTAATATGTTGTTGTTGTTCAGTGCCATCAAGTCAACTTGGTGACCCCATGTGACATAGTAGAACTGCCCCACAGGGTTTTCCAGGCTGTAATCTTATGGGAACAGATCACCAGGTCTTTCTCCCATGGAACACCTGGGTGAGTTCGAACCACCAACCTTTTGGCTAGCACTCAAGCGTTTAACCATTGCGCCACCAGAGCTCCTTTTTATAGCATCAAGATATGGCCACCTAGCAAAGGAAAAGTATATGAAACTGGTAAGGACTTAACACCACCTAGTACATTGGGAAGGCTGTATGGATTAAGGGACGTTTATCTTGCTTAGCATAAACAATAATCTTTTGTTAATTTAAATAACTCTGATTCTTAACACCTAATAAAAGGGTTGGATGTGAACTATAAACAATTTTATAGATACGCTATGAATTTTAACATTATTTAACTTTATTAAATCATTTTCTACCTAGACAGTGTATCTCCACTAGCATATTTAATGGAGAAAGAGGAAGAAAATATAAAATGTCAAATGTGCCTCAAATGGAAAAAGGAGGAAGTGTTCTTGCAAAACAAACATACGTTAAACAAAAAAAGTCTAAAAAGTATCATAATTAGGTTGATGAGTAGACATGGCTTTAAGAAGCAATTAAACCTTTCTTTCCATTGTTGAAATTCAGTTTTCATTCACCTTCCTGAATTTAGGGCAGGTGTTTTTGTCTGCTTTATTCACGGCCATAGACTCAGAGTCTAGTACACTGCCTGACACATAGTAGATGCTCAATAGATATCTCTTGAATAAAGGGAGAAAGCTCATCGAGGCAGCCTATATAAGGCACGTAGTGGCTGCTATAAAATTTGAGTTTGGTAAAAAGCCAAAGGAATTCTAAGAAGCCTTTCATCTGTCACTCTGAGGTTTGACCAGAAGGGAAAGAAGAGGAAGGAAAAAGAGGGATCAGAGATCAATAAATGGGGGCTCTAGCTCAGCCTGCACAGACCCTGAAGAATAAAAAAATAGAAATTGCCCAAAAGGAATTTGAATATTAATCTCTTCATTCACAAACAGCTTAAGACTTCAATTTTAGCAAAAAAAAAAAAAAAAAAAAATAGAGTTGAAGTACAGTAGTGAGGAAAAAAAGATGATAAAAATGCTACAGGCTCTTCTTAAAAAAAAAAAAAAACTCAAGAATTGTGGAGTGAGGGACAATCCACAAAGCATTAATCAAAAAAAACCAAACCCATTGCCACTGAGTCGATTTTGACTCATAGCGACCCTATAGGACAGAGTAGAACTGCCCCATAGGGTTCCCAAGGCTGTAATCTTTAAGCAAGCCGGCTGCTACATCTTTCTCATGTGGAGCCACTGGTGGGTTCGAAGCATCAGCCTTTCATTTAGCAGCTGAACACTTAATCACTACACCACCAGGGCTCCCTACATAACATTAGAGTGTCCATTTTATGATAAACTTTTTTAAATAGTACAAATTGAAACACAAATGAATTTGGATGCATATAGAAAAATTCATGGATTAGTGAAGCCTCTGATAGCCTGCAGGTTAAATCTGGTCCATAACCATGTTTCTTTACCTCTTTATTATGTAAAACTTTAAACATATTCAAATTTAAATACATATACTGTTTTTTTATGCAAATAACGTACACCTTCTCCTTTTGTTTGTTAACCATGCCCTCTCTCAGCAAGGTATTTTTATAAGTACACTATACTAATTTTTTTTACAACAACATGTTAAAAAAATTGGCAGAGCAGTGCTTATGAAATCATCTCATGGAGGGGAGGGCATGGTTAGCAAAAAATATATATGTGGAAAGTGCATGTTATTTGTGTAAAAATGTAGTGTATTTATCCATCAACCAGCTTCAATAATTATCAATCTATGGCCAATCTTGATTAGTTTTTCCCCCATCCGCTTCTCCACCCCAATCCTGGATTATTTTGAAGCAAATTTCAAACATTTTATCATTCATTCATCTGTAAAGATTTCAGTGTTTCTAAAATTTAAGAAGATTTTTAAAGTGTAAGTACAATACCATTATCATAACAAAAAATTACTAATAATTCCTTATCATCATCAAATATCCAGTCAGATTTCAAATATCCCTGATAGATATGCATAATATTCTTACAAGTTAGGAATCTATTTCTACTTTTGAAAGTAGAGATACTTCAGTCAAAAGTCTAGAGCTCTGACTTCTCTTGAAAAATCAAAAAGTTCTGACAACTCTGGGTACACACTCCTGAAAGGCAGAATCGAGCAGGAAGGGGATCCTCACTTCCCTTTTAGGGGGATTTTTTTTTTTTTTTTTTGTACTCTCCAGCTGACCAGAGTCTTCAACACTCCCTGATGTCCTGCTCTGCCCACTCCATGCATCTTTATCACTTGCCTGCATCCAGGGTGCATTTGAGTTTGCAACCCTGCATCTAAGCCAGCAGAAATCATGATTAGGCCTCAACCTTCCCACCACCTGTCAGTGTGTTATACTCTGGTGCCTTGCATGTTGCTATGATGCTAGAAGCTATGCCACTGGGGAACAGGTTTCAGCGAAGCTTCCAGGCTAAGACAAAATAGGAAGAAAGGCCTGGCAATCTACTTCTGAAAATTATCCAGTAAAACCCCATCGGTCCCAAGAGAATACTGTCTGATATAGTGCTGGAAAATGAGCCCCCAGGTTGGATGGCTGCAACAATGGCTTTGAGCATACCAACGATTGTGAAGGTGGTGCAGGACTGGGCAGCATTTTGTTCTGTTGTACATGTGATCACCATAAGTCGGAGCCAACTGAACAACTGAACAACAAGAACCCATCCTTTAGCTTTTGGGTTTAATGTCATGTACAGCAGCCATGGTTCAACCATTACAGACTTGAGTAATCACAGAAAGAACAGAAAGTTTCAACTTTGAAAACAAATGGTCAAATGTGAAGGTCATACCAAGGGCAGAGCAAGAGAAGATGCAGAGTCAACAAACAAGGGAGCCAAGAAGGAGAATGGAAGAGTTATGAGGCACAGGTTGATTTGATTAGTTCAAGAATTATTTGGAGAACCAAATTATGTGCTGGGGCTCTTTTCTTTGCCATGCATTCCAAAATCCAGAGATGGGTAGTGTTGCTTTTAAAGGAGTTATGCCAAGTCCAACACTACATAAAGCCTTTCCTCCTTCCCCATTCACTTGTCAGTTTTGAAATATGAGCAGACGAGCACAGTAGGTTAAATTAAAAGTGTAGTCAGTGGGGTGAGGTATTAATGCTCTTACAGTTAGAACTAAAGTTAAAATCTCAAACAAGATTTCTAACACTTACACCAGTATCTGTATGTTGAATTCTTTGTAGACATCATGGTGCAATGCTCGAAAATCAATGTAAGAAAATAAAATAGTATGTGTTTGACAACTAGATGCTATCTAACATCAAAACAGGTTAGTTTTAAGACTGGAGGAAGAGAGGATGTGCAATTTGATTGTTATGCACACAGTAAATTGTTGTTGTTGTTAAATGCCATTAAGTCAGTTCTGACTCATAGTGAGCCCTTACGCAACAGAAACTGCACAGTCCTGCACCATCTTGATAATCATTGCTACGTTTCAGCCCACTGTTGCAGCCACTGTGTCAATCCATCTTGTTGAGGGTTTTCCTCTTTTTCACTGACCCTCTGCTTTACCAAGCACGATGTCTTTCTCCATGGACTGCTGCCTCCTGATAACGTGTCCAAGGTTAGCAAGAAGTCTCACTATCTTCCCTTCTAAGGAGCACTCTGGTTGTACTTCTTCCAATCGTTCTTCTGGCAGTCCACAGTGTATTCGATATTCTTCACCAACACAGTTCCAAGGCATCAATTCTTCTTCTGGCTTCCTTACATTTGTCCAGCTTTCGGAAAACACCATGGCTTGAGTCAGGCACAACTTAGTCCTCAAAATGACGTCTTTACTATTTAACCCTTTAAAGGCATCTTTTGCAGCAGATTTGCCCAGTGCAATCCATCATTTGATTTCTTGACTGCTGCTTCCTTGGGCATTGATTGTGGATCCAAGTAAAATGAAAACCTTGACAACTTCAATCTTTTCTCCATTTATCCTGATGTTGCTTGTTGGTCCATTCTTGAGGATTTTTGTCTTCTGTTAAGGTGTAATCTATACTGAAGCCTGTGGTCTTTGATCTTCATCAGTAAGTGCTTTAAGTCCTCTTCACTTTCAGGCAGCAAGGTTGTGTCATTTGCATATCACAGGTTGTTAATGAGTCTTTCTCCAATCCTGATGCTACGTTCTTCTTCATATAGCCCAGCTTCTCGGATTATATGCTCAGAATATAGAATGAAAACTAAAAGGACACAACCCTGACGGACATCTTTCTTGATTTTAAACCATGTGGTACCCCCTCATTCTGTTCAAATAACTGTCTCTTGGTGTATGTACAGGTTCCACAGGAGCACAATTAAGTGTTCTGGAATTCTTATTCTTCTAAACGTTATCCATAATATGTTATGACCCACAGAGTCAAATGCCTTTGCATAGTCAATAAAACATAGGTAAACATCTTTCTGGTCTTTTCTGCTTTCAGCCAAGATCCATCTAACATCAGCAATGATATCCCTTGTTCCACATTCTCTTCTAAATTCCCCTTGAATTTCCAGCAGCTCCCTGTTGACGTATTTCTACAATTGCTTTTGAATTATCTTCAGCATAATTTTACTGCATGTGATACAGTGATATTGTTGGATAATTTCCACATTCCATTGGTTCATCTTTCTTTGGAATAGGCAAGAATATGGATCTCTTCCAGTCTGTTGGCCAGGTAGCTGTCCTCCAAATTCCTTGGCATAGACAAGTGAGCACTTCCAGCATCGTATGCATACAATTGTTGAAACATTTCAACTGATATTCTGTCAATTCCTGGAGCCTTGTTTTTCACCAATGCTATCAGTGTAATTTGGACTTCCTCCTTCAATACCATCAGTTCTTGATCGTATGCTACCTCCTGAAATGGTGAATGTAGACAAATTCTTTTTGTTACAGTGACTCTGTGTATTCCTTTTATCTTCTTTTGATGCTACCTGCATCAATTTTTTACCCATAGAATCCTTTGATATTGCAACTAGAGTCTTCAATTTTTTCTTCAGTTCTTTCAGCTTGAGAAATGCTGAGCATATTCTTCCCTTTTGATTTTCTTTGCATATTTCATTATAATTCTTTGTTTTCTCGAGCTGCTCTTTGATATCTTTGTTCAGCTCTTTTACTTCACCATTTTTTCCGTTTCCTGGAGATACTCTACGTTCAAAAGCAAGTTCCAAAGTCTTTTCTGACATCCATTTTGGTCTTTTTTTTCTATCTTTTCAATGACCTTTTGCTTTCTTCATATATGATTTCCTTCACGTCATCCCATAACTTATCTGGCCTTTAGTCATTACTATTTAATGCTTCAGATCTATTTTTCAGATGGTCTATAAATTCACATTTTTTTTTTATTTTTATAAATTCACATGGGATATACTCAAGGTTATGCTTTGGCTCTTGTGGACTCGTTTTAATTTTCTTCAGCTTCAACATGATCTTGCATATGAACAATTGATGATCTGCTCCACAACTGGCCCCCAGCCTTGTTCTGACTGATGATATTGAGCTTCTCCATTGTCTCTTTCCACAGGTGTAGTCAATTTGATTCCTGGGTATTCTGTCCAGAGAGATCCATGTTTATAGTCATCATTTACATTGCAATGAGTAAGTCATTGGTCCTTCAAAATTGTATCATGCGATCTTTAGCATGTTTCTATCACTGAGGCCATATTTTCCGACTACTGACCCTTCTTCTTTGTTTCCAGCTTTCACATTCCAATCACCAGTAATTATCAATGCATCTTGATTGCATGTTAGATTAATTTCAGGCTGCAGAAGTTGGTAAAAATCTTTAATTTCTTCATCTCTGGCATTAGTGGTTGGTACATAAATTTGAATAAAAGTTGTATGAACTGGTCATCCTTATAGGCACATGGCTATTATTCTATTGCTGACAGCACTGTACTTCAGGATAGATCTTGAAATGTTCTTTTTGACAATGAATATGACGCCATTCCTCTTCAATTTGTCATTCCTGGCATAGTAGGCCATGTGACTGTCTGATTCCAAATTGCTAATACCAGTCTATTTTAGCTCACTAAAGCCTAGGATATCAATCTTCAAACATTCAATTTAATTTTTTGACAACTTCCAATTTTCCCAGATTCACACTTTGTACATTCCATGTTCTGATTACTAGTGGATGTTTGTAGTTGTTTCTTCTCATTTTGAGTTGTGCCATGTCAGCAAATGAAGGTCCCAAAAGCTTACCCCATCCATGTCATTAAGGTTGACACCACTTTGAGGAGGCAGCTCTTCCCCAGTCGTATTCTGAGTAAATTCTAACCTGAGGGGCTCGTCTTCCAGCGCTATATCAGAAGATGTTCCACTGCTATCCATAAGGCTAATTTTTTCAGGGTAGACTGCCATCCTTCTTCCTAGTCTGCCTTAGTCTGGAAGCTCTGTTGAAACCTGTCTACCATGGGGGTGACCCTGCTGGTATTTGAAATACCAGTGGCATAGCTTCCGGCATCACAGTAACATGCAAGCTGCTACAGTACAGTGAACTGACAGACGAGTGGTGGACACAGCAATTAACACTTAAGAAAAGGCAATGAGTATGAAATATTAAATACAGTCATGTGTCACTTAACATCTATGATATGTTCTGTAAAATAAGACGTTATCTGATCTGGACATTGTTCAAACACCATATTATATACCTTAGCAAGCCATATATGGGATACCTTTTGTTTTACTTCCAAATCGATACATATACTTCTTCTTTGCGTGTTGCCGCTGCTATCGCTAGTATTGGTTTTGCTGCATTCGGGAGCCATGGTGCACTTCACAGTAATATTTTCTAATGAAAATTATAAAGAAAGATAACGCTACAACACTCAAGAGACTCGTGATACACAAGATTGGATGCTGCTGTCTACAAGTCAAAGCATACACTATTATATGGTAAACGATTTTTAAGTAGGGAAAGTTCACATTCAAATAACAATAGAAAGTACAGTACAGTACATACATAAGCCAGTAAAATAGGCATTTGTTATGACTATCAAGCTTGTGCGTTAACAGTTATATATGTACTGTACTATCTTTTTTTTTTTTTTATCATATATGTCTGGTAGCACAATCGCTTTGTATACAAGAGACACGAGATGCATGTGTGGCATGCAGAAAGCTGTTGTGTTCCCTATGCCCTGTTCTCTGGTCGGGATTTCAGAACTCTATTATAACCTTATGGGACCACAGATGTATACACGGATGTACGTTGCCCTAATGGATGTTAGGCGGCACATGATTATACTTACATCTTAGGGTATTTTTGTGCGCTGTGATATTAATGGGTAATTAAAACTACTGTTCCATACCTAAGACATACCTAGACTGAGTAACTAAATTCCCTACATATGGGTATATGTGCCCGTTGATGCACTGCGTGATCCCTATAAAGTTAATAGAACTAGAGGAAATGCCAATGAGAAAAGAGACCCTAAAAGGTTAGGATAATGGGAAATCTGAAAAGGTCTGTTTCTCTTAGAAATAGGTGTATTCATTTCACTAAAAATTCTCAGAAAAAATATGGCATCTGAAACAGAGAAAAGCTGAACTCATATGTAATTTCATAGACAAACCAAATAACCGGTCGGAGTCGATTCTGACTTATAGCCACCCTATAGAACAAAGTAGAGCTGCCTCATAGGGTTTCCAAGGAGCAGCTGGTGGATTTGAACTGCTAATCTTTTGGCTAGCAGCCAAGCTTTTAACCACTGCACCATCAGAGCTCAATTTCATAGACAATATCCCATAAAATTGACACTCGTGAGTCTTCTTGTATACTGAAAACCTCCAAGATGGCTTGGGACTCCATGTCAGAACTCAGTTTAGGAAATTGGTCATCACCTATGGCTCCTCCATTGCCCACCATCTTTAATGGGAAGATGTCTCACCTTTCTGCTCTCTTCCATTTGTTAATTTAAACCCCCACTGAAGAGTCTACTTGACCACAGCAGTAGGCCCACCAGCCCCTAGGACAGAACACAAATTAGAGCCAAGTCATATATGTAACACATGGAAGCAGCAATAGCCCAGGAACAGTGGTTAATAAAATCCTGGGGTCAGGAGGCTGGAGCTCTAGTGCAACTTTTGCTCTTTAGCCACTTGGGTGGCCTTGACCTAGACTTCAGCATTTTTACCTATGAGAAAGGAAGTTAAGAAAGCCTACCCACCTACTTCATAAGATTGGAAGACTCCAAAAGGATGATGTATCTGTGTGAAGATAACTGCAAATTGCAAAGTGCTATAAAACTGCATGGGAGCCCTGGTGGTGCAGCAGTTAAAGAGCTTGGCTGCTAACCAAAAAGGTCAGCAGTTCAAATCCACCAGTCAATCTTTGGAAACCCTACGGGGAAGTTCTACTCTGTCCTTTAGGGTCGTTATGTGTCGGGATCAACTCGGCGGCAATGGGTTTTACAAAACTGTAAAGGCCTTAAGTAATTTAGCTTCCATATGTTTTGTTTTTCCAACTTTGCAGTTCAAATCTACCAGCTGCTGCTTGGAAACCCCATGGAACAATTCTACTTTCTCGTACAGTGTCTCTGTGAGTCGGAATTGAATCAATGGCAACAGGTTTGGTTTCATTGTGGATTTGTCTCTGGCCTTTTTTATTCTATTATACAAGTAATACAAGTAGATTTATATAAATTAAAACAAGATAAATGGAAAGAAGTGGGAATCATTCACGATCTCACCACTCAGAAATAACACCCATTACACTGTGTGTATACCCATGAATATAGACCAGTGCTTCTCAAACAAGACTACTTCCCCCTTCCCTGCCCCTACCTCCCACAGGTGACATTTGGCAATGTCTGGAGATATTTTTAGTTGTCACAATTTATGGTGGGGGTGCTACTTGTATCTAGTATGTAGAGGGCAGGGATGCTGCTAAACACCCTACAACAGACCCTCCAACAAAGAGTTATTGCCCAAAGAGTTAATAGTGCCAGGGTTGAGAAACTCTCATCTGGATATACATGCAAACACATGCATTTACATCGTATATAACCTGAATGCCAGAAAGCCATTCTAAATTGTCTTTCACCAACTTACATGAGGTGGAATGGCACTCCCAGAACTGCACCTTTAAGCAACGTTCTCTACTATTCCAACAACACGCATGCGATGTACAAATGAAATTTAACGCTGCAACTCTAAAATGTTTCTTTACATACAATTAGTGGATGCAGTGCTGACGATAATATCAGGCCATTTATTGTTCACTCTTCCAGCTCCTCCTATACTTGCACGAAGCCAGTGGGATGACAGGGGAGAGGAGATGGAGCTGGTTTTTGCTCAAGCAGAGTTGGAGGTACTTTACTCCTACAAGGAAATCCTGATGGCATAATAGTTAAAAGCTACAGCTCCTAACCAAAAGGTCAGCAGTTTGAATCTACCAGGCACTCCTCGGAAGCCCTATGGGGCAGTTCTACTCTGTCCTGTAGGGTTGCTGTGAATCAGAATCAACTCAACGGTAACAGGTTTGATTTTTGGTCGCTCCTATAAAATGTTATTTCTGGACACTGCAAGTGGTCAACACTGATGTTATATTGGTCACTGAAAGTACACAAGGGACTCAGATTATTATGGGACCATTGTTAGAGTGGAAATTTTCTTGTGAGAAATAATGTTTTACTTTCCCTATATATATAAAAAAAAATATATATATACATAGTTATAAAACCAAAAAAAAAAAAAAAAAAAACCAAACCCGTTGCTGTCAAGTCAATCTGACTCATAGTGACCCTATAGGACAGAGGAGAATTGCCTGATAGAGTTTCCAGGGAGTGCCTGGTGGATTCGAACTGCTGACTTTCTGGTTAGCAGCTGTAGCACTTAACCACTATGCCACCAGGGTTAAGAAAATATGTAGATTACATAGTTTGAGTGTTCTTTAAAAAATTAAATATTATTTTTGTACAACTAAAAGTTAAATACAAGAATTTGGCCCAAATAAATTTAAATTAATAGAAATGAAGAAAACTCAAACGGAAAAAGTGTCCCGCAATTTTTTTAACCTAAAAAAAAAAGTTGTACGAAAAGATTCTAGTTTAATGGGATCATAACAAACGCTGTGATCTGCCATCTGATTTTCATTTAGCAATATGGAGTTCACATATTTTTATCTCCATAAATATAAGCCTAAAAAACCATTTAACAGTACAAGATTACTTCATTGTATGCATGTTTCATAATTAAATCCATCCTTTTTTGTGTTTTACTATAGATATTGAGTAAACAATACTACTCTGAACATCTTTATTATTAAATTCTTATGCACATCTTTAATGATTTTGTTAAACTGATAGAAGTCAAATTAGGAGTCAAAGTATAGGATGCACATGGCCAACTTGTCCTCTGAAAAATTTTATGGAAAGGCAAAATTCAAGTTCACTTTTGTACTTACCATTTTATCTTCTCTAACAATCTGCCTCTATTTCTAAAAGTAGTGTCCATTGTCATTCCTGGCTGGCATGGTTTTATTTTATTTTTTTTAGCGACATGATTACTCTAAGCCACAGTACATATGTTACAGCCAATGCAAACTGCCTAAATTAAAGTTACTTCCAGGTTTTGATTCAACCAGCTGATCATTGATCTCTGAATTGTCATTCAGATAAAAGTTCACAAAGAAAGACCCACAGCCAATCTGACTTAGCCATGAGAGGAACCCTAATCTTTTCTTTAAACTTTCCTTCCAACCACATCCAACTATCCAATGTGTCAATTCAATTAATAGACTTAATTAATTTTTTTTAGATTTTAATTCATTAAATATATGTGGCAAAGCATTCGCCATTTCGGCCACATTTATATGTGCAATTTCAGCGACATTAACTGTGTTCACCATGTTTTCAACCCTCACCACTAACCATTTCCAAATTTGTTTATCACCCTAAATGGAAACTCAGTACCCCTTAAGCAATAACCTCCCATTCCCACTACCACCAACCCTGGTAACCATTAATAAACTTTGATTTTTATGCGTCTGCGGATTCTAGGTATTTCATACATACAGCCTCTTCCTTCTGACAGGTTGTTGGCAAACACTCATGAGCACAGGCATTATTTGAAATTTCAGGCCTTTCTTTTGTCAACCCTAATTGCCAAGATTTTGGTCTTTATTTTTCTTCTGAGACCTATTCTGCTGGACTGGAAGACATTAGAAGTGGTTAGCCAAACTAATTCCAAGGTCCTGGGGGAAAATTAAGAAATAACATTATAATTTCTTTTTTAAATACTGCAGCCAACTGTGTTTGTGCCTGGGTATATGTGCCATTACCCAGAACACAAAATGTTTTTAATCAAGTGGGAAGGATTCTCCAAACGTGAAGCAGTGTACATGTCTCAAGGAAATGGACCATGGGGCTGCAGTGTTCCTCTCTGGCCACTAGGGTGCCATTTTCTTCCCTGAGAAGGAATTGGCTAAATGGGGCCTCTAGCCTGTAATATCTCTTTCCAAGTGTGAATTTATTCTTTCCCTTCTTGCTGGCAATTTTTACTTTTCCAGCTTGGCACATAGAACCTTACAAGTCTCCCTGGAAGGTGACTCATATTTAAATATGAATGGGGCAGCTGGCTTCTGTTATCTTAAAGGGTTACATTATGTCATTGCACATTTTCAACAGGGGTAAAAACAAACTGTGCTCTTTCCACACATTGATTCCAGTAATAGGTATTTGTGTGAGATCACGGGGACTTATAAAGCAGCTGAAATCGTTCCAGCTTTAAAATTAAAACCAACGTGCTATACTTCTTGGTAATTCAGCAACAACGACCAAAACAAAACAATTCCTTTGTTACCTGTCATGCTGTTTGGGACTTATTTCTAAAAAATTACAATGATAGTCACAATGATGTGATCACAATGACAACGACAACAACCGTGGTAATAAACATTAACTCGTATTGACCATTTACCTTACACCAGGCTCTATGCCAACAGCTTTACATAAAGGCATCACTGCAATCCAGAGAAAGAGGTACTCTTATTATTCCCATCTTACAGATGAGAACTCCAAAGGTTCAACAGAGTTAAGGTCAAAGAGCTAGTAAGAGGCAGAGCCAGGGTTTGAAAGTAGCCAGAGTTTAATTCCAAAGCTTGTAGCCTTAACCATTACGATATACATTCATCCACATATCTTAATAAATAATCTTCTAAGCCTCTAGTAAGAATGTCTTCATTTTTTTCTCAGGATATAGCTTCTCTGGGAAGCCTCTCCTGGTGGCTGAGATGCTCCCAGTTTTCCTAAGCATCACATGTACAGACCTGTATTAAAACAGGCATGGCACTATAGCAGCCTGTCCCTAATTACTATTCCCTCCCCACATGGACTGAGAGCTCGCTGAGGACACAAACTCACCTCTTATAGTGCCCAGTTCTTCAGTTCTTAATAGTCACATGGTAAGCGTGTGATGGAAGACGAACATAATGAGCAACTGAGTTGTGTTGCCTTTACCTAAGAAGAGCAGCAAAGTGAAATTCCTAGTCCTATAACGCTCTGTATTCTTATTCTGTTTTTACATCATCCCTCACCAGGCAACTGGGAATACTATCCTAAATCCCGCCTCCTTACAGAGAGCAGTGGACACAGGAATCAGAATGCCTGGGTGCACATCCTGGCTCTATCACTCACCTGATGTAAATCCAGGGCTTAATCCTCTTGCCTCCATTTCCTTAGCTGTAAAATGGGTTCTATAACGCTACCTAATCCACATTACAAGGCTGAGGTGTAGATTAAGTGACATCACGTCGGCACAGTGATTAGAATAGTTCCTAACACATAGCAAGAACTTAAAAAAATGCTGAGTATGATAGTAGTGGAGTCTCTGGGTGGTACAAACAGTTGAGAACTGGACTACTGACCAAAAGGTTGGCAGTTCGAATTTGCCCAGAGGCACCTCCAAAGGAAGACCAACAATCTACTTCTCTTCTAAAAGATCACAATCATTGAAAACCTTTTAGAGGGCAGTTCTACTCTGAAACACATGGAGTCGCCATGAGTCGGAATTGATTCAATGGCAGTCAGTTTGGTTTTGTTTTGGTTGGTAACAGTAGTATCAATAGCAGTAGGTATAGCGGCAATAATAGTAGTAGTAACAGAATTCCCTGAAAAAGTGAGCATGAGGAATAGGAAAGAGAAGGTTAGGAGATGATTTCACTTTTTCCAAATTCATATGCCATTTGGTACAGTGTATGTAGAGAAAAAAAAAAAAATTTTTTTTTTTTTTTTTATGTAGAGAGTATAACTTCCTCAACAAGAACAGAACCGATTCTTATCAAGGTACCCAATAACGTTTACAAGTTACCAAATAATCATTTTTATGTGCCAAGGACTGTGTGAAACATTAATGGGTATTGTGTGATTTAATCTTCACAACAACCTTTCAAGGTAAGTTGTATTTACCTGAGTAACAGCTGTGAAAATAGGTATTCAGAAAGGGTAAGTCACTTACCTTAACCTCTCAAAGGGACCCCATACCTGGTAAGTTATGGCCTCGGGATATGAACCTTCATTTGCTTGTGTACTTAATAGCCTGTCCTTTCCACTAGACAGACAGCCCTATCAGGCAAGAGATCACACCTGGTCTCTTCACCATTGTAGTCACAGTCCATAGCATGGGTCATAATTTATTTTGAAATCTGTAAAAAAAAAAAAAGATGAATAAATAAATCCAGAGCCTAAACTCTTCATCAAAATGCATCCCTTAATTATCTGAAATGAATGATATTTTATACAACACATTAATGGATAAGAAATTATGTAATAACCATAATCACCACCACAACGCCTGCTGTTTATTGATTACCTACTATAGTCATCATTGTTGTAATAAACATAAAGTCATTTCCAATTTTCTCGACAAACTGTAAGTTAGATGTTGTTTTTGTTAGCTGTCAACAAGTTGGTTCTGACTCACAGTGACCGTATGTACAACAAAACAAAAACTGCCTGGTTCTGAGCCAACCCCATAATCACTGCTATGTTAGAGCCCGTTGTTGCAGCCACTGTGTCAACCCATCTCGTCGAGTTTCAGTGACCTTACCAAGCATGATGTCTTTTTTTTTTTTTTTCCCCATGAAATGGGAACGTTGTAATTCTCATTTTGGAGGGAGCCACACAAACCAACATACAGCAATGCCAAAACTTGAATTCAGGTATGGGTTAGTCTAGCATCCGTGCTTTTTTATTTTCCCAGTGTCATCATTTCTTTCACTGAGGAGCAAATTTTTGGAAGTCCTTAATTTGTCATTTCAGATGTATTCTTTCTTGTTGAATATTAAGAGTTCTTTCTATACTCTAGATACAAGTCCTTTATTAAGTGCCCAATTTGCAAATATTTTCTCCCAATCTTTGGCTTGTCTTTTCATCCTCTAACATTGTTTGAATTTTTTTTAGTTGTCCTGTACATGAAGGTTTACAGAGCATATTAGTTTCTCATTAAACAATTAATACACATATTGTTTTGTGACATTGGTTCCCAACACCACAACATGTCAATACTCTCCCTTCTCGACCTTGGATTCCCCATTACCAGCTTTCATATCCCTTCTTGCCTTCTTGTCCTTGCCCCTGGGTGGTGTGCCCATTTAGTCTCATTTTGTTTTATGCGCCTGTCTAGTCTTTGGCTAAAGGATGAACCTCAAGAGTGATGCCAGTATTGAGTTAAAAGGGTTTCCAGGGGCCATACTCTCAAGGTTTCTCCAATCTCTGTCAGATAAGTAAGCTCGGGGTTTTTTTTTTTTTTTTTAAGAGTTAGAATTTTATTCTACATTTTTCTCCAGCTCTGTCTGGGACCCTCTCTTGTGATCCCTGTGGGAGCAGTCAGTGGTGGTAGCCAGGCACCATCTAGTTGTCCTGGACTCAGTCTGGTAGAGGCTGTGGTACTTGTGGTCCATTAGTCCTTTGGACAAATCTTTCCCTAGTGTCCTTGGTTTTCTTCATCCTCCCTTGCTCCCAACAGGGTGAGACCAGTGGAGTATCTTAGATGGCTGCTCACAAGCTATTAAGACCACAAATGCTACTCACCAAAGTAGGATGTAGAACATTTTCTTTATAAACTGTGTTATCAAGCATGATATCCTTCTCCAGGGACTGGTTCCTCCTGACAACATGTCCAAAGTACGTAAGACAAAGTCTCACCATCCTCACTTCTAAGGAGCATCCTGGCTGTACTTTCAAGACAGATTTGTTCGTTCTTCTGGCAGTCCATGGTATATTTCATATTCTTTGCCAACACAATAATTCAAAGGCATCAGTTCTTCTTCAGTCTTCTTCATTCATTGTCCAGCTTTCACATGTATATGAGGTGATTGAAAATACCACGGCTTGGGTCAGGTGCACCTTAGTCCTCAAAGTGACGTCTTTGGTTTTTAACACATTAAAGAAGGCTTTTGCAGTTTTGTCCCATGTTTGATTTCTTGACTGCTGCTTCCATGGGCATTGATCATGTGTCCAAGTAAAATGAGATCCTCGACAACTTCAATATTTTCTCTTTTTTATGGTGATGTTGCTTATTGGTCCAGTTGTCAGTATTTTGTTTCATGTTGAAGTGTAATCTATACTGAAGACTGTAGTCTTCATCAGTGCTTCAGGTCCTCCTCAGGCAAGCAAAGTTGTGTCATCAGCATATCACAAGTTGTTAATGAGTTATCCTCTAATACTGATGCCATTTTCTTCTTCATATAACCCAGCTTCTTGGAATATTTACTCAGCCCACAGATTGAATAAATATGGTGAAAGGATACAACCCTGATGCACACCTTTCCTGATTTTACAGTATCCTCTTGTTCTGTTTGACCATCTGCCTCTTGATCTATGTACAGATTCCACACAAGCACAATGAAGTTAAAACCCATTGCCGCTGAGTCAATTCCAACTCAAAGTGACCCTATAGGGCAGAGTAGAACTGCCCCATAGGGTTTCCAAGGAATGGCTGGTGGATTTGAACTGCCCACTTTTTGGTTAGCAGCTGAGCTGTTAACCACTGCACAACCAGGGCTCCAATTAAGTTAGATATAGATATTATTATCTCTCAGGAATCCTGGTGGCACAGTGGTTAAGAACTATGGCTGCTAACCAAGAGGTTGACAGTTCAAATCCACCAGCTGCTCCTTGGAAGGAAACCCTGGTGGTGTAATGGTTAAATGCTACGGCTGCTAACCAAGAGGTCGGCAGTTCAAATCCACCAGGCACCCCTTGGAAACTCTATGGGGCAGCTCTACTCTGTCCTATAGGGTTGCTATGAGTCGGAATCGACTTGACGGCAGTGGGTTTGGCTTTTTTGGTTTTGCTCCTTGGAAACCCTATGGGACAGTTCTACTCTGTCCTAAAGGGTCACTATGAGTCGTAATCAACCTGATGGCAATGGAAACGGGTTTTTTTTTTTTTTCCCTTGTTCTTTTCGAACAACTGCTTCTTGGTCTATGTACAGTTTCTGCGTGAACACAATTAAGTTAAATATTAACTCTATTTTACAGATACGTTATATCATCCAGTTAGGAAGTAGCAGATCCAGGATTTGATTTCAAATATTTTGGCCCAAAGCTCAAGCCTTTTCTAATCCCGGATACTGACTGTGAAGTAGAACAAAGGTAGGTGCGTGCCCTGTTTATTCTCGAAGAGACACATGAGGTTCACACCAAGCAAACATCAGTAGTAACAGAAAGCTTCATGACTCTGTTGGATTGTGGCCACAAAGAATCCACTGTACTTTCAGGGATGCTGGGTTACTTGAGGTGCCCAAGTGTGCAGCTGTTTGTGTCCTCTCCCTGTATTAAGGATTTTCCATGGGCTTGAAGGAACACTCAGTCATGTACCTTCTGTTGCCTACTTCCTTCAAGGAACAGGTGTACAGGTTTGCACCTTGATCTTTGAGTTTGAACAGTAGCTTTATTCCAACACTCAACATTTAGTCTTAAATTACTGTACCCTCATGCTCTCTTGGCAAAAATTCACACCAACCTGTGGATTTGTTTACAAATATCACTAAAGTCCTGCAAAACCTCTTCATTTCTCTGCTGGTTACCAATTCTGAAGTGTCTTCCTATTTCCTCTGGATGCTCCAAATAATGCCTTATAATGAATAAAGATAATAGTTTTAAACTTGATTCATTCATTCACACAACAAACAATGAATGAGTGTCTACTGTGCCCCATGCATCACCTTTGTAAAAGGGAGAAAGAAGTCATCATATAAATGGCAGCAACCTCTATTGCTGTTGACTTACTTCATCTTTCTGTGCATAGTAGGGAGAATAAACCCACTAAGAACCAAACCCACTGCTGTCAAGTCAATTCTGACTCATAGCTACATCGTAGGGTTTCCAAGGCTATAAACCTCTATGGAAACAGACTGCCACATCTTCTTCCACTGAGCCACTGGTGGTTTCAAACCACCAACCTCTTGGTTAGCAGCCAATTGCTTTAACCACTGAACCAGCAGGGATTAGTAGGGAGAATAACAGTCCCCAAAGAAGCCCACATCCATGTCCCAGAACCTGTGAATACATTGCCTTACATAGGGTCACCGTGGGTCAGAATAATGGACTCAATGGCAACCACAACAAATGACAAAAGGGATTTCGTAGTTGTGATTTAAGGTTAAAAGTCTTGAGATGGGGAATTATTATGGATTATCTGGGTGAGCCCAACCTGGTCACATGAGTCCGTAACAGAGGCTTCCCTAGCTGAGGTCAGAGGGAGAAGAAGATGTGACTTCAGAAGAAAAGACAGAGAAAGAGAACACCGCTGGCTTGGAAGATAGCGGAAGGGTACCATGCGCCAAGGATGCTGGTAGCCTCTAGAAGTTGAGAAAGGCAAGATGATTCCCTAGGACTCCAGAAAGGAATGCAGCCCTGCAAACAACTTGATTTTAGCCCACTGAGACCCAGAATGGTAGGATAATAAATTTGTATTAAGTAGCCAAGCTTGTGATAATTTGGTACAACAGCAAGAGCAAACAAATAACACTGTGCAGCCCCAAAAAGAAACAGTATTCCATTCCTGGGGTTTCAAATAATAGAAAGACTGATTCTTCTCAAAATGTATTTCAAGGGTAAATATCAATTTTTACAACTGAAAATTAGAAAATATAAGCATTTAGTGAATAATAAAATAAATATTTATATTGGATGCACTTGGTACCAGCTGCAAAAATACCCACTGCATGTATCACACTGCAAATCTTCCAAAGTCAATACACAGCATTAGAGGATGAAAATGAGCTCTTCGCCAGTTTAGGTAGGTGGCCATTCCTTTTAAGCAATCAAGAGAATCCTAAACTGCTCACCAAGATGCAGTTCTTAAAAAATTTCTGCATGAATCTGCAGAATCACTTGATTTCCATTTTTTAACTTCAACTATTTTCACTGGCCACATTCATCTGTAAATATGTCCTTTCAAAAATATGTTTTCCACTCAAAGCATTTCATCCACTGAGAGAAGAAAAAAAAAGAATCAGAATTGTGCCAGAGCACAAAAAAAAAAAAAAAAACTTTTCTTACAGTCTAAGATCTTGTTAAAATGAAACATCTTTCCCACGAAACAGATGCGAGCACAACACAACAGAAGACTAATAAAGTCTTTTCATAATATTTTTCCTAAAGATTACATGCATTTTAAAAATTGCCTTTCATATTGCCCCAAGTGATGCTTAAAAAGATCTATCACTTCTGAACAAAAGTTACTTTTTCTTTACATTTCTCGTTAACTTATATCCACGTTTGTGAATTTATCTTTAGTCAAAGAAATTTACCAAAAGAAAAGATCATTTACAGTTAAAAGGAATCATTTGTAGGATTTAAAGAGGGGCTAAGAAAACCCCAGATTCTCCCAAGGTAACACGTGTGTTGCATGCCCATATTTGTGTTTAACAACTGGAAAAAATTTTTACCTGTGTTTAATATTTCACAAACAGTATATTCATTTTATGTGTACTTAATACATGCTATTTCAAACCCAAGTGTCTAAATATTCACTATTCACTTTGTAATGAGTAATAAATGTATCATGTTTTTGGACTTTGAGGGGCAGAAAAAGCTTATAAATTTTTAAGAAAATGGGTATCTACTTCCCCTCCCTCAAGAAAAAGGGGGTGGGGGAACGGATAAAGAAAATGCTAATGGTGTCAGAGTGTTGGCCCATTGGTGAGCAGGTGTGGGCTGTTGAATGGGCCTCTAGTGAATTGGAAGCTTTTAAAAGAGATTGATTCTCTCGCTTAACTAGTTATTTCAAACATGCTTTTAAAGGTATTAATTACTTGTGGAAAAGATTCTCCATTTGCTTCTAAATTGTTTCTTTGGGTGATTCTTAGCCTGCAAAATGTCTGGGGTAAAAGTGAACCTTCTGTCAGCATAATTTTAAGTAATATATTTAAAATTAGGTATTTCATATATAAATGCATATTCACCTTTTTTATATACTTACGTGTCCATAAATATATACTAGATATGTATTTTCGTATACATATATTTATAAATGTTTATAAATATATGTGACTACTATATTTAATATCCCTGCTTTTGTTTTCATTGTGTGAATTTGTGTCAGACAAAATTACACAAAAACCTCTCCTACTTAGTTTACCTTGAAGAATTGTGTAAATTATAATCAGATATTAATTGGTATCCTCTCTACCTTTGGCACCTATTCATAGTGCTACAGACCTGTTTATTCAATGATTTTCAGTTTGATCTGCCAAAAACATCTCAGGAGCTATTTCAGGGCAGGACATCGCTGTAATCAAGTCACTGCTATGTTAAGCACAATTCCACACTGCTGTTTGGGTTAATTCTTGAGTTCTCGCAGCCTAGGGTATCCAGGTTCACCTTAAAAACATCTTTTGTAGCCCCCTCCTCCCCCCGGCAACCCCAAAGCACAAAATATTCACACAAGGAACCATTTCAATGACGGGAGGCCATTTTGCCAATTTGCTGTCCAGAGTCCAGGCTAATGAGTCACAGACAGCAGAATAAAGAAACTTAACACTCTTGGCATTAATGAGTAGGCTAAGGATTAGTCATTTTAAATGCCCCTTAGTAATGCCAGGAAGTAAAAAATATATGTAACACTTAAAAAATAAAAAACCACAGGCACCTTGATGGTTGAGCAACTACTTTATTTTAACCCAGCATCTGCCAAAATCTCTTGGCATATCTTCCCTACACCAAGGTTTCTATTTTCCTGCAGAAACATTTTAAAACAAACAAACCAAAAAAGCATACCTAAAAAAAAAAAAATCATCAGGTGAAATTTTGTTCATTCTGGTTAGATTTTTAATATACCAGAGCTATTCTCAATCAGCCATCCAGGATAGCTTTATCACTAATGCAAAATATATAAATGGAAACATGGAAGAAAAAAATCTACATCAAAAATGCATCTTTTGTTGGCCCAAAATACGTTTCAATACATTGAATGAATATCTAATTATTAAAACCAACACAAAAGACTGAAGCCTTTTTCTCAAGGATCCCATCAGGATAACGTAGTCTAACAGTTTATAAATACAAGCCAGAATTAAAATTAAAAAATACTCCAGGTCAGAAATGATCTTACTTTATAATTAGAAGAAAAAGCTACTGGTACCCCATGGAGATTCAGAAAGAGATGGTTTCTGAAAATGTACATGAGAGCAATGAAAGTAAACAGTTTTCGAAGTCTAGTGGCACAATTCTCTTCCCTTGTGGTAGAAACTCAAAAAGGAGTCTCAAAGGAGCTCCAAAAATATGTGCATGTGTATTTTAGGTCAAATTTCACTTTCTAGCCAACTACATTTTTTGGGGGGGGGGGGTGGGGCTGGAAATAATGAACTAATATAAAAATGATATAAGGGTGTGTGTGAAAAAAACATTTAAGTAAAGGTTGAAGAGCCTAATAAATTTTACTGCAGATTAAATTAAAGCTGGATAAATAAGATGGAGTGGAAAAAAAAATCTGGGGTGGTTCCTTCTTTAAGCAAGGATGGTTTGGGCTTTATCGGAAGTGGTGCTTACAGAGCTCATCAATGGCAGGACTGGCCCATGCTCTGAACTGGGCATCCCAGGCAGCCCTTGTAATACACAGATACTCAAAATTCTACTTTTGATATGCCTTGCTCTTGACCTAAAGGCAATAGTCATTCTTCCTTGGGGTACATGATATACATGAAAAAGTACAACTTCTTTTTAAAATGCCATGAGAATATTTTATTGTGTGTGGACACACACTCTTGTTACTCCTTAACGCTATCCTGTCGAGTACAGTTTATATTCACTGGCAATGCGAAATCTCCGGGGAAGCTAGAGAGGGAATGCAATTTCTAGTAATAACAGCTCACAACAGTGAATACTCTCCACTTATCCCCACAATTTCCAGCTATTTTGGACTCCTTTCTGAATTAACCTTTCATATCAAAAAGAGCAATTCTGCACACTAGAGACTCCGGTACAATTTCATGCATAATTTATTCACTCCGTTCAACATTAAACGCACAGTCCTTGACTTTGTCAAGGTGGATTCTGTTGGCAGACTTCACAAGCAGCAAAACAGGAGGAATGAGATCTACAACTCAACCTCTTCACCTATTCTGTCTGGTAAGAGATGGTGGGTGGGGGCAGCGGAATGAGAAAAATAAGGTAGGATTCTAGCACAGCGCCATGACAACTACGCTATGTCTGGCAACACTCAGTATTTTCACATCAGTAGTCTCTCAAGGTTTAAAAGAAGTCCCCGAAAATGAAACAAGCTTGAATTCTGTTTCACCAACAAAAGTCCGGTGCAATTTGTTACCTTCCCGACGATTCCACCATTCATGGAAAAACAATCCTGCTATCCTGGATTGCTTAGTAGACACTGTTGGAAGAAATTACTCAAAGCTATTACTCAAACAGAACCATGCATTAGCATGAGGTCATATTAGAAGGGCTCATTTTATAAATTTAAATAACACAGACTTCTCAATGAAATCCCAAATTCCAGATTTGCACTCCCAAATTGGCCTTCAAGAACATAGACATTCATTTTCTCTTTCCAAATTGCCCATCTGAACCCTCAAATGAAGAATGTGTGCAACCAGTTGTGAAAACAGAACCCTGATACACCATGAAAGTGAGCCACAGCCTTTGCAGCGTCAGACGCAGCTCAGGGCACAATGGAGATGGCTTTTCTTCAAAAGGCAACCGTTCAAACCCACTGAATCTCAGACACCATAGTCCAGCTACCCTCCCGGCCTGAACCTGCAGCTTGCTTTCATGGATTACGATTTATGAGTATCCTGTATGGGGGGGGGGGGGGCGGATTTTTTTTCCTGTAAATGATCACAGTATTACCAGTTGCCATCTAGTTGACTCCAACTTATGGCAACGTCATGTGTATTAGAGTAGAAAGTGCTCCATGGTGTTTTCAATGGCTGATTTTCCTAAGCAAATTGCCAGACCTTTCATCTAAGGTACTTCCGGGTGGACTCAAACCTTCAGCCTTTGAGTTAGGGCCTCCAATTGCAATATTAGCTTCCAATTATAGGGGAAAAAAAAAAAAAAAACACGTTGCCATCGGGTCAATTCTGACTCATAGCAACCCTATAGGACAGAACAGAACTGCCCCATAGGGTTTCTGAGGAGCACCTGGGGGATTCAAACTGCCAACCTTTTGCTTAGCAGCCAAGCTCTTAGCCACCGTGACACCAGGGCTCCAGAATTATAAGTTCTTAATATATGTCAGCAACTTCATTAAGCACTTGTTCCACTCTGTACACATGGGGTCGCCATGAGTCAGAACTGACTCAATGGCATAAAGCAACACCAACACCAACACCACCACGAGATGGTTGTTAACATCTACATTTTGCAGTTGAAGAAACTGAGGCTCAGAAATCCTAATCACTATGTGAACTACCTTCCTTGCGGGCCTCAATCTCCCTTGAGAGACAAAATGTGAATCTACACCAACAATTAAATTTTAATACAGAAGGAGATACTGAGTGGTTTCACTAAATACAGTGGACAAAACAGTTTGGCCCCTAATGTTAGCTCTTGCTCTTTAAAACACTACCTTTCAGCAGCAGCCAGGTCCCCCTTTCTAAACCTGGGATAATAGGAGTATACAATGACACGTCTTTGGACATACCACAAAATACTGGAAGTTTTCACCCAAGACATTTCAGCCAAAACCTTTAAGTCTAAACTTTCATAGCTGGCTGCCCCCACAGTCTAGTTAGAAGCCTGAAGCACATAAATTGGAGCCATACCAAAGCTGAGCCTTACTTTTATAATTTGCCTTTAAATTTACTGCAAGGCCATGAAAATTAAATGCCTCTGGTCCGGTCAAAGCAGCTCGCTGAGAGTTTAGCAGTCCTCCTCAGTTACCATTCAGCAGCCTTTTTATTGTCTCGGGACAGTTTCTGGACTTGGATCAAGTTTCTGAAATTCGTGAAAGTGTAGAAGTGCCGCAGGTTTGCAGTTTATGACCTTTTCAACCCCACAGATGTTGATTCGCATCCTGATTAGGACATCCCAAACTGAAGCTGAGAGGCGCCATCTTGCCCTCGATTCCATTCGCCGACCTCCCCCAGCCATGATGCAATTCTGGGTGATTGGCAGGCTATGGGAAGAGTGGGCGAAGGTCTCCAACACGTAAGATGTGAGACACTCGGCAGCAATGCCTGGCTGAGTGACCATCCCAGCCAGAGCCCTCAACATTCCTGCTCTCCTCTCCCCTCTGCTGCATCCCCCAGGGCAGTGAACACCGACGGCACTGGCCTATTATCATGGGCTTCCAGAATGACTACTGACCACATCACGATGTTTCTAGAATTCTGTTGGTCAGAAGCTGAAAGCATGGCAGTCTGTGGGCTTATCCAGAGGCCAGGATAGTGACTGGGCTTTGCTTCCTGATAGAAACTTCAAAGAATGTTAGTGCCTTTGCTCCCTAGCCTGGTGACCTTGGGCACATTTGCTAACCTTTCTGTGCCTCAATTTCTACATTATGAAATGAGTTTCATAATAATCTGTTTAGAGGACTGGGGTAAGAATGATTCTAAGCTGATAATGATTTTAAGCTCCCTAACCAGAAACTCTGGTGGTGTCTTGGTTTAGAGCTAGGCTGCTAACCAAAAGGTTGGCAGTTCGAATCCACTAGGAGCTCACTGGAAACCCTATGGGACAGTTCTCCTCCTCCTATAGGGTCACTGTGAGTTCGAATTGACTCAACGGCAACAGGTTTGGTTTGTTTTTTTTTTAACCTAGTGCCTGAATTAGAAGAGTTCAATATTCATAGGTGATATTTATCTGCTTTATGTGTATGAGTTCAAAGTTCATTTTATACTTCACAAGAAATCTGTGAGGGGCTTATTGTTATAGTTGGTATAGGGATGTGGACCTGTGCAACCCGGAAGTTAAGTTACATGTGCCAATGTTGCTCAACTGGTGTGTGGGGAGTTGGAATTGGAACAGATATGGCTTTGATGTCCACACCCAAAAAGCACCCGTATGCTTCGTTTTGGACTCACATGTAATTTAAACTTTCTTCAGGTACAATTTTCGGCGTATTCTTCTCCTAATCTGGTCCCCGTTTTCTACTCTAGTCTTGTATTTTAGTCTTTGTTACAGTTTTATGTTTGGTCAGTTCTATTTTCTCTTATCTAAGCTTTTTTTGAATGGGTAAGTATGACAAATAAAAAGACACGTTTTGTGTATATTAGTGTTATTAAGACACAGTGAAAACCCAAGGCAGAGCCAAGATGGCAGAATAGACAGATGCTTCCAGAGAGCCCTCTTTACAACAAAGACCTGAAAAAACAAGTGAAACGAGTATATTTGTGACAAGCTGGGAGCCCTGAGCATCAAAGGCAAGCTTAGACAAAGAACTGAGGGGCAGGGAGAGGAAGAGGCCTTTCAGAAGTGGAGAGGAGTTACCAGACCTGAATTACAGGGAGCCCTCAGGCACCATTCCTGGAGCAGCAGTGGTGGCGGAGGGCTGGTCCTAGTGTTCGGCCGCAGTTTCCTCAGGAAGAAGCACCCAGCCACACAGCCTACTCACACCTTTGGAACCTGAGGAGAGCAGCGCTCAGCAAAAGCTAAGTACTTGCATATATTTTAATGCCCCTCCCGCCCCCCACCAAGCCGGCTTCAGCAGCTGAATCCCTGGGCCTGAGATAGGCTCTGTTGAGCACCTAGAGCCATCCTCCCGGCCTTGGAGAAGGAAAAAATTTGCAACTGGGGGGAAAAGATAATTTGCTAGTTCCATTAACCAGGGGAGCTCAGGACAGAAGCGGCTCCTGTCCAGGCATAAACTCTCCGTGGACCTTGAGTACCTTTCCCTTCTGCATGGACCTGTGTGGGCCTATATCGGGAGAATAGGCCCTTGTTGGCAAACTCCAACCATTTCAGCTGTGCGGAGGAGGGGTGGGTGTTTGACATTTGACATTGCTTTGCCTATTAAACAAGGTCCTCACCTACCCACATCAGGGACCTAAGGACTGGTAGCTCCACTCATGTAGCCCAGCCACCCGCCACAGGGGTCCAGAGAGAACTGGTACCTCCCAATCCTTACAACCAAAAATTTTGGGTGCCCATGGTCTGTCTGCAGAACCCACCCATCTGCATGCTCTAGGGAACAGGGACGCGTTTTCCTCAGAGACACTTGGGGGCCAGTTCTCAGCCCCCTGCCTTGTTCAGAGTGTGACTCCCTGCTGGAATCAGATACTGGGATATACGCCAATCACCCCTACCCCTCTAAGACTGTAGGGCAGAGCCTGTACCACACACTTGAAGATCAGCTACCTGGAAACCTGAGCTGAATTTATACAAGAAAACTGAATGGACTTCTAGACTGATATACCTGATAACAGCTCTAGCCAGCTGGGGACAGGACATGAGAGCTCCAAAGGTGAAAATAATCAAGCTAGCTCACTCAAGCAACCCATAGGGGTATACCAAAACAAAACAAAGCAAGCAGCTACAACACGGTAAGCAAGCATAAACTAATACAATAACTTATAGATGGCTCGGAGACAACAGTCAATATCAAGTCACATAAAGAAACAGACCATGATCACCTCAACAGGCTCTCAAAACAGAATCCAGGGATCTTCTAGATGGAAGTGCATTCCTGGAATTACCAGAGCCAGAACACAAAAGTTTAATATACAGAACCCTTCAAGACATCAGGAAGGAAATGAGGTAATATGCAGAACAAGCCAAGGAACACTCAGATAAAGCAATTAAAGAAATTAGAAAGATTATTCAGGAACATAATGAAAGTTTAATAAGCTGGAAAAATCTATAGACAGACAGCAATCAGAAATTCAGAAGATTAACAATAAAATTACAGAATTAGACAACTCAATAGAAAGTCAGAGGAGCAGAATTGAGCAAGTAGAAGCTAGAATTTCTGAACTTGAAGATAAATCACTTAGCACTAATATATTTGAAGAAAAATCAGATAAAAGAATTAAAAAAAATGAAGAAACCTTAAGAATCACGTGGGACTCTATCAAGAGAAATAACCTACAAGTGATTGGAGTATCAGAACAGGGAGGGATAACAGAAAATACAGAGAAAATTGTTGAAGATTTGTTGGCAGAAAACTTCCCTGATATTGTGAAAGATGAAAAGATTTCTATCCAAGACGCTCATTGAACTCCACATTAAGTCAGCCCAGACAGGGAAATCCAAAAAAAAAAAAAAAAAGATTATTAAAAAAAAAAACTCAAAACAGGGTAACAGCGATATTATTTTATAAAAGAAGACAACATTAAAATAATAAAGAGAGACTAAGAAATGTAATCATACAACTTCCATATGGGGAGGAAGGTATGACTATACAAAGAAATAAAACACAATAAAAATTATTAAAAAAAAAATCTAAACCCTTCCCCCCAAAAAAACTGAATTTGAAAAAGACTGAATTCTATTTTCTTCCTTTCCCAATGTCTTAGGTTGAAAGAGGGTTATTGCCTGCCTACCTCCCAGATTTCTTGTAAAGCAGAATTAGTAAAATAGGTAAATGGAGATAAGCAAGAGAAACTGAAGGGGGCTTAGCTGAGAAACCATAAAAACCTGTTTCACAGAGACAAACAGACTGGTTTAGATATTCCTAGAGTTCTGGGAGAAGAGCTTGATAATACTTGCGATAGGCAGAATTCTAAAATGGGCACCCAGAGTTTCCAGGTCATGGTTATTCAATCAAACGCTGATCTAGGTATTGCTAGGAAGGGACTTTGCAAGTGTAATTAAGGTTACTAATCAGTTGACAGTAAGTTAAGTGTATCTGCATGGTCTAAGGTAATCACAGGAGCTCTTCAAAAGCTGAGTTCTCTCTGGTTGATAGAAGAGGAAATCAGAGAGATTTGAAGAGCGGGAAAGACTCTGTGTGCTGTTGCTGGTTTGAAGATGGAGGGGCCTCATGAGAAGGGGTGCAGCAGCCTTAAGGAACTGAGAGCAACCCTTGGCCAAAAGCTAGCAAGGAAACAGGGACCTTGGTCCTACAACTGCAGACCTGGATTCTGCTGACAACCTAAATGAGGCTAGAAGTTAATTCTTCCCTAGATCCTCCAGATAAAAAGTGTTCAGCGTAGCGAACACCTTAAGTTCAGCCTTGTGAGACCCTAACTGAAGAACCCAGCCAAACCTGCCATTAAGTTTGTAATAATTTCCTTACACAGCAATAGAAATGAATACATTTTATCCCATGATCTCCTCTTAACAGTTCAAAGTACCAGAGAACAAGTTTTGATGACAAATGTTCACTGCACTCCAAGAATGCCCTAAAGTCCAAGCATTCACAGATCCAACAACTGGAGGACTTCCAGGCTTAAGCATTTTCTCTTTGGCTATTGTGAATGACAACAATCTCAAAAAATCAAAACAGGTCAATTCTAATATTTTACCGAATATAACCTTTTTCTATCTGTTATTATTGTTAAGTGCCATCAAGTCACTTCCAACTCTTAGTAACCCTATGTACAACAGAAAGAACATTACCTGGTCCTGCACCATTCTCACAATCCTTGCTGTGCTTGAGTCTATCATTGCAGCTGCTGCACAAATCCGCCTAGTTGAGGGTCTTCCTCTTTTTCACTGACCCTCTAATTTACCAAGCATGATGTCCTTCTCCAGGAACTGGTCGCTCCTGGTAACATGTCCTTTTCTATCTGCAGTCTATTAATTTTTATACACACACATAATCATTAGCACTGTTGGACAACTTTGTAATGAGTGTCCCAGGATATGTTTTGAAAACAGAGGTGATTATTTTGTGAATATAAACTTTGTATTTAACTTCTTAAATGCTGGTTCCATCTTGGTTTCATCTCTTCTCCCTTTTCACCCCCTAAAAAAAAAAAAAAAAAATTTTTTTTTTTTTTTTCATGGACAATCTCACTTTCTCCCTTGCAATCCAGTAGAAGAGCTGGTGACTCTCAAGTCTCTATCTCTAGTTCCAACCTTCCTTCCCAAATGTAGATCCATTTACTCACCTGTCTATTTAAACCTACCTGAATATCTCATAGGAATTTCACAGTAGACATATCCCAGACTGAAACTGTTAATGGTAGTGTCTTCCCCACCCCGATCTTGCCCACCTGTCTCTCCCCTTTCTTCCCCTGTCCACCAACATTCTCCTTTTTTCATATGTTCTAGCTGAGCTGCAGGCATCCTCATCCACCCAATTTGCTCAGCTAAAAAACTGGGTGACAACTTCAATTTCACCTTCTTCAGCCCCCATGCAGTCACCAAGTCCATTGAGTCTACCGCTTCCACATCTCTCCACGTTGCCCCCTCTTCTTCATTCATATCAGAACCTCATAGTCCATCACTTCTCACCTGGATTGCTGCCATTATCTTCTAGCTGGTCTCCCTGCTCTATCTCTCACCTATGAGCATGTCATCCCTTTCTGAACGTATAACCCGGTCTGCTATTACTTACAAAATAAAGTCCTGGCTCCTTCCCGTGCCACATAAGACTTTTCATTACTGACCCCAGCATGTCTCTCCAGCCTCTCTCCCTTCCCAAATCCTACAGCTCATCACAAACTGACTTTCACATTATTCCTCACACATCCTATTACCTTTAATGCTGCCAAAAAAATGTTTCACGGTCCTTGACGATTTTACACAAGCTGCTCCGTCTGGAACGTAACTTAATCTCTCCTCCCACGTATATCCTCAACAAACTCTACTCACATCATTCAACTTCCAGCTCAAAGGTCACCCTCTGTCTTAGTTTGGGTTCTCCTGAAAGCCAGGCCTGAGGCAGGGACTTGGATGCAGGTTGTCGCTTTGAGAAGTGATCACAGGAAGCAGGAGTGGGCGGAGAGAGGGCAGGGAGAGTAAGAAAAGTGCATCATCAAGGTGGCTGCTTTCAGCAATGCCAGGACCTCAGAAAACCACACAAAATGCTTCTCAGAATTGTCTGTCCTAAGGGGAGGAAACCTCGGTGGCGTAGTAGTTAAGAGCTACAGCTGCTAACTGATTCAAATCCACCAGGCACTCCTTGGAAACCCTATGGGGCAGTTCTACTCTGTCCTGTAGGGTTGCTATGAGTTGGAATCCACTGGACGGCAATGGGTTTGTTTGTTTTTCCAAGGTGGGGTGACTGGGACATTTACCTATTGGCTTCCATGTCCCGTAGGTTGGAGGGAGCCCAGGAGAGGGTGGACATTAATTACCCAGGCATTCCTACACTGTACCTCCAGAGAAAGCCCTCGGCAGAAATGCAGAGAGGCATGGCTCAGCCCTGCAGCGTGGGCCAGAACTACCCACTGCCTGGGTGAGTGAGTCAGAGCTGGGCTGAGGGAATGTGAAGAAGGGTCCTCAAAGCATCTGCTACACCCTCTTTGTAAAGCTGTCCCTACACCTCCAAAGACAGGAGTTCTCCCCAAACCCTCTGTACTTAGCTCTATCACAGCACATAAAAAAGACAAGCTACCCGGTTGATTCCAACTCATGGTGACCCCACGTGTGTCAGTGTAGAACTGCGCTCCAGAGAGTTTTTAATGGCTGGTTTTTCAGATGTAGGTCACCAGGCCTTTCTTCTGAGGCATCTCTGGGTAGACTATAAATCACCAATGTTTCAGTTCACAGACAAGCACATTAACTGTTTACACTACCCAGGGACTCCATTACACACTTAGAGCACTTTACTGTAATTCTCTGCTTATTGCACTCTCTCCAGCACCAGGCTTTGACCTTCTGGAGGGCAGGTCCTGCTAGTAAAGCACTTGTTGTTGGGTGCCATCGAGTCAATTCCAACTCACAGCTACCCTACTGGACAGAGTAGAACTGCCCCACAGGAGTTCCTAGGCTAGAACCTGTACAGGAGCAGATCGCCAGGTCTTCTCTCCTGCTGAGCAGCTAGTGGGTTCGAACCACCAACCATTTGGTTAGCAGTCCAGCGCTTAACCATTGCACGACCAGCGTTCCATACTAGAATTCCTCAGATGTTTGTCAAAGGAATAAATCAATAAAGCTTATCTTCAGCCATTTCATGGTATTAAATTTCTAATTCCACATATTTTGAACGCAGATAAAAAGATAAGGTATCAACTATGTTAATATGAATTTTAAAATCTGCAGACTTAAGGCATCAACTATATGGCCAAATACTTTCAGCTCACTTCAAAATACTGTAATGAAGTTGTTTTCTTCCTGGCCTTTGTAATTTAAAATGTAATAAGTAAAGGAGATAGAGCGAAGTCCTCTAGGCTGAAGGGATCTAAAATGTATATGTCTGTGTGTGTATTATATATGTACACATATATAGTTAATTCACTGTCAATACATCTTTATTATTTTTTTTAAATCTTTGTTGCTATAAACTCGATCAATAAAAAGTTACTTTTAAAAGAATTTAAGCAAGTGGCCACATTTTTTCTATTCCAGATTTGTTCAAATTCATTTGAAAGATTTTTCCTTTTTTCCGATCTTTCTTTTTCTCTGAATCCTTCTCCTCTTTGCTTCATATGCTCTGACATAAATTCAATACAAATACTGGTGCCTGCTCAGAGGAGCAGCCTAGAAATGTTAATTGGCTGACCACAGTAACGGCCTCATCCTAATTCCAGACAGCTCTCATCCCTAAAAGAATCATGCTCCCAAATTCCTATAAATTTCAAACAGCATTCCAGTGCCTTAGATTGAGAGTGCCAGTTTGCATTATTTTCCCATTTTATAAAACTTATGACTGGGAGAAATGTGCATTGTGCACAAATAACGTAACTCATAAATAATAATGAAAGTTTAAATTTTGATGTAGCTGCTAGATTTTAGGAAAAGGCAGGGGTTCCAGTCAATAACTATTTGTTTAGCACCTTCCAAGTGCCTGGCACTGTGCAGGGAGTTGTATTTATGGTTAAGCATGCCCTGGTGGTACAGCGGTTAAGAGTTCAGCTGCTAACCAAAAGGTAGGCAGTTCGAATCCACCAGCTGCTTCTTGGAAACCGTATGGGGCAGTTCTACTCTCTCCTATAGGGTCGCTATGAGTCCGAATTGACTCGACAGCAGCAGCTTTTTCAGAGCCATTCTGCCATTTCAGACACTATCAGCCTACAGTGTTTTAGTGTCTTATAACCAAACTTTCTTGGAAAGCCACGTTGATTCCATTTAGCCATGCTAGCCAATATCCCACTAATTAGGATTTCTTTTTCTTTCCCCCCGTGCAGAGATATTTGTCATCTACTAAAGCTGATAGCCGCTACAATTTTATCTAATGTCTGTATTAAGCTTTATCTTTCAGTTCTTACCTGGTCTTCTCTTGGCCCAACGTGTATCTTACCCCACTCCCCACCCCACGCCCACCTCCACACACGCACCATATATTTGAATACAATCCCAGGAAGTTTGTGGCAAAAAATAAGCACTCAAAAAACAAACAAACAAGAAAAACCTTTTGCCGTTGAGTCCATTCTGACTCATAGTGACCCTATAGGACAGAGTTGAACTGCCCCATAGAGTTTCCCAGGAGCACCTGGTGGATTTGAACTGCTGACCTTTTTGGTTAACAGCCATAACTCTTAATCACTGCGCCACCAGTGTTTCCAAAATAAGCACCAGAGAGTGAGACTTCAGTTAATCTCACATTCTCTGGAGAGAGTAATGATCGGCAACACTACAAAACAACATGTGATTTTTAGCAGGGTATTTGCCTACATTGTTTAGACTCCTTCTTTTGATAGAGCCAGATATCACAAATACCCTTGTTATTTAGCTCCAAGACAAAATATTTCATGACAGACATGAGCAAGAAAACAGGAAAGCATTAGCGTACGTTTTCACTACAAAGTAGGTGTCTGAGTTTCCCTGGGTTCACGTTCTGAGGTGATTTCCCTCTCACGGTGGTTCAGGGCGAGTTCAACCGCCCTGAACAATTTCACTAACGTACCAAACCTGTTCTAGAACTCCATGATTAAAGGTTCTAAGTGGCAGCATCTTTCAGAATAATAGGTCTTAACTTCCACGTTTAGTTGATTCTAGAGCTCAAGCTGAATTTAATCTGTCCTTAATTATTTGCTGAGGGATTCTGTAGACAGGAAGGCTTAGATTGTTGTGGTTTTTGCTGGGTGCCATCCAGTCAGTTTTCAACTCATAGCAACCCTGTGTAACAGAGCAGAACTGCCTCTTAGGGTTTCCTAGGCTGTAATAGTTACAAGAGCAGATTGCCAGATCTTTGTCTCCAAAAACTATGGGGTGGGTTCGAACCACCAACCCTTCGGTCTTCTGCAGTTAGGTGCTTCTAGAACCCAGGTGAATCTAATCTGTCTCTATTTATTTGCTGAGGGATTCTGTAGACAGGAAGAAGATTAGGTCACGCATTCCCTAGAACCCAGAAGCAAAAGTAAAAGAAATGGAAGCATCTTAGTTAGCTGAAACTTTACCTTGAATATGGTGTTTCCCTTGGATTGCCTTATCTGGCAAAATACATAAAAAGAGAACTTGTTGTGAAAACCAAAGGAAATAATTGAGGCAATTCATTACTAGGCCTCCATGAAAAGGCTTCCGTGAAAAAGTCTGTAGCTCTTTAACAAGGCTTTTTGTGATTTGTCTGGGAAAGAGATGAGAGGAGGCCAACTGGGGAGGTAGGAGTAGAAAGCAGGAAGAGAAAGACTTAATTGTTGCTTTATAATGTTCTCTGGATTACTTTTATAATAGAAACAACAAAACATTTTAAAGTTTGTGACTTCAATGCATTAATGACTGAAAATATCTTTATTAAACATGTTTTGCAAAGCAAAACAAAAAATGACAAGATTTTGGGCCATTATCCTTACCTAAAGTTTCTGAAACACATTAAAAATAGGAAATATTGAGTAATATTGAGCAATATGGGACTTAGCATTAGACAAATGACAAACACATGTTTAAAATTCAACTCCCCCCCGCCCCCGCTTCCCCCCATTTACAGGCTGTGAAGTCTTGGGCAGGCTATTTAAATCCCTGAGCCTCCAGTTCCTTATTTGTAAAATGAGGACATTAATAACCACTTCATGGTATTGCTGTAAGAATTAAATGAATAACGATGCAGAATCACTTAATACCTCACATTTGGTAAGGACTTAACAAATATACTTACATAGAAAGTTCAATAGAACACTATACTCCATTCTTAAACCAAAACAAAACCAAACCTGTTGCCAACAAGTCAATTCTGACTCCTAGCAACCCTATAGGACAAAGTAGAACTGCTCCCTGAGGTTTCCAAGAAGCAGCTGGTGGATTCAAACTGCTGACATTTGGTTAGCAGCCGAGCTTTTAACCACTATGCCACCAAGGCTCCATACTGCATTCTCAGAGAAATATGTATCTTCTCTGTTTATTTTTGTAGACAATGAGGCAAGATAACCGCCCATCAGAATTGGTTGCTTACTATGGTCTCTGAAGGTGGCATGTAGTATCCTTCCATCTTAAAGAAATTTGAGAAAGAAGAAAATCAGAGGCCAGTTTCCGGTCTCTCAACCACTACAAACCTAAAGAGGAAAGTCTGAATATGACAATAAATAAATAGATGTGTTAAATGAAAAAAAAAAAAAAAAAGATTGTAAAACACTTGACTTGGTGTCTACCACTAAGCACTCCTAAGTGGTAGCTATTTTTATTATGTATTTAATTTTTCTCATTCACATCTGGACAGATTTAATGGCTAAAAAAAATCAAATATAACTTTTTATCGTCATCCCATTTTCCTTCTTGTTGGCACTTGCACAAGATAAATATTCCATAGAGTACGAACCAAAATTAAGCTCATTTCAAATAATTGTGGATTTCCCCCTGCAATTGAAGGAATTGCGATAAATACGAATTCAAGAAAACAGTTCCAGAAATGAGAACCCATCAGGTAACCAACAGTTAAAAGATGGATTCTGAGACAATCTGCATCCAAACACTAAAGAGCAAGGATTTCAGCTAAAAGTTCCAGTCAGAAGAGGTTGAAATCTCTATCCCAACAGACCCAGAAGAGTAGATAACTGATTTCATCAACAAATTAAGGTATAATTAGTAGAAAGATAATGCCGCCTTCTGGCTAAGTGGAAAGTTTAGAGTTGTGGTTAACTCACTTGGCTGCTATCCCGAAGTTTGGAACTTTGAGTTCCCCAGAGGCTCCTGGGAAGAAAGGCCTGGGGATATACTTCCAAAAAATCAGCCATTGAAAATCCCATGGAGCACAATTCTACTTTGACACACGTGGGGTCACCATGAGTTAGATCAACTTGACAGTAACTGGTAGAAAAAAATTGTAGCTCTCAATAGAAAGGAAAGGGCTTTGAATGGACATTAGACAAAAGAGTCCATGTTTGTCTCATCCATTGCTCAAAGGCTAGCAGTCAAAAAAACTGAAAATTCAACACGGAATCTAGCCAAAGAGGAAAAAAAAAATCACTCATTTCATAGTGTTTGTCTGAAAACATGGGTGTGTTAAATACATTATCATCAGGTTTAAGACAGTGAGTTGGACAATGAAATTATTTTCACATCCAATCTATGACTTTTGCTGCACACTCACTTTGTGATGTGGAAGGACACATAGGATTAATTCTAGAACACATGAGCCTGCAATTTTATAATGGCTTCGCCTCTAGAGTCTAACGGTCCAAATGCGAGATCTGCTGTGTCACCTTCATCAAGTGACTTACTTATCCTCTTTAAGCCCAAATTGCTCCATCTGACTAATGGGCTTAAAAACGTGTCTGCGTCAATTCAGTGGGATAATGCATAAAAGAATGCAGAGCAGTGCCTGGAAATGCCCAATAAATGTTAGCTACTATTACTATTGATATTATTAACATCAATGAGAAAACTCCGTTATGTGGATGATATTTGGACTTTTTTTCCCCCTTGGAATAACGTTGTTGTTGTTGTTAGGTGCTGTCGAGTTGATTCCGATTCATAGTGACCCTGTGCACAACAGAACAAAACACTGCCCAGTCCTGCCCAGTGCTTAACTGCTTCCAACATCCAGGAACTTGTATGCTTAAAGAATGGGAATAATGCTATCTGGAGAGGCTTCCTTCCCAGGTATTAAGGAATAATTCTTTCACAGTTTTCACTGTCCTTAGCAGAAAGGGAATACACCATACTGCCCAAAGGAATCACTTCCACCAAAATATTCCATTAAATATTTCATTTTGCCTCCCAGTGTCTCAAATTTAGGGTTGTTCCTTTCCTGAGGAATGAATACCCAAGCATTTCCTGGGTATGGATGTGACAGAACTCTGTGGCACACATAGGAATTTGTCCACACACCCACAAATATGTTGCTAAGCCAAGAGCCTCCCAGCCACAAATCCTGCTAGTTAATCTATCCCTCAGGCTGCAGTCACATGAACCCCAGGCTTGGGAGCATACCTTCTGCTCAAAGTAGACAACTCAAAGCAAACACTCCGTATTCAAAGAAACACAGGGGAATACATCATCCCCACAGGGAGAGCAAAACCTCAAGTGCTGATTCCTAGTCCTACTGATTAATAGCTTCAGGCAGGAGGAGTCCAAAACTTAAGAAGAAAAAGTTAACTAAACTCCGATGAGGGAAAGCATTTAAGGGTTTTTCACTGAAAATGCAAAACTATTCACATTTACCCTCATACTGCCCAAGTGCCTTTTACAAAGGCCTTGAAATACCATTGATGTCGCTATTACTCCTAAGTGAAATGGCTTTCAGATGTCTTCTGTATTCTTTGCTGGGGCCTGAAAAGAAATCACTGCATCACCTCGCATTTGCTCTTAGAGTCATTAGCCTCGGACAGCACCATCATTTCGGAAATTTATCATCAGTGCTGGCCTTCGCACAATGTATTAGTGCAATACATTATGAAAGCACCTCACTCTGATGATCTATGGCCCCAAAGATGGCAACATCTGGGGACAGATGAGTCTACGAATAGATCTAGTGTAAGAGAATAAATGTACAGAGCCACCGTGGCAGTGTTATGCTGAAATAAACTAGTGTTTGCTGTTCTCAACCAATCCCTCCAGCACACATAGCAATCTCGGCAACTTCTCTGATTTAAAAAACAATTCTTCATGACCTCAGACTAATTTTTCATGACAAAGAGGGAAGGTTTCTAAAATTAGAAGCTTTCTAAAATTAGTCCATTGAGGGATAACCTAGCACAAGCTTGATGATAAATTTCAATCATGGCTTTCAAGAAAACTCTAATTTAGTCTACCTCTTGCTCACTTAAATTTTTCAGTAGACTCTCCAAAGGAGAGAAAGGAGATTAACGTCTGATGTCTTCAAGGGTATTAGAACAAAAACTGAGACACAATTAATTAGTCTGTACCAAATTCTGGCTTTCTACATGGCTCATGATGTATTTTTTCTGAAGCCCTATTCTCCCATTTCCATTCTTCAAAGTCCAGAACGCTGCCCTCTCCATTATTTTGTTTAAATAGGACTCAAATATTTTAGCTAACTCCTGAAATAAATAATTGTGAACATTCAACCTCAAAGAAAATCTTGGCAAATGAAAATGCCTCAATGGCCTGATTCATGCATATTAGAGTCATCTGAGGGTCACAACCTTCTTTGTTAAAATGGAATTGGAGTGTTCATCTTACAAACCTCCCAGTACTGTTTGGGAACTGTCCTATGTTCCCCTCGTAAGTACCATGCTTCAAGGACTCAGTGCTTCTAAAGAGATATACCAATCCAACTTCCTACCCTATTCTATCATCCTGGTATGCTTCCTTCACTGGCGTGAATCAACGCTCTTTATGCTAAGAGAAAAAGGAAATAAGATTGAGAGGATACTATGCCTACACATATGTCTAAGATGGGTCTGACACAAGCCATGGTCATTTTAATCATCTTACGTGCATGCAAAATCTTAGCAAGGAGAAAGGAAGACAGAAGAAGAATTGAAGCATTCAAACTGTGGTGTTGGCAAAGAATATTGAACATACCATGCACTGCCAGAAGAACAAACAAATGTCTTAGAAGAAATACAACCAGAATGCTCCTAAAAAGTGAGGATGGTGAGACTTCATCTTGCTCGCTTTGGACACATCATTTGGAAAGACTAATCACTAGAAAAGGACATCCTGGTCGGTAAAGTAAAGGGTCAGCAAAAATGAGGGAAACTCTCAACAAGATAGGTTGACACAATAGCTGCAGCAATGGACTCGAACATACCAACGATCATGAAGATGACACAGGGCAGAGCAAAGTTCCGTTTTGGTAGACATAAGGTCTCCAAGTCAGAGCTGACTCAAGGCAACTAGCAACAACGTGCATGCACAATCCCCGAGTGTGTCTAATTAATGTCTTTGCTCCAAGCATCTTGACATGCCAACCAGTTGGAAATCTTAGCGTGGTGAGCTCAGAAGACACCAGCTCCTTTTTTCCATACCCACCAACATGAATTTCTAAAGGCAGAAACTGGGCGCTCCCTCTGCCTCTCTCAACCTACCACAACATGGTCATATTATACAACCTTCACAAACAAACTCTTTTCCTTCCACAGGATGTTGTGGAAGGAAAAAGAAAAGAGCCTAGTCTAGACCACTTGTCTCTGGTGATCAGAGAGCTGGTATTTTTTCAGTAGTCCTGCAGTCTGTGATCTTTTAGACTCCGGCAAGGCAATACCTTACGTTATTTGTTACGGCTTTATTAACCACCAGGAAATCCTGATATGGGTGGGAAAGAATCAGAAGAGCAGAAAGAAAGAGACACTGAACAGTCAGAGAGACTGAGAGATGGGAAGATGTAGAAGAGAGGAAGGAATAAAAAAGACATGGATGAAAGAAACATATTGCAGAGTTTCCAATTGTTTTATATTTAATTTGCCAACAACTACCTTTAATGGAGACGTTATTCCTTGAAATTGGAAATCCTGTTCTCCGGAGTTGAAAATCCTATTCTCAGGAGTTGAAAGAGAACATATTCAATGCCTGGACAGTAGCATTCAATATGATTATCCAATCTTAGCAAAATAAAATACTTGCTGAAGGAAATTATCATTGTTATTGAATAATTTTCCCAAATCATTTTGTTTTTATTTTTGTAATTTACACACTTTTTCACTGTTTGTAATGTCCCTTGCACTAGTTTGTTTTCTCTGTTTCCTGTTTTCTCTTCTGACTTCTTTCTGATAATAGGATTTCTGACTTCAGTTGGTTGTTAGATAATTAAATACAAAAAAAATTGGAGGCTCAGCAGTAATGTAAAAGTACGGTCTTTATTCCAAGGAGTCCCTGTGTGGTGCAAATAGCTAAGACACTTGGCTGCTAATCAAAAGGTTGGAATTTCTAATCCACACACCAGTGCCTCGAGAGAAAGTTCTGGAGATCTCCTTCCAAAAAATCAGCCATTGAAAATCCTGTGGAGCACAGTTCTGCTCTGACACACATGGGGTCACCATGAATAGGAATCAACTCAACAGCAACTCGATTTTTTTTTAACTGATTGATTATTCCAAGATACCATTTCCTCTGCACTCTTTTAAGCAAACATGTCCCTCAAAACTTCACTACTCCTACTAGCCCTCAAACATGGAGTTTAGCCAATTTCATTCTAAAATAACATGTCTTTCACACATAGATGGATCTTAGCCCGTGGGGGTTTCTATGGGAAAGAAAGCACCTGTTGTACCAAGAACGAGACATGTTTGTTAGCTCAACAGTCTTCAGGTCATCTTTCTCTCACTTTCTCCCACAATTGACTAAACAGACCTGAGGAGTCAAATATTCTAGAATTTTCTGCCTCTTTCACTCCTTTTCCTCTGTATCCCTTCTTTCTTGTCCATCAGTGTTAAGATCTCAGGTTTGCATGAGATAAAGGAAGCAGGTTACTTGGTTTAGGCTCTAGTTTCTGGGACCAGCTTAAATATCAGAATTCTACGCTGACATTTGGAGTCAAAGCCCCAGCTACAAAGAGCATCCTTATGCTTTTTTTTTTTTTTTTTTTTTGCCTCTTCTGTGCATGTATCTTATAGGGACCTTGCAGAGAAGTACAGAGACTAGGGCAAAGCAAGATGTAGCCGAAAGGCAGCAGAGTATAGCAGTTAGGGGTAGCCTACTGGCCTCAGAGGCCTTGTTGCTTTTTAACTCTGTGTCTTTGGGCAAACATCTTACTTTCTCCAGTTTTCCATTTCATTTGCTTGGCATATACTAAACTGCCAACAAATACTAGTTAATTTAGTTATTATTCTCAGGATACTCACCTAGTATCTCCTAGCTTCTATTCCAACATGTATCTCCAATCAGAAAGAGTACGTCTGCCTAATTTCTAATCTGAGACAAATAGAACAGGTGGCATTGTAGAAACAAAGAGGATAAATCATGAAAAATAACACCAAACTATTGCGCTTTTACTGTGGTTTATCAGTGTAAACCAAGAAAATGTGTTGGTTCTGTTCATCAGATACTCATCTAATATGGTGATCTACTTTCAAAAAATCAGCAAATGAAAACTCAACAGGTCGCGATAGTCTGATCCCATTGCGCATGAAGTCACCATGAGTTGGGGCCAACTCAATGGCAGCTAACAACAACACAACTGTATGCCTAGGCTTATGCCAGTCACTGTGGGAATAATATAAAAAGGCAGGGAGGTCATTTTTCTTTGAGTCAAAGAGCTGCCAGTCTAGCTGAGGAGACAAGATGAATATGGCTAGAATAATGAGAGAAAATCCCAGGCAGAACTGTGTGGACCTGTAAGTGATTAAAGAAGATCTGATACAAGGGACAGACCAGTATGGGTTTAATGGTTGGGAAGACAATATAAAGGAGGATATAAAGTAAGTCTGGATGGAAAGGTCGATTGAGACAGGCAGAACGAAGAGGTGTGGGCATTCTAGAACGAAGGATCAACATGAGCAAATGGACAGACAGAAATGGGATGGTGAGAAGTGGAAAAGATGAACAGACCTTGCTTTAAAAGACAAGCAAAAGAGACTGAATTGTGACAAATGGGAGCCACTGATGGTTAAGGAGCCTGGAAGTAGCCTATGGAAAGGGTATAGCGGAGTCAAGACTCAAATTTTTTATGTACTGCCTACCAGGTGTAAATTTTGAATGCTAGGTATGAAGAGTAAGATAATAAGACATTTTAAAAGTTGACTACAAGAGGTCAAGGAAAAGACGGAGAAAAAAATTACTCTCAGATTTCCAGCCTTGGAGATTGGAAAATATTTGGTAGTTTTCATTGAAACGGATAATGTTTAAGAGCCAATTTCAGGGAAAAGATTATGAGATTTCTCAATTCTGAAGTTAAAACAAGATGTTCTAACATCTAAAGGAATGCCACATAAGAGGGAGTTTGGATCCAATTCCTCTAACCATTTTCTTAACTCAAGGCAATCACATGAAAATACGAAGCCAACTATTTCATCACAAGAAATTTATCTATGCAATCTTTCCTCTTCCTCCAGAATAATATTTTAAAATGACAGGAGTTACTCCAAAATGGTGGTAACTACTATTTTGTTTCAAGATGACAGTTAACCAAAATGGAACTTTAGCTGCCATCAAGTCAGTCCCACTTATGGGGACCTCATGTGCAATGGGATAAAATGCTGCCTGGTCTTGCACCATCCCCATGGTCAGCCGTGATTCAGACTATTGTGACCCATAGGCTTTTCACTGGCTACTTTTTTTGGAAGCAGATAGCCAGGCCTTTCTTCCTAAACTGTCTTAGTCTGGAAGCTGTATTGAAACCTGTTCAGCATCATAGCAACACACAAACCACCAGTGATGGTCAGCCGTGATTCAGACTATTGTGACCCATAGGCTTTTCACTGGCTACTTTTTTTGGAAGCAGATAGCCAGGCCTTTCTTCCTAAACTGTCTTAGTCTGGAAGCTGTATTGAAACCTGTTCAGCATCATAGCAACACACAAACCACCAGTGATAGGTGGGTGGTGGCCGCGTATAAGGTACGTTGGCCTGGAATTGAACCCAGATCTCCAGTGTGGAAGGCAAGAATCCTACCACTGAACCGCCAAGCCTTAAAACTGAGCTTAAGAGGTTTCGTAAGGCCTTTGTTGTGCATCAAACTCTGTCAGAATCAGTGAATTCTTTCATAATATCTTGAGAATAAATCCAGGAAGACAAAGCGAAATGGTAAGATGCTTACGTCCAAAAGGACTTACTTCATCTGGTCAGTTAGGATTGCCTTTGGAATTTATTTACGAGGCAAGTCAGAGTACTACGTAGATTTTGCAATAAGAAATGAAATTGGTCCCATAATATTTCCAGCTGAAAGACAAAAACAAAAACCAGTCACCTCTCTTTCATGCTGGATGCCTCACAAAACACCTCCTTAAAAACTCAAAATATGCACATTTAGGGGCCAGGGGAGGGACACAGTCTTGCCATTTGAATCCTCTGAGTTACTGTAGAATATCAATTTGAAGAAATCGCCATATAGTCTAGTTCCAACTCTAGGACGACAGATTGCTGGAGGAACAAAATCCTGAGGTTAGTAAAAACAAAAGGCCCTTCTTGTTAACGTGTTGCCTACCAGCAAGCATTGCTTCTCAGCAGGCGGTAGGAATACTGTCACCTTGCCCACCTTCGCTTTTGGTGCTAAATGGGCTTAGATCTCAAAGTCTTTCCTCCCCCTTGATAGGGACTATGTCTTTAAAAATGCTGATGAGCATTTCATAGGTTTCTTTGAAAATAATTATTACAAAAAGAACTTGCTCCTGGCTTTATCCATGCATAGCAATAAGCCTCAGCGGCAAGCAAGTTTTTTAAGTCAAGATTTTTGCTTCCAAAAAACAGATTTGTAGAAATGCGTTTGAAAGCCTTATTAATTGGAACAGGCGACAGTTCAATTATGCCGGTGGCTTGAAAACAATCCCAAAATAATAACAAATAAAATAATGGTGCTCCCCCCCCCCGCCCCACTTTAATATCACCACAATCTGAGAAATTCTTTGAGCTGTTCATTGCTCCAAAAATGATTTGGCTCTGTACTGACAATTAATTACAGAAGACCCAAGACAGGTCGTGAAAAGTAAAAAATATCATCAGGTCTAGTAGACACACATTTGGCAGTATTTAAACAAGCGATGTTTTCCTCAACTGCTCTCTTAGCGTTTTGCCGCTTCACTCTGTATTTTGCCACAGATGTTTTATTTTAGAGGGGTTGAACTTCATTATTTTTATTGACTAATTTTTATTTGAAATAGGGTAAACAGTTACAAAAACAGCAAAAGGTTAACAGGACTGAAAGATCAGCCGTATGCGATCTTCTTTCTTGAAAAGTAAACATATCAAACAGAAATAACACAAAATCAAGTGTGAAAAATGTGGACATTCTTAACTGAAAACAAAAACCCATTACACTAATTATAACAGAAAATGTGCTTTGGTAGCCTCTAAATGAGTAAAGCTTTCTTATATCTTCCCTTCCAGTTCCACTCTCTCTCTCACACCCACAGCCCACACCCCCCCGCCGCCGCAACAGACTCAGAATTCCTTCCTAGATGATGTGGTGAAAAGAGGAAGATCTCCACAGTTGTTCCCATGGAAAATAAAATTCCACTTTTACCTTCCTCCTTGAAGTTGTTAGGTGCTCTCAAGTTGACCCTGACTCATGGCAATCCTATGTACAATAGAAAGAAATGTTGGCTGGTCCTGCACCATCTTCATGATCATTGATATGCTTGAGTCCATTGTTGTGAACACTGTGTATTTCGAGTGCCTTTCAACCTAGGAGGCCCATCTCCCAGCACTATATTGGACAATATTCTGTGATGACCTATAGAGTTTTCACTGACTGATTTCTGGAAGTAGGTTGCCAGGCCTTTCTTCCTAGTCTAACTCTGGAATCTCTGCTGAAACCTGTTTACCAGGGGTGACACTGCTGGTATTTGAAATACCAGCAGCATAGCTTTCGCATCACGGCAACTTGCAAGCCACTAAAATATGATAAACTGACAGGTTGTGGTCCTTGAAAATAAGGCATCATACTCTCTAGAATTCTTGTACTAAAATATAAATATGATAACTAGGAGGGTAAAACATTCCCTTCACTATTACCAACATTTTTGAAACTTGGTTCTGCCATTTTGTCACTCTATGGCACTGAGAAATAAAGAAGGATCAGTAGTTGGAAAATATGGCCTTGGTGGTAGAAATGGCACTCGAGATGGCAAGATAGAATTTTGCAAGACCAATGACTTATTCATTGTAAACATCTTTTTCAACAACATAAACGGCAACTATACACATGGATCTCACCAGATGGAATACACAGAAATCAAATCAATTACATCTGTGGAAAGGGATGATTCAGAAGCTCAATATCATCAATCAGAACAAAGCCAGGGGCTGACTGCAGAACAGACCATCAACTGCTCATATGCAAGTTCCAGTTGAAGCTGAAAAAGATTACAGCAAGTCTAAGAGTGCCAAAATACTACCTGGAGTATATCCCACTTGAATTTAGAGACCATCTCAGGAATAGATTTGCCACATTGAATGCTAATGACCGAAGACCAAATGAGTTGTGAGAGGACATCAAAGACATCATACATGAAGAAAGCAAAAGGTCCTTAAAAAAACAGGAAAGAAGGAAAAGACCAAAATGGATGTCAAAAGAGACTCTGAAACTTGCTCTTGAACATAGAGTGGCTAAAACAAATAGAAGAAATGATGAAGTAAAAGAGCTGAACGGAAGATTTCAAAGGGCAGCTCAGGAAGACCAAGTAAAGTATTATAATGAAATGTGAAAAAAACTAGAGTTAGAAAACCAAAAGGGAAGAACAGCTTGACATTTCTCAAGCTGAAAGAACTGAAGAAAAAAGTCAAGCCTAGAGTTGCAATATTTAAGATTTCTAGGGGAAAATATTGAATGGTGCAGAAAGCATCAAAAGAAAATGGAAGAAATAAAGAGTCGTTGTACCAAGAAGAACTGGTTGACGTTCAACCATTTTAGGAGGTAGTATATGATCAAAAACCAATGATACTGAAGGAAGAAGTACAAGCTGCACTGAAGGGAATGGTGAAAAAGAAGGCCCCAGGAATTGACAGAATACCAATTGAGATGCTTCAACAAACAGATGAGTGCTGGAGGTGCTCACCTGTCTACGTCAAGAAATTTGGAAGACAGCTTCCCTGCCAACCAACTGAAAGAGGTCCATATATGTGCCCATTCCAAAAAAAGGTGATCCACCAAATGCAGAAACTATCGAACAATATCATTAATATCACATACAAGTAAAATTTTGTTGAAGATCATTCAAAAGCGGTTGCAACAGTACATCAACAGGGAACTGTCAGAAGTTCAAGCTGGATTCAGAAGAGGATGGGATATTCAGAAGGGATATCATCGCTGATGTCACATGGATCTTGCCTGAGAGCAAAGAAGAAAGGTGCTTACCTGTGTTTTTGTTTTGTTTTGATTTTTCTGATTATACAAAGGTATTTGACTGGGTAGATCATAACATATTACGGACAACATTGTGAAGAATGGGAATTTCAGAACACTTAATTGTGCTCATGAGGAACCTGTACACAGACCAAGAGGCAGTCATTCAAACAGAACAAGAGGATACTGCGTGGTTTAAAGTCAGGAAAGGTGTGCATCAGGGTTGTATCATTTCACCATACTTATTCAATCTATATGCTGAGCAAATAATCTGAGAAGCTGGACTATATGAAGAAGAACGGGGCATCAGGATTGGAAGAAGACTCATTAACAATCTGTGTTATGCAGATGACACAACCTTCCTTGCTGAAAGTGGAGAGGACTTGAAGATCAAAGACCACAGCCTTCAGTATGGATTGCACCTCAACATAAAGAAAACTAAAATCCTTACAACTAGACCAATAAGCAACATCATGATAAGCAGAAAAAAAGACTGAAGTTGTCAAGGATTTCATTTTACTTGGGCCCACAATCAATGCCCATAGAAGCAGCAGTCAAGAAATCGGATGACTTGATGCCTTTGAATTACGACGCTGGAGAAGAATATTGAACATATCATGGACGGCCAGAAGAATGAACAAATCTGTCTTGGAAGAAGTACAACCAGAAAGCTCCTTAGAAGCAAGGATGGCAAGACTTGGTCTCACATACTTTAGACATGTTATCAGGAGGGGCCAGTCCCTAAAGAAAGACATCATGCTTGGTAAGGTAGGGGGACAGAGAAAAAGAAGACCCTTGACAAGATGGATTGACACAATGGCTGCAACAATGGGCTCAAGCATAACGATTGTGAGGATAGTGCAGGACTGGGCAGTGTTTCATTCTATTGTACATAGGGCTGTTGTGAGTCAGAACCAACTCAACAGCACCTAACAACAGCAAAAAAAAAAAAAAAAAAAACAGCAACAAGACCCTGAGGAACTTTCTTTAGTGTCCCGAGTCTCAGTCTCTTCTTTGGAAAAATGAAGGTAACAATACATGCTTCGTATGGTTGTTGGGAAGATTATATGAAACAATGTCTGCAAAGGGCTTACTTAGCACTTTGCCTGGCATGTGGGAAAGAGTGCACAGTCAACAGCAGCTGCTGCCATTATTATCATTATTCTTCCCTTTAGCTAATGGGGAGAGTCCCTCGGTGGTGTAAATGGTTAAAGTACTTGGCTGGTAACTGAAAATTTGGAGTTTGAGTCCACCCGGAGGTACATCAGAAGAAAAGCCTGGCAATCTACTTGTGAAAAATCAACCACTGAAAACCCTGTGGGGCACAGTTCTACTCTGATACACGTGGGTCGCCATGACTTAGGGCCACGCAAAGTTTAACTGGTTTTTAAGCTAATAGGAAGGGAATGAGAGCCAAGTCAGCTCAATGAGGAGGTTAGGAGAGAGAGAGAGATGCCAGACTGGAGACAGTGAAAGATGAGCATGTTGAAAAAGACGATCGGAGACAAACACCTTTTTGATAAGCTGGCCTGCCTCACTTCCCAGTGCTCTGATTCTCCAGGTTGGTGGGTGGGTTACCATCACTCAGGACGTTTGAATAATTTCAACTTCTTTGGCCATTTCGCATGAGATGTTAAAATTGTAATCTTAAATCTTTGGTGCCTGAAAACCCTTGTTCCTATTAGATTTTAATCATTTAGCTCTTGATTGGGAAAAAAAGTCAAGGGACAAGAAGAAACAAAGAAAGGTTCAAAAGGAATAAAGATGATTTTTAGGCCCAAATTTATTAGGCTCAGGGTTCATTTCTCCAGGGTTCACCCTGGGATTTGCCCAGTCATACACAGAGCCCCAGTGCTCAGCCCAGTGCCTCCCACACTGCGGAGGCGCTGTGGCTGGCTGGCTCTGGTGCTCCCTAGGCTTTTCTGAATTCTGCCACCAGCGTTCTGCATACTCTTTGCCTAAACCCAGAGGAGCCGGGCAAGAATTCCCTGCTCTTTCAGCTCCTGGACTTGAGACAACATTTCTTCCCAGAGAGTGTTCCAGAGACTACAGGTCCCAGCAAATTTTAATAGTTGTTACACAGTCAATAAGTGTGAAAATGACTCCATCAAACAAAGCCAAACAGGGTCCCTTACTGCAAGACTCTTCAAAGCCTTTAATGTGCTAATAACCAAAAAAAAAACCCAGTGCCGTCTAGTTGATTCCGACTCAAAGTGACCCTGCAGGACAGAGTAGAACTGCCCCATAGGGTTTCCAAGGAGTGCCTGGTGAATTCCAACAGCCGACCCTTTGGTTAGCAGCCATAGCACTTAACCACTACGCCACCAGGGTTTCCTTAATGTGCTAATACAGAACATAAATTCCCAGAGGACACTTCCCTGATCACCCAACACTATTCTCAGAGCATTTCATGAGATTAGTGGTCTCCTTAACACCTGGGAAAATGCTTCATTTGACACATTGATCTAGTCTTTTTGTCTTACCTTATTTAGATTTTGGAGCCCTGGTGGCCCAGTGGAGAAGAGCTACAGCTGTTTGAATCCACCAGTCGCTCCGGATACAGAGTTCTGAATCTTCAACTAAAACCACAGGCCTTTGAGATGGGGAGATGGACAACTCATGCCAAGTGACACTCAACTTCTATGCAAAAGCTTTTTTTTTTTTCCCTCAAACTCCAGGGTAGTCCTTGGGGACTAAAGCCAGAAGAGATGTTGATGGTTGGGGGGAGAGGCAGGGTGATTGGTTCTGTCCCCAGACACATCTCTCCATCAGTAGCACAATTTCACACTCTGGAGAAAATGGAGGAGCCCTAGTGGTGCAGTGGTCAAATGCTCAGCTGCTAACCGAAAGGTCTGCAGTTCGAACCCACCAGACTCTTCACGGAAAAAGACGTGGCAGTCTGCTTCTGTAAAGGTTACAGCTTTGGACACACTATGGAGCAGTTCTAGTCTGTCCTGTGGTGTCACCATGAGTCAGAATCGACTCAATGCCAGTGGATTTTTTGTTTTTAATGGAGAAAGTAGTAGCAGGCAGGTGTTCTCCCCACCCCTCCCCCAGAGCTCCCCAACCCCCACCCCCTCCACCAGCAAGACTATTGTGTTAGATTTAGGCTGGAATCCAAAGACTCGCAGAAAGATTATGGTTTTGCAGAGCCTGCAGGCAAATATCTAAGAATAATCAGGTGATGCCGAGTGGAACCCGAGTCAGGGCAGCCCTGTGGTTTCCAGGTAGAACCATAGGATTTTCAATGGCTGGTTTTTCAGAAGTAGATCGCCAGGCATTTCTTCTGAAGCACCTCTGGGTGGACTCGAACCTCCAACCTTTTGGTGAGCAGCTGAGCTCATTAACTGTTTGCAACGCCCCAGGGATCCCCATTTAAGAGCAGAATGCATTCACTTACTGAGGAATCAGGGAGCACTGTCCCTACCTGCACGCAATTTCCCTGGACTCTCCTCAAACTGGACAAAAGGTGATTTTTCCTGCAATCCCTTCCTCCTTCAGTTGTCAGAATGTGTCGTTTGTTCATTTTCCTTTTATACACATCCACACCTCTGGGGCATGTCAAGGTGTGCCCAGACACTCTGACTCCACTGAGAAGCAGGTTACACGGGCCAAAGAGATTACTTCTGTCACTGGATAAAATTCTGTGTCAAAGGAGCACAATGAGAGGGAGACTCTAGCCCCTCCAGAAAAAGTAGGCATTAAGGGTCAGTTTGTTGTATGGTGGTGGTTTGCATATTGTTATGATGCTGGGAGCTTTGCCATTGGTATTTTAAATATCAGCAGGGTTACGCATAGTGAACAGGTTACAGTGGAGCTTCCAGACTAAGACAGACCAGGAAGAAAGGCCTGGCAATCTATTTCCAGAAATTAGCCAAGGAAAACCTTATGGGTCACAGAATGTTGTCCAAGACTTTGACTGCTTACTTTCGATGAGCCACCAGGAGGGACTGATTGCTGGAGAAGGATATTGCGATCCCTGTCAGACTGGTTGGTGGTAGTAGCTGGACACCATCTAGTTCTTCTGAGCTCAAGCTGGTGGAGGCCGTGGTTCATACAGTCCATTAGTCCTTTAGATTATATTTTCCTTGTGTCTTTGGTTTTCTTCATTCTTTGCTCAGAATGAGATGGGACCAATAAGATGCATTTTAGGAGGCTGCTCACACACTTTTAAGACCCCAGACGCTACTCACCAAAGCAGGATGTAGAACATTTTCTTTATGAATTAAGTTATGCCAATTGACCTAGATGTCCCCTGAGACCATGGTTCCCAGCCCTCAGCCTCAGTAACAAGGGGTTTGGATGTATCTGTGAAGCTCCTGTGACTTTGCCGTGGTCAAGGTTGTGCTGACTTTCCCTATATTGCATGTTGCCTTTCCCTTCGCCGAAGTTAACACTTCTCTACTATCTAGATAGTGATTTCCCCTCCCCTCCCTCATAACCATCCAAGTTTGTTTTTTTTTCCCCCTGTGTGTAAACCTTTTCTTGAGTTTTATAATAGTGGTGTCATATAATATTTGTCCTTTCATGACTGACTTATCTCACTCAGCATAATGCCCGCCAGATTCATCTGTGTTGTGAGATGTTTCTTGGATTCATCATTGTTCTTTATCCTTGCATAGTATTCCACTGTGTATATGGACCCTAATTTGTTTATCCATTCGTCTGTTGATGGGCACTTAGGTTGCTTCCATGTCTATTCAAGTGATGGCTCTTATTTCACTAGGATATATTCCTAGGAATGGGATTGCTAGATCATATGGCATTTCTAGCTTTTTAAGGAGGTACCATATCATTTTCCACAGTGCTTGTACCATTTTACATTCCCACCAGCAGTGCATAAATTTGTTTATCCATTCGTCTGTTGATGGGCACTTAGGTTGCTTCCATGTCTATTCAAGTGATGGCTCTTATTTCACTAGGATATATTCCTAGGAATGGGATTGCTAGATCATATGGCATTTCTAGCTTTTTAAGGAGGTACCATATCATTTTCCACAGTGCTTGTACCATTTTACATTCCCACCAGCAGTGCATAAAAGTTCCAACCTCCCTGCAACCTCTTCAATGTTTGTTATTTTCTGTGTTTTTGATTCATGCCAGTAATGTCAGGATGAGATAGTATCTCATTGTAGTTTTGATTTGCATTTCTCTAATGGCTTGTGTTCACGAGCATTTCCTCATGTCTGTTAGTTGCCTGAATGTCGTCTTTGGTCAAGTGTCTGTTCATATCCTTTGCCCATTTTAAAACTGGATTATTTGTCTTTTTGTTACCAAGGTGTTGAAGTATACCGTAGATTTTAGATATTAGACCTTCGTCAGCTATGTCATCACAAAAAATTTTTTCCTAGTCTGTAGTTTCTCTTTTTATTTGGTGAAGTCTTTTGATAAGCATAAGTGTTTAATTTTTAGTTTGTCTTCTGGTATTTGTGCATTGTTAGTTATGGTTTGTATTCTATTTATGCTATGTATTAGGGCCCCTAGCGGTGTTCCTATTTTTTTCTCCCACGCTCTTTATCATTTTAGGTTTTGTGTTTAGCTCTTTGATCCATTTTGTTGGTTTTTGAGTACAGTGTGAGGTATGTGTCATTTTTTACAGATAGACATCTAGTTTTGCCAGCACTGTTTGTGAAAAAGACTGTCTTTTCCCCATTTAATAAACTGTGGCCCTTTGTCAAAGATCAGCTGACCATACACGGATGGATTTATGCCTGGGTTCTCAATTCGGTTCACTGTTCTGTTCCACTGTGTCTCTTGTTGTACCAGTATCTACAGCAGATTCTGAGATCAGGTACTGGAGGCCTCCTACTTTGTTCTTCTCCAATAATGCTTTGCTTATGCAGAGCCTCTTTCTTTTCCATAAAAAGTTGGCAATTAGTTTTTCCATCTCATTAAAGGGTGCTGTTGGTGTTTGGATCAGGACTGCATTGTATCTGTAGATCACTTTGGGTAGGATTGACATTTTCACAATGGTGAGTCTACCTATCCATGAGTATGGTATGTTTTTCCATTTATGGAGGTCTTTTTTGTTTTCTTGCAATAGTGTTTTGTAGTTTTGTTGTATAGGTCTTTTACTTCCCAGGTTAGAATTAGTCCTAAGTATTTTATCCTTTTAGGAGCTGTTTGGTACTATTTTCCTGGTTTCCTTTTCAAAGTTCTCATTGTTGTTGTATAGGAATCCAGCTGATTTTTTTATGTTGATCTTTTATCCTGCTACTCTGCTGAAATCTGTTATTAGTTCCAGTAGTTTTCTTGTGGAATTTATGTATATGATCATATCATCTGTGAATAGGGATAGTTATACTTCTTTTCAATTTGGATGCCCTTTGATTCCTGTTCCTGTCTTACTGCTCTAGCTAGGACTTCCAGAAAAAAAAAAAAAAAAAAAAAGTTCCAGAGCAACGTTAAATAGGATTGGTGATAAAAGGCATCCTTGTCTTGTTTTTGTTCTCAGGGAGAATACTTTCAGCCTCTCTCCGTTGAGAATGATGTCAATTGTTGGTTTTTTATAGATGCTGTTTATTATCTTGAGGAGGAGTATCCCTCCTAGTCCTATTTTATTGAGAGTTTTTATCAGGAATGGGTGTTGGACCTCATCAAATGCCTTCTCCGTGTTCATTGAGATGATCATGTGATTCTTTTCTTTGTTCTAACTATATGGTGGATTACGTTAATTCATTTTCTAATTTTCAACAATCCTGCTTGGTTGAAGTGTATTATTTTTTGATATTATGCTGAATTTTATTTGCTAGAATTTTGTTGAGAATTTTCACATCAATATTCATGAGATATATTGGTCTGTGATTTTTTTGTGGTGTCTTTGCCTGGCTCTGATATCAGGGTTATGTTGGCTCCTTAGAATGAACTTGGGAGTATTTCTTCCTTTTCTGTGCTCTAAAATATTTTGAGTACTACTGGTGCAAGCTGTTTTCTGAATGTTCAGTAGAATTCTCTAGTGAAGCCATCTGGGCCAGGGCTTTTTTTTTTTGTTGAGAGCTTTTTTTTTTTTTACTTCTTCCATCTTTTCTCTAGTTATGGGTTTGTTCAGATTTTCTATATGAGTTTGTGTTGGTTTGGGTAGGTAGTGTGTTTCTAGAAATTTGTCCATTTCCTGTAGGTTCTCAAATTTGTTGAAGTACAATTTTTTATTCTGTTATGTTCCTTTTTATTTCAGTTGTGTCTGTTGTAATGTCCCCCACCTCATTTCTTTTTGTGCTTTTTTTTTTTTTTTGCTTCCTCTCCTGTTTTTCTTTCGTTAGTTTGGCCAATAGTTTATCAATTTTGTTGATCTTTTCAAAGAACCAAATTTTGGTCTCGTTGATTCTTTCTATTGTTTTTCTGTTCTCTGTTTCATTTATTTCTGCTCTAATCTTTATTATTTCCTTCTTCTGTTGACTGTGGGCTTCTTTTGTTGTTCTCTTTCTATTTGTTCAAGTTGCATGGATAATGTTCTGAATTTCACCCATTCTCTTTTTCTGATGTCTGTGTTTATTGCTATAAATTGACCTCTGAGCACTTCCAAAAGTTTTGATATGATGTGTTTTCATTCTCATTTGATTATAGGAATTTTTTTATTCCCTCTTTGATTTCTTCTATTACCCAGTTGTTTTGTTTAGCACAATGTTATTCACTTTCCATGTATTTGGGTTTTTCTTTCCTTGATCTTTCTGTTATTGAGTTCTACTTTCATGGCATTTTGATCAGAGAGAATATTTTGTATTATTTCAATGTTTTAGATTTTGTTGAGAGTTGCTTTGCAGCCTAAAATGTGTTCTATTCTGGAGAATGTTACATGTGCATTGGAAAAGAATGTATACTTTGCTGCTGTTCGGTGGAGTGTTCTACATATGTCTGTGAGGTCAAAATGGTTTTTTTTGGCCTTTCAATCTTCTGTATTTTTGTTGAGTTTCTTTCTAGATATTCTGTCCTTTACCACAATTGGTGTGCTGAAGTCTCCCAGTACTAGTGTAAAACTGTCTTTTTCTCTTTTCATTGCCATTAGAGTTTATGTATTTTGGAGTTTTGTTGTTGGGTGTGTAGATGTTTATTAAGGTTATATCTTCTTAGTGGATGTCCTTTTAACTGTAATTTAATGTCCTTCCTTGTCTTTTATTGTTGATTTTGCCTTAATGTCTATTTTATCTGAGATTGTCTGGGTGGACAGGGCAGTAGGCAGTAGGCAGGGCAAGCCTACTTTGCTGTACACTGGTTTGGTGAGGTGCCTGAGGGCAGATTGGGTGGGCTTTGTCTGCCTCCTGATGTTGGTCTAGCAGTGTGGGAGTACTCACAGCCCCTCACTATATAGGCAGGGGTGTCAGATAGGGAATGGTATGGGCTTACTTCCCACCATTAAGCAACTGGTTGAGTGACAAGAGGATGGGGTGGCACAGGCCCAGTACCACAGCAGTGGGGCTGAATGCAAGGGATGCTCTAGCTGTGGTGGCACAGTGGGGCCTGGCAGGAATGGGAAGCTGGCTAAATGAGATGGAGAAAGAATAGAAAGAAAATAAAGCAAAAAAAAAAAAAAAGTCTCTGCTGCAGAGCTGGTTGGTGGGGGCAGGGCGGACCCAGGGCAGTGGTGAACCGGTGGCTCTCTAGCTGATGCAGTATGGTATGGCCAGGTAAGAAAGGGTGGAGGTGGCATCAGAGTTAGGTGAGAGGAAGAAAGGGGGGGGGGGAGAAAAAATAATAAAAAAATGAACAAAAAAAAATTTTTAAGTGCCGTGGTGGGAGCTGCAGGTCGGAGTTCCTGGGGCAGTGGTGGGCCAGTGGCTCTCTAGCTGTAGCAATCTGACATGGCCAGACAAGAAGGGGAGGAGGTGGCATACGAGGCTAGGCAGGAGGGAGAAAGAAAAGGAAGAAAGGGGAAAAAAAAGTGAAGTGGGGGCTGGCAAGTGGGGGCAGGGCAGACCTGGGGTGGTGGTGGGCCAGTTGCTCTCTATCCAAGGGGCACAGTGTGGCCCGTCAGGAAGAGGTAGAGGTAGCATACAGAGCAGAAGGGTGAGGGGTGGGTAACCATGTTTCTTTGCTTATGGGATGCTCCGTCTCCTGCTGGGAGCTCTGTGAAGTTACCTTCCCATACTCTCTGTTCAGAGTCTTTGCTGGCTGTGCTCCAGGATGGTGACACTGTGCTGTGATGGTTGGCAGGGAAGATCCACTCCATCTCTTTCCTCGTTCTCTGTTTTCCTTCAGTTTCTTCTTCCATTCAGTGTTTGATCTAGTCCTTTATTCCTTCATTTGATGCTTAGGGTTCCAGGACTGATGTTTGTATCTGTTTTACTTAGTTTTTTGGGTCTTTGCTGCAGAGGGTCAGCATGATGCTTCTGTCTACAGTGGCATGTTTCTATGTTTGTTTTAAAAGAAAAAATAAATTATTTACCTTTGAGTAAAGTTGTCTTTCCAGGAAGATATGCCATGTTTATACAGCATCTTCTCAGACTCCTGGCTCATAGATGAAGATGTCACTTTTGAACTGTATGGTCATGGAATAAGAATTAACAGTGCCTTTCTCAGACCTTTCAATCTCACCATCCTGAAGGCAAGAAAAGATGAAGTTAAATAAAAAAAGGAGGCTTAAGCATTCAACTCCTGGCCTCTTTGCCTGGCACCCTATTGACCATAGTCCACAGTAGCAACACAACTAAAATTTACTAAGCACTTACTATGTGCTACATGCTTTATATTTGATCTTAATTCTCATAACAACCTATGAAGTGGTTACTATTATTATTTCTGTATTTTAAATAAAAATAAGTGAGCTTCACTCAGTTTAAAAAAAACTGTGTGATATTACAAACCTAATAATATGAGAGCCAGCATCAAAACTCAGACAACTTTGGAACTAATTAAAATAATTATTATAATAATAAATATTTACATACTATGTTCTAGGCATGTTCAAGTATTTCACATACCTTACTCATGAGGTAGGTACTATTTTCCTTTTCTCAAAAGTGGGGAAGCAAGGTTAATTGATTTGCCTAAAATCATACAGCTAGTACGTTTCAAAGCCAGATGGTCTTATTCCCGAGACTATGAGCTTGACCACACTACTGTTTTCTTTGTTGGGTTTTTTAAAGGTAAATAAAAGGGAACAACAGTGCTTCCTTCCAGTATAGAAGAGGCTGCAGGACCCTCATACCACCTCATCCATGCAAGAAACTAGAGCTTCCAAGAAACCAAAGAAACAATAGCTTTCCACTGAAAAACAAAAGAAGCAGAAAACCTTGCCACACCAAAACCCCACTTTTCTCAATACCACGCTCAAAGTTGCACCGTATAAACCGTGACCAGTCCATGTCCTGTGGTTTGATTTAGGTGTATCAAGGCTCTTCCTGAGGGTAGAGTGAGAAAGGGTAAGTAGGTATATTAGTTTCCTCTTGCTGCTATAACAAATTCCACAAACTTAGTTACTTAACACAACATAGATTTATCATTTTACAGTTCTAGATGTCAGAAGTCGAAATTCAGTCTCACTAGGCTAAAATCAAAGTGTCAGCACAGCTGTGTTTCTTTTGGAGGCTGTAAAGGAGAATTTGTTTCCTTGCCTTCTCCAGCTTCTAGAGGCTGCCTGCATTCCTTGGCTTGTGGCCCCTTTCTCCATTTTCAAAGCGAGCAGCAAAGCATCTTCCAATCTCTCTCTGACTCTCTCTTGCCTCCCTCTTTCACTTACAAGGACCCTAGTAATTACATTGCACCTACCTCAATAATCCAAGATAATCTTCCCATCTGAAGACCCTTAAATCACATCTGCAAAGTCCCTTTTGCCATATAAGGTGACATTCACAGGTTTCTGAGGTTAAGATGTGTATATCTTTGGTGGGGGAAGGAAGGGCATTATTCAGCCTACCACAGTATGCAGAGAAGATTGTTGCTTACCCAGAGGCGGACAGATACTGTTTCTAGAAAATAATGTCCACTTTAATGATTTCCGTTGTAAGTGCGTCTCCCTACTTCAGGAGGTTTTCCTGCTCTTCTGGGAGGGAGCTCTCAGACAAAGATGTTGGAGACATTTGACACAATTATCCCAACTCCTCTCGGCTAAAGGTCATGTTGCCTTGTAGCCCAGATTATTGCCATTCCTGGTTGCCAGAACACTCACCTGTGAAAATGTATTTCATCTGCCACTCCAGAAAACGTTTCTCCAGGTCTCTTTTAGTAACTGTGTTTTGAAACATAATGTGGATGGTGATTATTGCCTTGCTTGGGTTTGAGATCACTGTACTTCCAGGCTTCATAACAGCATGTGGTTTGTTTTGTAGCTTGGTTTCTTGGATTCTCGCCCAAGACATGTTTGAATAGGACTTATCAGATTTTCCCAATCTTTGTTTCCTTTGCTATTAGAGAAATGGAACTGAAACACCCACAGTTTTCTTTTTCAGAAACTTCTTATCCAATTGATTTCACTTCCGTAATAAAAAATTAAAAATCTATGTTCATTTCAACCTCATATGCATTTCCAGAGCTTTTCCCTCCCTCGAATTTTAGATTAAATACAAGCAGTCATAGGCCAAAGCAGGCTTTTGTTAAGATTTCAGACAAATTATATATGACATGATTGACTAACAGAAAGAAACAAACTCTCCCTTTGTTTCTGGGAAGAGGAGGGGCCCTAAATTTAGGAATGCAATTGGTCAGAATCTAACAATAGGTACATTCAAAGCTTTGGCCAAATCCTTAGGTATTCAAAGGAGACCTGGAATGGAATTTGGAGGAAGAGCTAGAAAGGACTGTGTTGCTGTGCGTAAGAAAATGGAAGATCTTGTGTTTTTGTTTTTTAACTCCTTAATAGATGGCAGAAGAAAAAGAAAATGGGAGAGAGAAGGGAGGATAGGGATAGGAGAAAGGGAAGATTGTTCAACATGGTGATGCTGCCAAAAGATTTTCAAGAACCAGAATGTTAATACACATTTTTACTTCATTTGAACTTTAGGAAGTTAAAGTTTCTACAATTCCAGGTATTCCATGTCAGCTCCCCCCAAGCAGGTCTTTCTCTTGGTTAAAGTACATCCCGCTATCCTTTGGGTTCCACCCCTTGATATATCATGTGCCTCAACCCCAGTTCACTGAGGGAAGTACCTAGGCTGGCCTGGCACATTCCACCTTCTGAAATGATCTTGTTCATGAACCGATGTGCTTATCCACAGTGCCTCCCCTTCTACTACAATGCCATCCTTGTAAAACCGGTGACTAATCTGTCTTGTCCACAGCCGAATCCACAGCAATGAGTACTCGTTGAATGAATGAATGAATCACAGTATTCCCTTTCCCTGACCACAGTGACTTGCCTAGGAAGTGGCCTGTAACCCAAGCGAGGAGAATCAGAATCCTTCTCTGTAATTTTCTAGATGGAAGTAGGTGAGCAAAACTTTCTTTCCTCCGGGGTCACTACGCTGAGATGACGTAAGCCTCTCCTCACATCTCACGGACAAAACTTATCTGTTGCAAGACAGATGGACAATAGAAAGTCAAAAAGAGAAGTAAATTGGGGTGAGAAGTAAAGACGGAAGGAGAGAGAGATAAAGCTAACGAAATGGCCTGAGTCATTTGGTACTGAAATCATCTCCATTCCTAGGCTTCCTAGTTCAGAAGTCAGCAAACTTTTTCTGTAAAAGGCCCGATAGCAAATATTTCAGGCTTTGTAGGTCTCTCTGGCAACTACTCTATTAGAGTCCAAAAGCAGCCACAGAAAATGCATAAGTGAATTAAAAGTGACTCTGTTCTGATAAACTTTACAAAAATAGATGATAGGCCAGATTTTACTTCCAACCTAGTTCTGTAACCCAGTAAACTCACTCCCCACCCCCAACTTTTCTTTTCTTTTTTTTTTTCCTTGAGATAATTTAAATTCGGGTACATGAATCAAACTATTTCAGTAAAATTCGTTTCCCTTGCATTTCATTTTATGTATTTAGGAACGTTTATCTGAGGAGTCCATAGTTATTACCATGCTGCCAAAAGGGTCTGAGGCACAAAAAAGTTTAAGAACCCTTGAGTAACGCCTTAGAGTAGAAAAAACAATGCTCTGCATTATATCCACCAGTCAGGAACGTTATTCCTGACAGATTACATATGATGGAATTATGAATAGGTCATTCAAAGGAAGTTAGGAAGGTTGAAGACAAATCCTAAGACCTGAGAATGACATCAATAAGAATAATATCCACCTTCTTCTTGGTGCTATGGTGAGAGTTTAATAGTAGAATAGCACCCAGCCCTGGCCTGACTCTGAGTGGCAGTTCTCATGAAAACATACAATTTTATTTCCTTTGAGAGACAGCATGTGAGTACTGGAAAGAATGTGGACTTTGGTAAGCACCAAGGCTTGGGTGGAATCCCAGTTTCACCTCTCACTAGTTATGGACTACTTACTTCCACTCTGTGAGTCTCTGTTTCTTCCTTTGCCAAATTCTATAGGGCTCATGAAGGAGCCCTGGTGAGCAGTGGTTAAAGCACTCGGCTGCTAATCAAAAGGTCAGAGGTTTGAACCCACCAGCCACTCCACAGGAGAAAGATGTGGCAGTCTGCTTCCGTAAAAAATACAGCCTTGGACTGTTTACAATAGCAAAAATATGGAAACAACCAAGGTGCCCATCAATGGATGAATGGATAAACAAATTATAGTATATTCATGCAATGGAATACTACACAACAATAAAGAACAATGATGAATCCATGAAACATCTCAGAACATGGAGGAATCTGGAAGGCACTACGCTGAGTAAAATTAGTCAGTTACAAAAGGACAAATATTGTATGAGACCACTATCATAAGAACTCAAGAAAAGGTTTAAACACAGAAGAAAACGTTCTTTGATGGTTATGAGGGTTGTGAGGGAGGAGATGGGTATTCACTAATTAGATAGTAGACAAGAATTATTTTAGGTGAAGGGAAGGACAACACAAGATACAGGAGAAGTCAGCACAACTGGACTAATCCAAAAGCTAAAAAGTTTCCTAAATACAACCAAACACTTTGAAGGACAGAGTAACAGGGGCGGGGGGTCTGCAGACCATGGTTTCAGGGGACACCTAGGTCAACTGGCATAACAAAGTGTGTTAAGAAAACGTTCTGCATCCCACTTTGGTGAGTGGCATCTAGGGGCTTAAAAGCTAGCAAGTGGCCATCTAAGATGCATCAATTGGTCTCAACTCACCTGGAGCAAAGGAGAATGAAGAACACCAAAGACACAAGGAAAGTATGAGCTCAAGAGAAAGGGCCATGTAAACCAGAGACTCCATCAGCCTGAGACTAGAATAACTAGATGGTGCCTGGCTACCACCAATGACTGCCGTGACAGGGAATACAACACAGAATCCTGATGGAGCAGGAGAAAAGTGAGATGCAGACCTCAAATTCTAGTAAAAAGACCAGACTTAATGGTCTGACTGAGACTGGAGGGACCCCAGACTTTCCTTTAGCCCAAAACTAAAACCATTCCCGAATCCAACTCTTCAGAAAAAGATTGGACTGGACTGTAAGACATAAAATGATACTGGTAGGAAGTGCGTGTCTTAGCTCAAGTAGACACACGAGACTATGTGGGCAGCTCCTGTCTGAAGGTGAGATGGGAAGGCAGAGAGGGACAGGAGCAGGTTGAATGGACACGGGAAATACAGGATGGAGAGAAGGAGTGTGCTGTCACATGGTAGGGAGAGCAACTAGGGTCATGTAATAATGCATGTGTAAGTTTTTGTATGAGAAACTGACTTGAATTGTAAACTTTCACTTAAAGCACAATTAAAAAAAAAAAAAGATTACAGCCTTGGAAACCCTATGGGGGAGTTCTGCTCAGTTCTGTAGGGTTGTTATGAGTCAGGTAGATAATTATAAAGGCAAGAATGTATGAAGGAAGGGTAGGTACTCAATCCACCTTCTGTCACTCCTCCTTCTGTGTTTACTGGTTTCCTTCGGGAAACTAGAATGAGAGGCTGAAGCACTCTACATATGTCTAAGAACACAGCTGCTCATTTAGCATTCCAGGTTTTTATTAAGCAAACTAGTAAGACTTATAGTCTGTAATTGGTGCATGTTCTTTTTTTGCCTAATGACACTAATCTGTTTTTATCTTTGTCATTTAACTGAGTTTTGTGATTAGCGCAGGCAAGGTTTTAGGGATTTGAATCATTGTTTGATGCTTTTGCTTTTAGGCATGTTTGATTATTTATTAAAATCGATAAAAATCAGCTAAGTCAACTAGTTATTAAGACTATAATTCTTTTATTGGTTAATACCAGGAGGGTTGAAGCAAATGAAGAACTAAAACATTACATGAACTCTTGATTATAAAGCAGCTACTGTAGGAGTGGCCTACGTACTTTGCGTTAACTCAGCTCGTTTAGAACAAGCCTGTTGTACCTTTAATTGATAAGGAAAGGACCAAGTGGGCAAACATATGTCCAACTCGTGATGCTTTAAAATAAATACAAACTTGAAACAAGCAATATGTTCTGGTCTTAAGAAAAGAAATATGAAATGTTTGCTAAGAAAGAGTGGTGAAGAACATCCATAGATGGCCTCCATCAGTTCCTTCTGTAGCTGTGTGTGCGTGTCACTGCAAATATCAAGAGGTAGATTCTACTTCCCTTCCCTGAATCTTGGCCTGCTTTGACCAGTGGAATGTGGTAGAAGTGACACTGCCAGTTCCGGTCAAGGATTTAAGAGTTTCACTCTCGGGAGCCAAATGCCAAGCTCTAAAGAAGCTTAGGCCAGAATCTACATGATGAGACACCACATGGAAAGATACAGGACACAGGGAAAAGCACAGAGATGAAATGCCAGACATGTAAGTAATTCTCCTCATACCTTCCAGCCCAGTCTACCCCACACAGAACAGAACTGCCTAGAATTCCTGACCCAAGTATTGGGAGAAATATTAAATCTTTGTTGCTTTAAGCCACTAAGTTTTGGGGTACTGATATCCAAAAATAAATAATGTAAACTGAGGCAGGAGGATAAGGGGATGAACACAACTTCTCAGACAAGTGACTTGAACTAAAATATCCAGTTAAAGGTGTGGGCTTCGCTTGATCCAGACATTATTTCTTCCTGTTAAAACAATTTCCAAAGAAAGAGTTCTTCTTCTGAAATGCTGTGGGGAAGAGTAAGAACATACAATTTGTTGTACAGTTAAGGAGAAGACATTGATCTAGGAGTAGGAAACCTGGCTCCAGCCCTGGCCCTGCCACTCACTGAGAAAATGTTGGGTAAAACATCTCACCTTCGGGTCACCCATTTTATCATCAGTAAAATGAGAAAGGACATGGGCAAGACCAATACAGAGTGAGAGGGAGGCTAATATTTGGCCATAGGGGTCGTTTGTCCTGGGCCTTACACCTCCAAAGGCCTTAGATGTAGATGCTTAAACATGACCTATATATGATTTTATACATAATCAGAGAAAGACACTTGAGGATAGAAAGTAGATAGCATTCTCCACATAACTTAAAATGTGTGTATCTTGTCTGCCTTCACTGTGCCTAGAACACTGATAGTTAGTATTTATTTAAAAAAAAAAAAACTATAACTTAACGACCTGCACAAATATGTTGCATTGTATTTTGTATGTTATTAAAATTCTTAATTTGATAAATTCAAACTTTAAAAAGTACTGTAAATGTTGGAAACCACTTTAGGGATTTCAACCTGAACCCTCTTTCAACCTCTAAGAAATCATGGGTGCCAGGTTCTGTTGTCTCTAGGATCTCTTTAGCTCTAAAAGTTGATAGTCACCAGGTTATCTTTGATTATTGCATCTACAGAATAATAAAGTTAGTGTTGAGCATAGTTTGTAATTTTCTGACATCTTCTTATGGTACCAAGATATCTTTTTGAGAGACCAAGACACCCTTACCAACTGATCAGCTTCGTCAAGGAATAAAAGTTTATCATGCAAGATTAGAGTGACTGTGAAGAATGGTGGCATTAACAAAGGGCTTGCCAATAGAAAAGCCAACTTATTAGCCAAAGGCAGCTCTTAGACAGGTGGCTTGTATCTCTGTGTATGCATAGACATAGAAACACAATAAACAGGTAGGTTACCAGAAGCATTAAAAAAAAAAAAAAAAAAAACCTGTTGAGTCAATTCCAACTCATAGTGACCCTATAGAACAGAGTAGAACTGCTCCATAGTGTTTCCAAGGAGCAGCTAGTAGATTTGAACTGCCACCCTTTTGGTTAGCAGCCAAGCTCCTAACCACTAGGCCACCAGGGGTCCAGAAACAAATATAGTAATGTAATTTCAGTTGTAGGAATAATTTAGCCTGTCCTCCTCTCCTCCACCCCCGCCCCCCCCCAAAAAAAGATGCTCTTAACATTGTAAGAAATTAAGTATCAAAGAAAGAGAGGGAAAAAGTCCAGGAAATATATAAAATATATGCAAGTTAAATCAATGTAATACCATTATCACCTGTCAAATAGGGGAATTAGAAAAGTTAATATCCAATGAAGGCAAAATAAAGACATTTCCACTCAGATATCTGAAAGAATTTGTCATCAGCAGATAGTCACTAAAGGAACCATTAAGGAGTATTCTTTAAGCAGAAGGAAGGCTATCCCAGATGAAAGCAGAGATGCAAGAAAGAGTGAAGAACAACAAAAATGCTAAATATGTGGACGTGTCCAGTGTATATTAAATGTACATAATAATAATAATAATGTCTTCTTGACTTATTCAATATATAAAACTAAAATGCACAGTGCCATATTCATCAGTAGGGGATAAAGTCTTCGAATTATCCAGAAAAGGTAAAAATACAAATATTCAACTTTGGTAAAAATGGTTTAATAATCTATTATAACTACCAAAAGAATGTGAGTATAACTTTCAAACTCATAGAGACAAATATTAGAAAATAAGAGTTCTTTTATTAATTTAACTCATCCAAAATATATATATATAGAAAGTATTCTAAGGAAACGCTAGAAACAATTTAACATCTACATCCTCCATTAGGCCCTTACTTCCTTGAGGGCAAGCACTGTCTCATTCATTCTGTGTTTTCACTGGCCTGCAGAAGGCATGACACACAAGAGGCACACAATAAGTAGTTGTAGAGTGAATAAAAGAATGTAATTCTAAGGAGGAAAACAGAAACTAAGGAGAGAAAAGTGGAGCCCTGGTGACACAGCGGTTAAGCACTTGGCTTCTAACTGAAAGGTCAGCAGTTTAAACCTGCTCCTCCTGAGAAGGATGAGGCAGTCTGCTTCTGTAAAGATTTACAGCCTTGGAAACCCTACGGGGTTCTAGTCTGTCCTATAGGGTCTCTCTGAGTTGGAATTGACTGGACAGCAAAGGGTTTTTGGTTTAGGGGAAGAGAGACTTATTTTTCATATTTTAATTTTTTTCAAGTGTATATAGTGTATTTGCAGTTACAAAAAGGGTTAAACCAAGACTAATTACAACGATTTTTTTTACACCCAAAAAATTCCTTGTTCTAGAAACTTTGGGAATCGTTGCTATAAATGATCTGCCTCATCCCTCCCCTCCCCTGAACCATCTCATTGTGTGTGTGCCCAAAGAGAAAGCCAAGCAGAAAAGGCCTCATTGTCCAATGGAACAAACCAGCTTCAGCAGGAGAAGCCTTCCCCTCCCCACTGCACACACTGCAGTTCGGTTTCTCCAAGGCCTCGGGAAATAATGACTTGTGGAAAGATAAATAGTCAAGGGTTATTTGGTCATCGCACTGGGGCTCCAGCTCTAGAGAAGTCAGCACTGATAGCAAAAACATTGTTGAGTGTCTAAATAATTTGAATGATATTGGTAGAGAGACCCTGGAAAGAGAGAAAAAGACAATGGCTTGATGACAGCAAGCTTACAATAGAACAGAATTTTGTAGGCTGAGATGATTGTAAAAGCAAACAATGATGATATTGTCCTTCTGGTGTTATTGTGCAAGGCTGTAATTGATGGATGAAGTGGAATTTCCAACAAAATAAACAGACTTGCATTTGTTAACTAATACAGTAAGCATAGAACATTCTGTTATGTGAGAAGAGAAATGGGGAGTGTTTTAGCTACTCCTATTTGCTAAACAGAAATATGTTTATGTTTGGCAGAAAGCCTTGGTTTCCATTGTTTTTGCTTGTTTTTTGAGAATATCCTTTTTTATTCAATCTTGATTAAATGTGCGTAATATAAAAATGTGGGTGAGATAGGAATATTGTCAATGTGTCATTATGTTATAGCTCTAGAAGTTTCAAAACAAACAAAAAACAGACTATTTCACCAGCAGAGAAAACTCTTCCATTAAAGTGTCAACCAGTGCACTCTTTTCTTTGAAATCCTAAAGGCTTTCTAACCACAAAGAGCATCAGGATTGATGGAAGACTCATTAACAACCTGCATTATGCAGATGACACAACCTTGCTTGCTGAAAGTGAAGAAGACTTGAAGCACCTACTAATGAAGATCTAAGACCACAGTCTTCAGTATGGATTACACCTCAACATAAAGAAAACAAAAATCCTCACAACTGGACCAATAAGCCGCATCATGATAAACAGAGAAAAGATTGAAGTTGTCAAGGATTTCATTTTAATTGGATCCACAATCAACACCCATGGAAGCAGGAGTCAGAAATCAAAAGACGCATTGCATTGGACAAATCTGCCGTGAAGGACCTCTTTAAAGTGTTGAAAAGCAAAGATGTCACCCTGAAGACTAAGGTGCACCTGACCCAAGCCATGGCCATTTTCAATTGTGTCATATGCATGTGAAAGCTGGACAATGAATAAGGAAGACCGAAGAAGAATTGACACCATTTGAATTGTGGTGTTGACGAAGAATATTGACTATACCACGGACTGCCAAAAGAGCGAACAAATCGGTCCTGGAAGAAGTACAGCCGGAATGCTCCTTAGAAGCAAGGAAGGGAGACTATGTCTCACATACTTTGGAGGTGTTATCAGGAGGGACCACTCCCTGGAGAAGGACATCATACTTAGTAAAGTAGAGGGACAGTGGAAAAGAGAAAGACCCTCAACAGGATGGATTGACACAGTGGCTGCAACAATGGGCTCAAACGTAACACCGATTGTGAGGACGGCGCAGGACGGGGCAGTGTTTCATTCTGTGGTACATAGGGTCACTATGAGTTGACACTGACTTGATGGCACCTAACAACAATCACAAATCCTACAGTACTGTGATAACAACAAAATAATAACACCTTCTCTAATCCCAAGTATTCTATGATGCTGTGTTGAACTTACAAAAGAGGAGTCGCTTCTTTCTGTACTGTAAACCAAAAAGCCAAACGCACTACCACTGAGTCGATTCAGGCTCATAGCGACCCTATAGGACAAAGTAGAACTGCCCAATAGGATTTCCAAGGCTGTAAATCTTTGCAGAGACAGACTGCCACATCTTCCTCCCTCAGAGCGGCTGGTGGGTTTGAACCACCAGCATTAGCAGCCTAGCACTTAACCACTGCACCACTAGGGCTCCTTGTAAACTATAAAAGACAGGTTTATATTTCAATAAACATTACTAATGATAAATTAGGAGTCGCTGGGTGGCACAAGCAGTTACACACTTGACTACTACACAAAAGGTTGATGGTTTGAACCCACCCAGAGGCACCTCAGAAGACAGGCCTGGCTATCTGCTTCCAAAAGGTCACAGCCTTGAAGACCCTATGGAGCAGTTCTACTCTGGACACATGGGGTCTTCAGGAGTTAGAATTGATTCAAGGGCGGCTAACAACAACAATGACAAATTAGTTCCTGAGTGGTGCAAACACTAACGTGTTCAGCAGTTAACCGAAGAGCTGAAGGTTCAGCTCATCTACAGGCATCTCAGAAGAAAGACCTGGCAATCTATTTCTGAAAAATTGGCCATTGAAAACACTGCTGAGCACAGTTCTACTCTGACACACATAGCGTTGCCACAAATTGGAGCTGACTGGGTGGCAACTGGAAGGAATGGTAAATCAATGCCATTTGTAGAACACTTGACTTCACCCTAGCGTACCCAGACAGAAAGCAAACTAAATATTTTACATCTCAGTGCTGAAAAGAGTGCCTGGCACACGGTAGGTAATCAGTAGATATCCGTTGAATGAGTGAATACCTAGTTCTTTTATAGGCCAGGTATTGTTCTAAGTGGGGCATACCTCTGTCAAAGGCAAAACTAAGTCTGAGACAAAATTAACAAAGGCTGTTTATTCATAAACTCACAGCAGAGGGAACCCATCTGCCGTCGCTTTCATTCCAGCAGGGTTTCAATGGTGTTAGAAAAGAGAGTACGTTTTATAGAGTTAAAAAGGAAATACAGTGCCTGACTGGCAAGCGTTCTATTAAGGGAGATTGTTGGAAAGGGGAGGGTGGGGGACTTTCTAACTGATCTTCAGATATGTTTGGCAGTCCTTAGTTGGCTGCAGAAGGAAGAGAGCATTAGTTTGGGGACATTTCAAAACAGAAAAGATTGTTCCGTGTTAGGGGAGAAGGGTTTTCTGTGACTGTCCTTTACCTGGAATAAAATGGGGTGCTTTTTGCACAGTCCAGCAGTCAAGAGGGTCCTTACGTGAAGCTGACTACCAGGGTGCGCAGTTTCTCACTTCAGGGTAACATGCACAGGAGAGCTCTCTCTGTCTCTTTGACTCTCTCTCGTCTCTCTTCTTTCTCTCCCTCCTGCCCTCCCTCCTTCCTTCCTTCTCAATTTCTTTCTTTCTTGGAGAAAAAAATTTTGTGTCGTCATTGGCAAACAACCTCCTAGAAGATCTAAAAATAAATACATAAAAGAAATCTTAAGAATTAAAAATGTCATCACCCACCTCCCCCAGTCCTAAACGCAATAATATTAGAAAAGTAATGTAACTTCAACTACTCATGGCAATTCATTGGAGGTCAGTAAACCTGCATTTTCCTAAGGAAGACTTAATTTAATCATAGATGTGGTTTCGGGATGAAGATAAAAAGTTCAATATTTTATTGAAGTTCAGGTGATATCAGTACAACATTTCCCTATAGGTGGTATCAGAGCCCTGGTGGCACACTGGTTAAGAGATTGGCTGCTAACCAGAAGGTCAGTAGTTTGAATCCACCAGCTGCTCCTTAGAAACCTTATAGGGCAATTCTACTCAGGCCTATAGGGTTGCTATGAGTTGGAATAAACTCAAAAGCAACGGGTTTGGTTTGGTTTTTGGTTATAGGTGGTATCATGTTTACTCTGCAAAATAGCTATAAAAAAAAAAAAAAGCTTCCAAACGTTATTTGGACTATGTTAACAGCAAGGACTCACAACCTTTCTTTTGGCTGACTTGTCTTTATTTATCAATTTATGAAACCTCCCACTAGGAGAACAGCATTAGTGACCATGGGAAATTTTAAGTAGAAATTACATAGACCCTTGGCTTCATGCCCAGAAACAAATGTCAGTCCCCACACAGAAAACCAGGCAAAAGATAAAAAAGATTCCATTAAATCTATAATCCAATCTTCTTATGGCTTTAGTACAAGTTTTTTTCTGTGCTAACAGAAGTCCCTGCAGAAGGCTTAAACAATCTCAACAATTTCATTATGTGAACGTAGCTAAATCCAATAATGTAAAGGGCCTAGAGAAACTTCCCATATGCTCCATCCCTTACCCTTTCCTTCTAGGGGAAGTCAAAGAACTTGGCTCTCAGGAAACTATTCTACTCGGATTGCCCAGAGCACAAATCTTGCTTTGTTGACATCAACGCCGAGCTCTCCTGAGGACACGCTAAGAAGAGAAGGATCCATTAGAATTTCTCGTGACCCTGCTCCGGGGCAAATCCAGCTCCGCTTAAATGAATGAAAATGCTTGTTACATGGCCCAAGAAGCTACTTTGTCCACTTGAAAATTAATTAGACCGTGGCTAGATGAACAACCGTAAGACGCTTTCACGATGTTCTTAGATGGGTGACCCTGGCTGAGTTCCCAATTTTAACAAGTTTACCCTAAAGCAAAAACATGGCCTTTTGGCTAAGCTAGTGCCTACAATTACAATGCTTTCCCAAGCGGTAGCCAACTACTAAGTACAATCGGGCCAAGAAAAGATGTTAGGAAGAGAGTAGTTAGAACTTCCACATGGAAAATAAAAAATGTTCTTGAAGGGATTTTTTGGGGTTGTCGTTAGTCTCAGGGAGTCAATTTAGTTACCTATTTCACTGCTGGACTTGGAGAAAACATTAAAATCTTGTATATGTCCTGATCTAGTCTAGATTAAAACTTTTTGAGGGCACAGATGATGTCACTTCTTCTGGTCCTTTATGTATAGAGTCTTAAGCACAAAGTCTCTTGTACACCGACCCGCATGTAAATCTGTTTCGTAAAGTGTCCGCTAAGGTTGCTCATGGTGAGGTATTGAGAACCTCCTGGCTGCGTTAAGAGCTGAGTGCCTCCATTCATAAAAAAGAGTAATAACTACTTTAAAAAGTAATGTGTACATTGCCACATTAGGAAGGCCCTTAATACATTTTCGGTATGACAATGCAACAGCTGTTTAACTATCTGTAATGTGGAGTTGAGGACATAGAACGTGGGAGTTGGCCCCTTTTGTGAGAAACAAGTTCCAGAAAGTACCAAAAATAGAGACATCCTGGGAAGGGTGGTCATCCCACAACTACTTTTTTGGTAAGTCTTGCAAGGTGCCTGTCCCAGTCATCTCTGATTGGGCCAAACATAGACATCTGATTCCTGCGAAGACAATTCATTGGCTGATGATGACCAATCACATCTTTTTCCATCTCCATTGCACTCCCTCAGCCTCTTCTACGCGTGCTCTCTCTTTCTGGGGGTTTTTACGCGTATAGATGAATAAACAGAGATGTCAGTCTGCATAATGAAGCAGAATAATGGCGCAGGTGTTAGAGAGGGATAGAGACGAGGGCCATGTCAGCTTCAGCTTCTTAATAGGCTATTGTTGTTAGCTGCCTTCCGGTCCACCCTAGATTCATGGAGACCCCATGCAAAACAGAATGAAATGTTGCCCAGTCCTGTGCCGTTCCCGTAACTGGTTGTGGATAAGACCATTTGTGATCTCTAGAGTTTTCATTTACTGATTTTTGGAGGTAGGTTGCCAGACCTTTCCTCCTACTCTTAGTCTGGAACTTCCACTGAAACCTGCTCAGCATGATAACAACACACAAGCCTCCACCTATAGACAAGGAGTGGCTGCACATGAGGTGTATTGGCTGGGAATCGAATCCGGGTCTCCTGCATGGAAAGAGAGAATTCTACCACTGAACCACTACTGTTCCCGATTCTTAATAGGTAGGAAGATTAGAAAACCCTAAGAGGGAAAACAATGGAGCAGACTAGCATGAACGCTTTAGCATTCTCTTCTCTTCCCCATCCCTCACTAGGAATATATGGAATTTGAAAGTACTGACATCTGCATATAAACGTATGTTTTGTTTTTTCCTAATGTAGTTAATTGTTTTAGGACAGTTCTGTCAACCCTCCCCAACTCCGAATCTTTTCTATGGTCTATACGACCTTAATAGGAAGCAGATATCATCCCCTACTCCCATACACCCTACCCCACCCCCCAAAAAAGAAAGTTATGTGGGTTTTGGCTCTAGAGAATCTGCTATAGATGTTGTACTTAGGTGCTGTCAAGTTGGTTCCTATGCATAGCGACTCTATGTACAACAGAATGAAACACTACCTGGTCCCTCTTTTTCACTGACCGTCTACTTCACCAAGCATGATGTCCTTCTCCAGGGACTGATCCCTCCTGATAACATGTCCAAAGTATGTGAGACAAAGTTTTGCCATCCTTGCTTCTAAGGATCATTCTGGCTGTGCTTCTTCCAAGACAGGTTTGTTCCTTCCTTTGGCGGTCCGTGGTATATATATTCAATATTCTTTGCCAACACTGTAATTCAAATGCATCAATTCTTCTTCAGTCTTCCTTATTCATTGTCCAGCTTTCGCAAGCATGTGAGGTGATTGAAAACATTATGGCTTAGGTTAGATGCACCTTAGTCTTCAAGGTGACATCTTTGCTTTTCTACACTTTAAAGAGGTCTTTGGCAACAGATTTGCCCAATGCAATGTGTCTTTTGATTTCTTGACTGCTGCTTCCACGGCTGTTGATTGTGGATCCAAGTAAAATGAAATCCTTGGCAACTTCAATCTTTTCTCCGTTTATCATGATGTTGCTCATTGGTCCAGTTGTGAAGATTTTTGTTTTCTTTATGTTGAGGTGTAATCCATACTGAAGGCTTTGGTCTTTGATCTTCTTCAGTAAGTGCTTCAAGTCCTCTTCACTTTCAGCAAGCAAGGTTGTGTCATCTGCATAATGCAGGTTGTTAATGAGTCTTCCTCCAGTCCTGATGCCCTGCTCTTCTTCATATAGTCCAGCTTCTCAGATCATTTGCTCACCTTACAGATTGAATAAGTGTGGTGAAAGTATACAGCCCTGATCCACATCTTTTCTGACCTTAAATCACCCAGTATCCACTTGTTCTGTTCTAATAACTGCCTCTTAATCTATTTACACGTTCCTCATGAACACAATTAAGTGTTCTGGAATTCCTGTTCTTCACAATGTTATCCATAATTTGTTATGATTCACACAGTCAAATGCCTTTGCATAGTCAATAAAACACAGGTAAATATCTTCCTGGTATTCTCTGCTTTCAGCCAGAATCCATCTGACATCAGCAATGATATCCCTGGATCCACGTCCTCTTCTGAATCTGGCTTGAATTTCTGGCAGTTCCCTGTCGATATACGGCTGCAGCTGCTTTTGAATGATCTTTAGCAAAATTTTACTTGTATGTCATATTAATGATATTGTTCGATCATTTCTGCATTTGATTGGATTATCTTTTTTTGGAATAGGCATAAATATAGATCCCTTTCTGCCAGTTGGCCAGGTAGCTGTCTTCCAAATTTCTTGGCATAGATGAGAGAACACTTCCAGTGCTTCATCTGTTTGTTGAAATATCTCAAATGGTATTCAGTCAATTCCTGGAGGCTTGCTTTTCGCCAACGCCTTCAGTGCAGGTTGGACCTCTTCCTTCAGTACCATCAGTTACTGATCATATGCTACCTCCTGAGATGGTTGAATGTCAACCAATTGTCTTTGGTATAGTGACTCTCTGTATTCCTTCCATCTTCTTTTGATGCTTCCTGCACCGTTTAATATTTTCCCATAGAATCCTTCGATGTTGCAACTTGAGGCTTGAGTTTTTTCTTCAGTTCTTTCAGCTTGAGAAATGCTGACCGAGCATTTTTTTTCCTTTTTGATTTTCTAACTCCAGGTCTTTATACATTTCTTTATAGTATTTTACTTTGTCTTCTGAAGCCGCCCTTTGAAATCTCCTATTCACCTCTTTTATTTCATCACTTTCATTTTCTTTAGCTACTCTACATTCAAAAGCAAGTTTCAGAGTCTCTTCTGACATCCATTTTGGTCTTTTCTTTCTTTCCTGTCTTTATAATGACCTCTTGCTTTCTTCATGTAGGATGTCCTTGATGTCATTCCACAACTTGTCTGGTCTTCGGTCATTGGTGTTCAACTCATCAAATCTGTTCTTGAGATGGTCTCTAAAATCAGATGGAATATACTCAAGGCCATACTTTGGCTCTCCTGGACTTGTTCTAATTTTCTTCAGCTTCAACTTGAACTTGCACACAAGCAATTGATAGTCTGTTCTGCAGCTGGCACCTAGCCCCTGCATTCCATCTTTTTGAAAGAAACCAAACCAAACCAAACCAAACCAAACCAAACCCACTGCCATTGAGTTGATTCTGAATCATAGCAACCATATAGAACAGAGTAGAACCATAGGGTTTCCGAGGAGCTGCTGTTAGATTCGAACTGCCGACCTTTTGGTTAGCAGCCGAGCTCTTAACCACTGCACCCCCAGGGTTCCTTTTTTGAAAGAGCTTCTCTTATTTATTATCTGCCTTTCACCATAGAATGGAAGCTTCACATTGGCAAATGTGTGGGTTTTGTTCATTATTATAGCCCTAGGACATAGACCAGTACCTGATACATAATAGAGACTCAGAAAATTTCATTAAGTAAATGAATAAATGAGGTTCATATTAAGAAGCCTTTTGGTGACCTGAGGGAGAAGGGAGTCGAAACAAAAGCGTGTAGTATTCCCTCTGAGCATATTCTCCCAAACTGGTGCATTTTTAACAATTTTAAAGAAATACGATTAATATGGAGTCCCTAGGTGATCCAAGTGTTTAAGCGCTTGACTACTAGATGAAAGGCTGGCAGTTCAAACCCGCCCAAAGGTCCCTAGGAAGACAGGCCTGGCAATCTGCCTTGGAAAGATCACAGCCTTGAAAACCCTATGGAACAATTCTCCTCTGCACATGCAGGGTCACCATGAGTCAGAATTGACTTGATGGCAACTAACAACAATCAGCAGCACCGTTAATATGGAAGTTGTTAAGAATCTGATGGAAAGGTGTCTTTGGAAGTAGAAATGCACAACTGGAACCTGAGAGGTCAGACCTTGAGACAGAGAAGGTGATTAAGGACTGTTTTGTGTGTGTGAGTACTTGCTCATCCATCAGTGGTGCAAACCCTGCACCCCTCCTCCCCCCACCTCCAGCCTTATATGTACCCCCACCTCAACCTCTGCTCCCCAGAGTTTAGAATCTGGCTGCATCCCTGCACGCACCTAGCCAATTGTGTGCTCATTGGGACCTAAACCTCCTGACACCTCTCTCAGTTTTCTATCACCCCTTGTGAACTTAAATGCCCCCCAAATGATTCCATAAATAGACTAGGATCCAAATGAAAGAACTAGATTGAACTTCGGCCGAGAAGTGAGAGAATCCTTTAAATGCCAACAGGCATTGCCTTCCTTCGGCGTAACAAAGGAGTTAAAACATAATTAAGATCTGAAGGCTGATTACAAGAATGTGTATGATTATTTTTATTATTTTTCCTCTTTCTATCTTTGTGATAGGATGTGATCAACCTCTGCCATGCTCCGTTGCTTAGTAGCAGACAGAGTTTTAATTATATTCTAAAATAAGCTAAAGAACAGAAAACTGCTTTATGTCTAATACGTATATATCAAGAAAGGCATGTGACAGCATCGAAATTGCTTTAAAAGTGCCTGATAAAGCGTGCCTCCGGTAGGATTGTCATCAAAAGACCACGGATGGAGTAGGACAGTATTATTAGTAAATCTGCTACTCTGTGTATATGTCCTCCATTGTTCGTGACTCCCTGTTAGACGCTACCCAGCGTGTTAGACGCTAGAAATGAATTTTTATCCCCTGCTAATTTCATCAGAGTTTTTTTTTTTTTGAGTAGGGAAAAAAAAAAACTTTTGTCAATTCCGCTGCCAATCCTAATCCTCCAAATAGAATCCTTTTCACTCCTCCAGGTCTGTAATTCTCAAAATATTATATTTTACAATAAAAAATTAAATAATTTGTTCATTCATTCTTTTAACATTCAGCAGGGCCGTGTTTCAGCAGCAAACCCCAGAGGAGTGTCCTGCCCTCATGAAGATTATATTTTAAGGGGAGAGAAAGATAATTAATGAGCAAAGCAATGAAAAGATAATTACGGACTATAACAAGGGTTAGAAAAGAAATTGAGTATATTACTTAGGAATGGGTTCAGCTGCAAGTAACAAAAGACTCAAAAGCATCTTGGCTTTAACCAAGGCTGTGACTCAGCTAGTGTGCCTCAATATGCCTATAACATTTTTTAACGTTTGGCATCATTTTGATTGATCAATGCCCTATTCTGTCTGGTTGGCTTAGGCTCATAAGCTGAGCCTACTGCTATCTATGTTGAATATTACCTGTGGCTTAAGAAGTTTATTTCTCTTTCTCTCACATAACAGAGGGTCAGAGATGGACTCTTCAGAATGGGAAAGGTAGCTTCATTAATTCATCAAGGCTCCTGACTTATTGTCCCACCAATCTCAACACATAGCTTCTGCTTTGTGTTCTAAAATGACTGCTTGGGATCCAGCCATTACATCTGCACAAAGGACGAAGGTGAGAAGAAGCCCATGCCTGCTTCCGTTAAGGCTAATTTAGTGTTTATCCCAGTAGTCAGGATGACGTCCATGTCCATGGCTTCAAGAGGAGCTGGAATATGTAGCCTTCATTCTAGGTGGCTATGTGCCCACTGGGAAGGTAGACATTCTATCACTAAGGAAAAAGGGAGAACAGATATAGAAGGATAGAGAGTAGATTTTGCCACACAGAGAGAGGTCCCAGGCAGTGACTGGTACAGATAGGGTTGCTTTAAATAGGTTAGTCAGAGGCCTTCTCAGGAGGAGAGAATTGAGCTGAGGCTGAAAGGATGCAAGTGGTCTCATCATATGGACTGGGGGAAGAGGGTTTCAAGCAAAAAGAGCTTGTGTGTGCGTGTGTGTGTGTGTGTGTGTGTGTGTGGCCTAGCCACCTAAAGTGTACATCTAGTATGTCTTAGAAACCACCGTGAGTGGTGGAGTAAATAACATGCCAGATTCAGACAAGACTACTTACAAATTAGGGTATTAAATCACAACTCACATTACACTAACATGATTTGGTTTGGTGTTCACTGGCATAGAACTGATCGTATGGAACTAATGTGATGTTTTGTGTGACTGTCACATTAGCTATGCATTTGTTATGTGATTTTCTTGGGCGCCAGAATGTAATTCATTGGAATAAATAGAAGAGCCTAGTGGGATTAAGGCCTAAAGCTATAAAAGGGAATTTACCTTCATTAAACTTTCCCATACCGTAATTAAGGTGACATTACATCCAGTGCATTTTCTTAATGAATATCTTACAGTGACATCAAACAAAAGCAGAAATGAGTAATACTATTTATTTCTGCAGATTTCATGTGGATGAAGATCATTATAAAATAAGTGATTTTTGTCCTACCCTATCATGCAATGGCAATATCCCCTACTACAGAACACAGAGAGGGTCGTGGGTGTGTGTGTGTGTGTGAGTGTGTGTGTGTGTGTGTTTTAGGCTTTCTCTTTACTCTGCTAACTAAACCAGATGAGGGGAATTGCCACAGAGATCCCAACTACGTGTTTGGAGGAAGAGGCTCTGAAGAGTACACTTTTTCTAAATTAACCAGATTCCCCACACATTTGTGTGTGTCTAGCTAGGATTCAGAAACACTGGTGGCCTGGTGGTTAAGTGCTATGGCTGCTAACCAAAAGGTGGCAGTTCAAATCCACCAGGTGCTCCATGGAAACTCTACAGGGCAGTTCTACTCTGTCCTAGAGGGTCACTGTGAGTCGGAACCGACTCAACAGCAACGGGTTTGGTTTTTTGGTTTTAGTTATGAACGTTTGAGCTTGGCTACCAACGGAAAGGTTCGCAGTTCAAATCCACCAAGCAGTGCCGCAGAAGAAAAGCCCAGCAAAAGGCCTGGCGATCTATGTCTGTAAGATCACAGCCATTGAAAACCTTATGGAGCACAGTTCTACTTTGACACACGTGGGTCGCCACGAGTCGGAATCAACTCGATCGCAATTGGTTTGGGTTTTCGGTTTAGCTATAAATGTAAGCCCCTGTCTATATATAAAATAGTGGGACAACAAAATCACGTCTGTCCTCAAATTGTTTGAATGTGAGCTGGATTCTCAAGGGCAAAGACTTTATCTTTTTCCTTCTGCAGCTCCAACACCTAGCACAACGTTTGACACACAGTAGGTGCACACAGTGGCTAAGTGCTCGGCTGCTAACCGAAAGGCTGGTTGTTCAAACCGACCAGGTGCTCCACAGGAGAAAGATGTGACAGTCTGCTTCCGTAAAGATTTACGGCCTGGGAAACCCTATGGGGAGGTTCTACTGTGTCCCATAGGGTCACTATGAGTCAGATTGATCTCAATAGCAATAGGTTTGGTGTTTCCAGTTTAGGTGCCCAATACAAGTTTAAATGAATGAACAGCAACTCTCATTTAAAGAACTTCCATTTAACCAACAGCTCTCTTAAGTCTTTCTCAATGTATTTGGCAGAAAATCCAATATGTAACAAAATTAGAAGACAAGAAAAATCAGAATTGATTATAAGAAAATCAGTGCCTTATCGTATCATATTGTATATACCCACCTCCCTCCAGAACCCTCAGTCAATATGAAATGTCAGATACATGTGGAGAGCATGGATTGCAGTGCTCACATTCAGCTGTGCAAAACAATAAAACTTGCTTTATTTTTCTGAAACTAGTCAGTTTCTAATTTGAGCCTACCACCTCCCTCCAAGTAGGTAAAAGGTAATCTTTGTAATTTGGGGGTTCCTTTCCTTCTCCAACGGGATATGATCTAAGTTTGGAGGAGCTGTAGTAGAAACGAGGCATTGGGGGAGACAAGGTACCTGATCCTCAGCGCTGTTCTCTCTGGTCCTTGGCTCTGGGCCCATGTGAGTTCCTGGCGCGTCTTCTCTCATTCTCATTTGCAAGGTCTTTCCATGACTGGTTGTTTCATCCTTTAATTCTAGGTCTTTAGAATGGGTGTTTCAGGAATCCTTGGGTGGTGCAAATGGTTAAGATCTCGACAACTAACCAAAAGGTTGGCAGTTCACGCCCACCCAGATGTGCCTCGGAGGAAAAGCCTGGCGATCTGCTTCTGAAAGATCACAGCCTTGAAAACCCTATGGAGTTTTACTCTGACACACGTGGGGTCACTAGGAGTCAGAGTCGACTCACCAGCAACAGGTTTGGTTTTGGAGAGTGGGTAGTTAGGCCGTCTAAGGTCCCATCTGCTTAGGTACTCCAGCAGTCTCTTCTTTCTGGGATATTGCTGCATCTCCAGAGACCTACCCGGGAACAGCCTCATGTCCTCCCTGTTCTAAGACCCCCTAAAGACTACTTGGAATTTTTGCTACCTGCCAGGCTTTGGTCAAAGTACCAGCACACGAGGTCCATCTCTCTGGTGCTCACCAGCACCACTGTTCTCACGGTTCTCCTCTAAGCTTCTCTTCTTCCCTAGAGGGGGGAATCTTTTTGGAGTCTGTTAAGGGAGTCTTTGTATCCAAATATTTCCCCTATGCTATGAGCCTTTCCTATTTCCCTAGAAGAGACTCTTCTACTTTCTGAAGGCACATCCCTTCCCTGAGTTCATGAGCACAGAACAGTTGAGAGTCACGAAGGTGTGGATAGAAGGATGAGGCTAAAATACTGAGGCAAAGGTTGGCTATTATTACAATAAGAACATTCTATCACATGAGTTTTCAGTAGGCATATACAGCTGGAGTAAAGAAAGGAGGTATCCGGTAGGATTTGGGGTGTGGATAGTAACAGGGGATGCTGCCTGGGGCTCCATAAAGAGCAGCAAGGGTTAACAGAGAGACGCTGTAGAGTCCAGAGCCCAGGGGTCAGGGTTAGTCAGAGTTACACAGCCATCAAGGAAGACCAGGGAAAGGAGCCCTGGTGGTGCAACAGGTAAGCACTCAGCTGCTAACTGAAAGGTTGACAGTTCAAACCCACCCAAAGGCTCCACAGGGAGAAAGACCAGGTGACCGGCTTCTGTAAAGATTACAGCATAGAAAGCCCCATGGGGCAGTTGTACTTTGTCACATGGGGTCAATATGAGTCACTACGACTTAATGGCACCCAACGAGAAAAATTAGGTGCCATGGATGAACCAGAATCAAAAATATGGGAGAAAAGTTTTTTTAAAAAGCCAGAAATCCTTGACTCTCCTCCCATCCAGAGTGGAGTCTAGTTCTTTTGCCTTGAATTTGAGGGCGTGTGACTGTTTCCATCAATAGAGTAAAGTGGAGGTCATTTTTTTCTGACTTCGGAGGCCACGTCAGGAAGGCCGCACAGCTTCTGTGTGGGATTTTTGGGACATTCACACTTGGATTGCTCCCTCTGGGAAACCAGCCACCAGACTGAGAGAAACCCAAGCCTCATGGAAAAGTGGGTTCCTTGGTCAACCACTGCAGCTGAGCCAAGTCCCTGAGTCACACCAGTCAAGGCACCGGCCATGTGAGTGAAGGAGCCTGCCAGTGATTCCTCGCCCTTGGCCACTGAGTCATACCAGCTTCTTCCCAGCCGATACCTCAGATATCATGGAGCAGAGACAAAACCAGCCATTCTGGCTGTGCCCTGTTCACATTCCTGACCCATAGAACCTGTGGGCATACTCAAAGGTCTTGTTTTCTGCCACTATTTTGAGCCATAGTTATCTATTATTAAGTGCAGCAATAAAAAAGTAAATCTTCAGAAAACAGAAACAAGAAAAACATTGAGAGAGTAGTGGGCTGGAGTTGCCCCACTGCTAGAATGGAAGTCCAGTTCCTAACAATAATAATTCAGAAAACCAGCCTCCACGACACAGTGATAACTAATGTGTTTTGAATGTTAGCCTGTGACAGCACAGGTACTTTGGCCACATATTAACTCATTTAGCCTCACACCCCTTGGAGGTAGGGGGTAAGGAATACTACTTACCGCTGTCTTAGAAGCGAGAACAAGCAGGTCAAAAGAAGCTGTCTTGCTCAAGGTTGAAGGCAGTGAGTGGAGGGTGTTGGCTTCAAACTTGACTGCCTCCAGTGTCCATGTTCTTGGCCATATTCTACAGCCTGGTGTGGCCCAGGATTTGTGTGGGCCCTGTAGAAAAACTTGTTAACTTAGAGAATGCTCTATTAGCATTTTTCATGAAAGGAAAAAAAAAAAAAAGGTTGGCCTTTTCCCTCGAAGAGCTGTATGTGAAAGATAAAGAAAAACGGAGTTTGATGTCTTACACCTTTTCAAACACTTGTTGTTAGTTGCCATTGAGTCAGCCTCTGACTGATGGTGACCCCATGCACAATAGGCAAAACGCTGCCTGGTCCTGGGCCACCCCCACAATGGGTTGCAGATTGGACCTTTGTGATCCATTCGAAGTGCCAACCTTTTCATTAGCAGCCGTAGCAATTAACCACTACGCCACCAAGGTTTCCTTGTGATCCATAGCATTTTCATTGGTTGATTTTTGGACATTGATGGCCAGGCCTTTCTTCCTAGTTCATATCAATCTGGAAGTTCTGTTGAAACATGTTCGGCATCATAGCAATACACAAGGTAACACTGACAGACGGGTGATGGCTGCTCGTGAGGTGCATTTTAAAGACTGTCCATGAATAAATGCAGTTGGGATTTTATAGCCAATAACTAAGAAATATTAACAAATATAATAGAGTTATTTTTTGACAAAGAAAAGGCAACCATTATTGAAAATAAAATTGTGGTACAAACACAACTGGAGAGAAAATAACAAAAGCCACTAAGTATGGACAATTACAGAAATAAGTGCTTTTGATTTTTTTCTCTCAGTGAGCTTCACATCAACCCTCTGAGACAGGCATTTTTCCTTCCATTTTCTAGATAAGTGAACTGAGGCTCAGAAAGCTTAAATGGTTTGCCTGAGGTTACGCAGGAAGCAATAGCCCTTTCTAACTCAAAGCTCCATGTTCTATCCATGGCTGGTGTTTTAAAAAAACAAAGACAAGCAAGCTGCCAACTTTAAAGACCCAAAGTCCCTTTCACAAGGCTTTCTCCTCTGCAGGATAACACATTGGCTCGATGCAGGATTACAGTTAGAGGATCTCATAAGCCAATAATCTTTCAACAAAATTTGGAAGACTAACATCAGAATCTCACTTTTGAATTTATAAAAGAAAAGTAACCTTAACAACAAAAAAGGATACAGCTTATTATTTCAGAATAATGGGTAGTACTTTAAACTAAGCACATTTAAGGTCATGGAAAGCTCAAATTATTATTCTGATCTAACTTTGCCATGAATACGTAAATATGGTGCTTTGGACAAGCTTTATCCCGTGGAATGGTGTTTGGGACCCAAGTGTATAGTTGACTTCAATAATGTTTTTTGTTTTTGACACAAGTGTGTGTGTGTGAGTACACACGTTTACTGAGTCCTTGTGCATGAGTAGATGTGCAAGTAGCCAGAACAAAACAATACATCAATACTTCTGGCGAATTTATATTTTAATTAGTGACTCGGGATACATCATTACTGACTACAACCGAACTTTTTAGTTAAATGCAAAGGCCTAGATATTAAATAAAACCAACATCATTATTGATGAAATTTTAGAAGCGCTTTGTGCAAAAAACACAGTATTTAGAAAATGGAGCTTTATTGTGATATTATAATAGCTAGAGTTTTGGGGAAAATCTGTCTACCCTAAAGCAAGGGAACCCTGGTGGCGCAAAGGTTAAGTGCTTGTCTGCTAACCAAAAGGTTGGCGTTGGCCGTTTGAACCCACCGGCAGCTCCTCGGGAGAAAGATCTGGTCATCTGCTCCCGTAAAGGTCACAGCCTAGGAAACCCTATGGGGCAGTTCTACTCTGTCCTATTGGGTTGCTATGAGTCGGAATGAACTAAATGGTACCTAAAAACAACAAAACAGCCCTAAAGCAACTATTCTCAACCCTAAAACAACTTCTCACGTGTTTCTCCCTATCTTCTAGCTCCAACTAACAGCTTGTCTTTTCTGAACCCTGAGTCCCTGTTACAAGAAACAAGGTACTAGTCTGATCTCTGCCCCAGAAGAGCTGTGTGGCCTTAGGGATGTCAACAAACCTGTCTGAGTCTATCTCCTTATCTGTAAAAATGATGAGCTTTTCTTAACCCCACATTTTTATAAACTAAAGACTCTCATACCCTGTCCCTCCTCTTACGAAGATGCATTTTCTCACTCAAGAAGTGATTGCCACACATTTCCCCAACAACCAGATCTTTCCTGTATATATTAACCAGCCATTTTTCCTTTTATTAATAAACATTTTAATATTATTTAATATTACTTTTTCGAATATACACCTCTCTTATAAATACACACCTCTAATTTTTCTCCAAATTTTGAAATTCCGTTAAGAACATAACAGGTATTCGGTAAGTATTACTTGGTTCCTTACACGTGGGCATCCATTTACTCATTCATTCCAAAATATATTAAGAACCTCTTATGTCTCAGGTTCTGGGCTAAATTCTAAGAACACAAAGGAGAAAAGTGTATTAACAATTGGTAATGAAGTGTCCTACCTCCAAGAGGAATTACTGAAAGGCAACTATGTCTTCCTATATTCGTAAGTTTACTTTACAAATGGAGTTTCTGGGTAGCGCAGTGGTTAATCATTCAGCTGCTAACCAGATGGTCAGCAGTTCAAATCCACCAGCCACTCCTTGGAAACCCTATGGGGCAGTTCTGCTCTGTCCTATAGGGTCGCTACGGGTTGGAATCAACTCAACCGCAGTGAGTTTTTTGTTTGTTTGTTTAGGTAGTGCAAATGATTAACAAGTTAATGTGCTCAGCTGCTAACTGAAAAGTTTAAACGTTTGAGCCCACCCAGAGGCACCTCAGAAGAAAGGCCTGGTGATCTCCTTTCAAAAAATCAGCCATTGAAAATCCTGCAGAAAACAGTTCAATTCTGACACACGTGGGGTCGCCATGAGTCAGAACCAACTTGACGTCAAATGGCCTTACTGCAGGAATGCCATGTAGGGGGGATTAACTTTTAAAATACAGTATACATTTTGGGGGGCCACTTAACTGTGATACTGACACTGGGTCAAGTAACACACCTGACAGCATCTGATTTGGTGGGAAAGTTTGTGAACCGGATACAACCTCCCTCACCAATTAGATCTGAGCAGGAAAAGAGATTTTACTTGTAGAAACACCTCTGCCAAGAACATTCTTTTGTAAATTGTGAAGCCATATCCAGACCCAGAGAAAAATACTGTGGTAACTGATTAGTAATGGCAGCCCAGGAAGTGGAATCAGGAAGCGGTGATTTTGCCACCACTGAGAAAGATTTTCAAAGGCAGATAAAGACTCTCATGTCACGTTTGGCTCAGAAACACTAGTAGAAATGGATATTAGCAGAGAGAAAGGCGATGTTAGACATAGCTGGGGCAGGATCCTGATTACATGATACATTTCTAAGGAAACGACTCCCTTCGGGGGGAGCAGGAGAAATCTGAATTTAGTTAGGTGTTCCATATCCCATAGCCCCCCCCAAAAAAAACAGGTAAGTAAAATGCTGTCATAAGTCTCTTTTTCTATAGTGAATCGTAGCACAGACAACGGCATCTGTGTTAGCTGCATTGCCTCTTGAATAATTTTCAATTTTGTACAACGTGTACGTGTATAACACTACATTCAGAAGTCCCTCATCTGAAACTAGATATGATTAAAGAAAAAGTTCAGCTGACTACAAAAGAAATAAATATTAGATGCTGTTATCCAGTCTTTTACAGTAATCCCAATAAACAGATAGAATCTGCCTGAAGGTGTCACTCACCAAAATAAGATACACATCCCATGGTTTTTTTTTTTTTTTTTTTGCCTCCTGCTATCACAAAAGAACAACTGTATCTCATAAGCTTTGCTTAGAAAACATACAGAATCCTCAGATAGCTTTTAAATTCTAATTCAACTATTCTCATCCAAGCTACAAAAGAGAATTTAATTTGTTTTCGCTTAAGCAGAAAAAAAAAAAAAAAAAACATTAATTTAGATTACTTGCCTAGTAAGGCCAGTAGGAAATAGTGAAAATCCTGGATTAAAATCACTGAAGAAAAAGAAGTAGAGGAGAAGCAGCAAAAGGAGGAGAAAATTAGGACGAGGAGGAAGAAACATTTCTGACTTTTAAGTATAAAGAGTAGAGCAGCTTAAGCAAGCTGTTACCGATGGACTTCCGTATACAGGCCTGAAATAAGATAAGCATTTCTTTCCTTTTCACTTACAGTCCAGAGATGAGAGACCCAAGGCTGGTGGGCCATATTTAACATAGGGCATCTGTCTCTGGGTCCAAGGAGGCTATTTCAGCTCTCACTCTTTCCTAGCCAGTGTTGTTGTGGTTGGTAGCTGCTGTTCAGTAGGCCCCCATCTCACGGCAACCTACGGGACAAAATGTCGCCCAGTCCTGTGCCATCCCCATGATCGATTGTGCATCGACCCTTGTGATCCATAGGTTTTCACTGACCGACTTTTCAGAAGGAGTTTCCCAGCCCCTGGAGTATAGAAGTGACTGATAATTGTCCCCTAATATTCATGTCCTCTTTTTCTTCTAGTAATAGAACACCCTCGGTTTTAGCTCAATACATAACCACATTGCCGGGTTCCACATTTCCCAGCCTCCCTGGCAACTAGGTGTGACCATGTGACCAAATTCTGGATAACAGGATGTGAGTAGCCCTCCATTTCTTACTTCCTACTGGCTAGGAAGGGGGGCAGCATGGGTTCAGTGGCAGAATTCTCGCCTTGCATGTGGGAGACCCAGTTAGATTTCCAGCCAGTGCGCCTCGTGCACAACCACCACCCGCTGCCAGTGGAGGCCTGCCTGTTGCTATGACACTGAACAAGTTTCTGCGTAGCTTCCAGACTAAGAAAACCCTGTGGACCACAACAATCCAATCCTGTTGTGCATGAGGTCCCCATAAGTCAGGGGTCAACGTGAGGGCAGCTAACAACAATAACATCTAATCACATTTTGTTTGGTGGTTGGTGGGTTGGTTGGTTTAAATAAAATCGCATTCTTACTGACAATACAGTGGCAAAATTTGTCCAGCCTTTGTCTTTTAAACACAAAATATGAATATTGTGTATACAAGTGACAGAAAACCAACTCATATTAGTTTAAGGAAAAAGGAAAAAACAAAACCAAACCAGAAATGGGCTTCAAAGGAAATTAACAAGGTATTGTGTTAAGAAAATACAAGTGGAGCTACCCTACTACGGGGAGGTCTGTGTCATCTTCTCCGAGGAGGTAATGTTTAATCTAAAACCAAAAAATAAGGAAACAACTATTGGAAAACCAAAAGGCAGCATGAGCAAGGGGGAGGCCTTTTTCTCAGTTTTCAAATTTGCCCTTTTCCTCCCTTCAGAGGAGCTGACTCTAGCCCAGCTCCATGGATGGAAACATGATTAGGTGTGGCCAGTCAGTGTGTTCCATCTCTCCTGGTCTAGGGATAAGCAAACTGGTCAATGTGAGTCAATGACCCTGGGAGGGGAGAAATGCTGTCTCCACAGGCTATTTGATAAACTGCAAGTGTGTGCTCAGGGCTGCCTGCAGCCATGTGCCACCTCATAGGGAGAGTCTGCCTAAGAATGAAGTCAACACAGAAGTGAGCAGAGCAGAGTAGGAGTAAGAGAGAAGGCAATTAATTCATGAAATAGTCATTTCAGTATCTGAAGTTGCCATTCCTAATTTCACAAGTTTTGCCATACATGAAACAATGTGGTGGTGGTTGTTGTTAGTCGATTCCAACTCATGGTGACACTATGCACAACAGAAGGAAACTGCCCAGTCCAACACCATCCTCACAATCTTTGCTATGTTTGAGCTCACTGTGTCAATCCATCTCATTGAACATCTTCCTCTTTTTCACTGATTCTTTTCTTTGCCAAACATGATGTCTTTCTGCAGGGGCTGATCCCTCCTGATAACATGTCCGTGAAGCCTGACTATCCTTGCTTCTAAGGGTCATTCTTCCAAGGCAGATTTGTTCGTTCTTCTGGCAGTCCATGGTATATTCAATATTCTTTACCAACACCGCAATTCCAAGGCATCAGTTCTTCTTCTGTCTTCCTTGTACATTGTCCAGCTTTTGCATGCATATGAGGCAGTGGAAAACACCACGGCTTGAGTCAGGCACACCTTAGTCCTCAAGGTGACATCTTTACTTTTTAACACTTTAAAGAGTTCTTTTGCAGCAGATTTGCCCAGTGCAATACATCATTGGATTCCTGGACTGATGCTTCCATGGGTGTTGACTGTGGATCCAAGTAAAATGAAATCCTTGACAACATCAATATTTTCTTCATGTATCATGATGTTGTTTATTGGTCTAGTTGTGATGATTTTTGTTTTCTTTATGTTAAGTTGTAATCCCTACTGAAGGCTGTAGTCTTTGATCTTTATCAGTAAGTGCTTCAAGTCCTCTTCACTTTCAGCAAGGTTGTGTCATCTGCACAACGCAGGTTGTTGAGTCTTCCTCCAATCCTGATGTTACGTTCTTCTCCATATAGTCCAGCTTCTTGGATTATTTCCTCAGCATACAGACTGAATAAGTACGGTGAAAGGATACAATCCTGATGCACATCTTTCCTAATTTTAAACCATGCAGTATCCCTTTGTTCTGCTCAGACAACTGCCTCTTGGTTTATGTACAGATTTCATGTGAGCACAATTAATTGTTCTGGAATTCCCATTCTTTGCAATGTTATCCATAATTTCTTATGATCCACACAGTTGAATGCCTTTGCATAGTCAATAAAACACAGGCAACGTCTTTCTGGCATTTTCTGCTTTCAGCCAAGAGCCACCTGACATCAACTATGATATCCCTAGTTCCACGTTCTCTTCCGAATCTGGCTTGAATTTCTGGCAGTTCTCTGTCAATGTACTGCTGCAACTATTTTTTTAAATTATCTTCAGCATAATTTTACTTGCATGTGATATTAATCATATTGTTTGGTAATTTCCTGAACAATAAATAAAAAACATGAACCAATAAATTCTTTTTTTTTTTTTTTTTTTTGTTTAAAGCAAATAAAATTTGGGTTCTGTCACACACAACTGAAAACGCCCTGGTTGGCCAGTGGGCTTTGGAAACGACAGAAGAGTCCATGCGAATTTCAGAGGAACACGAGCTTAGCAGGTACTTTGAACAAGCAGAGCTTGGTCTCAGCAGCTCCATCTGGTACAGGACTGAGTGGGGAGGTGAGAGCTGGAGAATCGTTTATGAAAAAATAGCCATGAATGATGGTGAGGACAGAGACACAGCTATAGAGATTTTATATTTTCCTTTCCTTCTTTCCTAGTATCCTGGGAATACGGTTAAAAACAAACAAAACAAAACAAAACAAAACAAACAAACAAAAAAAACTGCTGCTGTCAAGTGGATTCCGACTCATGGCTATCTCATGTGTCCGAATAGAACTGCACTTCGTAGGGTTTTCAATGGCTAATTTTTTAGAATAGATCACCAGGCCTTTCTTCCAAGGTGCCTCTGGATGGACTAAAACCTTCAACTTTTGGTTAGCAGAAGAGCATGTTTAGCATTTGTACCACCACCACCCAGGGGCCTTGGGTCAGGGTTGAGGAAGGAAAAAATCCCAGGTTGATGCGCCTGGGAGGGGCAAGAGGTTGGCATAAGTAGAATTTACCCAATCATCTTGAAATCTACAGTAATGAGATCTGTTGTTTGCCTACACTGAATACACTCTCTTTTAGGAGCAACACCACTGCATGGAGGGTGGGCAAATCTTGGTCCACATGGCTTAGCTGCCATCGAGTGAATCTAGCAAAGTGGACATGTGACCCAGTCCTGGTCTATTGGGCTGTTCCATCTTCTAGACCATGGTGATCATATCCAAGCAGGCTTGATCAGAATTGATATAGAGATTTTGCCACAGCAACTAGGAAAGAAGTGCTGGCTTTCTATTGGACTTTGAGCTGGGGATATATAAGTCTGAAACAACCAGAGGGAACCTCATGGAGACCTGCCTTCACAGAGGAAGGCAGAGCCAAGAAAATTGCAGACAGGCAGATGAAAAGCCTTGCTTGAGCTCTTGAGCCCAGACATACCATAAGGTTACATTAACCATGTGGACTTTAAGGTAAAATGAGTCAATATATTACTCTGTTCCACTGAGGTGAAATTCCTCTGTTCACCATTTATTCCCAAGCAAAGGATAGGGGCTAATAAATATATTTTAGAAAGACGCTGAAAGAAATCTCTGATCTCATTTTTAAGGAGTAGAAAAGATGTGCTAATATGTTCTCAGACTTTGTAATACAGGTGTTTAAATTCTAGCAAACTCTTAATGAGTCTATAATATGCCTCAGATACATGATGTTCAACCTAGATTTTGTGGGTTGGCCTATAACCAATTAACAGCTGAAATTTTGAGTTATATCCTGGTCCCTCTGTTAGGACTTGTCTCAGAAAGAAATCGTTGTCAAGGCTATGTAAATTCTGAATATCATACAATTCTTCTTAACTTCCTTCCACCAAAAAGACAATGGAGCAGACTCAAAGTTATAAACCAATTATCCTTTTTAAGATCCATGGGACATACAGTATCCCACCTACTTTTTATGACTCTCAGATTTCTTGGGACTCTACTTTCCCAACTAAAAGTATTTGCTGCCCTCATGTGGGAATTTGTGTAATGGTGATGGGTGAAAGAAACATTCATTGAAGCAAAGTAGCTGGGGTAACAGCCTTAAAAGTGAGGTAGTGGATTCAGGAAGTGTGATGGGGTAAAATTTCATCTCTTTTGGCTTTTGTACATCTAGATAAGCCTTGTAAGCATACTTATGGTTTCCTTCTGATAGTCAGGCATCCCTGGTGGGTTTTAAGAGCTACAGCTGCTAACCAAAAGGTCAGCAGTTCAAATTCACCAGTTGCTCCTTGAAAAACCTATGAGGCAGCTCTACTGTCTTATAGGGTTGCTATGAGTCAGAATCTACTCAACAGCAATGGGTTTGGGTTTTTTTTGGTTTTGTTTTGTGTGTGTGTTTATGTGTTGCAATAAATCCTGCCACCCATGACCCGTGGGACAGACAGGCACCCACCAATCCTGGCACTCTAGAATCCCCCAAGCTTTGTGGACCCATGAACCCCCAAATAATGTTTCTCAAAATCCATTTTACCAAGAATTTAAGCACACTCCATGTCTCAGCATGCTTGCATTAATGAAAACATATGAAAAAAAAATATTCAATGCAGAAAATAATGGGGTCTTGAAAGGGTTATACTGTAACCAAGATCACTATGTTACCTCTCAAACATCAGGTTGTCCATATTTAAAGGGGTGAGCAACACACAATTTAAATGACTTTAAAAAAAAAATATCATCCATAGAAAAGGTATATTGAACATGCACATAACCGGAATTTATATTTTTGAAAAGAAAATACGAGTTACTTTTTAAATTCGAAAATCTTTCTCTTAAATAAAAATTATTTCCTTAACCAGAATTTTATATTCTCATTAGAAATGGGAGCTTGATCCAATTCATTTTTTCAGGAATAATATATATTTTTTTAAATGGCAAGGGCTTCTACTTGCAGAATACTAAAAATAAACAAATATAAGCATACTTACCTTAGGAAAGGAGAAGAAACAATCTTCACCAATTCTGTAGTTGCTATAAAATCTTCAGAATTTCCCAGACTATGTTCTTCGGAATCATTAATAGATGTTTTACACACACACACACACACACACACACACACACACATACTCACACACTCACTCCTCTTGGTGAAATATGATTGGAAACGTTATATACTATTCTAAGTCCTGAAAATTCTCAAGTGCATATTAGCCTATTAAGGAAACCCTGGTGGCATAGTGGTTAAGAGCTACGGCTGCTAACCAAAAGGTCAGCAGTTTGAATCCACCAGGTGCCCCTTGGAAACCCTATGTATGGGGCGGTTCTACTCCGGCCTAGAGGGTCACTATGAGTTGGAATCGACTTGATGGGAATGGGTTTTGTTTTTGGTTTTGGTATTAGCATATTAAAGAGCGTAAGAAGTCTTGCACTAGAGATATCTGTTCAAATTGGCTTAAATCATCATTTTCCAAAGGTAACTGTCCCAAAATTAACTACAGAGCTTCACCATCTCTCACCCCACCAAACCCCTATTCCCCAAAGCAACTATTGAAACACCTTGGGAAGCTAGTTCAAAAAGCAAGTTTTGAAAAGCACTGATTTAGTGGTTTCTATCCACACAGATTTTGCTCTCGGAATACTATGTAAGGAATTTTGAGTGACAATTGCACCCATTAGAATGTAACTTCAACAGACTCCATAATCAGAAGTTTAAAATGCAAATTTTTTCAAGAGCAAAATGCCGTTACCATCTAGACATGTTGCTGAGATTTATTTGAATTTGTGTACCCTTGTAGGAATCTGGTATGGTAATAGGTTCAAAAGACCTATAAATATTAAATACAAATACGATTAACCATGTCTAAATTTTATGTATATACAGGGCCTAGGCAATTTTAATACAGCAAATGTACATTGTACATGGCGGGGGGAATGTATGCCTCTTGGGAAAATGGAGACAATGGAAACTCCTTTTTCATTTATACTCTGTACAAGGTGCATATTATGACTCTCTTAGTATGTTAAAGACACGAAGCCATTACTATTGAGCCTCAGATGTGGCTGCAAAAAATTAAGAGCACATCACCATCTCTCTCTAAATATAATGAAAACCTAGCTGTACAACCTCCTCTTAAAGGAGCTTTCCTCAGGCTACTTGGCGATGCATTAAATCTTGACATACACAAAAAACAAAAACAGGACAGCTCTAAAGATGCATTTATGTTGGCTGGATTATAAGGATTAGCTCCTCAGATGGTGTTCCAAAGAAGCCGTCAAATATGACTATAATGGAAAATAAAAACTTGAAAAACATTTAAATATTGATAGGAAAGTGACCAGACAGGTATAGTCAAGATACCGCTCTTTAGATACATAACATCAGTATATGTCATAAAGGATTAAAAAGTTTAATTCTCTAAGGATTATCACAGAGATTTCAGCTTCCACCAGGCGTATTTTCTGCATATAATTATCCTCATTGCAGAGACACATGGGCAGTGGGTCTGAGTTTACTACAATTTGAACTTTAGGTCATTTGTGCTAAAGATATAAAAACAGTGTAATAAATTGGGCTTAATGATTAATTCTCTATAATATTCTAATCCCCCGTTTCAGACACAACGAGTTCCCCTTCTCCAAAGTCACCTGTGGATCTTGTTGTCTTGCCCGTTCTCACAAATATTAGGCCTATGCTATGGTGCAGAGTTTCTCAAAATGTGGTGTGTATGGCACTTCTAAGGAGCCATGGTGGCACAGTGGTTATGTGCTTGGCTGCTAGCCAAAAAGTCAGCGGTTGGAACCCACCAGCTGTTCTGCAGAAGAAAGATGGGGCAGCCTGCTTCCATAAAGGTAAAGAGCCTTGGAAACCCTGTGGGGGCAGTTCTACTCTGTCCTGCAGGGTCACTAGGAGATGGAATTGACTCTACAGCACACAGCAACAAACGGCACTTCTTATACATATGACGCTTTTAAGTGCTCTAGGAAATATTTTCTATTTTAATAATGAAGACAATTATGATGGTAATACACAGAACTGCTACCATTCGGTGACCACTCATTATGTGCCAGGCACAAATAATTCAAATGGTTTTCAAAAGACCATGATGTGTTTAAGGGGCACTGAGTTTCTGTTAAGGGTGCTGGAAAAATCTGGAAATGGATTGTGGTGATGGTTGAAGGACATAAGGAGTACAATTTATAATTAATATTACTGAATTGTATACATAAAACATGTTGAAATGGCAAATGTTTTGTTATATGTGTATGTATGTGCTACACACACACACAGTCTACTCTGTAGCAGCTACTATTATCTCTGATGAACAGAAAGGAAATTGAAGCACAGAGACATTAAGTAACCTGCCCAAAACCACACAGCTGGAAACAGGACAATTAGCTGAGAACCATGCCTTGTCATTTCATGGATAGAATTTGTCTTTTAAAAAAGTGGGTCGGCTTAATAAAAAAGTTAAGAAAATATAAGTATGTGGATATGAAATAAAGTCAGGAAAGTAGGTGAATGCCCGATGTCCAGGTAGCACTGATTTATCATAATTGCGTTGGGGAGCTAGAGATTAAGGCTCATTATAGATTCCGAAGTGACATTAACAGGCAAACAGCAAGGCAGAAACTTCCTATGTATTTTATTTGTTCTTTTTGCTTTATTATTTAAAAGCCATCATCAGAAAGAACCACTGCGCACTGCCCGAGATAAACAGCCCCAAATTTCACCTTAACCTGTTTTCGATTTCACCCAGAAAATCTTGTTCCGGTAGGAAATCTTCCTGTTTTTACTCAGGTTTTCAAGACATTACAGTCACATTTGTATGGGAATTATAAATAATTCAAGTAACTCTGAAAACGAAAAGCTCGGATAATTGTATATTATAATTTAAGGGGGGGAAAAAAAAGAAAGAAACCTCAGAAATGATCTGACACGCCGATCAGAAGTGTTACAGGAAGTTTTTTTGCTTGTTTTCTCCAGAGGGTAAGTCAGAATATTTTAAAAGGGCAGAAGTTTAAGATCTAGCTAGGGAATAAAGACATGTTTTGTCTGACACTTTCCAATTCACATTCAACATTTATCAAATGATTCTTAAGTACTGTATTAAGGAGAAAAAAAAAACGCAGCCAGGAACTGGCAGCCTGAGTATATATGAAGCTTTCGTTACAGTACATTTGTGTTTTAAAAACCCAGTATTTTTTCTGTAGATATGCAAAGATTTCTCTTTTTACAAAACTACCTCTCATTGAAACATTTTAAATAAAACTCCTGTATCTAAAACAAATTCTTGGCACTGAGAGTTTAAAAATCTCCCTAAATTCAGAAGGAAAAAAAAATCTGCATAATTACAATTCATCGGATTGCAAGTCATTGTCAAAAATATTTAAAATTAAAAGGCAGCATCCTAGAATAGCATTTAAAACCAAAAAAATTACTTAACTGCATTTAAAAAATTTTTATGTAATGTGTCATTCATTAAATAGCAGAAAATGTGTGCTACTGCTTTTTTAGGCAAACACATTCAGCCTGGGCATTAAAGGAAACACAACTGGCCACCACTATGTGAAAAACCAAATGCTTTAATGAGGCTATCAAGAACAAGAGTTCAATTATTTCATTGGATACATTAATGTCGATCCATAATATACAGTGCTATGGACCATACACAGATTATTGCTGCGTCCAACAGCAGGTGACTAGTATTAACATTACAGTACCAAGTGTCCACAAGAGACAGTCATTTGTCATGTTTTCAAGAACTAGGGTTTTTTTTATACTGTCATCAGCATCAGCTTCTCCCCAGTGCAGTTTTCACAAATAGTAAGTGCGTTCCTTTGTGCTTTTCCTTGACGTCTTTTAACTTCCTATGTATTTTATTCTTATTGCTTTAGTATTTTAAAACAACCAGAAAGAACTGCCACCCGATGTATGACCATGCTGGTTGTACGGTTTTTGGCAAAGTCAAAAGGTTTGGTATTTCCATTGCCTGACCCAGAGGCAGGTGGACAATTTTGGCATCTGGACACTCCAAGGGGAGGCCCAACCCGAGTCACAATTCTGCACCCTTGATCTGGGGGGGAGAGGTGTGGATCATTCTCTTGTTACAAATGGGTAAGCCCGAAGCACCTCCTTTTGGCTTAACTAGTCCCTCAAACAAATCCACACGCTATTTGGCAAAAAAGAAATAAATAAAACCACCCCCGAGGTTGCAGTGTTCTCCTGGGCTAGCTCGCCTGCTACTCCCAAAAACTGTCTTTGAAGAACGAGGGGACAGGGAAGCAGGCGGTGGCAAGCTCAGGAGTCGCAAGAGTCAGGGCAGTGGTACAAGATGCCATACTTTCTCTAAACAAAGCTTTCTACAAGGTTGCTGAGCCCTGGCCGTAATCCCTCGGCCATGGGTTAGTCATCCCTGTTCTAATTTTAAAAACCTTCAAAATCGACTAAGGAAAACTAGCATCATAGCATTGCAATCTTCAACCTGTGCCCTCCCAGCCCCCCCCCCCATATAAATATGAAGAGAAAAAGAGACAATGCCATGATTGTATCAATGAACACTATGGTACAAGTAGCTGTTCATGCAGCTTTGGATCACTATTCTAATAAAAAGAGCTAGACAATTAAGGAGGCTGAAAGAATGGGAACTTACTTTCCCTACCCCCTTAAGTAATAAAGCTATAGAACTGACAGGATCACCAAAGTTCCCAAGGATTCTCATTGCCCAATGTGCACGGGAGCTATGCAATTGATTATTTCCACGTAAGCCACTCATTCAGACATCTGACAATCACGCCTTCTCTCCCAACCCCCTGTCACCCATCACCAATTCACATTTGACATTTAAACACTTAAAAAAAAAAAACAACAAAAAAACCCTCCTGAATAAAGTTTCCTGATGAAAGATGTTGGCACTCTGTCTCTAAAATATATTTAATATTAAAAATATCTGAAGGAACATTGGAAGCTCTTATATTGTCTACACAGAGCACCATGCTACATGGTTCTCTTGATTACAGATACCATCTTGAAACTTTCTGCTACGTTACAGTTCAGTCAGTGCTAGCCTCCAAAAGACTACTGCTATATTTAAGGCACTGCATTCCGAATGGACATGCTTTACGCCACTCACTAATCAATTGCAGGCTGCTACTGAGAAATTCCACTCACCAGCCTGGCTCCTAACACCACAGGTCATCTGTAGAAAACACCTAGGCCTGCTAGACTACATGTAACTCTACTGTTATTGCATAGGACTACACAAGTAGATAAGCTACTGGAACTAACTTTACAACATTGCTGCTTGTTAAAATATTGTTATCAAGTAACAGTAATTTGCCAATACAGTATTTCTCTCAAAAAAAAAAAAAAAAATTCAGCAAGTTGGCTGAAAAAAACCCCAATTTGAATGACCAGAATGGGTGTACTAAAGCTAGAGTTATCAGTCGCCAAGAATATTGCTATTTTTATATCACTAAAAATAAATATGTAAGTTTGTCTTCTCTAGAAAGTCTGGTTTTAAACTATTACTCCTACAGTTCTGAGTGAGACTGCAATATACAAAATATTTGCGAAGCTCTCCTTAGATACAAGGCCTGGCATCAAACTCTGCTTGCACGTGTGTGTACAAAGAATGAGGAAAACCACCAGTGCGTTGTAAAGATATCGAAAACGTCTCCGTTCGAGAGGCTGCATTGTTACAAATGAATACAAACACATGGAAAAGAACGGTGATGATAAAGAATCTGTACAAATCAAATGAACAGTAAAACATAAATCTAAAAATAAAAACTGTAAAGCCAATTAGAAATGTGCCCAGTTCAGTTTTCTTATCAAAAGCAAAAGTTAAAATTAAAAAAAAAAAGGTAAAACAAACTTTCAGTGCTCCTCATTGTTTTACTTTGAGAGGACATTAATTTCCATTTCAAAACAAAACAGATTTTTTTTAAAAACTAAATCACACTCATTAAAGAAAACCGGAACAGAGCGCGTAGAAAAGAGAGTAAGACAAGACTCCGTATCAGAGCTCGGTTCTGCCTCCCTCCCGTTTCAGTTGCACCCAAGTCTTCTAACCAGACAGTCCTCATGAAAATCGCTGCACTTTTTTTTCCCCATCTTTTACAGAACATAGTATTTCTTTAAATAGTTTGCAGTATAAAGACTAAACACTGTTTGAAGGGTACTGTATCTTTAGGGCAGTACCAATGAATCAATACATTTACAAAATGGAAACAACAGGTTAGTGTGGATTTCTTCTGTCTTTTCTCTCTCTCTTTTTTTTTTGGTTGCTCTACATTCTTTCGATTAAACTTTACATTTAATTCCCAAGGAAGTCACAGGAATAAAATTGCAAACCCAGATTCCCCTGAATAAAAATGGACAGACATTTCTCTGATGCAAAATACTCTTGCTTCAGAAAGCTAAAGTCCGTGATGAATTCAGTTCACAGATACTGTACACTCATTGTACAATACTTTGGAGGCATTTGTAGTTGTAAAATAGAATATACAAGTCTGTTTCACAAAATTCTAAAAATAAAATATATCCTGGGCTATTGATAAAGCATGAAAAAAAAACTTCATATTAAAGGAAAATTACCAAGAGAACCCCATTCGGGTAAATTATTAAACCTAGGACTCAAGAAAGGAAGCAGTTTGTGTGCACGCAGAGCAGGTAGGCTTTGCTAACAAGCGTGCTCCGTTTCTTCCATGCTCATACTACTCCTCCGGCTGCTTGTTTTAGAAGCTCCAGGTGATACCGAGGAAAGAAGTGGATCAGTTATGCCAACGGGAGAAAGAGTATCGTCCATCAAGATGTCTTCCAGTTTGGATCCCATTTTCGTGGGGACGCAGTAGGCTTGGTTGCTCTCAGTTCCGGTTCCGAGGTTGTTATTGAAGGTGATGGTACCATCTGTGAGATCAAGGGTGGTTGTGCACGTTAGGTCTGCGTGATGCTGAAGGAGGTCTTGGTTGCAGTTTTCAAGGACGGGTTCTTGCTTGATGACACGATTCACTACATCTGGAGAGCAGAGGCCCGTGGATGGAAGAAGGGAAAGTCCATGAGCTCGAGCTTGCATTTCAAGTTCCTAAAATAAAAGTAAAAATCAGACACTTGGAGGGGAGAAAAACCAATTTCAAAATGAAAGTTTTTTGCTCTTTGAAATCAATAACCCCCATGTAGCTAAAGCACGTTACAGATGCCCAGTGGTACCAGCGAAGTAAGGCCTGGCGATCTGCTTCTGTAAGAATTAACAGCCAAGGAAACCCTACGGAGCAGTTCTAGTCTGTAACACATGGGGTCACCACGAGTCAGAATCAACTCGATCCCAATGGGTTTCAATGGGTAGCACAGGAAATGATTTTTTCATATGGTATATTAATTTTATTCTGTATTTAAAAAATAGGGAGATAAGATCTCATAGATATTAATGCTCACAGTGAGGTTACGTTAAAAAAATATACATAAATAAATTTCTAAAAAGTCAGCTAATTAAAGGAAAACATTAAGTCAGATAGTTCCACGGTTCCCAGACTTTGCACTGAACTCCCCGGGGTGCTGCAATGAACTGACAGGGCACCGGGAACACAGCAATGACACCGTGAGAACTACTAAGCTCAAAGATAGTTCACAGTTTCAGCACTAGATTGTGCTACTTTTTTTAGATAACATCATAACCATAGCGGAGCTGTGCTTTTGAAGGTTGTTGTGATAAAAAGAAAGTCTGCATGAAAATCAATGTGGAACTTACGAACGAGAGTGCTTGTGTCCAATCGGCCAAGGTTTGAGAAGTGGTGCAGTGCTCGACAGACAAACACGTCTCATTAGTAATTGTGGTTATTTAAAAATAAAATAGAAACGGCACTTCTTTTTTCAATTCTATATTTTATTGTTTCGATTTGCTACTAAGTGATTAGGATGTGAATATCTAATAAGTTGTTTGGGCTTAACAGAGAAACAGATATTTCTTTTGGTTTAGGGGTACAGTTGGAAAAGTTACCAAGACACTAAGAGCGCTGTGAACGAGTTTGGGGCTCTGGTATAGCAATGGCAAACACTGTGAAGGTCTACTCAAGTGACCAAAGTTTGAGAGGCACCATCTAACCTATCTCACCAGGGCAAAGGGAAATATTTTGTTTTTATCCCACAAGAAAGTTCTCATCTGTAAGACAAAAGTTTTTGCCTACATTTTCTTCATCCCTCATTCTCCATCCCCTCATTCTAAAATGCCTTCCAAGCAAGTTCTTCGCATTTTCCCTTTCTGAGTATCCATGGACACATTTCAAATGAACCAGAGGGACCCGTATTCACTCCCTGATGAGTGTTCTGATTCTCAATGTCATGCCATCTCTATGTTTATGATACCATGGGAATGAGAATAATAAGAATACAACATAAATTTGAAGCAAGTCACCTTGCCACATCAGAAAGGAGAAAGGGCTCTCCAACTTGGCATGGCTTCCCAACCTTGGCCCACAAGTCTGGAAACAGATGTTCCTGAAAAGTCGAGTTCAGCCTATACTAAAGGCGGTTTGACCTGGAGTATCCATCTCTGGAGGCAATACAGTGAGAGATGGGTGCCTAAGAAGACACACGGATCTGCGTGTTCCTTCACACAATCTCTAGAAACACAGGTCTCTCCAGGCATGATGTGAAAGCCCTGGGCTATTTCATACAGGGGCAGTTGCATTGACACAAGGGATCCACGCTCTTTGTTCTGTGAAAATCTCTGCATGCATCAGTTAGAGTGGAAATGAAAATCCCCGAGGCCCAAGCTGAAAACATGGAGTCCTGTAAATCTACACCACCATGTTAACCAGCACAGCCACCCCCACACACGCAGCTTGGCCTTTTCATAAAATACAGTTGGGGTTAAGAGAAGCTGACATCCTGCTCTAATCCTTTGTTGCTTAATTAAAAAGGTTTATCAGTTGATTAAAGCATTACTTAGATTTCTAAATAATGTGATAAATCGCACCTAGAGAACTCTGGCTGATGGCACGACAGAGCTTTCCTACTTTATAAAGTTTCTGTGATACGCACAAGTGCTAGTGGCTGCCTCACGGTGTCACTGGAAGAAAACCAAGCCACCGTCACTCTGGAATTTCCAGTTTATGTATTTCATGATATCCATATTTCCCATGAATACACATGTTTGCAACCTTAAAATACAACAAGACCTCACTTCTCTTTTTAAAATAGCTATTACAATTTGATGCTTATATAAAGAAATAATACATTAGTACAATCTGCTTTTGTAAAGGGATACCCTAAATTCAAGAGATTAAATAAATACCTATGGCTACTGATCGAAGCCACCATTCATCAGTCAGGTTGCTGTACTCTGGCTTTCATGTTGCTGGGATGCTGGAAGCTGTACCAATGCTCTTTCAAATACCAGCAGAGACACCCATGGGACACAGATTTCAGAGCAGAGCTTTCAGGCTAAGATAGACTAGGAAGAAAGGCTTGGTAATCTGTTTCCAAACATTAGCCCATGACTGCCTTACGGATCACAAGAGAATACCGTCTGGCACAGTGCTAGATGATGGGCCGTCTAGTTTGGAAGACACTCAGAATACACAGTGGATACAACAACGGACTCAGACATGCCAACAACGATAAAGATGGCTCAGGACCAGGCAACGTTTTGTTCTGTTATAAATAAGGTGGCCAGGAGTCAGAGCTGACTCAACTGCACCTAACAACAATGACAACTTCCTGAAGAGAAACAACATAAAATAAACAAAAGCCAAAAAAGGGGGAGGGGTGGAGGAAGATTTTCAAATTACACACAACCTCCGGTTCACTACCCAGAGGAGCCCCCAGGTAGTGTACACGGTACACATGTTCAGCTGCTAACCAAGGCTACTCAGGGGCACCCCAGAAGAAAAGCCTGGCGACCTATCTCCTAAAAACCAGCCACTGAAAACCCTCCGGAGCCCAGTTCTACTGTGACACACACAGGGCTGCCAGGAGTTGGAGGTGACTTGGTGACAACTGGTGCAGTGTGATGAGTTACTTCGCTGATCCTTATAAAATAAATTATCCTTTTAACTGGTTTGGTTTCACTACTGATTCTAAAATGTAACCCTCAGAGTGGAACTTCCTTCCGCTTACTGACCCCGCAGCTGGGGACCACCACAGCGAAAGCAGAGACGTGACATCCTGCAACGTGAACAGTGTTGTGGAACATGAAAAAGACCAGAAATCATTAATCATAAATGAATCTCTCTGTTAAATAAGTACAACGTCCGGATTAACACGGTCAGGTCAAACACGCTGATCTCTATCATGTCACACTTTACATTTCTGCTCCATAAATAGATGCACTGGGACCCTGAGAAAACACTCCAGGTTCTACGGCAAAATATGGTAAAATGTGGGTTGGTCTCCTCAAGAAAAAGATGTGGTGTCACTGACTTACTTGTAAGTTGCGTTACAAAGTCAGCGAGTCAATTAAAACTACCGTTAAAAACCCCTTCAATTAACAGCAGAATGAGTTTTTGTTTTTCTCCTTTAGGACAGTTTCAGGGAAGATGTGTCTTTAAATTCAGCATCAGAAGCAGAGCACCTAAAGGAAGTACTGGGAGTTGATAGGAAGGAGGGTTCTCCCATCTCATGTGCACACTGGTACGCACACTCGTTGAGCGGAATGATGGACGCAATCAATATTTCTCCCCTCTGCCAAGAGTGTATACTTTAACTGATGTTAAAAATACATGTAAAATTCTACTCTCTCTATTTTCAAGACCTATATCCTTATTATATTAACCAAACCCACTGGCTGTCGAGTCGATTCCGACTCATAGCGACCCTATAGGACAGTAGAACTGCCCCATAGAGTTTCCAAGGTGCACCTGGCGGATTTGCACTGCCGACCCCTTGGTTAGCAGCCTTAGCACTTAACCACTAGTCCATAAGGGTATTAGGAAACCCTGGTGGTGTAGTGGTTAAGTGCTAAGGCTGCTAACCAAAGGGTTGGCAGTTCGAATCCACCAAGCGCTCCTTGGAAACTCTGTGGGGCAGTTCTACTCTGTCCTATAGGGTCACTGTGAGTCGGAATCGACTTGATAGCACTGGGTTTGGTTTTTGGTTTTTATATCCTTATTATAAGAGCCACTAGGTGTCCTCAAGTTCCCTATAAACATGGGCTTTGATCATGGACTATCTCCCCTCTCATCTCCCAAATACTGAGACGTCCATATATTTAACAAGTATTAGCATCATGTAAGCCAACTGTTTATGCTCCTGATATCCTTCCTTCTCCTATTTTGAAGACAATAATATATAACCACCACCACCCCTCAGTCATTTGTTGTACTACACTGGCTGGCATGTTGCTGTGATGCTGAAAGCTATGCCACCAGTATCTGAAAAGTTAGCCAAGTCACCCATGATGAACAGGTTTCAGTGCTGCTTCTAGACTAAGACTAGGGAGAAAGGTCTGGCAATCTACATCCAAAAATTAGTCAATGAAAACCCAGTGGATCACAACAGAACGTTGTCTGATATAGCGCCAAAAGATCAGCCCTAGGTTAGAAGGTTCTCAAATACAGCGGCCACACCAGCGAGTCCGAGCTGACTTGATGGCGACTAACAACAGGCACACGGTGAACGTACCCGGCACGTGCCACACACCTGAATTCTGAGCAGTAAGTGCCGGTTGGCATGCTCCAGTTTCTTCTGTCGGTTTTCAAGTTCCTTTGCGCGCTGTTGCTCTCGTTGCAGCTTTCGAATATAGTCCACAGACGCTTTTAAAATGGTTCCCTTGTTCCAGCGCATGTCTCTGAGGAAAACAGGGGAAAACAGACTTCTTAGGATGTGAGACTCAATGGAAATGGGAAGCATTCCGCTTCTAGAGATGTTAATAACAGGGCTGGCATTATAAACGGCTGCTGTCCCCGGGTGCTTGCCTCATGCCCGACACTGCCCACCACCTCTTACGCCTTATCCTGCATAACTGGGACAAGCTGCCTGGGAGTGAGCGACCTAGCACAGGTGCTGCAACCGAGAAGCTTCACCTGGCCAGTACAAGGTAGAGTCAAAATTTAAATTTAGGCCTGTTGATCAAGCCAAAGTCAATATTCTTAAACACAGTTTTAAACAGTTACATGTTTCTAGGATCACAAATCTAACTCAGACATCATAAGCTATGGTAAAAAACAAAAACCCACTACTTGATCGTGTGCGACACAGAAGTGGCAGCCCGGGATTTTATCACGAACAGGCTATCTGACCTTTCTCTGTCTGCTTCCTCATCTATAAAGTGGCCAGATCACACCTGTATTGGCTGCCTTGTAGGCACGCTACTAAAATCGAAGGTTTACGCGAACGTGCTGTGAAAAGTTTAGAACACGATTCAAATAATGGAGCAGGTGCTGTGTTAAGGGCTCAACATAGCACAGTAAGTATCTTTAAGTGGCATTTACTATGTGCCAGGTACAGTATCTTACAGCTCCTTTATTCCTGACAATCTCAGTGAGTAGTACTAATAGTGTTTTATAGATGGAGAAACTAAGGCTCAGAGAGGTTAAGTAATCTGCTTAACATCACACAGCTAGGAAGTGGCAGAGCCAGAGAGTCTAGGAAATCCAGCTCCAGAGTCCATGCCTTAAGCCACCACTTTATCCTCCACCTTATAGTATTGATCATTCTGAACAACTAGACTAGGCAGGAATATCCTGATACTTTTTTTAAACAGATGAGAAAAATAAAGTACAAGAACTCAAGCACCTTCCCCAAGATCAGACAACCTAATAAAGGACTGGTTTGGAATTCACACCAAGGCATCCTGAACTTGGCGTCTCTCAGCAGTTCATAATCGCTATAGCTCTAATGTACTCATGTATGAGAAAATCAAGATCATCATTAAAACGTAGGTAAAAGCACCTTAAAAAATTTAGAGCACCCCAGAAAAATAACTATTATGAATGAATTATAATTACATAAGTAATAATAAAGCATATTTCCACAGTGCTTTAATTAATCTAAACCCTTCTACAGATATTTATGATAATAACGACAATGATAATGAAAAGGAAAACAATGTAATGTACAGACTCACCTACCCTATAATCTATAGCTACTAAAAGCAGATTGGAAGTATCAGGTGGGACACGCAGATGGAGTGCCATTAAAACAAGTCACCAAGTAATTGATTCTCACATGGGTTAGATGAAGAAAAAAACAGAAGTTCTCCCAAGAGAGGCAGAGGTACTGCCCCCAGAGAGTTCCCCAGGGTTAATCCCTGGGGTCTGAGCACCAAAGACAGCAACTCAGGGAGGCGTCCTGAGCACCTCGGGGTGAGTGAAGAGCAGACTTAACATTCAGGGCAGAGAACAAAGTCATGGAAGCTTTGATAGCCACAGGGAACTGTAATGGTAATGAACAACGCCCCAACTAGGCCCGTAAGGTGCCGGCCGGTATCGGGACATGCAAGCAGCCACTCAAAGTTTTTATGAAATGGCTATTGCAACCAATTAACTTGGGTTTTGCTTCCTTCTGAGATCCAATCAATCAATTATACTTGTAGAAGGTTTTCAACTTTTTTTTTTTTTTAATGAAAAGAACTCTTTTTTAAAAATCCAAACAGAAGTGTACACAGATCCCCAATATGCAAAATCAACAGAAGCAGAACCGCCCTGGGGGACAAGCGAGGGTATGGTGCTGAGACCCTCATCCACTAGGCTGTGTCTCTATAGCAGCCCCAAGACATGCTCCAGAAACCTGGCCTGGGAAAACCACCCTACAGATACAGCCCGTTTTATCTTAAAACAATGCCTACAATTAAAGATCACTACCGCTGCAGATTATAAACACAGAACTATCCCAATACAATGGAGAGAGAAGATATGCAAATACTACCAGCTTTCCCTGTAGCCCCATAATTTCATAATACGTTGCTAAAGAGATTCACACGCTACAGTTTAAAAGAATGTGCTAACAAGTGAAAGCTGATAAAGAACAGGAAAATGGGAATTCAATTTCAACTATCATGCAAGACTGACTATAGGAAATGAAGGTCACAGCCCCTGAGTAGGATAAATTTGTGCTGCAGAACTGAGAATTTGAATGTTTCGAGTTTCAAAATGGCTTTCCTTGAAACCTGGGAAAGCAAAATGTTGAAGATGGATATTGTGCTTCGACATTTATCAAAACCACCTCACAATGGGCAATGGCCTTATTTTATTTTGTCACAAATTCCCCGACAATAATGTGAATAGCAAATTTAATAAGCTTTGCCTGGCTAATGCTTGATTTCATCTTCACATTTTATTAGGTAGCTAAAAGGTCATATTCAAAAGGCTAATTCCATAGAAGGCCCATGGGGCCATTAAAGTGTATACATCCCCTAGCCCCTGGGTTTAAATGGGCCAGTTTCTAATGGATAAAAATTGTATACTTGTTGGTCCCATTTGCTGACGCTGCAGGTACCTCTAAGGTTGGTATGGGAGCTGCAGGAAAATTATCTTTACAACTGTTATCTCTGAAAGGGTGGATGGAGGGTATTGGAAGTTATAATCTGAATTAGCTGGCCTATACTTACAAGACGATTAAAACTTGTATTTTTTTTCTGATGGGTAAAACAAACAGCATGCAAGTTTCATAAAAACAACTGACTTCTAATCTGTTGAACATTGTTAAACTTGAAGTTCCCAATATGTGTTCATCAGTGCCTACAGATATTGTACAAGTTGAAGAGCAAACAGACAACAAATCTTGCTTTAACGGCTACTGAACTGTGCACTGCAGCAACTGTTGAAATATAAATATATTTTTAATACCTCGGTATTTACTTGCTAAGGATTCTCGGATTCCAGAAGAACTACCTGCTCACATCCAAAGCTAAACACCTCGTGTCCAGGAATCCTTCTGTACAATTCAGTGTGTTTCCCTGGACGTTTTAATCCAATGAGACTAAGCCAAAGAAAGCTGTAAAAATTATTTAGGAACCAGAAGGGTTGGGGGAATTCTTTACCCTAGCTTCTTATAACTGAGCAGTTTTGCAACACATGAAAAAAAAATGAAGGTATGAAAAAAATAGATGATACAGATTGACACGCAATTGTACTCACGGGTCATTTGACTTGGGAATCAAAGTACCTAGTTCTTTAATGCGGTCGTTTATGTTAAATCTTCTCCTTCGTTCAACTTCAAGAAAAGAGCACAGAACATGGCTGTTAGTAACTGCGTCATACATGCATTTAGCACATCTCATTACAGGCACGTGCGTATTAACTTCACCAGGTCAGGAAAATGGACCTGAACCCACTTCCCCCGCTTAGCCCCACGTTCTTGGTACTGAGGTCAAAGAACTTTAAAAAATGAGCAACCCCTATAGAGAACTTTATCGTTTACAAAGTCCTTAGGTAAAAAAGTCTCCTATTTGATCCTATAAAAATATTGAAATCCAAGTTAAACTATCCTCACTTACAAATGACAAAACCACCTTAGAAATATTAAGGCAAGTAAATAGCGAACAGTCAGAACTCAAACCTCGATCCTCTAGACCAGAGATCAGCAAACTTTTTCTGCAAAAACCCAGGTAGTATTTTAGCTTTGCAGGCCAAGTGGTAAGACAGAGGATATTATGTAGGTACTTACAACAACAACACAGAGAAGAAATTTCCACGATTTTTTTTAAGAGTCCAATTTTTCTAATGTAATTCTACTAATAAGCACTAGAATTATATATGATGTTGAAATTTGAATATTAAATAATCTTCACATGCCACACATATTATTCTTCTGTTGATTTCCCTCCAACAATTAAAAAATGTAACAAACACTCTTAGCTCACAGAGCATACAATACCCTAGGCCAGCACTGTCCCACAGAAATAGAGTTCAAGTAATACACGTAATTTTAAATTCTCTTTTTAGTAGCCACATTAAAAAAGTAAAGAGGTTAAATTAATTGTGATTTTTTTAGTCTAATATATCTAAAATACTAAAAAAAAAAAAAAATTAGTCTAATATATCTAAAATAGGAAACTCTGGTGGCGTAGTGGTTAAGTGCTATGGCTGCTAACCAAAGGGTCGGCAGATCGAGTCCGCCAGGCGCTCCTTGGAAATTCTACGGGGCAGTTCTACTCTGTCCTATGAGTCGGAATCGACTGGGTGTTTGGACTGGAATATATCTAAAATATTATCATTTCAACATGCAATCAATATAAAAATTATAAATTAGTTTACATTCTTTGCTTCATATTAAATTTCAAAATCCAGTACGTAAAGAAAACAAAAATATTCACAACTGGGCCAATAAAAGCAACATCATGATAAATGGAGAAACGACTGAAGTTGTCAAGGATTTCATTTTACTTGGCTCCGCAACCAACACGCATGGAAGCAGCAGTCAAGAAATAAAACAACTCATTGCACTGGGCAAATCTGCTGCAAAAAGACCTCTTTAAAAGTGTTAAAAAACAAAGATGTCACTTTGAGAACTAAGGTATATCTGACCCAAGCCATGGTGTTTTCAATCGCCTCATATGCATGTGAAAGCTGGACAATGAACAAGGAAGATGGAAGAAGAATTGATGCCTCTGAATCACAGTGTTGGCGAGGAATCCTGAATATACCACGGACTGCCAGAAGAATGAACAAATCTGTCCTGGAAGATGTACAGCCAAAATTCTCCTCAGAAGCAAGGACAGCGAGACTTCATCTCGCGTACTTTTGACATGTATCAGGAGGAACTAGTCCCTGGAGAAGGATATCATGCTTGGTAAAGTAGAGGGTCAGCAAAAAAGAGGAAGACCCTCAGCGAGATTGACTGACACAGTGGCTGCAACAATGGGCTCAAACGCAGCAATGATCCTGAAGGTGGTGCAGGACTGGGCGGTGTTTTGTTCTATTGTACCTAGGGTCGCTATGAGTCAGAATCAACTCGACAGCACCTAACAATAACAACAACATGAGATAATAAATGTTTCTAATTTACTAGTATAGCAAATAGTTTCCAAATAATTTAAGGTCTAATACATTGGGTTAAAGTTGTTCATATTTTACTTTCAAAAATATTTATAACCAAACACACCTACTCCTCACTTATCGAATATCTTGTTATCTGACATTTCTCATTTACAACAATAGTAAAAAATCTACTATCCAACTATTTTGTGCATTAACAACGTACACCTTGCAGTAATGGATGCCAAGGTGCAAGGCAAGGCTGTGATGGTTAAGACTGTGTGTCAGCTTGGCTGGGTCATAATTCTCACTGGTTTGACAGTTATGTAATGATGTAATTTGGCAGTTACATAATGATATAATTTGATAGCTGTGTAATGATGTAGTCATTTTCCATTTTGTGACTTAATGTGTGGTCATCCTCCATTTTTGCACAATGCCAATTTTTGTATAATAACCTGGTCTTTGGAACCTAACAAGCGAGGAGTGGGTATGCTGAGTGATTTTTAATGGCTCTGAAGAAGGAGGTTTTGGGCTACCCATTCTCTAAGCTAGCCTCCTTTAAAACTCTGAAGCAAGACATTTTTCTTCTTTTTACCAAATTTAATCACAAAAATTCAAACAATACTGAAATATATAAAGTAAAAAGAGAAATAAAAGTCTCGTATAAATCCAGATACCATCAATGTTCTATTTCTTATCTATCTCTTTCTGACTACTTTTATGCTCTGAAAATACACACACACACACACACACTCCCCAGTACTGAGTCCTTAGGTCTCTTTCTCTGTCCACATTTTCTTCTTGATTATCTCGGGACAGTCTCATAATTTTGAATTCTCCATATTTCCAGCCTGGCCATTCTCCCAGAACTCCAAGCTCATAACTGATGACGAGAGGTCCCCACATGGAGGTTTATGGCTAGCCCAAACACGAGCTCCTGGTCTTTCTGGCTCACATCTGCTCCACCTCCCACCCCTCCCCCCGAAAAAAACACCTGGGGTCAAGGTGACTGTGACTCACGGTGACCCTGTGTGTGTCAGGGCGGAAGTGTGTCCCACGGGGGTTTCAGTGGCTGAATTTTCAGAAGCCGATCTCCAGGGCTTTTTTCTGAGGCATCTTTGGGTGGATTCGAACTTCAACCTTTCAACTGGTGGCCAAGCGCCTTAACCATTCCCACCACATAGGGGCTCTGCTCCATCCACAGACTTCCCTTAATGATAACTCCATCCTTCCAAAACCAGAGCCTCTGAATCAATTCAGCACCTCCCTTCTTTCCACATCTGACACCTGCTCAAATCTGCAGCTCTACCTTTAAAATACCTCCAGAATCTGACCACTTCCCAACCTCCACAGCTACGCCTAGAAGGACAGCACCATCTCCTGCCTGGATTATAACAATCCTCAGCTGCTAGCTCTACTTTCCCTGTGCCCACTGCTTCCTACCCCCTTCAGTCTATCTAGGAAAAAGCAGCAGCTGTTAAATAAAACATAAGTCAGATCATGCCAAACTTTTGCTCAAAACCCTTCAACAGCTTTCCACATCACCTAGAGAAAAGCCAAGTCCTTGAGACCTCCTGTAAGGATGTCGCGTATCTCTTACTGTGCCACATCGCCTTCCTCCCCTTCAGCCCACTGGTCTCCTTGCTATTCTTCCAAGCCTGACACACTCGCCACCTTAGGACTTTACAGTGCTGACCCCCCCCTGCTTGGAACACCTTTCCTCCCAGATATCTGATGGCTTGCTTCTTCATCTCCTTCAGGTAGTTACTCAGATTCACCTGTGAGGCTTCCTGGGCCACCCTACTTAAAACTGACCCACCATCCCCTACATCAGTGATACTCTATTTTTTGGCAGTCTTTTTCCTGATAATAACACATTCTACCATCTAACATCCACGCCTTTTGTTTATTCACTTATTTGGTTTACCTACTGGTGGCACACTGGTGAAAGAACTTGGCTGCTAACTGAAAGGACGGCAGTTTGATCCCACCAGCTGCTCTGTGGGAGAAAGATGTGGCAGTCTGCTCCCATAAAGATTACAGCCTTGGAAACCCTATGGGGCACTTCTATAGAGTCACTATGAGTTGGAATCGACTCAACAGCAATGGGTTTATTGTTGCATTCCAAGCACCCATATGTGTGCTTGGCATATAGTAAGCCCTTGACAAACACTTGTTAAATAAAGAAGGATATATTTAAAGTGAAGTTACACAAAAAACTATTCTGCATCTTTCTTCTCTCACTTCATAGCATATTGTTGATACCTTTCCCTGTCAGTACATTTAAATGTGCCACTCTTTATTTTAATTTGGTGTCTTCCGTCTTCAACTATTATCTTACGATAAGAGTAATACAAAAGTTTCTAAAAAAATGTATAAAGGAAAAAGTCAACTCTTTATACCACTCAATACCTATTAAAACAAACAAACAAACCTGTTGCCATCAAGTTGATTCTGACTCATAGCGACCCTACAGGACAGACTAGAACTGCCCCATACCATTTCCAAGGAGTGGCTGGTAGATTTGAACTCCTGGCCTTTTGGTTAGCAGCCACGCTCTTAACTGCTATGCCACCAGGGCTCCTCAATACCTACGTGACTGGGGAAATTGCCATTGATAAAGGTGATTTCTAGATCTTCACGCATGCACATAAAAACTGACATAAACACACACAAGCATATCCCTATATAATGTGTACTGCATACACCGTGGGATACTACACACATTATCCTGTCGTTTGCTCTTCTCATCCAACGCCACAGCGTAGACACCCATCTAAGTCTCACACCCACTGCACCCTTCACTGGCACCACTGTGCGTCCCTTACATGGACATGCCATCATTTAGTCATACATTCTCTAGTGACTAACATGCAGGCTATTTCCAATTTCTCCCTCGTTTTCAAAGGCACAATACATTCTTGCACCAGTGCTCATGTGCACATTTTTTCCTGGTCATAGTACTTAAGCTATGTCTGGAAACAGCATATTAATGTATTTGTTTGTTCTTCTATTCTGTCTACCCTGGACCTAATGTAAGTGCTTAAGGATAGGGGGCCTCTCTGCCTGGTTCACTTCTACAGAAATGGGCTTCATATCTAATGGGAGCTCAATAAATAGTTAATGGCCAAATGAATAAATGAATGTATTCCTTTGGAAGGAATGGCAAATATTCTTACAAGATAAATGACAAGAAGAGGAAGAACTAGGCTCAAGGGCAATCTGACCTGGGGTATTAATTTCCAATAGTTAGATATGATTTTAAAGATCACTTTATAGCCCAAAGAATTTGAACTAATCATGTTTGCACTTTACTGACAACCTTGGACTTGAGGGTTTGGGTGCCTAATCAAAGGCGAATACTGTTTTTGACAAGATCCAACTTCGTTTGCCACGTTTTAGTTAAGTGAAGTTTTGGATACTACCTAATTGTCATATTTTAGAATACTTTAAAAGGAGAAATATTTTAGAGTGAAATTACTTACAAGTTGGAGATCTTAGAAATTATTAGTCCAAATCTTTTAAGTTAAAAGATGAGGAAAGTTTTTCATACCTAAAACAGACACTGTGACAGGCAGTATCTACTGAAAGGAAAAACACATACTCTGAGATCCAACAATTCCATCTGTCAGCATCCAACCTAGAAAACCACCACCTGCCTGTCAGTGTATCATACTGTGATGGCTTGTGTGTGGCTGTGATGCTGGGAGCTATGCCACCTGTATTTCAGATACCAGCAAGGTCGCCCATGGTGGACAGGTTTCAGCCAGCAGAGCTTCCAGACTAAGACAGACTAGGAAGAAAGACCTGGCTAGCTACCTCTGAACATTAGCCAGTGAAAATCCTACGGATCACAACAGAATATTGTCTGATATACTGCTGGAAGATGAGCTTCCTAGGTTGGAAGACATTCAAAATACACAGTGGCTGCAACAGTGGACTCGAGCCGACCGACAATTATGAAGATGGGGCAGGACCAGGCAATGTTTTTTTTTTTTCTGTTGTACATGGGACTGCCTTCAGTCAGAGCTGACTCAGTGGCAACTAACAACAACCTAGAGAAACAAACTCCCCTGTACACAAAGAGGCAAGCACAAGAATGTTCACTGTGGTACTGGCTATAATAGAGGAAAACTGAAAACCATAAACACTCAGCAGCAGGGGAATGAGTCAGTATCATACATCACACTGCAGAGTGCTATGCAACCGTTTTTAAACAGTCAGTCTAGATTTCAACCAGCAAAAGGTCTTCAGGACAAACTGTTGATTTAAAAAAATATGCAGCAACCAGATATGGGTACTATTATACTGTTCGTGTTAAAACAGACACAAAACAATGTTATTTTCTATTTGCATGTACACGGGTGTATACTCTTAAATACACAGAAAAAGGTTGAGAAGTGCAGCACCAAATTGAAAAACAAAACAAAACTAAAGAATGGCTACCCCTGGGGATTAGGGAGGGACATCAAAGAACTCTGTCATTGTTCTATGATGGTTTACTTTTTATAAGGAGAAAGTGTTTATGTATTAACTCATATGCTTAAAAATCAAGTAAGGAAAAAGAGGACCTGAGGCCATGAAATGAGAAATACACACCTCACACACAGAAACACACACATATACACACAGACACACACACTTTCTTCCTCTAAGCCCAATTCTTTATTTATTGTGCAGTCTCTGGTTTATTAAACAAAAATTTAAACTTTCATAGGAAAAAGTTTAAAATTTTTGAGTGTGATTAAATTAAACATGTAAAAAATATGTTAAATGGTACAGGACTTTAAAAAAAAATTTTTTAATTACAGGTAAAGATAGATATTTGGGACGCCACCTCACCCATTACCTCCCTTCCAGGTTTTTTTTTTTTTCCCCCTTCAAATCTCACTGGAGAAGGTTGATCCCATAATCCCTTTTGTTAATAAGTTCCTGTGTGAGCAACACTTATAATTGGGTAGTTGGGGATCAAGACTACCTTTCACCAAAAAAATAAAAAACCATGATAACAACAAGACTTCTATAAGGAATATAAATACTTTCCAGAGTACTGAAAACAAATATGTAAACAAACTCTATTTGATGAAATCTGGGAAAAAAAGATACTCCTTGGTTTCTCTGAAACACAGTTTTCTTTCATATAACGTATTTTAATGGTAAGAGAAATCAATTTCCTTTCAAAGTTTCTAGAAAAATATTTTGATGTATGAGCAAATCTCAACTCCAGTATCAAAATGTCATGAACATAAATAAAATCAACTTACTCAAATTGTGATTATCCTTTTTTTGCCTCTCTTTAGCCAATGCTCTTGCTTCAGACTCTGTGGGAAAAATACACGCTGTGCACGTGAATGAAGTAATTAGAAATTGGAACTGTTCAAGGCACACAATAAACTAACATAACAAACTATAAATCTATAAAATACTATTAAAGTCAACTACAAAACATCTCATTTTCTATACATACGGAGGCTTATATATCTTGGTTCTAAGTATATTTGCTTTTCTAAATTTCTTAAAAGCTTGCATTTTTTAAAAAAAGCAATATATATAAAATAAATGCAAAAACATGGCTTTCACAAAATGGTACAAGATCCATGGCACACTGTACACCTACTCAGGCACTAACAAGAATAAAATAACTAGAAAACCACGGAACTTCACGGTCAACATTCTATTGTCAGGAGTTAAATCGAATTTTCTTTTCAAGCCACAGAACTTCTTGGTCTTTGCCTGCTGCCTTTATAAAGTAACACACTGCCACGGAAAGTGAGTAGAGAGGACCCAAATGACCGCCATGTTCTCTGACCGATTCATGGAAATGAATTCACTTTTTCAGGGCTGGGTGGCAGGTTCTGCCGGAACATGATTTAGTGAAATTGTTTACTGACTCTTAGGGGCAACTGCTTACTAGTTTTAGTCTATTTAAAAAAAAAGAAAAGAAAAAAGGCGTAGAGAGGTATTTGGTGACAACTTTTCTGTCTGAAAAGGTCTCTTCGCATAGATACTCTTAGGAGGTTTCTGTGACAAAGATGACATTTTTTTGCCTTACAGAGAACAAAAAATATTACATGATCATAATTCAGAATTTTACCTCAAAATAATAATCTCTTTTTGCATGATTTATAGACACTGAAATATTATGTGGTGTGTGTGTGTACAGACACACGTCAAAAAAAAAAGAAAAAACCAAACCTGTTGCTGTCGAGCCGATTCTAACTCATAGCGGACCCTATAAGGCAGAGCAGAACTGCTCCATAGGGTTTCCAAGGAGTGGCTGGTGGATTTGAACCGCCAGCCTTTTGCTTAGCAGCCATATACATGTCAGTGCTATAAATTATGCATATATATTTATTATATGTATACGCAATTTTTAAAATTTTGTAAGTGAATCTAAAAGAAGATTATTTTCTTTTCCATGTAGAAGCCTGACAGGCAACATTCATTCACACATTGTCCGCTTCAGTGATATCCTAGGGTGTTTTTTGTTTCTGAGGACACAGTCATACATGTAATTCAATATTTCACTTTCCATTCAAGTGGCAAGATGTTTTTATTCATGTCACTTTGGCAATACTTCATCATTGTCTAACAGAGATCTCATTTGGCAACACTTTCTAAGACTTTGTGGTACTTTTCCTTCCAGGTACCTACTTGTTTTTTGGCTATTGATAGTTCCTAATTATTAATAATTAATCAGTTAATTGCATTTTTAACCCAAATCAATTATTTTTTTAAAAATGTCTTTGTCTTGCCACAATTTTCATTATTTTAAAGACACCTTGAACAAAACTGGAATTTTTTATACCATATTCTCTGTTCACCAAATTCTGCGTGACGCAACGGCCCTTTCCCCCAAAAAAGTGGGGGGCATAAAATTCAGCATAGTAGAATACCAGTTCTAATATACTTTCTGTCATGTTTTGTTGGCCAAATTCTTTCCTAAAGTGTTAAACAAAATGGCAAAATAGGTAATTTCACACTTGCCTCAAGAACACACATTCTTTGCTCCAGTTTATAATTTATTTTTTTTTCCCTGTGTGCAAAAAATCCTTTGCACATGATATAGCAAAAATGACATCAGGCTTCTGAAGATATAAGAAATGCATTCTTATCCTACCCTAACTGTGGGCTCGAATGCGCATCAAAGGAAATTTCAGACCAGGGTTCTCAAACTCAAATGCCTTCTTGGCAAGTAACATAAATACCCGGCTGGGTGGAGACACTTTGGAGTTAAAGAGTGTTGCCTGTACCCTTACCCCAAAGAGGACAGTAGTCATAGACACAGTAATGGTTGCCATGGAGTAATGGCAGCCCAGATCCCCAGTATCTCAAGAAATACTGGAAATCAGGATTTTTAAGTATGATTCCTCCATTTTAAAATATTGCTCAATTTTCTACATCACTGTATAGACTTAACAAAGTATGTCTGTGAGCTGGATAGAACCTGGAGGGCCTTATTTTGAGCACTTTGCCTAATCAGGATGTTAAGAGAAAACCCACAGCAAAAAGGACATCTGATTGGTACTCACCTGTGAGCTCTCTTTTTATGTTGGGAAGGTTGGCTGGACAGGAGTTGCTGATGGTCAGGCCCGGGGGTGGTAAGCCTTGGTTACCGTAAAGGTCAATCAAGTTACCAGAGACGGGTAACTAGAGAGAAACAAGAACAGAAATGAATTGTTGAACAATACTATGTTTTTAAGAAAAAAACCTACCTACTACTCCAGACTTTATTTAAGGCAAATAATTTGATGTAAAAAGTCATTTTTTAAAATAGGAAAACATAAGATTTCTACACTTTCATTCTTCCACAGAAGCAAAAAGTAAAGGTATATGTATGGTCTCCTTAACTAATTCCCTTGAGAGAGGAAAGGATACCGCGTCTCACATTCATAAAATGGTTATATTACCTGGCTTACAGGTTTATTGTGAAGATGAGGACAATGGATAAGAAGGCCAACACATTATCTAGTATATTTAGTAGCATACAGTAGATGTTCAAGGTTGTTAGTTGCTGTCGAGTAGATTTCAACTTCCGGTGAACTCAAGTGTACAGAATAGAACAGCAGTCCATAGGATTTTCAAGGCTGTGACCTTTCGGAAGCAGATCACCAGGTTACTTCCAAGGGGTCTCTAGGTAGGTCTGAACGGTCAATCATTTGCCCCACCCGGGGGCTCCTTAGACGTTCAGTAGAGGTTGGCTACGATGCATTTGAGTTATCGTGCTGGCGAAGAATATTGAATGGATATACTACAGACTGCCAGAAGAATGAACAAGTCTGTCTTGGAAGAAGTAGAGCCAGAATGATCCTTGGACGTGAGGATGGCTGGAGAAGGACATGATGTTTGGTAAAGTAGAGAGTCAGTGAAAAAGAGGACGACCCTCAACAAGGTGGATTGATACAGAGGCCGCAACAATGGGCTCAAACATAGCAATGATTGTGAGGATGGCAGAGGCCTGGGCAGCATTGCATTCTGTTGTATGTAGAGTCAACTTTAAGTTGAAACCAATTCTACAGCACCTAACAACATTATCACAAAATAGGATTCTCTATGGGATGGTCGTTTTCAGCAAATCTGGTTTTTCACCAAAGTTAGTTTCCTTCCTTCCCTTTTATTCCTTCTTCTCTCTCTTTCTTTTAGAAAAATGTTTCCTTACTGGAAGAGAAATGGTTTCCTATTGCTAAGGATAAACCTGTTTTCCTTGAAACTGAAGTTTTTCATAAAGCCACAAGAGGGAGCTCAGTGACTTCAATAAAAGAACAAAAATTTTAACACTTAAAAAAAAAAAAGAATAGAAGAAAAAAGCTGTTCCAAGATAGTTTAAAAGTTTTATTCTCTAGTTCTGAACTGAATATTTTAAAGTAATGCACTTTTTTTCTATATATGACCCATTGCTGTCGAGTCCATTCTGACTCATAGCAACCCTACAAGACAGAGTAGAGCTGCCCCATAGGGTTCCCAAGGAGCGTCCAATAGATTCGAACTGCTGACCTTTTGGTTAGCAGCCAAGCTCTTAACCACTGCACCACCAGGTATGCTTTCTTTACATAGACTTCCTTTTTTTGTGTATATATTTCCTTTTAACTAGTTCATTGAAGTAGTTTCATACTCTTATTTTTATAGACATAAGAGGTCAAGATATTTTCTCTCCCCACTCCTTGAAATAAAGTTCTAAACAGTAACTACGGGGAAATATTTACATGACATCACTATTTCTACCACAAGCAGTTCCCATTTCCAGCTGAATTCAAACAGTTCCTACAACTATTATTACCGGGTAAGACTCTGCATCATTTAGCCCTTCCCTTACAGGACTGCACGTTCTGAATTTCATTCTACATCCGAGAAAAGTAAACTCAGACAGCATTTAAGTGTGATTAAAATGTTACGATGACCAAGAGGTACCTAGTAGAGACTGTGCTGTAACCTTTGTTGTTATTGTTGTTAGATGCTGTCAAGTCAATTCTGACTCATGGCGACCCCATGTGTGCAGAGTAAAACCTCTCCACAGGGTTTTCAAGGTGTGACCTTTCAGAAGCAGGTCACCAAGCCTGTCTTCTGAGGCATCTCTGGGTGGGTTCAAACCACCAACCTTTCAGCTAAAAGTCTACCACTTAACCGTTCGTGCCAACCAGAGCACCTTTCATTTTCTCAAATGGCCTCTATCGAACACACAGGTGAAAATACACCATGAAATAAAGATGGAATCAAATGTGTGTCCCCTGATTGGTAGCCATCGGCCATCTGCTATGATGGCTTCTATATAAATGCTCTACGACCTAATAAGCCCTCAGCTTAAAGAGATGAGAGAGAAAGAAAGAAGAGAATATAGACTGAGATACTTTCCGGCTTACATGATTGTGAGGGACAGGGACCGGGAGAGGGGTGGAAGGACAGACAAATGAGCAGATTATACCACCCCTCTCCATGCATATAGGCATACATTGTGGTCATTTGAAATGCCCTTCAGCCATACTTAAAAAGCCCTCTAGCTAAGGAACTGATAAAAAGTGATTTTAATTATCAGCAGTCATTTCACTAAGTGGTTTTATTTGTGATAAGTCACCTTCTCAGGGTCAATCTTGCCCTGTGTATGTTCAGTTTTATTCCTGTCCAACTTAACACAAGGTGAAAAGACGCTCAAATGTTTCAAGTAGCATGGTAACCAGCCAGGAAAGTAAAACAGATAAAGCTGCTGTGACATCCGGTAAGCCCTCCCACGTCCATTGCTTTATTCCCGTCTTTCTGGAGTTTCAGATTTTAGGAGAATTTCTGGGTATTAATAAATTAAGGATGCAACATACAAATTCTATTCAACAGCCTAAAATAAAATTATTCCCAAAGCTCCAGAAATGCAAATCATACATTATGTCTTCATATGCAAATTGTACACAAAGCACACTATTGTGTTATTAAGATCATTTGTTAGGGGTAAATAACAGGTAAGTGACTAGTAGGACAGCTTACTTTAAAAAAAAAAAAGTTCTAGGTCATTCATAGATCTACACGAAATGTGTATCTGCCTATAAGCTTGTTCAAGGCAGGAACACAGCTTCTAACCATGTTCGAAAGGAAGCTGATATGTGTACCTATGTTTAATAAATTCAGAATCACAGAGAAGAAGAGAAACAGAGGGAAAGAGAATCAGAAATTGGGAATGAGACAGAGACAAAGACATAAGGGGAAGGTGTGGAAACAGGAAGAGAGAGATACACAAGGCAGTCCCCTGCGGAGAGGAAGGAGCCCTGATGGCACAGTGGGTAAGCACTAGGCAGTTCTCTGTCCTATAGGGTTGCTGTGAGTCGGAATCAACTCAAGGGCCCCGGGTTTGGTTTTGGCAATTTTGTAACTGCAGAGTGGACCACTGTGATTGGCATGGACTGACAGCAGAGTTCACGCACAAGGGAGACACATTAAAATCTGTTACGAGTCGTCTCGTAGGGCACTCAGCTGAGGTCAGATATCATTCCTTCCAGCTGGAAAGGCAGCTTACAGTACTCTGTCTACTTCTCTAAAAGGTTTCCCACTTTGATTGCTTTTCCAATACTTGCTGATTGCGAGTGGGCAGCAGAGAGCCCATGAGAGTACTTTCATGGGGAGAACTTAATCCTGTGGGTACTTACTCTCGGCCAGGCACAGAGCTAGAAAGGCACTTTGCGTGTGTTACCTTACTGATTTTACAAAAAGGAAAGTTAACGTTTTTGCAGTGGCTGAATGGAGGCTTATGCTCTGTGTTAACAGCAGTATTCGGGGGAAGTATCAATGTGCTAAAAGTTCCCACGTGGCACAAATGGTTAAGTCTGGGCTAGTAACCGAAAGGTTGGTGGTTCGAATCCACCCAGAGGCACCTTGGAAGAAAGGCCTGGAGATCTGCAAGGTCACAGTCATTGAAAACCCTATGGTGCACAGTGCTACTCTGCACACATGGGGGCCCCATGAGACAGAAGCGATTTGGCTGCAACTGGTTCAGCTTTATTGCTTTTATCAACGTGCTGAATGTTAACCAACTGGAAACGGCACTTTTCGATTCATCCCCAACTGAACCTGAGAAAATAATAAATCCAATTGCTCACCTGCCAAATGTGGATACTCCAATCCACAAATTAATACTGTAGTGATTTACCACCTGGGCTTTAGGGGTCAGGGACCCATGTTAAAAATCCTGCCCCTGTTACTGGCTTGCTGTGTGATACGAAGCAAGTTGTCTCATCTCTCTGAGCTTTGATGTCCCCGTATGAAAAGTGGCAATCACATCACCTACCTGGCACAGGGTTTGTAAGAACTACATGAGGTAAAGTAGGCAAAGCACAGTGCTTGCTGCTCCACTGATCAGTAAGTGGTAGCTGCTATCATAAATAATGCTATTATTTTCCAGGAAGTTGAGAGAAGATGGGCAAGGCATTGTATTCTCCCTCTACGGTTTGGACAGAGCCCTGGTGGTGAAGTGGTTAAGAGCTCAGGCTTCTAACCAAAAGGTCTGCAGTTTGAATCCACCAGTCACCCCTTAGCAACCCTGCCCTACAGGGTGGCTCTGAGTCGGAATTGACTCAACAGCACACAAAAACAACAGGAAAAAGTTTGCACAGTAGGGTTAATTTTCACTCTGATCAAGAAAACTACCTGCCGTGTTAATTACCAAGTATCCTGGCCGCACGGCAGAGCTGTAATGCAAATCTAAGCACAGCGATGAAGGAATCTGTAGGATCAAAGTGAACACTCACTATCCTAAATCAGTGGTTCTATTGGGGTGATTCTGCCCCCTCTCTCAGGGGACATTTGACTTTTTGACTTGCTTATCACAATTCGGTATGTGAGGGTTGTACTCCTGGCATCTAGTGGTTAGAGGCCAGGGATGCTGTCAAACATTCTGCCATGTACAGGACAGCCCCACGACAAAGAATCCCCCAGCGCAGAACGTCAAAAGTCCTGAGGTTGAGAAGCCCTGTCCTAACGGTAGCTGTGTTCTTTGTATGAATGGCTGTTATTTGCTGAAGCTACTAAATGGACAGTTGATTAAAATAATATGGTTTTCTATTACCAATTAGTCTCCTAGCTATACACATTAAAAAAGGGTTCTGTAGTTCCCTTTCTGGGTTAGAAAAATTCTGGGCTAGGAAAAAAACCTAGTCAACTTATCATAATTACGTCCAAATAACATCTTTGGAGCTCAGGGAGAGGAAGAAATATCTGCTGTTAACATGGATATCTTGCTTCCTTGCTAGCTTTTCACCCAGCAGATTAACCTGATGGACAAGATTCCATGGAAGCTTCCAGCACACAAGCTGTACAATGGTCTAACGAAAGCCAATCTAACTGGGACAAATAAAGAGGAAGCAGATCCTCGTGTGTCTGGGCCCCTAACTCCATCTCAATCCTGTTCTTCAATATTCTGCTCCACCAAAATGAATATTTTTCCAAGGAAATGATAACTGTAAAATGTTAGTATTTTTTTTCTCTCTGGATGGCCCCCTTCTCTGAACATCAATTGGGCACTGTTAACTAGAGAAAACGGGGACTTTTATGCTTTGTTTGTGACAGTACAAGAGGGCCCTTGTGCTCTCGGAATAGTTATTTCTAGACTTCAATTCCCTTAGGATAGTTTCCTCTCTAAGTTGTTCCGTTCGCTGTTTTTTTTTTTTTAAGTAGTTAACTTGAAAGAAAGCATTTCAAAGAATCAAATGAAAAGGGGAAAAAAAGTCTAATCTTAAGAACATTAAGTTTAAATTTTACTGTGGGAAAAAAATTAAAATATGTTAATAAGGTACACTAGGTTTGTTGTTTTGACAACTAAAACTCAAGTTTATCAAGAGTAATAGCTAGTATCTAACACTTGCTGAGAGTTTATCAGGGCAGAGACTGTTCTAAGTGCTTTTCACAGATTTACTATTGTAATCCTGACATTAACACCACTGTGACAGATGCAGATGTGCTGCCCACTTTACAGATGAGGAAACTGAGGCAGAGAGGTCAAATACATCATTCAATATTATGCATCAAATTCAGATATCTGGTTCAGAGTCTGTGCTCCTAACTCTTATGCTATACTGTCTTTCTCCTAATAGCAAAATGCTGAAACACTCTTGCCTCGGGGGGACAGGATGGGCCCAAGCTTAGTCTTTTCTGGAGTGAGAATATAGAAGAGAAATGAATGCCTGGACAAAATCAGTGACTTCTGAGGATGGCTACAGGCTACTCCTCTCCTGGATGGGAATTAGTTCAGCTCTGCCCAGGGGAGCTTTCCTATCTGGGAAATCTCCTGAGATGGTCTCTCTGCCCCCTGCATTACCTTTTTACACTGGAGAGCTAAATTGGTCTCCCCCTTCCAGACTAGTAAGTCCCAGAGTGCAGGACGCACACCTTACTCATCTCTGCATGCAAAGCCTCTCACCAAGTGCTGGCCACACAATAGGCATTTCATAAACGTTAAATCAGTCTTAAACATGGAGGAGCAACCAGATAATGGAGGAATGAGACATCAACTTTAATGTAGCTGAACTGAGGAAATATGGGGACACAGCTGAAAGGAGAGAAGCACATGGGATCATGACAACTGACTCATGCCTGGAGCTCACAGAGAGGCTCACTGTCAGGAATATCTTGATTATTAAGTATGACATTACTCTAACATAGAGTTTGACACATTACAGGTGCTCCACGAATATCACCTGAATGAACAAGCGCTATCAAAATTACTTCATATTATAATAAATTACACTGAACAATTCAGATACTTTTATTGAGTATAACTTATGTTTCCAATGCTAAATGCTACATGTACTTTATCAAGTAAGATGACCCTGTGAGGTAGGTAAAATTATCTGTCCCATTTTGCAGATAGGGAAATGTAGGGCTTCTAGAAGCTAAGTACCATGCACAGTCACAGAGTACATGACAGACTGAGGATGTGAACCCAGGTCTGACCGTAAGTCTCCAGCTCCTAACTGTTGTGTTGTACTACTTCCCTAGTATATTAATAAAGAGCCCTGGTGGTGCAGTGTTTGAGCACTTGGCTGCTAACCAGGAAGTTGGGAATTTGAACCCACCAGTCCCTCCATGGAAGAAAAGACCTGGCGATCTGCGCTAATAAATATTACTGCCTAGGAAACCTTATGGGGCACTTCTACTCTGTCATATAGGGCCACTATGAGTTGGAATCGATTCAAGGGCATACAACAACAGTATATTAATGCCTACACTTCACTGAACGTGTTCAAGAAGCTGGATTACAGGTATTTTTATGGGAGCTATGGATGGCACTGGGTTTTGGGTTTTTTGGGGATGGAGCACACACAAGACAAAGTTAATGCACTGAGGACTGGGTTGGATCAGTTGACTTCAAAGATCCCCACTACTGCAAAATAAATAAATAAAAAGCAATGACTTTATAAGATCATGTCAATTCTACAATCTTCCTGCATGTGTGCAGGTACCCATCTGGCACCCTTGACAAAATGACCACTCTCAAAGCAAAGTTCTTTCCAGAGGACTGGGCCATTGGTAATTAGTGCTACTGGTGAGTGAACACATTGTAAATACATTCACGTCTTTGGGTATATTTATAAATTCCCTAGTGCAAGCTCCCCCACGTGTTTTGCTCATGTTCATCCTAGGATTTTGACTGCTGACAAGTGTAGCTGGCCTTGGGGGACGCACAGAGTTGGATGCAGAAGGGGTTCCAAGGAAGCTAACCAAGGGCTCAAAGAGGGTAGGGAGAGTTTGGAATGGAAAGACTTTTCAGAGTGGCAGAGCCTGTAGTTCTTCCAAAATCAGGGGTTAGTTTAAATGGGTAGGAAGGAGACAAAAGCTAAAGATCCTAGAAGAAGCTTTGACATTTCAAGGAGAGTCCTCACCCTTCAAGACTGTAAGTAAATGAACCTAACTGGATGAAGGTGGGGGAAAAAGAAAATACTAATAAAAACTAGGTTTACAAAAGATATTGATGTAAACAAGTAAGCACTGTCTTACTCCCTGGAGCCCTGGTGGCACAGTGATAAAATGTTACGGCTGCTAACCAAAAGGTCAGCAGTTCAAATCCACCAGCTGCTCCTTGGAAATCCTATGGGGCAGTTCTACTCTGTCCGGTAGGGTTGCTATGAGTCAGCATTGACTTGATGTCATTGGGTTTGGTTTTTCTTGTACCCTGGTCAAGGAAATTTATTAATGGATATTGGTCTTTTAAACACTGGTTATTAAAGACTATGATAGTCTCAGGACATTGTGCTCAGAGAAAAAAGAAAAAGAGTGGACTAGGTATTCAAGACTTACTGAGCAGTCCTGGCTCTGACAATGTAATCTTCGGCAAGACTATCTATCCTTTCCTAATCCTAAAACTGAGCACAACAATACCAGGCCAACTTGACTCAGAGGATTATCAAGGACCACATGAGATCTACAATAAGAGAGACTTTGGTAAAACAATAACATGCCACACAAACATAAAGAGTCAATCAAAATAAACAATATAGACCAGCCTCCAAATTATAGAGAGAACTGAGTGGTAACATACAAGAGCAAATATGACCACTGGTTTATTAACTAAAACTGGAATACATTTGAAGAAGGGTAACCCCAATGTCTCTCTATCACCCGTGATAATGGCATTATTTTTTTTCAGACTAACTAGAACACCACTGTAAATAGTACAATCAATAGGCCTTCCCTTGGCTGCTGTGTACTACATTGGGCATTAGATGTCAGGGAGAACTGATGGGCCTAAAGTCCTACTGCAAGTAGACTTGGACTGAGGGGAACATAAACCTTTAAAATGAGTTCACTGACATACTCATGAGAAATTCTTAATTTCTGGTGTCAAGGTCCTGAGAATGTTCCATTTTATTAACAATAAATTCCTCAGTGAATTAGTAGCAAAGCTAAGCTATAAGCCAAGGAAAAGTGGGGGAACACTGGAAATATTTTAAGATTTTCTTTAAAAAAAAAAAAAAAAAAAAGCCCTCAATACCGTGTTTGCCATTTGCAAGGCAGGCTCCATCAAGCCCAGGATTTCTTCATTGTAACTTGATTCTAGGCTAATGATGTCATCGATTACATCATCCATCTGCAAGAAAAAAGGGCAGTGAGAGAGAGATGGAAGTGAGCAAAAACTATGCAAAGCAACTCAAAAACAACAACAACAAAAGAAATCCACGGCCCTTTTTTACTCAAAGCAATAATGCGCTATAGTGAGATTCTAAGAAATAACTTTCCTCTTCATCCCGAAGCAAGAATATTATTGAGGACCATTAACACCAGTAGGTGATGAGAATGACATTTACAGCCAACGTTCAGTGAGTGCTTGCCAGCTGCCGGGCACTGCACTCAGGGCTTTTCATGGGGGAAGCTATTTACCCTGACTATAACCTACCAGGGTAGGTACTCTTACTTGTACAATTTTCCAGATGAGATAAATGCTACACAAAGAGACACAGCAACCTGCCCAAGTCACCCATAGAAGAAGAGTCAGAGCCACAGTTTGAACCCTTGCTCTCAACTACTATGCTAAACTGCTTGCCCTAAACAGAAAAGATGAACTAGGAAACTGTTCTTCTTGGAAGTTAGCTGTCTCCTTTTTTTCTCTAAACACTGCCCCATCTGCTTCCCATGAGTCCTTGGAGCAGGAAAATGCAGACGGTAATTCAGCCCTTTGCTCCCACGGGAGTGTGTGGGGCATAGTGGCTCCCAGGCCAGTGGCTAGCCCTGTGCTGATGTTACAGTGACTCGTAAACTAAGTTTCTCCTTGTACGACTGCCAGTGTACCGGGTGGTCCCCAAGGAGTACACCAGGACGAGGTTATCATTATAGTCCTGGGGCTGACGTTCCCACTAGATCAATTCTATTCCTGAAGTACCAAAACATCAGTTACGATAATAAACAACGATGATTACATGTGCATTGCAGCAGTTGCAAAGACAAGGCTGTGAAAACACTTTTTCGTAAACACCTAATGTAGTTGAGCTACTTGGCGGTGTGTGTGGTGTGTGTGTGTGTGTCTGCGCACTCAAGCTTAGGTCTTGACGGTGTTCATAAGCACACAATGAAATTTCAGAACTCAGAGGGACACTCCTGTGGCCCCTTGCCAGTTCCACTAAAGAGGACAGGCTCTGAAGCCATGGGGCTTGGGACAGACTCCTGGTGTTCCCACTTTCTAAAGAGGCAAAGCATCTAACCTTCTGGAGTGTCTCAGTTTGCTTATCTGTGAAGTGGGAGTTAATAATACTTACTGCCGTATTAGAGTCTTGTGAAGATTTCAGGATACGGCATGTGAAGGGCTCACAGTGCCAGCAACGTAGTAAATACTCAATAAACGATCTTTCTAAGTGATTCCTTAGAACAGTAACTGGAGGCAAGCTGTGAATCACTGCTAGAAACTCTTGTTTATTAGTTTCCATTTCTAGGTACGTTGATTTTACTTGCTAAGAGGAGATCATTTTCTAATTGAGTGAGGAAACAGGCAAATGAGCCAGGGGACTTGTAAACACTGTTTTGTTGGAAATATTTTTATTTTTAGTGGAATAAAGTTAGTGGGCTTGGTGTGACAGAATTTTTAAAACTTTTTTTTTTCTCTTATGGCAAAAGTAATGTAAGTTGATAGGAAATACAGGGAAAAAAAGAAAATTTTTGTTACTTATCACTCCTGTCTCTGTCTCAGATACACACACATTCTTAATACATAAATATATTAGTAAATGGGTGTGGCCTACCTTATATACTCATCAATGGGATATTATAGGGGGATCTTTAACGACTTGAGAAAATGTCCAAGAAATATTATTAAACTAAAAGAAGTTTCAAAATATATGCTCTATGAGATTCCGTTTTAGAAAACAATATACCCATCACAAAAACGCTCCTCTTGGTTTTACTTATATCCTAGGAATTCTGCTGCCCCGCAAACCTGCACAGCATGCCTCGATGATAGTATTTCAAAGAAGTACAGCATTTTATACTTCATTTATTTAAAATATGTATTCCAAGCACTTTATCATGACTTATGCAACTTATAGGAAAAATGCATCTTAAGTTTAATTTTCCTAGTAATTATTTAATCATGAGACAGTATGAAGAAAATGGCCCTGTTCGCAGTCTTCTCTATTTAAAAAAAAAAATCAATGGGGGGAAAAAAAAACCTCTTAAGTCATCAGGAAGGTGTGACCAGTAGCAAATATAGATTCTCATTACAAAGTGTTACATCCTTGGGCTGCTGAGTCATTCAATACCTGCATGCACGATGCTCTCGAATGTGTGTTCATACTCGGGCACTCGCTCTCCACCCTGTTTTGCTCTTCAAACTTATAAAATCCCTGCAAAAAAACACATGCAAAAACAGCCCATGACTTGGGTTTGCAAGTTATTTTTCAATGACATCTCACACGAGGCTGACAGCACAGCAACAAGATGAACTAAGCTTTCAAATAAAGTGGAATGGGACCGACAGAACACATAGTGAATGAAGAACTTCCACCAACTCAGCTCGACCAATGAAACATGGACAGGGAAAAACATGGTGGTTGGTTTGGACACAGGGAAAAAGACTGAGTCACTCCAGAAATGAAAAATCAACCAAACTTTAGAAGTCACCTCTGAAATCACAAATATTTCAGAGGACACAGAATTCCATTAAAACGAGACGCAGCATCTCATAATTTGGAAATAACAGGCATTAAACCACGAGTCTCCTCCCAGGTATTTTCTGGCTCCAAATTTTGAGACAACAACTTAGCTTGAAGGTACGTTTGTGTCTCATCTCTAATCCAGCCTTTAAAAAAAGGCAGATTCAAGGGGCAGCGGCAATTTTATTATGAAACTGAACTAAATCTTTGCGTTTCTGTTAAATTCTCATCTGCTACATTATTCGAATCCATCCATGTACTTTCTGTGCTGTTTTTTTTTTTGTCCCCCCCAACTCAGGGAGAAATAAAAATAATATTGCAGACATTCACAACCAGCAGAACTTCTAACCGCCTGCCCCACACCTTTTCTATTTTTGCTTTTCCCTTTCCACCTTCCCTTCTCCTCTCTCTGCATTTTCACTGCTTCGTAAACTGAAAGGCATTGAAGACAAGAGAGCATTCAGCTAATGAAGGAGAAGCGAGTTGAGAAAGAAAGCATCCTCGCCCCATGTTCCACCAGGAATGGGCCAGGCTTCCCTTTACTGCCATGTCCCCAACAACCCAGAGGCGTCGACAAGAAGCTGAGGGCGGCCATGTTGGCAAATCCGAGACAAAGGCCAGCGAAGGTGGCCATGAGGATAAACTACACAGTCACTGGTAAAGTGTGGGAATAATATTCAACAGACAGTCATTTAGTTTAAGAAAACAGGAGAGGAGAGGAGACATGAATTACCTCTTTTTCACAGTTGGAGTTAAGTGTAAGCATAGCCATGGGGCTGTTGGGTGCGCTGCTCCCGGGCACAGGTGGCATGACATGATCGCCAGGCTGGTTTGGACATGGCAAGCTCAGGACTTGGTTGGCATGTTTATTTGCTAAAGTGGTAGAAAGGTACTGCTTTACCTGCTGCCTTTGGGCTTGCTGTATGTGGTACTTGGTGGGGTTTTCAAGGTGGGTCTGCACCTGAACACAGCCAGGGAGAGAAGAGAGACAGTGTTGTTATTTTTTAGCCTTCCACAGCTCTCTATCAGGCACAAACATGAGACTGACCAAGCCGCCAACAAAATAAATGATTAAGCCCCTGTTACGTACCAGGGACGGTGCTAATGCATTTTGATACTACTGTTAAAGTCCAACTCTCAGGATTTGGGGTGACACTTTGTCCTATTTCCCTGTGAATTAACTGTCCATTTCTTCAAAACCCTGTGCCCTTCTTCCCATGCCTAGTCATGCAAAGTTTGCAACTATCTAGAGGGCAAAAATTTCCCAACCCACATGAAAGGGTTTATAAGATCAAAACAACAACTTAGAAGAAGGAGCCTAACTCAATTCATTTCACTTTCTCTGGCATACAGAACAGCTTTCTGTTTTTTTTTAAAGCCTCCTCAAGAACCAACTGTAAAACGGTTGTCGAAAATAAACATTCTGATGATTAAATTAACTAGCTATGGATTAATTCCTCCCACTTTCATTTGGACATGATTATTCAACATTTTAACTAAGAAGGAACTCAGCACAAAAAGCACTTTCCACATTAAGCTGCCTCTTTCAAACACACAACACTCACCTGTGTGTGTTTTAAAAGGTCTGAGACCAAACAAACCACCAGGATATCTGTCCGCCTTTCTTAAAAACATTATTACACAATTAGAAATGCTTCTTTTTCCAAAGATATCTTTTCAAATCAAAGCCATCCTGTTTAAAGGTAACTTTTTCTTAAGAAACACAATTTAATCTTATGAGCTATTAACAGAGACTGATGGAGAGAGCACAGCTATATACTGGGGGAAGAAAAAACACCTCACTTTGTTCAGAACTACACTGACTGACTTCTCATGGCATCAAACAATAAACAGCATTACAATAATAGACTTCTACTTACTGAAAACAGTATGTCTATTCCAAACATACAGGAAGGTGAACTCCTCAATTTATTGCACCGTATTTCAGAGGCTGAATAAGAATAAAGCTCACCTGATAGTGATTATATTCTAGCATTTCCAGCATAACAACGTTTTAGGTGGCCCCAGTCCAATGAGAAACGACAGATTATTCACTCCCTCTCTTTCTGTAATTCCAACGCGAAGACTGACTGGCACAGAGAAGGCACTATAAACAAGGTATCCCGAGACACCACCGGAAACTTTATCACAGCAGCCCTGCTTATAATAACCTAAGCTAATTAGTTATGCATGTTAAAAAAAAAAAAAAAACCAGCTCACACAAGAGTTTTTTTATTTTTTTGAAGCCCTACGAGTTCAGTCTTAAATATTGATATCAATTTTGTCCCCTGGCTTGACGTCATGCTTTTTTTCATAAATATAAAAGAACCTTTTAAAGTGATGAGCTATCAAAGTCAAACTCACTGTCAGATCAAGGCCAATTCACTATTCATCTTTAGTTCCAGTAGTATTAATAGACAATGGTATTTCTCTTTCAGCAATAGGTTAAGAGCTGGATGCCCCCTTTGGAGGAGACATAGCCTAAAAGCTACCATTACATATGAGACTTTTCTAATGGCCGAAGACTGCCACTTCTGACTGCAGGAAGACCTCTTTAAGTATGGAGGAGTCTCTCTGCTGAGCTTTCAAGTTCAACAGCCTCATCTCGCATCCTGGTCTCAATATATATCTTATTCTCTGGTGGATGGATATGTAACTTCCTTATGTACCTCGCATCAGGAAGAGGGGAACCATTCTAAACAGAATGGGAATATATATATATATATATATACACGCACACACAAATATACACACACACATATGTGAGTGTAAATATAGATATGCATATATATATGTATACACACACACAGAGGAATGGATGTATATTTAGGTGGAAAATAAGAAAGAAATGTGTCTCCAATTTAACCCTCAAATTAGAAAACATGGAAAATATCACTGAAAATCTCAATATATCAGAAGGACTAGAGAATTAAGAGTTATCATACATCAGGAGACATCTAAGTTAATTGGCATAATAAAATCTATTAAGAAAACATTCTGCATCCAATTTTGGAGAGTTGCATCTGGGGTCTTAAACGCTAGCAAGTGGCCATCTAAGATGCATCAATTGGTCTCAACCCACCTGGAGCAAAGGAGAATGAAGAACACCAAAGACACAAAGTAAGTATGAGCCCAAGAGACAGAAAGGGCCACATAAATCAGAGACTACATCAGCCTGAGACCAGAAGTACCACATGGTGCCCAGCTACAAGCGATGACTGTCCTGACAGGGAACACAACAGAGCACCCAAGGGAGCAGTGGGATGCAGACCCCAAATTCTCGTAAAAAGACCAGACTTAATGGTCTGACTGAGACTAGAAGGACCCCAGAGGTCATGGTCCCCAGACCTTCTGTTAGCCCAAGACAGGAACCATTCCCAAAGCCAACTCTTTGGACAGGGATTGGACTGGACAATGGGATAGACAATGACGCTGGTGAAGAATGAGCTTCTTGGATTGAGTAGACACATGAGACTATGTTGCCATCTCCTGTCTGGAGGGGAGATGAGAGGGCAGAGGGGGTCAGAAAAAAAAGAGAGTGGAGGGATGGAGTGTGCTGTCTCATTAGGGGGAGAACAATTAGGAGTATATAGCAAGGTGTATATAAATTTTTGTATGAGAGACTGACTTGATTTGTAAACTATCACTTAAAGCACAATAAAAATTTAAAAAAAGTTATCATAATCTGGTGCTTTATATATTCATTCATTTGTAATTACCTACTGTAATTACTATACATTGTAAATAAGCAGATAGGATCACCACCTTGATGGGGGTTTATAGTCTGGGGGGTAAGGCAAGAGAAAAAGAAAGCAAACAAATATATAAAATTATGATAAAGACTTAATATTCTCTGCTGAAATGGCAAGACATTTTAACCATAAAGATTTGAAATTCAATAATTTTGTCTAAATGCCTAGGATAATGAAGCCCCTTAGGTTGACACCCTCAGATTGTTTCCAGTGACTGATCTAACATGCACAAAGAGGCTCACAGAGACATTTTAAGTTTCATAAAGGGTCCAGACACGATAATGATGAGGACAATAGACATTACTAAAATAAACATAAAATGAGGGCAATGGGTGTAATGTGCTTATTTCACTATTACACTTAAAAAAAGAAGGGCTACACATTTAAAAATAAATGTTAATTCATTGGCAGATGCTTATTCTTTAATGAATCAGAATTTTATGCTTTAGGAAGGTAAGCTGCAACTCACTCTCTAGTTGGCGTTGTCAGGGAGGTCTTCACTACATGCTGGTTTGGGTAAGCAGAACAGGATGTATTTTTGCTCTTTTACTGTCACTATCTTTTTAGTTTTCAAGTAGGTTGAGAGCAGATGGCCTATAAACACTCTGCAGTAGACAGAACATTGCCAACTGTCTCAAACCCAAACATCTCAAACAGGTAATGTAAATGAAGCACGTGAGCTGGGGGCAGGTAATAGGGAGTGGTGAGGTCTGTGGAAAACTGGAAAACATGTTTCTCGTCTAAAAGGAATAGCTGATATAAGCTGCAGTTGATTCTGGCCATGTGGGAATATAAGCCCAGTCTAGACAGAACTTCCATTATTTTGAGGGTACCCAGCAATCTGAACTTCCTTTTTAAGTGAACTCTCCCAGTTTAAAAAACTGACATGGAATTGTTCTATTTTTCACATGGTACAAGCCAAATCAAATACATCTGTGTGCTGGGTTCAGCCCATAAGCCACTGGAATGTGCCCTTTGCTTTACAACTGTCCACAAGGATAGTCCTCATATTGACATTCCTGGAGGGGGTTGGGGATTTGTGGTCCAGGTTCAGAGTAGAAGTTCCTGCTCTGAGAATTAAGTGTCAAAATCCAGGTGATTCCTACTGCTTCTCTGAGAGACTGTCAGCAGTCAGAGGAGCAGTTAAGAACTTGAAACCCAGGCTAAACTTCTGACTTTGTCCCTCACTCCCTATGTGACCTTCTGCAAGTCAGTTAACTTTTCCAGACCTTGTCTCTTCCTGTGCACAATGGGGATGATAACAGGGTCTGTTTCATAGGGTAGTCTCAGCAGTGAAGGAGATCATGCCTCTAAAGGGCTTCACAAAGTATCTAGAACAGAAGTTCTCAAACATTTTTTTGTCTCAAACTTTTATACTCTTAAAATGTATTGTTTGTGTGCATTAATCAATGTTTGCCATATGAGAAATTAAAAGTGAGAAATGCTTAAAACACAAGATTATATACAAGCACACATCTCAATAGCTGTCAGAACAATGACATCTTAAGAGGTCATGTTGCCTTTGGAAAACTCCACCGTATGCTTGTGAGATAAGAGTGAAAAAGGCAAACAACATCTTAGTATTATTATGAAAATAGTTTTGAGCTAGGAAAGCCCCTAAAAGGGTCTTAGAGGGCCCCAGGGCTCTCTGATCACAATTTTGAGAACTGCTGATCTAGAACCTGGTAAGTGAGTCCTTTACCATCCTCACCACCCTATCCTGTCCACGTGGTTCACCAGTGTATCAGTGAGTAACATACCCTCTACCATATATTTTTATGTAAATAATGCACACCTTCTACTTTGTTTTCCAACCATACCCTTCCCCCTCCCCCTGCCAAGGTATTAAAAACAACAAAAAAAGATTAGCATACTGCCTTTACAAAAATACCTTGTGGGGGAGGGTGCAGCTGGCAAAGGAATGTTGATGGTGCGCATTATCTGTGTAAAAATACGGTATATGCCTTGCTTCCTTCATCCAGAAGATGCTAGATGAAGATGCTAAGCCCTGCCCTAACATATACCTAGCATTATTTGAGACTTTACAGCCCTTTGGCAATTTCAAAGGTAGCATAAATATAAACCATAATTTTCTGTCTTCAATCATCCTAAATCATAGCCTATCAGTTAATGACCAACCTTTCATTAATTTTTAAACATCCAATTATACAAACATGCAAATGCATTAAAGACGACACAGTAAATTCATGACATCTTGATATTTTTTCTTTGCATGTTTTTGACCTTGAAACCAATTACCCAGGTCAAGGAATTCCGATAACCAAAAGTTAAATACAGCTGAGCACTCGAAGCACAGACCATAAAATAAAGCTAGAATATGTTGTGTTCTATCACAATATAGTATTTACGGAGACAACCTGTATTGCACACAAATATACTGTATGCATGGCTATCTTAGTTAAAAAAAAAAAAAAAAATTTTTTTTTTTTTTTAGAGGGGAAAAATTCAAAGGCTTTGAAACTTTTTGTCCTTGTACTGTAACTATCTTTTTTGCTCTTTCCTTTCTTCATTCAGATACTGAAGTGATAGCAAGAGAATTGGAATGGATCACCTCCTCGCTGTCACATGATAGCTTTGCCACTTCTGGGATAACTGACTGGTTATTTTCCATCAGTTTCACTCTAAAGAGATCCTGGGGCACATCACATGTCAGTATAAGGTGGTGGCTGGAGATACTACCATCTTGGTTGACAACAGTATTCATTGTGGGGGGAGAGGATACCCATCTGATATCAACTGTTTTACTCCCTCCAATATTTGTAAAGCAGAAGTTAAATAAAATTGAGCACAGAGTCCCATAATATTTCTAATTTAGAAGTGATTTTATTTTTTTAGCAAGTCAACAAGGAGCTCAGATTTCTCACCTTATGTTCAGGAAGATAATTGGTCTTTTTGTTCAGTAAGTTTAAGGAAATTAAACAGATTCAATCACTTGCTATCCACCCCACTCCTGTACCACTACACTTTCCGTATGTTTTTTAAATGGCAATTTATAGAGAAGGCCAATTATGCAATCGTAATCCCTTAAAAAAATGGTAAGACAGAGAAAACTGGCTTTTTTAAATGACTTGGACAGTCGCATCTGATAGGTACCAAGATTATTTTCAGTCTCATAATTATATTGTTCCCAGAAAAAAACAACAACTGCCGCAAAGCCACAAGCCCAGGTCATATACTCTCAAAAATACAGTCTTATGTTCTGTACAATCTGCGCAAAGGTATCTATTCAGTAGAGGTCTGATCAAAATTAACAAAAAATAAGAACAATAAAGATATGAATCTTGCCCTAAAGGAGAAGAATCAAAATCAGATGCAAACAAAAAGCAAAAATAAGAACACTTAGTAAAGAAGGAAACCCTGGTAGCATAGTGGTTAAGTGCTACGGCTGCTAACCAAAAGGTCGGCAGTTCGAATCCACCAGGCGCTCCTTGGAAACTCTACGGGGCAGTTCTACTCTGTCCTATAGGGTCGCTATGAGTAGGGATCGACTCGACGGGAGTGGGTTTAGTAAAGAAAGGTTAGATGTGACTAAGGCTGATAAGCCCAATGCCTTTTCTCTTAACGGGTTAGCCCACCAGCCAAACCTGGCCGCTTCTCTGCCTGTGTTTCTACAGTCTGTAAACTAAGAATGGTTCTTTACATTTTTAAATGGTGGAGAAAATCAAGAGAACAATATTTCTGGGTATATGAAAATTACATAAAATTCAAACTTCAGTGTCCATAAATAAAGTCACCCCTCTGCCACCTCCTGGCTTAATCACTTTATTTTTCTTGTATAAAAACCACTGTGGTGGCCACAGCTGGAGCCTGGGTCCTCTTCCTGAAGACTCTGGTGTGGGTCTTTAACAGATGGTCAGTGAGTTCCTGGCAGGGAGACTTGGTGAACACAATCTCTTTCCAGAGGTCAGGGGTAAGATAGCTGTAGGTCTTGGAGACAGCATCAAAGATGGCCTTGGCAAAGCTGCCCAGGTTGGCAGCACAGCCCCTGGCCAAGGTGTAGCAGTCATCGATACTGGCCATCATCAGCAGCCTCTTGGACACAGGGGCTGAGATTACGCCAGTATCTCTGGGCACAGGGATGAGGAACACCAGCACAGAGCCGCACCAGCTGGTCACCTTGGAGGGTACAGTATGGGGCTCGCCAACCTTGTTTCCCCAGTAGCCTTGCTGCACTGGGACAATGGAGAGCTTGGCCAAGATGATGGCCCCACAGATGGCGGTAACCACCTCCGTGGAGCACTGCATACCTGGGCTGATATGGCCGCTGTAGTCCCCGATGGCAACCAATACCCTGAATCTGGTCTACTGATGAGCACACGTCTGCTTCTGCACAGGCATGATTTTCAAAACCTCGTCCTTGAGGGCCATCCCCAGAAAGAAGTCAATGATCTTGGACTCCTTGATTGGCAGGGAGAAGAGACAGATCTCCTCCAGGGACTTGATCGTCATGTCCTTGACCAGGTGGCCCAGACTAGTGACAGAGAGCTATTCTTTGTCCTCAACTTTGCCTCTGCGAGCTCCATGGCCTCGTCCCAGGCCCCAACCACTGCTGTGACCCTGGCCCCATAGGCCGTTGCCAAAGCCTCCACGAGTTCCCCTCCCTGGGCCCCTGGGGTCTCCAGGCCCTCCCGCTGTACCAGCATCATCTCGTTTGGTGCTTTCTCAGAGAAGAAGGATAAATAAAGTTTTATTGGCACAAAGCCACATCCGTTAGTCTCCATACTGTCTATGGCTGCTTTCTCCCTAAAAGAGCAGATTTGATAAGTTGTGACAGAGACAGTATGGCCCACAATGCCTATAATCTCTACTCTCTGGCTCTTAGCAAAAAAAAAAAAAAGTGCTGACTCCGGGTCTGTAAGAAAGCTTTATCAAACTAGAATTGAGCTTTTCTATTAAACAGAAATTTTACAAGATTTGGAGGAAAGAATGAGGTGACTTCTATAAAGAGAAACAGTCTATGTATATAAATTTATAGCTGTTTTTCCATGTACTGTCTTGTATGGACAAGCATCCATGTGAGAACACTGGGTGGCATAATTATTCCACTTCTAAAGAGGAAGAAGTAAACACCTCAAGAAGACAGTTAAAAGACTTGCCAGGGTTAGAAATCATCTCAGGTCTCAATTATTCTTTCCCCAGTGGCAAAGGACTGAAACACTCTTGCTGTTAACTAGTTTTGACCCAGGATTTAAACAGGACAAAGAGGGAAAGATAAAACTGTGTAAACCCAGAGGTGTACTCACATTACTCTATGTGTACACACACAACTATATATTAATTTATATCACATATTTATTGGCCTACAAAGTTTCATACCACCCTCCTGCCAAATTTTTTCAAAGGACCATTCCAAAAACCAAACCTGCTGCTGTCGAGTCGAAGGACCATTAGGCTTCAGAATTCTAGGAAATGAGTTACAAATGTATACAGAAGGAAAGGAGAGCAAATCTTTTTGATGAAATTTTAACATAATAAACTAGACCAGTCCTACCAAAAATCTCCTAACAAGTTTTTATCCTTAGTTAATAGCCTACAAAACAATGTGTTTATTGTAAACTGCAAGGCTGGCATAGTTTGGTTGTAGGATAAACAATATTCAGTAGCTTCAGGAAAAAAAAAAAAAAAGTATTTTCATAAGAAAATTCCAAATACATATTCTTTTCTTCTCTCTCAGACTAAATAAGTCAAAGGTCATAAGTATAAAAAGAACACCAAGTTTTTATCCCGGTCAAATAGAAGTGGGAGAGGTTTAAGAGTGGTAGCCGCCTGCCTGCAGCGTATTTATAATCCAAGAATAAAAACGCCATTTTCCAAATCAAGTTCCCATGGGGAAGCAGCAGCAAGAGCCAATAAGCCCAATCCACCCCTCACTTTAAAGCACACATTCAGAGGTCCTGTGCGCTGAGGATGGTCCCAGTTACTGTGGCAGATTAAACAGCAAGATTTGTTAAAATATAGAAAACAGAATTAACATCCATTCACTCAGGACTGCCACCATGTGCTGGCCACCATGCACTTTATCCTCACTTCTGACTTAGGACAATTCAAATAAACTAAGAAGAAATTCATCCACTTGGATAACTGCATAAGATATTGCTGGAAGCTTATTCACACAGTTTAAAAAGAAAAATGTTTGATGACAATCTCTGATTGAATACAGAAGCAATTACGAAAAGAGATCTGATTTTGATAGCTTCGACCTCTTATTTTGAGTTGCTGCCACCTGAGAGTGTAGCTACTTGTCTTCTTGCCATACATAGAGAACTGAATACAGAATTGGAATGCGAACCTTAACGGGCACACAAATAAAATGCAGAGTGTGATTTCGTAGGTATGGGGCAGTGTCCAAAACCCGGCATTTCTAACAAACTCCCAGATGATGTTGCTGCTGGTCCACGGACACCACCAGACCTTGAGTACAAGTCTTTAGTACCCTCTCATCTGGAGATCTGCTGCTACCACAGGAGCTACATACCTGCTCACCATTCACTTGACATATACAGCTTGAGTACCAACTAGATACCAGGCAACTGTCCTAACCTTATATAAGATGTTTGGGAAAGGCTCACAGAGAAGGTGACATTTAAGCACGGAGCTTTAAGTTGCTGAGAGAGTGAGATCCGCAGTTATTCATGGGGAGAGCATCCCAGCGAAGCCCAAGAGCCCTCAGGTATCAACAAGCCTGGCATGTTCAAGGAACAGCAACCCCCTCAAAAAAAGACCCAAACTAGTTGCCATCGAATCTATTCCAACTCATAGAGACCTCATGTGTTACAGAGTGGAACTAACTGAGCACCACAGGGTTTTCAAGGCTGTGAACTTTCAGAAGCAGACTGTCAGGGCTTTCTTCTGGGATGCCTCGTGGTGGGTTCAAAATACCCGCCTTTCAGTTAGGAGCCCTGTACTTAACTCTTTGTGCCACTCAGGGACCCCTAAGGAACAGCAAGGGGGGTTTTAACATTTTTTTTTTTTTTAACTTCGCTTCCAATTTCCCACACTTCTCCAGTTTTTGTCTTACTTCTCTGGTCAAGTCTTCTCAGCCTCCTTTGCTAATTTTCTCCTCTTCTCTCTCTCTTAAATGTCAGGGTACCTCAAGGCTCAGAGCATGATCTTCTCTACTGACACTCAGGGCCTTGGTGTTCTCACCCAGACTCATGAATTTAAATGCCCCAGCCCAGACTTCTCCAAATTCCAGACTCATATATCCAATTGCCTAACTCAATATCTCCATTAGGAAGACTGTAGCCATCTCAAACTTAATATGTCCACCATCCTCTCCAAACCAGCTCCTCCCACAGTCTTCTCCATCTTAGCAGTTGGCAACTCTATCCTTCCACTAGGTTGAAACAGATGAAAACAGCCATTTCTGTAGGTAAAAAAATGGTCTTCGTATCATTCCAACTAGTTGATCAAGCCAAAAACCATGGTCATCTTTGACTCCTTTCATTCCCCATATCTTACATACACTCCATCAAGACATAATGGCTCCGTCTTCAGAATACATCCAGGATTGGACCCATTCTCACCACTTTTACTGTCAGCACTTGATTCAAGCCATCATTTTGCATTGGATTTTTGAAATCGTCTCCAATTTCAGTCTTCTACCTGTTTTCTGACTTTGCTCTCTTACAGGCTATTTCAATACAGTGACTAGAGTAATCTTTGTAAAATATGTCAGATCGCATCACTCCTCTGCAAAAAAAAAAAAAAAATCTGTAATGGCTCCTTTTTTACCTCTGAGAAAAACCTAACTACTTATAATGGCCTTTAAGTTCCTACACACGTACTGTGCAGAGTGCTTGTTAGAAGCGCAAGTTCTCAGATCCCATCTAGGATCCACTGAACCATAATCTCTGGGAGTGGGGCCCAGAAATCTTTAACAAGCTCTCCAGGTGGACCTTAACAAAAGTTAAGAATAGAGAGCCCCGCCCACTGTCCCTACCCCCCACTTCACCCTGATCATTGCCTCTCTGGCCTTACTTTCCACAACTCCCCTGAAGAGAGCCAAAGTACAATCTTGAGTATGCATCACCTGAATTTAGAGACCATCTTAAGAATAGATTTGACACATTGAACACTGATGACCCAAGACCATACAAGTTGTGGGATGTCATCAAGGATACCATAAAAGAAGGAAGCAATCATTAAAAAGACAGGAAAGAAAAAAAAGATCAAAGTGGATGTCAGAAGAGACTCTGAAACTTGCTCTTAAATACAGAGTAGCTAAAGCAAATGGCAGAAATGATGGAATAAAAGAGCTGAACAGAAGATTTCAAAGGGCAGCTCAAGAAGACAAAGCACAGGCATACCTTGTTTGTTGGACTTTGCTTTACCGCGCTTTGCAGGCATTGTGTGTTTTACAAATTGAAGATCTGTGGCACCATAAGGTGAGTCTGTCAGTGCCATTTTTTCCACCAGCATGTACTCACCTCGCGTCTCTGCATCACATTTTGGTTATTCTTGAAATATTTCAAAATTTTCATTACTATTATATCTGTTATGGTGATTTGCAATCAGTGATCTTTCATGTTACTATTGTAATTGTTTTGGGATGTCACGAACCACATCCATGTAAGACAGTGAACTTAATCAATAAATGTTGTGTGTGTCCACCAACTGACTGTTCCTCCATCTCTTTCCCTCTCATCGGGCCTCCCTATTTCCTGAGACATGACAATATTGAAATTAGGTCAATTAATAGCCCTACAATGGCCTCTAGGTGTTCTAGTGAAAGGAAGAGTTATATGTCTCTCACTTTAAATCTAAAGCTGCAATGATTAAGCTTAGTGAGGAAGGCATATCGAAAGCTGAGATGCCAAAGCTTGTGCCAAACAGCCAAGTTGTGAATGCAAAGGAAAGGTTTTTGAAGGAAATTAAAAGTGGTACTCCAGTGAACACATGAATGATAAGAAAGCAAAACAGCCTTATTACTGATCTGGATAAAGTTTTAGTGGTCTGGATAGAAGATCAAACCAGCCATAACATCCCCTTAAGCCAAAGCCTAAGCCAGAGCAAGACCCTAACTGTTTTCAATTCTACGAAGGTTGAGAGAGGTGAGGAAGCTGCAGAAGAAAAGCCTGAAGTTCGCAGAGGTTCAAAGTTCATGAGGTTTAAGGAAAGAAGCCGTCTCCATCCTGTGAAAAAGCACGGTGCGGCAACAAGAGCTGATGTAGAAACTGCAGCAAGTTGTCCGGAAGATCTAGCTGAGATAACTGACGACGTTGGCGACATTAAACAACAGATTTTCAACAGCCTTATTATTTTTTTTTTATATTGGAAGAAGATGCCATCTAAGACTTTCACAGCTAGCGAGAAGTCAATGCCCAGCTTCAAAACTTCAAAGGACAGCTTGACACTCTTGTTAGGGGCTAACGCAGCTGGTGACTTCAAGATGAAGCCAATGCTCGTTTACCATTTCTAAAATCCCAGGGCCCTTAAGAATTACGCTAAATCTACTCTGCCTATGCTCCATAAATGGAACAACAAAGCCTGGATGATGGTGCATCTGTTTCCAACATGGTTTACTGAATGAAGCCCACTGTTGAGACCTACTGCTCAGAAAAAAGATTCCTTCCAAAATATCATTGCTCATTGACAATGTACCTGGTCACTCAAGAGCTCTGATGGAGAAGTACCAGGAGATTAATGTTGTTTTCATGCCTGCTAACACAATATTGATTCTGCATGCCATGGATCAAGGAGTCATTTTGATTTTTAAGTCTCATTATTTCAGAAATACATTTCATAAGGCTATACCTGCCACAGGCAGATTTCTCAGATGGATCTGGGCAAAGTAAAATGAAACTTTCTGGAAAAGATTCACCATTCTAGATGCCATTAAGAACATTCATGGTTTATGAGAGGAGGTCAGAATATCAGCATTAACAGGAGTTTGGATTCCAACCCTCATGGATGACTTTGAGGGGTTCAAGACTTCAGTGGAAGAAGTAACTACAGAAGTGGTGGAAACAGCAAGAGAACTACAATTATAAGTGGGGCCTGAAGCTGTGACTGATTCATGCAATCTCATGGTACAACTTTAATGGATGAGGAGTTGTTTCTTATGGATGAGCAAAGAAAGTGGTTTCTTGAGATGGAACCTACTCCTGGTGAAGATGCTGCGAACACTGTTGAAATGACAACAAACAATTTGGAATATTACATAAACTTAGTTGATAAAGCAGTGGCAGGATTTCAGAGGATTGACTCCAGGTCTGAAAGAAGTTCTACTGTGGGCAAAATGCTATCAAATAGTATCACATGCTACAGGAAATCTTTCGTGAAAAGAAGAAGCAATCAATGCAGCAAACTTCATTGTTGTCTTATATTGAGAAATTTGCCACAGCCACCCCATCCAGCAACCACCACCCTGATCAGTCAGCAGCCATCAACACTGGGGCAAAACCTTCCACCAACAAAAAGATTACAACTCACTGAAATCTCAGATGATGGTTAGCATTTTTTAAAATTAAGGTATGTGCATTGTTTTTTAGACATAATACTACTGTACACTTAACAGACTGCAGGATAGTATAAACAAAACTTTTACATGCACTGGGAAACCAAAAAATTCAGGTGACTTGCATTATTGCAATAGTCGCTTTATTGAGGTGGTCCGGGACCAAAAGCACATTATCTCTGAGGTATGCTTATGTTATAAAGAAATATGCAAAGGCCTGGAGTTAGAAAATCAAAAGGGAACAACACACTCAACATTTCTCAAGCTGAAAAAACTGAAGAAAAATTCAAGCCTCGAGTTGCAATACTGAAGGATTCTATGGGCAAAATATTGAATGGCACAAGAAGCATCCAAAGAAGATGGAAGGAATACACGGACTCACTGTACCAAAAAGAACTAGTCAATGTTCAATCATTTCGGGAGGCAGTATATGATCGAGAACTGATGGTATTGAAGGAAGAAGTCCAAGCTGTACTAAAGGCACTGGCAAAAAACAAGGCTCCAGGAATTGAGAGAATACCAACTAAGATGTTTGAACAAACGGATGCTATACTGCAAGCACCCACTGGTGTATGCCAAAAAATTTGGAAGATGGCTACCTGGGGAACCAACTGGAAGAGATCCATATTTATACCCATTCAAAGGAAGCTGATCCAACAGAATACAGAAATTATCAAACAATATCATTAATATCACACACAAGTAAATTTTTGCTGATGAAAATTCAGAGAATTGCCAGAAATTTAAGTCAGATTCAGAAGATATGGCACAAGGAATACCACTGCTGATATTGGATGGATTCCAGCTGAAAGCAGAGAATACCAGAAGGATATTTACCTGTATTTTATTGACTATGCAAAGATATTCAACTGTGAGGATCATAATGAATTATGGATAACATTGCAAAGAATGGGAATTCCAGAACACTTAATTGTGCTCATGTGGAACCTGTACACAGACCAAAAGGCAGTCGGTCAAACAGAACAAGGAAATACTGTGTGGTTTAAAATGAGGGTTGTATCCTTTCACCATCTTATTCAATCTGTATGCTGAGCAACCTGTATGCTGAGAAACTGGACTATGTGAAGAAGAGCGCAGCATCTGGATTGGATGAGGACTCAGAATAAAGTGCAATATGCAGATGATGGAAACCGTGGTGGAGTAGTGGTAAAATGCTACGGCTGCTAACCAAAGGGCCGGCTGTTCGAATCCGCCAGGTGCTCCTCAGAAACTCTACGGGGCAGTTCTACTCTGTCCCATAGGGTCGTTATGAGTCGGAATCGACTCAACGGCACTGGGGTTACTGGATGCAGATGACACAACCTCGCTTGCTGAAAGCGAAGAAGACTTGAAGCACTTACTGATGAAGATCAAATACTACAGCCTTCAGTATGGATTACACCTCAACATAAAGAAAACAAAAATCCTCACAGCTGGACCAATAAGCAACATCATGATAAACAGAAAAGGCTGAAGTTGTCAAGGATTTCATTTTACTTGGATCCACAATCAATGCCCAGCAGTAAAGAAATCAAATGACATATTGCACTGAGCAAATCTTTTGCAAAAGACCTCTTTAAAGTATTAAAAAGCAAAGCTATGACTTTGAGGACTAATGTGCATCTGATCTAAGCCGTGATACTTTCAATTGTCTCACATGCATGCGAAAGCTAGACAATGAGTAAGGAAGACCAAAGAAGAATTGATGCCTTTCAATTATGGTGCTGGTGATGAATAGTGAATATGCCCTGGACTGCCTGAAGAACAAACAAATCTGTACTGGAAGAAGTACAGCCAGAATGCTCCTTTGAAGTAAGAATGGTGAGACTTTGTCTCACGTATTTTGGACACGTTATCAGGAAGGACCAGTCCCTGAAGAAAGACATCATGCTCAGTACAGTAGAGAGTGAGCAAAAAAAAAGGAAGCCCCTCAATGAGATGCACTGATATGGCGGTTACAACAATGGTCTAAAATACAGCACTCACTGTATGGATGGCGCAGGACCGGTCAGCGTTTGGTTCTGTCGTACATAGGGCCGCTATGAGTCAGAATCAACTCCAGGGCACCTAACAACCCTTCTGAGCTTATTCAGAATCCCAACCCACACCCTGCCAGTGCTCTTGATCCCCTGCACTATGCTCTCCTTTGTCCAGAACATGGCTGGCTTGGCACACAATACGCACTCAACGCAATGAAGGAATGAAGCCAGTGTGGCTGAAGCTAATTTATGAGTAAGAAGGTAGAAGCTAAGGCCAGGGGGATCAGTTTGTGTAGGCTTTTGTAAGGGTTGTAGGCTAGAATTCTGACAATCCTTGGAAACTTCTTGAGGAAATCAACACGTGACAGTCCCTCCGTCTTCCTAATAGATTCACAGCCCTGTATACAATCCAAGAAATAAATCTTCCTTTCCTGATTATTCTATCAGCACTTGCCCCCAAACTGCCAATTCTTAGAGTTCTCATCTATGCATGCTGGGAGGCAGCTGACCACTGGAGGTATAAAACACATGGCCTCCCTCTCTGGCCGTGGATCCCTCTATGAGTCACAGTTAAGCCAGACGTTCTCAAACTAGTAGCCCATGGGCGCAGTTCACAGGCATGATTTAGTGGCCCACACATTATCTAGCATTTTATGAAACTGCCACCAACATTTAAAAGTTAGGAGTTTTCATACCAAAATCTGTGTTTCTGGCTTTTCTGGATAAATCAGAAGATCTAGCAATACCGAAGTATACTGTAGTGGGCCAGGAACTGGGCAGAGTTGCGAAGTAGCTTCCCTCTTTGGACAGGGCACCTGCTTTTCATCCTGCCACATTCCTACCACACTTCATTCTGACCCTGACAACTGGCCTGCTTCAGGCATTCACCTATCTGATTCCTGTGGGCATTTAAATTTGCAAACCCTGCCTTTCACATTCCACATTCCTGGAGGCAGTTCCAAATCTGATAGATTTGTGGTGGCATAAGTTTGCTTAGAAAGCCACATTAAGCAGATGTTCTCATATGGTGTGGGTGAGAAAATAAATTAGTAGAACTTTAATAAATAAAATAAAAATAAATTGATTAAAAAATAAGCTTTTATAAAAGGCGCAAATGTGTTTAACCAGCAATGATACTTTCAAGAGCTTTTAAGGCAATCATCAGATATGGGGGCAAAGATTTAGGCACAATGTTCATCAGAGCATTCTCTGTAACAGGGCCAGGCAAACTACTACCAGAGGGCCTGCTGCCTAGTTTGTAAACAGGGTTTTAATGAAACATAGCTGTACCCACTATCTCTGGCTGCTTCTGAGCTACAACAGTGTAACAGCAGAGTTGAGTAACAGACCTTATGGTCCGAAACGCCTAAAATATTTACTATGGGGAATTGACTCAATGGCAATTGGTCCGGCCCTTTACAGAAAAAGTTTGCCAAGCACTAATTTCTAATAACAAAAAATTATAGAGAAATATCCAAAAACAGGCAATGAAAACTAATTAATTCCAAGGTAGCCAAATAGTTCAGGGTTCCTTAGTCTCAGCACTACTGACATTCTGGGTAGAATAGCCCTTTGTTTTGAGGGCTGTCCTGTGCATTATAGGATGTTTAGCAGCACTCTCCTGGCCTCTGCCTATTAGATGCCAGGAGCACTTCCTGGACCCAGTTGTGGCTAACAAAAATGTCTCCACTCCAGACATTGTCAAATGTCCCCTGGGGTACAAAATTACCCCCAGATGAAAACAACCACAGATAGATACTATACGGTCATTAAAATCCACATTTTATAAAACTATTTAATAAGGGGGAAAGTTCATACTGTAAATGGGAACACAAAGCAGGCTAGAAATACTACATATACTATGATTATAAACTGGTTTAAAAATGTGTTTAAACATACACATAAAAAAAAAAAAAGACTGATTCAATCAAGTCTTAACAAAGATTGTCCCTAGACTTACTGATGAAGATCAAAGACTACAGCCTGCAGTATGGATTATGCTTCAATACAAAGAAAACAAAAATCCTCACAACTGGACCAATAAGCAGCATCATGATAAACAGAGAAAAGACAGAAGTTGTCAAGGATTTCATTTTACTTGGATCCACAATCAACACCCATTGAAGCAGCAGTGAAGAAATCAAAAGACACATTGCATTGGGCAAATCTGCTGCAAAAGACCTCTGTGATGTGTTAAAAAGCAAAGATGGCACTTTGAGGATTAAGGCGTGCCTGACCCAAGCCATGGTATTGTCAATCATCTCATATACATGTGAAAGCTGAACAACAAATAAGGAAGACCGAAGAAAAATTGATGCCTTTGAATTATGGTGCTGGCAAAGAATACTGAAAATACCATGAGCTGCCAGAGGAAGGAACAAATTTGTTTTGGAAGAAGTACAGCCGGAATGCTCCTTAGAAACGTGGATGGGAAGACTCTATCTCATGTACTTTGGACATGTTACCAGGAGAGGGACCAGTCCCTGGAGAAGGACATCATGCTTGGAAAAGTAGAGGGTCAGTGAAAAAGAGGAAGACCCTCAATAAGATGGATTGACACAGTGGCTACGACAATAGGCTCAAACACAGCAGTAACTGTGAGGATGGCGAAGGACTAAGCAGTGTTTCATTCTGTTGTACAAAGGGTCACTATGAGTTGGAACCAACTCAATGGCATCTAACAACAACAACATCCCTAGATGATGGTGGCGCAGCAGTTAAGAGCTTGGCTGCTAACCAAAGGGTCAGCAGTTTGAATCTACCAGCTGCTCCTTGGAAACCCTATGGGGCAGTTCTAATCTGTCCTATAGGGTCACTATGAGTTAGAATCAACTCGATGGCAACAAGTTTTTTTTTGTTTGGTTGTTTTATTCCCTCTTTTCTATAATTTCCATAATGAACATGACATTCACTTTATAATTTTTTAAAATCAGTAAATTCCACAAACATAAAAGCCCGTAGGTATGAATATATAAAAACATGTTCAGGCAGAATTCCTCTACTGAAAATTTTGTAAACAACAAATAAACCTACAAAATTATTATACAATGGTAAAATGTGTCTCACTCCAAGTTTTTCTTTAGGTATTTTATCGGATTAAGAGGACCCTGTTGCTTATGAAAGTTTTTGTCTTACATTCAAGCCCAGACAGTCTGAGTTGGTATAATATTTGACATATTTTTTATGGCTTTGCAAAGGGCCCCGATTACGTGGTTCTGTCCTGCGCTTATAATAGCTCATTGTAAGAAAAGCCCAATTCCTCCCTCTGATGGGAACTTCGAGTGCAGCCTTCCGTGTGCTAGAACTTTTCCACGTGGCCCAGTTTAGCACTGCTTCAGGATCGCAGATGCCTTTTCGTGTTAGCACCCCCCGCCCCGCAATGTCCCCATTGTTCGCAGTTTCTCGGGTATTAGAGATTACCACAGCACAAGCAGCATAACTCCTTTTCATAAGGGCCGAGAGTCTTCAGAAACTGGCAGTGGTCAGGTTTGTCAAAGATGAAAACGTTGCTCTGGGCCTAAGCAAAAGGTCACTGAGAAAGCCCTCAGTCAGAGATAAGAGCTGAATGCTGCAGGCTTGAAGGTCAAGTCTACACGAGCTGAAACCGACATAAAGCAGTCGCCCCATAACAACATAGACGTCAGGGTCCATATCATGAGACTATGGGGCCCCCCAGATCCCTGCAGGATTGTATTCTTGTGGGCAATTGCTAAGACTTGCTTTATAAAATTAGTCACCTCCCCCATAAGAGCAGCAGCTCATGGGCATTTATGCACTGTGCTAAGGGCTTTACATGCAGGCATGTTGTAATTACCCTCAATAATAACTCATTCGTTCATTCACCAGGTATTTATCGAGCCCCTTTACAAATCAAGCACTCCTAGGCACTGAGGAGAAAGCAGTAACTAAAGCCAAGTTCCCGGTCCCATGGAAGTTATATTTAAGTTGCAGAAGTACAGACATAAAAAAACAAAGTAAACAGAAAAAGAGTGGGTGGGGGGGTGAATGACGTATATGGGAACTATCCGTACTTCCTGTACTATTTTCCTGTAAACCCAAAACTGCTTTAAAAAATAAAGTTTATTAAAAAAAAAAAGTCATCCAGTATCTCAGGCAACAGTATGAAATAATTTATATTCTGGAAACATAAATAGCACTGCTACATAAATTTGACCAAGAGACTCTCAAATGCAGAATTGTATTAAACAGAGGCTATGGTCGATATGAGTCGGAATCGACTCGACGGCAGTGGGTCTGGTTTTGGTTTTTATGTAGAAAGCACAGTAAAGAGCCAATAAAGGAGTTGAATTAAAATGAAATCAAAACATAAAAAGTGATACTTGTTAATTACAAAGGGTTAAATTGTAACTTTATTGTGGAGAAAGTTTTCAGTGGTTTAGAAAAAACAGTGTGTGTGTGCCTGTGTGTTGTGTAGAAAGAATGAGAGAATCAAGCAAGTGTAATAGAATGTTAACAACTGCAGAATCTGGGTGAATATAGGTAGGTATTCTTTGTATTATTCTTACAACTTTTCTCTAAGTCTGAAATTAAGTCAAAATCAAAAAAATAAAAAGATAAATGCAAACTTAAAAAAAGCAAAGTTAACCAACCAATGAAAAAATAAGAATTTCACACAGTGACGAGCGTTAATACAGAAAATGAAACAACAGCAATTGAGGACAGGAAGGCTACTCTATGTAGCTGACGTTTGGGCTGAAGCCAGATAATGAGAGGCCGCCAGCTGTGCTGAGATTCCAAAGGAGAGCAAAGACCCTGAGGTGGGCAGTGGCTGGGTATACTGGTGGAGCAAGAACAAGATCAACAAGATCCTGCCACAGAGGCTGGGGCAGGGAGCAGGACAGTGACTGTCCTGACAGAGGCTGCCAGGGCCAGAGGCTGGGCGGCTTTGTAGGTCTCTGAAAGGAACCCGAGTTTCCTCTCTGCTACTCATAGGAAACCTTTGGGAGGTTGAAGGCAGAGAAGTGACGTGATCTGACTTACATTTTTAAAACATTGCTCCAAGGTCAATATAGATGGGGGTTAGAGTGGACACGGGAGAAACAACTGGGAGCCTCCTGCAGCTATATATATAAGAGATCATAGTGCCCTGGACTTAAATGCTAAGATGCAGTTGGATATGAGAGATACTTCATAGGTAATTAAAAATTTGCTGCTAGATCTTGGCTCTGGCTTCTTCCTGGCTTCTATCAAATCTAAGAATAGCACATCCTTTAAAGGACATTCTTACACAATGCTCTGAAATATCTCATCCCACCACCATTGCAGTTACTAGAAACAGTGTACCAACCTATAAAATACTCCGTATATACCGGCTTGGGGCACACAGCTAAGCATATGGCCTGCTATCTGTGTGAACTGGAGAGAGGCAGTCTAGTATTGTTAAACGTCTGGCTGGAATTTGAGACAAATCTGCGTTCAAACATTGAACAAGTTGCTAAACTTCCTTGAGCCTCAATTTTCCATCAGCAAAATAGGATTATAGATACTACCTACCTATAGTTGCTGGGGTTGTTAAGCTTAAGCGATACAATGCATGAAAAATACTTGGCACATAGTAAATGCTCAACAAATAATGTGCTCTATTAGTAGCAGTACTGGAATTTTTGCTTTCACATTCAAGTAGATGAGTTAAATCCTATAACTCATCCATCTCAAAAAAAAAAATATATATATATACACACACACATATATATATGGCCATCCTAAAGGAGTCAAGAGAGGCAAAGGCGGGTACTTTAGGCTGGGTTCTCTAGAGAAGCAAAATCAGTGAAGCGTATGTGTACGTATATATATACACATAGAGAGATTTATACCAAAGAAATGGCTCACACAGTTGTAGAGGCTAGAAAGTTCCAAGTTTGTGAGTCAGGCTGGAGGCTTTCCTGACCCACATAGCTTCAGGGGTTGACAAACCCAAGATTGGCAGGCCAGCCAACAGACCTCTGGCTCACAGGCTGCACAGGTTGACAAATCCCAAGATCAGCAGGTATGCTGCTAACTCAAGTCCCAAGAATTGGAGGTCAGATGATGAGAAGCTGGATGCAGGATCCGGACAGAGCAAAAGCCAGTGAACTCCGCCAGAGAGTCCGCATATACTGGATGCAGGCCTCACCCCAAAGGAAACTCCCTTTCAAATGACTGGTTACTCATAGCAGATCTCATCATGGAGGTGATTACATTATATCAAATCTCACCATGGAGGCGATTATATCATTACATAGCTGCTACACTACATCATAACTGCGAAACTGCTGCGAATCATGGCGCAGCCAAGTTGACACACCTTAATGATCATGGGGGTTGGGGGTTAAGTCTCTTTTTTAGGCACCCATTTTTCCTTTTCTCACTAGCTGACTTTGACTTAAATATCACAGATAGATGGTAAGGGCAGAAGTAAATTGGGAGGAACAATAATCTTAGAGCATAAGACATGTACCAGCTGGGGTATCATACAGAAGGCTTCCGTGAAATGTTTTCCCTCTCCCACCTCCAACTAAGTGCAGCCACTGATTCTTAAACTGGGCTACAAATGGCAAACTCTAGAAAATTGTAAGCCAACTTTTGTACATGCATTTTTCTGGGGATAGGTCTAACATACCGAAACATTTAGAGATGAAATGACGCCTGAGATTTATAAGTTAGAGGGGCATATACATGAAACAAAGGAGCCCTCGTGGTGTAGTGGTTAAAATGCTTGGATGCTAAGAAAAGATGGTTCTTTATGGTTCAAATTCACCAGCTACTCCTTCTGGAGAAAGATGTGGCAGCTTGCTTTCATAAAGATTACAGCCTTGGAAACCCTATGAGGTAGCTGTACCCTGGCCTATAGGGTCACTATGAGTCACAATTGACTTGGAAGCAATGGGTATACATCAAACAGGATGAGGCATGAGTTAATAATTGTTGAAGGTGGCTAATGAGTACACAGAGTTCATGATATTATTCTCTCTACTCGTGTAAGTTAGAGACAACCTATCACATTCACATAGAAAATAATGTTTATGTACTAGATACCTCATTGGTATGCATCTTCTACCATCTTTTTCTAAAAACAAAAATGTTTTTAAAAGGTAACATTATTTACTAAGCAAGCACTTAGTCAACTCATCTACCCATTACCAGCATAAAATAGCGCTTTTTCGCTTGCTACTCTGGACCTTTGCCTAAAACTTTCTTCTAAAGGAGCTGACTTTATGTTCCACGAATTGATCCCTGAGCTTTTGGCCCTACCATATGATTCCTCTGAGATATTTTTAGCCTGAACACCTCTCTGAGAAACTGTATTTTTTTCTCTAATTTTATTTTGTTGTTGTTGAGAATATACACAGTAAAACATATATCAATTTAACCCTTTCCACATGTACAGTTCAGTGACACTGATTACATTCTTGGAGTTGTACAATCATTCTCATCCTCTTTTTCTGAGTAGTTCTTACCCCATTAATATAAACTCACTGCCCCCTAAGGCTCCTATCTAACCTTTTCAGTTGTTGTCACTCTGATCTCATATAGATAGTTCTTAGAAGAGCATAAGGCTCAAGGCAGATGTTTTTTACTAGTGAAGCTAAACTACTGTTTGGTTTTAAGAAGACTCCAGGGGATATTTGTGGTTTAGCTTTTTTAAAGATTATCTCGGGGCAATAGTTTCAGGGGTTCATCCCCCTTGGCTCCAGAAAGTCTGGAGTCCCTGATAATTTGAAATTCTGTTCTTCATTTTCCTCCCTTTGATCAGGATTTGTCTACAGAATCTTTATCAAAATGTTCAGTAATGGTAGCCAGGCACCATCCAGTTCTTCTGGTCTCATGGCAAAAGTGGCAGTTATTCATGGAGCCAATTAGCCACACATTCCATACCCTTCTCCTATTCCTGACTTTCCTTCTTCCTTTGTTGCTCCAGGCAAACAGAGATTCTGAGAAACACTTTGTCAACAAACATCAAAATAAGTAAGATCTGCCATGGGGTGTTCTCAGTGACCAATTCAGGAATGTGTCATTTAGCACAAATGAAACATTTTCTTACTTACGCAGGGGGTGTGAAACAGAGAACTCTTATTGCTATTTTCAGATCGAAACAAAGATTATATCATCCAAACAAAAGGGGTCAATTTACACACAGAAAGCATTCATATTAATAAATGCAACCCACTGAAACTTAAGCTTACAGAGAAATTTCGGGGAAGTTTTTTTTCTTTATTTAAAAAAATTTCATTTGTAAAAAATAACTCCTATCACTCTACAAAGCAAACTATCAGAGGGATTTAATATATGTCATAATCTATAAACCACGCCTATGCAAGGCCAATATATGTGGTTGAGATAGTCCTATTAGAATTCCTTTGTGTGATAAAAATAATGAATAAAGGGTTTAAAGAGGAAAAGGATAGAATACTTCTTTCGAGAAAAGAGGTGATAATTTTGAAAGCGTTAAGAAAATGGAATACATTGGGACTCTTCATAATTAGGAAAAAAAAATAAAAACTTGAAAATGAATTAATTATTGAACACTTACCACACACCAGATCATTTTTTAAGAAGTTTTCAATGAATTCTCTCATTTAAGCCTCACTACGACCCTACTGGAGTCCCCGGGTGGCTAAACACTTAAGTGCTCCACCACTAGCTCCAGAGACACCTCAGACGACAGGCCTGGCAATTTCCTTCTGAGAGATCACAGCCTTGAAAACCTTATGGAACAGTTCTACTCTGCATATATGGGGTTGCCACAAGTCGGAATCAACTTAACAGCAACAAACAACAACCTATAAGGTAGGGACTGTTATTATGCCCATTTTAGGGATGAGAAAAATGGGGTTCACTCCTAACCACTATATTAAACACTGCCACATTATGCATTATCAGTAGAGTTCATGTGTTCAACATAATATTTCTGGTCTTGAAATTGTTCAAAGAGCTTTTGTAGTAATTATCTATTTTGAGCATCTGCTTTCATATTTCATTATAAAAAAGCCTCCTCTTAAAAGTTTTTAGCTATGACATTTCTGATCAGCGTCTAATCTCTAAAATCTACAAGATACTGCAAAAACTCAACGACAAAAAGACAAATAGCCCAATTAAAAAATGGGCAAAGCATATGAACAGGCACTTCACTAAAGAAGACATTCAGGTAGCTAATGGATACACGAGGAAATGCTCACGATCATTAGCCATTAGAGAAATGCAAATCAAAACTACAATGAGATTCCATCTCACTCCGCTGGCTTAATACAAAAAAACACAAAATAATAAATGTTGGAGAGGTTGAGAGACTGGAACACTTATACACTGCTGGTGGGAATGTAAAATGGTACAACGACTTTGGAAATCAATTTGGTGCTTCCTTAAAAAGCTAGAAATAGAACTACCACACAATCCAGCAATCTCACTCCTTGGAATATATCCTAGAGAAATAAGAGCCTTTACACAAACAGATATATGCACACTGATGTTCACTGCAGCATTGTTTACAATAGCAAAAACATGGAAGCAACCAAGGTGCCCATCAACGGATGAATGGATAAATAAATTATGGTATATTCACACAACGGAATACTATGTATCAATAAAGAACAACGATGAATCCATGAAACATTTCATAACATGGAGGAATCTGGAAGGCATTATTCTGAGTGAAATTAGTCAGCTGCAAAAGGACAAATATTGTATAAGACCACAATTATGAGAGCTCGAGAAATAGTTAAACAGAGAAGAAAATATTCTTTCATGGTTACGAGAGCAGGGAGGGAGGGAAGGAGAGAGGTTTTCACTAATTAGATAGTAGACAAGAACTATTTTCGGTGAAGGGAAGGACAACACACTGAGCGGTCAGCACAACTGGACTAAACAAAAAGCAAAGAAGTTTCCTGAATAAACTGAATGTTTCGAAGGCCAGCATAGCAGGGGCAGGGGTTTGGGGACCATGGTTTCAGGGGACATCTAGGTCAACTGGCATAATAAAAACCATTAAGAAAACATTCTGCATCCCACTTTCGAGAGAGGCGTCTGGAGTCTTAAACGCTAGCAAGCAGATGTCTAAGATGCAACAACTGGTCTCAACCCACCTGGAACAAAGGAGAATGAAGAACACCAAAGACACAAGGTAATTATGAGCCCAAGAGACAGAAAGGGCCACATAAACCAGAGACTATGTCAGCCTGAGACCAGAAGAACTAGATGGTGCCCAGCTACAACCGATGACTGCCCTGACAGGGAACACAACAAAGAAGCCCTGAGGGAGCAGGAGAGCAGTGGGGTACAGACCCCAAATTCTTGTAAAAAGACTAGGCTTAATGGTCTGACTGTGACTGGGGGGGTCCCAGAGGTCACGGTCCCCAGACCTTCTGTTAGCCCAAGACAGGAACCATTCCCAAAGCCAGCTCTTCAGATAGGGATTAGACCAGGCTATGGGATAGAAAATGAAATTGGCGATGAGTTGGCATCTTGGATCAAGTAGACACATGAGACTATGTGGGTAGCTCCTGTCTGGAGCGGAGATGAGAGGGCAGAGGGGGTCAGAAGCTGGCTGAATGGATGCAAAAACAGAGATTGGAGGGAAGGAGTGTGCTGTGTCACTGGAGGGAGAGCAAATGGGAGTATATAGCAAGGTATATATAAGTTTTTGTATAAGAAACTGACATGGCTTGTATACTTTCACTTAAAGCACAATTGAAAAAAAAAAAAAAGCCTCCTCCTTAAAATATGATACTCACCTAGGTGGGCCCTAGATTCAATCGAAAGTTCTACCCAATTCATAAGTGAAAAGAAGCAGCCACTTAGCTGGTACTGGGTCATAGGACAAAAGAAGTCAAAGTGAACATTTTTTCTGGGAAAACTGCCTTAGGACTTTTAGTAATTTAAGTGCTGTTGTTCCTTTTTTTTTTTGGTGGAAGCTAGTGCAAAGGTCGGCAGGCAAACAATTTTTCAGACTCAAAAGGAATTTCTGTTGACCAAAAGCATCTAAGTATCATGGGATTCTTTAAGGAAAGGTTAAAATACTGTATAATACAGTAATGTCTTTTATAAGAAAGAAAATAGCCCACTGTATCACTGAAATGCCAGAAAACACATACCTAATTATAAACCAAGTATTCAAAAAGTTTGGGAAGAAGTGAAATGTCCAGATTACCCTTTTATTTAAAAAGCCCCCTGTGCTATGTGGTTTGGATTTAAAAAGTAAAAGAAAATTTTTAAATCACAATGTTTTAGTCAGTCCCCAAAAGTTCATATATTAATACCTGTAATAGGTAGAAAGTGGAAGCCCAACATTAAAAAAAAAAAAAAAAAAACTCACTCGTATCCTCAAGGAGCTTACAATTGGAGCCTTAGCTACGGTAGGGGACAAAGGGAAGAGGAGCCCACCCACACACAGATTTACATCTAAGATGCTCCTACCCTTTAAGACAGTAGTTTTCAACAGGGGCAATTTTGTCCCCCAGGAGACATTTGGAAACGTCTGGAGACATTTTTGGTTGTCACAACTGGGAGTGGGGTGGATATGCTACTGGCATTAAATGAGTGGAAGCAGCCAGAGATGCTTCTGAAACATCCTACAATGTATAAGCCAGCCCCACAACAGAGCAACATTTGGCCCAAAATGGAATACAGTAGTGTCAAGGTGTTAATTCCCTGTCCCACCCCCTTAGGGGAAGATTTCAGAAAAAGGAGCAGAAACTAGTCAGGCCACAGGAACGACAGATACCTCAATTACTACCGAAGCGCTTCTTTCTGCTGAGATCCATGGTTCGCCAACAGTTACTTCATGACTTATCTTTACATGCAAGGGAGGCATTTTTTTTGTTCATTACAGGAAGGAGAAAAATGTCTTCTTCACTATAAATGACCTAATTCAGAACCTAAGACTTCATATCCACCTGAGTTCTCCACAGTAACACGGACAAGAAAAGTTATGCTGGTAAATAGAGAATTATCCTTTCATTAAACATAGGCAGTCCCCGGGTTATGAAGGAGATTCTTTCCTGAGTATGTCTTTACGTTGAATTTGTAGGTAAGTCGGAACAGGTGCAAACAGCTTTTATTTAGCCTTATTTTAGTGCAAGAAAAGGAGCTCTGGTGGTGCAGTGGTTAAAGCGCTTGGCTGCTAACCAAAGGGTGGGCAGTTGGGACCCACCAGCCGCTCTGAGGGAAAAAATGTGGCAATCTGCTACCATAAAGATTTACAGCCTTTGAGACCACATGGGGAGTTCTATTCTGAATTACAGGGTCGCTACGAGTCGAAATGACTCGACAGCAGTGGGTCTGGTTTGGTTGGTTAGTGCAGGAAAACGCTCGGAGTCTTCCCAATGATTTAAAAGCTACACATGCAGCAACTGAAGGTGACTGTGATCAAGTTTTGGGAGTAGGGGTCGGTTCGATCGTGTCAAAGTGAAGGCAAATTTACGTAACATTAAAGGGCAAGTATGTGTTGCCCATAGGGCTAAAGTTTATAACCCGGAGACTTCCTGTAATGATAAACTATTCCCTAAAATTGTACAAAACCAAAGTCAACAATTCGAACAATTCAAAAGGCACCCTGGGAATTTGCTTTGATGTTTCTAGGTCCTTCTGAACATCAACAGTGAGTGCACTGTAGCTATCTGGGAGTGTCACTTAAAAGTGCCTTCTGCCTAATAAAATACTAAACGAAGCAGCTTTACTATACTTCGGGAATCAGAAGTTCACTAATTCTTGGTTTTACAATGTTTGGCATGACTGCTTCTCACTTTCCTGCACCACTACTAATAAAACAGCAATGCTCCTTTTCATATATTCGTTTCCTGCATTTTAAAAAAGGAATTCTTGCTTCTCAATATACTTAAAGAATTTTTGGAAGTCATTTTATAATTTTATGTATGACATACAAACTTTGATTCCCTAACTGCTTTTAAAAATATAAATAGAAGGGTGGCAAACCCTGAATGTCCTTGTGCTATTCTTCTGCTACTGGATATATTGAAAATTTTCCATAATAGTTTTAAGAAAAGAAAAAGCATGAACAGTTCTTAGACACACCCACAAACACATGTACACGTCAATGTTGCCTTGGGTTTTTACATAAAATAATTTAATCCTGATGATTTCAACAGCAAACTCTGTGGTTTTAAAGGTTCTAGATCTGGTTTTATCTTGTTATCTGTCCTCTCCCCCAACTCCATCCATTTTTGTAAAACTCTATAAACCACCCAGAAAAGAAAACCAAATTAAAAAAGCTTAAGTGGTGGAAATAGCACTAATTAAACAAAACTCTTTCTACCAAGTGTTTCCTCAAATGATATCTCTCACAGATAAGTACAGGACCAAATTGCCTTAAATGGACTCTTACTTGTACCCAAATGACAAGTAGTTTCAACTGGCAGTCTGGAGCTTCCTTGGACTTGTGTTTCATCTGATTAGCGCTCTAGAAAATGCCTGTAATACGGTGACTGAATCTGAACGTTCTCTTCTCCCTTTTGGGCAACGAAATGTAGAATTAGGTGGTTATGCCTTTACCGCTGAACACACTTAGGAAGTTAACCTTTCATAAAAAATGGTTTGAGACAGAAAGGGAGAGAGTTCTTGAAATAATAGAAATAATCAGGAAAAGTGTGTAATAAAAGGCTAAACAAAGCAAAATTTTTGTTTTCTTTCCCCTTATAAAAAACATGATTATTTTACTAAACAACAACCTGTATATTTTTACATATTCAAACTGGTCATTGGAGGGTATGAGAATAAGTTGCAACACAATTCTCACCCTCTCTGATGAGAGAAAAGAAAATGAAGGGGGGAAATTAATGTCTATTGAGCATCTATTATATACGAGGCATAGTGCTTGGGCCTTTGTACACGGGAATCTTTCTTGATGCTTGCCACAAAGGTAAGTGCTATTACCAGTCTTATTTTACAAATTAGAAAACCAAAGGCAGAGAAATTGAACAATTTGCTCAAGGTCACTTGCCTGCTCCTGAATAGTAGGAGGTCTGAATAGTCCTTTGTTGGATTCTAACAAGCATCACAGCTTCACTTCTTAGAAGTGATGAAAAAAAAAAAATTTTTTTTTTTTTTTTGATCAAGGCCCTACCAAAAGTGATAAGGTAAATCTTTGAAAAATCTTACTTTGGAACCAACTCCATGGCAATTTTTTTTCTTCTTTTTTTAAATGAGGGCTGTGGTGGTTCAGTGGTAGAATTTTTGTCTCCTACACAGAGAAAAAAAAAAAATTTTTTTTTTTTTTACACAGAAAACTCAGATTTGATTCCAGCCAATGTATCTCAAACCTAGCCACCACTCGTCTGTCATTGGAGGCTTGTATGTTGCTATGATGTTGAACAGGTTTCAGCAGATTGTCCAGGCTAAGACAGAGTAGGAAGAAAGGCCTGCTGATCTATTATCAAAAATCAGCCAATGAAAACCCCTTGGACCACATGGGGTCACCACGAGTCAGAGGCTGACTCAATAGCAGCTAACGACAACAGAAGATCTCCGTAACTGTCGTCACAAAAAGGAATGCACCAGGGAAAAATCACGGAGGTAGTTTTATCGACCTTGTCCTATCTCAAGATTAAGTGGGAGAAAAGAAAAAATGTCTGACTTTTCTTACTGAAAACATATCATATATGACTGGATAAAATTTAAAGACGAGCAATTCGAAGGAAAAAAATATCAAAAAGCCTGACAACATTGTGGTCTTTATCTTTCTATTGATCAAGGTAGAACGTTTAATGTGGTCACTAGGCAACTTTAGCATGACTGCAACAAAAGTTGTCTTACTCAGAGGGGCCGGGGCCTGGTCTTTTCTACATGAGGATTTGCATACATCCTTAGAACATAAAAAACATACCCTCCAACCTACCCGCAGAGACTTGCCAAGATTACACCTGAATTAATCTCTGAGAATAGTCATACCTGGATGATTTAAATTACATTCTATACTCCTGACTCTTGAACTACAACTCTTGATCCCAATTCCAGGGAACGCTTGGACCTATAAGTAGACCTTTGCCAGGTATCAAGGGAGTGCAAATGGAATCATCAATGGGGAGAGAATAATATATGGAAGGTTATAGAAGGAGAAGCTTAATGCTGAAAAATCCTATACCTTCCCCTAACTCCTCCAAATCTGTCACACTAATACCTGTTGGCATCAGACCCTGAGTATAACACCCTCACCCTGGAGCAGAATTACAATCCAGACTGAGTTCAAGGGCTAATAGCAACAACAACAAAGGCAGAAACTATATTTACTCAAGCATCCCATATTTCAAAGTTACGGATGGTGAGCAATAGCTAAGACGTCACCAAACCTGAGTCCTCAAATATGTACCCTAACATAAATACCAATGGCATACATACGCAAGTGAGATTTTTTGGGTCATTATTCCCAGAAACGGTCTACTGCTATTTTTCAAATGCATCCATACACATACATCTCCAGGCTATGATAGTATCTACTTGATGTAAACCCCTCTACTCTAAGACATACGTCTTTTTGTGTTTGTAGCTGAGTGACTTAGTACCGTGCCCCACATGCACTAGGTATGTAATAAACATGGCAAATGAGCAAGCGATGATACCAGAATCTTACAGGAGAGGATGAGTCTTCTTAATACTAAAAACGGTATATTGAAAGATTTACAGAGGGGTCTGGTTAATAAACTATGGTAACTTCATATTATGATAATGTCATTTAGTTCTAAAATAATTCACATGTAAATACTGTAGCTGACTGAGAATATCCACAAATCAAGGAGAAAATCATCCCAAGATATGTGATCCTGATAAAAACAATTTTTTGCTTTAAAAAATCGTAGTGTGTTTAGCAGTCATATGACAGCCATAAGCTTATTATGATGGACATCAAATTTTTAGCCTAGACACAGGATATTTATTATTAGTTCCTATATTTGTTTTCCTAATATTAAAATTAAAAGTAGAGTTGTTTATTCCTGGAGGAGCAAGAGAAAAGTGGGGTACGGAACTCAAAATCTAGTAAAAAGATCAGACTTAATGGTCTGAGACAAGAAGAACCCCAGAAGACATGGCCCCTGGACTCTCTGTTAGCCCAAAAGTAAAACCATTCCCAAAGCTAACTCTTCAGACAAAGACTAGACTGAACTATATAAGATATAAAATGATACTTGTGAAGAGTGTTAGCTCATGAAGAGTGTTAGTTCATGTAGATACATGAGACTAAATGGGCAGTTCCCATCCAGAGGCAAGACGAGAAGGTAGAAAGGGATGGAAGCTGATTGAATGGACATGGGAAATCCGAGGTGGAAAGGACTGTGCTGTCACATTACAGGGAAAGCAACTAGGGTCATGTAACAACGTGTGTATAAATTTTTGTATGAGAAACTAACTTGAACTGTAAACTTTAACTTAAAGCGCAATTAAAAAAAATCTTTTTAATGGGTTGTTTAGTAAATATTTACTTAACAAAGACAGCTTGCCTACATAAAATGTTTAAAAATTTTTAAATAGCCCCAAACTTAACTCACTCCTTTCTGAATTTATAAAATTCCACACCAAAAGGAGTGAGGAGTATGTCTATGTTTAAATCCATCAGTGGATGGTGTAAATTAAGTATACTGATCTATTAGAATATGAAGGGTTAATCAGATTTCTAAGTTCTTAACCTTCCCTCTTACCTGGCATCCAGACATCAAAATTTTAGATATAAACATATTCATCATCTATTTTTCATAATAATAAAAATTCATCAGTGATTTCTAACATTACAAGAATGGCAAAGTACATTCATTTGAATCATCACACAATTATTAAATTGGTATATATGGGAAGCATATAGCAATACAAAAAGAACATACGATAGTGAAAATAAAATACAGGTCGAAAAGTATATAAACTATGATTGCATGTACACAAAAACATATAAATTAGAAAAAGACTAAGAAAACTTTATTTAAAATAGTCTTACACTAGGAATGATGGGATATGGTGACATTTTCATCTTCTCTACCTTCCAACTTTTTGGCATGATTATAGTAATGAGAATTTGCCATCTTTTGGCTGCAGAGCCAGGTTCCCACCATAAAATCAAAAAAGCCAGTCTCCCTTGCATCTCAGGAGTGAACACATGACTTGGGATCCACCAATCAGACGTGCCCTCACTGGACTCAGATGCTAGAGATAAGAGGCAGGTACCACTTGGGACGGTCATGGTTGCTGAAAGACTGAGTTCCTGGTGCAATAGGGGCAGAGGAACAGGCTGCAGCATCTAGTGTTTTCCAGCGGAGGCAGGAGCAAGGTCTGTTCCCCTCTGGTTTGAGGTGTGTCTCCTGACTGCAAGGTTGCAAGCCTGGGTCTCACTGGCATAGCAACTCTGCAGGTAGCCCATATCCTTTTAACAAATTTCCAGAGTTGCTTACTCTAGCTCGTGACTTAAAATTTTGACTGACACAGGGTTACGGTCTGACTACTTTTATAAGCACCCATACTGTTCCAGTATAAATAAATATTATATAAATATGGAGCCCTGGTGGTGCAGTGGTTTAAAAGCTCGACTACTAACCAAAAGGTTGGCAATTCAAATCTACCAGCTGCTCCTTGGAAACCCTAAGGGCAGTTCTACTCTGTCCTACAGGGTCTCTGTGAGTTGGAATCCACTCAAAGGCAACAGGTTTTCATATAAATATGCACTCATTAAAAAATATATTAATACATACATTTATATATAAACATATTTACGTATATATAAAGGGTTTTATAAAGGGACATATCATTTATTAATTTTCATACTTTAGAGAGATCATATATTGCTTTACACAAGCAAGGACTATATGGTATAATTCATTTTTATTATGCCTGATTATGACGTACACTTCTTGTGTATAAAGGAATCCTACTACAGGTTCTTGTTTAGAAAAGAATTCTGCTTTATGGAAAGATCTCAAATGAAGATTCTCTTCGGTGACTTCCCACTGGAAGCAACTGGAATGAGCATCTAACATTTCTCTCTGGGTTATAGTTTAAGATTAAATTTAATATGTGGAAACAAGTAGCATTTCTATCCAATCTCGGAGAAGGTAATTACTGATTACATTTAGCAGAGTGACTGACCCATTCATGGAGCACAAGAGTTGGTTGTTAAAGAGTAAACTTCTCTTAAGAGGTTTATATTTCATTTGAACTCACCAAACTAAGCTTCATATTTCCTCCTATGCTTAATGAAATACATGACACATAGCAGTTGCTCAATAAATTCCTGTTCAAAGACTGAATTCAAATTATCTTAATTTTGGTAAAGTCTTTTGGTGAACAAAATTTTTAATTTTTATGAGGCCCTATTTATTTATTTTGTCTTTTGTTGTTCCTGCTTTTGTTGTTATTTTATAATCCATTTAAAGCTAGGCCCGACAGCGCTGCACCTGCATTTTCTTCTAAGAATTTTATGGTTTTAGTTTGCACATTTAGGTTCTTAATTCATTTTGAATTTGCTTTTGTGTATGGTTTGAGGCATGGATCTTGTTTCATTTTTCTGCATGTGGAAATCCAATTTTCCTAATACCATTTATTGAACACATTCTTCTTTCCACATCAGATGGACTTAGTACCTTTGTCAGAAATTAGTTGACCACAGATGTGTGGGTTTATTTCTGGACTCTCAATTCTATTTCACTGGTCTATGTGTTGATTGTTATCCCAGTACAAGGCTGCTTTGATTACTGTAGTTGTATAATATATTTTAAATCAGGAAGCGTGAGTCCTCCTACTTTGTTCTTCTCATTCAACAGTGCTTTAGCTATTCAGGGCCTCCTGGCATTCCATATAATGTTGAGGACTGGTTTTCTAACTCTGTACAGAAGGTGGTTGCAATTTGGATCGGGATCGCACTGAGTCTACAGATCAGTCTGGGTACTACTGACATTTTAACAATACTAAGTCTTCTAATACATGAATATGAAACAGCTTCCATTTATTTAAATCTTCTTTAATCGGAAATCGTGGTGGCGCAGTGGTTAAGTGCTACAGCTGCTAAACAAAAGGTTGGCAGTTTGAATCCACCAGGCACTCCTTGGAAACTCTATGGGGCAGTTCTACTCTGTCCTATAGGGTCGTTATGTGTCAGAATCGACTTGACGGCAGTGGGTTTGGTTTGGTTTTAGTCTTTTTCAGCAGTGTTTTACACTTTTCATTGTGTAAGTCCTTCACATCTCTAGTTAAGATTTGTTCGTAGGTATATTATTCTCTCAGATGCTATGTAAATGCAGTTGTTTCCTTAATTTCCCTTTCAGGGTTCTTATTGCTAGTGTAGAAAAACCAGACTGATTTTTGTTTACTGACCTTGTACCTGCAACTTTGCTAAATTCCTCTATTAGCTCTCTAAGTTTTCTTGCAGACCCTTTGGGATGTTCTATATGCAGGATCATACCATCTGCAAATGTTGTTTTTTCTGTCAGGTGCCGTCGAGTCAGTTCCAACTCATAGCAACCCTATGTACAATAGAACAGAACACTGCCTGATCCTGCACCATCCTCACAACAGTTGTTATACTTGAGCCCATTGTTGCAGCCACTATGTCAATCCATTTCCTTGAGGGTCTTCCTTTTTTTCACTGATGATCTACTTCACTAAGCATGCTGTCCTTCTCCAGGGACTCCTGATAACATGTTCAAAGTACAAGAGACAAAATCTCACTATCCTCCCTTCTAAGAAGCATTCTAGCTGTACGTCTTCCAAGACAGATTTGGCAGTCCATGATATACTCAATATTCTTCGCTAACACCATAATTCAAAGGCATCAATTCTTCTTTGGTCTCATTATTCATTGTCCAGCTTTCCCATGCATAAGAGGTGATTGAAAACACTATGGCTTGGGGCAGGCGTACCTTAGTCCTTAAAGTGACATCTTTGCTTTTTAATACTTTAAAGAGCAGCAGATTTTCCTAATACAATGTATCATCTGGTTTCTTGACTACTAATACCAAGGGCGCTGATTATAGATCCAAGCAAAATGAAATCCTTGACAACTTCAGTCTTTTCTCCATTTATCATGATGTTCCCTATTGGTTCAGTTGTGAGAATTTTTGTTTTCTTTATGTTGAGGTGTAATTCTACTGATGGCTGTGGTCTTTGATCTTCATCAGTAAGTGCTTCAAGTCCTCTTCACTTTCAGCAAGCAAGGTTGTGTCCTCTGCATAACACAGGTTGTTAACGAGTCTTCCTCCAATCTTGATGTCACATTCTTCTTCATATAGTCCAGCTTCTCAGATTATTTTCTCCCCCATGTATCTGTTTTTCGTACTGTGGTGGCTTGAGTTTTGCTGTGATGCTGGAAACTATGCCACCAGTATTCAAATACCAGCAGGGTCATCTATGGTAGACAGGTTTCAGCTGAGCTTCCAGACTTAGAATAGGAAGAAGAACCTGATGGTCTGCTTATGAAAAAAATTAGCTAGTGAAAATCTTATGAATAGCAGCGGAACATTTTCTGATAAAGTGCTAGAAGATGAGCCCCTCAGGTTGGAAGGCGCTCAAAATACTACTGGGGAAGAGCTGCCTTCTCAAAGTAGAGTCGACCTGGATGGAGTCAAACTTCCAGGACCTTCATTTGCTGATGTGGCCCAACTCAAAATGAGAAGAAATAGCCACAAACATCCATTAATAATCAGAACCTGGAATATATGAAGTATGAATCTAGGAAAATTAGAAATTGGCAAAAAAAGAAATAGAATGCATAAACATCAATATCCTAGGCATTATTAAGCGGAAATGTGCTGGTATTGGCCATTTTTAATCAATTATATCATCTACTATGCCAAGAATGACAAATTAGAAGAGAAATGGTTTTCCATTCACTGTAAAAAAGAACACTTTAAGATCTACGCTGAAATATAACACTGTCAGTGATAGGATAATACCCATATGCCTACAAGGAAGACAAGTTAATAAGACTATTGTTCAAATTTATGCACTAACCACTAATGCCAAAGATGAAGAAATTGAAGATTTTTACCAACTTCTGCACTCTAAAATTGATCATACGTCAGAGAATAAAGAGAACTTTAGTTCTTCTTTTCCAATCTGGATACCTTTTGTCATAGATTGAACAGTGTCCCCCAAAAATATCTGTCAACTTGGCTAGACTATGATTCCCAATTTTGTGTGATTGTCCACATTGTGTCATCTGATACGGTTTTTCCTATTCATTGTTAACCCTAATCTCTGCCTGTGGTTAATGAGGCAAGACTGGGTTACGTTAAGGAGGATTAGGGTAGAATGTAACACCCTTACTCAGGTCACATCCCTGATCCAGTGTAAAGTGAGTTTCCCAGGGGTATGGCCTGCATCACCTTTTATCTTATGAGATAAGAAGAAAGAGAAGTGAGAAGAGGGAGGCGGGGGGACCTCATACAACCAAGAAAGCAGTGCTGGGAACACAGTACATCCTTTGGACCCAAGGTTGCTGCATAGAGATGCTCCTAGGCTACAGGGAGATTGAAGACAAGGACCTTCCTTCAGAGTCAACAGGGAGAGAAAGCCTTCCCTTGGAGCTTTACCCACCCAGTGCTGTGGAGTCAATTTCGACTCACAGTGACCCTTGGAGCTGGCACCCTAAATTTGGATTTCTAGCCTACTAAACCGTGAGAGAATAAACGTGTGTTTGTTAAAATCATCCACTTGTGGTATTTCTGTTATAGCAGCAGCAGATGACTGAGGCACTTTTTATTTCTTTTTCTTTTCAAATTGCTCTGGCTAGGACTTCTAATACAATACTGAATAGAAGTGTTAAGAGTTAGCACCCTTGTTGTTCCAGATTTCAAGGGAAAGCTCTCAATCTTTCTCCATTAAGCATAATATTGACTGTTGGCTTTTGATATATGACCTGAATCATACAAATTTCCCTTCTACTCCAACCTTTTTTAGAGTTTTCAGTAAGAAAGGGTGTTGAATGTTTATCAAATGATTCTTCTGCATCCATAGAGATGATCATGTGGTTCTCTTCTTGTGTTCTATTGATATGGTGTATTACGTTGATTGATTTTCTAATGTTGAACCTTTCCTGCATTCCTGGAATAAAGCCCACTTTGTCATGGTGTATGAATCTTTAATATCCTGTTGGATTCTGTTTGCTAGTATTTTGTTGAAGATTTTTGCATTTATATTCATAAGAGATATTGGCATGTAATTTTCTTTTCTTGTGGTGTTTTTGTCTGGTTTGGGTATCAGGGTTATGTTTGCTTCACAGAATGAACTAGGGAGTATTCCTTTCTTCTCTATCTTTTGGAAGAGTTTAAACAATATTGGTGTTAATTCTTCTGTAAATGTTTTTTTTGTTGCTGAGAGGTTTTTGATTACTGATTTGATCTCCTCACTTGTTATGGGTCTGTTGAGACTTTCTATCTCCTCTTGAGTCAGTTTGGGTAGGTTGCATGCTTCAAAGAATTTGTCCATTTCATCTCAGTTACTCAGTTTGTTGCCATACAATTGTTCATAATATTCTGTCATAATTCTCTTTATTTCTGTTGGGTCAGTTGTAATGCCCCCTCTTTTGTTTCTTATTTTGGTTATTTGCATCTTTTCTTTTTATCTTTGCCAGTCTAGCTAAAGGTTTGTCAATTGTATTGATCTTTTCGAAGAACCCACTTCTGGTTTTATTGATTCTCTCTACTGTTTTTCTGTTTTCAATTTTATTGATTTATGCTCTGATCTTTGGTATTTCCTTCCTTCTGGTAGATTTGGAGCCCTGGTGGCACAGTGGTTAAGAGGTCGGCTGCTAACCAAAAGGTTGGCATTTCAAATCCACAGGCACTCCTTGGAAACCCTATGGAGCAGTACTACTTTGTCCCGTAGGATCGCTATGGGTTGGAATTGACTCGACAGCAACAGGTTTGGTACAGGTTTAGTAGATTTAGGCTTAGTTTGCTCTTCTCTCTCTTGTTCTTGGAGTTGTTGAGTTAGGCTGTTGAATTGAGATCTTTTTTCATGTAGGCATTTACTGCTGTACGTTTTCCTGTGAGTACTGCCTTTGCTGTATCCCATAAATTTTGTTATGTTCTGCTTTCATTTTCATCTGGCTCTAGGAAATTTGTGATTTCTCTTTTATTTCTTCCTTGATCCAATGGCAGTTTAATACTGTATTCTTTAATGTCCCCATGTTTGTCTATTTTCCAGTTTTTTTTTCTGTTATTGATTTTTAGCTTCATTACACTGTGGTCAGAGAAAATACTTTCTGTAATTTCAGTCTTTTCAAATTTATCAAGAATTGCTTTGTGACCTAACACGTGGTCTATCCTGGAGAATGATCCATGCGCACTGGAGTATATTGTGCTGTGGCTGGATGGGGCGTCCTACGCATGTCTGTTTAGTTGGTTTATAGCATCATTCAGGTTCTCTGTTTCCTTGTTGATCTTCCTTCTAGATGTTCTGTGCAATATTGAAAGTGGTATACTGAAGTCTCCGACAACTATTACTGTAATGCTATCTATTTCTCCCTTCATTTCTATCAGAACTTGCTTTATATATTTAGGTACTCCGAAGTTGGTTGGGTGCATTTATATTTATGATTGTTAAATCTTCTTGATTAATGGACTCTTTTATCACTATATAATGTCCATCTTTATCTCTTCTAACATATTTTATCTTAAATTCTACTTTGATATAAATATTGCCACCCCAGCTCTTTTCGTTATTATGTGCATGGAATATATTTTTCTATCTTTTCACTTTCAACCTATTTGTGTCTTTGGTCTAAGGTGTGTCTCTTGTAAAGAGCATATGGTTGGATCATGTTTTTTTTTTTTATTCATTCTGTCACTCTCGACTGGAGCATTTAGTCCACTTATATTCAGTGTAATTACCGATAAAGTGACTTACTTCTGCCATTTTGTTATTTGTTGTTTGTGTGTCTTTGCCTTTGTCCTTTACTACTGCTTGCCTTTGTGTTTTGTTGGTTTATTATAGTGAGGCATTTTGGTTTCTCCTTTCCTTTTGCATCTTTTTTTTTTTTTTTTTTAAGCTTTAGGTGAAAGTTTACAGAACAAATTAGTTTCCTGTTCGATAGCTGATAAAGTGTTTCATGAGCTTTCATTCCACACAATGTGTCAGCACTCTCCTCATGTCCACTCTGGTTTCCCCATTTTCTTTCATCCTGATTTTCTATCCCTTCCTGCCTTCTCATCTTTGCTTTTGGGCAGATAATGGCCTTTTGATCTCATGTAACTGATTGTTCTAAGGAGTAAGTTTCTCGCCGGTGTTACTGTTTACCTTATGTGCTTGCCTATTGTTTGGCTGGGGGGTGGTCTTCAGGAATGGCTTCAGTTCCAGGTCAAAAGGGATTCTTACGGCCATAGTCTTGGGGGCTCCTCCAGTCTCTATCAGATCAGTAAGCGTGGTCTTTTTTTGTGAATTTGATTTTGTTCTACAATTTTCTCCCACTCTGTCCAGGACCCTCTGTTGTGATCCCAGTCAGAGCAGTTGGTAGTGGTAGCTAGATACCATCTAGTTCTTCTGGTCTCAGGGTCATATAGGGTGTGGTTCATGTGGTCCATTAGTCCTTTGGTCTAATTGCTCCCTTGAGTCTTTGGTTTTCTTCATTCTCCTTTGCTCCGTTTGAGAAGAGACCAATAGTTATATCTTAGATGCCTGCTTGAAAGCTTTTAAGACTCCAGATGCTACTCACCAAAGAAGGATGCAGAACACTGTCTTTATGTACTGTATTGTGCCAACTAACATATATGTCCCCCGAGTCTACGGCCCTTTGACTTCTAGCCTAGGAACTTCATCCTGTGAGGTGTTTGGTTATGTCTAAGTTGTTTCCTTGACTATACCCCTTGTGTGCTCTATATGAGTCACACCTACAGCCATGAATGTAGAAATACTCACCACTAAACCTATATTTACTGGTGGGTGTGTTCCCTTATATACTCCCACACCTTTTGGCATATCTACCTATTTGTCCACTTGTAAATTATTATTTGTTAATATTATTGCTGCAGGATTGTCTAAGCTGTAATAGTTACTGTAGTTACCCTTTATTCTTGCATTCCTCTCAGTGTTCTCTCTTGCCTTGGTCATGTTGTGCTGACTTCCCTTCTGATTTTCCTTCACCAATAATAACTCATGTCGTCTATCTAATTAGTAATTTTCCCTCCCCCTCCCTCCCATCCCTGGTAACCATCAAAGAATTTTTTTTCCCTATGTGTAAACCTTTTGTCATTAATTTATAGTTGTGGTCTCATACAATATTTGTCCTATTGTGACTGAATTATTTCACTCAGCATAATGTCCTCCAAATGCATCCACATTGAGATGTTTTGCAGATTCATCATTATTCTGTATCATTGCACAGTATTCTATGGTGTGTACGTACTACAGTTTGGTAATGTATTCATCTGTTAATAGGCATTAAGTCGTTTCCATCTTTTTGCTACTGTGAGTAATGCTGCAATGAACATGAGTGCAGATATGTCTATTCATGTCATGGCTGTTATTTCTTTAGGGTATATACCTGGTAGTGGGACTGCAGGATCATAAGGTATTTCTATTTCTAGCTTTTTGAGGAAGCACCATACCATTTTCCAAAGTGGTCGTACCATTTTACATTCCCACCAACAGTGTACAAGCATTCCAATCTACCCACAACTTGACCATGTTTTTTAGATATTTTCTTAGTGGTTTCCATGACTTTTAAATTTAACAGCGTGTATTTAAAACATTTATAACATTCTAGGGTAAGCTGGTATCAACTTAACTTCAGTAACATACAAGAAGTTCTGTATCTATGCCATTCCTCTCCTCCTTTTGTTATTACTAATTTCCTCTTTATATTTCCTGTGCCCTGTAACATAATTTTATCCTTGCTTTTTGTATATTTGTTATTAAGAAACATAAAGGACAACACAATTAGAATTATCAAATACAGATATTTCATCACTAGCCCTTACACATGTCCATTCATTTCCCTTTATTAGGGATCTTTCTTTTTTACGTATAGCTTTGAATTATTTTCTAGTGTCATTTTTCCTTTCATCTACAGAACTTACGTTGCCTTCTGGCCTCCAATGTTTCTGAGGAGAAATCAGCACTTAATCTTACTGCGGGTCAGCTGTATGTGACTGTTTGTTTCTCACTGCTTTCAGGATTCTCACATTGGATCTTTAATTTTTGCAAGCCTAACTATGATGTCTTGGTGTAGGTCTCTTTGGGTTTATCCTCCTTGGGGTTCTTTGAGCTTCTTGGATTTCTAGATTCATGTCCTTCATTAGACTGGGGAAATATTCTGTCATTATTTCCTCAAATATTCTTTCTATCCCTTCCTTTCTCTCATCGCCTTCTGGAATTCCCATGATATGTATATTAAGTCTCCTGTTGTCCCATAATTCCATTAAACTATGCTCAGCCTTCTTGAGCCTCTATTGTTACTCTTCAGCCTCTGTAATTTCAACCATCTTATCTTCTAATTTGCTAACTCTTCTGCCTCATTGTTAAGTCCTTATATTGTGCTTCTTATTTCAGTTATTGTTCCTTTGTTGCAATATCTTTTTTTTTTTAGATCCTCATTTTGTTCTTGCATTGTTTTCCTTATTTCTTTCAGCTCTTTGTCTATGTTTTTCCTTGTTGTTATTGTTGTTATGTGCTGACAACTCAGTTTTGACTCATAGCAGCCTATGTACAACAGAACGAAACACTGTATGGTCCTGTGCCACGCCCATGATCATTGTTACGCTTCAGCCTGTTGTTGCAGCTTCTATGTCAATCCATCTCGTTGAGGGTCTTCCTCTTTTTTGTTAACCCTGTACTTTATCAAGCATGATGTCCTTCTCCAGGGACTGATCTCTCCCAATAACATGTCCAAAGTATGTAAAATGTAGCCATCCTTGCTTCTAAGGAGCATTCTGGTTGTACTTCTTCCAAGACAGATTTGTTCGTTCTTTTGGCAGTCCATGGTATATTCAAAATTCTTCACCAACACCACAATTCAAAGGTGTCAGTTCTTCTCCTGTCTTCCTTATTGATTGTCCAGCTTTCCCATGCATACGATGCTACTGAAAATACCATGGCTTGGGTCACGTGCACCTTAGTTTCCAAGGTGACATCTTTGCTTTTCAACACTTTAAAGAGGTCTTTTGCAGATTTGCCATGCAATGCGTCCTTTGACTTCTTGACTGATGCTTCCATGGGTGTTGACTGTAGATCCAAGTAAAATGAAATCCTTGACAACTTCAATCTTTTCTCCATTTATCATGATGTTGCTTATTGGTCCAGTTGTGAGGATTTTTGTTTTCTTTATGTTGAGGTGTAATTCATACCTCTTTAATCTTTACTCTTTGATCTTCATCAGTAAGTATTTCAAGTCCTCTTCACTTTCAGCAACCAAGGTTGTGTCATCTGCATATGGTAGGTTGCTAATGAGTCTTCACCAATCCTGATGACCTGTTCTTCCTCCTGTAGTCCAGCTTCTTGGATCTTTGTTCAGCATAAATACTGAATAGGTATGGTGAAAGGATATAACCCTGATGCACACCTTTCCTGACTTTAAACTACAGAGTATCCCCTTGTTCTGTCTGAACAAATGCCTTGGTCCCTCATGACCACAATTAAGTGTTCTGGAACTCCCATTCTTCACAATGTTATCCATAATTTGTTATGATCCACATAGTCGAATGCCTTTTCATAATCAATAAAACACATGGAAACATCTTTCTGGTATTCTCTGCTTTCAGCCAAGATCTGTCTGACATCCCGATGATATCCTGGTTCCATGTCCTCTTCTGAATCCAGCCTGAATTTCTGGCAGTTCCCTGTCAATACTCTGCTGCAGCCGCTTTTGAATGATCTTCAGGAAAATTTTACTTGCGCGTGATATTAATGATATTGTTCTATAATTTCCACATACGGCTGGATCGCCTTTGTTGGGAATAGGCACAAATATGGATCTCTTCCATTCGGTTGGCCAGGTATCTGTCTTCCAAATTTCTTGGCATAGACAAATAAGCGCTTCCAGCGCTGCATCTGTCTGTTGAAATATCTCAACTGATATTCTGCCAATTCCTGGAGCCTTGTTTTTCACCAATGCCTTCAATGCAGCTTGGACTTCTTCCTTCAGTGCTATTGGTTCCTGCTCATATGGTACCTCCAGAAATGGCTGAATATTGACCAATTCATTTTGGTACAATGACTCTGTGTATTCCTTCCATCTTCTTTTGATGGTTCCTGCATTGTTTAATATTTTCCCCATAGAACCCTTCACTATTGCAACTCGAGGTTTGAATCTTTTCTTCAGCTCTTTCAGCTTAAGAAATGCAGAGTGTGTTCTTCCCTTTTGGTTTTCTAACTCCAGCTCTCTGCATGTGTCATTATAATACTTTACACTGTCTTTTCGAGCCGCGCTTTGAAATCTTTTGTTCAGTTCTTTTACTTCATCATTTCTTCCTAGTTACTCAACATTCAAGAGCAAGTTCCAGAGTCTCTTCTGACACCCATTTTGGTCTTTTCTTTCTTTCCTGTCTTTTTAATGAACTCCTGTTTTCTTCACGTATGATGTCCTTGATATCATTCCATAACTGGTCTGGTCTTCAGGCATTAGTGTTCAACCCATCAAATTTCTTCTTGACATGGTCTCTAAATTCAAGCAGAATATACTCAAGGTCATACTTTGGCTCTCATGGCCTTGCTCTGATTTTCTTCAGTTTCAACTTGACCTTGCATATGAGCAGTTGATGGTCTGTTGCCTGGTCAGCCCCTGGCCTTGTTATGACTGATATTGAACTTTTCTATTGTCTCTTTCCACAGATGTAGTTGATTTGATTTGTGTGTATTCCATCTGGCAAGATTCATGTGTATAGTCACTATGTGGTGAAAAAAGGTATTTGCAATGAAGAAGTAGTTGGTCTTGCAAAATTCTATCACGCGATCTCTGGCATTATGTCTATCACCTAGGCCATATTTTCCAACTACTGATCCTTCTCCTTTGTTTCCAGCTTTCACATTCCAATCACCAGTAATTATCAATGCATCCTGATTGCATGTTCGATCAACTTCAGACTGCAGAAGCTGGTAAAAATCTTCCATTTTTTCATCTTTGGCCTTAGTGGTTAGTGCGTAAATTTGAATAATAATCATATTATGTAGGCATATGGATATTATCCTATCACTGACAGCGTCACAATTCAGGATAGATCTTAAAATATTCTTTTTGACGATCAATGTAATGCCATTCCTCTTCAAGTTGTCATTCCCGGCGTAGTAGACCATATGATTGTCTGATTCAAAATGGCCAATACCAGTCCATCTCAGTTCACTAATACCCAGAATATCGATCTTTATGCATTCCATTTCATTTTTTGATGGTTTCCAATTTTCCTAGATTCATACTTCATACATTCCAGGTTCCAATCATTAATGGATGTTTACAGCTGTTTCTTCTCATTTTGAGTCATGCCACATCAGCAAATGAAGATCCTGAAAGCTTGACTCCACCCACATCATTAAGGTTGAATCTACTTTGAGGAGGTAGCTCTTTCCCAAACATCTTTTGAGTGCCTTCCAACATGGGGTGCTCATTTTATGGCACTATATCAGAGAATGTTATACTGTTATTCATAAAGTTTTCCATAGATCTTTATGTTTATCATTGTTGAATTACAGTCTTCCATTTTTTTTTTTTTTTTAATTATTTGGTCATTCGTAGATGTACTTTCATTCTCTTTGTCATGTTCATTTGGATGGGTCATTGTTTTTCTGTTCTTTGTGTGTCTCGTGATTTTTTTGTTGAGGTATCTGAATTTTCAAGGATGTTAACTTTCTCAGTTCTCCCCAGTATTTTGCCCATACTACTACTTTCTACAGAAAACTTTTAGGTGGGCAGAGCCTTTAGCCTTTGCTTACCATTTCCTCTCCCTCTCTGTGATAGGTCCTTTTCCCTCCCTGGTTTAATTAGGATTAAAAAGTTCTAGATCTCGGTTTTTAACTTTCAGTCTCTCTGAAACACACTAGAAAATATGCTGTGATCAATCCATTCATTAGCCGGCACTGCCACTCTGGCATGTTTTCAGTCAGAGAACCCACACAGTGAGCCCACTTAGGGGCTGTGTGCTGTCCTTTGCTTTTTGTCCAAGGCTTCCTTCCCTGCTCTGTAGGGGCTGCTTCTATCTGAGCTGGCTTTCAGGGGAAGCACAGGCCAACTTACTCTGTTTCAGGAGGAGGATGAGCTGGTAATCCCCAGAAGAATTTCCAAGAGATGTGTCTTGTTTGTTTCAGAGCCTCAGTGACCCTGTGGTGGCTGGGGGAGGACAGTCTCCTCTTAGGTGACCCACTTCCTGGCTCCATTGTAGGGGACCTTCTGTAGGAGTTTGTATCAGTCCAGCAATGGACAGTTACTGGGTGGGAGAGGGATTATCAAGCTCCAAATGGACCCCAGGGAGGTCTGCCTTGTTGCCATCAGAGCCTACCCTGTAGTATGTCAGCTGTGGGTATAGCCTCCATTCAAAATGCCCGCTTCCTAGCAAATAGCAGCCTTAGCCAGCAGTCTTCAGTGCCAACTGGAAGGGGAAGCAGACATACCCAAGATGATCCCCAGGGAGGTCTGCCCTGTTGGTTTCAGAGGCCTTAGCTATGAGGTGCATAGGGAAGCAGGTACAGTGCTGACTATGGGAGCAGACTCCACTACAGTGGCCTTCTGTAGCAGTTTGCAACACTCTGGCATGCAACAGTTACCAGGTGAGGGAGGGGTACCACGCTCTGATCAGAGCCCACAGAGGTCTGCCTTGTTGCTATCAGTACCCTACCCTGTTAGGCTGTTGGCTGTGAATGCAGTCTCCACTCAAGATGCCTGCTTCCCAGCATGCAGCAGCTTTAGACATCTGTCCTCAGGGCCAACCAAAAAAGGGGGCAGTCTAACACAAACTGACCCCCAGAGAAGTTTGTCCTGTTGGTTTCAGAGGCCTGAGCTATGGCATACCCAGAGAGGCAGGTAGAATGCTGACTATGGGAGTAGGCTCCACATCAGGGGTCTTCTGTAGCCATCCACTATAGACTTGTAGGTAACAGTGTCCAGGAGGAGTGGTTTTACACTCTGAACAGACCTCCAAGGAGGTCTGCCTTGTTGCTATCAGAGCCTCCCTCCCCAACCCCATAGTATGTTGGTTGTTGTTGTAGCCTCCACTAAAGGCATCTGCTTTCTAGTACACAGCAGTCTCAGTCAGCAGTCCTTAGCACCAACCGGAAGGGAGGACTGACCCAAACTGACTCCCAGAGGGGTCTATCCTGTTGGTTTCAAAGCCCTGAGCTACGGTGTGCATACGGAGGCAGGTAGAGAGTTGACTATGGAGCAGACTCCACTGCAGGGGGCCTTCAGCAGCAATTCACAGTAGGCTTGCAGCCAACAGTGTCCAGGTGGGTGCATTGCTGGCATACGCAATACAGACCCCTGGGAACATCTGCCTTGTTGCTTTTGGAGTAGAATCTTGGGGCTCTGTCTCTTTGTACAGGCAATGGGTATGGTATAGAAATGGGCTCTTTTTCTGGGGCCACTTTCCCAGTTCATAGCAGCCAGTGACCCCCGTGGCTGGGGGGAGGAGCAGGGATGTGGGAGAAGCAATTTTCCTACTATATGGGAGTTGATTTTTGCCTGTCTGCAGTTCCCCTTTGCTTTCCTCTGCTCCCTGATTCAGAGTCCCTCAAAGTCAAGTGCTGTTTCCTTGTTCTATTTCTTGCTCATTTGTGGGAAGGGGTGGGAACGATGGTCTGTTTATCATCTTCTCAGCAAGAATAGGCATTTTGTTAATTCACATTTCAAGAAGGGAGAGAGTTCTCCTTCTCATTTAAAGTGCCAAGATCCATTAGATGTCACAGTTAATAAAAAGCATAATATAAAATCTATACTGCATTCCTGAAAGCCTGTTACACCTTTATGTCGTCCTGAATAAGGAAAAGCTGAGTAGGTACCACCATCAAAACAATTCAGGGGCCTTCTTTTTATCACACCATTAACACATACGTTAGGACGATGTAAAATCACCCGCTTAGTTTCCACAGTAATGACGCCTGTGGAACCGCCCAGGTGCACCCTCCTGTCAAATAAGCTGTGTTATTATTTATGCCTAAAGAGAGTCAACTGCACTATCATACACAAAATGCAATTCATCACTGTGCAGAACGATCTGAAATCTAAGTCACCTTCATGGAAACTCAACTATGCACTATTGTCACTGCCCCATTACCTCAGCTTTTTCTTTAGAACCTTAGAAAAGTTTACATTCCAAACGCAGGGCAGATGAAATCTCTGAAGGTAAAATTCATCTCCTAAAGAAAAATAATGGAATGAAACATGAAACACGACACATAACACGTGTCTTACATATTTTTGAATGGAAATGCCATTCAAACATCAGTAACACCACTGATGCCACTCAATGAATAATGTTAAAACAAGCTCATTAAAAATCCTTAAAACAATAAAGACCTTTGAAATGGCTATTCCACTTACATTACCATCAACAGAGGTTCCAGGTGCCCATTTACCCACATCTACCCCAATCCTAGACTCCAAGAGGTCTGTAATGCTTTCTAGCAATTTCTATGAGGGGCTTGAAGAATGAGCGCCATGCTTTTCTGGGAAACAGTGTGAGTTGATCTCTCTATGAATTTTTAAAGTGCCATCTCATTTCAGTACCAGGAACTTGTCCAACTGCTCTACCTCTTTCATTAAAAGACAAGTCGCCATGAATTTGATCCCAACTCATGGCGACCCCATGTGTGTCAGAGTAGAGCAGTGCTCTACAGTGTCTTAAATAACTGTTTTTTTGGAAATAGATCACCAGGCCTTTCTGCTGAGATGCCTTTGGGTGGACTAAAATTTCCAACCTTTCAATTAGCAATCGAGCTCATTTACCATTTGCACCCCCCAGGGACTCCAGAAAAATTGTACCAATTTACAAATACAACCAGCAGCGTATTAATTCTCATTCCCCTACATCTTCACAAAAGATTAAATTACAGTATTGGTAAATGAACCAGAAATACACATTTCTGTGGTAAACAAACAAAAAGTCTAGCTACTATTTTATTTTGACAGTATTTGTTATTTTAATATGATTTTTAAGAATGACTTTGTTACATTTGTAAAACTGTAACTATTTTTAGGAATTTCCAAATTAAAAAAAATTCCACCACCCAGTAATTTTTTTTTTTTTAATTGGGGTAGATGGTTGAGGGGAAGGGAAATAGTACTCAGTATATAAACTCATGCCAGATAAAGGAATGATACATGATGATGTAAGAGAAGGTTTAAAAAAAAAAATCTCATCAGGGAAAGCAGAAAGAGAAAGCATTCTTCATTTTTCGACTGATTACATTACAAAGAAAAGACATTCCTATTCCCAAGGAGAGGACTGCTCCTTCTCCAGCATTTCCTTGCTGTTTAAAATGCTACAAATTTGGGTCATGCTGAGGGTTAACTGGGTGACCTAACTACCATTTTGGAAACCCTGGTGACACAGTGGTTAAGAGCTCGGCTGCTAACCAAGAGGTTGGCAGTTCGAATCCACCAGGCACTCCCTGGAAACCCTATGGGGCAGTTCTACTCTGTTCCACAGAGTCACTATGAGTTGGGGTTGACTCAACGGCTACGGGTTTGATTTTTTTTTGTTTTGTTTTGAACCACAATTTTGAGAACATTGCCCAGTTATCTTTCCACCCCACGTATCCATCCTGGACTCTATAGCAAAACACCAAGGTAAATGGGTGGGGCAAATGCTACAAGACCTCCTGCGAAAGAGTCTTAAAAAACTTAGAACAAAAAAAAAAGACCTGGGTATTTTGGTTGACTTCCCTCTTTCTGAAAAATAAAGAAATAAATAAAAGGATAGTTAAGTCATTTTCTTCCTCCTCTTAAAAAGTTATTTTTAATGCTCACTTTTTTAAAGTCTGTCCTAAGTCAACCCTGAGTAGCCCTCTTCGAGTCTAGCAGAAAAATCTTTTTTTCTTGAGTTCCTACAGATATTGTTTATTCTCAAGAGCAATGGTTACACCTTTTGGAGTTTGTTCTCATACATTCAAAAGGTACCTGGAGAGATGAGTGGTCGGGGAAAAACATCCTACTAGAAATGAGAGCCAATGATCTAAGCTAAGCTAAAGCAGACAGCCTAACCAAACACTTAAAACTGCCACGGATAGACAGGTTTGGTCTCCTATCTGAAATTAAAGGTGATTTCAAATATGGGTTTTGGCATTGTCATAGGGCCCAATAGACTGGGGTCTAAGGAAGATTTTACATTCAGTTTGTGGACAAAGACCATCTAAATGATCTCAAAGTTGTCCACCACGCATCTTTCCCCAAGAGAATATGATCTTCATGAGAGAAGAAACCTCTAGGCTTGCTTGTCTTGCTGCTGTATTTCCAGCACCACGAACAGTGTCTGGCACATAAATACTCAACAGATAAGTATTGAATTGTGAAATGAATAAATGATTCATTTATTTACTCAAGCAGTTTGACTCACCGGAACTGATCTCTATATACTACCAGGCTTTTTCATCCAGTGGTTCAAAAGAGAACATATACAGGAAAGTTTTGGATACAGGAAGTTGAGATTCCAGAGGTCAGTGGACTATTTTAGTTATATTTTAAGTTTTGGGTCCCTTTCATTATCTAGTACTTGGGCTATTAAAGCGTAGTGGTTAGGAGCACAGGATTATTTGAAGAAGGGGAGAGGAGCAAATCCTAGCCCCATTTCATCAAACTGTATGGCATCAGGCAAGTTGTTGAACCTCTCTCCAAGCAAAACAAGGCATTAGTAGCACCTACCTCACATTAATAATGTAATTATAAATGTGATAACTTAAAGTGACCAGTATATATTAAGTGGCCAATAAATAAAAACTGTTGTTTTTGTTCTGTACATGTGACGAAAGAAGTACTAAAAGGAATGGGTTAACAGCTACCGTTATAAATCCTTAAGAGCCCTCGTGGTACAGTGGTTAAGCACTTGGCTGCTAATAGAAAGGTTGGTGGTTCGACCAAACCCACCAGCTGCTCAGCAGGAGGAAGATGTGGCAGTCTGCTTCCATAAAGATTTATAGCCTGGGAAGCCCTATGGGGCAGTTCTACTCTGTCCTATAGAGTAGCTATGAGTAGGAACTGACTTGATGGCACTGGGTTTGGTTTTTTTTTGTTTGTTTTGGTTATAAATCATGCCAATCTCTGTTCTAGGCTCTCTCCATTTAGACAACTTATAAAATCAGAAAACAACCCAACCACCATCCTCCTGGATGGACTCGATAATCTATTCCAGTACCTACCAGGGCTTAATTAGCCTTGTGACAGGCACTCTGAAGTCACTTTCTAAATTTTAAATAACTACAGCAATAAAGACCATGTCTAATAAGACTCATAAAAAGTTAAAGATTCTACAAGTGGACTTGTACATAACTCATTCTTCTGCTGTTTCAGAAAAATGTGAAATGCTTCAGATAAATTACGTTAAGAGAAAGACACTAACAGAATTCTAAATCATGCCATTTATTAACCAGACAAAGTTTCAGTTTTATCTCTGAAAAGAGTAACACCACTTACACAAATATTACTCATGAAATTTTACTACAAAGAGTAATAAGAACAAATTGAACACTGCCAGGTTTCAAGACTTACTAGAATGCTACAGTAATCAAGACCATTTGGTAATGGTGTTAAGGTCAGACACACAGATCAATGGACCAGAACAGAAAGTCCAGAAATAGACCAACACATGTATAATCATCTGATTTTTGACAAATGTGCAAAGGTAATTCAGTGGAGGAAGGATAATTTTTTCAAAAAATGGATTGGAATAACTGGACGTCCATACTCAAAAAATGAACTTTGATTCATATCTCATAACGCATACAAAAATGAACTAAAAGCAAACAATAAACCCCACAATTGTAAAACTTCTAAAAGAAAACATAGGAGAAAATCTTTATGACCTTGGGTTAGGGAAAGAGTTCTTAAATATGGCACCAAAGCACAGTAGTAAAGGAATAAATGTATAAAATGGACTTGACCGAAATATAAAACTTCTCCTTGAAAGACTCTTAATATGAATGAAAAGATATCCAAGGAGCCAAGGAACAAAGACCTTGCCCCAGAGCAAACACAGAGAGAAAGCCTCTCCCTAGAGCTGGTACCCAGAATTCAGGCTTCTAGCCTCCTAAGCCACTGAAAATAAATTTCTCTTTGTTAAAGACACCCACTTGTGGTATTTCTGTTATAGCAGCACTACGTAACTAAGACACACTACACTTCCAAGAAACAGGTCTCAGATCACAGAACAAAGTACAAAGAATGGGCCAACAGACAGCTCACAGCCATGACCCTGAGCTCACTGATACAGTGTTCTAAATCAGACTTGGCCTATCAGCAGATGCCACGAAGGAGTTTTTAAAAAATATAAATTCCAAGACCATTCCCAGACTCCAGGACTGGGAGCTAGCCATCATTATTTTTAAAGGCTCACCAGGGTATTCCAACGATTAGCTAGAGATCACTATTCTGTACGACAAACTAGACCCGCATCACAGGGAAAACTGTTCTTACGATAGACACTGAATTTTCACCCCTATGATTTCAAAATAAAGGAAGCCAAAACCCACAAAACGAGGTCAGCTTAAAAGAGAAATCCAGTTCCTAAGTTCTCTGAAGCCTCAGAGACCATAGCTTATAATCTTTATGAACAAAATTGGAAATAACAAGGCGTGATAGAAAATATAATTATTGCATTCTTCTAATCACTCCCTATTTCTGTAAAGCTAAGTGATTTATTTTAACATTTAAAACAAACCCATTGGGGTTGTTCTTGTTGTTTACTGTAATAAATAAATAAAGTATACTTTAAAATGGGTATTCCAAGTAAATATCATGAAGTACCAATAACCAAGTCAAAAGACAAGATCACTAAAGACAATGAATTGAATGTGTTGCCATCTCCGTGTTCCAGAGGCTCTGAGTGTAACTAAAGACTACACAGTAATTAAAAGTGGTATTTTTGTCAGATGATCAAACTAGCGTCATACATTTAAAAAAAAAAAAAAGAAAGAAAAGCCTCAGGCTGGTTTTCAAAGGGATCTATTTTATACCAAAATAAGCTAAGAGTTATCTGTTTAACCCTTTGTTTGGAGGAAAATATAAATCATCCACACAAACCCACTGGAAAACGAGGTCACTCAAATATAAAAATCAAGAGGAGAAGAGTGACTCATGAATTAAACCGCAGTAAATATTTACTGGGCTCCTAACAGGGTTCCAGTACTATTTTAGGTGCTGGGAGTGCAGCAATGTACCACAAAGACGAGATCTACGTTCTCACAAAGCTCCCATGAGGGGTTCTGAACATTAATGAAAGAACTGAACGCCAAGTATAAACATATTATGGAGCTCACATGTAAACAAGAATGGAGTTCACTTCCAGGGCCTTACAAATGTATATAAATGAAAAGACAATGAGAAGGAACAAAAGATGAAAAGAAAAACACAGCAAATGTACTTCTTCCCAGCAGATATTGTAACTGTGATGTCAGAAGGTCCCGACTGCACTGGATGCCACTTCTCCATTTTCACGTTTACCGAACACGGATCCCACTATCTAGAAGCCAGTTCTCCACTCCAGCCGAGTTGAGACCACAGCTCAACTTCCATTGCCAACCAAAGCATTATAAAGCAAATCACCCACTACCACTTCTTCCCCAACTTGCTTGACTGGGCCAGGGCTTCATCTCTGTCTGGGACTCCAAGGAAGGTAGAGAAGACAACTCCAAGTCTCCAACACGACCATTTGCAAGGTTCAGGGGAAAAAAGTTTTGGTCAACACCACACAAAGCTCTTAGCGACAAGGAAATGGGAGGCTATACTTGGAACACCCTCTAGTGGGGGCTCACCTTGTCTCTGTCCTCAACTACCCAAATCTTACTGTGGATCTCCTAATTAGATAATAGGGACATTTTATATGCCCTCTTTTTCAGAATTTACTATATTAATTAGCTTCCTGGTGGTGCAGTGGTTAATGGCTCGGCAGCTAACCAAAAGGTTGGCAGTTCGAATCTACCAGGGGCTCCCTGGAGACCCCATGGGGCAATTCTTCTCTGTCCTATAGGGTTGCTATGAGTCGGAATTGACTCGACGGCAATCGGAAATCTGGTTAGAACCTATGCAGAAGTGTAGAGCTACTCCAAGGATGTCTCTGGGTGGAGCAAATAATCAATGTGTTCAGCTGTTAACTGTAAGTTTGGAGATTCCAGTCCACCCAGCGGTACCTGGAAAGAAAGGCCTGGTGATCTATTTCAGAAAACCCTGATGCAGCACAGTTCTATTATGACACCCACGGGGTCACCATGAGTCGGAATCTACTCAATGGCAACTGGTAGCTGTCCTGTCTTAAATATATGATTAGACCATGGGCCACTGGGAAAAAAAGAATTCAGTAACAGTTCACCTCAATGGGCTCAGACCACTATTCATTTTAAATGCAACCTGACACAGATTGTCTTTAAAGAAAATAAACTATGGGGAGCTGACAGGGTGGTGAAGATGGGCAGAAAGTGAGGGTCGATAGCACAACGGCTGAAAACCTGGGCTCAAACCCATGTAACCTGTCTAAACTTTGGTAAAATGGAAATGGTAAAAAACTTATTAAAAAAAAAAGTAATAAAAAAGGAATCTAAACACTGGTATTATTAATATCATTCTTTATACTTTAAAAAAGTCTCTAAATGAAGTTAAATACTACTAATTTTAACATCCTTAAACAGAGGCAAAGTCTTACCAAAGATATATTAGATTTTATAGAAACCACACTGACTGGTTCCTATCACTGCTAATTTGGTTAAAGAACGGTTCTTTTCATCTAGCTGGCCTAGGAACATGCTGCTTGAAAATACAACCAAAGTCCAAGTCATAGATACATTAAAAGTTAGACTATAGCAACGTGCATTCAAAGAGCTCTGTGTACTTCACACATATCTCATTTCCTCCTCAGAGGCTGGTTGTTTTTTGTGGGGTATGTGTGTGTGTGTATGTGTTTTAATTGAAACAATTTTTCTGGGGAGATGTACAAAGAGGGACTTTTGGTGCTTAATATATTTTAAACCTATTTTTCCTCTCTGGGTATTATTTTTCCAGGGAAATTGTACTAGATAACAATTCAGGAATTTCACAGTGTAATCTCTCTCAATAGGCATCGTGTAACCAGTTTCTTGTCTTTATCCATAATCTCATTTTCCCTTAGTGAATGTCACAGTTACCTAGTGCTGCCCTAACAAAAATATCACAAAGAGGTATCTTTAGTAAACAGAAATGTACTCTCTCACAGTTCAGGAGGCTACAAGTCCAAACTCAGGGTGTCAGCCCCAGGTGGAGGTCCTTCTTTGTCTCTTTCAGCTTCTAGTGGCTGCCAGCAATCCTTGGCATTCCTGGGCTTGCGGATTCACCTGCCCCTGTCCTCGCAGAGTTTAATTTCCCCAGTGTGTCTCTGTGTCTATTCTGCTCTTTTTATAAGCCACCACTCAGACAGGATAAGGTTCAGAATCCAACTTCCTCTAGTAAATCTTCATTAACATAATAAACATAATAAACAAAGATCCTATTTCAAACAGGATCACATCCACAGGTGCAAGATTTAGGACATCAACATAGGGGACACAACTGAATTCATAACAGTGAGCACTGTCCTCTCAATCTTCATTTGTGTTAATTACGTTGCTTCTGTTCTTGCACATATTATCCAGCCAAACCTTCCTAAAATATTCAAAACATAACTTCCTCTTGACATATTTCTCTACCTAAGCCGCTTCCTCCTTAAGGAAGAAAAGCCTTGCTGCGTGCTTCCTCCTACCTTTTTTTACCCTCTTCTATTAGCTTTTGTCAACTCTAGCTCAAAAAGGTCACTGGTTTGCCAAGTGTCAGCCAGTGTCACCTCATGAGTCAATCAGGATGAGCACAAGGAACAAAGATGTGGGAGGTGTTTGGTTAAACAGGACCAGGAAGGATGAGAAGAAATTAAGGTAATTATACCACACGTTTTATGCAAACCTAATTACAGAGGCACTCCTAAAAAAATTAAAAAAACAGGAGAACGGAGACAGGAATAAGTCAAGCAAGTACTGCAACTCTTGAACTCTGAGCAGAAACAACTCCTGCTCGACACCTTTACCAGAATTGGTATAGAATAATTGTGAATAGCACAGGCTGAGAATCAAGTAGACTTGACTCTGCTAGTCTGTTCATTCATTCATTCATACTCACTCATCTATTAACTGATTTAATAAGCATTTATTGATGAGGGCTTACTATACACTAGGCATAATGTAACATGCTCAGCATACAGAGGTGAACAAGAAAGATACAATCTCGGCTCTCAAAGATCTGAGTCCCAGCTCTCCAGCTATTAGCTATGTGGGCACAGGCCAGAGGTTGGCCAGGGTTCATATAGTAAACATGTTCTGTTTTGCGGGCTATGAGCTCTGTTGCAACTATTCAGCTCCGCCACTGAAGTGCAAAAGCGGCCACAAACAACGTGAAAATGAATGAATGTGGCTGTGTCCTAATAAAACTACAAAAACAGGAAGCTGGCAGGATTTGGCCTGCAGACGTTATCTGCCAATTCCTGGTTAAGAGCTCGGGTGGTAACCAAAAGGTCACCAAAAGGTAGCTAAATCCACCAGCCACTCCTTGGAGACCCTGTAGGGCAGCTCTACTCTGTCCTTTAGGGTTATTATGAGTCAGAATCGACTCAATGGCAATGGGTTTGTTTTTTGTTTTATTTTGTATAGACCAATTTTTTAATCTCTCCTATACCTCAGTTTCCTTCTAAGTAAAATGTATACGGTAGTATTTGTCTCCCATAAACACTGTATTACTGTGAGCATTAAATTAAAAGAGATCACATCCATAAATGTTGAGCACAGTGCCTGGCACATAGTGTTGGCAATGGTGATGATGATAATCATGGTGTAGTCAACCCATCGCTGCCTTCAAACACAAAACGTCTTAAGGCTGAACTCATCACCTCTGACAATAAAACAACTTCTCTCTTCCTACTCCCTTATCAACTACATAGTCAACAGGTCCGAAATCTGAGAGTCAGGCTAGCTTTCTCCCTTCTCGCCTAAACCTAACAAGGTTCCATTCACTTTACCCCTTAATTGTCTTTTAATCAGTGCCTTCTTCTTATGTCTTCCAGGACTTCTGCAGTCAATGCTTCATCATTTATGCCCAAAATTATTTCAACAGCTTCCCCACCTCCTATCATATTCCTCTAAAACTAAACCACTGAGCTCCTAAAGAAGTCTACTTGACCAGGTTCTTCTCTTTCTCTAAAATGAAAACAAAAGCAAACAAATGCTGTCAGTTACTACCCAACACTCCCTAAGACCCGTGTATGTGAAGCTCCGCAGAGTCACATATGAGGGCGGTTATTACCTGTCCCCTGCTCACCTGGTCCAGCTTCTCCTTCAAACACTCTCAGTTCCAACCTTCCACTGTCTCGTATTTCCCTGTTTCACATAAAAATCCAGAAGACCTATTGTTGCTACATTCTTCTCTCCAGGCTCTCCCCAGGCTTATCTTAGCCTTTCTGGTATAATACTACCTGCTTTTCAGGTTTCCACTCAACAGGAACCACTCTGGAATACTTCCCTCACCTTCTGAAGCTGAAATGAGTTTCCTCTGTGTGGCCACAGCACCTCCCCACAAGGAAAACCAACTGCCTTCATTGTTGGAGAAATAAAAGTTTCAAAGTGAAAAGGGTTTAAGAGCACTAGCTAATATTTATTGAGTACTTTCCTCTTTGTCCTTCAAGACTCTGCTCAAAGGCAACCCTCCCCTCTAGGAGCTGTGCTATGTGCTTCACATACATTACTTCATTGAATTACTAGACTCTGAAGTAGGTTCAGGTGTTTCTGCTCTAACTTCACCTCCACAGTCCTGAAAAAACTCCGTGTTCTGTGAAATCACACACCATGAATAACAGGCCATATAGGAAAAAGGTTAGGGGCAGGTCCCTCAAAACCTATGGACCTTTGTAACCGGAGCATGAATAACAACTAATTCAACATCAGCAGGTTAAATTTCTACCAGCATTTGCGGCAGGCGTCACAGTCAGCATTAAATCCTAAGACTCCCTTCAAAAGGTGAGTCACGAATGGCAAGTGCTTCTAATATAGATTAAAAAAAAAAAAATTTAAATCTTATCCTGCATGTAGCTTTCTTCCTGAGTGCACTGTTCTAACACAGAGGGAAACATCTCCGTAACCACTTCATCTGAACTCTCAGCTTCTCCAGAGAAAGAGCGGTGGACAGCCCACTAGTTTTTGAAGCCCAGATTCCTCTAAGCCAGATGATACCTGCAGGAGGGCCAGATGCTTTGTAAATATCCGGCTTTTTAATTTTTTCCCTTAAGATCTTTATCTATGACTACAGCTTTCTCTTTAAATTATATAAAGCTTGACCCTGATGGCTTCAAAATATCAGCATGGTGGGGAAATGAATCAAAACAAATTTCATGTTACACTGGCATACTTCCCTTATTTACCAATCACAATCCAGGTACTCACATCAAAGAAACACCATAACAGAATGGGGTATACTGATACTGTGCCCATTTTACAGATGAGGATACTAAGGTTTAGACTAGAGCCTAAGTAACCTGCCCAAGATTATGTAATGGCAGGAATAAGACTGAAAGGCAAGCAGTGTAATTCCAGACTGTGTGTTGAAAGAAGAATGGGTGGATGGAGGGATGGATGAATGCACGGATGGAAGGAATACAGAAAGGAGAGAAAAAAGGAAGGAAGGGAGGAAAAGAGGGGGGAGGGAGAGACAGGAGGAGAGAGAGAGAGGGAAAAGAGAGGGAAGGATAGTAACGTCTGTAAAGGTGTTATCCAAGAAAAAGTAAAAGAGAAAGAATTGAAAGATCATTGAAAAAAAGGAAGAGCTTTGAGAGAAAAGTAGTCAACTGTTTATATCACTTGGTAAAAGAGTCAGACATTAATTTTTATTATTAATATAATACAGCATATGTAATACCCACTCCAATCCTTCCCAACACTCTCCCTCTCCTTCTCTCTCTTAAGGAGAGAATTAAAAATGGGTGTTAATATGTAAACTCAAGGAAGTGGGCAAAATACATATGGAAGTGAGTCGCACTTTAAATCTGTCTTGTCTTGGCCTCTAACTTGCTGACCAAACAAAAACAAACTCCCCCATCATCTATCCCTAACAAACCTGTGCCCAATCCCTGTTTACAGAAGGCCTTCAGGAATGTCTCAGAGATGCGAGAAGTGATTAACAAAACACACTTAGACAAAATAATAGAACATCTTGATAACAATAAAAGAGGTTTTCCAACTCACCTCCTGCCACCCTTCTGCAGAAACTGGATCGCTAAACTACAGTGGAACTACAGGTATTATATACGCTGAGGTTCTTTATTTGGAAAATCGTTTTGTGTACCTAATACTTAAAACAAACCGAGTGTTTCCTTCAAGGGCTTTTAAAGTCCTTTGGAGTCCTCATCTTACCATAAATGAAATTTAAGTTATTTAAGGCACCTATCAGGGAAAAAGAAATCCACTGAATGTCAGAGCTAGACGGCAATTCTGAGACCATCGAGTCAAATGGGAAGACTGAGGCACAGAAAGGCAACTTCCCCAAGGTCATGGTGTGCTATGCAGGTATGTTTGATTTCAGGACTGTAGTATCAGTGTTCAGTTAGTGAACTTTGCAAAATAGAATAAAGGGAATGGCCCTCAGGCTTATCTCAAGATAGTATATATCATGGAAATAAGATAAATTATTTAATAGCAAAAATAAAGGTCAGCAAGTGTGAGTATTGAGTACAGAACACTCAAGGTGACATGTTTCTAAAAGGTAAAAAAAATAAAAAGGACAGATTAAACCTTTACATAAATTATAAGAGATGAAAGGGATGGGGTAGCAGGATTCTAGAAAGAAAATGAACATAACGTGTAAAGAAGTCAGATAATTCCAGAGCATATGAGTCAGAACACCTGGAGTCCAGAAAAAAAACCATGCAATTTGATTAGAGATGAAAATGTTCTGAACACAGAGATTTGCGTCCATCGGTTGGCTATTTCTGGAATGTGAGCCCTGGGGATCGGTAGTGAGAGACTGTGATTACATTTTTAAAATGTACTTTGAACCTCTACTTGCCTAAAAATAATAATGATTTAAAAAGTGAGTTGCTAGTATCGTCACCTATATTTAACCTGAGTTTGAAAACCAAAACGGTTGGCTTTCTCAGCTTAAAAGCTTAACGTCAGAACCACGGAACATGTGACAACTCAACATCTATTAACTTTCTTGAAAATTTAGCCCCAGTTTTTACCATTTTCTCCAGAATTTTATAGAAATAAGAATTTTAACAGTTGCTTAATTTGGCTGCTGATCATCAACAAAATTTTCTCAGAACTTTTAATAATGGGTATAATTTTGGGGGAAAATTAACTATTTCGGCCAAGCAACCCACCCCACCCAGATGATTTGAAAACTTCCTTGCTGCTGAAATGTAACTCAACAATTATCAGTTAAAAGGATCTGTATACGTCACGTACATGTCTAGAGAAACTAACTCCAGGTCGTCGTATAGAGAATCAGCTTCAGTCTCCTTTTACCCCAGCATTAGCCTTTCAGACATTTCTCAAGAACCCGTCATGTGGCTTAATTACCGAGGACTTGTATGTGTGTCTGACTGAACTGCTGATGACAGTGAGAAACATGAACAAATACTGGGCATTTATCCTATGCAAGGCATGGTGCTAAGTGCTTATCACATATTTCTAACAGCAGCCCTGTGAGCGAGGGACTTATTATCCGTGTTATGCAGACAAGGCAACTCAAGTTCAGAAAAGATTTGGACACTGCCCACCTAACTCCAAAGCCCATTCCCTTACACATGTATACAGCAGCCAGATAGCAGGCCTAGCACATCACGAAATGCCTTTGGGCCAGAGCTTCTGTGAGGAAGTCTTAACTGATAAATGGATCCCGAACATAAGCAGGAGAGGCACTGGCAGTTCGGCGGTGGAATTCTCGTCCTTGGTATGGAAGATCAGGCTCGATTCCTGGTTGACGCACCTCGAGCGCCGTCACCATGGTCTGTCGGCGGAGGCCTTCATGTTGTTATGATGCTGAACAGGCTTCAGCAGAGCCTCTTGACTAAGACGGGCTACTTCTGAAAATTAGCCAATGAAAACTCTATGGGTAACAATGGTCTGATGAGCAACCAGTCATGGGGGTTGGTTTTATTGAACATACGGATGCTGTAAGTTGATGTCAACTCAATGGCTGCTAACAACAAACATAATAGACGCAGAGTAGGTTTAGAAAACAAGATTCATAAACCAGGAAAGAAGTCCCCAGTGGGTGTTTTAGGGTTATTTCTGATTTTACCCCTTACTAGGTGATCATAAGCAAGAAGAGGGAGGTAAGAAGATAATCCATGTCTTCTAGCAGAAAAAACAGTGTACTTTATGGTTCCTACATGTGCCGTATGCCTTTTCTAAGGCTGGACTTGGGTCAGCGTGTTTGGGTGTGCAAGTCAAGGACTTCAACATCAGAAAGGCTGAGTCTTTCCTATCAAGTTTTCAAAATGACCATTTGTTTTATTCCAATCAGTGGGACAAGCTGGCCAGGGTCCTGTATTTACTGCCTTCAGGCAGAAAACTAATACTGAAGAAGAAAGAAAAACACTTTCTGTTGATGTCAATGCTGCAGTGTAAAAGGCGTAGCCAGGAAGATGGCCACATCATGAGAAAAACCTTTGATGTCATAGACTGACATCAAGGACCTCCTGCTCGTGAAATTATAGATGTTAGGGTCCCATGGGCTCTGAAAAGGCCACTCTGTTTTACCACTTAACTAAATCCAATTAAGGGAGGGGGGAATAGATTCCAAAATAGAATTTCAATTAAACTTGAATAGTTTTAAAACAAAATGTTTCCTAAAAAGAAGTTGCTTTAAAAAGAATTTAAATAATTAGAAGTTGTCTAAAAAAAAGCAGCTTTAAAAAAAAAAAAAAGTCAAACATTTTAAGGCCTTATTTGATTAGAAGCTATCTATGCTTTTGAGTTTTCATGAATGAAGAAAATGTCAGAAACTAAGAAAAAGATGAAATATGTGGCTTTGGTAACAATTTGCACTTTTTTAATCACAGCTACATCTATCTTTTGTTGAAGAAGAGATACATGGTGTATATATAAGTGATGGGTGTATCTAATTTACAAACTTTTGTGGATAAAGGGACTCATTGGTCCCACAGAACCCCTCCAAAGGCCTGCCTGTTCCTATAGCCCAATTTGGGAACCAGCGACCTACAGCAAGTAATTTTAGAGCTGCTTCTGGTGATGCTGGTTGTTTTCCCTTCAACTCACCTCGGCAATATTTGCCAGGATTAATCTCTTTTATCAATTTGGCATAAATATATGTATATAATGTAATGTACCCCCATGTACAAAAGAGTCCTTTTGACTCAGTGGTTAAGCACTCAACTGCTAACCAAAAGTCTGGCAGTTCAAACCCAGCTCCGGCTGCATCAGTCAACCTAGTGATCTGCTCCCAAAAAGATTACAGCCTAGAAAACCCTATGGGGCAGTTCTACCGTATCACATGGGGTCAGTATGAGTCTACCTGACTCAATAAAAAAAAACTAACAATAATGACCCCAAGTACAAAAGATCCTAAATAGCTGTTGGATATTTTGCAACTTCAAGGGAGCAATTTTACCCAAAGGCAACATTTCCTTAGCCTGTCCTCCTCCTCCCCTCTCTTCTCAAACTGCCTGTCTGTGGTACCACTGCTGCACATTCATGGTCAGTATCTACACGTTAAAGGCTCTAAGAAGTACCACAGTGAAGACACTTGGTTGACTTTATTTGCACTAACATTTCCCAGTTTTTCTCATGTTTCTTACAAATTAACTTCCAGGGTTCTACAGCAGTGATAAGAATCTCCCACTAAAACCCAAAACAAACCAAACTCACTGCTGTCGGGTCGATTCCGACTCATAATGACCCTATAAGACAGAGCAGAACTGCCCCATGGGGTTTCTAAGGAGCGCCTGGTAGATTTGAACTGCTGACCTTTGGGGTAGCTGCTGAACTCTTAACCACTACACCACCAGGGTTTCCAGAATCTGCCACAGGGATGGCTAAAACACACTCTAATGGATCTCATCATCAGAGTTTTGACTCAGTAGGATTTGGGGTGAGCCCATAGAATTTGTATTTCTAGCAAGCTCCCAGGTGATGCAGGGGCTGTAGGTTCTGGACCCCCCCCCCCATCAGAACCACTGGGCTACAGAAAATAAAAATACCATTAGGGGTTCATTAAATTCTACTACCTTAGTTAGCCTCATGTCAAACTGAATTAAGCATTTTACATCAATATTAAATGTTCCTGATGCAGAATATTCTGGATTGTCTCCCTTGTCTATGAGATATCTGTGGTCCTAAAACCCCAAAAAAGCCAAACCACTTGCCATCAAGTCAATTTCGACTCACAGAGACCCTGTAGGACAGAGTAGAGCTGCCCTATAGTGTTTCCGAGGAGTGGCTTGTGGATTAGAACTGCCGATCTTTTAGTTAGCAGCTGAGCTCTTACCCACTGTGGCTCCAGGGCTCCCAGTGGTCCTAAAAAAAAAAAAAAAAAAGTTTCCCTAAAATGAGCACAATGACCCACACTCATAGCATTGTATTATGAATTCTATCAGCCTTATGCTACTTAATAAGTTTTAAAAGTTTTCGAGCATGTGAATTTAATAGAAGCCTGGAAAACTAGTCAAATTGAAATAAATTGCTTGAACATTTTTTGATTTACATTATTTTATAATGATAATAAAATATTAAAATAATTAATAAACATTGGAAGACATATATAACCCCAGGCTAAGGAAATCATGAAATCTGACAATGTAATGATTTTTCTTTCTAGAACTCAGGGCATGTTTAAAATTTTGTCTCTCTTGGCTTTCTTGCCTGTTGTAATGGAACAAGAGTGCGTTATCGTTATAGGCTCCTAATATCATATGGAGTGTACATCACATTTCCAACACAGTTTATTTATTCCAATATGATCAATACACTGTTTGTACTGAGAAGGACAAGGTGCCAGACAAAATATAAATTATCGTTTTAGATATATTATTTCTGGTCTAATAGATGATCAAAAACTAGAATCAAACTACAAAACTTGGCTGCACTGGTGAATAAGAAAAGGAGGAAAGAAATGTTTCACTGAATTATCAGCTAGCTGTGTTGAAAATTCCTAAAAATATACTATAAGTTTGCAAAAAGAAATCGCCTTAGCAACATCGGTACAAATACAAATCATATTTAAAACTCCAGCCAAAAAATAAGAATTTCCAATAGCCTCTGCATAAATTAAATCATGACTGACCGTATATTAAAGAACAACCTAGGATTAACTGATCTCCTTGTCCTCCAAAGTGTTTTCATACAAAAAGACACTGATGGAATGCTTTATATTCCCAAGATTTCAGACGTCTTTAACGCGCTGGATGGGTGCTATGTAAGTGTGATATGTGTAGGTTGGAAGTGAACCTGGATTAAAAGTATGAGTAAGACGTGTGACTAACAAGTCAATAGCTGTCACAGAGCTCAGGCCTGAATGGAAGGCTGCTGGCAGGCAGGTCACAACTCCCTGTTACCAAGGGTTTGCTCTCTCCTAAGAAAGGCTGTTTTTAACAGGAAAAATCAACCGTGCATGAGATATGTCAGCTAAGTCAGCTAAACGACCTCCAAAGATTTATGAGAAAGAGAATGATGATTAATTTCTTTGTTTTGTTTTCTTGTTTGGGGAGAGGGGGTGGGCAGGAATGTGAAAACAAAAGTATCGGGTGGGCATAATAAGGGCATGTGAAGATGGAAACTTGCAGATGATAGCAATAACTGCTATATGTAAGTTATTTATAAATATACATCACTGAGCCCTGGTGGTACAATAATTAAGCACTCAGCTGCTAATCAAAAGGTTGGCAGTTCAAACCCACCCTGCAGCTCCATGGGAGAAAAGACCTAGCAATCTACTGCATTAAAGATAATCGCCTAGAAAACCCCATGGGGCAGTTTTCTGTCATATGGGGTCACTATGAGTCAAAAATTGACTCAACAGCATCTAACACAGCAACAACATATAATTTATTATCGATCGCAATACAGCAGCACCCTTTATTGAGCACTTTCCAACTATCCAGATGTGTGCTAAGGGCTTTAGGCCTGTGCTGTTCAATACGGAGGTCATGAGCCATGTGCGGCTACTGAGCACTTGAAATTCGGCTCATGCGCTGAGGAACTTATCTATTTTATTTAAATCTAAATTGGGAAACTTACCCTCAATTTTATTATTGGAAAACTTTTAAGTATGTTTGAGGCAACTCAGGCATGTGATATCAACTCTCTCAACTGTGAATTTTATAAAATCAAATGACAGATTAATTCTGATAAAAATTCGGCATCGGAATCCAGATGTGCTATAGGTGTAAGATACATACCCGAGCTGAAGACTTCATATTAAAATAAAAAGAATGTAAAAATTCTTGTTAATAATTTTTATAATCGGGAGTCATTTCAACGGCAGACAACAACAACGTGGCTCCTGTTCTATTTCTATTCAACAGCACCATCTAACGTAAGTTATTTCACTGAGCCCTCACAAAAACTCTCCCAGAGTAGGTACTATTACCTCCATTTCATAGATGAGGCCACTGAGGCAGTGAGAACAGGAAACGCGCCCAAGGTCACCCAGTTAAGCATTGGAGCCACGCTAATCCTAGATTTTCAACAGGGGCACTGATTTATGGTCGCATCTCAAGTACACTGAGGCGCATCAGTTGGTGTTAATGGGAATTTGGCATCCAAATTATAACTTACTACAGCGTCTGGATACCAAGGTTACAAGGCTGAATCATAAGGTTTGGTGCTACTTAGAAATTAAATCTTTTAAGATTAACCTAGCTGTCATAACTATCACCAAACATTTAACATGCAAGAACAAAGGCCATTACCGCAGCCTATCTTAGCAGGCGAAACATTCAAATTAAATTCCATCAAACCACACAGAGCCAATATACTTTGACAAGCACCTCACATTCAAAACCTCCAGAGCCTGGATTTTTTAAATTTGCTCCCCCTTTCTCTTTATCAAGAGACAAAAGAAAGCTCAGTCAAATGCTGAATGGGGTAAAAGACAACGCAACAAAGTTAATAGGGGACTATGGATGGCCCTTCAAAATTTGTAAAAAACACAAACACAAGAAAGCACGTTTCCATTCCTGCACAATATTGCTTTTGTTTAGCAGACACGTCCCAGTCTTGAAACGTGTTGGTAATAAATCAGCAGGCATTATTTTAAATCAACCGGTTTTATGAAATAAGCCAAGAGTTGAAAGAGGCAGGACTAATTACCAACATTCCTTGATGAATTACTTAGCGGCGTGTGCTAAGTCAATGTGCGGCTATGTCTTGATCCCCAATTTTATCCTGTACTTATTTCCCAGGAGGCAAAAGGAACACGTGGCTAATTAGGGCACAGATCTCTACCGCCAGAATTACTCAAGGTAAGATTTCTTTTGAGAAAAGAAAGGGCTCTTTGCCTGGTACTTATTAATCTAATTTTTACTACTTCACTAGAAAAACAGAGCTAATCTTGTCACCTTCAGGCAGTCTGAACTACCATGCAGTGCTCAGAAAAAAATGTTACATATTTGTCATTTAGCCAATAAGAATTTCTTAAGCCTTTCCTAACTGGCAGGAATGTCTCTGGTTTGTTGCTTCTAATTAAGACTCCACAAAATTTCCAGCCCCTAAATTTTAATTATATAAAACTCAGGGCCAACAGGGGAGATTATGACAAAGCTAGGCCCTGGTGGTAAGGTTGTGGAAATCTGAATTTTGCTTTTCAAATTTAGGCCTCTTGACTGCTTTATAAAATTATTCACAATCTGGTGATTGAAAATCTTCTGCTCGTTTTTAAATTTCAAAATCTTTACACCTTGCTATCTTTCCTCTAGGGAAGATCCCTAGAGTTATAGTGTGTGCATAAATTGAGTAAACTCACTTGACAGAGGAATTGTGCTTCTCAGAAAGTTGTGAGTAAAAAGAACTTTTCCCAGACTCTTAAATACAATGTATTAGAGACATCTAGTTTAATTACACAAAAACATGTCCATGTTTTCTTTAGAAACCCTGGTGGCATAGCGGTCAAGTGCTATGGCTGCTAACCAAAGGGTAAGCAGTTCAAATCCGCCAGGTGCTCCTTGGAAACTTTATGGGGCAGTTCTACTCTGTCCTATAGAGTCGCTACGAGTCAGAATCAACTCGACAGCACTGGGTTTGGTTTTTTGGTTTTTATGCGCTCCTAGAAAAAATAATAATACTAATAAAGCCTTTGACCACCACCTCCTCCAATCCCAATACCTATTCCAGAGTAACTTCTAGTAACAGTTTGGTATAGATTCACCTAGACCCTTTTCTAGAAAATTCTCTATTTTTTAAAAGAGTGATTAAAACAATTCCTTTTCAGGATCATTCTCTACTTTAAATAACAGCCTCCAACTTTATATGCTTTATATGTTCCAATTTTAATTCATCTCATTTTCTTAAAGTTCTACATTAATAAGCAAAAACGTCTAACTTCATAAACAAGGACTGAAAGACTGGTATATTGTTGGGAGCTAAATTTTCCTTAAAGTTCAGGCTGATACTCAAAGAAGTCAATAAAAAGAGACACATTCAGGGGCAAGAGCCAATATTCTAGTACTTACTGCTACTAGAACCTTGAGTAAAGTCTCTGTACTGATTTACATACTTTATAACACAGATTCCACCCACTGATTTTAGTAGGACGACGTTAAAATTAGCTTTTACTTACCCATATCCACAAATCTCTCTTGTTCAAGAGCATACCTACAGAAGGTAATCCATCAGGAGTGGCCTTTCAAATCTAAATCCTTTAATTGTGACGATTAAGTAGGCGGCCCTGAGAAGGTGATTCATGACACTTGCCCACAGAAATATAGGATTTATTACAGGTGATGTCCATTTTAAATCACACGGGAAAACAAAATGCGTGAAATTCCAATGTTAAGTGCTAAAAAACAGCAGAAGCTGTAATACTGCATGGAGTAGGGAGAAAAACTAAAGAATGTAATCTAATTTTGGGAGAAAATTCATATTAAAGGACATACGTGGGTCTATCAAATTGCGTATTAAAAAATCATTTAACCTAGGCCTTCTGTTGGCCCAGGACAGGAACCATTCCCAAAGCCAACTCTTCGGACAGGGATTGAATTGGACAATGGGTTGGAGAGGGATGCTGGTGAGGAGTGAGCTTCTTAGATCAGGTAGGCACTTGAGACTATGTTGGTATCTCCTCCCTGGAGGGGAGATGAGAGGGTGGAGGGGGTTAGAAGCTGGCGAAATGGACAGGAAAAGAGAAAGTGGAGGGAGGGGGCGGGCTGTCTCATCGGGGGGAGAGAAATTGGGAGTATGTAGCAGGGTGTGTGTAGGTTTTTGTGTGAGAGACTGACTTGATTTGTAAACTTTCACTTAAAGCACAATAAAAATTAAAAAAAAAAAAAGTTACCGTGAAAAAAAAATTATTTAAAACAATACAAACACGTTATCAAAATACACAGACCTTGAAAGCACATGAATTGTGATGGCCTGGGCCATCAGAATCCTTAAAATATAAGTGATTCAAGTTATGATTTTTGGATGCTGTTATAGTCTTGACTTTAGTGATCTCTGACCAGTAATCACGCTGTTTTTGTTGTTTTTGTGTGCCAATAAGAGGATTCCAACTCATAGCGACCCTATAGGACAGAACAGAACTGCCCCATGGGGTTTCCAAGGCTGTGATCTTTATGGAAGCAGACTGCCACGTCTTTCTCTCTCAGAACAGCTGGTGGGTTCGAACCGCTGACCTTTCAGTTAACAGCCAAGCACGTAACCACTGCACTACCATGGCTCCTTCCAGTAATCATAAATACACCTAAATCATAAATTACCATCATGGTCAATCAGGCCGTGCAGCTTCATTATACACTTAAAACCCACCCAGTTCTTTTATTGGCCGTATTGTGGAGACTCATGGGGACACTTTAATTATTTAATATGGAGGGGCCATGCTACTAATTTCAAATGCTTAAGATCATGGATCTTTCTGTTAAGCCCGTGACGGTAATTCTTTAGAAAGATTTAGGGATGTCCTTAAGCTCTACAGCAAGTATAGGAGGCAACAAGGTGTGTGGGTAGAGGTAGATGAGGTAGGGTGTGGAACTCAACTGAGTTACCAGGGCCAGTGACAATCTATGCCTCAGTTTCCTCAACTGGAAAATGGGGTTTATCTACCTATCCCATAGGACTGCTAGAGGGATTAAATGAGATAAAGGGTATGACCCATTCAGCCTACTACCTGATACACACAATAATTAATGTCCATAAAGTCAAAGAGTCACTCTTATCTTTCTTCCTCCAAGCTGCTTTAGGCAGTACAGGCGGTCCCCAGGCTACAAACAAGCTCCTTCCTAAATCTGTCTGTCTTTAAGTTGAATTTGTACCCAAGTCGGAACAGTTAGGTACGGTCCGCATCTAAGATCAGCTGGTCAAATGTTTGTCTTAGTATATAGTGTACCTTTCTACACATAAGAAACATTAGAGAAACACTTCCAGATACACTGAGACATCTTTAATAATACAGTAATAATAATAACGTTTAGTGCACGTCAGAAAGTAGCACCTGTGTGTTCTTATGGACCATTGCATGTACCTGACATGTACCTGACATGTTTAATAGGCTTTAAGGGGGTTGGTTTGTAACTACGAGTTCCGGGGACTGCCTGTACCACATTTACACCACTAATTCCTACAAAAGTTTTAGGCTATGGCTTGAAGCGCTGTGATAAACACTTACTACACCCCCAGGTACCATGCCCTCTGAGAAACTGAGCAGTGCCACGTCTCCTTCCTCAAGTTCCTCAGGTAACTCCCTCTAAGGAGAGGTGCCACCACCGGGAGCTAGGACATGTAGGCGGTGGAGTCAGTGGGTTCAAATCCTGGCTGCATTCCTTACTGTGTAGCTTCAGGTGAATTACTTAACCTCTTTGCCTCAGTTCCCTCATCTGTGAAATGGGGATGCCAATAATAACTACCTCACAGACCCACTCTGAGATTAAATTAGTTAACACTGGTAAACCCCTTACCCCAGTGCTGGGACATGCTAAAAACCAAAAAAAAAACAAACCCAGCGCCATCAAGTCAATTCTGACTCATAGCGACCCTATCGCTACTATAACAGTTCCCTGAGAGAAAATACAGAGTAGCCAAAACCTGTAGGAGCCTTGGTAAGTGTTCTTTAAACACAAAATAGGAAGAGGAGGTGTGGAAAAATGCTGATTACTCTTAAAGGAATGTTTCTCAACCTTTGTTTTTTCACTATCACCATGCCCACAAGTAGTCTTTTAGACCTAGTTTTGCTAATCACCTCTCCCTCACCCCCATCTCCATGAAATTGTAACAGCTCAGATATACACTGTATTGTTTATGTACTTATGTACGTAAGTTTATATAACTTAGATACACCTGTTTATGTACTGTGGATCTATTCACATATGTCTGTTTATGCTGCTGCTGCTGTTAGATGCCCTCAATTTTCGATGCATTGCGACCCCATGTGATAGAGTAGAACTGCCCCCATAGGGTTCTCTTGGCTGTAATCTTCACGTGAGTACATCAGTAGGTCTTTTCCCGTGGAGCTACTGGGTGGAATCAAACTGCCAACCTTCTGGTTATCAGTGGAGCGCTAGCAATTTGCACCACTGGGACTCCTCGTTTATGCCCTTCGAGAGCCATAAACCATTTTAACTTCACGGTTTGTTCGCCTCCCAAGAACTAACTTTTGCCCCCTTGGAAGCAAGAAGCAATACCGTCTCTGTTGACACTGGGTCTCAGCACATTAGAATGAAATTACTACTCAGAGCTAGAAAAAACTAGGTCCGCTCCAGTTTTTAGCCCTCACTCCTAGGCCCCAGGACTTAACATTCTCCTTAAAACTCTGTACTAACTTCCATCTGTTGGTGGAGGTGGTTACTGTCAAGCTGACTCCGACTCATAAAAACCCCGTGTGTACAGAGAACTGCTCCATCGGGTTTTCAAGGCTGCGGCCTTTCAGAAGCAGATCGCCAGGCCTGTTTTCCAAGGCACCTCTGGGTGGGTTTGAACTGCCAATACTTCAGCCAGTAGTCGAGCGCTTAACCGTCTGTGCCACCTCCAGCAGAAGTGGGCAAATAACAGGAGACTGCGCCTATTGGTTTGGCTTCCTTTAATAGCAGAAAACCCACAACGTAACTTCAGTGACTGCAAAATGGTTCATAGAGAAAATGTTCAAAGACCCTCATACTCAAGAGAAGGCATCCTTCCCACACCTGTGTGTTTCAGATGTCCACTCACTGCAGCCGGTCCTAGCCACACCCTGATGAAACCAGCCCACCCAGAGTCTGTTACAGCTACTAGCCACAGCAGAGTGGGCTTGTGGTCGCGGGGAGAGAAATCATTTTCATGTTGTGCCGGTATTACCAAGTTAACATGAGATTAGAGCTGCTGTTTCCATTTTTTAAGAAAAGTGGAATTAATTCATAGGCTTAGCTGGGTCAAGGTGGAATATTTTGTTTGAGATAGTTGCTCCCCATGGGTCTGCCCTTTCAAGGGGACCAAAGTTAAAAATTTAAGCAAAGATGACTTTCTTCAGCAGCACTTAATTACCAGTTACTAGGAGTCAAACATTGGAAAAATCATGCAGATAGCTTAAGACCAGGCAGTTTCTTTTTTATACATAAGGCTGCCATGAGGCAGAGCCAACTCGACAACAACCACCACCGCCTGTCAGCTTGTCACAGAGTGGTGGCTTGCCTGTTGCTCTAATGCCGGAAGCAAAGCCACCGGTATTTCAAATACCAGCAGGATCATCCATAGTGGACAGGTTTCAGCAGAGCTTCTAGACTAAGATAAACTAGGAAGAACGGCCTGGCGATCTGTTTCCAAAAATTAGCCAGTGACTAACCCTATGGATCACAAGAGAATACAGTGCTGGAAAATGAGCTCCCTACATTGGAAGGCACTCAAAGTACACAGTGGCTGCAATAATGGACTCAAGCTGACCAGTGATCACGAAGATGGCACGTGACCCGACAATATTTCACTGTTATACATAAGGCTGCCATAACAACAGCAGCAAGTCATTAAAAACAGTGCATCTAAACAACCAAATCCAAAATTGATCAGTAATCTTTTATGGAACTATGCACACTTCTCAGCCTGTGTAAATTTCATTTGACCAGTATAAAACACGTTTATGGAGCCCGTTCTGTGCCAGCACTGAGACGGCCGAATTCTTACCCAAAACGTGTTAGTGAAGTCCCGTGGGCATCAAAAGGCTGTCAGTCAACACCCGTGAAGCTCACGCAGCCTTGTACCCCCGGAATGGCCAAGCTGCTTTCAAAACAGAGTGGGCCATCCCCATTCTGTCTGGGGAGGGTGGAGTCTGAAGCAGCAGCCTCAAAAGCTGAGACAACCCAAAAAGAGAAAAATGACCTTTCCTCTGTTCCGTTGGCAAATGTAAACAAAGAAGTATGTAGGGTTTCTGTTTACCTGATCAAAACTGCCTGAGGTATTTCTTCAAACCTCACTCAAACAGGAAGCAACTACCGAGCTGGAAAACAGAAGCAGGAAGGCTGCGCCCCAAACTGATAACGGCAGATACCTCTAGGGAGCGTATCTGGGAGGAGGGAGAGGTAAGGAGGGAAGTTTGGATTATTCTTCTGTATTGTATAAATCTGTTACATGTTAACAAGTATTGTCTGTAATTCAAGAAATCAATAAAAATGAGTTGTAAGGAGAAAGAAAATGACCTTATGTGTGACACTGAACACAACAAAATGATTCTTCTAGGAGGAGTCAAAGACCCTGCAAGGAAATGAGTCCTCAGGGAGCACTGCGTTAGCAGGGTGAAGGGAGCTCTGGTGGCGCAGTGGTTAAGAGCTCAGCTGCTAACCAAAATGTCAGCAGTTCAAATCCACCAGCCGCTCCTTGGAAACCTTGTGGGGGGCAGTTCTCTGTCCTCTAGGATCACTATAAGTCTGAATTGACTCGATGGCAACAGGTTTGGTTTTTGGGTTTCGGCAGGGTGGAGAGCTTTCCATGGAACCTGGGAACCAAATCCCTTTTCCCCCCTGGATAAGGACGTGGTCTTGAAGACATAGAAAACCAAAAACTCACTGCCGTGAAGTCGATTTTGACTCACAGTGACCCTATAAGACAGAGGAGAACTGCCCCATAGGGTTTCCAAGACTATAAATCTTTACAGAAGCAGGCAATCACATCTTTCTGCTAAGGAGTGGATGATGGGTTCAAAAGGTCGACCTTTAGATTAGCGGCCAAGTGTGTTAACCACTGTGCAACCAAGGCTCCTGATGACACTGAGGTTAATTTAAAAACAAAAAGACACCAGTATTTATCAACAGTCCCTGAAACTGAGACTCGAGGATTGTTTAAGTCACACTACTGGTGTCCTAAGTATATAATTGGCCATGTATGAATGAACTATGGTATAAGAATTCTCAGACACAGCAAGTCCTTATCTTATGTGGACAGCATTTCTAGCAATGGATCTGAGACATGCTGCATCCGTGCCTGCCTCTTGTGGCCACCATGATGGTAATGAGGTTCTGTTGTTACTGTTGATGTTGGGTGGCGTCCAGTAGATTCGGACTCATAGTGACCCATGGGGCAGAGGAGAACTGACCCATGAGTTTTCTAGGCTGTAATCTTTACGGAAGCAGATCACCAAGTCCTTCTCTCTTGGAGCCACTGGGTGAGTTTGAACCCCCTACCTTTTGGTTAGCAGCTGAGCACTTATTCATTGCATCACCAAGGTACTTCTGGCTAAATAACTCAGGAACAAATTCTAGATGTCTAGTGGGGTTTGAGAGTAGTCCCTTCTGCCAATCTGTGCCTATCTGCAACTTTTCACACCCTTTTTGATGTTTTTATATCATAACTAAAAAATAACTCACACCTTAAAAATTCTGCTCCAGGTAGCTTTTGTAGTTTACAGAGAAAGGCCATCAATTCAGCATCCGCCCTTTTTGTCACTTGTGAAATTTCATCAAATGTCAGTGGTAGAGCAGGGTGCCAAGGAAGCAGGACTTCCGTCCCAACTCCCTAGGATCTCTATCCTAATGAGGTGTTACATTTATGAGGCAGTTACCAAATAAAGGACAACGGTTAATTTAGTTTTCAACGTAGAAGGCCCTGGCAACATGTATTTCTGCATTTTATGACCATAAAGCATCGTTTCTAAATGCACAGCAATCAGCCCAGCTCCTGAAATCATCTGAGGTAGTTCGAAAAAAAAATTTTTTTTGAAAATTTAAAAAATAAATTCCTTCAAACTAGTTCAAATAAAATATCCTAAAGCAACATAAATCTTTGTTTAAAATTCATACAACCTTTCACCTGAGCAGAACAGAAAAATACAATGTACAATCTGTTCCAAAGAAAACACCTTTCTTTATAAATTTTTAAATTCGAAGGCAAAAAGAAGGAAGGAAGGGAGGGAGGAAAAGGGAGAAAGAAATCCTTGGCGATATGCTGAAAACTTCTGAACAAAGAAATGTTTTCAAACTATAAACTAATGTTTTCAAGCTGCAAAACGCCAGGTCCAAGTTTCGGGGTGGGATGAGGAGAGAAAAATCCTGGTGAACTTGCCAGTCCAAGTTCAGAGTAACCAGGCACCTCAACAGGCAGTCCTGGGTTAAGAACTTCTGACTTACAGGCAATTCATACTTGCCCTTTAATGTTATGTAAATGTGTCCTCATTTTGAACCTACTGAACCAACCCCTACCCCTAAAAAAATTAATAAAAATTATTTATTTATTACCCCAACTCCCAACAAATTCTTCATCAGAATCACTTTCGCTTGCTGCTCCTTCAGCTTTTAAATCACTGAAAAGGCTTCAAGCCTTTACTTACACTAAAAGCTAAGTGAGAACCCTATCCGCCTGTTCTGACTTACCTACAAATTCGACTTAAAGACACAGTTAGGAACTGATCTCGTTCATCACCTGGGGTCTGCCAGTATAACCAATCAAAGCGAGTGAGAGGAGACAGTGAAAACAGATGCTTGAGGAGTGTTCGCAAGACAACGCAGCGGTGCCATATGCTTCTTTGGCTAGGAGACCTCACACGTGTCTATAAGGTCTATCCCTGGTTACTCTGCTTTTGTTTGAAATTAGAGAAATCAAATTTCAAACCTCGGGTTGTATGCCTCATGTGTCAACAAAACACACCTGTAGAAGAAACCTCTTCCATTAATGGTTAATGAGTTCAAAAAAAATTCATAATTTGAAATACAGGGTGTGTTCATTACTACAAAAACATAAGACTGTACACTCCAAGCATTAGTGCATTTATGGTAAAGAAGCACCCTTAAATTTTAATACCCAACTGGGTAAGACTGTTCTTAAGAAACCAAAAAATATCTCTAATCAGTAAAAATACAGCAAAAGACATATCACTGCACGTCACTAAACATGAAAATTAATAATAGGGATAAATCCATAAATTAATAAAATCTATACAGACACCACAAGCTAATACTGTAAGTTTCATGAATTTATAGACTGAAGGATGGCCGTGTGAGGAATGAATAACACTAGCTCCTGACCTCTAATCTGAATCCCAAACGCAAGTCCCTGTGGTTTTTCTGTAGCGTTTACCAGAAAATGTCAACAATTCTTAAACACATTTTATACAGCTTCACCAGATATTTTCAGTACGACACTGCCAAAGACAAGGATTAACCTGAACACTAATTAACGCTAATTCAGCATTTCAAAACCAGTCATTGAATTCACTGAGGTAAAATCCACTGAGTCAGTGTGTACGTGAAAACTGAAGGCTGGTATTTGTATTTCTTCTACCAAGCTCTTGCAATCAATGTGGAGACAAAGAAATTTACGCAGAACTCGCTAGCGCAGGCTAGCAAATGGGGTCATTCACATCTGTCTCGACCAAGAAGCTGAAAACCCAGTTATGTTCTGTATTAACGATTTAAATCTTAAACATTGAAATGAAGAATTACAAGATATTTACTTAATATCACCCGTACCATCATGTGCAGAATTAGTACGCCCGTTATTATACACGCCTTGAAAATTTATATTCACTTTAAACTGCTCCAAAGTTAACTTTTTTGCTACTCACCGCTTACTTTATAAAATTATGTTTCTGATTTTAAACTATAAAAGGGAAAAGAAAAGTGATTCCATTTCTCTAACTTATTTTTTCACAATAAACATTTCATTATAATATTTTCATAAGATGGATACGCATACACAAAATTTCTGAAATTATGTAAACTAGTTTTACGAAGTCCTAGCCTTTAAGCATCTGAGGCCATCATTTACATGATAATATCATGTCTCAGACTGTCGCTGGAAATGAAATCATATATTTTTACCTAAATATAAATTTTTACCTGGTCCTTCATTTAAAGGTGCTAAAACTTGACTAAATATCGATCAAATCTATCTACACTGCTATTCCAACAACTGTTTTTTCAACACTTACATGATACGCTTCACTAGTTTTATACAACTGAAGCATAAAATGCAAAAGGAGATAAACTATATTTAGCATGAAATATACATTTACCAATTTCTTACTTTTAGTTGTATTATGTCACCCAGTTCAACTACATTTACTTGGGCTTCGACGTAGACATTTTTCTGGCATACCTAAATTGGGGATTGTGGCACAAGCCAATGTTACCAGGACAGAGAAACATACAGGGAAAAGTGGAAATTTTATTCAAACCACTTAATATAGATTTTGATTTTACTCATTTTCAAAACAACTTACATTTAAGCACCAAAAACATTTAGAAATGATGTGCATTTTTAAAATAATATGGAAACAACGTTGCAACACATTGAGTTTGGGTTATTTCCCCACCACACGATGCAACCGCCTGGATAGGAATACTGGTTTTAATTAACGTGTTTTAATGTAATATCATAGCAACTCTTGACGGCAGTGGGTTTGGTTTTGGTTTTGGTTAATGTAGTATCAAATACTACCTTCTATTTGTACATAAACCCCTACTAGAACAAATCCATGTCATCTCATTTAAAATTTTTCTTTCTGATTAAAAACACAGACCACTATGATGAACAGAACAGGCATATTTCTCTACCTCTGATTATTACTTAATTCATATAACTTTAAACAACTTAAGATATAGGTAAAACAAATACGATTCTTATGAACACTAGACAACTCCAATCAATAGTGATAGTCAAATTTCATCTAAGCAGAACAGAAAAAAAATCAATGTATAATCTATTCCAGAAAGAAAACTTTGCCTTTCCTTACGGGGGAAGGAGGGTGGAGAGTAAACATACATGAACTGCGGCAATATTCAGAACTTCAAGCAGCCATATCAGAGTCAAAGCTTATCCTAAATCTTTTGGATCTTTTCTGGCCTAACAGATTTTCAGTTGGCTTTTCTACTACAGTTTCATTATTTCACTATGACATTTTAAGTCTTTACAAATAAAAAAATAATTGACTTCAAATTTGTTTTTCAATAACCTTTTTCCTACTTCCTGGTATGGCACATATACTGCTTCCCAATTTGAGCACGTCATCACCCTATTTACTTAAACAGTAAACTTTAAAAGGTGGAAGATGTTTTCTTCTGTTCACACCAATGAATACAAGCCCCACAATGAATCACTGGCATGTAAAGTTCACGTTGCTTAATGAACAGTAACACTAGGGACTCTTCAGAACAAATCAATTAAGTAAATGGGTTTGTAAAAAATTGTTACTAAAGTAAGGATGTTCCCTTTCTTTCCATTTAACTTTCCTTGCATCCCTCATACTTAAAGAGTTATAATGTTTCTCTTTAAACAAGAAGTATCTCTCTACATGATGCTGGAGGACACACGTGTGAGATGGAATTCTATTCTTAGGCTTGTTACAACTTTCCCAGTAATTAGGAAGCTATATGTCCGTGATAGAATGATGCTAACAAGCCCCTGCAGTTTCTACTCTAGCAAGAAATCAAAGAGGCCCAAAGCAGACAACCCACTTCGGCAAAAGAATTATGCTGGCTGGTTATTAAAGCAGGAAGCCCTTCTACACTTTTACGTCTGAAGAGACTTTTTGAAAGAGTTAGATTCTATAGCCAAGATTACATACTAAAGAAAATTTAAGGAATGGTCATGGAATATATTTAGGAAGACATATATACAAGTTATTGGAAGAGGCCGTTTCAGATAACTCGGACAATTTGAAACTTTCCCAAAGAAAGATGGACAGATGTCCTTATAGCAAATACCGTTTCCTACCTGAGATTTCTCATAGAACATTGCTACTCTTCAACCATTTATTAAGGGTTACGATGAGTTTCTATCCTTTTTAAAAAAAAAAAAAAAAAAAAGAAGCCATGTAGGAACCAATGGAGCTGACATATACAAATATGACTCACATGGGTCAATACAATCACATATATGTTCAGATAAACAAGTCACCTAGAAAATGGAAAACATTTGGGGAGGGAGGCTTGGTTCAACTGACAAGAGCGACACTCACGTACCTTAAGGACTTCCATCGGCACCTGGGTGGCAGAGGGAAGGGTGCTAGGCACACTGACGTTTATGGCTGGTGTCTGACTCACAGGCACTCTCTGTTGCATGAACTGGGCCGCCTGCAGCTTCTGCTGCTGCTCCCTGCGCTCCTGCTCCTGCATCTGCTCACGCATGAGTTGCTGGCGTAGCAAGATGCGTGATGTCATGCTGGAGGAGCTTATCGGAGGCTTGGAGGCCCCAGGATGCTCCGCAGAACTGTTGTGGGAAAACCAAAAGACACACAACGTTTAGTTTCCTAGTGAGACATTTCGTCTGCATCTTGGGGTATTCTGTTGTTACTGTTGTTATTATCAGGTACCGTTGAGTCAGGTCTGGCTCACAGCAACCCTGTGTACACCAGAATGGAACACTGCCCGGTCGTGCGCCATCCTCACGGACTTTGCTATGTTTCAGCCCACTGTTGCAGCCACTGTGTCAATCCATCTCATGGAGGGTCTTCCTCTTTTTCCCAGACCCTCTACTTTACCAAGCATGATGTCCTTTTCCAGGGACTGGTCCCTCCTGATAATAAGTCCAATGTATGTGAGACGAAGTCTCGCCATCCTCACTTCTAAGGAGTATTCTGGCTGTATTTCTTCCAAGACAGATTTATCCTACATTGCACCAAACTATGAAATGAGGCTGTGCAAATATAATCAAGTTGCAGAACGGTACTCCACATAATTGAAAATCAAGAGGTTGACAGGATTTAAGTCATTAGTAGTTGAATTAAAATAAGTCAGCTTGATTACATTTAGGCATTTTGATCACGCAGCTTAATTTTTTTTTTTTTTTTTTACATTTTATACTGCACTCCACTCATCACCACCAAATATAGAGCCACCATATGTAGTGCCAAGAAGCAATGCATCTTCATGGCACCCAAATTTCCTCATTTAAAAATAAACTGTTTGACGTTAATGGTGATGAAATGATTTGGAAATGGATAGTGAGAATGGTTAGGGAGAATGAAATCCATGTCACTGAATCGTTCCTGCAGAAATGGTGGAGATGGCATACGTTTTCTTAGGTATATTTTCCCCACAATTAAAAAAAAAAAATTTTTTTTTTAAATAAATTGTTTGATTTGCCTTTTTTTACAGCTGAATCTAGCCAAATAACTACTCCCATGAGTTATCTAAATCCTTTGACGATGTTAAGATGTTTAGTAACAAGGAAAAGATTAAAGAAAAGGTGAACTTGTTTATGGAGAAAACTGTCGAAGATTTCGGAAGTAAAAGTTGTTAATGAAAGGAGTATTTAGACCAGAATGTTAACACTGAATTCAACCGCAGACTTTGGAAAAAAAAAATTTTTTTTTTTTTCTTTGGAAAAGGGGGTAGAAGACAAGCTGGCTTGATAGCCCACTTCTGCTGTGCCTGGTTTTCTCTGTACCACCTTTTCTTCTGATTGATTCGGCATGCCCTCCACTATACATGCTCAGCAAGTTCCTTGGTCTTCTGAATACTTAGTCTACCTCCAAATTATTTAAAATACTTAAACACTGTTGTTGTTAGATGCCATCAAGTCAGCTGCGACTCACGGTGACCCCACGTGTACAGATTAGAACTGCTCCATAGGGTTTTCAAGGCTGTGGCCTTTCAGAAGCAGATTGCCAGCCTGTCTTCTGAGGCACCTCTGGGTGGGTTCAAACTGCCAATCTTTTGGCTAGTAGTTGATCAGTTAACCATTTGCTCCACCCAGGCACTTCTATTCAAACACTAGTCATGAGTTAAGAAGATATCCTAATATTCCTAAATACAGCTTTTAATGTCTTATCTTGCCACCTCTATGATATCAACAAGTTATTAAACCCCTCTCTGCCCCAGTGGGAGCCCTGGTGGCACAGTGGTTAAGAGTTTGGCTGCTAACCAAAAGGTCGGCAGTTTGAATTCACCAGCTGCTCCTTGGAAACCCTATGGGATAGTTCTACTCTGTCCTATAGGGTCGCTACGAGTCGGAATCAACTCAACAGCAGTGTGTTTTTTGCTTCAATTACTGTATCCAGAAAAGAGGGATAACAATAGCTTTTTTTTTTCTTCAACTTTTTATTTTGATTCACATGCAGCTATAAGAAATAACATGGGGTTATTTCTAGATTCACATGCAATTATAACACAGAAAGATGCCATGTACCCTTTACTCAATTTCCCCCAAGAGGAATAACCAAGTTTTTTTTTTCCTTAAACTTTTTATTTTTATTTAATTGTAGATTCACATGCAATTTTAAGAAACAACACACAGAGGTCCCATGTACCCTTTAACCAGTTTCCACCAACAGTAGCATCCTACATACAGAACTATATTGCTCCATCATAACCAGGGTATCGATGCTGATACAGCCAATATACAGAACCATTAACAATTTTTTTACCCGCTTACTCATTCAAAAAGTGAAAGACATTTTAAAATTTTTACTGTATCATTTATATCTTAAAGCTCTACCTCTTAGAAATTTTGTGAGGATTAAATAACAAAATGTATATTAAGGCTAATACAATGAGCATTATGCAATACTGCCTCAGTAAATGTTTGCTGTTGCCACTGTTATCACCTGGAAAATACAAACGTTTATTTATTTCTAGCAATATATTTTTTTAATTAAAAAAAAAAAATCTCTTTTTAGGGACAAGAGTATAATACCCTAACACCTGGAAACGGGGGGGAAAAGAATTTGAGGAAATATTTACTCTTGAGTGAGTCACCCTTGAAGGAAAGAGTTTGTACCTCTAACTTCCTTCCATGAATATAAATCCCCAGGTGTTCCCTCTACCTTGTACCAAAAGGCAAAATAAAGCCTTTAAATCATTTGACCCTCTCAAAGGAACTCCTTAAAAATAACCAAAAAAAAAAACCCCAATGCCGTCAGGTCGATTTCGACTCATAGTGACCCTATAGGACGGAGTAGAACTGCCCCATAGGGTTTCCAAGGAACAGATGGTTATAGCCGTAGCTCTTAACCACTACACCACCAGGGTTTCCCCTTAAAGATGGGAACCTTCAAACTCAGCAGGTGACAAAACATGCTAATGAATGTGGAAATGTGCTTTACCCCACAAACGCTGTTACGGAAAAACCACAGAATAAAAATTATACTAGCAGTTTACTTATTTTCACCATAGGAAATTGCTTTAGCAAATTTGATAGGTTCATATAACACCATGTAGCCATTACAAATGGGGTTGAAATATATTTATTGACATGGATAAAAAAAAAAAACTACACAATATAATAAAGTGAGAAAAGTCAGGTGCGAAATATTATTCAAGGTACAATCTCATTTTAAAAATGTTCACTACAATAAAAAAATATAATGACAATGTTTCTGAGTCATTGCTGGTGTCTATTCTTGCAATCCTTTAAGAAAAAAAAACTGCAGCAATATTATCAAAAAGTTATAAGGCTATGCAATTTGATTCAGAAATTCTATTAAAGAACAACTTTGCTAAAAAATAATTCAAAATGTGGAAAAAATGACACTATAGAGCTAGTTACAAACTGCAAAATATTCTGAACAGCTTAAATATGCTCTATAATATGAGAATGATTAAGTAAATTATGAGCCATGAATCTGACAAAATATGACCTTTTCTTATTAAGTTGCACAATTACAGGGCAAATTGGAAACGAGTAAATTAAAAAGTGGGATTCAAGAGTGTATTTATCTTCTGATTAAAATAAGTAAGGTGTGTGTATGTATACACACACAACTAGCAGAGTATGTATAAAGACAGCCCTGATCCTACCGAGTGGGAATAGAACTACAAGTTAATTTCTTTTTTTTTTTTTTTTTAAATAAAACCAGTTTTATTTCTCAAAACTATTTAATAAATACAGCCATTACATTTTTTTCCAGTGGCAGAATGAATATATGCCGCTAGAAACTTAAGAACATGAGGAAATGAACTGAGCGATCCAAAGTCACCATTTGGCTACGAGAAAGGAGACCAGACCCATCGCACCCAGGATGCCGACATTATGAAGGGAGAGCAGCAACTGTATCCAGCACCCTGATTCTCTTAGAAGCCTTCTGCATCCCAGAAAACTTAAAGCTTTTCCTTTACATTTTCCTACACCTGGAGTTAGAACAGACACACACACACACACACACCCCCCTACACACCCACAAACTGAACAAGGTTTATACTCTGCTTAATACTTTAATATCATATACTCATAAGCACAATAAGAATACTTAGCCATTACTCAAAACCATCACTTGGCGAGTTCACCTGATACTACCAAAAGAGCATCAAAAGAAAACACATTTTCCCACTTTTGATTATGTTGGCAAAGCTCAAACATACTTTGTTAAGCCAAGAAAAGAAGGAGGGGACTACTGAGAAATAAATAAATAAATAAGCCGTCTTACTATTCAAAGCCTGTCAGGTTAAAACATTCCCAGAGAGCCTGATCCTTTTGATAAAAACAGGAGCAAAGCTTTGCGCTGCAGCAAACGCAGCTGTGGATTAATCGCACTAATTAGGCCGCTGCAGACAAGTCATCGGCTGTGATACGGGGGGGAAGGCCTTTCAATTAACAGGAAAGCATTCTTGAGACATCTTAAATTAAAATTACTAGTTATCAACCACACTGGGGCTTCAGACGTCAGGCAACAACAATACCCTTTTAAGTGTTTTCTGAAATATCCATCAGAAAGTAAATTTTTTTAAAAAAAAAAGAACACATACTTACACAGCACCAGTGTAAATAAACTGAAACCCCACGACAGACAACCTCGCAGAGCTCCACTAGTTGACATTATTTTCATAAATCTTTTTTTAAGCAACGTGCAAAGGAAGCGTTGTGATCACTTCATTGCACACACTCCCTGAGGGACGTTTCCACATTGTTAAAAGATGACTCCAGCTTCTCAGCTTTGCCCTCAATCTTTTAAACACCCTTTTCTCTTAGAAATCCTTGAATCTGCATTTATCGCCGTAAAGCCAACTAAGGATGAAGATATCTACACTTCACAATGTTAACAGGCCAAATCAGCATAACATTTTACACTCAAAATCAAGGTATACGCGAGAACATTACAGATGGCAACAATGCATTTTTTTTTTTTTTTTAAATGAGGACTAGATACTCAGGCCACTAATAATGAGCAAGCAGAGTTTACCCAAATTTATTTAATTCTAAAAGCTAAATGAACTCATCCAGGGCCCCTGAAGCTCAATCTTCTCCCGATAATCCTAATTCCATGAGTCTGATTCCTTTTAATCAGATTACTTAAAGGTCATTTATTCAACAAACAGTTGTTGAGTGTTTCCTCTGTGCCAGGTGCTGGGAATACCTGCTTTCTAATCTCAAGGAGCTTAAAGCCCTGCTCACATCATTTCTCTGAAATGCCTTAAAATTAAGTCAATTATCTAGATTATCTGACTTTACCGAGTTCCACGTGGTAAGGTGTACATCTGGCCATAAGAACTTACCCTCTGAATGCCAACTGAAGAAGCGGCAAATGCCTTACTGGAACCTACCGGAATTGTGACACACCACTGAGAGCCAGGATCACTCAACGGTGACTCAAGCAGGATGCCATCAACTGGACCCAAGGTCTAGCTCAGGCACTGCTACTTAGCCTCCTCTGAGCCTCTGCAAAACCCACCTGCCGAGTGTAGTGCAGAGATTGAATGAGCTACTGTTAACTAAGAAAAGTGCTAGAACACAGTATATGAAAAACAGCTAGCCACTAAATGTGAGCTGAATTCCTACCTCTACGGCTGATTTTACATTTTTCCCATTAATCTTCAAAGCCTTCCCCTTTCTCTGTGATAACACAGATATGTGAAGATGTGCTCTGAATTACCGGGTATATTCCTAAATTCAAATATTTTATTCCACTGCCTTCATCCCACTTAAATACAGTAAAACCTGCGAAAGCTGGAACCTGTGTCAGGCAAAAACCTGTCAGAGAAGGAAAACTAATTTTTTCCCGCAAAATAGAAAGCAACAGAAAAGCGGTGACTGAACCCTGTCAAAGGCAGAAAACTTGCAAGACCTGGAAAAACATGGCAGTCGGTTGATTCAGGCTCTCACAAGTTTCAGTGTGTATCAGCAATGGCATTAATTTCAATATGCTGGCATCCAAATGGCATTTTCCTGATCTATTCTCACCTTTGAAAGTGGTACCAACAGCCCTTTACTAGCTTATACAAATCAGTCTTCAGTCTTAATATCACAGTCAGACAAGACAGAGCTCTGGTCGTCAGCTGACACTTACTGCGTAACCTAAACCAAAAAAACCAAACCCATTGCCGTCGAGTCGATTGCAACTCACAGCAACCCTAAGCTAACGGAGCTGTTAAACTTTACCATGTGTTTCCCTTCTTCAATTCCTCAGACAGAGTCCAGCTCTCCCACTTACTAACCAGTTACCAGGGCCAAGTTACCCAATCTTTTTGAGCTCTGGTTTTCCCTATTTATTTTTTTTAAAAAGTTGCTGTCTAGTGAATTCTAATTCATGGCAATCCATATACTTCAGAGTAGAATTGTGCTCTACTGGGTTTTCAATGGCTGATTTTTGCAAAGTAGACTGACTGCCAGGCCTTTCTTCCAAAGTCTTTCTGGGTGAACTTGAACACCCAACCTTTAGGTCAGCAGCCGAGGATATTAGCCATTTGTCCCACCTAGGGACTCCTTTCTTACTTACTAAAGAGTATCTGATATCCTCTACTTCCCAGCTTTGTGGTGAAAATTAAAATTTGCAAAGGATGTAAATAGCTTAGCACAATGACTAGAACACAGTACAATAAACTAGGATATAGTTCAAAACGTAGTGCTAAAAATAATAATACTAAACCATGAGCATGCCATATCTTTTTTCATATGAGGGAATAATTTTTATGTAAGTTTAGACCACAGCAGATCGATCTGTCTAACACGGTTCAGGCAATTCCTACTTAATCCAGAGAACCTGACAAAGTTTAACAGAAACAGAGAGAGAATATAATTTATCCTGCAATTCTCTCATGAGCCAGAAAGTAAGAATCCTAGTATTTTCTCCAATAAGAAATAATCTTCAATAATCTCAAAGCCTTGTATTTGCTTGCACTGGGGTGCAATGTGACTTACCCAGAGAAGCACGAGGCCCGATGTCCACATACACAGAGAAGACTACATAGGGTGGTACAATAGTATTAACCTCAAGGACAGGTGAGAAAGCTTTGTCATGGAGTGGTTCAGCTACCGGGGCTTCTAAATGCAAAAGGGCCTAGGCTCAAGCAACAGAATCAGCTGAGGACTTTGTCTAAAATAAAAATACTCTCTCCATAACTAGAAATTCTGATCTCAGTCTAGGTAAGGCCCAGGAAAGGAGCTCCGGTGGCACAGTGGTTAATGCGCTCAGCTGCTAACTGAAAGATCAGTGGTTCGAACCCAGCAGCTGCACCGCAGAAAAAAAGATGTGGCAGTATGCTTCCATAAAGATTACAGCCTTGGAAAATCTGTGGGGCAGTTCTACTCTGTTCTATAGGGTTGCTATGTGTCACAATAACTCAAGGGCGTCAGGTTTGGGGTTTTTTTTGATTGTTTGTTTTTAAGGCCCAGGAATCAGTGCGCCTACAAAAAGTCTGCGGCTAATTTCGATGGCTTGTCAGGTATGAAAACTAGGTACCCAAGATCACTCATCTATTTAGTAGGCCACGTAGGACTGATTAGATTTTAACTTACACTCATAATTGTACGATGCTTCTTTAGAGCTGGGGCAGGAGCCCACGTCTCTGATTCCTAGACCAGAATACTTTCCTCCATGTCTGAGGAAACTCACATTCCCTTCTCACCTGCAGTGAGCCTGGCGAGAACTCCTTCCCAGACTGAATTCGACATGTTGGGTGGAAAGGAATGCGAAGGACTACCCACCCCTGCCAAATGGGCTACACAACTAAAGAAAACAAATACATAAACAAAAAAGATATCTGTTCCGACACTACCAATGGATACTTATGGTTACCGCACAAATGTTTTATGATAATGAAAAGAAACCTATAGGTTGAAACCATAGAAACTGCGCCCATTTGTTCTGTCAGCAAAGATATTCTTAAAAGTCTATGAGAGTGCACAAATCATTAAAGTAAGAGTTGGTCAATGTGTGTGTGTGTGTATGTGTGTGTGTATATATATACACACACACATATACATATGACTGGAAACCCTGATGGGGTAATGGTTAAGTGCTATGGCTGCTAACCAAAAAGTCAGCAGCTCAAATCCACCAGGTGATCCTTGGAAACTCTATGGGGCAGTTCTACCCTGTCCTATAGGGTCACTATGAGTTGGCATCGACTTGACAGCAACGGGTCAATGGGTTATAGCGATGACTGGAAGAGATTCATACTTCTGCCCATTCCAAAGAAAGGTGATCCAACAGAATGTGGAAATTATCAAACAATATCATTAGTATCACACGCAAGTAAAATTTTGCTGAAGGTAATTCAAAAACTGTTGCAGCAGTACATTGACAGAGAACTGCCAGAAATTCAAGTGGATTCAGAAGAGGACATGGAAGGAGAGATATCATTGCTGAGGTCAGATGAATCATGGCTGAAAGCTGAGAGTACCAAGGGGATGTTTGCCTGTGTTTTATTAACTATATAAAGGCATTCGCCTGTGTGGATCTATAACAAATTATGGACAACATTGTGACGAATGGGAATTCCAGAACACCTAATTCCAGAACCAGTAAATGGACCAAGAAGCAGTCATTTGAATGGAACAAGGGGATACTGCATGGTTTAAAACAAGGAAAGGTATATGTCAGAGTTGTATCCTTTCACTATACTTATTCAATCTGTATGCTGAGCAAACAATATGAGAAGATAGACTATATGAAGAAGAACGCAGCATCAGGATTGGAGGAAGACTCATTAACAACCTACCACATGCAGATGACACAAACTTGCTTGCTGAAAGTGAAGAGGACTTACTTAAAGCACTTACTGATGAAGATCAAAGACCACAGCCTTCGGTATGGATTACACCTCAACATAAAGAAAACAAAAATCCTTACAACTGGACCAATAAGCAGCAACATCATAAACGGAGAAAAAACTAAAGTTGTCAAAGATTTCATTTTACTTGGATGCACAATCAACGTTCATGGAAGCAGCAGTCAAGAAGTCAAATGACGTATTGCATCGGGCAAATCTGCTGCAAAAGACCACTTTAAAGTGTTAAAAACCAGAGATGTGACTTTGAGGACTAAGGTGCATCTGACCCAAGCCATGGTATCTTCAATCACGTCAGATACTCGCAAAAGATGAACAATGAGTAAGGAAGCCCAAAGAAGAATTGATGGTGACTTATGGTGTTGGTAAAGAATACCGAGTACACCATGAACTGCCAGAAGGATGAACAAATTTGTCTTAGAAGTACAGCCAGAATGTTCCTTAGAAGTGAGAACAGCAAGACTTCGTCTCACGTACTTTGGGCATGTTATCAGGAGGGACCAGTCCCTGGAGAAGGACATCATACTTGGTAAAGTAAAGAGTCAGCAGAAAAGAGGAAGACCCTCAATGAGATGGACTGACACAGTGGCTGCAACAATGGGCTCAAACACAGCAATGATTGTGAGGATGGCACGGGACTGGGCAGTGTTTTGTTCTGCTATACGAAGGGTATCTATGAGTCGAAACTGACTCAACAAGACCTAACAGCAACATATATAAAACAGTCTGGGTATCTAACATTACAGAGGGATCAGGCACTCTGTTATCTCAGTCCTTCCATTCCTTCCAAAGTGATTCAGGATGACTTTTTCACCACGCATGGGGGAAGCAAGTACCAAAAAGAAATTTTATCACCAGTTGTACTTAAAATAACTATGAGTATAACCCATGTAAATGTGAAAGTACCAGCCATATTTCATAGTTTAACTTCAGAAATTGAATCTTCTGGACTTCCATCATCACCAAATGTGGGTTTTGGTAATCCAAAAAAAAAAAAAAAATGAAAATTTGCCCCAATTCCAGTTTTTCTAGTAAAATTACCAGCTCAGGTAATAAATATGCAGGTATCTGGCCCAGAAGAAATAAAAAGACTTAACAATACAGCATGTGCCCTCCCTTCTTTCCTTCAACAAACATTTGAATGCTTTTCAAAGGCCAGCCACTAGTAGGTATTCTGGAAATTATGGTGTACAAATTAGACAATGCTCCTGTCCTCTTTGCCCAAAAGGAGGAAAACATTCTAAAAATTAAGGACCACCAAGCAATTACAGGAGCCCTGGTGGAGCAGTGGTTAAGAGCTCAGCTGCTAACCAAAAGGTCGGTAGTTCAAATCCACCAGCTGCTTCTTGGAAACCCTATGGGGCAATTCTACTCTGTCCTAGAGGGTTATTTTGTGTTGGAATCAACTCAAAGGCAATGGGTTTGATTTTGGTTTTTATATAATTATATACTTAAGTTAAAATCTAATCTCTCCACTTTCTAACATTTCGACCCCAATTAGTTTGTACAAATTGGAGACTCTACATACCTATTCAAGATTAGCACTCTTTAAGCTCAACCTTCAGCAGGTACCAATGAAACTAACCTCAATAATTGAAGAGATACAGTTCATCTCACAAAATCAGAGAAAACCCTAATAAGTCTCCCAATATATCAGTGGTCTCCAAAAAAGGGTACAAAAGATGGTCCCTGGAGTGCAGGAAGAAAAGATTAGAACATTATTTTATCCAATCATTTAAACTTTCCTTTTTTTTTTTTTGCTTGTTTTATAGTATTAGTACAGTATCAGATGCATGTAATTTATAAATAAAATAAAAATATATTGACAGGGCATGCTTGAAAAATAATCTCTTGAACTAAGAGGGATAATCAAAAAAGTTTAGCGATCTTTGCAATATATGACCAATATTCTCCCAGACCATTTTCATCATCAGATATTTTAACGTTGGTTATTTTTCCATCTCTGAAGTGCTTCCTATTTGTAAATACTTTGACTAAGAAAAATGTCCATCTCTTACTAAAAAAATATTTTAAGCCAAAGATACGAGTTTTGCCATTTCTACATTTTATGACTACAAATGGCTTCCATCTTCCACAGATACCACCATGGGCTGGCATGCTTCTCGGTACTAAATTTCTTTTAAGGAAACTGCCTCTGGGAACCAGGCCATTGAAAAGTTATAAAGCAGATAAAGTTGAAGTACCTCACGCTCTGGTTTTCCATCCTTCATATCAAGTTTCCTTCCGCTAGACCATACTCTAGAGTTCTTGCTCATTCTGCCCAACTATGGATTTCCCATTCGCATCTAGCTGCCATGTTTTAAAACGCTTTGAAAAATTAATTCTCCAAAAGGTGTTAATAATTCACATAGCATGACATGACATCCCACCTAGAGAACTTTAAAAGGAGGAACTTTCTTTTTTTTTTTTTTTTAAATTTAAAACATAAGATTCTAATAACAGAATTCGGGCATGAGTGAGAAGGCAGTTGGGAGGATCTTTTTAAAGACAGAAAGCCCTTCTAGCACCACTTAAATTTTGCCCCAGTCACAGGGCATGCTCAGTCTACCTGTCTAGACAAGCTTGTCTACCACAACAGGTCAGAGAAGATTCAGTATCATCCCTAAACAATCATTGAGTGTCTAGGACATACATACCAAGATGCAAACTCTGCAATTCTGTGTGTGTTGAAATCAAGGCAAAACTACAAATTATGGTATCTCAGAACAGTATGGTGAGTGCATCTGTCACAGTTTATGAGGCCACCTTACAAAACAGTAGTAATGATTTATGGTGCGCTCACATTATTTCTGCCTGCCCAGCATCCTTTCCCACTTCTCTGGTACTTTAATATCATGATTTCACCTTGAAGAACCTCCCTCGCTTGCAGGTTATGAGGTTACAATGGTGCTTCCACCTCTGGACATGAAAACACAACCTAGTCTTGATCAATACGTGTATCCTTTCCTCTGGTCATAGGGACTAACTCAAGAATGAGCTGGTTACCCACAACAGTCCAGTAAGAGGCAGCTCTATACCTTTGGCTACAACTACTGGGGTAAATGTACTCTCTTTATACTAAGGTTTGCCAGGCTCCTAAGATGTAAACCTGAAACTTCCTGGGCCCATCTGAGAAGAAAGCCAACACAGATTTAACAGAAATTTGACTTTAAGGCAGGGACAGATGACTATGGAGACGGGAGAACAAAGAGGGAGCGCTCTGATGACACTGAGCACCTGGATCAAACCATTCCTGAAAGTTTGATAAACCAGGCCATTGATTTACAAAGACCAATCACTCTCCATTTTTGCTTAAGCCAGTTTGAGTTGCCTTGGTATACCACAGCTGTTCTTTACAATTGTTCTTTATAACATTTTAGAGAACATTAATAATTCTGAGAAACATAATAAAAATTATAGCCCAGGATCCATAAGTCAGACAACCCAGTATTGATTGTCTTATTTTCCCCTTGTTTTAGCTGGATACGCTACCACACACATTTCCTGCTTCAGCTAGACATGGCTACATGCCTAAGTTTTGCCAATAAGATTTAAGCAGAAATGCCATGTGGTACTTCCAGGAAGTCTCAAAGTGACACACCATTCTTTGAATCTTATGCCATGACATCTCCTAGAATTTGGGCCATGAGGATGAGGGCCTAAGTATTGTAGCTGAAATGTCCCCAGTCCTTAATGACCTGGTAAAGCCAGCCCCATAGAGGCAGAAATCTTTACAAGTTGTTCACATGTAGATTGCCCAGCACCTACAACAGTATTTGTCACATAGAGCAGACCAGACCAGACCCATTGTCATGGAGTCGATTCTGACTTACAGGACAGAGTAGCACTGCTGATACGGTTTCCAAGGAGCACCTGGTAGATTTGAACTGCCAACATTTTAGTTAGCTGCCGAACTCTTAACCACTGTGCCACCAGGGTTTCCACTTGTCACACAGTAGGATGAAATAAATATCTGGTCAACAGGTAAATTTGGTGTTTCTACCCTAATATATTACCTCATAGAATCAGATAATCCTAGAGTTTACTGTTGGAAGACTGTAAGTCAAACTATTTCCTTGAGTCATGCGCTCATATCCTGCCTAAAAGAGCCATTCAGTGCCAGAGACCACACTAGTTTTCCAAGGATCACTGAGTTCTCTATTTCCTTAATTCTAAGAGCAATCCTCCCCACCAACATTTTTTAACATTTCTCAAATCAGAATAGCTCTTAAAGTCAATGCATATATTTAATAGTTTTCTTCTGCCCCAAACATTTGCCTTACAATCCACAGTGAATTACACTCAAGGAAATACATTTGATAGACAAATTCTGTGGTATTGGGACTAATCGTGGCACTTCAAAAGCTGGGTTGAGTTACGGTTTGGTAATTCCAAAATCTAGGGGCAAGAGGTGATGGGTGGCGGATGGGGGAGATCCACTTGATAAAAAGAGAGAGGGACAAAGAGATTCATTTAGTAACTTGAATGAAAATCCATGGAACAAGAGATACGAGCATAAACCCTGGAGCAAGAATGCCTGGGTCTCCATCATTCCTGAGCAACATGACTTGAGCAGGATTCTTTAACCAACCCAAAACTCAGTTTTCTCATCTGAAAAATGGGAGTAGAAAAAATGATCTTAGTCATAGAGCTGTTACGAGAATTAAATGTGTTAACACAGATAAGATGCTTCAAACAGCACCTGGTATACCATGTGGGTAAGGAGTGAAAAGCGATGCAATGAATTTCTTCTATATTGTGTTTTAATGCCTGAATTGGTATCATCTGAACATCTTACTCTCTCAAAACTAGTGGAAATTGAATAGTTATTTTCTAGGAAGCCAAAATTCTCAGAACGCTGCCTTTTACATTTCTTTGCTTTCCCTAAAGGAAAATACAACAGAAATAAGTAAGTCACAGAGCATGTCCTCCCTAAAAAAAGAGGCACAGAGAAATTAATGGGCAAAAAGCTCAGTAAACAAGTTTTGTCAAAGATGTTTGCCAAGAATTTCACTCTGATAGTTTATAAGGGAAGCAGGCTGCTATTTTAGTTAACTGGAAAAAGAAAGTCAAGATCAGCTCAAGGTAAGTAAAAGCAATTGAAATTAAGGAATAATCTAGATGTAAAGCCAGGTGTGGCACCACTACTGTTCTCAAGCTGCATCAGAATGATGTGTTTCATCCTTCCATGCCATCCATTAATCTGCTTAAAATCAATATTTAAGAAACCCCTTAGTAAATTATAGAGTACATTCTTGTGGGTATGGATCACAAAGAGCAGACAGCGTTTTCCCAACAATTATCTGATTTGCAAAGCAGATATTTATAACATTTCCAGCAAAATGACATTGTAAATACATAATTATATAAGCTTTGTTCATAAAACGCACTCTCATTTTAAAGAGATGATTAATCGAACTGGTTTGATGACACGTCAACATGAAAAAAAAATCTAAAACACCTAGAAAAGCGAACTCAATACAACAAAAAAAGCACAAGAAATTAGAAATCACTTTGGAAATGACTACATGATCTTTTCAAGATGTAGCTACTGAAAACGATCAACCTTAACCTGCACTTCCATTTGTGAGGATTTTTTTAAGACTCAAATTCTAAAAATAGTTCTGCACTTTGTATTTTTCCATCATTCTTGCTGTCTTTAAACACACCTTCACAAGCTGCTGAACATATTGCTTTTCTGACTTAATCAGAACCTCTCTCACGACCCAGGACGGTTGAGTAAATAATTATTAAGCTCCAGAGGTGGTTTTTGCATAAGGTGATTTGCTTGAATGCCTATTCACGTGGTGACACAGCTTTTACTGTGGTTTTCAAATCTTATCACCTAACATTTAAAGTAAATGTTGAAACGGAGCTGGGGGGAGGGAGCGACCATCCATTTAGTATTTCTCCATTTTAGTATTTCTGTGAAACCGTCAATTTCAAACTTGGTCTACACATTCATATGCCCAGTAGGTTATTCTGATGTTTGGGTGTTTCTGTTTTCCCCAAAAACAGAGAAAAGTCAACACACACAAATGCAAACAAGATGTTTATTAACGTGACTGTTACTATTTCACTGTCAGGAAAAAAAAAAAGAGAAAACAAAAATTCAAAGTGTTTGCAATAGGACCACTTTGACAAATGTTACTACTAGGCACGTTTGTTTTCCTGAAGAAAATTATTTCTTTATTCACACAAAAGCTCGGTTGCCGTTCCCCTGGTAATCACAGAGAACGTCTGTTCTCAGATTTATCAGTCATTTTTTTCTGGTATTCTTAATTTAAAACCAACATTCAGTTTTAAACAAGAAGGCAAAAACAATGGGCTAGCGATTCCGTTCCCTCCACATGTTAGTTTTTATCCCTGTCATCTCCACCGACCAGAGGTTGCAGCTGACACCAAATAAAGCTACGGTCACAAAGGAACAGCTCCAGTATTTTTAACACCCAATAAAACCTTCTCTTTCTCTGCCTTCCCCTTTTCAAAAAAACAAAAAAACGCTCCAGTTAAGTGTTCCCGGGATTATTTCCAGAATAAAAACTTCACTTACAGGTATAAGCTTTCAAAGGAGCATGGCATGAACATCTGAACTCTAAGTGCCTCCATCTTTTTTTCCTGTAAGGTGTTCTGCAAGCCCTTGGTGAAGAGTGAAAGTCAAAGTTAGTTCTGGCACTGGCTGTGTCACTAGGGGTGGCTCCTGATAAGGCCCTGGAAACTCCAATCCAAACACAGCTCCACGCTAGAACGGTGCCTGGTGTCTGTCTGGGACTGCAGACCTGTTTAATCCAGTACCTACTGTACCTGCAGGACAAAACCACCACCTCACACAGCACAGGGGGCTACTGGAGAACCCAGGCACAGCAGGAAATCTAGCCCAGCAGCCAGGTGAGCACCCTGGGATGCTGGCTTAGCCTTCCTGAGCTTAGGTGCTGGCCGAGGCTTGCAGGGGCTGCGCCTTATCAAAGAACTTGAAAGGAGAGGTAATTTCACATACCTGCAAATTTTTCACACTTCATGGATTCCCAGAACCTAGGAAGGTTATGGGACTGCTTGTGCCCTTCTTGGTTTGGGAGATCACAGGTATCAACTCATCTCCCTCTCCAGCTGCTTTGCATCCTAGCACAGGTATTTCTGGAACTGGAGGCTGATGACTGAAAATGTGCCCCTGCTGACAGGCTATAGATCCAGTACAGTGATCCTGAACCTCAGTCCCCAAGAATATAAGGAGGGCTGTCCTTGCCCTGTCCCGCAGGGAGTGAAATGCAAGCTGCTTCTAATTGTGGGCACAATCTTTCAAGGCCATCCATTTGTGTATTCTTAGACTCATCCAATCAAACTCTGAATGCACGGCTATACAAGAAAAAAATAACAATACATGGTGCTCGAAAAACACTTTTGAATTCTGATATGACAACATCGGTATGATTAAATATCTGTGCAGCCCCTACAGACTCACCACACCAAAGGAGTCCTGCAAGGTTATGTAAAACAGGTATGCTTCTCCCTACACACAATGTAAAGGTCAGAGCAAAGACATCTGACACTGCCTAGCTGTATACCCTGGGCAGGTTACTTCACCTCTCTGTGCCTAAAGCTTAATCTCCAAAGTAAGTGGCTGGAAAACAATGCCATCTCTATAAGCTACAAGGAATTCGCATTGCATAAGGTAGTGAAATTCTCTTTTCATAACTCTCCTGTAATAATAAGAAATACCCAGCGAGGATCTCAGCTAAACTATTTCTGGCTCTTCTTATTCTTTCTTCATCTGCACATCCATTTATTTTCTTGTTCAATAAATATTTATGGAATACCTACTATGTTCCAGAAACTGTGTAAACTCTTGGAGTATACAGTCCTAGTGGGAAACACATATTCAATATTCACATAAATATGTAACTGCAAATGTGATAACTGCTATGAAGCCACCAAAGCTTAAAATTTAAGGGTCAGAGGTTTTCCTGAAGCAGGGACCTTTAGGTTGAGATCTGAAGGATAAGAAGAGAGGGGTGAGAGGTGGAGTGAGGGGACTCTGTGGAAGCAGAACCTTCCAGGCAGTGGAAACAACAAATGCAAAGACCCTCAGGTAGGAAGTTAGAGGGAAGATCCATTGTGGCTGGAATACAGAGGAGGGAAAGTGGGGTTCCTGTAAGGCGGCGGCAGAAACCAGGGCCACGTCATGCAGGATCTGGAGGCCTGGGAAGGACACTGATTTTGTTCCCAGGTGAGCAGGAAGCCATGGAAAGGTCATAAGCAGGGGAGCAAAGGGCTCAGAACTGAGTTTTCAGAAAGGTCCATCTGGCTGCCACGTTAACAACCAAACGGAAAGAAGCAAGACTGGCTACTGTAGTAGTCCTGGGAGGAGGTGATGACAGCTTGTACCAGGATGAGAAGAGTAAAGAAAAAGTGGGCAGATTACTGGAAAAACTAAGGACCAGTAGATGGAAGGGCAGAAGGAATACCCATTGCCGTCGAGTCGATTCCAACTCATAGTGGCCCTAGAGGACAGAGTAAAACTGCCCCATAGGGTTTCCAGGAGCAGCTGGTGGATTCGAACTGCCAACCTTTTGGTTTGCAGCCATACCTCTTAACCACTGCACCACCAGGGCTCTGAAAGAAGGAAAAGAAGGGGGAAAAAATATACCCAGGTCCCTGGTGCAACAATTGCATTCATCAACAACGGCCACTGAACACTTTCTACACACCAGGTACCGTGCTAGGTACTAGGGGTAAAAGGTTAAAATGCTCCTCTTACTAACCCAACCCACTTCTCATCTCCTGACCTTAGTATGATATTAAAAATTAAGAACATAAGTTCTGGAGCCCACTTATCCAGGTTTAAATCCCACCACTTACTAATTCTGTGACCTTCTGCAAATTAACCAAGCTTTGTATGTCTCAGTTTCTTCACCTGTGAAAGGGGATAATAAGTGACTACCCTGAAGGTTATTGTAAGAACTGAATGTGATAATACATGTACTATGTTCAGCATAGTCTTTGATACACAGTAAGCTCTCAATAAAAAAAATAGCTCCTTATCCCTCGAGGTCACCTTTTAGCTAAATAATAATTTGGCTCAAAAAATAAAGAATATCACCCGTGAATAACGAGTGCCTTAAAAAAATCATCTATACCTCCACCAGACTGAGTACAGCCCAACTAGATGGTGCCCGGCTACTACCACTGACTGCTCTCATAGGGATCACAATAGAGGGTCCCAGAGAAAGCTCGAGAAAAATGTAGAACAAAATTCTAACTCACAAAAAAGAGACCATGCTTACTGGTCTCACAGAGACTGGAGAAACCCTGAGAGTATGGCCCCAGACACCCTTTTAGCTCAGTACTGAAGTCACTCCTGAGGCTTACCCTTCATCCAAGGATTAGACAGGCCCATAAAACAAAATGAGACTAAATGGGCACACCAGCCTGAGGACAAGGACAAAAAGGTAGGAGCGGACAGGAAAGCTGGGAATGGGGAACCCAAGGTTGAGAAGGGTAGACTGTTGACATGTCGTGGGGTTGGCAACCAGTGTCACAAAATAATATGTGTACTGTTTAATGAGAAACTAATATGCTCTGTAAACCTTCATCTAAAGTACAATTAAAAAAAAAAATCATCTATATGAGACCAAATGGTCAAAAATTACTCTTAAGTAAAGATGAGAAGGTAAAATGGAATGGAAACTAGAGTACTGAAAATGGTACAACCAGTACAGAATGAATGAGAATGATAACACACTGTGGAAAATATAACCAATATCACTGAATAATTTGTGTAGAAATTGTTAAATGGAAACCTAATTTGCTATGTAAACTTCACCTTAAACAATTTTTTTTTTAAAGCTTTTATGATTATGATTGTGGTTAGCACTGCCTATACTCGATTAACACTGATCAGCCTAGAAAATCAAGATAAATGGGAAAGAGTGAAGAAAACATAGAGAAAGTGGAGGATCAAATAAAAAAGAGAAGATAGGAATTACTGCACCAGTATTATTACGGGATTATTCCTTTAAAAAACGAGGCCGGACTTTTGTTGTTCTCAAGCACTATTTGAGCTGCATTAAATCACAAGACACCAGATTAAACTTTAGAACACTGAAACACTGATTTATTATGTGCTGATACACAGGGAAAATTTGTGCCCACCATGGACCTCAACTGTTGACCATAAAACCAATGGTATCAACTCCTATCATTTCATCAGAGAACACAACATGGTACCAAACGTTTCCCTGGCATGATCAGCCAATGACATCATCTGACATTTTATCCTGGACAATCCACCACCCTAAGATAGACATCCACTGACCGTTTATGTAAGTGTCCAAATGATTACTGTTAAGGGCCATGTGCTCAGTTTATTTGGTTAACCCACGTGTTATAGATTGAATTGTGTCCCCCAAAAATCTGTGTCAACTTGGCTAGGTCATGATTCCCAGTACTATATGGCTGTCCACCATTTCATGATCTGATGTGATTATCCTATGTGTTGCAAATGTGTGGTGCAGTGGTTAAGAGCTCGCCTGTCAAGCAAAAGGTTGGCAGTTTGAATCCACCAGTTGTTCACTGGAAACCTTATAGAGCAGTTCTACTCTGTCCTACAGGGTCGCTATGAGTCAGAATCAACTTGAAAGCAAAAAGTTTGGTTTGGTTTTTTTTTTTTTAAATGATGTTAATGAAACAGGATGAGAGGCAGTTATGTTAATGAGACAGGACTCAATCTACAGGATTAGGTTGTATCTTGAGTCAACCTCTTTTGAGATATAAAAGAGTAAAGAAAGCAGACAGGACTGGGACCTCATACTATGAAGAAAGCACATCCTTTGGTCCTAGGGTCCCTGTGCTGAGAAGCTTCTAGACCAGGGGAAGACTGATGAAAAGGACTTCCCCCAGAACTGACAGAGAAAGAAAGCCTTCCCTGGGAGCTAGTATCTTGTATTTGGGATTCTAGCCTCCTAGACTGTGAGAGCATAAATTTGTTTGTTACAGCCATCCATTCACGGTATTTCTGTTGCAGCAGAACTAGATAACTAAGACACCATCCTTCTACTGCATTCAGCTCAGGATGGTCTTTCTTTTAGAAATACATAAATTACACTAGTATTCTGAGGCAATCTTCATGGAAATAGCAACGAAATATCCATAGCCAACTGAACTAAAGCTTGACTTAAACGTGGCTTAAATCTGCCACCATCTAAAAAATTCATGAAATTCTACATTCATTTCCCCAATATTAAAACACTGTCCCTCAAGTCATCATGCGTTTTTTGCAACAAATGTCTTCTGAGCGGCAGGAGGCACATCTATTTGGCTTACAAGTGTATTACTAGAACCTAGTTGAATAAATGGTCTGTGGATAATGTTCAATACATATTTTTTATAATGAATTAAGCTCTAATGTGTAAGCAATTCTCTTATTCACATCGGTACCATCCGGATGTGTATCCTAAGTGCTTAGACATACGTTGTTGTTGTGTGCTGTCAAGTCGATTCCAATTCATCTCAACCCTATGGGACAAAGTACACAGTCCCTACATATAAATACAAACTGAGTATTGGTAGTGGGAGAAAAAAATATTTAAAAATGAAACATTGAACGTCAAATAAAGATATTACCTGTATTCCAGTGCATTTAAAATTTTAATTTGGAAGTAAAATTCCTTGTCCCAAGTTAAAGCAAATCAATTAGCCATCAGAATTTTCACTGACTCTTTTTAAGATGAACCTTCACTTAAATGGAATTTAAAATTATCAACCATCCAGTGACAGCCAACATTTTCTTAGTGGAAGCTAAACTGGGCCTTGGGATCCATTTGGAAGGAAAAATTCAATCACTACATTGAAAGAGTTAGAGAAGAGGTAAGCAGTTTCACTTGTTACCCTGTCCATAACTCAGCTGAAGAAAAGTAAGACTACTGTTTTATCACAGCTTGAAGATGGAAGGAATACACAAAGTCACTGTACCAAAGCGAATTGGTCAACATCCAATCATTTTGGGACTTAGCACTTCATCAAGAAACAGTGGTATTTAAGGAAGAAGTCCAAGTTGCACTGAAGGCATTGGCGAAAAAAAGGTACAGGAATTGACGGAATACCGAGTGAGATGTTTAAACAAATGGATACAATACTGGAAGCGCTCACTCATTTATGCCAAGAAATCTGAAAGACAGCTACCTGGCCGATTGACTGGAAGAGATCCACATTTGCATCCATTCCAAAGAAAGATGGTCCAACAGAATGCAGAATTATCGAACAATATCATGAATATCACACCCAAGTAAAGTTTTGCTGAAGATCATTCAAAAATTGTTGTAACAGTACATCAATAGGGAATTATCAGAAATTCAAGCAAGATTCAGAAGAGGATGTGGAAGGAGGGATATCATGGCTGATGTCAGATGAACCTTGGCTAAGAACAGAAAATACCAGAAACATGTTTATCTGTATTTTAGTGACTATGCAAAGACATTCTACTGTGTGCACCATAGCAAATTATGGATAACATTGCAAGGAGTGGGAATTTCAGAACACTTAATTGTGCTCATGCAGAATATGTAATGAGACCAAGAGGCAGTCGTTTGAATAGAACAAGGGGATACTGTGTGGTTTAAAACCAGGAAAGGTGTGCATCAGGGTTGTATCCTTTCACCATATTTATTCAATCTGTATGCTGAGCAAATACTCTGAGAAACTGTATTATATGAAGAAGAACATGGCAACAGGATTAGAGGAAGACTCATTAACAGCCTGCAGTATGCACATGACACAACCTTCCTTGCTGAAAGTGAAGAGGACTTGAAGTGCTTACTGATCAATACCAGACTACAGTCTTCAGTACGGATTATACCTCAACATAAAGAAAACAAAAATCTTCCCAACTGGACCAGTAAGCAACGTTATGACAAATGGTGAAAAGTCTGAAGTTGTCAAGGATTTTATTTTGCTTGGATCCACGATCAACACCCATGGAAGCAGAGGTTAAGAAATCAAATGACATATTGCATTGGGCAAATTGGCTACAAAAAACCTCTTTAAAGTGTTGAAAAGCAAAGATGTCACTTTGAGGACTAAGGGACTAAGGCGTGCCTGGCCTGAGCCATGGTGTTTTCAGTTGCCTCATGTGCATGTGAAAGCTAGACAATGAATAACGAAGACTGAAGAAGAATTGGTGCCTTTGAATTATGGTATAGACAAAAAATACTGAGTATACATACCATGGACTGCCAGAAGAACAAACAAATCTTTCTTGGAAGAATTACAGCCAGTAACTCTCCTTAGAAGTGAGACTAGCGAGACTTTGTCTCACATACTTCGGACACGTTATCAGGGGCACCAGTCCCTGAAGAAGGACGCCATGCTTGGTAAAACATAAGGTCATCGAATAAGGGGAAGAGCTTCAATGAGATGGATTAACACAGTGGCTACAACAATGGGCTCATATATAGCAACGATTGTAAGAATGGCACAGGACCAGGCAATGTTTCATTCTGTTGTACACAGAGTCAATATGAGTTGGAACTGACTTGACAGCACCTAACAACAACAACAACATCACAGCTCATTATTCTTATTTAGGTATTAAATGTTTTATTGCCCCAAAGAATGCCATTTTCTTATATCTCTCCTTTCAATAGTCATTGCTCTTTTCATTGAACTCATAGTTCTACTCACCAGTGTCACAACAGTCAACATTAGAGGGCTTACTGTAGGCCAGGGCAATACTCACTCATAAACCACCTCTTATATACAATTTAGGGGGCATCCACCTAAGTGTTCCAAGGTGTCATTATGACCCAGGTAATCGTCCCTAAATCTGTATTCCTAGCAGAATAATCTGAGGGACCTTTTCTCCATCCCATCCCCTCAAAATAAATTCAGGACCTTTTAAAAGTATAAATGCCAAGGTTCTTTCCCCAAACTACTGAATGACACTTTCCAGGGGTATGGCTTGGAATTTTTTTTTTGGTTGTTTGTTTTAAGAGTTTCATAAGATTCTAATGTGAAGTCAGGTTTGGGGAATTAGAGTTACAGGAAAATGCCCAAGAATAAGCTCCCTTTATTTGCAGGAAGAAAAAAAAAAAAAGACTTTACTTCTACAGTTACATTTTTTAAAGGATCCAATTGGAAATGCTATGGACATGCTTTGAATTTTCAAGTGAAAGCCTTATGAGGTAGCTAAAGAGTACCATGAAAGTGGTTATGAAACTCAAAAAGTACTCTCAAGAGTAACAAACGTATCTCTTTCCCCTACCTACCACTGAGCTCACATTCTGGCAAAAATCTGAAGCAACCGAAAGGTCCTTGAACTTGAACACTTATTGACTTGCCAGGCATGTGAGAGGCACTGTTCACAATGCTACAGTAAAGACAAAGAGGAAGATGCAACAGGCTCTGCTTTTCAGAGGCTCACACCAGAGAAACCTAAGACTTACATATATATGCCTATCAAAAGAGTGGGCAGGGAGGACAAAACGCCAAGATTCTCCCCCTCCTTCCTCCTCCAACTACCCCTTCACAGGGCTGGCTCCTCCTCCTCTTTCAGAGTAGGTCATACGGGTCTTAAGTCTCCTCAGAGGGGTCTTTCCTGACCATCTACCTGAAACAGAAGCACCCACTTAAATTTTTCTCTACCTCAGCATGCTGTCTTTCTTTCATAGTGCTTAAGCTATTACTAATCATTATGTCTGATTGTCTTTTGTCCTTGTAGGGTGAGACCCCTTGTATTTGTTTTATTCTCAATTGCTGGCATAGAGTAAGTATTCAATAAATATTTGCTGGATGGGTGGGTGGGTGGATGGGCGGGTGGGCGGACAGATGGATGGATGGACGGATGGATAGGTGGGTGGGTGGGTGGGTGGATGGATAGGTGGGTGGGTGGGTGGATGGATGGATGGATGGATGGATGGATGGATGGATGGATGGATGGATGGATGGATGACAAAATGAAAAAAGATCACGTAATGAAGGGCCTATGAAGTAGTATTTGAGGACGGCATTTCATTAATTAGAGGGGAAGTCAACGGGCGTAAGTAGGAAGCATAACTGTATACTCTTTGTTTGGAACCCTTCAGTTACTGAACAGAGTCCCTGGGTAGCACAAATGGTTAACGTACTTGGCCATTAACTGAAAAGTTGGAGGTTCAAGTCCACCCAGAGGTGCCTCAGATCAAAGTCCTGGTGATATACTAGTAAAAAAAACGAGCTCTTGAAAACCGCATAGAGCACAGTCTACTCTGACACACGTGGGGGTCACCGTAAGCAGGCAGTGGCTCAGTTCACAGCTCGTTTCCATAAATAAAGCATTGGGGCGGGGGGGGGATGGGACACAAAGTTACAGGGACCTGGTCCGGCAATTCTAACCCAAAAGCCTCACGGCGTGACTGAAGGGAATTTTTAATGACCACCTATCTGCAGAAATAACCGTTCAGCACCACTCAATCACCTTTACCGCTTTCATCCTGTTTCTGTTTTTTTTTTTCTACTGCCAAGAATAGATCTCCCTGTAACACTCACGGTGCTGCATCCTCTGAAGACTGCACGTTGCACCTGGCACACAACGAAGCCCTTCACGGCCGAAAAGGCAACACAGAAAAGACTAACTTGACTCCAGGTAAGCTTGCTTTACAGTTACGCCAGCATTTTCAAAGAACAGTTCAGATGCTTATACACACATCCAGAAAGGAGAATTAAGTTTTTTAACTGTTTAAAAAAACTCTATCCTGAAAACAATACTATAATCTACAAAGAGACATCGAAAATTCTGCCTGAAATGAATCTTTAAGGAATGAATGAAAGAAATATGTAAAATGTAAGGTTGGCTGTTTTGTTTACTACGGTAATCAGTACAACAGATTAATTCCCTACCTTGAGCTCTTTGATATTCTTGGGATTCACTTCAAAAGAAATACTTGTTCCTGCATTAAAGGCAATTCAGAGGTGCTATTTCTCTGTTATCTGTAAATGACAACACGGTATTTGCAAGAAGCAGACCACAATCTACAATATAAACCAAGTAGGTGAGACAACATCAAGTCGGCCAGAGGGAAACACTGATGAGATTACACCACTCTGATAATCTCTTCAAATGAGAAATTTAGTAAAAATGCAATTTACTTTCCTTATCTGGGTAAACAGGAAAAGATAAGGCTGTCGCCAGTGTGGGAAGCCAAAGTTACTTACAATATGACTTCACAACAAATAAAATACTCCATTTTATAACTTTAAAATTGTGCTATTTGCCTTTCCATTTCGTAATTAACCCCTAATTCATTTATAAAGAAAAACTTGAAATTTTCTTTAACTATAAAATTTTAACTAATTAAAAAAAAAAAAAAACAGGACCCATACCTCACACCACACACAAAAACTAACTTCAAATGGATCAAAGATCTACGTGTAAAACCTAAAACGATAAACATCATAGAAGAAAAAATGGCATAAATACGAGTCACAAATAACAATGTACAAACACCAGAAGATAAACTAGATAACTGGAAGCTCCTAAAAATCAAACGCTTATGCTCACCAAAATACCAAAAGAGTAAAAAGAGAACCTATACTCTGGGGAAAAAAAATCTGGGTATGACATATCCGACAAGACTCTAACCTCTAAAATTTATAGAATACTTCAACACCTAAACAACTCAGTTTAAAAATGGACAAAAGATATGAACAGACACTTCACCAAAGAAGACACTCAGGCAGCTAAAAAGACACATGACGAAATGCTCGAGATTATTGGCCATTAGAGAAATGCAAATCAAAACTACAAGATACCATCTCACCCCGACATTACTGGCACTAACCAAAAAAAAAAAAAAAACAGAAAATAACAAATGTTGGAGAGGTTGCAGGGAGATTGGAACTCTTATGCACTGCTGGTGGGAATGTAAAATGGTATAACCACTATGGAAAATGATATGACACCTCCTTAAAATGCTAGAAATAGAAATACCATATGATCCAGGGATCTCACTCCCAGGAATATATCCTAGAGAAATAACAGCTGTCACATGAATAGACATATGCACGCCCATGTTCATTGCGGCACTATTCACAACAGCAAAAAGATGGAAACAACCTAGGTGCCCACTAACAGAGGAATGGATAAACAAATTATGGTACACACACACACAACGGAATACTATGCAACCACTAAGAACAGTGACGAATCTGAGAAACATCTCACAACACATATGAATCTGGAGGGCGTTTTGCTGAGTGAAATAAGTCAATCACAATAAAGGACAAATATTATAGGAGACCCACCCAAAACCAAACCCACTGCCATCGAGTCAGTTTCGACTCATAATGACCCCACAAGGTTTCCAAGGCTATAGATCTCTACCGAAGCAGATAGCCACATCTTTCTCCCGCAGAGCCACTGGTGGTTTCAAACTAACCTTTCAGTTAGCATTCAATTGCTTTAACCACTGTGCAACCAGGGCTCCTTTGTATGACACCACTATTGTAAAAACCCAAGAAACATTTTGCACAAAGAAAACAACAATCTTTGATGGTTAGGAGTGAGAGGAGGAACAGGGAGGGAGGGGCAGGCAAGCATTAACTTTGGTGAAGGGAAAGACAACATAGGGTATAGGGGAAGTCAGCACAACTTGACCAAGGCAAAGTCATAGAAGCTTCCTAAACACATCCAAACACCATGAGGGACTCAGTTATTGGGGCTGAGGACCATGGTCTCAGGGGATATCTAGGTCAAATGGTATAAAATAGTTCATAAAGAAAAAGTTCTACATCCTACTTTGGTGAGTAGAGTCTGAGGTCCTAAGAGCTTGCAAGCGGCCATCTACAATACATCTGTTGGTTCCATCAGGGAGCAAAAGAGAACGAAGAAAACCAAAGACACAAGAAAAATATCAGTCCAAAGAGCTAATGGACCACATGAACCACAGCCTCCACCAATCTGAGCCCAGAAGAACTAGATGGTGCCCAGCTACCACCACCAGCTGCTCTGACGGGGATCATAATAGAGAGAAAAATAGAACAAAATTCATATGCACAAAAAAAGACCAGACTTACTGGTCTGATGGTTACTAAAGGAACCTCCAAGACAACGGCCCCCAATACCCTGCTAACTCAGAACTGAAGCCACTCCCAAAGTCCACCATGCAATCAAAGACTAAAAAAAAAAAAAGACAGGCCTATATATAAAACAAACAAAACACAGATTGAGGACCGCGCTTGTTAGTTCAATCAAGTACAGGAGACCAAACGGGCCCCATCTGCCCAAAAACAAAGACAAAAAAGCAGGAAGGGACAGGAAAACTGAATGAATGGACACTGAGAACCCAGGGTAGAAAGGGAAAGGACAATAGTGCTGACACATTACAAAGATTGCAACTTATGCCACAAAACAATTTGTGCATAAAACTTTTAAATGAAAAACTAATGTGTGCTGTAAACCATCACCTAAAACATAATAAAATTAAAAATAAATCAATGAAAGACTGAAAAGCAAATATGAATGCAGAATGTCTCTGTCTTAATGGTGTTGAGGATTGAAGAAGTACAGTCCACCACCACCATTATCATCATCTAACACATTGGCTGCAGATGACACAACCCTGTTTGCTAAAAGAGGACTTGAAGCACTTACTGATGAAGAGCAAAGATCACAGCCTTCAGTAAGGATTACACCTTAACATAAAGAAAACAAAAATCTTCACAACTGAACCAATAAACAACATCGTGATAAAGAGAGAAAATATTGATGTTGTTGAGAATTTCATTTTATTTGAATCCACAATCAGCGACCACAGGAGCAGCAGTCAAGAAATCAAACAATGCATTGCACTGTGCAAATCTATGGCAAAAGGGCTCTTTAAAGTGTTAAAAAGCAAAGGTTTCACTTTGAGGACTAAGGTGAACCTGACCCAAGCCGTGGTGTTTTCAATCGCTTCATACGTATGTGAAAGGTGGACAATGAGTAAGGAAGACCATAGAAGAGTTAACACCTTCGCTGTTGGTGGAAGATATCGAATATACCATGGAGATGAACAAATCTGTTTTGGAAGAAGTACAGCCAGAATGTTCATAAGAAGCAAACACAGCGAGACTTTGTCTCACATACTTTGGACACGTTATCAAGAAGGACCAGTCCCTGGAGAAGGGCACGATGCTTTGTAAAGTAGAGGGTCAGTGAAAAAGAGGAAGACCCTCAATGAGATGGACTGACACAGTAGCTGCATCAATGGGCTCAAGCATAGTAATGGTCGTGAGGATGGCGCAGACCCGGACAGTGTTTCATTCTGTTGTACGTGGGATCGATATGAGTGGAACCAGCTCGACGGCACCTAACAACAACAACAAAAACATCGACATATGGCTTTCTTTCTCTGTCTAAGCAGGGATCGGGAGGTTAAAATCGTTTAAAGCAACAAAGTATTCAACTATTAGAAGTGGCCTCCACAGACCAACTGCACTGAGGTCCTGGCTGCTAAGGAAGGTGAATCTACCCTTCCACCGCTTCGATCTCAGAATGAGATATCAGAGAATCAGGGATCCACCAAAAAAAGTCGCCATCAATTCTATTCCAACCCATGGCAACCCCTAGTGTGTCAGAGTAGAATTGTGCTCTGAGGGTTTTCAAATGGCTGATTTTTTTAAAGTAAATCGCCAGCCTTTTTTTCCGAGAAGCCTCTAGGTGGACTCGAACCACCCAACCTTTCAGTTAGCAGCAAAGTGCATTAATCATTTGCGCCACGCACGGACTCCTCCAGGGGTTCACAGAACCACGTAAATCCTTTATGTTACGAGCCAGGGTTTGAAAAAGAGAACAAGGTAAAGACGAAAGGGATACAATGTCAGCAAGTTTTTCTAGTCTGTTCATTTAAATTAAATATTTGTATTCCAATAACTGAGCTGAGGGTTGAGATAGAGTGTTTCTTCAGACAATGTTGCTATTGTTGAAGGTTGTATGGAAGTCAACATACTGAAGTGTGATAATTTCAGTCTGCATAAGATGTGGTAGAGATGCATGCCAGTGGTTTCAACCCATGGGCTGCAAACCTTTGCAAGATCCACTAATTTATAAACGCATGAATAACCGATGCGCCTGTCCTACGGATCTAAGCTTAGCACTGGTTTCTGAGATGGAGATAGCATACCGGGGTGGCTAAATGTACACACACACACAAGCCCACACCACTCTGTTTATAATCTGGGCTTCATCTTGCCCAAGTTATTTCACTTTTCTGAGTCCTAAGACCTTCATCTGTAAAATGGGGATATTAATACTACGTGTTTCATAGATTCATGCGAGGATTAAATGAGGTAAGGTATAAAAAGTACTTAGCACAGTACGTAAAAATGTACTCAAAAAACTCAATCAGCGTTACACAAGGAACAAGTGCCCAGCTTCAGAATACTGTGTGTAATAAAGGGAATATGGGCCCTACTTCAGAACACTGTATGTAATAAAAAGTCAGCTGTTAGAGCCTGGAAAGACTTCAACGTCTAGAACAAGTAAAAGCTGTTATTTGGAGGCAGGGGTAAAGATGCTTTTGAGAATGATATTTGAAAAGGCTGTATAGATTCTAAATACACGTAAGTTCAGGAAAGGTCTTGACAAATTTGTGACATAACGTATTGTTATATAATGAATAACTAAAAACTAAAATGTTAAATACAGGAGCCCTGGTAGCACAGTGGCTTAAGCACTTAGCTGGTAACCGAAAGGTCAGTGGTTTGAACCCACCAGCCACTCTGCAGGAGAAAGACCTGGCGATTTGCTCCCATAAAGATTTACAACCTTGGAAACCCTATGAAGCAGTTCTATTCCGTTCTGTAGGGTCACTATGAGTTGCGATCGATTCAATGGCAACGGTTTTAAGATGTTAAGTGGTTATATGTAACTTCTTCTGAGAGAGGACAATTAACTATGCCTTTTCAATCATTAGCTAGTAACAAAATTCTAGTCCAAGAAAGACTTCTGCTCTCACTTTATCAGTTAGGTTTTAATTTATATTTTTATTATATAAACATACCCAGAAGCCAAGTAGGAAATCATGTATTTAAATAAGCAAAACTGTAACGAATCAAATCTCTTTGTGCTCAATAGATCACCTTATATTAAGTTTGTATAAATAATCACATTTCACATAGTAAAATAAATTTCAAATAATAAAATTCTGAAGCATCTCAAACACTCTTCTACTAATGACATCCTGTTGCAGTTATGCTGAGCGAAAAGAATTTAAAATGAGAAAAAAAATATCTGCGACAAAAATCCTTCCTGTCTGTTGATTAAATCCAATCAATCATGATAAACTCGATACACATTAGCGTTCTCTATCTAATTTACACTCTAGGGAGTCTTGCCTATAATCAAAGTGTATATTTATGTTGATAGTAAAATTTTAAAATAACCAATATTTTAAATTAACAGTCTATGTAAATTCAAGCGATACTCCCAAGAAGTGACACATAAAGGAAAAATTAAATCCTTGCCTAAAAAAGTAAATGTGTCCTTAAAAAAAAAAAAAAAAATTAGTACCTAAGCAAAGTTATTAAATTTTCCCTTTAACATTTACCAAATGTAACGTGGAGAAGGACATCATGCTTGGTAAAGTAAAGGGTCAGCAAAAAAGAGGAAGGCCCTCAACAAGCTGGATAGACCCAGTGGCTGCAACAATGGGCTCGAGCATAACAACAATTGTGAGGATGGTGCAGCACCAGGCAGTGTTTCGTTCTGCTGTGCACGGGGTCGCTATGAGTTGGGGCCAACATCTAACAATAACAGCAACGTATTAATTACCTGTCAAAAGAGTAGTGATGGAAATACAGAGAATAATAAGTACTCCTATTCAAGCTTGGAGCCCTGGTGGCACAGTGGTTAAGAGCTATGTACAGCTGCAAACCCAAAGGTCAGCAGTTCACATCCACCAACTGTACCTTAGAAACCCTATGGGGCAATTCTATTCTGTCCTATAGGGTCACTATGAGTCAGAATTGACTCCATGGCAAAGGGTTTGGTTTTTTGGTTTTTACTTAACCTAAGGGTCCTGGTGGCGCAATGGTTAAGACCTCAGCTGCTAACTAAAATGTCAGCAGTTTGACTCCACCATCTGCCCCTGGAAACCCCATGGGGCAGCTCTACTCTGTCTTATAGGGTCACTGTGAATTGCAATCAACTCGACAGCAATGGGTTTTATTCAAGCTTATCTGGCTTCTAATATCAAACAATATTGATTCTTTTTTAAGAGATGTATTCAAATTCATGAATAAAAGGTAGAATCAAAATATTTTTATTAAAATTAATTCATTCACTATGCATTGATAAAGAACAGTGAAGAATCTGTGAAACACTTCATAACATGGAGGAATCTGGAAGGCATTATGCTGAGTGAAATTAGTCAGTTACAAAAGGACAAATATTGTATAAGACCACTATTATAAGGACTCAAGAAACAATTTAAACAGAGAAGAAAATATTCTTTGATGGTTATGAGAGGCGGGAGTGAGGAAGGGTGGGAGAGGGGTATTCACTAATTAGATAGTTGATAAGAACTACTTTAGGTGAGGAGAAAGACAACATACAATACAGGTGAGGTCAGTACAGCTGGACTAAACCAAAAACAGAGAAGTTTCCGGAATAAACTGAATGCTTTGAAGGCCAGCGTAACAGGGGTGGGGGTTTGGGGACCATGATTTCAGGGGACATCTAAGTCAATTGGCATAATAAAACCTATTAAGAAAACATTCTGCATCCCACCTTGGAGAGAGGCGTCTGGGGTCTTAAACGCCAGCAAGCAGCCATCTAAGATGCATCAATTGGTCTCAAACCATCTGGAGCAAAGGAGAATGAAGGACACCAAGGACACAAGGCGATTACGAGCCTAAGAGACAGAAAGGGCCACGTGAACCAAAGACTACATCAGCCTGAGACCAGAAGAACTAGATGGTGCCTGGCTACAACTGATGACTGCCCTGACAGGGAACACAACAGAGAACCCCTGAGGGAGCAGGAGAGCAGTGGGATGCAGACCCCAAATTCTCATAAAAAGACCAGACTTACTGGTCTGACTGAGACTAGAAGGACCCCGGTGGTCATGGCCCCCAGACCTTCTGTTGGCCTAGGACAAGAACCACTCCCAAAGGCAACTCTTCAGACAGGGATTGGACTGGACAATGGGTTGGAGAGGGATGCTGGTGAGGAGTGAGCTTCTTGGATCAGGTGGAAACTTGAGACTATGTTGGCATCTCCTCCCTGGAGGGGAGATGAGAGGGTGGAGGGGGTTAGAAGCTGGCGAGATAGACACAAAAAGAGAGAGTGGAGGAAGAGAGCGGGCTGCCTCACTAGGCGGAGAGCAATTGGGAATATGTAGCAAGGTGTAGATAAGTTTTTGTATGACAGACTGACTTGATTTGTAAACTTTCACTTAAAGCACAATAAAAATTAAAAAAAAAATTCATTCATTCACTGAACAAAAATTTATTGAACACCTACTACATTCCAGGCACTATTCCATAGACTTGAGATAATCAGTGATATATCAAGGACCTCAGACTTTTAAGAAAGAAAGTTTTTTGGAATTACTCTTAATTCTCAAAACCATTTATTAAACAGATAATTTGGAAACTGTATAGATTTACAATCTTTAAGCACCATCCACAATGACATTTCCATTAACAAGGATGTTTGGTTTCTAATAACGGGTCACGGATCAATGCATTTTCATTTTCTAGTGTGCTAGGTAGGAAATTAGAAATTTTTTTTTAAATAATGAAATCATGCCTTTGCCTAATTATAAAAAGAGGAGCAGAGAACACAGAGAATTTTTCATCCTACTCAACCTGATACTGTACCTTATATACGGATAACACACCTCATGTTTACTCTCTTTATTTAAACAAACAAACAAAAAACTGAGTCCCTGGGTGGCCCAAATGGTTAAGTGCTAGGCTACTAACCTAAAGGTTTGGGTTCAAATCCACCCAGAGCCACCTCGGAAAAAAGTCCTGATGATCTACTTCCAAAAGACCGCAGCCATTAAAAATCCTTTGGAGCACAGTTCTACTATGAAATACATGGGGTCTCCATGAGCCAACTGATTTGATGGCAACTGGTTATTATGTTATTATTATTACTTAAATTAAAAAAAAAAAAAAATTAAGGGCCAAGGAGTGAAGTGAGTAACCTGCCTAAAGTCAAGAAGTTAATGACCAGAAGATTTGGAGTTTGAAACACCAAAGCCACACTCTTCTGACTTGGATTCTCTGTTCCAAGTTTATGTAAGTTAACCAACGATCAGAAAAGCAAACTAATTCTAAAATTAGAACCTTGCACTGGAGTTGCCCCTTTCGTTGTCTGTCCCCTACACCCCACTCTAGGCTCTAAATTCCATGGAAGCATGAACCATGACTGCTGAGTTCACCACTTCATCCCTGAACCATGCACGATTCCCAGCCCAGAGCAGGCGCTCAATAACTGTTTGTCAATGGGTTAAATGATTAATTAATTGACCCTGATGCTTTTTCTGGCCACTTCTGACTGCCTTGAAATAACAAACTACGGAATGAAGCAGGATTCCCTGGATATTTATATCCAGCATGAGTTCAATTAATGGCATTCACTAGAAAGGAACATTGAGAAGAAAGGCACAGTGTTTGTCTTCAAATAACAATCTGGCTGGAAAAGACAGTATGAAAATGTGAAATTACAACAAAAGAAAAACATACATAACCCAGCACATAAGCACAATTTATACTTGTTAGTGGAAGTGGCAGTAAGAATGCGCTCAGAAGAGCTAAAGAATTACTCAAAAAAGTTTTCTTTGGAACTATTTATATGAGATCAAATTGACAATGACAACTCAAAAGGTTGAACAGGACGCGTAGAAGGCAGCGAGTTAATATTAACGGGTGGAGGAATAACTCAGAAAAGGAGGCTGAGGACGGCTGCACAACTTGAAGAATGTAATCAACGTCACTGAATTGTACATGCAGGGATTGTTGAATTGGTATAAGTTCTGCTGTGTATATTTTCAATTAAATTTTTTTTTTTAAAAGGTTTTCTTGGGGAAACAAAGTCTTTCCAAAATCTGGGGGAGAATGCTGAGCTTTGTTTGAAAAGCGTGGTAAATCTAGAGCAAAGTTTCCCAAAGTGTCAGATACAAAATGATGTAAAATGGAGACACACAGGCTCCACATTAAATAACCATGGAATCACACAGTGAGAAAGGACCTTTGAAATTTCTTTCATCCCAGGGAACGGCTCTGTCTGGTGCTGGTATGTCTTCAATCTCTCAACACTTGCCTTTTGTAACAAAAAAGCTCAGACTTCAGGCTCAGACTCCTTCTGACAACACACCTAGTAAGGATCTAACAACTGTCTTCCAATTTCATTATATTTATTTTACAGTTATTTCCATTTGTGGCTTGCATTTATGATAACATTTCCTTTAAAATACAACTGTTTATGGCAACTAACAACCACCACCATATACATTGTATATATCAAAAAAAAAGAAAAACCAAACCCACTGCCATCGAGTCAATTCCAACTCATAGCGACCCTATAGGACAGAGAAGAACTGCCCCACAGAGTTTCCAAGGAGCTCCTGGCGGACTAGAACTGCCGACCTTTTGGTTAGCAGCCGTAGCACTTAACCACTATGCCACCAGGGTTTCCAAATTTTACACACATATACACGTAAATCATAATGCAATGATACATGTTTGAAAAGTGAAATCTCTTCTTTGTATCCAATTGAAATATGAAATAAAATCAGTGAATAGAAATTAAAATATTAAATTAAAAAAATACAATTGATTTTTTTTTAAGCTTCTGTGCATATGGGACGACAACGGTAGTGAAGTTTACATGAGAATGGCCAACATTTGGGAAACACTGACTGAGGGAAACCAGGAATGGGCAGGATCCTTCCATGGAAACAAGAGTAAACCTGGTCCAGAAATACTGGCCTGCTCTATTGTAGTGAGAAGCTGTGTAACAGCTACAAGGAATTTCCGTATGATAAAGAAAACTATGCAGGATTCTGAAATCATAATAAGTGGGCTGTGAACATGACTGTCAGATATGATTCCATACAGGAAAAGTGGGGAGTCGGCCAAGTAGAAGTGAGAATATCACATGGAAGTGACAAACCGCATTTGTTGATAGTGACCATAAACAAGGCCCTTATCCAAGACAAAAAGGCCAGGCTGTTAGAACAAAATGTCATGCAGGCTTGATTTTGATGTTTCAGTATATAAAGACGTCTCCCATCATGCTGTGAAGGTCACTTCTGCCCCCGTTATTGGCTACTCCAAAGTCTCCTGGAGCACAGATTTATAGTCCAGTTTTGATTTGTTTTTCTAATTTCCTAATGAAGTACCAAAAAAGATTCCCAGTACACATTTTTTCCCTTAGCTGTATAATACTTTCATACACTAGATGGAGCCAATTTTATAATTCTTTGGGATTTCACATTATACTTTACAAAAATGCATACACGAAGTTATGGAAGAGCTATGTACTACTTAGATATATGTACTACTTAAATACACTTAAATTTTAAAAGTCAAAAAGCCCATTATTTTGCCATTCTGCATATTTTCTATAACTCTTAAGCCTAAATTAATAAAGTGTCAAAATGCTATAAAAAGTATATTAAAACTATGAATATCTTATAACTCAATGGTCTTTTTAGATTTTAATTAACACGTATTTATCCTAACTTTTTAAACTGATAATTTCAAAAAATACATGTTCTTTTTTTTTTTTTTCCTTTGGGGGAAATGGAACCAGTTTATAAATGCAATGAGCATGAATCATCTTATCCAACCCACAAAGTAAGGACTACCTCTAGGTTAGGTTTAGGGCAAAGATGGTCGTGGGTAGGTAGGATGGAGATCTGCAGTCTCCTACAATGCAAAATAGAACTGGGCCCCGGAATAGAGCAAAACTGCTAACGCACTTGCAACCAACAGAGGGCTAATCCCAGGACCAAGCAAAGACTGCTGCCCAAAGACAGAGAAAATGCCACGTTACACAGTCATCACCCCCAGCAGGGACAGGGCAGCAGGGGAGTAAATGGGAGGTTACAGTGCGTACTTATACAACGTATGCTCCACTGATTGCCTCCAAGTAATCATTGATAATTCAGTGACTTTTCATTGAATCGTAATACTTTAGAGCAGCCTTCTCAATCAAGGACAACGTTGCCCCTCAGAGATTTGCCAATGTCTGGAGACATTTTTTAGTGCCACAGATGGGGGAGAGGGTGCTATTGGCATCTAGCTAGCAGAAACCAGGGATGCTGCTAAACATCCTATAGTACACAGAACACCCCCAGAATCTCTGGCCCCAAATGTCAATGCCAAGATTGAGAAATCTTATTTTAGAACAAGCAACTCTCCCAGAGGGTAAAGTAATTCCAACTCATTATAAGTATTAAATATTAACCAAAAAAAGTCAGTGTTTTATAACGCTGCTTTTTAGTCTTTGAGGCACAGTACAATGACATACTTGAGACCTTCATATATACCACAGTACTAGGATCAATGTGTAAAATTATTTTGAGTGATCAAAGCTGCTGCACAAGAGATTAGAGAGAAATACATCAAGAAATTTATTCATACGAGGGACCATTACACAAGAGTGAAAATGAATAAGCTACAACTACATGACTCCACGTGGATAAAATCAAAAATAATGTTGAGTGGAAAAGACAAATGGCATGGAATCCTGCCATAGGATTCTATTTATTTAAAGTTTGAAGTATGATTTAGGGATGTATCCACAGAGAGTAAAACTAAAATGAAAAGCAAGGGAGAGATTAGCATAAAATTCAGGATAATGGTTAACTCAGTGGGGAGTAGAAAAAAGGATATAGGAAAAAAAAATGAGGTTTCTAGAGTGTTCTATATCTTAAGAGGGATGATGGGTAAACAGTTACTCATTTTATCATCCTTTAAACTGATCAGTTTCAGACACTTGTCCATATGTATGACATACTTAAAAATAAAAAATTTTCAAAAATAAGAGTGTACGAGAAGTAAAGAAATGGAGATAGCAAGTATAGGCTATACTTTCAAGACATTAAGAAGTAGAACAGTGCATTTTGACTAACTGGCTAAGGTACCACCAGGGTCAGGGGTATCTCTTACTTTTCCTTCCTCTTAACTCTCCTTTGTCCAGTCACTTATCGCATCCTATCCATTAGCCACAAACCTGCATCTCCTCCACTCTTAGTTATTCTGACATTATTCAACTCTGGTTTAGACTACTAAATTGTTCTTCCCACTCCCCCCAATACACCCTGTATCTACTGCTAGATAAACCTTAAAGCATGGTTGTGTTGTTTTCATGTGACTACTTTAATAAAATTAATGGTTCATCAATATACCATCAATGAAGTTCAAACGTCCTATATTAAAGCATGGTTGTGTTGCTTTCATGTGACTACTTTAATAAAATTAATGGTTCATCAATATACCATCAATGAAGTTCAAACGTCGTATTTAGACTGGCAATCAAAGCCAACTTACCACTCTAGTCTTATCTGTTATAACTATCCCAACCAATATAAACTATTTACTCATTTTCCCACCCTAAATGTATACTCTTGCTTGGGTTGTTCTTTTTGCCGGGAGTAAATTCTATGAACTCACCAGTGTTCTCTAGCAAAAAACCTACATATTCTGTGCTAAAATGAAAGAGCAATGCATTACCAAACACTGGCAAGGTATAGAGTAACAGGAATACTCATCCACTGCTGCTGAGACTGTAAGCTGGTACAACCACTTTGGAAAACTGTTTGCAGCATCTACCAAAGCTAAACATACAGGTAGTCCCTGGATTATAAATAAGTTCCGCTCCTAAGTCTGTCTTTAAGTCCAGTTTGTACATAAATAGGAACAGTTAAGTATGGTTCACATGTAATGTCAGTCAAATGTTCGTCTTAGTATACAGTATATCTTTCTATGCGTTAAAAAAATTAAAGAAACACTTCCAGATACACTAAAACATCTTTAACATAATAACACAGTCATAATAATGTTTTGATGCGCACCACAAAGTAGCACCCGTTTGTTATTACGAACCACTGTATGTACTTAAAATTTTTAATGTAACAGGTTTTACGGGGGTTGGTTTGTAACTACAGGTTGTACATGAGTCATATATCCATACCCTAGGGATTGCTATGACCCAGTAATTCTACTTCCTGGTTCACTCCAAAGAGCACGTAACAAGAATGTTCACTGCAGCGCTGCTCACGATAGTGCAAAAACGTAGGCAAACCAGATGTCCACCAACAGCAGGATGAGTAAAGAAATTGTAACACATTCATATAATAGAATACTCTGAGAAGGAACTATTGCCACACACGACAACAGGGATGAATCTCTCACAAACACGATGTTAAGCTAAAGAATCCAGACGTGATAGTACATACTATACGATTCCACTTGTACAAAGTTATATAAAGACCAGACATTATTAATTTATGATGTTACTATCTATGATAGTAATTATACTTGGGGGAGGGGCTGACTAGACAGAGGCATGAGGGTGCTAGCAATGGTCTATGTCTTGGGCTGGGTACTGGGTATTTGGTAAAAATTCATCAGGCATATATGTAAGACCTGTACACTCTTTTGTAGGAATGTTATACTTCAATTAAAAGTTTATTTAAAAAAAATTTTAAGCTATCTAATCTTCAAGGCTATTCCTTAACAATTCTCCTCACTTTCTTGAAAAAAATCTTCCATGAGCCTAACTAGGTACCTCTTGCCTCTGTAACATCCAATAATTATATATATATATGTAAGACATATATATAAATATATATATAAAATTATAACCATAAAACTACCTTACAGTTCTTTGCACGTTTACTAAAATAGATTGTTACACCACTAAGTGCATGGGTCAGTATTTCCTTTTTGATTTCCCATAAAGCAATGCTAATCGATAAATATTTATGGGATTTAAACTACATGCATTGCCTCTTTCAAAGCAAGTACACATTTTTCTCTAAGTACACAGGGTAGATGCTGCCACACACTTTTTTAGAAATTATTTTCATTTATATACATTAAAATTTACCTTTGTGTGTGTGCATGTATAGCTCTGTAAGTTTTGAAATACACAGAGTCATGTAACCATCACCACAATCAAGGTACAGGACAGCCCCATCACCCCCAAAACACACCCCGGTGCTGCCTCTTTGTAGTCAAAATTTCCCCCACCCCTAACTCCCGAAACTGCCTATCAGTTTTCTGTTCCTATAGTTTTGCTTTTCCAGAATGTCACATAAATGGAATCACACCGTATATAGCCTTTTGAGTCTAGTGTCTTTTCTTTAGCAGGTGCATTTATGACTCATTGATGTCTCTGCAGGTATTACTGCTAACTAGTACATCATTTTAGGAATAAACCACAAATTGTTTATCCTTTTACCAGCTCAGGGACCTCTGGGCTGTTTCCAGTTTTTGGTGATCATGAATAAAGCTGCTACTCCATGTTTAATATTTTTTACAGGATATCTGCAAGTTACTCAGCCAAGGTTACACAATTACGGAAAAGGTGTATCTTTTAAAAACAAAAACTATGGAAAGGCAGAAGCGGACAATTTTCCCCCTATGTCAATGAAATCCAACTCATAATAAATTTTCTGTAAAGAGTTGAGCCACCTTTTCTATATTTAGAGCACATTAGTGGGCCAGAGTTCAAAATATCCAACTAAAGCACTTTTCTAAAGGCTCCCTCTTGCCAACGTGACCCCTGTGGCCATACTATTATAAATAACTTGTATGTCTTGATCTATGTAAAACTATTAATCACTGCTGGGTAAATAGGTGATTATGCCCTGCCAGCCCGTGCCCTTCATCTGACCTGCCGTCCTCACCTGCCATGCTCCTGGAGGACCATGAGCGACAGGCCTGGCACTCGAGGGCTCGGAAAACACGTGAGGAAAAGGGCTACTTCAACGATTATGCAGCGAGGCGGCTGCAACTGCACTTTTTTCTGTTGATTTAAACACAAAAAGCATACGTCCAAATCCTCGGGGGCAAAGTGCACACTTTGCAAAATTTCTGTTAGCTGGCGGTTTGGGTGTCCATCTGTGGAGCCTGAGCCACTGAATGGCCAGGGTCAAGGCCATGGGGGAAAGGAAATGGCAAAGTAAGACATTTCAGGGAGGTATCATAAGGTCCTGCCACCATGGCTAAAAAAAGCATGTAGGTTCTAAGCCTTTCCCAATCAAAAGTGGTGGAAAAACTCTTTTGGCTTTGAAAGTTGTAATATCTCTGTAGACAGTGACTAGGAAACCAATGGAAGCTTCATCCTTTGGCCTGTATGGAAAGTTCTTAAATAAAGATAACAATAGCAGCTAGTTGTGGAAGGCGTGTTATGTGCTCCTACTGTTTGAGGCACTTTACAAGCACTGTCTTATTTTAATCCTCAATAACAACCCTATAAATTAAGTACTATTATGATGCCCCCTTTACTGCTAAGAAAAATGAGACTTTGAGAGGAAAGGTTTGCAAACACGGAACTCCAACCAAGCAAGGCCGAATCTCATTCTGGATTCTGTGTTCTTAACCTACAGGCCACACCACCCATCAAACTGCTAGTCAACACATTCATTTACCTAGTCACTGAAAAAATATAATAATAATACATCCATGCACTGGGGAAATAAACGTAATTAAGATATGCTCCTTCCCTCCAGGAGCTCATTACTTGGAGGAGAGTGGGGAATCTTATAAATAACAACATCTGCATGTTTTTTGGTTAAATACTTTTCCGAGACTCGTGAAAACTATACAGAGTGCCCAGAAAAAATCCAAACAGAAGCCGACACACAAAACTTAACTGAATCTTTGAATCACAGGTTAGGAATCTGTGGAAGAGTGAAGTAGTTGACTATAAGCTGTAAAGAACTTTGGTTAAGATAGGAACAAAGTTCTACGGGAACTCAATGGAGAAAGCCCAGGTAGAAAAATCCTGAAGACTGGCAAGAATTCACCAGGCAAAGAAGGAAGGGGGGCCTTCAATGGGAAGGTATGTGCTTTAGAAAGCTGGAGGCAGGAAAAAGATCTAAAGAGGAAAGAGGAGGGAGGCAGGGAAGACATGCAACAATACATCAATGAAATAATGAAGGCAAGGGTTTCCTGCTTCTAGAAAGGACGTGGGGAGAACATGGTATAAAAGCCCAGGCCCTGAGGTCAGAGAGGACTGGGCTCAATCCCCAGCTCCTCCCCTTTCTAACTGGCTGTGCATCCAGGGGCAAATTATGCAACCTCTTTACACTTTAGTTTATTCATCTGTAAAATGGAAATAAGAACAGTTCCAACTTCAAAGGCTGTTGTGACACAATGCATGAAATAATGTATAACATTACTTGGCACCGACTTGGAATGGTGTCAGCATTCAACACACTGTTGTTATTAACAGCTGCTGTCAAGTCAGATGGTGACCCCGCCCCCAACAGAATGAAACATTGCCCAGCTCTGCGCAATCTCCACGATCGTCTGTGGATCTGACCGTTGTGATCCATAGGGTCTTCACTGAATAATTTTCAGAAGTAGATGGCCAGGCCTTTCTTCCTAGTTCGTCTTAGTCTGGAAGCTCTGCTGAAATCTGTTCAGCATCATAGCAACACACAAGGCTCCAGTGACAGACGGGTGGAGGTTGCACCAGATGGATAGCGGTTGTGCAAGAGGTACACTGGCTGGGAACTGAACCCAGGTCTCCCCCATGGAAGGTGAAAATTCTACCACTGAATCACCACTGCAGCCACTATTACCAACATCATCGACATCACCACCACCACGGCCCGATGCTAACATGGTCTCACAAAAGGAACTCCTCCAAATTGGCAACACAGCTGAAATCCTTGACTTATGTTTGGGCCATCCTTCTGCATTCTTAGATACAGGAGGTAAGGTAGAAATACCTTTGCCCCATAAAGTCCCAGTGCAAAAAGCCCCCTCTAAATCCTCTCCTTGTAAATTCCTTATAAACGCGGTCCCTTTTCTTTACTGTCATTGATCACATAAAAATGGGAGAACCATATTCTAGAAGGGAGGAGGGACCCTGAAATTATGATTATCTTTGGGATATGCTTGGTGGGTACTTTTTTAACACATTAACATCTGTTCATAAGAAAGAACAGAGATAGTTATCAAGAGCTAAAGAGATGTCACGTATTGCTGTCATTACTATCATGTCCATAACAAAAAAAAATGAAAATTCTTACGAAGTCTTTTTAGTCATCAGTTACCCATGTCACCATTCCTACCATGACACTGCTATGCACACATGGAAAAATGATTTAAAAAAAAAAAAATTCTACCCAATTTTTCGTAATGACTGTATTTTCCTAACATTTTGTTTTAGATTCCTCATGTAGTCTAGGAGCTAACATAAAAGGAATATTCTGGAATACATCCACAAGTACTCGAGGAAATATGTGGAGGATATTTTGTTTTGACTCCTCAGCCATAGTAATAGATGGAGCATTCATGAAACCCTTGGTCTTAAAAATGTTCCACGGCCAGTCAGTATTTGCCAGAGTGATATTGCCACAGAAGCAGCTGTGGAAAAACACTCATGAGAAACACAACTATTATCATCTTCCCCCACAAAGCCAGTCAGGATATCCGCTTATCTCTGCCATCTTCGCTGACTGTACTTACCAAAACCAGAATGTTCCCTGTACGAAAATGAAAATATAGGGATTCCAAAGATCCTCCCTGATCCCAAAAGACTGTTACAAAATTCCCTAAGCTTCCTATCAGCTTTAAGCCTGTTCTCCTGCAAAAGCATAGTAGTAGATGAATTCATTCAATCTAAAATTAAACAGTAGCTCTTGATGGCAGTGCTCGCCACTGAGTTGATTCCGACGAGTGCTTAACTGTTGGAGCCACCCAGGGACTCCTAAAATAGTCAGTAAACCAAAACCAAACCCACTGGTGTCGAGTCAATTCCGACTCCTAGAGAACCTACGGGATAGTGTAGAACTTCCCCATATGGTTTTCAAGGAGCGGCTGGTAGATTCGAACTGCCAACCTTTTGGTTAGTAGCCAAGTTCTTAATCACTGCACCACCAGGGCTCCTCAATTAAGTATTAGAAAATTCAATTGTCCTAGAACAAGAGGTAGAAGAATCTGCCCATTAAACAGGGACAGGAGGGAGAAGTTGAGGCTGCTGAGGGGATAATGTTGCTCACACACCATTAAACATAAATGTGATGGAAAGAGCTGACTGATAGGCTGTGAAGCATATGAGAATATGAATGCACCAGTTAGAAAAAAAGCCAAGTCGTTTCAGAACCAAAACAAGGGTTCCAACATGGCTGCCAGCAAACCTGACAAAGTCTCAAAAAATTGGATCAAAGTCTTTGAGACATACACAAGAACACCATAGAAACATGAGTTACAAAGTAGACCTTTCTCTCCATCTGAAAACTGTCCCATGTGAAAGAACTGCCTTCACCAGAAAATCCCATTGCCATCGAGTTAATTTCAACTCATAGCGACCCTATAGGACAGAGCACAACTGCCCCACAGGATTTCCGAGGCTGTAATCTTCACAGGAGCAGGCTGCCACATCTTTCTCCCATGGAGAATGTGGAGTCCCCATTAAAGAGAAATTCCTTGTACATATGCTTCAGAGCTAGCCATCTTCACTATCATTTACCTCTGGGACTGTGGTGTAGTACGTATACTTAGCTACCTTAAAACTATTCATGTGTCCAGCTGTTAATTCCATAAATACTTACTGAATACCCACCAAGAGCCAAAGACCAGACTTGGTACTGAGTAGAGACTGGTGAGAAAGGCATGGTGCTGCTCCTGATGCAGTTACCAATGCTGAATCTTAGCATTTCAGAGATGAGCTCACAGCAACTGACCCCATTTCACACCATTAGGAAAGGCAGTATCTAAAATAAAAGTCTAATACTTCTGTCTAATGCCAAATCCAGGCGTTCTCCCTCCTCAGGATTTTTGCCCTTACCATCCCCTGGGTCTACAAGTATCTTTCCCAGACTGCTGCATGGCTCGCTTCTCAGACAATTCAAGTATCTGTTCAAAAGGAACCTCAGGAGCAAGGTCTAACCTAGCAATCCCAATAAAATAGGAACCCATCTGGCATTCCCTATTCCACTTACCTGCTTTATTTATCTCCATCGCACTTCCCACCATCGGACAGGCTCTATGTTAGCCGTTTATTTTTATCTGCCTCTCCCCTCCCTGGCCCCCAAGAATGTAACTCTAGTAGGGCATGTATTTTTGCCTGTTTTGTTTACTGCTCTATGCCCAGCACCAGAACAGTGCCTGGCACAGAGTAGGTGCGCAATAAACACTTGTTGAATGAATGGGCCCAGTGTTCTTTTTACCTACACCTCCCCACCCCTACCCCATGACTGTCTTGCTGAGGAATTTTACAACCCTGAGATTGGGGAAAAGAAGGACATTAAAGAAACTTGAATTCGGCACTGCCCAAAGTATGGGCTGTGCTTAACCAGCAAGATGAGCCAGTGTGGTGCACCAACATGGCACTAAATAACAACTAGTCACATATCGGGAAAGTGGAGGGATACAGGGCAAGTGGCACCCAGCCTCAATGTCATGCAGACAATAGGAGTGGAGAAGACTGTGGTGAACTAGACTGAAGCCCATTCAAGGGCAAATGATGGGCCGTTCTTGGTGGATCTTTGGATATCTCAAAGGTATATGGAAGTCCTGTATGCAAAAATTAATGATTCCCCTAGTGATCAATTCACACTTGTTTTCAACAACGCTTGGGACACACTAAACATATTTAACAACAAAATTCAGTCTATGGGGCCACTGAATAACATAACACATGGCCTCCAGAACAACAACAGTTATTGTTTTCTCTGATAATCTTCCCAGGTGCCAGGACAGTGCACATACGTAGGGCACTGAATGATAACTTCTCATCTTCAGTAGATAACCTCTGAAGATGGTCATGGGGTCCTAATCCTCCTTCTTAGACACCAATGAACAACTCCTCTGACTTACTTAGCTTTTCAGTTCTTCATGCAAGATCATGGAAAGTCAACCAATCTTAGATACAAAACAACTGTGTGTGCTAAATGCCTAACGTTTTCCCAGAGTATCTGTGAGGAATTAGTAAAAAAGAAAAGAATTTCAGAGCTCTGGATGGTGCTGGAATCAAGTAGACTCTAAAATAGGTCAGAGAAAAAGCTGAATTCTTTTTAAACTCTTGCCAAGCAATAAAACAAAAATTAAGTGAATTGGGAAAAAAAAATCATTCTCTGATTTTTATTTGTAACTTTTTTGTCCCCAAAAGGACTTAAAACAGCATATACAAAAGCACACAACACCCAAGATGAAACAACAGAAAATTAATTTAAGTGGATGAAAGAAAGAGAACTCCAGAATAAAAAAGTAAGATAAACCCAGGAATAAGATTAGTATACAAAAAACGAGAGTCTACACATTTTATACAGGTAGGTCACAAGCTGATTTCTAAGCAAGGAGGAACAAGTCCAGTGTCTACAAGGTCCAGGCAGATAAAGTAATTGAGTAAAACAAACTGGAGAGCACCTGCTCTATTTTAGAAAATACGGCACTACGTCTCGGATCCAGTTGTTGCCATGGAGACATATGAGCCCAGTGTTGCCATACCTGATTTTCCAATAGATGGTGGAAACTCAAACACACTTGTGTACAATCATCTCATTTTCAATGTTAGCAAACTAGTTTTTCTTTGGGTTTAAAAAAAAAACTGTGTGGGTCAAAGAAAACATGTCTGTGGTCATAAAGAGGAAGAAGACATGATCAGTTACATGACTAACAATATCCATAAAATAAAAGGCCAAAGTTGTGCAGAAGTACAGTCATTTGCGGTACTGAAACCAGAGAGACACTTCTCCCAAGAGTCTTCATAAAGAGGACACTGTCCCTAACATCCACAAAATTGGAGACTAACCCTACACATACAAGACTCATAAGGCTTTACCTTATAATGACCCTGGAAGAAGACTGAAGGTATAATACTAACTGTAATTTCACACAACTAATTGCCAGGGGGAGCCAAATTCTTAGATACAGAAATTTCCGCTGGTCTGTCTTATTTCAGGTATAGATTTAACAGCAGATCTCCTTTAACTATTTTTTTTTTTACCCCATGCCTCCTTTTGATAAATGTAAAATTCTCACACCTTTTTTAGAGTATTCAGAGAAAGAGATGAACCTCTATTCTTCAAACTGAAATCCCTAAATACTGGCAGCATTTGATAAGTACTGAGCTGCAATATGTTCAAGGTTATATTCCCTGACAAGGACCTGGAGTGAGGTAGCCTCTAAGGTGTTAAATTCAAGGTCATTGAATTTAACGGAAAGCGCATCTGGCAGTGGGGCTGAACTCTGGGAAAGCTGAAGAGCCTGGCAATCCTCCAATCACTGGCCAAGGAAGGATACAAAGGTAGGACTAAGTGTCTCTACAAAAAAAAAAAATATTGTTCTTAATCTGTTCCAGATCACAAACAAAAGGACAGTCAAGTTCTATGCCATACAACGATGCTCCATGGGAACTCTGGGATGGTGATGGGGAGACAGAGCTCCAAAGTGGGCTCTTTACACATCTAGACAGAGTGCAATTTTATTCTATCTATCTCACATACAGTCTGTTCTAGATAATGCTACTTCTGAAAATACAAATTTTTCCCAACACAACTGATACATTAGGGAACAATTCTGAGTATAGCTCAAACTGCTTATGCATGAATTTGTCCACAAGATACACTAGGAGAACAGAGAAAACTGCATCCAGCTGAATCAAGCTGCGTAGGAATACACAAAACATACACACCTCAAATATCTATCAGTTACCTTAGTTCACCAAGCCTGTTATGCACCATATCCATCCACATCTGGTGTCTCAACCCTGGTGGCATAGTGGTTAAGAGCTACAGCTGCTAACCAAAAGGTCGGCAGTTCGAATCCACCAGGTGCTCCTTGGAAACTCTGTAGGACAATTTTACTGTGCCCTGTAGGGTCGCTATGAGTCAGAATCAACTTGATGACTATGGGTTGGGTTCAATTTCAGATAACCCTCTCTCCACCACTTCACAACAGAATATTGCCCAATACAGTGCTGAAGATGAGCCCCCTACATGGCTCACCACACACACTGGTCGCAACAATGGACTTGAGTATACCAACGATCATGCAAAAGGCACACGACTGGGCAGCATTTCATTCTGTTGTGTGTAGGATCACCATGAGTCAGAGCCCGCTGGACGTCAACTAACAAAAACAACAACAAACCACTTCACATTAACTCACAAGGTGCAACCCTCCTGACTCCATTCCTCCTTTGGGAAAGTGTAAAATTTTCACACCTTCTTTAGAATATTCCAGAGAAATAGATAAACCTCTATTCTTTAGAATGAAATCCATAAATACTGATTTTTCACAGCAGCGTTTGATTTTGCTTCAATAAGCAAACTTCAGGACTTTTCCAAGGTAAAGTGCCATGTTTACTGTTATAGTCATGTTTATTTAACCATTTAACAGGTGTAAAATAGTCTACCATTTGTATTATGTTCTTATCTTTTTTTTTTTTAATATGGCTGTGAAGAAGTTTTCAAGTATTATGCCTTAAACCTTATTTTTCCACTTCACCCTATGGTGTTTACTACACAACTTTGCATAGTGTGATTTTTAGAAACACATACAAGGAGCCCTGGTGGCACAAACATTAGGCACTTGGGTGCTAACCGAAAGGTTGGTGGGTGGGACCCAACCAGCAGCTACACGGGAGGAAGACCTGGTGATCTGCTTCAGTAAAGATTATAGCCTAGAAAATCTTGTTCTATCTGTTACATGGGGTCTCTATGGGCCGAAATTGACTCAATGGCACCTAACAATAGCAACAAGGGATGTTATGCAGTAACAGCTGACTGTACTGGGATTCTATATAAAATATTATTGGAAAAATGAATTTCACTAGAATGTAAATTCTCTTAAAGCCACCATGTTGCCAACTCCAAGGAGCACCATTCACGTTGTATTTTGTGTGTCTCATTTTTATTATAAGTGAAATTAACTCCGTATCTAACAAATAGTTATGTAAAAGTCTAATATGTGTCATGAAAGTAATATGGTCTAAGAATGTATTTGTTCACTGTGGAAAATTAGAAAAGAATTAAAAAAAAAAAAGTCACTTGTTATCCTAACACATAAACATTTTGGTGTTTTTCTTTCCAGTATTTTCTCTTTACACATTTAGCACAGCTATCTCTGCCATATGCACTATTTAACTTGACCTATTTATTTTAACTCTGCTTTAAAATTGACCTGCCACTTTTAAATTAAAGCTGCTCACTTTACTACAAAAAAGAACTAACACTATATTGACTCAGTCATTTAACATTAATTGAACACAGACTACATGTTCAGCACGATACTTTATGACATACAAATTAGAATATTCAATGTGCTTAACCACTTCAAGAATTTAAAGTTTCCATATTTGGCACAGCTGCAACATTTCTTGCCATTAAGATTAATTAGTATTTTCATTCCAGTTCTCAGATTTGTTAAAAATATAAATTATATAAATAGCACATTTAGAAAAGAAAATGGACTTTATTATCAGGCTCCTTCAAATTACAGCTTAAAGAATTGCATTCTGCCCTTTCATCTGTCACCTTTTCAAGTACCGTACCACCAAAATTAACTACACAAAACAAAGCTGTATTTGAATATTTTTAAGGAGTAAATACACATATTAAAGTGTCACAGAGACTGTCTACTAATTTTCTCGCCTTTTTCTCCCCCAGCAAAGTTATTTTGGGATTTGATTTACTGTGAATATGGATTTAAGAGATAACAAATTCTGTGGAACATAATATTCATATATATGTGTGTATACATATATATACTCATATATGTGAGTATACATGTATGTATCTATATATGTAATCATTTATGCCAAGTGTTGAATTTTCTCTCTGACAAGATGTGAAATATTTCTGTCATTCTAAGTGTTTAAGTTAAATTTCCTAGCTGGCAATAAGCAATTAGGAGTAAAATGCTATTTGGGGTTTCATCACCCCTTGCCCTTTCATGAAATGCTATGAAATACTAAGAAATGAGGGCAACAGAGAAAATCAAAAGAGGCTGGATAATTTACACACACAGTAACGGGCTCTGAAATCACTGGTAACTGATTTCTTCCCTTCTCTTTTTCTTTTTTAATTTTATTATCGTAAAACATATACAACATTTTTCAACGTACAATTCAGTGACATTAATTACATTTATCATGTTGTTCTACCATCACAGCTCTCTATTTCCAAAAGTTTCACAACACCCCAAACAAAAACTCAGTGCCCCTGGAGCAGTAACTCCTCATTCCCCCATCACCCCAGCCCCTGCTGACCTCTAATAAACCGTGGTCTCTACGCATTTGCCTATTCTAGATATTTCACATAAGTTGGATCATACAATAATTGCCCTTTTGTGTCTGGCTTCTTTCACTCAGAATAATGTTTTCAAGATTCATCCACGCTGCAGCATGCATCAGGAATTCATTTCTCTTTGTGGCTGAGTAATATTCCATCGTACGTACATTCCACATTTTGTTAATCAATTCATCTGTCGATGGATGCTGGTACTGTTTCCACCTTCTGGCTATTGTGAGTAACGCTGCAGTGAACATTTGTATCCATGTGTCTGTTGGAGTCCCTGCTTTCATGTCTTTTGTGTATATACCTATTTCCCTTCCCTTAATAAAAAAAGAAAAAGAAGCTGCTTGGCTAAGTCATTATTCCGGTTCAAAGATGGAGGATGGAAGGGAAAAGTGGAGAAGGTCACAGCATTCCATCTTCAGGTGCCGTTCAAGTGCCAAGTCTACCACGTTTTATTCTTCCCTCACTCTCAATGAAAATCACAGCTGTTTTATTATAACAACTTCCGAGTGGTAGTTAAGCCTTTGATTAAGAGCCCATCCCTTTCACAGTGCTGCTGTGTGTATCTGACATGATGGATTAAGTGTTCCAGCTCACCTTGGGCAATAACTTTTCCCAAACCTCACAGCGATTCACCTTGTTCTCCCACAGCAGCACTCCTGGAAAGGCTGTGTTTGAGAAGCTGTGCCAGTGAACTCTGTAATTTTCCATCAAGGCACCTATCATAGCAGAGAGAAGGGGACCACCTCCAAAGAGGACAAGAAGTGAGGTCAGGGGAACAGTGTGAGTTCACCCTCAGCAAGTGAGACATCTATGCGGACAGATGGACAGACAGACAGTTAGATAGATGGATGTCATCGAGTTGACTCCAACTCACAGTGAGCAAGAGAATGAAACAGTGCCCAATCCTGTGTCACTCTCATAATCGCTGCAAGTCCTTCATGGCAGCTACTGTACCAATCATGCATCTCACCAAGGGTGTCCACTACCCTCACTGGCCCTGTCCTTCACCAAACACAATGTCCTCCTCCAGTGACTGATCCCTCCTGATGACATGTCCAAAACAAACCAGTTAGACAATGTTCTGTTGTGATTCAGGTTTTCACTGGCTAATCTGAAATGGACGTAGATGACCAGACCTTTCTTCCTAGCCTGTCTAAGTCTGAAAGCTCCATTAAAACCTGTTCACTATGAGTGACCCTTCAGAAATTTGAAATTCTGGTGGCTTAGCTTCCAGCATCACAGCAACACACAAGTCACCACAGTACAACAAATTGACAGATGAGGGGGGAGACATCAATTTACATCCTCACATTTTTGCTCACACTCTATTCTGTAATATCTCCTTGCTCACATCAGTATCAAAAAGTTCCCAAATCGCTTACCAGTTGAATTACTGATGCTTTAGCACCCCAGAACCCAAATATTCAAGAACTACTGAACTTCCAAAGAGATAGGCCTCGGTTAACCTCCAATTCATGTGGCCCTTGGCATAGGGCTTCAGGCTCCCACCCCTCCCCCCACAAAAAAAAAAACCAAACCTGTTGCCATCGAGTCGATTCCAACTCACAGCAACCCTACAGTACAGAGTAGAACAGCCCCATAGAGCTTCCAAGGAGCATCTGGTGGATTCAAATGGCCGACCTTTTGGTTAGCAGGCATAGCTCTTAACCACGGCACCACCAGGGCTCCTCAGGCTCCAGGAAGGACAAATATGTCCACAGGAAATACACACCACCAAGGACAGGAGTACTTTACATTTTTGAAAAATACCAATGTGAATGTTTTCTTAAAATAAAATATCCTTATTCATTTTTATACATCGGTCTTTTGAAGTAACACTGCATTTAGAGCAGATAAAATTTCCCTTTTGTGCATGCTGAACATTCATGAATGGAAATCTTGAAGCAAGTTCTTCTGAGCCTGGACCAAGATGTCACTGCCACTTGGAAAAGCTATCGGCCACAGACGTACCCCAGGCCCTCGCGGCGACCCCCTGTAGTCTGGCTGAGACCTGGAATGAGGGGGCAGGCAGGGGGCCCCAAGCCATGGCAAACAGAGAGGGTGCACATGCACTGCCCCGAGCCTCAGGCCAGGCCTCTCTGCACCGTTTCCGTTCGGAGAGCTACTCAGAGCCCCGTTATTCATCACAACGTCCTAAAAAGATACAAGACGATAAAGTCCTCAGCTGTGCTAGACACAGGAAGAAAAATGTAGCCACAAAACGAAAACTGCCTTTTAAAAGCGGCTATGGCTAAACTTCAAAATAAAAAAAATGTTTTAAATTAAAAAAAAAAAAAAATCACATGATCTTACTGCTTGTACTACAGCTAATGAAAAGAGGCATTTAACACCCAGTGGGGAGAAAAAAGTGCTTTTATAAATTTATCAGCAATTACTACAAAGGTCATTTGTGAGGGCTTGGTGAATCCTCTCTTTTTCTGACCTCTAGGACCAACAGACTCTGGAGTCAGAATCTAGGAACTTATTCTAACCTTGAATGTTCTCTCAAGTCCCTTAAAGAAAAAACGAACTTCACATTGACTGAAGCGTGACATTGTTTCCATCGAAACAAACGTGCAGGTTGAAACCATCATTACATGTCATAAATATCAGTAATGGCCACTCAGCAAAATCCAACCCATTTTTAAGGTCATAAACAAGCACACAAAGGGTGCTATGCTGATTTACTGGAAAGCTCCTCTTGAAAAGAAAGGGTCACGAAAGGCTACGGCTCAATCATGCTGCTCTCCACACACCAGCCCCAGAACTTACACTTGACCTTTGCAATTCCCCTTGCAAATCCTTTCAGCACTTTGGTATTGCGCTTTCAAAATTAGGGGGCGGGGAGGCAAAGCTATAAAAATCGGCAGCAGGAACACCAGGGTATGCCGGAATATGATAAATGTCTTTCTCACAGAAGAAATGCAGGCACCATTGATTGACAGAATCCAACGCAAAGGACAACTAGCCATTTCTCCCTTAACCACTTAGCTTTTAAACCCAGAAAAGCAAAATGATACTTACCCTGTGAAGCCATTTTATAGGTTGACTCAGAAATGTAGCCTGTTAACAGGGCACAAAACAGCTACAAACCAAAGCTCCAAACGCTCACGGAGTTTAATTGTCCCCAACCACCTACTAACCCCTGCTACTACGTCTGAATCTGGCTTTTATTAAAGAACTTCTGCAAATGTAAAGTGGATGAGTAATCGTTCAGGCTTCGTAGAACATGACAAACCCATCACTAATAAGAGGCGTTTCATTTACTCATCACATATTTGAGTGCCCTTATTTATTTCTTTAAGCAAAATTCGTGTTTTTACTGATGCAAATTCCCTGCCAGTACAGCGTGCACACATTGTCCAAAATGCAGTAGGCTGCCTATTGTGTACATTAACTTTTTCCGGGTCCTTGTCAGCAGTCACTAATGCTGAACTAATATGTAAAGACATAGCCTGCTGCACAAACCTTTTTTTTAAATTAATATTACCACTATTCTACCATTTTCCTAAGTAAAATAAAATCTCCATCCACATTCTACCCTTTCCTCTCTCTCATGAAAAACTGTTTTGTTATAATAATTATTAGAAATACAAAAGGATATGAAGCATAAATTCACTGTCTCCCCATAAAGTCCCTTCTCTTAGAGGTAATGACTGTTGGCAGTTTTGAATGTATCCTTCCAGAACTTTCTGTCTATACATTATGTTTGTGTGTATATACACACACTTCAAAAAAAGAACCCTTGGGACGGATGAGTCTTAGACATCAGAGTTCTCCCGATTTTATAAAGATAACAGAGTACATACACAGTATAATATCCCCAGTGAGATCAAAGCAACCGCTCGTAATCAAATGTGTTAATATTTCTACAGGAAAACGTATGAATATTCAACTGAGTGGAATAATATAGACTATAAATAGCCTTGTGTCATTTAAGGTCGGGTAATTGTGCCAAATGAAGTATCAAAAAAAAAATCCTTCAGCATTCAGACCTTCGGAATTCGGAATTCTGGGTAAGAGATTTCATACCTATAGTTTTTCTTCCAGTTATCAAGTTTTGAAAACTTTATTTTTACTATAAATGTTCACAGTAGGAGATTTTGAAAATATTTTTAAAAGTAAAATCAATAAAATGAAAGCCCCCTGTAAAACCGAAGCACACAGAGAATCCAGCTTTTTGGGCTCACACACGGAACGTCTCCTGGGAGTGCACACCCATACTCATTACTGTTACGACACATTAAAAAAAAAAAAAGCAAATGCAATTCTTCACCTCACACAAGGTAGAAAGTAATTCCTGTTTTTAAAAGTTAGAAGGAACTGTGCTACCTAATTTCAAAGAAGGTGTTAGATGGACGGACACGTATTATCTTTCAGGCTGCCCAGTGCCTTTAACCCTTTTTCTGGGTTTGGAGAATCTGCTGTCTTAAGAGTTTAAGGAGAGAGAGATGGCTTCCCACTGAGGTAAGTCAGATGGAAGTACCTTACGGCACAGCATAAAGTTCTCTTTCCCAGGTTGCCTTGCAGCTGTGATGAAGACATGTGCCACAGCTCAGCCACTAGGATAGACATGAGCCCGGCTAGGAGAACCTGTGCACTGGCAGGGGCGGGAGGCAGCTACATTCAGAAGGCTCGGGGCAGGGGTTCCGGCTGCACGGCTAGTGCTCCGTACCGGTGGGATCAATGGTGCAAGCTGCAAAATGTGTGCCCAGTGGCTGCAACATCAGTGTCTCCATTCCATCAGTGTGCTAGGGGCATGGCTCCTGGCTTCTCAGCCTCAAGTCTGGTTCTCTGGCCTCCCTCCCCAGGGAACCTGAGCTCCTGGACACCCTTTAATAACCTCCCTTTCTGCATAAACTAGCCCCCAGATTAATCTTTCTAAAGCTCATCTTTCACCATTTTGCTACTTAAAAAGTCCCCCCATCTATATATATAAACGTATACATAACGTACATACACATATATATACACATACACACACACATACACACACACATAGAAGCCCTGGTGGCATAGTGGTTTAGAGCTCAGCTGTTAACCAAAAGGTCGGCAGTTCAAATCTACCAGCCGCTCCTTGGAAACCCTATAGTGCACTTATACTCTGTCCTATAGGGTTGCTCTGAGTCGGAATCCATTCGACGGCAATGGGTTTGGTTTTGGTACATATATATATACACTTTAATAAACATTTGCTGATTAATTAATTCTTAGATTCAAATCTGGAGAGTTTTACTAGCCTGGCACTGAGGAAAAGAAGAAAAAGGCAAATAACCCAGTCATTCAGAGATTTACAAGGCAGCTCCTTGAAATGCCCTCCAAAATATAAAACCTTTGCCAGAAATCAGGTCTGTTATGAAATACATAGGTGAAAATATGTCTTAAGGACCCAGGTAAGTTACCTATTGCAGTCTACTCAAATGGAATGTTGCAAAAAAGGTCGAGTGTTACGATGATGGTGACACCAGCCGCATTATCACACAGCAAAGAATGAATTTCACAGCAAGGAAGAAAAAATAGTTTATTTTCACTAAGGAAAATGAAAAGATAGAGGGGTAGGAGGATAGGGGCACGGGACAGGGGAGGAAAAGAAAGAGAATGGAAGGGAAGGGGAGGAAAGCCTTAACCTCCAGAATTTTCTGCTAATGCCCTGTTCTCTTATTATTGTCTGAGAGCATATCATTAATGGTAACAATAAGGAGAAAAATATCATAATTATAACAGTTGCCATTTACTTTGTTCCTGCCATGCGGTGGGCACTATGCTGTGCCCTAAGATACTTACATCTTCATCAACTTTATTGCAACTAATATTTACTCTGGGCACTGTGCTAACCATGTTACATTTCACTCTCACAACAACGCTGCAAGTTTATATATTATCATTCCCATTCACAGATTAGGAAAGCCAGGAGCAGAGGTCAGTTAACTCACCTAAGGTCTTATCCTTGATGACTTTGAGGGTCTGGGGTAAAGTAAAATTGAACCAAAGAAATAATAGAAAAAGATAAAAATGCCACATGGGAATATCTGAAATTTGAAATGAAACGTAAAGAGATGCATTGCAAGTCAGGTTATGGCAATATAAGATCTGAGAGTCATGAAACCGTAACCCATGGGATGGATGAGTTAAGCTCCATGTTGTACACTCTGAAAGGGAAAGTCAGATCTCACGTTCATTCATTCATTCACTGAACAAATATTTACTGAGCATCTTCTAGATGCCAGATATTGCTCAGGTATTAGGATACAGGAGTGAACAAAACACACCAAAATCCTCACTTTCAAGGAACATCACAGTGGGAGGGAATATGGAAACTAAATCAAAAAAAAAAAAAAAAAAAACAAGCTGTATATGCCAGAAGTAGCGAGCTAGGGGTAAAAATAAAGCAGAGCATGGGGATTTAAAAGGGTCAAGACAGAGATAGGCAAGAGATCCGATTTAAACACGGCGGACAAGACAGATCTGAAAAGGTGACATATGAGCAAGGGCTTAAAGAAGGTTAGGAAATGAGCTCTGTGCCTGGTTGGAGGCCAACCGCTGCAGGCAGAGAATACTCAAGTGGGACTGTGCCTGGCACGTTGGAGAAACAATGAGTAGGCCAGTCTAGCTACAGCAGACTAGCTACAGAAGCAACGGGGAAAACAGAAGAAGATAAAATTAGATCTCATAGGCCACTGTATTCTTCATTTCAAGAAGTCACGCACCACTGAGAGAAATCTGATGAAAGCTAAGGACCCCCATCCAAAAAAAGTGCACATACAAATCATTGCCCCTAATTTCAGAGGGTTAACACCTCCCCACACACCATCCCAGACGCCCCAGTTTAAAAGATCACATTCCTTCCTGCTAAACCAAAGAAACAAGCTGGATTTAGCTCTACCTTTATGGCATCTCAAAAGGCAACAGTGACTCAAGGCAGGAAACACCATTCTCTGCCAATCCCTGAGACCGCTCTTGTTCCGCTGCCCTCGGCAATCTGGAGAGGCCACCTACAAATATGGGCCTGAGGTGTTACTCTCACTTTGTCAGCCACAGCAATCAGGGACAGAAGACTATCAATGGTGATCTTTACATCCCTAGAGTACACGAATGCACGTATTAGTAGCTCAATTCGAGCTGGATGATAGTGGCACCTCACAGTTTCTGTCTATATTTGTGTGTGCATCTATGTGTCTATCTAGACAGATGCTGGATAGACAGACAGACAGACAGACAGACACAGATAGATCCATTCTTTGCCTATAAGCTAAAAGACAACAGGGATTATCCATCTGTTTTGTTACTATTGTATTCCCAGTGCTTAAAACAGTGTCTAGGCACACGGTAGATGCTTAATAAATAATAGCTGAATGAATGAATAAATCCGAAGAATTACTTACGGATAAATTATTCTAGGAAGCAAGTAGATCTAAATGTCACAATTAAATAGAATGGCTATGTAGGAAAGGTTAGGGGACATAGTTTAACTAGGGATTTAAGAATCCTTACATGAGTCACAGTAATCCATGTCCTAAACCATACCTATGGAATATTAAAAATGATACCACATTTTTGTCAAAGTAAAGCAGTATCTCACCAATGCTTCTCAAACCATCTGTGGCACCATTTTGGTTTTATTTGTTTTTGGTAATTTCAAATTCATCATAGTCCAATACTTTTGTAAACTATCATGAAAATGAATTCCTAGAACAATTATATGAAAAACAAAATGGACACACAGATATGCAAGCCCAAATTTTATTATTAGATTCAATAGATCTAAAATTACTGTGAGAGACTGTTATAAAAGTTTTTTTGAACATCCTCAATGTCTGTTTTTATCTCTTTACAGACCAGCAACACACAGTTCATAAACCAATTCGGTCCATGGGCCGCGGTTTGAGTTGCATGACTCTTAAATTACACACACACAACACACCCCACACACAAAACATGCAACACCCCCCCCACACACAACATGCAACACACCTCAGGCACAATACGCAATACGCCCCACATGTGCAACATACAACACACCCCACATGAGCAACGTCCCCCACACACACAACATGCAACACATAGAACGTGCAACACACCCAGCCTACACACACAACATGCAACACACCACACACACACATATCCACCACACCCCACATACACAACACACACACACACACATACACACGATGGAGAGCTCTCTACTCAGTTCAGATGCCAATGCTTTTGCTCTCTAGCTGATAATGAAAAAAATAACATCCTGCTTTCTGTTAAATTTCTGTCAGAGACTTATTTAAACCACCAAGCGAGTCTGTGCTGCTCATAACAGCAAACTCTAAGAATATGTTAATACATGGTTATACCTCACTGCATATCATCCCAAAATGTAAGCATACAAATTAGAGTCATATTATTCATTTTACAGCAAATTCTACATTTAGTAGAATTATCATCAAATTCACCTTATGTATTAAAATACCATAACGATTTTATACTAATCAACTCGCAAGATGTAATCTTTATGTATTTACCTTCTAGGTTTATCTATCCACAGCTTTACAGTAACACAGTCATTATGTAAACTAGTGCATCAGTTGCCATCGAGTTGGTTCTGACTCGTAGCAGCCCTATAGGACAGAGTAGAACTGCCCTATAGAGGTTCTGAGGCTATAAATCTTTAAGGAAGCAGACTCTCACATCTTTCTTCCGGGGGTGGCTGGCAGGTTCAAAACCCCGGCCTTCCAATTAGCAGCCGAGCACTTAACCGCTGTGCTACCAGTGCCTATTTTAGAAAGGCAAAAAAAGAAGAAACGTAGTAAAATGATGTATATACTTGGGCCACAAATGTTCTGCTTTACCTGTTCTAGATTAGTCAACTTTATTCACTTGAAAATTATTCTATGCAAACTAAATAAAACGTGATTAAACATAATTTATAAACAAAAAAACACGTTAATCTTGTAAGAAAAATACAGGCTGCCTTTTTTTGTTCTGTCTTGTTCTTTTTTCATTAAAATAGCTCCAGATTAATGAGGGATGCCAGGTATTCTTAAATAATCCTCCCCTTAAAATACAACCATTAAAGCTATATAAACATAATCCTGAAATCTCTAGTCATTCACAGAGCTTCCTTAAGTCAGGGTGAGTTAATGATTTTCCTCAAAGTCCAACCAAACACGCGTTCCAAAGGAGAGCATGCTAGAGGCCAGCCACAGTGGCCATATTGACTGACTGATTTGTTAGCTGGCACCCGTGCAAATAATCCTAGCTTCAGGCCAATTCTACAGAAAGGCGACGGTATTCCTGGTCACATTCATAGCGTGACTTTTCTAGAAGGCAGGATGAAAGACCGTCATGTCGAAGCTTCAAAGAGCTTCTAGCACGTCATCTAGCATAGGATAGGAGTAAGTATTTACTGAATTAAAGAGTGACACTCTGGGTTCCTCATTCTTTTAGGCTGCTGAGATCCTGATACACAGGCATACTTTTGTGAGAAAGAAGAAATCATCAGGGTGCCCAGGCCACTGACTTGTAGCCTTGGTCTTATGTATATCTTATGCATTGCCTGTTTGCTGGTTTGGCAGTGAACCAAGATGTAAGTTAGAAAAAAAAATATGATGCTATTGAATGAAACTGAGAAGGAAAAGCAAATTAAGAGTTCCACCCCAGAGATTATACCCACTGACTCAAGAAAATGTTTAAAACATGACTGAGCTGCCCCTCTGTGCCATTTACCTCCCTGCTAACTGTTAGGCCTGCAGAAGAGTGTTTGTGGAAGACTTGATGGTAGAGCTGAGTTTTCTTAAATTCTCAGCAAAGAAATCAACTGGCAGGAGTGCTACTCAAGAAACATTAACCTGTCAGTCTCAGGTAGGATGGATCATACTACTGACAGGCTAAAGTGGAGGAAGGATAGCATTCAGGGTTGGATAGTTCTGTCCCCAGAAATTCCAGATTTGCCCTCTGACTTGTCACCAATGAAAGGTAAATACAAGCGGCACGTGCCATTTCCAAACAGAAGCTCTAGGAGCGACTGCATGGTTCCACCATTCCCTTTTCCACCTGGTCAAGACCTAGGCTCCTAACAGGTAGTGTGCCTTGAGCCTTAGCTTCAGGAGGAAGGGGATACAGAGCAGAGGCACTGTCAATCTGCAATACCTGTGAGCCACAAGGATTTTGGAGTGCTTTGTTAATGCAGCAAAACTTAGCCTCGGCTGACTGATGTATGACTTTAGAAGAAAAGCTCACAAAACAATGTTTGCTGAAGACCTGATGGTAAAGCTGGGTTTTTGTAATTTCTTAAGAGTAGAAATCAACTGGCAGCAGTGGTACTAGGCAAAGATTAACCTGTCAATCTCGAGAAGCTGGATTATACTAGTGAGAGGCTGAAGTGGAACATAACTACCATTCAGAGGTGATATAAGTCAAGGAGGGTCTGAGTTAAGGCAGTGGCAATAAGGAAGGACACGAGCAAAACTGCAAGATGTGGGGCTATTAGCTCAATCGGCCACTCTATTCACAGACCACGCATTCCAGTAAGCATGACCCACGCTTAGTTCAATATCTCCCAAAGTGAAATACGTGTATCACTGGTGGCATGTGAGATGCTTTTGATGATAAATAGAAAAATATTTAAAGTAATTTAGGGTATCTTAGGGCAAAGCTAAGTAAAACAAAGTGGGCTGATTAAAGATAAAGAAAAATCAATAAGCAAATAATATTATGATGGTGAGTTTGTATGACAAAAACTGAGAAGATAACCTGGGAGTAAATGAAGCCTGGTAATAAGTGTGGTAAAGACGAAGGAGGGGGAATAGAAAGAAGATTCAAACATTATTCTGTAGGTAAATTCAGAAAAAAATGAAAACCACATTGTACAAGTCATAGGACATAAATGGTACGCAATATTGAAGCTTTGCTGTTTAAAATCTTACTTGAATAAACAATAGTAGCCTCCATTCTTTAAGTACCTACTGTAAGCCAAGCACTGTGCAGACAGCTCAGCATTCAGAATTTCATTTAGCTTTATAAAATCCTGCAAGACGGGCATTAGTATGCCACTTACAAATGAGGGGACATGCATGAAGATGTAAATAACTAGACCAAGGTCATACGCAGTATTGTGCTGTCTGTCCAACTCCAAATCTGTGCCCTTAACCTCACACTCTGCTGTCTTCTAACTTGCAAAAGTTAAAATAATAATAATATTGATGACAAATATTTGTACTGGAAAACTTCCTAAATGCCTATGAACAACAGGATGGATAAACAAAACTCCACAAATACATACAGCAATGAAAATGAAAGAGCTACAATTACCCACAGCAACATGCATGAAAATCTCCCCAAGGTATTTGTGATCAAAGAATGCTAGGCACAGATGAGTACCTACTGTATGACTATATGACTGATTGCATTTATACAAAGTATAATATAAGTCCAATTTAAGGAAAACAAAAGTCCTCGCAACTGGACCAATAAGTGACATCATGGCAAATAGAGAAGATGTTGAAGTTGTCAAGGATTTCATTTTACTTGGATCCACAATCAACATCCGTGGAAGCAGCAGTCGAGAAACCAAACGACGCACTGCACTGGGTAAATCTACTGCAAAAGACCCCTTTAAAGTGTTGAAAAGCAATGATGTCACGTTCAAGATTAAGGTGCACCTGACCCAAGCCATGGTGCTTTCAATTACCTCATATGCATGTGAAAGCTGGACAATGAATAAGGAAGACTGAAGAAGAACTGACACCTTTGAACTGTGGTGTTGGCGAAGAATATTGACTATACCATGCACTGCCAAAAAAATGAACAAATCTGTCTTGGAAGAAGTACAACCCGAATGCTTCTTAGAAGCAATGATGGTGAGACTGTGTCGCATATTTTGGACATGTTATCTGGAGGGATCAGTCCTTGGAGAAGGATATCATGCTTGGTAAAGTAGAGGGCCGGTGAAAACCAGGAAGACCCTCAATGAGATGGACTGACACAGTGGCTGCAACAACGGGCTCAAGCATAACAACGATTGTGAGGATGGCTCAGTGTTTCGTTCTGTTGCACACAGGGTTGCTATGAGTTGGAACTGACCCGAAGGCACCTAACAACAACAGCAACACAATACAGGCAAAATTAATCTACACATTTCCAAATCAATATGGTGGTTACACTTGGGAGGGGTAGTAACGACAGGCATATGTAAGACAGCTTCAGAAGGTGCAGACAATGTTCAGTTTCTGGGTCTGGATGCTAGTTAATAGGGATTCAGCTTGTAAAAAAAATTTACTTACAATACGTGCATTTTTCTGTACATATATGGCACATCAATTTATTTTTTATATGACACATCAATAAAACATTTCAAAAGATAAAAGAAAAAGATGCCCCTGCTCACGAGATTTTCCAACGTATCTTACTAATGTATTTGGATTCAAATGCTCTTTAATAAAGCACATACTGTATCTTCCCACCACTTGTCTGTCAGTTTGTTGTACTGTGGTAGCTTGTGTGTTGCTAAAATATTGGAAGCTGTGCCACCAGTATTTCAAATATCAGCAGGATCACCTAGAGTGGACAGTTTCAGCAGAGCTTCCAGGCTAAGACAGACAAGAATGAAAGGCCTGGTGATCTGCTTCCAAAAATTAGCCAATGAACATTTTTGGGATCACAACAGAACACTGTTCGACTTGCCTGCTTTGGACACATCATCAGAGGAATCAATCACTGGAAAAGAATATCCTGTTTGGTAAAGCAGAGGAACAGGGAGGGCAAAGGAGACCCTCTGTGAGATGGATTGGCATGGTAGTCACAATGAAGGGCTGGAACATGCCGGTGATTATGAGGGTGATACAGGACCAGGTAGCCTTTTGTTTTGCTGTACATAGGGTTGCCACGAGTCAGAGTCAACTTGACAACAGCTACCTATCTATCTATCTATCATCTATCTATTCCCACACTTTGTAAATATTAAGCATAAACATAAGGAAATAAATCACTGGAGATTAAAAAGTTAATAGATCGGACTGGGGGGAAACAATGAGCTCAGAAGCAGGCGATGTGCTTTCAGGCATTCTTCTGTTTCCTCGATAGGTGCATACTCTAGAGTCATGCATTTAACCTCACCTGTGGTCAGTTTCTCTCTCTCAGAAATGAAATGACTGAACCAGATAACCCTCAAGTTGCCTCAGTCCAGCCATTTCTTTTTCTGAGTCTTAGACTTGCCCATACCAGACTGCTGCAGGGTGCACACAGAAAAGGGGAACCAAAGAGTGACTGCCTGCAATGCTATCACATGATAAAGGGGTAGAAGGAAGCAACCTCTGACATGTACGTTTAATCAACTTCTGATCATCATGATAGATACTACAGCTCTGCAGAAACCCCCCAGAAACTGAATTACCACTCATCAATAGGGTCCATCAGCAGCAGCCTTGCTCATATATCCGGAAGCCCCCAGACAAAGCAGACTGAATTTGTAAGTCGAAATCTTTTGTGGATTTTCTCCTCCAGGATCATCAGAACCAGTATCCTACTCCTCTACTATAAATAACCTGAAAGTTTCCAGATTTTCCAAAGATTTGCTTATTCGATCACAAGAATGCAGAGAGAGATAAAAAGATGCCACATAAACGAGAGACTCTATCAGCCTGAGATCAAAAGAACTAGACAGTGCCCAGCTACCACCAATGACCGCCCTGATGGGGAACACGACAGAGAGTCGCTGATGAAGCAGGAGAAAAGTGGGGTGCAGAACTCAGATTCTAGTAAAAAGACAAGACTTAATGATCTGACCGAGACTTAGAAGAATCCCAGAAGAGATGGCCCCCAGACTTTCTTAACCCAGAACTAAAACCATTCCTTGAAGCCAACTCTACAAAGATTAGACTGGACTATAAAACATAAACAATAATCGTGAAATGTGTGCTCTTTAGTTCAAGTAGGTACACAAGACTGAATGGGCAGCTCCTGTCTGGAGGTGAGGTAGGAAAGGAGCTGGTTGAATGGACATGGGAAATCCGGGGTAGAAAGGGGGAGTGTGCTATCACATTATAGGGATGGCAACAAGGGTCACATAACAATATGTGTATAAATTTTTGTATGAGAAACTAACGTCAGCTGTAAAGTTTCACCTAAAGCATAATAATAAAAAAAAAAAGAATGCAGAGATATATATTATAGCACATATATTCTTATTCCATTACCCTTTGTAGAAATGTTAGACTCTTCTTCACCCACATATTTCAAACACAGAACCTAAATCTATTGATAAAATAGGACCCTATATTAGGGCCCAATTAGGAGACAGAAACCACAGAGTAATACGAACAGGTAAAGTTTAACATTAAGAATTATTAACAATAACAGATAAGCTAGTAAGAAGTAAAATCCAAAAACTCTGTTCCCATCGAGTCAATTCTGACTCATAGTGATTCTATAGGACAGAGAACTGCCCCACAGGGTTTCCAAGGGGCAGCTGGTTCAAACTGCCGACCTTTTGGTTAGCAGCCTGAGCTCTTAACCACGGCACCACCAGGGCTCCAGTAACAAGCAAAGAGCACCCTAAAGCATGTAAGAAGCAGCCACTTCTGTAGGGTTCAGACACAGCTGCTGGTGGCGTGCTGCACAGCAGGAAGTCTCTATGGTGCTCTGCCTGTGGAACTTGCTAGAAATTCATCCAGTCGGGTGCCAGGGAAAGCTGTTCACAGGGAGGTGTCTCAGTGAGGCACTCTGATACAAAACCCCCTGAGGAAGCATGCTGGGGGAAGCCGGCTGACTGCGGAGGGCTGCTGGCTACCATGCACTGCAGGAGTCGGCACAGGAGAAGCAGCCCACACTGCAGAAGCTGGGTGCTGAAGAAGCTGTGTGCACTCCAGGAACCAAGAACTGAAGAAGTCTCCTACGCTGCAGAAGCAGGCACAGGAAAAGCTCCAGTGCCAGAGAGCCTGGTGGTGGAAAAGCCACAGGCACTGCAGGAACCCAGCACTGGAGAGGCCTCCCACACTGCAGAAGCTGGGCACTGAAGACCGTGCAAGCATTACAGGAGCCCAGCACTGGAGAGGCCTCCCACACTGCAGAAGCTGGGCACTGAAGACCATGCAAGCATTACAGGAGCCCAGCACTGGAGAGGCCTCCCACACTGCAGAAGCTGGGCACTGAAGACGATGCAAGCATTACAGGAGCCCAGTACTGGAGATGCCACACATGCTATAGAAACCAGGCCAGCATGCCCACCACAACAAGAAGGAAAAGTCCTTTCTCCTACAATGTCTCTCCAGCATCCTCTCCTGAAAAATCTGAACATCATGCCAGCTGGCAAAGGAAAAATATTTGAAGAGTCCAGATGCATTTTCACAGAACAGGCAATAAAGGGTGAATTTAGAGCCTAAGAGGTAATAAACCCATAACTGACACAAACCTACAGCCATCAATTACAGTAAGCTCCAATAACCCAATACCTGGCATGATGCATCCCACAGATATTGTTCTTGTGAGAATTAACTTGATTAGAGATGATAAAACTAATTTAGAGGCAGGAAAACTCTACCGTCCAGAAGCAAACAAGTCTGGTAACAGCAAGAATAACAGAACTGTTTCTGAGCAAAGCATGGGGCATTTCTTTTCCTGGGATACATCTAACTTGTCTTCTTCTTACTATCTTCTGAGTTCACCCCAAATCACTTTATAGTTGGTACTTTGCCTGACACTGACATTGATAATACCAGTCTTCCGATAAATGCTGACCAGACTTGGAATATCAAAGCTCTCACAGACCCATGAATAATGTTGCTCATATTTTGACCTTTGCTTAGACATCTACATGAATGTGGTAACTGTTTTGTAATAGAATGTGTCAGTCCTGGCCTTTTGTCCAAGCTCTTGTCACTTGGCTAATCAAAACACAGGCGAGAGTGCATATTTTGTACTGGAAAAAAAAAAATCACAGTCAACCACTCCATAAACTTAGGATGGCAGGATTAATGACCTGATAGTGTCACAAGAATTCCAACGGAAGAAAAGACCCAAAATAAAGGAAGCAATCAAACATTTGTCAATAACTCACTTTGGTGCAGATCATAAAATGCAAGCTTTTAAGAAAAGAGTCGGATCTGGAGAAAGACCCTGATGCTGAAAGCAATAAAATAGCCATAATCCATACTGGCAGAAGGAAAAAAAGAAAAGCATAAAAGACTAAGGTTCAAAACCCAACTATATGTTGCATACCTGTGACGAACCTTAAATATAAAGACACAGAAAAGCTGACAGAAAAAGAATGCAAAAAGAGATACCAGGTGAACACCAATAAAAAGGACTTAATAAACCTGGGTTGAATAATGAATTTAAGGTGGGGCAAAAATAAACTTTGGGAATGAAATGAAACAGAAGATAAGGAATTTACAGAGAACAGCTAACAAGTACAGGTAGTCCTCCAACTTAGGGTGTATTTGAGTTAAGCCGAACTGCACTTACAGCCATCTTTTTATTTTTTGGTACATCTTATCATCAGTAATTGTATGCACTACATACAAAGTTGAAGCAAGTCATCTGCTGATGTTATCAGATCTGTAAGTTTATATGTAATGTTCCCAACCCTTGAAGACAAATAAAGACCAGATTTATAAAGATACTGATGATAATAATAACGAAAACTAAAAAAAAAAAAAAAAAAAACTATGAGGTATCCAGAACCAACTTACAACAGAGTCACCAGAATGGAACGCCATCATAAATTGGGAACTAGTGTGTGAGTGTGTGTGGAGGGGGGAGTCTGTGGCTGTGTGAGAGAGAGAGAATTCAAAATCTGGGAAACAATTTAGTCACCATTCCATAATCACAATCCATAGAGGAAAGACGAGATGACAAGGCACACAGAAATCCTGTATTATTCTCTCTCTCATACTCAATAGGTTTGTCTTCCAGTCCTCATGTCCAGTATATGTTTTGGTTTCTTGTTTCTGTTTGATTTGGTTTCCTCTTTTTTCTCTACTGAAATGGAAGCTCTGTGAAGTTAGTAATGTGTCTGTCTTTTTAAAATTTACTTCCCCAGTATCTATGGCAGTGCCAGGAATAGAACAGATATTCAAGAAATATCTGTAGCGTGAATTTATGAAATCCAACAAAGATTTAGAAAGCCACTCTTTATCTGATTATATATCTAATATCAAATATTGTGCACCAAGCATATTCTAAACTAGGGGCCAGCAAACTTCTTATGCATGTTCTGTACTTTCTTTTTTCAACCATTTACACATGTGAAAACCTTCCTTAGCTCTAGGGCGATACATGAACAGCTATCAGGCTGGATGCAGGTTATAGTTTGCCAATCCCTATTCTAAACTATCTGGTTCAGCAGTACAATTCTCGCCTTCTATGTGGGAGACCTAAGTTCAATTCCCGGCCAATGCACCTCATGGCCCCGTCTGTCAGTGGAGGCTTGCATGTTGCTATGATGCTGAATATGTTTCAGTGGCGCTTCCGGACTAAGACAGACTAGAAAGAAAGGCCTGGAGATCTACTTCCAAATATCAGTCAATGAAAACCCTATGGATCACAACGGTCCAATCAACAAGCAATCATGGGGATGGCACAAGACTGGGCACTGTCTCATTTCATTACGCATGGGGTCACCACGAGTCGAGGGCGGCCTCAACAGCACCTAATAACAACAACAACAACATTCTAAACTATCAGGATAGAGCAAAATCTTTTTAAAAATAATAATAATAAATTCATCATCAAGAAAATCCAGCTGTAGCTTTTGCTTTCACAGACAGACTTCCTTTTTTTTTTTTTTCCTCCTATTCTAAATAGAGAATTCAGAAGCCTAATATCAGCCTTATGGCTAGCCACTTACGTTGTTGGGTTTTGTTTTGTCTTTTTCAATCAAAAAATTCAAATTGATTGAATATATATATATATATTCAACTGCCTGAAACAATAAAATGCAAAGTGAGCAAGCCGCAGGACTGCAATGAAGAAGCCACCCTGAACCCAAGTTTATGGTTTCTGCCATCTCTCACTGTTCCCCGTGTCATCCTACCAATTAGATTTTAAGTTTCAGTAACCTCATTAGTTTTCTAGGCTTTATGACTCAAGTTTGGTGGGGGAAGAGGTGGCGACTCACAGAACAGAGACTTCAATGTCACTAGAAGCTGAGAAAATTTCAGCATTGTCAGGGCAGATACTATTTATAACCCATTTAACGTATATGCTTCTGAATGCATTTTCTACGCAGAGCATACGACCTACACTTCTGAATTCCTGGCTGAAGCCATGGTACAGAAATCAAGCAAATGAAGGTCTGACGACTGAAGGGGGGGGAAATGAACTCCTTGCTTATTATTTTATAAGATCCAGCATCATGTGACAAACAGAATTAAAAGGTTCCTGTTTTTGAGTCACCTTTGACAAGAAAGTGCCTCATCGCTATGAGTTTTGAGCTGAAGTTACTGGAAAAATGTGAGGTTGGAAAATATTCTACAACTAGGCTTAAAAAAAAAAAAGTTGTGGAAAACTCCATATAACTTTTTTCCAGAAAAAAAAAAAAAAAACACAAGTATGAATCCCAACCAATCTTACTGAGTGCATATATATCCGGCCTATAATCGCACACATATTCTATTTCTACGTTTAAGCTTTCCTCTTACTGCACAGGAGTCGGGTTCTACAGGAAGGTATCTTGACGTGATGCTGCCCAAAGTATGGGGTGTTGGGCAGCCCAGCATCACAGCAAAACTTCTACAATGACTGATCACAAAGGACTGTGCAAGCCCTGCACATTCGCTCCATTCCATTCATGGATCCCAACCAAATTAATTTTCTCCTGTGCCAATTCTATCACATCCCCTGGGTTTACAAAGAAGTTTTACCAGGCCATCAGAACCCAAAAAGGACTGAACATTTTCAGACCTAGCAGAAACTTAAAATAGAGCTTAAAAATAAAACAATGAGAATGAATTTTTAGCTCTGCAAAGCTCTTAGTTTCCAGAAAATTCCTTTAAAAGTGAAAAAAAAAAATCTTAGTCTTATTTTTATTGTTACATTTAAATTGCAAGTGACCAAAAAGCTACTTCAAAAATGCCAAGGTTTTCATTCTACATCTGACCAGACATGTTTCAGAATAAGAAGTCAAAGTGTAATTTGGTCAAAGTTCCATGGATACCCCTGGTAAAGATTCTCTCTAAGGCAGGATTGTCCCGTAGAAATACAATGCAAGCCACATACGTAATATTAGATTTCCCAATGGCCATAGTAAAAAAAAAAATGAAACAGGTGTAATTAATTTTAATACTATATTGGGCCCAGTATGCTGAAAATATTATTTCAACATTAATCAATATTAAAACTGATAAAATATTTCACTTTTTTTTTTTTTTTTACAAAATAAATTTACAAAATGTGGTATGCATTTCACATTTATAGCACATCTCTGTTTGGACTAGCCACATCTCAAAAGCTTAATAGCCACATGTGGCTAAACCATTTGCCATCAAGTCAACTTCAAATCATGGCGACTCCATGTGTGTCTGAGTAAGGTTTCCAAAGGCTGATTGTTTAGACGTACATAACCAGACTTTTCTTTCGAGGCACCTCTAAGTGGACTTGACCCTCCAGCCTTTCAGTTAGCAGCCGAGTACGTTAACCATTTGCACCACGCAGATGCTACTGTACTGGACAACAGAGCTCTAAGAACTTCTTTTACGTTTCTTTGAGTTCACTCACCCAACCCAGAAGGTTCTGGTTGCAATGACATGGCTATCTTCAGGAGAAGAGGATGTTCTGAGAAGTGTTTCAACTTCTTGGACAAGTTTACACTCTGTCTTCACTCTATGGCACATCCACACACCGGGCCATCTGTCACAATGGAACAATGCCCACCCGAAAGAAGGTGCCAGCTTCTAGAGACCAGACATGCAACCACAGCAAGAAGATTCTCCTAGCTTAAGCAGTTCCAAATTCTGAACTTCCGAACTTCATTTTTCCCAGGTGCTGCACTTCTGGACGTTTAGCAGAGCTTAAATTAGTACCGTTTTTGAGATGCTATCTTTGGGCAAGGAGGAGGAAAGCAAGGCTGAACCTTTTTTAGGATAGGCCTTTGAGGAAGAAGGTTACAGGAAACACAAGCTAACGTTGAAGGAGGCATTCTGCCCTTTATATGGCATTTTAAAAAAAAAAAATCGTGACTTAAAGTCTCTTTTGTGTGAACTTTACTCCCATCCTTCCCTCAACTCAACAACCGCAGTTGCTTTCCCTAAACCATTATAGTACTCTGATATACATAGGTATGTATCTTTTTCTTCTTGAAGGTCAATGTCATTGAAATTTTAGCCTATTAACTGAATAGGATTGAGAAAGGGTGTGCCAAGCAACTGCTGCTTTTCATTTTAAACATTTCTGTCCTGTTTGATTTTTTCTATATGCCTGCTTCTAAATAAAATTTTGGATTATTTTAAAAAAGAAAATTGCCTACCAATGCACACAGAATCTAGCATTGCTTCGACTGTGAATAAACACTTCTCTGATTTTAAAACATACCTTTGATCTCAAAGCCTCTGAATATTTCATGCAAATATTCATAAATGTTTTATTTAAATCCAGTATTTTCATTTTAAAAACAAAATATCTAGAAGGAATATATACATCAAAAATCCAAACTGTACTTCAATTCATGTATTCATTCAACATGTATTTATGAAATATTTTTGTTGTACCACACACTAAATATAGGCCCTGGGACAACTGATACAAACATGGTCTCTCCCTCATGAAGCTTAAAATCTAAATTGGAAAAATAGATAAGCCACAAAAATAGGATATGAGCACCAATACTGGGAAATTATAGAAAGCATATAGTGTTGTTGCTAGATGAGGCTGAATTGGTTTTTGACTCATGGCAACCCCATGTGACAGAGCAGAACTGCCTCAGAGGGTTTTCTAGGCAGTTGGAATCCACCAGCTGCTCCTTGGAAACCCTATGAGGCAGCTCTCCTCTGTCCGATAGGGTCACTGAGTCAGAATTCACTAGAGGGCAATGGGAATCTCTACAGTAGCAGATCTCCAGGTCTTTCTGCCACAGAGCCATTGGGTGGGTTCAAACTGTCAACCTTTCAGTTAGAAGCTAAGCACTTATCTGATGTGCATACAGTACTTGACCCACTGCTGTGGAGTTGATTCCAACTCATAAAGACCCTGTAAGACAGAGTAGAACTGCCCCACAGCTTTTCCAAGGAGCGGCTGGTGGATTCAAACTGCCAGCCTTTTTGTTAGCAGCCATAGCTCTTAACCACTGCGCTACCAGAGCTCCAAGCATAGAGTAACAGTGGGAGATACTGAAGCTAGGACTTCATGGATATACAGGACTCAGCTAGAAAAACTGAAAAAAAAGGGAGAGGGAATTACAAATGAAGGGGAAATCAAGTGCAAAAGCCTGGAATGAAAACAAGAGAGTAAATAGCCTAAGAAGAAACAAAAAGGGGAAAAAAAGTCCAATACAGTTGAATGATAAAAAGAAAAAAGCAGATTGTGGTGGGAGATACAACAGGGGGAATAGAGGTCTTTGTAGGTCACATTAAGTAGTACGGACTTTGTCCTAAAGGCCTTGAGGAGCCATCTCAGGGTTTTAAGATTTGAACAGCTCAAAGAGGAGCAGGCTCCATTTACAGCTAAGACTAGCCCAGGAAAAAGTCCCCACCAGCCCAATGCCCTAAATTCAAACTTAGGCAGACCACCAGCCAAGCTTTATCCTCATAATTACTACTGCAAATATATATACAAAGGGAGAGGTGCTCTTGACCCCTAAGCATAACTCTATATTCTGGAGTCGTCCCAGAGTAAGACAATGCCGAATAATGCAACCAGAACCCTGAAAACAAAAAAGGCTTTATACATAATGTGAATGGAGCCACTAAAACCAAGAGTTTTATTTCTACTTCCAACTTGAGCATTACTGTTATTAAGTATATCTCAAACATGTAGAAAAGAACAGAGACTATACCCGTATATGCACTATCTAGATTTTAAAATGGTATTCAGTATATCTGATTCAGTTTTTTTTCCCAGAAATAAAATATTATGTATTCTACAAAAATACGTATATATATATCATATGCTGAGTTTAAGATCCTTTTGTGTTCCTGCGTATTCCTTCCTATCTCTCTTCTCAGAAAGGAACTGCTATCCTGAAGTTGATATGTTTCTTTCCAGACCAAGTTTTCGCACTTTTGTTAAAGAGAGAAAGACAGACAGATCATGGTAGTGTTCTAATTATTTTAAAATTTAACTAAGTGGGTCCTATTGTATATACCAAAAAAAAAAAAACAAAACCCGTGGCCATCGAGTTGATTCTGACTCATGGCACCCCATAGGACCGAGTAGAACTGCCCCATAGGGTTTCCAAGGAGTGCCTGGTAGATTCAAACTATCAACCTTTTGGTTGGTAGCCATAGCTCTTAACCATTAAGCCATAGTATACTGCAATTTGCAATTTAATTCAGTATTTTTGAAATACACAGATTGGAACTATTTGAGGGGGTAGGGCAGTGTTTTGTTCTTTTTTTTTAATTATGAAACATTTCGGGTATACACAAAAGAATAAAGAAAAATGTAATAAACACACCAATGTATGCACCATGAACCAAAAACCCAAACCCACGGCCATCCAGTCAATTCCAACTCATCACGACACAGCTTAAGAAATAAAATGTTAAAATATAAACAGGTTTATTCTTAAAGGCTTTTTGCACAGGATCTTCAGGGAACATGTGTCCCTACAGGCTATGTGAGTAGTTTTAGAGCAAGCATCAACTCTTCCAACTACCACCCCTGAAAATCATCTGTAAATTTTTCTGTAACTTCTGTGACAGTTCTGTGAGGAGAAAAGGAAAAGTGTCTACGTTCTCCTTAACCCTATCACACTTTTGTGACAATTAACTGCCACAAGACTTACAGCACCTTGACTTTCTAACATAAGAAAAAAGTTTGCTTCTATTTAGTATCCTTAGTTTGTTATCTTTAAACTTCGTGGTCAAAATACAGACAGCTAAATGCTACTACCACCACCACCCATCATCATCAGTCATGATGCTGCCTTAATGAATAAGCATCGATACGTGGCAGGAGCTATACTAAGCATTTTACTTGCATTCGCACAAATAATGCTCATAAAACTGTGAATTAGACATTATTATGCCCACTTTACAGACAAAGCAACTAAGTCAGGGTGATGTTAACCTACGGCCAAAAATCAAAAGATGGCTAATACTGAAGAGCTAATAGGAAACCTATCTGTCTGAATTTCAAATCCCTGGTCTTAACCATTATATAAAAATAATGTTAGAAAAAAATTCCACTTTCAGCCACAGAGAGTAAGTAGCACCAGATGCTTCCCCACCATAATAAAAAACAAAATTAGACAAAATATATGAAACAGTTTTCCGTTATTAAACAATAGAGATTCTATGACTGTGATGGCAGAATGAAGAGAAACAAATAAAATGAGAAATCTGCTCACCTAGGCTTTCTGTGCAAAAAAAAAAGTACCTCCTAAATTGTGGGACAGAGAGGAGAAACCTGAGCAAAGCAGTTTCAGTGAGCTGAAACAAAGATTAGAATTTGGAGAGAATGAGGTGGTTGGACTATCTGGGCCAGAGCACAAGAAAGGAGTTATTTAAAAAAAAAAAAAAAAGACCCTAGAAATCTCCATTGGGGTCTCCTGAGTCTTTAGCACGTTCAAAGGGTGAGATTCCGCAAGGCTATGCAAGAACAACCACAAGAAAAAGATGACTAACAGGAAAAGGATATCTACTGGGAAGCTATAAGGTGAACAACTCCTGAAGCTCTCAAAGGGCTAGAAGACATGCAAGTTCCAACCAGGGAAAATGGAAAAATTTCAGTGAACACTTGGAGCATTCAGTAAAGGCCTGAAAAACAGGCTATGCCTCAGGAGTAGGACTAAACTAGCCTTAAAATTAGGTTATTCTAGATCCACTCTCATAAAGCTTAAAAACAAACCTCGACGTAACCTGCCTGACATTTTATTAACTGCATGCCAAGACAAAACTCGACACTTTTTACAGCAAGACAATAAAATCCAGAAATATGGCAGTGTAACATTCACAATGACTAGAATCCAAGGAAAAATTACCAGACATGAGGGCAGGAAAAGGCTAACTCAGCAGGCCTGCAGTGCTCAAATCCGCACATTCCAAAGAAAGGCCCGTCTTCGGGACTGGCATTTGGCCAGCTCTTGGGAGATAACCTCTAAACCCTTGGAATATTCTGCCTGATAAGAATGTTTTTGTATGACTGAGGCCTTGGGCCATGCTGTACTTATGGAACACCCATGCTATACCAGTTTGGCCAGGTAGTTTATCCCAACACTGTTATTTATGGTAAATACCCAGGTTTTTTTGGGTGGGAAGGGGGTTGGTAATAGGGATGTCTGAGTAGCTGAGGTTAGTCACACAGTGCTGTATGCCCGCATGACTGATTATTATAAAAACTCTGGACACCAAGGCTCAGGTAAGCATCCCTGCTGGGCAACACCTAACACATGCTGTCACACATTATTACTGGGAGAATTAAGCGCATCATTTTTTTTTTTTTTTAATGTGACTCTAGTGGGAGGGCACCTGGAAGTGTGCACCTATTTCTCCTGGATTTCTCCCATGTGTGTTCTCCCCTTGCTGATTTTGATCTGTATCCTTTCATTGTAATAAGCCATAACTATGAATATAACAATTTTTGAGTCCTACGTGTCCTTCTAGCAAATTATCAAGCCTAAGGATGGTCTTGGAGACCCCTGACACAGCATGCAAAGAAGCACTCAAGAAAACTAGATTCATAATCAAGAGAAAAATCAGTAAAAAAAAATCCATAATCACATAGATGATATAATTAGGAGACTGGGACAATTATTCTAAATGTGTTCAACTATTTAAAGAAAACATGAAGATAATGAGAAGAGAAATGAAAACTTTTTTTTTTCCTAAAAGAATCAAATGGAACTTCTAGAGCTAAAAAACACAGTATGTGATATGGGCTTTATGGGAGATTAAGCACTACAGAAGGGAAACCAAAAACCAAACCCAGTGCCATCGATTCGATTCCAACCCATAGCGACCCTACAGGACGGAGTAGAACTGCCCCACAGAGTTTCCAAGGAGCGCCTGGCGGATTCCAACTGCTGACCCTTTGGTTAGCAGCGGTAGCACTTAACCACTAGCCACCAGGGTTTCCTATGGAAGGGAAGGTCAGTACATTTGAAAAACAAAAGACAAGGCAAAAGAATTGAATCATAGGAACCAAAGTAAAAGGTTAACAATGATTAAAACTTCAGTAATCGGAACAATAAAAGTCAATTTACAGCTAGGGAATTAGCATAAGACTAGTCATAGAACAATGGAACAGAATAAAAAATATACCAAACCCGATGCCGTGGAGTCCACTCTGACTCATAGCGACCCTACAGGAAAGAGCTCCCAAGGAGCGCCTGGTGGATTTGAACTGCCATAGCTCTTAACCATATCGCCAAGGTTTCCACTGAACAGAATAAAAAAAAAAATTTTTTTTTTTTTTTATTCTGTAGAGAGTAGAAAAAGAGATGCATATTTATGTTCAATTGATTTTCAAAAAGTTGTCGAGGTAATTTGAGGAAGCTGAAAGACAACAGATTAATAACTGGTACATGTCTTTGGTATACAAAGATGCCAAATATTTCAGACTACACAAAAAAAGATGGCAGTAAAATTGAAAGATTAATAATATAGAACAGGAAAATTATAAATAGGATGCCCCCTAACAGGCTCATCAGAGCATTTACCTCATTGTATTGTAATTGCCTAATTGGACAACAGTCTCCCCCATTTGACCTCATTCAATTAACAAATATTTATTAAGCATTTACCATGTGCTGTAATGTGCTACACACTGAAGAAAACCATGATGCATACAAAAGACAATGTCCCTTCTCTTACTAAGAAGGAACAAAAAAGAGGCTAACATTTGGACAGATGGTGAAAGAAGAAGTTGTGTTAATGAACAAAGGATAAGAGATATAAGATAAAATTCATAAGCGGGGAAACCCAATGGGGCAGTTCTACAGTGTCCTAGGGTCACTATGAGTTGGAATCGACTTGACGGCAATGGGTTTGGTTTTGTCTTGAATGATTTTAAGGAGCCCTGATAGCACAGTGGTTAAGCACTTGGCTGCTAACCAAAAGGTCAGTGGTTCGAACCCACCAACTGCTCAACAGGACAAAGATGTGGCAGCCGGCTTCCATAAGATTGTTCAGCCTTGGAAACCCTATGGGGCAGTTCTACCCTGTCCTATAGGGGCACTATGAGTCAGAATTGACTCGATGGCAATGAGTTAACAGGTTCATACTCCACTGGAAAGAATGAACTTACACCTTTTAAAGAAATCTAAAATATCTGAGAGCTGGGTAATTCCACAAAGACTGCTAATGATTCAAGAAACTTGTGGTCCAATGTCAGATCTACGAGTAGTGGTTTATGACCATCCTTTTCCATTAAAGTCAAAGAACACAATCTAGAATGCAAGGAGAAATGGCCCAGGTCTTTTTATCAATAAAATGTGTTAAAAATCCTTATACTTTTGTCTCTCACATAAACTGAACTTTTAAATGGCTTGAGAAAGGGAATGATGTTAACGTTCTAATGTACTAGGAAGTGAAACAGCACTTCCAGGAGGGAGAATTATTCCACTTGGTGTAAATACATAAGTGAAATAAAAGACTCTGTACACATTCTACCTACTGACAGATCCAATCTTCTTTTATTTTACCTTATGTATCCTTAGTTACCTGTGCCAATAAAAGTTATCTTCAAAATTGACGTAGAGGGATAAGTTAGGCTTCATGGTGCCTGAATGTTAACGCGCTTCACTTGTGGGCCCAATCTCCTCAGTCTGGAGCTCCTGACACCCTTCCCCTTCCAATCATCAACTTTCCCCACTGTCTGCCCAACCCACAGAGTAGAAGCCAACAAAAGGATTTTAGGATGTGCCAATTGAGAATGTGGAGAAAATCAATCAACCGAATCATTTACATGGATGACCCAATTCCTGGTCTTTACGGAACACAAGGAAAGAAAAAGAATAACTTTAATCACTAAGCCATAACAAACGAGTCTTGTTGCCCATATTTTCAGAACTTCATGAGAAAATTGAACTCTAGGTAAAAAAAAAAAAAAAAAAAAATTGGTAAAACTCCTCTAAGATAATTTAAGCAACAAATAATTAGAAATTTTGAGAATGAAATAATAATCATGGGGGGGACAAGCTATGAAAATCAGAAGTTGTCAGAAGTAAAGAAATATTTAGTTAGAGTTAAATGAACAGTTAAAAACTTGGTCCTCCAGGCATATTTTAGAATTCATCTTCCCTTCTCTAATTCCTCTGGCCCTAGAGCAAACATCTCAAAATCCACATTCTCTAAATACCTGCTAAAAAGGCAGTCCCCTTACCAGCATGCTCTTTAACTTTTCAAAGCATTTCTACAACTATTATCGAATTTTTCACTGCACCATCCCTAGGAGATTGCCCAATTCCCACTGCAGGCAAACCTGGGAGTGTCAAGCACCTTGGATAAGGTCACTGAGCTATTTCAGGACAAAGCTAAGACTATAACTTACTACCCTCATTCCTTCCACAACACTGCACTATTTTGCTTACTCTTCTTACCCCACTTCTATTTTTATTATGGCGCCACCGGTTACTGAAAAGTTTCTCCCAACCTAATATTTTCATCGGGGCAGTTGGGCTTGCAAAGGACAGAAATCCACTGAAGGGAGCACAAAGAAGAAAAGATAAGGAAACAGGAAATCTCACAATTGCCCAAGAACAGGAATGAAATACAGCTGAGTGCCCAGGAACCAGAACTGGGAACAGGTCAGAGACAAGGCTTTCCTCCCCACTTCTTTCTCTCTCTCTTTCATAGGCCATCTAACTTAATTCATGCAAAATCTGTGTCTCCCCTTGCACACCTACTCTATTATTTAGTCTCTCTTTGTGCACAGTCTTCCTCAGCTCACACCGGGTCCAAGGTGATCATCAAACTCCCCCCACCCCTTCCTCATCCTTCCGTGCTTCACAGACCACAACAGCGTTTATTAACTTTACTGACTCTCTCCAGAGTTAGTTTACTGCTCGTCGGCTAGCTGATGGACTGCAAGGCTTTGGGCTGGATGTCCACCACTGGTCTGACTTGCTGTGGGGAAGAGAAAGTATGGGGCAGCAGGCTAGAAAACTGTTCTGGTAACAAGCAGATAATTCATATAAAAACACAGTTGCCACCAAGCCAACTCTCACCCACGGTGACACCCTGTGTTTCAGCGTACAGCTGCGCCCCGTGGAGTTTTCAGTGCTGTGACCTTCTGGAAGTAGATCACCAGGCCTTCCTTCGGAGGCATCTCTTCGGTATACTGCAACTGTCAACCTTTCAGTCAGCAGCCAAGCACATTAGCCATTTACACCACCCAGAGACTCCAGATAATTAATATACTGGGGCATTAAATCGATACATTATATAGCAACAAAGCGCAAGAACCAGCAGACATCCTCACTGCTTTTAATCAACCTGCTCTTTTTATGGATGAGAATATAAAGCTGGACGATGAAAAAAAAAAAATTACAGAGGAACTGATGTATTTGAATTGTGAATACTGAATATACTATGGACTGCCAACAGAATGAACAAATTAATCTTAGGAAAAATACAACCAGAATTCCCCTTAGAAGCAAGGACGGCAAAATTTCATCTTGCTTACTTTGGACACGTCATCAGGAAAGACCAATCACTAGAAAAGAGCATCATGTTTGATAACAGGTGAGTGAAAATGAAGAAAATCCTCAATGCGATGGATTGACACAGTAGTCACAACAATGGACTCAAACATATCAAAGATCATGGAGATGGCACAGGACCAGGCAACGTTTTATTCTGTTATTCATAAGGTCACCATGACTCAGAGCTGACTCGATAGCAACTAATAACAGCAATAGAGTAAAGTGACTTACTGAAGGTGACCCAGACGCACTGTGGCAGTCATGCCTACCATCCACGTATCCTGGATCTCCAAAGTCACATATTTTATTCTGAAACCTATCATCAAACTTGTTCAATCCACAGGTAATGGCATAGCTCTTCTCTCATATCAAGCTATATACCTTGATATATAAATAGCAAATCTATCATTAACCAGAATGTGTAAATAGTCATAAAATATTCCTACAGTGGTTCTCAACCTTGGCTGCCCATTAGAATCATCTTAGAAGCTTTTTTAAAAAATACCAGTACATGTGCCCCACCCTGAACCAATTACATCAGAATCTCAGAGGGCAGCCTCTCGACACTGGTATTTCAGTTTTTCAAGAGCTCTCCAGGTCATTCTAATCTGCAGTCATTGTGGAGAATCAATATTTTAGAATATTAAAATTAATGTGCAGATATATTTACAGAACTTCTTCAACCTCCCCCCCCCCATATGAATTCAAATTCAAAATAAGAAAGGCTCTCAAATAATTTGACAGCATATTTCAGGTCATATGTTTTAGGCAAATTTTAGGTAGTGACTATAGGAGCTACAAACTGTTGCTCCTCATGTAATGTAGTTTACAAATATTAAGTAGAATATAAGCTCCATGAGGGCAAGGACTTGGTTTGTTCTCTGTTGTATCCCCAGTGACCAGACCAGTGTCTTGTATGTCATAGGGGCTTAGTAAGTACTTGGTGAATGAACAAACAAATGAATGATCTCATTTATCCTTCACAGTGGCCTTTAAAGATAAATATTATCATCTCCTTGTCACTAACAAGCTAAGAAGGAATCTCACAGACTTAATGAAACACACATGTTCCAGCTATCATACAGAAAATGTTGAAATCACATGTCTTTTCAGGGATCTTTGATCTTTTCAAAGATCTCTGATTAAAGATCAAAACTGGTTACTTTAAAAAGTCATCCTAAATACTAGCTTTATTTTTTATTTCAATAGCTAAGCATCTTACCATTAAATAAACCTTTCGACTCCCCAAGCTCATATTGGAAAATAATCAAAGAATTCCAGCTGATGGAAAATACAGTTTGAACTGAAGCCACATATTCAATTCAGTGTGTAAGTTTTTAAGAATTAAATGGAAGTAATTAACCACATTTAATCTAAAGTGTGACTCCATTCTTGGTAAAGTAATGGACAGGCAAGCAGTAGTCAAAACCACACGGATTATCCCTGAACATTTGCCTTGGTCGTTCTCAGTATCAAATCCAGCAACAAGATACCAAATCTGTTCTCGGTTTTTGAAAAATGACATCCAGTTCTTCTGGCCAGCCAGTGCCAGACTAAGGATGGAGAACCACAGGGGATGAGCCTGTTGGACAGGAATACTCAACTGGACAAAAAAAAAAAAAGGAAAACTGAGAAGGGAACAGACCGTGTGTGAAAATAAAAATGACCACCACCACCAATCCTCATCCCTATTTAAGCAAAAAAGATTGTAATGGAAACTGAACCTCTAAGTATAAAGTGGGATAGGAATTTCATGATTTGCAAAAATTAAAGCGCTAAGCAAAAGAAGCGAAGAGAAACCCAAGAGTCTCTGCTGCTTTTTTAATTAAAACTATTGTTGGAAGAATGTTCAAGATACCATCTTCAGAATTTTTTAGAATGAGCAGGGATGCAAAAAGAGGCTCGTACACCAGTGTTCACTGCAGCGTTAGTCACAACAATAGTAAAAAGGTGGAAACAAGCCAAACGTCCATCAACATATGAATACATAAACAAAATGTGGTCTATACATACAATGGAGCGCTGTTCGCTCACAAAGAGAAATGAAGTTCTGGCACATGCTATAACCATGAATGAGCACTATGCTAAATGAAATAAGCCAGACACAAAAGGACAAACGTTGTATTATTTCACTGACATGAAACATCAAGAATAGGGAAATGTATAGAGACAGAGAGAAGACTGGTGGTTACCAATGACAGGGGGGAGGGGACAATTATTGCCTAAGGGGTACAGATTTTCTGTTTGGGGCGATGAAAAAGTTTTGGAAATAAATAGTGATGATGGTAGCACAACACTGTGAATATAATTAACGCTAAAGAATTGTACTCTTGAAAATGGTTAAAAAGGCTAATGTTGAGCTATTTACAGTCTACCACAATTTTTTTTTTAAAAAATGATTTTTAAAAAAGAATTTTAGAATGTCACAAATTTCACGCTTCATTTGTAAGAATAAACTGCATTTCTGCCCATGTTAATAAAAATTTTGATGTTCACTGTACAGTATGATTACTAAGACTGCAAAAGACAGCTCAAGAGACAAGCCTATACAACTATTGCTAAACAGTCCACCATGGAGGCAATAAAGGCAGAATGAATGAAGCAAGAATCCAGATGCTAGGAAAGACACGCACTACAATATTTCTTCACTTGGCAAATATTACTTATATTGAAATACCACTGTCAGTCTCATGCTGTGCCATGTGGAAAAACAAGTCTTCTACGGACAACACTATGTTATATGGAGAAAGATAACCTTCGTTCAGTGATGTTTATACATACTCACATGCCCCTGTGGGTTCTTATTTTTAAATCATAAGCTCCATTACATCACATTTTAATATGGGCAACAACCTTATAAAAGAACCACATGATAAACCAGTTGGGCCCAATATCTAAGAAGCACCCTGATCACAGATGAAGAATCTGGTGATCCTTGCCTTAACCCCTTTAATGCACAAGGGTATTATTTAGAAAATTATTGTTCTGGTATCCTAAATGATACCTTACTCTTACTGTCCAACAAGCTAATTGAAGAGAGATGAGAATAAGAAATCAATGACACAACAATAAAGCTTGGTATCATGCTACAGTTCACCTGTTGCATAAGAATTTAAAAAGCTGGACTCTGTCCCCTACGCCTAACTCATTCCTTATGCTATTCTCCCACCACACAACACTACACTGTACCCTGGTAATACCAAGGAATTAAGACATGTTCTGAGTTTCTGACCTCTCCAGGGCTACACCAGATGTCAGTCAAACTAGCTCAATCTGTTCGCAGTTCCTGCTCAAAGCTCCTGTTTTTATTTACTTAACAGGCTGACTAGACAAAATACAACAGTATATCATAATAAAAAAAAAAAAAACCCAAACCCATTGCCATCGAGTCGATTCCAACTCATAGTGACCCTAAAGGACAGAGTAAAACTGCCTCATAGGGTTCCTAAGGAGCAACTGATAGATTCGAACAGTCAACCTTTTTGGTTAGCAGCTGTAGCTCGCCACAGCTCTTAACCACTGCGCCACCAGAGCTCTGTATATCATAATCCAAAATCAAAACCAAGCCCAGTGCTTTCAAGTCGATTTCAACTCATAGTGACCCTACAGGACAGAGTAGAACTGCCCCATAGAGTTTCTAAGGAGCAACTGGCGGATTTGAACTGCTGACCCTTTGGTTAGCAGCCGTAGCACTTAACCACTATGCAACCAGGGTTTCCATATATCATAATAGGTGGACACAAAAGAATTTTAAACACCCTTAATTTCCCATAGCAGGCCATCCCCATGTTCTGTTGAGTTTTGCTCCTAACTACCTCTCAAATCCAACCATTTGTTCCAACTCTACTGTTTCCACCCTAGTTAAAGTCACCACAGCCTCTCAGGTAGACCACTGCAATGCAAGAGCTGCCTAACCACGCTTCTCATATTTACTCTTGTCCTTGGGCCCAACCTCAACCATCCCTGTTCAATCTCTTCTCCACACTGCAACCCAAAGGACCTTTTCAAAAAGCAAATCTAATCATGTAACCACCACACAACACTGGGAATCATGGCCCAATCAAAGTGACACATAGTTTTGTGGGGATACAATTCAATCCATCACAGATAGAAAAATCATGAACAGTAAGCAAATGGTCACTATAACATGTCTCTACAATACGCCCAGAAAATGACAAGCTTTATTCTATAACTAGATGTAGAACCACTGATGGTACATTTGTACTAGAGATGTGGGACCTTCATGTGTACTCTTATGTGATTTCATTGTTCAGATAAGCTGAACAAAGGTATTTCAGGGCTTTTCAAATTCAAGGACAAGATTCCACATGGCGAAGTCTTAAGACTGAGTCAGGCTTATCTGGCACAAACTGGCCCATGTTCCTTCCACTCAGAATTCCCCCACTGAGTACGGCCTCTTTGCCTCTGGGAGCCCTCTGAGAGCCTTCAGAGGCTCTTGAAAAGCAGAACAAAAAGAATTTGACAGTAAATATGTCAAGGTAGAATTAATCTTGCCCTCATATATCACAAAACCAAATCACATTTTAAAACTATCAACTCAACTGGACTTTTGTATATAAAATTTCCAAAATGCAAGAGGAATATGTAAACATAAGAATAATATCAAGTGTTAGTATATACTTCTTAAAAGAAATTTAATCATAAAAATGTCTTAAATGTTGGTCATGGAGGAAGCACAGAGAAAAAAAAGGCAAGTGATAAAAAGAACATGGAAGAGACACATCAGAGGAGGCCTCAACCTTAAAAGTGTGCAGAGGGTTTGAAGAGAAAATTGTTGACAGTGAAGAATAGGGATACAAACCTAACTGACAAAAAACTGATCAAGAAACAAAGTATTATACTATGTGTCATAACAAATGCCTATGTATTTCCAGAACTTCAGAAAGACTGTAAAGCTGGCTGGCCCATGAGGGAAAGAATTAACCTGTTCAGACAGTCCATGGACACTTAAAACTGTTTAGACTACAAAAGAGTGACCAATGAAACCGCGGTCGCTTGTGCTGACTCAGTCCTTCCGTATGCAGAGCACAGGGCACATCTGTCTCGCAGATTATTTCTTCTATTTGGACATGAACAGAAACCAAAGAAATAGCAGCCTTGCTCATCCATGATGAATACGCACTTCTATGAAAGGGACTTCCCAGCACCAAGCAAACTGTTTATCCCTTCCTCACTGTGGGAAAATACGTGGTTAATAAAAAAAACTGAGTTATTGGGTCAAGAAAGTTCATCATAATAATAATAGCAGCAGCAGTTTTCGATTTTTCATGGGATAATAATACAAACTGCTGAGAACCAAAATCTTCCACTTATCTTTCTGAGTGTGTATGGGGGGGGGGGGTGTGGGGGGGTGGGTGGTTGTGTGTGTAGCACCTGATTTCTGCTGTTAAAGTAATTTCCATCAGAATAGAGAGCAAATTTTTTAAAAGTTGCTTTAATAATTCCAGTATTTTATGTCAAGCATTCCTTTTTTTTTTTTTGAGGAGAGTTAGGTACTTCGTAATACTTCCCACAAAAACCAACAAATTATTTCATACCCAAATAATCAGAAAAGAGTAAGCCACAGGGCTCAGTTAATGCCCAAGGAGAATTCTTCCTTCCCCAAACATTAACCTCAATCCCAAATGTCCCCTGAGACAAAGACCAACACAGGCCACATTTCTGAAGACTTTTACTGGTAATGAGAATATGAGAATGACGAAACTGCAAATTTTTTCTGAGGACTACTACATAAGGGTTTATGGAAAGACTTGGTGTTGGCAAAGAATACTGAGTATTCCATGAGCTTTCAGAAGAACGAACAAATCTGTCCTGGAAGAAGTACAGCCAGAATGCTCCTTAGAAGCGAGAACGGTGAGACTTCATCTCACGTACTTTGGACATGTTACCAGGAGGGACCAGTCCCTGGAGAAGGACATCATGCTTAGTAAAGGAGAGGGTCAGCGAAAAAGAGGAAGGCCCTCAACGAGATGGCCTGACATTTTTACAGTAGCTGTTTAATACTGGGCTCAAACATAACGATTATGAGGATGGCGCAGGACCAGGCAGCATTCTATTCTATTGTACATAGGGTCACCAGGAGTTAGAACTGCCTCAATGGCACCTAACAACGACAACATGGAATAACAGAGGACTGTGTTCCTGAGGACAGAGAAAGGAGTTCCTGAGAAGTGTAGTGTCAAGACCTAACATAGTTCCTGTTAAGAAGATGCCAGAGCACAAATGTATTTGAAGAGTCAACGAGTAGTAACCCAACGAAGATCATCGCGAGGGCTCCAAACACAAACCTTCATCAACTGAATTTTTGTAAACTGAATCATTTTTCTCATTATCTCATATTACATTTCAGAAATGTTATCTTTCATTTCTGAGCAGTATTTAGCTGGCTGAATAAAAGCTGCACGAGAATGTGGACCTTCAACTAGCAAAGACGTGGTTCTCTGCTAGTGTTTGGAGAATTAATGCTGAATAGTGAATCAATGAGTGAATGAATGGTGAGGGAATGAATGCACTGTGGTTCCCTTGAACATAACCTTGGTCACTCAGGACCTGTCACCCTCCCCATTAAGCCATCTTTGAGTCTCTAGCCATGAGACTATCTTAAATGTTAAAGGAACGTGTCAAAAGTTTTATTTATTTTACTCTTTGGATTCTCATGATGAAATGGAATTATTTCATGGAGAAAATATAAATGTATGAATCAGAAAAATTATTTCAAATCCTACTCCTCTAGCTAAAAGGTCCATGATTCTGGGCTTGGGTTTCTTATCCTTGGCACTACTGACATTTTGAATTTGATAATTCTTTGTTCTGGAAGCTGTCGGGTCCTTGTTTAGCAGCATCCCTGGTCTCTACCCACTAGATGCCAGTTATACCACCACCCACAGTTATGACAACCAAAAGCGTCCCTGGACATTGTCAGGTGTTCCCTGGGGGTTAAAATCACAGCTGGTTGAGAACCACCACTCTAAGAAAATCTCTTGATTACTTAAGGCACAATGTTCTCATATGAAAAACGTCAGTAATACCACTTTCCTCAAGCAATAGCTGCTAATTAAATTATTAAAATGACAATAATAAAAAAACATGCCAATAATAATAAGGCTATGTTTACTGAGTGCTAGCATTACTTTTATATTACATGCTAGGCACCGAATACAGGACTTAACTATCTTGACTCCCTCCAATCCTCATACCAACCATATGGATTACAATATTCTTATTCTCACCATAATCACACAAATAGATGTTGTCAGAGGCAAGATTCAAATCAAAGCCATCTGACTTCAAGGCCCTTAGCATCCATCCACCATACTTTAAAGCCAACCTCCTAACACAGATACCCAGTAGGCCCTCAACAAATATTGTCTCCTTTCAACATTTTTCCTCATTTTGTTTTCCCAGAATAAGCAGAGGTCAGTGTGCCTCCCTAGTGCATGCATTCTGGAAATAAAACCCTAAAATCTCCATGCAAAACCTACCATGACAGTTGTCACTTTCACCCTTGAAATGACTTTCTCCTGCCTGATATATGCTGTAAATGCTTCATAACCCATAAATGTTGACATCACTGCTCTCTTTATTTAACTAATAAGAGCCTAGAGATCAGAGACCAGTTTCCCCACATAAATAAAATGCTCATAACATATTTCTAGATGATAGTGGTGATCTTACATTAGTTGTGACAAAAATACTTTGCTATTGATTTGACCTTGCCAAGGTTTACACTGAAAAACCCATATAAAAAAATTTTAGAAGGAGAGGCAGAGCCAAGATGGTGGATTAGTCAGACACACTAGGCCATTCCACTGCAACAAAGACCCCAAAAAGCAAGCAAAACAGATACAGAAATCAATCCTGGAACCCTGAACCTTAAAAGAAGGGATAAAGTATTAGATTAGAAGTTACTGAGGAGAAGAAGAAGCTGATAAAAAACAGGGAAGTAACAGAGATATGGAGTGGAGGTTCCTGGCCAAACAGAATGACTCAGCATGGCCATCTTGGGATAAAGCCATCAACCCGCACGCAGAAAGACACCTCCACAGAATTCCCAATAGGAGATAGAGGTATGACACGAACACACTTAGGACTAAGTAAGACCACGTTTGCTGGCTGCAACTCAAGGGGGAACCCACTCTCTCACCCGGTAACCACAAGAGCATACTACTACAACCCAGACTGCCAGGAACCACAGTACCAACCCACCCTATTGCACTCCTCCATCCAGCTCCCTCTGCCTCTGCCTTTCCCCTCCCTCTATTTCTCACAGGACCCCTCCCACTGCCTGCAGCAGCCCTGATAAAACATGGCACTGACCCCAGGCCCTTGCCCACTGGCTCTAGAGATCAATTTATAGCAACAGGCACACACATCAAATAAGAAGAAAATGACAAAATCAAAATGTTACCCCTACAGAGAGAGCAGCAGGGGCACGGGTCTGGGGATCATGGTTTCACGGGACATCTAGGTTAGCTGGCATAACAAAGTTTATTAAGAAAATGTTCTGCATCCCACTTTGGAGAGTGGCATCTGGAGTCTTAAAAGCTAGCAAGCGGCCATCCAAGATACATCAATTGGTCTCAACCCACCTGGAGCAAAGGAGAATGAAGAACACCAAAGACAGAAGGAAAATATGAGTCCAAGAGACAGAAAGGGCCACATAAACCAGAGACTCCATCAGCCTGAGACCGGAAGAACTAAATGGTGCCCAGCTACCACAAATGACTGCCCTGACTGGGAACACAACAGAGAGTCCCTGACAGAGCAGGGGAAAAGCAGGACGCTGAACTCAAATTCTAGTAAAAAAGACCAGACTTAATGGTCTGACTGAGACCAGAAAAACCCCAGAAGACATGGCCCCTGGACTCTCTGTTAACCCAGAACAAAAACTATTTCCAAAGTCAACTCTGCAGACAAAAATTAGATTGGACTATAAGACATAAAATGATACTCGTGAAGAATGTGCTTCTCAGTTCAAGTACATACATGAGACTAAATGAGCAGCTCCTGTCTGGAGGTGAGATAGGAGGCAGAAAGGGACAGGAGCTGGATGAATGGACACAAGAAATCCAGGGTGAAAAAGGAAAGTATGCTGTCACATTATACGGACTGCAACTAACATCACATAACAATACATGTATACAAAAGGACAAATATTGTATGAGGCCACAACTGTAAAAACTCATGAAGAGGTTTCCACACAAAAAGAAATAATCTTTGATGGTTATGAGGGAGGCGGGGGTATGGAAAAACACTAAACAGACAATAGATAAGTGGTAACTTTGGTGAAGGAAGGGTAAGACAGTACACAGTACTGGGAACACCAGCACAACTTGTACGAGGCAAGGTCATGGGAGCTCCATAGATACATCCAAACTCCCTAAGGGACCGAATTGCTCGGCCGAAGGTACTAGGGACCATGGTCTCAGGGAACATCTAGTTCAACTGGCATAATATAGTTTATAAGGAAAATGTTCTACATTCCACTTTGATAAGTAGTATCTGGGGTCTTAAAAACCTGTGAACAGCCATCTAAGATATTCCACTGGTCTCATCCCTTCGGGAGCAAGGGAGAATGAAGAAAGCTAAACATACAAGGGAAAGATTAGTCCAAAGGACTAATGGACCATGGCCTACAAGCAGCTATCTAAGCTACATCTACTGGTCCCATCCCAGCTAAAGCAAAGGAGAATGAAGAAAACCAAAGGCATAGGGGAAATATTAGTCCAAAGGACTAATGGACCACAGCTACCACAACCTTTATCACACAGAGCCAAAAACAATTAGATGGTGCCCAGTTACCACCACTAACTGCTTGGCAGCGATCACAAAAGAGGGTCCTGGACAGAGCTGGAGAAAAATGTAGAACGAAATTCAAAATCACAAAAAAAAAAAAAAAAAATGACCAGACTTGCTGGTCTGAGAGAGACTGGAGAAACCCTGAGAATGTGGCCCCCATACATGCTTTTAATTCAGTACTGAAGCCACTCCTGAGGTTCACCCTTCAGCCAAAGATTAGATAGGCTTATTGGACCAATGGAGCCCTGGTGCTACAGTTTAAATCCACAAGCCACTCCTTGGAAAACCTATGGGGAAGTTCTACTCTGTCCTCTAGGGTCGCTGTGAGTCAGAATCAGCTCAATGGAATGGTTTTGTTGTTGTTGTTGTTTAATAGAGCCAACAATAACACACATGAGGAATGTGCTTCATAGTTCGATCACATATACAAGACTAACGGGCACACCAGCCCAAAAGCAAAGATGAGAAGGCAGGAAGGGACAGGAAAACTGGACAAATGGAAACAGGGAACCCAGGGTGGAGAAAGGGAGAGTGTTGACAGATCGTGGGGTTGGCAACGAATGTCACAGAACAATTTGTGTATTAACTGCTTAATGAGAAACTAGTTTGCTCTGTAAACTTTCACCTAAATCGCAATAAAAAAATTTTTTTTTTAGAAGAACTTAAGACAACTGAACAACTGAAGTTGAGTAAAATACTAAATCACATCTCATAAATGAGAGGAAATGAAACCCATAACTAATAAGCTTCGGAATGCTGGGCCCTTAAAAACAGGGCTTCAAACCAGTTGGTTAGGTTTCAACCCCCTGCTAAGAATTTGCATTTCCACTCCAGATATACTGAATCAGACTCTATATTTGAACAAGATTCCCATGTGATTCTTATGTATAATCAATTTTGAGAACCACTGCTCTACTGGTTTTCGGAACTGGTCCCTAACCAGCAGCAATAGCATTGCTTGGGAACTTGTTAGAAATACAAATTCTCAGCAGGAGTTCAAACCGCAACAAACCAGTTCAAAGTCTCACTTAAAAACCACCACACATGTTGTCATCGAGTCAACTGGGACTAATGGTGGCCCTATCTGCTAGGCCCTTAACCATGGTTTTCTATCAACTTGAGACAACAGGGTACACAGTGGAGTTGCCTAATGTTAGCTAGGAATCCCTTGGTGGAGCAAACAGTTAATAAGTTCAGCTACTAAATGGAAGTTTGAAGGTTCAAGTTCACACGGCAGTACCTCGCAAGAAAGGCCTGGAGATCTCATCCAAAAAAAAAAAAAACTCAACCATTGAAAATCCTAAGCAGCACAGTTCTACTCTGACACACGCAGAGTCCTCATGAGTTGGGGTCTATGCAGAAGAACTGGTCTTAATATTAGCTGAGCATTTTCTACTGGATTTCAAAGATCACACAATATCAGTCTATAAATGAATAACCATCATGGTAACAACTTATGAAGAAAAATCATTTAAAAGCTTAAAAAAAAATTGTTATAAAGGGAAAAAAAACAAACCATGGAGAGACACAAATTTTTATTACCAAAAATTCTTTTTTAACTTTTTTTTTTCCTATAATGACAGGTTTCTATAATTTAGACATGAAAATAATTTACTTGATGTCTAGCTTGGTGGAATAAATTCTGAGCTACAGGCCATAACAGCCTTCTTCTGGATCTGTTACTTTCTCTAAGCTTGTGGTTTCCCAATAACAAAGAAGTATTTCAAATACTATTTGAGATTCCCTCAGTCCTAGAGAAGGTCATTTGAAAATCTGGTTCCAGTAAAAATGACAAGAACAATACTCATTTTTTAAGTGAAGGGAAGGAAAAGGAATTAATCAAGACCCACCAAAAATCTCAACAAAAAAGCTGGAGACTACGAAAGGAAAGGACTGACACTTGCCAATGTTGACTCCTTGCCTCTGCACCCAGGTAACACCTGACTGTGGTCTCAGCTAAGGTTTCCTCCCTGAAAAAACTCCATGACCATTTGAGTATGTGGAAAACTGAAGTGAGGCCTTAACGCTGGAAGATTTAAACAATTAGAAACGGTTTATGCCAGGAGCACGTTACCAGTCGAATCATGGCCACCCTGTGTGTCAGAGTAGAAATGTGTTAAATAGGGTTTTAAATGGCAAATTTGGGGGAAGAAGATTGCCAGGCCTTTCTTTCAAGGCACCTCTGTGTGGATTCAACCCTCCAACCTCTTAGTTAGCAGCTAAGCACATTAAGTACTTGCGCCACCCAAAGACTCCACAGGTGCACGCTGTTGTTGTTGCTGAATGCCCCTGAGTCAGTTCGGACTTATCGCAACCCTGTGTACAACAGAACAAAACACTGCCCAGTCCTGCGCCATCCTCACAATCATTACTACGTCTGAGCCCATTGTTGCAGCCACTGTGTCAATCCATTCTGTTGAAGGTCTTCCTCTTTTTCGCAGACCTTCTACCTTACCAAGCATGGTTTCCTTCTCCAGGGACTGGTCCCTCCTGATAACATGTCCAAAGTACGTGAGATGAAGCCTTACCATCCTCACTTCTAAGGAGCATTCCGGCTGTATTGCTTCCAAGACAGACTCATTTCATTCTTTTGGCAGTCCGTAGTATATTCATCATTCTTCGCCAACACTGCAATTCAAAGACTTTGATTCTTCTCCAGTCTTATTTACTGTCAGCTTTTGCACGCATATAAGGCAACTGAAAATATCGTGGCTTGGGTCAGGCACACCTTAGTCCTCAAGGTGACGTCTTTGCTTTTTCAACACTTTAAAGGGATCTCTTGCAGCAAATTTGCCCAATGCAATATGTCATTTGATTTCTTGACTGCTGCTTCCATGGGTGCTGACTGTGGATTCAAGTAAAGAAAAATCCTTGAGAGTTTCAATTGTTTCTGTTTATCATGATGTTCCTTATTGGTCCAGTTGTGAGGATTTTTGTTTTCTTTATGTTAAGATATAAACCATATGGAAGGCTGTGGTTTTGGATCTTCATCAGTAAGTATTTCAAGTCCTCTTCACTTTCTGCAAGCAAGGAAGGTTGTGCCCTCTGCATGTTGCAGGTTGTTAACGAGTCTTCCTCCAATTCTGATGCCACGTTCTCCTTCATATAGTCCAGCTTCTGGTATTGTTTGCTTAGTGTACACAGGAGCATGCTAAAGAGATTTAAATCAGTTTGAGAGTGAAGAAGCACAAGAAAATAAATATATATTTTTGAAAGAAGAAATAACAAGACAGTGAAAGAAACTGATGAAAGGAAGAAAGTGTTTTGAAAGGAAGGAAAACAAAACTCCTGCCAAGCTGCTATTGTTTCTTTGCCAACCTATTTTTTAAATAATATTTTATTGTGTTTTCAGTGAAAAGTTCACACAGCAAATGAGGTTCCCATTTAACAATTACTATGCAAGTTGTTCAGAGACATCGGTTATTTCTTTGCTGACTTTTGACATGGAAGTTTATCTGTGTAGATAAATGGACATGGCATTCTGGGGTAAAAAGAGAGTATTGTAAAAACAATCAAAAAAGAGAGAGAGAGAGAACAAGGTGATAAGTACATGGATCAGAGAAGTAAAGGCTGTAGCACAGGAAACAAATACATCATTTTCTATCCAGTCACTTCTCAGTTATTTCCTCTTTCCAACCCTCTACAACTATTTCCTGCTATACTGCTTCCTTCCTCCCTGCATTCTGTCCTTTCCATGGTTCTTCCTCTTGCATCAACACACCACTCTTCCTCCGCAGAGTTCTGAACCATCAGCTAATCTCCCTCCTTCCCATGCGTTCTCCCAGATTTGAACCTCACACTCACCACCCCCTCTATTTCCTCAAAGGTTTCCTAGTAATGATATTTTCCATGGATGGTCGCAATCCTTCATTCACTCTTTCTCTCAACAAATGAGTGTGACAGGCAATTGAACAGACAATGATAATCCAAACCTGACACGGTCCCTGGTCCTATCCGAACCTACCGTCTAGGGTGGGATACAGAATTCATCAAATGATCATACAAATAAATGCAAAATTACAAACGACTTAAGTATTCAAACACAAGGTAACATTAAGGAGATGTACAAGGGCCCATGAGGGCATTTAACAAGGGGCCAAGTAAGGAAGTAAAAGGGTAGAAGGAGTGGGGGAGAAAGGTCAGAAGTCTCCCAAAGAGAAAGAACCAGCACATGCAAAGGCCCTGTGCAGGAAAGGGGCAGAGAGCCTTTGAAGAGATAAATGAAGTCTATTATGGCGAAAGCACAGGAAACGACATGGGAAAACGATGCAGGAGACTGGGGCGGTTGGAAGAAGCCACACCACATAAGGTCTTCATACCAAGCAGGTAAATACTACGATCCTCATTTTGCGTCCAAGGAAACTAAGACTCAGAGGAGATTAAGTAACTTATAGCTTAAGTCACTCAGCCAAGGCCAAGCTGTTGATTTGTGATATAATGAGAACTGAACACAGACTTCACCAAAAGAGTAAAAAGAGAACCTACAGACTGGGAAAAAATGTTTGGCTATGACAAATCCGACAAAGGTCTAATCTCTAAAATCTACAGGAAAATCAAACGCCTCTACAACAAAAAGACAAACAATACAATTAAAAAATGGGCAAAGGATATGAACAGACACTTCACCAAAGAAGACATTCAGGCAGCCAACAGACACATGAGGGAAATGCTTGTGATCATCAGCCATTAGAGAAATGCAAATCAAAACCACAATGAGATACCATCTCACCCCAACATTACTGGCTCGATTCAAAAAAACAGGAAATAACAAACACTGGAGAGGCTGCGGGGAGACTGGAACTCTTATGCACTGCTGGTGGGAATGTAAAATGGTACAACCATTTGGGAAAACAATATGATGCTTCCTTAAAAAGCAAAATAATAGAAATACCATATGATCCAGCCATCTCATTCCTAGGGATATAGTCTAGAGACATAAGAGCTGTCACACGAATAGATATATACACACCCATGTTCACTGCAGTATTATTCACAATAGCAAAAAGATGAAACAACCTAAATGCCCATCAACAGATGAATGGTTAAACAAACTATGGTACACACTCAATGGAATACTATGCAACAATAAAGAACAATGATGAATCTGTGAAACATTTTACAACATGGATGAATCTGGAGGGCTGAGTGAAATAAGTCAATCACAAAAAGGGTAAATATTGTATGAGACCACTATTACAAAAATTCATGAAAAGGTTTACACACAAAAAGAAACAATCTTTAATGGTTACTAGGGGCAGAAGGCGTGGGGATGGAAAAACACTAAATAGGCAATAGGTAAGTGGTAACTTTGGTGAAGGGTAAGACAGTGCACAATACTGGGGAAGCCAGCACAGCTTGTCCAACGCAATGTCATAGAAGCTCCCTAGATAAATCCAAACTTCCTGAGGGACCAAATTACTAGGCAAGGGTAATGGGACCATGGTCTCAGGAAACATCTAGCTCAATTAGCATAACATAGTTTATAAAATGTTCTATATTCGACTTTGGTGAGTAGCATCTGGAGCCTTAAAAGCCTGTGAGTGGCCATCTAAGATACTCCACCGGTCTCACCCCGTCCGGAGCAAAGGGAGAATGAAGAAAACCAAAGGCATAAGGGAAAGAAAGATTAGTCCAATTGACTAATGGACCACAACTACCACAGCCTCCACCAGACTGAGTCCAGTACAACTAGATGGTGCCCGGCTACCACCACCAACTGCTCTGACATGGATCGCAATAAAGGATCCCAGACAGAGCTGGACAAAAATGTAGAACAAAATTTCAAACTCACACACAAAAAAAAAAGACCAGGCTTACTGGTCTGACAGAGACTGGAGAAACTGGAAAGGATGGCCCCCAGACACCCTTTTCGCTCAGCAATGAAGTCACTACAGAGGTTCACCCTTCAGCCAGATTAGACAGGCTCATAAAACAAAATGAGACTAAAGCGGCACACCACCCCAGGGACAAGGACTAGAAGGCAGAAGGGGACAGGAAAGCTGGTAATAGGGAAGCCAAGATCAAGACGTGGAGTGCGTTGACATGTTGTAGAGTCGATAACCAATGTCACAAAACAGTATGTGTGCTGTTTAATAAGAAGCTAGTTTGTTCTGTAAAACTTCACCTAAAGTACAATTAAAAAAAAAAAAAATTCAGCCAAGAAAAGCCAATGAGGCAATTCTAGCGAAAAAAAAAGAATTGAACAAAGCCTACCTCCCTGGCTTTCACTAATACCACAGTTTCCTTGCCATAAAAATAAGAACATCAGGTATTGTAGAGCCCAGAACTGTGCTAGGCATGTTTAGCATCCCCATTTTATAGATGGGGAAACTGAGGTAGAGCAAGGTTAGTCATTGGCATAACTGCGTACGTAAATGTTCTCAGCTCAGAAAGTCACAGCACCAGGACTCAGACCTACTAAAGCCAATAAAGTTCTGAAGGGTTTTTCTTCTTCAGTTAGGGTGCTGATTAATTAAAACCTGAAACTATGAGTCACTACTTTATCTGCGATCAGTTTAAAGCCTTCTGTAAAAATCTAAAACGTACGCCACATCTGAAATCAACGTTCGTATTTTTATTATAATCTCTGACCCACAGCATTGGGAGTTCCAGATGTGTATCACAGCATATGTCACCATGCCACTGACAATGGCAGCTCATGGAGATGAAGATAACCTCAGTTACACATGAAAAATATCCACTATTTCCTTCAAAACGGGAGAAAAGGGCAACCTTTGACAATCAAGTCATTAATGGGCAACTGTATTATTTTTCGCTAAATGTAGTTAAAGTGTCAACATTTCAAAATCAAGACTTAAAATAAATGTCTCATACAACCAAAGCAAGCAACATTAGACTCTGAGAACTCAAGAAAATGGAGAAGAGTGTAATGGGCTCCCTGAGTTACTAATTACTCCACCATCTTTAAAAAATGGAAGGCGGCAGTTGGATTAATATTTTTTTATACCTCCCATTGGGTCCACCAAAATAGAAAATTCTTTCTGTTTGGCCAAAATAATCTTTTTTTTTTTTTTTCCTGTCATCTATCCATTCCTAAAAATATTTACTGAACGATTTTAGTAAATAAACCAAAAAAACTAAACCCGTTGCCACTGAGTCAATTTCGACTCATAGTGACCTTACAGGACAGAAGAGAACTGTCCCACGGGGTTCCCAAGGCTGTAATCTTTACAGAAGCCAACTGCCACACCTTTCTCCTGCGAAACAGCTGGTAGCTCCAACTGCCAACCTTTCAGTTAGCAGCCCAGCGCTTAACCACTGCACCACTGGGACTCCTTTTTAGTATAACAGTAGGTGCTATAATAAAGCTTCATTTATGTATTTGTAGATACTGCCATCCAGGCAACAAATACCTGTCAGAAATTGTACTCTGTGAAAAACTTCAGTTTAAAAAAAAAAAAAAAACTAGGCACAAAGATTGGTATTTTAGGCTTCCCACCATCATCTCCACCTTCAGCTATTCTAACAGGTATAATACACTTTTCCACTCACATGTGGCATTATGTTGGTCTTAGGAAAAGCAAAAATAATTAGAGGTATACCCTTTGGTATACCCTGGTGGTGTGGCGGTTAAGTGTTCAGCTGCTAACCGAAAGGTGGGCGGTTCTAATCCACCAGCTGCTCCACAGGAGAAAGATGTGGCAGTCGGCATCCATAAAGCTCGCAGCCTTGGAAACCCTAAGGGGCAGTTCCACCCTGTCCTATAGAGCTGCTGTGAGTCACAATCAACTCAACAGCAACGGGTTTGGTTATTTATACCCTTTGGGCTAAACTACAAATTTCTGCTTATTATATTCAAAAACCGTTTGTAAACCTACAGGGGAAGACTTTCTCTTTGCTATTATACTTAGTATCAATGTTAGAATCAGAAAATTTACAAGATTCTCCTGCAAAATGGGAAAGGTTTTTACAACCACTATCACATAACTGTGGTTTGATCCTTCTGCTTTAACTGCCTGAGCCCCAGACATCACTTGCTTGTGGCGTTTGCCGAGTATTGTGAAAAGTTTAGTTTGCTGTCACAGCAACGGCTGTCAATTAAGTAACAAGTCAGTTTGTCACAGGTTTTGTTTCATTAATATACTAGAGATGGTGTCTGCCCAGCGTCACACACTGTAGTGCCTCCAAATGACATTAAAGATTTTACTACCTGCAAAACGATGTCAAAAGACTCCTCCTACACACAGTGCAGGGGAAGTCAGCACAACTGGACCAAAGCAAAGGCTAAGAAGTTTCCTGGACACGTCCAAACACTTTGAGGGACACAATAGCTGGGGCTGGGGCCTGGGGACCATAGTTTTGGGAGACATCTAGGCCAAGTGGCATAACAAAGTTTATTAAGAAAACGTTCTACATTCCACCTTCGTGAGTGGCATCTGGGGTCTTTAAAGCTTGTGAGCAGCCATCTAAGTTGCATCAATTGGTCCCATCCCACTTGGAGCAAAGACGAATAAAGAACACCAAAGACACAAGGAAAATATTAGCCCGAGAAACTAAAGGACCACATGAACCAGAGGCTCTACCAGCCTGAGACCAGAAGAACTAGATGGTGCCCAGCTACCACCAATGCCCACCCTGACAGGGAACACAACAGAGTCCCAGACACACAGGGAGAAAAGTGTGGACCACAACTCAAATTTACATAAAAAGATCTGACTTAATGGTCTGACAGAGACTGGAGGAACCCCCAAAACTATGGCCCCAGACAGTCTATTAACCCAGAACTAAAAACATTCCTGAGTCCACTCTTCAGGCAAAGAGTAGATAAGACTATAAAATAATACACATGAGGAGTGTGCTCTTAGTTCAATCAGATCCACAAGACCAAATGGGTGGTTCCTGTGCAGAGGCAGGATGAGAAGGCAAGAAGGGAAAGGAACCGGTTGAATGGACACAGGGAACCCGGGGTGGAAAGAGGGAGTGTGCTGTCACATTGTGGGGGTTACAACTAATGTCACAAAACAGTATGTGTACAAATTTTTGTATGAGAAATTAACTTGAGCTGTAAACTTTCACCTAAAACGCAATTAAAAAAAAAAAGACTCCTCCTAGGCACTGAAAGAAAAAATCCTTTCAGATAGATCTTTTTTTCCAAACGAAATGGAAAATTGCCACATTTCTCAAATGAATAACAACTAGACTCAATTTTTAAAAATAACAACAACTTTGTTTCAAATCAATGGGTTTTATATGATTTGTGATGTAAGGGACCGTGTTTTATATAAATTAGTATGGTATGCACATGAATACTTTGGGGCACATGAATAAAATTATAAAAATAACAATATAAACATGTATACTGGATACTTATCCTTTTTAAATGTATGCATTTGAAAGAAGGTTGATCTAATATATTAGCTATATACCAGAAAAACTATGAGTACATTTAAATTTTATGAACAGATTTTTAAATAAAAAAAAAGTCATTGTTTTAAAAACCAAAGATGATCTTTTTGTAATATAAATAGTAATTACATAATTTTCTGTATTTTTTTCAAAGCTGGAAGTGTTCTATACCAAGCTTTCTTAAAAAGAGGCAAATATTTAATGCACACACGCACATCCATTAAATGAAAATAAAATACGTTTCTTGAGAAAGAAAAAGGAATTCCATTTACAATAACATCAAAAACTTCAAATGCCTAGGAATAAATCTAACAAAAGATAAGCCAACAATTCAACATCCAGCTTTTTACCCAAGAAAAAAGAGTGCACTGCCCACCCAAAAACATATAAGGATGTTCAGGGCAGCGTCGTTCATAATAGCCTTAAATGGGAAAGAACCTAAATGTCCCATAATAGAATGATCAAATAAATTGTCATATATTCATACACAGAATACTGTTGTTGTTAGGTCTGTGAGTCGATCCTGACTCATGGCGACCTCACACGTGCAGAGTAGAAATGCTCCAACCTTTCAGAAGCAGATTACCAGGGCTGTCCCCCAAGGAGCCTCAAAGGAGGTTTGAACCACCAATCTTGTGGCTAGTAGTTTACTGCCTAACTGTAGCACCCAGGATTCCCCACGGAATACCACTGTTGTTGTTGTGTGCCATCAAATTGATTCCAACTCATAGCAATACCACTGTTGTTGTGTGCCATGGAGCTGATTCTAACTCATAAGCGACCCTGTAAGACAGAGTAGAACTGCCCTATAGGGTTTCCAAGGCTGTAGTCTTTATGGAAGCAGACTGCCACATCTTTCTCCCACAGAGATGCTGGTGGGCTCAGTCAGCAGCTAAGTGCTTAACCATTGCACCACCAGGGCTCCTCCACATTCCATCGAAAAGCACAAACTATTACCTTCAATAATATGAATGAGTCTCACAAGTACACCATTAAATGAAAAAAAGCCAGTCACAAAAAAACAAATACTATTTGATTCAATTTATGTAACACTCAATAAACAAAAGTAAGTTAGAGTTAGGTTATACTCGTGGTTTCTTTGGGAAGTGGTTTCTGGCTGACAGTGGCATAAGGGAACCTTCTACAGTGCTGGAAACATTCTAAATCTTGATCTGTACAGTAGTTACATGGGTATAAGTGAACGAATGAATTGATCAGTCAGTCAGTCACAAATGCAAAGCAGCCTGGATGACATTGCTATTTTTTTTAAATATATGAATTTTTATGTTTGTCATTTACATTGACAATAAAGCTATTACAACTAAAATGCCAACCAAGGACATGACAATTGATTCTCAATCGTCTTTGTTGTCATTAGGGAAAAAGAAGGGAGAGGCGCATGGTTTTTACCCCAGTCCATACAAACTTCTTTATAGCCACCTATGTGGAAAAGGCACTAAGTCAAACCAACAGAACGTCATCTGACTTTCCCTAAAAAACACAAACAAAAACCAATACTTTAATAATGGCCCACAGTTTTTTGTTTCTGTTTTTAAATAATGGCCCACAGTTCTGATGAATGTACTGACGTCCAGTTTTGTTCCGAAATGGTAACACACGCCCTAGTTAATTAAACAAATGCTCTGCAAATACCATTTACAAAAGGTGAAGCAACTTCAAGCATTATACAATACACCCTGTGTACAGAAAAAATTACAGTGTGTAGACAGGGAGTATTTCCCTGCTGATCCTCCCAAGTGGGGCTGTTTTTCCCAAGGCCATAAGTTGGGAAGACCCTGTAGAAGAGAGACGAGGAGGGGTAGCAGGTGGCTGGCTACCTGGTGGATGTAGTTGATATCACTAACTCCTACACACTTCAGACCTCAGCAGTCCCACAGGCAAGACAACCTATGCCACAGGAACTGCCTGAAAAACAGTATTAAGAGTCGAATGGCCTTTGTGTCTCAGTTCCCCTGGTTCTCTAATTTGAGCAGGCAATGCTCTATCCACAGTGAGGAAATACACAAAAGGTCTGACTAAGATACCAGGACTTATAAGCGCGACACTGTGTCTCTATACCAGTGTGGGCACCAAAATGGCATAAACTGGAGAAGATGCAAATACTGACTGCATCCATAAGCTAACTGATGCTTGTTATTTCGAGCTCGATATTGAGATTCATTTCTAATACTATGTAAAGTTTATAAAGACATTAGACTCAACGTCATCAAGTGTAGATGAATACACAAGAAAAATAATTTTCTGCCATATAATTATATTTTTAAACACACAATTTTATATATACACACACACACACACACATACATGCACACACACACTATAGCAACAGTTCTCAACTAGGGCTATTCTGCCCTCCAGGGAACATTTACCAATGTCTGGAGACATTTTTGGTGTCACAACTGGGGAAGAGGGATATGAGCTACCGATATGTGGTAAGTAAAGGCCAGGGTTGCGCTAACTATCCCACAATGCACAAGACAGCCCGACAACAAAAGATTCTTGGCCCAAAATGACCACAGTGCTGAGGTTGAGAAACCCCGCGTGACAGCTTCTTGTTGTGTTGTCGTTCGCTGCTATGGACTTGGCCCTTGATGCATAGACAGCCCATCTGTGTTACACCGCAGAATTGCTACTCAGGGTTTTCTTGGCTATAATCTTTATGGAAGCAGACTGCCGGGTCTTTCTTCCGTGGAGCTGCTCGGGGGGTTCAAACCACCAACCTTTAGATTAGCAGCCAACCGTAAACCACAAGCACCTTCAACCTCCTAGGTAGCCAAAATGCAAAGATTCCTGGAGGGGAAATAGAAAATTTGAAAAGCAGACAATTTAAACTCATTAAACAAGATAAAACTGGAAACTAATAAATAAAAAGAAAAAACAAGAAGCCCTTTAACCTTCCTCTTTCAAATATCACAGGGTAAAAGTTTAAAAAGAACGGTAATTAAAATATGCAGTGCTATGTGAGGGAAAACCCATAAAACAATCTGAATCAATTAATAGGACTACGTGAATAAATGCTGATAAAACTGTGCAATGAAATGTTTTGCGGCTGTTAAAAATAACGATTTTCTGCTAAATGGGCTGATTTGGAAGACGTCCATGAAATATTGTCAAGGGAATAAAGAAAGCTACAGCATACCGTATGCAGCATGAGTTCACTTTTATTAAAATAAATACATAATGTGCCTGGAAGTCCCTTCGTCCTTCTACTCCCCACTGCACAGGTTGGGGGGGAGGGGGCAGATGTCGATACAGAGCAAACTGTTAACATTGATTTTTTTGGAAAGGCAGGGTTGAAGAGAAGGAGAATTAACAACCATTTCTTTATATGATCCTTTCAGAATTAATAAAATCTTCTAAAGTGAATTTGTGCTCAGGAAGGGAGAGAAAGGAGGAGAAGGGGAGAGGAGGGAAGAAAAAAAGAGAGAAAGCGAGAACACACTCTAACAGCTGACAGGAAAGCCTGAGTCTGTTGTTCCTGTTTTTACCAGTGAGGGCTGCTGTTGACCAATTTAAGGGATAAAAGTGGTGCAATAAAATTAGGAAAAGCAACTCCAAACATCTGCCACTGTGTCCACTCCTGGGCTTCTTCAGCTACCAAAGCACAGTTTGGGTCAGCTGGCTCGTTGTTTGGTTTCTCTGGTCCACAGCTCATCTTCAAGCATCTTGCACCAGATTAGTGATGGAAACATCAACCGTCATATCTCTTTTCAAAACCAGAGACACTAGCTGTGCTAGATGACAGCCTCACTTCTGGCAAGTGTAGATAAGGACTCAGCACATCAGTCTCTCATCCAAGGAGCAATTCTCAGGGCCCAGGAACTTACTTATCCAAATCTCATTACCAGAAAGTTCTCTGACTACCTCTACTCTTCCAGTACTGGAAATGAAGGTCTCCTCTGCTATTGTTTGGAGCCCTGGTGGTGAAGTGGTTAAGAGATTGGCTGTTAACCCAAAGGTTGGCTATTCAAATCCACCAGCCGCTCCTTGGAAACCCTATGGGGCAGTTCTACTCTATTCTATGGGGTCACTATGAGTTGGAATTGACTTGACAGCAATGGGTTTTTTATTTTGGTGTACTATTATTCACTGTTATTCAAAGGATGAAATCTCATTTTCCATTCTGCACAAATGAAATAGAACCAACACGAAACATAAAAGCATTTCCCATAATGCCTCATGCACACCCACTTACACGCACACATAAATGCCCTCCAATACACAGTTTTGAAAAACATACTACTGCTGCTTCTCGAGTATTTTGCCCCCAACTGCGACGGACACCAGCGCACCACTAGCCCTATCTTGAAAGACAAAACAATAAAATAAAAAAATATTTTTTTTAAAAAAAGGACCCATTTTAACTTTCAGATAACCAAGATTTTTATATTTCATATACCTAAGTAACCGTTCTTGGTAACTTCCCATGAAGAGGCAGGCCTTGGGTCTGTGGATTCCTTTCTATAGACAGGCATTCTCTTAGAGCTTGCTCACAAAGAACCACAGTTTGTTTTTACTTGCAAAAATGATTTATTACCATACTCTTGTTCCAGTGCTAGTAAAAATGAACTAAGGAGCACATATTTATCTTTTCTAAATTATGACACTCAACTACCACCACCATCCCCTTAAGAAGAAAAACAACTTGGAGAACTCTTCAGTGGTCACCGAGCTTGCGTTCAACCCCAGAGCTGAATCACAGTTGCAAGGCTGGATTTCACAATCCCCCCACCCCTCCCGGGGCCTGTAAGCGCTGGCGCCAATCACAGTGTTTCCCCTGATTAGCAAACTGGGCTTTAGACCCATCAGAAACTTTCACATTGGAAATTTAGCACATCTATATTTAGAACATGACTTGGAAGACAACATTTGCTGCAAGCAAAACAGCAAAGGAAGAAAAAAAGGGGTACTGGGGCTATATTCTTTCCTATAGAAAATTGGAGATCATAACTCCAGGACCTGAAACAGAGACTTAGAGATGAGTGACTCCAGGTCCTTAGTGTAGGGGCCAGCAGAGCACCCACAGTGTTTTATCAGAAGAGGCAATCTGGAATTAAGGAGCTTCATATTTCAAACCTGTAAATACTCCAGGCAGGAAGTTAATAGATACCATGAGGTCTTGGGCCTGGTATAAGAACTTAGGGAGTGGTGGGGACTCGGGCTGAATTTCACGCCCAGCCTAAAAAGAGAGTGGCAATTGCTCAGCTCCAGATACTTGCTGACCAAACAGAACATGGGTCCAGGATTTCCCATTTTTCCAGTTTTCCAAGAGAAGCTAGAAATAGGAACTTTTAAGTGAAATTTCCTAATTTTTTAAAAATGTTGACCACTAATTCATATTTTGTCAAAACAGACTGTGGGGCCTTCAAATGTGTCTGTGGGCCATATTCAGCCTACACAGGCCTGGCATTTGCAACTTGAAGATGCACAAATACCTCCATGAAGTAGTTTAAAACAGCCTCAGGAGATGAATGCAAATTTTTGCTCCAAGGCTCAAGCCGGTGAATGCTCTTTTTCAAACCTCTAGTGGAAACCCTGGTGGTGTAGTGGTTAAGTGCTATGGCTGCTAACCAAAGGATTGGCAGTTCGAATCCGCCAGGCACTCCTTGGAAACTCTATGGGGCAGTTCTACTCTGTCCTATAAGGTCACTATGGGTCGGAATCGACTCAACAGCACTGGGTTTTTGTTTTGTTTTTTTTAGTGGGTTAGTGGAACCCTGGTGGCGCAATAGTTAAGAGCTCGGCTGCTAACCAAAACTATGCCCTATAGGCTTGCTAAGTTAGAATCAACTCAATGGCAACAGGTTTTTTTTGTTTTTTTTTGGTTACCACCACTAGTAAGGAACCCTGGTGGCACAATAGTTAAGCACTTGGCTGCTAACTGAAAGGTCAGCAATTCAAACCCACTAGCTACTCTATGGAAGAAAGACCTGGCAATCTGCTTCCATAAAGATTATAACCTAGAACACCCTATGCGGCAGTTCTACTCTATTCTATAGGGTTGCTGAGTTAGAATTAACAGCACACGACAACCACCACCACTACCAGTAGGAATCCCTGGAAGGTGCAAACAGTTAACACACTCACCTGTTGACCAAAATGTTGGAGATTTGAGTCCACCCAGAGGCACCTCAGAAGAAAGGCCTGGTAATCTACTTCAAAAAAATCAGCCACTGAGTGAGTGGCCATCTAGGATACTCCACTGGTCTCAACTCTTCGAGAGCAAGGAAGAATGAAGAAAACTAAAGATGCAAGGGAAAGATGAGTCGAAATGATTAATGGACCACATCTACCACGGCCTCCACCAGACTGAGTCCAGTACAACTGCATGGTGCCCGGCTACCACCACTGACTGCTCTGACAGGGATCACAATAGAGGGTCCCAGAAAGAGATGGAGAAAAATGTAGAACAAAATTCTAACTCAAAAAGAATAACCAGACTTGCTGGCCTGACAGAGACTTGATAAATACCGAGAGAATGGCGCTCAGATACCCTTTTAGCTCAGTGATGCAGTCACTCCTGAGGCTCACCCTTCAGCCAAAGATTGGACAGGCCCACAAAATAAAACAAGACTAAAGGGACCCACCAGCCCAGAGGCAACGACTAGAAGGCAGAAGGGAACAGAAAAATTGGTAACAGGGAACCCAAGGTTGAGAACGGAGAGCGTTGACACGTCGTGGGGTTGTTAACCATTGTCGTAAAACAATATGTGTACTAACTGCTTGATGAGAAACTGGTCTGTTCTGTAAACCTTCACCTAAAGCACAAATTAAAAAAAAAAAAAAAATCTGCCACTGAGAACCCCACTAAGCACAGTTCTACTTTGACACACATGGGGTCACCATGAGTCAGAGCCTACTCAGAGGCAACTGGTTCTTACTACTACTAGTCGGAATTGACTCGATGGCAATGGTTTTTATGGTTTAGTATGCAGAAGCACTAACCTTCAGAAGAACTTAAGACATAATGTAACGTCAAAGAAATCCTAAACTTAAAATTAGTGGCAGCAGACCTCGGAGGATCCTGGCTTTTCTGGTAGACGGAGTTGCAGTTAAGAGCACAGGCCACAGATTCAGACAGATAAAGGTTCAGGTTTAGGCTCCGCCACTTCCTGGTTATGCAGCTCTGAGCACGTTATTTAACTCAGTAGTGGTTAAGTGCTACGGCTGCTAACCAAAAGGTCAGCAGTTCAAATCCGCCAGGGGCTTCTTGGAAACTCTATGGGGCAGTTCTACTAGGGTCGCTGTGAGTCAGAATCAACTCAACGGCAGTGGGTTTGGGTTTTTGGGGGGGCTTTACCCCATTTTTAAATGGAAAGAATGACAGTACATCCCTCACGGACTGTTGTGATGAATAAACAGAACAAAGCAGATGAGGTACTTAGCACAGTGCTTACCTGGGGCATAGTCAGCACTCGATAAATCCTGGCTACTACCATTATTTTTAATATTTATGCCTTTCAATATTAACTATTTTATTTTTATCAGCAGTGTAATTTTTGTAAAATAAAATGTAGTATCAGACACCTGGAAGACCCATGTGGAAACAGATGTCTTTTTTTCATTAAAGCATGAAGGTCAATCTCAGAAGCAAGGTGCAGTCACACTGCAAGCAATAAGAAAAAGAAGTAAAGTTAGAGTAACTTACGCCACCTTAGCGAAATCTCAGATTCACGCATCCGAAAGACATCTGGTATATAAAACCACTGGCCAGATACACACCCAAATTAATGCTTTTATAAATTCAAAACCAAAACACCAAGACTTTTCAAAAGGAAAGAGAATCCCTCAAGTTGGGTTAGTCTAGACTTTAATACTACAAAATAGAGAGGAGCTTGAAACCACATTCTCTGGAAGTTAAATCCCGGTCTAGTCATTTATTCGTCAAAAGGCCAGTTTTATTCATTGTAAGGCCAGTTTCACAAGCAACTGCTAACATGAGCACATAAGAGAAAACAATCCGGTATATTATGTCTTGCGTCTCACCTGTTAAATCTGCGTCCATTCCCACTTACTTCTGGAAACTACCCTGATTTTCCTCTAGGACCCATAACTTCTTTGGAGAAGCTCACTCCACCTCAGAATTCAGGAGTAGGACATGGCACCCATATCAGCCTAAACCCACTCACCCATCACAGGCATTGGTTTGTGAATGGTAACGTAAGTCTGACCAATAAGAAAGGTTTAATTAATCTTCTTCCTTGCTATTCTGAAAGAGCTTCCACAATATGTCTCTCTCTGTCTTTAGCGCTCTCTCTCCTTCCCCCTCTCCCAATCTCTTTCGCCCCTTCTTTCTCTAGATGTGGTGGAGGGAATATGTAGCGCCAGGTGTATTTGGCAGATACCGTGACATCATGAAGTGGGACCAACAATAGGATAAAGATAGAACACTATGAAGGCAGAGTAAAACGAATAAGAAAAGAGGTTCATGACAGTAACTCTAGACTTTGAGCCAAACCATCCCCTAAAGTTCAACCCACCTTGAAAGTACCTGGACTCTTCACCTAAGTGAACCAATCTCTGTTCGCTTGAGTTGGCCTTTGCATCATTTGCAACTGAATGCATTTTACCTAATACAATGATCAAACCCTACTTCTAAAGGAAAACTTCTAAGCAACATACTTTCAAAGATAAATCAGAGCCCAAAATATGTGGACTTCAAAAAAAATAAAACCGTACAAGCAAACATGTGGCTCACACAGTCTTATGGGAAACTCAACACGAATGTTACTAACGTGACTGTCATCAATCATCTCAGTGCTGCCCGAGCCTGAAGATGGGACTCCTGAGAGCAGTAACTATTTCCCAGATACCTTTACTTCATTCCAGTGTGCAAGCTAAGGCTATGTCATCTGTCCTGCGAGGATATACATTTGTTTTTCAGTATTAATAAAACGAACAAACTCTGGATATTTAATATGACACTATTAAGACCCTGGACTTCAATAGCTTCTTTCTTCTAAGGAGCCCAAAGAGCTTTATACCAGGTACTGCCAACATTCCCATAAAGTAGACAGAAGCAGGTATTCATGCCTGTCAGCCACTGACCAAGGTCACCAGCACTGGGCATCTGCAGAACGAAGCCAGGCGCTCAAGGAGCCCCTGCTCCACTTCAAAAATACATGTCTCAAATCTGTGTTTGAGGGGGAGCAAAGTCAGAACAAAATGGTTCTCTTGCTCAGTATTTCCCAAAGTGCACACTGGCAGGTGTTCTTGCTTCTATCCATCCCTCCTCCCCAAGAAAAGGTGGGAGAATTCTGTAGCCAAATAAATCAGAGATAACCAAGTCTGTTGGCTGCTGGACATCTCAGAGCCTTTAACACATTGGTGAACATTGTGGTTTTTGAGAAGGTTAAATGAGGAATCACAAATACATATAAGGAACTGAGAACAGGGTCTGGTGCATATATACGTATGCTTTACTAAGTGTATGTTAGCCAGGAGAGATGATAATAGACAGGTGTCCAGTGTCTAGAACTAGGCCACCTTGGTCAGGATCCCAGCTCTGCCACGCATTAGCAGTGTGACCTTCCTTCATCTGCAAACGGAGGTCAAAATAATACCTACCGTATATTGTCGATACCTATAAAGTGCTTAAAATACACATAGAATGTACTCAGTGTTAGGTGCCACAGCTGTTCTCGTTGTTCTCCAAATGGATGTTAGAGTACACAGTTACACAGACATATCCGATCATGGAACCATTCTTTTTTTTTTTTTTTAAATAAAGTTTTCAGGGTACTAATAATTACCTGGCAGACTTTTTGCACTCTAGTTCTTTGTGTGTATGTGCGGTAAAAATAAATATAACAAAACATCTGCCAATTCAACAATTTTTACCTGCGTGGCTCAGTGACACTGATTACGTTCACCGCACTGTGCAACCATCACTGCCATTCTTTGCAAATTATTCCACCACCATGAACAGAAACTCAGTGCCCCCCAAGCTCTAGTGCTGAAATTACATTTGCTACCCCTTCTTGTCTTCTAAGAAGGTAGAAATCACCCCAGAGGCGTCCACCTGTCTATCTTACCTTCTCTTACCCAACACTTCCAACCTTTCACCCTCCAAGATTCCTCTTCCCTCGATCATTCAGTAAATGAACTCAAAACAAAAACCATCCATTTTCAGTTTCCCAGGGCTGACCTCTCCCAGGTCATATTTTACTCACACTCAAAACCTAAACTTAGTCTTTAGGTCACTAAGTCTAATTTGCTAAATAAAAACTGGCTACAATATGATTTTAAAAAAGAAAAATGTAGTAACAATGGTCAGTGCAGTCAGAGAACGCAGTACTGTTAAATGCACACACTTGAGTGTCTAAGAGATCTGAGTTCAAGTCCCACCTCTACTTCTTACTGGTCACATGACCTTGAGACAGTTACTTTATCTGTAAAGCTGAGATGAAAGATGGCAATTAGCTCATGGGATGGTTGGCAATTTAAATGAGATAATGCATGTGAGGTATTTATCAACCAGAGTGCCTGGCACGTTGGAAGCATCAATAAATGCTAGCTACTGTTATTAAGTTGTTGTTGCTGCCCTGCTGCGGCTGCTGTTATTTCAGGACACAACTGCCTCAGCATGCCATGAGTCACTGCTCCCATCACGGTGCTCTGCCTCTGCCCCCAAGAGGTATGCTCAAGCCCCTCGCGAGATAACCTGAATTATACCCAGCTACATCATCACCCCAGCTTTGCAGCCAAGGGTTCTCTGCCAGTACTAAGCTTTCATGGAAAAGGCACTGCAGGAAAACAATCAGTTTGTGCCATTAAAAAAAAAAAAAAGATCCAACTATAGCACTTTCACAAAGATAACACGCTCACTCATACTAACCAGTCCAAGCAAATAGAAGCCAAAAAGAACTAGGTGCTGGGAGCCTTCAATCCAGGCCAGTCTTTCCAGGTTGGGGTACGAGACCCTTAAGATTTAGCGGGGAGTCCCTTGATGGAACACAAACCTTGGATCTGACATTCCAGAGAAATCACCATAACAGTCTCTGAACTTTAAAAACAACCAAACCAGTTGCCATCAGTTCCAATTCATGGCAACTCCATGTGTGTCCGTACAACTGTGCATAGGGTGTTCAACGGCTGTGATCATTCAGAAGGAGATCACCAGGCCCTTCTTCCAAGGCACCTCTGGGTGGATTCAAACCACCAACCTTTCAGTTAGTGGCCAAGTGCTTAGCTGTTGGCACCATCCAGGGGCTCTAAACCAGATGCCATGGAGTCAATTCCGATTCGTGGCGACCCTATGTGCTTCAGAGTAGATCTGTGCTTTACTATGTTTTTCACACTTTATAATTTTCTTGTGTTAAGAAGCTCTTTATAAAGAAGAAGAACCTGTCTCTAAAGTCATTGTCTGAATTAATTTATCTTTAGGAGTATTCATTTAAAGAACCTGGAAAATTCCTAATCTCTTTAGTAATCTATTTACTTGTTGTTGTTGTTGTTAGTTGCCGTTCAGTCAGCTCCAACTGATGGCGAACGCATGCGCAACAGAACGAAACAATACCCAGTCCTGCACCATCTTTGCAATCATTGCTACGCTGGAGTCCAGCGTTGCAGATACCGCGCATTTTGAGTGCCTTCCAACCTAGGGGGCTCACGTTCCAGCACAACATTCTGTCGTGATCCATAGGGTTCTCACTGGCTTATTTTTGGAAGCAGATCGCCAGGCCTTTCTCCCTAGTCTGTTTTAATATGGAACCTCTGCTAAAACCTACCCACCATGGATGACCCAGCTGGTACCTGAATTATCAGTAACATACCTTCCAGCATCTTAGCAACACACAAGCCACCACAGTACAACTAACGGACAAACAGATGTTTGAACTAGTTTTTTACCAAGTGGAGAATACCTTGCTAGTTCAGCTTCCTCGACAAAGGAATTTCTGTAATACCGGGGAGAAGGGGAGGAATTCGCCTTTCAGGTATACTTTTAGTTAAAAACTTCACATTTTTAAAAATTCATTAAAATCTCTCATTTTTTAACTGTTTTCTATACTGAAGAGATCTCAAACTCTTTGATGCTAATACTCTAAGGAAACCTTAGGACTTATTCCAAAATCTTGGAGAACCCTCTCAATGATTTCTCAAAGAATTCTTATTTCCCCCCTTCTCACAACACAAAAAAATAACTTCTACAAACTTTAGAAATGTTTGCATTCAATTCTGGCATTTTTAATAAGGCAGAGTAAGGAGCTGCTGAAAAGCATGGATTCTAACACCCCTAGCAAAAGACGCCATGGTTCGTCCTGAGAAAAGAACAAACAGCATGTTGTTCCTTCCTGGAGATTCTCTATGGAGAATAGAGAGGATTAAAAAAAAATAAAAAAAACCCTTTCCCAATGGATCCTTTTATACCAACCACAAAGGGAAAGGCGGATCTGTGATATCACTAAAATTAACAAAAGACTTTCATCAACAATGTAAAACATAGGCCACTAGAATAAACCTTAAAATACACTTTTTTAATATATCTGGGGTGTGGGGAGGGGGAGGAGAGACAGACGGAGGAAAATGAACCAAAAAAGACAAAATTAAATTAAATTGACTCTTTATCCTCATGTTAATATATTCCAGACCATGGTTCTTAAGCAACGGTGCCAAAGAATCACAGATTCCTGGAACTGAATCGATAGATGAGGAATCCTGGGGCCCAGGGATTCATATTTCTAATGAGCTTCCCAGTTGGTTTTGACACAGGTGAACCTTATGCGAAACACTGCTTTTAAGCAAACAGAATAAAATATATTCCAGATAATTCCAAATCAGCCTTTATCAGAACCTTACAAATAAGTACAATAACGTAAACCACAGCCCCTGGGGGGAAAAGAAAACAGGTTTGAGAAGGTCCTCAGTCAGTATTTGTGGCACTGAGAGCAACGCGGCTCAACTTAGCACTTTAACAAAGGCTGTCCGTGCAGGTAAGTATAATGTAGTCAAATCAAGCTCCTTCACCTTCTTCCCCACAGGCCCAACGTAAAGCATTAGCCACGAATAAGCAGGATTATTTATTAGAAAGACAGCTCTATCATGCTGCTTGCGATTTATGCTCCACAGATGAGCCAGGCAGGCAGGAAGCATTCGAGCACAGTGTCATTCCTGGCACCTGAGCTTCCCCATAATCTGCCAGAGGAGAGAGACTCAGGTCTCCGCTTCCAAACTAGGAGTGTTCTCACACCCGGAAAAGACATTACCTACCCGCATGCATGAATCTAATTGGACTACTACTCTGATGGAGCGAGAGACTGTGGTTGCTGCCTGGAAAGAAGGAACAAAGCAAAAAGGTGTTTATCAAGGGAATGAGTCTCCTCCTTCTCACCATAAAGCACATTACACTGAAAGTCAACCCCGCTGTCCTCGACTCCACACGCGTCAGAGTAGAACTGTGCTCCACGGGGCTTTCAAAGACTGATTCAGAGGTAGATCGCCAGGCCTTTCTTCCGAGGTGCCTCTGAGTGGACTAGACTGCCAACCTTTTAGTTAGCAGCTAAGCACATTAACCATTTGTATCACTCAGGAACTTCCTTACACTAAAAACAGGATATATTTGTTGAGAGCAATTTTCTTTGTCACTGCTAGGAAATTCTCTGCTGATGCTTAGGGCTCAGTTTTCATTTGGGTCATGGAAATAAGTTGCTTTTATGTTGTCTTCTTGATCTTTAAAACACACAGCCAGAGCATAATCCCACTTGGAATTTACCATCTGTTAGTTCAATTAATCGGATTGAGTATTCCTAAATTTACTGAAGTAGATATCAATAACCAAAAACAAACCCTACTGCCATCCAGTCAATTCCGTCTCATAACGACCCTACAGGACAGAGCAGAACTGCCCATAGGGTTTCCAAGGCTGCAAATCTTTACAAAAGCAGATTGCCACATCATTCTCCTGGTGGGTTTGAACCACAGACCTTTTGGTTAGCAGCCAAGCACTTTAACCACTGTGTCACCAGGGCTCCTCAGACATCAATAAAGGAAACCCGAAATCTATGAAAAGGCCTGGTGGTTACTTTGGAAAAGGTTAAGAATTCCAAGAAATAAACTAGGTTGAGAATATTTAATCGAGGAAGAGTCTAGAAATAAGAAAAGGCCTGAGATAAAACAGGCTTTGAATGGTAAATATTGCCATATGCAAACATTTCCCTAAAATACATCGTATGGCCTATGTAACGCTGCTTGGGCTTGGAAATCAGACAGAATTGGATCTGAGTCACAGCTTGTCACTTAATTCGCTTGTGTGACTTTGGGCAAGTCACGCGACCTCACGTAATCTCAGTGTTCTCATCTGTTAAATGGAAGAATAACAGTAACTACCTAATAGGGCTGTTGTAAAGATAAAATTAGATAATGCATGCTGAGTTCTTGGTACATAATAAGCATTCGATAAATGTTAGCTATTATTATTATAAGGGTCAGGCATTTGGGTGTGAGCATAATTTGGCCATGGCATCCACTGATAGAGATGATTAAAAAAAAAAAACTTTTAAGAGCTTATGATGCTACAAGGTCAGGACCCCAAATAAGTAATTCAAAGTGGCTCATGCATTGTTAAAAAAAAAAAAAAAAAAAAAAACAGCTCCACAAACACCTAAGTTATTCCAGCAGACTAAGAATCTGACAGAGCAGGGCCTTTGCATATGGCCACTTGGGCTAGGAACTGCACAATGCCAGGAGCTGCCATTCCTAGACTGTGATCTGAACGTGCCCCCTGAAGTTGTACGATGTGGCAGCCCCATCCAGAGTCTAGCAGCTATCTTCCAGAGATGCTGGCTCCCAAATCCCTAGCATAATGAACTGTGCTAAACTCTCTTCCAAATGAATCCAGGTGCCCATCAGTTAGACAATCTCTTCTGGATGCTTAAGAAACAGAACGCAATAAAAAGGGGGAAAGTATAAAAGAAGATGGTATGTTGTTATGGATTAAATTGTGTTGTTAAAATATGTGTTGGAATCCTAAACCCCCTAAACCTGCTGCCATTGAGTCGATGCTATACCTGTAGAAAAAGGAGCCCTGGTGGCATAACAGTTAAGTGCTCAGCTGCTAACCAAAAGGTTGGCAGTTCAAACCCACCCAGCAGCTCCACAGGAGAAAGACCAGGCCATCTGCTCCTGTGAAGATTACCTACCCATTGCCGTTGAGTTGATTCTGACTCATAGCGACCCTATAAGACTGGGTAGAACTGCCCCCTAGGGTTTCCAAGGAGTGGCTGGTGGATTCAAACTGCCGACCTTTTAGCTAGCAGCCAAACTCTTAACCACTATGCCAACAGGGTTTCCCTGTAAAGAATAGTCCATAAAATCCTATGGGGCATTTCTACTCTGTCAGATGGGGTCATTATGAGTGGAAATGGACTAGACCGCACCTAACAACAATACTTGCAGGTACAATTCTCTTTAGAGAGTTTTCTTTATTATGCTAATTAGAACATACCTAAGTAGGGTGGGTTCTAAATCTAATCACTTCTGAGTTATAAAAAGAACAGATTGGATACAGAGATGCATGCCATGGGGGAAGACAGAAGCCATGTGAGGATCACCAAGGAACGACTGGGACAAGGATGGAACCCACACTGCCGAAACCCTAATGTGGACTTTTAGCCTCCAGAACTGTGAGAAATAAATTTCTGTTTTTCAGTCACCCAGTTGTGGTATTTCTGTTACAACAGCACTAGGAGACTAAGACGCATGTCAAACACTCACCTATATGCTGTGCTACCTGAATTAGGAAGACTGAATGGTAGAAAGCTCTGCCTAGTTCTGCTGCTACAGTCAAAAGGCACACCGCCCACTTAGGAGCAGAGACCTTCTCAAACACTAAGCTCCTACCTTTTCTGGTTGTCTAAGTAGTGGCCCTAAAACTTTTTTGGGTGCCAAAATCTAATGCGAGCTTGATTAGAGTCAATGACCTTCTATTGGAAAGACACACTTAAACATTTTACACAATTTTAAGGGGTCCAGGCTGGACTGCTGTGAGTCAGCTACATAAATTTGCAAACAATGCAAGAGTACCACGATAAAGGTCACTTTAACTGCACCTATTCAGGGCTAATAAAATTTTGAGGGTCTTATTTAATAGACTTTATTGGAGGGCCTCTTTTCTGAAGGGGTACATGATTACAGACTCAACATTAATTAACAACCTGGTCACATATTCAAAAAACATATGCTCACCAAAAACAGGACAGATCTCTCTCATTATTGTTTTAGGGACAGGAAACTAAATAACAAATGATTCATGCTTCCAAAGGAAGCCAATATATCAAAAACTGAATTTCTCTAAAATCACAGTTACCATAAAAACTCAGTATCATGCACTCCTATAAGGTTTCAGAGTACGGGTAACATGGGCTGGTAAGCAGGAGAATTTGCCCTGTCTTCCTCCCTTGTCTTTAGTAAACAGTGTCACCCATATCTGGACATCCTGACCTAAGTTGCAGATAGTCTCCAAAGACAGCCATCAATGAACCAGGTCTCCCAGGATTCATGTACCCTTGTGTGGTTTCCTTCTCTCTCACAATGAATCTGGGCTGGTCTGTGGCTTGCGTTAACTAATAGGAGGTGGCAGGTACAATGGTGTGGCAATTCTATACCTAGCCTACGGAGACTGGTAGCTTCTGCTTACTCCTTCTAGGAACACTCACTGTAGGAAACGCTGAGCCACTGTGTAAGACACCCACTTACCTTGCTAGATAGCCACATGAATAAACCACAAGAGACCCTGAGACTACATGCAGGAAAAAGGTGGCCCAGTCATCTCAAGGCCTGAGACCAAACCCGTTGCTATCTAGTCGATTCCAACTCATAGCAACCCTATAGGACAGAAAAGAGCTGCCCCGTAGGGTTTCCGAGAAGAAGCTGGTAGATTCGAACTGCCAACCTTTGGGTTAGCAGATGAGCTTTTAACCAATGCGCCACCAGGCTCCATGCCCCTCCAGATATCTCTAGCCCTGGCCACCATCTCTCTGCAACAACATGAGAGACCCCAAGCAAGATCAGCAGAAGAACTGCCCAGTGGAGCACAGTCAACCCTCACAATGGGTTACTGCTTTAAGCCACCAAGTTTGGAACAGTTTGTTGCACAGCAGTAGATGACCATTCAGCTCTAAACATTCCACTGAAAAAACACAAGGTAGGAAACTGATGACTATAGCTCAGATGAGTTCTAACCGGCATGCATCTTTTTATTATTATTATTATTATTTTCATTTGTACTAGGTAACATTTAAAAATTGGGAGATCCCACATAAAAATTTAAATTTCTGGTTTATAAGAAATCTAATACCAGCCCCACTGGCCCTCCATTCCCAGGTAGTAATAAACAGCAGCAGCAAAAACCTGGCCCACCTTCCCTCAGTTACCTTCCTTGGTCTCTGCTAGTTCTGGTCTTGGTAGTTTTAACCCCTACAGTGCTTAGCAGGGTGCAGAACACACAACTGCTCCTCAACACCCACTGACTGACAAGTACACAAAGCATCAGCCACTCTTACCACCCCTACATCAGTGCCCAATCCTACCGTTCCTACCTCAGTCATCTTCTCCTTTCCAATGTTATCACCACTGTCTTCATGTACCTTCTCTCAAGAAGTATTGCCAAGAGCCTCCTAAGGGTTTCTTAGCCTCCATATTCCTTCCTCCAATCCATTCCAGCCCATCGCTACTAGAATCATCTACCTAAAGCACAAAACTGAGCCTACCAAGGACGCCTCTCAAAAATCTTTGGTTAGGATGTTATACTAGATGTTACTTTTGTGGGAAGCTGAGTGACAGGGACACAGGACCTCTCAACATTATTTCTTATAACTGCATTTGAATCTGCAATTATCTCAAGATAGAAGTTTAATTTTTTAGATCTATGGAATTTTTAAATGTACGTATTCTTTGTCCCCAGAACTCCACTTCTATCAAAATTAAATATCTATATGGGTAAACAAATTGTTGTAAACACATATATGGAATATTATTCAATCATAAAAAAAGAATGAGGTACTGATACATGCTACAACGCGGACGAACCATGAAAATATTATGGTCAGTTAAAGAAGCCAGACCAAGACATGACATATTGTATGATGTCATTTATATGAATCATAAAATAGGTAAATCCATAAAGAAAGAGCACAAATTAGTGGTTGCCAGGGGGCTGGGGGGAAGGGGGAATGGAATGAGGAGCAACGGCTTAATGGCCAAGGGGTTTTCTTTTGGGGTGACGAGAAGATCCCAGAGCTAGATAGAAGTGGTGGTTATGCAACACTGTAAATGTACGAAATGCCACTGAACTGGTCTCTTTAAAATGGTTAATTTTATGTTACGCGAATTTTACCTCAATAAAAAAAATTAAGTACGATTTTTTTAAAGTCTTCAGTTACTCCCCATCCCCTACAGAATAAAACCCAAACTCACTCAGCCAGACTTTCAAGACCCTGCTCATTTTTTTCCTTTACTGAAAACAATAAATTCCTGAAATTCTCAAACACAGCCTGCACCCTGTGTGAGTGCGCTCAGCCTGGGGCCAGCCTCAGTCATCCAGTAAACCTGTATTCTCTAAACATACAGTAACCCCGATTCCACAGTCATTTTTCAGAGATCATTTCCCCAGCAGGAACTACTCTCCCCTATCCATTGATGGTTCAGTGGCAGAATTCTCCTTCCATGTGGAAGATCTGGGTTCGATTCCCAGCCAGTACACCTCATGTGCAGCCATCAGTCATCTGTCAGCGGAGGTCTGTGTGTTGCTATAATGCTCGACAAGTTTTAGTGGAGCTTCCAGACTAAGATGGACTAGGAAGAAAGGCCTGGCAATCTACTTTCAAAAATCAGCTGATGAAAACCCTATGGATCACAATAGTCCAACCTGTACTGATCATGGGGATGACGCAGGACTGGGCAGTGTTTCGTTCTGCTGTGCTTGGGGTCACCATGAGTCAGGGGCCAACTCGACAGCAGCTGACAACAACAACAATCCTACATGCCATCATATTTTACTTGTACCTTCAAGTGTGCCTCAGCCAACCTTGCTTCAGAGGTATTTTTGTATTTTATGCAGTAGGGTAAGCGCTCGGCTGCTAAGCAAAAGGTCGTTGGTTTGAACCCACCAGCCGCTCTGTAGGAGAAAGATGTGGCAGTCTGCTTCCATAAAGATTACAGCCTTGGAGGCCCAGTGGGGCAGTTTTACTGTGTCCTATTCGCTATAGGTCAAAATCAACTCAATGGCAATGAGTTTGGTTTGGTTTTGGTATGTAGTAGGGAGAAACCCCTGAGTGGAGCAAACAGCTAAGCACTTGACTACTAACTGAAAGGCTGACAGTTCAAACCCACTCTAAGGCACCTTGGAAGATTGCCTGGTAATCTGCTTCCAAAAGGTCACAGCCTTGATAGACTTATGGAGTGTCATGGATTGAATCATGTCCCCCCAAAAATGTATCAACTGGGTTGGGCCATGATTCCTGGTATTGTGTGATTTTCCTATGTGTTGTAAATCCTGCCTCTATGACGTTAATGAGGGAAGACGGGGGGGCAGTTGCATTAGTGAGGCAGTTCTCAAGGTACAAGATTGGGCTGCGTCTTCAGGCAATCTCTTGAGATGTAAGAGAGAAGCCACCAGAAGACAGGGACTTTATACCACCAAGAACACAGTGCCAGGAGCAGAGCATGTCCTTTGGACCGTGGATCCCTGCACGGAGAAGCTCCTAGTCCGGGGGAAGACTGATGAGCAGGCCGACCGAGAAAGAAAGCCTTTCCCTGGAGCTGACACCTTGAATTTGGACCTTTAGCCTACTTTACTGTGAGGGAATAAATTTCTCTTTGTTAAAACCATCCACTTGTGGTATTTGTGTTATAGCAGCACTGGATAACTAAGACACGGAGCAGTTCTCCTCTGCACACCTGGGGTTGCCATGAGTCGGAATCAACTACATGGCAGCTCACTACAAGAATATCTCCTCCTCTCATCCCAATTTCATAGGATAAACCAGTTCTGAGAGGTTAATTAATATTTTCAAGATCACACAGCTAAAGTGGCAAGCTGGAGATGCCTCTTTCCAAAATCTCTCCTCCTCCTGCTATCCCTCTGGGACTAGACATTACTTAGCTTCAGAACTGCTGGTAGCTGAAGCCGTCACGAACAGATTTCTGCATGTATTAAGTAGAGAGACTGTCTTGAATTAAATTGCAGCAGAGGACAAACATTTGCATCTTCTGACACCCTGAATAATGCTGCCTTCACAAAGCGTGGACAAACATTTCCCCTCTGTAGTTTTAAACACAGGATAATTACATCCTGCACAGATACAAAAGTCACAGCAGAGGCTACGACATTTCCCATCCTGCATCCTCTGCTTTTACTTGCACATCAGTTGGTGAGCACCAAATGGAATTTTCCACATTTGAGAGGTCCATGAGGCTTTAGGGATATGGAAAATTTAGAATACATTTGAGAAAAAATGCCTTTGGCAGGTTGACAATTTTAATCAGATAGGAAAAAAAGATGTATTTCATATATTTAAAAGAGAATTCAGAGTTACATGTGCTTGGAGAAAATACAGTCAAACTTGAAGCACATTTCAGAATTTATATGCTAATGAGAAATTATAACGGAGGGTTCTCAGCAGAGTTGAGAGAAAATGTGCCCACTGAAATTTCTCATCCATGTGATTCAACTCCTCTACGTCCTCGATCATTTCTGACCTCTCCTTCCCACGCCTAAAGCCTAGCTGAGACACACACACCCACAAGCTGAGCTGCTGCTGTTGTTGCTGCTAGTCACCGTCGAAATGATTCCAACTCCTGGCAACCTCAGGTATGCAGAGTAGAACTGCTCCGTAGGGTTTTCAAGGCTATGACCTTTCAGAAGCAGACCACCACGCTTGTCTTCCAAGGCACCTCTGGGTGGGTTCAAATCCCCACCAACCTTCTAGTTAGCAGTCAAGCACTTAACGATCTACAACACCCAGGGGCTGCTCACCTCTCACTAAACAACCATAATTGGCTTGGTTCAGCAATGTGCCCAGCTAAGAGTTGCCATGGGATATGGCTCTGTTGGATGAGATGCAACGAGACATCTACAAGGGGTTTCTGGGAAAGCTTGTGTTTTCCTGTTACAGGCTTTACCCTTTTTGTCTTCTCCCTGTTCTTAAAGCAGATGTGATGCCTGGAAGAGTAGCAGTCCTTTTGCAACTGCAAGGTGACAAATATCAGGAAAAAGCCAAGACAAACTACTGAGACACTGGATTTGACATCATGGAGCCACTAAAACAATGGAGGCGGTCACCTCTGGACTTGCTGTATGAGATAAATGAATCCCTATTTGTTTATGCAACTGTTCATGGGTTACTCAGTTTCATGCATAAAAACACAAACCTAATTAATACAATACTCTATCCTCATACAGTGCCTGCCCTAAAACTCTCTCAAATGTCAGCTGTTCCATCTCCTCCACCCCACATACAAGGAAGAACTAATACCCACCTTCTTCAACCTGTTCCACCCAGGTAGCCCCATTTCTGCCCACAGCACCACTGTTCTACCCACCTGCCCGTGTGAGAAATCCAAAAGCCATCCTTGCTCCTCACTCCCTCATCACTTATGTCCAACCAATCACCAAGGCCTCGGATTCTACGTCCCCAGTGTCTCCCAGTTCCACCCCTTCTCTCCGTCTCTATAACCACCACGCAAGTCCAAGCTGGCATCATCTCTTGCCTGCACTGTTCCTTATTGGTCTTCCTTGTCACCACCCCCTGCAATCCATTCTCTATGACATCACCATAGTGATCCTTCAAAAACACACACAAGATCATATCCCGATGACTTAAAACCTTCCCATGCCCCGCTACTGGCCCTAAGACAATGCCCATTCTCTTTATCATGGCTTAAAAGGTCCTCCATTCTCTGGTTCCAATGACACTGAACTCGATTCTATCTTTCTCTCCAGGTTCTAGCCTTCCAAAAATGCGATTATCTCTGCAAACATGTACACATGCCCAGAGGAGGTACTCCTGTATATTTCTGATTAAATAACTTTATTCATCCTTGCAGAACACATAATCTAGGAATTTCATCAGCACTTCTATCTTCTGACTTGAGAGTATCTGACTCCCAGGCCTGGGACAGCCATTTGCACTTCTTTGCACCCTGGACTGTTAATAGCAAACTCCCCACCTTTCATTAAAACACGGGGACTTCAGCGTCAAATGTTAAAAGCCCTGTTTTTCTCAGAAGTCATTTATAGCTCCGTATTATCAACGCTGTTTTTCTTCCCTACCTTTTTTTTTTTTTAAAAAAAAAAAAGGAAGTTGAACTTAAAGATATATTGCAAAACAATGCCAAAGTTTAAATATGGATATTGGAGAAACAGTGACCCACATGACTACAGTGGAAAATGTTACTAACACTGGAAAAGCAGTGCTGGTCCGTTTCCAGGGATGCTCGGTTCTAGGCCACATGCAAGGTTTAACATCAGAAGTCTACACAGTGTCAACGCTTTATAAACACAACCCCAGTGTAAGATACAAATTAAGATACAGACTTGACTTAAACGGAGTTTATGTGATGGCTTTTCATTTTTTATTTTGGAAAGTTTAATTCCTCGTGTTTCCTATGAGTCATTTTCCATGAACATGAAACCGTCCACCTCACACTGACCCTGACTAACGTTGATCCTTTGTGACCTATAAAATTATAAATGCATAATTATAAGACTTTCACCGAATATTTTTCGAGTTGCTGGAATCGCTCCATTTACATTAACATGCCAACAATCACAGGAGACCTTAACATTGCTTCCCGCGTATTAGTCACGCTGATTTTCTTACAGGGCTTATAGAATCCATGTCACAAAATAAATTGTATGTAAGTCAGAGGCATATTCGCAATAGAAGGAAAAATATGGGTAACAATAATAGCAACGGTAGTAGAAGACGTTATAATAAAAGTCTTCACTTTGACTATGATGTATTGGATATTTTTATGGACATTTTACATACACATTATCTCACTAAATTCTTATAAAACTTGGCACTACAACTTGGATCATGCCCAAATTACAGAAAAAAAGAAACTAAGGCTCAAAGCAGTTTCATGATCACACATCTGGTATGTGATGGAGTCCGGCTTCTGAACCCAGACCACCTGCCTGCGGGATCCAGGCTTCTTAATCATGAGAGCAAACATTTATACACCACCACATACAGGAGTTGTTCAAAGGATGTGACAAATACTAACTCAGTTAACCCTTGTAACAAACCTTATATAGCAGGTATTATTACTATTCCCATGTACACGTGAGGAAATTCAAACACAGAAAGGTTAAGTAACTAGCCCAAGATGGCCCTGCCAGTAAGCTGCAGATCTCGGGTACAAACCTAGGCCACGGGCTCCAGAGTCTATGTTCTTAACCACCACCCCCACCCATTCTGTATTACCACCCAAGTAATAATAACTACAGGGCATTTATAGCACGCTGGGCATTATTTCGGAGCCCTAGCGGTGCGGTGGTTAAGAGTTCAGCTGCTAACCAAAAGGCTGGCAGTATGAATCCACCAGCCACTCCTTGGAAATACTCTAGGGCAGTTCTACCCTGTCCTATAGGGTCCCTATGAGTAGGAACGGACTCGACAGCAACAGGTTTGGGTTTTTGTTTGGTTTGGGTTTGGGTTTGGGGCATTATTTCGAACTCTTTCTATACATTTTATCACAAAACCCTCACAATAACTCTGTGAGGTAAGTGGCATTTTTATCCCCACTTGACAGATGGGAATTCTGGGGCTCAGAAAAGTTAATTCAATTGTTCACAGTCACACAGCCAAAAAGGCCCACAGAAGGAAATATGAAGTAGCAACTTCTAGGTTTCACTCCCTCATCTCCTCAATTTTTTTCCCTGAGGCATGAATAGCTGGGAAACAGTATGTATCAGATTTTCCACCTCTTTAAAATTGTTCAGTCCATGTAATTTAAGGTGGGACTATTCATGGACACCTTTGAGCCAATCTTCTGGGAGACAGTGTAACCACAATGCGTGCTGCAGAACAATACAGGCTTTCTCTATACATTAACCACGCCAGCCAGGCCTGGGAAAAGCCCATTTTTTTGATATAAACACTCAAGACAATTTAGATTTAGAAATAAAGTCCACTGTTGTTGTTTTTCTTGTTTATGCTCAGTAGGACACTTTGCTCCTTCTTCCACTGAAAGTACCACTCGGTTTTCTACTCCCCCTCTCTTCAAAGTTCCATTATTGAAGCCAAAATAAATCCCTCCAGAAAAGCATTATGAACCCTACTAAGGAAAACCAATGCTTCCACCATTCATTTCTAGCAAATGGAGCGGAGGAATCTGAATAGCTTTAAAGCTCATTTCTGGAAACAGAATTAAGGAATCAAAATGCAGCCTCAGCAAAATCAATTAATAAACCTTAGCCCGACATGTCAAGCCTACAGCAATTAGAGAGTGATGATTTGTATCACTGGGTTTTGGTTTGTGCAGAGATGACTTTAATAAAATTCCACAGAATAAGTTATGCCCGCGATAAAAATCACACCTTCTGCATTCTCAATAATACACAAAGTTGAGAACAGTTGCTACCCTTGGCTGGAATAGGCATAAACATTGAACATGAGTAGGTAAGATAAAACCCAGAGTCCACCTTTCAACCATTTATTCTTTCATTTGTTGTTATTAGTTGCTGTCGAGTTGGTTCTGACTCGTGGCAACCCCAGGTGTGTCAGAGTAGAACTGTACTCCACAGGGTTGTCAAGGCTGTGACCTTTTGGAAGCAGACTGCCAGACCTGTCTTCCTAGGGGCCTCTCGGTGGGTTCGAACTGCCAACATTTTGGATAGCAGTCGAGCCCCTAACCATTTCCACCACCCAGGGACTCCCACTGATCCAATTTAACCAACAAATGTTTATACAGTGCCTACCTGTGTTAGACCCTGAGCTAACCTCTGGGAATACAATGGCGAACCAGTGTGGCCCCTGGCCAGGCAGAGAAATTACAGGATAATTATGTAAGTAGTACAAGGGAAAAGATCAGAAAACCACAAAAAATAGCATGGCAACCTAACACAGGTGAGGGTATAGGGAGAGGGATCAGGATATGACCTTTAAATTGAGGCTGAAGGATGAATAGAAAGAAGATAGGTGAAGAGCGCTGGGAAGAATTTAAGATGGCAGAAGAGTATGTACAAAGGCCTGAGGTAGAAAAGAAGAACTGAAAGGAGACAGCGTGACCTGGAAATCAAGAGCTCTTGGCTGTTTCCAGCTTGGCCACTAACCCTGAGCAACTCCTCTGACCTTTCTGGGCCTCAGTTCCTCCCCTACTTTTAACACCATTCTTTGGCATAGTTACTTGTCCCCTAAGCATTACCTCAGGGACAGTTAAGGTGCCAAAGGGCTGACCTTGTCCTTCTGAGAGCCATGGCACTAGAAACCACAGTGACTCCCCTCAGCAGCAAGACCTCCAGTTCCCACTTCCCAACAAGTGCCAGGCATTCTCAGCTGAAGGGCCAGCCTAGGTGAGCCAGCTTTGGGAGAGGCTGCCCTCCTACCTTCTGGACAGTTGCTCCCAGAATCCTAAGCCTGGAAATCTGTGACGCTTCTAGGCTGCCGAAGAAGAGACCACTTAACAAGGAATAGATCATGTTAGTGGGTAAAATGACTTGGGCGTACCACTTGAATCCTGACAGAGTTCACACTGGAGATTTGAAGGCAAGCAAGGCTAAAGAAATGCTTCTCCAAAGAGAAAATGACAGAGCCGGCTGGCCATGATGCTACCTAGGGAACCAGTCTATACAAAAAAAAAAAAAAAAAAAAAAACCAATCCTGTTGCTGCTGAGTCGATTCTGACTCATGGCGACCATACAGGACAAGGCAGAACGGCCCCATAGGGTTTCCAAGGCTGTAGTCTTTACAGAAGCAGACTGCCACATCTTTCTCCTGCGGAGCGGCTGGTGGGTTTGAACTGCCGACCTTTCAGTTAGCAGCCAAGCACTTTACCATCGTACAAACTCCTTACCAGTCTATAAAGGGCACTAGAAGAAATATTCTAATGAAAGGGAGATGGTTGAGACACCCAAAAGACATTTTGGAGTAACGGAAGATAGTCTCTAACTGCCTTCTAAAGAGGGTTAACTGCAGAACCTTGATGTGCTATACAGCCTGACGCAAGTTTGGGGCTCAGGGCTGTAGAAGGGAAGCTGCCAGGCCTCTGGCACCATCTATGCTTTGCAGCACTCAGTCTAACTGGATGTTGGAAACATACTTAAAGAATATTGTTGTGAAGGTGCACCCAGATATTAGCCTGCCTGAGACTCCCATGGGCCTCAGGCTGCCCAGGGCTTCCTGCTCTTTTCAGCCATTCACACTGCTTTGTGACGTAATATCTTAAAAAAAGAAATGTATCCTTCCACTCAACTCCTTAAGGGAAGAAGTTGTGTCTTGTTGGCCCAGCAGTGTAACATTCAATAAATCAATTCTGTGTTGTGTAACAACAGCAAAAATAACATTAAGGCTATGTGACAAAGCTTGACAACAACAAAAATAACATTAAGGCTACGTGACGAACCTTGTAATCTGTGTTCACTCACATCCTTTAGTCTGCGAGTAATCTATTATAGGTACAGAGGCAGAAATCACTTCTGAATTGCTTCCCTGAGCCCCTCAGCTTAAGAGTAATTAATCTTAATGTCAGTATATAAAATTACTTCATAGTTTGCAAGGTTTTCAACACGTTTACCGAACATTAAAAGAAATTAAATAGAGTAAAATAATTTGCACATCTAAGGTCCAGTCAGGGATGTGAAATAAGCAATCACACTGAGATTTCTCGGGGAGGCCCAAATGATCCAGGTAGGCAGTGTTGATACCTGAAAGGTTATTGAAAGTCTTCTAGTCCACCAGCTTTGTTTCATAAGGATGAAGAAACTGAAGCTCAGGACGCTGAACCAATTTGCCCCTAACCAAACCTCTGCCGTGGAGTTAATTCTGATCATGGTGACCCCACATATTTCTGAGTCAAACTGTGCTCCACTGAGTTTTCAGGGGCCGTAACCTCACAGAAATAGACCGTCAGCCTTTCTTCCATGGTGCCACTGGGTAGATTCAAACCCAAACCTTTCGGTTAGCAGCCTAGCACAAACTGTTTGCATCACCCAGGGACCTCTGATCTCCACATTCTTAGACCACTGGTTCACCCACAGCCCAGATACATGCCACCTAGATTAGTCAGATCACGTTACTCTGCTGTTTGCTAGAAACCAGCAACAGCCCCCACTTCAGTGGGTAAAAGGCAAAGTCTTTACAAGCCCCTGTAGGATCCGCCTCCACCCCAATCCCATGTCCTCCCTTATCCCATTCTCCCATGTGTTCAGTGTGACTCTCCTGCTGTTGCTGAATTGGGAAAACTCCTGCCTCAGCGTCTATGTGCTTACCTTTCCCTTTGTCTCCTGTGCTTTATCCCCAAATACTAGCACGACCCACAATTTTACATCCTTCTAGTCTTGTTTAGTCTTTCCCCTAATGTCATTTTCCCAGTGACGCCTTCCCTGCCCAGTCAACTTTAAATTACAATTCACCCCCAACCTATCCACGCTTTATCTTTCTCTATAGCACATATCCACGGGCCCTGGTGGCACTGTGGTTAACAGCTCGGCTGCTTACTAAAAGGTTGGCAGTTCAAATCCACCAGCCACTCCTTGGAAACCCTATGGGGCAGTTCTACCCTGTCCCATGGAGTTGCTATGAGTGAGAATCGACTCAACGGCAATGGGTTTGGTTTTTAGTTTTTATAGCACATATCACCCTCAAAATATTAGGCATTTTACTTCTTTATCTATTTATTTCTACACCCCTCCCAGCCCCCAAATGTAAGCCACAGGAAGACAAGGATTTTCAACAGTTTGGTTCACTGCTGTATTCCTACCAAATCCAGTGCCGTCAAGTCGATTCCGACTCATAGCGACCCTATAGGACAGAGTAGAACTGCCCCATAGAGTTTCCAAGGAGCACCTAGCGGATTCGAACTGCCGACCCTTTGGTTAGCAGCCGTAGCACTTAACCACTACACCACCAGGGTTTATGTTTGTCACAAAGTAAATGCTCAGTAAATATTAGTTGAGTAACTGGTTGATAGCTTGGTGAATGGAGTAAAGATTGGCCCAAATCCAGAGAATTCCAGTGCTATGAAATGTCTGAGAGCATCTGGCAAGCCTGGGGAAGCAGCCGTGGCCTGGGTGTCATCTACCATCACTATGTGCCCACTCCAAAACTGGCACTCACCAACACCCTGTCTGAAAGTCAGTAAACTAAGGAATGAAGCGACACAAAGACTTGTCAAAGAAATCCCTTTTGAGACCCAGGACTCAAGCCAATATTTTTTATCTGAAACGATATGTTCTTACACGTACAGAAGCAAGAGTCACTTCTGAGTTGCTTCCCTGGGCCTCTTAGCTTAAGAGTGGATGGGGATGGTTTGCTTAGATTGAATATCCCAAAAGAAAGACCAGATTTCAAAAACATTCTGGCAGGAGCCAACATTTGCCATTAAGCCTGGACCGCTGGCACAGCCGAACCTCCATGCATCATTCTAAATATAAAACATGAAGCTTTAATTATAACTTAATGACAGATATATAAAGGAAGATATTAAGAATGCCCAAATACAACCGGTAGGAGTCAAGGGTAGATACGAAACCTGTATAATATTTGGCCCAGCCACCAAGGTGGGGGGGGGGGGACGCTCAGCCAAACCCAAACTAATATAAGCAGTTTATGCTCTTTTGTATTTAAGAAGACAAAAGAGGTGTGCAGCCAGCCTGTATCTCACCCCACCAGCACGTGAATTAGCAAAACCATCCACAAAGAACTACCTGCCCAAACTTGAAAGGCACACGCTAATCCTAATTTGCAAAAATGAAATGCCAAGGATCACTAAATGCCTTGCTAATTTCCAGTCTAATTTAGATCTTTACAGCCCAACAGACATATGAATGGAGAAATGGAAACATTTTCCCTTCCCAGTCTTAGCAATCCCTCTCATGCACTGGGCAGGCGCACCAATTCAATCCTCTTCACCACGGGCCTTAATAATCTCTTCACCAGCAGGAACCCCCATCACATTTTAACTCATTTACTGCAGAAGCTGAGATGAGCTCAACAATTTCCAAATGCTGGGGCCATTTTTAAATGGCATTAATCATTAATCTCACATGGAATCATTTCCCCCCAAAAAAGGAAAAGTGCTAGAAAAGAACTGACGGAAAATATTTTATCATCTCCTGCCACGCTGGCCTCTAACTTCTCAGAAATTCTAATTTCCATAGCTAAATTAATATCTAAGATGGGCAACACCTTCTCTGAACTCTAAGATGGCTGAAGCAGGTATAGGTGTGTTAGGTCCCGTCTGCAGAAGCCCCTCCTTTGCTAATTGGCACAAGGCTGAAGAATCATTTGGGACCACTCAAAACCATGAGGGCTATTAACTCTGACCAGGGCCAACTAATAAACAAGTGTCATGCCAACAGGAAATGAGTTAAACTGGCTCTCAAAGTCATTTAAGTAAGTACTCAAAGTCAGAGTGCCTCCCAAGAAGCTGCTCATGGAATTCATCTGCTGTTCATTTTGCCCAATCCAAATCAGAGACCACTGGAAATGTTCACTTCAGGGAAAAAAAAAAAAAGAAATCCGCATTGAAATGGAGTGGCTTCCAGTTGGCTTTAAGCGACCAACTAAAAGAGTCTCTAAATGTTGCCCAAGTCTCTCTGGCTGCTTCAAACGGCAACAGCAAGTGCACGACAAATATTGATTTAGGAGAGCACCATGGATCGGATCCAGACCCACCTACATAAATTCAGGTTTATGATCTGCACCATAAATAGTCCCAGATGAGAGAAGAGGGTGTGGCCGGGCACAGTGCTGTATATATTTTTGTCACGTCTAGATACATTCATTTCAAAATGTGGCCACCTCTAGATCTTTGCCAATTCTAAGCCTAGAACGGTTCATTTCCTAAATGAAATCATTCTCATCTTTGCATAGTTCTCTCAAATAGTACCCTCAAGGAAGCTGATCCTAATATAATCCACTCTTACTCCACTTGTCCTCAAGATTTAAGCACCATCATGGAACTTGGCTCTACTTGCCTTAGACCCTGACCTAATTTATTCTGTCTTTTATCATAATTGTTTCTTGTCTTGGTGATGGTGGTGGTGGTGGTTGTGTGCCGTCAAGTCGATTCCAACTCACAGCAACCCTATAGGACAGAGTAGAACTGCCCCATAGGGTTTTCAAGGAGCAGCTGGTGGATTCAAACTGCTGACCTTTTTGTTGGCAGCCTGAGCTCTTAACCGCTTCACCACCAACGCTCCATGTCTTGCCTTAGTGCTCCATTAAACTAAGTTTTTTGAAGGCAAGGACTGTACCTTAAATTCCGTTCTACACCTACACAGTTCCTTTACGAACAGCAGATACTCAAGAAATATTGGTTGAATTGAAAGGACCACAGACTTGGGTTTTATTTTCTCGGTCTCCAACTAGCCTAATGACTTAAGGACCAAACCTACTTAAAAATTAACTTAAATTGTAAGTACGATGAAGTCACTCCAAGTCATTAGCCTAACCATTCAATGTGTTTATCTTCCTACTTGCAAACAGGGTAACCATAGGGAATGACCTTCCCCAGACAGGCGTCTCTAAGAGTCATGAGGTAATTTCCTTCAAAGATGATGAGGTTTTCAGGATTCTCTGGAATGTATACCTAACCATTAATGTGTCATTAATGGTTCCCTCTGAACAGAAGCAACACTAGAATATTTCAGGATTTTCAAGCAACTTCACACTCTATGCTCAGGTGTCAACTAAACCTATAGGGTCGCTACAAGGTCGCTATGAGTCAGAATCAAATCGACAGCAACGGGGCTGGGGCACTGGTTACACTGGTGGAATGAGTTAGAACACAGATTTACTAGAGATACTGAGAAATACGCCTTCAAATTTGTGTAACTATTTCTATATTCATGTTCTAAGGGTGTTATTCACAGTGTTTACATAAGCATCCATATAAAGTGGGTTTGGTTTTTTGGGAAAATGAAAAAATGAATGAGAGAGTAAAGGGGAAAGTTTTACCCCAAAACTAAGGATGCCAGATTTAGCAAATCAAAATATTGAGCAAATTTAAAAATTTAATTCAATCTGAATTTCAGACAAAGAAATATTTTTGGCATAAGTATGTCTTCAATATTTCATGGGATATATTTACACTAAATTTTTTTCTTTGTTTATCTTAAATTCAAATTTAAATGGACACCCAGTATTTTATATGATGCCCCAACCCCAAACCTAGAAATTGGATTATTGAGTCTTTACTTTTAAAAAAGAAATGCAAATAGCAATAAAATCTATTTTGTGAAACCTTAGCTTTCCGAAGAATACACTAAGTTATCAAATAGCTTTACAGGACAGTTTAGAAAGCTCAAAATAATGACAGTAGGAAAAATAGCTAAGGTCTATTGATTACCATGTGTCTGGTACTGTGCCAATCCCTTTACATGCATTATCTCATTTAATTCCTACCACATCCTTAAAAGGTAGGAGCTATTATTATCATAATTTTATAAATAAGGAAACCAAGATACAAAGAAAACGAGTTGCCCAATGTTACAGAGTTATAAAGCAGAGACTGAAACCCAGGCAGGGGGTTTAAGAAGAGTTTACACACTTACCCACTATTTCATTTTACAGACGAAGAAAAAGAGAATCTTAGTAATTTGCCCAAATTCACCCAGCTACTAATTAGCGGGGCTAGGATTCAAACCTCAGGCAGTCTGACTCCATCCAGCATTTTTGCCTAAAGAATATATCACCTCCTCAAATCCTGCCAAACAGGGAAAGAACATCCCCACCTAAGACCAGCTGTGAGTACCACTGTAATAATTTAGAATGCTTCCTCTTCAAAGTACAGTGCTTGAATCTAGAATGACTCCTCAGAATTTCTGGATGGACAGTGTAGAGAAAATTTCCATTTGGGGGAAGAATTCGTTGCTATTGCCATTTCTGTACTACAAAACATCCCTTTAAAATAAGCCACTTATTTCAAGTCTACCATCTTCCTACCTTAAGGCAAACTCTTGTTTCTAAGTAGACATGAATCCCAAACACTACAACAACCTGGAACACAGACATGAAGGCCAATTTGAAGCAGACACCAAAAGCCAGTGTCAAGATCCAATTACGTGTGGAAGGACCACAGAGCCAAGATTTTGTGTTTAGATATGAAATTAAACAGTTATTATTATTCCATTTAAAACACACAGTCCGGAAAATAACGAAAGATACCCAAACTTTACCTGGAGCAGATTGACCTACAGCATTCTCATATGCCAGGTTCTGGGTTTTCTTCTACCTCTGGAATGAAGACAGATTTCTTTAATGTGTGAACGTGTGCGTGTGTGTGTGTGTGTGTACCCATTCACAAAAGGTGTAGGCCTTGAGACTTTTCTGCATATCTTACTCTCCAAAGTTGACTGTAGGGAGAAGAGAACAGGATGAAACATGAAGCTACGCATCAGCTGGAGGAAGGGAAAGGGGTCTATTGGGAGAATGGACACTTAGAATGTTGCTGACCTATCTTATAAAGAGTATGGGGTAATCTGTAAGTGGATGTTTACTTGACTGTATCCCATTAGAGCTTGTGCTTCCGAAGGCAGAAACCATGTCTATTTTACCCACAAGCGTTCCCCGCTATGTGATGAATGAAAGCATGAGCAATCACTTTATTGTAAGCAGTATGCAGACAGTATTACTTTTGCCCTAATTACCCTTGAAATCTAGGACCAGGGTGTTTACCCTCTTACAATCACAACCTATCTTCAGGGCTGAACAGTACAAGTGTATCATCAATTTTCACAAAGACTGCTCCACCGGAACCATCCTAACTGGCCACCATGACACCACACCTGGCACTTCTCAAGCCCATTTTTTATCTGGCAGCCAGAGCACTATTCCTCAGCTTAAAATCGGGTATGCTCTTGGTTCTCCGGCCATGTTCACATGCTTACGTTATCCCAGCAGCACCACCCTGCTGTGCTTCCATGCTTCTACTCTACCTGGAATGCTTCCTCTTGTTTGCCTGGAAATCATCTTTGGACAATGAAACCCAACTTCATTTCTTCTCTGAGACTTGCTCCTCTCTCTCCCCTCAGAAGAAATGACCCCTTTATCTTTTGTGTCCCAAAGGTACAATTACATTCCCATCACCATATTCACGTTGCTGTGTGTTCCAAAAAGGCAGAGCCCATGTCTTATGGGCCAATCATTTTATCTCTAGTACACAGTGTCTGGCATATAAAACCCACTACCGTCAAGTCAACTGTGACTCATAGCAACCCTATAGAAGAGAGTAGAACTGCCCCATGAGGTTTCCAAGGCTGTAATCTTTATGGAAGCACACTGCCACATCTTTCTCCAGTGAAGTGGCTGGTGGGTTTGAACCACCGACCTTTTAGTTAGCAGTTGAGTGCCTAACCACTGCACCACAAAGGCTTTCTGTCACATAAAAACCAAACCAAACCCATTGCCTTTGAGTCAATTCTGACTCATAGCAACCCTACAGGACAGAACAGAACTGCCCCATAGGGTTTTCCAAGGAGCAGCTGGTGGATTCGAACCGCTGACCTCTTGGTTAGTAGCCAAGTTCTTAACCACTGTGCTACCAGGACGCCACATAACCAAAAACCAAACCCAGTGCCGTCGAGTTGATTCTGACTCATCACGACCCTATAGGACAGAGTAGAACTGCCCCATACAGTTTCCAAGGAGTACCTGGCGGATTCAAACTGCCGACCCTTTGGTTACCAGCCGTAGCAGTTAACCACTACACCACCAGGGTTTCCAGACGCCACATAGTAGGTAAATAATCACTTGCTAGATGGACAAATGGGTTGCAAAAAGAAAAAGCAGAAAACTTTGCTGGCCTAATCATTTCTTGATATCTTACTCAAATGGAGGAAGAATGTCTAGAACCCTTCATTAAGTTCTATCTACTCCTGCTAAATCTACACTCTTGAATGGGGGGACAACAGTGCTTGCTGTTGCTGTTGCTGCTGTTAACATCTGCTGACCGAGAAACTTCACAGCTATTGCCTACTTATAATCAAGCTTTGTCTCCCAAAGTGCCTCTAGGTGGGTCTGAACTCCCAGCCTTTTAGCTAACAGCCGAGCACATACCTGTCTGCTCCACCCAGGGATTTCTAATTGAGCTTTCAGGTATCAAAAACAAAATGACTGGAAATCAAGGAACTACGATAAGGGACCTCCGAAGGAAGGTACTTTTGAGACAGCAGATAAGTCTGGTCACTTGTGTTCATGATGAGCTATAGAAGGCTGCAGCACTGAGTTCAGAAGCCCATGGCTCTTCCTGAGCTCACAGAAAAGAGGGAGGTGACCATCTACAACAACTGCCGTGGTGCAGCAGAGAGGAGGGCAGCAGGGCACCACATCTGTTTTGTTTGTGAGCTGCCACAGAAACAGTTTGAGACTTACGGCACCCCCACGCACAACGGAACAAAACGTCACCTGGCTCTGCGTCATCCCCACGGTCAGTTGTGGATCAGACCGTCGTGATCCGTAAGGTTTGCACTGGCTGATTTTCAGAAGGAGGTAGTCAGGCATTTTTCTTCCTAGTCCGTCTTCGTCTGGAAGCTCTGCTGAAACCTGTGCAGCACCACACCAACACGCAAGCCTCCACCGACAGGTGGTGACTGTGCCCAAGCTGCACGGCCGGAAACTGAACCCGGGTCTCCCACAATATGTTGAGCATTCTACCATAGAACCACCAATGCCCCCATAAAATACCCCAAGTCATCCCAACTCGAGTCCTCCCCTTCATGGCACATAAGAAGAGACAGAGGATTCCTCATAAATGGGTTGCTCAGGGTCACAAAATTAGTTATGGTACAGCTGGACCTGGAACCAGGTCTCCCAATATACTGATTCACTCAACATTTACTAAGTAATTACTACATCTGACATAACAGTGGTGTTAGCTGCTGGGATAAAATGATAAGCAAAAACAGTCACGGTCACAGGCCACAAACAGCTCATAAGATGCCTAATCTATAGCTCCTACTACCACCTCATCCTAAGTCTCTAACTCCCACCTCCCCTCAGCTATGAAAATCCCATTTTCTTCTATTTAACGAGATAAGCCCGAGATACACAGAAAACTCTTTTTTAAAAAAATCTCACCCTAAAAGAATCCAACCACTTTATAACTACACTTCTGCTCCCTCCCTATTTATCCAAACTTTTTCAAATGTTCCTCATAGCAAAAACTCCACAGTGACATTTGAAATTTTTTTCAGATAGCTGTACTGTTCTGAAATCTCAATTCAAAGAACTTATCGACACGGCACTAGAAGGAAGTACCGGCTAAGCGCGTACAGACTCTATAATGCAAGTTTTCCAGAGGATGGGCAACCGTAACTTTGCCTCGGGAGCTCACACCACTGCTCGACAGTTCTTACAGTAAGGAAATCTATTTTTATTCTTAATCCAAACATTACCATTAACGGTTAAACTACATCTACTCCGGCATCAAAGACAGCAGAAAAGAACCAGTCACTATCTCACATCAAACATTCTTGTGCATGTGATCTTGGCCTCTAATTCTTCGGTTTAATCTCGTGTTTCTCTTCGTTAAGTTGGGGAAATTAATCAGTGGGAAAAACAACCAAGAAAACGGACGTTTCTCAAATCTTAAATAGTTTAGCTCCCCCAAAGAAATTTATTTTCAAAGAAAGTAATTGACCAAAAAATGGAAATATCCATGTACGTAGAGTTTTTTCACTAAAAAGTTTCCTTTTTTGACTCTGGAATAAACATTCGATTTTTCAAATTCATGTCGGTTTGCAGAATCCTGAAGCATCAAATAGCGGAAGTAAAAAGACACTTTCTGGTCTTATTCTGAACAGGATACTAGAAAACAAAACTGATACTGTGAATAAACAAATCTTAGCTAAAAATCATTGGAATAATCCAAATGGTTTTCATTCCAGGGAAAATAGTAAGTCAGCAGTTTGCATACGGCTGCCTTCTCTAAATACACAAAATAAGCAAAAACACCACCAGAGGAAAGTACAAATGCTGAATCCTTTCTATTTATGTTGCAACAGGGCTGCAAGTCAATCAATACCACCATGCGGTGCTGGGCTACCATTTACGCCACTTGCAGGTGGCCTCAACGTCCCTCCCAGAGGCCCAGAGAACTCCCAGGACAAGGTTCATGGAGCTGTCACTCAAACCACAAAGCGAGTGACAAGAAAGCCAAGCGCCCAGACTCCAGCTGCTAGAACAAGGAACAGAGAGAGCAGATAATAAATTTCAAGGGTGTCGAGCAAATAAAAGTGTCACAAATAACACTCAGATTCTAAATGATAAAACAATGGGAGACCCAGCGAAGGATTCTTTAAAGAACAAATGGCTCCGGAAATAAATAAATAAATAAATCAGAACCCGTCACCTAGTATCAGTAACAGCCTGGAGTTTGGCAAAAGACTATTGAGTAAAAATATTCTATATAAGGAAAGTTACTTAAGGGAAGTATTCAAAACCCCTCACCCAGGGCAGAAGACTGTCCACAGTGCAAAATCTTGGGGGAAAAAGTCTGTTTGGGGTTACTAGAGGGCACATTGAAGAGTACCATCCTACACTCTAAATTCCTTGTGAAGAATAACAGAAAAATGAAAATTGCTTGTTTGAACTTCAAGACGGACAACTTATTTCCAAATCCCTATCCTCTCAACGAGACTTGAAAGGACAGTAATCGGTCAAGAAAATAGTCAAATGAGGAAGTGGTATTCTTTTACAATTTCTGTTAATCCCCACCAGCTGTAATTTAAGAAATTCAGTGACATCAGCATTTATATTTCAGCCGGCAAGAATGACAGTACTAATCATCTGAGAGACAGAAAAGAAATTTGGGGGGCAAATGGAAAATGCATCTGAAAACATGGAAAATTAATTCATTTTGCAGTGAATCACTTTGCCAGCTTTAAACACCCAACACTGCCAAAAATAACATAAGAAGGGAAAAGGAAGCATAAGCACTCCAAACCTAATCAAAAGAGCAGTGGAACTTCTGGAAAAAAAAAAAAAAAGGTCACTGAAACAAGTGAACTGAACATTTCTGAAAACATCTAGAAAGGGACGTAGCCATTTATGAGTGGCAAGAACCACAGGCCCAAAGATTCACATTATATAAAAAGTGTCACCTTTTTAAAAACATCTGCCAGGCAAGACTCTGTAGCCTGAGTTACTCTGGTTATCCCTTACATTACCTTCTTGAAGACAACCAGAGTCAATTCCATGGTGTCCTTCTCACAGGTAGAGAAAACTGCATGTGGGAAAACTTCCGCAGTATTTTCAAGGTGTCCCATCTGAGTTCAGACACCGACCAGGAATAGGTCTGAATTCTCAACATAAATGCCAACCATTAGCTTTGACTCAGGTCACAGCCAAAGGGAGAAGCAAACCACACCAAACCTGACTGACCCAACAACCTATAGAAGAGAGCTGAACACACTCACCAGGGCCGCCTGGGCCCTCTGGCTCAACATTGAGTCCAGTGCAGTGTCGCAGAAAGGCGATTACTACAAAGATGCGATCGCAGCTGCTCCGCCACACGCTTACAGGGACCTTCTCTCAACACAACTAAGGCTGAATTGGAGATAGAGTGATAATTAATAGGATCCTTGGCAGCAGAGCTGGCTTCTTTAGCTAACCAGTAATTGCTGCCTACTTAAAATGACAGGGAATTCAGCCAGGAAGGAGGGAGGTGCTAATGACAGTAATCATAAAAGGTAAAACAGACTTTACATCAACAGGTTACTTGGCTTCCATTCAAAACTACCTCCTTATCTATAGATTTAGCGATGGCAAATAAATTCAACGCATTACACAGAAGGACTAGAGATCAATAATCCTTCCACAAACATCACCCCAGATGCAGACAGATACGCTGACAATACAGCTCCCCACCACATACCTTCCAACCCTCAAAATGTCATAAACTGCTAACTTGATCACAAAAACAATTTTGTAAAAGTCATGAATAAGATATCATATTGGAAAAAGAGAATTACTCCCATAAGTGATATATTTTGACTTGGGCTGCCTTTGTAAATACCCAGCCTGTTGCCATAGACATTGCTTATGTCCTCTACTCTGGCATTAAAGCAATTTCCTTGTTTGTAACTGCTCTAAAAAAAGCTCTAGGACAAATAAATAAATAAAGGCATTTAGGTTAGAAGTTGTTAACTGGAACAAATAAAGATTGCTGGCAAGGTTAAGGAGGGGAGGCACTTGGTGTCTCCAGTTTAAACTTCCAACCTCAAGGAATAGGACAGCAGGTCCACCTGTTAAACTGGTTACCAAATGGTCAGGTAAACAGTCATCCCAAAAGACCAGTACACACTACACGGTCCCCAGCAAGCAGCAAACCAATGTGCCTCTAACATCTCTAGGTGCCCACGGCCATGCAGAGATGAGGATTCAATCTTCTGCCATGGGGAGATGTCTGCAGAGATAAACCAGGGCACCAGCCACATAGTTTCACAATGACTAATGCTGACCAAAACTCTCCATAAAATCAGCTCCACAGGTAAAGACCTACTCTGTTTGCTCAGGAAAGCCCTGGCTCCTTCAGATGGTGTTGCAAAGAATGCCCAGATGGCCTGCCAAGAAGAGGTCATTACAAGGCTAAGGACCTTCTGATCAAGACAGAGCCCAAGAGTCCCTACCAATAACATCTCATGGAACTCTCCAACATTTTTCGTGGTAGTTAAAGATACATGCTATATAACAAACTGGGAGCAGAAACATTGAAAACTTGGATGGGTTACACTTTTCTTGGTATGCTGGAGAATTAACTGCTTTTTTGTTGTTAGGCCTTTGTCTTGTCCCCGTAATAAACAGTAACAGTGTCGTTCCATCCATTCTGTAAGTCCCTCATCCGTCAATGATGGAACCCACTAACTATATGGCTCACCATTAAAGCCATGAACTAGGATTTTTATAACGTCTTCCTCTCTATTAGATCATTAGATCCTTTTATTGAAAATATTTAACTCAATACGTACTTCGCAATGACTGATGATCTTCACACCCACATGTCAAGGCAGAAGCTACGTTCATTACACAACCTTATGATGTTTCTAGGCCTTTGGCATGTCAAAAATAAACAGTCCAGAAAGGAATAGACTAGCTTCAACTTTATGACGAAACACAAGAAAACAAATTAACAAGTCAAGTTAGGAAAAAAAAAATAGATGAGTAAAAACCATCAAGGTGTCATGAGCTACTTGTTCAGTGGTAGAACAGAAGGATGGGTGTGAAGACAAGACTTCTTGACTTCATCAACTAGCAACTTTCAGAGAAGATCTTTAAATAAGGAGTGACGAAAATCTACAACTTACATAGGACGCCCTCGTGAATGATTAAGTATCTCCTGAGGGTAAATCTACCATCGCATCTTCGCTACCTTTATTAGAGACTTTATAGCCTATCTCCCTTCCTTCTTTAGAAACAGCTTTGAAAACAAAGAACTGCACAGCCAAGCATGCTGTGAACACCTTTAATAGACAGATCTATTTATCTCAGATTCAGATTTCAACCACACCCTGAGTCTCATCTTTACTTCATCAGAAACCCAATCCTCTTTCCGCTCCAAAATCAACAAGAATGGTCACCCCTAATTGCTTCCTATCTCCTGCTTCCAGCCCCAATGGGCATAGTAACCACCACAGCACAGTCTATAAGGGGGTGAACTCTGAAGCAGGATAACCCTTGGTTTGAGTTTTGGTTCCAACCCTTATTTGAGTGACCTGAGGCAAGTGACTTCAGACTCCAAGCCTCAGTTTCCTCATCTATAAAATGGGATTCTTGTCATTGTTGTTGTTAGTTGCTATCAAGACGATTCTGACTCACAGCGACCCCATGTGTGCAGAGTAGAACTGCTCCACACAGTTTTCAAGGCCACTGAGCCTGTCTTCTGATGTGCCTCTGAGTGAGTTCGAACCATCAACCTTTCAGCTAGCAGTCAAGCGCTTAACCGTTTATGCCACCTAGGGACTCCCCCAAAAAAGAGATCCTACCTAACTCGTGAGGAGCCCTGGTGGCACAGTGGTTAAAGCACTTAGAATTAACTTATATAAAGCATGTAAAATGTTTAACACAGTACCTACCAGGTGTTCTTACACTTTCATAATTCAATTAGTGCTGAATTCCTTCTTGCTGCTGTTTTAGCTTCTCGACTTTTCTAACACTGGAAAAATCTGAAAGATATTATATAGGTACCATACTTCCCTAGGACTAAGACACATGCACACAGACACACTTACACACCCGCACATGAAGCAAACCATTCCTTCTCTAACACGCACACACTGATCCAGTACACACCCAAGATGGAACTTTCATTGCTTGAATGAAGCCCAGTGAGTTTCAGCTTCCTTTACTATAAATGGGTATAACAAGGGGAATATGGAAGAGATTAAAACACTAACCCAAGGCACAGCTTGTAATAAGGGCTTTAAAAATGCTATTGCTGCTGCTGTTATTATTGCTGTCTGTGTTTTCTTTGTTGTTATTAAACTGTGTGATCTAGCTGCTATGCAACTATGAAACTACTGGACCTACTGAAAACAATGATTTTCTCTCTCCTTCCTAAAAGCATTTCAACCACTCCCAACAAGTAAACAGCTAACGTCTACAATAATGACTACGCTGATAATTATAATACACTAATTCCCAATACACTGAGAAGTAAAAAGCATCACCTTTATCTCATAGGTCCTGAGTAAGCTGGGCCTGGTGTCTTCAAAAACTGTCTACGCCAAATTCTCTAAGCCATTCTACTGGCTTCTGCTGATTCTTCAGCAACAGCCCCATAACGTCCTTGTGCTCTTTTCCAGCATCCCTACTCCACCTCCCTAAAGAACAACAGCCACTGGCGAAATAAAGAATAACATAAATATATCTCAACAGTGAAAATGCAGTCAACTTTAAAGACCTGGCAGTGGTGGGCCATTTTTATTGGGAAACAAGCTGGTAAAAATGGATGATCAGTGTCATGGATTGAATTGTGTCCCCCCAAAATATCTGTCAACTTGGTTAGGCCATGATTTCCAGTATTGGGTAGCTGTCCTCCATTTTGTGATTGTGATTTTTCTGTGTTGTAAATCCTAATCTCTGCCTGTGGCTAATGAGGCAAGATTAGATTATGTTAAGGAAGATTAGGATGGGATCTAACACCCTTACTAAGGTCACATCCCTGCTCCAATGTAAAGGGAGTTTCCCTGGGGTGTGGCCTGCACCCCATTTTGCCTCACAAGAGATAAAAGGAAAGGGAAGCAAGAACAGAGTGGAGGACCTCATACCATCCAGAAAGCAGTGCAGACAGCAGACCATGTCTTTTGGACCTGAGCCTCCTGCGTGGAGAAGCTCCTAGACCAAGGAAGACTGATGGCAAGCACCTTCCTCCAGGGTTGACAGAGAGAGAAAGCCTTCCCCTGGAGCCGATGCCCTGAATTTGGACTTGTAGCCTACTAGACTGTGAGAGAATAAACTTCTCTTTGTTAAAGCCATTTACTCGTGGTGTTTCTCTTACAGCAGCACTAGATAACTACGACAATCACGTTCCTGGAAGAGCTTTATTAACATGGCTTCGTGCACAGCCCACAACAATGTCTAAGCAGTCAGTGATTTAAGATGTTTTCCCCAGTGAGTAAGCTTTTTAGCTCTGAGGAGGAGTTGCTAGATAAAGACAAAATTTAAGAAAACAATTCTAATGTTTTTATTACCTCTCTTAAAAGTAGTGATGACAGTAACAGCAACCATCACCCCTGCTAAATTAACGTACTGAGGGTTTACATTTGCCAGGTATTTTACACCTTATGTTCTATAATCCTCACAGCTATCCCAAGAAGTATTATTATTAGCTCCATTTTATACGTGAGGAAACTGAGGGTCAGAAAAACTTAGCCAAGTGCCCACAGCTAATAGGAAAGGTCAAGATAATTTCTTACACATTTTTCTGAAAGGCTTTTAAAGAGTTCCCAAAAGTTACCAGGCCTTTCTAGTACACCTGAAGCACTTCATCCTTTTGGTCACTTTTCATTCAATGTTATATTTATTGGACACTCACTATCCTGGATCCTGGAGATTCCCAGTGAACTAATCAGAGTCTCTTTTCTCACGGGACTTTGGGCAAATGGGAATTGTCGTACAGTAAATGTTGTTGTTAAGTACCATCGAGTCAGCTCATAGCAACCTTATGTTCAACAGAATGAAACACTGCCTGGTCCTGTGTCATCCTCACAGTCGTTGTTATGCTTCAGCTCGTTGTTACAGCCATTGTGTCAATCCATCTCACTGAGCGTCTTCCTCTTTTCTGCTGACCCCCTACCTTACCAAGCATGATGTCCTTCTCTAGGGACTGGTCCCTCCTGATAACATGTCTAAAGCCCGTGAGACAAAGTGTCGACATCCTCGCTTCCACAGAGCACTCTAGCTGTACTTCTTCCAAGACAGATTTGTTCATTCTCCTGGCAGTCCATGGTATATATATTCAATACTCTTTGCCAAAACCATAATCCAAAGGAGTCAATTCTTCTTCAGTTTTCCTTATTCATTGTCCAGCTTTCACATGGGGTGACTGAAAATACGGTCAGCTCTCTTTATCAGAGGTAGTTATATTTTATCACATCACCACAAACACTGAATTAGCAAATACTGAACCACTGCTCCTAAGGGAAATACAAGGTTAGGCTCCTGCAGGCCTCTGGTCTCATTTTTATCAACCAATCAATACAGAACTTTGTTTTATGTGTGTTTATCTTCAAGGACACCTTATTTAATACACACTGTTCGTTCATTAACATTGAACTAGCAGCACTATAACTCATGCCTGAAAGAAGCTTATATAACCTATGTGTTTTTCCTCAAGGCACATCGCAGCCTTCTTGTACTTAGGAACATTGGACAGCACCTCAGCACTATGCCTGTGGGGCATTTCAAACAGCAAAACTGACAACAAAAAGCACAAAAGTGCAAAAAACATGGCACTAAACAGACCACAAAAAAAGACTGTTATTTATAAGAGCTGAAACAGAAGGCAGAGAGTCACCCTGCTCAGCCTCGGCTGGGAACGTGCCCATTGGGCAGCTCACATTTTTCACCACTCTCTGCATATCTGTGAATGACCACAAAAGCACTGCAAGTATTGAATTTCAGGTTACCAACAAATTTTGGCAAGGAGGCAAATGCACCAATTCGGGATCCATGAACAATGAAAATCGACTTTATCCCCTGTAGGCCTATTTCAGATAGAAGATGCTTGACTTTTTTTAAATGCACATTTTTTGTTTTGTTTTGTTTTTAATAATTTATTTGAGTCATCATTGTTGTTGTTGAGAATATACACAGCAGAACACACACCAATTCAACAGTTTCTTCATGTAGAATTCATTGGCACTGACTACACTGTTCAAGTTGTGTAACCATCCTCATCCTCCTTTTCTGAGTTGTCCCTCCCCCATTAACACAAACTCGCTGCCCCCTAAGGTTCCTATCTAACCTTTCCGGTTGCTGCTGTCAATCTGATCCTGTACAGATCAACTTTAAAAGACCATAGCACCCAAGGCAGACGTTCTTTTGTGTGTGTGTGCTTTACGCAAAAGTTTACAGAGCAAACTAGTTTCTCATTAAACAATCAATACACATATTGTTTTGTGACACCGGTTACCAACCCTGCAAAGTGTCAACATTCTCCCCTTCTCGACCTCGGGTTCCCCATTTCCGTTCGTCCAGCATTCCTGTCCCCTCCTGCCCTCTGGTCCTTGTCCCTGGGCTGCTGTGCCCGTTTAGTCTCGTATACACAGTTGAGCTACATGTGTTATTGTTTGTTTTATAGGCCTGTCCAATCTTTGGCTGAAGGAAGACATTCTTTACTAGTTAACCTAAATTATTGTTTGGTTTTAAGAAGACTTCATGGGATATTTTTGATTTAAGGTTTAAAGACTATCTCAGTGCATCAGTTTCAGGGGTTCATCCACCCTCCATGGCTCCATAAACATTTTTTTTAATAAAGACTTCAAACAAAATGGCAGCTAAAGTCTGTCCTTGGTGAATACCAGTTTAAAATACATTTCTTTCCCAGGGAAATTTAAGCACCCACCATTCCGGTTCTTTTCTTCCTCCAGAAAGATCTCCTCTGCCCTGTGATGATCTGATCTGGGCTCCAAGACATCCCTTGGCAGCCACCTACTCGCCAAAGGGAATAGGGGTTCAGGCCTGACCCTTTTGCTCACCACTATCTCCTATTCCCACAGTAGGCTGAAAAAGTATTCATTAATACCATTTTACTTCACAAGACAAGGAAATTTGCCCCTGGTTCCTGTAAATAATTCACAAACCATGACTCTGAGAAAATAAAGAGTCAGCTCTCTAAGGCCCTCCTATTTAGATGCCCAAGAATTAAATCTACACAGAGACCTTCCAAAACTGCCTTTTCTATCTCTGATAGCTGGCTCTTCCCCTAGGTACCGGTGTCCCAACTCTCAACTCCAGCCTACACAGGTTCATCCTGCCATCCCACTTCAACGCAGGGCCCAGCAGCCCATCACAGTGCTCCACTTCTGACAGATGCTTCTCGGGCCTCGTTCTTTTCTCTGAATACATTAATTCTCACTCCTACCTAAACCACCTAATTCTATGCATCTATTGCTTCAATACTTTCGTTTGTATGTTTCGATCAAACGGAAAGACTACAACTTTCATTTTCCGTGTTTCCGTGTAAAATTTAGGATCCAAGCCCGCTGCCGTCCAGTCGATTCTGACTCATGGCGACCCTACAGGACTGAGTAGAACTGCCCCTTAGGGTTTCCAAGAAGCAGCCAGTGGATTCGAACTGTCAACCTTCTGGTTAGCAGCCGAGCTCTTAACAACTATGCCACCAGGACTCCCTAAAACTTAGGACAAACCAAACCAAACCCATTGCCATTGAGTCGACTCAGACTCATAATGACCCTACAGGACAGAGTAGATCTGCCCTATATGGTTTTCAAGGAGCAGCTGGTGGATTCAAACTGCCGACTTTTTTGGTCAGCAGCCGAAGCTCTTAACCACTATGCCACCAGGGTTTCCAAAACGTAGGATACAAGCCAAAAAAAAAACCCAAACCCACTGCCATCAAGTCAATTCCAATCTATAGTCAGACTCTATATGACAGATCACAGAATAGAAGAGTAGAACTGCTCCATAGGATTTCCAAGGCTGTAAATCTTTACGAGAGCAGACTTCCACATCTCTCTCCCGTGAAGCACACTTTTCAACTGCCAACCTTTCAGTTAGCAGCCGAGCACTTTAACCACTGCACCATGGGATCTGTTTAACCAAGAGTCCAGTTTTGACTACTCATGACAATATCAGAAAAAGGCTGAAAATGCTCTATAAATGCTGCCATGGAATTCTATGTACATATGTATCAATGTACAGATGGATTCAGGTAGAAAACATATAGCATTCTTCTCTGCTCTTTTGCATGGAACACACAGGAGACCTGGTGACAGAGCGGTTAAAGTGATCTAACTGAAAGGCCAGTGGTTCGAAACCCCTAGCAGCTCCGCGGGAGAGAGATGTGGCAGTCTGCTTCCACAGAGATTAACAGCCTTGGAAACCCTATGGGGTTTCTCTGAGTCAGAATCGACTCTACTGCAGTGGGATGCATGTTAACAGGTGATAGTTGGGACGCATGTTAACAGGTGATAGTTGGGACAAGTGTTCTAGAAGACTGCTAGGCTGAAACAGGGTTAGTATAGGTTCAAACTTGCTACATATGTTGCAAGCTTGAGAACTGACCATTTGGTTAGGTCATTTTAAACTATGGAGAATCCAAGGGTTATTTATTTAACAGTGACAAAGCAATAGGGAGACTTAAAACACTACCCGCCTGAAGCAGCACAGGAAAACCACCTGTCACAGATTGAATTGTGTCCCCCAAAATTATCTGTCAACTTGGCTAGGTCACTATTCCCATATCATGTGACTTTCCACCATTTTGTCATCTGATATGATTTCCCTATGTGTTGTAATTCCTATCTCTGTGATGTGATGGGATGGGATTGGCAGCAGTTATGTAGACTCAATCTACAAAACTAATCTACAATTTTAAGCCAATCTCTTTTGAGTTACAAAAGAGAGAAGCTAGCAGAGAGACAGGAGAACCTCATAACACCAAGAAAGCAGCACTGGGAGCAAACTGTGTCCTTTGGTCCCAAGGTTCCTGTGCTAAGAAGCTCCTAGTCCAGGGGAACACTGATGACAAGGACTTTCCTCCAGAGCCAACAGAGAGAGAATGCCTTCCCCTGGAGCTGACAACCTGAATCTGGGCTTCTAGCCTACCAGTCTATGAGAGAATAAACTTCTGTTTGTTGAAGCCATCCACTTGTGGCATTTCTGTGATAGAGCACTAGATAACTAAGACACCACCTCTTCGATTCTTAGCCAGACCCTTAATGCTAATGGCAATGATACCAGCAGTAGTACAAAGTACTCAGTAATTGTAGTAGGAGTAGTGGAGCCCTGGTGGGGCAGTGGTTAAGAGCTCAGCTGCTAACTGAAAGGTCTGCAGTTCAAATCCACCAGCCACTCCTTGGAAACACTGTGGGGCAGTTCTGTTCTGTCCTACAGGATCACTATTGAGTCGGGATCGACTCGATGGCAAGGGGTGGTAGGAATAGCAGTAATCATGACAGCACCAACCAACAGCAGCCCTTACTACTGTGCCCTTACTACATCCAGGTAGTACACTCTCATTGCCTCACTGAAATCTTTATAGCAATCTGAGAAGGCCGCCAACCTTATACATGTCAAATGTCCAGACTGTAACTGATGGAAGCATTCACATATGTGTGCAGTAAAGTGGGAGTTTTTCACCTGAGAAAGGTAATCATTACCCAAGCTAATCCCCCCTGTTGGTTTCTGGGTGACCAGTTTAGCTACAGGCTTTCGGGGAAAAACTTTGTGATAATCAAGAAAAGCAAGCTAAGGCACTGGTATGGAAAAAAAAAAAAAAATCCAAACTTACATTCTAGACACAAAAATAGCTATACATTGCTTCTACAAGAGAAAAAAATCAGAACAGTAAAAGATATGAAGATTTTTGAAGTTCAAGATTACAGGGCATTATGACTGACATTGGATAAAGATAACCATAAAAACAGGCTGTTAGGTTAAACGTGAAAAGGTAAAGCAGGAACGCATTATAAGCAATGCTAAACGTAACAGGAATTATAGATGCCCGTGTTGAGAAAGCAATAGAGCTGAGCAGCTTATACTGCCGTGATGTTTTGAGATCCCAATTAGTGCATCTTATTATTTATTCCTCCACCTAGCTATAGTCTATAATTATGATGAAAGGAAACATGTTGATAAAGGCAAAGATTGTTCAGGCAACAAAATTAACACCTTACATGTAAATAGCACGTGCCATCCTTAAATACCTCCCAGTTAGGCATCCCACAGTTACCACTATTTGACCTGCATCAACTCTCAAAGATTCTGATGTTGGTTACCCAACTCGGAGATTATTTCGGCCCCCCTTATGGGGGCACTGGTGGTTCAGTGGCAGAATTCTCACCTTCCGTGCAGGAGACCTGGGTCCAATTCCCGGTCGATACAGCTCATGTATAGCCACACCACCCATCTGTCAGCGGAGGTTTGCGTGTTACGGTGATGCTGAACAACCTTCAGCAGAGCTTCCACGCTAAGACGGACTGGAAAGAAAGGCCTGGAGCTCTACTTCCAAAAATCAAGCAATGAAAACACTGTGGATAACAACAGTCTGATCGTAGGGATGGTGCAGGACCAGGCAGTGTTTCTTTCTTTTGTGTGTGAGATCGCCATGAGTCAGGACAGACTCAACGGTGGCTAACAACAATCTCTTCTATGGACCCCCTTCTTTTCCTCCTGACTGCCTTTGAGTCATATGCTCTTTATTACGGTGTCTAAAATTAAAAATTCATGTCAAGTCAAAAAACTTGTTGATGCTACGGACTAAAAAGTAATGACAATGAACGGATCACTTGCTGAGCACTGAGGGCTAGGCTATGGCTGAGCACTTTGCCCCTGTCTTTCTCTCACCCTCACAATTACTCTGTAACTCGGACCATATTATTATCCATAGCTCTATTTTACCATTGTTGAAACAGGAGCTACGTGAATAACTTGTTCAAAGATAGACAGTTAGCAAGTAGCCAGGTTGGAATTTAAATTAAAATCTGTCTTACTCTAAAGGTTAAACCCAGAACTTTAGACTTGCTTAAAGAGCTTTTAACCAGCTTTCAATAAGAACAGATCAGGGCTTTTTCTCTGAAGAAGGTCAACATGTCACAAAAGAAAAAAAAAAAAAGAAATAAAAAAGGCTTGGGCCTAAATGGATTAAACACAGAGATAGATTGAATTTCCTGGTAAATAAGAAGTCCAGAAGTTTCCATAGGCTTTATTTGTCTGACACAATGCCTTGTCCTGTCCTTCTCCCTGTCTAGACCTCTCCCTCAGAGATGTGATTGGCTTTGTGACATTCAGAAAAGAGACCAAGGGAGTGAAGACTCCATGATGTCAGGACACCCTTAGGTTTGACAAAACAGATGTCAGCTGGTCAAAGTCGTTCCGCCCCTCTGTTTTGGAAGCTTCCAAACTCTACAAAACTGTCTGGAATTCATTAAGACAGGAAAACAAGGCTGACAGTCGTATTTCAGATTTTACTCAGCAGAGGTTTTGTGAAAAACAATTAGGTCATGTGGGCATACTCGAAACCACCATCCCTGTTTCTCAACCAAATCTTTCAGGCAAATGACTACAGTCTGCTTCAAGTTTCACAGTTTTAGAGTCTAGATTAAGCTGTGATCACCTTTTGAGATTTGGGTCAGAGCTCCTTATAGAAGTAAAGACGGGTTAACCCCAAGTCACTCAGACAGCACATTTAGGCAACCAAGAACCCCACCTGGTTTCACTATCAGATCACTAGATCTGATAACTAGTTTTCCTAAAGGGAACTTTTTTATTTTTTTACCATTGAGTAATTATTATCACCTCCATCCGTCAGTTTGTCGTCATGTGGTGGTCTGCATGTCACTGTGATGCTGGAAATTATGCCACCAGTATTTCAAATACCATCAGGGTCACCCACGATGGACAGGTTTCAGTGGCACTTCCAGACCAATGCAGAGTAGGAAGAAAGGCCTGGAGATCTACTTCCAAATATTAGCCAATGAAAACCTAATGGATCACAACAGAACCATGTCCAACTCACTTGCTTTGGACCCATCATCCAGAGAGAGAAATCACTGGAGGAGGTCATCATGACTGTTCATGGAGGGGGCCAGTAAGGGTGAGGGAGACCCTGGCTGAGATGGACTGGCTGGCACAATAGCGGCAACGACAAACTCAAACATGCAGCCAATTATGAGGATGACTCAGGTCTGGACAGTGTTTCATTCAGTTGCACATGAGTCAGAGACAATTCGATGGCAGCTATCTATCTATCATCTATCTGTCATCTATCTGTCATCTATCTATCATCTATCCATCTATCATCTATGTATCTATCATCTGTCTATCATCTATCATCTATTTATCATCTATCTATCATCTACGTATCTATCATCTATCTATCATCTATCTATCTATCATCTGTCTATCATCATCTATCTATCATCTATCTATCTAATCTATCCATCCATCCACCCATCCATCCATCATCTATCTATCTATCTAAATAATCACTATCATCTTTGACCTGACAAGAGCAGAAGCAGCACACCATTTATTATTAAATTCATCTTGATCCAGGTAAGTTTTTCATTCTAAAACATCAATACGAGAATACTTCAATAAGGAAACATAGAATTTGTGGTTACCATATGATCCAGCCACCCCATTCTTAGGTTGATACCTAAAAGAACTAAAAGCAGGACCACAAACAGAGACTTGTACGCCAATGTTCACTGCGGCACTATTCACAATAGCCAAAAGGCAGAAACAACCCAAACGTCCATCGACAGATGACTGGATAAACAAAATGTGGTACATGCATACAAGGGAATATTACTCAGCCATGAAGAGAAATGAAGCCCTTGATACATGCTACAATAGGAATGCACTTTGATAACACTGTGCTAAGTAAAATAATCAGTCACAAAAGGACAAATAGTCTACAACCCGACTTATAGGAAATATCAAGAACAGAAATGTATCAAGACCAAAGTTTATTCCTGGTTACTGGGGATGGGAGGGAGAGGAAAAGAGAGAGTCATGGCTGAGGGGGCACCGAGTTTCTTTTAAGGTTGGTGAAAACAGGTAACAGTGATGGCGGCACAACATGATGAACATAATTAATGCCACCAAATTGTACATGTAAAAAAGGTTGAAATGGCAAGTGTTTTGTTATATATATGTATATATATAAACAATACATATATAGAGAAATGGATAGATGAATAGATGATGAATAGACATAGATATACACTGACCACAATTAAAAAAAAAAATTTTTTTTAAAGCAATTGCATTTACAACAAATTCCTAAGCGAGCTGAAGCTGTGGGTCTGGGAGCCACACACTGAAAACCACCGCACTAAGGTTTTGTGTGGTGGTGGTTACCGTTGTAGTTGGGAAGGGGGACGGTGACTTTGCTCAATGAACTTGGAACAGGAAGCATTCCATACAGGTGGATACAGGCAATGTATAGGCTCAGACAGTTTACTTTCAAGTGGCAGAAAATCCAAATTAACCATGTTTAATGAAAAAAATTTTTTTTAATTTTTATAGATCTAACTAGGCCTTATCAAGGATAGGCATAGCTTGATCCAAAGGCAAAAACATTACTGCTAGGACCAAGGCAAAGACGGCTAACTCCCCAAAGATGACCAGCTATTCACCAAAAAACATGTCCTCTTTTATAGCACAGGTGTATTCTCTGCCCATCTGGGGTCTATATTTCCCAAACTCTACCTTGGCATCCAGATACCGACATGAGACTGGCCTTTGACCACAGAATGCAAGCACAAGTAATGTGTGTCGCTTTTAGATCTTAGGTATGCCTGTTCCTCTGTTTCTTTCCCTTTACACCATCAAAAGTAAGTGGGCTCCAGAATCCTAGGCAATGGCAGAGCCAGAAGTTGGAAGGAGCCTGGGCTCTTGATTTGCCACATGGAGGAAAGTAGCCTGCCGACCAGGAACTATTACACATATGACTATGCCATGCCACTTTGTTACAGCAGCTAACATCGCCCCAATATAACGACTCAGTTTTTGTCTGTCTTCTGAGATATGTTTTTCTGCTCAAGCACATCTTCCCCAGTTCAGGCCAATGGAAGTAAAGGGAGAATCTCTTCCCAGCAGCATCTACGCAAATCCTGGAATTCGCCCTAGCTGGCCAACATGTGCCTCCCCAAAACCAATCCCTCTGATAAAAAAAAAAAAAAGAGGTGTGGCTATCCCTGTATCAAATTCTCCACTCCTGGAGCCATGAACTGGAACCACATGGACAGAGCATGTGGAAAAGTTTATTACAAGAAATGTGGAGGATATGGCTGCCAGTGTGAGATGATTAGAAATATTTCAGGTATATGAACCATGAATGAAAAAAAGGGGTGCACTAGGGAAAGATTCCTTAACACCAGCATCACTGACTCCAGAACAAACCCCAATTCACCAGCCTTGCTTATCAGCTCCCTGCCGTTCATTAAATCATACATTTCAGTGACTGTAATACTATGGCCAAGCAAGTACCACCAAGCCCTCTTGTTCATTTCAGAATCAACAAAGATTTAAAGCTTCCATATGTAATCAGTACCATCAGAATTACGTCCCAAGATCCCATCATGTAGCATCTACGCATCCAGCATTTACCTAGATAAAATAGTATTTGTGTTTATCTATCCAAAGAAAGGTAAAGAAAATGGCCATGCTAAGCTGCTCCAAGGTGTGGTTACAAAGAGTCTACACACCAAGTATCCAACATACCACAAGCCAGTAACCAACCTCTTACACGTTACTCTCTAAGCAAACCTCTTTGCAGCAAAGTTTTCCTTGGAATGTTACCAGGAAACATGCCAGCTGCTCATATTTCTAGAGACTGTTTCACAGAAGTTTTGGGTTTATAGGCTCTTCTTTAAATGTAAATAAATAGAATTTTCAAGAATGCATAGCTGGTGTCACCGTCTTGCTTTGAAAGTAAGCAACCCTACCTGGCCAATGCTATTTCAATGTTTGCTCACAGATATTCTCTGACAAAAGCATTATAAATTAGCTGCAAAGTGTTCTACTGGCGGAGGTGCCAACGTTCTAAATTTAGATGGCGCAGTTATGTGGGCTCAGTAATACAAAAGAGCAAAGCTAACATTGAAAGAATATTTTTTCCAACTTCTGCTGAAAAATAAAAATATGCCCAGCCCTACTGATGGTGACAGTATTGTTACAACATGTCTGTTCATGGACTCAATTTTAGAGCACTATTTCCACCAGGCTGGGACAGACCACCTCCAAGAACAATGTAGCTACCTCTCATTGAGTTCCTCTGGTAGAATTTACTGGGACCCTGCTAGTTCCCAACTGTCAAGAACTGAATTATGACCCCCCAAAAATGTGTGTCAACTTCACTAGGCCATGATTCCCAGTATTGTGTGGTTGTCCTCCACTTAGTGATTGATGTAATTTTCCTACGTGTTGTAAACCCTAATCTCTGCCTGTGGTTAATGAGGCAAGATTGGGTTATGTTAAAGAGGATTACGGTGGGATGTAACACTCTTACTCGGTTACATCCCTGATCCAATGTAAAAGGAGTATCCCTGGGGTGTGGCCTGTATCACCTCTTATCATACAAGAGATAAAAGGAAAGACAAGTGAGATAGTGGGGGCCCTCATACCACCAAGAAAGCAGAGCCGGAGCAGCACGCAGCTTCCTTTGGACCCAGGGCCCCTGCATGTAGAAGCTCCCAGGCCAGGGGAAGATTGATGACAATGACCTTCCTTCAGAGCCAACAGAGAGAGAAATCCTTCCCCTGGAGCTGAGGCCCTGAATTCAGACCTCTAGCCTACTTGACTTTGAGAGAATAAACTTCTGTTTGTTCAAGCCATCTCCCTACTGTTACAGCAGCACTAGTTAACTAAGACACCAACTTGAACAGGAAAATCATCTACAAGATTTCCATGTGCATTTCCTTGCACTGAGTTTGAAATCTCCACTTATAAACATAAAATGGATATTTTCAAAAACTTGTTTCTTAGGACAGTTAGTATTTAGGAACATTTTGCAGGAAAGGTACCTAAGTAATAGCATTGCTATCTGTCATTTCATATTTTCCTATATAAGCATCAGGCTAAATGAACCCTCTTGCCTCAAATCTTCTCCCCTCTGAAGCAAATTAAGCTTCACAGAAGGAAACACTGTTCTACAAACACAAGCTATCCATCCTCCCAACAGTGGGGACAACCACTTTTCCAACACTGCCCAGGATCACAGGGAAAACTGGCCATTTGTGAATGATTCAGCAAATTATCCTACTTTGGGGTAGGGACGAAGGTGGGAGGGGGAAGGCCACAGATGCCTTCCTGAAATTGCTCAATAACCCACATTTTCTTACATGAGAGGATTCAACAAGTGTCCTCCACAGACCTATAACTCACTGCATTTGGGTTTTTACATGTTTCCTCTCACACAACCCAGGATTCTTCCTTTTGAAGGTGACCATTCCATAGCTACTGGAATCAAAGAGGGCCACTACTGAAATTTAAATACTTTGAAGACTTTTTTTTAAAGAGTGGTTGAATTAAAAACAAGCCATTGTCTGTGGGTGTCAAAGTTGGTGAAAGGCTGGGGTGGTGTGTGGGAGGAGACACTTCTTCTTTTTCATTTCTGCATCAATACTGACATTTTCACATCAGCATAGACAGGAAGCGTGATGGAGTGACTGAAACTCAGGACTGGGGGTCAGGAATTCTATACCGGGTATGTTTGTGGTGTTGGTGTGTGGTGGTGAGTGTATATTTTCTTAAATCAATTTTAGGATTTACTTTTTAATTCTAGATTACTTAAATCTCTCGTTTACAACAAAGAGTCATTCAAAAATCCAGCCAAACACTATTCCCAGGCAAACATCAAGGAAGCAAGGTCAGACATGAAGAATGTCAACACAGCAACAGTGGGAAAAGCAGACGGACAACACTGAGAAAGATGATCCTAGAGGAAAAAAAAGATAACAAAAATAACAAGACCCATCTCCATTTTTAATTGAGGCTAAGGTTTATGAAGACAAGCATAAATCTGTGACCCGCTCAACATCAGGGACACATTTAAGACCAAGTTATAAAAACAACGAAGATCAACATCTGTATTTCTTCCCCCATTCATATATTGAATGCACTGTGGTTCAGTGGTAGAATTCTCACCTTCTGTGCAAGGGGCTCAGGTTTGATTCCCAGCCACCTTACCTGATGTGCAGGCATGACCTGTCTGTCAGTGGAGACTTACATGTTGCTGTGATGATGCTAAGCAGGTTTCAGCAGAGCTTCCAGACTAAGACAGACTAGGAAGAAAGACCTAACAATCTACTTCCAAAAATCAGCCAATGAAAACCCTGTGGATTACAATGGTCCAATCCCATCGTGCATGGAGTTGCCATGAGCTGGGGTCTAACGCAATAGTAGCTAACACCAACATTCATAAATTATCTTAAACCAGTCCTCTGTCTCTTCTTTAGCATCTACTAAGCATAAAACCTAATGTTAGCTGCTTTACATACATTTACCTTTTACATTTACAGCAGGTTTATACAGTAGCTATTGCCCTATTTTACAGAAGAGGAGTATGACAGTAAAGGTTATGTGTCAACTTGGCTGGGCCATGATTCTCAGTGGTTTGGCAGTTATGATGTAGTTTGGCAGTTATGTAATGATGTAATCACCCCCATGATGAGATCTGATACAATGTAATCTCCTCCATGATGAGATCTGCTAAGAGCTGCCAAACAGTTGCAAAGGCATTTCCTCAGGGGTGTGGCCTGCATCCAATACATACGGACTTTCTGGCAAAGCTTGTTGGCTTCTGCTGTGCTCTGGATCCTGCATTCGGCTCATCATCATCTGAACTCCAGTTCTTGGGGCTTGAGCCAGCAGCCTACCATCTTACCTGCTGATCTTGGACTCGTCAGCCTCCACAGCCCGTGAGCCAGCAGCCTACCATCTTACCTGCTGATCTTGGACTCGTCAGCCTCCACAGCCCGTGAGCCAGCAGCCTACCATCTTACCTGCTGATCTTGGACTCGTCAGCCTCCACAGCCCGTGAGCCAGCAGCCTGCCATCTGCCCTGCCAATTATGGGTTTGTCAGCCACTGCAGCTAAGTGAGTCAGGAGAAGCCTCCGGCCTGACACCTGACCCATGGACTTGGGACTTTTCAGCCTCCACAACTGCGAGAGCCATTTCCTTGACATAAATTTCTCTCTCTTTCTCTCTCTCTCTGTCTCTCTCTATATAATATATACACACACATACATACGTATACGTGTGTGTATCTGTGGAGTTGCTATGAATCAGAATCAACTCAACAGCAATGGGTTTGGTTTTGGGTATGTGTGTATATATATATGTACACACCTCAATGGTTTTGCTTCTCTAGAGAACCTAGCCTAAGGCAAGGGGACTGAGGTTCAGAGAGGCGGCTAACTGGTTCAAAGTCATACAGCTGGTGAGTGGTGGCACCAAGCTTTCTACCTTTCATGCTGGACATTCAGGTCTTGCCTTAAAATCACTTCCTCCATGAGATCTTTCCTGATCTCTGAATCAGACACAACCCTCTCCCTTCTCAGTCATGCTCTACTAATAAGCACACTATTTAATTTTCATAGCCCATTGCCATTGAGTCGATTCTGACTTATAGCGACCCTATATGACAGAGTAGAACTGCCCCATAGGGTTTCTAAGGCTGTAGTCTTTACAGAAGTCGACTGCCACATATTTTTCCCAAGCAGCAGCAGGTAGGTCCAAACCGATGACCTTTTCACACTTAACCACTGCACTACTAGGACCGCTTAGTTTTCACAGCACCTATTGAAAATCATCTTGTTCATTTATTTGGTTTTTTATTAATCATTTCCACACTTCTGAAACATAAGCACTTATATTTTAACGTTGCCTGTCTTGTTCTACATTTGATTCCCCACGGTCAGCACAGAGCCTGACACTCTGGAGTTGCTTAATTTTAATCTGTTGGAAGAAGGGAGGAAAAGGGGAAGGAATGGAGGAAAGGAAGGAAAAGAAAAAAAAGCAAATAAATCCAAGTCCTTCTGACCCCAAAGTTATGCTGCCTCTGCCTAAAGTGATTGAGGGAAGTTTCTGAAGTGCCTTGGAGAAGATGATGTCAGCTGCCATCAGGTCGACTCCATCCTACGGCAACCCCATGTGTGTCTGAGTAGAACTGTGCTCCACAGGGTTCTCAATGGCTAATTTTTTGGAAGTAGATCACCAAGTCTTTCTTCTGAGGTGCTTCTGGGTGGACTCAAGCCTCCAACCTTTCGGTCAGTAGCCAAATATATGAACAATTTGCATCACACAGGGACTCCAGAGAGGACGATAGGGGCCCTCATGGTTTTGAGGTACCATTTACTTCCCTGTATGTCTTTATTTCACCATTACCCCACTCCCCCATAGCACAGCCTCCCTTTCGGCCTACCCTGATTCGGCTCCTGACTCAGATGCAAAACAGCCAATGAGATACTATCTCTAGCCCGTAAGCACAGTGTCCAGTGTTTCAGAAGCCCTGGAAATGTCGGCCATTGAAGATAAGAGATTATCACTCTGAATCTCAAGACAGATGTCTCATTTGAACACACAAAAAGTCAAACGTACTTCTTTATTCTTCACTGCAAGCAAAAAAGGCCCCAGAAGGGAAAGAAGTCAAGAAATAAGAAAACCAGGTTTCAGAACCAACCTAGAAAGAATTAGACGGTGCCCAGCTACCACTCATGACCATTCTGATCAGGGCCACAATAGATAGATCCTGACAGACAGAAGAAAAATGCAGAACAGAACACAAATTCTTAAAAAGTCCAGATTAACTGGACCAGTTGGGACTGGACAACTTCCCGAAACTATCTCCCTGAGATACTCCAAAAACTTTGAACCAAAACAACCCCGAGGGCAACATTTACCTATGAGACCAACTGGTAAACAATTACTCTAAAGCAAAGATAAAAGGTTGAGGAGACAGGGAAACCAGATTACTGAAAGGGAAACATCCAGAAGGGAATTGATGAGAATGTTAAAACACTGTGAAAAATGTAACCAATGTTTCTGAACAATGTGTACCAAAAAAAAACCACCACCAACGAATCGATTCCAACTCACAGCTACCCTATAGGACAGAGTAGAACTGCCCCATAGGGTCTCCAGGGAGCAGCTGGTGGATTCGAACTGCCAACCTTTTGGTTAGCAGCCGAGCTCTTAACAGCTGCATCACCAGGGCTCCATATGTAGTAATTGTTAAATAGGAACCTAATTGGCTGTGTAAACTTTCACCAGAAACACAATACAATATTATTTAGAAATAAAAATTAAAAAAACAACCTAGAGAAATGGGCTTAACAAAGAAGAGCCAAATCTAGTCCTCCTCCTGAAATCCTCAGGAATAGAACGGGGAGGGAGCGCATGGAAATTTCAACGAAGACCCTGGACCTGCTGACAGGTCTCCCTGCCCTCATCATCTTAATGAAGATGCAGCCTTGATGTCCTGGTATAATTTCTTGTCCACGGAGTACAGGATGTTCACTAGACTCACAAAAATCTCTTTATAAACTGAAAACTTGTCTTTACAATATCAAAAGCCTGTGGTGACTGCATTTAGTATCTTTGACCTGTCTTCTTGATTATTTTCTCCAAATAGCGCATATCTGGAGCTTAGTCAAGCATGTTTTTATAATTTACTTTGATTAGACTAACCACGCAGCAAAGTACAGCAAATTCTCTGCTTAAAACATACACACAATCACACACACAAAACAAATGCAACTCTTGCTTGCTATCCTTGAAAATGAACAGTAAAATAAAATACATATTAGCCAAAGATTTTTTTTATTATTATTATTTATCCTAATACTGCCAGTTCTAAAACAAAGCAGTTGGAGGGAGAAATTTAGTAACTTTGATTTGTCCCAAGATACATTTTTTTACACTGAGGTCCTATTCCTGACAGTAAGCACATGTGACCTGTTCTAAAAAAAGGATATTTTCCACTTCTTGCACAACTGGAGCAGATATAAACATCAGCCGGTGCAAACTGCACATCAGAACTCAAAGGAAATTAAAACACACACATATGCTTAAGTAAATTCCACAAATAGCAATAACCAGGAAAAGGAAATCTCCAGTAATACACAAAACCAAGGCTTAGAATCCCACTTTAATCAAGTTTTCAATCTAATTATACCTCCAAACTAATTTACATAATAAATTCTGAACATCTGCAAGTTTTAAAGCACCTCAATTTTGTCTCTTTTGCTTCAGGTATTTTGCTTCTGATACCATACGTTTTAGTTACTGCTAAGAAGAGGGAGAAAAAAAAACTTGCTATTGTGCCAAAATTCTACAAGAATCAATACTCCTTAGTAACATGTGCTAGGCATCATGCTAAGCACCTTTGATATACTTTATTTCAGTTTTAAAACTCCTACCAACCATACTAACCACCACCCATCTGTCAGTCTGTCATACTGTGATGGCCTGCATGTTGCTAGGATGCTGGACTATTTGCCACTGGTATTTCAAAATACCCACAGGGTCACCTGTGGTGGACAAGTTTCAGCAGAGCTTCCAGACTAAGACAGACTAGAAGGATAAGCCTGGAAATCTACTTCCAAAAATTAGCCAACAAAAACATTACAGATCACAACAGAACGTTGTCTGCCTTGCTTGCTTTGGACACATCATCAGGAGGAGGACATCATGTTTGGTGAAGTGAGGGCTGGTGAGGGAGACCCTTGGTAGATGGCTTGGCACAACTGTCACAACAGACTTGAACATACTGGTGGTTGTGAGAATGACAAAGGACCAGGCAACGTTTTGTTCTGTTGTAGGTAAGGTCACCATGAGTCACAGCTGACTGGACGGCAGCTAAATGCAACAATCAATCCTAAGAAAAGGGTTCTCTATTGCTCCCATTTCAGAGGTGAAGAAACTGAGACTCCAAGAGGCTAAGTGTCTTAAACACTAACATAGTGGTTAAGTGGCCAAGCCATGGGAAGCCCCAAGCATATCTGGCACACAGCATTTTAGCACAGCTTCCTTTAAACCTGTCCACAGGCGCCCTGTCTCTACCACCACAAGGTGACTGTAGAGCACAAGGAAGATCTGGGAGTCTGGTAAGAAGTTTAAAAAGACAAATAAAAACCTTAAAAGTCTACCTTAAGATTACATCCTCCAAGGCATCTAATATTTTACTTAATGTGGAAAAACATACTCGGTAACTACTTAACCTTCAAGGCCAAAGGCAAATACCCCTATTTGTCTACAAGGCTGTCGCTCCAATTCCCTTTCCTCTATTAAATTCCTACCGCTGATGCCCATCTCCCCACAGTGATCCCACTGGCTTGTATGGCCAGCTGGATCCATGTGCTCTCTTTCCCTCACAGAGTTCAGGGGGAGGTACACACCTTTGAATTCCCCACACTCATGCACAGCAGTACACAGACGAGTGGACAACAGCATGGGACTAGAGCCGGATTGCCATGGTGTAAAACCAGGCCCCATCTACTTGCTACGCCTCAGTTTCCTTATCTGTAAAACGAGAATATAAAAACGTATACCCCCCAGGCTGAAGTGAGAATTAACCAAGTCAAGATAAGTCAAATACTTAGAACAGTGTCTGGCACACAGTAAGCACTATATTAGCATTGCCTGTTTTTAAAATTATAATTAATATCATTATTGGTTTTTATTATTACTTATGCAAATGTTATAAAGATTACATTAACACATAAAAACACTTAGAACAGGGACTGGAATATAATATGCGCTCAGTTAATATTAGCTACCATTATTGGCATCAATTTGCACCTAAAACCACTGCTGTCGCATCGATTGTGACTCATAGTGACTCTATAGGACAGAGTAGAACTGGCCCATAGGTTTCCAAGGAGCTGCCGATAGATTCAAACTGCCAGCCTTTTGGTTAGCAGCCAAACACTTAACCACTGCACCACAGTGAATGTCAATTTTTATGTATGTGTTGACAGCAAAACTGCCATTTTTTTTAACAAGCATGAAGAAATGTTATGGGTTCAATCACAAATATAAAATGCAAAGATGTATCTGAACAGTCGCTTGAAAGGAAAGCAAAAAAGTGTTTACTGAAATTGGGGGAATCTTATTGCACAATATTTGCCTTAGAAAAGAAAGCCAGAGTCAACCAAACAAAAACACTTTTCCTGAATGTCAGAGTTCATTGCTAAGTAATAAAAGAAATAACAAGAAGAACAACATCCGCTAGTGTTTACTGAGAGCTATATGTCAAGTACCATGTTAGAACTTCTCCATGATCAAAGCCACAGTTAATATCCCTAAGACCACGGGGAGGCACGCCCCATTCACCAGGTGAAGAAACCGAAGTTAGAGGTCACTCAGCCTTCCCAAGGTCACCCAGCTAGTTAGGGGCAGACGGTGACTCCAGAATCATGCTCTTAATCCCTCTGCTAATGGGTCCCTCCGAAATGGACACACCAGAAATATCCAAAAAGCTTTCTGAAACCAAAAAAATGATTGACTGTTTCGTTTTGCCAAGAATAGATTATTATTTCATAAAAGAGAGGGCATTTTTAATATAAACAAAGGAGGGAAAAATCTCAGCATAAATCCAAGAAATGACAGCTGGCTTTATAACCGTGTGTGTGTGTGTGTGTGTGTGTGTGTGTGTGTGTCATGATCGTCTTTATCTTTCTCATTTTACTACAAACCTGGGAAAACTTCACCACACATCTCTCTGAGTCAGCACTGGGGAACCACTGCTCGATCCTGTCTTGCCGTTATAAACCTAATATTCACTTTTACTCCCATTTCTAATTTGCAAAGAGTTAAATAACAGCTGCCTAAAACAATACAAAAACATTGTGAAGGGAAGAAATTAGAATTAAATTAAACCAGTCCTCCAGTCCGTCCAGTAAAAAGGCATTAGCGACTACAAAGCCACAAAATACACCACCAAGTAAACCGAAGAACTGTGAGGCGTAAATATGTTACTGTGCTTTAAAATGTTCTTTTAAGGCCAAAAAGACATACAGAGAGTTGCTTAGCTGCAAGCAGCTCTTTCAACAATTCCAAATTTGTTTCCCTGACTGTGCCAACCCATGGAACTCTAGGCACGCTTGTGATCTTCAGCACTTTTCCTCTGGCACCACCATTCAGAACTTACTCCCGGGAGAGCACACAAAGGTTTCAAAACCCTTCTTGGGGAAACCAAAGTATAAACAATTCTTCATTTAGAACCTTCTCTCCTAAGGAGCCCTTAAGAGCCCTGGTGGTGCAGTGGTTAAAGTGATCAACTGCTAACCGAAAGGTCGGCGGCCTGAAACCACCAGCGGTTCCATAGGACAAAGATGTGGTAGTCTGCTTCCACAGACATTTACAGCCTTCGAGACCCTGTGGGGTCACTACTCATCAGAACTGACTTGAAGGCAATGGGTTTGGTTTTTTTTTTGGTTTTAAGGAGCCCTAGGGGCACAAACGATTAAGTGCTTGGTTGCTAACCCAAAGGCTGGCATCTCAAACCCACCCAGCGACCATGTGGGAGAAGGACCTGGCGATCTGCTTCTGTAAAGACTATAGCCAAGAAAACCCTATGTGGCATTTCTACTCTCTCTCATGTGGTCACTGTAAGTCGAAAATGACAGCACCCAACAACTCCTAGAGTGTCATCTTCACGTGACACAACCTTATCAGTCAATATGACCAAAACGAGGTTCATATAAATCAAAACCCAGCAACTTTACATTCCTAAAAGCACGGAGGTCTAGGTTAGGAATGAAACGTGTGCTCCCTCATAAAACAGTTCATATCTGGGCTTAACCAAAATAAAACCAAACCCGTTGCCATCAAGTCAATTCCGACTTGTAGCAACCCTATAGGACAAAGTAGAACTGCCTCACAGGGTTTCCAAAGAGTGGCTAGTGGACTTGAACTGCCAACCTTTGGGTTGGCAACCCTGTTCTTAACCACTGCTCCACCAGGGCTCCAACCAAAATAAAGAGCATAAAAATTCCTCTTTGGAGAGACCTTGTGGATACCTATTTTGAAAGGAACACAATGTTTAGTACAAATACAAAAACCAAACACCTTATTCTGAGTTGGGTACTGACAGAGAGAGCAACAACATACCCAACATACTCAAACAACAAACATTTACAGAGCCCCTTCTCTGTGTCAGGCATAGTTCTGAAACAGGGACAGTTTTGTACCCAGGGGACATTTTGCAATGTCTGGAGACATTTTTTGGTTTTGTTACAGTAGGGGGTAGAGCGGGGGTGCTAATGGCCTCTTACAGGTATAGGCCAAGGATACTGGTAAATAATCTGCAAAGCAGAAAACACACCCACGCACACACACACAAAGAATTACCCAGTCCAGAAATGTCAATAGTGCCAAGGTTGAGAGAACACGTTGTAGGCTCTGGGTTTATATCAGTGAATAAGTAACGCACAGGAATCCCTGCTCTCTGGAGCTCGCACCTAGTGGAGAGGGACATCATAATAAACATACTGGAATACTACACAGTAGGTTAGAATATAAGTACTATAGGAAAAACAGAGCAGGGCAACCAAGACTGAGAGTGTGGATAGAGAGCAACTGTAAACAGCGCCGTCTGGGTCGGGCTGATGGGGATGACATTTAAAAAAAGACTTGAAGTTGGAGAGGGACTGAGCACTGTGGCTCTCTGTGGAAAGGACTTCAGGCAGAGCAAACAGCAAGTGCAACATACAAAGGCCCTGAGGGAGGGTTCTGGAGTGTTCTAGGAACAGCCAGGAGGCCGGCCTGGCCAGAGCAGGAGAGATGACATCAGAGCCGACCAGGAGCTAACCATATAGACTGCCTTGTGCCATTTTAAGGACCTTGGGTTTTACTCTGAGAAACAGGAGCCATCTGAGGGTTATTGAATACAGGGTTTCTCAGTCTCAGTGATGTTGACAATTTAGTGCCTGACAATCCTTTGTTGTGGGGTGCCTTTCTGTGCACTGTGGGATGTTTAGCAGCATCCCTGCCCTCTACCCACAAGAGATCAGGAGCTACCCGATTCTATGTGACAACCAACGTCTCCAGACATTGCTAGATGTCACCCCTGGTTGAGAGCCAGTTTTAATAAGAACACTGGGCCTGTGGTGAGGAAAATCCACTGAAGGCAGGTGAGGTAGAAGGCAGGACACCAGGTAAGAGACCACTGCGATAATCCAGGAGGGAGCTCACGATGGCTTGGACCAGCGTATCAGTAGAGGAGCTGATGGGAAGTGGGCAGACTCTGGACATATTTTCAACTCCAATGGGACAAACCAGAGGATACAATGGAAAGACAGGGTGGCCATAGCAGTCTTAATCTTTCAATTTCAACCTTTTCCTACCAAGACCTACCAAAAAGTGAGGTGCCCTGGCGAAGACCTAAGGCAAAAAGCAACGAGAAGGCCCTGAACAACGTGCAGCCCTTGTAAAGTTGCACAACAGATGTCAATGACAATACACTGGAAAACAGTATAGGGAAATTTTGCCAACCCCATATATTTAGTCACAGATTTTATTTAACTGGTTTATTTCAAACAGTGTGTGTCTGCTCCACATACAAGTTCTGCAACAACTTTTTTAATTTCTCCTTCCTCTCTGTATCAGTTCTGTCCTGCACATGTTTCTGGCCTCAACGTGTGAAGCCATTTCTTCCCACGTACCTACACTCCTCCTTACACACACTCGTTAGCTACGGAGTATGCTCACCAGTACAAGTCATTTTTTGCTGACTCTGAAAAAGAACAGGTCCAAATCCTTCAACCTGAGTTTCGTGGCATCCATTTGTGTTTTTCCAGATGGCGTTTTCCTCACACTCTCGAATCGATTTTATATATCAGCTATCATCAAAAATGTTCCAAACAGTCCAATTAATTCATTTTTTTTTTCCCCAGGACTCAACTCAACACACACTCGCTCCCTCGTTCTGGCCATGTAAGCATTTGCTCATAGAAGCAAAATCAGGGACTGCTCAGTAAAACACTGGTCCCTTCAGCCAAATGCAGATAAAGCCCCGATAAGCATAACCAACAATACCCTTTATACAGTTTTACTCAAAACCACCAGCTCCCAACACACACAATCTATGCTCACACACAAAACAGTCATTATGAAGTGAAACCACCAGCTAAAGAATGGTTTTAGGCTTCTCACTGCAGAGGGTGCTTCCTTTCAATCTCTGGTGCGCCTCTGCAAAGAAGCTGCTCAGCAATGCACTCAGTGGGTGCCCTGGTCCCATTTTCTTCCCCAGCTGGGTTTCAGAGTCCTGCCACAGCCCAAAAAGAAACAAATCTTGCCCTAGCTTGCCGTTAGAGCAAGTAGTAGCCCCACACTCTCCAAATGAAGATTACACACCTCACTCCTGATCTCATCTTTCTCTTCATTCACCCTGATTTCTGGGCCCTCTCCCCTACCAGGCCCCACCCACAGTGAGGGGGGGCAAGAAGGTTGGAAATGGGTGCAGGAGCACAGCTGAAAGCTTCCAGTCACAGCCTTACCTTATTGCACAACACAGGGGGGGTGGAAGTAAACCCTTCTCTGCCATCACAGCCTCAATTGATCATCCTCCCTCTTGGTAAACATTGGAAATGAGAAGTCCAAGGGGTTCAGTATGGCCACAAAAAAAAAAAAAAAAGAACCAAACCCAGTGCTTTTGAGTCGATTCCAACTCATAGCAACCCTATATAGGACAGAGTAGAACTGCCCCACAGAATTTCCAAGGAGTGCCTGGCGGATTCGAACTGCAGACCCTTTGGTTAGCAGCCATAGCACTTAACCACTACCCCACCAGGGTTTCCAGAATGGCCATGGGGCAAAGAAAAAGGATGATACCCAACCCATTCCCCCATACCAGTAGAAAGAAGGTAGCAAAGGCGGGCAGTGCAAAGGGAACGGGCACAAGAGGTAGTGAGACCTCAGGCCAGCAGGTATCTCCACTCCTCTCCTGGAAAGTTTCTGAAGTGCACAGAGACTTGAACGCCTGCCGCTGCCGGGGAGGGACACTCCCAATAAACCCCTCCAGGGAAGACGTGGATTTGAACAGGACTCTACTTCTAGTAAAGCAAATCTCACTTGCTTTGTAAAGTAAGTCTCACTTACTTTGGACATGTTATCGAGAGGGACCAGTCCCTGGAGAAGGACATTATGCTTGGTAAAGTAGACGGTCAGCAAAAAAGAGGAAGACCCTCGACGAGATAGATTACACAGGGGCTGCAACAAGAGCTCAAACACAACAAGGATCGTGAGGATGGCGCAGGACTGGGCAGTGTTTCCTTCTATTGTACATAGGGTCGCTATGAGTCGGAGCCGACCGGACCGACCCTAACAAAGACAATTTCCAGAGAGCTTAACCTGGAGGAGGGGACGTGCCACCCGCTGCCCCGGGGGCCCGCGCTCAGGCTCCCGTGGTCAAGCAGGTGAAAGGCGGGCCCAGGCAGAGCTCACCTGGAGAAGGTCAGGGGCGGGTTTTCCCAGAGGGGCCGGGCTCCTAAAAAGGCGACTAGAGAAGAGCTAATAGCTCCCCCCGACCGTCGCGTCTCAATCCCCCAAGCTCTCCCTCTCAGAGCCCTCGGCCCGCTGGAATCTTCAGAAAAGGGGTTCACCAGAAACTCTTTTTCTCCCCTCTTCCCACAGCGACAGCGTCCCAGCCTGCCCTCCTCCTCCCCCACCTCCGCGCCGGATCGCTCCCCAGCCCCCACCCTGTCTCCGCAGCTGGCATCCCCAGACGAGGGTCCCCGCGCCTGGGCGCGACATCCCCGGCGGACCGCGGCGCTCCCAAGTGCGCTCGGGCGGAGCCCCCTAGATGCGTACGGGCCGAGCCGGCGCGCTCCTCAGCTGTGGGGGGCAGTTCGCCCTCTGCCCCGGGGCAAGGGCACGGGGTCCTTGTCCCAGAGCCCGAGCGACCGGATCTCCACGCCCCTGGATGGAAGGCGCGGGGCCCCCCAGCTGTCCGTCGCGCCTCCCTCCAGCTGTCACCACTCACCTGCTCTTCAGAGGTTGACTTTTGAGTTCGTAGTAGGTTTTGGGCTCTTCATGAAACTCCTCCCCGACTTCGAAATCCGGCACGATTCCCGATTCCGACTGCATGGCTCCCGCTTCTCGTCTTTCCACTATTTGAAAGTGAGACTAGAGCCTGGAGCGGAGGAAAGGTGGCCGGGCCTGGCTCCCCCGAGCCGTGCGCCCCCGCGCAGTGCCAAGCTCAGAGAGCTCGCCGCGCGCGCCGCCCGCCCCGTGCGCGGCTAGTTTACACTCGCACCCGGGAGGGGGGGCTGGCGGCCGAACGTGGCCTGGGATCTGTAGTTCTGCCCGGGCGGGGCATTCCCGGCTCGCCAGGGGAGCCGCTCCTGCGAAAACTACAACTCCCAGAAGGCCAGGCGGGGGGAAAGGCAACGTGGTGGACACTGCGAGTGCAACTCTTGTTTGCATTCATTGTCAAAGTCAGCTGGTCTTTTCCCTCCTCTCCGTTGCTTCAAGGGTACAGACTTAGCTATTTAATATTAATAAGAACGCACTCAGCCTGGCTCTCCCACCGTCACTCCTCGTCCGGCGCATACATTTGCGAGGCCACGAGGAGTCCTTATTAAACATAATAATAATATTAATACAGAAGAGTTTTGGCACTAGGAAGTTTTAGCATTCAAGCCTGCCTTAAAATAAAAGTACTTCTTACCAGCCTGCATGATTCCCTGGGCTGCTGCGACGAATCAACTTGACCTCGAACTGAAACAGAGTGGAGAAACTTTCCCTCACTTTGAGATTAAAACATTATGGTAGAAACTGTTCTTGTGTGTTCCTTTTCTATAACAGCCTGCACTTTAACAGTAAATTTATCTAGCTGAGTGGCTGTGTCCCTTTTATCCAATCAGCCACTTCCAATCTAAAGCAGTACTTTAATTCAGTTAATTTAAGAAGACACGAAGTTGAAAGAACAGCTCCGTCGCTGCTTTTTTCAGTTGGCCAGGAGTTCAAATAAGAATGTCCTAATGTTTCAGGAGTGGAGTTGTAGAATACATAAACCATGTCAGTGTCAACCTCTGCTGGAACTTCCTAGCACTCACTTAAGTAACAAAAATAACAGGCACTTGGGTACAGCTCATTTGTACTTCCAGACCTTTCTTCTAATTAGTTCCAGTAGGACGTGTTCTTTCTGTTGAAAGTATCCTAGGCGTCAAGGAGGCAGTATAGAGTTAGAGAGTGACATTTAAAGTTAAAAGACTCAGAGCCGAATCCCAAATCCTGCTGTGAAGCACTGTGTGATCCTGGGCAAATCACTTGATTCCTAGAAGCCTCAATTTCTTCATCTATAAAAGAAGAGATTGTAAAACCTGTTTTAGAAGGTGTTACAGGGCCAAATGCAAGAGAAAGTGATTAGTAATCTGTCAAAATGCTGCTCAATGGTAATTCTTTTATTAATTAGGTCCTGATCATTGTCATTTCAGACTACTGTTTCATCTTTGTGTTTGTTCTTTCAGTAGTAATAAACTTAATGATCATCATAGGAGAAAACCCTAAAGAGGCTAAACTAATCAGGCATCTCCCAGGAGTTACTCTTTTGCCTATTTTGCCTTGAGATGAAGCATTTTAATACTAAATCAGAAAAGATCTCCGGGGGGACAGAGACAACATGGTGCCATAGACAGATGTACCATGGTGACCTTCTGCAGCAAAGACCCAAAAAACTAAGTAAAACAGATACAAGCATCAATCCTGGAACCCTAAGCATCAAATGAAGGGACAAAGAACTAGATCAAACACCAAATGGAAAAAGAAACGGAGGGAAAACAGAACGATGAGAGATATGGAGTGGAGGTCCCCTACCAACTAATACAGCACAGCATTGCCACCTTAGAACAGCCAGCAAGGACCCCAGACCAGGATTACAGAAAGGCAACTTCACAGAACTCCCAACAGGAGACAGAGCACCCAGTAACCGCAGAAACATGCTTTCCCAAACCTCATCCTTCTGCTCTGTATGCCACCTCCACTCTTTCCCCCTGGGCTACGCCACGTCACTCAGTTAGAGAAACACCAGCCCACTGCCACTCCAGGTCCATCCGCCCCCATCCACTGGCTCCTGCTGCTCCTTTTTTTCCCCTTTCTTCCTTTTCTTTCTCTCTCCCACCTAGCCCCACGTGCCATCTCTAGATCTTCCTGATGGGCCATGCTGCACCACTTGGCTAGAGAGCCAGTGGCCCACTGCCACTCCAGGCCTACCCTGCACCCACCTGCCACCTCCTGCTGTGCCATTTTATTCCCTTTCTTTCTCCATCCCACATATCCCTGTACATAACCTCCCGTCCCTTCCAACCAGCTCTCAGGTCCGTCCTGCTCCTACTCACCGGACCCCACTGTGCCACCAGTTTTTTAAATTAGTTTTTATGTATTTTTTTTCCTCTTCATTCTCTTTCTTACTTTCCTTTTTCCTTCCCTCCTAGCCTGTACAACACCTCTCCCCTCTGCCATGGAACCCTGTTATACCACTGTGGGTATTGAGCCAATGACCTAGCATTGCCCTGGGTCCACATCACTCCCGCCTGCTGACCCCTCCCATGCAGCCAATTTTTTTCCTTCTCATTATTTTCTTTCATTTCTTTTCCCCTCCCACTTAGCCCCATTAGACATCAGTTCTCCCTTTCAGCCAGCCCTGTGGTCACCCCACCCCCACTCACTGGCCCCCAACACACACCATTTTTTTAATTTACTTTTATTTTTTTAATCTTATATTTCTCTCTCTCTCTCTCTCTCTTTCTTCCTTGTCTTTCTTTCTCCCACCTAGCCCTGTACACCACCTCCCCCGCCTTCCAGCTGGACCCTGCAGCACGACCATGGCTAGAGAGCCACTGGCACACAAGACAGACACTGCCCCAGTCCACCCATGCCAACCTGAGGCTTCCACCATTAAGCCAATTTTTTTTTCCTTTTTCTTTCTTTTCTTTCTCTCTCCCACCTACCCAGTATGTCACATCCCCTCACTTCCCACTGGCCCATGGGTCTGCCCCAACCCCCAATGGCTGGCACCATTCCATCACCATTTCTTTTCTTTTTTCTATCCTTTCCTCCCTTTTCTCCCCCCTCAGCCCCATATGCCACCTTTGCAACCCTCTGTCCCCCACTGTGCCACCATGGCTACAGAGTACATGACACACAATTTGCTGCACACAGTGCCCGCACCACCTCTCCCCTTCTGCCAGTCAATGAACTGCTGAATGGAGGCAAGTGAACTCACACCACTCCCTGTTTCACACCCCCACCTATCTGGTGAGAGGCTGTAAATGCTATCACACTGCTAGACAAACATCAGGGGCAGACAGCACCTGCCCAGTCTGCCTTCAGCCAACTTGCCAAACCAGTGTACAGTGAAATGGGCTCACCCCGCCTGCGGCTGTCCTGCCTGCACAGACAAAACGGGAAGATATAGTGCCCATGGATGAGAAAGCAGCAAAACACGCCTGGCTCGCCCACCCTGACATAACAGAACAAGACAAAATAGTAGGATGAAATAAGCAAACATACAATCAATAAATAAAGAAAATAATACCTTAATGTCTCGGAGACAACAAACAATATCAGAACATATCAAAAAGCAGGACAAGATGGCTCCAGCAAGTGACCAAAATAAAGAATCAGATGGCCTTTTGGTAGAAGAAAAGACAGTGGAACTACATGATACGGAATTCAAAAGACAAGTATTTAGGGCTCTCCAAGAAATTAGGAAAGAGATCAAGGAAAACACAGACAAACCCAATGAAAACACCACAAAAATCAAGGAAAACTCAGACAAAGCAATAGAAGAATCCAGGAAAGTAATACAAGAATGAAATGTCAAAATAAATAAACAGAAATTATACAAAAATGGCAACTAGAAATCTAAAAGATAAACAAGAAAATTTCAGACATGGGAGACTCAATAGAATGTCTTTGGAACAAATATGAAACAATGGAAGACAGAATCAGTGAGATTAAAGACAAACCAAGGACACCACTTTGAGGGAAAATCAGAGAAAAGAATGAAGAAAAATGAAGAAAACCTAAAAATTATGTGGGACACAATCAAGAGCAAAAATTTACACCCATTCGAAGTTCCAGAACGGGGGAGAAAATAGAAAACACACAGAGAAGATTGTTGAAGATTTGCTGGCAGAAAACTTCCTAAATATCACGAAAGACAAAAGGCTGACCCTCCAAGAAGTTCCAAGAACCACATATAGGATACACGCCAAAAGAAAATCACCAAAACATATCATAATCACACTTGCCAAAACCAAAGACAAAGAAAGAATCCTGAAAGCAGCTTGAGAAAAACAAAAAGTCACTTACAAAGAGGAAACAATGAGGCTAAGCTCTGATTACTCAGCAGAAACTATGCAGGCAAGAAGGCAGTGGGATGACATATATAAAACCTTGAAAGAAAAAACCACCAACAAAGAATTATATATCCTACAAAACTCTCTCTCAAATATGAGCATAAGTCAAAAAGTATTGCTACTAGAGTTCCAGTTCATATATCAACAGGTTTATTCAAACAAAATGTGTTTAAACATACCTTTGCAATCTGTGGATGGTGACAGACTAGTTCTCTCGGTAATAAATACACTTGTCTTACTCTCATTACGGTGCCTTCAAAAAAAAACTAAAAAGGGATACTTTTTGTGCCATGGAAAAAAATGATTTTGTGGTCAGAACTAATGTTAAATTTTTAACAAAACTCAAGTGGACATCCTCCCAAATCATTAAAGCTTTGCAACAAGTTTATCAGAATGCTGCCCCATATAAAATAACAGTTTTTAGATGGATCAAGCATTTTAAGGAAGGTCAAGGAGACCTCAAAGATGAACCAAGAGAAGCAAGACTGCTCAGAAGGTTACGGTGACTGTTTTTTGGGATTCCAAAGGAGTAATCTTGACAGATTTTCTCGAAGGACAGAGAATGATCGCAAGGGCTTGATATGAAGAAGTTTTAAGAAAATTGAAAACTGCAGTGTTAAGAAAAAGACCAAGTTTTCCAACCACAATAATCCACTTCCTAATTCTTTGAGGGTAGCAAAGGCTGTCCTACGAGAATTTCATTGAGAACCCTTACTCCATTCACCCTACAACCCTGATCTTGCCCTTCAGACTTTTTTTTGTTCCCAAAATTCAAATGGCATTTAAAAGTAACATGATTGAGGATGCCAAAACTACCGTTTTGATGTGGCATAAGTTGAAGAGCTCAGAATTCTCCAGGGAAGGGTTAAAGAGATGGAAACACTGCCTTCAGAAGTGTATAGAAATAGATGGAGGATATGCTGAGAAACAGTAGCTTCACATTTTGATATTTTTGTTTAATAAAAGTTTCTATGATTTTGTAGCAATATTTTTGACTTACCCTAGTACAATGGTGAAATTAGGACATTTCCAGATAAACAGAAATTAGAGGAACTCATAAAAACCAAACCAAACTTACAGGTAATATTAAAGTGAGTCCTTCAGTTAGAGAGCTGACAACATCCAGCAACAACCAGAGTCTAGGACACAGGACACAATAATCTAGATATCAATGTAGGTAAAGAACTCTCAATAATAAAACAAAGTTTAGAGGTTTTAAACAGGGAAACAGAGCCATCAACCTGTAAATGATGACAATGTCAAAATAATAAGAGGGGTAATAAACCATGCAGGTATAGGACTTTCAAATGGAGAGGAAGTCAAGGTGATATCAAGTAACAAAAGACTGGCATGCATTGTTCAAAGTTAGGAAGGTAAGTGTAAATTTCAAGGTAATCAATAATAAAAGAACAAAAATAATACAAGAATAAAAAGAAAGTTAACAAACCTGCTCATCAGAAAAAAAAAAAAAAAGAAGAAGAAACATAAAGACTCAGTAAACACAAACTCAATAATAACAAAAAAGAAAGGAAAGAAAATCCATAAACAAAAGGAAGTCAGCACAGGAAAATGAGGGGAAAACAGACAATGTCAGCAACATAAAAAAAGAAAGCACAATGATATGATAGAAATAAGCTCATACCTACTGAAAATCACACTGAATGTAAATGGCTAAAATGCACCAGTCAAGAGACAGAGAGTGGCAGAATGGATTAAAAAAAAAAAAAAAAAAGACCCATCAATATGTTGTCCACAAGAGACACACCTTAGACACAAAGTCATAAATTTATTAAAAATCAAAGAATGGAAAAAATATATCAAGCAAAAGATAACATAAAAATGCAGGAGTGGCAATACTAATCTCAGATAAAACAGACATTAAGGCAAAATCAGCCATAAAAGACAAGGAAGGACATAATATAATGATTAAAGGGACAATCCACCAACAAGACATAACTAATAAATATATACGCTCTCAATGACAGGGCCCCAAAAGACATGAAACGAACTCTAACAGCACTGAAAAAGAGAAATAGATAGTTCCACCATAATAGTAGGAGACTTCAACATACTACCCTCAGTAAAACACAGAACATCTAGAAAGAAATTTAACAGACATACAGGAAATCTGAAGGCCAAAATCAAACAACTGGACCTCACAGATAAATAGAACACTCAACCCCACAGCAGCAAGGTATGCATTGTTTTCCAACGCACATGGAACATTCTCTAGAACAAACCATATTTTAGGCCACAAAGCAACACTCAATAAAATCAAAACATCGAAATAATACAAAGCATTCTCTCTGATCACAATGCCATAAAAATAGAAATCAATAACAGGGAAAGCAAGGGAAAGCAAGAATAAAAAATCAAATACATGGAAACTGAATAACACCCTGCTTAAAAACAACTGGATAACAGAGGAAATAAAAAGATTCCTAGAATCAAATGAGAATAAAAACATCTCGTACTGAAACCTTTGGGACAGCAAAGGCAGTGCTCAGAGGTCAATTTATAGCAATAACTGTACACATCAAAAAAAAAAGAACAGGCCAAAATCAAAATGTTAGCCCTACAACTCAAACAAATAGAGAAGAGCAAAGGAAGCCCACAGCCACCAAAAGAAAGGAAACAATAAAGATTGGAACAAAAATAAATAAAATAGAGAAGAGAAAATCTGTAGAATCAACTAGACCAAAAGTTGGTTCTTGGAAAAGATCAACAAAATCGACAAATCAATGGCTACACTGACAAAAGGAAAAGCAGGAGAGGAAGCAAATAACCCACATAAGAAATGAGATGGTAGACATTGCAACAGACCCTACTGAAATAAAAAGGATCAAAATAGAATACTATGAAAAATTGTACCCCAACAAATTTGAGAACCTAGAAATACACTGCCTACATAACTAACACAAAATAAAATAGAAAACCTGAACAGATCCATAACAAATGAAGCAATTGAAGGGATAATTAAAAAAAAAAAAAAAACTCCCAACAACAACAAAAAAAGCCCTGGCTCAGATGGCTTCACTGGAGGATTCTATCAAACATTAAGAGAAGAGCTTACACCAGTGCTACTCAAACTATTTCAGAGCATAGAAAAGGAAGGAATACTCCCAAATTCATTCTATGAAGCCAGAAAAACCCTGATACCAAAACCAGGCAAAGATAACACAAAAATAGAAAATTACAGACCAATATCTCTCATGAATATAGATGCAAAAATTCTCAACAGAATTCTAACCAATAGAACTCAGTATCATATCAAAGAAAACAATATATCACAACCAAGTGGGATTCATACTAGGTATGCAAGGATGGCCCAACATTAGAAAATCAATCAATGTAACCCACTACATAAAAAAAAAAATGAAAGAATCTACTTTCCTTTCAGAGCTGTGGCCATAGCTGTGAGTATGCTTAGGCTTCAGAAGAGGCTAGCCTCCAGTGTCCTCCACTGTGGCAAGAAAAAGGTCTGGTTGGATCCCAATGAGACCAATGAAATCATCGATGCCAACTCCTTCTAGTAAATCTGGAAACTGATTAAAGATGGTCTGATCACCCACAAGCCTGTAACCATCCATTTTTGGGCTCAATGCCAGAAAAATACCTTAGCCCACTGAAAGGGCAGGCATATGGGCATAGGTAACCAAAAGGGTACTGCCAGGGCTCAGATGCCTGAGAATGTGACCTGGAAGAGGAGTATGAGAATTCTGTCCCGGCTGCTCACAAGATACCATGAATCTAAGAAGACTGACTGCCACATGTATCACAGCCTGTGCCAGAAGGGGAACCTGTTCAAGAACAAGTGATTTTCATGGGACACATCCACAGGCTGAAGATAGACAAGGCCTGCAATAAGCTCCTAGCTGACTAGGCTAAGGCCCACAGGTCTAAGACCAAAGAAGCACGCAAGCACCGTGAGGAGCGGCTACAAACCAAGAAAGAAGAGATCATCAGCACTCTATCCAACGAGGAGGAGACCAGGAAATTAAACTGCTCCCAGTCTCTCGGCGATCATACAGATCAATCATTCAGTAAGACAAGCCTTTATCCGAAAACAAAAAATAAAGAAAAGAATCACATGATCATTTCAATTGTTGCAGAAAGGCATTTGATAAAGTCCAACAACCATTCCTGATAAAAACTCTCAGTAAAACAGGAGTAGAAGGAAATTCCTCTATGTAATAAAGGGCATCTATACAAAACCAACAGCCAATATCATTCTTGATGGACGGAGGCTGAAAGCATTCACCCTGAGAACGGGAACAAGAGAAGGATGCCCTTTATCACTACTCCTATTTAGCACTGTGCTAGAAGTCCTAGCTGGAGCAATAAGGTGAGAAAGAGAAACAAAGGGCATCCAAACTGGAAAGGAAGAAGTAAATCTGTCTCTATTTGTAGATGATATGATCCTATACATAGAGAACACCAAATATTCCACAAGGGAACTACTGGAACTAATAGAAAGATTCAGCATAGTAGCAGGATACAAGATCAACATACACAAATCAGTTGGATTCCTATACACTAACAAGTTAAACTTTGAAAAGGAAATCAGGGACCAATACCATTTATAATAGTCCCTAGAAGGAGAAAATACTTAGGAATGAATCTAACCAGTGACATAAAAGAACTATTCAAAAAAAAAAAAAAAACTTCAAAATGCTATTGCAAGAAAGCAAAAGAGACCTACATAAATGGGAAAACATACCATGTCAACATTGTGAAAATGTCAGTTCTACCTGAAATGATCTACACTTGAAATTGCAACCCTGATTCAAATACCAATAGCATTTTTTAATGAGAGGGAAAAATTAGTCACCAAACTTAAATGGAAAGGAAAGAGACCCCGGAGAAGTAAAGCATTATTGAAGAAAAAGAACAAAATAGGAAGCCTGAGACTACCTGATCTTAGAGTCTAATACACAGCCACGGCAGTCAAAACAGCCTGGTACTGGTACAATGACAGACTCAGGGACCAATGGAACAGAATTGGGAACCCAGACACAAACCATCCACCTATGGTCAGAATATCTTTGACAAAGGACTGAAGTTCATTAAATGGGGAAAGACAGTCTTTTTAACAAATCGTGCTGGCAAAACTGGATGTCCATCTGTAAAAAAATAAAATAGGACTCATACCTCACACCATATATAAAAACTAAGTCAAAATAGATCGAAGACCTGTATATGAAACCTAAAATGGTAAAGATCATGGAAGAAAAAATACAGACAATTCTAGGAGCCCTAATTCACTGCATAAATTCAGTATAAACCATAACAAACAATGCACGGACACCAGAAGATAAAGCAGATAACTGGGAGCTCCTAAAAATTGAACACCTAAACTCATTAAAAGACTTCACCAAAAGATTAAAAAAAGAACCTACAGATTGAGAAAAAAAAACTTGGCTAAGACATTTCTGACAAGGGCCTAATTTCTAAAATCTATAGAATACTTCAACACCTCAATAACGAAAAGATAATCCAATTAATAAATGGGCAAATGATATGAACAGACACTTCACCAAAGAAAACATTAACATTCGGGCAGCTAACAGACCCATGAGGAAATGCTTGCAATCATTAGCAATTGTTGTTAGGCACCAATGAGTCCATCCCAACTCATAGCCACTCTATGTATAACAGAACAAAACACTGTCAAGTCCCGCACCATCCTGGCGATCGTTGTTATGCTTAAGCCCATTGTTGCAGCCACTGTGTCAATCCACCTCATTGAAGATCTTCGTCTTTTTCTCTGACCTTCTATGTTACCGAGCGTGATGCCCTTCTCCAGGGACTGATCCCTCCTGATAACATGTCCAAAGTATGTGAGACACAGTCTTGCCATCTTTGCTTCTAAGGGGCATTCTGACTGTACTTCTTCCAAGACAGATTTGTTTGTTCTTCTGGCAGTCCATGGTATATTCAATATTCTTCACAAACACTACAATTAAAATACATCAATTCCTCTTCATTCTTCCTTATTCATTGTCCAGCTTTCGCATGCATATGAGGTGATCAGGTCAGGTGCACCTTAGTCTTTAAGGGGACTTCTTTGTTTTTCAACACCTTAATGGAGTCCTTTGCAGCAGGTTTTCCCAATGAAATGAATTTTTTGATTACTTGACTTCTGCTTCCATGAGTATTGATTCTGGATCCAAGTAAAATGAAATCCTTGAAACTTCAAACTTTTCTCTGTTTATCATGATGTTGCTTACTGGTCTAGCTGTCAGGGTTTTTGTTTTCTTTATGTTGAGATATAATCCATACATGCATTCCCACTAGAGAAATGCAAATCAAAACTATAGTGAGATATCATCTCACCCCAACATTGCTGGCACGAATCAAAAAAAAAACAGAATAGCAAATTTTGGAGAGGTTGGAGGGAGACTAGAACTCTATGCACTGCTGATGGGAATGTAAAATGTTAAAACTAATATGAGAAACGATATGGTGCCTCCTTAAAAAGCTAGAAATAAAAATACCATATGATCCAGCAATACCACTCCTAGGAATATACCCTAGAGAAATAAGAGCCATCTCATGCACAGACATATGCACACCTTGTTCATTGCAGCACTATTCACAACAGTAAACAGATAGAAACAAAGTAAGTGCCCATCAATAGATGAACAGATAAACAAATCATGGTACGTATCCACAACGGAATATTGTTCAATGATAAAGAACAGTGATGAATAAGGGAAACATCTCATAACAGATGTCATGGTAACTCAGAACTGAAGCCATTCCTGAAGTCAGCCTTTCATTCAAAGATTAGACAGTCCTATAAAACAAACAATAGCATATGCGAGGAAAGTCCTGCTTAGTCCAATCAAGTATATGAGATCTAATAGGCAACACCTGCCCAAAAGTAAAGGCAAGAAGGCGGGAAGGGACAAGAAGCCTGGATAAATGGACGTGAAGAACTCAAAGTGTAAGAGGAAAGAGGGAGAGTGTTGACATATTGCAGGGATTGCAACCAATGTCATAAAAAAATTTGTGTATAAATTTTTGAATGAGAAATTAACTTGCACTGTAAACTTTCACCTAAGACATAATAAAACAAAACAAAACAAACAAAAAGGTCTCCAAAAAATGAGTGGATTTTAGAGCTGAGGGGTCTTGAGAAGATTTGGAAACAGTCTAGGAGGTACAAGGTATGCTGGAGCAAATATCAAAACCCCACAATAAAAGTTAGTCCCCAAAATACTATTTATAGATCATTCACTATAACCATTAAGACATGACAGAGTAACTGAAAACATCCCTGAGGAAAGGGGGCTTTTCTTGCCAGTGAATGTAGAATCCCATGTTCTTTGACAGAAGGGCTGCTAGAAATTAGACGTCAAAAATGAAAAAGGATTACCTTCTGCCAGCAGGGAGAGGAAAGGAAAAACACACGAGAGTTTTTTAGTCTAGACTCCTAGTCGCATCTGGATTCTCAACTGTAGACTTTTGGAATGTGAGAGGAGGGGTTCATTGTCACCATAATTCAGCTAACAACTGAAAGGTTGGAGATTTAAGTCTACCCAGAAAAGCCCCTTGAAACAAAGCCCTGGCGATCTAGTTCCAAAAAATCAGCTATTGAAAACCCTACGGAGCACAGTTCCACCCTGACACACATGGGGTGGCCATGGGTTGAAACAGATTCAGTAGCAACTGGTTACAGATATTGAGGAAGGAGCCAGAGACACTAAACATCTTTCACAGTGATAAACTTTATTGTCCAAATGCCAGTGGTACCCGAACTGAGAAATATTGGAGTCTTCTTAATCTTTTAGTTCACCAGACCATTTAAACCTGAGGAAAGCTATGGACCCTCTCCCAGAAGATGCAGTTATAAACAAAGTTCTATATACAATTTTGGTCTGTCGACCCCTTGAAGTCAAGGACTTCATCTTACAACTGCCTGTTTATAATATCTTCAGAACTATCATAAAACTGTTCTTTACTTCATTATATCAGTTACCTGGCCAGACCGAAAGAACCAAACTTAATGGAGAAAAAACTACCAAAGAAGACCTGTGAACTTTCTTCCAAATAAGTGCATCCTGTAGAGAGATCCTTCGGGTACAGAGCTGAGGTTATCCTGACATACATACATGTAACTGCTGTTCTTGGATACCCAGACTATTTTCCTCCTACGCCCTTACTTCAGGTTTCAGCCTACTCTTTGTTCAGGAAAACCTCTTCATTTATTGATGTGGCATGACTCAAAATGAGAAGAAATAGCTGTAAACATCCGTTAATAATTGGAACATGGAATGTAAGAAGTATGAATCAAGGAAAATTGGAAGTTGTCAAAAGTGAAATGGGACACTTGAAGATTGACATCCTAGCTGTTAATGAACTGAAATGGACTGGTATTGGCCATTTTGAATTGGAAAATCATATGGTCTACTATGTTGGGAATGACAAATTGAAGAGGAACGGTGTCACATTCATCATCAAAAAGAATATTTCAGAACAGGATAGGAAGCAAACTAACCATATAAGAAATGAGATGGGTGATACCACAACAGACCCAACTGAAATTAAAAGAATCATATCAGATTACTAAAAAAATTTGTACCGTAACAAGTTTGAAAACCTAGAAGAAATGGATGAATTCCTAGAAACACACTACCTACCTAAACTAACACAAACAGAAGTAGAACAACTAAAGAGATCCATAACAAAAGAAGAGGTTGAAAAGGTAATCAAAAAACTCCCAGCAAAAAAAAAAGCTCTGCCCCTGACGGCTTCACTGCAGAACTCTACCAAACTTTCAGAGAAGAGTTAACATCACTACCCCTAAAGGTATTTCAGAGCATAGAAAAGGAAAGAATACTCCCAAACTCATTCTATGAAGCCAGCATAACCCTGATACCAAAACCAGGTAAAGACGCCACACAAAAAATAAAATTATAGACCTATATCCCTCATGAATTTAGATGCAAAAATCCTCAACAAAATTCTAGCTGAAAGAATTCAACAACACATCAAAAAAATAATTCACCATGACCAAGTGGGATTCATACCAGGTATGCAGGGATGGTTCAACATTAGAAAAACAATTAATGTAATCCATAATATAAATAAAACAAAAGACAAGGACCACATGATTTTATCAATTGATGCAGAAAAGGCATTTGACAAAGTTCAACACCCATTCATGATAAAAACTCTCAGCAAAATAGGAATAGAAGGAAAACTCCTCAACATAACAAAGGGCATTTATATAAAAGCAACAGCCAACATCATCCTAAATGGAGAGAGTCTGAAAGCATTCCCGTTGAGAATGGGAATCAGACAAGGATGCCCTTTATCACCACTCTTATTCAACATTATGCTGGAGGTCCTAGCCAGAGCAATTAGGCTAGATAAAAAGAAATAAAGGGCATTCAGATTGGTAAGGAAGAAGTAGAAGTATCTCTATTTGCAGGTGATATGATCTTATACACAGAAAACCCTAAAGAATCCTCAGGGAAGCTACTGAAACTAATAGAAGAGTTCAGCAGAGTATCAGGATACAAGATAAACATACAAAAATCAGTTGGATTCCTCTACACCAACAAAAAGAACATTGAAGAGGAAATCAACAAATCAACGCCACTTACAGTAGCCCCCAAGAAGGTAAAATACTTAGAAATAAATCTTACCAGACATGTAAAAGACCTATAAAGAGAAAACTGAAAGACACTACTGCAAGAAACCAAAAGAGACCTGCATAAGTGGAAAAACATACCTTGCTCGTGGATAGAAAGACTCAACATTGTAAAAATGTCTATTCTACCAAAAGCCATCTATAGATACAATGCAATTCCAATCCAAATTCCAATGACATTTTTTAATGAGATGAAGAAACAAATCACCAACTTCATATGGAAGGGTAAGAGGCCCCGGATAAATAAAGCATTACTGACAAAGAAGAACAAAGTGGGAGGCCTCACTTAACCTGATTTTAGAACCTATTACACTGCCACAGTAGTCAGAAGAGCCTGGTACTGGTACAACAACAGATACACAGACCAATGGAACAGAATTGAGAATCCAAACATGAATCCATCCACTTATGAGCAGCTGATATTTGACAAAGGCCCAAAGCCAGTTAATTGGGGGAAAGATAGGCTATTAACAAATGGTGCTGGCATAACTGCAAAAAAGTGAAACAAGACCCATACCTTACACCATGCACAAAAACAAACTCAAAATGGATCAAAGACCTAAATATAAAATCTAAAGCGATAAAGATCATGGAAGAAAAAATAGGGACAATGCTAGAAGCCCTAATACATGGCATAAACAGTATACAAAACATTATTAAAAATGCAGAAGGGAAACCAGATAACAGGGAGGTCCTAAAAATCAAACACCTATTCTCATCCAAAGACTTCACCGAAAGAGTAAAAAGACTCCCTACAGACCGGGAAAAAGTTTTTAGCTATGACATTTCCTATCAGTGCCTGATCTCTACATGATACTACAAAAAGACAACCCAATTAAAAAATGGACAAAGGATATGAACACACACTTCACTAAAGAAGACATTCAGGCTGCTAACAAATACATGAAGAAATGCTCATGATCATTAGCTATTAGAGAAATGCAAACCAAAATTGCAATGAGATCCCCTCTCACTCCAACAAGGCTGGCACTGATCCAAAAAACACAAAATAATAAATGTTGGAGAGGTTGTGGCGAGACTGGAACACTTATACACTGCTGGTGGGAAAGCAAAATGGTAAAACCACTTTGGAAATAGATTTGACGCATCCTTAAAAAGCTAGAAATAAAATTACCATACGATCCAGCAATCCCACTCCTCGGAATATATCCTAGAGAAATAAGAGCCTTTACGTGAAAAGATATATGCACACCCATGTTCATTGCAGCACTGTTTATATTAGCAAAAAGGTGGAAGCAACCAAGGTGCCTATCAGTGGATGAATGGATAAATAAATTATGGTATATTCACACAATGGAATACTATGCATTGATAAAGAACAATGATGAACCCATGAAACATTTCATAACATGCAGAAACCTGGAAGACATTATGCTAAGTGAAATTAGTCAGTTGCAAAAGGACAAATATTGCGTAAGACCATTATTATAAGAACTGGAGAAATAGTTTAAACAGAGAAGAAAATATTCTTTGATGGTTACGAGAGGGGGGAGGGAGGGAAGGAGGGAGAGGCATTTTTACTAATTTGATAGTAGATAAGTTTTATTTTAGGTGAAGGGAAAGACAACACACAATACAGGAGTGGTCAACACAAATGGACTAAACCAAAAGCAGAGAACTTTCCTGAACAAACTGAATGGTTCAAAGGCCAGCAAAGCAGGGGCAGGGGTTTGGAGACCAGGGCTTCAGGGGACATCCAAGTAAATTGGCATAATAAAATCTATTAAGGAAATATTCTGCATCCCATTTTGGACAGTGGTGTCTGGGGTCTTATATGCTAGCAAGTGGCTATCTAAAATGCACCAATTGGTCTCAACCCACCTGGAGCAAGGAAGAACAAAGAACACCAAGGACACAAGGTGACCGACTATGAAGGGACCACAGAAAGCAGAGACTACATCAGCCTGAGACCAGAAGAACTAGGTGGTGCCCTGCCACAACTGATGATTACCCTGACAGGCAACACAACAGAGAACCCCTGAGTGAGGAGGAGAGCAGTGGGATGCGGACCCCAAATTCTCATAAAAAGACCAGATCTAGTGGTCAGACTGGGACTAGAAGGACCCCATTGTTCATAGTCCCCAGATCTTCTGTTACCCCAAGATAGGAACCACTTCTGGGACTAGCTCTTTGAACAGGGATTGGACTGGAATATGGGATGGAAAACATTCCTGGTGAAGAATGGGCTGCTCGGATCAAGTAGACACATGAGACTCTGTTGGCATCTCCTGTCTGGAGGGGAGATGAGAGGGCAGAGGGGGCCAGAAGCTGCACGAATAGACACAAGGAGAGAGAACGGAAGGAAGGAGTGTGCTGTCTCATTAGGGGGAGAGCAATTAGGAGTGTATAGCAAGGTGTGTATAAATTTTTGAATGAGAGACTGACTTGATTTGTAAACTTTCACTTAAGGCACAATAAAAATTAATTAAAAAATAAAAAAGAACATTTCAAGATCTATCCTGATATACAACGCTGTCAATGATAGCATAATATCCATGCACCCACAAGGAAGAGTAGTTAATAAGACCAGTATTCAACTTTACGTACTAACCACTAATGCCAAAGATGAAGAAATTGAAGATTTTTTACCAACTTCTGCAGTCTAAAATTGAAAAAAGTTGAGATGCATTGATAATTACTGGTGATTGGAATGTGAAAGATGGAAACAAATAAGAAGGATCGGTGATTGGGAAATATGGCACCGGTAACAGAAACGATGCTGAAGATAGCATAATAGAATTTTACAAGACCGACGATTTCTTCATTGCAAACATCTTTTTCAACAACATAAACGGCAGCTATACATGTGGACCTTGCAGGATGGAATACACAGGAATCAAATTGACCACATCTGTGGAAAGAAACCATGGAGAAGCTTGATATCATCAGTCAGTACAGGTCCAGGGGCTGACTGTGGAGCAGACCATCAATTGCTCATATGCAAGTTCAAGTTGAAACTGAAGAAAATTAAAACTAGTCCATGACAGCCAAGGTACAACCTTGAATATATTCCACCTGAATTTAGAGACCATCTCAAGAATAGTTGTGGGATGATATCAAGGACATCACACATGAAGAAAGCAAAAGGTCATTAAAAGGACAGAAGGACAGAAAAGACAAAAATGAATGTCAGAAGACACTCTGGAACTTGCTCTTGTATGTAGAGCAGCTAAAGCAAAAGCAGGAAATGACGAAGTAAAAGAGCTGAACAAAAGATTTCAAAGGGCAGCTTGAGAAGACAAAGTGTTATAATGAAATGTGCAAAGTCCTGGAGTTAGAAAACCAAAAGGGAAGAACACACTTGACATTTCTCCAGCTGAAAGAACTAAAGAAAAAATTCAAGCCTTGAGTTGCAGTATTGAAGGATTTCATGGGCAAAAAATTGAACGATGTAGGAAGCATCAAAAGAAGATGAAAGAAATATACAGAATCATTGTGCCAAAAAGAATAGGTTGATGTTTAACCGTTTCAGGAGGTAGCATATGATCAAGGACTTATGGTACTGAAGGAAGAAGTCCAAGCTGCACTGAAGGCACTGGTGGAAGACGAGGCTTCAGGAACTGAAGGAATAGCAACCGAGCTGTTTCAACAAACAGATGCAGCTCTAGAACTGCTCACTCATCTAGGCCTACAAATTTGGAAGACAGCTACCTGGCCAACCGACAGGAAGAGAACCATATACATGCCCATTCCAAAGAAAGATTATCTAATGGAATGCAGAAATTATCAAGCAATATCATTAATATCACATGCAAATAAAACTGTGCTGAAGAAAATTCAGAAACAGTTGCAGCAGTACATTAGCAGGGAACTCCCAGAAATTCAAGCCAGATTCACAAGAGGGCTTGGAAAGAGGGATATCATTGCTGATGTTAGATGAATCTTGGCTGAAAGCAGAGAATACCAGAAAGATGTTTACCTGTGCTTTACTGACTATGCAAAGGCATTTGACTGTGTGGATCATAACAAATTATGTAGAACATTATGAAGAATGGGAATTCTACAACACTTAATTGTGCTCATGCGGAACCTGTACATAGACTGAGGGATACTGTGTGATTTAAAATCAGGAAGGGTATACATCAGGGTTGTATCCTCTCACCATACTTATTCAATCTTTCTGCTGAGCAAATGATCCAAGAAGGTGAGCTATATGAAGAAGAACAGGGCATCAGAATTCGAGGAAGATATGTAGATAATACATTAACAACCTGAGATACGTAGATGATACAACCTTCCTCACTTGCTGAAAGTGAAAAGGTCTGGAAGCACTTACTGATGCAGATCAAAGACTTCAGTATGAATTACACCTCAACATAAAGAAAACAGAACTCCTCGCAACTGGACCAATGAGCAACATCATGATAAATGGAGAACATACCAAAGGTACCAAGAATTTCATTTTACTTGAATCCATAATCAATGCCCATGTAAGCAGCAGCCAAGAAATCAAATTGCACTGGGCAAATCTGCTGCAAAAGACCTCTTTAAAGTATTGAAATGCAAAGATACCACTTTGAGGAGTAAGATGCACCTGACTCAAGCCAAGGTATTTTCAATTACCTTATATGAATGCGAAAGCTGGACAATAAGGAAGACTGAAAAAGAATTGATGCCTTTTGCATTCATATGAGATGATTGAAAGTAACACGGCATGGGTCAGGTGCACCTTAGTCCAGCAAAGAATATTGAATATGCCACTGGTAAATCTGCTGCAAAAGACCTCTTTAAAGGGTTAAATAGTAAAGATGTCACTTTGAGGGCTAAGGTGTGCCTGACTCAGGCAATGGTGTTTTCAGTCGCCTCACATGCATGCGAAAGCTGGACAATAGCTTGAAACATAGTGAAGATTGTGAGGATGACCCAGTACTTGGCAGTGTTTTGTGTTCCATCTGCCACCCAACGGGAATGGTTATGTGGCCCAGTCCTGACCATTAAAGGGCCCCGTCTCCTTAGCCACAGTGATTCCTTTGGCTAAGAACCCTAACATGACTAGAAGTCCTTCTTGGGACTTTTCTGCTAGGGCAATTGGAGAAGACTGTCCCTGATTTTTGGAAGCATCCTGCTAGAAAGAAGGAAACCTGTACTAACTTATGACCACGTGGGGAAGCTGATCAGAAATGGCAGAGAAAGAGATGAGATCAATAATCAAAAAGAAGCAGAGATAAGCAAACTGAGAAGAGAGAAAACTACGATAACGTTGTTTCTATTTTTTTTTCCCCCAACTATGTATGAAGTCATATATCCCTAGATTTGCCAGGTATACAAACCAAAAGGTGTCCTTTTTCCTGGAACTATTTTGGTTTAAGTTCTGTTACTTGTAACTAAAACATCTTTGAATAATCACCATAAAACTTTTCAGTCTGAGAAAGGAGCAATATTCTATGGACTGTTACAGTATCAATCCACATACCAAAAAGTTGGCAGCCTGATAGATGGCCCCTGTAACTTCTCTTTGTTAATGAGTTGAACCCTAGATGCAGGGACCACTTCTAAAAAATAGGGGAAAAATTTCATAGCTCTATACATTTCAACTAAAGATTGTGCCTGATAAAAGATTGTGCTAGACATTATAACAATTGTCATTAATAATATTACCCGTATTTATGTAACACTTTACTTTTTACACAACGCTTTTCAAGTGGATCTCTAAATTGAGCTCCCAAAAATTTTGCAAGGATGAGTAGGCAAGGGTCCTCATTTTAGCATGCATTGTACACGCATTTGTTATGAACGTGGCATTGCGTTAGGTACTCGGACTACAAAAAGATATTTGACTTCAAGAAGATCACAGCCCTAAAGTTAGGAGTGGCTGGTGGATTTGAACTGCTGGCCTTTTGGTTAGCAACTATAGCTCTTAACCACTGTACCACCAGGGCCCTGAGAAACCACACATAAGGCAGCAAATGACTAACCAGCAGATGAATGATAGATGATTTACACTCTCAGATCCATTTAGCTCAACAACCACTTACAGCGTGTCTACTGCCCACTCTGCCAAGCACACTGGATACTGGGAATGGGTGAAATAGTAGTGATGAGACATATGCAGTACCTTTTATAAAGGCAGTCTCTGCCTTTTATGACTAGGAATGTAAATGGTTAATGCATAGAGTGATAGACAGGCAACGGCTACTAGTGTTCTCAGAAAAGAGCAACCACCGAAGGCAGGCAGAGTGAAGAATTCTTGGAGGAGATACGACCTAGGTAGATTTAAAAAAAAGAAGGGAGAAAGGGAAAATCTACATTATTTAAAAAAAAAAAAAAAGTAGCTAAATCTAATGGAGCCCCTAGATCTAACCATCAATTTACAGGAAAGAAAGAGAAAGAAGGTGAAAGAAGAGTGTGTTGATGACATCACAAGGATACAATTAGACAAATCCAGAAATTGATAAATTCTGCAAGACATTGAGAAATTCTTCAAAAAATAAATAGCATGAAATAAAGGGCCAGGAGGAACTGTTATAGATTAAAAGAGACTTAAGAGGCATGTTAGCTATGGGAATTACATCTCACTAAAAAATGAATTGGGGAGGCAGAGCCAAGATGGTGGAATAGACAGACGCTTCCGTCAAGCCCTCTTTACAACAAAGACCAAAAAAAAACAAGTGAAACGAGTATATTTGTGACAAGCTGGGAGCCCTGAGCGTCAAAGGCAAGCTTAGACAACGAACTGAGGGGCAGAGGGTGGAAGAGGCTGTTCAGAGGTGGAGAGGAGTTACCGGACCTGAATTGTGGGGAGCCCTCAGGCGCCATTCCCGGAGCAGCAGCGGCGGTGGCGGAGGGCTGGTCCTAGCGTTTGGCCGAAGTTTCCTCAGGGAGAAGCAGCCAGCCACACAGCCCACTCACACCTCCAGAACCTGAGGAGAACGGCGTTCTTGGCAAAAGCTAAGTATTTGCATACATTTTACCATCCCGCCCCCTGCCCCCCAAAGCTGGCTTCAGTGGCTGAATCCCTGGGCCTGAGATAGACCCTGGTAAGCACCTAGAGCCATCCTTCTGGCCTTGGGGAAGGAAAAAATTTGCAACTGGGGGGAAAAGATAATTTGCCAGCTCAATTAACTGGGGGAGCTCAGGACAGAAGCAGCTCCTGTCCAGGCATGAACCATCCACGGACCTTGAGCACCTTTCCCTTCTGCATGGACCTGTGTGGGCATATTTCCGGAGAATAGGCCCTTGTTGGCAAACTCCAGCCATTTCAGCTGTGCGGTGGAGAGGTGGGTGTTTGACATTTGACATTGCTTTGCCTATTAAACAAGGTCCTCACCTACCCACGTCAGGGACCTAAGGACTGGTAGCTCCACTCAGGTCACCCAGCCACCCGCCACAGGGGTCCAAAGATAACTGGTACCTCCCAGTCCTTACAACCAAAAACTTTGGGTGCCCATGGTCCCTCTGCAGAACCCACCCACCAGCACGCTCTAGGGGACAGAGATGCATTTTCCTCAGAGACACTTGGGGGTTGGTTTTCAGTCCCCTGCCTTGTTCAGAGCATGACCCCCTGCTGGAATCAGATACTGGTATATATGCCAATCACCCCTGCCCCTCTAAGACTGTAGGACAGAGCCTGTACCACACAGTTGATATCAGCTACCTGGAAACCTGAGCTGGATACATACAAGAAAACTGAATGGACTCCTAGACTGATATACTTGATAACAGCTCTAGCCAGCTGGGGACAGGACACCAGAGCTCCAAAGGCAAAAATAATCAAACTAGCTCACTCAAGCAACCCGTAGAAGTATACCAAAACAAAACAAAGCAAGCAGCTACGACACAGTAAGCAAGCATAAACTAATACAACAACTTGTAGATGGCTCAGAGACAACAGTCAATATCAAGTCACATAAAGAAACAGACCATGATCACCTCAACAGGCTCTTAAAACAAAGAATCCAGGGATCTTCTAGATGAAAGTGCATTCCTGGAATTACCAGATGCAGAATACAAAAGTTTAATATACAGAACCCTTCAAGACATCAGGAAGGAAATGAGGCAATACGCACAACAAGCCAAGGAACACACTGATAAAGTAACTGAAGAAATTAGAAAGATTGTTCAGGAACATAATGAAAAGTTTAATAAGCTGGAAAAATCCATAGACAGATGGCAATCAGAAATTCAGAAGATTAACAATAAAATTACAGAATTAGATAACTCAGTAGAAAGTCAGAGGAGCAGAATTGAGCAAGTAGAAGCTAGAATTTCTGAACTCGAAGATAAATCACTTGGCACTAATATATTTGAAGAAAAATCAGATAAAAGAATTTAAAAAAATGAAGAAATCTTAAGAATCATGTGGGACTCGATCAAGAGAAATAACCTACAAGTGATTGGAGTACCAGAACAGGGAGGGATAACAGAAAATACAGAGAAAATTGTTGAGGATTTATTGGCAGAAAACTTCCCTGATATTGTGAAAGATGAGAAGATATCTATCCAAGATGCTCATCGAACTCCACATAAGGTAGATGTTAAAAGAAAGTCACCAAAACATATTATAATCAAACCTGCCAAAACCAAAGATAAAGAGAGAATTATAAAAGCATTGAGGGATAAATGAAAAGTCACCTACAAAGGAGAGCCAATAAGAATAAGCTCGGACTACTCGGCAGAGACCATGCAGGCAAGAAGGCAATGGGATGACATATTTAAAAAATTGGAGGAAAAAATTGCCTGCCAAGAATCATATATCCATCAAAACTGTCTCTTAAATATGAAGGTGAAATTAAGACATTTCCAGATAAACACAAGTTGAGGGGATTCGTAAAAGACAAACCAAAACTACAAGAAATACTAAAGGGAGTTCTTTGGTTAGAAAATCAATAATACCAGGTATCAACCCAAGACTAGAACACTGGGCAGAGCAACCAGAAGTCAACCCAGACAGGGAAATCCAAAAAAAAAAAAAAAAAAAACCAAAGCAAGATTATAGGAAAAAAAAAAAAAAAAAGCCCAAAACAGGGTAGCAGCGATGTTATATAAAAGAAGACAACATTAAAATAATAAAGAGGGACTAAAATGTAATCAAATACCTTCCATATGGAAAGAAAGATACAAAGAAATAAAAGTTAGTTTTAAAATTTAGAAAAATAGGGCTAAATAATAAGGTAAGCACAAAGGAGACAAACTATCCTACTCATCAAAATAAAATACAAGGTAAAAATACAGACTCAGCAGAAACAAAATCAACACAAATATGAGGAACGGACAATATATAAAGAAAATCTACTCAGCACATAAAACCAAGTGGGAAAAAAAATCTGTCAACACACACAAAAAGACATCAAAATGATAGCACTAAATTTATACCTATCCATAATTACCCTGAATGTAAATAGATTAAACGCACCAATAAAGAGACAGGGAGTGGCAGAATGGATTAAAAAACAAGATCCGTCTATATGCTACCTACAAGAGACACACCTTAGGCTTAGAGACACAAACAAACTAAAACTCAAAGGATGGAAAAAAATATATCAAGCAAACAACAGTCAAAAAAGAGCAGGAGTGGCAATATTAATTTCTGACAAGATAGGCTTTAAAGTTAAAACCATCAGAAAGGATAGGAAGGACACTATGTAATGATTAAAGAGACAACTGCTTTGGAAATTGATTTGGCGCTTCCTTAAAAAGCTAGAAATAGAACTACCATACAATCCAGTAATCCCGCTCCTTGGAATATAGCCTAGAGAAATAAGAGCCTTTACACGAACAGATATATGCACACCCATGTTTTTTGCAGCACTGTTTACAGTAGCAAAAAGGTGGAAGCAACCAAGGTGCCCATCAATGGATGAATAGGTAAATAAATTATGGTATATTCACACAATGGAATACTATGCATCGATAAAGAACAGTGAGGAATCTGTGAAACATTTCTTAACATGGAGGAACCTGGAAGGCATTATGCTGAGTGAAATTAGTCAGTTACAAAAGGACAAATATTGTATAAGACCACTATTATAAGAACTTGAGAAATAGTTTAAACTGAGAAGAAAACGTTCTTTTGTGGTTACTTGAGGGGAGAGGGAGGGAGGGTGGGAGTGGGGCATTCACTAATTAGGTAGTAGATAAGAACTACTTTAGGTGAAGGGAAAGACAGCACAAAACACAGGGGAGGTCAGCACAATTGGACTAAACCAAAAGCAAAGAAGTTTCCTGAATAAACTGAATGCTTCGAAGTCCAGCGTAGCAAGGACAGGAGTCTGGGGACCATGGTTTCAGGGGACATCTAAGTCAATTGGCATAATAAAATCTATTAAGAAAATATTCTGCATCCCACTTTGAAGAGTGGCGTCTGGGGTCTTAAACGGTAGCAAGCAGCCATCTAAGATGCATCAATTGGTCTTAACCCACCTGGATCAAAGGAGAATGAAGAACACCAAGGACACAAGGTGATTACGAGCCTAAGAGACAGAAAGGGCCACATGAACCAGAGACTACATCATCCTGAGACCAGAAGAACTAGATGGTGCTCGGCTACAACCGATGACTGCCCCGACAGGGAACACACAGAGAACCCCTGAGGGAGCAGGAGAGCAGTGGGATGCAGACCCCAAATTCTCATTAGACCAGACTTAGTGGTCTGACTGAGACCAGAAGGACCCTGGTGGTCATGGCCCCCAGACCTTCTGTTGGCCCAGGACAGGAACCATTCCTGAAGCCAACTCATCAGACATGGATTGGACTGGACAGTGGGTTGGAGAGGGATGCTAGTGAGGAGTGAGCTTCTTGGACCAGGTGGACACTTGAGACTATGTTGGCATCTCCTGCCTGGCGGTGAGATGAGAGGGTGGAGGGGGTTAGAAGCTGACGAAAAGGACACAAAAAGAGAGAGTGGAACGAGAAAGTGGGGTGTCTCATTAGAGGGAGAGTAATTGGGAGTGTGTAGCAAGGTGCATATGGGTTTTTGTGTGAGAGACTGACTTGATTTGTAAACTTTCACTTAAAGGACAATAAAAATTATTAAAAAAAAATGAATTGGGAGGAAAAACAGACATACCACTCAAATACATAGCCCACACTTTGTTTGGATCCTGATTCCAACAGACCAATTGTAAAAATTCATTTTGGGAAAAACAGGGAGAGTTTGAACATGGACTGGAATTTGATGATATTAAAGAATTACTGGTAATATTATTAGGCATGATAATGGTATTGTGCTTATCTAATTTTTTAAGCCATTGTCCGTTAGTAAGAGATATATACAATGCAGTTATGGATGAAATGATCTAGGGGTTGCCTTCAAACACTTGATCTCTTTTCCTTCCTCCCCCCAAAAATGTAGGAGAAGGAAGCGATGAAACACAAATGGGAAAGGGCTGTAATTGTTGAAGCTGGATGAAGAGTTATGGGAGTTTGCTATACTATTCAATCTACTTTTATGTAACTTTGTAAGTTTCCATAATAAAAAGTTAAAAAAAAAAAAAAGAAAGAAAGAGAGGAAACTATCTTAATGATTTAAAAAGTGGCATATAATTTCTGGTAAAATGAGGTAACCAAAAAAACCCAAACCCATTGCTGTCCAGTCACTTTGTACTTATAGCAACCCAGTAGTGACACTATAGGACAGAGTAGGAAATTAGATATAAGGGCCTGTTATTCAAAGACAGAAAGTGGACATGAGAAAGACGTGGAAGCAGGGTTGTACATAGTCTGGTTGGTTGATTTAATCAGAGAGGAATGTATTCAAAGTGTACTGAATAAGGCAGGAGAAACTCAAGAAGGGCAGGAGAACCTGGCGAGGAAGCCATGCGACTAGGAACAAGTCAAAATTCACATCCTAGAACTGGGCTAGTGATGGCATCATTAGTGCCACCGCTGTGCCACTGAACATTCCAGCTTACAGCTCCAACGCTGGACACGGACTGCTGTCGGGATGGTTTCTCTGTGAACTGGATAGAGCGATATCATCCACCACCAGATGGATTTGGCAGAGTCCTGACTGCATGCTTCACCTCTTACCTTCTAATCCAAGGTTACATGGATTAGATTTGCAGATCTAGTTTTATACCCAAGTCCTAACTGCAAAGGATGCTGGCTACCCAAATGTCATTCGAAATCCCCTTTCTCTCACTACTTCGGAGATATAAAAACTATAAAGTATTTTTCAGCCTCCCTGGCAATAATGGGCCCAGTTATGTGTTCAGAAACCCGTAAGTCTCCCTATCCTCCTACTGATTCAAATTGTGTTTCTGTTGATTGAAATAAAATAAGTGCTAATGAACACAGGAAGGATCCCAGATAGTGCAGTGGTTAAGGTTGGCAGTTGGGCTTCACCGAGAAGCTCCACGGGAGAAAGACCTGGTGATTGGCTTCCATAAAGATTACAGCCTAGGAAACCCTATGGGGCAGTCCTGCTCTGCCGCACAGGATTACTGTGAGTTGGAATTGACTCAATGGCACCTAACAATAACAACAATGAATACAGGAGTGCGCGGTAAGGAAACTATTAACTTACCTAAAAAAGAAGTTGGTATAGGCCCAGAAGAAGAACATTGTAAATACCAGAAAAATGCCAATGGAAAAGGATGACTAGGGTGGCACTGGGGGTGTCAAAAGGCAACTTATCTGCACACGCCTCGTAGCATATGTTATCTATGTATGTGCCAAGGCAGTGGAATACATGCTGAGCCGTGGGCTCTGCCCCAGGACAACAATCTAAGCTATTCAGACAAAGTTCAGACATGAAACGTGTCAAGTGGGAGGTCATTAACTTTCAAGGTTAAGAACTGAGCAGCGGTTTTGGGAATGGTTTTATCTCAAAGTGATATGTCTTGTGGACTGGAAAGTTAATAGCAGAGAAGTGACTTTTGTAGCTTGTGAACCCTAAAGCCAGGCAAGTGGCAGCAGGTGCTGTCATCAGAGAGCTACCAAGGCAGTGGAAGAACCGTGTTTGGTCCTGGCGTGGACTTTGTGACTCTAAAACCAATGCTGAGCAGCAACTGGAGGAACTTCAGGTCATGCACTTCGACTACTGATCCAAGGTGTTTGAGGCAGGGATTGGAGCAAGAAGGGGAACACCAAATGTTCTGTGGGAAAATACAGCAGAGAGAAGGAATATAAACTCTCAAGTGGCCATTTCTGTTTCTCTGTCTTCCTCTAAATAGCCACCAAAGTGAAGTTACTTTGCTCTTATGTGAAATATTTAAAATAAACTTATTTTAAAAGTATAATATTCATTATTTAAAAATTAGAAAATCCAGACAAGTAAAATGAGAAAAAAATCTAAACACCTGTAATCCCACAATCCAGAGATATTCATATGTAGATGGATGTCATTCAATGTGTTTTTATATATATGTCTAAAGAAACATTCAAAACTATATGACTTTTCCCTTTAATGTAGTATAAATAGAGTCCCTTGTCTATAACGTTAATGTCTCAGTTACCTAGTGCTACAAGTAGATGCCTTTAAAGTACAGGAATCTATTGTCTTACAGTCCTGGAGGCTGAAAGTCCAAATCAGGGTCTAGACCCTGCGGGTTCCTTCCTTGTTGGGTAGCCCTGAGCATTCCTTGGCTTGTGAATGATCCTTACATGGCCTTTGTCTTTCCCCATGTGTGTGCCTCTGTGATTAGGTTGAAGATCTACCCTACACTGGTATGCCCTTATTAACATAAGGAAAGAAAACCTTCTTTTGCCAGGAGGGATCGTTCTAGAACACAAATCTGACCTCTGCTTTGTACCCTTTTAGCCTTCCCATTGCTACAGAATAAATACCAAGCTTTTGGAACCACCTTTCATTTTCACCTCCTCTTAGACCATCCCTGACTTTCATATTAAATATCTGTAGCAACCTCAAACTGCTTGAAACATGCAAATATGCCAGGCTATTTCTCAGTACCTGGAGGAGTGCCTTTCCCTTCTCTTTTGCCGTATGCACTTATTTAGCCTTTAAGACTTAGCCTCAAATGTTAACTTCTCTAGGAAGCCTTGTCAACCCTCAAAAGATTCACTAGTTACCCAAATTGGGCTAGGCGCCCTATCCTTAAATCCCCCAAATACGTAGTCTGTGTTATACTGTGTTGTAATTATCTGCTTATAATGACCATTATGCACACACAAACAACAAGACTTTACCCCTCATCCACACTGTAAACTCCTTGAGGGCTAGGACCATGCCCATAATAAATATTCAATCAATGGGTTAACCAGCAAGAGACAGTTGTTCAGACAGAACAAGGGGATATGGTATGGTTTAAAATCGGAAGAGGTATACATTCAATCTGTATGCTGAGCAAATAATCCAAGAAACTGGACTATAAGAAGAAGAACATGTCATTAGGATTGGAGGAAGACTCATTAACAACCTGCAATACGCAGTTGACACAACCTAGCTTGCTGAAAGTGAAGAGGACTCAAAGCACTTACTGATGAGGATCAAAGACTATAGCCTTCAGTATGGACTACACCTGAACATAAACAAAACAAAAATTCTTACAAATGGACCAATAAATAGCATCATGATAAATGGTGAAGAAACCAAAGTTGTCAAGAATTTCATTCTTCTTGAATCAATAAACAATGTATGGAAGCAGTAGTCAAGAATCAAAGGACATATTGCATTGGGCAAATCTGCCACAGAATACCTCTCTTTAAAGTGTTAAAAAGCAAAGACATCACTTTGAGGATTAAGCAGTACCTGACTCAAGCCATGATATTTTCAATAAACTCATATGTATGTGAAAGCTAGACAATGAAAAAGGAAGACTGAAGAAAATAATGATGCATTTGAATTATGGTGTTGGAGAAGAATATTGCATATACCGTGGACTGCCAGAAGAATGAACAAACCTGTCTGGGAGGAAGTACAGCTAGAATGCTCCTTAGAAGTGAGGACGGCAAGGCTTTATCTCGCTTACTTTGGACATGTTACCAAAAGGGACCAATCCCTGAAGAAGGACATCATGCTTGGTAAAGTAGAGGGTTAGTAAAAAAGAGGAAGACCCTCAACAAGATAGATTGACACAGTGGCTGCAACAATGGGTTCAAACATAACTACTATTGTGAGATGGTGCAGCTCCCAGCAACGTTTTGTTTTGTTGTACATAAAGCCACTATGAGTCAGAGGCGACTCAAGGGCACCTAACAATACAAATTAGAACGAGACTTTTACTAGGTTCTCCAGTGTTCATGGAAACCTTGGGGGTATAGTGATTAAGAGCTACAGCTGCTAACCAAAGGGTCGGAACTCTATGGGGCAGTTCTGCTGTGTCCTGTAGGGTTGCTTTGAGTTGGAATCGACTCGACAGCACTGGATTTGGTTCCAGTGTTCATGTATACATCAAGCAAATATTGATTGAACAAAATAACTAACTTCTTCGTCACCAGGGCTCCATCCTAGCCTGTATTGATTTATCAGGGTAGAATTTAGCCTGTGTCCCAGTGGCATTGCTGATAAGGAGTCTGAGATCTCTTCATTAAATAAACAGACACGTTAAGACTTGCTAGTAGGTGATTTGGAAAAGTATCACCCTGGAAAATAACTGAATGAGTCATATTTAGCACTTATTAAAGGAACTAAAATCAGAAACAGAAATAAGCTAAGATGCACACGCATTTCCTGTGGTGAAGGTTACAGGGATTAACTCTCAAGGGATTTGATGTCCCCATCCATGTTAACATAAAAAAGTTGTCAGAGAGTTTTGAAGGGCAAGAACTCATTTGTTAGCTTATACATGAAAATATATTCATCTTTGTTTCCCCCTAAGGAAACCAGTAGTCATTCCCTAGTAAGGAGGAGGTACTTAATGTACTGTTGTGGAATTGATTTGCCAAAGTAATGTGCTAAAAATCGAGACCTAGGGGCCAAAGAGGAAGAAGTCAGAAAAACAGAAAATTTCCAGCTTGGAGGAAAGTGAAGAAGGGCACATTCCAAGGGACTTACCTTTAGAGATGAATCAGAGAGAACATCAGGGATAGTCAATGGACTATAAATGACTTAATGCTCATAAACCACCTAGAACAGTGCTTGACACGTAATAAGCACCATACAAGATTATTTTTTCTTAGAGACTTTTATTTTAAAATAATTTCAAATTTACATAAAAATTTAAGGATAGTAGAAAGAAATCCCATATATATACTCACTCCTCACTTATTGACTTGGTTATGTTCCAAAGACCAGACCATTATGGGAAAATAGGCTTTATATGAAAATGGAGGATGACCACATCAGTTCACAAAATGGAGAATGACCACATCATTACGTAACTGCCAAATTACACCATATAGAACTGCCAAACCACTGAGAAACATGACTCAGCCAAGTTTACATATAACCTACACCATCACAGTCAGCATTACTCTAGCCTCGTTCATTACCGCCAGGCATATGTCATTAATGTGCAAAATAGTTGGATAGTAGATTTTTCACTATTGTTGTAAATGCAAAATGTCGGATCATTAGGTAGTTGATAAGTGAGGAGTAGGTGTACCTTAAACTCAGATTCACCAGCTGTTAACATTCTGCCACATTTGCTTAATCATTTTTTTTCCTGAATCATTTGAATAAGTTATAGGCATCATGCTCCTTTACCCCATTGTGACCATACAAGAGTTTTGTGAAATATATCTTCATTTCTTCATTCATTCAACAAAAATCTGTTTAGTACTAATTTGTGCCAGCCACATACTGAGAAAAACTAGTTGGCTGATCTAGGTAAGGGTTTCAAAAGTTTCTCCAATTTAGGCAAAAATAGTGTTTTAGATCATATGCCAATTGGCTGGCCTCCCTTTCTGTATCAGAGGATCACACTGTCTGGATTTGAAGCCTAGTTCTACCACTTACTGGTTGTGTGATGTTAGGCAAGATGCTTACATCACCCTAATTCTCAATTTCTTCATTAGTAAATAGGGGATAATAGAACTACATTGGTTGTTGTGAAGACAAAATAAAGAAATTAGTATAAAGACCTAGTTTAGGTTGTCTCGAACTAGTTAGAGCTGTTGGCTTATTTTATATTATTAGTAGTGTTAATTGTTGTTGGGAATATTATTTTTATTATTGTGACCATAAATTAGTCATGGACATCCCATTAATCTATGTTTGAGGCACAAAAAAGAGAAAGTTACTTTGTTTTTCATATCAATTCTCTTTTGGTTTAATTTTTTAAAAAGCTTTTTTTTCCTTATAGCTGTGAAATACATAGCACTTAAAGTACATAAAATATGAGTATATTCTACAAATATTCATCTTTTCATACTTACAACTTCCTCTCTCCAAGTAGTAACCACTATCCTCACTTTTATGGTAATCGTTTCCTTGGTTTTTTTCTACAGTTTTACCACCTAAGCATGCCTCCCTAAGCAATATAGTTCATGTCTGCATAGTTTTGGACTTTATGTAAATGGAATTGGTGTAGGCAGTCTCTAGGAAGGCCCCTAGGAGTCTTTTCCCATGTTGAATCTGGGCTGGTCTGTATGGCTAAGTTCCAAGGCTAGGTCATAGAACGTTTCTGCCTTACTCTCTTTGATTGTTGGCTCTGGGGGGAGCCATGAGAAAATTCAAGCAGTCCTGAGAAGAGACCCATGTGGACAGGAACTGAGACCTCCCACCAACAGCCAGCACTGACTTGTCAGTCTTACGATTGAGCCACCTTAAAAATGGATCCTCCAGTCCCAGTCAAGCCCTCTGATGGCTGCCGCCCTAGCAGAAATCTGATTGCCGTTGCATGAGCAACCCTGAGCCAGTACTACTCCAAGCCACTGCTGAATATGTGACACACAGAAACTGTGAGCAATGATAAATGATTTACACTGACTTAAGCCAAGAAACTTTGGGGAATTTGTTAATGCGGCAAGCAATAACTAATCAGGAATTATACCGCATCAATTCTTGTGTATCTTGATTCTTTTACTCAACATTGTTTTTTATGATTCATCTATGATGCTCTGGGTAGCTTAACAAGTTGCTGTCAAGTTGATTTTGACTCATGACGACCCCATGTGTTATATAGCAGGACTAAGCTCCGTAGGGTTTTGTAGGCTGCAGTGTTTACGGAAGCAGATTGCTAGGTCTTTCTTCCACAGTGCTGCTGGGTGAGTTCAAACCACCAACCTTTTGGTTAGTAGTCAAGTTGAAAAACATATGTACCACCCAGGGGCCCGCTGGGTAACTTAGCGTATTTATTTTCATTACTCTAGAGTATTTTGTGGTATGGTTATCCATTTGGTTTAATTTTCAGAAACACTTTTGCCTGTGGTAGAAATTCTTAACTTGTGGAGCTAGAGAAGAGCTACTTGTTGATTAGGGGGCAGGTGTATGCAAACCTGGAAGGGGAGGATAAATAGTATTTGATCATCTTTAATTTTACCATCAGTATTTTAATCCTGGGGCCAAATTTATCATCAGTATTTTAATATTCGAAATATCTTGAGTAAAAAAAGCAAGAACTTTTTGAAATGATCCTTACCTCTTTTTAAGTGTTATTATAGCCAGGTGACACTAGGCCCTCCACATAGCACCTGGACATTTCTTCCTGCCTCTCAAGTAGAGACCAGGAGAAGGGATAGGGTGTACACATAATCACACTCTCTTCTGGATATATTTTCCTCTAACTGGTAATTGAACCAAAGCGAACATGTCTCCTGCAGACTTAGAAAGCCTTTTTTAAACAGCAAAATATACACCAATTCAACCATTTCTACATGTAAAATTCAGTGACCTTGGTTATATTCTTCAGGTTGTGCAGCCATTCTCACCCTCCTTTTCTGAGTTGTTCCTCCCCCATTAACATAAACTCACTGTCCCCTAAGGTTACTATCTCATTTTTCAAGTTGGTGTTGTGACTTTGATCCCATAGAGATAGCTCTTAAAAGAGCACAACGCTCTAGGCAGATTCTTTACTAGTTAAGCTAAATAATTCTTTGATTTTAAGGTGCCCCCAGGGGATGTTTTTGCTTTAAATTTTAAAGATTATATCAGGGCAATAGTTTCAGGGGTTCATCTAGCCTCTTGGTTCCAGAAAGTCTGGGATGCATGAGAATTTTAAATTCTGTTCTACATTTTCTCTCTTTGACCAGGATTCTTCTATAGAATCTTTGACCAAAAAGTTCAGTAATTGTAGCCAGGCACCATCCAGTTTTTCTGTTCTCCTGACAGAGGAGGCAGTTGTTCACAGAGGCAATTAGTCACACGTTTCATATCCTCCTTCTATTCCTGACTCCCCTGTTTCCTCTGTTCGTCCGTGTGAATAGAGGCCAAAAGTCATGACTTAGATGGCCCCTTGTAAGGTTTTAAGACCCCAGGTACTACACAATGAACTAGGAAGTAGAACAGAAGCAGTAAACAGATTATTAGACCAATTAACTGGAATGTCCCATGAAACCATGACCCTAAACCTCCAAACCAAGGAACCAAATCCCATGAGGTTTTTGGCTGTACATAGGCAGCCTCAGCAGCTACTCTGTTGTTGTCGTAAGTATATTTATTACACAACTTTTACCAGTTCAGCTTTTTACTGGCGTACAACTTACTGACAGCAATTATAATAATTAGCTGTGCAATCCTACCCTTAATGTGATGTTTCCATCACCATTAACTCCCCTGTCTTAGTCATCTAGTGTTGCTGTAACAGAGATATCACACGTGGATGGCTTTAACAAAGAGAAATTTATTCTGTTACAGTCTAGTAGGTTACAAGTCCAGATTCAGGATGTCAGCTCCAGCAGAAGACTTTCTCTGTCAGAGCTGGAGGAAGATTTCTTGTCATCAATGTTCCCGTGGTCGAGGAGCTTCTCAGGCATAAGGACCCCAGGTCCAAAGGACACGCTCTGCTTTCTTGGTGGTATGAGGTCCCCAACTCTCTGCTTGTTTCCCTTTCCTTCTATCTTTTGAGAGATAAAAGGTGGTGCAGGCCACACCCCAGGGAAACTCCCTTTATATTGGATCAGGAATGTGACCTGGTAAGAGTGTTGCAATCCTACCCCAACCCTCTCTAACATAAAATTACAATCACAAAATGGAGGAAAACCACTGGGTACTGGGAATCATGGCCTAACCAAGTCAATACACATACTTTTGGGGGGACAGAATTCAATCCACGACACCCCCCTTTTCCCCTCCCTCCTTCCCCTGATAACTACTAATAAACTTTGGTCTCTATATATTTGCCTTTTCTTGTCTGTTTATAAGGTCATACAATATTTTTTCTTTTGTGAGTAATTTATTTCACTCAGCATAATCAAATTCCATCCATATTGTAGCATGTATCAAGACTTTATTTCTTCTACTGGCTGAGTAGTTTTCCGTCGTATGTATGTACCACAATTTGTTTATCCATTCATCTGTTGATGGGCATTTAGGTTGTTTCCACTTTTTGGCTATTGTGAAGAGTGCTGCGATGAACATTGGTGTACAAGTCTCTGAGCCTCTGCTTTCAAGTCCTTTGGGTATATACCTTGGAGTGGAATTGCTGGGTCATATGGTAGTTGTATTTTTAGTTTTTTGAGGAACCACCACACTTTTTCACAATAGCTATACCATTTTGCATTCTCACCAGCAATGATTAACTGTTCCAGTTTCCCCACATCCTTGCCAACATTTGTTATTTTCTGTTTTTTTTTTTTTTTTCTATCTTAGACATCTTACTGGGAGTGAAATGGTATCCCATTGTGGTTTGGATTTCCATCTCTCTGATGGCCAATGACATTGAACATCTTTTATGTGTTTGGTGGCCATTTGAATGTCCTCTTTGGTGAAGCATCTTTTCAAGTCCTTTGCCCATTTTATGATTGAGTTATTTGTCTTTTTGTTGCTAAGTTGTTGAAGTTTTATATATATATTGCTTATTAGATTCTTACAGGTTTCCAAAGATATTCTCCCAGTTAGTAGCTTGTCTTTTCACTTTTTGTTTGGTAAAGGCTTTGATGAACAAAGGGTTTTAATTTTTATGAGGTCCCAGTAATTTATTTTGTCTTTTACTGTTTGTGTTTTATTATTATAATAGATAACCCATTGTTAAAAGCTAGGCCAGACAGCATCTCCCCTGAATTTTCTTCTAAGAGTTTTATGGTTTTAGTTTGCACAGCTAGGTCCTTCCTTATCCATTTTGAATTTGTTTTTGTGTATGCTATGAGGCATGGATCCTGTTTCATTTTTCTACACGCAAAAATCTAATTTTTCCCAACATCATTTATTGGAGAGTCTCTTCTTTCCCTACCAAATGGACTTAGCACCTTTGTCAAAAACCCGTGGGGCATATATGTGTGGGTTTATTTCTGGACTCTTAATTCTATTCCATTGGTCTCTGTGTCTAGGCCATGTTTTCTTAACGTGTAATCTGTTCAGTCAGGCAGGAATTGTGAGCGCCTGCAATCCATAGCCAACTGGGTAGCTCAGCCCCCTGCACTCTGCCACTGTTTTAGTAGGACACAAAGGTGCAAAGGTGTATATACAAAAATTCTCATTGCAGTATTGTTTGTGATATTGAAAGAATGGATTCATGGCATGGAACAATAGATAAATTATGATGCTTTCTTCCAGTTGAATTTTATGCATGCATTAAAAAGATGAGACTGAGCCCTATGAACTGCCAAGGAAAATGTCTAAAATAAATTTGACATGACAAAAAGTAAGTTGCAAACCAATATATGCCGATTCCATTTTCATTTAAGAAACAAACCGTGTGTGTGTGTGTGTGTAATATGTAGATTAAACCATTAATAGTGGTTATTGGAGCTGGGGGGGGGGAATTGTAAAGTCATTTCACAACATATACACATGACTTTTGAAAGCAGAATAAAAAAGTAATTTTTAAAAATAATTTTATTTTGTTGTTGAGAATATACACAGCAAAACAAAAACCGATTAATTTCTGCATGTACTATTTAGAGATATTGATTGCATTCTTCAAGTCGTGCAACCAAAAAAGTTGATTTCTTGATAGACCATTAAGGGGATTGTTAAGAATGGCAATGATTATAGTAAGAAAAAGTGACCAATTATAGCTTTAACCCTTAGAGTACTTATCTTAGGTATTTAGCGCTGCTGTAACAGAAATTCCACAAGTAGATAGCTTCAACAAACAAAGGTTTATTCTCTCACAGCCTAGTAGGCTGCAAGTCCGAATTTAGGGTGTCAACTCCAGGGTGAGACATTCTCTCTCTGTTTGCTCTGGAGGGAGGTCCTCGTCATTAATCTTCCCCTGGCCTAGGAGGTTCTCCGTGCAGGAACCCCAAATTCAAAGGATGTGCTCTGTTCCCAGTGCCACTTTCTTCGTGGTATGAGGTCCCCTTGTCTCTGCTCATTTCTCTCTTTTATTTCACAAAAGAGATTGGCTTAAAACACAACCTCCTCTTGTAGATTGCATCCTGCCCCATTAACATAACTGCCGCTAATCCTACCTCATTGACATCATAGAGATAGGATTTACAACACATAAGATAATCACGTCAGATGACAAAATGGTGGACAGTCACACAGTATTGGGAATCATGGGCCAGCCAAGTTGACACACATTTTTGGGGAACACAATTCAATCTATAACAGCACTTGATAGAGGACCTACCTTTGTCTGCTCTTCCTGTTTTTACTACTAATTAAGGAGCTATTAGAAAACAGACAGTATAAAAAGGCTGAGCAATAAGTAACTAAACCCATTGCTGTCCAGTTGATTTTGACTCATGGCCACCCCATGTGTTATAGAGTAGAACTGCTCCGTAGGGTTTTCTTTTCTTTTTTAAAAAATTTATTTTATTGTACTTTAGATGAAGGTTTACAGAGCAAACTTGTTTCTCATTAAACAATAAATACACCTTTTGTTTTGTGACATTGGTTGCCAACACGACGACATGTCAACAATCTCCCCTTCTTGACCTTGGTTCCCCATTACCAGCTTTCCTGTCCCCTCCTGCCTTCTCGTTTTTGACCCTGGGCTGGTGTGCCCATTCCGTCTCATTTTGTTTTATGGGTCTGTCTAATCTTTGGCTGAAGGGTAAACCTCAGGAGTAACTTCATTACTGAGTTATAAGGGTGTCTGGGGGCCATACCCTTAGGTTTTCCCCAGTCTCTGTCAACCAGTAAGTCTGTTTTTTTCTTTTTTGTGAGTTAGATGAGCGATAATCTTTATGGGAGCAGATTACTAGGCCTTTCTTCTGTAGCGCTGCTGGGTGGGTGTGAACTAACCTTTAGATTAGTAGTAGAGCACAAACTCTGCACCACTTGGGGGCCTTTAATAAGTTACTAGTGCATGTATTTCCTTTATCACTCTTTATTACCATTTTTTTAAATTTCACAAATAATGTCTTCATTTTAGAAGAATTGGAAAATACTGCGATGAAGAACAAGAAAAAACATTATCTGTAATTGACTCATCAGAGATAAATGCTTTTAGCATTTATCTGGATAGCTATCCAAACTTATTCTTAATGTTACTGTGTAGGCCTACAGACAGACAGATAGATAACATAATATAGATACATATGTTGTTGTTGGGTGTTGTCAAATCAATTCTGATTCATAACGACCTCATGTGACAGAGTAGAACTGCCCCATAGGGTTTTCTTGGCTGTAGTTTTTATGAAAGCCAACTACCACATCTTTCTCCTGCAGAGCTACCAGGTGGGCTCAAACCACCAACCTTTCAGTTAGCAGCTGAGGGCTTAAGCATGTGTACCCCCAAGGCTCCTTACAGGTATATGTAGTATAGATTAATCTCCTACAAAGTCACCCTGGGAGGGAAGGCAGTTGGAGATGAGTCATCTAATAGCAGCTCCTTACAGAACCAACCCATGCCTTCCTGCTGCTGAGATCCCCAAGAACCCCTGGTTGCTGCCTTTCCCCAGACATAATTGTCCAGGTTTTCCTGCTGGTCTCTGAGCTACACAATATTCTTCCAATTAATTTCTCCTTGCTTAAGTTAGTGAGAGTCAGTGTCTGTTGCTTGCAACAACAAAAATCTTAAATAACACAGTTAAAGTTCAAACCATAAGTACAGTGATGGTCAACCTCTTCATTTTGTTAGTTGTTGAAAATAAAAACATGAACATAAACACATATGTGGGCCCAATGATGCTAAAACATCAGGCTAAGTTTTCATAACTAATTAGTGATGGAGGAAGAGCCAAAGGCCTATCTCTCTTCAATAAAATACCACATCTCTGGAGACAAAGACATGGTCTTGTTCAAGGGCATATCTTCCACCCCTAAAGCAGTGAGAGGCACATAATGGTGTTCAATAAATGATTATTGTTAATGTTTCATTGTTGTTGTCTCTTGACTTGAAAACAAGAAGAGATATCTAAGACATGCTGTTAAATTAAAAAAGAAAGTGGTAAAAGAACATGTATTGTGTGATCCTGCCTTTGCAATTTAAAAGTGTACTTTAATACTTACAATTGTAGTGCATAAAAATGGTCTGGAACTAGGTCCACCAACCTGTTAGGAGTGTTTATCTCTGGCAAGAGTGGAGATACAGGGAAAATGATTTTGCGTGTTTCAGTATTCTTTGAATTTTTTACAGTTTGAATACATTATTTTTGCCATTAGAAACTTTTTTTAATTAAGGAAAAGGAAGAAAGTACAAAGAAATAAAAAGATTTCAAGAGGGCAGGAAGTAAGAAGAAAAAGAAAGGGGTAAGGAGGTAAAAGGGCGGTGACACTCACTGGTGGCTGTCTGCCAAGGGTTATATATTACAGTGGACGCTGGGACCATTCACCAATATTTCACCCTCCTCCTTTCAGGGGAACAGTAGGAACTTCCCACACCCTTGAAATTAGGTCTGGCCACATGTCTTACTTTGGCCAATGACATGTTAATGGAAACAATGTATGTTCTGTCCAGGCAGAGCCTTTAAGAGTTGATGTGTGATTCGTCACTTTCTCTTCCTTTGGCTAGACCAATCACTGAGGGTGGAGACTCCTTCGTCCTGGGTCCCTGAGTAAAGGTGGCACAGAACAGAGCCTCCCCGCCCCACCAGCTCATGATGGACATGGAGCACAACTGAGAAATAAACCTTTGTTTTCAGCCACTGAGATGTAGAGATACATATATTTACAACCTCAGTGTAATCCAGTCTATCCTGACTTATAGGGCTGGAGGATATAGCATTGTCTCTTAAGAGCTCCAGCAAGAAGCCAACGGTATGTCAATGTCATCCAAAGAACCCAGGACTATTTTTCTAGCATCATTCATGCTACTTTCTCTTACTTCCCCCAACCCCATTGCACTGTGCCTAGATAAACCTATTAGAAATTCCCTGAATAGTCCATGATCCTACAGCTGTATTTTTTTACCCTCTTTGGTAGCAATAAGCTATTATTTACTCTGTGAAGACTTCTTGGACTATCCCATCCACCCACATGCAAATCTAACCTAGATCTTCCTCTTAGGAGATCCAGTCCCACTCAGGGCTCATCACTATCTGATCACTTTGCACATCATTTCTGTTTGTTTTTACTTTTTAAAATATATATGTTTTTTAATTTTGGAATAATTTTAGATTTACAGAAAAGTTACAAAGATAGTACAGAGAGTTCCTGCATATCCTTCACCCAGCTTCCCCTGGTGTTAACACAACCGTGGTACATTGGTCAAACTAAGAAATTAACCTCAGTACAATACTATTAGCTAAACTGCAGGTGATATTCAGATTTCAACAGTTTTCTTCTAATGTACTTTTTCTATTCCAGGATTCCACCAAGTATTTAGTCATCAAGTCTCCTTAATCTCCTAAAATCTGTGAGAGTTTCTCAGTCTTTCTTTGTTTTTCTTTACTTAAAACTTTTGAAGAATACTGATCAGGTATTTTGAAGAATGTGTCCAGATTTGGGTTTGTCCGATGTTTTCCCAGAACTAGCCTGGGATTACATATTTTGGGGGAGAATATCAGAAGGTGAGGTTCACTTCTCATTGCATCATATCAGGGGTACATTATATCAATATGACTTACCACTGGTCATGTTAAACTTGATCACTTAGTTCAGTTGCTATCTGCCAGGTATCTCCACTGTATAGTTACTGTTTTTCCCATTCCACGCTCTATTCTTTGGAAGTGAGTCATTGAGTCTAGCCCACACACAAGAGGAAGGGAGTTGAGCTCCACCACCATTTTGGGTGCTTTCTATCCTTCTCAGATCATTCATTCTGGGGGAAGCCCACTGCCACGTCATGTGAACAACCCTATGGAGAGGACCGTGTGGCAAGGAACTGAAGATTCCTGCCAAGAGTCACATAAGTGAGATTGAAAGTGCATTTTCAAGCCTCAGCCAATGTCTTGACTGCAACCTCACGAGAGACCCTAAGCCACAAATACCAAGCTAAGCCACTCCTGGATTCATAACCTTTAGCATCTGTAGGAGATAATAAAATTTTATTGTTTTAAGCTACTAAGTGTTGGGTAATCTTTTGTGTGCAGCAATAGATAACTAAGTACCAGGCAACACTCAGTCTGCATTTTTCTTTGGCTTTTCTCTGCATATCTCCTTTGTTCTTTCTTGTCTTTACATCTAACTCCTCTTGTACTTCATGCTCCTGGCAAAAAATGGCTCCTTACAGCTCTCCAGATCATATCTCCTTGTTCAAAGCACCAGACCGCCCTGATCAGCAGTCTTTCAGTTCCAAATTCTAGGGAGAGAGAATGATTGGTTTGGATGACTCACATGATTGATTACTCTGCTCCAGTTAAAGTGGGATGAAGTCAAGTTGTATAAACAAGATTGTATATTGCCTTGGGTCCTGTCCTGTGTGTTTATGGAAAAGGGCAATTCTCGGAGAATAGGGGTTAACATGGGCCTGGCAGGCACCATACAAGTAGCTGACTCTAAGTGCCTGATGCATGTAAAGGGGTGGAGATGAGACATGAGTCCTTACCAAAAAAAGTGGACTCTATATTCAGGAACTGATGGTGGGATAGAAAGTGTGGAAAGTTGGAGGTCATCATCACTGTCTTCTAAAAGAGGCTAGACCTATATCCATATGGTTGGCTTGAATCCATCTATAAATGGAAGGAAGGATAATGTTTTTACAAACTAGGAATGACCTCAGGAGACAAATGAGTGGAATGCAGCAAGTTATGTTACAAACAATGAAGTTCATGACTATGTAATCCCAGGCTGCATGGACATCCAGGGATATTTTCAGCCCAACACCCAGCAAGTCTTTGATTTGTCTGTAAGGTGATAGCTCTTGCAAAGATTGATTTAAAAATAAATACACCGAAGTCCTTGAGACAAAGCATGAACTAATGGAACAAGTGTCAGGATGAGTTAATACTAGGCTTGGAAGGAATTCCTTTAGGTTTTCCAGATGTTGAAGGATTCTAGCTCACTTTATTAGTTGGTGTCCCGCCGTAGTAAGATGTTAATAGCCAGTTTTGTTGAAATGTACCTCTCTGCCACAAGGCCATAGAAATGGCAAAAGCTTTGCCATCCAGTAGTATTCTACAAGTGTATATAATTTCTAACACTACAAAAAATAAAATTAGCTTTTACAATGTAAGAGCTGCCTCTGATTTTAAATTACTGTGACATTTTAATTGAGATACAGTTAAAAAATGCATACAAACATGAAAACATTCGTATATATCAGAGTGACATGGGAAAGTAGAAAAGCAATCCAATAAAATATTATCTCAAGTTCAAAATGTATCGCAAACACAGGTCATGTGCAAACATTTACTTAGATGCTTGTTAAGATACCGTTGAGATTATGCATGCAAAATGAATTCCTTTCTCAAGTGCAAAGTTATCTAGTTCAGTTCACACCTAGCCTCCTGGTAATCATTCTCTTCCAATCCAGGAGAGAAGGCTGATCACATTGATAATCAAGATTTGCTAAAACAAAGCCCTCCCCCCAAAAACCTGAGTCAACAGGTTGTGTCATGAATTGAATTGTGTCCCCCCAAAATAGGTGTCAACTTGGCTAGACCATGATTCCCAGTATTGTGTGGTTGTCCTCCATTGTGTGACCTGATGTAATTGTAACTGCTATTGCTAATCTCATGCCCCATTTTACTTTTCAGCCCTTTTATCAGTTGTAGAACCAATTCCCTATATTAAATTATCTCCACTTTGTGATGTATTGTAAGGATCAATGTGGGGTGTATCTTGAGTCACTGCCTTAGAAAGGGCGTGACTCAAGTCCCACCGTACTCAAGTCACACCCTTGCTTGAGTCACAGCTTTTATCTTACAAGAGATAAAAAGAGAGAGAAGGGAGCAGAGAGGAGAGGGACCGTACTACCACCAATAAAGAAGAGCTGGGAGGGGAGAACATCCTCTGGACCCGAGGTCCCTGTGCTGAGAACCTCCTAGATCCAGAAGAAGATCGATTCCAAGACACATAGAGATTCCCAAGGAATGCTGGGCCCACAGATATTGAAAGGAGACAAGGACCTTCCCTCAGAGCTGACAAAGAAAACTTTCCCTGAGAACCAGCACTCTGAATTCAAACTGCTAACTTCCTAAACTGTGAGAAAATAAACTTCTGTTTGTTAAATTCATTCACTTGTGGCATTTCTATTATAGCAGCACTAGATAACTAAGACAGATTGTAACTGGAAAACATTAGACACAACCTGCAGAGTTCTGTGAGTTTAAAAATATCCTTGTTACTTTTAAGCCTGTTCTCTTGAATTTGATTATGGAATTTCAGTGTTTCTCCTATCATAGTTCTTTTCTTTAGAGAGAGACCCACACCCCAAACAGAGGCAATAATACGTGTCAATCACCCAGGAAACATCCAGCAGATGACATAGTCCTTGCCCTTGAGCAGCTTATATGGTCAGGCCTTGCTGGTCATCTGCCTTTTAGCTCTCAGCTCCATTCCCTAGGGAATTACATTCCTCTGGCTCTTTTGGCCCTTGGCTTTCAGGTGGTTTGGCCAATGGCAGGCACTGATACAAGACTAAAAGACAAGAAGAAAGGAGAAGCCAGAGTATTTGTTCACTCTCAGCCTCAAGCAGTACCTCTGGCAATGACTGTATCTCCTCTGTGGCTCCTTTTCTGCAAGACAGCCAGCCCTCTCTTCATGATCCCAGCTCCCCCTGGCAAACTGCCATGGTTCCAGCTCCCAGAAAACGACCCCATATCCTTGACTTTAGTAACTTATATCCTTTTTCTCTCCAGTCCTAGGGCTGGTACTGGTTTCCTGCTGTTGCCAATCTCACATCCCGTTTTACTTTTCAGTCCTTTTATCACCTGTATAACCAACTCCCTACATTAAATTATCTCTGTTTGAGATTCCTAAAATAGTTGCAGTTTTCTTACATGGACTGTAACTGATACGGGAACACAAAAACAACACACATGCATTTGAAAGTCAAAAGTAACATAAGACAGTGTATGATTAAATGAGTAAATTGGACAGTCTAACAGATGTTCACTGAAGGCAGAGGTCAAAGAGGCCTAGAAATTAATCTTGCCTGTGGTCCGTCATGGTTTCCCAGTGTGACCTTCCTTCTACATCTTGACCTTTCAACTTCAGTTTCGTTAAGCAATAGTCTTTTCCTCTTAGTATTTTCCAGTCAAATTTCTGAGAGAGTTTATTAAGTTATACTGTTCTTGGCATAGGATGCTGGTTAGCCTATTCATTGGTTTCTGTCACTCATGGCCCAGTCAGTCATGGCCAAGAAAGGGATGAACACAATTACCATGATATCTGACATCTATTGAGTATTAACTCTGTGGTAAAGAATCTTTAATCAATTATCTCATTTAATTCACACAACAACCTTGTAAGTAGGTGTCATGTATTGAATTGTGTCCCCCCAAAATATCTGTCAATTTAGCTGGGCCATAATTTTCAGTATTATATGATTGTTGGTGATTTTATGTGATCGTCCACCATTTTACATGATTTTCTCATATGTTGTAAATCCTATCACTATGGTGTAATAAGACAGATTAGCAGCAGTTATATTGATGAGGTCTACAAGATTAGGTAGTGTCTTAAGCCTATCCCTTTTGAGATATAAAAAAGAGAATAGAGCAGAGAGACATGGGGACCTCATACCACCAAGAAAGCAGTGCCGGGAGCAGAATGCATCCTTTGGACCTGAGGTTCTTGTGCTGAGATGCTCCCAGACCAAGGGAAGACTGATGACAAAGACCTTCCTCCAGAGATGACAGAAAGAGAAAGGCTTCCCCTGGAGCCCGTGCCCTGAATTCAGACTTCTAGCCTGCTGGACTGTGAGAGAATAAACTTCTCTTTGTTAAAGCCATCTACTTGTTGTATTTCTGTTATAGCAGCACTAGATGACTAAGACATAAGGTATTATTATTATCTTCATCTTAAGGAACTTAAGGCTTAGAAAGTAAAATACTCTGTCTCGGAACATGGTAGCCTTTTGTTGCATCTTCCATAATGACTGCATCTTTCGTGTGGCTATACCTTCTAGAAGAAATGGGGTGAATAAGCTCAGGGGTGGATGGCTCCAGGTGAGACTGAGGAGCCAGGCTGTAGAAGGACTTGCAAACCAGGTCCAGAAGCAACATTTTAAAATGTATTAGATCATTTTACCAATGAAGAAATTCAAATGACCAACAAGGACATGAAAAGATACTCAACATCATTAGTCACTAAAAAATAAAAAAAATTATTTTAATTAGTCACTAGGAAAATGCAAATCAAAACCACAATGAGATATCACTTCACACCCACTAGGATGGTTACGATTAAAAATATGGTAAACAACAGGTGTTGGTAAGGATGTGGAGAAATTGGAACCCTCATCCATTGCTAGTAAGATTGTAAAATAGTAAAGCTATGTGGATAACAATTTGGAAATTCCTCAAAAATTTAAACATAGGATTGCCATATGATCCAGTAATTCCACTCCTAGATGTATACCCAAAAGATTTAAAAGTAGGAACAGAAACTTGTACACCAATGTTCATTGTAGCTCTATTCACAATAGGTAAAAAGTCGAAACAGCTAAAATGTCCACCAAGAGATGAGTGGAAAAACAAAATGTAGTATATACATGCAATGGAATATTACACAGCCATAAAGAGAAATGAAGTTCTGATTCATGCTATGACATGGATACACCTTGAAAACACTACGCTGAGTAAAATAAGTCAGCCATAAAAGGGCAAATATTGCATGATCCTACTTATATGAGCATGAAAGCAACAGTCAAGACATTGGCAAATTTGCTGCAAAAGTCCTCTGTAAAGTATTGAAAAGCAAAAATGTCACTTTAAGGACTAAGATGCACCTAACCCAAGTCATGGTGTTTTTAATCGCCTCATATGCATGTGAAAGCTGGACAACGAATAAGGAAGACCAAAGAAGAATTGATGCCTTTGAATTATGGTGTTGGAGAAAAATATTCAATATACCACGGACTGCTAGAAGAATGAACAAACACGTTTTGGAAGAAGTATAGCCAGGATGCTCCTTAGAAGCAAGGATGACAAGACTTTGTCTCACATACTTTGGACATGTTATCAAGAGGCACCAGTCCCTGGAGAAGGACATAATGCTTGGTAAAGTAGAGGGTTAGTGAAAAAGAGGAAGACTCTCAACAATGGCTGTTAACAATGGGCTCAAGCATAACAATAATTGTGAAGATGGCGCAGGACTGGTGCTATTCTGTTGTCCATGGGGTCACTATGATTTGAAACTAACTGCAACTTGCATGAAATATCTTGAATAGGCAAAGGTATAGAGATCAAAGCTTACTAGTGGTTACCTGGAGTAGGTTAGAAGGAGGGGGAAAGGAAGACACAATGCTTAGGGGACACTGAGCTTCTATTGAGGGTGATGAAAAAGGGCGGAACAGTTAATGGTGGTGATTAAACGACATGATGAACCTAATTAATGTCGGTGAACTGTACATGCGAAGATTGCAGAAAAGGCAAATGTTCTGTTATCAGTGTATTTACCACACAAACAATTTTCATTATCACCTAAAGAACAATACATTTTTTTTTAATTCTTGAGATATGGAAACAGTCAAACACAACTTGTTTGACATAATTTATATCACTGAATAGTTCATCTGAAAATGGTTGAAATGGCAAATGTTTTGCTATATACATTTCACCACAATAAAAGTTAAAAAAATTCATTATATTCTCCATTAAGGGAATGATAGTGATATAGAGCATAACGTTTTTGCTTAGTGGCAGTTGATTAAGGTTGGATTTTTTATAGGAAAGGCTTTGACCTATTTCCACAAGTATCCCAAGACATTTTCTTGTTTGAAGAGAACACAGTATCAATACTGTGTTTACAGCCCCCACATGATCACCATTATTTGAGCCCCATTTATAATTCCTATCATTAAAAAAAAAAAGAGTAACTAGATTTAGAAACAGAATAATTGCATCCACCCAAAGTAAACATCTTTATCAACTACCTCCACCTCCACATAAAACATATAGAAAAGCAACTCTGTTTATTTTTACTGGATGCCCTAAGCACAGCCCAATGCATTGCAGTCATCTTGTTTGCATATTATATTGAAAAGAATAAGTACTTCATTCTCACAAAGAGGGATGAGTGAGGCTGTCTTCTTGTGCATACACCTGCTAAGGTTATTTATCTGAATTGCACCTGCTCAAAGTAACGCCCTGCTGAGGTTTAGAATGAGTCAGCAAAAAGCAAAATTGAGCTTGCAATCCACAATCCCCACATGAAAATACAAACTGCATCTCCCCTCTCGCCAGCCTCGTTACACAGGTGTGTGCCTCTGCTCTGATTCCTTCCTGGAAAGCAGAAAACACCAGCCTACACTTCTAACAAGGAATGAGGATCTGCTGTGGAGAATTAAGGCTGAAAAGAGAACTTAAAAAATATTGCCCAATGAGAATAGCAGGTTCTTATCAGGTGGCAGGAAGCCAGGTGAAACGGGTCAAGGAGGAAGACACCACACCATAGGGTCCATCTCAGCTCAAACCAATCACATGTCAAGGGATCAGCAGAGACGTATGGATGCTTAAATCGAAATTGATTAAAATTAAATAAAATTTAAAATCTAGTCCCTCAGTAGATTCGCCAAGTCACCTGAGGTCTCAATAGTCACACAAGCAAGTGGCTACCATATCGGAGAGCACAGCTGTATGAAACCCACTGGCTCATGAAAGGCTCTGAGAAATTCTATCTAGACAAAACCCGTCTAACTTTCTTTATCTCACCATTGTCTCAAACTTATATGACCACACATACACATACATCGCACATGTACACTGATTTCAGAACACTTATGTACATTTCAATTAATCCTCCTGAAAATATTTATTTAAAATGTACTCTTTTTGAACCAATCCAAAAGAAAATTACTATGTAGATGTCAACGTATGCAGTAGAATCTAGATAACAGGGAGTGTGTGTGAGAGGACCTATATATCAGGGTGTATGTATGGTGTGTGTGTGTGTGAGAGGTTATATGTGGCTGCGTATGTGTGAGAGTGTGTAGGGTATGAATGGTGATGTTATGAGGGGTTTGTGTGTGAACGTGCTTGTGAAATATTGTACTTGTGAGAATGTGTGTGAGACTGTGTATTGAGGGTGAATGTGAGGGTATCAGACGGTGTGTGTCTTGTGTATTGTGTGTGTGTGTGTGTGTGTGTGTGTGTAGGCATGCTGGAAATTCCCGATAGAATGTCTTTTTAAGCAAAACTGAAATGCGTTGCTTTTTGTCTCATGATAGTCTATAAGGTAAAATGTTATTTGATTTCTTGATTTCCTCTTGAAGATTACATTCTTCCAATGAATACTTTCAACTTGGGGTTCACAGTTGATTTTTTTCATTAACTCTAAAAATGAACCATGGAGTCACCGTCTGGGGAAAGTAGAAATTGCAGCATAATTTTCTTTCTGGTTCTGTAGTTGTGGTAAAATAAAGTTACGGTTGAAGCTAATGGAAGAAATTTTAGGAGCTACATATTAAACAAAAATAATAATTAAGAAACCTATATTGCAATTCCTCATATTTAATGGTTAGAATGATACAATATCTTCAGGAACTGGGTTTCTGCCAAATGTTCCTTCTTGGCATTTGAACAAACAAAAAACCCTGAGGCATCGCCACTTCTCAAACAAATCCTGAATCATCTTCCCAAATGAAGCATGTTATTAACTCAATTGTTTTTTATTACTATAGAGTTAGGAATATAATCCAAATGAATCATGATGAAACAACTCCCGGGGGAGGGAAGTACTTTGAGCTTTCAGCGTGGTGAATGTCCTTAACTCGGTGTATGTGATGGGAATGCGGCCAAGCAGGTCCCTGAGATGTTCATTAGTGCTAATGGGAGGATGTGGCCAAGACAATAAACGCGCAGCCCTTGAAGTGTTAGATTCTTTGAGGAGGCGAATTAGCATCTCAGTGATGAACGCTTTTAGTATTTGTCATTTGGGGAGCTCTTCTTTTTCTTTTTTTTTTCAGAGAGGGGCTTCTCATCATTTTCAGTTGGTCCTCATGACACTTTTTTTAATGCAGAATGTGATAAAAAGCACTGTAAGCCTTCCTCTACACATGGATAAAATGGCATATTAGCAACTTCACCATGGTTACCTAGCTGGGGGAAAGAACCAAAATCTCCTTTAGTCCTTTCCTTATTCCTTTTATATTCAGAAGGTGAATTTGGGAGAAAAAAAATGTGGTGTCATTAAAAAGTGGTGCTGATGAAGAATATTGAATACACTATAGACTTCCAGAAGAAAGCACAAATGAGTCTTAGAAGAAATACAATCCAAATGTTCCTTAGAAGAGAGGATGGTAAGACTTTGGCTTGCTTACTTTGGTCATCAGGAAAGACCTGTTGCCAGAAAAGGACTTCATGCTTAGTAAAGAAGAAGGTCAGTAAAAATGAGGAATTGACACCATCGCCGCCAACAATAGACTCAAATGAACTAACAGTCCTGAAGACTGTGCAGGCCTGGGCGATGTTTGTTTTCTGTTATACATAAGGTCTTCATGAGTCAGAGCCAACTCGACAGCAACTAACGACAACAAAGAGTTGTTGATGACAAAGATGACTTTCCTGCCAACTACTCTGATTGATCATTAGAGTCTGGATTTGGTGCAGATCACTGCTGGCAACGTGATGTTGGACTAAATAAAACACATGACCAGCACATAAAAATAGAGATTAAGCCAAGTGCTCATGTTCTAATATGACCTCATGACTCATGGTGTGACCTCAAATAACTTCTCTATCACAGCTTTCCTATCTCTTCAATGGGGATAGAAATATTATTTCAGAGAGTATGGAAGCTAAATAGTTGGAATATATAAAAATCAAACTTGGAGTCATCCTTGTGCTATGTATTACTCAGATACACAGATTTGGAAGCAGGGAAAGACACGACTCACCACATACAGAGAACCTTAAGCATTGAGTAAGTACCTCAAATCAAGCACATGTTTTGACAACTGCATCAATGCCGCTAGCCTTAAATGGGAATCAACTGCGACAAATGTGTTTAAATGACCCATGTTTGCCTCAGATGGCACAAATTGTCACTGATCTAAATGATAAAGTCTGTTTAGTTCCATAGACGTGATGCCACAAATGAGTTCAAAACAGGAAGATAGGCATGATGCCACAAATGAGTTCAAAACAGGAAGATTTTTATGACCTGAATTTGGGGAAAATAGTAACGAGAGTCTAAAAATAAATTATCTAGCATTGAAAACAAATCCCTGTTTCTTTGATGGAATACCAGATGAAATAACTGGCTTTGGGGGCTATTTAGTACAAATGTCTCCCTTTGAAGTGAAGAGGGTTGCTTGTTTTTTGTGTTTGGTGCTTGTCCACGCTCAGACAGAGCACACTGGTTGAATTTGCTTGTTCTACAACTCCACTCAAGTACCCAGAGGTCAAGAACTGTGTGTTTAGTACCTACTATGTAAGAACAAGTACTCAGTGGGTGCTTATTAATGTTTTCGTTGTTAGTGATGCTACTAATTGCAGCTTCTAACATAATTACTGATCAAAACAGCTTCTTCTGAGCCACTGACAAGAACAGGAATGTGTTGGGTCAGTGCCTTAAAGTCCTTGACAATTACATCAGAGGGGCCTTATCAGTCTTCATAGCTATCTTGATTCTGATCCCTTCTCCTCATCTCACTGCCCACATTCAGGCTAACCCAGATCTGGCCATGGGCCGTCACAAGGCTATTGTCTGATATCTGGCCCTGGCCCATGCTCCAATTCCTCAGTCTTTCCTTGTCATTCTATGGGCACACCTGGGATTCCAGAACAGGTTGGTGCAGAAGCAAACTCCTACCCTTCCAATTTCATGGGCCAGTCTGAAACCTGTGCATCTCTCTTGATTTCCCAAGGTGAGATGTGCTGGAATGGGATGGCCATGAGAATGTGCACCACAGACCTCTAGCTACAGCTAGTATAATTGGCTAAGGGCCCCATGTCTGCAGTGCATCACTGAATGTGGGCCAAGGCCATACTTCCCATGGCCAATGACTGAAGCTGGCAGGGAGACTAAGGCAGGCCCGTTCCTAGGAGTCACAGGGCTCCACAGTAGCCTTAACTTTTGTTAGAACTTCACTTAGAACTTCTCTCTGTCTTTTATTTGGGGACAGATTTGTAGTGAGGCCAGATGCTCTCCCAGCCTCTCCTGGCTCTCTCTCGATTTTCTCTTACAGCTGTTTTCCCCTAATACGTTTCTTAGACATTTAATCTTGCCTTGGTGTCTATTTCTTGAAGGACCCAAAATAACACAGGGAAGATGGGCTTTTATACCACCAATGGTAAATTGTGTCCAAGGCTATGGCTCCTAGAGCTTTACGTTGAGAAGGATTCTGAGGCCAAAAGGATTTTTGCAAATGTGCTGCCATTCCTCTTTTCCATGCCCATGGTGGACCTTGCTAGTTGATCATACCTTTGTATACGACACATAGCCATGCTGAATTCATAATGTCTAGTAGTAGAATGAATGCCAGGCACTTAACCATTCTCATTCAAAACTGTCAGCGGACATGTCAACAGAACCTAACTGTCAAACCATTTCAGGATAGTTTGACTTTACAAAGTCTGGTTCTTTACCAGAATGCCTTTGTCAAGTTTTTCTAGCAATTCCCAGGGATGGATTACATATCCCAAGAATCTATACTGGTGGTTTCATGACATTTCCATCAGTCATCCGGTTCTGCAGCTTTGCTCCTCCCACTTGCCACTATCACTATATCACAGGCCACTTTCAACCAGTTCTGACTTTTTTTTATTAAACAATTTTTTAAATTTTTTATTAAAGAAATGCAGGCACATAATTGAGAAAGTCTAACATAGGTTTATAATGTGGGTTTATAATGAAAAAATCATCCCTTTCACTACGCTTCATTTTTGCTTCCTATAAACAATGCCCCCCTCAACTCTAGAGACCTCTCCTAGTACTTACTTCCACTTCCATATTTCTGAAAGTATTCATATATTGCTGTTTTCTGGCTCATCAATTTAAGAAGCTATCGACTGACTTCCTATGTGGTGCATAACCACTTGGTTCACTACCACGTCCCTTTTGTTTTTCCATATATTTCACATTAGTTTTTAAAAATTAAGCCAGCAGTCAATGTTTGCATTATTATGACTATGAAAAATAGTATTCACCTCACAATAGAAACATGCCTCTTTTTGTGTACGATCATATATTTCTGCTGGAGTCATAGTTACTTTATTTATTATTACTATTATTATTATTATTATTTTTAATTTTCTAGGCTCCCTCCTGGAGGCTTCTGTCCTCCTGATCCTATCTGTGCTTATTTTTTCCTCTTAGCTTGCTGCAAGGCCGCATTCCTACGGCTGTCCCTTTGCCAACCTCCAGGATAACATCCCTTGTTTTCCTAGAGCTCATGTCTCTTCTTTCATGGTTTACCCTTTCATTTTGGTTAACTGTCTAAACTCAGTCTGCTGCTCTTCTTCCTTTTACCATTTCGCTCTAGTAGCTTCCAAAGAAAGATTGCAAAAGATCTATATTCATTGAGTCCTTGCTTATATGATGATTTGGGGCCTTCTGGATTAATCCTCTAATTTTCTTACCATTCCTCTTCTACTGATCAACTCTTTGTCATTTTGTTTCACATCCCAGGATGTTTCCTCAGATTTATTTCCCAACTTGCTAGGGTCATTTAACAACATGGTGAGTCCTAGGGATATGGGTGGGATACTGTTATAGATTGAGTTGTGTTGCTCAAAAATATGTGTTGTAAATCCTAACATCTATACCTGCAGCCATAATTTCATTTGGGAATGGCTTATCTTTGTTATGTTAATGAAACAGGATCATCGTAGGTGTGTCTTAAGTCAATCTCTTTGGAGATATAAAAGAGATAAGCAAGCAAGCGAAAGAAGCAGAGATGGGGGAGAGAGATGCCAAACCACATGAAGGTTGCCCAGGAGCAGAAGCTCAGAAGACACAAGGACCTTCCTTCAGAGGCGATGGAGAGAGAAAGCCTCCCGAGAGCTAGTACCCTGAATTGGGACTTCTAGCCTGCTAAGGTGTGAGAAAATCAAATTCTATTTGTTAAAGCCATCTACTTGTGGTACTTCTGTTATAGCAGTACTAGATAACTAAGACAGGTACCAACAGCGTCTGCTAAGTCTTTATGCCATCCTTAGACATACTTAGATAGTTATATATTTCTAGGATGAAATCTATTGTCCAGGGTTAAAAGTAGGATGAAAATATTTTTTCCTCATTATTTAAAAGGTAGTTTTCCAGATTCCAGTATTGCCGTTGAGAAATCTGATGCCATTCCGTTTCCAGTTACTTTGTGATTGAACCATTGTTGTTCCTCCCTAGAAGGTTTCAGGATCTTCCTTTTATCTCTGAAATTTCAGTAAAATGTGTCTTTCTATGGTCCTAGTTTGAGTTGTGAGAGAGAGATTGGTGTGCAAAAAGTGTATTGGAACTGCTTTTGAGAACACTTGTAATGGGTAAGGAAGGCAGGACTGGGCAAAAGGAGAAGTTGAACTGTGATGCAGTTGCAACATAAGCTTTAGCCAACCCTTTGGAGAGCTCTAGAACTCTAACGGTCCTGCAGAATTGTCCCACCTGAGGTAAGTGGGCAGTGCCATTATTACGCTTCAGCCAGTCATGGGTACAGGCTATCCCCAAGAAAAGCCTGACCTTGGATGAGGGAGCTCCCTGGGTCTAAGGCAGTTTTTGAAGAGGCGACCAGCTGAGAGTCATCAGCCACCAAAATGCCAAAGAAGATGAGGAGATGAGTGTCTCAGTCCTGCAGGGAAATTTGCATGACACATCACAGTTTCCACTATAATATGGATCTTATTTCAATCATTGTGCTGAGTAATTGGTGGATTGATTCAATCTGAAGAGTTATGCCATTCAGTTTTGGGAAATTTTCTTGTATTAGATCTTTGATAATTTCTTCTCTTCCTTTTTAACTTTTTTTTTCCTTTCTATTAGTCATACTTCGGAGCTTCTGGATTGATACTTTAATCTTCTTATTATTTCTCTTCCATTGATCATCTCTTGGTCATTTTGTTATTTATTTATTTATTTTATTGTGCCTTAAGTGAAAGTTTACAAACCAAGTCAGTTTCTCTTACAAAAACTTATATACACCTTGCTATTTTTGCTCTCCTTGAATGAGACAACACACTCCTTCCCCCTACTCTCTATTTTCGCGTCCATTCAGTCAGCTTCTGACCCCCTCTGCCCTCTCATCTATTCTCCAGACAGGAGCTGCCCACGTAGTCTCGTGTGTCTATTTGATCAAAGAAGATCACTCTTCACCAGTATAATTTTCTATCCCATAGTCCAGTCCAACCCCTGTCTAAAGAGTTGGCTTTGGGAATGGTTCCTGTCTTGGGCTAACAGATCTGGAGACCATGACCTCTGGGGTCCTTCTAGACTCAGTCAGACCATTAAGTCTGGTTTTCTTATGAGAATTTGAGGTCTGCATCCCACTCTTCTCCTGCTCTCTCAGAGGTTCTCTGTTGTATTCCCTGTCAGGGCAGTCATGGTTTATAGCAGGGCACCATCTAGTTCTGGTCTCTGGTTTATTGGGACCTTTCTGTCTCTTGGGCTCATAATTACCTTGTATCTTTGGTGTTCTCCATTCTCTTTTGCTCCAGGTGGGTTGAGATTAATTGATGCATCTTAGATGGTCACTTGCTAGTGTTTAAGACCCCAGAAGCCAGTCTCCAAAGCGGGATGCAGAATGTTTTCTTAATAGGTTTTATTATGCCGATTGACTTAGATGTCCACCGAAACCATGGTCCCCAAACCCCTGCCCCTGCTACACTGGCCTTTGAAGAGTTCAGTTTATTCAAGAAACTTCTTTGCTTTTGGTTTAGTCCAGGTGTGCTGACCTCTCCCGTATTGTGTGTTGTCTTTCCCTTCACCTAAAATAGTTCTTGTCTACTATCTAATTAGTGAATACCCCCTCCCTCCCTCCCTCCCCACACTTGTAACCATGAAAGAATATTTTCTTCTCTGTTTAAACTGTTTTTTGAGTTCTTATAATAGTGGTCTCATATAATATTTGTCCTTTTGCCACTGACTAATTTCACTCAGCATAATGCCTTCCAGTTTCCTCCGTATTAAGAAATGTTCCACAGATTCTTCATTGTTCTTTATTGATGTGTAGTATTCCATTGTGTGAATACACCATAATTTATTTATCCATTCATCCACTGATGGGCGCCTTGGTTGTTTCCATCTTTTTGCTATTGTAAACAGTACTGCAGTGAACATGGGTGTGCATATATCTGTTCGTGTAAAGACTCTTATTTCTCTAGGATCTATTTCAGGGAGTGGGACTACTGGATCATATGGTAGTTCTATTTCTAGCTTTTCAAGGAAGCACCAAATCAATTTCCAAAGTGGTTGTACCATTTTACATTCTCACCAGCAGTGTATAAGTGTTCTGGTCTCACTACAACCTCTCCAACATTTATTATTTTGTGCTTTTTGGATTAATGCCAGCATTGTTGGAGTGAGATGGAATCTCATTGTAGTTCTGATTTGCATTTCTCTAATGGCTAATGATCATGAACATCTCCTCACATATCTGTTAGCCTCCTTAATGCCTTCTTTAGTGAAGTGCCTGTTCATATCCTTTGCCCATTTTTTAATAGGGTTATTTGTCTTTCTGTAGTTGAGTTTTTGCAGTATCATGTAGATTTTAGAGATCAGGCGCTGATTGGGAATGTCATAGCTAAAAACTTTTTCCCAGTCTGTAGGTAATCTTTTTATTCTTTTGGTGAAGTCTTTGGATGAGCATAGGTGTTTGATTTATAGGAACTCCCAGCTATCTAGTGTCTCTTCTGCATTGTTAGTAATGTTTTGAATAATACTTATGTCATGTATTAGGGCTCCTAACGTTGTCCATATTTTTCCTTCCATGATCTTTATCGTTTTAGATTTTATATTTAGGTCTTTGATCCATTTTGAGTTAGTTTTTGTGCATGGTGTGAGGTACAGGTCTTGTATCTTTTTTTTTGCAGGTGGATATCCAGTTATGCCCGCACCATTTGTTAAAAACCGTCTTCTCCCCAACTAACTGACTTTGGGCCTTTGTCAAATATCAGCTGCTCATATGCGGATGGATTTATGTCTGGATTCTCAATTCTGTTCCGTTGGTCTATGTATCTGTTGTTGTACCAGTACCAGGCAGTTTTGACTGTTGTGGCGGAATAATAGTTTCCAAAATCAGGTAGAGTAAGGCCTCCTACTTCGTTCTTCTTTTTCAGTAATGCTTTATTTGTCCGGGGTCTATTCCCCTTCCATAAGAAATTGGTGATTTGTTTCTCCATCTCATTAAAAAATGTCATTGGAATTTGGATTGGAATTGCATTGTATTTATAGATGGCTTCTGTTTTTTTTTTCTGGTAGAATACACCTTTTCACAATGTCTTCCTATCCATGAGCAAGGTATGTTTTTCCACTTACGTAGGTCTCTTTTGTTTTTTTGCAGTAGTGTCTTTTAGTTTTCTTTGTATAGGTATTTTACATCTCTCGTCAGATTTATTCCTAAGTATTTTACTTTCTTGGGGGCTACTGTAAATGGTATTGATTTGGTGATTTCCTCTTCGATTTTCTTTTTGTTGGTGTAGAGGAATCTAACTGATTATTGTATGTTTATCTTGTATCCTAATACTCTGCTGAACTCTTCTATTAGTAGTTTTTTGAGGATTCTTTAGGGTTTTCTGTGTATAAGATCATGTCATCTCTAAATAGAGATACTTTTACTTCTTTCTTACCAATCTGGATGCACTTTATTTATCTAGCATAATTGCTCTGGCTAGGACCTCCAGCACAATGTTCAGTAAGAGTTGTAATAAAGGTCATCCTTGTCTGGTTTCTGATCTCAAGGCGAATGCTTTCAGACTCTCTCCATTTAGGATGATGTTGGCTATTGGCTTTGTATAATTGCCCTTTATTACATTGAGGAATTTTCCTTCTATTCCTGTTTTGCTGAGAGATTTATCACGAGTGGGTGTTGAACTTTGTCAAATGCCTTTTCTGCATCGATTGATAAAATCAGGTGGTTCTTGTCTTTTATTTATATGATGGATTACATTAATTATTTTTCTAATGTTGAACCATCCATGCATACCTGGTATGAATCCTACTTGGTCATGGTGAATTATTTTTTTGATATATTGTTGAATTCTATTGGCTAGAATTTTGTTGAGGATTTTTGCATCTAAGTTCATGAGGGATATAGGTCTGTAATTTTCTTTCTTTGTGGAGTCTTTACTTGGTTTTCTTATCAGGGATATGCTGGCTTCATAGAATGAATTTGGGAGCATTCCATCGTTTTCCATGCTCTGAAGTACCTTTAGTAGTAGTGGTGTTAATTCTTCTCTGAAAGTTTGGTAGAACTCTGCAGTGAAGCCGTTCGGGGTGGGGCTTTTTTTGTTGGGAATTGTTGGTTACCTTTTGAATCTCTTCTTTTGTTATGGGTCTATTTAGTTGTTCTACCTCTGTTTGTGTTAGTTTAGGTAGGTAATGTGTTTTTAGGAATTCATCCATTTCTTCTAGGTTTTCAAATTTGTTAGAGTACAATTTTTCATAGTAATCTGATATGATTCTTTTAATTTCAGTTGGGTCTGTTGTAATATCACCCATCTCATTACTTATTTGGGTTATTTGCTTCCTCTCCTGTTTTTCTTTTGTCAGTTTGGCCAATGGTTTATCAATTTTGTTAATTTTTTCAAAGAACCAGCTTTTGGTCTTGTTAACTCTTTCAATTGTTTTTGTTTTCTATTTCATTTAATTCTGTTCTAATTTTTATTATCTGCTTTCTTCTGGCGCCGGAGGGTTTCCTTTTGTTGCTCTCTTTCTATTTGTTCAAGTTGTAGGAATAACTCTTTCATTTTGGCCCTTTCTTCTTTTTGGATGTGTGCATTTATTGATATAAATTGACCTCTGAGCGTTGCTTTCGCTGTGTCCCAAAGGTTCTGATAGGAAGTGTTTTCATTCTCATTGGATTCTATGAATTTCTTTATTCCATCCTTGATGTCTTATATAACCCAGTCATTTTTGAGCAGGGTATTATTTAGTTTCCAAGTGTTTGATTTCTTCTCTCTGCTTTTTCTGTTATTTATTTCTGCTTTTATGACCTTACAGTCAGAGAAGACGCTTTGTAATATATCAATGTTTTGGATTCTGCCAAAGCTTGCTTTATGACCTAACGTGTGGTCTATTCTAGAGAATGTTCCATTTGCACTAGAAAGAAAAGTATACTTGGCTGCTGTCGGGTGGAGTGTTCTGTATATGTCTATGAGGTCAAGTTGGTTGATTGTGGCATTTAGATATTCCATGTCTTTATTGAGCTTCTTTCTGGATGTTCTGTCCTTCACCAAAAGTGGTGTGTTGAAGTCCTCTCGTATAATTATGGAGCTGTCTATCTCACTTTTCAGTGCTGTTAGAGTTTCTTTTATGTATCTTGCAGCCCTGTCATTGGGTGCATAAATATTTAATATGGTTATACCTTCCTGGTATATTGTCCATTTAATCATTATGTAGTGTCCTTCCTTATCCTTTGTGGTGGATTTAACTTTAAAGTTTATTTTGTCAGAAATTAATATTACCACTCCTGCTCTTTTTTGATTGCTGTTTGATATATTTTTTTCCATCCTTTGAGTTTTGGTTTGTTTGTGTCTCTAAGTCTAAGGTGTGTCTCTTTTAGGCAGCATATAGATGGATCATGGTTTTTTACCCATTCTGCCATTCTCTGTTTTTTTTTTATTGGTGCATTTATTCTATTTACATTCAGCATAATTATGGATAGGTATGAACTTAGTGCTGTCATTTTGATGTCTTTTTTGTGTGTGTTGTTGACAGTTTCTTTTTCCCACTTAATTTTTTTTGTGCTGAGCAGTTTATCCTTATATATTGTCTTTTCCTCTTATTCATTGTAGTTGATTTTGTATCTGGTGGGTCTCTAATTTTTTCTTGTATTTTATTTTGATGAATAGGATTGATAGTTTCCTTTTTGGTTACCTTAATATTTACCATATTTTTCTAAGTTTTAACCTGACTTTTATTTCTTTATATCACCTTGTCTTCCTCTGCATATGAAAGGTCTATGACTACATTTCTTAGTCCCTATTTATTGTTTTAATGTTGTTTTCTTTACATAATGATATTGTTGTTTCCCTGTTTTGAGCGTTTTTTTTAATCTTGATTTATTTTTGTGATTTCCCTATCTGGGTTGACATCTGATTGCTCTGTCCAGTGGTCTAGTCTTGGGCTGATAGCTGACATTATTGATTTTCTAACCAGAGAGCTCCCTTTAGTATTTCTTGTAGTTTTGGTTTTTTTTTTTTTTACAAATTCTCTAAACTTCTGTTTATCCAGAAATGGCCAATTTCACCTTCACATTTGAGAGACAGTTTTGCTGTATACATGATTCTTGGTTGGCAATTTTTTTCCTTCAATGTTTATATAAGTCATCCTACTGCCTTCTTTCCTGCATGGTTTTTGCTGAGTAGTCCAAGCTTATTCTTATTGACTCTCCTTTGTAGGCGACTTTTCATTTATCCCTAGCTGCTCTTAAAATTCTCTCTTCATCTTTTCACAAGTTTGATTATAATACATCTTGGTGACTTTCTTTTAAGACCTACCTGTGTGTGGAGTTTGATGAACATCTTGGATAGATATCTTCTCATCTTCCACAATATCAGGGAAGTTTTCTGCCAGCAAATCTTCAACAATTCTGTGTTTTCTGTTATCTCTCCCTGTTCTGGTACTCCAATCACTCTTAAGTTATTTCTGTTGATACAGTCCCACATGATTCTTAGGGTTTCTTCATTTTTTCAAATTCTTTTATCTGATTTTCCTTCAAATATATTGGTGCCATGTGCTTTATCTTCAGCCTCACCAATTCTGCCTTCCATTTGCTCAATTCTGCTCCTCTGACTTTCTGCTGAGTTGTCTAATTCTGTAATTTTATTGTTAACCTCCTGAATTTCCAATTGCTATCTCTCTATGGATTCTTGCAGCTTATTAAATTTCTCATTGTGTTCTTGAATAATGTTTTTAATTTCCTCAAGTGCTTTATCTGTGTGTTCCTTGGCTCTTTCTCTGTGTTGCCTGATCTACTTCCTGATCTCGTTCCTGATGTCTGGAAGAGCTCTGTGTATTAGTCTTTTGTATTCTGCACCTGATGTACCTTCATCCAGAAGATCCCTTGATTCTTTGTTTTGAGAGCCTGTTGAAGCAATTATGGTCTACTTCTTTATGTGATTTGATATATACTGTTTTCTCTGAGTCATCTATAAGTTATTATATTAGTTTATTTTATGTTTGCTTGATATATCCTAGCTTCTTGCTTTGTTTTTTTTTTTTTTTTTGATAGGCCCAAATGGGTTGCTTGAGTGAGCCTGCTTGATTATTTGCCCTTTTGAAGCTCTGATGCCCTGTCACCAGATGATTAGAGCTGTTATCAGGTATATCAGTCTAGGAGTCCATTCACTTTCCTTGTATGGATTCAGCTCAGGTGTCCAAGTAGCTGGTCATCAAGTGTGTAGTACAAGTTCTGTTCTACAATTTTAGAGGGGCAGGGGTGATTGGTGTAGGTACTCATATCTGGTTGCAGCAGGGGGTCATGCTCCAAACAAGCCAGGGGAGCGATAACTGGCCCCTGTCTGTGAGGAAAGCACTTTCCTGTTTCCTAGAGCATACAGGTGGGTGGATCCTGCAGGCGGACCTTGGTCACCCAATGATTTTGGTTGTAAGGACTGGGAGGTACCAGTTATCCATGGACCCCTGTACCAGGTGGCTGGATGACCTGAGTGGAGCTACCAGTCATTAGGCCCCTTATGTGGGTAGGTGAGGACACTGTTTAATATGCAAAGTGGTGTCAAATATCAAACACTCACCTCTCCACCACACAGCTGAAACAGTTGTAGTCTGCCAACAAGGGCCTATTCTCCTGAAATAGGCCCACACATCTCCATGCAGGGGGGGAAAGGCATTCAATGTCCATGGACCATTTATGCCTGGAAAGGAGCTGCTGCCATCCTAAGCTCCCCAGTTTAGTGGAGCTGGCAGATTATCTTTTCCCCAGTGGTGAATGTATTCCTTCTCCAAGGCTGGGAGAATGGCTCAGGACACCCAACAGGACCTATGTCATCCCCAGGGAAATCAACAGCCACTGAAGCCAGCTTGGGGGCTGGCAGGTGCAGTAAATATACACAAATACTTAGCTTTAGCCAAGAGCGCCATTCTTCTCTGGTTCCAGAGGTGTGAGTAGGCTGTGTGGCTGGCTGTTTCTCCCTGAGAAAACTGCGGCTGAATGCTACCACCAGCCCATGGAAGCCTGAGGGTTCCTGATGACTGAGATCCGGCAACTCCTTTCTGCTTCTGAAATGTCTTTCCCTCCCCCTGCTGCGCAGTCTGTTTTCCAACTTTGCCTTTGATGTTCAGGGCTTCTAGCTTGTCAAAAATGAAATCATTTCACTTTTTGGGGGGTCTTTGTTGTAAGAGGGATCACCAGAAGCATCTGACTACTCTGCCATCTTGGCTGCACCTCCTGGTCATTTTGTTTTACATCCCAGGATGTTTCCACAAATTTATTTTCCAGTGTCCTTTGTCGAGCCACCTAATGACATAGTCAATCCCAAGGTATATGGGTGAGTTACCAACAGCATCTGATTTTCCCTTTTACTGTCATTTTGTGGGATTTTGGGAGGAAGAATACATAGACACATGTGATCTATCTGACATTGTAAACCAGGAATCATCAGCTACAGACTCTCTTTACCTAGTCTGCTGCTTTTCCTCCTTATACTTCACTCCAAGTATAAGCAAAGAGAAGGTGCTCAACTCAAAGTGAAAGCTGAGAACATGCTGTAATATTTAGCAAGACTTTGCCAAAGATGTCAGGATAATGGAAGGGTATTACCGGGCAGAGAAACTTAAATTTAAATGTAAAATTTGGCTTCTCTCAGAGCCCCTAGGTCCAAGTCATTGTAAGAGACACCAGTTGGATATCTGCTTAATTAATCCTCATCTTGTCCTATGTTTCAGGGAACAGTTCACATCTCCTCATTTGGGGGCCATTAAGCACATGTCTTCTATCTGACTCTACAAGGTCTGGGAAGAGAAAGAAGGTCTCCTTTATCTAAGCCTCAAGCTTTCAAATGAAGCCCTTAGTCCTACCCTAGGACCGGTCTTTTTCCAGGGTGGCAGGCGGTAGAAATTTCCATTCTCTCCATAGTTCTAAGGACTTCAACAGGGTCATGTATTTCCTAAGGATGATCCCAGGAAGTCTTCCATAGCATCACTGTCAGACATTAACAGTTCAGTCCAGGGAAAGCACAGACAAACCAGGGGAGTTCCTCCTTTGGTTCATTTTGGTGATGAGGTGTATATATCCTTCTTACCATTTTCTGTATGAATCTAGGAAAATTGGAAATGGTCAAAAATGAAATGGAATGCATAAACATCGATATCTTAGGTATTGGTGAGCTGAAATGGACTGGTATTGGCCATTTTGAATCAGACAATCATATAGTCTACTATGCTGGGAATGACAACTTGAAGAGGAATGGTGTTGCATTCATTGTCAAAAAGAAAGTTTCAAGATCTATCCTGAAGTATAACGCTGTCAGTGATAGGATAATATCCACATACCTACAAGGAAGAACAGTTAATACGACTATTATTCAAATTTACTCACCAACCACTAGTGTCAAAGATGAAGAAATAGAAGATTTTTATTAGCTGCTGCAGTGAGAAATTGATGGAACATGCAATCAAGATGTATTGATAATTACTGGTGATTGGAATGCAAAAGTTGGAAAGAAAGAAGAAGGATCAGTAGTTGGAAAAATGGAACAATCATTAGTTGGTGGTAGAAACGATGCCGGAGATCAAATGATAGAATTTTGCAAGACCAACGACTTCTTCATTGCAAATACCTTCTTTCACCAACATAAACAGCAACTATACACATGGACCTCGCCAGATGGAGCACACAGAAATCAAATTGACTACATCTGTGGAAAGAGACAATGGAAAAGCTCAATATCATCAGTCAGAACAAGGCCAGGGGCCCACTGTGGAACAGACCATCAATTGCTCATATGCAAGTTCAAGCTGAAACTGAACAAAATCAGAGGAAGTTCATGAGAGCCAAAATATGACCTTGAGTATATCCCACCTGAATTTAGAGACCATCTGACGAATAGATTTGATGCACTGAACACTAGTGACAAAAGACCAGACGAGTTGTGGAATGACATCAAGGACATCATCCGTGCAGAAAGCAAGAGGTCACTGAAAAGACAGGAAAGAAAGAAAAGACCAAGATGGATGTCAGAGGAGACTCTGAACCTTGCTCTTGAGCTTCGAGCAGCTAAAGCAAAAGGAAGAATTGATGAAGTAAAAGAACTGTACAAAAGATTTCAAAGAGCGTCTCAAGAAGACAAAGTAAAGTATTATAATGACATGTGCAAAGAGCTGGAAATGGAAAACCAAAAGGGAAGAACACGCTTGGCATTTCTCAAGCTGAAAGAACTGAAGAAAAAATTCAAGCCTCGAGTTGCAATAGTGAAGGATTCCATGGGGAAAAATATTAAACGACTCAGGAAGCATCAAAAGAAGATGGAAGGAATACGCAGGGTTATTATACCAAAAAGAATTAGTCGATAGTCAACCATTTCAAGAGGTGGCATATGCTCAGGAACCAATGGTACTGAAGGAAGAAGTCCAAGCTGCTCTGAAGGCATTAGCAAAAAACAAGGCTCCAGGAATTGATGGGATATCAATTGAGATGTTTCAACAAACAGATGCAGTGCTGGAGGTGCTCACTCATCTATGCCAAGAAATATGTAAGACAGCTTCCTGGTCAACTGATTGGAAGAGATCCATATTTATGCCTATTCCCAAGAAAGGTGATCCAACCGAATGTGGAAATTATAGAACAATATCATTAATATCACACACAAGCAAAATTTTGCTGAAGATCATTCAAAAACAGCTGCAGCAGTATATCGACAGGGAACTGCCAGAAATTCAGGCCGGTTTCAGAAGAGGACATGGAACCAGGGATATCATTGCTGATGTCAGATGGATCCTGGCTGAAAGCAGAGAATACCAGAAGGATGTTTACCTGTGTTTTATTGACTATGCGAAGGCATTCGGTTGTGTGGATCATAACAAATTATGGATAGCACTGCGAAGAATGGGAATTCCAGAACACTTAATTGTGCTCATGAGGAACCTTTACATAGATCAAGAGGTAGTTGTTCGGACAGAACAAGGGGATACTGTTCGGTTTAAAGTCAGGAAAGATGTGCGTCAGGGTTGTATTCTTTCACCATACGTATTCAATTTGTATGCTGAACAAATAATACGAGGAGCTGGACTATATGAAGAAGAATGGTGCATCAGGATTGGAGGAAGACTCATTAACAACCTGCGTTATGCAGATAACACAACCTTGCTTGCTGAAAGTGAAGAGGACTTGAAGCACTTACTAATGAAGATCAAAGACCACAGCCTTCAGTATGGATTACACCTCAACATAAAGAAAACAAAAATCCTCACAACTGGACCAATGAGCAACATCATGATAAACGGAGAAAAGATTGGAGTTGTCAAGGATTTCCTTTTACTTAGATCCACAATCAACAGCCATGGAGGCAGCAGTCAAGAAATGAAGAATTGCATTGCATTGGGCAAATCTGCTGCAAAGGACCTCTTTAAAGTGTAGAAGAGCAAAGACGACACCCTGGAGACTAAGGTGCGCCTGACCCAAGCCATGGCATTTTCAATCACATCATATGCATGTGAAAGCTGGACAATGAATAAGGAAGACCAAAGAAGAGTTGACGCCTTTGAATTGCGGTGTTGGCGAAGAATATTGAATATACCATGGACTGCCAAAAGAATGAACAAATGTGTCTCGGAGGAAGTGCGGCCAGAATGCTCCTTAGAGACAAGGATGGTGAGACTGCGTCTTACATACTTTGGACATGTTGTCAGGAGGGATGAGTCCCTGGAGAAGGACATCATGCTTGGCAGAGTACAGGGTCAGCGGAAAAGAGGAAGACCCTCAACAAGGTGGATCGACACAGTGGCTGCAACAATGAGCTGAAGCATAACAATGATTGTAAGGATGGCGCAGGACCGGGCAGTGTTTTGTTCTGTTGTGCGGGAACCAACTCGACGGCACCTAACAGCAACAACCATTTTATCTACTTTGCTCTGTTTTTAAGCAGGCAGTTGTTTGACAAACAATCCAGCAACGATGTATAGGCGTCATAGGTCTCATAGCCCGCAGAGATGAAGCTTTTCATAGAATGCAGCTGCATTATACGTCGTCCACGGAAAAGTTAAACTCCTCAAACCACTATTCCTCCAGAAAAAGGCCTTTTGTCCACATACGTATAGTCAATGTTTTCCCCAAACCAAGGAACACAGCCCAAAAGTAAAGTCAAGGTCCATCTCCTGCAAATATAAAATTACTCCAGTTGGTAATGGATTGTTTTTAGATGTACTAGAACTTATTGTTTACCACACTGACTCTGCAATCAGTAATGAGTCAAATGCCGGCCCTTTCACTTCCTATATGTTTTAGGATCAGTTATTTAATTCCTCTGAGCTTCACCTTTCTCATCTTTGAAATGGGAAGGACCTACTTCAGAGACTTATTGCTAAGATTATTTGAGAAAATCCATGTAAAAGAGCTTTACACACTACTTAATGAAAAAATTAATGTTCAGTAAGTATTATATTAAATATTACATAAATAGATAGCTGTGTTGAGCTGACTCCAACTCACGGTGACCTCATGTACAACAGAACAAAATGTTGCCCTGTTCTGCCTCACCCTCATGATCGCTGGCACTTTTAAGTCCACTGATGTGGCTATTGTGTAAATCCATCTCACCAGGGCCTCCCCTACCCTTCTGGGCCCCCTACTTCACCAAACATGATGGCTTCCTCCAGCAATGAATGCCTCCTGATGAAGTACCCAAAGCTATTGAGTCAGACAATGTTCTGTTGGGATCCATAGGATTTTCATTGGCTAAATTTTGGAAGTAGATCACCTGGCCTTTCTTCCTAGTTTGTCTTAGTCTGGAAGTTCTGCTGAAACCTGTCCACCATGAGTGGCCCTGCTGATATTTGAAATACTGGTGGCATAGCTTCCAGCATCACAGCAACACACAAGCCAGCACAGTACAAAAACTGACAGATGGGTGGTGGCAACAAATAGTGGCCAACATTTTTATTAATTAGGAGTCTTAGTTAAGTGATTTTTCCCTTTCACAAACGCAGTATGGTGAGTGATATGTATTAAGACAAGACAAAAGCAAACTAAACTGAAAAAAAATCAGGCTGTTATTTGGTGACTACTACAAAACCTTGGATGTCAGAGGTCAAAGTAGATTTTTTACCCCAGGCTGTAAAATGGCTCCCTACCAACCTTTTTTTCTTTCGACACGGATCCCCTGGACTTGAGGGAAGGCCCCCAAATTCTGCAGCTTTGTTCTCTTCTCCTATCAGAGGGAGAAGCTTCAGAAATCCTGGGCCAATTTAAAGCTTGACCAATTTAAAGCTCGGCAATTGCCCGCCAGTCTGCGCTGTTCAAAAGATGAGTGATAATGAAAAAAAAAGGAGCTTTGTAATTACCAGGGTTTCAGCCTTGTCAGATTATAAGTCTCTTCATGAGATGTAGCTAATTGGTACTGTCAAGGAAAGAAATTTAGAAAGACCTAGATAATAAGCTGATACTGAATTCACTTAGGATGACTCTTTTCTATTGTTTCGGTTCATAGCCCTCTTACATAATAAAGCTTCCATTTCTCTGTTCATGTGTTGGAAGAAAGGGAGGCTTTGTCCTTTCTCCTGCTTCAATGGTGTGTTGATAAGAAAAGGACTTTGTGGGGCGTTATTCTTATTCCTCACTGGAGAGTTTTTAAGACCTAAACCTGAAATCACATTGCTAATGTCTCACTAGATTAGTTCTTACGGTTCAAGTATCACGTCTTGTGAAATGAACTCAGGGTTCTTGAATGATAGTCTATGTTCCAAATCCAGTTCTGCTACTTATATGGGAATCTGAGTGGCTATGCCTCTACTCAGAGACTCAGTTTCCTCATCTGCAAAACAAAGAAAATAATATCTACTTCATGTTGTTGTGCTCCATGAAGTCAATTCCAACTCATAATGACCTTATAGGCAGAGTAGAACTGCCCCGTAGGATTTCCTAGGCTATAATATTTATACAGTCAGATTGCCAGGTCTTTTCTCCCTTGGAGCAGCTGGTAGGTTCGCCAAGTGCTTAACTATTACACCACTAGGGCTCCTTATCTACTCCACAGAGGTTTAAATAAGATGAATTAGGTAAAACCATAAGTACGGTGGCTGTCCATAGTAGGTGGTCAGTAATTGTTTCCTGAAACGAAAAAAGTAGAATTCTTATTAGATATACGTTTTAAAAATAAAGGTTTCAGCCTCTTGTTTTTCCTTGCCTACCAAACAGCCAAATGTTGTCACACCAAACCCAAGCAAGTAAATTAAAAAAAAAAAGTCTGAAAAAATCCAGTTGCCATTGAGTCAATTCTGATTTCATGGTGACTTTCTGTGTATGTCAGAGTAGAACTGCTCCATAAGGTTTTCAATGTCTGACTTTCGGAAATAGGTCACCAGGCCATTCATTAGAGGTGCCTCTGAGTAGACTCGAACCTCCAAACTTTCAGTTAGCAGCCAAGTGCATTAATTGTTTGCAGCACCCAAGAAGTACAAAAATGTACTCTGAAGAGGGTACTTAAGGCAAGTTGCCATCATTATCACAAGAAATTAAAGGTTTCTGAAATGCGTCCCTCAGATATATTTGCATATGTGAGCAAATATTTATGTCCAAACGTGTGTATATGTGTGACATCTGTATAACACACACATTACGGATTAACTACCTAACCACCCTCAATAGGAATAACTTTATGTAGGAATACTAGGCAAGAATAATGCAATACAAACAATAAAAGGAACTAGATAATTCTGTATATCCAGATATGATCTGATGTGATCTTGAAGATAACATTGATAAGCGAAAAATAATGAGCATGCATGGTTTCCTAGCTTTTGTATAGAAAAGAAAAAGAGACACAAATACTTGTATATGCTATCTTTGGAAAAATACACCAAAACTGATAACTCTGAATTCCTCTGGGAGACAACTGGAGGAGGACTTTGGGGTCATGAATCAGAGGGAAACACACTTTGGTAGAGTTGGAATTTTTATAGATGCACCCATGTTTTATTTAAAAAAGAAAGAAAAAGAAAAAGAGTGCTGAGATGATTTGTAGAATTCCTATGTATCTCTTCAGGAGGCACTTTTGAAAGTGTTACTACAGATCCTAGAATTGTAGAATTTGAAAGTTGGCAAGAAATTGAAGATGATCTTTAACAGGAACGCTAATCCTAGCCACTTACTAGAATCACCTGGAGAACTGGTTAAAAATACAGATTCCAGGGTCTATCCCAGAGCTACTAACTCATATTTAAAAGTAGCATCTTGCTTTCTGATGTGCGGACAAGTTTGGAAGCTACTGTTCTAGGGCAAGTACCTCACTGCTTTCCAAACTATGCTGTTCAAACTACATTAAGGTATCACAGCAACATCTAGGGCCCGTAGTTGGAATTGGTGAGGTGGTGGGAATGGCTGGGGGGAAGTGAATGAGAAACCAAGAGCAGATTAGTAGATAAAGTCAGAGACACAAAGAAGTCCTGCTTTCCTTGCAAGTGGCCATCCAAAGTACAGCAATTGGTCTCTATTCACCTAGAGCAACAGAGGAAGAAGGAAATTCAGGAATAGGAGGAAGAAATGGAATGTGCGGGTAATTGCCCCATGAACAACTGCTTCCTTTGCCAGGAGACTAGAACTGGATGGTGTCTGGCTACCATTATGGACATTTTGATGAAAGATTGTACAGAAGAATCCTGCTAAAAAGAGGGAAAAATATCGAACAGGATGAAAGTTCTCATGGAATCCAGAATTTCTGGATTCATTGAGGCTAGGGGAGCTCCTGAAACTATTGCCCCAAGATAATCTTTAAACCTTACCAAAAATATCCCCTTAAGTCTTCTTTAAACCAAACCAAATCAAAAAAAAAAAAAACTAAACCCAGTGCCGTCGAGCTGATTCTGACTCATAGTGACCATATAGGACAGAGTAGAACTGCTCCACAGAATTTCCAAGGAGCGCCTGGCAGATTCAAACTGCCGACCCTTTGGTTAGCAGCCATAGCACTTAACCACTATGTCACCAGAGTTTCCAAACCAAACAAACAAACAAAAAAAAACAATAGTTTAGCTTAATTAGCAAAGAAAGCCCGCCTTGAGCAGTGTGCTCTTTTAAACAACTATCTATATGGAATCAAATTGACAACAGCAACTGGAAAGTTTAAATAGGAAGCTGAGGGGGCAGCGTGTTAATGTGGGAGGAACAATTTGGAAATGGAGGGTGAGACTGGCTGCACAACTGAAAGGATATAATCAACGTCACTGAATTGTACATGTAGAAATTGCTGGATTGGTTTAGGTTCTGCTGTGTATATTTTCAACAACAGTAACTAAATAAAAAATTTTTTTAATAAAAAAATTTATTTAAAATGAAAAAAAAAAAAAGTTCAGTTTTGTTTGTTTTGAATCTATGAAATAAGCCCTTTTGGGAGTTCTGGAACAGGACAGGCTGTCCCACATCTTTTAAAGAATCTTGTAACTGTTTTAAGAAATGGCCAGACTCAACATTAGGGTATTCATTGTGTTTCTTGGACTTCTGTTTAGCCCCTGCCCTTTCCTTCCCAAAGCATTTCATTTTGGTCAACATTAGTGAACATGGAGCACTCACTCTATTCTGAAAGTAAGAAGAGAGATGAATGCAAATAGAGCCAGAAAACTTACTATTTCACTTAGGTTCGAGTAGAAGATCATCTGAAATGGACCTCTCCTTTCATCCTGACTCTTCATCTTATGCCAGTTTTTATATTTTTCGTAACATTTCTTTTAACTGAATTGAAGATGCCTCAAGTGTTAGTACACATCATCAAGATCGGAGTCTTAATGGTTTCAATCAAAACTAGCTTATCTGTTGGAAATTGTTTCCTAGTTTCCCCATTAACTAGCATTGCATAATAGTCTTAAAACTCGTGTAAACTTCCTGCCTTGAAAGTTTATTAGAAGCTAATTAATTTACTGTGTATTCCTTCCATCTTCTTTTGATGCTTCCTGCGTCTTTTACTATTTTCCCCATGGAATCCTTCACTATTGCAACTCGAGGCTTGAATTTTTTCTTCAGTTCTTTCTGCTTGAGAAATGCCAAGCATGTTCTTCCCTTTCAGTTTTCCATTTCCAGCTTTTTGCACGTCATTATAATACCTTACTTTGTCTTCTCGAGATGCCCTTTGAAATCTTCTGTACAGTTCTTTTACTTCATCAATTCTTCCTTTTGCTTTAGCTGCTCAACGTTCGAGAGCAAGTTTCAGAGTCTCCTCTGACATCCATCTTGGTCTTTTCTTTCTTTCCTGTCTTTTCAATGACCTCTTGCTTTCTTCATGTATGATATCCTTGATGTCATTCCACAACTCGTCTGGTCTTCGGTCGCTAGTGTTCCGTGCGTCAAATCTATTCTTCAGATGGTCTCTAAATTCAGGTGGGATATATTCAAGGTCATATTTTGGCTCTCATGAACTTCCTCTGATTTTGTTCAGTTTCAGCTTGAACTTGCATATGAGCAATTGATGGTCTGTTCCACAGTGGGCCCCTGGCCTTGTTCTGACTGATGATATTGAGCTTTCCCATCTTCTCTTTCCACAGATATAGTGGCATATGATCAAGAACTGATGGTATTGAAGGAAGAAGTCCAAGATGCTCTGAAGGCATTGGCGAAAAACAAGGCTCCAGGAATTGATGGGATATCCGTTGAGATATTTCAACAAACAAATGTGGCGCTGGAGGTGCTCACTCGTCTATGCCAATAAATATGGAAGACAGCTTCCTGGTCAACTGACTGGAAGAGATCCATATTTATGCCTATTCCCAAGAAAAGTCATTCAACTGAATGTGGAAATTATAAAATGATATCGTTAATACCACACGCAAGCAAAATTTTGCTGAAGATCATTCAAAAATGGCTGCAGCAGTATATTGACAAGGAACTGCCAGAAATTCAGGCCGGTTTCAGAAGAGGACATGGAACCAGGGATATCATTGCTGATGTCAGATGGATCCTGGCTGAAAGCAGAGAATACCAGAAGGATGTTTACCTGTGTTTTATTGACTATGCAAAGACATTCAGCTGTTTGGATCATAACAAATTATGGATAACTTTACAAAGAATGGGAATTCCAGAACACTTAATTGTGCTCATGAGGAACCTTTACATAGATCAAGAGGCAGTTGTTCGGACAGAACAAGGGGATACTTATTGGTTTAAAGTCAGGAAAGGTGTGCGTCAGGGTTGTACCTATTCAATCTGTATGCTGAACAAATAATCCGAGAATCTGGACTATATGAAGAAGAATGGGGCATCAGGACTGGAGGCAGACTCATTAACAACCTGCATTATGCAAAAGACACAACCTTGCTTGCTGAAAGTGAAGAGGACTTGACGCACTTACTAATGAAGATCAAAGACCACAGCCTTCAGTATGGATTACACCTCAACATAAAGAAAACAAAAATCCTCACAACTGGACCAATGAGCAACATCATGATAAATGGAGAAAAGATTGAAGTTGTCAAGGATTTCATTTTACTTGGATCCACAATCAACAGCCATGGAGGCAGCAGTCAAGAAATGAAAAGATGCGTTGCATTGGGGAAATCTGCTGCAAAGGACCTCTTTAAAGTTTTGAAAAGCAAAGATGTCACCTTGAAGACTAAGTTGCATCTGACCCAAGCCATGGTATTTTCAATTGCATCATGTGCATGTGAAAGCTGGACAATGAATAAGGAAGACTGAAGAAGAACTGACTCCTTTGAATTATGGTGTTGGAGAAGAATATTGAATATACCATGGACTGCCAAAAGAACGAACAAATCTGTCTTGGAAGAAGTACAACCAGGATGCTCCTTAGAAGCAAAGATGGCGAGACTGCGTCTTACATACTTTGGACATGTTGTCAGGAGGGATGAGTCCCTGGAGAAGGACATCATGCTTGGCAGAGTACAGGGTCAGCGGAAAAGAGGAAGACCCTCAACGAGGTGGATCGACACAGTGGCTGCAACAATGAGCTCAAGCATAACAACGATTGTGAGGATGGATCAGGACCAGGCAGTGTTTCGTTCTGTTGTGCATAGGGTTGCTATGAGTCGGAACCAACTCGATGGCACCTAACAACAACAACAATTAATTTACTTGCACTATATTGATTTGTTTGAGTCAATGCTCATTGTCACTTTATAAAATCGTGGTAAACCTCTCTATCCTTGATACTTCCTTTCCTATTCTTCCGTAGTAATGTTGTTGTTAGTTGCCATCGAGTTCGCTCTGACTCGAGGAGACCTTATGTATAACAGAATGAAATGTCGCCTGGTTCCTCACCACCTCCATGATCTTTGATATTTTTCAGTTCTTTGTTGAGGCTATTGTGTCTATCCATCTCACAGAAAGTTCTCCTCATTTTTGCTGACCCTCTGCTTTACCAACCACGATGTCCTTTTCTAGCGATTGGCCTTTCCTGATGACATGTCCAAAGTTAGCAAGAAGGAGTCTCACCTTCCACGCTTCTAAAGTGCATTGTGATCATTTTTCTCCTAAAACTGATTTGTTTGTTCTTCTGCCTGTCCACAGAAGGAGTCTCACCTTCCACGCTTCTAAAGTGCATTGTGATCATTTTTCTCCTAAAACTGATTTGTTTGTTCTTCTGCCTGTCCACAGAATACTCAGTACTCTGTCAGCACCATAATTCAAATGCATTAATTCTTCTTATGTCTTCCCTTTTCATTGTCCAGCTTTCACATACATATGAGACAACTCAGAAGACCATGGCTTGGGTCAGGTGCACTGTGGTCATCAAAGTGACATCTTTTAAGAACTTTAAAGAGGTCTTTTGCAGCAGATTTGCCCAGTGAAACACGTTTGGTTTCTTGACTGCTGTTTCCATGGCCATTGATTGTTAATCCAAGTAGAATTAAGTAGTTGACAACTTCCCACATTTTCTCCATTTCTCATGATGTTGCTTATTGGTCCAGTTATGAGGATCCGGGTTTTCTTTATGTGTAAGTGTAATCTGTACTGAAGGCACTGGTGTTTGACCTTCTCAGTGATCACTTTAAGTCATTTTCATTTTTGACAAGCAGTATTTTATCATCTGCATATTGCAGGTTGTTATTGAGTCTTCCTACAATTCACTCTATTCTCAACTGGGCACGTGGCCACGAGACTAAAGATTACATTTCCTAGCCTCCTAACCAGCTAAGCATGGCCATATGATATATTCTGGTCCACGGGATGGAAGCAGAAGTGGTGTGTATAATTTCTGGGTAGTGCTCTTAACAAAAGGAAATGTGCCTCTCTCTTCTCCTGTTTCATTCGCTCTAGCTGGAATGCAGTCCTCTTGGCCATGAAGTAGAAGCTGACAATTAAAATGGCAGAACACTAAAAGAGAACAAACCTGTGATTCTGATAATTATAGAGTCCCCATACCAGCCCGATCTTCCCACATAGACTTTACGTTAGAGGAAAGTTAACTTACGTCTTCTTTATGCTGTTATAATTTAGATTTCCTGTCACTTGCAGTCAAACCAAATTCTAACCAATTCAGCAATTTATTCAATGACTTTGAAAAATAGAAAATATTTTTAATCTTTAAGATAATAATATGACTCGTTTTATTCGAAATGTAAGTTTCTTGCTATATTTTAAGAACAATCTATTGCTCTCAAGGAATACATGTAGTTAAATACAGCTAGTTTCCTTTAAATGGCTTAATTGAGGAACACTTAGATTAATTATCAGTATAGTTCAATTTAATTTAGCAAATTTTTATTGAACAATTATGATGTGCAAGGTAATTTGTTGAAGAGTCAGAATATAAAATATGAGTGATGGCAATAATGTGTTCTTTATCAGAGCACTTCAAAATCCCGAGATTGCAGGACCAATAGATTTAATGCTTTTTTTTCTTTTTGCTAAAAACTTTCTTTGTCCTCTTTACTCTCCTGAGCTGAGTTCCTTTCATTTGTGGATTTTTTTGTTTTTCATTTCTTTTGTTTTTGTAGATTTTGTTTCTATTGAGACTTTATGTTTTTTCCTTTTTTTTTATTTTTTAAATTTTTATTGTGCTTTAAGTGAAAGTTTTGGTAGGTTAAGTGAAAGTTTACAAATCAAGTCAGTCTCTCATACAAAAATTTATACACACCTTGCTATATACTCCTAATTGCTCTCCCCCTAATGAGACAGCACACTTCTTCCCTCTACTGTCTCTTTTTGTGTCCATTTAAGCTAGCTTCTGACCACCTTCGCCCTCCCATCTCCCCTCCAGACAGGAGATGCCAACATATTCTCCTGTGTCTACTCGATCCAAGAAGCTCACCCTCACCAGTATCATTATCCAGTCCAATCCCTGTATGAAGAGTTGGCTTTGGGAATGGTTCCTGTCTTGGGCTAACAGAAGGCCTGGGGATCAGGACCACCGGCGTCCTTCTAGTCTCAGTCAGACCATTGAGTCTGGTCTTTTTACTAGAATTTGGGGTCTGCATCTCACTGCTCTGCTGCTCCCTCAGGGGTTCTCTGCTGTGTTCCCTGTCAGAGCAGTCATTGGTTGTAACAGGGCACCATCTAGTTCTTCTGGTCTCAGGCTGATGTAGTCTCTGGTTTATGTAGCCCTTTCTGTCTCTTGGGCTCGTAATTACCTTGTGTCTTTGGTATTCTTCATTCTCCTTTGGTCCAGGTGGGTTGAGATCAATTGATGGATCTTAGATGGCCGCTTGCTAGCATTTAAGGCCCCAGACACCACTCTCCAAAGTGGGTTGCAGAATGTTTTCTTAATAGATTTTATTATGCCAGTTGACTTAGATGTCCACTGAAACCGTGGTTCCCCAAACCCCCACCCCTGCTACACTGGCTTACGAAGCGTTCAGTTTATTCAAGAGACTTCTTTGCTTTTGGTTTAGTCCAGATGCACTGACCTCTCCTGTATTGTGTGTTGTCTTTCCCTTCATCTAGAATAGTTCTTATCTACTACCCAATTAGTGAAAACTGCTCTCCCTTCCTTCCTCCCTCCCCCCTATCCTAACCATCAAAGAACATTTTCTTCTCTGTTTAAACTATTTTTTTGAGTTCTTATAATAGTGGTCTTATACAATATTTGTCCTTTTGCAACTGACTAGTTTCACTCAGCATAATGCCTTCCAGATTCCTCCATATTATGAAATGTTTCATGGATTCATCATTGCTCTTTATCCATGTATAGTATTCCATTGCGTGAATATACCATAATTTATCTATCCATTTATCCGTTGATGGGTACCTTGGTTGCTTCCATCTTTTTGCTATTAAACAGTGCTGCAATGAACATGGGTGTGCATGTACCTGTTCATGTAAAGGCTCTTGTTTCTCTAGGATATATTCCAAGGAATGGGATTGCTGGATGGTATGCTAGTTCTACTTCTAGCTTTTTAAGGAAGCGCCAAATTGATCTCCAAAGTGGTTGTACCATTTTACATTCCCACCAGCAGTGTATAAGTGTTCCAGTCTCTCCACAACCTCTCCAACATTTATTATTTTGTGTTTTTTAGATCAATGCCAGCCTTTGTTGGAGTGAGATGGAATCTCATTGTAGTTTTGATTTGCATTTCTCTAATGGCTAATGATGATGGGCATTCCTCATGTCCGTGTTAGCTACGTGAATATCTTCTTTAGTGAAGTCCCTGTTCATATCCTTTGCCCATTTTTTATTTGGGTTATTTGTCTTTTTTGTAGTTGAGTTTTTGCAGTATCATGTAGATTTTACAGATCAGACACTGATGGGAAATGTCATAGCTAAAAGGTTTTTCCTAGTCTGTAGGTAATCTTTTTACTCTTTTGGTGAAGTCTTTGGATAAACATAGGTATTTGATTTTTAAGAGCTCCCAGTTACCTAGTTTCTCTTCTGCATTGTTAGTAATGTTTTGTATAGTGTTTATGCCATGTGTTAGGGCTCCTAGTGCTGTCCCTATTTTTTCTTCCATGATCTTTATTGTTTTAGATTTTATGTTTAGGTCTTTGATCCATTTTTAGTTAGTTTTTGTGCATGGTGTAAGGTATAGGTCTTGTATCCTTCTTTTGCAGATGGATATCCAGTTATGCCAGCACCATTTGTTAAAAAGACTGTCTTCTCCCTAGTTAACTGACTTTGGGCCTTTGCCCAATATCAGCTGCTCGTATGTGGATGGATTTATGTCTGGATTCTCAATTCTCTTCCATTGGTCTATGTATCTGTTGTTGTACCAGTAGCAGGCTGTTTTGACTACTGTGGCGGTGTAATAGTTTCTAAAATCTGGTAGAGTAAGGCCTCTTACTTTGTTCTTCTTTTTCAGTAATGCTTTATTTATCTGGGGTTTCTTGCCCTTCCATATGAAGTTGGTGATTTGTTTCTCCATCTCATTCAAAAAAGTCATTGGAATTTGGATCGGAATTGCATTGTATCTATAGATGGTTTTTGGTAGAATAGACATTTTTACAATGTTAAGTTTTCCTATCCATGAGCAAGGTATGTTTTTCCACTTATGTAGGTCTCTTTTGGTTTTTTGCAGTAGTGCCTTGCAGTTTTCTTTGTAGAGACCTTTTACATATCTGGTAAGATTTATTCCTAAGTATTTTATCTTCTTGGGGCTACTGTAAATGGTATTGATTTGGTGATTTCCTCTTTGATGTTCTTTTTGTTGGTGTAGAGGAATCCAGCTGACTTTCGTACGTTTATCTTGTATCCTGATACTCTGCTGAACTCTTCTATTAGTTTCAGTCATTTTCTTGAGGATTCTTTAAAGTTTCCTGTGTATAAGATCATGTCTTCTGCAAATAGAGATACTTTTACTTCTTTCTTACCAATCTGGATGACGTTTATTTCTTTATCTAGCGTAATTGCTCTGGCTAGGTCCTCCAGCACAATGTTGAATAAGAGTGGTGATAAAGGGCATCCTTCTCTGGTTCCCAATCTCAAGGGGAATGCTTTCAGACTCTCTCCATTTAGGATGATGTTGGCTGTTGCCTTTATATAAATGCCCTTTGTTATGTTGAGGAATTTTCCTTCTATTCCTATTTTGCTAAGAGTTTTTATCATGAATAGGTGTTGAACTTTGTCAAATGCCTTTTCTGCATCAATTGGTAAAAGCATGTGATTCTTGTCTTTTGTTTTATTTGTATTATGGATTACACTAATTGTTTTTCTAATGTTGAACCATCCCCGCATACCTGGTGAATTACTTTTTTGATATGTTGTTGAATTCTATCAGCTAGAAATTTGTTGAGGATTTTTGCATCTAAGTTCATGAGGGATATAGGTCTGTAATTTTCTTTGTGGCATCTTTACCTGGTTTTGGTATCAGGGATATGCTGGCTTCACATAATGAGTTTGGGAATAGTCCGTCCTTTTCTATGCTTTGAAATACCTTTAGTAGTAGTGGTGTTAACTCTTCTCTGAAATTTTGGTAGAACTCTGCAGTGGAGCCATCTTGGCCAGGGCTTTTGTTGTTGTTGTTGGGAGTTTTTTTTGATTTCCTTTTCAATCTCTTCTTTTGTTATGGGCCTATTTAGTTGTTCTATCTCTGTTAGTTTAGGTAGGTAGTGTGTTTCTAGGAATTCATCCATTTCTTCTAGGTTTTCAAATTTGTTAGAGTACAATTTTTCATAGTAATCTGATATGATTCTTTTAATTTCAGTTAGGTCTGTTGTAATATCACCCATCTCATTTCTATTCGGGTTATTTGCTTCCTCTCCTGTTTTTCTTTTGTCAGTTCGGCCAAAGGTTTATGAATTTTGTTAATCTTTTCAAAGAATCAGCTTTCAGTCTTTTTAATTCTCTCAATTGTTTTTCTGTTCTCTATTTCATTTAATTCTGCTCTAATTTTTATTATTTGCTTTCTCCTGGTGCCTGAGGTTTTCTTCGTTGCTCTCTTTCTATTTGTTCAAGTTGTAGGGATAATTCTTTGATTTTGGCCCTTTCTTTTTTTTGTATGTGTGCATTTATTGATATAAATTGACCTCTGAGCACTGCTTCCGCTGTGTCCCAAAATTTCTGATTGGAAATGTTTTCATTCTCATTGGATTCCATGAATTTCTTTATTCCATCCTTGATGTCTTATATAACCCAGTCTTTTTTGAGCAGGGTATTGTTCAGTTTCCAAGTGTTCGATTTCTTTTCTCTATTTTTTCTTTTATTGATTTCTACTTTTATGGGCTTGTGATCAGAGAAGATGCTTTATAATATTTCAATGTTCTGGATTCTGTGAAGGCTTGCTGTATGATTTAATATGTGGTCTGTTCTAGAGAATGTTCCATGTGCACCAGAAAAGAAAGTATACTTGGCTGCTGTTGGGTGGAGTGTTCTGTATATGCCTATGAGGTCATTTTGGTTGATTGTGGCATTTAGATGTTCCGTGTCTTTATTGAGCTTCTTTCTGGATGTCCTGTCCTTCACCAAAAGTGGTGTTTTGACGTCTCCTACTATAATTATGGAGCTGTCTATCTCATTTTTCAATGCCGATAGAATTTGTTTTATGTATCTTGGAACCCTGTCATTGGGTTCATAAATATTTAATAAGGTTATATCCTCCTGGTATATTGTTCCTTTAATCATTATGTAGTGTCCTCCCTTATCCTTTGTGGTGGATTTTACTTTAAAGTCTATTTTGTCAGAAACTAATATTGCCACTCCTGCTCTTTGTTAGTTGTTTTTTGTTTGATGTATTTTTTCCATCCTTTGAGTTTTAGTTTGTTTGTATCTCTAAGTCTAAGGTGTGTCTCTTTTAGGCAGCATACAGATGGATCATGTTTTTTAAATCCATTCTGCCATTCTCTGTCTCTTTACTGGTGCATTTAGTCCATTTACATTCAGCGTAATTATGGATAGGTATGAGTTTAGTGCTGTCATTTTGATGTCATTTTTTGTGTGTAGTTGACTATTTCTTTTTCCCACTTAATTTTTTGTGCTGAATAGTTTATTGTTATATATTGTCTTTGCCTTTTATTCATTGTTGTTGATTTTGTTTCTGCTGAGTCTCTATTTTTTTCTTGAATTTTATTTTGATGAGTAGGATAGTTAGTCTCCTTTGTGGTTACCTTAATATTTATCCTTATTTTTCTAAGTTTAAACCTTTTATTTTTTTATATTGCCTTGTCTTCCTCTCCATCGGAAAGATCTATCACTACATTTCGTAGTCTCTCTTTTTTTTTTTTAATGTTGTCTTCTTTTACATAATAACATCGTTGTTTCCCTGTTTTGAGTATTTTTTTATCTTGATTTATTTTTGTGATTTCCCTGTCTGGGTTGACCACTGATTGCTGTGTCCAGTGTTCTAGTCTTGGGTTAATACCAATATTATTGATTTTTCTAACCAAGGAACTCCCTTTAGTATTTCTTGTAGTTTTGGTTTAGTTTTTACAAATTCTCTCAACTTCTGTCTATCTGGAAATGCCCTAATTTCACCTTCATATTTGAGGGACAGTTTTGGTGGATATATGATCCTTGTCTGGCAATTTTTTTTCCTTCAATGCTTTATATAAGTCATCTCATTGCTTTCTTGCCTGCATGGTTTCTGTTGAGTGGAAAAAAATTCTTATTGACTCTCCTTTGTAGGTGACTTTTCATTTTTCCCTAGCTGCTCTTAAAATTCCCTCTTTATCTTTGGTTTTGGCAAGTTTGATTATGTCTTGGTGACTTTCTTTTAAAATCTACCTTATGCGGAGTTCAATGAGCACCTTGGATAGATATGTTCTCATCTTTCATGACATCAGGGAAGTTTTCTACCAACAAATCTTCAACAATTCTCTCCGTATTTTCTGTTATTCCTCCTTGTTCTTGTACTCCAATCACTCGTAGGTTATTTCTCTTGGTACAGTCCCACATGATTCTTAAGGCTTCTTTATTTTTAAAAATTCTTTTATCTGATTTTTCTTCAGCTACATTATGCTTTATCTTCAGTCTCACCAATTATGCCTTCCATTTGCTCAGTTCTGCTCCTCTGACTTTCTATTGAGTTGTCTAATTCTGTAATTTTATTGTTTATCTTCTGAATTTCTGATTGCTGTCTCTCTGTGGATTCTTGCAGCTTATTAAATTTTTCATTATGTTCTTTGAGAACCTTTTTAATTTCTTCAACTGTTTTATCTGTGTGTTCCTTGGCTTGTTCTGCGTATTGCCTGATCTCTTTCCTGATGTCGCGAAGGGTTCTGTAAATTAATCTTTTGTATTCTGCTTCTGGTAATTCCAGGAAAGCACTTTCATCTAGAAGATCCCTTGATTCTTTGTTTTGAGAGCTTGTTGAAGAGACCAGGGTCTCTTTCTTTATGTGATTTGATATTGACTGTTGTTTCCAAGCCATCTATGAGTTATTGTATTGGTTTATTTTATGTTTGTATCCTAGCTTCTTGTTTTGTTTTGTTTTGATATGCCCAAATGGGTTGCTTGAGTGAGCTAACTTGATTATTTTTGCCTTTGAAGCTCTGATGTCCTGTCACCAGATGGTTAGAGCTGCTATTATGTATATCAGTCTAGGAGTCCATTCACTTTTCTTGTATGGATTCAGCTCAGGTGTCCACATAGCTGGTCATCAAGTGTTTGGTACAGGTTTCGTCCTACAGTCTTAGAAGGTCAGGGGTGATCGGTGTAGGTACCAGTATCTGATTGTAGCAGGGAGTTACGCTCTGAACAAGGCAGGGTTCTGAGAATCGTCCCCCTGGTGACTCTAAGGAAAGCACATCCCTCTTCTCTAAAGCATACAGGTGGGTGGGTTCTGCAGGTGGACCTTGGGCACTCAATGCTTTTGGTTATAAGGACTGGGACGTACCAGTTTTCCTTGGACCTCAGTCAGGGGTAGTTGGGTGACCTGAGTGAAGCCTGCATCCTTCGGCCCCTGATGTGGGTAGGTGAGGATTCTGTTTAATAGGCAAAGTGGTGTCAAATATCAAACACCCACCTCTCCACCACACAGCTGAAACAGTTGTAGTCTGTCAACAAGGGCCTATTCTCCTGAAATAGGCCCATACAAGTCCATGCAGAGGGGAAAGATACTCAAGTCCATGAACCATTTATGCCTGAACAGGAGCTGCTTCTGTCCTTAGCTCCCCAGGTTAGTAGAGCTGGCAAATTATCGTTTTTTCCCAATAGCAAATTTATTCCTTCTCCAAGGCTGGGAGAATGGCTCCGATGCACTACAGGGCCTATCTCAGCCCTAGGGAAATCAACAGCCTGTGAAGCTGGGTTGGGGGCGGGGGGCACCGTAAAATATATACAAGTACTTAGTTTTTGCCGAGAGCACCGTTCTTCTCTGGGTCCGGAGGTGTGAGTAGGCTGTGCAGCTGTCCGCTTCTCCCTGAGAAAACTGCAGCCGAATGCTACTACTAGCCCACCGCAGCCGCTCCCAGGATTGGTGCCTGAGGGATCCTGGCAATTCAGGTCCGGCAACTCCTCCCCGCTTCTGAACTGTCTCTCCCTCCCCCTGCCACTCAGTCCATTTTCTAACTTTATCTTTGATGTTCAGAGCTCCTAACTTGTCATAAATATAATTGTTTCACTTGTTTTTTGGGGTCTTTGTTGTAAGAGGTATTGCTGGAAGCATCTGGCTATTCCACTGTCTTGGCCTCGCCTCCTCTTCTTCTTTATTTTGATGAATAGATTTGTTAACTTTCTTTGTGGTTACCTTGAAATTTACCCTTATCTTCATCGGTTTGAATCAGTCTGTTATTACTCGTATCGCCTTGCCTTCCTCTCCTTTAGAAAGTTCTATCCCCTCTTTTATTGTTCTGACATTGTTGTCTTTTACAGATCAACCTCTCTTGTTCTCTGTTGCAATTCTTTTGATTTTGGATAATCCTTGAGAGTTCATTTCCTATGTTGGTATCTGGCCGGTACAATCTTGTGTCCTAGATTCAGGCTGTGTTCTGATATCGTTTGTTTTCAGACTGGAGGGCTCCCCTTAATAATTGTAGATTTGGTTTGGTTTTTAAATATTCCCTTAATTTCTGTTTATGTGGAAATGTCCTAATTTTACCATCATATTTGAACTTAAGTTTTGCAGGATGTATTTCTTGTGGTTGGCAATGTTTTTCTTTCAAGGTTTTATATATATATCATTCCATTGCCTTCTTGCCTGCATGGTTTCTGCCAGATAATCAGAGTGTAGTCTTATTGTTTCTCCTGTGTATGTGACTTTTTGTTTTTCTTGAGCTGCTTGCAGGATTTTTTTGTCTTTGGTTTTAGCAACTGTGATTATGATGTGCACTGGTGTTTTCCTTTTGGGGTCTATCCTATATGGTGTTCGTTGAGCTTCTTGGATTGTCAGCTTTTCATCATTCATGATATTAGGGATGTCACTTGCAACTTCTTCCTTTTGATTGTATCCCACATAATTCTCAGTGTTTCTTAATTTTTCTTTGTTCTGATTTTTCCTCAAGCAGAGTTGTAGTCAAGTGTTTGTCTTTAATTTCATTGATCCTGTCTTCCATCATTTAAAACCTGCTCCTCAGTCCTATGACACTGTCCATTTCTGAAATCTTGTTTATTTTTTGGATTTCTTATTGTTGTTTTTGTGTGATTTCTAGTTCTTAATTTATTTTGGAGCTTTGTTCCTGTATTATTTTCCTGAATTCTTTTTTTTTTTTTCTGCCTTTTCCATAATTTTGTCTATTTTTTTTTCTCATTTTTGTCTGCTTTTTGCTTTAACTCTTATATAGCTCTGAATATTTAAATTCATTGTCAGGTAGTTCTAATGCCTTTTCTTCCACTGGAATGTCATCTGGTGTTTTATTTTGGACGCCTACTGGGACCATCAAGCCCTTTTTTTTGTTTTTATGTTTTGATACTATCTGTTGTCTTTGGAACATTCAGTAGTTATTTTCTTCATTTTTTAATTGTAGATTTGTTTGTTTTGTCCTGCTTTTTTGTTTTTACTTGGTTATGTCTGAGCAGGTGGGCTGTGTGTTCTCTGTTGTTTCCTTGTCTGTAGTCATGATATTTTTCACCTCCTTGCCTAGTGGGTGGGGACAGTCACTCAGCTGTGGTGCAGCAGGGCAGGTCCAGCTGAAGGGGAGGGACTGGGATGGGTTGTTTGTGGCATATACTAGGGCCAACAGGGCGGACCAGGAAGCAGTACTGGGCAGGTTCTGCTAGGCCATGCCTGTGCTGCTTGGAGATGTGCAGGTAGGCAGGAAAGAAGGAGGAGAGTGTGATGTATGGAGCTAGTATGGGTATGGGGAAAAGGAGAGAAATGAACCAAAAACAAAGGAAACACACACACACACCCAAAAAGAGTGCAAAGGGAGGTTATCATTGGAGTGGAGAGATGAGAATCCAAGCAATGGAGAGAAGCAAAAAAAAAGAAGGAGAAAAAATAACTAGATAAAAATTTGGAAAAAAAGAAGTAGAAAAGAAAGGCCTTCCACCAGTGCAGCCACAAAGACTAGAGAAGTCTCCCAGGTTGTGCAGTATAGCCTGGCTAGAGGGGGTAGAGATGTCACACAGCAACAGGTAGTCAGGAGACTATAAAAGAAGGTAAGTATAGAGAGATGAAAACTGAGAAAATGAAGAAAGACAGAAAGAGAAAAAGAGAGATGGAAAAAGAAAAAGCAATAAAGAAAAAAAAAATACCCCCAGGGATCATGCCTACTGGGCTGTGCAGATTGGGGGAGTGACTCCTAGGCCGTGCAGTGCAGCCTGACTAGAAGGGGTTCCCAGATGTGAAAAGAGAAAGAAAACAAACAGAACAAAGCAAAACAAAATAAGCAAAAAAAGAGAAAAAAGCCTCAGGGATCCCACCAGCGTGGTGTCATGGGTCAGGGTAGTGGATCCCCAGTTGAGAGGGGCTTCACGGCCTTTCAAGAAGAAGCAAAGTTGGCACACAGAGCCAGGCATTGGAGAGAAAGGAGAGAGAGGTGGTGGGGGGCACGGAACAGACCAAAAGAGACGGAAAGAAGCTACATCAGCTCAGGGACCTGGCCAGTGTGGGTGGGGTGAATCCAAGTGGCCCGGGGTGGAAGCAATTGCCTCCTGGCCAAGAGACTGCAGCTAGTGGGAAGCAAAGCTGGCCAAAGGGGGAGGGGAAGAAGGGTGAAGTGTTGGGGTTAGGAAAGCTTATATTGCTTGTTACCATGTGCTCTGTCTCCTGCTGGGAACTTTGCGAAGCTACTTTCCCTTACTCCCTGTCTGCTGACCTGTGACGTGGGTGGGGCAAATCCAAGTGGCACGGTTGCTGCACTTCCTAGCTAGCTGAGCCACCACAGCCAGCCAGGAAGCTTGGAGGTAGAGCAGCAGAAAGAGGATGGAGGGGTGGGAAAGTATGTATCACTGATTACCTGGTGCTCTATCTCCTGCTGGGAGCTCCATGAAGCTGCTTTCCCGTGCTCCCTGTCAGCTGATCTCCGACAGGAGTCCAAGATGGCAAATCCGTGCTGCATTAGCTGATAAGGAACCTTGGCAACTATCTCTCCTCGCTCTCAGTCTTCTGTCAGTTTCTTATTCCATTTGGTGTTTGGCTGAGTTCTTTATCTCTTTGTTTGACACTTTGGGTTACAGGAATGATGTTTGTCTCTGTTTTACTTAGTTTTTCTGGTCTTTGCTGTGGAGGGACGGTGTGGTCCTTCTGTCTATGGCCCCGTGTTGGTCGGAAGTCCCTAAAATAAATTATTTTAAAACAAAAAGAAATCCTGCTTTCACCTACATTTTGGGAAACTATTAGAAACTTTTTTTGATGAAGGGATACTGTTGCTAAAAGTATTTAGAAATTATAGTTTCATTTGAAGGAAAACATTCCTATGGCATCTCTTCCAAGTGATGGTTCAGCCTCAGGTGGACAAAGAGGTACATTTTTTTCTTTCTACACTTACTCTTCCATAAACATATTTGCATAAATATATGTACACATGTATGTACATATGCAGAAGTGTACTTATATATAAACAATATGTAGAAAAACAGATGACATGTGAACATGTAGATGCCTTGCTATAGGAAAGGAGATCGCAAATCTTTTCCGTAATGGTTTCCAACCAACCCATTGCCACCGAGTAGATTCCAACTCAGAGGGACCCTACTGGACAGAGTAGAACTGCCCCATATGGTTTCCAAGGAGCACCTGGTGGATTCTAACTGCTGACTTTTTGGTTAGCAGCCATAGCTCTTAACCACTACGCCATAAAATTTCAGGCTTGGTAGATCATACAACCTCTGTAGCAACTACTCAGCTAAGCCTCTGTTGCATGAAATAGTCATAGCCAACATGTAAATGAATGGTTGACCTGTGTCCCAATTAAACTTAAATTATGGGTACTGAAATTTGAACATTATATAATTTTGAGGTATTGTGAAATATTGTCTTTTCAACCATTTAAAAACATAGAAAACATTCTTAGATGGAGGGATGTACAAAAGCAGGTGGTGGACTGAATTTGGGCCAGATTTGGCCCCCCAGCAATAATTTTCAACTGCTGTTCTATCATCTATTTCAAATGATTCCTCCCCTCCCCCCCCGACATTGGATAAAGTTATTCGTCTCTTTTAACTTGAGAGTCCTTATCTTTAAAATAGAGTGGTTAGCATGCCCAAAATAACAAAGCTGTTTAAGAATTACATTGGAAGATACTGTATATGTCCAGTATTTTTTCCTATTTGGACATTAATACACTTACGTTTTGTTAGAGTTTTAATAGTCATGATTCTTTCAGTTGTAAGTAATAGGAAAACCAATTCAAACTGGCTTAAAAAGTGAAGGATATTTGTTGGCTTATGCAGCTGAAGGGCTCAGTCATAGCAGCATCTAGAGGTTTAGATAGTGTCGTTGAGAACAAGTCCCTCTCTGCCTCTCAATTCTGTTCTCTACCTTGTTGACTACGTTCTCAGACAAGATCTCTTCTAGTAGTGGTATTTGGCAGCTCCAGGCTTACATTCCTTGTCCCAAGTTCTTGTTCAAGAGAGCAGGGACCCCTGAGGGAGCAGGACAGCAGTGGGATGCAGACGCCAAATTCTCATAAGACCAGACTTAATGGTCTGACTGAAACTGGAAGGACCCCGGAGGTCATGGCCCCCAGACCTTCTGTTGGCCCAGGACAGGAACCATTCCTGAAGCCAACTCGTTCAGACATGGACTGGACTGGACAATGGGTTGGAGAGGGATGCTGGTGAGGAGTGAGCTTCTTGGATCAGGTAGACACTTGAGACTATGTTGGCATCTCCTGCCTGGAGGGTAGATGAGAGGGTAGAGGAGGTTAGAAGCTGACGAAATGGACATGAAAAGAGAGAGTGGAGGGAGAGAGTGGGCTGTCTCATTAGGGGGAGAGTAATTGGGAGTATGTAGCAATGTGTATGTAAGTTTTTATATGAGAGACTGACTTGATTTGTAAACTTTCACTTAAAGCATAATAAAAATTATAAAAAAAAAAAGAGAGAGAGAGAACAGGGAGCATATCTCTTTGTTGGATATATGTATAAAACTAAACCCATCGTTGTCAAGTTGATTCCAACACACAGCAACCCTATAAGACAGAGTAGAACTGCCCCGCGGAGTTTCCAAGGAGCACCTGGTGGATTTCAACTGCTGATCTTTTGTTTAGTAGCCATAGGACTTAACCACTATGCCACCAGGGTTTCCATATATATATATATGTATATGTGTACATATATACATAATTTTTTAATTTTAATTTTTTTTAAAGGAATTGACTCGTGTGATTTTGGAGGCTAGGAAGTCCAAAATCTGTAGGTCAGGTGACAGGCTAGAGACTCAGGCAGGAAGTTTATTTACAACCTTGAGGCAGAAAACTTTTCAGGAAACCTTATTTTTTTGCTCTTATGGCCTTCAGCTGACTGCATGAGGCCCACTCACATTACTGAAGGTAATTTGCTTTACTTAAGGTCAGTTGATTAAAATGTTAAACATATGTAAATACCTTCATGGCAACATCTAGACTAGTGTTTGACCAAACAAATGGATACCATAGTCTAGCCAAGTTGACATGTCAAATTAGCCATCACAGTAAAATCTCAGAATTAGCTCCATTAGTGAGGGTCAGTGGAAAAGAAGGAGACCTTCAATGACACAGATTGACACAGTGGCTGCAACAATGGGCTCAAACACAGCAACAATCACTGAGGATGTGTCAGGGCTGGGCTATGTTTCTTTCTGTTATACAAAATATCTCTATGAGTTAGAGCCAACTCAGTGGCACCTGGGAACAACAACCCATTTCTGAACCAATCTTCTTGGTGCCATGGATGTGATTAGGTCTTTAGTCACACATGCCTTCCTGGAGCAGACGTTGTTGGAGAGGAGGTGACATGAACTCCACACAATGACATGAACTAAGAGTAGGGGAGAGATGGTTCCCCAAAGCAAAATCAGGATGCTGTGACCTGATCAAGTAGTAATCGACATTGTGCAGCAAAAAAAATGTAAGTTTCAGAGTCCTCAAATAAAAAAAATCTATTATCTTCAAGAGCCTGGCCTAAATTTCTTTCCAACTGTAGTGCAATGAGATGAGAGACATTTGCATAACTGATGACTTTTTGTCATTGTAGCTCTTGGTTTTATTGAGTGTTTCACAATTTTCAAAGGACTGTGTCTTTTCAGTAATTATGTTGTTGATCTCTCCAGAGAGAAATGACTTCAGAGGGTTAGGTTCCTGAGGTTTAATGTAGATAGTACTTTCTTTATGTTTTCCATTTTTTTATTCTCCACAAATCCCTTCCTTCCAATGATTCTACTAGAAGCCAAAAGTCCAACCACAGAAAGTTTAAACTTTCTTTTCCTTATCAACCACCAGGTGTGTAGCTGACATTTTAGAGGGTAGAAATATCTTGGAATTTCATGCTATTTCGTTTACTGTACCTAGTTAGGGTACAGTTAGATCATGCAAGGCAAAGTTAATATTTTCCTCCAAAGATTTCCGTACTGACAGTCCTGCACCAATGTCTGAGATTTAGTAAGAAAGCAAAAGTGTACCCCATAAACTATAAATTACCATTAATTGTAGCAATATTGACTTCACTGTTCCTTAAAAATCTCTGACTTTCTTTCCAATAAAATGCACCCCATCTTGGTTCTTTTCCTGTCGTTCCAATTAGTCTGGTTCTTTCTCTTTAGCTCTTTCTATCAATTTCTGTCTGAATCATTCTCTTTCTTCTATTCCCTACATACAGGAGCATTGGTGATTCACTGGTAGAATTCTCACCTTTCATGCAGAAGACCCAGGTTTGATTCCCAACCAATGTACCTTGTGTGTGGCTAGATTTGACTGTGTGATGTAGTGCTGGGCGTTGAGATATGAGCGTATGTTTGTTGGGAGGATTTCTGGGCAAGAGCTTTTCTATATGATAAAGGATAGAAGTATGCAAGGAGAGCTCTCTCACCAGGTACACTCTTGCCTTTGGTCACAGCCATATGAAGATTTCTTGTCTAAAAATGCCAAGACTATCTCAGAGACTCCTACCCAGAGCTCTGATATGGTTAAGCCTACCACCAGACATCTTGGTATGTGGTTAATTATTTTATTATTTGAGCCTTTATAGATTATTTTTCTGTTATTTGCAGCCCTTAAGCATTCCTGCTGATGAAGTCATATTGTTAATGTAGGGAACACCTATTGGATCCACTGCGCAGACCCTTCCTCACTTTTTCTGGGCACAGCCCCACTTCTCTGATCCATGTGGTTACAGGGACAGGACTTGCCTTCATGATGTTTATACAATGTGACCTGGGCCTCTTGGCCACAACTGGTTGGATTGGGGGCATCTGATTCAAGCTGGGTTTGAAATTGAGATTCAGAAACCCCAATATTCATCCATCTTTTCTTCTAAATGGACGAAATGGAAACTTTGGAGCTATAGGTGGCTGTGTTATGCCATGTGGATTGTGAAGCAGAGAAAGATGGAACACGAGAAGAGAAGGAAGAGGAAAAAGTGAGCTCTGATGGACAGGATCCCTGGTTCTAGAGAAGTCCTAAGACCTTGCATCATCAGTGTTTTGGGGGTTCTAGGATGTATCCTTATGTCCCTATTATACTAAATCCCCCTATAAAACCACAAATGGGTTGTAATATTTTCAGTCCAGCAGAGTCCTAACTCGTATGAGCTAACTGCAAGGTGAATAAAATTGACTCTATTTATGCCCTGCCTCTTCAGCCCCATTGCAATTACACTGAGACAAGAATGGCTTTATAGCATCCCTTCACTTCACCTGCAGCACATCGTAGGTGCTCAGTGAACTCAGGTAAGCTGATTGTTTTCTTTCTGCTTTGGAAGATCATCAATGAGGGACTCCCAGGCTGGACCACAGGCAGGCGAATTTCTCTTCTGAAATTCTCTAATCTTAAAAAAAAAAAAAGCCTGTGTGAAAAAGTGTGTCATTTTAACAACAGCAACACTTCAATCTATATTTGTACCTGAAAGTTACACTAGAAAGGTGAGAAAGGAAGAATTAGAGTTCTTCATTTTTACCTCCAAGATACACCCAAGACAGATCAATTAAAAAAAAAATCAGTCGGATAGCATGATGTCATTGACAATTTGAAAGGCAATGGTTGAGGATCGTTGAAATTTTCACCAGGTGATCTAATCACACTTAGTTTTGAGAACGCATTTGCAGTGTGTGGTGTGTGTGGCTTGGTACGTGTGTGTGCGCATATGTGTGTTTCCCTTGATGGCTTATTATCAAAGATGTTTGAACTAAAATTGGATATTGTCGAGTTTACTTTATTTGATTCCTTTCACCTTTTGTTTTCCAAATTGTGCCAAAATGCTCTCAACCCGAAAGGAATTCTCATTTCATTTATTCATTTTGCATCCATCATCAAACCCCTAGCAGACACTAAAGATCTGAAGACAAAGATATAAACACTGCTTCATTAACATTTTTATAATGCTGCCATTTACAAAATTATCTCCCTTCACCCACCCTCGGACCTGCTATGTGGGACCCATTTGTGCCCCACGTTACAGGGACTAACTCTAAGGCTAGGGTGGCTTGTCCACGAGTGGACACTGCAGACTTAGAGAGTAAGTCCTAGGACAGAGAGCTCCCTTTACTAAGCCCTGTTTTCCCTCTCCGCCATGTTAACAGGCATTATGGTAGAGTGTTTCAGAACGTTGGCTCTGACACTAGAGTCAGATTCTCAACTCTGTCCTGTGCTAGACGTGTGAGAAAGTGATTCACACAATCTCTCTAGGCCTCCATCCCTCTCTTTCTAAAATGGGGATAATAATGGTATCAGTCTCCATGGTTAGTAGGATTATATAAGATATAAGGAGCCTGGTACATAGTAAGTGCTCAATAAATGGCAAAATATAAAATGGGCTTTTTTTCTTATTATGCTTTAGATGAAGGTTTACAGAGCAAATTAGTTTCTCATCAAACAATTAATACACATATTGTTTTGTGACATAGGTTGTCAACCCCACGACATGTCAACACTCTCCCCTTCTCTACCTACAGCTCTCCTGTCCCTTCTTGCCTTCTTGTCTTTGCCCCTGGGCTGGTGTGTCCATTTTAGTCTTGTTTTGTTTTATTGGCCTGTCTAATCTTTGACTGAAGGGTGGACCTCAGGAGTGACTTCAGTGCTGAGTTAAAAGGGTGTCCAGGGGCCATACTCTCGGGGTTTCTCTAGTCTCTGTCAAACCAGCAAAATGGACTATTTTAAAGCATAAGGAGGCCTGGTGGTGCAAACAGCTAAGCGCTAACCCAAAGGTTAGTGGTTAGAACCCACCCAGCAGCTCCGCAGGAGAAAGACTTAGCGATCTGCTTCTGTGAAGACTACAGCCTAGAAAACCCTATGGAGCAGTTCTACTCTGTCACATGGGGTCGAGATGGAATCGACTTGATGGCACCCAACAACAACAACAACAATATTTTAAAGCATTAGTTAATGTGAACCTAGTTTGTGGTACAACAAGCCAAAATGCCTGAAGGTGATCTGTGTGTTCACCGAACATCAGGCTAGCTGGGATCAGGGCGCCCTGTCTTCTGGAAGGAGGGACTGCAGTCAAGCTCAGATTCCTTTGGGGTTTGGTTTATCTGTGAGAAGCAGGTAAGAATGTATAACCACGATCTCAGGTGCACCAGGAATAATACATTTCTCTCAAAAAAAATTTTTTTTTATTATGGAGAATTTAAACCTGAAGCAAAAGTAGATGAAAAAGTATAACAAACCTCAGCTAAATCCACTCAAGGGCCAATCATGGTTCATTTATACTCCCATCTAAAATAATCCATTTTTTCCTTAAAAAAAAAAAAAAAAGGCAATGAACTCCAACGCTACCCCCATTTAAGCCAGACCGTCAGAAACGTGGGTTCTCTCCTTGAGCTGCTCAAAGGGCCCTGGATCTTACACAGACGGAAGTGTCTGCGGAGGCCTCTTCAATGCTTGTACCGCAGCACTCACTACAGAGCTCCCCGTTGACGAACATGGAGCTCCCCGTGTACCAAAACAGAAAGGTTCCTTGAAGTCAGAGGCTTTCTGCTCCGTAGCTATGTTGTGGGGCACAGGAATCATTGCTGTGGCCGGGGGCTCCAGGGCCAAGTGTCTGGGGCAGCCTCTGCAGGACCTCATAAGCCATTCTCTTCCGATTGTCCTTATCCCACAATCCCTACCCAGGGCACAGCCAGCCAGTGGGTATGGGTTCTCCAGGAACTGGCGGGTCACACAGACCTCTGGTCCTTTCTTACTGTTGAGAGCTCTGTTTCTTCTCTTTCCTTCCTTCCCGAGACACCTAGCACCTAGCATAATCGATTAGCCGTAGCACCTGGCCTAATCAATTAGCCGTAGCGCCTAGCGTAATCAGTTAGCCATGACTTAACTATTTTCTCCTGCCCTAGCTGCCCTCTGGCTGCTTTTGCTTGCTGTGGAATTTTAGCACACCCTATCTGTCCCAAACCAACCTTTGTCTTGTTTCTCGGAGCCTGAGCCCCCAGACAGTTTGGGTTGAAATCTCAGATCTATCCTTCACTGGCTTTATGACTTAGGCAAGTTACTTAACCTCTCTATGCCTCAAAATCCCTTATAGATAAGGATAACAATAGTACTCCCCTCCCAGGGTTGTTACAAGGATAAAATGAGTTACTATATAGAAAGTGGAAACCCTGGTGGTGTAGTGGTTAAGAGCTACAACTGCTAAACAAAAGGTCAGTAGTTTGAATCCACCAGGCGACCCTTGGAAACCCTATGGGGTAGTTCTACTCTGTCCTATAGGGTCGCTATGAGTCAGGATCAACTCCACGGCAATGGGTTTTATACAGAAAGTACTTTGAACAGCCTGGTATATAACTAATTGGTGATTATCAATGCTCAACCTTCACCATAACCCCCAGGGGTAAAGTGTTATAATACCTATTTTATAGGATCCACTGCTACTCTGGAAATTATGTAGAGATTGGTTTCATTTATGTTAGTGGCATATTCCCATTAAAAAAACCAAACCCATTGCCATCAAGTTGATTCTGACTCATAGTGACCCTATAGGACAGCACAGACCTGCCCCCATAGAGTTTCCAAGGAGGGCCTGGTGGATTCAAACTGCTGACCTTTTGGTTAACAGCCGTAGCACTTAACCACTGTGCCACCAGGGTTTACATCCATAGAGGTTTTTAAAAAGGGACTTAGACAATACTCACATTTATTTATGGAGCTGGAGCAAATTATTCGCTAAGTATAGTTAAGCACATATGAGTGTTCAACAGGAAATGATTATTCACTACTAAGTATTCATTTTAATAACTCCAGATAATTAAAAAAAAAACTTCTTCTGACTGACCCTCAGGGAGAGACAGCCTTTTCAAACATCTAGGAGGTGCTCTGAAAATCTCAGGTATTATTATTCCTATAATTCATTATTTATTTCCACGTAGGAAGCCGTTGACTCAATGAGCGGAAGTTAGGCCGTTACTTCATTAATGCTGCATTATTAATCTCATGATGTCCAATATCTCTGCCCTGGTGACAGGTCCCCAGGTTCTCAGGGACAGGCCTGATTTTAAAGTTTCTATTGTTTTCCCTCAGATCATCAAAATTTCTTTGAAGGAAGCTGCCAACATTGCAGCATCCCAGTCTCTCCACACGGAAGTAGCAGAACGCTCTTTTCAAAGCATACCCGTGGATTTGGGTTTGGGAAATGTCCTCACCAGGTCACACAGATAGTTGAGAGAGCACAATCATGAACAATGTCACAGTGTGAGAAAAAGGTCCCAGGCTCTGGAAACCGAAGGTCCAGGCTGACAACCTCCTTCTGCCATTTTAGCTGTGGGGCCGTGGGCAAGTTGCTTAATTCCTCAGGTGTTCCATTTTCTGGTTGGAAAGTGGAGATGTCTAGGCCCCTGCTCTTTGCTACTCCTCTACTTTACAGCAAAATATCCAGGTTCAGCTATAGGACAGCAGTGGGAAAAAAAAAGCTGCGTCAGGGGTTGTTAGTTAAGACAGGATTGATATTTATCTGGCCTGCACAGGTTAATAATAGCTGTCTTCCTTTCTGATAAGGCTAGTGTCTATTCCATCTGCTCATGCTCATTCTGTACTGGGCTTTAAATAGTTTAATTAGGTCTCTCTCCTCCCCTCACCCCACCCCCAGTGAAGAGGGTTGAGGTGTATGTGCGTTTTGGAGTCAGAAAGCCCTGAGCCTGAATCCAGATTCTACCATCCACTAGTGCTGTGATCTTAGACATGGTACATCAGCTCTGTTGGCTTGATTTTCTACTCTGTAAAGTGGGGACAGCTGTAGGCACTATTGAGCATTAAATGTGCATTTAAGCTCAGTGTTTGGCATAATGTACACATCCAATAAATGCTTGCTATTATTAGTACACGTCACCGTCTAGTAGATTCTGACTCCTGAAGGTCTTGAAGCACTTACTGATGAAGATCAAAGACTACAGCTTTCAGTACAGTTTACACCTCAACAAAAAGAAAACAAAAATCCTTAGAACTGGACCGATAAGCAATATCATAACAAATGGAGAAAAAATTGAAGTTGTCAAGGATTTCATTCTATTTGGATCCACAATCAACACCCTTGGAAGCAGCAGTTCAAGAGATCAAATAACCCATTGCCTTGGGCAAATTCGCTGCAAAAGGTCTCTTTAAAGTGTTAAAAAGCAAAAATGTCACTTTGAAGACTGAGGTGTACCTGACCCAAGCCGTGGTGTTTTCAATTGCCCCATATGCCTGTGAAAACTGAACAATGAATAAGGAGGATTGAAGAAGAATTGACATCTTTGAATTATGGTGTTGGCGAAGAATATTGAGTGTACCATGGACTGCTAAAAGAATGAACAAATCTGTCTTGGAAGAAGTACAGCCAGACTGCTCTTTGGAAGTGAGGATGGTGAGACTTCATCTCATATACTTTGTATATCTTATCAGAAGGGGTCAGTCCCTGGAGGACATCATTCTTGGTAAAGTAGAGGGTCAGTGAAAAAGAGGAAGACCCTCAAATGAGATAAATTGACACAGTGGCTGCAACAATGGACTTAAGCGCAACAATGGACTTAAGCCTAACAATGATCATGAAGATGGCGCACGACCAGGCAGTTGTACATAGGGTCACTACGAGTCGGAACCCACTCGACGGCACCTAACAGCAAAGACAACATTATTATTACTGTGTAGGAAAAAGGCCTTCAAGTCTTCAGCTATATAACGTAAGTAATAACAACTTCTGTCCTATAGGAAGATTAAAAGAAAACCACAATGGTGGAGAAAACCCACACTCATAAAAAGGAAAATTACGCCAAGGAAGAAGAAAAGGAAAGAAGAAATGTAAGCAAAACTAATAATTAACAATATGATTTACTTAATCATGTCAATGTAAACAAAGAATATCAATTTAAATAAATTGTGATAGAACCTTATTGAGAGGGTGGATGAAGGGAAAAAGAAGATTTAATAGACTAAAGCCATAAAGACCTCATCTACCACAAAAGACAGTCAATAAACATTACCAAAATTGATTAATTAAGAACAAGCAGCAAAAGCATATCATTTAGAAATATGGATGCAAATATAGGAGGAAATAGCAGAAAGCATTAGACATGTTTGGGAGCAGAACATGGGCCAGGCAACTTCTATTTTTTTATTATAAGCCTTTTAGCATTGTAGTTAGGATTATATTGTTATTGTTGTTGTTGTGTGCCGTCAAGTTGATTTGGACTCATAGCAACCCTACAGGACAGAGTAGAACTGCCACATAGAGTTTCCAATGCTTCACAGGAGCAGAGCACCAGGTCTTTTCTCCCACAGAGCCACTGGTGGGTTGGAACCACCAACCTTTTGGTTAGCAGCACCATTGTGCCACCAGGGCTCCAAAGATTATATTAGGCTGCAAGTAATGACAGCAACAAAAGGTATGCAACTAACAATCGCTTACATAAGAGAAAGTTTATTTCTCTCTCACATGAAGGTATGTAGGGGTGTAATGCAGCTCAGGTATGGTAGCTCAGTGTCACAAAGTGCTCAGAGGAAAAAGACTCCTCCCAGCTCACCATCCCACCTCACTAGGGAGTGACCGCCATCTTCCCAGCTCAAAGCCATCCTTATCTCAACAAGATGGGGAAGGAACAAAGACAAAGGGACAGTGGCATGGGCTAGTGGTCTCTTCAGGAAGCCTCCTTCAGTCAGTCAACACTTCTGCCTATATCCTATTGGCCAAAGCTTATCACATGCTCACACTTAGCTACAAGGGAAACTGGGAAACAGTTTTTATGTGGGACAGTCACATGCCTAGCTAAAAGTTTCTTACTGTGAAAGAATAGGAGATTGGGTATGGGAAACAAGTGGGAGTTGTTCCCATAAGCATTATTTCACTTTTGGACTACTGTTTTAACACTCTGATCAAAGTAAAATCTAAACGCAAATTAAACCCAACATAACCTGTCATGTTGTGGCTAATAGCTCAGGGTCTAGGCTCAGAGCGTGGAGACTGAATCCTGGATTATCCATTGAGCAACTGTCTGATAACCTCTTGACCTCCATTTCCTTGCCTGTAAAATGAGAATAAAAATAGGCCCACAATCATTGGTCGATGTGAAAATTAAAGGAGATACTAGATAGTACTTACAACAGTACCTGGAAATACGGTAAACATTCCCTAAGTGGTGGTTGGTGTTTTCATAAATATTCCACAATTGTTAAAATAAACAAGTACCTAAACCCCAGACATCTGCAGAAAACCAGTAAGTGAAAGAGAAGGGCCAGGATAAACAGAGTGTGTAGGAAACATTAGAGAATCATTCAGGGAATAGAACAGAAGATTAACAAAAATTTAGTTAATAGTCTCAGTAAGATTAAGGGAAGTATCACACACATAAAACAAGAAATGAATATATTAGACGCAATTAATACAACCAACGTCCAGCCTCAGATTCTCTGAGCCTCTACAATTTCACAGGCACACGGCGGCGTTCTCTGCCTCAGCACCGTCAAACATTGCACAACTGACCAGCATAGTTTTACCACCGAAGGCAGAGAACACCCATAGTTTCTGGCTCCTCCCAGCACTTCTGGAAATGACAGGTTTTCCCAGAGGCTATCAAAGAGACCAGGTGATATAACTGCAAAACCAAAACCCAAACTCCTTGTCAATGAGTCAGTTCCTACTCATAGCGACCCTATAGGACAGAGCAGAACTGTCCTGCAGGGTTTCCAAGGAGCTGCTGGTGGATTTGAACTGCTGAACTTTTGGTTAGCAGCCATAGTTCTTAACCACTGTTCCACCAGGGCTACAAAATAACTAGCATTGGGGGTGAATTGGAGCCCTGGCGGTGCAGTGGTTAAGAGCTACGGCTGCTAACCAAAAGGTCGGCAGTTGGAATCCACCAGCCATTCCTTGGAAGCCCTATGGGTCAGTTGTACTCTGTCCTATAGGGTCGCTATGAGTCAGGATCTACTCAACAGCAACTGGTTTGATTTTGGGGTTTTTTTGGATGGGTGAATTAACTTCCATCGGGGTAAACTGACCAGTGAGCAGGCCACAGGAGATGGAATAGTAAGTGCCTTCGTTTCACGACCTTTTGAATATGAAAAAGTCAACAGACATGTTCTAAATATTTTTATATTAAAAATAGAGTCTTGTGTATATTCTTCAAAGCTGTGAAATTAATCAGATAAAAAATATAATTAAGAAAAAATTGGGAGGTTGTTGGGTAAAATGAGCTAACAAGGAGTCAGTAGCCGTGCTATGGTATTTATAAATCAAGAACAAAAGACATAAATACATTATTTAAAGTTCTAGTGGTAATGTTCAGGAAAAAAAAAAAGGAAACTTACTATGCTGTTGGCAGTCCTTTCTAGGTAGTAAGATAAGGCAGCATGAAAAAGAAAGTTACTTTTCATATTATATTTTTCGGTCTTATTTGATAAAAACTCACAGTGCTCAGATATTATGTTTACGTAGCTTCAGATATTGACAGTTACTTTTTTAAACATGGAAGAATACATATAGACATTCAGGTTTATTGACACAGGGGGAGAAGGTTTTGTTATTGTTTCACTTAAAACAACTTTGTGTTGTTTGAATATTTATACTAATCATGTATTACATTTACTCAAAATTAGTTGGGGGGGGAAATGGATATGACACCCTATACAATGGCTGGAATGGATTGAATACACAGTCCATCACTTCTTTCTCTCACGTGCAGCAGTTCACCACCGTGGTTACAGGGTAAAGGGCGGGGAGTAGGTGAGGCACTTAAGCAGTGCTTGGTGCTGCACAACTCTCCACCATGTTACCGATTGCAGTCAGGTCAGTTCTGACTCACGTTGAACCCATGTGTGTCACAGTAGAACTGTGCTCCATAGAGTTTTCAATGGCTGTTGTTTTGGATGTTGATTGCCCAGCCTTTCTTCCGAGGTGCCTCTGGGTGGACTCCAACTACCAAACTTTTGGTTAGCACCCGAGAGCACTAACCACGTGGGCCACTGATTATTATCATCTTGATATGGCTGATTGTCAAGATTCCAGACTCCAAGTTCACCAACTCACATCCTGCCTGGAACAAGCGGGTTTGGCAAACCAGTCTACAAAGACTCCTTCCTTCTATCAACTCAGAGTCCAAAAAGTTTCTAGTAGTTGATCTTTGTGGCAAGCCCTGGTTCCCTCTTCCACATGCGATGAGAAAATGGGCAGTGGCTGCGCCTCTCTGAGCCTCAGTATCCTCATCTGAGAAATGGGGACAATAACAAGATCTAGCTCAGAGATTGTGGGGAGGTTAAATGAGACAATGCGTGTAGATCATGGATCATAGTAAATCCTCAATACTGAAAGCTGTCGTAGTAGTTGCCGTCGTTATGAATTGCTAAGCAGGCACACCCAGCTAACATCTTGAAATAATGAACCAAACCAGACCCGTTGCCGTTGAGTTGATTCCGACTCCCCTATAGGACAGAGTAGAACTGCCCCATAGAGTTTCCAAGGAGCGCCTGGTGGATTTGAACTGCCCACCTTTAGGTTGGCAGCTGTAACACTTAACCACTATGCCACCAGGGTTTCCATCTTAAGATAAGGAAAGAGAAATGCCTTGACAAGCACTCAAGCCAAAATCAGTTCCTTTGAGAGCTTTCTCTGTGATGGGAAGCACAAAGCCTTCATCTCTGAAATCCCTCCAGGCTGAGACCATCACTAGGATATGCTGCCTCCCCGTGGAATTTCACATACAGGAGCGAGACAGGCCAAGCTCCCAGCCCAGAATTTCAGGGCCGAGCCAGGCTCAGAAATCCCCTGGTGTCCTAATCATTTTCTTCATGGTTTATTAATACTCAAATCTTTACACAAATGCCACCTTCTCAATGAGCCCTGCCCAGACTACCCTATTTAACATAGCAGCTCACACCCCATCCCCCTCCCAGTGCATTTTAAGCTCCTCTGGTTTTCCCCTTTTCAATGCAACTGCCACCGTTTAACATACTATATCATTTTTTTATTCTTACGCTGATGGTTACTTTTTTTGTCTCGCTCCATTACTTCATGAGAGCAGAGGAAAAAAGACTTATTTTTTAAATTATTGTGCTTCAAGTGAAAGCTTACAAATCAAATCAGTCTCTCATACAAAAACTTGCACACACCTCGCTATGTACTCCTAGCTGCTCTCCCCCTAACGAGGCAGCACACTCCTTCTCTCCACCCTGTACTCCCGGTGCCCACTCAATCAGCTGCTGTTCCCCTCTGCCTTCTCGTCTCGCCTGCAGACAGGAGCTGCCCACATAGCCTCATGTGTCTGCTTGAGCCAAGAAGCTCACTCCTCACCAGTACCATTTCCTGTCTTAAAGTCCAGTCCAATCCCTGTCTGAAGAGTTGGGCTAACAGAAGGTCTGGGGGCCATGACCTCCAGGGTCCCTCTAGTCTTAGTCAGACCATTAAGTCTGATCCAGAAAAGAATTTTTTTTTTTGTCCAAGTTGAATCCAAGTGCTTAGAACAGTGTCTGACACACAGAAGAAACACAGTAAATATTTTTCGAAGGAATGGATGGATGCTTTCTCTCGTAACATGGTATGAAATGCTTAGAAACCTTAAAAATATTATTTTCTTTTTTTGCACTGAATATATGCATGGAAGGCCACAGTCTATGGTGCCAGATTTTTATTTTGTTTTTAATAATTTTTTGTGTGTGTTTTCCGTGAGAGTTTACAAAGCAAATTAGGGTCCCATCTGACAATTTCTACACAAGTCGTTCAGTGACATGATTACATTTCCACAATGTGCCAGCATTGTCATTCATTGTTATCTGGTTGTTCTGTGTCCAGTACTCTAGTTGTCCTGCCCCCTTATCTTCTCATCTTTGCTTTCGGGTAATTGTTGACCTTTTGCTCTCACACAGATGGCTTTTTATAGGAGTCCCATACTCATGGATAATAGCCTTTATTTTGTGCCAGTGGTGCCAGATGTTACTTTTTTCTAATACAATGCAAATTCCATAGCAGGAATCATTTCAGCAACTTGATCACTGGTTCCTGCACAGAGCGCCCAGGCCCTTGTCTCACCTGCTCTTGATCAACAGTGGACAAGCCATGGCACACATGCAACTTCAGTTCCCACTTTCCCAGATAGACTGTGCTCTGTGTGTGTGACTCCTTTTAGGATTTTGAAGATGAAGAAGTTATGGAAGGAAGAACTATTTTTGTCTCTGATCGTTAGAGGGTCAAAAGAGAGAAGGAATCTGATCATTCTCCTAGTCCTTTATCTTACACTCTTAGCCATCGTGAGAAACATTTTAAACTGGAGTTTAAAAAACACAGTCCAAAATGGGCTGGGCAGATCTGAGTGGCGTGGTCCCCTTCTAGTCTAACATAGCCAAGTTGGGCGTGCAGTCAGAGCTGGGTTCAAATGTCACCTCTGAGACCTTAGACAAGTCACTTCAATCCCCCTCAGGCTCAATGTCCTCATCCTTAGAATGGATGTCATAATTTAATTATTGAAGATTAAATAAAATAATAGATTTATAATCTAAGGATCAACCATTGGTATCCCCAAAACCTTCAGCTCTTTCAATCACCATCTCTTATTTAAAAAAAAAAAGAGAAAAATCCCGGCTCAAGTTTGCCTTCCTGTCTACAGTGTAAAACCCAGGGACTTCTGGGTATTCTTGAGGTTGCAGAGTAGTTTACTTTTCTCCTAGCAGCTTCTTACTCTGATTTCCTGTTTCCACTGAATTGTGACTTGTATTTTGCTGTTGCTTTCCTTTCTCTGCCGCATGTTTCAGTCAATGCGGAATATTTCATCTGGCCCTGCCAAGAGTCAGTTAACATAAGGTATTTATGTTGCTGGTGCCTAATAAAGGTTGGGGGGAGCAAAGGGGAATTATCTCCCAGCACAATAGAGTAATCAAGTAACTCTACGTGTTCTTAAAGGTTCATTAGACATTCCTAGTCATGGATTGAATTGTGCCCCCCCAAAAACATGTATCAATTGGGCTAGGCTATGATTCCCAGTATCATATGATTGTCCACCATTTTGTCATCTGATATGATTTTCCTATGTCGTAAATCCTATCACTGTGATGTTAATGAGGTGCATTAGCAGAAGTTATGTGGACGAGATTGACAAGATTAGATTGTGTCTTAAGCCAATCTCTTTTGAGATATAAAAGAGAGAAGCCAGCAGAGAGACAAAGGGATCTCATATTACCAAGAAATAAGAGCCAGGTGAATAGGCATTCTTTGGACCCAGGGCCAGGGGAAGATTGATGACAAGGACCTTCCTCCAGAGCTGACAGAGGAAGAAAGACTTCCCCTGGAGCTGACACCCTGTATTTGAACTTGTAGACTACCAGACTTTGAGAGAATAAATTTCTCTTTGTTAAAGCCATCCACTTGTGGTATTTCTGTTATAGCAGCACTAGATGACTAAGACTTTACTTGATGAAAGTTTGTCTCTGGATGTGTCACTGCTGAGGACCACCCTATCACCACCCTCCTGGCTTCTGTCCACTTTTCTTTCCTATTGCTGTTGTTGCTGGCCGTTGAGTCAATTCCAACTCATAGCAACACCATGTGACAGAGTAGGTCTGCCCATAGGGTTTTCTTGGCTGTAATTGTTCACAGATCACCAGGACTTTCTCCCACAGAGCCGTTGGCTGGGTTTGAACTGCCAACCTTTCAGTTAGCAGCTGAGCACTTAGCTGTTGTGCCACCTGGGCTCCTTTCCTTTTCCGTAGTTGTCTACAACCTCTTCCTAAATTTTTGTGTTTTTAGCTCTTCAGCTCCCACATTAAATTAACACAGGGTCTACTTCTGCATTTCCAAAAATCATTAAGGGCCTCTGCTCTAGGAGAGACCACCTAAATGAGGACCTTCACCCTCTGGAATGACGAAGAAGCCACAAAGCCTAAGACATTACATATGTTCTTTAACATGACTGAACTTTCACATCTGCCTCGTTATTTCCATTGCTTTCAGTATGAGGAAGGGAGCAGTTGAAATATTCGTCTCTCTGCTGATATATGTCTTGGAAGAAGTACAGCCAGAGCGCTCCTTGGAAGCAAGGATGGCAAGACTTCATCTCACATACTTTCTACATGTTATCAGGAGGGAACAGTCCCTGGAAAAGGGCATCAGCTTAGTAAGGTAGAGGGTCAGCAATAAAAGAGGAAGACCCTCAACAAGATGGATTGACACACTGGCTGTAACAATGGGCTCGTACATAGCAATGGTTGTGAGGACAGTGCAAAACATCATTCCATTGTGCACAGGGTTGCTATAAGTTGGCACTGACTTGAAGGCACCTAACAATAACCACCACCACTGATATAAACTATCCCTGTGCCTTTAGAAAGAAAAGTCTTCTGTTGTTGCCATATTTCTAAAACAAATAAACAAACCAGTAGCTATTGAGTGGATTCCAACTCACATTGACCCCATGAGTGTCAGAGAGTAGAACTGTGCTCAATAAGCCCAAAACCAAACCCAAACCCTTGCCGTCAAGTTGATTCTGACTCATAGAGACCCTGTAGGACAGTAGTCTTTATTATGATGCTCTTCTGGAGGTAGGATATTTGCGGTTCTAAGAGTAGAAGGCAGAAAGCAAGGCCAGGTAGGGTCCTTACATAGGACAGAGTAGGTAGGTAGTGTCTTAATTTGGATTCCCCCAATGCAGGTCCTGAGAGAAGGACTGGGTGTAGGTGGTTTTTTTGGGAGCCAAGAAGCAGGAGTAAGGAGTAGGGAGAGTAAGACAGGGGAAGGGAGAAAAGCCAATAAAAGGTGTGTAATAAGCAGGTTACTGCAACTAGGGCTCAGTCATACTGGGGACCCTCTGAGAGACCAGCTCAGGGAGGCTGGGGCCATTCTTCACTGGCTCCTGCCTGTGGTTGTTTTGGGGGGGTGGCTTCTGAGTGCCTCCCATTCTGCACTTCCAGGTTTGTCCTGCTGGAAGCAGAGTCACTCCATGGTGTTGGAAAAAGCAGTAAGGCAGAGAAGTAGAGCCCAGCAGGCACTTGAAGTGGGGGGCCATCCCAACAAGAGACTGTTTATCTCAGCTGCAGGTAAACATGGAGGTGGGCTGAAGGGAGACAAAGCAGGCGGAGAACAGCATCTATACTGGAGTAAAGGCAAAACCTTTGAATCTCAGTACTGACTTGCCAACTAAAGGGTGAGTTGCAGTAAGGACGTAAGTCTTCTGTGCCTTTAACCATTTCTTTTCTATCAGGGGGAAGGAGAAAGATCTACATTTATTGACAGTACCTACAGTGTGCAAGGCAATCTCCTGGGAATTTTTAAGGATTCTCTCGGTTTGCACAAGTAGCAAGAGAAGTGATGTTTTCCTCTGTCTACAGATGCAAGGAGTTTTGGGGCAGTGCCAACGTTTAATGCATTCAGCTGCTAACTGAAAGGTTGGAGGTTTGAGTCTACCCAGAGGAGCCTTGGAAGAAAAGCCTAGCTCCGAAAAATCAGCAACTGAAAACCCTGTGGAGAGCAGTTCTACTCTGACATACATGGGGTCACCATGAGTTGGAGTCAACTCAACGCCAACTGTTTTGGTTTTTACAGATGGGAAAACTCAGACCCGGTAAGAGGAAGGTCAAGGTCACTCAGCTAAGAATGACAAATTAAGCTTTGAGTCCAGACCTCTTAAATTCCAAAACCCTTGCACCTACATGACACGAAGTGAATTGGGGAAACACAATCCCAATCTAATGACAAAGGGCAACACTGGTTGAGAACAACGCAGGGAAGCAAAAGTCCTCTGCAAATGGTTAAAAGGTTTTTTCTCTGCTCAGTACAGCAGCTCCTCTCTTTCTCCCTCCCTTCTTTCCACTCTTTCTTCTTTTTTTAAAACACCCTGCTCAGTGCCTTAGACCATCTTTGCAACACCTGCAGTCAAGGAGCAGGTGGTATTTATTCTAAACCCCCATAGGCCTTAAGCCCACTGTGCTGCGGGGGCCCAGCAGGCAGACAGACGGAGAACTGGGAGGAAGAGAGGCTGAAAGTCGAGCAACTTATTTACTACGTCTTGGGCAGCTCCACATTTATCTTGCTCAGCTCTGCACACACATACACGTACACACACACCAGCCACCTGCCTACCCTTTCTAGCCCCATGGGGTGAGCTGTGCTAGAAGCAGGATTTTCAATTCTCTCCTGTCTCTGTGACTTGACAGCACTCAAGAAACCCGCAGGAGCAGATCCTGATTTTATTTGGATGTTTCTCTGTTTTTCTGTGAACTTTCCTTTTCAAGGGGTATTTTTATGAGTCACTTGCTGGCTTTCCTTCTCCTAAGTCATCTGATTTCCATTTAGATTTTGCTCCAGCTTCAAGATGCATTTTCTTTTACAGACATTTTCACCGGACTTCATTGGTCTGGTACAGGCCTTCACCGAAGTTTTATGTTCTGGATTGCTTTATAAGTGCCGGGGTTTTGAGGTCCGTTTGGCTTGGCCAGGTCCAAGTCCTTTCTCGCTTTTTACTCCTTCTGACTTCTTTATTGAGTTCTGCAACTAACTACTGGGCTCTTAAATCTTCATGGATGTTTCACTTGGCTTGGTTTTGCCTAGTTGAGTTTTACTGTGTTCTAGGTGTTTCTCTCTCATTTCATATACCTTGCTTGCTCCTCACTTGGTTTTGGATTTTGCTGAGAAGTGATGGATCTTTCTAGTCAGAGGCTCTAAAATTAGAGTGACAATATGTCCCCATCTGTCTTGGACAGCCCCGGTTTGGTCTGTTGTTCTGGTATCCTGTACAATTTTTATCCTCTCGAGAATATCCCAGTTGGTGATAAATTACATGTTCTCTCTATCTACAAATGTGTCTGCTACACTTGAATCAACAGATTAGGGTTTGATATACTTGGATTCTAGGTTCTGGGACAGGAGCCACATCCTATCATACATTGTTCCCTGTGGGCTTACTGGAGTTCCTGGGTGGTGCAAACGGTCAACACGTTCAGCTGCTAACCGAAAGACTGGAGGTTTGAGTCCACCTAGAGGCTTCTTGGAAGACAAGGCTGGGTGATCTACTTCCGAAACATCAGCCATTGAAAACCCTACGGAGCACAGTTTACTCTGACACACATGGGGTCACCATGAGTCAGAGTCAGCCCTGTGGCAGTAGGTGGTTATAGGTCTATCACCTACAGTCTGGGAAAGTTCTTTGTTATCCCTCTTTTCGTGGGGTTATATTTCAGGATAAAGTTGTTGATTTACCTTGTGGTTAAATTTAAACTTGTGTTTGGGGATCCACGTAGAATGTGTCCGTAAAGGAGACGGGGAATAGGAGAAAGCTGAAGAGAGGCTCAGCGTTATACTTAGTTATGTGTTTAGACTGACTTTATGGAATTAATGCTGCAATGTTCCAAGTTCTGTTTCAGTATTTTACATGAAAAAAGGTAATCCCGGGTTTCTCTTCCTCCACTCATGTATTTAAAAGGATGGTTTTTTTTTTTGGATGGTGGACATGGATTTGAATCCCAGCTGCATCCTTCACTAAGTGTCCAGTCTTGGGCAAATTACTAAAGCTCTTCTAGCCTTCCTTTTGCCACCTGAAAATAGGGATAAAAATATTTGACCTCAGAATGTTGCAAAGCTTAAGCAAGATGTTTTTGTTGTTAGGTGCTGTTGAGTCGGTTCCGACTTACAGTGACCGTGTAGGACAGAGTAGAACTGTCCCATAGGGTTTCCAAGAAAAGGCTGGTAGATTTGAACTACTGATATTTTGGTTAGCATCTAGGCAGTTAACCACTGGCTCCTTAAGTAAGATAAAAGAATAGCACATGTGAAATGTTCTGAGGGACAGCAGGAGCGTAGCTTCCTCTGTCATTAGCAAAGGGTGAAGGGCCACTTCTGACAGCCTCCAGTGAGACCCGGGTTGTCACAGGGTCGAGTGTGCCTTCCCAGGCTGAGCACTGCACAGCTCCAGCTTCACATTGCAAAACAAGTGAATGGTGCCCCCTGTTGGTGTGCAGAGGCCTGGCTCTTAGTTCACAACCGTGAATGAGTTACATCAGAATTCCCAAGGTGAACTCCCTAAAATGACCAATGTGCAGGTTCCACTCCTGGAGAATTGAATTCAGTAAGTGTGGAGTGAGGCTCTTGACTGTCATTTTGAACAACCTCCCTGGGTGAATCTTCTACACATGCAACTTAGAACCTTTCCTCACTGTGATCTTTTCCTCTGAGCCGGACTTTGTTGCAGTGTACGCTCTGAAAACCCTTGGCAAGTTCTTTAAGTTGGCTACGAATAATAATGTCTTCCATTTGTACTCGCTCCATCCTTAGAGACGTTCTTTCTCTCCAGTAGGCAGGGCAGGCATTACTGGTCTCACTGGACAGATGTAAAAACCGCGTCCATGGGCACATAGCCCTCCAAGAGTAGAAATCGATCTTCATTCCTGACCTCCTAAACTTTCATCCACTGAGACTTGCCTTCCTCTGAAAATAAAATTATTCTCATCATACTGCTGACTCATCTTTTCTTCTTTGTTTCTGCTTCTTGGAGATTTTTTTTCTTATTCTTTCCATCCCTCCTTCCTTTATTTCTCCTTAAAACATTGGCTTCTTCCTCAAACATCACCATTAAACCAGAAAAATCCAAACTTGTTGCCATCAAGTTGATTCCGACTGATTGTGACTGTATAAGACAGAGTAGAGCACCCCATAGCATTTCCAAGGAGCAGCTGGCAGATTCGAGCTGCCAACCTTTTTTGTTAGCAGCCGAGCTCTTAACCACCAGGGCTCTATTTCCTTTTCATTTATAACACTATTTTTTTTTTCTCACCCTAATGGAGCCTCTAGAAACTGTGATGGCACAGTGGTTAAGTGCTACAGCTGCTAACCAAAATGGCAGCAGTTCAAATCCACCAGGTGCCCCTTGGAAACCCTATGGGGCAGTTCAACTCTGTCCTATAGGGTCGCTATGAGTCGGAATTGATAGCAATGGGTTTATGGGTTATGGGATGGAGCCTCCAGAGAAGGGTGATTACATGAGCAATTGTAGAGCCTCCCAGTGGAAAGATATGTAATCATAAAAAAAAAAAAAGCGGAATAGGAAGGCATTGCTTAACACATTGAAAGCATAAGACATGAGAAAATCAGGTTGTAGAGAAGCATTTTTGTGTATTTATGTATGACAACAAATTATGAAAAATTACGAAAATGTGTTTGTATATTCACAGAAAAGATACAAAATACACTTTTCCCCATGAGGCCCTCTGTTTTCTCACAGGACATTCAGTTTTTTTTTTTTTAAACAATTGCTACATGTAAAATTCAGTGACATTGATTACATTCTTCAAGTTGTGCAACCATTCTCGCCATCCTTTTCCAGGTTATTCCACTACCATTAATGTAAACACGATGCTCCCTAAGCAAAATCTACCCCTTCCTTCTCTCCTTAGTAGCCACTAATAATCTTTGATTTCGATATATTTGCTTATTTCATATAAGTGAGATCATATAGTATGTGTTCCTTTGTGACTATGTCACTCAGCATGATGCTTTCAAAGTGCGCCTACGCGTGGGATGCCTCAGGAGGACACTCCATTTTAAATCCAGGAAAGTTCCAGGCACACCAGGGTGAATTGGTCACCCTACGTCTGAGCAGACATGCAAAGAGGGGCTTGGGGGTAGGAGAGGTGATGGGGCAGGTGCAGGCAGAAACTGTGGCCTTCTACTTTTCTCCTTAAATACCTGCACAGACTTGAGAGAGTTATACGAGTGGTTGTGCACGTAAGTTTTGGAATCCAACTACCTGGGTCCAGGTTTTGTCTCAGCACTTACAGACTGTGTGATCTTGGACAAGGAGCTTCCCAACTCCAGGCATCAGTGTCCCAACTGCTAAAACAGGGCTAGTAATAGTAACTGAGACAGTGGTGGCTCGGTGGTAGAATTCTTGTCTTCCATATGGAAGACCCAGGTTCAGTCCCCCGCCAATGCACATCGCACACAGCCGTCACCCATCTATCAGCGGAGCTTGCTTGTTGCTATGATGCTGAATAGATTTCAGCGAAGCTTCCAGACTAAGACAGAGTAGGAAGAAAGGCCTGGAGATCCACTTCTGAAAACCAGTCAATGAAAACCCTATGATCGCAATGGTCCTGATCTGCAGCCAGTCATGGGGACGGTGCAGGACCATCCCCATGGTGTTTCATTTTGCTGTGTGTGGAAGGGGGTCACCATGAGTTGAGGGCCAACTCCAGGGCAGTTCATAACAATAATAACTAGTCCTACAGAGTTTAGAGAACTGAATAAATGAATATGCTTAGAATATTACTTGGCACATAGTAGAGTAGTGAGTTTGAAGGAATGCAGGGCTGATCAAGGAAAAAAGATATGACCATGAGATAGCAGCATTGCACAACAATCTATTTAGTAAGGCAGACTCATTGGCAGCCAAGTGCAAGGGGCGGTTCCCCAGAGCAGGAGGTCTGCCAGGGGCCAGCTCTGCAGGGAGCCATCAGAGGGGGGAAGGGGGGCTAATTAAGTCTTCACGAGGTCTTCCTGCAGCAAGATGGGAGTCTCGGGGTCAAAGAACACAGCTGGAAGGCCTTATAACTATAGGGTTTTATCTTATCTAGAGCTAGATGTTGGCACAGTGTCTCTGGCTCTGTAAAGCAGGCAGGTGCTAAGTGGCTAGAAATTTGCTTATCTGGCTGTTTTTAAAAACAATTGAGTATTACAAATTTGAGTTTAGCACTAGTGGGCTTTTTTTGGGTTAATGGACCTCAGCTTGCTATGAAGAATAAACAGGCTGGGCCCAGTACAAAGTGGCCATCTTTCGTTCATTTATTAACAAGTCAAAAAACCAAACCCATTGTCTTTGAGTCGATTCCAACTTACGGCAACCCTTGAGGACAACAGAGTAGAAATGTCTCATAGGGTTTCCTCATATAACAAGTAGGTACTTTAAAAGTGATAGGTGTCATCACATGTCTGTGCTATTTGAATCTTCTATGAATGGCATTTGGAGTTCCTGGATAGTGCAAACGGTTAACATGTTTGGTTGCTAACCAAAAGGTTGGAGGTTTGAGTCCACCCAGAGGTGCGTCAGAAGAAAGGCAAGGTGATCTGCTTCCAAAACATCAGCCACTGAAAACTCTGTGGAGCACAGTTCTACTCTGACCCACACGGGGCCGCCAGGAATCGGATAGACTTGATGGCAACTGGGCTGGGATAAATGGCATTTATTAATTTTATCATTTAATTACAAAACTCTTTCCCCATTTCAGGGAAATAAAACTTAAAAACAAGAAAAAAAAAAAAAAAACCCTCTGATGTCCTGGCCCCAGTTTTATGTCTGTGCTGCAACTGAGTCTGTGGGTGTGATTTTCTATGTATCATCTCCTAAATATTTCCCGCAGCTGTTCTTTCTTACTCTGTTATTAAATAAATATGTTCGACTTTAGTCTATCTCAGTTCTCAAAATATAAAGCAGAGTCTCTCTCTTGTCACGTGCCGTAAAGTGTCCAGTCTTCTAAATTCTTCTTACGTGCTTATTTAAACAGTGTTGGTCCCGTTCTTTATTCAATAGAAGGGGATATTTGGCCAAAACAAGCACATTTCACTTTATTCCACTGCCAGCTGTGCCACTTTCTTTGTCCTAAAACCTGTTTCTTACCCAGGAGTTCTTTGAAGGAGACTTAGCAATGGGTGACAACTCATTCATGCCACAGGGCCGTGTTTATCCTCCATTGTCAAGAAAAAATGACCTGTTTGCTTAACCTGAGGTCCCTGGGGTAAGCTTGTTGGTAATCGATGCCTCCTTGAAGATCATAAATATGTGAGAATTGTTAGTCTTGGGTTTCCACAAAGATACCCACCTCCAGCCTCTTAAAGACCTCCGTGGAGCTGTGAAATTTAAACTTAGGAGAGTATAGCTATTTGTTCAAGCTAACAAACATTTGTTTTTCACACTGGGGCTGTCAACAGAACTATTTCATGAATTTGCTCCTCTCTCATACATCGGCTTTAAGGCAGAACCTATTGGGTACATCTACTCTTAAAACAACAGCTTTTGTCAACACCAAGCCACCTGTGCAAATTGCCGGACTTTTGCCGTACCTTGTTGTTAACTTGTTTTTAACTGTCGTTAAGGAGAAAGCTGCAAAAGGACATCCTCTCTGGTAAAGCAGAGGGTCAGCGAAAATGACCCTCAATGAGATGGACTGACAACAGCCACTCACAATGGACTCAGACATACCACTGATCACGAAGGTAGCGCAGGGCCAGGCAATGTTTTGTTCTGTTATACAGAAGGTCACCAAGGTCATAGCCGACTGGATGGCAACTAAGTACAGCAACAGGGAGACAGCAAAGAGCCTTAAGATTGAGAATGAGGCTTTGGGGACACGGTGCTTGAAATCACACCTTGGATGTGTGACAGCAGGAAAGTTACTTAACCTCTCTGTGCTGCCGTTGCCTCGTTTGTAACGATGACATTTCATCTTCCAGGGTTGATGAAGATTAGACAACACCATATGTGCCAGGCACTTAAAACAGGACTTGGCAGACAGTGAACAGACAGGCGCTAACTTCAACTATACACATGTAGGCATTTGCACTACAGTGAGTGGGGATTTTCAGGTTGTCTGTAACAGACGTAGGCTAATGGAGTAGCCAACTGATGTTTCTGTCTGTCCAGCTCATGGACTCACTTCTCCTGGTTACCACCTTCATTTTTTGATGGAACTGCCCCTGCTGGGCCTGCCAACCCCAGCAACCTGGGCACAGGGGTGTTTATTGTCTCAGGCCTGGCCAATCAAGTTGTTCCCCTGAGTTTTACAAATGGGTGCTACGATAATGATAATGAAGATGACAGTGCTTATTACTGTTGTTAATCTTTATAAAGCCCTTTATGTGCCAGGCCCAGTTCTAAGCACTTTACATACATTAACACATGTAACCCTCTCGACAACCCTAGAAGGTAGACACAGTGAAACCTGTGACAGCTGGAACTCGATGGCACTGACTTATCTTTCCAGGTCTAGCAAGTTTTCCACCTTTGACAGGGTGCAGTCTTACCACTTTCCTACTGCTCTTTTTAGTGGAAAACATTTGGGTTTTCCTTCTCTGACAGGTTTCCACCTTACACAGGTTCTGGCTTTCCCAGGTTTTACTCTACTATGATTATCCCCATTGACATTGGTGAATCCCCATTGATGAAGAAACAGAGGTGCAAGGAGATAAAGTAGCTTGCTCAAGGTCACACAGCTGGTAGAGGTCGTGCTGGAAGGTCCTTCCCTTTACCACTGCTCAGTACTGCTTTGCCAGTTTAAGAGACATCCTCTTTCACCTGGGGTCCCTCAGCTGGTGAGAGTAGCCTGGATCTCTCTGAGGCTGTGTGCTGCCTTCTTCCCCTACCACACACTGGCTGACTACTGGTAGGAGAGTATACCCTGGTGACAGCATCTGAGTTCCTGAAATCAGTCCTAAGGTCAGCTCTATCCTTGGGCCTCCCAGTTTTGTTAGACAAGGAAACCCTCGTCCTTAAACCAATTTGGGTTGGTTCAGTTATTCTCAAACAAAAGAATCCTGACTAATTCAGGCAGCAAAGCATGATTATTTTTTAAGTAAGGAAATACAATAAAGACCAAATTTCCACAAAACACTTTGTGGAATGACGAGTGTCATGTAAAGACCACGGGGCCTCACAGGCATATGCGCAGAGGCACGCGGCAGTGGTAATGTTTAAGCCTCTTCTTTCTGTAAAGCTCTCACCCAAGCTTTGCAGGAGATATAAAAGAGGAGGGAGATCTGCTTTCCTCAAAAAGCCCATGATATGATAAAGGCTGTGATGGAATTGCCCACCCCCATCTGCCAGTTTGTTGTATTGTGGTGGCTGGCGTGTTGCTATGATGCTGGAAGCTATGGCACTAAAATTTCATATACCAGCAGAGTCACCCACGGTGGACAGGTTTCAACAGAGCTTCCAGATTAAGGAAGACTAGGAAGAAAGGCCAGGTGATCTACGTCTGAAAATTAACCACTGAGTATCTTATGGATCACAAAGTATTATCCGTTATGTTGCTGTCGTTAGGTGCCGCCGATTTGGTTCCGGCTCATAGTGACTCTATGTACAGCAGAATGAAACACTGCCCAGCCTTGTGCCATCCTCACATTTGTTGCTATGTTTGAGCCCATTGTTCCATCCACTGTGTCAACCCGTCTCACTGAGGGGCTTCCTCTTTTTTGCTGACCCTCTACCAAGCATGACGTCCTCCAGGGACTGGTCCCTCTTGATAACACGTCCAAAGTACATGAGAGGAAGTCTCACCATCCTCACTTCTAAGGAGCATTTTCACTATACGTCTTCCAAGACAGATCTGTTTGTTCTTCTGGCACTCCATGGTGCACTCAGTCTTCTTTGCCAACACCATAATTCAAATGCATCAATTCTTCTTCAGTCTTCCTTATTAGTTGTCCAGCTTTTGCATGCATACGAGGCAACTGAAAATACCATGGCTTGGGTCAGGCACACCTTAGTCCTCAAAGTGACATCTTTGCTTGTCAACACCTTAAAGAGGTCTTTTGCTGCAGATTCACCCAATGCAATATGTCTTTTGATTTCTCGATTGCCGCTTCCATGCGCATTGATTGTGGATCCAAGTAAAATGAAATCCTTGACTTTAATCTTTTCTCTGTTTGTCCTGATGTTGCTTATTGGTCCAGTTGTGAGTATTTTTGTTTTTCTTTATGTTGAGGAGTAAACCCTACGGAAGGCTGCGGTTGTTGGTCTTCATCAGCACAGCCTGACACGGTGCTGGAAAACGAGCTTCCTAAGTTGAAAGGCACTCAATATACACAATAGCTGCAACAACGGACTCGAGCATACCAACAATTATAAAGATGGCACAGGACCAGGCAACATTTCCTTCTGTTGTACATGGGGTCACCATGAGTCAGCCCCAACTTCACCGCAACTGACAACAATGAAATTGCCATGTTTTGGTCAAAAATTGTTACATACAAGCAATGTGGCACAACGTAATGCATAAGTAGTAATAAAAGATAACTTGTGATTTTAAGTCTGTGGTGGTGTGCTATTTTTATATATTATGATGTATTGCATTGGGCAAATCTGCTGCCAAAGACCTCTATAAAGTTAAAAAGCAAAGGTATTACTTTGAGGGCTAAGGTGCTCCTGACCCAAGCCATGGTATTTTCAATTGCCTCATATGCATGTGAAAGCTGGGCAATAAATAAGGAAGACCAAGGAGAATTAAAAACAAAAAACCTGTTGCCTTCCAGCCGATTCTGACTTGTAGTGACCCTATAGGACTGAGCAGAACTGCCCCGTAGGGTTTCCAAGGAGCAGCTGGTGAATTTAAACTGCCGACCCTTTGGTTAGCAGCTATAGCTCTTAACCACTGCGCCTCTGAATTATGGTGCTGGTGAAGAACACTGAATATACCATGAACTGCCAGAAGAAGGAACAAATCTATCTTGGAAGAAGTACAGCCAGAATGCTCCTTAGAAGCGAGGATGGCGAGACTTTGTCTCATGTACTTTGGACATGTTATCAGGAGGGATCAGTCCCTGGAGAAGGACATCATGCTTGGTAAAGCAGAGGGTCAGCAAAAAAGAGGAAAACCCACAATGAGATGGACTGACACAGTGGCTGCAGCAATGAGCTCAAGCATACCAAGGATTCTGAGGACAACACAGGACTGGGAAGCGTTGCGTTCTGTTGTGCACAGGGTCTCCATGAGTTGGAACTGACTCGACGTCAGCTAACAACATTACAGCTTAGAATGTATATTTAACTAAAGACCCATGCCACCATTTATTCAATCAGCCAAGAAACATTTTTGAGGGCTCCAAAAAATACGTTAGACATGATGCAAAGTGCTGTGGAGACAGACATGTGACCCTAACGAGCTTTATCCAACGTAGCAGACGTCTGGAACAGTAGCCCCAGCCTCCAAAAATATTCGTTTAGTGCCTAAAATAGAAACATGCTGAAATGTGAAGTATGAGTTCTCCAACTTTGTTTTTCATTTTCAAGATTGTTTTGGCTATTCTGGAGCCCTTGGATTTCCATATGAATTTAGAATCAGCTTGTCAATGTCTGCAAGAAGCCAGCTGAAATTTTGATGAGGATCTATAGATCAATTTAGGGAGTCTTGCCACCTTAGCAATACATTAAGTCTTCTGAACCATGAACATGGAATGTCTCTGTTTATTTAGGTCTTCTTTAATTTCTTTCAATAATTTTTCATAGTGTTCACAGTGTATACTTTGCACTTCTTTTGTTAAATATACTCCTAGGTATCTTATTCTTTTTGATGCTATTGTAAATAGAGTTGTTTATTGCAAGTGAAGGTGATCTTTTAAAATAGGATGAAAATTTTTAATGAATTTTGGGCTTGTTCAACCTGGATATAATTATTACATTATTTTTTTAAGGCTTAAGATTCTTTGACTGTTTCTCCTAGCTATGGCATTGAGAAGTGTCAGTTGCAAACATTTATTTTTATTGTCACTATATATTCACGTTTTGACCTCATGAGACTCTGTCCTTATGAGATTATTGATTCGAAGAACGTATTTATTCCAATTAAAACTGGACACTTGTGTAGACCAAGGTTTTGTTCAAATAAGTACCACTAATAAAAAAATTTTCTCAGGGAGTCGTGTGCTCTATTTAATTTCTCCATCTGTATTCCTTGAGGGGAAAAAGCAATTAAAAGGTTAAAGAAGTATATTTTGGGTAGGCTGTTGTAATTGGAACCCTGGTGGTGCTGTGGTTAAGTGATATGGCTGCTAACCAAAAGGCCAGCAGTTCGAATCCAGCGGCTGCTCCTTGGAAACCCAATGGGGCCGTTCCACTCTGTCCTATAAGGTCGCTATGAATCAGAATCAACTCAACTGAAACAGGTTTGATTTTTGTTTGCTAGCGTTGCTATGAGTTGGAATTGACTCAATGGCAATGGGTTTGGCTTGGTTTTGTAGCATGGAGTCCTACAATACCAGTCAAGGGGCAAACTATTAACAAGCTGAGCTGCTAACCAGAAGGTTGAAGGTTTGCGTAACCTACAGGTGCCTGGGAAGAAAGGCCTGGTGATCTACTGAAAAATCAGCCATTAAAAACCCTACGGAACACAGCTCTATTCTGACAGACATGGAGTCACCGTGAGTCAGAATTGACTTGATGGCAACTGGACTGGTAATTGTAGTAAAACTAAACCCACTGCTGTCAAGTCGATTCCAACTCATAGCCACCCTATAGGACAGAGTAGAACTGCCCCATAAGGCTTCCAAGGAGCTGCTGGTGAATTTGAACTGCCAACTTTTTGGTTAGTAGCCATAGTTCTTAACCACTACACCACCAGGGCCCCTTGACTGGTATTGTAGCACAAATGAATTTGCAGAAAATTGCTTTTATTTTCATTATTGAGTGACTCCCATGTGACAAGATGTAGGACGCCCATAAGAACCCAATGAGCCACAGCTTAATTCCTCCATTTCATAAATGAGGAATTGAAGTCTTAGGCAACTTGTTAATTCCCTAAGATCATACGAGGAGGAAATGAGATTTAGTCAAATCTTTCGGGTTTCCCCAAGTCAATGCTTTTTCCATTCTACTGCATTTTCTTTCATGGAATAATGAATAACAAATGTGTTTTAAAGTAGATCAGGGTTCCTCAGCGTCAGCATTATTAGCATTTAGGGTGGGTAATTCTCTGTGCTGGAAGCTGTCCTATGCCCTGCAGGATGTCCAGCAGCATCCCTGGCCTCCGCCTACCACATGCCAATAGCACTTGCCTCCCTGACTTGTGACAGCCAAAAATGCCTCTTATCATTGCCAAAATTGCCCCCTATTGAGAATGAAGTACTAAATTATAGACACTTCATTTAAAAGGAAAACATTCGGTTTTGAGTTTTCATAAAGACAGACTATAAAAAAAATCTTCCAAACAAAGCCTGCTTGAAAGAATCCACGACTATGTCAACATGAAACAAACAGAAGTAGATAGTGGAGATTGGAAAATCATTGGTCGGGTGCTGACAGCTCAATGAGGTCATTTAGGCTCCAGAGAGTCTTCTTGTCAACTTTTCCCTTCACTTATGACTCTGCCTCGGGGATAACAGCACTAAAAAGCAAGGGCTGTGTCATATTTAGGAAAGAAAAGAAGACTTTTCATTATGATCTGAAGGATAGCACAGTCCTTCGGAAACGTTCAATCAAATGAGACAAAAAGCCAGAAAAGCAGTCAGCCAGCTAACAACTTTTTACACGAGCCAGCTCCATTATGGCCATTGTCCTACACCCTGGGAGTACAACAGGGAGTAAAGAGACAATAGATTCCTTCATGGAGTTTGAAGTCTGGTGAGAAACACAGATATTAAGCAAAAAAATGGTACATGCAATTAATAAAATAATTACGCAGATGCGTGGGGCTGCAAAGGAGGGATCCTCCAGTCTGTTTTTGGAAATCACACATCAGCACCATTGATGGTAATTATTAAACTATTATTTCTATTGTCTGGCCTCTGGTGGCACACAAACTACATTTCCCAGATGCTTTTGTCGGGTGGTTTCCTGTTGGATTCTGTTGATAGAAAGCATTTGAGGGAACTTGGAAGGCAGGAGGAAGTGAGAAGAAAGTAGGAGGCCCTGGAGAAGGGACTTCCTTCTCCCTATTTTTTGCTGTTCCCTTCACTCTGGAGGAAGCAATGAGCTCCAGTTGCAGCTTCTTTGGTGTTCCCAGGACCACCTCGACCCCTAAGAGAGGCCCACACCAGCTGGGTTATGCCGTCCTTCAGGGAACAGAGATTCAGCTCTTGACGGCCCCTCCTCTGAGCTCCTAAATTCCGATAACCTCAAACTCATCCCTTTTGTTTCACTAGCTTTCAGGGTGATAACTGAATTTTCCCAGCATATTTCTTCTTTTGCTCTTTAAGCCTTGCAACATCTATGTACTTAATCTTCTCTGTTAAAATACCTAGTATTTTCTGTCAGAAGCCTGACTGACATATGATGCCACTCCGAGTCAAGCACCATCTGCAAATTAGAAGCACAGGTATTCTTTCTCTCAAGCAAGACAAGGAGAAGACAATACCTCTGAGTCTTCACTATTTAGAAGGGCGACTTCAGAAGACAGAATCCTTGGAAAATGGCAACGTGCCCTCTCCAGCTAAAGCCTAGTGGGAGGAGCCAGACAATAAACAACCCTACAAATCTGTCTCAGGACTTTCCTAGAGCTGCTGTAACAAATCGCTACAAGCTGGGAGTTTTACGACAACAGAAGTTTATTCTCTCACAGTTTTGGAGGCTGGAAGTCAAAATCAAGATGTCGGCAAGGCCATGCTGTCTCCAAAGACTCTAGGGGAGGGTCCTCCCTTGTCTCGTCCAGCGCCTCGTGGCTCCAGGTGTTACTTGGCTTGTGGCAGCATTGCTCCAACCTCTGCCTCAGTCTGAACACACGTGGCCTTCTCTTTCTCTGTGTGTCTCCTGTAAGGACATTTGTCATTGGAATTAGGGTCTCCCTGGATAATCCAGGATGATCCCATCTGGAGATCCTTACCTGAGTTATAGCTGCATATGTAAGTTCACATTCACAGGTTCCAGGACATGGACATGGATTTGGGGGACCACCCTGTAACCCACCACACAGGGTAAAGGAATAGAGAGTGATGAGGCTCAGGGATCGGGGGGAGGAGCTTCCCAGCCTTGCCTTTCATCACTCCTCTCCCACTATGCTCTAGCTATAGTTGTTTCCTTCTCTTCCAATCATCCTAAACACAAAATTTGTTCCTGCCTCATAGCCTTTTGCTGTTTCTTCCTGCTGTTTCCTCTGCTTGGAACTCTTTCCCCTGGATCCTACATAGGTGGTCCCTTCTCATCATATGGATCTCAGTTTAAATGTCTCCTCCTCAAGGAGACCATGTCTGACCACTCTCTATACAATACCCCCATCCTAGTGTAGTGGAAACCCATAATGTTGGCTTCCCATCCCCTCGGTCCACCTCTGACCACAGCCTCGGCTGTAGTGGACAGTTCTATGACCTCAGACTCAACTTGTGCTGGCTGCATCCTAACCCCAGTCCATGGCTGTTCTTTTCTCTTTCTGCTTCAAGGCCATCTCTAGTTCTGTGGGAGTCCTCTCAGATGACATCCAGGCACAGCTCCAAAGCAAGGGAGTTAACGCTGCTGGCAGTCTGGAGCTTCCTGTGCCTCAAGTGGACATTCTTGGAGGTATTTTATATATTGTACTTCTCTCTCTTTCTATCGGAGTACCAGGGTAGTGTGAATGGTTAATATGCTCAGCTACTTATAGGTTCAAATTCACCCGGAGGCACCTTGGAAGAAAGTCCTGTTGATCTACTTCTAAAAAATCAGGCATTGAAACTCCTATGGAGCACGGTTCTACTCTGACACACATGGGGGCACCCTGGGTAAAAATTGACTCAGTGGCAACTGACGCTGGCATTCCTCCCACAAGAATGAAAGCTTGGTGAAATTAGGGGCTTTTTATACTTCATATATCCAGTTGCCATTTTTTGAAGGACCCTTGTGTGCATTGGTTATAACTCTCTTAATAACCCAGGAATATTTATCTATATATAGATGAAGAATTTAAATCTTAGGTGGTTTGTTAATTCCTTAAAATCACACAGCTGGTGTGGAAGTGAAATTTAAATTCCAGTCTCTCAGATTCCCAAGCTAATACCTTTTTCACTATATTCTACTTGCTTTCACTGAGTAATGAAATAGAATTTTGAACAACATTGGATATCAAGCAAAAACTGATTAATTCAGTGGGTCCTGAATTCCTTTTATTAAAATGTGTTTTTTCAAGCTTTAGTGGTGGATGGACACTAATGTTTATGAAGCATCTACTAAGCATTATTTGATTACCTCGCTAATGGCATAATGGCATAATAATAATGGAAGAGGTACTATCCAAGTCCTTGGAGTAATCTGCACACTCTTGATTGGACACAGAAGCACTTTCTTTTGTTGGTAATCTAGGGTTGCTAGGAAAACATCTGCCCCCACCAAGGTCATAGCTCAGTTCCCTTAAGTCAAGCCAGGACCATTATGGTAATGGTGATATCATCAGACCAGTCATTAAGCAATCCAAAATAAATCCGTTAATACAAATTACATTTATTGCAGCTCTTGGTTTTTTTTTTTTAATTGTATTGTGGTGAATATATATATATATAACAAAACATTTGCAATTTTAACCATTTTTAAGTGTAGAGTTCAGTGACATTTCTTACATTCACCACGTTGTGATACCATTACCACTCTCCATTTCCAAAGTTTTTCCATCACCCCAAACAGAAACCCTTCAGCAAGAATGCCCATTCCCTCCTCCCCCTAGCTCCTGGTAACCACCATTGACTTCTCTCTCTATGCCTTTGCTTATTCTAGATATTTCATATACATGAGATCTCACCACATCTGTCCTTTTGTGACTGCCTTATCACTCAGTACAGTGTTTCCACAGTGCATCCATGTCATAGCATGCATCAGGTCTTCATTTTTCTTTATGACTGAATAACGTTGCATTGTATGTATATGGCACATTTTGTTTATCCATTCATCTGTTGATGGACACTTGGATTATTTCTATGTTTTGGCTATTGCGAATAGTGCTGCAATGAACATTGGCATGTGGCTCTTATTTTTAGTAATAGTTTTGGCCCCTATTCTGATCCTTTCATCCAATCTATTATATGCATGCACTTTGCCTGTGATTTCTACCTACCTTAATCTTATCTAATCCCCACAACAGCCCTGTGAGTTGGGTACCATAAGTATCCTCATTTAATAGCAGAATCACAGAAAGCCTGAACTGGAGATGGACAAAAGTTATAAGACCGCTTGGGAAATCTGATGAAAGCTAAGGATGCTTGGAGAAGGAAATGCATATAATCACGTAACGCACACTCACAAACACACAACACATACTTTAGGAGATGCTCACGGAATCCCATAAATCCATATATGAAGTTATATATGAACTTGAAGTTAAGAAACCCTGAGTAGGAAATGCAGGCTCAGACAGCCAACAGCAACATAACTTACACAAGGTTGCCCAGCCAATAAGAGGCCAGGCAAGCTAGGACTGAGCTGCAAAACCAATACCACGTAGTTTACTGAGAAGTGACAGTCAACTCAGGCCCAAACACACTGAGATTAAAGGAGAAAACACGTTCATGACAAGACTGCACAACCACAACTAAAACTCCTAACCTTGGGAAAAGTGCGTTTACTTTCCAACTCAGGAAAGATCTGAACGTGGGAGAAGTCCAGTGAATAAAATTCTTATCAGTTTATTTGGTTAGGAAATGTCCCACAGCAGGACAGTCCCCATGGCCTCCAGCAGAATCTTGGCTTTGTCTCCCCAGTCTGTGGGCCTGGCACAGGAAAGCTACCTCCCTTTGCCATTGGTATCTGCAGTTCCCTATGGCTTGGCATCAGCAGAGCCTTGGGTGGCGCAAACAGTTTGTGCTCGTCTACTAACCTAAAGGTTGGCGGCTCAATCCCACCCAGCAGCTCTGAAGAAGAAAGGACTGTCAATCTGCTTCTGTAAATGTTAAACCAGTTGCCATCAAGTCGATTTCAGCCCATAGAGACCCTATAGTACAGAGTAGAACTGCCCCATAGGGTTTCCAAGGAGCGGCTGGTGGATTCAAACTGCTGACCTTTTGGTTAGCAGCCCAGCGTTTAGCCACTGCACCACCAGGGCTCCTCTGTAAAGATTATAGCCAAGAAAACCCTATGCCGACTGCTTTGGTAGGGATCACAACAGACGGTCCCAGACAGAGCAGTAGAAAAATGTAAAATGAAATTCACATTCACACACACAAAAAGGACCAGGCTTGCTGGTCTGACAGAGACTGAAGAAATCCCATGAATATGGCTCCCAGACACCCTTTTAACTCAGTACTAAAGTCACTCCTGAGGTTCACCCTTCAGCGAAAGGTTAGACAGGTCTATAAGGCCAACAATAGCACACATGATGGTCGTGCCTCATAGTTCGATCATGTATACAAGACTGATGGGCACACCAACCCAGAAGCAAAGACGAGAAGGCAGGAAGGGACAGGAAAGCCGGTTGAATAGAAACAAGGAACCTGGGATAGAGAAGGAGAGTGTTGACACATCGCAGAGTTGTCAACCAATGTCATAAAACAACTTGTGTATGTATTAACTGTTAAATGAGAAAATAATTTGCTCTGTAAACTTTAACCTAAATCGCAATTTAAAAAAGAAAAGAAAGAAAACCCCATGTAGATCAGTTCTGCTCTGTTAACACACAGGGTCACCATGAATTGGAATCAACTTGACAGCGATGGGTTTTTTGGTTTTTGAGCACCAGCAAAGTCCTAGGCTGCTGATGACTGTGTCTGAAATAGATGCAAAGCAAGATATGGTGAAGACTATAGTGAGCAAGGGGCTTCGGGTTAATGCTGAGCCAAGGCAGGTCTCAGATTTTAGACTTGTCAGTTTTTATTATCGTCACATGGAGTGAAGAGGTGCCGTGATGGGCACTTGACCAAGAAAATTAAACTAATTTACCCCTAATCTAGTAAACTGCAGAGAGTGTAGGACTCCAGGCTCTTTAATATGCTGATTTAGCCCCATGCAGATGGTTAAATGACAAAGGTAACGGTTTTTTTAATGGGGATTTTTTTTTTTTTAATCTGGAATTGGCTTTTCTTCAGTACTATGGGGAAACCATTCATTCACTTGGTTTGACAACCTAAAGTTCTATTTCTACTACATTAATATTCAAACATAATTCTAAATTAGATGCCAGCTTCTACAGGAATTTGAATAAAAGAGGAGTTTGGAGCACGGGCTTGCCTTTTTGAGGAGAAATAAGGCCAAGGGTGCACTTTGGAAGTTTAGCAGTAGATGGCAGTGTTCAACAGGGTTTTGACACCTTCCTCCCTATACCTCGTCCTTACAAAGGTTATCTTCCAACTCCACGACAAATACATGCAAAAATAGAGACAATGCTCACTTCTTTCAAGTGTACTCTGCAGCGGAAGCCAATTGTGTCAATCCATTGGAAAAGTAAAATAAAATATCCAATTATTTTCAACTGCTTCTCTTAATATCCCAAATAATGGGTTCAACTGACTTCAATAAATCAATACTCATGAGATTAATTTATGGTAATATAAATAAGTTTACACCAATGAGAATTAATTTATTTAAAATACTGATTTAATGAGGGTGTTCCATCGTTTCTCCATCGTTTCTGTTTTGCCTCATGAATTTCCAATAACAGTATCATTAGATTTAGCTATTATTTCAATTCAATTACTATGTGCCAGGCACTAAATTATAGTCTATCTGCCCGACATCTCCCTTTTCTGTAAGCATCAAGTATTAATAAGTAGAAGAAGAAGAACCAAATGGTTAAGAGCAAGGGATTTCGAGTCCGCCCGTTCTGGTTAGAATCCCAGTTCTGCTCAGCCTGAAAACAACATTTTACTGAATTTTTTTCATGCTGGATAAACTACCCTCTGTTTCTCTGCCTGTTTTAAACTCTGTCTCAGGAACTGTGCTTAGAATTCCATAGATTAATTTATATAATCCTTACAAAACGGCGGAAACCCCAGTGGTGTAGTGGTTAAGTGCTACGGCTGCTAACCAAAGGGTTGGCAGTTCGAATCCACCAGGCGCTCTTTGAAAACTATGGGGCAGTTCCACCCTGTCCCATAGGGTCGCTATGAGTCGGAATCGACTCGACGGCATTGGGTTTTGTTTTTTTGGTACAAAACAACACTATTCATTTTATCCAACAAATATGCCAGGGTTTGAGGCATACGGTGATAAATAACCTAAACAATGTCCTTGCTGCTATGGAATTTGCATGCTGACCAGGAGAGGCAAACAACAACCATCTATACAAATAAGTTTGTTTCAGAAAGTAGCAATTGTTACAAAGAAAATCAAGGGTCCCTGGGTGGCACAAATGATTAAACATCAAGCTTTTAAGCAAAAATGTTGGCTGTTTGAATCCACTCCGAGGCACCTTGGAAGAAAGGCCTGGAGACCTATAATCCAAAAGATTATAGCCCACGGAGCACAGTCCTACTCGGAAACCTGGGATCTCCATGGATTGGAATTGGCTCGATGGTAACTATTATTATTTTTAATGAAAGGCACAGTGGCAAATGAGGAGTGGTTTAGGAGGGTTTCTCAGAGTTGGTGGCTTTTTAGCTGTCTCCTGAGTGATGAGAACAAAAACTGGCTCTATGATCCCAGGGAAGAATGTTCTGGTCTGAGGACCAGTAAACGTTAGAGCACCAAGGCAGGAAGGAACGGGGCATTATTCAGCAATTGTGGCTTAGGGGAATTGAGTAGCTTAGGCTGAGGTGGCTTAACAAAATGAGTCGGAAAGAGTGACAGGGGATGGGGTTGGACAGGGAGGCAGGGGACAGACCCTGTAGAGCCTGAAGACCCAGGTTAAGGAGCCGATATAACTCTAAGGGTGTGGGGAGTCACTGAAAGATTTCAAACAGAAGGTGATCAGATCTGAGTTACCCTTTGGCAAGATTTCTCTGTGAAGTACTATTATCCCCATTTTATAGCTGAAGAAACTGAGGCTTAGAGAGATTAAACAATTTGTTGAAGATCACCCAGCTAGGAAGGGACGGCCGAACATAGGCCAAGATCTTCATTCGTATATGCAACAAGCACTTTTAAAAGCCTCCTTGGAAATCAGCACTTAATACTAGCTATGAAAAATACTAAGAGGTGCTATTCTTGCCTTTTAGTTTAAAAACCTAGTTAAAGAGACAAGATTCAGAGGGAAGGTATAATATATAAGTAAAAACAATTGTATATCGTTTAATACAAATGGCATAAAGAAATAACCAGATTAACCAGGATGCAGCCATCAATTAATTAGATTTCAGCTCTGCCAAAGACAACAACAGCCCATCCAGGATTTTAGACAATGTATTGTGGCAGATACACCCTAGGGTAACCCCAATGATCCCTGTCCTCCTAAACCTCCTCGAGTGTGTGGGTGGAACCTATGACTTGCTTCTAACTAATAGCACATAGCAAAGGTAATGGGATTTCACTTCTGGGATTACGTTTCATTATATATTTAGAAGTCTGTTTTAGCAACTGGAGAGAAATTGACGAAGCAAGGTGCCATGAATTCTTTACCTCCCAGGAAATGAATTCTTCCAACAAGCCCGATTTGAAGCCAGCTCTTCCCCAGTTGAGCCTCTGATGGGACCTCAGCCCCAGCCAACTCCTGGCTTGCAGCCTGGTAAGACCATGAAGCAGGGAACCCAGCTAAGGTCATGCCCCAACTTTTGTGTTCTTTTAGGCTGCTAAATTTGTGGTAATTTGTTATATATACCACATAGAAAACTAATATATACGCCAACTTCTAGAAATGTCCTGAGGTTTCTAAAGCTTCACTCACCCTTGCCGCTTGAGTATATAACAGCGTGATGTCACTGTCCTCAGACAGGAGGGCCCAGAAACCACCCAACTAATAGAAACTTTACCTGCATTCTAGGAAAGAAGGTAATACCACTGGGAAAGATTTTCCAAAAACGTGCAAACCAAAAGATTTTCTGCTTAAGCCTGAGCTCAGCAGACAGTTTGAATAACATGAGCACTCCATTTTCAAACTGTTGTGGTAATTTTTGTGTTATATATGTTTTGCCACAATAAAAGATTTTAAGATATTTTATTTGTGGCTCACATTCTACTTCTGATGTACATTGTCATGTATGGTCACCACACCTTCAGTTCTGTTTGTTCCTCTCAGGTGCTGTTCAGTAGTAAAAAATAATTCCTGTTTCCTGGTTTCAGATCTGCCTACCTTACTGAGGCAGATCTCAACCCTGAGGTGTAGCACATCCGTGTGGTTGATCCAGGAAACATGGCCGCGTTGGAACCTTCCCCTCCTGACCTTAGGCCATCCCCACTCCAGACTCCATCCTTCCAGCTCAGAATTGCCAGACCAAATATTACTCAAGTAAGACATGGAGTATTGACTGAGCATTGGGTAGCTTCTGGGGTCTCATTGCCTATTTCTGGCTCATCCCCGGGTGGGGGAATACAAGAGAAGGCTGTGTTAACCTGTGGGGAAGCCCAGAGCTCATTTGCCCCACCCTCGGAAATTCTCAGGATTTATACTTTCCTGCGATTCACACCATTTCCTCCCCCCACCCAACAAACTTCCTACGTTGCCAGTGGGCAGGTGACAGCCAGCTACATCTCTTTCCTGCAAAGTGTCCTCGTTTCCCAGAAGCCAGGCGCAAATGCCCCTGATGTTCGCTGTAAAACTAGCTCCAGGGAGAGGACTGAAAGCTCCTGAGTGTAGGAGACCTTGATTAACATCCCTGCAGCTGCCAAGCCGCTCACTCTCCCCCTCAGACATGAAACCAATAAGCACTTCACGCTCTGAGAACCCTCACACACGCACCAGTGCCTCCCAGGCGGGCGTCAGGAGCAGAATTTCCATCCCTCGCTAGTGAATGAGAAAAGAAAGAAAAGAAAACAGAACAAAACCCATGATGAATTGTTCATAAATTAAAATGTAATTCATGAAAAGCATTGTCCTTTATGCCTATGTTTTTAACACTAAAATGTCCTTGCTTTTATGAAATAATGATCAAAATAAGTAGCATGTATGTGTGTGTATGTGTTTAATGTTCTTACTTGACAGCCCCATGTCAGTTCACAAATATGGGAGCATCGTAACTGGTCCAAAGGCAAAAATGTCTGGGAAGCATTCGTCCAGGCTGACACTGAGAGGCAGCTTCCTCAGCTCGCTCTCATAAAGTCTCTATACGTTTTCTCTAACAAAGTCAAGCCCTTAGATTTCTGCAACAACGCTGACATTTCCTTCGCGATAGAAATAGCCCTTCCCCTCTGCAATTATTTATTCTCATACAATGTCTAACACAAAGCAAGAAACATATAGATTCTCTATGAATGGACTCGTGTAGTGCAGTAGTAATAAAGAGCCCTGGTGTGCAACAGTTAGGTGCTTGGCTGCTACCCCGAAGCTTGGCAGCTCAAACCCACCAGCCACTCTGCAGGAGACAGATGGGGCAACCTACTTCCATAAAGGTTTACAGACTAGGAAATCCTAAGGGGCAGTTCTACGCTGTTTTATTGGGTCACTCTTGAGTTGGAATCAACTTGACGGCAATGGGTTTGGGTTTTTTTTGTTTGTTTGGGTAGCACGATCAGTTAGGTGCTTTACTACTAGCCAAATGATTGATGGTTCAAACCCACCCAGATGCACCTCAGAAGAAAGGTCTAGGAATACGCTTCTGAAAAGTCACAGCCTTGAAAACCCTATGGAGCAGTTTTACTCCACACATGTGGGGTCACCACGAGTCAGAACAGACTGATCAGCAACTAATTACAACAATAATATAACGCAGATGCTTTAAAGGCTGGGTTTTTGTTTTTTGTACTTTCTGTTTTGTTTTACCCAGCCCAGTACAGGACTCTTTAATCTTTGGATGAAAAGTGGACTTTGGGAGTGGCTTCAGTTCCCAGTTACCAGAGTGTCCAGGGGCCATAGTATCAGGCGTTCCTCCAGTCTCTGTCAAACCAGTAAGTCTGGTCTTTTTTTGAGAATTTGAATTTTGTTCTACATTTTTCTCCCATTCTGCCCCAGACCCTCTATTGTGATCCCTGTCACAGCACGTGGTGGTGGTAGCCGGGCACCATCTAGTTCTGGGCTCAGGCTGGTGGAGGCTGTGGTTCATGTGGTCCGTTAGACCTTTAGGCTAATGTTTTCTTTGTGTCTTTGGGTTTTTTTTGGCTCTGAATATAATGGGACCCATAGATGTAGCTTAGATGATCACTTTAAGCTTTTAAGACCCAAGACGCTACTCACCAAAGTAGGAGTAGGACATTTTTTCTTTATGAACCGTGTCATGCCAATTGAACTAGATGTCTCCTGAGACATTGGTACCCAGCTTTCAGCCCTAACCACTCAGTCCCTTAAGGTTTTTGAATGTATCTAGGAAACCTATTACTTTGCCATGGTCAGATTATACTGACTTCTCCTATACTGTGTGCTGTCTTTCCCTTTACCAAGGATGACCCTTGTCTACTACTAGTTAGTAATTTGCCTTACCCATCCCAACCAATGCTCCTAACCATTAAAGAATTTTTTTTTCTGTGTGTAAACTTTTTCTTGAGTTTTTATAATAGTGGTCTCATACAATATTTGTCCTCCTATGATCGACTTATTTCACTCAGCATGATGCCGTACGGATTCACCCATGTCGTGAGATGTTTTGGGGATTCATTGTTCTTCATTGTTGCTTATTCCATTGTGTGTATGTACCGTAGTTTATCTATTCATCTGTTGATGGACGCTTTGGTTGTTTCCATGTTTTTCCATTGTGAATAGCACTGCAATGAACATGAGTGTCCATATGTCCATTCATGTGATAGCTCTTATTTCTCTAGGATATATTCCTATGAATGGGATTGCTGGATCATAAGGTATTTCTATTTCTCGCTTTTTAAGGAGGCACCATATTGTTTTCCATAGTGGTTGTGCCGTTTTATATTCCCACCAACAGTGCATAAGAGTTCCAATCTCCCCACAACCTCTCCAACATTTATTGTTTTCTGTTTTTTTTCTTCCATGACCTTTACCGTTTTAGGTTTTATATTTAGGTCTTTGATCCATTTTGAGTTAGTTTTTGTGCATGGTGTGAGGTATGGTTCCTGCTTCACTTTTTCACAGGTAGACCTCCAGTTTTGCTAGCACAATTTGTTAAAAAGGCTGTCTTTTCCCCATTTAATGGACTTTGGTCCTTTGTCAAAGATCAGGTGACTGTAGATGGATGGATTCTCTTTGATTGGTTCTACGTACCTGTCATTGTATCAGTGCCAGGCTGTTTTGACTACCGTGGCTGTATAGTAGTTTCTGAGATCAGGTAGTACAAGACCTCCTACTCCATTCTTTTTCTTCAATAATGCGTTGCTTCTCCGGGGCTTCTTTCCTTTCTGTATAAAGTTGGTGATTAGTTTTTCCATCTTAATAAAGAATGCTATTGGTATTTGGATCAGTTTTGCATTATATCTATAGACTGCTCTGGGTAAAAGTGACATTTTCACAATGTTGAGTCTTCCTATCCATGAGAATGTTATGTTTTTCCATTTATGTAGATCTCTTTTGCTTTCTTGCAATAGTGTTTTGTAGTTTTCTTTGTATAGGTCTTTTACGTCCCTGGTTAGATCTTATTCCTAAGTATTTTATCTTTTTAGGGGCTATTATAAATGGTATTGTTTTCCTGATTTCCTTTTTGAAGTTCTCTTTGTTAGTGTAGAGGAATCCAACTGATTTCTGTATGTTGATCTTGTATCCTGTTACTCTGCTGAATCTATTAGTTTCAGTAGTTTTTTGTGGAGTCCTTGGGGTTCTGTATGTATAGGATCATATCTTCTGTGAATTACTTCTTTCTTTCCATTTTGGACGCCTTTATTTCATTTTTCTGCCTTATTGCTTTAGCTAGGACTCGTAGCACAATGTTAAATAGGAGTGGTGATGAAGGGCATCCTTGTCCCCATTCTCAAGGGGAGTGCTTTCATTCTCTCTCTATTGAGAATGATGCTGGCAGTTGGTTGTGTATAGATACCTTTTATTACTTTAAGGAATGTTCCTTATATTCCTATTTTGTTGAGGGTTTTTATCAGGAATGGGTGTTAGACTTTTCAAATGCCTTTTCGGCATCAATTATGATGATCACGTGATACTTTTCTTTTGTTCTATTTATGTGCTGGGTCACGTTGCTTGATTTTCTAATGTTGAACCAGCCTTCCATACCTGGTATGAATTCTACTTGGTCATGGTACATTATTTTTTTTTTGATATGATGATGAATTCTATTGGCTAGAATTTTGTTGAAAATTTTTGCATCTATATTCATGAGAAATTTTGGTCTGTAATTTTCTTTTTTGTCAGCTACTAACCAGAAAGTCATCAGTTCGAATACACCAACCACTCTTAGAAAGCCTATGGGGCAGTTCTACTCTGTCGTATATGATCACTATGAGTTGGAATTGACTCAGTGGCAATGGGTTTGGCTTTTTTGGTGGTGTCCTTGCCTGGGTTATGCTGGCTTCATAGAATGAATTTGGGATATTCCTTCTTTTTCTATGCCCTGATATAGTTCGAGTAGTACTGCTGTGTCATGGATTGAATTGTGTCCCCCCAAAATATGTGTCAACTTAGTTAGGCCATAATTCCCAGTATTGTGTGGTTGTTCTCAATTCTGTGATTTTCCTATGTGTTATAAATTATAATTTCTGCCTGTGGTTAAAGAGGATTAGGGTGGATGTAACACCCTTGCTCAGGTCACATCCCTAATCCAATGTAAAGGGAGTTTCCCTGGGGTATAACATGCATCACATTTTATCTTACAAGAGATAAAAGGAAAAGGAAGCAAGCATAGAGTGGGGACCTCATACCACCAAGAAAGAAACACTGGGAGTAGAATGCACCCTTTGGACCTGGGGTTCCTGCAATGTGAAGCTCCTAGTCCAGGGGAAAATTGATGAGAAGGACTTTCCTCCAAAGCTGACAGAGGAAGAGTCTTCCCCTGGAACCGATGCCCTGAATTTGGACTTGTAGCCTAGTAGACTGTGAGAAAATGAATTTCTCCTCGTTAAAGTAGTCCACTTGTGGTATTTCTGTTATAGTAGCACTAGATGATTAAGACAGAATTTGGTACCGAGAGAGTGGGGTGCTGGCCTAACAGATAACTCAAATGTGGAAGCAGTTTTGAAACTGTGAATGGATAGAAGACTCAGATGGAAGTGAGGAGAACTGTTAACATTGGAGAAGGTGCATAACATCGGAGAAAGGGCAGATAGATAGTGGGAAACAGCTGCAGAGGGCCTGGCAGGAGCAGCAAACTGGCAGCAGCAGAACCAGAAGACCAGTGTCGGACAGCGCTGGAGCTGACCCACAGAGTGAGAGAGCCGAGTGCCTGCGGGCAGATGGCTTCCTGGTGGAGTGGGTTGCCTCCAGGCACTTATCAGTGGAGCTACTGAGCTTTGGAACACTTGCCCCAGCAGGGTAGATGCGGGTGTGAGGCCCAAGGAGCGAGAGGCCAAGGTATACAGGAAGCCAAGCTGCCTCAGTCTCAAAAGGTATGACCATAACCTCTGGGCTTTCAAAGGGTGGAGCCACGGCCTCTGGTGTTTCTAAGGGTGGAGCTGCCACTCAGATGGATTAGGAAAACCGTGCACCTAAAGCTGAGGGAGCAGAGTTGTCATCCCAGTGAGCCTGGAAGGAGGAGCTGAAGCCCAGGGCCGAGGGACCTCTGCTCAGAATTTGAAGAGCATGGCCAATACCTAGAGTCTGGGGGGCAGGGCCATTGTGTAAATGGTATCAGAGAACAGAGGATTATTTCCAAAGCTTTGAGAGCTAATGTAATGTGTTCTGTTGACTTGCTTGGTGCCTGTTATGCCTTCCTTCCCTCCGATTTCTCCTATTTGTAATGGAAATGTCTAGCTTGTACCTGTTCTGCCATTGTACTTTGGAAGCAGATTTCATAGATGAAGAGGAATTTTTGAATTTTGGACTTGGAGTTAAGACTTTTGCTATGATACGATGAGGTGAATATGTTTAACATGTGGCAAGGATATGAATTTTGGGGGGCCAAAGGGTGGAATGTCATGGATTGAATTGCGTCCCCCCAATATATGTGTCAACTTAGTTAGGCCATAATTCCCAGTATTGTGTGGTTGTTCTCAATTCTGTGATTTTCCTATGTGTTATAAATTATAATTTCTGCCTGTAGTTAAAGAGGATTAGGATGGATGTAACACCCTTACTCAGGTCACATCCCTAATCCAATGTAAAGGGAGTTTCCCTGGAGTGTGGCCTGCACCACCTTTTATCTTACAAGTGATGAAAGGGAAGCAAGCAGAGAGTGGGGACCTTATACCACCAAGAAAGAAGCACTGGGAGCAGAGGGCATCCTTTGGACCTGGGGTTTCTGCACAGAAAAGCTCCTAGTCCAGGGGAAGATTGACAAGAAGGATGTTCCCCCAGAGCCAACAGAGAGAAAGCGTTCCCCTGGAACTGATGCCCTGAATTTGAACTTCTAGCCTACTAGACTGTGAGAAAATAAGTTTCTCTTAGTTAAAGCTATCCACTTGTGGTATTTCTATTATAGCAGCACTAGATGACTAAGACATGGTATGAGCTCTTCTCTGAATGTTTGGTTGAATTCTTCAGTGAAGCCATTGGGCCAGTTCTTTTTTTTGTTGTTTTTTACTTCTTCAATCTCTTTCCTTATTATGGATCTGTTCAGATTTTGTATTTCAGTGTGTGTTTATTTAGGTAGGTAGTGTGTTTCTAGAAATTTGTTCATAAAATGTATGTTCTCAAATTTGTTGGAGTCAAATTTTTTCATAGTATCATGTTGTAATCCTTTTTATTTCAATTAGGTCTGTTGTAATGTCCCCCATCTTATTTCTTATTTGAGCTATTTGCTTCCTTTCCTGTTTTTCTTTTGTCAGTTTGGGCAATGATTTGTCGTTTTTATTGATCTTTCAAAGATCTAACTTTTGGTCTTGATTCTTTCTACTGTTTTTCTGTTCTCTATTTCTTTCACTTCTACTCTAATCTTTATTATTTCCTTTCTTCAGGTGGTTGTGGGCTTCTTTAGCTGTTCTCTTTCTATTTGAGTTGTAGGACTAATGTTTGATTTTGGCTCATTCTTCTTTTTTGATGTGTGCTTTTCTTGCTATAAATTGACCTCTGAGCACTGCTTTTGCTGTGTCCCAAAGGTGTTGGCATGATATGTTTTCATTCTCATTTGGTTCTAGGAATTTTTTTATTCTGTCTTTGATTTCTTTTATTACTCAGTTGTTTTTAAGCAAGGTGTTACTCAGTTCCCATGTATTTGATTTTTTTCCTTGCTCTTCTTGTTATTGGTTTCTACTTTTATGACACTGTGATTAAAACCTGTTTTGATGCGTTGATTTTCCTCCCATTCTACTTATATTTTAACAGAAGATCGCGGAAAAAAGGATATTTAATGCAAAGGAGTAATAACAATGCTTTTTATATGAAAATTTTGGGTATCAGATGCCTATATTAAGACTTCTTATATATGTGTGTGTGTGCCTGTGCATGTGTGTAAGTAACAAAATATAAAACATATGAATAACCAAACTCCTTAAGAAGTTTTTAGTCTGTTTTTAACACTTTACTGACTCTGAAGAGAAACTGACCAAATATTTCTTGAGGGCCTAGAAAGTGTGATTGATGTATTGTTGTAGGCTCAGGTTTGCAGGTGTTAAAGTGTCATCTTCATGGAGCTAAGTCATAGTGATTCCATCTCATAGTGACTCTACAGGACAGAAGAGAACTTCCCCATAGGGTTTCCAAGGAGTGGCTGGTAGATTCAAACTACCAATTTTTTGATTAGCAGCTGAGTTCTTAACTACTGTCCCAGCAGGGCTCCAAACCTCCTAAAGGAAAGGCTAGTATTAACCAGGTAATTTCACTAAAATGTGATAAATTTAATGTGGAGAGATAGATTCGATTTGAATCCAGAAAACTCCTGGAAAAAGTTTATCTAGTTTAAAAAAGAATGGGGGGGGGTGTTGTTTAAGTGAGTATCTAATTATTTCCCAGAGCAGTATAGAGAAAAAAATAAAAGACATTTTGAGTTGTGGAAGTAAGGTCTATAAAAAAAGGGAGACTAGAGATTAGCAGCCACCACCAGTCTGTCAGTTTGTCATACTGTTTTGAAAGTGTTGGTAACGGTGAATGAAATGTTTTACCCTCCCACTTATCACATTTATATTCTAGTACAGGAATTCTGGAGAGTATGATGCCACAACTTCAAGGACTACCCCTTGTCTGGCAGTTTGTCTTACTGTGCCGGTTTGCACGCTGCTATGATTTTTTTTTTTTTCTTTTTATGATGTTGAAAACTATGCCATCAGTGTTTAAAATACCAGCAGGATCACTCATGGTGAACAGGTTTAAAAGGAGCCTCCAGACTAAGCAGACTAGGGAGAAAAGCCGGGAAGTCTATTTTAAAAATTAGCCGAGTAAAACTCTATGGATCACAACAGAATATTGTCTGATATAGTGTTGGAAAATGCAGCTCCTTAGGCTGGAAGACACTTAAAATACACAGTGGCCGTAACAATGAACTGGAGCAGATTAATGATCATAGAGATGGTGCAGGACCAGGTAATGTTTAGTTCTCTTGTACAAGGGGGTTGCCATGACTTTAGAGCTGAAAGCAACTAACAACAACAAAGATTAGCAGAAGTCTACATTTGTGTCCTCAGAACAGGTGTGAATTTCTTGATTCTCTTGCTGAGAGAACATGGAGCTATTTTGAGGCTTCAGTTGTGAAACCCTGAGTGAATAAAAAAGCCTGCCCAGATGTGAGAGGATACCTTCATACAAACATTCAGAAGAAAAGGAGAGTTTCAGGGGCAAGCCAGTTAAGGACAATTGTTGCTGGCAACAAAAGGCAATGTAGCCACTTCTTTGCATCTGAGGGAAACAAACTCGTGATTTTAAGCCAACTCGAGCTACAATTATTTCCAAGAAAGACATTCATTTAGGCAAGACACATAGAAAAACAAACAAACATTGCCAATATGTTTAAATAGATAAAGGGCTATTATGATTCTTTGGAAGTTAACTCAATATTTTCTGTATTCAAATTTAGTAACAATGATATTTGGAATATAATGAAATGTTGGCATAAAGTGATTTCTCAGACTTAACACTATTCATGGGTGACTTCGATGTCTCCTGGTTTCTGTCAGACAGCTGCTGGAGATGATTTAATTAATTTGCTTTTGCTTGTCAGAGTGATGGGCTAATGAGAAAATAAGGCAGAAATAATGGATTCTGCCAGCCTTGATCAATGGGTTCCTGAAAGTCTATTCTTGTAGGTGTTAGGAGTCTGAGCACTTTAGGGGAGGAGGTTTTTGGTTTGGTTTTATTTTTAGTTCTGGGTAGAGTTAACATGAAGGAGCCCTGTTGGTGCAATGGTTAAGCACCCAGCTGCTAACTGATAGATCAACAGCTCATACCTGCCACTCTGTGAGAGAAAGACCTGGCAACCTGCTTCTGTAAAGATAAAAAAAAAAAAAAACATTTATTTTTATTTTTTTTATTACAGCCAACAAAACCCTATGGCAACAGAATCAACAAACCATTGGCCAAACTGACAAAAGGAAAACAGGAGAGGAAGCAAATAACTTGAATAAGAAATGGGATGGGTGATTATCACAACAGAATCAACTGAAGTAAAAAGAATCATAACAGAATACTACAAATAATTGTACTCCATCAAATTTGAATACTTAGAGGAATGGACAAATTTCTAGAAATGCACCACATACCTACACTAACACAAACTGAAGTAGAAAAACTAAACAGACTCATAACAAAAGAAGAGATTGAAGAGGTAATACTCCCAGCAACGACAAAAAAGCCCTGGCCTAGACAGCTTCACTGGAGAATTCTGCAAAACTTTCAGAGAAGACCTCGCACCAATACTACTAAAACAACTTCAGAGCATAGAAAAGAATATTCCAAATTCATTCTATGAAGCCAGCATAACTCTGATACCAAAGCCAGGCAGAGACACTGCAAAAAAAAAAAAAAAAGGAAACTACAGACAAATATCCCTTATGAATATAGATACAAAAATTCTCAGCAAAATTCTAGCCAACAAAACGCAACAGCATACCAAAACAATAATACATCCAGACTAAGTGGGATTCAGATCCACCACATAAATAAAAGAATCCCATGATCATCTCAGTCGACTCAGAACAAGCATATGACAAAGTCCAAAACCCATTCCTGAAAAAAACTCTCAACAAAATAGGAATAGAAGGGCAATCCCTCAACATAATAAAGGGCATTTATACAAAGGCAACTGCCAACATCATTCTCAACAGAGAGAGATTGAAGGCATTCCCCTTGAGAAGCGAGCAAGACAAGGATGCCCTTTATCACCACTCTTATTCAACATCATGCTGGAAGTCCTAGCTACAGCAATAAGGCAAGAAAAAGAAACAAAGAGCATCCAAATTGGTAAGGAAGGGGTAAAACTATCTCTCTTTGGAGATGATATGATGCTATACATAGAAAACTCCAAAGAATCCACAAGAAAGCTGCCGGAATTAATGGAAGACTTCAGTAAAGTATCAGGATACAAGATTAACATGCAAAAATCTGTTGAATTCCTCTTCACCAATAAAGAGAAGCTTGAAAAGGAAATCAATACCATTTACGATAGCCCCCAAGAAGATAAAATGCTTAGAAATAAAGCTAACCAAGGACGTAAAAGACCTGTACAAAGAAAACTATAAAATACCACTGCAAGAAACCAAAAGAGACCTACATAAACGGAAAAATATACTATGCTCATGGGTAGGAAGACTCAACGTTGTGAAAATGTAATCCTACCCAAAACGATCTACACATATAACACAATCCTAATCCAAATACCAACAGCATTCCTTATTGAGATGGAAATAATAATCATCAACTTCATATGGAAGGGAAAGAGGCCCTGAATAAGTAAACATTATTGAAGAAAAACAACAAAGTAGGAGGCCTCACACTACCTGATCTCAGAACCTACTCTACAGCCACTGTAATCAAAACAGTACTGGTACAACAACAGACGCTTAGATCAATGGAACAGAATTGAGGCCCAGATGTAAATCCATCCACCTATGGTCAGCTAATCTTTGACAAAGGACCAAAGGCTATTAAATAGGGAAAAGACAGTCTTTTTAACAAATAGTGCTTGCAAAACTGGAAGTCCATCTGTTAAAAAAAAAAAAAGAAAGAAACAGGACCCATACCTCACACCATACACAAAAACTAACTCAAAATGGATTAAAACCTAAAACAATAAAGATCATGGAAGAACTACTAGGGACAATGCTAGAGGTCCCAATGCCTGGCATAGATAGAATGCAAACCACAACTAACAATGCACAAACACCAAAAGAGAAACTAGGTAACTGGGAGCTCCTAAAAATTAAACACTTATGCTCATCAGGAGACTTCACCAAAAGAGAAGAATGAGAACCTACAGACTGGGAAAAATCTTTTGGCGATGACACATCCAGCAGGGGCCTATTCTCTTAAATCTACAAAATACCTCAACACCTCAACAACAAAAACACAAATAATCCAATTAAGTAATGGGAAAAGGATATGAACAGATATTTCACCAAAGAAGACATTCAGGCAGCCAGCAGACACATGCAAAAATGCCCACAATCATTAGCCATTAACGAAATGCAAATCAAAACTACAATGAGATACCATCTCACCCCAACAACACTGACACTAATTAAAAAAATAAATAAAAACAGAAAATAATTAATGTTTGCGAGGTTGTGGGGAGATTGGAACCCTTACGCACTACTGTTGGGAATGTAAAATGGTACAACCACTATGCAAAATGATATGGCACCTCCTTAAAAAGCTAGAAGCAGCAATGCCCTACAATCCAGCAATCCCACTCCTAGGAATATATCCTAGAGCAATAAGAGCCATCATACGTATAGGCATATGCATACCAATATTCATTGCAGCACTGTTCACAATAGCAAAAACATAGAAACAACCTCAGTGCCCATCAACAGATGAATAGATAAACTATGGTACATACATACAATGGAAACTAAGCAACGATGAAGAACAATGATGAATCCCCAAAACATTTCACAACATGGATGAATCTGGAGGGCATTATGCTGAGTGAAATAAATCAATCACAGAAGGGTAAATATTGTATGAGAGTAGTATTATAAAAACTCAAGAAAAGGTTTACTTACACACAGAAAAAAAAAATTATTTGATGGTTAGGAGAGCGGGGAGGGATGGGTAGGGGAAATCACTGACTAGATAGTAGATAAGGGTCAACTCTGGTGAAAGGAAAGACAACACACTGTATAGGGGAAGTCAGTACAACTTGACCAAGGCAAAGTCATAGAAGTTTCCTAGACACATCCAAGTACCCTAGGGACTGAATTGCTGGGGCTAAAGGCTGGAGACCACAGTCTCAGGGGACATCTATGTCAATTGGCATAACATAGTTCATAAAGAAAATGGTCTACATCCTACTTTGGCGAGTAGCATCTGAGGTCTTAAAAGCTTGTGAGAGGCCATCGAAAACATGTCTTTTGGTCCCATCCTGTCCAGAGCAAAGGAGAATGAAGAAAACAAAAGACACAGGGGAAAGATTAGCTGAAAGGATTAATGGACCACATGAACCAGCCTGAGCCCAGAACTGGATAGTGCCCAGCTACCACCACTGACTGCTCTCACAGGGATCACAACAGGGAGTCCTGGACAGAGTAGGGAAAAAATGTAGAACAAAATTCAAATTCACACAAAAAGACCGGACTTACCGGTCTGACAGAGACTCAAGGAAACCCTGATACTACGGCCCCTGGACACCCTGTTAATTCAGAACTGAAGACACTCCTGAAGCCCACTTTCCAGGCGAAGATTAGACAGGCCTAGAAAACAAACAATAACACACATGTGGAACATGCTTCTTAGTTCAACCAAATATAGGAGCCCAAATGGACAACTCTTGCCTAAAAGCAAGACAAGAAGACAGGAAGGAACAGGAAAACTTGATCAATGGACATGAAAACCCAGAATAGAAAGGGAAAGGGGGAGAGTGCTGGCACATTGTGGTGATTGCAACCTATGTCACAAATGAATATGTGTATAAATTTTTGAATGAGAAGCTAACTTGAGCTGTAAACTTTCACCTAAAGCACAATAAAATAAAATAAAAAAGAAAGAAAGAGAACCGTATGGGGCAGCTCTTCTCTGTCACATGGGGTTGCTATGAGTCGGAATTGACTTGTTGACAGGCAACAACAGAGCTGGCATGGGGTTGCCATGAGTCAGAATTGCCTAGAAGGTAACTAACAACGCAACAACCAAGAGTTACAGAAACATCTTTGATTCTCTGAGACTTCAGGGGCCTCGGGGGGAAGGACTACCCTACTGTACCTGCAGAGGGGGCACTGCTTTCTCTTATTCCTGTCCCTGGAGAAGTACACCACGCTTGGTAAAGTAGAGGGTCAGCAAAAAAGAGGAAGACCCTCAATGACATAGATTGACACAGTGGCTGCAACAATGAGCTCAAACATAAAAACGATCGTGAGGATGGCAAAGGACTGGGCAGCGTTTCTTTCTGTTGTACATGGGGTCGCTATGGGTCAGAATGGACTCGACAGCACCTAACAACAACATACCACAAAAAGCGAAAATGAAAATTGCTGGAGATTGGGTGGTGGGGTGGACTGGAGAGAAGGACTTTTGTGAACCAGCGCAGTATAGTGCGCTAGGTTTGAATCCCGGGTTCTGCTGCGTTAATAAATAGCTGTGTAATATTGCACACAGAATTTCTCTGCCTCAGTTTGCTCATCTATAAAATGGGTATGGCAATCATACCTCCTCCCTAAGGTTATTATGTGGGTTACATGCTTTTATTTGTATCTACTGTTTATAACAGTGTCTGATAATAAGTTATCAATAAATTATTTTTTAAATAATGACCATCATCATGCAATTGTGTGACTTTCATCCTGGGTTGACAGGATCCCTAGCAATTGTGAGAAGGATCTCAGGGACCTCAGAGGGGATGACTACCCTACTCTACCTGGGGAGGGGGCACTGCTTTCCTTTACTCCTCTCTTTCAAACCGTGCCGCTCCACTGAAGTCTGTGTCAGGTACCAGACTGTTGTATAAGAGTTCATTTGAAAAAACAGTACTTTCCGTTACTAAAATTTTTTAAAAGTTTGAAAAACCACTGATCCTGCTAAGTCCTTCATCCTACAAGTGAAGAAAGTGAGCGCAGAAAGGTGAATGTCTATGAGTCACAACTCTCTCTGGAATACAGCTAGAATTTACAACCCAAGAATGTCTTGTTTCCAGTCTGAAGTTCTTCTCACCCTCCAAGCGGCCTCTTGTACTGATCACATTATGCTCAGTTTAAGGTACGTGTCTGGAGGAGCTGGGTGTTTGAATTCCTCTTAGCCCTGACTTTGTACCTCTCTCTCTTTCTTCCCTTTTTTTTAAAAAAAAATTTTATTACGAACATTTTTGAATAAACACAGCAGTTAAAAAATTGTTTAATGTACTCATCGTACTCGTGTACCCGTCACCCAGCTCCCACAATGTTGTTACGTCTGTGCTCCACCCTCTCTGTCCCCTCCTGGTGTTTTGAAGTAAATCGGGCACACCAGCCAACATAATTTCATAAATATTCTAGTATATGTCTGTAAATCATAAAACCAAAAAACCCCATACCTGTTGCCACCGAGTTGGATTCTGACTCACGGCGACCTCATGTGTTACAGAATAGAACTGCTCCACGGGATTTCATTGGCTGTGACCTTTCTGGAAGCAGGTTATCAGGCCTTTCCTCTGGGGAGCCGCTGGTAGGTCTGAACTGCCAACCATCAGGTTAGTAGTTGAGCACAGTTTTTGCCCCCAGGGACCTAATCTCTAAACCATGTTGTTGTTGTTGTTGTGAGCTGTTGAGTCAATTCCAGCTCACAGAGATTCTATGTGACAGAGTAGAACAACCCATAGGGTTTCTTCCTAGGCTGTAATCTTTACTGGAGCAGATCGCTGGGTCTTTTCTCCTGCAGAGCAGCTGGTGGGTGGGAACCACCAAAGCTTTAGTTAGCGCTTAGCCATTGTGCCACCGGGGCTCCTTTCTCTAAACCATAGAACCGTTTAAAATACAATCTCTGTGTCATTACCTCAATAATAAAATTAATAATAATTCTTTAATGTTATAAAAAATCTAGTCAACAAAAGTAATAATTTTTTAACAGTTTATTTGAATCAGGATCCAGATAAAATCCACACATGAAGACTGGTTTATAAGTCTAAGTTTTTTTAACCAATAGATTTCCCCATATCTTTTTCACCTTTATTATTTATTTACTTATTAAAAAATCAGACCTGTTTTGATTTTGGAAAAGTACAACAAAAATGTTTTTTTCTACATCTAAAACATACTTTTCACATATTTTCAAAATTATCGAAAACAACTGGTTGTTGTTTGCAAATTCCATGCTTTGCCTCAAGGTTAAAGATAACAGTGATGTAATTTACTTTTTATTGAATGTTGCCTGTATGCCAGAAATTCAAGCTGGATTCAGAAGAGGACTTGAATGAGCAAGATTATTGCTAATGTCAGGTGAATCTTGGCTGAAGGTAGAGAATACCAGAAAGACCTTTATGTGTATTTTACTATGTAAAGGCTTTGGACTGTGTGGATCATAACAAGTGATGTATAACATTGGGAAGAATGGGAATTCTGGAACACTTAATTGTGCTCATGAGGAACCTGTGAGTAGGCCAAGAGGTAGTCAAACAGAACAAAGGGATACTGCACGGTTTAAAATCAGGAAAGGTGTGTATAGGCTTGTATCCTTTCACCATACTTATTCAATCTGTATGCTCAGCAAGTAATCCGAGAAGCTGGGTGAGATGAAGAAAAGCAGGGCATCAGGACTGGAAGAACACTCAGTGACAACCCTCGTTATGCAGATAACACAACCTTGCTTGCTGAAAGTGAAGAGGACTTGAAGCACTTACCGATGAAGATCAAAGACTACGGCTTTTGGTACGGCTTACACCTCAACATAAAGAAAACAAAAATCCTCACTCACAACTGGACCAGTGTGCAACATCATAAGTCCATTACTGCCTTTATCTTGTTACCACTTTGAGATATGACTTTAATATCTTCTCCCCATGGACTGAATAATTTTTTTCACTTGTGACTAATCATTTTAAAATTCATGAAGTCAATACGATTATAATTTTCTCCTTGCAGTAGAGCTGATATAATGCAATCTGTCCTGAGTGAGGCCATCTGTACTTCAGAGTTGCTCATTTGCTAAATTTGGCTCATATGTATCCTGACCCAGGCACTTTTCCATCATTGCTGATTTTTAAAAAATAATATACTTATAAGGCCACATTATGACTTTTATGGGGTCTCGGCACTTTTGCCTCAAGAAGCCCTTCCACAAAAAATATTGAAATTTATATTTCATGATTACATTGTTTCAAAGACAAATATACTCTTAAAAAAAAAAAATTGCTGCTCGGTTGATCTGGCTCATGGCGACCCCTGGATTACATTGTTTTTCATCTGATTTTAGAAGAGGTTATAACGTTTTCGTGGACCTCTAAATGTGTAATGGGCCGTAGGCACTGTGCGTATTGTGCCTAATGGATGGGTCTACCCTGTATACCTAGCAAATGCTAATCAAAGCATTTTAGAATTAGCACAGGTGCAAAGCTGGAGTCTAAAACTTAAAACTAGTCCCTTCTGTGATTTTTCCACTATCACCATCCCAGGGACTGAATGGTGCAAACAACAGCTAATCAAAAATTTGATTCCACCCAGAGGCACCTTGGAAGAAAGTCCTGGTGATCTATTTCCCAAAAATCAGCCATTGAAAACCCTATGGTGCGCAGTTCTACTCTGACACACGCGGGAAAGCCCTGAGCCAGAATTGACTCTACAGCAATTTGTTTTTAAAGAGAGGGTAACAATATCCTTCTAGATGGCGGCTACTCACAGCTGGACCAACGAGCAACATTACGATAAACGGAGAAAAGATCGAAGTTGTCAAAGATTTCATTTTACTTGGATTCACAATCAATGCCCATAGAAGCAGCAGTCAAGAATTCAAACAATGTATTGCATTGGGCAAAACTGCTGCAAAAGACCTCTTTAAAGTGTTGAAAAGCAAAGATGTCACTTTGAGGACTAAGGTGTGCCTGACCCAAGCCATGGTATTTTCAATTGACTCATGCATGTGAAAGCTAGACAGTGAATAAGGAAAACCAAAGAAGAATCGATGCCTTCGAATTATGGTATTGGCGAAGAATATTGAATATACCATGGGCTGCCAGGAGAAGGAACAAACGTGTCTTGGAAGAAGTACAGCCAGAATGCTCCTTGGAAGCGAGGATGGCAAGACTTCCTCTAACATACTTTGCATATGTTATTAGGAGGGGCCAGTCCTTGGGGAAGGACATCACACTTGGTAAGGTAAATGGTCAGCGAAAAATAGGAAAATCCTCGATGAGATGGATTGACACAGTGGCTACAACAATGGGCTCAAATATAACAATGATTGTGACGACGGCACAGGACCAGGCAGTGTTTCATTCGGTTGTACATCGGGTCTCTATGAGTCAGAACCAACTCAATGGCACCTAACAAGATAGCTACTCTAAAGATGTGCGATAAGGTACATAAAGTGCTTGACACTTAGTAAGTGAAAGATAATATCGTTACGTATTATACCGGTTTTCACATTGTCTAAAAACCATTCTTGGTTTCCCCCTTTTATTTATTTATTTAAATATATATTTAAAAAAATAATTTCAAAGTTACACAAAAGTTGCCGGAACAGCTCAAAGACATCCCAAATCCCCTTTACTTGCCTTCCCTAATTACTAACATTTACGACATTTGCTCCACTGCTTTTTTTTGTGTGTGTGTGTGTGTGTTCTCCATACTTATCTCCATTACCATCCATCTTTTTTCTGAAACTTTTTTTAATAATTTTTATTGTGCTTTATGTGAAAGTTTACAGATCAAGTCAGTCTCTCACACAAAAACTTACATACACCATGCTACATACTCCCAATTACTCTCCCCCTAATGAGACAGCCTGCTCCCTCTCTCTTCACACCCATTTCTCCAGGTTCTAACTCTGAAACTTTTTGAGAGCAAGTTCCAGCCATGATATCCCACCATCTCTAACAACTCCAGCATATATTTCCAAAAACAAGGACGTTCTCCTACAATATCAGCATCCAACCCTCCCAATCAGGAATCAACAGCGGAACAACACAGACCAAATCTACAGATGTCTTTCAAATTCCGTCACCTGCATGATAGTATGTTTTTCCTTTCTGGTCCAGAGATATGTTCTGCATTTAGTCGGCATGTCATTTCAGACTCAACCTCAGCCTTTCCCTGTATTTCTTGTCCGTTACAGTTTTAATGAGTTCAGACTCTTCATCCTTTTAGGTGACCTTCAATCTGAGTTTACTCACTGTTTTCTCAGGAGCAAACACTAGTCACGTATCCTTGGCAGGAATACCCCTGACTCGATGCTGTGCTCTTTTTCTGAGCATCATGACAGGAGGGGCATGATGGCAATGTGTCCTCCCCCGACGATGTTAGCTTTGATCGTCTGGACAAGTTGGTATTTGTTGTTTCTCTACTTCAAATTCACCGTTTTCTCTTTGTAATGGAGTTCTATTTTGTGGTGAATTTTTCCAAAAACGACACCAAAATCCTATTTCTTATCAAACCTCCGCTCACCAGCTTTAACAACCATTGACAACACCCATCTGAATTAACCAACTGTGTTTGTTGCAAGGAGGCCTAGTGGTGCAGTGGTTAACTGCTTGGCTGCCAACCAAAAGGTCGTAGTTCAAACCCACCAGCTGCTCGACAGAACGAGGATGTGTATGGTCCAGTCTGTTACCGTGAAGCTTACAGTCTTGGGAGCCCCAAGGAGCAGTTCTGCTCTGTCCTAGGGCTGCTAGGAGTTGGGATCGACTAGATGGAAACTGGTATGGTTTTTGTTTTTTTAATGTTTGTTACTAAGTGGTGATTCTGTTTCCATTATTCCTTCTACATTTGTTAGTTGACATTCTACCGTAAGGAAGAACTTTCATCCCATTTATTTATCCATTCATTTATTTATTTATGTCCTATTTTACTCAATGTGTTGTAAACTGTTACCATCTTTATTTATTTTGATACTCCAATTTCCGCCTATATGGCCAGCGGGAGCTCCTTCAAGTTGGCTCCTGTATTCTTTTGGCACCTTGCATTATCCACTGAGCATTTCCTTATGTTTTGGCACAGTAAAATGCTCCAGGTTCATCTTGAACTTTCCCTGTTCCAATCCTGCAATCAGACATTTCTCCAAGGAGCCTCAATCCATTTTTGGAGGGTGTATTGTAAGGAGTCCTTGGGTGGTACATATGGTTAACATCCTTGACTGCTAACTGAAAGGTTGGATGTTTGAGACCACCTATTGTCATTTCGGAAGAAAGGCCTGGCGATCTACCTCTGAAAAACCCACCAGTGAAGACCCAGTGGAGTACAGTTCTGTCCTGACACACACGAGGTCCCCGTGAGCTGGAGCTGACTAGATAGCAGTTGGTAATCGGTAACTGTAAGGCTAGAATTTCGTGTGCTACCTTGACATCATTGAGTCTCACAGGGCCTCAGAGTCTAATGGTGAGTTCCTCTGCTCTTATCAGATATGCCCCCAACCAGTTGGAAAATTTCTCTACCCAGCTTGCTCCCCTATGAGCTGCACAAGCTGCACTCCACCTAGTGCTCAACCTAATGGGTCTCACTTACCTGTCATCCCATGGAATTATTCAAGCAAGTCAGTTACAACCTCCTGCAGGAACTAGAGGGTGCCTCATCCTCTTGTTACTGCAAAGCCTGCCTCCCCACAAATACTTCTGGTTTACTTTGCTATGGAATGCAAACTGTGCAGCTCTGCATAGTGTATGGTGTCCTCCTCCTCTGGGATGTGAGTATATGTGACTAATAAACTGCTGCCAATCTCATCCAATGTTGGGTGTTGTGTGTCCAGCCATCTCTAAACTCTGGGGTGGAACTCTTTCCCTCACCAGTGAAATAAAAAAAAAGGTAGACAAAACAAAGGGATGCCATTTCGAAACCAATATTTGAGCCCTCAGTATGAGCATTCCTACTGAGGTGTCATTGTTTCTTAGCACTCTCGGTAGGCAGAGATAGAAAAAAAAATATGTTTGTATACACATACAGATACATGTGTATACACATACTTTGTGGCTGTTTCTATGTACCCATTTGTGGGTATATTGTCAATCCATCAGTTTATACCAATACCTCCAAATGCATTTCAACATCCTTTTTAGTTTTTCTTCTTCTGTATTTGAAAATATCTTCTCTGGCAGTGTAAACTTAACTTCCATAATCCCTAATATATTTACTTATTTATTCATTCATTCATTCAGACATAATGCTGACTTCAAGCCAGGGAGGGAAGAAAAAAAAAAAAAGCAAGGCAAGAGAAAAGGAAAAGGCAAGTGGGAAAAGAAGGGATTCCTTCTTTCATTTAAAATCAAATCCTCAGTTCTGATTTCATAAATTCAGACTGAACAAATCCTAAAGTTTGTAAGAAACTTGGGAGTGATTTTGTCACACTGAGTTAAAAATTCTGCCTTGGAAAATTCTAAATAAGAGAGGCATTCTCCACATACACAAGTAATTATCTTAAGCAACGAGGTAAGAGGAAAAGTTGATTTATGTCAGCCAACGTGACAAAGACATTGTCATCAGAGTATATTTCATAGTCTCAGGAAATACTTTGAGAAAATCTGATTAATTTCAGCAAAAATAAACCAGATATGCCCAAGAGTTCACTAACGGCTCATTGAAATATTCTTTTTTCCCAACAGAGGGAACTTCTTAGGTTTGAGAGGGAAGTCCAAGTATCTTCAACTCTTATATGGTATTCTTTCATATCCATTCACTGTAGATATTATAAACTTCCTTAGGATGTTCTCACAACAATGTTAGTAAATCACTAAGAAATGTATTTGTCCTGAAGTGATCATCTCAAAGTCACTTTATTTCCATGAAGTTTTCTATGACCCCAGTAGAACCCAAGACTTTGAGGTACAGTTGTATGGATTGGGCATCGCACCTCTTCAGGGAGCCATCACTCACACATACTCTGACAGCCTCTAATATAAATGGTGCTCCCACTCCCCAGGGAGGTGCAGTGTTCAGCCTGCACAGCTGCACACAGCGGTCCTGACAGTGATCATTTATTCTTTACTCTCGATTCCTTTGACGCTTATTGAGCATATATTGCCTGGGTGTATGTGTGTGTATTGTGTGTGTGTGTGTGAGAGAGAGAGGGAGAGAGCATTCTCATAGCTTCACCTCTTCCATAAAGCCTGTCTTCACCACTCCAGCCCATGGCAATAATTTGTTCCCTTCTTTCATGTTCTACGCCACTTCTCCCCAAGCTATCATAAATTACCCTGTTTTTGTGTTTACCTTTAAACCTATGTGGTGGTGGTCCCAGCTAGGGCAATGCTGCTATTCCAATTTGTCTGATCCAAGGTTGGAGAATTTGTGGGACAGGCCTGACGGAAGTCTATTCACATGAGAGGTTAAGAAATCTCCTGCTAGAAAACTTTCCTAAGTGGAGAAGGAAGAGGTCACATAGGACTCGAGGTTGAGTCTGGGTCTTGCTTTAAAATAACTAACTGTAATGTTAAGCCAGTCACTTTTGTTTTCTATGAAATGAAGAATTTGGATGTAATAATTTGAACGTATTATCTAGTTCTAACACTCTTTTAAAGGTAGTTTCCATAATAAAAAAATAATATATGCTTATCAAAAATATTAAAAAAACACAGAAAAGTTTAACAAATGTATATTGTTGTAAACCCATTGCTTGAAGAGAATCATTGTTAACGTTTTGGCATATAGCTATCCAGATATATTTTTATTCATGTATATATTTATTTATATATTTATTCATGTATATATTTGGATAAAAATATATAAGGGCATAAATGGGTTAATCACAAATTGGATCACATCACGTGCATTCCTTTATTTTGCAAAGAATATATAGAATTTTTTAGGTCTTTTGTACCCTTTCTAAACTAATAACATATCTTGCAGATTTTACACAACAATACTATATACTGTTTCATAGCCTACTTTTTTATCTAAAGCTATTTCATGTTTATCTTTCCATGTTAATACATATAATTCCTTATAAGTTTTAATTACTTCATAGTATTTCATTGTGTAGGCAACTTTAATTTATTTAAATTATTCCCAATTGATGAATATTAAAATTTTCAATGTTATAATTACCAATGAGATGGACATCATTATGCATAATATATAAATATGTAAATATTATTTACTAATATATACACGTTACATATGCTTAAAATATAAATTATGCATTTAATGTATATTATCATAATATAATATATAATGTGTTATGTATAACACTATTTATTTTATTCTCTTTATGTCTAAAAATTTTAAGTAACTTGTATGAATATATACTATATAAGCATAATTTTTTTTTAAGCATAATATATGTTCTTCATTTGTGTTTTTGTCTTATTGTATTAGGTCCTTGAAGTAGAATTGCTGGATCAACAGCTCTACCGTTCTGTTTTTATAGTGGACTTTCAATAAATATTTGCAAGGATGATCACGATAAGAGGCTTTCCATCACGTGGTACTACTGCATTGGCAAACATGACCTGCACTTTGTTAACTAAGAAAGAGAAAAAAAATCATTTAGAAGAAAACGAAAGAGTAGTCATGTCCAATATCATGCTTATGATAATGTTCAGAACATATGTTTCTAAGAGAAAGAAAAGAGCAAAGAAAAATTAAAAATAAAGGACAAGTAGAGAACTTATTTAAATTGATGCATTTTAAAGAATTGATACTTTTTCACGTGGCTTTACCAGCATGTGGTTAGTAATAAAATATCAGCTGTGTTTATGTTCCAAGAATACGTCCCGTTCTAATGTAAAACTCAGAGCCCTGGTGGCACAGTGGTTAAGAACTACCGTGGTTAACCAAAAGGCCAAGTCATGTAGCCTCTCTGACACTCAGTTTCCACAAATGTAAAATGTGGATTATTGTGAGTCATTGTGGAGACTGAACAAAACACTGTATGTAAAGCACTTGGCAAGTGCCTGGCACTTACAGGGGCTCGATAAATGGTAGCTATTCTACTCTGTCCTATAGGGTCGCTATGAGTTGGGATCGACTCGACAGCACTGGGTTTTGGGTATTATCACCAGCCACCACAGAGCCCTGGTGGCACAGTGGCTTAAAATCATGGCTGCTAACCAAAAAGTTGGCTGTTCGAATCCACCAGCTGCTCCCTGGAAACCCTATGGGGCAGTTCTGCTCTGTCCTGTAGGGTTGCTATGAGTTGGAATTGACTTGATTGCAACGGGTACTGTAAAACTCCAAGCAATAACAAGACATTAAAAGACTAACAGGTAAATCTGAAGGAAAAAAATGACTAGAAATTAGATGATATTAGGAATTCATTACCATATTTTTACGAAAATAACACACGTTCTACTTTTTTTTTCTCACCTACGCCCTCCCCCTCCCCCAGGCATTTTCATAAGTCTGCTATGCTAATTTTTTACAAACCCGTAAAAACCAAACACGCTGCTGTCGAGTCCATTCCGATTCATAGTTTCACAAGTTGGGAACCACTTTCCTTTTATACTGGGTTTACTTTTCAAGCTCCAAGCCAGTTTTCTGATCTCTGAATGCAAGAAACAGGGACTTAACAAGTTACTCCGAGTATTACATTTAAGTGGAAGTAAAAGGAGACATCAAAAGAAGTAGGAATCCCAAAGTTGGAATAGGATTTTCTAGGTCTCATGGAACACTCATTTCAGACTTAAGGCAGTCAGCTGTAATATCAGCAGCAGGAATTGGTGTGCCCCTGCCACTACGCTGAGCTTCACTTTATTTCCATTGCTTCATCCACACCCATCATCAGATACCATCAAGTACATTCCAACTCATGGTGACCCCATGTGTGCCCATAGGATTTTCAGTAGCTGATTTTTCAAAGTAACTTGCCAGGCCTTTCTTCCCAGGCACCTCTTGGTGGACTTGAACCTCCAACCTTTCGGTTAGCAGCTGTGCACGTTAACCATTTGTACCATCCAGGGACTCCCCGTTGCTCCATACCTTTGCTTCCCTTATGACACCGTATTATGTACAGCCTCTCTCTGAACATCTTTGCAGCTTCTGCTCCTGGCAGTAACTATCAGCTCTCTCCCTGTATCTTAGAACTTTACATCATTTGAACCCCAAGGGTGAGGGGTGGGATAGAGAGAGAAATAAAGAGAGTGAAGCAGTAGTTGACATCTTACCTGTTTGGGTTACCCTTTTGCTTGCAGCTCACTCCCAGGTTGCTAGCCAGCCTACAGGTTGTCTACTTTTGGGTGAACTGTCCATTCCCAGGCAGTGGTTGATATGATAATGATCTGGTTTTGACCTCATGCTTAAAAAACAGCTGGGGTGGGGAGCCCCTAGAAGGAACAGAAGGCAGGGGAGACATCCTGTCCTATAAGTCCATTATGGAGCAGCAATGAGACAGGGGCTAAATAAAGGAGGAACCGAGGTCTAAGCAAGGAGTGAACTCAGGAGTAGTGACCTACATAAGGATGATAGATTGCAAACCATATTTAACTAGAAGGCACTAGTGGTGGTCTTTGGGACTGAAGAGAGAAGTAAATTGTATTTTAAACCTAATCTCAGATTTGAATCCTAGGTATATCTCATACTAGCTGTTCAACCTTTGTGTCTCTAAACCGCAGTCTCCTTCTCTTAAACAGGGCATAAAAATGCCTTATTTGCAGAATAGAGAAAACAGTAATGAGCTGATGACTGCAAAGTGCTCAGGACTGCACCAGTCATACAATTAAAAACAAGCACACAAACTTGTTGCTGTCGCAGTCAACTCTGACTCATGGTGATCCGTGTGATATAGACTAGAACTGCGCTCCATAGGGTTTTCTTGGCGGTAATCTTTACGGAAACAGATTGCCAGGCTTTTCTTCCACTGGATGGGTTCAAACTATTAACCTTTAAGTTAGTAGTTGAGTGCAAACCATTTGCGCCACTCAGGACCTCCAGCCACATAACCCATTGCCATCAAGCCAACTCCGACCCATAGCGACCCTAGAGGACAGAGCAGAAGTGCCCCATAGGGTTTCCAGGGAGTGGCTGGTGGATCTGAACTGCCGACCTCTTGGTTAGCAGACTTTGCTATTAACCAATATGCTGCCAGGTTTTCCGGTGGATTTGAGCTGCCGACCTTTTGGTTACTAGCTGTATCACTTAACCACTGCACCACCAGGGCTTCCTAGTCACGTAAAAACCAAATCCGCTGCTGTTAAGTGGGTTCTGACTCATAGCAACCCTGTAGAACTGCCCCATAGGTTTTCCAAGGAGTGCCTGGTGGATTTGAAATGCCCACCTTTCAGTTAGCAGCAGTAGTTCTTAAGCACTATGCTACCTGTGTTTCCAAATAAATAATCATCTTACTCTTACTATGGCAGCCCTTCTAAGGTTCCGTGTGAGTGCAAACCTTCTGAATCTGAATTAGAATTCAAAACCTAGCAGCCTTCCAGGGAAAACAGTGAGCTGCAGGATCCTTGCCCTTTACAAGGCTAAGGAGCTTAACTAAACATGCTAGTCTCTTCCCTTCCCCTTTAAGAATGATATCTCTTCTTCTGGTCCAGAGGCAGCTGTTAACAGCAGATAAAGGGAGCTTGCTGGAGGCCCACCCCAGAGCCCTCAGATCTGCTTGGATTTCCTGCCTCCTCTACAATCTCTTCATCTCTAAGCAGCCTTCTCCTCCTTTCATTGTTCATCCCCCAAACACACATGTACCATCCTCTATTAAGTAAGAAGGGAAAAGGAAGATTGTTTTTAAAAATAGGGGAAAATGATGTCACATGGGTCTTGAGGAGGGACAGTCCTTCTTAAGATGGGCCTTAACCAGCAATGGTTGTTCAGGGGTAGAATTCTCACCTTCCATGGAGGAGACCCAGGTTCAATCCCCAGCCAGTGCACCTCACGGACAGCCTCTACCTGTCTGTCAGTGGAGGCTTGTGTGTTGCTCGGAAGCTGAACAGGATTCAGTGGGGCTTCCAAAGAAGAAATGCTTAGCAACCTACTTCCGAAAAATCAGCCAATGAAAACCCTGTGGATCACACCGGTCCAATCCCATTGCGCATGGGGTCCCCATGAGTTGGGTGTTGACGCCACAACAGCTAACAATAACAATAACAACAACCAGCAGCCTATATCCTTCAGGCAATTTGGGAGTTGCTTCTGGGAGCCTTTATCTGGATTCCTTCTAAAAGCCAGCAATTCCCCCGGGAACAGACACTGATAATATTATTTGGTTCATTGTACTTAGCACCTAGCTCAATAAATATTTGTTGAATGAATGAATGAGTTGATCAATAAATGAATGTTTTGGCAATAGAAAAATAATATTGCACATATCAACATCTTTAGTTTTGGAGTCAGACAAATACATGTTTATATTTTGGCTCAGCCATTTACCATGTAAACTTGGCTAAGTTATTTGACTTCTCTAGGCCTCAGTTTCCCTATCTATAAAATGGGAATAATAGTTCACCTCACAGGGATATGAGAGTTAAATGAGATATTGTATGTAAAGAAGTTGGCATCGTGCCTAGAACATATCTTGTGGTCAATGAAAGTTTGATATTATCTGGAAAAGGAAGACACAGCATAGATGAGTCACTATTTGACTCCAACTCATCCGCAAGGATGGCTGTTGTAACTCAACTCACTTGAAATGATGTCATGTTTTCTGAATGAGCTAAAATATTCTCCCAAGCTGGGAGTGCACAAGTGTTTAGAATGCCCAAAACAAACAAAAAATCCATTGCTGTCAAGTCCATTCAGATTCATAGTGACCCTATAGGACAGAGTAGACGTGCCCTGTAGGGTTTCCAAGGCTGTAAATCTTTATGGAAGCAAAGTACTGCATCTTTCTCCCATGGAGCAGCTGATGGGTTCGAACTGCTGATCGTTCGGTTAGCAGCCAAGCACTTAATGCCACCAGGGCTCCTTAGAAAGCCTGGCTGTCCTCTAGTACCCATCAAAATGGCAAAAAAATGTGTGGAGGCCAATTACATTTGGTGAATCGCCCATAACCCTCACTTGGTAATTGGGTCTCGATGCACCATTACAATTAAACATGCAAATAGCAGCCCTTTGATTCTTATCATTTATAGGAAGGATGAGCATTTTCAAACAGCTGCATTTGCATCCATTTAGGTAATGATGATGACGCCAACAGATCCTTCCCATTCCAACTGCCTTTCATTCAAAGAATCGGGCTCAGAGGTGCTTTCAGAGGCTGCACTTACAGCTTAATTCCATCATTATGGACCTGCAGGAATCCCTGGGGTGGAAAGAAGCACACATTAACTCTTGCCAATGACAGTGCACAAACAACAGGCTAGGAAAGCAAATGGCAAATAATCCACCCAGTTGAAAACGGAAGGGAAATGTATGAAGCCAGAAACAAAGAAAAACACAATGAGTGGTGCTGTAATTTAGCTACACATTTCAAATAACAAAGGAATCCAAAAACTAAAGTCACTTCCCCTGGTACTCTGAACTCCATGGAGAGATTGTTTGTGGAATGACTCAACAGGAAGTGAGAAAGATCCACTTCACTCATCACCACCCACACACCTCCTGTCATTCAGTAATTCCACAAAGGACAAGGGAGCAAAACCACTAGGCTCTCGGGCTGTACTGCATGCTAGGTAGGTCCAAATCCTTCCTAGCATTGATGTTTTGAGCATCCCCCACTCTTAAGACTGAAATGAGACTATTCTGCTGACTTCATTCTGTGGGGACAATGATATCTACTTCACCCCTGTCAAAAGCCACCATTCCCCTTGGCTTTATATTATTTTTTTTTCTTCAGTTCACTTTTTCCTAAGGTTATTTTGTTATTGTTGTTGAGAATATACACAGCAAAACATATACCAATCAACAATTTTTCTAGAGTCATACTTCGTACATTCCAGGTTCCGATTATTAGTGGATGTTTGCAGCTGTTTCTTCTCATTTTGAGTTGTACCACAAATGAATGTCCCTAAAGCTTGACTCCAGCCACGTCATTAAGGTCGACTCTACTTTGAGGAGGCAACTGTTCCCCAGTCATATTTTAAGTGCCTTTTTTTCCAACCTGGGGGGACTCATCTTACAGCACTATACCAATGCTTCGCTGCTATCCATAAGGTTTTCACTGGCTAATTCTTTTCAGAAGAAGACTGCCGGGCCCTTCTTCCTAGTCTTAGTCTGGAAGCTCAACTGAAACCTGTCTGCCATGATTGACCCTGCTGGTATTTGAATATCTGAATACCGGTGGCATAGCTTCTCGCATCGCAGCAACACACAAGCCCCTATAGTACAACAGGCTGACAGATGCGCAGGGGGTGACAATATGGATGGAGATTAAAGACATTATGCTGAGTGAGATAAATCAATCACAAATGCACAAAAATTTTATGACCTCGCTTATATAAAAAGCAGCTACCCAGATGAACGTGTGCACAAATACACACACACACACAAACACACAGACACAAGCACACACTCACTCACAATTTAGCATTCACTTTAGAGAGAGTTCCTTGAACCTCTGCATTGAACTCCTCTGTCGACCCCTAGTCAAAAACATGTATACCAACTGATTTCTAACATCGCACATCTCTCTGATATTCATTCATTCACTGAACATTTATAAAACCACTGTGCTAGGTACTGGGATTATGAACATGAATAAAGCATTGCTTCTGTTTTTGATGCATTCGCAGCCTAATGGAGGAGATGAACATTTAAATATATAATTTCATTAATGGTTGATAACTGTTTTAATGTGGTGGTGGTGGTAAGCTGCCGTCAAGTTGATTCTGACTAATGGCGACCCCAGTTGTGCCAAGTGGAACTGCTTCATAGAGTTTTCAAGGTTGTGACCTTTCAGAAGCAGATCACCCGGCTTGTCTTCCGAGGAGCCTCATAAAAGTATACTGAGGACGGGCATACCCGAACAACTTGCAGGATTGGTTTATTGGGTTCAAAAACTTTGGACCATAGTCTCTGGGGACAACTTAGTCAATTGGCATAACATAGTTCATAAAGATAATGTTCTACATCCTGGTTTGACGAGTAGTACCGGCGTCTTACAAGCTTGTGAGCAGCCATCTAAGGTACAACTATTGGTCTCTACTTATATGGAGCAAAAGATAATGAAGGAAACCAAAGGCTCAAAGAAGAAACTAGTCCATAGGACTAAGAGCCCACAGGAACCACGGCCTCTTCTAACCTGAGGCCAGAAGAACTTGATGGTGCCCAGCTACCACTACCAACCCTTCTGACCAGGGACGAAATAGAAGGTTCTGAATAGAATGGGAGAAAAACATAGAAAAAAAAAATTCCTAAAATAGGCCAGACCTTCCGGACCAATAGATGCTAGAGAAACTCCTGTTATTGTTGCCCTAAGATACCCTTTGAACTTGGAACTGAAGCTATTTTTACAGGCCACCTTTCAGCCAAATAATAGATTGGCTTATAAAGAAACAATATCACCCGTGAGTAATGTGCTCCCTTAAACAATCAAGTATGTGAGACTAAATGGTCAAAATTTACCCAAAAGCAATGATGAGAAGGCAAGAAGAGGAAAGGAAGCTAGATCAATGAAAACAGAACAAACAGAATGGAAATAATGAGAATGCTGACACATGGTGAAAATTGTAACCAATGTCACAGAACAATTTATATTAAAATTTTAAATGGCAACCTAATTTGCTGTGTAAACTTACACCGAGGATGTGTAAGAGGAAGGCATGTCTAAACCTGGCTCAGGAAGTTGGGGAAGGCGCTACAGAGGTGATATTTGAGCATAATGTTCGGGGTATATAAACCCACTAAGGAGGGGGGTGACTGCAGGCATTCCTGGCAGAGAGAACACCATTGTCGTTTCATGGCATCCACTCACTTCCAACTCACAGCGACCCCATGTACAACAGAAGGAAACACTGCCCAGGCCTGCACCATCCTTACAATTGTTGTTATGCTTGAGCCCATTGTTGCAGCTACTGTGTCAATCCATCTTGTTGAGAGTCTTCCTCTCCTTCCCTGACCCTCCACTTTAACAAGCATGATGTCCTTCTCCAGGGAATGGACCCTCCTGATAATATGTCCAAAGTATATGAAACGCAAAGTATTGTCATCCTCACTTCTAAGGAGCATTCTGGCTGTACTTCTTCCAAGACAAATTTGTTCGTTCTTTTGATAGCCCATGGTATATTTAACATTCTTTGCCAACACCATAACTCAAAGTCATCAATTTTGCCTTTGTCTTCCTTATTCATTGCCCAGCTTTCATATGCTTATGAAGCGATGAAAAACACTATGGCTTGGGTCAGACACACCTTAGTCCTTAAAGTGACTTCTATGCTTTTCCACGCTTTAAAGAAGTCTTTTGCAGCAGATTCGCCCAATGCAATTTGTCGCTTGGTTCCTTGACTGCCACTTCCGTGGGCATTGATTGTGGATCCAAGTAAAATGAAATCGTTGACAACTTCAATCTTTTCTCCATTTATCATGATGTTTCTTGTTGGTACAGTTGTGAGGATTTTTGTTTTCTTTACGATGAGTTGTAATCCATCCTGACGGCTGTAGTCTTTGATCTTCATCAGTAATTGCTTCAAGTCCTTTTCACTTTCAGCAAGCAAGGCTGTGTCATTTGCACGATGCAGGTTGTTAATGAGTCTTCCTCCAATCCTGTTTCGCCATTCTTCTTATTCTTCATATAGTCCAGGTTCTAGGATAATTTGCTTAGCATACAGACTGAATAAGTGTGGTGAAATGATACAACCCCGACACTCACCTTTCCTGACTTTAAACCATGCAGTATCCCCTTGTTCTGCTGGAACGGCTGCCTCTTTGTCTATGTACAGGTTCCTCATGAGCACAATTAAGTCTTCTAGGATTCCCATTCAGAGAGAACAACAGGGGCAAAGGCTTGGAGTTGTGAAAAAGCCTGGCATGATGGAGCCACATTAGGCATTTTGTGTGACTTAAACATGGAGTAGGCATGTTGGGAGAAGAAGTGAAGAACATACAGATTTTGTAAGGCATGCTAAGGAGTCGGGACTTCATCGTGTGGGCAATGGGGAGCTACTGAAGGATTTTTGAGCACGGAACAGTAATGAATTCAGATTCCTGTTTTACAAAGAAAATTCTCTGATCGTGTGTAGGAAAAACAAACCCAAGTCTTCTTGATGTCAGTGAAGCTTTTGTTGTACCCAAGTTTCCACTGCTACTGACACAAAAAATCAAAGCGTACTGTCAAACTATTCAAAAAGCCCAGTGGAAAAGGAAGTATTATTATTTTTAGACTAATGCAGTGTCTGGTACCCAGTGGTGATGGACATGCAAAATTAACAGATGATGACATGAGCTTCACAAATTTCAACCAAGGAAAACAGTTGCTACCTGGAACTATTCATAAACAATATTTAGGGTTAAACATTAGCTGATATCATTTTTATGGATCCAGGGCCTGCCCTTGAATAGTGTCAAAAGTGATTTGTTATAAACACAATGGAATTTCATTTTAAGATGGTGGTGATGATGGTGGGAGAGAAGGGGGTGGGGAGGAGGGGAGGCATCAACATTACCTTTGGGAATCCCTTAAATTACTGATAAAGTGCAGTGTATGGAGCCCTGGTGGTGAAGTGGTTAAGCTCTCAGCTGCTAACCAAAACATCAGCTGTTTGCACCCACCAGCAGCTCTGTGGAAGAAAGATGTGGCAGTATGCTTCTGTAAAGATTTAAAGCCTTGGTAACTCTATGGGGCAATTCAACCCTTTCCTATAGGGTAGCTATGAGTTGGAATCAAACACGATGGAATTCCAGTTTAAGATGGTGTTGATGATGGTGGGAGATATAGGGGGGTTGGAGGGAAGACATTGCCTAAAGCAAAAACTGGTTATCACCAAAATTACCTTTAGTGATCCCTTAAATTATCCATAAAGTACAGTGTACACGCCGTATAGAGATGCAGTATTATTTGTGATCTATTTTTTTATATATATAATAAAATTTCTAAAAGTGTATATATTAAAAATATAATTTCTCAGTATTTTTTCTAAGCTTTTGTTGGGTGCCATTGAGTCGATTCCGACTCATAGCAACTGTATAGAACAGAGTAGAACTGCCTCATAGGATTTCCGAGGCTGTAATCTTTACAGAGGAAACCCTGGTGGCTGTAGTGGTTAAGTGCTACAGCTGCTAAGTAAAAGGTTGGCAGTCGAACCCACCAGTGCTCCTTGGAAACTCTATCGGGCAGTTCTACTCTGTCCTATAGGGTTGCCATGAGTCGGAATCCACTCAACAGCAATGGGTTTTCTGGTTTAATCTTAACAGGAGTAGATCAACAGGTCTTTTCTCCAGAGGAGCTGCTGGTGGATTCGAACCAATGACCTTTTAGTTAGCAGCCTAGTGTTTAACTATTGCTTAACTGTGGCTTTTTATTTTTCCTATACCAATTGTATACTAGAATTTGTGTAAGTTAAATGCATATATAATGCAAACAACACCGTAACAAAACAGCAAATTGGCAAATGAATGTACTTCTAATATACAAATTAGAAGAGTTTCAGGCTGTTAATTTTGTAACTATCCTGCATCTTGCCATGCTGTCTGGGTAGGAAAACAGCTAGAATTGTGAAATGCACTGAAACTTTAATTGCTCGTAACCTGTCTCATGCCTCAGACTGTAACGAGGAACTGGTACTACAGCATGATTGACGGCTACAAGGGGTCACAGATTATTGTAGGCCCTTATTTGTTCTCAAAATATTTTGGGGTTCATTCAAAATCTGAGTATATCCATTGGAGGGTATCCGATGTTTGACCACCTGTCACATGTCCTGGAGATGGCAGCTGAAATATATCGATAACTGGAACTCAGTTTCAAGACTTTTGGGGAGGGCAAGAAGGTAGGAGGAAAAAAAAAAAAAGGAGGAGGGACTGGAAAATTCCACACAGTTGATATTGGGGTACCAGATACACTAGGTCACCATGAACATTTCTGTTTAACTGCTCATGTGTCCCACAGAGGTCACCCTCTGGAGCCACCCCATTCCCTCACCCTCCAGCTGCTGTGGTCAACAGGTGGCTGAGGTCTGTCCACTGCCCAGCGGGGGCTGGCGGATCTCTGCTTGTCAACTCCAGGGAAGGACCCAGCTGCCAGGACAGTTCATGTGGATGTCACTGTAATGTCACGGAGGAATATCTTCTTCTGAACCTTAGGAGGTTGGCACCAAGGGCTTGTTTTTATATAAATTTGCTTTCAGTGCTTATCAAAAACCGACTTGGAAAGAGTGTAATGAAAATGTTTTTACTCTTACTATAATTCTTGCATTCCTGGGTGGTGCAAATAGTTAATGAACTCGGCAGCTAACTGAAAAGGTTGGCAGTTCAAGTTCTCTCAGAGGTGCCTTGGAAGAAAGGCCTGGAGATCTCTGTTCGAAAGACAAGCCACTGAAAACCCTATAGAGCACAATTCAACTGATACATATGGGGCCAACATGAGTTGGAATTGCCTCCATGACAACTGGAAAAATAAAAACAAAAATAATTCCTATGGCCGCAAATGACAAGAGTAGGCCATGCCACCAAGAGACCTGTCATACTCAGGAAAATAGATACTCCCTTAAAAATACACCGTCATCTTCCTCTTTTTCTTCTTCCTCTTCTTCCTTGTTCTCCTCCTACTCCTTGAGTAGGTCTTCTTTCTACACACACACACTCACCCCATAGTGATTAAAATCCTAAAAGTTGATGTCAGACACACCTGGATTCTAATCCCAGCTGGATCCTAAAGAAGTAATTTACACTCGCCTGTAAAATGTGGATAACAATAATAGTTTTCTACCTCATAGCGTTGTTTTGGGGAGGGAGTAAGAAAATGCACTTACAGAGATCAGCACAGTGCTCGCCACAGGAAAGCCAACAAATATTAACCTTATTTATTATTATTATTTCCATGGTAGTTATACACGGTCTTGTTATCCTGCAAAACTTTAATTACAATGTATTGCGAACATTTTCCCATATCAATAATGCTCCTCTGAACTATGAGACTGAAAGGCAGCACATAATTCCGTTTTATGTAATTAACAATATGACTTAATGGCTTCTTAATACTATTTGTTTTTCTTAGTAAGCAAGAAGGAACGTTACTAAAGAAATGTTACTAAGACTGCTAGACACTTAGCCATACGTATTTGTTTTCTTTCAATTAAAGGAAGAAGAAATTGTTTTTCTACTAGGTTACTTTTTGATATAGGTCAAAATTCAGTATAAAAGATACATTTTTCATATTCCTCAAGGAGTTTTAATATCTTAATAATCAAAGGAAACTTTTTATAAATCATTTCACCTCTAAAGTGCCACAGGGTTCTCAGCTCCACAGCAAGAGTGGGTACAGCTTACTCATTTCAAACAGAGTTTAAACTGGATTGTTTGAAGAAATAATAGTCATCTGAGCTTTGGAGAACTATTTAGGTTCTTAATAACAGCGACGATACTAACAATAGTCAAAAAAATGGCTAATATTTATTGAGGACTCATTGTGTGCCAACCACTGTTACAAGCATTTTACTTTTATCAATTCATTTATTTCTCCCAACAACTTTTTGATGTATGATATTTATTCACATTTAACAGATGAGGAAATGGAGGCAGTGTTTCTGCATCTTTAGATGACAGATAGATAGACAGACAGATAGATGGATGGATGGATAGCTGCAGTTGAGTCAACTCCTACTCGTTGTGACCAGGTCCTGAATCATCCTTACAATTGCTGGCACGTTCGGTTTCGTCACTGAGGCCTCCTTGCTAATCCATCTCACCATGAGTCTCCCTCGACCTCACTGGCCTTCTGCTCTACCAAGCTTGATGTCCTCCTCCGGTGATTGATCCCTCCTGAGAACATGTCCAAACAAACTGACAATATGACAAACTGACAGTATGACAAACTGACAGACAGGTGGTAGTCCTCGTCTATAAAAAACAAACCAAACCAGTTGCCATCAAGTTGATTCCAACTTCACAGCAACCCCATGTGTTGCAGAGTAGGCCTGTGCTCCATAGCGTTTTCATGACTGTGACCTTTCAGAAGCAGATCGAAGGGCCTGTCTTCCGAGGTGTCTCTGGGTTGGTTTGAACAGCCAACCTTTCAGTTAGTAGCCTCATGCTTAGCCACTCGTGCCACCCAGGGGTTCCTTCCTCCCTGTAAAACCCCAAACCAAACCTATTACCTTAGAGTTGATTCTGACTCATGGCAAGCCAATGTGTTACAGAGTAGAACAGCTCTACAGGTTTTTCTTGGCTATAATCTTTACGGAAGCAAATATAAAAGAGGCAGGTTACCTGTTTACTGCTGAGCTTCATAGGGCATAGTGAAAATAAAATGTACCCAAAACTTAAATGTGATAAAATTTTAGGGTACCATGAACATCTCACGACGCGAGTGAAGCAACGATTACAAACTTCATTTCAAAAACGAACACGTTTTTGACACGGTAATGACAACGTTGCACTGATGCTGGAGTCTCATGGCTCCCAAGCCGTATGATTTTTTGACACCACACACACTACTGCGTTCCATAGACTTCTCTTCTTCACAAACCAGTAAAACGTTTACCAGTGGACGGGCTCATGTTATCATTTTAGCAAATGATTAAGAGAGAGTATGGGTTTTGCCGAGGGAGTCATTTTTCAAAACGAGTCTCAATTAAAAAATTATGCCTTTTCATTATAAAAAGCCAAACAAAGCAGAGAAACATAACGAATAAAAACCACTCGAAAACTTGTAACCCAGAGAAGGCCTTTCAATTGCGTAGTTACATGTGTGCGCCACACACTTCATTTACATGGGGTTCTACATTTTATGCAGTTTTTGCTTTACGATATAGTATAGATTTCCATAACAATACAAATCAACCTATATCATTGTTTTTAATATCTGCATAATTCAACTAAACCACAAATTTATTTAACCAGGCCCATATTGATAAAAATAGACATTACTATTTCCCTTTTTCTTTTAATATTATAAACTATCTGTTGGTGAGCCACCTTGACATAATCCTTTGTGTACTTGTCTGATTACCTCCTCAAGGTGAACTGCTAGAAGTGGCATTGCTAAATCAAAGAATATACACATTTTACATTTTGATACATAATTAAGCCCATTTCGACTGATAGCCACCCTGTACGGTAGAGTACAACTGCTCCATAGGGTTTCCAAGGCTGTAATCTTTATAGAAACAGACTGCCACATGTTTCTCACACGGAACAGCGGGTGGGTTTGAACCAACGATCTTTCGGTTAGCAGCTGAGCACTTAATCACTGCACCACCAGGGCTCCTGGATACATAATTAAGTTCTTGGTATCTACATAATTGCTTTTCCCAACAACAATACAGGGGGCCTCCAATCCTTCCTGGTTACTGGTGAACAGTAGGGAGTTAATAAAATGGTGAAACATTTTAATACAATTTTCCCAGGTAAACAAGGCCAGGGCTCAGAATTCCCAGCAGGCCTGAGGATTTAGCTCACACCTCTTGGTCTGTTCCTCTCCTGGTTCATTTCTCTGAAGGGACTAACAGTGTGCATTTTGGATTAACTCAATTGCCTGACTTTGAAGCAGTGTTTCTAGTGCCTACAGAGACTCAACCTGGGATCCCAGGACAAGACAGTTGAAGGATTCTGTTGCAAATCTAGGAGGACACTACCCGTGCTGACTGATGACATTTAACACTAAAAAAACAAAACAAAACAATCTTATAGGTTGCTGCAGTGGGGTCACTTATGTATTTGCACTGTAATCTTTGCTTCTGGAAAGAACCCAAACCCACTGCCATGGAGTCAATTCCAACTCGTAGCAGCCCTATAGGACAGAGTAGAATTGCCCCATAGGGTTTCCTGGGCTGTAAATCTTCATGGAAACAGATGGCACATCTTTCCCTGCTGAGCAGCTGGTGAGTTCGAATCACTAATCTTTCGGTTAGCAGCTAGGCAGTTAACCACTGCACCACCAAGGCTCCTTACCAGTTATTCTCAGACTATCCACTATGACATCTGGGATAGAAATAAATTCTCCATGGACCTCCTTAGAAATCTAGGTCTTTAAGTATATAGCAAAAGCCACTTGCCACTGAGTTGATTATGACTCATAGTGACCTCCTGTGTGTCAGAGTAGAACTGTGCTCCATAGGGTTTTCCATGGCTGAGCTCTTTTGGAAGTAGATCTCCAGGCCTTTTCTCCAAGGCACCTTTGGGTGGACTTGAACTGCCAACCTATCAGATAGCTGCCAAGTGCATTAACTGTTTGCATCTCTCAGGAACTCCCCTTAAGTATATCGGTAAGCATCATTGCTCTATTATAGCAGGGAAGAAAACCCACACCTTGTGACCTTATTGATGCTTTAAATTTTAGAATGAATCTACTGTTATTTGAAAGTTTTTCTCGCTTTGTTAGCTGAGTATCACTGTATGAAAAGCTAAATTCTCAATGATTTTCCACTTTGGGGTGACGCATAGCATGGATGCGCTTAGGACACACGGGTGAACAATGTTGTTTACTTGACACACATCGCCTCGTTGCATGTGAATTATATTCACCCTTTGACGTCTAGGAGCCCTGCTGGCCCAATGATTTAAGCATTTGGCTGCTAAACAAAAGGTTGGCAGTTTGAATCCACCAGCTACTTCTTGGAAACCAGATGGAGCAGTTCTACTCTGTCCTACAGGGTCACTATGAGTCAGAATTGGCTTGATGGCAATGAGTTTTTTTTGTTTTTTGTTTTTTTTTCGGTGTCTAGGTATGAGTAGAATATCAATGGCATTTGAAATGTTCTAAAAGTTGAAGAACAGAAAAATTGTAATCTTCAAATCGTGTTTTCCTAAGAGACTAATTCAGTGGTTTGGTATCAACAACAAGTCAGTGAATTTTGACTTTGAAAAAAAAAGGATCAATAATGCTTTATTTGAAAAAAAATATAGCTTTTTATTGTTTACAAATTTTCCCTTCTGATCCATTCTGGGTTGTCTGAGGTTGGGTTCCCCAGAGAAGCAAAACAAGTGAAGTATATATATATAGAGAGAGACAGAGACAGAGACAGAGAGACAGAGACAGAGAGAAATTTATCTCAAGGAAATGGCTCATCCAGTTGTAGAGGCTGGCAATTCTCAAGTCTGTGGGTCAGGTATCAGGCTGGAGGCTTCTCCTGACTCATGCTTATGTAGCTGCAAGGGCTAACAAACCCAAGATAGCAGGTTAGACAGCAGGCTGCTGGCTCATAGGCTGTGAAGTTCAACGAATTCCAAGAGCAGCAGGCAATACCTGACTTAAGTCCCAAGGGCTGGATGTCAGATTATGACAAGCCAGATTCAGGATCCAGAGAAAGCAAAAGCCAGTGAGCTTTGCCAGAATGTCCATATATATTGGATGCAGGGCACACTTGAGGAAATTCCCTTACAGCTGATTGACTGATCACATCAGAGCACATCATGGAGGTGATTACATTCTGTCACAAAATGGAGGATGACTACATCATCACATAACTGCAAAACCACTGAGAATCATGGCCCAGCCAAGCTGACACACAACCGTAACCATCACATGGGTGGTACAGATTCTCCTTCCTTGACACTCACTCAGGACAAGCACAAGGGGCTCCTCTAAAATTGCAAACGGTGAGCACACAACAAAAAGAACAAAGGTGAAGAAAATCCAAATTCTGGGAGGTGGGAAAGTAATAAGCAAACTGTTCCTTCCAATTCCACCAGAGAAATGCATTTTGTCTTCCAATTACAGGTTTCAGCACTTTGAGTTCATAGGGCGCCCCTGCAGAGGCTTATGAAGAAGAATGAAAAAATCCTTCTGTCTCGTTTCTCTCAGGTTGATATTTCACTGGAAGCTAATGACAGCCTGCTTCTGCAGAACACTTTACAATTTTTAAAGTACTGTCACTTATCCTATTGGGCCCCCACATAGAGAAGAGGCATGTAGGTTGTTATTAATAGCTCCGTTTTATCAGAGAAGAAAACTAAGGCTCAGAAATACTGGCCCGAAGTTACATGACAAAGGTAACTTAGATAATGTCTGACACACTGCAAGTCTATCAGTCAATGTGAGGGGCTGCTGCTAGCACTACTACTACTACCATGGGTAGCCCTAACAGAACCAAAATCAATCTTTAACCCCGAAACATTCCTGATTCTCTTTCCACCCTGCCTCTTGATGGTGACTTTTTTGCATCTCTCAGAGAGAGGGTGAAAATCAATATTGTTTTTTTTTAGGTGGCGTAGAGTCGATTCTGACTCCTAGCGAACCCATGCGACAGAGCAGAACTGCTCCACAGGGTTTTCTAGGCTGTAATCTTCACAGGAGCTGATCACCGGGTCTTTCTCCTTTGGAGCCCCTGAGTGAATTAAAACCATCAACCTTGCAGTTAGCAGTTGAGTGCTTAACTGTTGTGCCACCAGGGCTCCTGTGAAAATCAATAGGACCTTCTATTGTATTCACTTATCCTGATTTCTAAGTATATCCTATATCTGGTGTTCAAGTCTTGTTATAGACAGTATATGATGGAGTATATCCATCAAAACCACACTAAACCAAACCCGTTGCCATCTAGTCAATTCTGACTCACAGCTACCCGATAGGACAGAGTAGAGCTGCCCCATAGCGTTTCTAAGGAGCCACTGGTGGATTCGGAAAACTGACGTTTTGGTTAGCAGCTGAGCTCTTAACCACTGCACCACCATGGTTCCATCAAAACCATAGTTGCACTCTGATTCATCTAAATCATGCTATTTTAAAGAAAAGGGAGTGGAATTTGGTGCCTCAAATTAAGTGGCTGGTTTTCAAGGATTAGCACTGAAATGTTTGATTGCTTAGAATATCTTTGTTTATAATGTATATCACATTTTCTGAGCATTTGCCACACCTTTATTTTAAAGATTGAGCATTTATATTTGAAAAGTAACACTGTAATAGTTTTTTTATTTTCAAAATTCTAGTATAATAAGTATAATATGTAGGCATTTTTAAGTAATATTAAGTAGGAAATAATGTGATAAATATTTTCTCATTTTTGCATGTCTCCCAGGCTTAATGAGAATTTTTTTTTCTTTCCTAAATTGTACCGTAAAAATTGATAATAATAAGTAATGAGCCCTGGTGGCATAATGGTGAAGCTTTCAGCTGCTAACTGAAAGGTGGCAGTTTGAACCTACCCAACAGCTCTACCAGAAAAAGACATGGCAACTTGCTTCAGTAAAGATTACAGTCTAGAAAATCCTATGGGGCAGTTCTACTCTGTCACATGGAGTCACTATGAGCCAAAATCTACTCAATGATACCTAACAACAACAATCATACCAGTAATAATAGGTACTTAATTTCTTAGTAATAGGTCATATATAATGATAACCAAAACCCATTGCCATCGAGTCCACTCCGACTCATAGTGACCCTACAGGACAGAACAGAATTGCCCCAAGGAGCCGTTGGTAGATTCGAACTGCCGACCTTTTGACTACCAGCCCAACACTTAACCACTGCACCACCAGGGTTCCAATATGTGATGATAATAATAGGTAATTATTGTTGTAATTATTACAATGATAGTAATAGGTAACAATAAAGCACATGTGCAAAATGCACATATACATTACGTGTCATCTTACGTACCTTTAAAATATGTTTTATATAATAAAAATTTGCCATTTCACACAATTTTATGTGTACTTATTACAAAAAAACCCAAACTCGTTGCCACCGAATCAATTTTAACTCATAGTAACCCTATAGTCACAGAGGAGAACTGCCCCATAGGGTTTCTAAGGAGTGGTTGGTGAATTTGAACTCCCGACCTTTTGGTTAGCAGCCTGATTTCTGAACCACAGTGCCAGCAGGGCCCCACGTGTGCTACTGAGTAACATTAATTATGTTCATCATGTTGAGCTACAATTACACTGTTTCCAAATATTTTCATCACGCTTAACAGAAACTCAGTACCCCCTAAGCAATACCTCCTCATTTCTCTTGTCCATCTGTCCGTGGTTACCACTAATTAAATGTGGTCTGTACGCATTTGCATATTCTAAACATTTATGTAATTGAAATCTTATGATATTTGTCCTTTCCTATCTGCCTTATTTCACTCAGCGTAATGCTTTTAAGGCTTATTCATACAGCTTGTATCAGAACTTCATTTTTCTTTGTGGTTGAATAGTATTCCATTGTATGTATACACCACACTTCGTTTAGTCATTCATCTGATGATGGCCATTTGGGTTTTTTCCACCTTTTGGCTCTTGTGAATAGTGCTGGGATGAACACTGGTATACAAGTATCTGTTTGAGTCCCTCCTTTCAAGTCTTTTCGAATATACCTAGGATGGAATTGTTGAGTCTTTCTATGTTTAACTGTGTTTAACAGTCTATGCTAATTCTACTTTTAACTTTTTGAGGAACCCTCAAACGGTTTTCCACAGTGTTTGCATCACTTTACCAGCAATGGATAAGGGTTCCAATTTCTCCATTCTCTCCAACACTGGGTATTTTCCATTTTTTCTGATAATAGCCATCCTAGTGGGTATGAAGTGTATCTCCTTGGGTTTTGATTTGCATCTCCCTAATAATTAATGCTCCCATGTTTGTGTCAGTTCGTCTTACTGTAGGGAACTGTGTGCTGCTGTGATGCTGGAAGCTATGCCACTGCTATTCAAATACCAGCAGGGTCATCCATGGCGGATAGGTTTCAGCTGAGCTTCCAGACTAGGGCAGACTAGGAAGGACCCAGTAGTCTACTTCTGAAAAGAAATAGACAGTGAAAACAGCAGAACATGGCCTGATACAGTGCCAGAAGATGAGCCAATCAGGTTGGAAGGCACTCAAAAGACAACTCCGGAAGAGTTGCCTCCTCAAAGTCGAGTCCAATTTAATGACACAGATGGAGTAAATCTTTCTAGGCCTTCATTTGATGATGTGGCATGACTCAAAATGAGAAGAAAGAGCTGCAAACATCCATTAATAATCAGAACTTGGAATGTAAGAAGTATGAATCTAGGAAAATTGGAAATCGTCAAAAATGAAGTGGAGCGCATACACATTGATATCCTAGGCATTAGTGAGCTGAAATGGACTGGTATTGGCCATTTCAAATCAGACATCATATAGTCTACTATGCCAGGAATGACAACTTAAAGAGGAATGGCATTGCATTCATTGTCAAAAAGAACATTCCAAGATCTATCCTGAAGTACAACACTGTTAGTGATAAGATAATATCTATATACCTACAAGAAAGACCAGTTAATATGACTATTATTCAAATTTATACACCAACCACTGAAGCCAAAGATGGAAAAATTGAAGATTTTCACCAACTTCTGCTGTCCGAAATTGATCGAACATGCTGTCAGGCTGCATTGATAATTACTGGTAATTGGAATGGAAAAGTTGGAAACGAAGAAGGATTAGTAGTTGGAAAATATGGTCTTGGTGATAGAAACGATGCCAGAGATCATATGACAGAACTTTGCAAGACCAAAAACTTCATTGCAAATACCTTTTTTGACAACATAAATACCGACTATACTCATGGACCTTGCCAGATGGAATACACAGGAATGAAACTGACTACACCTCTGGGAAGAGACACTGAAAACCTCAATGTTATCAGTCAGAACAAGGCAGGGGCCAACTGTGAAACAGTCCAACAGTTATTCATATGCAAGTTCAAGTTGAAGCTGAAGAAAATTAGAACAAGTCTATGAGAGCCAAAATACGACCTTGAGTATATTCCACCTGGATTTAGAGACTATCTCAAGAATAGATTTGATGCATTGAACACTAACGACAGAAGACCAGATGAGTTGTGGAATGACATCAAGGACATCATACATGAAGAAAGCAGAAGTCATTAAAACAACAGGAAAGAAAGAAAAGACCAAAATGGATGTCGGAAGAGCCTCTGAAAAGTTGCTCTTGAATGTCAAGTAGCTAAAGCGAAAGAAAGAAATGACAAAGTAAAAGAGTTGAACAGAAGATTTTAAAGGGCAGCTCGAGGAGACAAAGCAAAGTATTATAATGACATGTGCAAAGACCTGGAGATAGAAAATCAAAAGGGAAGAATGCCCTTGGCATTTCTTATGCTGAAAGAAATGAAGATAAAATTCAAGCCTCAAGTTGCCATATGGAAGGATCCTATGGGGAAAATATTGAAGGAATACACAGAGTCACTATACCGAAAAAAATTGGTCAACGTTCAACCATTTCAGGAGGTAGTACATGATCAGGAACCAATGGTTCTGAAGGAAGTAGTCCAAGCTGCACTGAAGGCCTTGGTAAAAGGCGAGGCTCCAGGAATTGACAGAATACCAATTGAGATGTTTCAATAAGCAGATGCAGTGCTGAAAGTGCTCACTCATCTATGCCAAGAAATTTGAAAGATAGCTGCCTGGCCAACTGACTAGAACAGATGCATATTTATGCCTATTCCAAAGAAAGGTGATCCAATCAAATGTGGAAATTATTGAAAAATATCATTATTATCACATGCAAGTAAAATTTTGCTGAAGATCATTCAAAAGAGGTTGCAGCAGTACATTGACAGGGAACTACCAGAAATTCAAGCTGTATTAAGAAGAGGACATGGAACCAGGGATATCATTGCTGATGTCAGATGGATCCTGGCTGAAAGTAGAGAATACCAGAAAGATGTTCATCTGTGTTTTATTGACTATACAAAGGCATTCGACTGAGTGGGTCATAACAAATTATGTATAACATTGCAAAGGATGGGAATTCCAGAACACTTTATTGTGCTCGTAAAGAACCTATACGTAGATCAAGAAGCAGCCGGTCCAACAGAAGAGAATAATGGGATACCGCGTGGTTTAAAATCAGGAAAGGTGTGTGTCAGGGTTGTATCCTTTCACCGTACTTATTCAATCTGTATACTGAGCAAATAATCTGAGAAATTGGACGATACGAAGAAGAGTGGGACATCAGGATTGGAGGAAGACTCAATAGCAACCTGTGTCACGCTTGCCGAAAGTGAAGAGGACTTGAAGCACTTACCGATGAAGATCAAAGACCACAGTCTTCATTATGGATTACACCTCAACATAAAGAAAACAAAAATCCTCACAACTGGACCAAGAAGCAACAGCACAGTAAATGGAGAAAAGATTGAAGTTGTCAAGGATTTCATTTTACTTGGATCCACATCAATAGCCACGGAAGCAACAGTCAAGAAATCAAAAGGTGCACTGCATTGGGCAAATCTGCTGCAAAGGACCCCTTTAAAGCGCTGGAAAGCAAACATGTCACTTTGAATTGCCTCATACGCATGGGAAAGCCGGACAATGAAAAAGGAAGACCAAAAAGAATAGACATCTTTACATTGTGGCGTCAGCGAAGAGTATTGAATATATCACAGACTTCTAAAAGAACAAACAAGTCTGTCTTGGAAGAAGCGCAGCCAGAACGCTTGTCAGAAGCGAGGTTGGTGAGACTTTGTCTCACATACTTGGGACAAGTTATCAGGAGGGATCAGTTCCTGAAGAAGGACACCATGCTTGGTAAAGTAGAGGGTCAGTGAAAAAGAGGACGACCCTCAACAGGATGGGGTGACACAGTGGCTGCAACAACAGGCTCAAGTGTAACGACCGTCAGGGGAACGGCACAGGATTGGGCAGTGTTTTGTTCTTTTGTAGGAAGTGTCACTATGAGTCGGAACTGACTTGATGGCACCTAACAACAACAATGACAACAACAAGCAGAACTATTGACATCCTCTCTTTACAGATGAGAAAACTAAGGCCCAGAGAACCACAGTGTAACTTAACAAGCTAACTAATGGCAGTGCTGGGAGGCAAGCTTAACCCCCAAATTCTTGCTTTTAGTTTATTTATTATTTTTATTACTAGTTTTCAAACATTCTCAAAAGTCGAAAATATTGCACAATGAACTCTCATTTGCTCATCACATAGATGTAACAATTTAACTTCCTTTCCTTTATTTCTCTTCCTCTCTCCCTCCCTTCCTCTCTCCCTCCTTTCCTCTCTCTAACTGGACAATTCTGAAATTAATTGCAGGCATCATATCCTTCACCCACAAATACTACAGCTTGCATATTCTAAGAATAGGGACAGCCCTGTCACAACCCAAGATGATTAACAATAATTTTCTAGAATCATCTAATACCCAGTTTTTATATTAAAATTTCTGCAATTATTCCCCAAATGCTTTTTATGGCAATATTTTAAAAATAGGAATCAATGTTCACATTTCGTGTCTTGTTAGTATGTCTGTTTATTCTTGGCCAGATCCCTCCACCAGTTCTGTTTTGCTTTTCAATGACATTGACTTTTTGAAGTAGTACACTAAGCCAGTTGTTTTGTTGAAGTCCCCACATTCTGTATTTGTATGACTGTTTCCTTAACATTTCTTTAATATTTTCCTCTTGTCCCTAAATTTCCAATAAAGCAAGCTCTATTGTTAAATGTCAAGTTCCTAACTAAAAAGCACAAGGTGTAAATAAGTAAATAGCAAAGCCATCCTCATCTTTAATACTATTGCTAACTAATAATGTTTGTCCTGGTGGTACAGGGTAATTGTGAGGAGCTCGATTTAAAGGGAAGATGAAAGGGTGAGGACTTTCGACACTTACACTACATTTGGTGGTGTGTGTTAGAAAAGGCTTGTGTCTCACATTTTCAGTTTTGGCTATAATTTCACTCACATACACAGATTCTGGGAAAATTAAAGCACTTGTCTTTGTGGGAACTTCACCAACGACACTTAAAAATCCTGTAGCTCCTGCCAGGTATGGCGTGTCTGGCAACATATAAGAATTTTTTTTTTTTTTTTATGTTATATGTTTTCACTAATGATGGCATGCTGATTCAAAGACCAATTTGGAGTTTTTGATGTAAGTTATGGATTTTGAGAATGATGACCTGGTGAAACAAGCCACCAATTAGGCCAGTGGCACTGTGGCCCCACCAATCCGTGGTATGAAGTATATCAGTAAGGACTAAATAGTTTATTATGAGCGCCTTTCCATTACATTACACAGGGAACCTCTGGTTTTCCAAGTATGACACAGAAAAGCCAAAACAAACCCATCAGGGCTCCCTAACTATCACACAGGAAAGCCATAATCATGCTTGTTTAAGGCTTATCTCACAGAAACAAAGAGGAAAAAAAGGCAAAAGTTTATAAAACTAACACATCCAGGAAGCCTCACCTAATAGAATGTTCAACCTACAAAACAATGAGGCTCCAACTCCTGTCTGCTCAGCTTCATGAATTTCAAAAGGGGCTTACTTTGACACCAAACGCTTTAGAACTGGAGTAAGGTACTGCCTGCAAGGTTGAGAGGCATAAAAAGTGGCTGGTAAAAAAACAATAGTAACTAAAGGATTAAATGAAATTCAGGGAAATCTTGAAGTTAGCACTATGGAAAATTCCCAGAAGAATCTATGAGTTTCTCTCCACTGCTAGTCTATCTATTTTTACAAAACTAAGCTCCCATTAGGACTTTATTCCTTTGGCAACATTTAATTAACTGCCATATCCTGGCTGAACTAAATCTAGAAATCTCATGAAACAATGAAAAATCTAACACAAACTTGCTTTATAAAATATGGCAAAAATACTACCACAAACATCAAGGCAAGCAGTATTGCAGGTTTACCTTAAACTAGGATGGCAGAAGATCAACAGAGAGGAGGAGAAGGACTTGTTAAATGCAGTATTTAGATCAAAACAAGAAAGCCTTGGTGAATTCAATCAATGAGTCTCAAACTTTATTTTGCATCAGAATCACCTGGAAGGCTTGTTAAAACACAGGTTGCTGGGCCCCACCCTCAGAGTTTCTGATTCTAGAAGGTCTGGGGGTAACCATTGGAGCCCTGGTGGCGCAGCGGTTAAGAGCTCATCTGCTAACCAAGAGGTCGCAGTTCAAATCCACCAGCACCTCCCTAGAAACTCTACGGGACAGTTCTACCCTGCCCTATGCGGTCAACTATGAGTCAGAATCAACTTGATGGCAATGGGCTTAGGGGGTAAACAAGAATCTACATTTCTAACAAGTTCCTTGGTGGTGCTGATGCTGCTGGTTGTAGGAACCATGCTTGACAACCACTAAATAAGATAAAGGGCATAGTGGATATCTGCTGGGCTGGATTTTTTTCTGTCCACTCTTCCAATTACAGCATCTGATTGGCTCAGGGGAACTCCTTTTTTGCCACTGGATATAGTCATGGAAAAAAAAACAAATCCATTGCCATCAAGTGGATTCCAACTCTCAGTGACCCTATAGGACACAGCAGAACTGCCCATAGGTTTCCAAGGCTGCAATCTTTACGGAAGCAGACTGCGACATCCTTGTCTCCACGGAGTGGCTGATGGGTTTGAACTGCTAACCTTCTGATAGCAGCCACTCTGAACCACTGCACCAGCAGGGCTCCTCCAGGTCATGGAGGAAACTGTAAATCAAGATGTACCACTCTGTCTTTACTCCAGCTAGGCTTATCAGATATTCTGTCTCATTCTGGGATTTGACTCCTGGGCAGAATGAACCAAGGACTAAAAGCAGCTGAGTCTATTCATGCTGTTGGCCACCTCCCACACAGACTGGCCATTAGTGTTTGCCCTGGTTCCTTTCCAAGACCAATCCTTCAGCTTTTCCTTCAAATCACCCTGTATCTTTCTATATTACTTATTGGTTTGTTATTTGCTGAAGTTAGCCAGAGTTCTTCTGTTGCTTGCCACCGAAGACCCCAAATGATATCTAGGGAATAAGACAACTTTGATAGGGAGACTGTTTTAGTTTTCTGTGGCAGTGGGAACAAATTCCCACAAACTTGGTAGCTTACAATAACAGAAATTTATTCTCTCATAGTTCTGGAAGCCAGAAGTCTGAAATCGGTATCTCTGGGCCCAGAACGATGTGTGGACAGGGCCGCGCTCCCTCTGGAGGCTCTGGGGGAGAATCCATTTCTTGCTTCTGCCAGCTTCCTGTGGCTGCTGCGTTCCTTGACCTGCGGCTGCATCACTGCAGTCTCTGCCGTCATGGTCACACTGCCTCCTCCTCTGCTGTGTGCTCTAGTCTTTCTCTGACTCTCTCTCAGAAGGACGCTTGTGATAGCATTTAGGTCCAGTTGGATAATCCATAATAATCTCATCTCAAAATCCTTAATTTAATCACATCTGCAAAGAACTTTTGCAAGAAAGAGAGCATTTACAGGAACCAGGGATGAGGACATGGGTATTTTTTGTGGACCATTTTTTAGCACACCACAGTGACCAAGGATTGTCCCAGTTTCAGCACTGGAAGTCCTATGTTCTGGGAAACCCCTCAGTCCCAGGCAAGCCTGGACTTGTTCGTTTGCTCCTTAAATTCTTATTTGTGCTAGAAACAAAGGCAAATGACCAACTGTTACAGTCTACTTGGGACTTTCTGGGTTTTAGCACCGGAAGTCTCACATCCTAGACAACCTGTCAGTCTCAGGCAAATAGGGTCAGTTGATCACCCTCATCGGCCTCTCTGTTTTAGAGCAGCAGCCTAGGAAGAGTTGTCCTCTTTATGACCCTTTCTGAAGCAGAAAATACTACAAATATTTGGAATACAGGCCTCAGGCAAAGTGAGCCTGGAGGTATTTCAAGAGAACAACTTATCGACTGGATTGCTCTTAATTGCCAAAGGCCAAAGTTGAACGCAAGCTTTATTTCCCAAGAAAGACAAGGAAGAAAATTTTAATAGGTTGATTGAAACCAAACAAAGGTAATCAGCTGCTTTGAAACTTCCCAGGGAGAAGGCAAAAAAAGGGGTACTTGTCGCAGGTGCAATGGGACAAGTTCTCAGCCTTGTTTCTTCACATGGGGGCTCCTGCTCATCTTAGGACGAGCCTCACCAAAGTCAACCAGGAGCACTTTAAAAAATGCTGGTTCTTGGGCCTCACCACAAAATATGATTCAGAACCTCTGAGGTTTAGGTGTAGGAATCTGCATTTTAAGCAACCATCCTGTGTTTTATGTTTTTTTTTTTTTTATGCAGATAAACCCTAAGGTGACCCCAATGATTTCCTGCTTCATGGTGCCCATGACTTTGTGGAATCCCCTTACCTTGGCAAGAACTATGATTTGCTTCTAACCAATAGAATATGGCAAAGGCCATGGGAAGTCACTCCCATGACTATGTTATATTACATAAGACTCCATTTTAGCAGACTAGAGAGAGACTCTCCTTGTGAAGGAGCTTTTGAGACAGCTACATGGCAAGGAATTGTGGCCAGCCTCTAGATGTTGAGAGTGGCCCTGCTTGACAGCCAGCAAGAAAGCCAGTATCTCAGTCCTACAACCATGGAAAAATGAATTCTGCCAATAACCTGAGGGAGGTTGGAAAAGGATCTTTCCCCCATTGAGCCTCCAGGTGCAAACAAAGCTCTAGTTGACACCTGGATCGCAGCTTGTTAAGACCGGTGTGGGCTCTGGAAGTGACAGTCCTGCTTCATGTCCTAGGTCTGTCCCTTCTCAGCTTCGTGACCTTGGACAATATCAAAATATCCTTAAGCTTCAATTTTCTCATTTGTCATTGTGAGGATCAAATGAGACAGTGCCTGTCAAAACTGAGCACAGGGCCCATCATACAGAAAGAGCTCACCACACTTAATTGCTTTCTTTATAAGAACTAGTCCAAAATCCTCACATAGTCTCACAACTGGGACTATCAAAAACAGCTTATCAAAATGGAATTGTGGCTCCTTCTGAGGACATTTCTAGGACTGGCTAAACAGGCACACCAGTGAGATGATTAAAGAATCATAACTTTTGATAGAGCCAATCAGCTACCATCTGCCTGCACAACTGAGTGATTAGCAGCCACCCAGAAGTATCACTTCTTAGATCAGGCTCTAGGGCTAAAACACAGCAGTTGATTCATTCGATTTGAAGTTGGGAAGATGGAAACCATTCAATAGGCAAGTGTGCGAATAGGCTAAAAACAGGCAGTTTTGGAATGCTTGGCTGTGGTTCTTCCCAAAGACAAGAGAATCAACTCCTGAACTTCTTGAGAATTCTGAGCACTTAATGTATAGGTTATTGGGCACAGCACACACTAAAGAATGTTTCCCAAGCTTTGGCAAGCATCAGAATCACCTGGCAGGCTGCAAAAACACAAAATAGAAACCAAACTCCAGATATCCTGATTTAGTAGGTCTCACGTGAACCCAATCTGCTAGAATTTTCATTTCTAGCAAGCTCCCAGGTTTTGCTAATGCTGCTGCTGGTTCAGGAGCCACGGTTTGAGTAGGACTAGGCTAGACTGGAGGGAAGAGTAAATGACAATGGTCTCCTTCATATATTTGGAGTATTACATTGCATCATGCCAAAGTGCAGAAGCCAGACCAATGGTCAGACTTTAAAGGATGACAGAGGTTGGCTTTCTATACCAAAAAGCTTTCTAATCACTAAAAAAAAAAAATCACTAGGTCCAACTAATAATGATATAGACCATTTTATTAAATAATGAGCTCCTTGTACCCATAAATATCCAAGCAAAAGCATAAGGTTGCTGCCACAGGCAGCAGGTGGTTTTAAATCGCCACTGTAAAATTGTTGAATGCTTCCCAGGCCTAGTAGCCATGCTGCTTGAGTGCAATTGAACCCATACCCAACTTCATAAGGCCCCCAGTTTCTTCATCTGTGAAATGGGGATAATTTGAGGATTACATGAGAAAAGTGTGCACTGCAGGTAAGGTTCCTGGGGAGAGACTCTGAGATGATTAGAGGGAGGGAAGTATAGGAGGGAGTGTTCTCAGGATCGGCATCTGGGAGGGGGTCAGAGCAGCAAAATAGGGTGGAGTGAGTAGTCAAGCTGCCGTATAGTTACAAGAAGATTTCAGCTCTGGAACACAGTTGGCCCTTAAAATTGTCCCAAATTGTGGTTGGAGACCACAGCTTTATACCCTTGCATCCACCAGTCTGTGGACAAGATGTCCTTGAGAAAGGCCTTGACCTTGGGAAAGGCAGCTCTCTCCAACCAGGGGAAATTCCCAGTGAAGGCTGACCACGGAGAGCTATCAGACAGTAACAGTCCTAGAACGGGAATCTGGGCGACACAGCATACCAACCACTAAGATGGTGAAGCGTTTAAAACAATGTCTGGTACATAGTCACTGCTATCTGCATTGGCTATATCTATTATAATTTATTTCTATTATAATTCATTTCATACATGTTGAGTTTTCAAGATAATGTTTTATGCTCAAATAGCAACTGCTGTTAGAGTCTGAGTGGAGAGGCTTAGCTTTGGTTATCTAGTCATTCATTCATTTGTTTCAGAAGAAACAGCCATCTTAGAATCATTCATTCATAGGAATATGTAAAATATATGGTGGGCTAATTAAAAATGGGGTTGAGAGAAAGAAAAACAAGAATAATGGCACCCTGGGCTTTGTCTTTAGAGCACTTAGCATCATTTAGAATCATGTATGTATTTATATGATGATTTATTCAATGCCTGACTCCACTAGTCCAAAAGTATTAGGAGACAGGGAACCTTTTTTTATTTTGGTTTTATCTTCAGTTTCTAGCACAGTATTTAACATATGTTGTTATTATTTGCTCTAGGGTCAGCTCCAACTCGCAATGACCTTACGTATAACAGGACGAAACGTTGCCAGGTCGAGTGTTAACTTTAAAACGATCGGAATATTTGAGTCTATTGTTGTGGTTATTGTGTTAATCTGTCTCACTGAGGGTTTCCTTCGTTCTTGTTGACCCTCTACCAATTTCAAACGTTGTTGTTAGGTGCCCTCAGTCCAGCCGTTCAGACTCACAGCAACTCTCTGTACAGCAGAATGAAACACTGCCTGGCCCTGTGCCATTCTCACAGTCTTTGCTATGTTTGAGCCCATTGTTGCAGCCACTGTGTTACTCCAGCTCATCGAGGGTCTTCCTCTTTTTCCCTGACCCTCTACTTTAGCAAGCATGATGTCCTTCTCCAGGAACTGGCCCCTTATGATAATGTCCAAAGTATGGGAGACGCATTTTGAAATGTGGCGTCTGGGGTCTTAAATGCTAACAAGCGGCCATCTAAGATGCATCAATTGGTCTCAACCCACCTGGATCAAAGGAGAATGAAGAACACCAAGGTCACATGATAACTATGAGCCCAAGAGACAGAAAGGGCCACATGAACCAGAGACTACATCATCCTGAGACCAGAAGAATTAGATGGTGCCCGGCCACAACCGATGACTGCCCTGATAGGGAGCACAACAGAGAAGCCCTGAGAGAGCAGGAGAATAGTGGGATGCAGACCCCAAATTCTCATAAAAAGACCAGACTTAATGGTCTGACTGAGACTAGAAGAATCCCGGTGGTCATGGTCCCCAAACCTTCTGTTGGCCCAGGACAGGAACCATTCCCGAAGACAACTCATCAGACATGGAAGGGACTGGACAATGCGTTGGAGAGAGATGCTGACGAAGAGTGAGCTACTTGTATCAGGTGGACACTTGAGACTATGTTGGCATCTCCTGTCTGGAGGGGAGATGGGAGGGTAGAGAGGGTTAGAAACTGGCAGAACAGTCACGAAAGGAGAGACTGGAAGGAGGGAGTGGGCTGACTCATTATGGGGAGAGTAAGTGGGAGTATGGAGTAAGGTGTATATAAGCTTATATGTGACAGACTGATTTGATTTGTAAACTCTCACTTAAAGCACAATAAAAATTATTTAAAAAAAAAAATTACGGGAGACGAAGTCTCGCCATCCTGGCTTTCAAGGAACACTCTGGCTGTATTTCTTTCAAGACAGACTTGTTAATTCTTCTGGCAGTCCATGGTACATTCCGTACTCTTCACCAACACCATAATCCAAAAGCATCAATTTTTCTTCAGTCTTTGTTATTCATTGTCCACCTTTCACATGTATATGAGGCACTTGAAAATACCATGGCTTGGGGCAGCGGCATCTTAGTCTTCAAAGAGACATCTTAGCTTTTTGACACTTTAAAGAGGTCTTTGGCAGCAGATTTGCCCAATGCAATACATCGTTTGATTTCTTGACCGCTTGGTTGCGTGGGTGTCTGTTGTGAATCAAGGTAAAATGAAATCCTTGACAACTTCAATCTTTTCTCCGTTTATCATCATGTTGCTTACTGGTCCAGTTGTAAAGATTTTTGTTTTCTTTATGTTGAAGTGTAGTCCATACTGAAGGCTGTGGTCTTTGGTCTTCATCAGGAAAGGCTTCAAGTCCTCTTTGCTTTCAGCAAGCAAGGGTGAATCATCTGCATATCACAGATTGTTAATGAGTCTTCCTCCAATCCTGATGCCCTGTTCTTTTTCATATAGTCCTGCTTCTTGGATTATTTGCTCAGCACACAGATTGAATAAGTATGGTGAAAGGATACAACTCTGACACATACCTTTCCTGAGTTTAAACCACACAGTAGCCCCTTGCTCTGTTTGAACGACTGCCTCTTGGTCTAGGTACAGGTTCCTCATGAGCACAATCAAGTGTTCTGGAATTTCCATTCTTCGAAATATTATCTATAATTTATTATGATACACACAGTCGAATGCTTTTGCATAGTCCATAAAAAACAAGTAAACATCTTTCTGGTATTGTCTGCTTTCACCCAAGACCCATCTGATGTCAGCAATGATATCCCTCGTTCCACGTTCTCTTCTGAATCGGGTTTGAATTTCTGGCAGTTCGCTGTTGAGGTACTGCTGGAAACATTTTTGAATGATCTCTCAGCAAAATTTTACTTGCATGTGATATTAATGATATTGTTCAATAATTTCCACATTCTATTGGATCACCTTTCTTTGGAATGGGCACAAATATGGCTCTCTTCTGGTCGGTTGGCCAGGTAACTGTCTTCCAAATTTCTTGGCATAGTTCTGCATCTGTTTGATGAAACATCTCAATGGATATTTCATCAATTCCTGAAGCCTTATTTTTTGCCGATGCCTTCAGTACAGCTTGGATTTCTTTCAGTACCATCGGCTCTTGATTATATACTATATCCCAAAATGATGGAACGTTGACCAATTCTTTTTGGTACAGTGACTCTGTGTATTCCCTCCATCTCCTTTTTTTTTTTTTTTAATAATTTATATTGTGCTTTAAGTGAAAGTTTACAAATCAAGTCAGTCTGTCACATATAAGCTTATATACACCTTACTACATACTCCCATTTACTCTCCCCCAATGAGTCAGCCCGCTCCCTCCTTCCAGTCTCTCCTTTCGTGACTGTTTTGCCGGTTTCTAACCCTCTCTACCCTCCCATCTCCCCTCCAGACAGGAGATGCCAACATAGTCTCAAGTGTCCACCTGATACAAGTAGCTCACTCTTCATCGGCATCTCTCTCCAACCCATTGTCCAGTCCCTTCCGTATCTAATGAGTTGTCTTCGGAATGGTTCCTGTCCTGGGCCAACAGAAGGTTTGGGGACCATGACCGCCGGGATTCTTCTAGTCTCAGTCAGACCATTAAGTCTGGTCTTTTTATGAGAATTTGGGGTCTGCATCCCACTATTCTCCTGCTCTCTCAGGGCTTCTCTGTTGTGCTCCCTATCAGGGCAGTCATCGGTTGTGGCCGGGCACCATCTAATTCTTCTGGTCTCAGGATGATGTAAGTCTCTAGTTCATGTGGCCCTTTCTGTCTCTTGGGCTCATAGTTATTGTGTGACCTTGGTGTTCTTCATTCTCCTTTGATCCAGGTGGGTTGAGACCAATTGATGCATCTTAGATGGCCGCTTGTTAGCATTTAAGACCCCAGATGCCACACTTCAAAGTGGGATGCAGAATGTTTTCATAATAGAATTTATTTTGCCAATTGACTTAGAGGTCCCCTTAAGTCATAGTCCCCAAACCCCCGCCCTTGCTCCGCTGACCTTCGAAGCATTCAGTTTATCCCAGGAACTTCTTTGCTTTTGGTCCAGTCCAGTTGAGCTGACCTTCCGTGTATTGAGAATTGTCCTTCCCTTTTTCACCTAAAGTAGTCCTTATCTACTAACTAATCAGTAAATAACCCTCTCCCACCCTCCCTCCCTCCCCTCCTCATAACCACAAAAGAACGTGTTCTTCTCAGTTTATACTATTTCTCAAGATCTTATAATAGTGGTCTTATACAATATTTGTCCTTTTGCGTCTGACTAATTTCACTCAGCATAATGCCTTCCAGGTTCCTCCACGTTATGAAATGTTTCACAGATTCCTCACTGTTCTTTATCGGCGCATAGTATTCCATTGTGTGAATATACCACAATTTATTTAACCATTCATCCCTTGATGGACACCTTGGTTGCTTCCAACTTTTTGCTACTGTAAACAGTGCTGCAATAAACATGGGTGTGCATATATCTGTTCTTGTAAAGGCTCTTATTTCTCTAGGATATATTCCGAGGAGTGGGATTTCTGGGTTGTATGGTAGTTCTATTTCTAACTTTTCAAGAAAATGCCAGATAGATTTCCAACGTGGTTGTACCATTTTACATTCCCACCAGCAGTGTATAAGAGTTCCAATCTCTCTGCAGCCTCTCCAAAATTTATTATTTTGTGTTTTTTGGATTAACGCCAGCCTTGTTGGAGTGAGATGGAATCTCATTGTAGATTTAATTGGCATTTCTCTAATGCCTAATGATCGAGAGCATTTTCTCATGTATCTGTTAGCTGCCTGAATATCTTCTTTAGTGAAGTGTGTGTTCATATCCTTTGCCCACTTTTTGATTGGGTTGTTTGTCTTTTTGTGGCTGAGTTTTAACAGAATCATATAGATTTTAGAGACCAGGCGCTGGTCGGAGAAGTCATAGCTGCAAATTTTTTCCCAATCTGTAGCTGGTCTTTTAACTCTTTTGGTGAAGTCTTTAGATGAGCATAGGTGTTTGATTTTTAGGAGCGCCCAGTTATCTGGTTTCTCTTCATCATTTTTGGTAATGTTTTGTATTCTGTTTATGCCTTGTATTAGGGCTCCTAGGGTTGTCCCTATTTTTTCTTCCATGATCTTTATCGTTTTAGTCTTTATGTTTAGGTCTTTGATCCACTTGGAGTTAGTTTTTGTGCATGGTGTGAGGTATGGGTCCTGTTTCATTCTTTTGCAAATGGATATCCAGTTATGCCAGCACCATTTGTTAAAAAGACTATCTTTTCCCCAATTAACTGACACTGGGCCTTTGTCAAATATCAGCTGCTCATATGTGGATGAATTTATATCTGGGTTCTCAATTCTGTTCCATTGGTCTATGTGCCTGTTGTTGTACCAGTACCAGGCTGTTTTGACTACTGTGGCTGTATAATAGGTTCTAACATCAGGTAGAGTGAGGCCTCCCACTTTCTTCTTCTTTTTCAGTAATGCTTTACTTATCTGGGGCTTCTTTCCCTTCCATGAAGTTGGTGATTTGTTTCTCCATCGCATTAAAAAATGTCATTAGAATTTGGATCGGAAGTACATTGTATGTATAGATGGCTTTTGGTAGAATAGATATTTTTACTATGTTAATTCTTCCTGTCCATGAGTAAGGTATGTTTTTCCATTTATGTAGGTCCCTTTTAGTTTCTTGCACTAGTACTTTGAAGTCTTCTTTGTATAGGTCTTTTACATCTTTGGTAAGATTTATTCCTAAGTATTTTATCTTCTTGGGGGCTACTGTGAATGGCATTGATTTGGTGATTTCCTCTTTGAGGTTCTTTTTATTGATGTAGAGGAATACAAGTGATTTTTGTATGTTTATCTTATAACCTGAGACTCTTCCAAACTCTTCTATTAGTTTCAGTAGTTTTCTGGAGGATTCCTTACGGTTTTCTGTGTATAACATCATGTCATCTGCAAATAGAGATAATTTTACTTCTTCCTTGCCAATCTGAATGCCCTTTATTTCTTTGTCTAGCCTAATTGCTCTGGCTAGGACCTCTAGCACAATGTTGAATAAGAGTGGTGATAAAGGGCATCCTCATCTGGCTCCTGTTCTCAAAGGAAATGCTTTCAGGCGCTCTCCATTTAGAATGATGTTAGCTGTTGGCTTTGTATAGATGCCCTTTATTATGTTGAGGAATTTTCTTTCAATTCCCATTTTGCTGAGAGTTTTTATCATGAATGGGTGTTGGAGTTTGCCAAATGCCTTTTCTGCATCAATTGATAAGATCATGTGGTTTTTGTCTTTTGTTTTATTTATACGGTGGATTACATTAATGGTTTTTCTAATATTAAACCAAACTTGCATACCTGGTATAAATCCCACTTGGTCGTGGTGGATTATTTTTTTGATATGTTGTTGAATTCTGTTGGCTAGAATTTTGTTGAAGATTTTTGCACCTATGTTCATGAGGGATATAGGTTTGCAATTTTCTTTTTTGTGGTGTCTTTACCTGGTTTTGGTATCAGAGATATGGTGGCTTCATAGATTGAGTTAGGTAGTATTCCATCATTTTCTATGTTTTGAAATACCTTTAGTAGTAGTGCTGTTAACTCTTCTCTGAAAGTTTTGTAGAACTCTGCAGTGAAGCCGTCCGGGCCAGGGCTTTTTGGGGGGGCAGTTTTTTCATTACCTTTTCAATATCTTTTTTTGTTATGGGTCTATTTAGTTGTTCTACTTCTGATTGTGTTAGTTTAGGTAGGTAGTGTTTTTCTAGGAATTCATCCATTTCTTTTAGGTTTGCAAATTTGTTAGAGTAAAATTTTTTGTAATAATCTGATATGATTCTTTTAATTTCAGTTGGGTCTGTTGTGATATGGCCCATCTCGTTTCTTATTGGGGTTATTTGTTTCCTTTCCTGTATTTCTTTAGTCAGTCTGGCCAATGGTTTATCAATTTTGTTAATTTTTTCAAAGAACCAGCTTTTGGCCTTGTTAATTCTTTCAATTGTTTTTCTGTTCTCTAATTCATTTAGTTCAGCTCTAATCTTTATTATTTGTTTTCTTCTGGTGTCTGATGGATTCTTTTGTTGCTCACTTTCTATTTGTTCAAGTTGTAGGGACAGTTCTCTGATTTGGGCTCCTTCTTCTTTTTGTATGTGTGCATTTATCGATATAAATTGACCTCTGAGCACTGCTTTTGCCGTGTCCCAGAGGTTTTGATAGGAAGTGTTTTCATTCTCGTTGCATTCTATGAATTTCTTTATTCCCTCCTTAATGTCTTCTATAACCCAGTCTTTTTTGAGCAGGGTGTTGTTCAGTTTCCAAGTATTTGATTTCTTTTCCCTGATTTTTCTCTTATTGATTTCCACTTTTATGGCCTTGTGGTCTGAGAAGATGCTTTGTAATATTTTGATGTTTTGGATTCTGCACAGGTTTGTTTTATGACCTAATATGTGGTCTATTCTAGAGAATGTTCCATGTGCGCTAGAAAAAAAAAGTATGCTTCACAGCTGTTGGGCCTCCATCTCCTTTTGATGCTTCCTGCATCATTCAGTATTTTACCTATAGAATCCTTCTTAACTGCAGCTTGAGGCTTGAATTTTTTCTTCAAATTTTTCAACTTGAGAAATGCCGAGATGGTTTCAGGGGACTTCTAGGTCAGTTGACATAATGAAATCTATTAAGAAAACATTCTGCATCCCACTTTGGGGAGTGGTGTCTGGGATCTTAAATGTTAGCAAGTGGCCATCTAAGATGCATCAGTTGGTCTCAACACGCTTAGAGCAAAGGAGAATGAAAAACACAAAGACGCAAGGTAATTATGAGACCAAGAGACAGAAAAAAAAAGTTCGTTTAAATCAGAGACTACATCGTCCTGAGACCAGAAGAACTAGATGGCACCTGGCTACAACCAATGACTGCCCTGATAGAGAGCACAACAGAGAATCCCTGAGGGAGCAGAAGAGCAGTGGGACGCAGACCTCAAATTCTTGTAAAAAGACCAGACTTAATGGTCTGACTGAGACTAGAAGGACCCCAGAGATAATGGTCCCCAGACCTTCCGTTAGCCCAAGACTGGAACCATTCCCAAAGCCAACTCTTCAGACAGGGATTGGACTGCGCTATAAGATAGAAAAGGATACTGGTGAGGAGTGAGCTTCTGACCTACTTGAGCCCAGAAGCTCACTCCTCACCAGTATCCTTTTCTATCTTATAGCCCAGTCCAATCCCTGTCTGAAGAGTTGGCTTCCCGTCTGGAGGGGAGATGAGAAGGCAGAGGGGAACAGAAGCTGGGTGAATTGACACAGGGAATGCAGGGTGCAGAGAGGGAGTGCGCTGTCTCATTGGGGGGGAGCAACTAGGATGGGGGAGAGCAACTAGGAGTACATAGTAAGGTGTATATAAATTTTTGTATGAGAGACTGGCTTGATTTGTAAACTTTCACTTAGAGCACAGTCAAAGAAAAAAACAAAGAAATGCTGAGAGTGTTCTTCCCTTTTGATTTTCTAACTCCAGGTATTTATGCATTTCATTATAATACCTTGTCTTTTGGAGTCACCTCTTGGAATCTTCTGTTCATCTCTTTTATTTCATCATTTTTTTCCATTCACTTTAGCTACCCTACATTCAAGGGCAAGTTTCAAAGTCTCTTCTGACATTCATTTTTGTCTCTTGTTTCTTTTCTGTCTTTTTAATGACCTTTTGCTTTCTTCATGTATGATGTCCTTGATGTCATCCTACGACTCATCTGGTCTTCAGTTATAAGTATTCAATGTGTCAAATCTATTCTTGAGATGGTCTCCAAATTCAGGTGGGATACACTCAAGGTTGTATTTTGGTTCTCGTGGCTTTATTTTAATTTTCTTCAGCTTTAACTTAAATTTTTATGTGAGAAATTGATGGTTTATTCTGAAGCTGGCCCCTGGCCTCGTACTCACTAATGATACTGAGCTTTTCCTTTGTCTCTTTCCACAGTTGTAGTCAATTTGATTCCTGTGTTTTCCATGTGGTGAAGTCTAAATGTATAGTGGCCATTTATGCTGCTGAAAAAAGTTATTTGCTACGAATAAAGTCATTGGTCTTGCAAAATTCTACCATGCGATCTCCAGTGTCAGTTCTATCACCAAGGCCATATTTTCCAACTATAGATCCTTCATCTTTGTTTACAATTTCAGATTCCAATCACCAGTAATTACCAATGCATCCTGTTTGCACGTCTCATCAATTTCAGACTGCAGAAGTTGGTAAAAATCTTCAACTTCCTCATCGTTGGCATCAGTGGTTGGGGCGTAAATTTGAATAATAGCCATACTAACTGGTCTTCCTTGTAGGCTTATGGATATTGTCCTATCACTGACAGCATTGAACTTCAGGACAGCTCTCGAAATGTTCTTTTTGATGATGAATGCCGTGCCATTTCTCTTCAATTTGCCAGTTCTGGCATAGTAGACCACATGAATGTCTGATTCAAAATGGCCAATATGAGTCCGTTTCAGCCCAGGATGTTGATCTTTATGCATTCCATTTCGTTTGTGGTGACTTACAATTTTCTTAGATTCGTGCTTTGTACATTCCACATTCCCATTATTAATAGGTCTTTTCAGCTCTTTCTTCTCATTTTGAGTCATGCCACATGAGCAAATGTAGGTCCAGAAAGATTTACTCAATCCATGTTATTAAAGTGGATTCTACTTTGAGGAGGCAGCTTTTCCCCAGTCGTATTTTGAGTGCCTTCCAACCTGAGGGGCTTACCTTCTGGCACTCTATCAGGCCAATGTTCTGCTGTTATTCATAAGGTTTTCATAGGTCAAATTTTTCAGAAGGAGACCACCAGGTCCTTCTTCCTCATCTGTCTTAGTCTGGAAGCTCCACTGAAACCTGTCCACCATGGGTGACCCTGCTGGCATTTGAAATACTGGTGGCATAGGTTCTAGAGTCACAGCAACACAGAAGCTACCACAGTACAACAAACTGACAGATGCCTGGTGGGTTTGACATATAGATACTCAAATATTTCTTGAATGAATGAATGTGTGGAAGAGTAAATAGAAACGAAGCTAAGGAAAAGAATGCCATAATGAACTAACACATTTATTATGAGTAGAGTGAAATTTGTAACCACATTTCCTGGCTGCTAATTAAAAAGAAAAAAAGGAGAGAGAGAGAGAGAGACCTGAGAGTTGAACAAAATGGATCTATGTCGTGATCTATTTTAAAAAACCACCAAATTGCTCAGAAGCAGTGCAACCCTTATTGGTATAGAAAACAGATGAAAATTTCCAGGAATGATTGCCATAAGGAGGAGTCTACCTGATGCCAGCATCAACCCCTTCAACAACATCCATAAAATATGTATAATGGCGTTTTACAAGTCTGTTTCTAAAAGCTCTTCCATGATATACACTGGTGGTCTCATGGAGAAAGCCTGTTAGAAACAGCATGTCACCAGGCGTCTGCTTTTATGGCCTGATCCAAAGTAGATTTTAGAACATCTGAAGGAGCAAATGGTCATATTCACTGGCAACTACCTGTGGCCATGACTATTAGCTCATGTATCATATCACATTAACACGCTGCAAAACTCCCACAGATGTGCTGTGAGATTGTATCCAGTGTCTAGAATTTATATTCCATGCAGTTACAGGCAACTGAACATTGAGCCAATGGTCACAAGACACCACGTGGAGGGAGATACAATTTACTGCAAAATGAAGCAGAAGAGGAACCGGTAGCATGCTGGAGCCAGCCCAGGGAAGTAGATAATGTGTTTCTCTTTCCAAGTTTACATTCAATGACTTCATATTGGTCGCTGAAAATTGGCCTTGGTGGCAATGTTTACACTATGGATATCAGCATACACTACTAATCAGGGCTTTTTTCCTCCTCAGAGAGCCTATTTACCAGCACATCACTGACTGTAACTCAAAATGAAGTCTGGCCTAAATAAAGGCTAAGTGAGAAATTTGTTTCTTGAACACATACAAGAACATAGTTATATCACAGTAGCCAAAAGGTAGAAATAACCCAGTGGCCATCAGTAGATGAATGGATAAATAAAATGAAATATATACATATATATATGCCTATGTTTTTTTTTTTTTATGTGTATAACAGACTATCGTTCAGCCATAAAAATAAATGAAGTTCTGATACATGCTACAACATGGGTGAACTTCAATAATATTATGCTATGTGAAGTAAGCCAGGCAGAGAGGACAAATATTATATGATCCCACTTATGTGAAATATATAGCATAGGAAAATTCATAGAGACAGAAAGTAGATTACAGGCTGGGCAGAGGGAACGGAAAGCTATTGCTTAATGGGCACAGAGTTTCTGTTTAGGGTGATGAAAACTTTCGGAAATAGGGTAAAGTTTGCATAACATGGTGAACGTAATCAATGTCTCTGAACCGTACACTTAAAATAGTTAAAATGACAAATTCTATGTTGTATGTATTTTGCCACAATAATTTTTTAATATAAAGAAAGAGAGAATACACACAGTTAGGGCTGACGACAGTTCCATCCAAATGGCAATATAGCACAGTTGGATGATAGAGGGAGTAGCTTGCTAATGGGAGCCCCTTCTAGACACTGGAAGACGAGGCTGTGCTGTAGAGGTGACACTGCTATGGTTGCCCATGGCTTGTTTAGTGCTATATCGAGTCTTTTAATTCGCTTTAAGTAGGCTGCCAAAATTTCTACTCCAGTGGACTCTCATCCCGTCACTGGACTGGACAAAGATGAGAGCAAGTAAACAATGTAAAAACGGTGAGCAGTTCGCTAACCGGACCTGTGCTCTACCACAGCCTGAGGTGGTAGACGTGAATCTGTGTGTTTCTGTTGGTTCCACTTCCCTAGTGCCCCTCACAGAGTATCCTCGTGTCCTGAGGTGTGATTCTGGTGTAAAAAATGATGTATTTCTCAAACAACACAGTCTCTGAATGTAAGCCAACTTCTTCATCTGGTGTCAACCATGGAAGCAGCCATCTGTTCCTGTGCTGGGAGAAAAACAGACTGCTGCCCTGGATGATGGATAGAATAATATTGTACCTTATGGTAAACTTAAGGGATTTTTCGAGGGATTTTGACTTTACACAAGTTTTCTTAATTGACAGAATGCGATTTCTCCGTATTAGAAAGCATACAGAGAATAGAGAATGGAATCCTAACGGCCAGCTTTAGGCTATTATATTTCTGGGTAAATTCAGACCCATATGACTCAGGGGAAGCTCTACTGGGGGTAGGGTCCTTTTATTTTTTTTGTTGAAGATGAGATCCCCGGGTGGCGGAAAAGGTTTGCACTCAGCTTCTAACTGAAAAGTTGTCAGTTTGAATTTACCCAACACTGCCAGAGAAGAAAGCCCCGGAAATCTACCTCTGAAAAATCAGCCATTGAAAACCCTGTGGAGCACAGATCTGCTCTGACACACATAGGGTCTCCATGAGTCAAAATCAACTCAAAGACAATGAGTTTGGGTTTTGGTTTTATGAAAGCTGAGCAACCTAAAGAGGGTGAAGGGAAGACAATCCCATTCCCGTACAAAGGAGGGCAGAAGGAGCAATCCTCTTAGGTAATCAAAACAGCAGTACCTTCAGTGCTGGGTGCCACCCTGATCACCACCAAAACGCCAGCACTTCATTACGTAGCTGTCGATGTAAACGTCAAAGCACCTTCTCCTAGGAAACAAGGGCAATTTCTTTTAATTTAGCTCCCTGACTGCTTTCCACATGAAGATGCAATATGCAGACATTCTGACAGTATTCTCCATTTTGTATTATATATTCATAATACTGCTCTAAACAGACTTTCAAAATACAGTTGTCATATGGTGCTGCCTATAGGTCTTCAGGTCCAGGGAATAGCAGACGCCAAGACTGGAAAAGGATTATTTATGTCGTACTTTCTTTACCTTTAACCCCTCTTCCTATCTTTTCTGCTTGGTTGGCACTATTTAACAGAGAGTAAATAGACAATATTATGTGCCCAAAATGGCTCTCCACTGCCCATCAATTATAACATTGATTTTAATGACTCCGCAGTACGTTGGCAACTTGATATAAATTATAGTTATAGAGCTCCCTGACTGATGAACACCTTTTAAGCCACCAGATGCCCCTTGAGAGAAAGCAGCAACCGAAAAACTTCGATTCAACTTAAAAGTCAAATCCACAGCCAATATGTGGTCTTTCTGGGGTGGAATTATCCTGCCTGTTTTAGGGTTGTAGATTTGACTGGGCCTTCCGGAGGATATTCATTCAGTGCTAAGAAATCTCCCGGGCTCACACAGTGACAGGATTTCCTGTCTTTTTAGAGGAGAAAAAGCAGGCCGAGATGGTGACATCTGAAATATGGCAGCTCTAACGGGGGCTATGAGAACACCTGCCACCTCTGTTCTAGCAGGTCAGGAGACATTTCTTGAAATGCTGGAGTAAGAACCATTGAGGGTAGGAGTGTGGAGGAAAAAAAGTAAACATGATATAAATAATACTTAGCTTATTAATTTAGGAATAACAATAGATAAAACCTTGCTCTTGCACTGCAGTGGCTTTCAAGCTTTTGATCATGATTCACAGTGAGAAATCCATTTTTCTTGCAAACATAGACTCATATGTGCAGGCATATATACATATGTGTGTGTATGTGTCTTTGTGTCTGTGTAAGACCATATAAGGGGCCCTGGTGATGCAACAGTTAAGTACATGGCTTAACGCATTAAAAACATTAAAGAAATGCTTCCAGATACACTGAAACATCTTTAATACAATAACACAGTAATAATAATGTTTGGATGTGCATTGATAGGTAGTGACCGTTTGGACTATGAACCATTGTATCTACCTTGAATTTTTAATATAATAGGCTTTACAGGTTGGTAACCTGGGAACTGCCTGTGTGACAAACCTGAGCTTCATAGGGTCGTTATGAGTCAGAATCGACTCTATGGCAATGGGTTTGAAGCTTCATAAAACAAGACTGGGTTTAATATTTTCTATTCTATTCTGGTTTTAAAATGCTGGTTATGACCCACTCAATTGATTTCAAGATACACTAGTGAGTCGGGAGCTGCAGCCTCTGAAACTCTGATTTGCAGTGTGCCCATGATGGGCAGAGTACTGGAGCCTAAGGGAACGGCATGGTGGCTAAAAGTGCTCTCAAAATGAAGAACACCAAGGACACCAGGTAATTATGAGCCCAAGAGATAGAAAGGGCCACATAAACCAGAGACTATATCAGCCTGAGACCAGAAGAACTAGATGGTGCCCAGCTACAACCGATGACTGCCCTGTCAGGGAACACAACAGAGAAGCCCTGAGGGAGCAGGAGAACAGTGGGATAAAAAAACAGACCCCAAATTCTTGTAAAAAGACCAGACTTAATGGTCTGACTGAGACTAGAAGGACCCCAGTGGTCATGGCCCCCAGACCTTCTGTTGGCCCAGGACAGGAACCATTCCCAGAGCCAACTCTTCAGACAGGGATTGAACTGGATGATGGGATGGAGAGGGATGCTGGTGAGGAGTGAGCTTCTTGGATCAGGTGGACACTTGAGACTATGTTGGCATCTCCTGTCTGGAGGGGAGATGAGAGGGTAGAGGGGGTTAGAGACTGGCAGAATAGACATGAAAAGAGAGAGTGGAGGGAGGGAGCAGGTTGCCTCATTAGGGGGAGAGTAACTGGGAGTATGTAACAAGGTGTATATGGGTTTTTGTGTGAGAGACTGACTTGATTTGTAAACTTTCACTTAAAGCACAACAAAAATTAAAAAAAAGAAAAGAAACTCTTCAAAAGACCACATTAAAAAAAAAGTGCTCTTGAGTCAGACTGAGCAGTGCAAGCAGTTTGTAAGTGGCTGTTAACTAAGAGGTTCGTGGTTAGAACCCACTCAGCAGCTCCATGGGAAAAAGACCTGGTGATCTGTTTCCACAAAAAGATTACAGCCAAGAAAACTCTACGGAGCGGTTCTACTCTGCAATACATGGAGTTGCCATGAGTCAGGGGCCAACTGGTCAGAAGCTGACTACAACAATCAGGTCAGGCTACACACATTTTGAACCCTGACTCTTCCACATGCAAGCAAGTTTCTGAATCTCATGTGCCTCAATTTTCTTGTCTATAAAGTAGAATTAATAATGCAGCAAAGCTTTTGAAAACTGGATGATGTGTAAGGTGGAACCTGTCAGAGAGGGAAAACACAAATATTTTCCACTACTAGAGAGGGATAGAAAAGTGGTAAGACTTCACCCTGTCAAAGGCAGAAAACTTACAAGACCTGGAAAAACAAGGCAGTCCCGTGGAGTGTTCACTCTCATGGGTTTCACTGTATCTTAGAAGGTTGCTGTGAGGATTAAATGATATAATACCAGTAGAGCTCCTATAATAGTACCCAGCACATAGTAGGATTTCCCTAAATGCTAGCTCTCTTATCAGTTAACGATAGCCACAATAGTGCTGCATAAATCATCCCAAACTCCAAGGCAAACATTATTAAGCAGTTTTAGCTTTTGGGTTTGTGGGGTCCAGCTGGCTGTTGGCTAATCTAGGATGGCCTTGGCTGGGACAAGTGGTACATTGTGGGTCTGCTCTTGGGTCTCATTCTCCAACAGAGTAACTCGGTCATGTCCTTCTCATGGTGATGAAAGAGGGAGGTAAGCAAAGACAAGGTCAGCCTCCCACAGATTGTGCCTGTTAACATCCCATTGGCTGAAACAAATTACAAAGCCAAGGGCAAAGTAAAGGTGGAAGGTCACTGCAGAGTTACTTGGTAAAGAACGTGGATGTAGTGAAGGGTGACAAATGGGGTCATTTTTACCGTTCACCAGAGCTGTGATGATGCTCCTGTAGACTTTCTCTCTGTGCTAGGTGCTTTGCACAGAAAAACAAACCCATTGCTATTGAGTCGATTTCAACTCATAGCGACCCTATAGGACAGAGTAGAACTTCCCCATAGGGCTTCCAAGGAGCACCTGGTAGATTCGAACTGCCGACCTTTTGGTTAGCAGTCATAGCTTGTAACCACTACTCCACCAGAGTTTCCAGGTGTTTTGTATAAATCAGGTTAAATTCTGAAAATAACCTAGTAATGTGATAATAAGGATTTCTTCACTGCAAGTGTCAGAGTTCTCATACAGACAATTTCAAGCAGAAGTCCCTTTAACTGAGAAGTAAGCCAGTCACGATTACTTCGCGTGTCTGAGTTACAGTAAGGCTGGATCTAGGGACTCAAATGTGGTCTTTGATGCTCTGCCTCTCTCCATTTCTCCACCTTGTTTTCCTTTGTGTGTTGAATCCACTCTGGAGATGACATTTCCCATGATGCCCCTCCAGGAACTTCAGGTTTACAACATTCTCACAGCTTGCAGTTAGGGTGACCAACCATCTGGTATGCCCAGGACTAAGCGGTTTCCTGGAATGTGGGACTTTCAGTGCTAAAAATGAGAAAGCCCCAGCCAAATGGGGAAGAGGTGATCATCCCACTTACAATTCCAGAGAAAGGACATTTTCCCAATGGAATTGGCAGAAAAGTCTCTTGGAGGACTCTCTTTGACCTGACCTGATTCATATCCCTGTTCCTGAACTAATGATCATGGCCAGGAATGTGAAGCTTCTGGCTGAGTCATCTTCCAACCCATTTTGAGGTTAACTTGTCCTGAGTCCTATGAAAAGTGAGTAGATGAGATACTCAAAGAACAGGATCATGGATGTACAAACAATGTAAATCACTCAATTACTGTTGTCCCCAGTTTAGAAATGAAAAAATAGAAACTCTAAGAGGTGAGGGGACTTCCAAGATCACATAACAACATAAATGGCCAGGTCAGGGTTTGAATCGTGATCTGGTTTTAAAGTTCTCTGTCTTTCCACTGCCCAGTGTCACTTGCCTACAGCAGTAATTACACAAATTTTCTGAGAGCCCAATGCAGTACTGAAAAAACTTGACGGCACTGGGTCTGGGTATACCTATTAAAATAGTGAGAAACTATAAATACCCTACTTTCTAAAGAGCTAGTGGAAAAGACAGAAATAAAGGCCACTTGGGGGAAATTTCTCCCCAAGCATTTTTTTGCCAAAATATGAACAACTGGTTGGATGACTTAAGGTGTTTTTAGGTTATTTTCCAACATGTGCAGTAGCACCAGAAAAATTGTTCTCTCACAAACCAAAACCCACTGTTGTCAACTCCAGCTCATAGTGACCCTATAGGACAGAGTAGAACTATACCATAGAGTTTCCAAGGCTTTAATCTTTTTTTTTTTTTTAATTTTATAGTATTTTAGGTGAAAGTTTACAACACAATTAGTTTCTCATTCAAAAATTTATACACAAATTGTTTTGTGACACTGGTTACAACCCCTACACATGTCAGCATTCTCCCCCATGCCCTTTACACTCCAGCTTCCCCGTGTCCATTCGTCCAGGTTTCCTGTCCTTTCCTGCCTTCTCATCTTTGCTTTTGGGCAAGTGTTGCCCATTTGGTCTGGTATACTTGATTAAATTAAGAAGGACATTCCTCATGCATGTTATTGTTTGTTTTGTAGGCCTGTCTAATCTTTGGTTGAAAGGTACACTTCAGGAGTGGCTTCAGTTCTAAGAAACCAGGATGTCTGGGGGCCATAGTCTAGGGTTCTTCCAGTCTATGTCAGACCAGCAAGTCTGGTCTTTTTTTGAGAATTTGAATTTTGTTCTAAATTTTTCTCCCACTCTCTGAGACTCTTTATTGTGTCAGAGCGGTTGGTGGTCATAGCTGGGCACCATCTAGTTCTTCTGGGCTCCGGCTGGTGGAGGCTGTAGTTCATGTTGTCCATTAGTCCTTTGGACTGATATTTTCTTTGTGTCTTTTGTTTTCTTCATTCCCCTTTGCTCCAAACATGATAGGACCAATGGATGTATCTTAGATGGCCACTCACAAGCTTTTAAGACCCCAGATGCTACTCACCAAAGTAGAATGTAAAACATTTTCTTTACAAACTATGCTATGCCAGTTGACCTAGATGCCCCCCCAGACCATGGTTCCTAGCCCTCGACCCCAGTAACTCGGTCCCTCAAGGTGTTCAGATGTGTCTAGGAAGCTTCTGTGCCTTTCTCTTGGTCATGTTGTGCTGACTTCCCCTATATCGTGTGCTGGCTTTTCTTTCACCAAAGTTAACACTTGTCTATTATCTAGTCGATGATTTTCCCTCTCCATTCATGTCCTCCCTCATAACCATCAAAGATTATTTCTTCTTGTGCGTAAACCTTTCCTTAGGTTTTTGTAATAGTGGTCTCATACAATATTTGTCCTTTTGTGATTGACTTATTTCACTCAGCATAATACCCTCCAGATTCATCCATATTGTGAGATGTTTCAGGGATTCAGCGTTGTTCTTTATTGTTGCTTAGTATTCCGTTATTTATCCATTCATCTGTTGATAGGCACTTAGGTTGTTTCCATCTTTTTGCTATTGTGAATAGATCTGCAGTGAGCATGTGTGTGCATGTGCCTTTTCCTGTGATGGCTGTTATTTCTCTAGGATATATTCCTAGGAGTGGGATTGCTGGATCGAATGGTATTTCTAATTCTAGCTTTTTAAGGAGGTTTGTATTTTTTTTTTTGAATATCATTTTGCATAGTGGTTACACCATTTTACATTCCCACCAGTGTATAAGAGTTCCAGTCTCTCCATAACCTCTCCAACATTTGTTATTTTCTGTTTTTTGTGTGTGCGTGTGTGCGTGTGTGTCTGTGCCAGTTATGTTGGGATAACACCAAGGCTGTAATCTTTAAGGAAGCCATCTACCACACTTTTCTCCTGCAGTGCAGGAGAGTTTTTGGTTAGTAGTTAAGTGCTAACCACTCCACCACCAGGGCTCCTTTGTTCTCTCCCACCCACCCCCACACCCACTGAGGAAGAGCGAGAAGAATTGCCACCAAGAATTCTGAGCTACCGTTGACTTTCCACTGGTCCCTGAGAAACTGAAAAAAAAAAAACTCCAGCATAGCCATTGGCCGCACCAAGCAACAATTAATCCCTTTTGGGTCCTAGAGTCTTTGGATTCTTGACTCTTGGAGATGCATAAAGAAACAGAGGCCCTATAAAGATTATTACTGCTAAAAATGTGGGTAAAGGAAAATTCTGTGGCCTAGACTAAAGGAAGAAACCCTGGTGTCATAGTGGTTAAGTGCTACAGCTGCTAACCAAAATGTCTGCAGCTCGAATCCACCAGGCATTCTTTGGAAACTCTATGGGGCAGTTCTACTCTGTCCTATAGGGTCACTATGAGTTAGAACTGACTCAATGGCAATGGGTTTAGATTAAAGAAGAAACTTAGAAGTGACTTATATACATTCTTTGTAGACATCTCCAGTGTCTTTGCCCAAACAGATTTTCTTGGTCCTTCTGTGAGATGAGCCCCAGACAGAGCTGACAGTTGGTGGTACATGTACTGCAGAAGCTGGCAGTCCTGTAGAAATACCACATGGATTATCCCTACAATTCTGTGTTTTGCCAGAGTAAAAATGGCCATGACTCTGTGAAACAGCTAGAACAAAAGGCTAATGGATTTGATGTCCCCTGTGGGCCAGGATACCACTGCTGCTCCTGCTCAGCACTGACTTGTAACAGTGACTGGAATCAGTTATTCAAAGACAGATGAGCCTCCTAAACTGGGTGGAAGAAACGACATGTCATTGTTGTTTTCAGGCTCTCTTATACACAGAGCAAGTAATCCCGTGGGCAGCAAAGGTGAGAGATAAATAGCTATTGCTTGAGCGTTTGTGTAATTAAATGGCCAATGATTGGCAGGAAAGAGGAAAGAGAAATAGTTGTCATGGATATAATGTTACATAGAATAGAGTAAAACACTTAAACATTCCACTTCAGTGCTTTGCTCTAAACTTGTATAAAATGCCCAATCTTTCGTTATTAAGGGCAATTAAAAAAAAAACAAACATAAAAAGCTGGTGAGGTGAGGCAACAGAAATGGTCCTTAATATGGAAATTCTACAAAATGATATAAATCCAAGAGGAGGGAGAAAAACATCTATTGAGCACCAATGTGGTGCCAAGCTCAAGACATTTTTTATTTAATCTTTACAACAACCTCTTGAGTTAAACATCACGATCACAGTTTTAGAGATGAGGAAATAGGCTGAAACAGAATCTCACTTAAAGCATACAACTAGTAAGTGGGGAGATTTGAATCTGTGTCTGCTTGACTGATGGGATCCCTGGGTGGCACAAACAATTTGTGCTTGACTACTAACCTAAAGGTTGGTGGTTCGAACCCACTAGCAGCACCATGAAAGAAAGGCCTCGCGATCTGCCTTGGTAAAGATTACAGCCAGGAAAACCCTATGAAGCAGTTTTACTCTGTAACATATGGGGTCAGCTTGACTTGAAATCCGCTTGACGGTAATGAATTTGGTTACGGGTTCTGTTGCAAAGCCCGTGATCTCTCCTCAAAGTATGCAGCTTCCCAGACACAAAGACCGTTTTCGAGAAATTGTAACAGAAAATACAACTTAAATGTCAAGGTGTTTTGCTCTTGGAATGGATTGTTATCTTTCCTATGGCTTATTTTTGTACCTGTCTTTGTGACAGCTAAACAGTACTGCATAGACAGACACAGTTGGTTCAATTGAGAACATCCTGGAAGCATTCGATTGTGTTTGGTATTTTGTCATGGGTTTCTTCAAGACCACTGCGAAGGTGAGATAAGACACAATCATGTAACAATCATGGCTTGAGAGGGAAAGGCTTCATTATAAACTCTGTCACCAGGACAGATTTGGGGGAACAAGTGTTCCCTTCCAACATAATTAGCTTGGCCAGTGAGGATCACAACTGTCAAATATGTGCTGCTATTTCTTCTCGCCAAATCAATGGGTGAGGATCCAAAATATTAATTGCAGTGTGGAAGCCACCCACCCAATATTGTACAAACAGCGTGAAGACTACCACGGGCATTCCTTCTGTTTTTAACATGCGGCCCTGAGACATGTCAAAATGGAAGAATAATAGCTGTCAGAGCTTAAGAGCCATGTTAACTCACCCAGCTACACGCCTGCTGCAGACTATAATGGGTCTCCTTTCAGGCAAGTAAACATAAGTCATACTCTCATTAGAGAAAGCAGCAATGGATAATTTGTCCCTATAAATGTAATTGAATGCGTGCACACAATTTCCTTCACAGCCTATGCCAAAAAAATGCAAAGCCTTGGAAGAGAAAGCGATGGTGGGTGTTCAAATGTTACTTCCAGGGTTAGAATATTCCATGATATTAATTCTTTTGGGTCTTATATCAGGTCAGTTCACTGCTTAGTAGTAATACACTTTCAAAAACTTATCTAAGATCAGGGTTATCCTTTTTACTGAAATTTTTAGACCTTCTGAGCTTAGACTGTAAGGTATCTGGGAACATGGAACAAATTTCATAAATCTTGGCATCCTCAGGACTTGGCGTAGTGCATGGTCAAGGTAGACTCCTAATAAATTTTTATTGAATGTTTGAACAAAGGAAATTGTGACTGTTTGGTTTGAGTTTACAAGCGTAGTTCAATAGGTGCTGCTTAAATTATTAAATTATATTTTCTGTGGTTTCCTCGAGGTGACTCATAAAATACTTACTCTTCTTCCAATGATGTTTCTTACTGCATGTAAAAGACATATGGTTTTGTCATTATAGCCAAAAGATAAAAACAAGCTACATTACAGATGGCACATGTATATTGTCCCTTCCTTCTGTATGCATGGCAGATATTTCTAATCAGCACAGATTTCTCTCTGGTCTCCAGATTTTTCACACTCCGGCAGTCCTGGCGGCTACTGCCAACTGATTGAATTTGACACAAAAGGTGAACCTATTCACCGTCCTGAAGCTAGGATATCTCTTTTCTGGCAAGGATGGCAAACTAGAGATTATCTAAGAGTACACAATAAAAACAATATTTCAATTAAGCTTTTCTTACCCAAAGCATAATTTTACTGGCAATACAGTTATATTGCAAGACAGATATTTTAGTTTTGCTGTTTCTTCTGTATGAACACAGAAAGGTCAAAAGAACTGTAGACGCCTTGCTGTCTCCACTCTCCTATTACCGTCTGCTTCTAAGTGGTTCTGGATGCTTAGGTATACTTATCCCAGCTCCTTGTGAGTGAAACCATTTCATGTGATATGACAAATAAAATTTACTGCCATGATTCAGATCCTATTTCCAAACATAAGATCTATTATAATTCAACCAGCAGGTAGATAATATGAGGATAATTTTAGGACTTTAGACCTAAAAGGGGCCTTAGAGAAGATCTAGCTCTGTTTGTCTTCAGCCTTTTGGTTTCACGACCACTTTACAGGAATAAACATGATCTATGCCAAGCCAATGAGAACCTTCCAAGGGACTATTCAGACAAATCCATTGGAAAAGATGCCCTGTCTTTCTCCAGGAGTGCAAACTGTGAGAAACATGTAAACCTGGAGAGGTACGAATTCTTGGGTTCATAAAAAATGTCATCTGCAGAATGGATGCAACATATGAAAGAAATAGAAACGAGTGATACAGACAGACAGAGCACCAAAAACCTCACTTGAGCCCCTAGATCAGCCATGTTCAGTTGCTCTTACTGGTTCACTTCCCAGTTAAGTGAGCCCATAAATATATTTTTGCATAAAATAGTTTGTATGAGGATTCTGTCACTTGCAATCAAGAATCCTTACTTAGACAAATGCCCTCATTGCAGGGCTATGTTCAGGATTTGATCCAGTTTATACAGAGCACCTAATGCAGTAGGAGAAGCCCCACGATCATCATTATAACTCTGGTTGATTACAAAAATGGCCTTGATTTGTCACCAATTCCCCATATCCATGCATTTTGCAGTGTAACTTTACAACATTCTCCCATTCTGATATTGGGCTTGGCTGTGTGGTTTGTTTTGCCAATGGGATTTTAGTAGGCACGATCCAACCAGAAGCTTGAATTGGGCTATTGGGCTTGCTCTTGCTCTCCTCCTTCGCCATCACCATGGGAAGACGAGTGCGAGTTTCTTAAAGATAAATTTCAGTGTGAAATCTGCAGTCATATCAATGAACTTTTTGTATTGTTATATTAAAATCCATTGGCATAACTTGCACGTTCAATGAATCTTTTTACCATGCACGATTTTGTAGCATCCTGGATTGATCATTTGGAAATTATCAGTTCACCGTGTTATACATATCTTCCAAATATTGCACGTATCTTTAAAATACCCCCCAAAAATCAAGTATGTTAATATCAGCACCAAACTCATTAGAAAAGCTCATGACATCAAGCTCAGGGTGGTGATGATACTTTTTCCAATATTCTATGTTTCACTTGGAATCACATATTCTATCATTGGTAGCAAATCCTGCCAGTTATTTTGTTTGAAGTGACAGTTTCTTGTCATTCATTTTCAAAAGCGTATCTGACCCACATCCAAGTCTGAATAGCCATAGTTTGTCTGCCGGTGGTTTTCTCAGACAGAGATCGTGTTCCATAAGCGGCTAGTTCAGCTCACAACTCCAACAATTGCACAAGCTCTTTTCCTCAAGACAACCTGGTACTTCAATACGCAGCAGGAGCGGTTCATGTATACCTCCCATTTTGTCACACAGAATACTGAAAACTCATGTACTGGAGGGTTGATATTTCACAAAATTAATAACTTGTCTGCTTCATCAAGGACACTCTTAAGGGAAATTAGAATTTATTATTTTTATTTCTTACTTTTCTTTTTAGGAGCCCTCGTGGTGCAGTGGTTAAGAGCTCAGCTGCTAACCAAAAGGTTGGCAGTTTGAATCCACCAGCTGTTCCTTGGAAACCTTATGAGGCAGTTCTTCTCTGTCCTATGGGGTCGTTATGAGTCTGAATTGAATCGACTCAATGGCAACAGGTATTGGAAACCCTGGTGGCGTAGCGGTTAAGAACTATGGCTGCTAAACAAAAGGTCAGCAGTTCGAATCCACCAGGTGCTCCTTGGAAACCCTATGGGGCAGTTCTACTCTGACCTATAGGGTTGCTATGATTCAGAATCGACTCGAAGGCAATGGGTTTGGTTTTCGGTTTTATCGTTGTTTTTTACCGTGAGTACATATTGTTGGCAGGTGCCGTCAAGTCGATTCCAACTCATAGAGCCTCCAGTGACATAGTAGAAATGCACACAGGGTTTTCTAGGCTGTAATCTTTACAGGAGCACATCACAAGGTCTTTCTCCCTTGGAGCCATTGGGTATGTTTGAACCAACAACCTGGCAGTTAGCAGCCAAGTGCTTAACCGTTGTGCTACCAGGTCTCCTTTTATAAGTACATAGCAGTAAAGAATATAATGATTACTACAGGTACAGTGCCTTGATTCATGCGGTCCAGCAGTCGACCCATCATTGCTTTTTCATCATAAGTACAAATGTCAGGACAGTTATTCAGTATTAAACCATGAAATTAAAAAAAATTATTCAAAATATGAGTATTTTAACACCTTTGTTCTTGTTTAGCCTTCACAAAAAAAGATATTCATTACTCTGACTTGGTGTGACAGCAGACAAATACAAGCAAAAGAGCAAGCCCAGCTTGTCTTTGGATTCATCCATTTACGAGATGCAAGTTCAGTTTTGCGGATGAGATATTAACACTGCCATTATGTTTGCAGCTGAAGTTTTATATCAGTGAGTTACCGTATGTTGGAAAATGGCACCGCCACTATTTCTTTTTCTGACTTCCCTCCAGCAGGCATTCAGCAATGTCAACGCTAAGAATTTATTAGTTTCTCAGCGATTGTGCTCGCTTCTCCAGCAGATGCGACACTTACCTTATTTGCTTTGATACCTAGTTCAGTTCTACTTTGAAAATCTGTAACGAACAATTGTGGACTTTTAAAGAGCTCACAGCATCTCTGGTTAAAATATTCAATTCCTTTTTCTTTAAGCTTCAAATGATTGGCCTAAAAATGATGTTTCAATTTAACTGGCACCCTAATGCTATAAAGTAAGGAGAAGAAGCCCTAGTAGCACAGTGGTTAATCACTCAGCTACTAACCAAAAGGTTGGTGGTTTAAACTCACCCAGCAGCTCTGCGGGAGAAAGGCCTGGTGATCTACTTCCATAAAGGCTACAGCTGAGGAAAGTAGCATCTGGGGTGATGGCGAGCAGCCATTTAAGATACAACTATTGGTTTCCTCCTATCTGAGGCAAAGAAATGAAGAAAAACAAAGACTTGAGGGAGCAAACAGTCCAAAGGACTAAGGGACTGCAAGAACCGCAGCCTACATGACCCCAAGACCTGAAGAAGTATATGGTGCCTGGCTACCACTACTACTGGGATCACAACAGAGGGTCCTGGACAGTGTGGGAAAAAAATTGTAGAGCAAAAACTCTAATTCACAAAAAAGACCAAACTTACTGGTCTGACAGAAACTGGAGGGTCTCCTGAGACTGTGGCCCTAAGACATCCTTCTGAACTTGAACTGAAGTCATTCCTGGAGACCACTTTTCAGCCAAACCATAGATAGGCCCATAAATAAACAATAACAACTGAGAGGAAATACTCCTTAGAACAATCAATTATATGAGATCAAAAGGACAACATTTGCCCGAAAGCAAAGATGAGAAGGCAGGAAAGGATAGAAAATTAGGAGGAAAGGAAGCAGGGCACCTAGGACAGAAATGGGGGGAGTGCTGACACATTGTGGGGAATGAAATCAAGGTCATGGAACATTTTCTGTACAAACCATCAAATGGGAAACTAATCTGCTCCGTAAACTTTCCCCTAATGCACACACACACACACAAAACTACAGCCTAGGAAACCCTGTGTAACAGTTCTACTCTGTCATATAGGGTCTCCATGAGTTGGAATTGACTCAACAGCACAAAACAACAGCAACAAATAAAGACAGCTCTCATCGCATCTCCACTGCTTCTTTACAGCTTTGCTCCCTTGCTTTGCAGCAGATTCCTCCCTTCTGTGTGGCGGAGAACTCTCTGATACATCTGTTTAGTTTATTTTCAGCGTCTTTAGATATAGGCAGTGCTGCTGTCTGTGGACTCAGAAAGTAAGTCTTATAACCTCCCTTTTACAGGCCAATGATCCATCCTTAAATATACAAAAAAAAATAGAAATAAAATTTCTGTCATTTTTGAATAAAATCTTATTAAATTTTAAAAACAAGTTGGATAAAAATTTAGGAAAGGTTTTTAAAAAATTAAAAATATTGCAAAACGACAGAACATACTCACTTCTAGTTGTGTTTCTGTGTGTGTGCAAGGAAATTTTTGAGATTTTCAAATATAAATTTACTGAATATCAGTGAAGTTAAGATAGCTGGTGAAAGCACAGTAGAATACTAGAACAAACTGGGTTCATCTCTGAAAAGACGTATATTTATACCTTAAAATTACTACCTCCGAAAATTATAGAAAGCATAAGAATATGCAAGTCATATCCTCACTCATCATGTAGCCTGGAAAACTAGCCCATTTGTGAGACGATGAGTATAAAAAGCAAATAATGCCTTAATATTATTATGAAAATAGTTCTGACCTCATAGACCTCCTAAGAGAGTCTTGGGGAAACTACTAGCCCCTAGACCACACTTTGAGAACTATTGAAATCCTTCATTTTACACTTTGGTGACAGAAAAAGAGGTACGCAAAAGAGGTACCTGTTCAAATTAGTCCCAAAGGTACAACTAGCATGCAAACCTCCTGGCTTCGCTACTATGTGCTTTGCATCTCTCTCTCCCGCTTCATCTCCATCCTCATCCTTATCATCCTTCTCGCCCCACCATCCCACTTAACCGTAAGTTCCACAGAAACCCTCATATTGATTTGTGCTTGACTACTAGCCAAAAGGTTGGCAGTTTGAACCCACCCAGAGGAACCTCTGAAGACAGGCCTGGTGATCTGCTCCTGAAAGATCACAGCCTTGAAAACCCTATGCGGCAGTTCTACTCTGCATGCATGGGGTCATCATGAGTCACAACTGATGGCAACTAAAAGCAACAACAACAACTACATTAGAGCATAACTGATACTCAATAACTGATTTGTTGTATTGGATTCAAGTTTTGGTGATTAAGGATTGCTTCTAAAACAATGATATGAAAATCCAGGCTCTATTAAAGTGACTACGTTTTTGCTGCTGATTGTGTATCATAACCTAAAATTTCACCCAGCTTCATCTTTGACCACAATACAGAGTCTTTCTGTTTGCTTGTTTATTTATTTATTTTTTTAGTAAGAGCTGGTTCAGTTACCAATGACAGATTCCCAGTCAAAACTAACTGAAGCCAAAAATCGAGTCCATTGTCTTATGTAACTGGGCAGTCCAGTGGTGGGCTTGGCCTCAGGAACAGGGGGATCCAAGGAATCAAGCAATGTTGCTGGGCACTGCCCCTCATCGGGTCTCATTTCTTTTCTTGGGCTTTATTTCCAGAAAGGTTTTTCACACAGGGAAGGAAAGATGAGTTCTGGCACCCTAAATCTACATCTGTTTGTTGTTAGTTGCCTTAAAGCCACCTTCAACACATGATGACCTTATATAACAACAGAATGAAATGTTGCCCTGTCCTGCGTCATCATTGTGGTCCTTGACATGTTTGAGGCTATTGTCGAGGCTATTGTGTCAATCCATCTCATTGAGGGTTTCCCTCATTTTCACTAACCCCTTACTTTATCAAACATGATGTCTTTTTCTGGCAATTAGTCTTTCCTGATGACATGTCCAAAGTAAGAGAGTCAAAGTCTCCCCACTCTCTCTTTTAAGGAGCATTCTTGTTGCATTTCTTCTAAGACTCGTTTGTTTGTTCTTCTCCCAGTTTGTAGTATATTCAATATTCTTCACCAGAACCACAGTTCCAATGCACCAATTCTTCTGTCTTCCTTTTTCATTGTTCAGCTTTCAGAGGCACATGAGGTGATTGAAAAGACCATGTCTTGGGTCAGATACACCTTAGGCACCAATGTGACATTGCTGCTTTTTAAAATTTTTAAAGAGGTCTTTTGCTGTTAGATTTGCCCAATGCAATATGTCATTTGATTTCTTGACTGCTGCTTCCATGGACATTGATTGTTGATACAAGTAGTATGAAATTCTTGACAACTTCAATATTTTTTCTGTTTATCATGATGCTGTTTTCTAGTCATCCATAGACCAAAAAACCCACTGCCGTCGAGTCAACTGTGAATCATAGCAACCCTATAGGACAGAGTAGAACTGCCCCATAGAGTTTCCAGGGAGCGTCTGGTGGATTCGAACTCCGGACCTTTTGATAAGTGGCTGATTTCTTAACCACTGTGCCACGAAGGCTCCATCAGTCATCCATAGGGCTCATAGTTCAAAAGGAAGAGGCATACTTCCTCTTTCCCAGCATCCATTTGTCAAATCTCATGGACGGGCCTTTATTGGCATTTTGTAGGAATCACATGCCCACCCTTGGACAAACCACCAAGTTCAGGAGAATGTGGTTCTATGATTGGCCCAGACATGACCATGTGCCCAATGGTGACTACCTTTCTAGTTCTATAAAGAACTAGAGTGAAGTGGGTGTTAAAGGAAAAAAGCCCGTTGCATTTTAACTCATGATACATTTTTATATGATTACAACAGTGATCCATATACTGGATAATACAGAAAAGATAAGGAAGAAAAAGAAAATGACCTATAATATTACCACAAGTGGAGATAGCAAGGAAAAATATATGTTCATGTGTATTTTCTGAGTTTTTCTATGCATAACCAAAAAAGAGCCCAGCTGCCATTGAGTCAACTCTGACTCGTGGCCACCCCATGTGTTGTACAGTAGAACTGTGCTCCATAGGATTTTCAAGACTGTGACCATTCAGAAGCAGCTATCCAGGCCTTTCTCCCGAGGTGCCTCTGGGTGGGTTTGAACCACCAATCTTTTGGTTAGTATGGCGCTGTTAACCATTTGCAACACCCAGGAGCTCTTTTCTATGCATAGAAAATGAAAGAGGAAAAAGAAAAAAAATAGATACCTGCTTTTAAATAAATACTCCCTCACATCCTAAAATTTCCTTACAACCTAACTGCCATGACTGGTTCATAGGGCAGTCTTGGCAGATGTGATGTTCTCAGACCTCCCTCTTCCATAAAAGTAATTTCAATCTCCTCCTTGTCAGTGAAGTTGCTATTTTCTCTGCAGATTACGTAGGTCCTTAGACAAGGCTACAGGGCAGAACTGAGCAGCCCATGAAATGCATCTGTTTCCCCTATGTACAAAACAAATCCAAATTAAAATATTGAATCTGGAGAAAGACTAGAGTCACATCAGCATGACCTCAGCTGGCAGATTTGAAAGACAGCGTGCCTGCATGAATCCTGCGTGACGCTGAGCAGGCTGTGGGGCCAGACTACATGTGTTCATGAATGCTGAAGGCGATAAGCATGTTGCCAGTCCAGCTTACCATTTCCGATTCTTTCTTTCTACTTGCTAAATAATGGAACAGAAAAGGCCTACAGCAGGCATCCCTTGAAGTTATGTGAGCTAACCATGCCTAGGAGAACAGCTCCAGGAAAACTTTCTTCCTATCTTTGCATAAATACAGCCAGATGCTAAGACCTTCAGTGAAAGCCAACATAAGCGAGTTACAGAACTGAACACACTGTATGTGTTGCATTGTCAAGTAGGATTCAGGCAGTGGCATGAAAGTAACTGTCTGACAACTTTTGTTGTTGTTTGGGGCTGTCAGTTTGATTCCAGCTAATTGCAACCACATGCGACAGAGTAGAACGGCCCCATAAAGCTTTCTAGGCTTTAATTTTTCACCAGGTCTTTCTCTGTAGAGCCACTGGGTAGGCTGAAACTGTCAGCGTTTCAGTTAGCAGCCGAATGCTCAGCCGTTTGTGCTACCAGGGGTCCTTAGGGTTAACAACTAGTTCTCTAAACGAAACAGTCTCTATTTAACAGTGTTAGCTGATTTTTGTAGCGTAAATCCTCTTACTGTTGTCAATTTTAAGCTCCTGAGCTGACACCACTGCACATGGAGTTAGGACGAGAATGGCACCTTCAGCTCTCAGGAGCCGGTACAAGCAGCTCCAGCACGCTACTGGAGTGAGTCATTCCTTCAACCTGATATTTATTCAGCCCCTACCCTTTGCGAGCTGTTGTGCTAAGCTCTGCAGATACAACAGTGAGCAAAACGTAGATGTTTCTCCTGCTCTCTCAGACTTGTACTCTAGTGAGGAAGACGGCCATTAACTAAATCTTCACAGATGTGAAGGTTAAGCTAAAGCAGTGATGAGGTATTTCAACGTGGACCACATAACAGGAAGTTAGGACCTTGCCTGGGGGTCAGGCGAGACTTCCCTAAGTGTCCTTTGTTTGTCTGTGCTCCAGTGTAGATGGTTAGTTTCCAGCCAGGGAAGTAAGCAGCTACTTATGTCCAGTTATTACCCCTTCTTTCTTGGTAACCAATTCCTTTCAACAGTTCAAATAGTACATTCCACTCACTTCTTGCTTGCATGGTTTCTGAAGAGAAAAAAGAAAAAAAAAAACCCATTGCTGTTGATACCATTCCGACTCATAACGCCCCTACAGGACAGAGTAGAACTGCCCCATACAGTTTCCAAGGAGCGCCTGGTGAATTTGAACTGCCGACCTTTTGGCTAGCAGCCATAGCTCTTGACCACTATGCCACCAGGCTTTCCTTAATTCTCATCCTGTTCTATAGGTAAAGTATCCCAATAAATTAGGAAGAAAATAGTACCTCCTCATCTGACTGTTTTGATCAAATGTGCTAGAATATGTAAAACACCTAAACAGTGCCTGGCCCATGTTGTTGCTAGGTGCCATCGAGCCGAATTCTTATTCATAGCCACCCCATAGGACAGAATAGGACTGCCTCATAGGTTTTCCTGGGCTGTAATCTTTACAGAAGCAGATCACCAGGTCTTTCTCCCAAGGAGCCGCTGGTGGGTTCGAACCACTTACCTTCCGTTAGCAGCCGAGAACTTAACTCTTACACCAACAGAATTGCTAGCCAATTTAGTCATTCACTGCTGTTACTGCAGTCATACATTTCTCTGTGAAAACCCAGAGATCGTGTGTCCTTTCAGGTTTTTATTCATACTTCTTAGCATGGTCCCTGACAAACAGAACATAATCAGTAAGTGTTTGGAGACTGAAATGGATGATAAGAGCCAAGGAACTTCCCCAAAATTAGCAAGTGTAAACACAAGCCATATTAAACCTTAAAATATAGCAGCAATTGTCTAAACTTTGTTGTACTAGCATAATAGTAGCATATAAAATTCGGTGTAATAAGTAACTAGATCAGAATCACCAAACCAAACCCATTGCCGTTGAGTCAATTCTGACTCAGCAACCCTGTAGTACAGAGCAGAACTACCCCATAGGGTTCCAAGGCTGTAATCTTTATGGAAGCAGGTTGCTTGGAGTGGCTAGTAGGTTCAAACCGTGGGCCTTTTGGTTAGCAGCTGACCTTTTCAACTACGGCACCACCAGGGGTCCTTAGTCCAGAATAGACCCTACCATATATAAGATTTTAATATATAATGAAGAAAACGTAACCATCACTAGAGAAGAATGGATTCGAATAAAAGCTGCTTCATAATTGTGTATACACAAAAAAAGAAGGTTCATAACTGACACCAAATACAAAGTAAATTTGATGAATTTGAATATTTATATAAAAATGAAATTATAAAAAATTTAGGCAAATATTTTTGTATCTCTTTACACATGGAGATAAAAGCATGAAATAAATCTCAAAGGAACAAGAACAAGAGATTCCATTATCATAACAATAAAAATGTTCTGTTCTTGAAAACATAAAGTGAAAAGGCGAACAAACTGAAAAAAAATACTTGCCCCAAATATGACAAAATATTTTATGTCCTTAATATATAAAGAACTCTTGTAAGTCAATAAGGAAAACACTGAGGCCATAAAGAAAAATAGCTGAACCATAATTTCCAAGAAGAAATGGCAAAAAAAACCACAATAATTAAAAATAATTAATCTTACTAAGAAATATTAAAATGCAAATTAAAACAAGGAGAAGTCATTTTTAATCCATAAAACTAACAGAGATTTTAGAAACTGATAATTCTCAATGGTTTTGTGGGTACAATAAGATGGGAACTCTCACACGTTGCTGATTGCTGAGCAAATTGTTGCAAATTTCCTGGAAATTCTAGAATTTTTCTTAATGGAATCATATACTATATTCGCTTTTTTATCTGGGTTCTTTCACTAGAATAATGTATTTCAGATTCACCTAAGTTATCGTGCATACCAGTGTTTCTTTTTTTTAATTGCCAAGTAATATATTTTTGTATGGATATGGCACAAATTTTTTTATCTGTTAGCCTGTAGATGGATATTTGGGTGATTTTCATTTGGGGGATATTACAAATAAACAGATACATTGTGAACATTCCTGAACATATCTTGGTGTGGACACAGTTTCGTTTTCCTTGGATAAATGTCTAAGAATGAAGTTGTTAGATTGCAAGGTAAGCACCCGTTTTATTTTATATGAAACTGCCAAACCATTTTCCAGAATGATAGACTATTTTACATTCCCACTAGCGATGTATGAGAGTTTGAGTTACTCCACATCCTCACAAACAGAATTGTCAGTCTTCATCTTAGCCAGTTGAATATTTGTATTCTCCTTTTTAAAGCAGAAACCCTGGTGGCATAGTGGTTAAGTGCTGTGGCTGTTAATTGAAAGGTCTGTAGTTCAAATCCACCAGGTGCCCCTTGGAAACTCTATGAGGCAGTTCTACTCTGTCCTATAGGATTGCTATGAGTCAAAATTGACTTGACAGCAACGGGTTTGGCTTTTTTGGGGGGGAGTTCTCTTTTAAAGCAAGAATGTATCACTGGTAGTGCCATGTTCTTCAAATCACGTCCCGGCAGCAAAACTTCTGATTGTTCCACTCACAGGCTTAGAGTTTTGGTGACAAAAGACTAATCCCCCCAAACTTATATCTAACTGGTTCATCTGCTGATGGTCTTTGACTGAATCAATTTTTTTAGGGAGTGCAAAATGGTAATTTTTTAAAATTTGGTCATTCTTTCCAAATTTTTGGCTAGAATTTTTCTGTAAACGACTTTCCCATATCACTGATGACCATTTGGTTACCCTGAGGTACAGTTTACACAGTGAAACAGGACAAATCTTTCATTCTTGCCCATAAATCGACAATTTTTAGAATAAGGAATTGGTGTCCTATTTACTTGTCCTAACTTTTTGAAGAGTGTTTTATTTACAGGGGAAAACGTTCACAATACAATGTTTAGTGAACAAAGCTGGACAGAACTATATATAATAAGACTGGTAGTTGTCCCTGCATTGTGGGATTATTGGTAGTTCTTAATTAAACTAACGAGCCCTGGTGGCGCAGCAGTTAACCGCTTGGCTGCTAACCGAAAGGTTGGTGGTTCGAACCCACCAGTTGCTCTGTGGGGGGAGAAAGATGTGGCAGACTGCTTCTGTAAAGATTTACAGCCTTGGAAACCCTATGGAGCAGTTCAACTCTGTCCTATAGGATCACTATCAGTCAGAATCAACTCGAGGGCAATGGATTTTTTCCTGTATTTGCCAAGTTTCTGTAATGAGGATCCAACACTTTGAAAATGGGTTTTAAAACGTTATGTTTGCTGACTCAGTCAATGGACATATGGATGAAGTCTTTTGAAATTCCCCATTTTTATTACGCCTGTTGTAAGAGTTGCTTCTGACTCATCACGACCCCATGTATATCAGAGAAGCACAGTGCTCCGTAAGGTTTTTTTGTTGTCGTTGCTGTTTTTAATTGTGGTGAAAATATACAGACAAAAACATCTGCCGACACAACAACAATGCCCATCCGCATTTACAACCCCATGACATCAGAGGCGTCACTAGGGTTGGTGTCACTCAGTGCCATAACTCTTGGTGTCCCCCCCCCATGCTAATCACAATATTGTAGTTAAAACACCAGAAAATTTGACAGAATCAGCAGCTATAAAAACACTCCAGCAAGGAAAACAACAGCAGGTGCTTGTGATACATGCAGAGGAAACCATGGGATTCAAAGCGTCACTGTAACTGGGTAGTGATGACTGTCCTGACCAAGCGCATTAGAAGGTTCAAGAAGTAAATTAGCAGAGAGTTTTAGCCTTGTAGGTATATTGATACATCTAAGCTGGGCTTGGACTCCTGGTGGCGTAGTGGTTAAGAAGTCGGCTGCTGACCAAAAGGTCGGCAGTTCAAATCCACCAGGCGCTCCTTGGAAACCCTATAGGGCAGTTCTACTCTGTCCTACCGGGTCGCTATGAGTTGGAATTACAAAAAATGTTTTTGTTGTTATCACTAACTACAGGGATTTTCTATAAAAAATAATAAATTTCCACCGAAACTGCACAAAAATTTTATATACAGTCATTTTGGTGTCACCCCTCTGACAGTGTCACCAGGTGTGGTCCACTCTCCCCTAGTGATGCCACTGCATGGCGTTGGTTACATTTTCCATGTTGTGCCACCATTGTTATCACTATCCTCGCTCGTTTCATAGGGTTTTCAATGGCTGGTTTTTTGGAAGTAGATCACCAGGCCTTTCTTACAGGGCACCTCTGGGTGGACTTGAACCTCCAACCCTTCAGATAGCAGCCAAGCATGTACACCATTTGCACCACCCAGAGACTAGGGAGATTAGACAGGGATTACAGAAGGAGAAGGCTGGCCCTTGAATCTCTCCAACCTAATGCATTTTCTTTCTTTAAGCCCTAACATCTTCTAAGAAGAAGTAAAATAAAATGGGCTAAACTACAAATTGATCTGCCAACACGAAGGAAATTTTAGAGGTTGCTACCATAAAATCCTAAAATAAGCTTGCAAAGGAAAATGCAGCAGGAGAGAGGTCTCACATTCTTCTCCGTGCTTGTGCGTAAAGAAGAGTGTTTAGAGGTGACATAGTAACTCAGGTCTCTCTAATGGTTTACAGCACAGGCTGACATGTCAAAATCCTTCTCTGTTCACACGCTGAATCAGTCAACACGCTCAAAACAATGCCACGACTGGTGTGTGCCTTTTCAATGTTCTAATCTTTGTACCAAAAGGAATGCCACTTTAAAGAAAAACAACCCACCTAGGCACTTCTATGTGAGAGAGACACTGATTGGGAAATACTGCCTCCTGGGATTCAGGCACCCAGGTCTCCCCAAAGCCACAGCTTATTCATGAAACTTCAGCATTTTCCTCTTCACCATTTGATCATCAGAATCTCAGCCTGGCGTACAAATCTTCTGACTCGCTATGTTTTTTTCCCCCGGCAGGCTATTTGTTCTTCTTTAGTGCAGTTTTCATTTCCCTTTGGAGCCATTTTCTTTGGCCGTTTCATCACTAGGAGACTATAAAATTTCTCAAAGCATAAAATGATGTTTAGTGAGACCGACAGTCCATGGGAGGCAGGCGCTCATTCTGGTTTGATGGAGTAAAGTATCTCTCCAGTGACTGTCACCCCTCACAGGTACATGGCAAGGAGGCTTCATGCTGTTTTGTTATTAGTCGCCATCGAGTTGGCTCTGACTCATGGCAACTCCATGTACAACAGAATGAAAGGACACTCAATCCTGCACCGTCTTCACTATGGCTGGTCTCCTGGACTTCATCTTGGCCATGGTTTATTTTGAGTGCCTTCCAACCTAGGGGGCTCATCTTTCAGCAGTATATTGGACAATATTCTGTTGTGATCCATAGAGTTTTTATTGACTGGTCTTCAGAAACACATTGCAAGCCTTTCTTCCTAGTCTGTCTTAGTCTGGAAGCTCCACTAAAACCTGTCCACTATGGGTGGCCCTGCTGGTATTTGAAATACTGGTGCCATAGCTTCCGGCATCACAGTAATATGAAAGTCACCACAGTACAACAAACTGACAGACGAATGGTGGTCATGCTGTTTATTGGTGTGACAATCCCAGAAGAGAGAACCATAAAAGGATTTCTCAAAATGGACAGGGAATGATACATACATATTTCTGAATGTCTACTGTATGTTGGGTTCTTTACATATCATTGTGGCCATTTATTTTTTTTCCTCAACATCTGTCTCTCCTTTCTACTATCGAAAGCATCCAGCTTTCCTTTGGAGAATCATCCCCCATATCTGTAGCCAGGAGGTTTGAGTAGGACTAATTTCACCCTCAGCTGTGGGTGGTGCAATGCTTAAGCGCTCAACTACTAGTCAGAAGATTGGCAGTTAGAACCCATCCAGAGGCACCTCAGAAGACAGGCCTGGCAACGAGCTTCAGACAGGTCACAGCCTTGAGAATCCTATAGAGCAGTTCTACTCTGCACACACAGGATTGCTTTGGGTCACAATCAACTCGAGGGCAGCTAAGAACAAGTTCACCCTCAATTCTGGGAACGGGCCCCAATTGCCTTCAAATAAATGCTCTTCATTCACCTGACCTGAGTGATTGCTTTGGGAATGGACATGCAAATAAAACACATGGATCCAGGTACTGGAGAGGAAGCTGCCTTCCTCTTCCATGGAAGTTACCAGAAGAAATAGCATCCTTTTTAGCTGTAGTATGAGGTACGAGGATACACGGCCTAGAAATTCTACAGCCATTGTTACATGATGAGATGGGCCATTTTGGAGACAAAGCCAACACACAAAAGAGGACCAATACACAGAGCTAGAGCCCTAATGGCACCACCAACTCTACAAACAGCAGCTAAAGCCAAAGAAGATAAGTGAGCCATTTGATGTTGTTTCTTTAAGCTAAGTTGGATTGGGTTTCCTATTGCTTGAAACCCAAAGATTCATAGCTGACACACTTTCTAAATTTACTATATTTCCCTCACCATAAGCTTATTGCTCCTATTTTACCACGGAAGATCCCAATTTCCAGAGAGAGAATCCCACTGGCGTTACAGTTGTGAGGTGAACTTAAGTTATCTAAAGCTCGTGTTCTCAAACTCTAAGGAGCCCTGGTGGTTCAGTAGTTAAGCGCTGGTCTGCTAACCAAAAGGTCAGCTGTTTGAACCCACCAGCTGCTCCTTGGAAACCCTATGGGGCGGTTCTACTCTGTTCTATAGGGTGGTTTGAGCCGGAATCGCCTCGACGGCAATGGATTTGGTTTGGTTTAAGGAATCCAGGAGGTGCAGTGTTTAAGCGCTCAGCTACTAACCAAAAAGGTCAGTGGTTCGAACTCACCAGCAGCTCTGTAGGAGAAAGATGTGGCATTCTGCTTCCAAGAAGGTTTATTACAGACTTGGAAATCCTACAGGACTGTCTACTCTGTCCTATAGGGTCACTATGAATGAGAATTGACTTGCCTACAATGGGTTTGTTTTTGGTACACCAGCATTTCTCAAAGTGTGATCTGAGAACATCTGAGAAGGGCCCCAAGACCCTTTCAAAGGGTATGCAAAGGTCAAAACTATTTTCATTGTAACACTAAGATATTATTTGCCTTTTCTATTCTCATTTTCTTATGAGCATAGAGTTTTCCAGAGGCTTCATGACTTGGGATGATGTCATCTTTCTGGTGACTAACAGAATATATGCTTCTGTATTCTTGTGTTTGGTTTAGGTTTTTTGGCTTAGTTATCTAGGATATCCTGTATGAGTCAAAACCCTCACAGCATTTGCAGTGATACCTTTTATCTAGCACAAATAGCTTTGATGTTTTGCATAAATCAGTTTATCACCTTATTATCTCATGAAAAGTGGAAAGAATGTTCCATTAGATTTTAGTAAGAAATTATTATTTTCCTTTATATGTTGTTATTTATTTTTACTGTGAAATTTCAGCACTTATGAATTTTGGAGAATTGCAGGCCTTTTCTGAACTTTCACTCAAGCATTAAATTTTAAAATATTTCCCAAGATCAATGCTTCAAAATAGAAGTGTGTCAAAGTGGGTTCATTCAGTCAGGGGACATGTAATAAAGAAATGCATTTCCTATACTGAATTTTAAAATAACAAAATCAACCAAAAGCCTGTCTACTTTTTATTAGTACCATACTGTGGCCATGTCATCGATTAATACTCTTCTAGTCACTACTTCAGAATAGCAGATCCCTGGGCCTGAATGTCTTCTGGGATTTCAGTTGGTATCAGGACTCCTGCATTCCTTCCCATTGTGCTTTGAGTCTGAAGTCACTTCATTCAATGCTTCCCTTAGATAAGTCAAATGATGCTAATAGTGCTCCCTGTTTGCATAGCATCTCTGTCCCAACATTCAAATTGAGTACCTTTTCCACTCCTCAGAGGCCCACCCCTCCCTATTGTTGACCTCAAGATGCTTGTGATGTGCAACACACAGTAAACAAAAATCCAGTGGAAACTGTAGATCACGACATTCAGGAGTGAAATCAATGGCAAGCTTACAGACCCAAAGTGTAGAAAGGCCTTTAGTGTATTGTCTTTACCTGTCTCCACTCTCATCGCACATGCCTCTCTTCCTCTCTCAATGCACTGCAGCCCCATTGGCCTTTTCTTGGTTTCTCCATGCCTTGGGCTTTTCCGCCTCAGGCCTTTGCAAATGCTCTCCTTGACCTAGGTTGTTCTTGCCCTGAATCCCCACCTAGCTGGCTTTCTCTCATCCTCAAGGCCTCAGCTTAAATAGCACTTCCTCAGATTCCCTCCCTGACCAACCCATCTAAAGTATGACTCCTCTCTGTCCTTCTCTTTCATCACCTGCTTTACTTTCAGCTCATGGCATTCACCACAATTTGTACATACACTTGTTTTTGTCTATCTCCCCCACTGGACCATGAGGTGGTGACCATGTCTATTCCATTCTTCATCCTCCCAGCCCCGCTGGCGCTACTCCTGGCACATGGCAGATGTTTAATGCATATTTTATGAATGAATAAATGAGTGAATGATTGCTTCTTTCTCCAAAGAGGCCTAATTTCCACAAAACATCCTGGGAGAAAGAGGCACTTATTATTTTCAAAAATAAGACTGCTATTGGATTTCTAAAAAATCTGTGAAACTAGAAATTTGGCCCAACTCACTCAAGGAACAACCGAATGAAAAGAAATCAGTTTTAAGTCTGACTTCTTTGACAAGGTAGGCATAAGCACACGTAACGCAGATTCCATTTTTAAGAAGTTCAAGAATGAGAAAAACAAATCTCTGGTGAAAGAAGTTCAAAATAGTGGCTGTGTCTTGGGGGGAGTCACATGGACTGAGAAGGGTCATGAAGAAACCACCCAGGCTAGTTAGAAACACCCTATATATTCACCTGGATGGTGATAACATGCGTATACAAAATAAAACCAGTTACCATGGAGTCAGTTTTGACTCAGGATGGCTCTATATGTGTCAGAGTAAAACTGTGCTCCATAAAGTTGTCACTGGCTGGTTTTTCAGAAGTAGATTGCCAGGCTTTTCTTTTGAAGTGCCTCTGGGTGGACTCAAACCTCCAACCTTTCAGTGAGCAGCTGAGTGCTTAGCAGTTTGCACCACCCAAGGATTCCAACATGGGCCAAAAAGAGAAAAAAAAAAAAACCATTGCCGTTGAGTCGATTCTGACTCAATAGCAACCCTATAAGAGAGAGTAGAACTACCCCATAGGGTTTCTAAGGAGCAGCTGGTAGATTTGAACTGCTGACCTTTTGGTTAGTAGTCAAGCTGCTTAACCACTTCGACACCAGGGCTCCACAACAGAGGCATAGACATAAAATATTTGCCAAGCTGTACACTTAAAATTTGTGCATATTGCATTATGTATGTATTATACCTCGTTTAAAAAATCTTCGGCTAAGTTGACAAAGGAGCCCTGGTGGCACAGTGATTAAAAGGTACAGCTGCTAACCAGAAGGTCGGCAGTTTGAATCTACCAGTCGCTCCTTGGAAATCCTATGGTGCGTTACTGCTCTGTCCTATAGGTCACTATGAGTTGAAATCAATTCAATAGCAATGGGTTTGGTTTTCGGTTTTTAAATTAACAAAAGAAGACTTAACCAAAAAAGTTGACCAGACAAAAGTGATACTGTAGCTACTGACAATACCAAGAAGCAAATTACTTTACCAAACTTCAATAACCCTGCCATCGGTTACATCCCTGGCATGAGAGTATCAGTATATGTATCGTATAATTTAGATATACACACACTGGGGAAAAAGTACCTTTTTAGGAGTGTTACAGAGTACCAATCTATACTGACCAAAAAGAACTCTGCTGTGAAATAAATAATTTAGTGTTCGCTCTTCAAATTGTTTTCTCTTCTTTGTCAAAGAACAGAAACGGGTGCCATAACGTTCAGTTTGTATCGCTTCCAAAAGAACCAATGCAGTTCACTGGTGTACTCACTGTTGCCAAATGAGGCTTGCCTCTGATAGACAAGTGGCTCATAAACTGATCTTTTTACGTGGAAATTTTGTTGCGCTTAATTTTTCTCAGGGCCAAAGCTCTAAATAGAAAACAGGTTGTTGTACCATGACAATAAATAATTGTTATTTATGTGCATTGAAGATGAGTGACTCACTTTTATAAATTACCTTTTCTCCATGGTTCACTGGATTCCTCCTGACCCATAAATAATGAGTCTCCTAATCTCCTAAAAAGAACTGGAGAAATGAAGACAAAAGGAAGGTGGGAGGAGCCTGGAGAAAATATTATTGAAAAAGAATTTACCTTTTTACATAAGCAAGCATATGAAGAATGTTCCATGACAGTCTATACTAAATCCATGTTGCACGATTTCAAGAGCAGCAGCCTGACACCTCTGTATTTTCCTTGACAAGTGTAAATGCGGTTATTTTAACAATGGCACCAAATACTTTTTTGAGACTGCTTCTTCCATAAAAGAGCCTCCCCCTTTAAGAAAGTCATATGTTAATAGCATGTGCACCCAGTCATCCTTCACACAACCCCAGAGGAAGCCTGTTTTGCCTGTCACATGCACTGTTTGTTTGAGCCCCTACGTTAAAATAGGCATTTAAAAATGGCGTCTCCATTAAATCATTTAGGGGTCAAACAAAACTGAACTTTCCTCTGTAAAATACAATAGTCAACCAGAGAGGAATGCCTCTGTGATCAAGAATAGGCTGTGAGTTTATTGTATGATTCCATGGGGGAGAAAAAAAGGCATGTTGATCATTTTTCTAAAAATATGTAACAATAAATTCATTCAAATGTGAGGCTCTGGAGTCAGCCTTTGTCTCCTCTCCTCTGGAGAGTCAGAAATAAGGAAGATGAGCATTTATAGAAGAGAAATGAGTAACAATATTATAAGATAATCTCACCATATTTATGGTGTCAGTTTTTCAATGTCAAGATCATTTCTCATTTATAGACCGGCTCCAGTTTAACAAAAAACATAATAAAAAATGAGCTTTCTTTTACTTTAAAAGTACTATCGTTACCCATTGTACACAGAATTTTATTCTTTCTCTAACAAAAAGAAAACAATAAAGCAGTCAAGAGTGGAACCCTTGTTTAATTAGAAAAGATCATCTTTCTATTCTCATACAATAAAATCTTCTTATTCCAGACTTCGCTAACTTGACATTCATCATCATTTGGGTAAGTTATCAGTTCAAGTTTTCCCTTGTGGCTTCTGATTAAGAATAGCATCTGACTAGCAGCTCTATTCACACTGTCACAATTTTGCATTATAAGACTTACAATGACATAATACAAGGTGAAAAATTAGAGCAATTTCTCAAACTAATGGTCAACCCGCAGCCAATGTGTTATATGAGTTTCCACTCACTGTAATGACCATTTAATAGAAAACAGAAGAGTCTTTGTCTGCCAGACCCCTCCTAAATACCAGATTATATCTACTAGTAAATTGGACATATGTCCCCCTATTGTACATGTGCTTCCTTTTGCTACATCATGTTGGTATTATCCTCGCTTCCTCCCTATCCCATCTTTTTAACATCTAATTAGGGAATGCAGTTCCCAGAAGTCAAATGGACAGGAAGCTGGAAGGAATGACAAGAGAAGACACAGGAAATGTCTCTGGTACTTGCTGGGAATTGTAGTTTTTCACGTGCTTCGTGAAATGCTGGGCAGTGGTAACAGGATTGGATGACATCAGGCCAACAGAGTTGTGCTTGATGAATCCATGCAAGATATTGAGAATGGAGGTAGGAGCTGTACATATTAATTTATTGTCCAAAAAAGATATATCTAAATCTTTTTATAAAGCTCCTTCTTACATAAAAAGAGCCCCCTTTAAGATATGCATATGTTGATAGCATATATAACCAACAGGACAATTGGATTTAGTGGCAATTTTTATATTTTGTTGATTAACAAACCAGATCCAATGGACTCACTCATGCTTCTAGAGGAGAAAAGTAGAAAAAAAAAAAAAAAAAAAAACCAGGAATCGATGAAGAAATATAGCCAAAAAGGGAAAGAAATGTCACCCTGAAGATTCAGAAGAAGTTGTCTCTGAAAACAATTTAACCACAAAAACAGGAAAAAAAGTTAGAAAAGTGCTAATATCCTTCGTAAATGACCTTTATGCAATCATAGCAGGCTGCCATAGGAAAGCAAACTGAAATCAAAATGACACGGAATATGATGAAAAACAAGATAAATGGGCTAAAGAGGGATAAGAGGAGAAGCAAAATTGCAGTAACAGAATGAAAATCTCCATAGAAGAGCAAAAGAGAGACCAAAAAGTCACAGTTGAAAAATAAATCTCTAATGTGGAAGACCAAGTAGAGATGCTCTCAAAAGCATAAAGACACTAAGACAAGTCAGTGGGTTTGAAACGGAGATTGTATCTAATAATTTAATTAAGTACCCCTATTTTTTTTTTTTTTTTTAAGGAAAGAGTCTCAAGTTGCAATTCTGAAGGATTCTCTTGGCAAAATATTGAACAATGAAGGTAGTACCAAAAGAAGATGGAAGGAATATACAGTCACTGTACCAAAAAGAATTGGCTGACATGCAAGCATTTCAGGAGGTAGCACATGATCAAGAACTGATGGTAATGAAGGAAGAAGTCCAAGCTGCACTGAAGGCATTGGAGAAAAACAAGGTGCCAGGAATAGATGGAATACCAAACGAGGTATTTCAACAAACAGATGCAGTGCTGGAAGTGCCAAGACATTTGGAAGACAGCTACCTGGCCAACTGACTGGAAGAGATACATATTTGTACCCGTTCCAAAGAAAGGTGATTCAACGAATGCAAAAATTATCGAACAATATTATTAATTTCACACACAAGTAAAGTTTTGCTGAAGATAATTCAAAAACAGTTGCAGCAGTACATCAACAGGGAACTGCCAGAAAGTTGAGCTGCATTCAGATGAGGACATGGAGTGAGGGATATTACTGCTGATGTCAGAGGAATCTTGGCTGAAAGCAGAGAATACCAGAAAGATGTTTATCTATGTTTTATTGACTATGAGAGGCAGTCGTTAGAACAAAAGAAGGGGATAGTGCATAGTTTAAAATCAGGAAAGGTGTACATCAGGATTGTATCCTTTCACCATACCTATTCAATCTGTATGCTGAGCAAATAATCCGAGAAGCTGGACTATATGAAGAAGAATGGGGCATCAGGATTGGAGAAAGACTCAGCAGATGACACAACCTTGCTTGCTGAAAGTAAAGAAGGCTTGAAGCACTTACTGATGAAGATCAAAGACTGCAGCCTTCAGTATGGATTACACCTCAACAAAAAGAAGACAAAAATCCTCACAAGTAGACCAATAAGCGACATCATGATAAACAGAGAAAAGACTGAAGTTGTCAAGGATTTCATTTTTCTTGTATCCACAATCAATGCCCATGACAGCAGCAGTCAACAAATAAATGATGTATTGCATTGGGCAAATCTGCTGCAAAAGACCTCTTTAAAGTGTTGAAAACCAAATAGATTGAATTGTGTCCCCCAAGTATCTGTCAACCTGGATAGGTCATGATTCCCAATATTGTGTGATTGTCCACCATTTTGTCATCTGATGTGATTTTTCTACGTTATAAATCCTACCTCTATGATGCTAATGAGGTGGGATTAGTGGCAGTTATGTTAATGAGGCAGACTCAATCTACAAGATTAGGTTGTGTCTTCAGCCAATCTCTTTTGAGATATAAAAGAGAGAAGTGAGCAGAAAGACAAGGGAATCTTATACCACCAAGAAACAAGAGCTAGGAGAATAGAGCATCCTTTAGACCCGGGGTCCCTGTGCTGAGAAGCTCCTCAATTGGGGAAGATTGGTGACAAGGACTCGCCCCCAGGGCTGGTAGAGAGAGAAAGACTTCCCCTGGAACTGGCACCCTGAATTTGAATTCTAGACTCCTAAAATGTCAGAGAATAAATTTCTCTTTGTTAAAGCCACCCACTTGTGGTATTTCTGTTATAGCAGCTCTAGATAACTAAGCCAGCAAAGATGTCACTTTGAGGACTAAGGTGTGCCTGATCCAAGCCATGATATTTTCAATTGCCTCATACGCATGCAAAAGCTGGACAGTGAATAAAGAAGATCGAAAGACTGATGCCTTTGAATTATTGTGTTGGGGAAGAATACTGAATATACCACGGACTTCCAGAAGAATGAACAAGTCTGTCTTGGGAAGAAGTATAGCTAGAGTGCTCCTTGGAAGCAAAAATGGTGAGACTTCATCTTCGTACTTTGGACATCTTATCAGGAGGGACCTGTCCCTGGAGAAGGAGATTGAGCTTGTTAAGGTAGAGGGTCAGCAAAAGAGAGGAAGACCCTCAATGGGATGGATTGACACAATGGCTGCAACAATGGGCTCAAACACAGCGATCATCGTGAGGATGGCAGAGGTCATTCCATTGTACATAGGGTCGCTATGAGTCAGAACCAACATGGCAGCACCTAAGAACAACAACGAGCAAAGAGCCAGAACATTCTGAACAAAAGCAATCCTGAAAATGACAACGGAAGTAGACCTTTACAGCTAAATCAAAACAAACAATACAAAATACTGTGTATACAGCTGGTAAAGGGCCCACCATTGCTCAGAGTATTCAGTGAAAAATTTGGCATACACTGGAAGACTTTTTTGAGTTGCAAGAATGAATATATAAATCCTAAAATCATCTCCTTTTAAGAGTAGGAAGGTGCAGATGGGCGGGGAAAAAGGCTGAGTATAAAAACAAAAATTGAATTCAGCATCAGACTTTTCTTCAGCAGTAAAGCAATAAATGTCATTGTCTGCAGCATCTTACAAGGAAAATACTGTAATACAATAATTGCCCCCCAAAGAGTAAACGACAGCTTTATTAATCATTCCCTCAAAATGTCTTTGTGGCCCTAGAATTATATAGGTGAAATGTTATTTTACAAAATTGTTTAACTTTTCCCTCAGGGAAGAAGACGAGAAAGGCAAGGTCAAGGGTAGAGAGGAGAAGAATTTTGATCTTTTTGAACAGAGTGGCAATTTTTTTTTTTTCCATAAGAATTCCAACAGCTTGTTGGTGTGGAAGATGAGTCTTTTGTGTTATGAAAACCCCAGAGCATGACTTTCTCTGCCTCCACGTTTTCAGCACAAAAACTTGACGCTTTCTGTCCTCATATTCTGGTAGCCGAAGCACAGGCCTTGGACCTCAGCCAATCAAATGCTCCCTCCCTGCCTTTCGGCTCTGAAGCCAGCCAATAATGTGATAGTTAAAAGGGGGTTCTGATAGCACCAGCAGCGGAATCCAGGCCCTTATGCAGCTGGACGGGTTTCAACATCAGTGGTGAGACAAGCAGCAAGCTAATCAAATTGATCCTGTGGTCTAATTTTGACTGTGGTTAAGGCCACAGAGCTCCCTTGAGTTTCAAACCTGTTTCCATTCAATGAGCTACCTATCTTTCCAGTAAATTTCTCCTCTGCCTAAGCCAACCAGGTAAGGTTACTCTTGCTTGCAATCCAGAGCATTGGTAGATGGATGACTTCATCAAACTGAGCTGGACTGGTGGCAGACCCCAGTGGACTCTAATGTCAAACCAACCTTGCATTCATAGCATAAATTCCACTTTTTCTTGGTATGTAATTCTTTTTATATGTTGCTGGATTCGGTTTGTTAATATTTTGTGAAGGATTTTTCATCTATGTTCATGAAGATACTTGTCTGTAGTTTCTCTGTAATAATTTTGTCTGACTTTGCTATCAGGGTAATATTAAACTCATAAAATAAGTTGCAAAGTGTTCCTTCTACCTTCTAAAAAAAATCTGAATCATTGGTATTATTTCCTCCGTAATTATCTTATAGAAGTCACCAGGGAAACCATCTTGCCTTATGCTTTTTTATGCAGGAATATTTTTATTTGCTAATTAGATTACTTTTTATAGGTCTGTTCAGATATTCTATTTCTTCTTGAGGCAGTTGTGATAACTTACATCTTTCTAAGAACTTGCTCATTTAATCTAAGCTGTCTAGTATAGTCCTTCTAATCCCTGTAGGGTTGGTAATAATTTTTTCTCCCTGTTTTTGGTAATTTTTGTCTTCTCCCTTCATTCTTGGTCAGGGTAGCCGAAGGTTTATGAAATTTTTAGATCTTTCTAAAGAAACTACTTTTGGTTTCATTGATTTTCTTTATTGCTTTCTGTTTTTCATTTCAATGATTTCTGCTTAGGTATTTATTATTCCTTCTTTATACTTGCTTTGGACTTAATTTCCTTTGTTTCTTTTTTTAGTTTTTTAAAGCGGCAGCTTACATTACTGATTTAAGTTCTTTTTTCTGTTCTGATATAAGCATTCAAACCTTTAAATTTCCCCCCAAGTATTGCTTTATCCACATCTCACAGTTTTTGATGTTATGCTTTCATTTAATTCCATTTAAAAGATTTCCTAATTTCCTATAGGTTATTTAGAAGTGCATTGTCTAATTTCCAAATATTTGGGTATCTCCATATTTATTTCTGTTGTTGATTTCTAATTTAATTGTTTTGTAGTTGTAGAATGTACTTTGAACTATCTCTAATCTTTTAAATTTATCAGAACTGTTTTATAGTTTAGCATATGGTCTATCCTGAACAATGTTCCCCGTGCACTTGAAAGGGATGTAAATGGAGTTGTTGTTGGGTAGTGTTTTGTAAATGTCAGGTAGGTAGGTCAAGTTGGTGGAGAGTGTTGTTCAAGTCTTTATTATTCTTGATGACTTTCTGTCTTGTTCTGTTAATTATTTAGAATGGGATATTGAAATCCACAACTATAATTGTTAAATTGCCTATTTCTTTCAAGTCTGTTTTTGCTTCATGTATTTTGGGGCTTTGTTGTTAAGTGCACATACATTCATAATATCTTCCTGATATATTGACCATTTCATCATTGTGAAACCTCCCTCTTGTCTCTGGTAATATTTCTTGTCTTAAAGTCTGTTTTGCCTGATTTTAATATAACTATTCCAGCTTTCTTATGGTTACTATCTGCATGCTACATCAATTTCCATCATTTTACATTCAACCTATTTATGTCTTTGAACCTAATTGTGTCTTTTGCAGACAGCATAGAGTTGGATTTTGCTGTTTTTACCCAGTCTGACAACCTCTACATTTTAGTTGGAATATTTAGTCCATTCACTTTTTTTTTTTTTCCAGTTTATGATGTCTTTTTTTTTTTGAATTATGCTTTAGGTGAAAGTTTACAGTTCAAGTTAATTTCTCATACAAAAATTGATACACATACTGTTATGTGACCCTAGTTTCAATACCTATAATATGACAGCATATTCCCCCTTTCCACCCTGAGTTTACCATGTCCATTCAGTCAATTCCTATCCTTTTCTGCCTCCTTATCCCACCTCTGAACAGAAGCTGCCTATTTAGTCTCATGCATCTACTTGAACTAAGAACCACCTTCTTCATGAGTATTATTTTATGTTTTATAGTCCAGTTAAATCTTTGTCTGAAGAGTTGGTTTCAGCAATGGTTTTAGCTCTGGGTTAACAGAGAATCCACACGCCGTGTCTTCTAGGATTCCTCCAGACTCAGTCAGACCATTTACATGAATTTGAGTTCTGCGCCACACTTTTCTCCTGCTCTGTGAGGGATTCTGTTGTCTCCCTGTCAGGGTGGTGATTTGTGGTAGCTGGGCACCGTCTAGTTCTGCTGGCCTCAGGCTGATGGAGTCTCTGGCTTATGTGGCCCTTATGTCTCTTGGGTTAATATTTTCCTTGTGTCTTTGGTGTTCTTCATTCTCCTTTGATCCAGGTGGGTTGGGACCAATTGATGCATTATAGATGGCTGCTTACAAGCTTTTAAGACCCCAGATGTCACTCACCAAAATGGGATGCAAAACACTTTCTTAATAAACTTTGTTAGCCAGTTGACCTAGATGTCCCCTGAAACCATGGTCTCCAGACCCCCATCCCTGCTACTCTGTCCCTCAAAGTGTTTGGTTGTGTTCAGGAAATTTCTTAGCTTTTGGTTTAGTCCAGTTGTGCTGACTTCCCCTGTATTGTGTATTGTCCTTCCTTCACCTGAGAATTCTTGCCTGCTTTCTGTAGTGAATTCCCCTTTCCCTCCTCTCCCCCCTCATAACCACCAAAGAATGTTTTCTTCCGTGTTTAAATCTTTTATTCAGTTTTTATAATAGTGGTCTCATACAATATTTCTGCTCCAAGTCATTTGTCCCCTCCAGCAACAAAGCTGCTAATTTTCATGGTTAGTCCTGTTTGATAGAACTCATTTGGCTGAGCAGCTGGGATGATATGTGGGGCAAACCCAGGCAAGAATGCCACAGATTCCTACTGTTCTTACCCCAAGTTCCACAGTTTTTCATAGATACACGCTTCTCAATTTGTTGTTTGCTTTTAGTCAATTTCCAGAGCACTGAAATGATTGACAATTTTGTCTGGCCTTATAGCTTGTTTATAAGTGTTATTTTTGGAAATAGAATTTATAGACCTGCTTACTCCTTCATAGCCAGAACCTGTGTCTACTCTCTCTCTCTTTATGTTTTTTTTTTCTTTTTTGCTTCTAGGCTACTCAAACAATGGTATCTTAGTCATCTAGTGCTGTTATAACAGAAATACCACAAGTGGATGACTTTAACAAAGAGAAATTTATTTTCTCACAGTCTAGTAGGCTAGAAGTCCAAATTCAGGGCATCAGCTCCACTGGAAGGCTTTCTCTGTCAGCTCTGGAGGAAGGTCCTTGTCATCAATCTTCCCCTGGAAGATGAGCTTCTCTGCACAGGAACCCTGGGTCCAAAGGACGTGCTCTGGTACTGGCACTGCTTTCTTGGTGGTATGAGGTCCCTATTCTCTTCTTGCTTCCCTTTCTTTTTATCTCTTGTAAGATAAAAGATGGTGCAAGCCACACCCCAGGAAAACTCCCTTTACATTGGATCAGGGATGTGACCTGAGCAAGCATGTTACATCGCCTTCTAATCCTCTTTAACCACAGACAGAGATTATGATTTACAACACATAGGAAAATCACAAAATGGAGGACAACCACACAATACTGAGAATCATGGCCTAACCAGGCTGACACATATTTTGGGGGGACACAATTCAATCTGTGACAAATGACATTGCTAGAGCAAGTCTTAGGACACCAATGACGTTTTCCATTGCAGATTCTTGCTAGATAACATTTTATTATTTCTTTTTGATTCCTAAGTGATTGTTTCTGTTACCCATAGGAGAGCCCCGTCTTGTTCATATCCTTCTGTCTCTCCCCCTTCACTTCCCTGTCCAAGCAAATGTCAACTGTCACCAAAGCAGAAAAGAATGATGCAGCATTTACAGAAGCTTACTTAGGGAAGATTGCAGAAAGGATTTTTATTTGTCTGTTTGCTTGTTTGTTTGTTTTTACTCACACACCACTCAGCAAAAAAATATATAGTAAATCCCTATTCATTAATCATTCCTACTATCATCAAATTCCCACTTTGGTTGGGGGACATGCCGAAGGGCTTTGTGCCCTTGCCTTTCCACTAATAATGCTCAGCTCTGTTACTATTCTCGTCAAGATTCTCTCTACCCCTCCCTCCATCACATACTAGATCCACTCCCTTCTGTCAGTTATGCAGACTAGCACCCTTTTTCCTTGTGAAAACTGAACCCTAGCCCTAAACCTAGATCCCAAAGGCTTGCGGTTGGTTTAACAAAAACATCTTTTAAACGATATCAGATCTCTTTATATAGAGATTTTGTGCCATGTGCTGAGGACATAAACATTTCTTGAAATGTTTAGCACTTTTTATGACCATATCCCAATACTTTACACCTGGAAGACAATCCAGCCACCTACTTTGTTAAGAAGCTTGAGGTCATTTGACCCAAGTTCCTTCATCTATATTTCTGTTGACGGGTGATTAACACTTCTCTCTTATGCTTCCCTTAGGACCCAAAGAAAGGAAGTGGGTCTTTATGTCAACACTTAGGCACACACCCCCTCACTTATATACCAGTTAAGGTTCTTTCAGGTGCGTTTAATGTAATGTGCTTTGACAAGTTTAGGCAAAGTTTGATTTATTCAAGAAAGAGTTAAAAATCCAAGACCTGCTAAGGACCTTGGCAGTGGATACTGTGGTTTTTCTCTCTGGAATGGTGCCATGGGATAACAGCGCCAGACTCCTTTCAACATGCAGTATCTGCTCAAGTTTCAAAATCTCAGGAGAAACAATCTGATTGGCTAAACTTGGTCAGAGGTCTTCTCCACAGACCAATCACTGTGTAGGGGAGTGGCAGGGTCTGTTACTGGAGGAAAAGGTGCTGCGTGGATGAGAAGAATAACCCTACAGCACTACTGGCACTCTCTTCCCTCCAGGCTTTTCTTCAATTGCCTCTCATTTCTTTACATCCTCAGTGTCTCCTTTACCATTGGTTCCTTCTTTATGTCTTCAAACAAGCACAGGTATTCCCTAGCTTGAAAGAAAACTTTAACTTTGTAATCTTCAGCTCTCATCTTATTATTGTAATTTTTTTTTTCCCTTTTTAATTTCACAATTCTACAGTAAACCATCTACTCAGCTTCCCAGGCAGCTGACTTACTCCTAAAACAGGACTTGCATATACTATTTCTCTGTTGGGGGATACTCTTCATCTCCTTCTTTGCCATCTTATTTACTACCTGTACCAGAAAGCTGTGTTTGACACTTGCTCCCTCCCTACCTCCCCCAGTCAACCGCTTCTTCGACATCATTCGGTTTCAGCAAACATTGAATACATTAAATGAATGCTGTTAATTTGAACTTTATTGATTTTGTACCATTTATTTATTTATTTCTAATTTTTTTAATTGTACTTTAGATGAAGGTTTACAGAGCAAACTAATTTTTCATTAAACAGTTAGTACACATTGTTTTGTGACATTGGTTGCCATCCCCACATGTCAACACTCTTCCCTTCTCAAATTTGGGTTCCCCATTACAAGCTTTCCTGTCCCCTCCTGTCTTCTCATCCTTGTCTCTGGGCTGGTGTGCTCATTTAGTCTCATTTTGTTTTACGGGCCTGTCTAATCTTTGGCTGAAGGGTAAACCTCAGGAGTTACTTCATTACTGAGCTAAAAGGGTGTCTGGGGGCCATACTCTCTGAGTCTCTCTAGTCTCTGTCAGACCAATAAATCTGGTCTTCTGTGTGTATGTGAGTGAGTTAGAATTTTGTTCTACATTTTTCTCCAGCTCTGTCTGAGTGTACCTTGTATTTAATTTGTTTATATGCTTTTGTTTTAAAGCTACTTAACAGCAATAAGGAGTTTATAAAATGCTTTTATGTTTGTACGTATTTAAATAGCATTACAGTAAAAATAATTCAAGTCAACCCCGAGAGTCTGAGATATAACACTTTTCTTTTAAAAAAGTCAAGTTTCAGGGGACGTTGGTCTATGACATCAGTTTATCATTTAGTCACATATTTTCTGATAGAGTATTTAACCACCACACACACACACAAAAAAAGGCTCAATAAATTCATCAAAAGTAAGGACAATGAATTTAGTAATTTTTGTATCTATTTGCATATATCTAGTACTGTCTCTATATTTTGTTGAGTGAACAAATGGAAGCTTTGCTTTCGAAGAGTTATTATGAAATTATATTATAGATAATAACTACCTTTTATTGACTACTGACTTTTATTCAGTGCTAGGAATTGTGCTAAGTGTGGTAAATAGAATATCTCAATTAGTCTAATTAGGAGTCTCACTTTACAGATGAGAAAACTGAGGTTTATAGAAATTAAATAATTTCCCTAAGGTCAAATAGGAGTCCCTGGGTGGGACAAATAGTTAAGCATTCAACTACTAACTGAAAAGTTGGTGGGTCAAGCCCCCTCAGAGGTACCTCAGAAACAAGGCCTGGCAATCTGCTTCCGGAAGGTCATAACCTTAAAAACCACGCGGAGTGAAGTTCTACTCTGTACACTTGGGGTCCCAATGAGTTGGAATTGACTAGATAGTAACTAACAACGAGATCATATAACTAGTAAATGCCAGAGCTGGGATTCATATGCAAAATGATTATTACAGAAAAATTAAGAGCAAGGCTCTTTCAGTATAATTTTTATGGTAAAGCTCCTTTCATTCTGTGTAATATTTATATTTAATTCAGTCCTTTAGCCTGTAAAAATATTTATATTTCTATGTACTTTTCACACCCATACTTGCCACAGTGAAAGTCAGTGTTTATAGAGTCATGTATAGCATGTCTCCTTAATACGTTTGTGCTATTACTATCAGTGTTAAGAAATTTTACTCATTTAGCAGACAATTTTGTTAATTTCGCTTTGTACTTGATAGGGAGCTGCTTTAATATGTCAGGCTATGTTTCGTGATATAGGAAATGCCATGCCAACACATCATCAAGAACACATTTCTGCCCACTGGCTTTCCATCCAGGACAAGGAAGTATGTGTTGTGGGGATTACTGTACAGAGAGAACCAATGTCACTCACGTTTCAACCGACGAGGAGCTATTAAAAAAAACACACACGCAATATAAACAAAATCTTAGCATAAATTGAATAGGCACATCTCTGCTCAATCCTTGGCTGATAACTGCTGCATTTATCAATTTTCAGGCAATTATCCATTATAAAAAAAAATAATTTCCAGGACCTTAACTCCTAATGACTTCATTTCACATTGCTGACGGCATGGATTAGCTAATCGGAAGCAGAGAGGCTGTGTGGTTACTGCGCATTAACGCATAGCTTGGTTGTGGCTGAGTTTTCCACTCTTTAGGGCCACAGTCAAACATGTGGTCAAAACCACTCTGCCCATCAATTATGCTACCCTTGCTAATTTTTTTTTACAAAAAAATTTAAGCGTTCGAGTGGTTCTTATTCTAAAGAATAAATATTTAAAGAGAAGGAATTGACTTTCCATGCTGTGAGGAAAAGAATCCAAAATTATCATCATCTACAAGTTTCGACTTGCTCTAGCCCTCACCACATCTAGCCTGGGTGGCACCATTTGCCTCTTCTGGGCAACTTTTGTAAAGAATGCTGTTTCCCGTGCCTGGGACTCTCTACCATTCTCCTGCTTGCCTCCTCAGTTACCTCCTCCTCCTCCTCCATCCCCTACATCCAGTATGCAGCCAGGTTAAGAACGGTTGATCCAGAACAAACACACCAAGCCATTGGCAGCGTCTACTGCTGTGGAGGAAGTCTGGAGAGGAGGAATGGCTGGCCTACTCTGTCAGCACAGGTAGTCCTCAATTTAAGACAGGGTTCTGTTCCGACGGCTCTGTCCTAAGTCAGTTCTGACACGTCAAATACCTCATTTTTTTTTTTAGTTTTCATTATTATTGCCTTTTATTATCAGTAAACCCAATCTTTGTCTTTGGGTGTTGGAAATATTACACGTAAACTTACAGATCTATTAATATATACATACCTACATAAAAAAAAATACACAAATCATAAAAATTTACCCCAGCAATGAAGAAGAGGTGGATAACATTGGCATTTTATCAGTTGTTATAACAGCTCCACTTGTGGAAGGTTCTGGGCCACCCGGATTATCCCTGGGAATGGGGATGGTGTTTCTAGTCAGAAAGTTAGTGAGAGTTGTCTGTATGGCCCTTTTCTTTTTTTCTTCATAGATTTCACAGTAACATCTCACTGCTTCCTGAATCTGCCCACGACTTTTAGCAAAGCAATCAGTGTTTGAGTACACGTTTTCAAGCAACTGAAGCCCCCGATTTAGTTTAGAAAACTGAATCTATACAGCATTGTTTTGAACAGTAAATTATAAAACTGAACATCTGTGAGTGAACATCTAAGAATGATAACATCAGCAAATTATGCACGGCAACGCTGTATCCAGTATGTATTACTAACAACAACAAAAAAAATAAACGATAAGGTGTGCCAAAAAAAAAAAACCCCAAAAAACCTGAAGGTCATAAGTACGCTTAGTCGTTAACTCCAACTACCTGTATATGATTCTGCATTGTTTTTATAAAAAGCATATTTTTTAAATTTTTGCTTAGGTAATATATGCACATGATACAAAACTGAAAGGTGCAAAAGGGTCTTAAGGAAAAATGAATCTTAACTTTTCTGTGTGCTAGCCACTCACCTTCAGGCCTTGGAGGAAACCACTGTTAACCAGTTTCCTGTGTTACTTTCAGACTTAAGCTGTAATATTACAGCTTAATGTGAATATATATATATGTATATATATATATATATCCATACAGACACACCAGAAACCCTGGTGGTGTAGTGGTTAAGTGCTGTGGCTGCTAACCAAAGGGTCAGCAGTTCGAATCCGCCAGGGGCTCCTTGGAAACTCTATAGGGCAGTTCTACTCTGTCCTGGTGGCTCCCTATGAGTCGGAATTGACTCAACGGCACTGGGTTTGGTTTGGTTTGGTTTGGTATATACACACACATAATTTTTATTTTCATGTTACATATATTTTATATTTATGTATTTATTTTATATTTTGTGTATGTATTTTCCCAGATAAACAGAAAAGACTTGCTCATTTGTAAATAAAGAGGGGGCAAAACAAACAAGACACTTAAAAATTAAGTCAGTGTATGAGTTGAACTGTAAATGATTCTAATTAACCTAGTCAGATTACTGTGAAGTTTTTTTTATAGTGGATCTCTTAACCTGAATTTATTCTATTTTGATACATCCCAACTTAATTTCAGCTCCCAAAGATGTCTATCATGAGACCTTTTCCATGCTCTATGCCATTCTCTCCCTTAGCTCCTTCCAAGAGGTTTCAAGCATCCTTTGTGCTTCTAACCATACCATTAGTTGTCTGTGTGTGTGTGTTCTCGTGCACTTGTATACTAGCGCTTTATGTGGAAAGTGACTCCAGGGAGCAGGAGGGAGGAACAGCGGGAGTGACACAGAGAAGGCAGGACGAACAATGCAAAGCGGCGTCTAGGGCTGGCCACCGCCGCTGCTCCTGCTACGGGTGACCACTGCAAGACCCCCGGACCGAGAGGCCTCAGGAAACGCATCTCAGAGCTGTCTGCCTGGAGGACAAAGGCGGCATGCTTTTATCCCGCAGCTCCCATCGCTCATTGTGTACCATTCACATTTGGATTTCCTTCTTACCGTCCCGAGGCAAAGCTGTCTGGTTGCACAGATGTTAATTATTCGAGACTACTCTTAATTAGTTGTGTGAGTTATTCACTCCGGAACCGTGACAGAAAGCCTCAGCCGGTCTGGTCCCCAAAGACATAACCCAGCGGGCTTTTCAGGAGCCTAGTTTATGACCCTCCCCCATGTCCCTCTTCCTTCTTGAACCAGAACATTGCAGTTTAGTCAAGCTCACAGAGGCCACCCCCCATGGGGACCTTTAAAATTAAATGCTTAGGATGTACGTGTTTTTTAAAAGCTCCTTGCACACGGAAGCGAAAAGCTTTAGAGCCGCTGCCCGGTGAAATTATTCAGTTCGAAATCAAGTTGCCTTGCAGAGGTTCTGGGCTCTGAATGGAGCTGACCATTCATTTTCCTTTGACCTGTAATTTCCCTTTGCTCTCAGGATTTGCGTCTTGCTCTGTGCAGTGTATTAAGCACGCTGGCTGCCTTCAAGATCCTCTAAATAATTAAAACTTTATTGAGGAGCGCATTGGGCAGATTAAGTCCATCAAATACAATCTACTTGTTCATTACAATCTCCTACACACCCAAAATCAGGAGGCGGGGAGGCTCTGGCTCTTACTAAATTATTCGTTCCTTGTATAAAACTCGTATAGACGCACAGGTGGTCGTTTTGAAAGACTGCTGGAGGACCTTGCTGGTTCATCTATCTGAGGACCCCACTTTTATTTGAACAGAATAACTGGTAGCAAAAAGCTTCCTTTTTGTTTTTTTTATTCCAGGCAGGAATAAATGAAGCACTCCAGGTAATAAAATATATGCAAGAGGAAAATGACTTTCACTAGGCTTATACCAGGAGGGGAAATAGACTGGTGCTTATTTTAAAGAAGCTCAGACCCAGCATTCTTTTTTATGAGCCTGGGTTGAATGCTTGGCGGGCAGTGGGAAAAGGAGAATATGATATATTATAATCAGAGTTTAAGAACCACTTTACTAAACAAGCTGGATTGTTAAAAACAATGAGGCAGTTCTGTATACACCAGCATGGAAAGATTATCTATGATATAAGAACAAGCAAGGAACAGAGCCGGAGGCATAATATAATCTCCTTTGTGTAAAATTAAATTTTTAAAAGCTTTATATGAATTTACAGGTAAATGCTTCCAACAATGCCTCGAGGGCACCACATCCAGCTATTTTGCTGTTATCTCAGAGAGGTCACTGATGTTAGGAGAGGGGAGGGGAGATGCTTATTGGCTATATCAAACTTAAAAAAAAAAATAAAGAATACCTTCTTTAGAACTAGCTGAAGATTTTTATTATCGCAAAACATCACTGTGACAGCTAAGCTACAGCCCTAAAAAAAAAAAATTGCAGCAAAAGAATTGTAAAGTGACTTGGATTTCATCATTTTAAGGAAAATCTTAGGAAGCCGGAGTTAGTCAATTACAAAAGTACTAAAATTGTAGACTCTGAAAAAAGGTTTTCTGCAGAAATAGTTTATTTTCCTCACCTCTCCTCCCAAGACCTTGGAAAGATTCCTTTTACACTAAAATCAGTAAAGTAGTTTAAAAGAAAGTATGTATGGGATTTGGAGTCAAAGAGAACTAGGCTGAAATCCTGCCTCCGTTACTTATTACTATGTGACTCAGAGCACTCAGGGCAACACACTTAATCTTACCAAGCCTCAGTTTTTCTCATCTGCAAGATGGGAGAATGATGATACTGGATTATTATAGAACCTAATTAAGATAATGTATGCAAGGGTTTAACCTATTGGTTGGTATAAAAGAAGCATGCAGTACATGTTAGCAATTTGCAGGCCTTGTAGAACATATTATTGTTAAAAAATAGCCTATATACCTTCCTGGATAGGTTTCTATATTCTAGTCCTACTGAATTCTGGAACGATCCAATGACTTGCTTCAGCCAGTGAATCATGGATGAATCATGGACGGAAGTGTCACTTCTAAGCAGATGCTGTAAGAGCCAGCTTGTGGTTCACTATGGTCCTCTCTTTTTCCATGACACCAACTTGAATCTTGAAGAGAAGACAAACATGAAGCAACGCAGCCAGCAAACTCTTTCACAATGTCCAGGATGTGGATTGTAGTGTGAGTGAAAAATAAACTCTGATGGTATTAAAAAAAAATTTTTTTTTTTTTCAGTCACTGATATTTTTGGATTTTCCTACAGCAAAACCTAGTCTATCCTGACTGATACATACACCTTGCCCCTTGACTTCAGCTCTTAGCTGAAATTCTTTGGACAGGTTTTTTTTTGCTACTATTGGTTAGGTTCCTCAGTTCCAAATATTAGAAATATTTCTGCCTAGTTTAAGCAGACATGCAGTTTATAAACGGATGTTAGGTAGCTCAGCCCAAAAATAAATGGCTCAAAAATAAAGCTTAGGATACTCAGTCATGAACAACGACCAATTATTTCGTAGGCCCGCTCCAGTGGAGACAGCGTAGCTGATGCCTCTGGGCACAGGCTCTGCAGCTTGCACGGCCTATCTTTGGCCTTGGCCTGGAAACTTTGCTAGAACCTCTGCCACTTCTACTTTTGGAAGCTAAAGTATCTACCGTCATCTCACCAGAATGAAGTCCACCAGATGCCCGCACCTGGTTGGTAGAGCCTATGTCACAAGCCTGCCCTTAGATACAAGGGAGGTTGGGAACATGTACATTTGGCTTCTACCCTGGGGAGATGCAAACTCATAAAGTAGGATATTACTCAGACACAGAAAAGGTTTTCAAACATCATTGTTTTTAGCTGTCGTGGAGTCAGCCCCTGACACGTGGTGACCTCATGCACAATGGAAGGAAACGCTACCCAGCCCTGCACCACCTCCGTCCTCGGTTACAGATCAGGCCATTTTGATTCATAGGGTTTTCATTGGCTGATTTTTTTTTTTTTCCAGAAATAGATCACCGGCCTTCTCTCCTAGTCTGTCTTAGTCTGGAAGTTCTGCTGGAACCTGTTCAAACCCAGGTCTCCAATACGGAAGGCGAGAATTCTATCACCTAGCCACCATTGTCCTCATTCAAACGGTAGCCAGAAACCAGCTGCTGCTGTTGTGTCAGTTCTGACTCATGATGACTCCACCTGTGTCAGAGACAACTGTGCTCAACAGGGTTTTCGGTGGTTGATTTTTCAGAATAAAGCACCTTTCTTCTGAGGTGCTTCTGGGTAGACTTGAACCTCCAAACTTTCAGTTAGCAGGCAACCACGTTAACCGTTTGTAGAACCCAGGCGCTCCGTATAAACATTCCAAATACCAAACCCATTGCTATCAAGTCGATTCCTACTCATAGCAACCCTATAGGACAGAGCAGAACTGCCCCATAAGGTTTCCAAGGAGCAGTTGGTGAACTCAAACTATAGACCTTTTGGTTAGCAGCCTGACCAAACATTAGGGACGTCGAAAAGGAATAGATAAATAGCCATAAGACAGCCCTTTGAACATATGTATAGCTTGCCCTGGTATAGAGCTGTGTGGTCCAAGATGGTAGTCACTAACCACATATGGCTATTAATATTTAAACTAAATCAGAAAATCACTTCCTCAGTCACACTAACATATTTCAAGGGTTCAGTTGCCACATGTGGCTAGTGGCTAATATATTGGGCAGCATAGATATGGAGCATTTCCATCATTGCAGAAAGTGCTTTTGGACAAGGCTAATTCAGAAAATTGAGTTTAATATATTTTTTTAAGTAATTGGCACCAGAGAGAGATGGCCGCATGGTGCAGTGATCAGAGCACTGTTGGGTGTCAGGAGACTCCAGTTTCCCTTGACACTACTTCTTTGTGGCATCAGGCAAATCTTTTAGCCTTTTCAGGACTCGATTTTCACATCTGTCAAACAAAGACATGGTAATTGTAATGGAATAAGTCCCCTCAGGCAGCCCCCAAACAAAACTCCTTTAATTGGCTTCCTGCTGCCACTTCTACTGGGTCAATTCCTGGATCACAGGGTGATGTCCAGATGAGGAAGCGGAGGTGGTGAGTTTCCACTCTACAGATGAACCCTTGAGAATTGTAACTTTGGACCCTTTTCTCTTTCAGGCAGGGACCTATTTGTCCCCCTTCCCTGCAGAGCCGATTTCACCATTAAATGTGAAGAAATTTTCAGTCTAGAAGTTCAGTATGGATAAGGATAATTGTCAATCTCAACCTCACACGTACAGTGAACGTGACACAGTTTCCCGGCCTGACCGGGTTTTAACTTCAGGTTTCACACCCCTTCACTACTCTGCCTGCAGCCTCCAGCTATGTTTTTTTCTTGGTGATTTGCTCTACCTTCTGCCCAAGAAAAAAGCCTTCTCTTCCATTTTCTTTTCCACCTCTGTAGGGTCCACAACTTTTTCTCTTTGAGTACCATCTCTGTTGACGTGGTGGCAGATACTTCTACCTTCCACAAGTAGGAATGGCAGTAGATCCAGTCAAAGGGTCCAGACAAGGACCAAATGACCTCAGTGCAAGCTACAAACCCTGTGCCCAGGGCCACAGGCTGTGCTGTCTTCACTGGAGCAGGACTGCAAAATAATTGGTCGTCGTTCCTAGCTGAGTAGCCCAAGGTTTTTTCTCTAACCATCAAGATAAAAATCCAGATATTAACAAGAGTTCTTTCAGCTAACTCCACAGGCCATCCTCAATCCAGTCACTTCAACCCAATCTTACTGCCACTTCCTTCCTAATCTAAGCCCCCCTCAACTCTTATTGGGACAACCTCAAAGTGTTTCCACCTTAGTCTCCCTCAACAGTCCCTCCTTCACCTAAAAGCTAATGTGACCTTTATCAACAGGGTAGAGCAGGGCCTGCCTCCCCACTGCTTTAATACCCTCCCATGGTTCCCTGTTGTTGTTGTGTGCAGTCTAGTTGATTGCAACTTTATAGTAAACCCCATGTGGCAGAACAGAACAGTCCCATAGGGTTTCCTAGGCTGTAATCTCTATGGAAGCAGTAGAGTCACTTCTCCTGCAGTGGGTTCTAACTGCCCACCTTAAAGTTAGCAGCCTAGCTCCTAACCATTGCACCACCAGGGCTCCTTTCTATAGCCCTTAAAATAAAATCTGAAGTCCTTACTCTGGTCTAGGGGCCATGCAGGACCTGAGTCCTGAGAGCTTCTCTCTCATTCTGTCATTCTGCCTGCTCAATCAGACTATAAGGGAAAATTTTATACTTCACTGGAAAACCACTTGTTATCTGGACTCTAGAGAACACTCCTTCAGAGTATCTGATTCTGAGTCTATGGAAGCTATTTTACAACCCTGTCACTTTTAGCTAACTGATAAATCAAAAACAAACAAACCCATTATCGTCAAGTTGATTTCGATTCCTAGTGACCCTATAGGACAGAGTAGGACTATCCCATAGGGTTTCCAAGGCCGTAAATCTTTACAGAAACATACTGCCACATCTTTCTCCCACAGAGCTGCTGGTAGTTTCAAATCACCAACCTTTCGGTTAGCAGGTGACCACTTAAGTACTGTGCCACCAGGGTTCCTTAGGTAACTGACAGCAATGCAAAATAATTCTAGTCTCTAGGCATGCCAGTTCTGTCCTGCCCAATAGAGGCTCAGTTTTCTTCCCTCCTCCACTGTGGAGGAAAAGTTTTGCCCCCGTTTGCAAATTCATTTCAACATTTCTTTACTCCATATACATTTGTGCTTTTAAAAAATTTTTTTTTTACCTCTTCGAACTAGTTATAAAATCTGCCTGGTTCCCTCACTGGTTAATGAGCTAAATAAAATCTTTAACAAATGTTCATTTTATATCTGTATGAGAGTCTAATTTTACCTTTTTCTTTTTGAAAATTATCTTTTAATACTACATTTCAGCCACCTGGCTCTCTTTTATTCTCAAATATTCTAGCCTATTCCCACCTTGGAATTGCTATGCTGCTGTCCTTTTGTTGGAAATTCCCTGCCCTGAGATATTTCCCATGGCCAACTTCTCTTTACTCAGGGCTCAGTGCAAATGTCACCACCTGAGAAAGAGCTTCCCTTACCACCCCCTAATCTCTGCCATCCCTCTCTTTTGTTGTCCTCTCAGTACTTACTCTTTATCTAAAATTTTTCTCCTCCATGTATTTGTTCAATTATCTACTGTGTGATTCCTTCTTCTTTTGGGAGAAGTTATACTTCACAAAAGTAGGGCAGTCTATGTCATATTCACTATGTATTTTCACTGCCTGACACGGAGTAGTTACTCAATAAATTTATTTGAATGAATGAAAGAAAATGATGGAACACCTTAACTTCGTGCAAACCTCAGTTCCATCAATTATAAAATAAAGAAATGATATGATAAATACATCTTGCTTCAAAATAATCCAAAAACAAAAAAACCAAACCAACTCGTGGCGGCCCCATAGGGTTTCCAAGGCTGTAAATCTCTACAGAAGCAGACTGCCACATCTTTCTCCCAAGTAGCCACTGGTGGGTTCGAACCATCGACCTTTCAGTTTGCAACCAACCAAAATAATAGGAGAGGAGAAGTCAGTGGAAGGATACAGTAAGAAGGCCATGAGTTGGTAATTGCTGAGTCTGAGTGATGGGTATACAAGGGTTCAGGATACTAGTCTATCTACTGTTTAAAATTCCCCGTAATATAAAGTTTCAAAAAAGTGCAATGTATGTCAATTGCCTTTACCCCTTTTTAGGAGATTTCTCATGCTTCAGGTCATGAGATTTGAGAAAATGAGTGTTTGCATTTGGTTTTTTTTTGGTTGGTTGGTTGGTTGTTTTTTTGGTTCAGCAGTGCTAACTCCAGAAGACACCGCTTGCAGAATTAGTACTCAAAGAAGAGGATCCTGAGGCAGTTCCCCTCAAACAAATGGCGGATCTCCTCTTGGAGCATCATACCTGATGGGGTGAACTGACCTTGGAATTGAAGCTAAAGGTCAGGAACCAACAATCAAATGTCAGGACTTGAGAGGCCAGGCGAACTGCAATTCCACATGTGTTTATTGAGGGCTACTATGTGTTAGGATACCCTGGGTAGTACAGATGATTAACATGCTTGGTTGCTAATCAAGAGGTTGGAGGTTTGAGTTCACCCAGAGTCTCCTCTGAAGAAAAGCCTGGAGATCTACTTTCAGAAAAATTAGCTATTAAAAACCCTACGGAGCACATAGGGGGTCACCTTGAGTCAGAATGGACTCAAGGACAACTGGTATTGTACTATGTACTAAGCACTTGACCAAGCGAAGGAGATTCAGTACAGCATAGGACAAACATGGTTCCTACCCTGAAGGAGTTTAGAGTTTATCAGAAAAGACGGAGGAGGAAATAAGCACTATATCAGAGTGCTCCCAAAGAGGCCCCCAGCCTCGACCCAGGGTGGTCTGGAAGGCTTTCCAGATAAGCAAATATCCAAGCTAAGCTTTGAGGAATGAGGAACAATGATACCTGATGCTCAGTGAGCTCCCTCTCTGTGCCAGACACTGTGCTAGGCACTTCACAAGTCTTAATCATTACTCTTTACAGCAACCCCTTAGCTGAGGAAACAAAAATTAAATAATCTGGCCAAGGTCTGTCTCTCTCTCTCTCTCTCTCACACACACACACACACACACACAGAGTAAGCCTAAATAACCTCGTTCTAGGGTTGCTGTGAGTTCCCTCGGCGGCAACAGGCTTGGTTTTTTTAATTTTGAGTCCACAGGTCACCAGAATGCTCTGTGGCTTCCCACTTGAAGATAATCAGGCTAACCACTGAGCAACTTTTAATTCGCCTGGAATCCAGATTTCTGGGTCAATGGAATTGGGGTAACCCACCCAGGCCATTTGCCCTTAGGTGTCCTTTTGAACCTTGAGCCTTGAAGAAACCGGTTCCTAAATATCACCTTGTGGTCAAACAATGGTCTAGATAAACCAGTAAGACGTTCTGACTTGGGAATTGTGCTCTTTAAGCATTCAGTCAGTTTCAGGAAACAGAGACTTCAAAGTTCAGACTGGGAGCTATGCTTTAGGGTAAACCAGGAATTATTTTAATTGTTCTTCAAGATTCTGCTGTATGACTGCTGTAGCCTGACTGCAAACTGTTTATCAGCTCTGTTCTTCCTCTTTTTCCAGGGCAATGACGATAGGATCTGGTCTAAGAGTGATTTGAGGCTCTTTCATCTCTGGAACATTTTTGACTCTCTAGTTGAAATGTTACCCCAATTTGCAAGTCGTATAATAAATAAACTTAAATCAATTTCTGTTATTGGCTTAACATGATTTTTGTTTAACAAGGTGGGGAGCAAAGGGGGTCCAAGTCAGAGGGAAGAGTGCTTGTGGAGCCCTGAGATGGAGAGAATGTAGCACATTCAAAGAGCTCAAAATTTCTTGGAGGTAGAGAAGATGCGAGAACATGACAGACCCTGGAGAGAACCTTGGGAGAGATGACAATGTGGGAGACTCTGAGAAGAACAAGAACTCACGGCAAGGGAAACAAAGTGAAAGCTGGAGGGGAAGGGCCACCTGGGACGCACCTTCTGGTAGTAGGATCATTTCCAGTGCATATTTCTAACCTTCACTGCCCTGCCAAAGTGGGCCCACCACTTTCCACTTTCCCCAGGTAATCTCTGCAGCTTCCTTTTGTCTCAAGCCCCTCCCCCCCCCCAATTTTGTCCTTTGTCTCAAGTTCCTGCCTTGTAGGCTTAACCTGGTTGTCACTTCCCTGCTCTGCCTCTTCCATGGATACTACCAGAAAGGCATATTACTTGGTAGTTAGAAGCACAGGCTCCGAGATCAAACGAAATCTGGATTTGAAATCTGGGTGTGCTATTTACTACCTACGTGAGCTTGGGCAAGCGTTTTAACCTCTCTGACCTTTAGTGTCATCTTAAAAAGGCCAATAGTAATAGTTTTGTAGGAACCCTGGTGGCACATTGGTTAAAGTGCTCAGCTGTGAAGCACAATGTCAGCTGTTGCTGTCGCGTCAGCTCGGACTCGGGGCTACCTTAGTAAAACAAACCAAACCGTCGCCCGGTCCTGCCCCCTCTTCACGGTGGTTGGTATGTTTCAGTCCACCGTTGTGGCTATCGTGCCAATCCTTCTCACTGAGGGTTTCCCTTGTTTTCGCTGGCTCTCTACTTTACCACACTTGATGTCCCTTTCTAGGGATTAGTCTTTCCTGATGTTGTGTCCAAAGTAAGCAAGCTGAAGTCTCACCATCCTCACTTCTAGAGAGTATTCGGGTTGTATTTCTTTTAAGACTGATTTGTTTTTTTGGCAGTCCACGGTACATTCAGTGTTCTTTGCCAACACCACAATTCAAACACTCAATTCTCATTCTGTCTTCCTTTTCATTATACAACTGATAGTGCTCAGGTTTTTATGAAGATCCAAGTGAGACAGCACATGTGAAGAATTTAGCTAGGACAGGGATCACAATAGAGGGCCCCGGATACAGCTAGAGAAAAATGTAGAACCAAATTCAAACTCACAAAAAAAGACCAGACTTACTGGTCTGACAGAGACTGGAGAAACCTCAAGAGTACGGCCCTGAGACACTCTTATAGCTCAGTAATGAAGTCACTCCTGGGGTTCACCCTTCAGCCAAAGATTATACAGGCCTATAAAACAAAATAAGACTAAATAGGCACACCAGCCCAGGGGCAAGGACAAGATGGTAAGACGGGATAGGAAAGCTGGTAACTGGGAACCCAAGGTTGAGAAGGGGAGAGTGTTGACATGTCGTGGGGTTGGCAACCAATGCCACAAAACAATATGTGTATTAATTATTTAATAAGAAACTAATTTGCTCTGTAAACCTTCATCGAAAGTACAATTAAAAAGTGGCATACAGTAAATGCTCAATAATTAGAACCGTTGGCTTGCTTTTATCCTAGTTTTAGTTTTGCATGTTCCAGTCATGCTTCATCCTCTCCCTGGCCCCTATTCCATGAAAGTACATTCTGAGCTTGAAATGCCAAAGGGCCTTCCTTACCTGGGATGAAAAACTCACATTCTTCCTTCCTCAGGACATGCTGATGGACAGCAAGTGGGACTTTTTCTCTCTCTTTCCACGGAGTCTCATAGGACAGTGAGACCACCACTGCCTTCCTCAGTAATTCTTCCATGGTCTTTTATTCGTAGATCTAAACTCTGGGTACATAGCCTTCTAAGGACCCCGTTAAGGAAGCACTACTCTGGGGGTCAGCAGGTAAGACAGAAAGGAGTTCATTTTAATCTTCGTTTAGTAGAAAATATTTGTGAAGTAAAAGGACATTGACAGTGGAAGACAGATGAGTTTAGCATTTGGAAAACAGCTTGATGGAGTGAGGGGAAAAAAAAACAACTGACATCTATTTTCATTTCAACGTCAAGGATGGATTTAAATACGCCGTAAAGCCCTTTTGCAACCTAGCTAGCATACTGAACAGGAACGGCTGTGCTCCTAGAAAAGGAAGCATATGGTCCCGCTACGACTCTGAAAAACCTGACTGCAAGTAATACGTGATGCCCGCTATTTTTTATTCTTATTTCCATCCTTCTGACTCTCAAATAGAAGGTGAGTGCTGAATGCTGTATTTTTTTTTTTTTTAATTTAAAAAAAGCAGTTGTTTTTTGGTTTTATTTTTGTGGCCGTTATTGTTGGTTTGGAGCCCCGGTGGTATAGTGGTTAAAGAGCTCGACTGCTAACCAAAAGGTCAGCAGTTCAAACCCACCAGCCACTCCGTGAAAACCTTAATGGGCAGTTTTACTCTGTCCAAATATAGGTCACTATGAGTCGAAATTAACTCGACAGCAATGGGTTTTATTGTTGTTTTAAGCATGTATTCTCTATATCTAAAGGTACATATATATGTATCCAAACCAAACCCGTTCCTGTAGAGTCGAATATAAATATGTATATATATTTTTGTTTGTTCCTTTGTTTTTCATGTACTTCAGGTGAAAGTTTGCAGAGCAAATTAGATTCCCATTCAATAGTTTGTACATAAACCGTTTTGTGGCCTTGCTTTCATTCCACACAATGTGTCAGCACTGTCCCCGTTTCCTCCCTGGGCTCCCCATTTCCTTTCGTCCTGATTTGCTACCACTTCCTACTTTCTCATCTTTGCTTTTAGGAAAATATTTCCCTTTTGATCTTGTGTAATTGATTGTTCTAAGAAGCATGTTCCTCTCAGGCGTTATTGTTTATTTTATGGGCTTGTCTATTGTTTGACTGGAAGGTGGTCTCCAGGGATGGCTTTAGTTCCAGGCCATGAGGGTGTCTTAGGGCCATAGTCTTGGGGGTTCTTCCAGTGTGTCAGACTAGTGAGTGTGGTCTTTTTTGTGAATTTTATTTTCTGTTCTAAATTTTTCTCCCACTCTGTCCAGGACATCTGTCGTGATCCCAGTCAATGTGGTCATTAGTGGTAGCAGGTACCATCTAGTTCTTCTGGTCTTAGGGTCATGTAGGCTGTGGTTCGTGTGGCCCATTAGTCCTTTGGACTAATTGCTCCCTTGAGTCTTTGGTTTTCTTCACTCTCCTTTGCTCCAGATGGGAAGAGACCAATAGTTGTATCTTAGATGGCTGCTCGCAAGCGTTTAAGATCCCAGACGCTACTCACCAAAGTGGGGTGCGGAACACTGTCTTTATGAACTATGTTATGTCAACTGACGTAGATGTCCCCTGAGTCTATGGTCCTTCACCTTCGAGCCTAGGAACTTCATCCCACGAAGTCTTTGGGTATGTTTAAGCAGTTGCACCGACGGTGGCCCTTGTGTGCTCTCTTGTATAATAATGTATGAACACCCACCATCACATATGTAGAAATATCCACCACCAAACCTGTATCTGCTGGTGAGTATGCTCCCTCACACCCTCACACACCTCTTCCTGTGTATCCATTTGTAAATTACTGTTTGTTAACGCAGGATTGTCTATGCTGTGGTGGTTATGTAGTTGCAATTCATTCTTGCATTCCTGTCGGTGTCCTTTCTTGCCTTGTTCATGTTGTGCTGACTTCTTCCCATATTGTGTGTTGCCTTTCCCTTCACCGATACCAACATGTGTCTTGTGTCTATTTGGTAATTTTCCCTACCTCTCCCTCCCATCCCTGGTGACCATCAAAGAATTTTTTTTTTTCTGTGTATAAACTTTTGGTTCTTACTTTAGTCTCACACAATATCTGTCCTTTTATGACTGACTTATTGCACTCAGCATAATGCCCTTCAAATTCATCCATGTTGTGAGATGTTTCACGGATTTGTCATCATTATTCCGGCATAGTATTTCGTTGTGTGTATGTCCCACAGTTTGTGAATCCATTCATCTGTTAATGGACACTTAGATTGTTTCCATTTTTTTGCTATTGTGAATAATGCCGCAATGAACATGGGTGTGCATATGTCTATGTGGGCGATGGCTGTTATTTCTTTAGGGTATATACCTAGGAGTGGGATTGCTGGATCCTGCGGTATAGTCAGCTCTCTGTGTCCTTGTGTTTCGCATCCACGGAGTCAACCAACTAAGGACAGACAATATCCAGGGAAGAAAAAAAAAATGCATTCAAGGGGCTGGGGGTAACACCGAGGGCTGGACAAGATAAGACAGGGAGCAAAAGCCCTGAGATGGGAGGGTGCCTGTTTGAGGAATAGCAAAAAGACTGGTGCGGTTAGAGGAGATGCAGGTAAAAGAGAGATAGGCTGTACTATCAGGGAGCTAATAGGGGGCTGGGTGTGGAACCTAGGGACTTAGTAAGACAGGGAACAGAGGGGCCCCCAAATCTCCGAAGTAACAAGAAATGGGCCAGGGCGCAGAAACAAAGCCATTCCTCAGAACAATGGGGCAGGGTATCTAAAAATAGCCCACAAACTTCTTTAAAGTTGCCTTTCAGAAGCAGCTGGAGAAAACTAGCCCCAGGGACATGCACAGAACATCCACCTGTGACCGCTGTGTGATCTTCCACCTGGGGCAGTGAGGGGCCACAGCCCTAGCAGCTGAATCGAACCCAGAGAGTGAGAGACTGGGCAGGTGCGGCACCCCATAATAAATCCTGCTACCAATCCCAGAGGCCTCTGGGACAGAAGCCATCTTGGAAAGCTGCTGCGCAGGCACCTCAGTTAACATATCCCCACCTGTGTCTATGAATAAACATGAATCTTTTCCCGCCTAAGAATGTTTAAAAACCCAGGCCCCTCTTTTGTTCTGTGAAACAGGGGTATGCATTGCTCTAGGCCCTCCCCCTCTCCGCTTGCAAACCTCTTCAATAAAGCTTTGCTCCTGTGAAAAACTCTACGTGCCTTACCTGCTCATTCTTGACCAGTGAGAGGCAAGAACCTTATTCAAGTAACAAAGACAAGTCAAGACAAGGGCTCCAGCCAGAGGAAAGGCATGTGGCTGTGAAGGAAGAAGCTCCAGGGGGAGGAACGCAGCAGCACCCTGACACAATCTGGGCAAGTAAGGACACTGAAGAAGCTCCAGGGGGAGGAACGCAGCAGCACCCTGACACAATCTGGGCAAGTAAGGACACTAGGAACAGGGTCGCAAACTTATGCTCCGGGGCTCCTTGGCCTGACCAAGGATCTGGTGGATCATGTTTGTGGCACAGGTCTGCAGTCAGGTAAACCAAAAAACCAAACCTGCTGCTGTCGAGTCGATTCTGACTCATAGCGGCCCTATAGGACAGAGTAGAACTGTCCCATAGAGTTTTCAAGGAGCGCCTGGCAGTTTTGAACTGCCAACCCTTTGGTCAGCAGCTGTAGCGCTAAACCACTATGCCACCAGGGTTTCCTGCTGTCAGGTTGTAGAGAATAAAGTTGGCAGGCCCAGGACCTGGTGCTCTGTGCAGGGTGCGCAAGCAGCTTCCAGTCGCCCAGGACCCCCTACCTGAAGGACTCCTGGCTGGAGGGCAGCCTGCAGCGTGAAGGCCCAGAAGCAGCTATCCTTCAAGCGCCCGCTTTGACCCAGCGCCTCAGGGACCGCCCTAACCTGGCCCGACCATCGCTATTCCACTTCAAAGGGAAACACTGTTCATTCCTGTGCTTTGTATTAAAAAAAAAAAAAAAAAAATTACGTAAGAGGTTTGAGTGTGTAGGTGTTTTGGTATCCATGCTCCTTGCAGGAAGAGTACAATATTGGGTCCTGGACCCAATCCCCTGCGGATAGGAGGGAGGACTGTATTTCTTTTTCTAGCTTTTTGAGGAAGTGCCATGCTGTTTTCGAAGTGGTTGTACCTCTTTGCATTCCTACCAGCAGTGGTTAAGAGTTCCATTCTCCTCACAACCTCTCCAGCATTTGCTATTTTCTGTTTTTTTGATTAGTGCCAGTGATGTCCAGGGTGAGGTGGTATCTCACTGTAGTTTTGATTAGCATTTCTCTAAATGGCTGGTTACCATGAGCATTTTCTCACATGTCTTTCAGCCACCTGAATGTCATCTATGATGAAGCTATCTGTTCATATCTTTGGCCTATTTTTGTAATTGGATTGTTTGTTTTTATACTGTTGAGCTGGTGAAGTTTTCCATAAATTTAGAGATTAGACCCTTGTTGGATGTGTCATAGCCAAATTTTTTTTTCCAATCTATAGGTTCTCTTTTGAAGAAGTATTTTGTTGAGCATAAGTGTCATAAGTGTTTAATTTTTAGGAGGTCTCATTTATCTAGTTCATCTTCTGCTATGTGAAATCTGCCTGTATTTTTGCTCACAAATGCCCCAGCCCAGGTACATTTTTTCTCTTATCTGAGTGTTTCTCCTTCAGGCTATTCTCTCTCTGGAGAATTTGCAGAAAAGATCATGGAATGTATGTCTGAGTTTCATCCACTGACAAAATAAGACCAAATTCCTGTACCAATGAGCTGGGTTTAATGGGGTATTTCTGTTCCCAGAAGTGAGCGGAATGAATCAAGTAATACATGTTCTATGCAAGTTTCTTTTCACCCTTTTGTAAATATAATGTGATTTTTTTAAGTGATTGGAAGGGTGGGAGGGGAATGCAGATTACTTTTTGGCTTTCTTCCAAAAACAAGGAGAAAAGAGCGCCTGTAGATTCTATATGGGGGTTACCCTTGAACCCTGGGGGATCACATTCTGCAATTAGAGGTATGAACAGCAAACTCTTGGCACTGATACCTGAAAAGGAAAGATGTTGCCACCTCTCTTGCTTCATTTCTCTTCCTGACTCAGCATGGCCCTGAGCCACATTTCTTGGAGAGAAAGCTAGATTGTTGACAATGGAATTCTGGTCCTGGTGCTGGCCTCCACAATAAGTTATAAGTTTTCTGCACCACGGTTTCTCATCTGTAAAACAAGAGGATGAATAAAATTATTCCCATGTTTTACTTCAGCACTAATTCCAATTCAGCATGCTGGCTTTTTTTTTTTTTTTTTTTTTCTGCCTATTTAGATAGGAAAAAAAGAAATAATTTTGACTAACATTTAAACCCTGGATTGGAGAATTACAACAAAGGAAGACTTTTAGGTTATAGTCTTTTATTTTTAGATGTCATGCATATTGCCAACAAATGAGCAATGAGGAAGTAATCATGGCATAGCCATAACATGAAATATTAAGCAATAATTAAATATGACATTTACAAAGCGTTTTAGTAGCCTGGGAGAATGCGCTAGGTAGAATGTTAAGTAGAGGGGAAAAAAATCAGGATATTAAATTGTGTAAACAGGATCATAGCAATGATGAAAAAGATAGAAAAAAGACCAATGTCAGCATTTTAACAGTGGCTGCCTCCTTTGGTGGGATTATGGCTGAACTTTTTCTCTACTTTTCTATGTTTATTCTTTTCTGTATTACTCTGTGTATTAAGTATTGTTTTTATATATTATACTGTTCCTACAAAGAGCATGCTCTACTTTCTAATCAGAGGGTGTGTGCATTTGAACCGTTTTGGCTGTTTTTCCCTAGCCATGGGTAATGGATTTTTGTGTCTGGAGTTGATAGCTCCTCGTGACAAATGACAGGAATGTGAGAAACAGCCAGCCAGGTTGGAGATATAGCCTGTGGTCACTCCGTGGAGCAGAGCACTCTCAACTAAACAGCTATTGAATCCCTGGCCTTGGCATTATTAGGACCATGCACCACCCAAAGGAACTAGCCATCCATAAATGACTTTCATGCTATTACTATTGCATAGCTCTCGCTGAACTAGAAATAGGCCATTGACACTGTAGGCGGTTAGGCTGCAATGCGGGTGCTTCCAAGCACTTCCCCTACTAAAGACGAAGTCACTAAATTCCCAGTCAACGCTCCCCCCGTGCAGCCACCACCCTTCTGTTACTGGAGGCTTGTGTGTTGCTACAATGCTAAACAGTTTCAACCGAGCTCCCAAACTAAGACGGGCTAAGAAGAAGGGCCTGGTGACCTGCTCCTGAAAATCAGCCAGCGAAAACCCTACGGATCACAAGGGTCTGATCCATAAGTGATCGTGGGGATGGTGCATGACCAGGCAGCATTTTGTTCCATGGCATTGTGCATGGGATCACCATGAGCCAACTCAACGTCAGCTAACAGCCACAACAAATTCAGTGCCGATAGGCATCTTTTGAATGTGTGTTGTTGTGCCAAGCCCTGTGCTAAGCACTGGGGACATAAAAAACCAAACTAAACCCACTGTTGTCAAGTCAATTTCGATTCATAGCAACTCTATAGAACAGAGTAGAACTGTCCCATAGGGTTTCCAAACTAAAAGTCTTTACAGGAGCACGGGTGCCACAGCCATGGAGCGCCTGGTGGGTTTGAACCACTGACCTTTCAGTTAGTAGCTGAGCTGCACCACTGAGGATGTAGGTTTAATAAAACACAGTCTAGTACTTAATATCTGCAGATATGGAAACTAGTTATGCTACCATGTGATGAGGGGGATAATGGGGACAGGCACAGAGAATTATGGGAGCTCAGAATGGAACTTCTAAGTTAGCCATGAGATGGCGAAAGGGCAAGAATGCTTCCTAGAGGAAGGGGTACTTGAGCAGAGGAGTGACAAATGAGTAGGAGAGGGCCTGCCAGAGGAGCTGAGGAAAGGCGAACACAGGAAACAGGGGAAGCAACAGAAGCAAAGCTGGGAGATCGGAGACAGCATGGAGCAGGACCCTTAGAGCCATGCAGCATTGTTGAAGCATAAGATGTGAGGAAGCGTAAGATGTGAGGCCGAGAGTGGTGATGAATGAGAATAGAAAGGAATGGAGGGGTGGGGTCACGCAGGACCTTATGTGCCCGTGAGCAGAATAGACTATACTAGAAGAGACTAGAATAGACTGCATACTAGGGCCTGTAAGCCAAATCTGACCCATTGCCTGTTTTTGTATAGTGCACAAGTTAAGAGTAGTTTTTTATGGTTTTAAATAGCTACATTGAGCCCTGTTGGTGCAATGGTTCAGTGCTTAGCTGCTAATGGTTCAAACCCACTAGTGGCTCTGCAGGAGAAAAGATCTGGCATTCTGCTCCTAGGAAACCCTATGGGGCAGTTCTACTCTGTCTTATAGGGTCATTGTGAGTTGGAATCGACTCAACAGCACACAAGTACCTACATAAAAAAAAAAAAAAAAAAAACAAAGCTGCTGCTGTCGAGTTGATTCCGACTCATAGCAACCTTATAGGACAGAGTAGAACTGCCCCAGAGAGTTTCCAAGGAGCACCTGGTGGATTTGAACTGCTGACCTTTCAGTTAGAAGCCGTAGCTCTTAACCACTATGCCACAAAGGTTTCCAAGTACCTGCATAATTCCCTTGATTTTGCCTCTTGGTCTACAGAGCCTAAAATATTTACTATCTGGCCCCTTTAGGAAGGAGTTTGCCCACCCCTGGGCTAGAATATACCCTGAAGGTGACAGGGAGCCAGAGAGGGGTTATGAGCTTGGGAGTGGTCAGGTCCAGTTTAGTTAGACTACTCAGATGGTGTGGGGGTGAGTAAATGTGAAGAAAACACAACAGGAGTCAGGAAGGAAGCTGAGAGGTGAGAGGTGAAAAGTGTCTGCATAAAGGCAGTGGCAGAGAGAATGTGGAGAGAAATGGACTGCTGGAAAAGGTCTTGAGTTCAGTTCTGGATGTACTACCTTGGAAACACCTGGAGACATGTGCTTGGAGAAGTTCACCAGCTGTTGCATGAATACAGGCATACCTCGGAGATACTGTGGGTGTGGTTCCAGAATGCTGCAGTAAAAGCAAGTCACATGAGGTTTTTTTGTTTCCCAGTGCACATAAAAGTTATTTTTACACTATACTGTAGTCTATTAAGTATAATATAAAAAACAATGTACATACCCTCATTAAAAAATAATTTTTTCTCAAAAATGCTAACCATCATCTGAGCCTTCAGCAACTCACAATGTTTGTGCTGTTGGAGGGGGTCTTGCCTCAATGCTGATGGCTGCTGACTGATCAGGGTGGTGGTTGCAGAAGGTGGGGATGGCTGTGGAAATTTCCAAAAATAAGACATCAATAAAGTTTGCCACATCGATTGACTCTCCCTTTCACAAAAGATTTCTCTGTAGCATGGGATGCTGTTTGATAGCATTTTGCCCACAGTAGAGCTTCTTTCAAAATTGGAGTCAATCCTCTCAAACTCTGCCACTGCTTTATCAACTCAGTTTATGCAATATTCCAAATCCTTTGTTGTCATTTCAACGATGTTCATAGTATCTTCACCAGGAGTAGATTCCATCTCAAGAAGCCACTTTCTTTGCTCATTCACAAGAAGCCATGCCTCATCCATTAAAGTTTTATCATGAGATTGTAGCAATTCAATCACATCTTCAGGCCCCACTTCTAATTCTAGTTCTCTTGCTGTTTCCACCACATCTGCAGTTACTTGCTCCACTGGAATCTTGAACCCCTCCAAGTCATCCATGTGGGCTGGAATCAACTTCTTCCAAACTCCTGTTAATGCTGATATTTTGACCTCCTCCCATGAATCACAAATGTTCTTAATGGCATCTAGAATGGTGAATTCTTTCCAGAGGTTTTCAAATGACTTTGCCCAGATTCATTAGAGGAATCACTACCTCTGGCAGCTATAGCCTTACAAAGTGTATTTCTTAAATATTAAGACTTGAAAGTCAAAATTACTCCTTGATCCATGGGATGCAGAATGGACGTGTGTTGGCAAGCATGAAAACATTAATCTCCTTGAATATCTCCATCAGAGCTCTTGGGTGACCAGGTGCATCATCAATGAGTAGTAATCTTTTGAAAGCAATCTTTTTTTTTGGAGCAGTAGGTATCAACACTGGGCTTCAAATATTCGGTAAACCATGTTGTAAACAGATGCGCTGTCATCCAGGTTTTGTTGTCCCATTTATAGACCACAGGCACAGTAGATTTAGCATAATTCTTAAGGGCCCTGGGGTTTTCAGAATGGTAAATGAACACTGGCTTCAACTTCAAATCACCAGCTGCTTAGCCCCTAACAAGAGACTCAGCCTGTCCTTGGAAGCTTTGAAGCCAGGCAGTGACTTTTCCTCTCTAGTTATGAAAGTCCTAGATGGCACCTGTTTCCAACATAAGGGTCTTTTTTCTACATTGAAAATCTGTCGTTTAGTGTCGCCACCTTCATTAATGATCTTCTGGGTCACTCGCTGCAGCTTCTATGTCAGCTCCTGCAGCTTCACCCTGCACTTCCATGCTATGGAGACAACTTTTTTTCTTAAACCTCATGAACCAACCTCTGCTAGCTCCAAACTTTTCTTCTGCACCTTCCTCACCTCTCTCAGCCTTCATAGAATTAAAGAGAGTTAGGGCCTTGCTCTGGGTTAGGCTTCGACTTAAGGAAATGTTGTGGCTGGTTTGATCTTCTGTTCAGACCACTAAAACTGTTCCACTTTCTTACCATTTGTGTGTTCACTGGAGTAGCACTTTTCGTTTCCTTCAAGAGCAAAAATTTTCCTTTGCATTCACAACTTGGCTAACCGGCACAAGAGGCCTAGCTTTCCGCGTGTCTCGACTTTCGATATGCCCTCCTCACTAAGCTTAATCACTTCTAGCTTTTGATTTTAAGTGAGAAACGTGCGACTCTTCCTTTCATTTGAACACTTAGAGGCCAGTGTAAGGTCATTAATTGGTCTAATTTCAATATTATTGTGTCTCAGGCAATAGGGAGGCCTGAGGAGAAGGAGGAGAGACGGGGAACAGCTGGTCAGTGGAGCAGTCAGAGCACACACAACCTTTATCAGTTAAGCTTGCCATCTTATATGGGCATGGTTCATGGTGCCCCAAAACAATTACAATAGTATCATCAAAGATCACTGATCACAGATCCCCATAACAGATACACTAATAATGACAAAGTTTGAAATATCGCGAGAATTGCCAAAATGTGACACAGAGACATGAAGTGAGCACATGCTGTTGGAAAAATGGCACCAAAAGACCTGTCTGACACAGGGTTGCCACAAACCTTCGATGTGTAAAAAACGCAACATCTGTGAAGAGCAATAAATCGAGGTGTGGCTGTAAATCCAAAGCTCGCTGGAGAGAGAGCAGAGTTGAGGTCTAGTATTAACAAACCAGTAACCAGCTGCCATCAAGTTGGCTCTGACTTTTGGTCACCTCATACATGCCAGAGTAGAACTGTGTACTATAGGGTTTTCAATGGCTCCTTTTTTGGAAGTACATCACCAGGCATTTCTTCCAAGGCAGCTCTGGGTGGACTCCAACTGCCAAGCTTGCAGTTAGCACCTGAGTGCCTTAACCATTTGCACTTTCCAAGGACTCCCCAGTCTTGAGAAAGCCAAAAAAAAAAATCAAACAACTGCCACCGAGTCAGTTCTGACTCATAGCAACCCTATAGGGTTTCCAAGGAGCAGCTGGTGGATTCGAACTGCTGACCTTTTGGTCAGCAGCCAAGCTCTTAACCACTAAGAGATGTCAGCAAATAGGTGGGGACTGAACATATGCAAGAGGATGAGCTCACCCAGATTAAGGTGTAGGTGAGGTGAAGATCACAGAGGGCCAAGGGCAGAATCATGGGGACCACCAATATCTAAAGTGCTGAAGATGGGATGAGGAAACTAAAAAAGGAGCAGAACGAGTGGTGATGAGAGAGGTAGGAGGAGAAGAACCAGATATGCTTTCATGGAAGCCAAAGAAATAAAGAATTTCAAGAAGGAAATGTGGTCAACATTTCCAATGCATCGAAGACTTCCAAAGTGTTAAGGACTACACAAATATCCTCCGAATTTGGCAATTGAGACGATGTGGCAAAATTAGTCTTAGGGGAATGATTAGATAAAATTTTCTTCTGGTAGTTTCTGTCTGGGTCCCTGAAGTTTTTGGTTGATCTTTAAGTTTATGGAGCCATGAAACTTACTTCCATTTGTAAGAAATGTTCAAAGAGCCCCACAAATGGTATTAAGACAATCTGGATTAGTGAGTGGTTCAAGAGCTTGAATCATTACATTTGGGTTACTGTACAAATTACTGTTCAAGGAAACATATTAAACATCTCATACAAAGATAACGTGACTTTCCCAAAGCATAATTAAAAGCATACTATTTTAAAATAAAAGAAGTAGGTACTAAAAACAAAAAAGTTTACAAAAACCCTGTGTGCTGCCATAAATAAGTTCCTTGAGAACAACAAGGAAACAGCCAAAATTAAGAATGCAATTATTAATAAGGTGGAAAAAAAATTACAAAGAAAACAAACTGTTGATAAAGGAAGCAGGTTGGAAAATTAAGTAGGTGAGTATATGAACAGCTTTTGTTTTGCTTGCCCGGCATCCTCTACAGAAATAAATCCCAAACCTTCCCATGGGGAGCCATTCTTCACTCTGCCCTTGTAGTTTAGGAGAAGCTGATAGTATTCCTAGCCCTGGGCGCAGACGTGCTCAACTCCTGTCTAAGGAGAGCACTGCATCTCGTGGGCCACAATGATTGGTTCAAGGGTGGAGTAGAGACTCAGTGTGAGCCGATGAGGGTCAGGCTGGGTGTTTCCCTGGCACCAGGTGGAAAGAGACCATCTCTTTCCACTGGGGTTGGATGCATTCTTGGAGCCACTGGTGGCTGTATTTCCCACTGTACCCCTGCCTGAGAATGAAGTTCTCAGAGAAGAAAACTGAGTCAAGAGAGGTAGAGAGGCACTTTCCTGGTGACATTATTTAGTCCACTGAATTCAACCATGTTAGAAGCAAATCCTAGACATGTAGAAAAATTTCCCTTTCCCCCTTAAAGCCGTTTGATTTTCATTTCTGTCACTGGCAATTAAAATTGTCCAAATTGATAAAGTTGGGGATATTTAGGAATAGAATGAAACTCACAGTAAGAGAGCCCAAAATTATGAAATTATATGTATACAAAAATGGTCATAAACATAGTTAAGGGTTGTGTGGTTTAAAGACGTAGAATGTTACTCAATTTGCTCAAAAAAAGAGGAGTTTATTATATTGAGTCAAGGGGTGCTCATAAAACCCAAGGGCAGGAAGTAATGTCAGCCTTCACAACCGGGAATAAAAGACCTCCAGAAAGTCCGCAGGAAAGCTAAAAAAAAAAAAAAAAAACATTGCCTTTGAGTCAATTCTGACTCATACTGAGCCTACAGGACAGAGTAGAACTGCCCCAAATGGTTTCCAGGGAGCGCCTGGTGGTTAGCAGCCGTAGCTCTTAACCACTGTGCCACCAGAGCTACTAAGAGAAAATTCTAAATATGAGAACGGGGAGTGGGATATGGTTGACCCAAACAGGGACAGGCTCCAAGGACCCCTGGTGGTGCAACAGGGTAAGCACTTGGGTGCTAACTGAAAGGTTGGTGGTTCGAACCCAGTGGGAGAAAGACCTGGCAATTTGCTCCTGTAAAGATTTCAGCCCAGAAAACCCTGTGGGGAAGTTCTGCTCTATCACATGGGGCCACTATGAGTCAAAAATAACTCGACGGTAACTACAAACAGGACAGGTTCCACCTTGGATCCCATCAGCTTTGGCCAAAAGACAGTGCTCAGGCTCTGCTGCATATTCAGAGGGCCAAGGCAGATGTTACCCTTAAACTTCTAGAGCCTGAACATGGGAAAGAAATGTGGAATCATGGCACAATGGGGAAAGCCTGGATTAGTAGCTCAAATTTGTAGCTCTACCTAGGCTGGAGTTCAGACTCATCACTAGTCAGAACCAGCTGAGTGGCTTTTTGGGGTTCATACTCCTTCTTGGAGCCCCAGTGCCTCCTATCCGCCATGCTGAAATGCTCCATGTGATCAGAATGAGATCATGTGTTTGAAAATACTCGGTGAAAAAAAAAAAATCACCTCTTCATAGGCATTTAAAAAACAACAAGAAACCGTTGCTATGGAATCAGCTGTGCCTCATAATGACCCCATGGGTGTCAGAGTAGACCGTGATCCACAGAGTTCTCAGTGGCTGATTTTTCAGAAGCAGATCACCAGGTCTTTCTTCCAAGGCACCTCTGGGTGGGCTCAAACCTCCAACCATCAGATGAGCAGCCAAGTCCTTAACCGTTTGCACCACCCAGGGACTCTTCCTAGGAACATACGTATATTGAAATCAAAGTTCTGAATGACTGTGCAGAGTAGAAAGAACACAACTTTGGAGTCAGATAAAGAAGCTTCAAATCTCAACAACTAAACCACTTCTAGCCTTCTCACCTTAGGCCCAGTTTGTAACTATGTTTTCCTCAACACAAAACAAGAATAATAATATCTAGCTTAGAGGAGTAATGTGGAAATTAAATGTTAAATATCAACTACCTCTAGCCCAGTACCTAGGTCTCTAATAAATGTTAACTGTCCTCATTATTAGTTATTGAGAGGCACCAATTATTATCTCAAGGCATGTCTATCCTTAATCTAAAAAATCTTCCCCTACAAGGTTTGAAATAATCACCTGTTAAAAAGGCTCTGTGCAGAAAGACTCCCTTAAACACTGGTTCTTAACCAGTAGAAATATTTGGGGATCTTTTTTAAAATACCAATGCCTGAGTCCCCCTCTAGACAAATGTCTGAACCTGGGGCCCTGGCATTTGTATTTTCAAAAACTCCCCGGTGGTAGATATAAACCCAAACCAAATCTATTGCTGTTGAGTTGATTCAGACTCATAGCTACCCAAGAGTCCAGGGTAGAATCACCCATAGGGTTTCCGAGGCTATTATCTTTACAGAAGCAGACTGCCACATCTTTCTCCCATGGAATGACTGGTGGGTTAGAACTGTCAGCCTTTAGGTTAACAGCCAAGTGCTTAATCACTGTGCCACCAAGGCTCCTTAGTGGTAGACATAAAGGCCACTAAACGTTTGCCTAAAACCCATCTGTCAGTTTGTTGCACTATTGTGGTTTGCATGTTGCTATGATGCTGGAAGCTATACCAGCGGTATTTCAAATAAATACCAGCAGGGTCTCCCATGATGAACAAGTTTTAATGGAGCTTCCAGAGTAAGACAGACTAGGAAGAAAGCCCAGGCAATCTACTTCCAAAATTTAGCTAATGAAAATCCTCTGGATCACAATAGAATATCAACCTCTATAGTACTAGAAGATGAGCACCCTAGGTTGGAAGGCACTACATGATAGTCACAAAAATAGACTCAGACATACCAACAACAATCAAGAAGATGGCGCAGGACCAGGCAGTATTTCATTCTGTTATACATAATGTCGCCATGAGTTGGAGCCAGCAACAAAATGTTTGTAGAATGAATGAATGATGTGTGCATGAAAGAATGAATACAACAATGAACACAATACGTTTATAATAAATTTGGGACAAATCGTTAAATTCTGTACTCTGCAATTCATGCTATAAGTGGGTTGGCATACAAGTAAAATATTTAAAGTAAATGTATAAAAGAAAAGGTTAAGTCAGATGTTTCCACCATTTTGTGATATGTTGTAAGTCCCAGCCTCTATGCCTGTGGTTATGGTCCCATTTGGGAGTGAGCTGTCTGTTATGTTAATGAGGCAGGATTAGGTCATGTCAATGAGGATTAGGGTGGGATACAACACCCTTACTCAGGTCACAGCCTTGATCTGATGTAAGGGGAGTTTCCCTGGGGTGTGGCCTGCATCATCTTTTATCTTACAAGAGGTAAAAGGAAAAAGAAGCAAGAAGCGAGAGAGGGACCTACCTACTACCCCCAAGAAAGAAGAGCCGGGACTGGAGTGTGTCCTTTGGACCCTGGCTCCCTGCACTGAGAACCTCCTAGACTTGGGAAGATTGATGCCAAGACTCATGGAGATTTCCAGGGAAAGCCGGGCCCATAGATGTTGAAAGGAGAGAAGGACCTTCCTCCAGAGCCAACAGAGAGAAAGCCTTCCCCTAGAGCTGGTGTCCTGAATTCAGACTTCTAGCCTCCTAAACCATGAGAGAATAAATTTTTGTTTGTTAAAGCTATCCACTTGTGGTATTTCTGTTATAGCAGCACTAGATAACTAAGATAGAGTCTGGCGTTTGTGCTTTCTGCGGTGTGTTGGGTTATTGTTGGAGAGCCAGACGTTATCCGGGAAACCTGCATCGCAATGAATGGAACGGCATTAACCCCTGTGAGGACACGGACATTTGCTTCCAGGCTGGAAATGCCTCGTCTTTTCTGCTGCTTCTTTGCTTCCTGGGTTCTCAAGCCTTCATAGCAACGGAGCTGTTGACAGAACAGACCACTCAACAAATTACGTTCCTTGAGTGTTTCCTTCTCCCTGATCAAGTTCTTGAGTTTCATTTAAAATTGGCATGCAGACCACTTCTTTTTCAAGCACTTAATCTACCAAGTACCACAAGTCAAAATAAAGATGCTTGCAAAGAAGGAATTCAAGAAGGAAAGAGCTTCATATAGACCCACCGGCTCAGTTTGACTCATACAAGGTCAGGGGAGAAAAAGTCCTGATGTAATCACTAATCAGAATTCTGAACTGTGAAGTAAAATTGATATGCCCTGGCAGTATAGCTCAAAACGGCTGGGAGAAACTGAATATTTTAAGGCTTAACAACATATGAATTTCAGAAATGGAGACCCTAAGGAAATAAGCAATGAATTAAAAGGATTTTCAGGTGAAATATAACAGCTATTGAAAGAAGACAAAGAAAATTGGTTTCATTTTTATTGGAAATAGCTGAGAAAGTTAGTCTGCTAGAGAAATCTAGGAAATAAGAAAGAATAAAGTAGTAAATTAAACTGAACTCATAATTCACTCTTTAATATCATTGCATGAATGAGTGAGAAGGATAGGTACTGAAGAGACAGACAAGAATATTAGAAAATATTGGTAGTCAAAAGGAATCAGACCCACCACACATGGTAGATCAGGGGTTACAGAGCTGAATGTGTACAGGGACTTTGAATAAAGAGGTTTGGGTGTAAGACAATAGGGAGAGGCGACGACTTTTAGTCAATTGCAGCCAAGTAGGATATAAGCCCAGTATGACAGCCTCTAATCTTTTAAAGAGAAGTTGGAAATCCAGATTTTTTAATGCAAAGTTCTCCCAAGTTTTAAAACTCATCAATAAATTAAAATGTTTTCAGAACACTAAACTAGCCTAAGGAGTCCCTGGGTGGTGCAAACAGTTTACACACTCTGTTGCTAACTGAAAGGTTGGAGGTTTGAGTCTACCCAGAAAGGCCTTGAAAGAAAGGCCTGGCGATTTACTTCCAGAAAAAATCAGCCATTGAAACCCCCATGGAAGAGTTCTGCTCTGACACACACGGGGTTTCCATGAGTCAGGGTCGACTCGACAACAGCCGTTTTTTAAGTTAGCCAAATAAAACACGCCTGTGAGCTGTATCTGGGCCCCAGGCCACCATGTTGAGAACTCTGGGGTAGTGGACCAAAAGTGCATGGGCTTTGGGTCCTTCTACAACTGGATTTTAACCCCAAATGTACCACAAACTAGCTGTGAGACCATGGGTGAAATAATTCAACGTTTCAAAACGTTAATCTACTTATCTGTAAAAAAATAATGTTTTTCTTTTCTGGGTTGTTGTGAAAATTATACAAAAGCACAGCCTTAGGGAGCGTGGGTTACAACGAGGCAGGAGAGGGGAAGGCTGTGTGTACCGCTCGCTGTACGTGGTATAATGTGCTCCCAACCCATCATAAAGTCCTGGCAATCCTGAGAGAGAAATAGTCTTTAAAAAAATTTCAAAACATGAAAGAATCTAAAACACAAGAGTGTATAAAATCAAGTATACAAATTGAAAATTTTGAGTCACAAATTACTGAGTAATGATAAAAATGGCTCATTTTTTATGTCACAGTAGAGCATTAAAAACCACGAAATTCACAAAAACACTAGGAACTGGCCATGCCTTAAAGCAGTGTTTCTCATTATGTGTACCTAAAAAGCCTTTTTTTCCCCCCTAAAAACTCCTAGCCCACAGATTTTAATACCCTAGGTATTCCACATATTTGTTCATGTACTGTATGTATAGCTGTGCTTTAAACACAAAAAGGGTAAGATTGTTTTTGTTTCCTCCCAAAACCAGTTTTCACCCCCTGGGAAAGGACATGGCTTCCTTTATGCATGTCTGTCTTAAAGAGACCTACAACATGGATTGAATTAGTTCTGCCATTTTTGTCTCTCTTTGGGGTTGGATATCATGGATATAAATCTCGTTGTTCAATGCCAAACACAGAGGAGATGCTCAATACATTATAGCTGTTGCAATAAACACTAATAAGATACACGGAGATTTATCTGAATAATCCTTTGGGGCCGGGGATGTCATGAAAAGCCCAGAAGCCTGCCTATCGCCTATGTTTTATTGCCTCGCTCCCAGACCTTTATGAAGGCAATGTTCCAACAGACCAGAAAGTCTCTAACAACCCCTCTGGAGATTCCTCACTTCCCAGGAAACCATGTTCTCCAAGGAATATCAGCAGCGTTGCTGTTCCTCCTTGCATCACTTAGAGTATTGGTAAAATTCAAGGGAAAAATCTACTCTCCGCAAATACGTCAGATGGAAGAATCATTTTGCTTAAAGTTATCTTCTATCAGTTCCGATTTCCTACTGCCTTGCAGCCGAAGATGAATCCGTATCTTCCTCCCACCGTATCTTCCTAGTCCCTTGTAATTGAATCTCCCAAGCTCTGAAGTGTACTAGAGGGTTTCTGCGCTTGGCTTCTGTTTGTGTGGTAGATTTGATGGTACGTGCTTTCTTGGCCTGTTCCATGCTGTTGGAGCATTAGCCAGACTCTGGAGAGAAGGGAAAAGCACTGTCCTTGCAGCCTCTTAGTGGTTTGACTATTGCCTAATGCTTGGCAGGCTTCTCAGTAACAAAAGTTTGGATTGAACTGTGAGGACGTTAGGAAATCCTGCCCCAGGAGAAAATCTCTGTATATGATGTCAGAACAATTAGATATTAAAAGTTGCAGACTCCAGGGTTATTAACAAGCTTAGGACAACTAATTAAGAAGGGTGAGTTGATTCTACCTGGCTTCTTCACCCAGAGATTTGAGGAGTTAAGCAGGAGTTTCCAGCGATTCTCAAGGCTGAGGGCTGGGATTTAATGACAGTACACACGGAGAAGAAGCTCAAAGAGAACATTCTGGGGAAGCCTCAATGCTCGCGCACATTTTGTACTTTAATCATTTGTTTACACCTCTGTCTTTTCAACTGGAGGAATGACTCCAGTAATTCACCACGAGCGTCTAGCTCACTACCTGGCTCACCTCTGTTAGTAAGGCCTTGTTATGATTATTGTGGTTGTTGTTGCTGTTGGATGAGAAATGAATCTTTACCAGCAGTGGTAAACCAGCTGCCTTTGAGTCAGTTCTGACTTGTGGTGACTCCACGTGTGTCAGGGTAGAATTGTGCTCCAGAGGGTTTCCAATGGTTGATATTTTAGAAGTAAATTGCCAGGTCTTTCTTCTGAGGCACCTCTAGTGGACTCAAACTTCTAGCCTTTCAGGAGATAACTGCTAATATTCTCTTCAAAGTAAATAAGGGAAAGACATGTAATTCAGATGGCCTGAGCTCTGTTACTTAACAGCCATGTGACCTCGGATGGGTTACTATATCTGTGCCTCAGTTTCTTCATTTGTAACATAGGGATAATTATAGTGCCTGGCACAGTAGGGCTGCTGGGAAGGCTAATTAAACTAGTGCATGTACACTTTCCCTTGTAATGTGTTCAGCTCAGTGCTTGGCACGTTGAAAGCACTCAATATGTGATAGCTATTATTACTATGGAGCCCTGGTGGCACAGTGATTAAGACCTCAGGCTGCTGACCAAAAGGTCAGCAGTTCAAAACCACCAGCAGCTCCGTGGAAATCCTATGGGGCTGTTCTACTCAGGCCTGTAACGTCCCTATGAGTCAGAATTGACTCTGCAGCAACGGGTATAGGTTATTATTTCTATAATTATTATAATAATTATTAATAAGTTTTATCTTATGAACAGATGAGCCTCAAAAGTCAGGAACTAAGCAAAAAAAAAAAAAAAAATCGTATCCATTGAAAATTTCCCTTGAATATTCTTTAATTGTTCCTAAGTGGCAGTGGGTGGTTTTTAAATTAACAGGGCTCAAACCCCTGAAGGGCAAAATGGAATTTAATATTTTTTCGTTTCTTTTTGCATGTCAGCTGTGGCTTCTCTCTCCCTGAAGCAGTGGTGTCCAGAGCCTAGTTTGAAGGAAGAGAGGGAGAAGGAGTGAACCAAAGGATACTTCTCTTCTTGCCAAGCTTATAGAGTTGACTTTGAATAAGCTAAACGCACACGTGGTGTGATTCACGGCATTAGAGATGTTGTTCCTTTGAAGGCTGACTCTGAAGCAAGTTATGTCTCTGGATATAGAGCAGAGATGGCTCAGAAGAGAATGATGTATCTCATAGAGAAAGCTGATAAATCAAGGCAGGCTGGAAGCCACATTGTCATTCAGAGGTCATTGAGTATTTTCTTACTATTCTCAATAACTTCAAATGACAAATTGCTAGTTTTGTAAAGTAAACAACCAATTGACTACCCTGATCCATTGTCCTCTTCTTATGCTTGGCCATGAAACCTCCACCAGCCCCGGCCGTTTCCTCCCAAGAATGATAAGGTGAGCAGACTCAATCATCTCTATCATTCAAACAGCATGTCTAAAATGTCCCCAGCACCCGTGTCTCCTGTAACCACCACTATAAGACACAGGGGATTGCCTCAATCCAGAGAAATGGCCAGTTTGTTTCATCAGCCCCAGGGAATTCTGGGAATTGAGAGAAGAGGCAATCTGAAAGAAAGGTATAACAGCAAGACAGAGGGACACGGGGTCCTAGGGCCTTTGGAGGATCAGAGCCTTGCTAACTGGTAACCCACAGGCCAAATCCAGCCCATAGACATATTTTGTTTGGCTCACATAGTATTTAAAGAAAAAAAAAAATTTTAATTGACTGTCAACATTTAAAACTCAGCAGAAATGTCTTAAAAATTGGTGTTTCTAGCTTCCCTTGAAAAATGAGAAGTTTGCCAATCCTGGGCTGTGTTTCCACATGGTGAAAATCACCTTCACCTCAGTGGCAGGTGTTCTCATTAGATCAGGCACACCTCTCAAGTTTGCCACAGTCCCCACCAACCCCTCATTGATCTCTAACAGAGTTACTATTTATTTTTATACTCGTATTGTGGTTTTTCTTATAGTAAAGAGAAAAATAAAACGTTCCTACTACTCATGTCTCTACCCAAATCAAGGACAGAAATTACTACTCTACTACTACGATTTTAGACTTTTATGTCCATCCCACTTCACTCATATAATGTTTCAGCTGATACACATTCATGGGACCCTACCAGCTTTAAAAATAGAAAAATACTTGCATGTTGTTGTTGTTGTTAGGTGCTGTTGAGTCGGTTCCCACTCATAGCAACCCTATGTACTACAGAACAAAACACTGCCCAGTTCTGCGACATTCTCACAATCTTTGCTATGTTTAAGCCCATTGTTGCAGCCACTGTGTCAGTCCATTTTATTGAGGGTCTTTCTTTTTTCCGCTGACCCTGTACTCTGCCAAACATGATGTCCTTCTCCAGGGACTGGTCCCTACTAATAACATGTCCAAAGTACATGAGACAAAGTCTCTCTATCCTGGCTTTCAAGGAATGCTATGGCTGTGTTTCTTTCAAGACAGGCTTGTTAGTTCTTCTGGCAGTCAATGGTGTATTCAGTATTGTTTGCCAACACCATAATTCAAAGGCATCGATTCTTCATTGGTCTCCCTTATTCATTGCCCAGCTTTTGCATGCATATGAGGGGATTGAAAACACCATGGCTTGGGTCAGGAGCACCTTAGTCCTCAAAGTAACATCTTCGCTTTTTAACACTTTGAAGAGGTCTGTTGCAGCAGGTTTGCCCAATGCAATATGTCACTTGATTTTCTGACTGCTGCTTCCATGGGTGTTGATTGTGGATCCAAGTAAAATGAAATCCTCCACAATGTCAATCTTTTTTCCATTTATCATGATGTTGCTAATTGATCCAATTGTGAAGATTTTTATCTTTATGTTGTGGTATAATCCATGCTGAGGCTTTAGTCTTTGATCTTCATCAGTAAGAGCTTCAAGTCCTCTTCACTTTCAGCAAGTAAGGCTGTGTCATCTGCACAGCTCAGGTTGTTAGCGAGTCTTCCTCCAGTCCTGATGCCACATTCTTCATATAGTCCAGCTTCTTGGATTATTTGCTCAGCATACAGATTGAATAAGTATGGTGAAAGGATATAACCCTAACACACAGCTTTCTTGATTTTAAACCATGCAGTAGCCCCTTGTTCTTTTCCAATGACTGCCTCTTGGTCTATGTACAGGATCCTCATGAACACAATTAAGCGTTCTGGAATTCCCATTCTTTGCAATGTTATTCATAATTTGTTATGACCCACACAGTCGAATGCCTCTGCGTAGTCAATAAAACAGAAGTAAACATCTTTCTGGTATTCTCTGCTTTCAGCAGGGATCCGTCTGACATCAGTGATGATATCCCTGGTTCCATGTCCTCTTCTAAATCTGGCTTGAATTTCTGGCAGTTCCCTGTCAATGTACTGGTACAACCGCTTTTGAATGATCTTTAGCAAAATTTTACTTGTGTGTCATATTAATGATATTGTTTGATGATATCCACATTCTGTTGGCTCGCCTTTCTTTGGAATGGGCACAAATATGAATCTCTTCCAGTCGGTTGGCCAAGTAGCTGTCTTCCAAATTTCTTGGCATAGACAAGTTAGTACCTCCAGTACTGCATCCCTTTGTTGAAACATCTCAGTTAGTATTCCATCAATTCCTGGAGCTTTGTTCTTCACCAATGCCTCCAGTGCAGCTTGGATTTCTCCCCTCAGTATCATAGGTTCTTGATCATACGCTACCTCCTGAAATGGTTGAATGTCGACCAATTCTTTTTGGTACAATGACTCTGTGTATTCCTTCCATCCTCTTTGGTGGTTTCCGCATCATTCAATATTTTGCCCATAGAATCCTTCAATATTGCAACTTGAGGGTTGAATTTTTTTCTTCAGTTCTTTCAGCTTGAGAAATGCTGATCGTGTTCTTTCCTTCTGCTTTCGTAACTCGGGGTCTTTACACGTCATTATAATATTTTACTTTGTCTTCTCAAGCTGCCCCTTGAAATCTTCCATTTCGCTCTTTTATTTCATTATTTCTTCCATTCGCTTTAGCTACTCTATGCTCAAGAGCAGGTTTCAGAGTGTCTTCTGATTTGTATAGTAGTTGGTAAAAAGCCACTGCCCCAGACGCCGCTACATGTCCCTGTTACCCATATCTACTCCAGCCTTTTCCCTGGGACCCAGCAACCGAGGGTTAATGCTGGCTGTAGAAGAAGTTCTTCAGAACAGTATTTCAGTTCCAGGTGCCCGTTAACATCATTCAGCTGGTAAGCTGTGAGTGGCAGGTTTAGTAGGCTGTGTTTGTCTCTATTTCTGCCTTTGTAAGACATCTTGTCTCTGGCAAAATTCCATTCTGGTTATGAAACCTATGTTTTCCCGGTTGGTCCTGGCCCTCAACATAATGGCTCTCAAGACCTTCCTAGTCCTCATTAGGACACATGGTAGAACAAGTATAAACTCCTTCAAAAAAGACAATGTCACCAGGAAATACTGCAGTGATGTCTCTGACTTGTGGGAGGAAAGAGTCTGGAAGCATTTGCTTAAGGACAAACAACTGAAAAAAGAAAAAGTTGCCATTGAGTTGACTCCAACTCATGGCGACCCCATGTGTGTCAGAGCAAACCTGTGCCCCGTATGGTCTTCGATGGCTGATTTTTTGAAAGTAGATCACCAGATCTTTATTCTGAGGTGCCTCTGAGCAACTTGAACCGCCACACTTTTTGTTAGCAGCTGAGCTCGTTAACATTTTGCACCAACCAGGGACTACTACCCACAACTTATACACATGCTGTTATTTTGCTTCCTATTGTTCACTGTTTTCAGGTCCCACAGTGTCATCCAAGGAGCTCTGGTGGCACAGTGGTTAAGCACTTGGCTGCTAACCGAAAGGTCAGCACTTCCACCCTACCAGCCGCTCCCCAGGAGGAAGATGTGGCAGTCTGCTCCTGTAAACATTACAGCTTTAGAAACCCTATGGGGCAGTTCTATCCTGTCCTGAAGGGTCACTGTGAGTTGGAAACGACTTAAAGGCAGTGAGTGGGTTTAAAGTGTCACCCAGGGTGTCATTCACCTTAGTCTCTGGGCCTAAGAAATCCTTCACCTCTCTGCTGCACAATCTTGAATACTAGACATTTTTGCCAGGCTAACTCCTATTTATCTTTCAAATCTCAAACTGAATGTTGCCTTTCCAGACAGTTTCTCCTTCTGTTACAATGCGCCTTCCACAGCAGCCTGTATTTCCCATTCCAGCACTATCTTCCAACTGCCTGCTTACTGCATGTTATTCACGCCCCGGCCAGGCTTGTTTACCATTTATCTCCAGCACATGGTGGAAATTCAATAGATGTTTGTTGAATGAATAATTGAGTGCAGGAATGAACATTTTCGGTCCCACACACAGCAGACATTGCCATATTCCGAATTTTATGGAGTAGGGGACGTCATGGATCCTCTTGGATTCCTTTTACCACCAGTGCCTGCGTGCTTTATGACTAAATTCCCACGTGGGACCTTCTTCAGGGGTTGCCTTGTGCACTGTCGCTTAGTCACCTTCCCTATATGGAGAATCAAAAGTGCCTGAGAGTTTTCTCGCCATCACCCAGGGAAGCCAGCCGTCAATGACTTGACTGATGTGAAAGTAGAAAACCCCAGCTCCTTTGCCTCCACCACTGCTACCATTTGCCAACAAGTTGACTCCAACTCATGGCGATCCCATGTGTGTCAGAGGAGAAATGTGCTCCACCAGGTTTCCAGTGACTGAATTCTAGGAAGCAGGTCCTCAGGCCTTTCTTCCAAGGTGCCTCTGAGTGGACTAGAACCACCAGCCATTTGGTTAGCAGCTGAACGCGTTAACCGTTTACACCTCCCAGGGACTCTTTGCCTCCAGGTGAGGCCGACTCTGAGGTGTAATTTACACACCAGAGCTCCCCTGTAGGGGCAGGCTGAGGCTGGAACTGAGAGCACACCCTTCCCTTTCCTTGTCCTACTTACACTGCTCCTCCAGCTGTGTTTCACGGGAACACCCAATTCTTGGCCCAGGGTCTGCCCCTGGGAGAACCCAATCTAAGAAAAATTGGTCGGTGAACATTTACCAAGCACCTCCTGTAAGTAGAACACCATTATCAGGCAACCCCACAAAGCAGGCTGACTAGTGCTTCATTCCCCTTAGTTCACATCCTGAGGGACAGTGCATTGGACTAAGACAACTGGACCATCAGTGATACCATCTGAACCAGCATTTAGTTATTTTGGCATTTTTAGGATACGAACGTAACCCAACAGTGTGTAGCCCATTAGAGGAGGGAAAAAAGACTACAGAAAATCAATAGCGTTGTCTCTGAAGTCCCAGAGAAGGTGCCAACTCCGGATTTCCTTGGATGACTCGTTCAGTGGACCTTTCGCTAGCTATAATTACATGGCTTTCCCAGATACCAAAATAGAGGAGTTGTGTGGAAAGGTCAATAATGGAGCCTTGATGGGGAGAGTCTTAACTGAGGAAATCATTGATTCTTCATTAATATTTTAACCTGCTTGAAAGATAAGAAAGTAAGGGCTAATCTATTTTTAAAAATACGCAACTAAAAACCGTCTGTCAGGCGTGTACATATGTGATTCTCTTGACGCTGGTGGTAATAGTCATAGCCCAGGGTTCCTGGACCTTGGCACTACTGACATTCTGGGGTGCATAATTCCTTGTTGTGGAGGGCTATCCTGTGCATTGTAGGATGTTTAGCAGCATCTCTGGCCTCTATGAACCAGATGCCAGTGGCCCCGCACCCCACACCAGTTGTGACCACCAAAGATAACTCCAGGCATTGCCAAATTTCTCTGGGGGGAAAGTTGTCCCTGGGTGAGATGTATATCCCAGGGAAATGAAAGCCTGAGGTTTTGAGGTTCAGAGATGGGAAAGTGGGTGTCATGCTTCTGTCCCTTTAAGTATAATTGTAGAGGATAAAAGATGTCATCCGGACCATGGAGATTATAAATTAGCATCATGGTGGATCCAGTACTGTGCATTTTTACAGAGTGTCCTCCTTTAGAAAAGAGAGTCACATGGCCAAGAAGCTTGTTTAAAAATGTGTGTCTTGATTTGTGCCGAATGATGATGACATGATTTGGGAATTCAGTAGATGAGATCTAACTACTGATTAAACAGATTTCTCTCTAACATGTCGGGGTCAGTTTCTCTTTACGAGCTTAAAAAAAAGCAGGTCACAAACATCTGTTTTGAGTCCTTAGAAACTTGAAAAGACTAAAATGAAAAATAAGAAGGAAATAAACAAATGTCCTTTTACCATCTGTTTCCTAACGGTCACTCACTTCGAATTATTGCAATTGTGGAGAAGGACAGAGCTCATAAATCTTTTGAATGCCTAAAGTAAGCTAGTAGAGAGGCCTTTTGGGATAACATTAAAGGCAATGAGGATTAAGCTAAATCTTTTTTTTGTTTGTTTTAAATCCAATTAAAAGCATGTATTACAGTCTCTTGGTGATCCATGTGTTTGGGTGAAGTACATCGGCTGCCAAACAGTCCCTCCTTCAGGTCCTTCAGGAATCGATTTACTCAGCCGCCACCATCAGCAAAAGCTGTAGGTATAGCATGTTTTACCTACAATATGACGACTGCAGAATTCTTTTATGTGTTCCTGTGGTTGACAGTTTTGTATAAGAATGCTTTAATACCCTCTGGTACTTGGCTTTTTACATTTTGGGCTTTGCTTCCTGGATTCTGTTATGCGTGGTTTAATAGGTAGTCGTCCTGCTTTGTTCCTACAGAAGATGACTAATGTTTGGCTTGTTTCTAATAGAATTCAGTATCACCCCCATTTAGTTGAGTGAGCTGCCTGGTGGTCCCAATTGTTGAGGGGCTGGATAAAATTTCATGGGCTTTAAGTCTCAAGTTCTACTCACTATTTTATAGCCTAGTGGGGGAGACAGACATTGGGCAAAGAATTACTCAAATAAATGTAAAATCGGCTATCTGTTTAGTGCTGGGTTACTCAGCCTTGGCACTGTTGACATTCTGGGTCAGAGAATTCTTTGTTGTGGTGACAGTCCTGTGCATTGTAGGACAGTCAGCAGCGTCCCTGGCCTCTACCCACTAGGTGAAAGTAGCATCCACCCTCTCCATTGGTGACCACCAAAAGTGTCCCCAGACATTGCCAACTGTCCTCTGAGGGCAAAATCACCCTCGGTGAGAACCACTGGTTTAGTGCCAAGAGGGAGAAAGTGATTCATTGTCTTACCCAGAATGTGTAACCAGGTGATTTGACACAGCCTGCCTGAGTCACTTTTTTTTTTTGCCTGAGTCACTAGGAAAGCGTTCCTTGAGGCTTTGGTGTTTGAGCAGAGATTCCAGTGATTAATAGGAGTTGACTAAGCAAAGCTACTACCTGTCTGTCAGTTTGTTGTACTGTGGTGGCTTGCGTGTTGCTGTGATTCCGGAGGCTGTGCCACTGGTATTTCAAATACTGGCTGGGGCAGTCATGGTGGACAAGTTTGAGCAGACCTTCTAGACTAAGACAGGCTAGGAAGATAGACCTGGTGATCTTCTCACAAAAATCAGCCAATAAAGCCTTATGGATCTGCAACCAATGTACAAAACAATATGTGCATTAATTGTTTAATGAGAAACTAATTTCCTCTGTAAACTCTCATCTAAAGTACAATCAAAAAAAAAAAAAAAATTAGCCCAGGGCTGATTCCTCCCAGGAGGAGGTCAGACAAAAAGAAGAAGAAGAAAAAAAAACCTTATGACTCACAGCAGAACATTGTCCAACTCACTTGCTTTGGACACCTCACCAGGAGAGATCAGTCGCTGGAGGGGGACATTATATTCGGCGAGGAAGAGGGCCAGCGAGGGAGAGGGAGATCATGGTGCTATGGATTGACACTATCGCTGAAACAATAAATGTGAACACGGCAGTGATCATGAGGATGATGTAGGACCTGGCAACATTTCATTCTGTTGTACCATGAGTCAAAGTCAACTTGATGGCAGCTATCCATCTCTCTATCTAACTAGCTATCTAAGCAAGGAGGAAGGGAAGAATATTTCATTCATCTTTCATTCAAGACTTACATAGTGAATGCTTCCAAAACAAAAAAAAACAAACTCGTTGCCGTTGAGTCAATTGTGACTCACAGCAGCCCTACGAGACAGAGAAGTGCCCCATCAAGTTTCCAAGGCTTTAATCTTTTATGGAAGCAGATTGCCACATCTTTCTGCCTTGGAGCAGCTGGTGGGTTGGAACCACTGGCCTTTCAGTTAGCAGGCAAGCACTTAACCATTGTGCCACCAGGGCTCCTAGTGAATGCCTACTATGTGCTAATTCTGCTCTGTTGTTGTTAGGTGCTGTCCAGTCATTTCTGACTCATAGTGACCCTATGCACAACAGAACGAAACGCTGCCCGGTCCTGCGCCATCTTTACAATCATTGTTATGCTTGAGTTCATTGTTGCAGCCACTGTGTCAACCCACCTGGTTGAGGGTCTTCCTCTTTTCCGCTGACCCTGTACTCTGCCAAACATGATGTCCTTCTCCAGGGACTGATCCCTCCTGACAACACGTCCAAAGTGTGTAAAACGCAGTCTGACCATCCTTGCCTCTAAGGAGTGTTCTGGCCGCACTCCTTCCAAGACAGATTTGTTCGTTCTTTTGGCAGTCCATGGTATTGTCAATATTCTTCGCCAACACCGCAATTCAAAGGCGTCAACTCTTCTTCAGTCTTCCTTATTCATTGTCCAGCTTTCACACGCATATGATGTGATTGAACACACCATGGCTTGGGTCAGGCGCACCTTAGTCTTCAGGGTGACATCTTTGCTCTTCAACACTTTGAAGAGGTCCTTTGCAGCAGATTTCCCCAATGTAATGCAACTTTTGATTTCTTGACTGCTGCTTCCGTGGCTGTTGATTGTGGATCCAAGTAAAATGAAATCCTTGACAACTTCGATGTTTTCTCCGTTTATCATGATGTTGCTCATTGGTCCAGTTGTGAGGATTTTTGTTTTGTTTATGTTGAGGTGTAATCCATACTGACGGCTGTGGTCTTTGATCTTCATCAGTAAGTGCTTCAAGTCCTCTTCACTTTCAGCAAGCAAGGTTGTGTCATCTGCATAACAGGTTGTTAATGAGTCTTCCTCCAATCCTGATGCCCTGTTCTTCTTCATACAGTCCAGCTTCTCGTATTATTTGTTCAACATACAGATTAAATAGGTATGGTGAAAGAATACAACCCTGACGCACACCTTTCCTGACTTTAAACCAATCAGCATCCTCTTGTTCTGTCTGAACAACTGCCTCTTGGTCAATGTAAAGATTCCTCATGAGCACAATTAAGTGTTCTGGAATTCCCATTCTTCCCAGTGTTATCCATAGTTTGTTATGATCCACACAGCTGAATGCCTTTGCATAGCCAATAAAACACAGGTAAACATCCTTCTGGTATTCTCTGCTTTCAGCCAGGATCCATCTGACATCAGCAATGATATCCCTGGTTCCACGTCCTCTTCTGAAACTGGCCTGAATTTCTGGCAGTTCCCTGTCGATATACTGCTGCAGCCGTTTTTGAATGATCTTCAGCAAAATTTTGCTTGCGTGTGATATTAATGATATTGTTCTATAATTTCCACATTCGGTTGGATCACCTTTCTTGGGAATAGGCATGAATATGGATCTCTTCCAGTCAGTTGGCCAGGAAGCTGTCTTCCATATTTATTGGCATAGACGAGTGAGCATCTCCAGCGCTGCATCTGTTTGTTGAAACATCTCAATTGATATTCCATCAATTTCTGGAGCCTTGTTTTTCACCAATGCCTTCAGAGCAGCTTGGAACTTCCTTCAGTACCATCGGTTCCTGATCATGTGCCACCTCTTGAAATGGTTGAGTATCAACTAATTCTTTTTGGTATAATGACTCTGTGTATTCCTTCCATCTTCTTTTGATGCTTCCTGTGTCGTTTAATATTTTCCCCATGGAATCCTTCACTACTGCAACTCGAGCCTTGAATTTTTTCTTCAGTTCTTTCAGCTTGAGAAATGCTGAGCGTGTTCTTCCCTTTTGGTTTTCCATCTCCAGCTCTTTGCACATGTCATTATAATACTGTACTTTGTCTTCTCGAGAGGCCCTTTGAAATCTTATGTTCAGTTCTTTTATTTCATCAATTCTTCCTTTTGCTTTACCTGCTCGACGCTCAAGAGCAAGGTTCAGAGTCTCCTCTGACATCCATCTTGGTCTTTTCTTTCTTTCCTGTCACCTCTTACTTTCTTCATGGATGATGTCCTTGATGTCATTCCACAACTCGTCTGGTCTTCAGTCACTAGTGTTCAGTGTATCAAATCTAGTCTTCAAATGGCCTCTAAATTCAGGTGGGATACACTCAAGGTCATATTTTGGCTCTCGTGGACTTGCTCTGATTTTCTTCAGTTTCAGCTTGAACTTGCATATGAGCAATCGAGCTCCTGGCCTTGTTCTGACTGATGATATTGAGCTTTTCTATCTTCTCTTTCCACAGATTTAGTCAATTTGATTTCTGTGTGTTCCATCTGGCGAGGTCCATGTGTATAGTCACCGTTTATGTTGGTGAAAGAAGGTATTTGCAATGAAGAAGTCATTGGTCTTGCAAAATTCTATCACTGGATCTCCGGCATTGTTTCTATCACCAAGGCCATATTTTCCAACTACTAGTCCTTCTTCTTTGTTTCCAACTTTTGCATTCCAATCACCAGTAATTATCAATGCATCTTGATTGCATGTTCGATCAATTTCAGACTGCAGCAGCTGATAAAAATCTTCTATTTCTTCATCTTTGGCCCTAGTGATTGGTGTGTAAATTTGAATAATAGTCGTATTAACTGGTCTTCCTTGTAGACGTATGGATATTATCCTATCACTGACAGTGTTGTATTTCAGGATAGATCTTGAAACATTCTTTTTGACGATGAATGCAACGCCATTCCTCTTCGAGTTGTCTTTCCCAGCATAGTAGGCTATATGATTGTCCAATTCAAAATGGCCAATACCAGTCCATTTCAGCTCACTAATGCCTAGGATATCGATGTTTATGCGTTCCATTTCATTTTTGATGATTTCCAATTGTCCTAGACTCATACTTCATATGTTGCAGGTTCCGATTATTAATGGATGTTTGCAGCTGTTTCTTCTCATTTTGAGTCGTGCCACATCAGCAAATGAAGGTCCCGAAAGCTTGACTCCATCCACGTCATTAAGGTCGACTCAACTTTGAGGAGGCAGCTCTTTCCCAGTCACCTTTTGAGTGCCTTCCAACCTGGGGGGGGCTCATCTTCCAGCACTATATCAGACAATGTTCCACTGCTATTCATAAGGTTTTCACTGGCCAATGCTTTTCAGAAGTAGACTGCTGGGTCCTTCTTCCTAGTCTGTCTTAGTCTGGAAGCTCAGCTGAAACCTGTCCTCCATGGGTGACCCTGCTTGTATCTGAATACCGGTAGCATAGCTTCCAGCATCACAGCAACACGCAAGCCCCCACAGTACGACAAACTGACAGACACATGGGGGAATTCTGCTCTAGGTGCCAACAATACAGCAATAAACAAGTCAAAGAGCCCCAATGCTTGTTATGTTGTTTTCAGGTGCTCTCAAATTGGTTTCGACGCATAGCAACCGTATGCCCGACAGAACAAAGCACTGGTCCTGAGCCATCCTCACAATCATTGCCATATTTGACCCCATTGTTGCAGCCACTGTGTCAATCCATCTCATTGAGGGTCTTCCTCTTTTTCACTCACCCTGTACTTTACCAACAAAATTCTCCAGGGATTGGTCCCTCTTAATAACATGTCCAAAGTACCTGAGACAAGTCTCACCATCTGTGCTTCTAAGGAGCATTCTGGCCGTACTTCTTCCGAGACAGATTTGTTTGTTCTTTTGGCAGTCCATGGTATATTTAATACTCTTCTCCAACACCATAATTCAAAGGCATCAATTCTTCTTCAGGCTTCCTTATTCATTGTCCAGCTTTCTCATATATATGAGGTGGCTGAAAATATCATAGCTTGAGTCAGGCACAGCTTAGTCCTCAAGGTGACATCTTTGCTTTTTAATACTTTAAAGAGAGGTCTTTTGCAGCAGATTTGCCCTTTGCAATATGTTGTTTGATTTCTTGACAGCTGCTTCCATGGGCATTGATTGTGGATTCAAGTAAAATGAAATCGTTGACAACACCAATCTTTTTTCTGTTTATCCTGATGTTGCTTATTGGTCCAATTTTGAGAATTTCTGTTTTCTTTATGTTGAGGTGTAATCCATACTGAAGGCTGTGGTTCTTGATCTTCACCAGTAAGCGCGTCGAGTCATCTTCACTTTCAGCAAGCAAGGTTATGTCATCTATGCATTGCAGGTTGTTAATGAGTTCTGATGCTGAGAATCTTAACTGAGGAAATCTTAACTGAAGAAAGCTGTCTTACAAATTTCTTGGTATAGATGAGTGAGGGCTTCCAGCATTGCATCCATTTGTCAAAACATCTCAATTGGTATTCCATCAATTCTTGGACACTTGTTCTCTGCCGATGCCTTCAGTGCTGCTTGAACTTCTTCCTTCAATACCATTGGTGCTTGATCACATACCCCCTGCCCCCCGCAAAAAAATCCATCGCTGTCAAGTCAATTCCGCTGTATAGAGACTCTTGATCATAAACTGCCTCTGAAATGGATGAATAGCGACTAATTCTTTTTGGCACAGTGACTTTGCATATTCTTTCACTCCTTTCTTTTTTAATTGTGCTTTAGGTGAAGGTTTACAGAGCAAATTAATTTCTCATTTAACAATTAATATACATATTGTTTTGTGACATTGATTGCCAACCCCACGGTGTATCAACCCTCTCCCCCTCTTGACCTGGACTTCCCTGTTACCATTTGTCCAATTTTCCTGTCCCTTCCTGCCTTTCATGCTTGTGCCTGGGCTGGCGTGCCCATTTAGTCTCAAATACACGGCTGAGCTACATGTGTTATTGTTTGTTTTATAGGTTTGTCTAATCTTTGGCTAAAAGGTGAACCTCAGGAGTGACTTCAAGACTGAGTTAAAAGGATGTCCAGGGGCCATACTCTCCGGGTTTCTACAGTCTTTGTCAGACCAGTAAGTCTGATCTTTTTTTGTGAGTTGGAATGTTGTTCTACATTTTTCTCTGTCCAGGACCCTCTATTGTGATCCCTGTCAGGGCAGTCAGTGGTAGCTGGGCAATATTTAGTTGTTCTCGGCTTAGTCTGGTGAAGGCTGTGGTATCCTTCCATCTTCTTTTGATGCTTCCTGCATCGTTCAATGTTTTGCCCATAAAATCCTTCAAAATTGCAACTTGAGGCTTGAATTTTTTCTTCAGTTCTATCAGCTTGAGAAATGCTGAACATGTTCATCCAGGTCTTTGCACATGTCATTATAATACTTTATTTTGTCTTCTCGAGCTGCCCTTTGAAATCTTCTGTTCAGCTCTTTTACTTCATCATTCCTTCCATTTGCTTTAGCTACTCAGTGTTCAGGAGCAAGTTTCAGAGTCTCTTTTGACATCCATTTTCGTCTTTTCTTTCTTTCTCATCTTTTTAATGACCTTTTGTTTTCTGCTTGTATGATGTCCTGGATGTCACTCTACAACTCATCTGGTCTTCAGTCATTAGTGTTCAATGCATCAAATCTATTCTTGAGATGATCTCCAAATTCAGATGGGATATACTAAAGTTTGTACTTTGGCTCTCATGGACTTGCTTTAATTTTCTTTAGCTTCAGTTTGAACTTGCACGTGAGCAATTGATGGTCTGTTCTGCATTCGGCCCCTGTCCTTGTTTTATCTGATGATATAGAGTTTCTGCACTGTCTCCTTCCATGGATGTAGCTTATTTGGTTCCTGTGTATTCCAACTGGCGAGGTCCATGTGGATAGTTGCCTTTTACATTGTTGAAAAAAAGGTATTTGCAGTGAATAAGTCCTACAGGATTCTATCATGCAATCTCTGGCATCTTTTCTGTCACCAAGGCCATATTTTCCAACTACTGATCCTTCTTCTTTGTTTGCAACTTTCACATTCCAATCACCAGTAATTATCAATGCATCTTGATTGCATGTTTGATCAATTTCAGACTGCAGAAGTTGGTAAAAAAAATCTCTAATTTCTTCATCTTTGGCATTAGTAATTGGTGTATAAATTTGAATAACAGTTGTATTAACTGGTCTTCCTTGTAGGCGTATGGATATTATCCTATCATTGACAGTGTTGTACTTCAGGATAGATCTGAAATGTTCTTTTTGATGATGAATATGATGCCATTCCTCTTCAGTTTGTCATTCCTGGCATAGTAGACAGTATGATTGTCTGATTCAAAGTGACCAACACCAGTCCATTTCAGCTCACTAATGCCTATTATATAGATCTTTATGCATTCCATTTCATTTTTGATGACTTCCAATTTTCCTAGATTCATACTTCTTCGCACATTCCACATTGCAATTATTAATAGATGTTTGCAGCTGTTTCTTCTCAATTTAAGTCATGCCCCATCAGCAAATGCAGGTCCCAAAAGCTTGACTCCACCCCATCATTAAGGTCTACTCTACTTTGAGGAGGCAGCTCTTCCCAGTTGTATTTTGAGTGCCTGCCAACCTGAAGGGCTCATCTTCTGGCATTGTATCAGGCAATGTTCTGCTGCTACTCATAAAGTTTTCACCGGCCAATTTTCTTTAGAAGTAGACCGCCAGGTCCTTCTTCCTAGTCTGTCTTAGTCTGAAAGCTTCACTGAAACCTGTTCACCTTGGGTGACCTGCTGGTATTTGAAATACAGGTGGCATAACTTTCAGCATCCCAGCAACATGTAAGTTACCACAGTATGACAATTTGACAGATGAGTGGTGAGCTATGTCTGTAGTAGGGAAAAAAAAAATCAATAAATAGTTAAACAAATAATATAGAATGTGTAAGAGTCTACTTGATCTGGGTGAGCACCAAAGGACCCACTGAGGAGGTGACCTTTTGCTGCCCTTGAATAGTGAGAAGAAGTCAGGCAAGCAAAGACCTGGGGAAAATGAATTCTAGGCAGTGTGTGCATCAGTTACTATAGGAAGGGTTTGAGAACGTCCAGTCACAAATCTCTTCTCCATTCATTTAGAATCCTGACCACAAGATAAAGAGCTGAAAGCCAGAGCCATTTAATGGCTAAGCTGTTGTTTTAATGATACTTGTTTCTCTTGTCCATTTAGGTACAAATGGATGTGTGCCCATATCACCACTGGCATGGCAGAGATCAAAGATATATTGTTAATGGAGTTGGTGTTACTGTGTTTTTCAGGACAAATCATCCAAGATCTCTTTGATTGAGTGATCTAGTGAAGTTTTCATTGGCTGTATTTCTTCTGTGGCTAAGAGAAAGAACTCTTAAAATGTTGCTGGCTATAAATCTGGCCCTCTTTCCTGAAGATCAGATTTACAAGAGAGATAAACAGCCAGCAATTCCTGTTAATAGAGTCTACAAGATTGCTTTATAATGAGGAAAGCAATTGACAAGATCATTTAAAAAGAAGTAATGTGACAAACACATCCAGAGGCTATGTTTTCTAATAAAAAGGTCGCTTTCGATGACATACAATACTTAGCAGAGTGCTTTCACTGTGTTTATTTTCCCCAAAATAGTAGCAGCTTCCAGATGAGGGCTCCCCATCTTGACAATGCACCAGGGATTCAGATGTCTAGGATACAACAGAATTTTTGAGCCAGGAGAGTCCAACAATCTTATTTCACAAAGAAAGGAAATGAGGCTCAGAAAGGTTGAATGACTTGCCCAAAGTCATAAAGGAGCCCTGGTGATGCAGTGGTTAAATTCTCGAGTCCTAATGGAAAGGTTGACAGTTCAAACCCACCACTGGCTCCACAGAAGATAGACCTGATGATCTTTTCCTGTAAAGATTATGGCCTAGAAAACCCTATGGGGGCAGTTCTCTGTAGAATCGACTCAATATTAAACAAAACAAGGCCATAAAATAATTGATGACACTGCCAAGACAAGAACATGCTTCTCTAAGTATTCTGGTCTGTGTTCCCTGCGTGAATATATATCTGCATTTTACACAAACCACTCATTAAAGGAAAAGTCCTACAGATCTGAAATCCACACGTGTCTTTGACACAGCTCATCACAGTAGGCATGTGGTTATCACCTGGGTAGATTTTGCCCCGTCCTCCCAGGGAACTTTTGGCAGTGTCTGGAGACGTATTCGTTCATCACAACTGAGGGACGCTATTAACATCTAGTGGGTAGCAGACCAAGGATGCTGTTAAACATCCTACAAGACACAGGACGACCCCCTAACAACAAAGCATTATCAAACCAGTGTATGTCATTAGTGCTGAGATTGAGAAACCCTTGGGACTTTGGTGCTGCCTTTCTCACTAGACTTTCAGCCCAGTGAGGGCCAGGCCTTGTCCTGGCTTGTTCATTTGCTACTGATGACTCAACTCGACTACCAGTACTGCCATTGAGTGCATTCCCAATACTTAACTGTTTAATTTAGTTGTAAGCTAAAATAAAAGATGGCAATTCCTTCAAAAAATGGTGGTGGGACACAAAAGAACTGCAGAAGTCCAATGATGAGTTCCCGTGGTAAGTGGAGACATTTAAAAATAGTGGCTCTTTATCCTTGTGGGGACACTTGTGCCTTTGAGAATTTCACAAAAGCCATGGACCCTCTCTTTAGAAAAATTCCACTCATGACAAATTCTCCATACAGTAGGACCAATGGATTCCCTGATATACTAGAAAGGCCAGACGTTCTGGGTCTAAAAGAAAATGTGGGATATTTTTCACCTCTCTTATCTATGCTGTTGTCTGGTAACTCTAGATAGTGAATTACTGGCTCTGCACATTGTTTCCAGGAAAATTCGTTCCTACCTGAAATAGTTTTAAATAGAATAATTTAGATGTTGGAAAATCCCCATCTACAGAAACAGACAAATAAAATGTAGGATATGATACAATGGTTAAAAGACAGAAACTAGATCCATATCCAGCAACTTGGATTTTTTTTTTTTAAACTTGATATTAAGTGAAACACACAGGCTATGGTACCTTGCATAGAGTATGATATAATTTATGGAAATTTTAAAACAGAAAAAAAACACTCTTATATAACCCTCATGGATGTATCTATATGAAAGTATGAAAAATAGTTTGGAGAATTCAAACAAAATCATTACAGTGGTTGCTTCTAGGGAGCTGGAGATAAGAATAAGGTTGGTAATAGGAAACAGAGAACTTCAACTTTTCTGTAAAGTTTGATTTGGTCTGATAAAAACAAAAGACAATGGGAAATACGCTAAAATGCCCAATCCTGAGTGGTAGCTGTATGGATGTTTGCCATCCTATATTCTGTACTATTCTGTATTTTTAACATTTTCTTTTTTCTGAAAAAGGAAAAATAAAAACAACCTCAGATAGATAATGGTTGTTTTCAGTTACTCAAACTCTTAGCAAAATGGCCTCCACTCCCTAAAAAGTGTGCTGAGATCCTTACAAGTTTGCCTTGTATCTTGTTTGCTTTGGCAAAATAAGCAAACTGCCCTGAAATGCTTTGTACGCATGGCTTGGTTTTTACAGTCGCTGATTCACAAGTGTGTTTTCCTTTTTCTGCCTACCTAGCCTTCACTCTTAGTAGAACAGTCAAGATGGTTTCCCTTAAATATTTGATTTTTTCTCTAAATTTGGTCAGATTTAGTAACTGGTTGAAGTGGAGGGAATTATGGGTGGAGAAAGTTTTCTCAGTACGTGAATGGAAGTAGAATTACATCGGCCTTATAAATGTTAGAACCGTTTTAGGTTATGATTATGTGACTGAAAAGCTATTTAATGTAAGTTATGTGATCTAAAGCCAATGAATAGCCTCATTATATATTTTTTTAACCATCTACAGCATTTGGAATCATGTAATTAGGAACATCATTTAGGTCTTAGCTAGAAAATAGAAGCAGATGTTTATATTGGAAAAGCACTAGGCTAAAAGCCAACGAGCCAAAGTTCTACTTCCTGTTCTACTAATAAAAAGCTGTGTGCTCCTGGGCAAGTCACCTGCCTTCTCCGAGCCTCACTTTCCTGACAAAATGAAGGAGTTGGAATGGATCAGCAGTTGCAAACTGCCTTTGAGTCGTATCAGGTCTGCAGATATGTGTTTGTTTGGTTTAGTATTTAAAATATTTTCAAATTAGTTACCAACATTTAATAATCAAGAGATTTTTTACTAATCATCTAATTTTCTGGCTAGTCTTAGAAAACAGATTTGGCAATACTATTCCTTCAACAATGGGTTGTTGCTGAGTAGTGGGGGCCAGTGCTCTCTCTAATTTGCCACAGCCTCCACTGTTTCCTACTGTCATATACCTGACCCATTATATTTATTTGTGTTTCTACCTGGCTTCTCTAAACATCTGAATTTGTAACCCTTGAACCAGAGTTCTCTACATTTTTTGAGTTTCATAATTTCCTGAAGCTAAGAGAAAAATGTATTGGAGCAAGTCAACAGTGTACCCAAACTGAAACAGAATAAGGGAAAATGAAACAAGCCTACCAAAGACTGGAAAAGCCCTATTATGGATTGAATTGTGTCCTCCAAAAATGTGTGTCAACTTGGCTAGGCCATGATTCCCAGTATTGTGTGATTGTCCACCATTTTGTCATCTGATGTGATTTTCCTATGTGTTGTAAATCCTACCTCTATGATGTTAGTGAGGCAGGGTTAGAGGCTGTTTTGTTAATTAGGTATAACTCAATCTACAAGATTAGGTTGTATTTTGAGTCAATCCCTTTTGAGATATAAAAGAGAACTGAGCACAGAAACAGGGGGATCTCCTACCACCAAGAATGAACCAAGGGGGAAGCGTGTCCATTGGACCCAGGGTCCCTGGGCTGAGATGCTCCTAGACCAGGGGAAGATTGAGGACAAGGACCTTCCCCCAGAACCAACAAGGCAGAGAAAGTCTTCCTTTGCAGCTGTCACCCTGAATTTGGACTTCTAGCCTCCTAAACTGCGAGAGAATGAATTTCTCTTGGTTAAAGCCATCCGTGTGTGGTGTTTCTGTTATAGCAGCACTAGTTGACTAAGACAAGCTCTAATTCTCGTTTTTGGAGTGGGAATACTAAACAGAATTAATGGAGCTTTTGTTTCCTATTTTATTCCTTTTTAAAGGAAATTATAGTTTTTAAATAAAATAATCTTAGAAGTATGAAAAGGAGATCTGTTTAAAGGCTGGCATGTTTATACCTTGAGTATATCCCACCTGAATTTAGAGACCATCTCAAGAATAGATTTGACGCATTGAACACTAGTGACCTAAGACCAGACGAGTTGTGGAATGACATCAAGGACATCGTCCATGAAGAAAGCAAGGGGTCACTGAAAAGACAGGAAAGAAAGAAAAGACCAAGATGGATGTCAGAGGAGACTCTGAAACTTGCTCTTGAACCTCGAGCAGCTAAAGCAAAAGGAAGAATTGATGAAGTAAAAGAACTGAACAGAAGATTTCAAAGGGCCTCTCGAGAAGACAAAGTATCATAATGACATGTGCAAAGAGCTGGAGATGGAAAACCAAAAGGAAAGAACACGTTCGGCGTTTCTCAAGCTGAAAGAACTGAAGAAAAAATTCAAGCCTTGAGTTGCAACAGTGAAGGATTCCATGGGGAAAATATTAAACGACGCAGGAAGCATCAAAAGAAGATCTAAGGAATACACAGAGTCATTATACCAAAAAGAATTAGTCGATATTCAACCATTTCAAGAGGTGGCATATGATCAGGAACTGATGGTACTGAAGGAAGAAGTCCAAGCTGCTCTGAAGGCATTGGTGAAAAACAAGGCTCCAGAAATTGATGGAATATCAATTGAGATGTTTCAACAAACAGATGCAGCGCTGGAGGTGCTCACTTGTCTATGCCAATAAATATGGAAGACAGCTTCCTGGCCAACTGACTGGAAGAGATCCATATTTATCCTTATTCCCAAGAAAGGTGATCCAACCAAATGTGGAAATTATAGAACAATATCATTAATATCACACGCAAGCAAAATTTTGCTGAAGATCATTCAAAAACGGCTGCAGCAGTATATCAACAGGGAACTGCCAGAAATTCAGGCTGGATTCAGAAGAGGATGTGGAACCAGGGATACCAATGCTGAAGTCGGATGGATCCTGGCTGAAAGCAGAGAATACCAGAAGGATGTTTACCTGTGTTTTATTGACTGTGCAAAGTCATTCGGCTGTGTGGATCATAACAAACTATGGATAACACTGCGAAGAATGGGAATTCCAGAACACTTAATTGTGCTCATCAGGAACCTTTACGTAGATCAAGAGGCAGTTGTTCAGACAGAACAGGAGGTACTGATTGGTTTAAAGTCAGGAAAGGTGGGTTGTATTCTTTCACCATACCTTTTAATCTGTATGCTGAACAAATAATACGAGAAGCTGGACTATATGAAGAAGAATGGGGCATCAGAGTTGGAGGAAGACTCATTAACAACCTGTGTTATGCAGATGACACAACCTTGCTTGCTGAAAGTGAAGAGGACTTGAAGCCCTTACTGATAAAGATCAAAGACCACAGCCTTCAGTATGGATTACACCTCAACATAAAACAAAAGTCCTCACAACTGGACCAATGAGCAACATCATGATAAACGGAGAAAAGATTGCAGTTGTCAAGGATTTCACTTTACTTGGATCCACAATCAACAGCCATGGAAGCAGCAGTCAAGAAATCAAAAGACACTTTGCATTGGGCAAATCTGCTGCAAAGGACCTCCTCAAAGTATTGAAGAGCAAAGATGTCGCCTTGAAGACTAAGGTGCACCTGTCCCAAGCCATGGTGTGTTCAATCACATCATATGCATGTGAAAGCTGGACAATGAATAAGGAAGACTGAAGAATTGATGCCTTTGAATTGTGGTGTTGATGAAGAACATTGAATATACCATGGACTGCCAAAAGAATGAACAAATCTGTCTTGGAAGAAGTGCGGCCAGAATGCTCCTTAGAGGCAAGGATGGTGCGACTGCGTCTTACATACTTTGGACATGTTGTCAGGAAGGATCAGCCCCTGGAGAAGGACATCATGTTTGGCAGAGTACAGGGTCAGCGGAAAAGAGGAAGACCCTCAACGAGGTGGGTTGACATAGTGGCTGCAACAATGAACTCAAGCATAACAATGATTGTAAGGATGGCGCAGGACTGGGCAGTGTTTTGTTCTGTTGTGCATAGGGTCACTATAAGTCGGAAGCGACTCGACGGCACCTAACAACAACAACATGTTTATAGAAAAATAAGTGTGTCTAGAATAATTTTTTTTTTTTAATCTGCTTTTAGAAACAATGGAGCAACAAAGAATCGTGTAGCCTGGGTTTTGAATCTTCCTTCCAAATACGATCAGGCATACCCCACATAAATCCTGATGTTTATCTTAAATTTTTCAAGGTTCAACGATCAGCAACTTTAAAAACACGACGGAGTCCAAAACATATGCCATTTTGCAACCTCTGCAAGGAAGAGGAATCTCCCCCAAGGTCATTACCAAATTACCTACTTTAATCAGAGTGGGATTTTTGTGATTAGGTGACATGGCAGCAGAAGAGCTGAAAAACATTTGTTTTATTTCCCACGGAGTGCCCTTGCCCTTTTGAAGGAAAGATGATACTCTCCAAACACTGATTTAAGATTCCAGTGGACCCCTGCACTCACGCGATTCACTAAGGGACTGGATTGCAGCGCTGGCCTTTCTCCAAGGCATTTTAGCCAGTGAAGTGCCAAAAGAACATTATTAAAAAGCACTTTCACGTATAAAAGGGGCTCAGTGATGTGCCCTGAAGACAGTTATGCATTATTGTGAGCTCCACGTTCGATGATATTACTTTCATAATCTGGCAGCAAGCTCAGCCACATTTAGCAAAATAACACAGTTCCTATTCACAGCGAATCCGCAGCAACAGCTAAATATTAGGTTGAATATTAAGGAAATTGTCGATGTTTGACCTTTATCCCACAAAAAGGCAATTTCCTAAGGTTCGACCTAGTATCAGCGTATTTTTAAATATGATTACTTACGTTTTCTCTTTAAAAAAAAATATCAGGGCATGATAATTAGCACACTTAAAGCATGTATGTGAAGCATCAGTGGTTCAGGGGTAGAATTTTCATCTTCCACTTGGGAGACCTGGGTTCGATTTCTAGCCCATGTAGCTCAGGCTAGCCATCACCCGTCTATCGGTGGAGGCTTATGTGTTGCTCTGATGCTAACAGGTTTCAGCAGAGCTTTCAGACAAAGAGACCAGGAAGAAAGGCCTGGTGATCTACTGCTGAAAATCAGCCAATGAAAACCCTACGGATCACAATGGCCCGGTCAGTAACTGATCACGGGGATGGTGCAGGACCGGGTAGTGTTTCACTCTGTTGTGCGTGGGGTCACCATGAACTGGGGGCCAACTCAACAACAGCTAACAATAAGATGTGCAAATAGTAAACAATTCATGCAACAAAAAAGGGGAAACAGTGAGAAGTTCCTTTCCCTCTCACCCAAACTTACAGTCTTTCTAGACACAACCACTGTTAAAGAGAAGCACTTATTTCCTGTTATTTACATCATGTGACATATTCAAAGATTAGAGACGATGATCTAAAATTTTTGTGCTATATTTGAATGTAAGGTACAACAGCCTTGGTCAGGTTAGTGAAAGGAGGGTCTTTAATTTCATCTTCATGTATATAAAAGGCTCTGGGGTCAAATGGGCAGGTGAGGCACCCGTGACAACAAACACCTCCCACGAATGTAACACATGAAGGAACTGGTCACCCACCTGTTATTTACACCATGTGTTAAGTGCCTCGGGGTGCTAGAGCAGGTCAGGGCTTACATGGAAATAAATGCATGACCCAATGCTACCCTTCAAGAAGGGACAAAATTCTGTGGGGTGTATCAGTGGGTGGCTGTTACATTCTCATTAGCAGTCCTTAGTTATCTAAAGAAGTCTCTGGGTGGTGCTAACAGTTGAAACACTTGCCTGCTAACCAAAAGGTTGGAGGCTTGAGTTCACCCAGAGATGCTTCAGAAGAAAGGCCGGGAGATCTAATTCCAAAAAATCAGCCACTGAAATCTCACTGGAGCACAGTTCTACTCTGACACACACGGAGTCGCCGTGCGTTGGAACCAACTCAATGGCAACTGGTTAGTTATCTAAAAAGTTCTTCAAAAGAAAACACAATTGCCCTTGAACAACAGCATAGCTACAAGTGTCATTTTTTGATATGCCCAATATTATTGCAGTTTAATTTTTTTAAAGAGCTCCTATTATTGAGAACCCCCAAATCAGTGAGATTTATCCAGGCCACGAGGCTAACAAAAAATTGCCGAGAAAGTTTCATCTCTCTACCAGCTGGATGAACTCTTCATCTCTGGACTCAGAGCAGAGATACAATTTTAGCTCCTGACTTAATAGCTGTGTGACCTTGAGTGAATCATTTCACCTCTCTGGGCCTCAGTTTCCTCATGTGTAAAATGAAAAGAATAGGGTGCTACCTCACAGAGCTACCAGTTAAATGAGGCCACATGTGTCAAGTGCTTATTAATGAGTATCAGCATGATTTATTACAAATTAATGAATATTTACCTACTCACAACCTTTTTGCTACAAAATAATGCAAGCAGTATATATGTTCATAGGAGTCCTGGTGGTGCAGTGGTTAAAGTGCTTGGCTGCTAACCAAAAGGTTGCCGGTTCAAACCTACCAGCTGCTCCATGGGAGAAAGATGTGGCAGTCTGTTTCCATAAAGATTTATAGCCTTGGAAACTCTGTGGGGCAGTTCTACTCTGTCCTATAGGGTTGCCATGAGTCAGAATTGATTTGACAGCCGTGGGTTTTTGGATACCTGTTCTTATCCCAAATCTGAGTCATCAACAGGAAATCTTTGGGAAGCACAAACTTGCTGAAGCTAAGCGGACCACAATGCTGAAGGAGTGGGGTGACTGCCCTTTAACTTTGACTTTAAAATTGTACATAAAACAAACCAATCAATGCCCAATTGTACATCAGCGATCAATAGGGGACTGGCTGAATAAATTAATACAATGCAGTATCAATATATTAATAATCAATATAATATCAGTATAATAGATGATCTAATTTGTATGTGTGTTGGCATGTGTATTAAAACAGTCTGGAAGTATGTCTACCGAAATGAAAAGGCACTTATTCTGGCTGGTGAACTTGTGGGTGATTTTCAATTTCTATTTTATATATTTTATGTTCATAAAATATACCTCCTCGAATAAGCATATATTTACCATTAGCATTTTAAAAAAAAAAGAGCTCTTTTTATTCTGGAAGAGAAAAAATATATATAAGGCATGTTTGTATTAATTCAGTAGCTGAATCTCATGTTACACGTAACAAAACACACTTCTTTATACTGCACAGGACCGAGATAAAGGGCTTAAGATGGGGGTCCAGGGAATTTCTTGCACCACCTTGCATTAAACAGCTCAACCCCAAACATTCTATTATGTAGAGAGCCGTTGGTTAGGCCCTGATTTTTCACCTGGAAAGTCTTCATTTCAGGACAGAATTGTTTTGGCTTGATTCTCATTGCTGATATTTTGTCCATATTTATTCGTCTCATCACGTCACCTAAATTGTGGGTCTTTAAAGAGGGACACTCATTTCTTTTACCTCGTTTGTTGTGTAGCATTCCTGCATGATGCTCAGCCCAGCGTTAAGTATTTACCTTCTTTTTTTTTTTTTTCATTCAGCTGATTCTGACTCACAGTGACCCTGTAGTGACCCTATAGGACAGAGTAGAACTGCCCCATAGGCTTTTTAAGGAGCGGATGGTGGATTCGAACTGCCGACCTTTTGGTTAACAGCCAGCCTCTTAACCACACACCAATAGTGCTCCAAGTATTTATATACTGGTCATGCAAAAAGTACAGGACTTGCTAGTTGTTTTTCTCTCGTGTGGTTCCTCTAACTCTTCACCCCCGCCCCCGCCAAAAAAAAAACACTGCCATTGAGTCAGTTCTGACTCATAGTCGCCCTATAGTAACCCTATAGGACAGAGTAGAACTGTTCCATTGGGTTTCCAAGAAGCGGCTGCTGGATTCGAACTGCCAACCTTTTGATTAGCAGCTGAGCTCTTAACCACTAGCTACCAGTGGATCCTCCAGTCAAGCCCATAATAAATATGGGAAATGGACAGTCTATAGGTGAATTTGACCTGCAGACATGTTTCAGTTCGTGTATGGAATATTTGGAAATATTTTAGTTGGCCGCTATCATTCTTAAAATTGGGTAAGTTCACACCAAAATCCAGATTTTCAGGCTGTCTTGAAAAGACAAAACGTCTGACCACTCCGGATCTACATTCCCAAATGGTAACGGTCTGCTGGGGCAAACTGTGGCTGCTTCCTTTAGAGGGGGGATATGTTCTCTAGTTTGCCGCAGTCCTCACCACTCCCTCTTGCCCCCACTTGTCATATTTCACTGATTTATGCTACTTATACAGCCCCTGTGTTTACCACCTCTGAGAAGTCCAGTGGTTTCTTCAAACTTACAAGTCTCTGGGGTTTCACTGCTTTCCCATATTCTGTTCAGGCTTCTGACCATGCTCTCCCCTAACTGGAGAAATTTCTTTCAGGAAAGCACCTGGGAAATGCTGCCTCCTTCGTGACACCTTCCTTGATTTCCCTCCACCAGAACTTTGAACATCTCCTATATCATATACAGCATTCCCCCTACGGGTAAAGAACTTGTGATAATGCCTTGTACACTGTAGCACTCAAAACACCTTAGTTTTATTATAGCTATCCTGGTGTTCTCTCCCAGGCTGTAAGCTCCCTGCTGGAATGAAGCATTTTACTCATCTTTAGAGCCCAGTTTTCGTGATTTGTACAGAATTTGTCCTGAACAAACGCACACTGAATTAAATAGGAATGCCCACCCAGTGTTGGATTCGTCATAAGAATTTCACAATTTAGGGTGGAAAAAAATCCCTGTATGAGTAGGGATGAGACGTGGGTCACAAGGGATGTAGAGGGGAGGGTGAGAGCAGTGTTTCTCAGGTGGACCCCTGAGAAGCTTGCTGAAAATTCAACTCTCTGGTCCATGAGCTTCTGAACTAGGCCTTCTGGGGCTGGGGCCCAGGAATCTGAGGTTTTATCAAGCTCTGCAGGTAGTTGGTAAGTATACTGATGGTTTAGTGGTTCTCAATGCTGACTGTGTATGAATTTCACTACTGGAGCTTTGAAAAAAGATAGCAAATCCCAACTCCAGAGACTCTAATAAAAGTTTCTCAAATATTAAAAAATATTCTAATACGGAACCAAAGTTGCAAATTCTGTAGTAGGGTAGGAAGAAAGGAAAAACGGTTTGTTTCGTTTTAATTTTTTGCTATATTTTATATGTTTATTTATCAAATGAATAAACAAAGTTAGATAGAAAGACTTTCCCCTACCATTTAATAATCATAAACCAAAAACAAACCAGTTGCCACTGAGTTGATACCATCTCATGGTGACCCCATGTGTATCAGAGTAGAACAGTGCTCCAAAGAGTTCTTAAAAGGGTTGATCTTTTTCAGAAATAGATTGCCAGACATTTCTTTTGAGGCATCTCTGTGTGGAGTAGAACTTCTAACCTTTAAGTTAGCAGCTGTTAACCAAATATTAAATGTTTGCACCACCCAGGGACTCCTTAATAATAATAGCTAATATTTATTAAGCATTTACATTGGGCCAGGCGCTACTCCAAAAGCTCTCCATGTATTAACTAACTTAATTCTTAAAACAACCCTGTAAGATAAGCACTATTATTATTATTATTCCTATTTTATAGAAGTAAACAAGTTCTAGAGATGTTGTGTAATTAGAAAAGCTGGACTTCAAACCCAGGTAGAACAGCCCTGGACAGCGGCATCATTAGGGGTGTGGGGGGTGGGATGCAGACCTCACCAGGTGACAGTCAGAGGGGGTGACACCAAAATGACTGTCTACACAATTTTTGTGCAGTGTTTCCACAGAAATTCTTATAAAAATATTCCTGTACTTAGTTATAACAACAAAAACACTTTTTGTAAGCCCAGCTTATGTGTATCAATATTCCTACAAGGCTAAAACTCTACACTAATTTACTTTTTAAAACTTCTAATGCAATCCGGGAGCCCTGGTGATGCAGTGGTTAAGAGCTGACCTGCTAACCAAAAGGTCAGCAGTTCGAATCCACCAGCCACTCCTTGGAAACCCTATGGGGTAGGTCTACTTTGTTCTATAGGTTTGCTCCGAGTCCTGAATGGGTAGTGCGCTCCGGCCACCGCTGTCATTATTACCCAATTACAATGACGCCTTGAATCATGTGGTTCCGCTGGCTTTCGCACTACAAACACGCTCTGTTTTTCTTGTTACCAGTGTTTTTACAGTCTCCAATTTTGTCAAACTTTCTGGTGTTTTGGCTACAATATTGTGGTAATTAGCATGGTGGGGTGACTTGAGCTACTGCTCTGGGTAACTCCAACTCTAGTGACGCCAATGACCCTGAAGCCCTAATTTTTAAGTCAAAGCCTTTTTGCTCAGGGAAAAAAAAAAAATCCAATAAATATCCCACATCTTTAAGAAAATTCTCTGGACTAGAATGACTGACCTGGATTAGCTTTACTGATTGCTCTCATGTTGTATTTTCCATCTTACATTCTACATCTAGTTTGTCCCCCCAAAACATGTACACATGTCTGTATGTATTTCTTTTTTCTCCAAAGAAATTCTGTGCATTTTTGAGGGCTGAGCAAGCCATTGCTCTTCGTAATGCCCCCGTACCCTGAGGTCCTTCTCATGCTGTTGAACGCACTGAGTAGACAATATTACGCAGTGGTTAGGGAGTCCGTCAGAGCTGAGGTTAAAGATGAGCACTGATGCGTTCTAGCTTTCTACTTTTGGGTAAACGATCATCTCTGAGCCTCAGGCTCCTCCTCTGTAAAATGGGGGTTCAACAACTGACATCGAATGAGCCACTGCTATGTGCCAGACGCTGAGCATTGGTGATCTATTATCTTGGTTTCGTAAGGCCGCCACAGCAAAATACCACACAGTGGGTGCCTTTAAGGAACAGCAATTTATTTTCTCACATTTCTGGAGGCTAGAAGTCTAAATTAGGGTATCAGCCATGTTGATACCTTCTGAGGGTCCCGAGATAGGAAATGTTCCCTGCCTGTCTCCTGGCTTCTAGTGGCTGTTGGCAATCCTTGGCATTCCTTGGCTTGTAGATGGATCCTGAGGTGCTGTTTTTCTCATGATTCTTGATGATACCGCCCCAAAGGGATAAGGATTAGGGTCCACCCTACCACAGTATGACCTTGTCAACAGACAACAAAAGAAAAACGCTATTTCCAAAGAAGGTTACAGGTACAGGGGTAAGGATTTCAACATATCTTTTGGGGGGGGGGGAACAATTCAATCCACAACATCAAAAAAGAAAGGTGGAGTTGGGGGGGAGGAGAAGAAATGCCAAAACCAGTATACTAAAACTGCGGTTGGGTTCAGATATTGACACTGAACAAATTGACTTTCACAAAAGCACAAAGCCATATAATTGTGCAGTCACTAGATAATGACAGGGCTTGCTTTTAAATGAATTAATTCATAGCTTTATGGCAGAATTTATTCAATGGCAACTATCAGCAATAATCATAGAGAAGTGAGATCTGGTAATGGGACATGTATGTAAAGCTATTTGGGAAATATTTTCTCTCAGCCCTATCAGCGAACCTCAGGTACTGGTCAACTCATTTGGGATAATATAAAAAAAATCCCTACAGAATGGTCCTATCTCCCATCCTAATTTGCTATACTGCTCTTATCGTCAGATCAAGTTGGAATCCCTGCTCTGTGTCTTACTTATTTTGAGTTAACCTCTCTGAGCCATCTGAGTTTCCTCACCTATAAAGAGAGCACAAGAAAACACTGCTGAATCACTGAATTGTTCTGGGGGATAAAAGCCTGGCATAAGGTTAGGGTAGGCTTTAAATGACAACTTCTCTCTCCCTCCTCCCCCTTTCTCCCTCCCTTTGCTTTCTGTCTATATTTCTTTCTTTCAAGAGCAGAGACATCAGGTTTGCAGGAATCTTAGACCAAGTCATTTAGCCAGGCCCTTTGGGGTCCCTAGGTATACTCTGCGCGTCACGCACCGGAGCCTCATTCCTTTTATTCTAAGGGCAGCCGGGTCCTGGGGTGCTTCAAGCTTGGGAGGTGGAATCAAGTCCCGCCAAGCGCTTTTTGGAATCTGAGGGAGAGAGAGAGGCGCGGGCTTGTGACACCCCCTTCTCTCCCCGCTCCCGGCAGCACCAGCCACTCCGCACCCCTTGGCACCGGCGCCTTTTCTCTGTCGGGGACGCCGAGCCCAGCCCTAGCAGCGCGCGGCGGGGGCCGAGGGCGCCCCTTCCCTTCCTCCCGCTCCCCCTCCTCTTCCTCCCCTCCCGATACAATGACTGGGCCGGAACAGCGCAGCAGCCGTGTCTCATTGGCAGCGGCCGCCCCAGCCCCCGGGGAGGCGGCGGGCGGGGGCAGCCGGGGAGAAAGAAACCGAGAGCTGGGGCTGACACCGAGAAGAGGAAGGCCGGACGGAAAGACCGAGGACTGAAGGACGTGAGGAAGGCTGCCGGGCACTGCAGTGAGTGAGGCTCCAAGCGCGGACGCGCGGCGGGCGGCGGCGGGGCGGCGCGCAGCCGGGCCGGGGAGGTGGCGGCGCTGGCTGCCCGGCGAGCCGGGGAGTCGGGCTCCGCGGCTCACGTGCTGAGCAGGAGCCTGGGCAGAGAGCACCAGGAGAGGGAAGAGGGACAGCCGCCCGGAAAGGCGCCGAGGAGGAGAGTGGAGTTGACGGGCTGGCTCAGAGCCGCGCCCCCGGGTCCCGCGCGGAGCGCAGCCGAGACAATAAAGTAGCGGCCGACAGTCCCCGAGCGCCTGAGGGAGAGGCGGCAGAGCAGGTAGGCAGGCGGCTGGCTCCGGTTCCCCAGCGCGCCGCGGGGCGCGGCCGCCACATGCGGCTCCAGCGGGCGCACCCGGCGCGCCCCGGGGCGCAGCGCGCAGCGCGCAGTTTGGGAGACCCCCAGTGGAGGTGCGGGTCCTGGCTGCACCGGCGAGCAGCAGCCCCGCCCCGCGGCTCCGGGCTTGCTGCAGCCTCAGCTGGAGTCCCCCGGGCACTAGGCGCGGCGCTTTGGTCGCGTTAGTGGTGTGGAGACAGGAAGTTTGGCGGTTTCGAAGCGTTGGCGCTAGTGGGGTTTGCAAACGCGCCACCAGGGACCATGTGCTTTGGTTGCCGCTCGTTCGTTGGTGGGAGGTGGGGAGAAGAGCTGATGAATCCCAGATCCGGCTGCCCAGAGATACTTTCAAAAGGGAGCCAAAGGAGTAGGGGCAAACCCTTCGCATTAGGAGAGGAAACTAAGGGTTCAATTTAGCTGCCCTTTCAAAATGGGTGTGTCAGGTCAAGCCGCGCCTGTGTTAGCCTGTGTGTGTGGGGGGGATCTCTCCCTATCTATTTTCTGCAGTATTTCGCTTGTACCTGGGGAGGGCAAAAAAGATGATATTTGGCTGCTATTTTGATGAGTGTCATTTCGTGTGGACGAATGGATAAGCTCGTTCTTTGCATTGGATGTCCCGTGCTCCGTAAGAGACTACTGAGCTGTGCCTGGCGTTGTTCACAAAAGGGATGAGAGCTTGGTTTGAATCTCCTGGACTGAGAAAGCAGCCGCAGGAGGAGATTTCTCTAGCTCGCTCTCCTTTGTGTGGCCGTTTCCTTCCAGATGTGAAAGGGTTGGGCTGGGTGCTCCTGGGTGGGGTAATAATTATCCTGAACATTCCTGCGATCTGCAAGGACTTGTAAACATACCAGAGCCAACTCCTCTGAACTTTGCGAACTGACTTGGTCTGCTCGCTGGTACCCAGACGGCTGCGTCTAGAAGGTAGCCACTTCAGGAAAAAGACCCTGGAGTGCTGACAGCAGCAGTCTTTCCGGAAAGCTGGTTGATCCTTCAAGGTTAGCTAGTCGTATTTGCCCTCGGAACGTACCAGCCAATTCAGAGGATATGTGCAAGATGATAGCACAGTCCCTGACATGCTGTTTCCTGTCCTAACCTGAATGGATGTGTGAAGCTTCCAAATCAAATGTCTGGAGGGGAAGCAAAGCAACCTTGCCTGACTTAACTTCATCAGCCTTCACTTTTGTCTGTCATCTACATGCTGTTGAGAATGGTAGTTATGTTTTCCTGAGAGCTTACTCTGTGTCTGGCACCTGGGTATTCAGTTTTTGTGCATCACAAATAGTCCATGAAGTAGAAAACTGAGCCCTAGAGGGAGGTTAAGTAGCTTGTCATAAGTCACATTGGCAACTTGTGGATTCTACAAGGTCTGATTCCAGATGCCAGGCTCTTAACCCTGACAGGGCCCTAAAAAGGGAAGTGCTGTGGTGGTACTGGTGATAAAGAAGAGAATATCAGTAACAACTACCTCAAATATTTTCCATAAGGTTAAATAAGACGATGTTTAAAAGAGTCACTGACAGACGGTAATCACTCGGTGTATATTTTTGTCTCAAAATTAGAATCGATACACTCAAAATAGGTGATGAGCGTATTCTTTCTACAGCTCTTTGGTCCTTTTTGTATATATGAAAATTTTGGTAATAAAAAGTAACAGTGTTTACATTTCCTAACAGGGGGCCGGAATGCCTCAGGCCATTCTGAGGACTTCTTGAACAGAAAACGTTTGTCACTTCTTTGTGATATCAGCATGTATTAACCAAACACTTTATTTGCTTAAATTCAACAATGCAGGTGGAATGTATTTGATGGAATTTTTTATAAAAGAAACCTAAAACGCCATTATAGTGAGGTTTGATTGTCGTTATCACTGGAAAAGTTCTCAGGAGCCACTTCTCTTGGGCGTACAAATGATTGTCTTAACTTCACCCTGCTTTGAAACGTATAAGTTTCCCTCTGAGTGGCAGCTAAGTTAATGGGCTCCTCCAACAGGCAATCTCAAAAAGTGTGGGAGGAGGTGTATCTAAGGCAGAGTGTAAAAACAGCTGAAGTTTTCTTAGCAATGTTTACTGTCTCTGGCTTCTGTTTTCAACAGGCCTAAGAATCTCAGTTCTCCATTGAATTCCACAGATTTAATCAAGACTCTGCAGTGCTATTGTGCAGACAAAGAGGAAGTTTTGGCTAGCTGACGATACAAATATGGTACGCGGATAGCAGTTAAAGATACCGGGACTGTCTTCTCCAGCCTGCAGTAATTGTCTAGAATTTCAAGAGCTCTTCATAGTTATCTTACACACATTACGCACCTAAGTGAGGGCTTGAGGGTTACATGTAGGTGATCTCTCTGGATCGGGGCCTAGAGATCTGACCTTATTATCATGAAGACACAATTTTTAACTGCTCAGCAAGTGCTTCGAAAACCAAACCAAACCCATTGCTGTCAAGTCGATTACAACTCATAGCAACCCTATAGGACAGAGTAGAACTGTCCCATAGGGCTTCCAAGGAGCGGCTGGTAGACGTGAACTGCTGATCTTTTGGTTAGCAGCCATAGCTCTTAACCACTACACCACCAGAGCTCCCAGCAAGCGCTTAGGTTCAGTGAAATTACCATCTTCTTTAAATAAATAATGTAACTCAGCTGGTCAGCAGGGCTTAGCCATCTCCTCCCTTGCTTCCCGTATCGCTCTCATTTCAGACGTGGTTTTCATTTTGTTTTAGAAGGCAGCTATCTTTTGTCATTCATTTATTTCAAAGTGCCTGGATGGAGATACTTTCTCCTCTTCTGGCAAACCTGTGTCTTGAGCAGTCAGAGAGAAGCGGTAAGTTAGTGATTTTCTGTTGCTAGACACTTGACAAGCCATCTCGTTATTTAGGGGCCAAATCTATTTCCTCGATAACCTGATTTGCTAAAATTATCATGTCATTTCTCATCTCATTCTTCCTGGTGAAATCCATTTTTACGCTAATCTCATAAAGCAGTGTTTTTCAAACTGCAGGTCATAAAATCAATTTAGCGGATCACAACCAGTATTTTTTGTCTTTTTTTTTAATGTAGGACAGAAAATAGCAGCGTCATTTTATCTTGGTAAGGGCACTACAGTTTCATGAAACTTTGAGTCAGTTCTGTGTCTGAGGTTGTGTACATTCTGGGTTGCAGTGTAAAGTGTGATTCCTACCGTGACTTGCTATCAAAAAACATCGGAAGTTCCCAAATGGTGCATTTATCAATTAGTACTACTTTAGTTTATCATGGTAAATATATATGTAGTAAATTGTTGGCCATATCACCATTCTTCATGTGTACAATTCAGTGACATTGGTCACATTTATCATGTTGTTCAACAATTACCATTACCCATTTCCAAATTTTCCTGTCACCTTTAACAGAAGCTCGGTGTCCCCTGAGCATCGAGTCCCCCTTTTTCTTTGCCTCCCACCTACCCCAGGTAAAAAAATAGCCACTAATAAACTTTGGTCTCTATACACTTGCTAAACCTAGATATTTCATATAAATGGGATCATACAATATTTGTCCCTTTGGGACTGACAGTACTGTTTGGATTATAAGTGACAGACACTCAATTTAGATGGAATTAAAATATGTTGTCGTTGTTAGGTGCTGTCAAGTCAGCTCCACCTCCATGCTCACAACCACTGTTATGCTTGGGCCCTTTGTTGCAGCCACTGTATCAATCCACCTTCTTGAGGGTCTTCCTCTTTTTCACTGACCATCTACTTTACCAAGCATGGTGTCCTTCAGGGACTGATCCCTCCTGACAACATGTCCAAAGTATGCAAGACATAGTCTCACCATCCTTGCTTCTAAGGAGCATGCTGGTTGTACTTCTTCGAAGACAGATTTGTTCGTTCTTTTGGCAGTCCGTGTTACATTCAGTATTCTTCACCAACACAATTCAAAGGTGTCAATTCTTCTTCGGCCTTCCTTGTTCATTCTCCAGCTTTCACATACATATGATGCAATTGAAAATACCATGGCTTGGGTCAGGTGCACCTCAGTCTTCAAGGTGACATCTTTGCTTTTCAACACTTTAAAGAGGTCTTTCATAGCAGATTTGCCCAATGCAATGCGACTTTTGATTTCTTGACTGCTACTTCCATGGGTGTTGATTGTGGATCCAAGTAAAATGAAATCCTTGACAACTTCAGTCTTTTCTCCGTTTATCATGATTTTGCTTATTGGTACAGTTGTGAGGATTTTTGTTTTCTTTATGTTGAAGTGTAATCCATACTCAAGGCTGTGGTCTTTGATCTTCATCAGTAAGTGCTTAAGTCCTCTTCACTTTCAGCAAGGAAGATTGTGTCATCTTCATAATGCAGGTCGTTAATGAGTCTTCCTCCAATCCTGATGCCTTGTTCTTCTTCATTTTGTCCAGCTTCTCAGATTATTTGCTCAGATACATGTCTTTAAGTTTGTCATACTGTGGGGAATTCTGTGTTGCTGTGAGGCTGGAAGCTATGCCACCGGTATTCAGATACCAACAGGGCCACCCATGGTGGACAGGTTTCAGCTAAGCTTCCAGACTAAGACAGACTAGGAAGAAGGACCTGGCAGTGTACTTCCAAAAAGAATTAGCCAATTAAAAAATATATATACACATATATATGGAGCCCTGGTGGCGCAGCAGTTAAAGTACTCAGCCACTAACCAAAAGGTCAGAGTTTGAACCCAGCAGCTGCTCTGCAGGAGAAAGATGTGGCAGTTCACCTCCATGACAGTTTACAGCCTTGGAAGTCCTATGGGGCAGTTCTACTCTGTCCATTAGGGTTGCTATGGATTGAAATCAACTCAACGGCAGTGGGTCTGGTTTTTGGTTTTAGTGGCCTGTGTGTTTATTAAAGTTACTAAAACACCAAAAAACCAAACCCGACTCATAGCAATCCTATAGGACAGAGTAGAACTGCCCCATAGAGTTTCCCAGGAGCACCTGGTAGATTGAACTGCCGACCTTTTGGTTAGCAGCCGTAGCATTTAACCACTACCCCACCAGGGTTTCCAGGTTACTAAAAGGTACATGAATAAGAGTGGCTTGAAGAGCATCTTATTCAGGGCTAAACGGTGCTTACAAGACCTGATTCTTTTCATTGTTTAGCTTTGCCTTCCTTTTCTTTTCTGTGTGTATTGGGTTTCTTCTTGGGTGGCAAGATGACTGTAGCAGTTGCCAGTTTACACAATCCCAGGTTCAAGTCCAACAAAAAGAATAAACTCTCCTTCCCCAGTTTTTGAAAAAAAAAAAAAAAAAGCCTCAAAAGCAGTTCTGATTGGCCAGATGGACCTGGTTGGAGGAAACCAGTGGGCCATTTGGCTTTTGCAGAAGCAGCTTAGTCCCATGGTGGGTCCCACCCCGACCACGTGGACCGAGAACACCAGCGGGTGGACCTGCCAGATGGAGTTGCTGGAGGAAGGGGAAAGGGATGCCGAGGAAGCCTGGAATAAATGTTCACAGCCATGCACAAGTGGGTAATGCAGTATAGGCTGATTCCTGCTCTTTGAGGCCCAAAATCATGGAAGAAGAGATGAATTCTACTCAGGCAAGTAGGTTATCAATGTGATTTCTCAAGTGTGTAAGGAAAACCTTAGCTGACACTTTTAACATGGTTAACATCAGGACGTCTGAGATCAAAACACAGAACAAGTCAAAGTGATAGTAGTTTCCAGTGACGTCGATGGGGGAAAAAAACTAGACATATTGATTACAAACACACCACGATCCGAAACCTCTTACCAGGGGTGATCATATCCATTTTGCATCTATGCGCAAATCATAGCAGGCATTTTGCTGTGCTGTTTCGTTGTGTTGATGTGGCTAATTTGGCGAACAAAGTTATTTAGAGTAGGGTCGTGGAGCAAATTATTTGAAGAGCGTACCTTCTTAAGGCCCAAGGCGTATGAGTCCTCTGCTCGGAGACTCTGCAGCCTTGAGGTGTTTGCTTAAGCCTGTGTGATTTGCCATTGGAGATCTCCTGCTTTTAAATGTCCTCTGTCACTTCATATACAATTATCCAGTGGGTATGGGGTTCTAATTGTGTGTGGCTGGGAGAATAATGCTCACTCACAGTAGAAGTTCCCTAGAAGTAGGGTGACCCTGCTGGCTTGCCTGGATCAATCCTGGTTAATGTCTGTGACTCCGTTTTTAGGCAATAAATTATATGGGGTGCCACCTATAAAGGCTATTTTAGGAAATCTATTTAATTGAATATATTATTTTATAAGAATTTCTTTCAGCAGTCGTCACTGAAAAATAATGTTTAAGGATGCATGCTTCCGTGGTAAAAGTATAAAGGAAACCAAGTAACTGATTACCAAAAAGGGTAGGATAGCACACTGGTCCTCAGTCAGGAATGATTTCTTCCCCCAGGGGATATTTGGCAACATCTACAAAAATTATGGGGTTGCAAGTAGGGCAAGGGTGCTTCTGGCGTCTAGTAGGTGGAGGCCAGGGATGTTGCTAAACATCCTAGAATGTTCAGGATAGCCCCCAAGCAAAGAATTATCTGACCCAAATGTCTATAATGCTGAGGTTGAGAATCCCTGGGTCAGTGGTGACGTTTGTAGGGGAGAAAGGGAGAGTGTTTAGGAGCTCCTGAGGTGACCAAGTGTCAGACCAAGTGTCGGATACATGGGTATTCACTTTGAAGTGATTACTGAGTTTTGCATTTACGTTTTGTGCACTTGCGTGTGTGTTATGCTGAAAAAAGGCTTTAAAAAGCCAAGAAGCTCGTACAGTAAGTAAAGGATGAAACTCCTAACGCCTGCTAGCATCTTGCTCAGTTGTAAAGGCTCAATAAGTAATAATAGAGCCGATGGTTACAATAACAGCTCACGTTCACAAAGTGCTCACCTGTGCTGGGATGTACTTGTGATCTCTGTGAGGATGCCCTCATCCGGTGCTCTCCAAGCCCCAGGATGTGGGGACTCTTGCTCTCTGCATTTTACAGCGGAAGGAACTGGAGCTTATCAAGGCTGAGCCGGCCAAGATCACAGAGTATTTCTGGAGTTGGCCAAGTCTGCGTGTTAGCTAATATTTTGCAGGAAGGCAGCGTGGTTGTGGTTATGAACACTGGCTCAGGAGACAGATGACAGCACTCAAATCCAACTGCACCACTTACTAAATATGTACCTTTGCGCAAGTGACTTAATCTTTCTGTGCCTTAGTTTCCTCTTCTATAAAATGGGGATAATAAAAGTTCCTACCCCATAGGTTGGAAACCCTAGTGGCATAGTCGTTAAGTGCTATGGCTACTAACCAAAAGGTCGGCAGTTCGAATCCACCACGTGCTCCTTGGAAACTCTATGGGGCAGTTCTACTCTGTCCTATAGGGTCACTATGAGTCAGAATCAACTCCACGGCAACGACCTTTGGGTTTTTTTATCCCATAGGTTATTGTGAGAAGTAAGTCACAAAATATGTGAAAAGTGTTTCACACAGTGCCTACCCAAAAACCAAAAACCAAAGCTGTTGCTGTCGAGTTGATTCCAACTCATATCGACCCTACAGGACAGAGAGAACTGCCCCATAGAATTTCCAAGGAGCACCTGATGCATTCGAACCGCTGACCTTTTGGTTAGCAGCCAAAGCTCTTAACCACTGCAATACCAGGGCTTCACCAAACAGTGCCTGCTGCATACTAAATACTCCGTAAATGCAAGCTATTATTATTTGTACTTTGTAAAGGCTAGGAAAAATAATAATTGTTATTATTTATTGAGGTTGCTGTGGAATCGGTTCTATGTACTGCAGAGTGGAACTATTTCATAGGGGTTTCGTGGCTGTAGTCTTTACAGAAGCAGATCGCCAGGCCTTTCTTGCACAGTGCTGCTGGGTAGGTTCAAATCACCAACCTTTTGGCTAGTAGCTGAAAGCATACTGTTTGCACCACTCAGGGACTCCTGAGGACCTACTATATGCCAGTTTTTATGCTAAGTATTTTTCATATATCATTTTCTTTTTATAGATCCTGTAATACAGGTATAATGTCCACTTATTGTTATTATCAGCCCCATTTTACAGATGAAGGAGCCCTGGTGGTGCAGTGGTTAAAGGACCAAACCAAAAGGTTGTTGGCTCAAACCCATCAGCCGCTCCGTGGGAGAAAAACATGGCAGTCGGCTTCTGTAAAGATTTCCAGCGTTGGAAGCCCTGTGGGACAATTCTACTCTGTCCTAGGTCACAATGAGTCTGAATCGACTTGATGGCAGTGGGTTTGGTTTGGGTTTGGGTTTATAGAAGAGAAAAACTAAATTTGATGAAATTAGCTTGTATTGGACACTTAATTTCAACTCCAGGTCATTCTAACTCCAGCGCCTCTGCTCTATTTGGAAGGGAGCCATGAGATCAACTCATCCACAGAAAGGAGCCCCAGGGAGGGGATGTGACTTGGCAAGTTATTAAGGGATGCTGCAGGGCTGGAGAGCATGTCTTCTGCCTCCCACTGCCTTCCATAACCATCTCTGTTTTGGGAACAATGCATCCACCACACCGGCTAACCATGCTGGTGGGTGGGAGCAGCCACTTGGGCCAAGAACACTGGATCAGGACTTAGAGAGATGTCTTCTAATCCAGCTACAAAAAAAATCTAGAGCTGTATTTACCCATGGCAGTACATGAGGTAATTTTAGATATTACACAGAGAAACATTTTATCTATCTATTTTAATGTATACCAGCATTGTTTTTTTTTCATCTAGACCCTCAAACTGAGAATTAAGGGATATTATTGCTTAAGATAAGGTAAGAAAAAAATAGCATCAGGGCAAAGTCGGTTAGGGGGCAGTGGTGGTTCACTGGTAGAGTTCTTACCTTTCTTGCGAGGTACTAGATTGGATTGCAGACTGCACCTCGTGCACAGCCAACCACCCATCTGCAGTGGAGGCTTGTGTGTTGCTAGTGCCAAACAGGTTTCAGCAGAGCTTCTAGAATGAGACAAACTAGGACGAAAGTCCTGGTGATCGGTTTCCAATCCTCAGCTGCTGAAAACTCTGTAGATCACAACGGTCTGATCCCATTTGCCTGGGGTTGCTACGAGTCAGGAGCTGGCTCAAAGGCAGCTAACAACAACAACAACAAAGTCATTTAAACAAATGTTAGGTAAAACATAGTGTAGATGGTATAGAAAAATAGCCAAACTCAGAAGGGAGGAAGTGAATGACTGAAGTGTGGGTAATATTGGACCAGAGTGGTGTTTCTCAAACTGAGTACACACGGATCACTTGGGGGTCAAATTAAAATACAGATTCTGATTCAGTATATCTGGGCAGAGCCTGAGATGCTCGTTTCTACAAGCTCCTAGGTGATGCTGATGCTGCTGGTCTGTGGACCACCTTTGGGTAGCAAGAGACTAGAGGGCATTGGCTCTCCTTTGACATGTGCTGGACGCTGTAGCAGATACAACGGATTGCAAGGCAGTCAGTCTTTCATCCTTCAGAAGCTTGATCTAGCTGGGGAGAGAAGATGTGAATATGGGAGGTGGACGCCCACAGCCAGACAATGGGTCCATCAAATGAAAGGTATGATGGTGGTCTACCCTGAAAGGCTTGCATCAAGATGGGAGGAGCTGGTGGGTGATAGCGTTATAGGTTGATTTGTGTCTCCCAAAAAGATATATGCAAACCCTAACTCCTGGGACCTGTGAACGTGACCTCATTTGGAAATAATGTCTTCACAGATGTACTTAGTTAAGTTCACATAAGGTCATATTGGAGTAGGTGGCCCTAAGCCAATATGACTCTTATCCTAGTAAGACAAGGAGAAGAGACACAGGGAAGACAGCCATGTGACTATGGAGGCAGAGACTGGAGCGATGCTGCCGCAAGCCAAGAAAAGCCTAGAGCTACCTGAAGGTGAAAGAGACAAGGAAGGATCTTCGGCTAGAGCCTTTGGAGAGAGCATGGCCCTGAATTAGGACTCCTGGCTTCCAGAACAGTGAGAGAATCAATTCCTGTTGTTTTAAGCCGCCCAGTTTGTGGTACGTTATATGGCAGCCCTAGAAAACTAATGCAGGTGGAGACAGCTGCTGTCACTGAAGAAGGGGAATTTAATTAGGGCCTGAAAGGTCTGCAGCAGCAAGTGGAGAGAACCAGGGCCGACTTTATAAGCAGGAGGAAGGGCGCAAGTAATAGGGAAAAATCAAAACACCAGCACAGGCAAAGTAGAGGCTTCAGCAACAATATGATCAACACAGAGAATCAGTTTGGAACATTCCGTCAAGACCACCTACGTCTTCAAAGAACAAGTCCCGATTGCCTGGTGATACTGCTGTTGTCGTTGTTCGTTGCCACAGAGTCTGTTCGGACTCATGGCAACCCCACATACAACAGAACGAACTGCTGCCCGGTCCTGTGCCATCTTCCCAATGGTTGGTCCGCTCGAGTCCTCTGTTGTGGTCATTGTATATTTTGAGTGGCTTCCAACCTGGGGCTCATCTTCCAGCACTATGTAGTGTAATATTTTGTTCTGATCCATACAGTTTTCATTAGCTAATTTTCCGAAGTGGATCGCCAGACCTTTCTTTCCAGTCTGTCTGAGTCTGAATCATCTGCTGAAATCTGTCCACCACGAGTGACCCTGCTGGTGTTTGAAATACTGACAGACAGTGGTGGCTGGTGAAAATAGCTACCGTTTACTGAGCCCCTGTAAGTGCCAGGCACTTGCCAAGTGCTTTACATACAGTGTTTTGTTCAGTCTCCACAATGATTCACAATAATCCACACTTTATATACGTGGAAAATGAATCTCTGAGAGGCTGCATGACTTGGTCAAAATCACACAGCTTGTCAGTGACAGACCTGAAATTCAACCTCAGGATGGAGTCTGTGCTCTTTGCCACCACAGTGTAAGAGCCTCAGCCCTTTGTTGTCCCTGAGTCATAGCATGAGGGGCTCAGCTTTCTTTCCAGAGAGCATAGTTCACAGGAGATTTTAATGGGCTACCTTGTTTCACTACTACCTGTCTGTCAGTTTGTCGTAATGTGGCGGTTTGTGTGTTGCTGTGATGCTGGAAGCTATGCCGCTGTATTTCAAATACCAGCAGGGTCACCCTTGGTTGGACAGGTTTCAGCAGAGCTTCCAGAGTAAGAGAGACCAGGAAGAAAGGTCTGGCAATCTACTTATGAAAATTAGCCAATGAAAACCATATGGATTGCAACAGAATACTGTCTGATACAACGCTGGAAGATATGCCCCCCAGGTTGGAAGGCACTCAGAATAACAGTGGCCACAACAATGGACTTGAGCAGACCAACGATCATGAAGATGGAACAGGACCAGGTAGCAGTTCATTCTGTTGTACATGGGGTCACTATGAGTGGGAGCCAACTTGATGGCAATGAATAACAACTGTGTTTCAAATGAGAATATTCCCTTTCCAAAAAGATCCTGGGCAAAAATCCAAAGTTGTCCTTGTTCGATCATTATTTATAAAAGAAAAAATTTATATTCCATTCTGCCTTGCTGAATAAACTCTTAATAGACTGGAGTTATAGGGTCACTATGAGTTGGAACTGACTTGATGGCAATGAGTTTGAGTATTTTTTTTTAAGGTGTTGTGACCTTACAAAAGAAGTAAGTACGAAAGTGCTCCCCCAACATATCAGCAGTGATATGAATGGCTTGTTACAGACAATGGAGATTTCCTTTGGAAATCACCAAGGACCCTAGACAGACAGTTATTGGAAATAATTATGCCTCTGCCACAGCGTGGGCCCCATCACGGCCTCTCCTGATTCAAAAGATCTTTCTGGAAATACCAGCATCCATCTTCCAGCTGGTGCTTATAACAGCTGACAGCGTCCATGGGGGACCCAACGATGCAGCCTGAGGACTTTTTTCAAGCTTCCCTTGTTGCACCTGACTGATCCCATCCCATCAGTTCAGTCATGGCCAGAGAGCAGAGGAGACCATATGTGACCTGAATGAGATGCTTACACAGGCGCAGAGCTCACATTGCCAGCTCTGGCTTGGTACATCCACGCTTAGTACTCTGGCAGGGTTCTGCGAGATAAAGGCAGAACTGGGGAAGAAGGGAGGGAGGTGAAATCAGGACCAGAATTGGCCCTGGATTGAGAACCGGGAAGGCTGAGTGCTGATTCCATCTCGACAGCCGGCTGCCCTTGGATATACTGGTCAGCCCTCTGCTCTGCCAAGGGAAGAACTGGACAGTGCATTAGTTTCCTAAGACTGCCATAACAAAGTGCCCCAAGCTGGGTGCTTTATAAGGACAGAAATTTATGTCTCACAGCTCTGGATGCCAGAAGTCCAAATCAGGGAATCGGTTATGTTGGTTTCTTCTGAGAGTTTGAGGGAGAATCTGTCCCGTGCCTCTCTCCTAGCTTCCGCTAGCTCCTTGGCTTGCAGCTGCAGTGTCATGTGGCATCTCTCTGTCCCCCTGTCTCTGTGTCTTTTCTCCTGTTTTATAAGGAACCAGTAGTATAGGATTAGGACCCACCCTCCTCCAGCATGACCTTATGTTGACCTAATTGATAACCTTCAAAGACCCTATTTCCAAACCAGGTCACGTTCACAGGTACCACGGTTAGGACTTCAGCATATCCTTTGGGGGGACACAATTCTGTCTATAACAGATGGTGACACTTGAGGCCCCTTCTTTTATACTAAACCTTTATGCTCTGAACAACCAGAGGTGTGCACCCTGCAGTTTATCAGCGCCAGCTCCACTGTTCTCACTTTCACGTTCTCTTTTTCACTCCCAGATATGTGCACTTGAAAAGACTTCCTTAGCAGTAGTGTGTTAATGGAAAGTTTAAGCAAAACTATTGGCCATGCAGTAAAGTTATATTTGCTGTAACTAGTTGTATTAAATAGCCTTTCAGTATGGAGAGCATGGCTTCTTTGATAAATTAGGAAAGATTAGGGCATTTGAGGCCGTTCTAAATGAATTAATTGTGTCCGTTTAAATGTGCAAGCTGAAATCCAGCATCCTGATAAACTAATGAAAACCATGTGCCCCTAGACTGGGACATAGAACCCTTTCCCGGTGGGGCTGTAAGACTTAAATTGAGGACATAGCATGGTAATTTGCTCCAACTGTGTTAAATTAATTCAATTTATAGTTGAAAAGAAAGAAGTGTGCTGCTTTATATACCTGCATATTCCCGGCCCAACTGCACGTTCATTGCTTAAAAGGGCGGGGTGTCCAGTTGACTAGCAGTCAGAAGCTTGATTCAAACAAATCAGGAAGAAGGAATTGGTTTTGCGCTGATTCAGCCACTTTAAACAGTTCAAATCGTGAGTGGTTCTCGTCATAATTTCTCATCCTGAGCTGAGTAGAAAACTCCATCCCTGGCCCATTTTGTAGCTCAGATTAAGAAAACCTGTGACCATGATAAAGGTAGAGGATATTTAAAATTTGACAGTTTCTCAGCAAGCATTCATTCCATGAATGATAGATCCTTTGACTGTATAATCAGAGGGGGACATGTCACTGTCTTCTTTCAGAGGATACAATGCAATTGCTTCTCTACCCCATGGACAGTTTCATTTACACAGAATTGTCACGGAGAAGTAATTTATTTCACTGAAGTGATTTTTTCCAGGTGATTAAAGCTTGCCTCTGGGTGCCCACATTATTTATTTATTTATTTATGCTTCAACTCTCTTTGATGAAAACCTGACACATGGCTCTTTGCTTTTTTCCACGGCATACGGAAGTGTGGTGAGGTCCTCCCTTGACTAGGCTCATCGTGATGAACATCACTGTTCCTTACCACAGCCTCGTTGTTCTTTGACCCCTGAATTGGGTGGGGTTGAATGCTTCTCTATAAATAATCACAGGCTGATTCTTTTGTAATTACTGTTATTCTTAATAATAAATCCCTGTCACCGTGCTTAGGACATCATAGGCGTTATAATCTTGGCTAATCTGCCCACCTCCCCCATGAAATGAGCATTAGTTTTTGTCAGTTTCGGAGGTGAGAAAATTGAGGTTTAAGAGATTAGTAATAAGTGATATCACTGGGAACTGAACCCATGTCTTTCCAACTGCAAAATGTATACTGCTAGCCAGGCCACACGCTGCCTCTTTCTTGCTCTGCTTCTCTTCTCTGCACCTCTCTGGGTATTCCTGTCTGCCTCCTTGCTTTACAGCTTTCCCCTGGATAAGGGTCCAAGATGAGGCCTGCACCTTTTTATGGAGCATTTTTCGTATCTTTGGCTTTAAGTGAGGTCCCGAGGGTATTTTTGCTGATTCCTAGGTTCCCGGACATTTTCTGCACAGTTGCAGTTTCCAGGAGTCTAACCTGTGGACTCGTCACTGTGTATGCTAAGGCTTTGGGGGATTATAGGATGTCCAGCATTGTGATTAAGTTGTATAATCAGGAAACCTGCAATCAGAGGAGTGCTTGGTGATTCCATAATGCAGGGTTGGCACACTTTCCTGTAACGGGCCAGATACTAAATATACTAGATTGTGAGGACCATATGGTCTCTGTTGTAGCTACTCATCTCTACTTTTGTAAGTCAAAGAAGTGATAAGCAATAGGTAAAACAGTGGGTGTGACTGTCCTCCAATAAAACTTTATGTACAAAAACAGGCAATGGGCAGGAGTTGGCCCGTGGGTCATAGTTTGCTAACCACTATTATAATGAGGGGATAAAAGGACTAATCAGAGCATTTTAAAAAGCGTGGAGAGGTAGGTAGTTGAGAAGCCCTGTGAGTAGTAGTTAGGCCCATGGACTCTGAAGATAGAATGGCCTGGGTTTGCCTCCTGGTTCCACCATTTACTCTTCTAACTCAGACCAATGTCTTAACCTCTCTGAGCCTTAGCATTCTATCTTTAAAATTGGGGAAAGAATAGTTCTTACTTGTAGGGTTGTTCTGAAAATGAAAGGAATTAATCTCTATACTTAGAACAGTCAGTGCCCAGGACAAAATAAACACTAAGTAACTTTTTATAACTACAGTAACTAATCCAATTTCTAGAGACACAAAATATTCTTTTTTTTTTTTTTTTATTGTGCTTTAGCTGAAAGTTTACAGCTCAAGTTAATTTCTTATACAAAAATTTATACGCACATTGTTATGTGACCCTAGTTGCAATCCCTGTAATGTGATAGCACATTCCCCCTTTTCACCCCGATTTCCCGTGTCCATTCAACCAGCTCCTATCCCTCTCTACCTTCTCATTTCCCCTCTGTTCAGGAGCTGCCCATTTAGTCTCGTGTATCTACTTGAACTAAGATGCACACTCTTCACAAGTATTTTATGTTTTATAGTCCAGTCTAATCTTTGTCTGAAGAGTTGGCTTTCGGAATGGTTTTAGTTCTGGCTTAACAGAGGGTCTGGGGGCCATGTCTTCAGGGGTTCCTCAGTCTCAGTCAGACCATTGAATCTGGTCTTTTTACATGAATTTGAGATTTGCACCATATTTTTCTCCTGCTCTGTCAGGGACTCTGTTATGTTCCCTGTTAGGGTGGTCATTGGTGGTAGCTGGGCACCATCTAGTTCTTCTGGGAGAGATGGAATATTCTAATGCTTTGATGGAAAGAATGAAAACTCACTCTGCTCTGAGATAATGGAGGGCAATGGTAAAGCTCCTGGCTATTGTGGATGAATGTGTGCAGAGGAGACAGGTTTGTTAGTGAAAACTACGTAGTGCAGTGGGAAGGGTCTTGGCCCAGGAGCTAAAGGAACAGGGTTCCAGATCCCAGGCAGAGTCATTAACCTGCAGTGCGTTCTTAGGCAAGTCACTTCCCTCTAGAGTCTTGGTTTCTTCATCTATAAAATAAGCAGAGTCCCTGGCTGGTACAAATGGTTAACAAGCCCAACTGCTAAACGAAAGGTTGGAGGTTCAACTCCACCCAGAGGCACCTTGGAAAAAAGGCCTGGAGTTCAAGTTCTGAAAAATCAGCTTTTAAAAACCCTCTGGTCACCTCATCTGGAGCAAGGGAGAGTGAAGAAAGCCAAAGACACAAGGGAGAGATTTGCTTAAAGGACTAATGGACCACAGCTACCACAGCCGCCACCAGACTGAATCCAGCACAACTAGATGGTGCCCACCTACCACCACCGACTGCTCTAATAGGGATCACAATAGGGGGTCCCAGACAGGGCTGGAGAAAAATGTAGAACAAAATTCAAACTCACAAATAAGACCAGATTTACTGGTTTGATACAGGCTGGAGAAACCCTGAGAGTATATATAGCCCCCAGACGCCTTTTTGACTCAGCCCTGAAATCACTCCTGAGGTTCAGCCCTCAGCCAAAGATTAGACAGGCCCATGAAACAAAATGAGACTAAATGGGCACACCAGCCCAGGGACAAGGGCTAGAAGGCAGGAGTGGACAGGAAACCTGGCAACTGGGAACCCAAGGGAGAATGTTGACATATCGTGGAGTTGGCAACCAATGTCACAAAACAATATGTGTATTAATTATTTAATGAGAAACTAATTTGCTCTGTAAACTTTCACCTAAAGCACAATTAAAAAAAACAAAACCCTACGGAGCACAGTTCCATTCTGACACACGTGGGGTTGACATGAGTCGAAATCAACTTGACGGCAACTGGTTAAACTAGCTTAGTGGTTGCAAACTAATTGCTCACAGGCCGAGTTCTCCTATGGATATGCTTGATTAGCCCTAAAGTGTTATGAAAATATCTGAATTAATCACCAATAATTAAAAATCAGGAGAGCCAACAAAAATTCTGGATTTCTAGTTCTTTTGCAGATTCAGAAGCTCTAGCAACACTGGCTGCATTTCCACCTGGCAGCAGGTGGCAGTCACTGAGCAATGGCAGCCTGTGGGTTCTGTCTCTCACTGCTGTAGCAGGTGCTGCTGGTGTCCAAGCCATATCCTTGCCCTCCCCCCTTCAGTGCATGCCAGCTGGACTTGCCCCTACCAGCACCTGGATTCTTTGGCCTGGGGACTTTGGCTGACTCTGAAAGTGATGGTTTGGAAGTGCTGGGTTAACATACAGGTAAGGTATCGGGTTAGCGTACAGGTACCTGGTTCCCTTGCCTTTCAAGTGTGATAACTGAGGTATATGGTCTACTCCATTTCCGTGTGAGATTAAGCTTCAGTCACCATGGTGACAGATGACTTAACAACACCTATTTTTTGGTGGCTTTCCCTTTCTTGCCTTACTTCCCACTCCCCTACTGGTGTTTCCTGGGATCACCTCCCTGATAAGCTCCTAATACTTGAATCCTTGTGCAGAGTCTGCTACGGGGGAACCAGCCTAAGAAAGGCCGTAGTCCCTTCCACTGAGGCCAAGTGGGAACTGCTGTTGTTTTTCCTGATGCTTGGGCAGCGTTTCTCGGGTAGAGAAGTATTTGTCTATCCCATGTCTATGAAGAGGAAGGGTAAAGGGTTTCTAGAAGACTGGGAGCATATTTCCTCGTGTAAGTAAAGAACAGACTGCAAGCTTTATGCAGATGCCCTTCTTCACTTATTGAGGTCTTGCCCTTACAGGATCTGAGTTTGTGACCCCTTCAGTAGATGACCGTTAGGGATCTTTTGAGCTGGGGATCTTGTTAATGCGATATTTTGTGAGAAGCAATTCCGATCCCTAGATTGTGACTGGTGAATTGTTTTAACCCACCTGAGGAGATTTGTGTTTTAAAAGAGGAGATTCGGGGATCAGGTTTGTTTCTGTATAGGTGGCCAGCATCCCAGTTTGCTTATGGCAGAGGGACTTCCTACAACATGGGATTTTTAGTGATAAAAATGGGAAATTCCCAGGAAAATCAGGACAAACTGTTCAGTCTACCCCAGGTGCATGTATTCAGTAGGTGACACAAATGGTTAAGTGCTCGACTACTAGCCAAAAGGTTGGTAGTTCGAACTCACCCAGGGATGCCTTGGAACAACACATGCCTGACAACCTGCTTCCGAAAGGTCACAACCTTGAAAACCGTGTGAGACAGTTCTACTCATACATTGGGTCTCCATGAGTCAGAATCAGCTCAGTGGCAACTAACAACAATACAGCAACAACTAAGTATAGGGCACACATAGGACCGTTTAGAGTCCAACTCCTGGCCCCCGTGTGTGTGTGTGTGTGTGTGTGTGTGTGCATATATATATGTACCTATGTATACAGGTTTCCCCCACTATCTGAAAGTAGAGTATTCCTATGAAACCTTTTGTAAGAAATGGCATAAAGCGAAGAAGCAATTACTGTTAATTTATATGGGAAAAATTTTTGAGCATTGCCAGACCCAAAAAACACATGCTTTGGATATGTTATCAGGAGGGACCAGTCCCTGGAGAAGAGCATCATTCTTGGTAAGTTAGAGGGTCAGTGACAAAGAGAAAGACCCTCGACAAGATAGGTTGACACAGTAGATGCAACAATGGGCTCAAACATAGCAGCCATCGTGAGGATGATCAGAGAGTCTTTTATTCTGTTGTACATAGGGTTGCTACGAGTCAGAGCCAACTCCACAGCACTTAACAACCACAACAACAACTCTAGTGCTGTTTAGTAGTTACTCCGTCCGTCTGCAGTGACCATCGAGACACTTACTGCTTCAGGGTCCAGGTCTAGAGGCAGGAGCCGAAGTGCGTATTCAGGCACGAAGACTCAGTCATCTCTTCCCCCGTGCCCAGAAATTCAAGGTCCGTTCACCCTGTGTGCTCCCCAAAAAAGGAATTTGAAAGAAGTGCAGACCCTGCCATGGGCAAGAGCAGGGAAAGATCAATGTAACTTGAGTGGCATGATTAGCAAGATCTTTGCTTTGTTTTCTTAAGAAGACAGCAGCTAGTTTTCCTGCCACCTCTTGTGGTGACTTTTTCTTCCAATGTGTAATTCCTGCGTAGTACACCAGTTCCCGCGCGGCACACCAGTTCCCGCGCGGCACACCAGTTCCCGCGCGGCACACCAGTTCCCGGGCGGCACACCAGTTCCCGCGCGGCACACCAGTTCCCGCGCGGCACACCAGTTCCCGCGCGGCACACCAGTTCCCGCGCGGCACACCAGTTCCCGGGCGGCACACCAGTTCCCGGGCGGCACACCAGTTCCCGGGCGGCACACCAGTTCCCGGGCGGCACACCAGTTCCCGGGCGGCACACCAGTTCCCGGGCGGCACACCAGTTCCCGCGCGGCACACCAGTTCCCGGGCGGCACACCAGTTCCCGGGCGGCACACCAGTTCCCGCGCGGCACACCGGTTGCAGTTTTGTGCTGTCCCTCCTCCCTCCTGCCCACTCTCCCTAGGAGGAATTCCTCAAGTTGTGTGGTCGTGGTGAGACAGTCCCATCTCTCCCTGGAGCAAAGAGACCAGATTGCTCCTCTTTTCACAAGACACATTCTGGGAATGTGGGAGAGACTTTTTTTTGGTCCCCCAGTATTCACTTCCTCTTTACCGTTTAGTAAGAGCTCCCACTACCTAGGTTTTCTCTGGGCTAGATGGTGCAAATGGTTTGGGCTTGACTGCTAACCTAAAGGCTGGTGGTTCGAACCAACACAGCCATACCGTGGAAGAAAAGTCCTGGTGATCAGCTTCCATTAGGATTATAGCCCAGAAAACCTTATAGAGCATTTGTACTCTTGTCCAGGCATGGACTTGTAACTTGAAATTTGTCTCCAAAATTGAAGGGTGCTGAGAGACTGAAGAAAGAGGTGGGTAACTCCAGTGTGGCAGCAAAGGAGTATATTAGGGAGACTTACATATGAGGCCAAGTCCTGGGTGGCAGCATGACCAGAGCAGATCTCCGCACCACACAGTGGGAGGGCTGAAGTTTTATAGTGGTGGTGTACAATAGTGGCTTCATGCCAGGGTCTTAGATAAGAATGTAAACTGTAGTGAGCTGATGGACCACATGAGGGTGCTCATGTTTGGCCTCACAAAGCCTGTTTCCCCTTCAGGCCACCCCCCTCCCAGGCCACTTCTTACAACTTGGCACATTTTCTCTATTGTGCCATAGTACGTGAGACCCTGTCTCCTCCCTGCTGGGGAGAGATATAGAAGTGGGGTTAGCCAGGTGCTGCGTGCTCCCCACGCATGTGCAAGAGATGGAGAAAGTTACTGTGTGCCCAGAACAGGGGGAAGACTTCTGTGATAAGGAGAAGAAACTGGGAGAGAAAGGCGACTCAATTCCCAGCTTCCTTATCAGAGAATGTTCTGGGCCCAAAGCCTTTACTTAGGCAGCCCAGATGGGATATGTAGAGACAGACCATTTCCCCAACAACTCTGCACATATGGGTCGCCGTGAGTTGGAATTACTCCTCAGCAACTAACAACAAGAACATGTTTGCTGAAGTAGGGACTACAATTCCCAGCCCTTCTTCCATCTTATGTGGCCATGTGAACCAAGCTCTGCCTAAACGAATATAAGAGGAAGTGATGTGTGCACCTTTTGTGTTATTCCCATGAAAAGGAAACAGCTTCAATTTCCTTTCCCCTCCTTCCCTGTAGCAGGAACAAGGAAGTGGTGGTGAGCCATATTCAGCCATGAGCATGAGGGTGACAATCCAGGGATGGGCAGAGCATTACAATGGAAGGGCCTGGGTCCCTCTACCTCTGTGTTGAACACAGTTGTACTACCTAGTCCCCAGCCCCTGCCAGACTCCCTCCAGCTTGGACTTGGCCTTGAAATAGAAATAATCTAAACCACTCTTACTTAGTCTTAATTAAAGCCAAGAACCTATATTATATGTCATATAAAGGCTCACTATATGACTTAGCCTCAGCCAGTTGGGAGTTGGTAGAAAGAGCATGGGAGTTGGAGCCAGAAAGATCTGGGTTTAATCTTAGCTCTGCCACTGGGTGACATTGGATAAGAAATGAATCTAAACCTTTTTCTGAGACTGTGACGTGCATTACTACATTTAATACTCCCAAACGGGCCTCTGGGGTAAAATATCCAGCATGATACTTGGCATATAGTCCAATATGCTTTTTCATTCCAAGAACCAGACACTCACTCAAAGAGGTTCAAATTAAGAAAGAAAGAAAGAAAAAAGGATGTAGGTAGTGTTTCTCAGAAAATAACCCAGAGACCACTTATATCAGGATCACTAGAGTGCTTTATTTAAAAGTACCCATCCCTGAGGGCTGTGGGGACCATGGTCTCAGGAACATCTAGCTTAACTGGCCTAACGTAGTTTATAAATAAAATGTTCTACATCCTACTTTGGTGAGTAGTGTCTGGGGTGTTAGAAGTTTGTAAGCGACCGTCTAAGATACTCCACTGGTCTCACCCCATGGGAGCAAGGGAGAGTGAAGAAAACTAAAGACGCGGATGGACCACAATAAAGGGCTCTGGCCAAAACTGGAGAAAAATGTAGAACAAAATTCTAACTCACAAAAAAAGACAAGACTTAACTGGCCTGACAGAAATTGGAGAAACCCCAAGACTAGGGCCCTTGGATACATTTTTAGTTCAGTAATGAAGTCACTCCTGAGGCTCACCCTTCAGCCAAAGATTAGACAGGCCCATAAAACGAAATGACATTAAAGGGGCACACCCGCCCAGGGGCAAGGACCAGAAGACAGGAGGGGACAGGAAAGCTGGTAACAGGGAACCCAAGTTCGAGAAGGGGAGAGTGTTGACATGTTGTGGGGTTGGTAACCAATGTCGCAAAACAGTATGTATACTAACTATTTAATGAGAAGCTGGTTTGTTCTGTAAACCTTCATCTAAAGCATAATTTAAAAAAAGGAATACTCGGATTCCTGAAGATACTAAAAAAAAAAAAAAGTACCCATCCCCTGGATGGAAGATGGAGGAGTCAGCACACAGACAAGCTCCCAGAAGGTTCTATACACATTCATATTTGAGAACCACTGCTGCAGGTGGATCTCCTAGCACCCTTTGTAGAAAGGACAGCCAGGCCTCAGAAGAGTCAAAACCTTGTCATCCTCTCTTCCTAGGTCCATGGGAGCTGGGTCTCTTGTTTCCTTGCTGTTCTCCTTTGCTTATTCTCTGTTGCTTACACCTGGCTCCTTTTATCCTCATTCCAAACACCCTGCATTGATCCAGCTAGGATTGGGGTCACCTTGTTCCTGTGGCTGGGCAGGATGTGTGGGAGGGGAGTTGGAAGCATAGATGACACCTGATGTCACCTTCTCTTCCGTGACTATGGACCAGGTTGCATTACCAGAAAAACAGCAGTGGTTGGGGGAAGTGTCATGTCAAAGTCTTGTAGAGCTTTGCCTTTTCCTTCTTGTACCATTTACCGTATAATATTGTAATTGTCAGTTTGCTTCTCAGTATCCACCATCAGACTGGGAGAAATTTGAGAACAAGACGATTGTCTTACTTACTCTTCTATTTCTAAGACTTACCAGAATGCTTGTCAACAAGAACGGACTTAATGAACAGTTCCTGAATGATGACTGACCAGAAATGTCAGTGCAAATGTAGATACCAAACCAAAAAAACAAACCTGTTGCCGTCTAGTTGATTCCAACTCATAGCGACCCTATAGGACAGAGTAGAACTGCCCCATAGAGTTTCCAAGGAGTGGATTTGAACTGCTGACCTTTTGGCTAGCAGCTGTCTTAACCATTATGCCACCGGGGTTTCCTGCAAATGTATAAGAGCGCATTATTCTGTTACTTTCTAACTTTTTAAAATCAGTTTTGTTAAGACAATTTATAAAACAAAATGCAACCATTTTAAGTGTACAGTTTGATAATTTTTAACAAACGTGTGCACCAAGGTAACCACACACCAGTTAAGATATGTGTGTGATACTGTCTAGTCACCAGTTACTGTCCCGTTGATTCTGGCTCACGGCAACCTTCCGTGTGTCAGAGCAGAACTGTGTTTCATAGGGTTTTCAGTGACTGGTCTTGCTGAAGTAGTTTGCCAGGCCTTTCTTCTGAGGTATCTGTGAATGGAGTTGAGCTGCTGGCCTTTTGGTTAGCAGCTGAGAGCATCTCTCGGGGACTTCAGCCAAGATGTAAAACATTTGAATTACCCCTAAAAGTCTCCTCTTATAAGGGGCCACTTTTTAATTCTTCCAGATTAGCTTAAGAAAGGGCTTGTCCAGAGCTCAGAATCTTGTGGTGCTTCTCAAAGTCCAGGAGTCCCCGGGTGGCACAAATTATTAAGCAGCACCTGGGTGATTAGTTAGCAAGTTAGTGATGAAACCAAGACCCCCAACTCAGAACACTTTCTGCAGAAGCCCGAACACCTATTGCTCATCCTCTCTTGCCTCTCCACTTCCTTCTAGTAGCTTTTCTTCAAGATGATATTTTCATTGGGAAGAAGTATACTAGTAATAGGTAATAATTTATTATGTATTAAAGGAGCCCTGGTGGCTCAGTGGTTAAAGCGATCAACTGCTAATTGAAATGTCGGTGGTTCAAAACCACCAGCGGCTCCGTGGGAGAAAGATTTGGCAGTCTGCGTTCGTAAAGATTTACAGCCTTGGAAACCACCCTGTGGGGTCGCTATGAGTCAGAATCAACTCCATGGCAGTGGCTTTTTTTTTTTCTTTTTAGCTATTATTAGCTATTATTGTTATCATCATCATCTTCCCTGTTTTTACAAATGAGAATATTGAAGTTCAGAGAGGTTAAGTAACTTGCCCAAGATCAGTCAGCTAATAAGAGTTGGAGTCAGGATTCACACCCTAGCAGCCCGATTCCAGAGCTGCTAACAAAGCTGGTTCTGTTATTGCTCTCATGTTGTGTTTAATACTTTGGGCTTTGGAATCAGAAGAATTTGGCTTCAAACCCTAGCTCTGCCACTTACGAACTGTTGTGTGAGCTTGGCCAGGCTGCATAAACATAGTTATCTTCACTTTCCTCATCCATAAAATGGAGAAATAAGTTACCTCACAGAATCATAGTACGGAGCATAAAATGTGACATGAACGTAAAGTTTATGGCATGCTGTTTGGCATACAGTTAAGGGGGTGTCCTCCTAGAGCTGACCCTTCCCACTGCTCCCAGGCATTGGGACAGGCTTCTTAGCACAGTGAAAGCCCTTCCTGATTTGGCCCTCTGCAGTGTCATTTCTCACCAGACTGTCTCTCTAAGCTCTGGCATGCCTCACTCTTCCCAGTTCTTCAGAAAGCGTCAAGCACTTTCTTGCATCCAGACTTTTGCCTGGAATGCCCTTGCCTGTCTTTATCTGGCATATTTCTGCTTTTCTTTCATATAGACTAGACATCACTTCTTCCAGGAAGTCTTCCCTGACCATTCATCTCTCCCAAGCCAGGGATGAGTGGTCCTGTCGTTTGATCCCACATACCTCTGTACTTCCCTGATCTGTACTTTTCAGGCTGAATTGTAATTGTCTCCACAGTGGAAACCCTGGTGGCATAGTGGTTAAGTGCTACAGCTGCTAACCAAGAGGTAGGCAGTTTGAATCCGCCAGGCGCTCCTTGGAAACTCTATCGGGCAGTTCTACTCTGTCCTATAGGGTCAGCAAGAGTCAGAATTGACTCGACGGTTTTTGGTTTTGGTCTCCATGATAGATTGTAAGTTCCATGAGGACAGAGACTATGTTGTGTTCACTATTAAATCCTTATTTCTTGGCACCATGTCTAACTTCAAGTGGGCACAGATAGATGGTTGGATGGGTAGATGGATGGATGGATGGATAGATAGACAGGTAAGGAATGACTAAAGAAAGTATCACTATGCCCCACCAACTCTCCCTTGCATCCATTCTCTACTTTGTCCTTTTAATAATAATAGTACACTCCTCTAAGTTTTATCTGGGCTTGTGGATGCGCTGAGAGAGGCTACTTTCCCCAGCCTCTTTTGCAGGGAGCTGTGTCTGTGTAACTAAGTTTGGGTGAATGGAATACTCTCTTCTTTCACTTCTCATTAGCTGGGGAGTGAGGAAATGGCAATGTCTGGAGTAGTAGCTTTGGAGGCCATGTGTGAAAGAGCAGAGCCAACCCACCATCATGGATCCCTGGATGCTGCTGTAGAGCAGAACTGTCTACCTGTCCTAGACTACCTGCTTCTCTTTGGACCACTACATGAAAGGGAAATACATGTTAACCTCAATTAAGCCATTGTATTTTGGGGTTGCTTTGTTGTAGCAGGATTCGCTGGGTGGCGCAAATAGTTAAAATGCTCGGCTGCTAAACAAAGTTTAGAAGTTCAGGTCCACCCAGAGGTGCCTCAAAAAAAAAAAAAAAACCCAAAAAACCAAAAAACAAAAACCTGGAGATACTTCCCAAAAATCAGCCATTGAAAACCCCGTGGAGTTCAGTTCTGCTGTGACCTATGTGGGGTCTCCATGAGTTGGGGTTGACACAATGGCTACTGGTTATTGTCACAGCAGCTTTGTGTGTATCATGACTTAGTCATCTAGTGCTGCTAAAAAGAAATACCACAAGTGGGTGGCTTTAACAAAGAAATTTATTTTCTCACCATTGAAGAGGCTAGAAGTCAGAATTCAGGATGCTGGTGCTAGAAGGCTTTCTCCCTCTGTTGGCTCTGAAGGAAGGTTCTTGTCTCTTCTGCGCTTCTGCTCCTGGGCGATCTTCATGTGGCTTGGAGTCTCTCTTTTCCCATTTCTGCTTTGCTCACTTGTTTAATCTCTTTTATATTTCAGAAGAGATTGACTCAAGATACACCCTATATTAACTCTGCCCCCTTAACATAACAAAGAAAACCTGTTCCTTAGTAGGATTATAAGCACAGGCGTAGAGGTTAAGATTTCCAACACATATTTTGGGGGGACGTGATTCAGTCCGTAACAATAAGCGATACTCTAATCTTACGAGAAATGCTTCATTGATCTGAGGAAATACACAGTGTTGGCTTTTGCTGTTATTGCCCTTCTTATTAAGACGTTAAAACTAAATGAGTAAGAAGTTATCCTGAATAAATAAACAGGATTCAGGCCTGTATAGGGACCCTAGTGGTGTAGTGGTTAAGTATTTGACTCACAACCAAAAGGTTTTCAGTTCGAATCCACCAACCGCTCCTTGGAAACCCTATAGGGCAGTTCAACTCTGTCCTATATGGTCGCTATGAGTCGGAATCGACTTGATGGTAACAGGTTGGCAACAGACCTATATAACATCTTTCCTCTTGACTCCAGCACCATGCAGTGCCTCCATTTGTTGAACAAGAATGGGTATTTTTATGTTTTTTCATTTGTCTGGTCCTTGCCTATCTTTGCAGAGCCTCTTCTTGTACTTTCTCTGCCTTATGCTATTTTTTTTTTTTAATGCTATAGGCAAAGTACATAATGCTCTCTTCTTTCCTCTTCTTTTCTCTCCAACAGGCCACACGTTCTCCTGTGACAGGAAGATCTTTGCACATGCTAATATCTGTATGTGAGATGTTCATCTCCTTCTCTTAGCTCCATTGCCTTCTACTTGTATTACTATCTCAGATCAGTCGTCACCTCCTCCAAGAGGCCTTCCCGGATCCCTCACTGGGTCATGCTCCTCTTTCATATGCTGTATTGTGTATTATTTCAGGTCTTTCTAGAAAGAGAAATCAAGATGGGATGAGATGTACAAGGGGTTTGTTAGAGAAACGCCAGTGAAGAATAAAGAGGAGGGAGCAGGTTGGCCCCAGTGAAAGGAAAGCAAGGAGGGTGGGTAGGAAAAGTGTCAGGCTCAGCACAGATCTGGGAAAGTTTCAGCCAAGCTGATGGGACATCGCTGAGATAAGTCTCCTGGTACAGGAACCCTGCGTTGCACGGGAATAAGCCTGCGCTAGTTGCTGGACCTTCTTAAGATGTTAACAAGGGCTTCCTGCCCTGCTTAATCAATGGCTGGGAATAATGTTTTTGTGCATAAATAATGGCATATTTGATTCTTGTTTTATGGCCTTTTTTGCTTTTCATTGCAGTTTTTTTTTTGAAAGATACATTAAAAATATATGCAGCTTAGAAAGGAAACAGAAAACACAATGTAAGCAATTTTGATGTTTGCTGCTGAGTCTAGTGAAGATGATGTATTTAAAGTTGCATGTAACTCATTGCAAAAAAAATTTAAAAACACTAATAAATAATGGGGATTGTGCAGTGTTTGAGCTGTATCCAATTGGCTTTTTTTTTTATTACGTGGCTTAGCTCAGCTCCTTCACTTCGGGTAAATCACTTATGTTTTGGGGCCACAATTTTCTGTAATTAAAAATATTACTAGCCCATCCAAGTTTAGTTTGAAATTCTGTGATTCTATTTTATAGAGCTAAAGAAGGGATCAAAAGAGATGGCAGCTGGAGCTGTGAGTCAGCTATGCTCCCTACAGTCTGAGATGTGAGCGGTGTGTTTTTATTTATCTCTTTTTACTTTCTTGATGACCATAAGTATTTAATTTTTAGGAGCTCCCGGTTATCTAGTTTCTCTTCTGGTGTTTGTGCTTTGTTAGGTATGGTTTGTATTCTATTTATGCCATGTATTAGGGCCCCTAGTATTGTCCCGGAAAACCTGGTGACACAGTGGTTAAGAGCTATGGCTGCTAACCAAAGGGTCAGCAGTTCAAATCCACCAAGTGCTCCTTGGAAGCTCTTTGGGGCAGTTCTACTCTGACTTTTCTGTGATACGGAATCGACTCTATGGCAACAGGTTTGGTTTGGTTTTTGGTTTAGTGTTGTCCCTATTTTTATTTCCATGATCTTAATCGTTTAGGTTTTATATTTAGGTCTTAGATCTATTTCGAGTTAGTTTTTGTGTAAGCTGTGAAGTATGGGTCCTGTTTCTTTTTTTTTTACAGATGGACATCCAGTTTTGCCAGCACCATTTGTTAAAAAGACCATCTTTTCCCGATTTAATGGACTCTGGTCCTTTGTCAAAGATCAGCTGGCCATAGGTGGATGGATTTACATCTGCGTCTTGATACTGTTCCATTAGTCTATGTGTCTGTCATTGTACCAGTACCAGGCTTTTTTGACTACCGTAGCTGTATAGTAGGTTCTGAGGTCGGGTACTTATGAGGCCTCCAACTCTGTTCTTTTTCTTCAGTGATGCTTTGCTTATCTGGGGCCTCTTTCCTTTCCATATAAAGTTGGTAATTAGTTTTTCCATCTTGTTAAAGAATGCTATTGGTATTTGCGTTAGGGTTGTATTATAGCTGTGGATTGCTTTGGGTAGAATTGACATTTTCACAATATAGAATCTTCCTGTCCATGAACATGGTATGTTTTTCCATATCTGTAGGTCTCCTTTGGTTTCTTGCAATAGTGTTTTGTAGTTTTCTTTGTATAGGTCTTTTACACCCCTGTTTAGATTTATTCCTAAGTGTTTTATCTTTTAAGGGCTATTAAAATGGTTTTGTTTTCCTAATTTCCTTTTCAAAGTTCTCTTTGTTGGTGAAGAGGAACCCAACTGATTTTTGAACGTTGGTCTTTTATCCTGCTACTGTGCTGAAATCTTTTATTAGTTCCAGTATTTTCTTGTGGAATCTTTGGGATTCCCTACATATAGGACCATGTCATCTGCAAATAGGGATAGTTTTACTTCTTCCTTTCCAATTTGGATGCACTTTATTTCTTTTTCTTCCTTATTGCTCTAGCTAGGACTTCTAGCACAATGTTAAATAAGAGTGGTGATAAAGGGTATCATTGTCTTGTTCCTATTCTCAGAGGGGGATGTTATCATCCTCTGTCCATTGAGAATGATGCTGGTTGTGTTTTTTTGTTTTTTTTTTGTATAGATGCCCCTGATTATGTCGAGGAATTTCCCTTTTTTCTGATTTTATTGAGAGTTTTTATCAGGAATGGGTGTTGGACTTTATCAAATGCCTTTCCTGCCTGATTGAGATAATCATGTGATTTTTTTTCTTTTGTTCTATTTATGTGGTGGATTACACTGATTGATATTCTAATTTTGAACCATCCTTGCATACCTAGTATGAATTCCACTTGGTGACATTCTTTATAATTTTTAAAAATACTTTTCATATCGAAATCATTTTTTTTTTTCAACCTGGTTTAAGGAGGAGTCCTTGGGTGGTACAGATGGTTTACTCACTCAGCTGCTTACTGAAAGGTTGGAGGTTTGAATCCACTCAGAAGTGTCTCAGAAGAAGAGCTTGGTGACCTACTTCTGAAAAATCAGCCATTGACAACCCTGTGGAGCACAGTTCTGTTCTGACACATGTGGGGTCGCCGTAACTTAGAGTCAATTCCATAACAACTGGTACCGGTTTTGGCGCTCTAAGAAAAAAAGAAGCACACAATAACTCAAATCTGCAGTGATGGTTATACAATTCCTTAGAGCCTTAACCTGAAAATCTCTAGTAGGTGAAATTTAGTATAATAAATGTCCTTATGTCAGTTGATAAGATCAAGTGCTAAAAATACCTAATCTCAAGCAAGTCTTAAACCCAAAATTTCCTATGAATTTATTAATTGCTCTTGGGAAGATGGGTGTTTGTTCTGAGATATCTTTATCCACTTAATAAAGTACTCTATTTATAAATGACCACCCATGTGAAGAGAATGCCTTATTGTTCTGCAGGAAAGAAAACAGGCAAATTTATTGGCCAACTATAAAAATTTAGATGATTCTCCCATGCTCACTGCTTTGAAGTTTGGCAAAGGACGCTCTCAAGTATGAGAAAAGGGTGGGCATGAAAACCAGGCAGTATGACAAGACGGCAGGAGAATGCTTGTCTGGCCCCATGTGTTGACTTGTTAGTGTAAAGGTGGGTGGTCTCCACAGTGCCTGGTGATAGTTCAATAATATGTGGGTGTTTAGGGCCCCATGTGGGATTACTAAGTGTGAGTCTGGCTGCTGTGGTCATCAACACCTTTTGCTTTCCTGTTGCTCCTTTTAGCTCGTAGTCCAAGATGTGTAAATTTAGATCTGTAATTTACAAGTGCATTCAAGGTGCTAGGCTTGTTTCCTCTGAGGGTGCATGAAATGAAGTGTTTGCAACTAGAATCCAGCTTTAGCCTTGACTGAAAATTTCATTTAAGCTTTTTTACCCCATAATGGAAACTGCTTTAAAGTTTTATCTAATAATAAAAATAATATTAAGATAATAACAGTATAAAGGAGAAAAGTAAAATAAAACACTTGTAATTCCATTACCGTGAAGTAAATTGCTTAACATTTGAAATGCAGACTTCTAGGCTGACTTCATTTCTTATCTTCCTTTGGCCATGGCTTCTGACATTTTCTTGTTATGTTATCATATTGTCATTCATCTCAATTTTTTAAAATTCTAACCTAATAACAGAAATCGCTATTATTATTATTCCCAGTTTGTTATGTACTAAGTGCTTTTTGGGAGATTGTATAATTTAATCCTAGAACCATCCCTTGATTGAAATAGGCAAAATTATCCTTTTTATAGAAGAGAAAATGGAGACCTGGAATGGTAAAAAATATCAGCTAACTAGAAACCTGACATTCTAACCTGAGCAGGTCTGTTTGATACGAGAGGAAAGATGTACTGTATTTTATATCATCTGACTGTATTTTATGGATCATTTTATGCTGGTTTTAAATCCTTCTGAAACAAGGCATGAGATAAATCCAGTACAAACATACACGTTTGAAGGGCCCTGGGACCTTGCTATGTAAATAAATGCATGGTCTGCCCTTCTGTAACCATGGAAGAAACCATTTTGTCAAGGTACCACTCATCTCTAATTTTTCTGACTTGTAATTTCAGGATTTCATGAAAGGTTCAATTGCAGTTACTCTGAGTGCTCTGTTTAGGCAGTCATGATTCCATCAGACTCTGATGCCTAGCAACCTAATCTTATAGCATGCCTGGAATTTCTCGTATGTTTGGTTACTTACAAGCTTTCTAAAGTAGACCTTCACCAATTCATGGGTAGAAAGGTTTCACTTTAGTGGTTTTCTAAATGTGATACAAATGCTATGCTTTATGTATGAAGTGTTTCCAAGAATAGAAAGGTTTCAGAGCAGCCATCTCTGCGTCTTCAGTCTCAGGTGTTCCATTAGCATCGTTAAGTTATGAGGTCATGGTCAAGGCAAGAATAGCACTTTGAGAGCTGGCAAACTCAGATTCTTATATCTTGCAAGGAGCTAACAATGAACTTTCTCTTAAATACGCTAAAGGGCACAAACACACTCACACATGGTTTTTAGCTTAAATTCCATTTTAACTTTTAGAAAAAGAGAACTGTTGACCGAATAAACTTTTACATGTATCAAATTCTGGCGAGGAGAGAGATCTAATCTTATTGCCTCAAGTTTTTGAAGGATTGAATCAAGAGTTACAAACTCAAAATATTAGTAAGAACCAGTAAAACATTACATGTTTAATCAAGATTGGTAGAACAATAGGGTGGTAGGTCCTGGGACAGACTGGAGCACCGTGCCCCACAATAATTATTTTCTAAAACTATTAAGTTCACCAAACAAAACACCTTGACAGCTTCATTTAGACCAGGATTGGCTGCCATTTGAAAAATTCTGCTTAATGGAACGGAAGATTAGGTACCAGGTAGGGAAACATATTAAGGTCTTGGAAGTTTGACCGTTATTCCATCTTTTATTCTCTCTGTCAGCATTCCCTTTGTTCCTCTTCCTAGAGCTTATCACAGTCTCAGTGATTATTTTCCTTTTTTACTTGTTTATCTGTTTATAATTGGTTTCTCTCACTAGACTATAAATTTCATGAGGGCAGGCACTGTGTTATTCTTGTTCATGGTTATACTCACCAGCACTAGCCAGGGCCAGGCATATAACTGGTCCTCATAAAAACGGTTGAGTGGATGAAGTAAGGACTCTGATGACTCTCGTCATCATGTGACATGTCTTCATTTTAGCAACCACAACACTTAGTACAATTTGTAGCAAATAATTGTGATGCAATAAGTGTTTATTGGATGAAATTGTTGGTGATCATGGTCGACCATGTTGTAGAAATGGATGTGGCCACGAGGCTGGGAAGGTGCTTTGGACCCAGTTCTCCAAGGAAGCTCAGAAATAGCAAGGTGTATGGATACTAATAAGATATGACCAGTAATCTAAGTTAGTTGTTGATATCAGGGACATGTGATCATGGATGAAAATAGAGTCCAGGAATGATCAGTGTTCCCAGATAAAGGTATGCAGTTGGCTTCAACTAAACGATCTGGTAATAGAACGAATGCCATAAGAGCTAAAGGCAGGATTCATACGCGTCCTGAGCAGAGGATGGTGAGAGAAAGTCATGATGGTAGTAAGGCGCTAAAAAATGATCTAGGCACCCAAAATGGGGTTTAGGATTCTAAAATTCCAGAAATAGTTGCAAGGTGCAGCGTCAGCTCAGTGTCCAGCAGAACAATTGCTGGAGCCCAGGTCAGACCCACACCAGCATTAGTATTGGTTGGTACTGAATTCCCTAATAAATTCACTTGTTGTTGTTGCTTGTTGCCATCGAGGCAATTCCAAGTCATGGTGACCCCATGTGTGCAGAGTAGAACTATCCGTAGGGTTTTCAAGGCTATTACCTTTCAGAAGCAGAGTGTCAAGCCTGTCTTCCAAGGCACCTTTGGGTGGGTTCGAACCTTTTGACTAGCAGCTGAGCTCTTGACTATTTACCCCACTCAAACCAAAAAAACCAAACCCATTGCCATCGAGTCAATTCTGACTCATAGACACAATTAGTGACAGCACCTGAGGGACTGAGACGGTACCCTTGACTGTAGGGAGAAGCGCTCCCAATCCTGCTTTTTGTCCAGAATGAGTATAGGCCTAGAATGTTTAGTTTCCAGAATAGGAGAACCCTCCGGGTGAGTTAATGCTGTCACATAGTTTGGCAAACAGGACTCATTGGATATAAGTAATAGAAAGATCATTCGAACTAACCTAAGGGAAAAAAAGGAATCTATTGGCTCTTATAAACACACCATTCAAGGACATGAGCAAATTTGGTCTTGGAGATTATGCCCTCTCTCTGCTTCTTGGCTCTGTTGCTCTCTGTGTGTTGGCTTCACTCTTATCTGCTGGAGATAAGCTTTTGCTGTAGAGAGCCAGTGTGGCCTGATGGTCAAGAGCATGAACTTGGGTATTCTCACAGCCTGGGCTTGAATCTCACCTCTGCTTCTTGACCTTGACCTTGGAAATGGGGATAATTAATGAAAAAGAAAGAAGAAGAATTGATGCCTTCCAACTGTGGTGTTGGTCCTGAATACTGAATATATCATGAATTGCCAAGAGAACAAACAAGTCTGTATAAGAAGGATTACGGCCAGAATGTTGCTTAGAAATGACGATGGTGAGACTTCAACTTGCTTACTTTGAACATGTCATCAAGAAAGACCAATCACCAGGAAAGGACATCATGTTTGGGAAAGCAGAGGGCCAATGACAGTGAAGGAAACGCTCAGTGAGATAGATTGACACAATAGCTGCAATAATGAACTCAAACTTACCAGAGATCATGAAGATGATGCAGGGCTGGGCAGTGTGTCATTGTGTTGTACGTGAGGTTGTTATAAGTAGGTGTTGTACAACAATAGTGCCTTCCTCATAGGTTGTTGTAAAGATTAAATGAGTCAATATATGTAAAGCACTTTGAATGGTGCCCTGTACATAGAAAGTGCTGTTGTTATTGGCTACTAGCAATTCTGGCTTATAATCTAGCATCTCTGAGACCAGGGGAAGGTAGCATCTATAGGAAGGAATCTTACCGGCATAGCCTGAAACACAGGCACACCCAGGTGAGAGGAGATCCCTTGTCAAAATAGGAAAAACGGAGAAATGAGGCAGAGATGCCTCAGTCCACCAGAATTTATACTCTCCTTCCATATACAGTTGTTGCTAGGTAGTGTCTGCCCAGCTAGGGGCTATAGCTCCTCCTCCCTTTGCAAGGGGAGGGGGAAAAAGCATGCATATGACTACACCCACCCCTCTCTTGTTGACATGGTGAGGTTCCAAAGACCAGGTCGTTACATGAAAATTGGTGTTATGCAAAAATGGTAGATGACCACATCAGATCACAAAATGGAGGATGACTACATCATTACACAACTGCCAGATTACGTTATTACATAAACTGCCAAATCACTGACAATCATGGCCCAGCCAAGTTGCCATATAACCTTACCCATCACAGCTTGCATTACTTTTGCCTCACTCCTTGGTGTTCATTACTGCCAGATGTATGTTGTTAATGTGCAAAAAGTCGAATAGCAGGTTTTTTACTATTATCATAAATGTGAAATGTCGGATAACGAGATAGTGAGGCGTGGGTGTAGTTCTTGTCTATATCATATGAGTGGAAATGAAGTGTGATACTTCCAAGCCAAGGCATTTAAAAAGTGGTTGTGTTTTCTCCCCTTGATGTAGTTAATGATGAAGATGTTGATTTTAAATTTTCATTGCACTGGAATCATGGGGCAATCTTACTTAACAAAACTAATGTCAGGACTGATATCAGACCAATAGTTCTCAACCAGGGGCAATTTTGCCCCCCTAGGGGGCATTTGGCAATATCTGAGTACAGTTTTGGCTGTCATAACTGGGGTTGGGGTGGAGCTACTGATACCTAGTGAGTAGAGGCCAGGGATGCTGCCAAACATCCTACAATGCACAGGACAACCCACAACAAAGAATTTTCTGGCCTAAAATGTGCAGAGGTTGAGAAACCCTGCCCTAGAGGATGCAAAGGTGAGGTATGTAAGAGGTCTCACTCATACCTGAGTCACTTCAAGGAAGAAAGCTGCCTGTTGACTGGAATACCTACCTTGGAGAGTGCTGTGAATGAAAAGCAAGACTCTACTGTGTTAAGGGAGCCCTGGTGGCACAGAGGTTAAGAGCTACAGCAAGCTATGGCTGCTAACCAAAAGGTTGGCAGTTGGAATCCACCAGCTGCTTCTTAGAAACCCTATGGGGCAGGTTCTACTCTGTCCTACAGGGTTGTTATGAGTCAGAATTAATTCGATGGCAATGCTTTTTTTTTTTTTAATTGTTAAACCAGTGAAATTTGGGGTCTGTTTATTGTAGCAGCTAGCATTACCTTAAGTAATACAAGGGATAAAAATGCTAAAGCCTATTTTATTGCTGTCTGCATAGGTTGAAATATATATTTAAATTGGAGACCATGGTTCTACATAGAATTTACCGGTAATTCACAGCCCAGGTTTTCCTAATTAAAACTACCCAAATCAGTATGTATTGATTTTTTTTTTTTTTTTTTTGTAGTGGGAATGGACTGTTAGTGTTTGGTTTACATCCTGGATGGAAAATATTTTGGGCCTGACCTTAATAAGTAGGTTAGGTTAGGTTTCAAATCAAAATTTGTTTTATTTAATATTTCCTCTGGTTTAGTCAGTGAACGTTAAGTTAACCTTTCACATCATCCTATTAGTTATTCGCTGTAATGAAGACAAGTTCGATTTACAAAAGAACAGTGGGAAAATTGTTACAGATGGCGGCTCTTGTAAATATTGTACAAATGGCTGGACTCTCCAATCTGTTTGACAATTGATGCAAATTACTGTGAAAGGTCTGAAACTGGTTAATATTGGGACTTCTCAGGAATTTTAGAGAAAAAGAGTCAATAATCTCAGTACATGGAGTTCAGGAGGGTTCATCTGCTCTGGGAGTGACCCAGAGCTGATTAACTGAAGCACTGAGCCCCTGGGCCATGCTGATTGATTTAGACATGGGGTAGTTACTCAGGCTGGTTCAGTGAGTCCATCCTGGGATTTGTATAGGATCTATCAGGAGCAACATGCTTTTTGTTGTTGTTGTTGATATAAGGCTATTGGCTATGAGCTCTGGGGTGCCCTCTTATTTAAGAATGAAGCTACAATAAAGAAAAACATAAGAAAAAGATGAACAGAAAGAGAGAGAGAGAGAAATTAGGTCCTGGTGACATTATTTAAGTGTTTGGACCAAGTCATACCTGAAGCTCCATGGACTTTTCATTAATCAAGCCAGTAAAGTTCTTCTTTTTGCTTAAGTTTTCTGTCACTTGTAGCTGCTTTCAGATTGGCTAATATAATTGAGATATGTTGATTATGTCTGACCCCCAGGAGTTCACACATTCATTTTTTATGGTAGGTTATGTAATTGTTACCAATTATTTGTTCTTCTTCCAGTAATGAGCTTCGATCCTCACCCATTGCCATGTAACCACCCTGTGGATGTCAGGTGTGGCTGTGTGACTTGCTTTGGTTGATAGGATATGGGAGAGAAATGATGCATGTATATCTAATCAGCAGCTTTAAGGACTACCATGTGGTTCTCCCAGTTTTTCTCTATTTCTCTGAAAAGTAGCCAAGAAATCCCAGAGTCAATCTTAGAATGGAAAAGGTATGTGGAAAACAGCCTTAGCCAACCCTTGAGTTCCTTTATGTGGCCTTTCACTTTGGCTCTTTGGAAAAACACCTGGAGAGATTTTTTTCCCCTAAACCCAGAGCATTTGTTACTTTTGTCCAGTTGATTGACATTTCCTGGGAGAGCTGTAAACAGCTTGACTTTTGTCTGGCCCAGGGCTGCAGCCTGCCCTGTGACTGGTATGCAGCTTGCAGGGGTTGGTCAATATACTATACAAATGAAGTGTCTGTGGCCTCCTGAGAGGGGATTGGTCAGTTCATGGCCCTAGTGGGAGGCCCATACCTTGAAATTGATGAGGAGTTTGTTTATATGGGCAACCAACCCCACAGTGGTTTTTCAGACAGGAAGCAGACAAAAGTAGGAGGAAGAAAGAAGAGAGAGGAGGCAAAGAACCTCCTAAAAGAGCTGCAACATGAGTTAAGGGCTGTAACACTAAGGTGGCAACAGGCCTGGAAGGGGACCTGTAGCAGAGTCAGCGGTGAAGGTGGGAAGACCGAAGGCAGAGAGGGTTGTCCTGAGGAGGCCAGGAGGAGGCCATGTCCTCAAGGGGCCGAAAGGTCACTTGTTTGGTGCTTGTGGCTCTGTTAAATGTAGTGGTGGTTAAGAACATGGCCTCTGTCTCTGTGATTTAACAACTGGGAAGTCACTGACCTTCTCTTAATGTCTTCCTCATGATAATGATAGTATCTTCTTTAGAGGGTTTTTGTGGGGATAAAATAAGATACTATACATTTACAGAATTTCATACAGTGTAGGACCCCTAGCAAGGCACTCAGTAAGCAGTAACTATTATTCTTACCATTACCGAAGAAAGTATCTTTTTGATACTTCCATAACAGCTCAGTCCTTGAATAAGATTTGATTGTAATACATTTGTTGCATAGTCCATGGCCAAGTTCAACACAAATACTCAGCGTGTTATTAAAAGATGCCCCTTGAGGACACAGTTTGAGTATTCCTGCCCTAACTGTGAAGTCAAGCTATTCTGCACCCTGTGACCTTCTCTGTCCTATCCCCAAATGCTTGATGCTCTTTTTCTTGCTAGCTCTGTTCGCAAAGCCTGAGGGATTCATGTAATAGCATGTTCATCAAAAAATTAGCTTTGCAATTTAATGAAAAGAAACTTTTGTAGCTTCAGCTGTGCAGCTGTGTCCCAGACTGCATTCAAGTTATGCCTTAGTTATAAAAGTGAACACTTAGTAGATGCTTGTTACTAGTATCTCATAGATGAGAAAACAAGATTAGCTAATTTGCTGTGTACTCACAGGTAGTCATTATGATTCAAAGCTTATGTTTAAACCCAGAATTTGTTTCTTCAACACATATTTATTGAGTATCTAGTATATGCCAGAAGTATTTCCAGTTGAATAAGATAATCTAATACATTTCCTGCCCTCATAGAGCTTTTTCTGTATTTGGGGAGATTACTAAACAAAAACCAAATAATGTAATTGCATTTAATACAATGGGGGATAAGACAAGGTAATGGGATAGAAGGTAATGGGGGCACATTAGAAAGGGTATTTGGTCAGATGGAAGATATTTGAACTGAAACAGGATTGATGAGAAGGAAGATTTGGGGAGAAAACATTCTAGGCAGGGAGGGCAGCAGGTGCAAAGGTCCTGCGGCAGAAACCAGCTTGGCAGATTTTACAACAGGAGAGAGAAAGCCAGCCTGGCTGGAGCGCGTGACCCTGGGAGAGAAGAAGATAATTGGGAGCTAAAAGATCAGAGACTTTTGGGTCATAGTAAAGAGTTTGGATTTTTTTCTCAGTGTAGCAGGAAGCCACCGGAAGATTTTAAGCAGGAAAGTCACATGATGTTCTAATTCCTGTATGAAGAATGGATGACCTAGATATGCAAGGTGTAAAAGGAGAGTCAGCTGGAAAGAAAGGATGGTGGTTTGGACTGTGATTGTAGGAGTGGAGATACAGAGAAGTTGGTGAGTTTGGTACATATTATGGAGGTGAGCTGACAGGGCTTGCTGGTGGACTAGATCTGGGCAATAAAGAAGAAAACAGAAAAAATAACAACTTCTAGGTTTTTGACCAAAGTAATTAAATCACAGGGATCCCTGGATGCACAACTACAGTACTAGCCATAAGGTTGGCAGTTTGAACGCACCTGGCAGTGCCTCAGAAGACAGGCCTGGCAATCTGCTTCTGAAAGGTCACAGGCTTGAAAACCCAGTGGAGGACAGTTCTAGTCCACACACACGGGGGAGCCATGAGTCAGAATTGACTTGATGGCAACTAACAAGGACAACAACCACAGCAATGAAATCATGAAGCTCTACACAGAGGATTCAACCTAGCTCTCCCTAATATCTCGGCAATCTCTTTTGAAAAGCAAGTATCTAATTGCCTGCTCTGATGAGGAATTCTCCTTTTTAAAGCACTATCTTCTCATTCTATATACAGGAAGCCTGAGGAGAGGAGAGAGAGAATTAGAGGCAGATAGACACAGATTGATTTTTATAGTTTGCATTTGAATTCAGGTTAGCCTGCCCCAGATGTCTGCTCCAATCCTTCTGGCTAGGTTGTTAACAACAGTGGACCAATTGTGGGCATCGGCTTTGCCAGTGATGGTGTCTGTCTCAGCGTTCAGGTTCTTAAATTGAACAGAAGACCAAGAGGCCAACAGTACTGTCCTGACTGGCCTGCTTGTTGCCCAGTGCTCAGCTTTGTCTGCAGCCTACTTCCTGGATTCGGCTTCATGACTTGGCCAAGAAGGCTTTGGGTGCACGCCTTGGTAGCATGTGATAAGGCCTTCAATTCCAGAAAGGGATCTTGGCTGTGGTCAAGGGCGTCCATTGGTCCCCAAGGTCAGAAGATGACAGCCTGGCCTCTTTGGCTCCTTGCCCTGTACAATCAGAGCAGGCCAGGCCCCAATCTCAGGGCTGTGGTGGAGCCGGGACACCACTGAGGTTTGGACAGAGAGCAGGGTGGGGCGATCTGTCCTCGGGCTGCTTCAGAGCTGGCTTCTGACAAGGGACTAAAGTCAGGCATGTGGCCGAAATTACACACGAGTTCCTGGCAGAATTCATATCAGGATTTATGAAAATAGATTTTATAACTTCAGCTGTGTTTGGTGATGATGATTTCTTGGTTGGAGATACATGGTGGGTCCCTAGGCGATGTTCTTCCCAGGGTAGATGTCTGACGACTTTACACTGACTGTGCCGCCCTTACTCCTCGAAGCTTTCTAAGTCTCTGGGCAGAGAGGGGGAGTATTAGTCAGGATTCTGGCAGGAAACCGGATTCTCTTCTGATGGTTCAAGTGTAGAGAATTCGCAAAGGGACTAGTTGCAGAGGTGTGGGCAGGGCTGAGGAAACACTGAATGGGCAGCCACCCAAAGAGTACCAACAAGGGCAAGTGTGACCACCCCTAGGGCTGAAGGGGACAAAGGGAGGAGCTCTGGTTACCTGAGCCAGGTGAGAACTAGAACCACAGAGGAGGAGCCCCCAGCAGGGGCTGCAGTCACCGAGGGAAGCAGATAGTGCCAAAGAAGTGGCCCTGAAGCAGGAAGGAGTAAGGAAGACATACCTACCCTCTCTGTCCTGTTTCCTCCTGCCCCTCTGGAGAAGAGGGAGGAAGAAGAGGGTACTTTATTCTTCACTGCAAATAACAGGATCGCATTACCTTTAAACACACACACGCGCACCCTCCCCAAAGAAGAGCCACTTCGTGTTACCGTAGTGTTCTATATGTTTAAGTTGCTAGGTGGTACAAATGGTAATGCTCTCGACTGCGAGCTGAAAGGCTGGAGGCTTGAGTCCACTCAGAGGTGCCTTGGAAGATAGGCTTGGCAACCTGCTTTGCAATATCAGCCAGTGAAAACTCTCTGCAGCATAGTTTTACTCTGACATACATGGGGTTGCCGTAAATTGGAATCGACTCAACAGCAACGGTTTTTTTTTTTTTTTTTCTTTTTCAAAGGGGATATATGTTTAAGACACAATTGTATTTTTGGTTATGTGTACTATCAGTATAAGAAGCCCTGGTGGTACAGTGGTTAAGCACTCAGCTGCTAACCTAAAGGTCGGTGGTTCAAACCCACCAGCCACTCCACAGGAAAAAGATGTGACAGGCTGCTTTCATAGAGATTACAGCCTTGGAAGCCTTATGGGACAGTTCTTCCCTGTCCTATAGGGTCACTATGAATCAGAATTGACTTGATGGCAATGGGGATACTATTAGTAAAAAAAAAAAAAAAGTTCAGGCAAGCCAAAATTTGCATATTTATTTATTTATAATTGTATATAGTATATATGTATTACTGTACTAAGGAGCCCTGGTGGTGTAACAGTTAAGCTCTCCGCTGCTAACCAAAAAGTTGGTGGTTTGAACCCAGCCAGTGGCTCCATAGGAGAAAGACCTGGCAATCTGCTCCAGTAAGGATTACAGCCTAGAAAACCCTGTGGGGCAGTTCTGCTGTCACACAGGGTTACTACGAGTTGAAACAGACTCACCAGCACCTAACAACAAGAATATTGCCATACTAATGTATTATGCATGGTTAATTCCCTAGGAGGCACAAATGGTTTGCATTCAACTACTAACCTGAAAGTTGACGGTTCAAATCCACCCAGTAGTACTGAGCAAGAAAAGCCCTGGCGATCTGCTTCCGTTAATGATTATAGCCAAGAAAACCAAATGGGGCACTTCTACTCAGTAACACATGTGGTCCTCATGAGTTGGAATCATCTCGATGGCAAATAACAAGATATTGTACACAGTATAGCACAGTAGGTAAGGCATGGATTCTGTACCTCCATTTCTTCATAGGATTGTTGTGACAATTAAATAAATACAACCACCCTTTACTTACTGACGTGGTTAGGTTACAAAGACTAGGTCATAATGTGAAAATCGATGTTATATGGAAATGGAGGATGACCACATTGGATCACAAAACAGAGGATGATTACATTATTACTTAAGTACCGGATCACATCATTATATAACTGCCAAATTACATCATTACATAACTGCCAAATTACATTATCACTTAGCTACCAAATTATATCGTTACCTAACTGCCAGACCACCGAGAATCGTGGTCCAGCCAAGCTGACACATAACCTTAACCATTACAGCCAGCATTACTCTGGCTCCCACCTCAGCATTTCCTACTGCCAGACGTATGTCGTTAATGTGCACAATGGTCGGATAGTAGATTTTTTACTGTTGTTGTAAATGTGAAATATTGGGTAACAAGATAGTCGGTGAGTGAGGACTAGCCCTGAGGAGTAGTCGAACAATACCCTGACGTGAAGAAAGTGCAATGTATGTTACATTACAGTATGTAACATACTTCACAGCAGAAATTTTAGAACAGTTAGATAACAATATTTAGTGTTTAATACGTTTTAATACATTTTCCTATACCCATCTCACGCATATGGGAAAACGTATTAGGGTGAACACGCCATGCTGTGGAGACCGCTTGTAAAGAGTGTTTGCCACCAGGCAGCCCCAGGTGGGATCCCAGCCATCTCCTGTGCTACGTTGAGTAAGTTGCCCTCTCCCAGCCTCAGTGTCTTCATCTGACAATACAGTCAAGCGTCACTGAAAGTTCACAAAACGTCTGTGGAATAGGACGTTATGTGATTTGGACATTGTATGAACACGCCTGAATCATGAGCATAACATTCACTGATTCTCCACCTCCGTGTTGTTTAATAACCTTTTGTTTTACTTCCAAATCGATACTTCTTCTTTGCCTCTCGCTGCTGCTATCACTGGCTCTGGTTTTGCTGTGTTCGGAAGCCAGGGTGCACTTCACGGTAATATTTTTGAAAGAAAATTAAACAGAGAGATAACGCTACAACACTCAAGAGATGCACGATACGTGAGACTGGATGCTGCTGCCTGCAAGTTGAAACATACACTGTTACACAGGGAAGTTTTTATTTGTAAGTAGGGAAAGTTCACATTAAACTTATGATAAAAAGTACAGGACAGTACATATGTAAGCCAGTAACATAGGCATTTTTAGGACTCTCGAGACATATATGTTATAGGGTCTGTACGTACTGTACCATTATACACCTGGCAGCACAATCGCTTTGTATACAAGAGACACAAGATACACATGTTGCCTGTGGAAAGCTATTGCATTCGTTACGTCCGGTTACATCCGCTACATCCCTTTCTCCAGCTGGAATTTCTGAACTCTGTTATACCCTTATGGGACCACGGACAGATATGCAGTCAGATGTTGCCCCAATGGACCTTACGCAGCACATGACTATACTTAATAGTACCTACCTTATCGGGTCGTTTGAGGACTAAATGCGATACATCAAGTCAGACACTTAGCACAGGTACCGCCTGGTGCTTTGTACTCAGTAAAATGATACATATTTTTATAGTTACAACAGTAACACTCATTGTATTAAAATCAGCAAAGAGAAGAAAAATAAAAATCACCCATAATCCTACAGGCTGGCTATGATCACTGTAAAAAAAAAAAAAATCTATCTATGTATACGCATATGCATATATATACATTTTTTAGAACCTTTTCTAAAGCTTATATATAACCAGTTGCTGAAAAGTTGATTCTGACTCATGGCGACCCTGTGTGTTTCGTAGTAAAACCATGCGCCACAGGGCTTTCGATGACAGTTCTTTGGAAGTAGATCACCAAGCCTTTCCTCCAAGATGCCTCTGGATGAGTTGGAACTGCCAGTCCTTCAGTTATTAGCTGAGTGCTTTAACTGTGCCACGCAGGAACTCCAAAGCTTATATACATGTTTTGCATAATGGAAATATTGTCTATTCTGTCTTCAGGCTGTTTCTAATGGCTGTAAACTATAACATCTTAGAGACTCAGAATAAGTTATTTTCCCAACTCCTATTGTTGGTCATTTATGTTTTATACATTTTTTTTCTACTTTAAACAACACTGATGAATAATCTTTTTTAACAGCTTTATCTCATTGCCATTGAGTTGATTCCAACTCATAACAAGCCCCATAGGGTTTCCAAGGAGCGTATGGAGGATTCAAACCACCGACCTTTTGGTTAGCAGCTGAGCTCTTAATCATTGTGCTACCAGGGCTCCTTAACAGCTTTAAACCAAAAAAACCAAACCCATTGCAATCGAGTTGATTTCAACTCATAACAACGCTCTAGGACAGAGTAGAACTGCCCCATAGGGTTTCCAAGGAGCGCCTGGTGGATTTGAACTGCTGACCTTTTGGTCTTAACCACTATGCCACCAAGGTTTCCTTAACAGCTTTCCTGGAATGTAATTCACATACTATATAAGTCATCCATTTAAAGTTTACGGTTCAATGGTTTTTGATTATATTCAGTGTGCTGCAACCATCACCACAATCTAATTTTAGAACATTTTCATCTCCCCAGAAAAGAAACCCATCCCCGTTATAGTCATCCCTGCCCCAACCCCTCCCAGGCCCAGCAACTACTAGTCTGCTTTCTGTCCCTATAGATCTGTTTGTTCCGGACATTTCACATAAATAGGATCATACGATATGTGGTCTTTCGTGACTGGCTTCTTTCACTTAGCAGAATGTTTTCAGGAGTCACACATGTTGTAGCATGTATCAGCAGCACTTCATTCTTTTTTACTGCTGAATATTTCATTGTATGGATATGCCATATTTTATTTATCTACTCACACGTGATGGCCATTTGGTTGTTTGCACCATGAATAGTCTTCCAGGTTAATTTCTGCGCACATCTTAATTATTTCTTCCAGTGCATACCTAAACATGAACATGGTGGGTCAAAGATTATGCATATCATCTGTAGATTTTTTGAATATTAAACACTTCCAATTAATTCTTTAACTCTCATCGGAGCACATTAATTGCTTCCTTTGTCATCTGAAGGGTCGCTGCTCACCATTAAGACTTTTTATTTGTGTTCCTTGGGACACCTGGATATGTGCAACATCTAATCTTTGTAATCATCACCCCTCAGAGGTTCTATCCTATTTTGGGTACCAGAAGTCTGATGGGCAGTGGTACTCGTCAAGGAAACAAATTGTGTGTACTTGTATCAGTCTTTACCATTTGCACCTAGAAATCCCCTAAAGTCTGGAGTTAATGAAGATCAACGGAGACTTGTATGTGGCAGAAAGTCTCTATAAATGGTCTCACTTTGTCCTTTTAAGGACATGTTTCCACTACCAATCTTTTGAAAGTAGTTAATATCCAGAAAAGGAGCCCTGGTGATTCAGTGGTTAAGCACTTGGCTGCCAACCCACTCAGGGGCTCCATGGGAGAAAAGACCTGGCAATCTGCTCCTGTAAAGATTATACAGCCTAGGAAACCCTATGAGACAGTTCTGCTCTGTCCTGTAAGGTCCCTGTAAGTCAGAATCACCTTGATGGCATGCAACAACAACATCCAGAAAAATAATTTTTTATGTCAGTGGAATTTTGACCCAGTGTTTCACAGCCCATGGGAAGCTAGGTACCATTAGGCTCACCATCTTATTTATTTAAAACACATTATAGATAAGGTGACTTTCCCTCCTCCTTAAAAAAAATTGAAGATAAGTAAAAACTTGCTTTCTACATGCTGTGGTTTTTCATCCAACATTGCTGTTAAACTGTTGGGGTGGCCTCCTGGGTAAAATCTACTCACACGTTTTCTTTATCATCAGAAAGGATCCTGTGGGGAAGGCAGCTGGCAGATAAACACCAAGCTTAAGCCACAGTCACTGTCAATCCTGGATAATGTTTGCAAATAAAATGGTCTCTGCAGCAACCAACTAGCAGTAGATAAGAGAGCTGCCTCACTTAAAGCTGCGTTTTGTCTTTCCAAAACTTGAAAATTATTCATTGAACGATGGCAAATTGGGTGGCTTATTGTGTCCTCACCTTCACCCCTGGAGAGCCTCCTTCACTGACCTTTCTAGTTACAAACAACAAAGGTGATTAAAATACTCTGTGCTTTGTATAAAGACCATCTACCGCACCCAAGGTTGTCTCACTGGTGGTGCCGAAGGATTTGCCCTGATCCACTTCCCCTTGGGAACAAACACGTGCATTTATGAGATGTTTGGCCTAGATGAGAAGAAAACCCATGAGGACTAATAAGTGTTGGACTTATGTGTTAGTTACTGGGAGGCACTTTTATGTATGATATCCAATTTTAGCCTCACAAATTGGATAGTAGGTACTGTTATGCCTGTTCTAAGGATAAGAAAGTTGAAGCACAATTGCTCTATGCCTCCCAGCAGCCAAAGTATAAAAAAAGTTCAAATTAAGTACACAATTCTAATTATTCTGGGATAACCAACCAGTTGCCATAGAGTTGGTTCCAACTCATGGCCGCCTCACGTGTGTCAGTGTAGAACTACACTCCTTAGGGTTTTCAGTGGCTGAATTTCAGAAGTAGATCGCCAGGCCTTTCTTCTGAGGTGCCTCTAGATAGACTTGAACCTTTCTATTAGCAACCTATTATGTTAACTGTACCACCCAGTTTTTTTGTTGGCATCTGTTGCCATCAAGTCAATTCTGACTCATGATGACCCCAAGTGTTACAGGTTGAAACTGCTCCGTAGGGTTTTCTTGGCTGAAATCTTCATGGGAGATCTCCAGGCCTTTCTTCTGTGGTACTTCTGGGTAGGTTCCGACTGCCAACCTTTTGCTGAGTAGCTGAGAGCAAACTGCTTCCACAGCCCAGATTTAGAAAATTTTGGCATAGGAAATACATTAATTCCTAGGAGTAAACAAAGGTAACCCTGCTGCTAAATTCTTAGGTCTAAGTTGGAGACAGTGCACGCCTTGGGTAGTCAAAGTCTTAAAGTAAATGTTGCAATGCTGTACTTTCCAAGTGTGGCCTTCAAAGAAGACACCCCTCAGGAAAGGAGATCCATGGTCGAGAAATCTGGGAAATGCCAGATTAAATTAAGTTAACCTGGATTTTTTATTGCAGGCCTTCTAGTTGTTTTTGCTAAGCGCTGTCACATCCATCCCAACTCGTAGCAACCCCTTGTGACAGAGCAGAACTGCTGCACAGAGTTTTCTTGGCTGTAATCTTTTTTTTTAATCTTTACGGAAGCTGATTGCCAGGTCTTTCTCCCAAGGACCTTTCAGTTAGCAGCAGAGCACCTAACTGTTTGCGCCACTAGGGCTCATATACTCATATAGGAATGTGCATTGTGAGCCCCCAGGATGGGTAGAGCATAAACATTTTTAGGAGTTGAAGTTTGTGACATCCTCAGCTGGAATAAACTTAATCCCCATTTGTGGGGATTAATTTTTTAATAGGTAATATATTTTTATATATGTATATGGTAAGTTCAGAGTACAAAAAAGTATTCAATGAACTATAGGTCTCCCTTCCACCTTTGCTTCTGAGATTCTCTCTTGAGCGACAAACGCTGGTTTCAAGTTCTGAGAAATTCTGTGCATATGTAAGAATGCTTTATGTATGTAGGTATATGTGTGTACATGTACATCTGTGTTTTGATTTTTGAGATCATGCTTTTTAAAGCAAATGTTCCCCCCTCCCCATTTAAACTTAACTCTTAACCCTTCACAGAAACTAAAAAGTTGTGATAAAGACAGTTCTGGGAAGAAGTTAAATAGTTGGATAAGCTATAAATAACCGGGAGTCCTGGTGGCATGTGATTAAGAACTCAGCTGCTAACCAAAAAGGTCAGCAGTTCAAATCCACCATTTGCTCCTTGGAGACCCTATGGGGTAGTTTTGCTCTGTCCTGTGGGGTCTTTATGAGTCAGAACTGACTCGACGGCACCTAACAACAACAACATAACTAACCTGTAGAATGTAGACACCAAAGCTTAATGAACCAGTCCGAGCCACCTCCTGCTGATTAAGTGAATGAAAACCAATCATTTTAAATTTCCTTTTTGGAAATTCCCCTGACAGTTTGTACCGTATATAAGCTGATCAAAATTGTACTGCGCTGAGCCCATCTCTTTGGGGCGGGGGGGAGGTGCTCCTTGTTCTCAAACAGTTTTTCTGCCCAATAAAACTTTTTAACTCTAATTGACTTATTGATCAGATTTCTTCTCTTGACATACTATATACATTATTCTGTACCTTGCCCTTTTACTTAACAATGTATGTTGGAGCTTGCTCCACTTGAGTGGATGTAAAGCGCCATCATTTATTCGTTTTAATATCAATGTAATATCCCCTTGTGGATATATCATAATCTGCTTAACCAGTCCCTATTGATGGACATTCAGATTATTTCTAATCTTTTGCTAGTAGAAACAGCATTGCAGTGGGCGCCCTTGCATGTTTGTCTGTGTCACCATGGTGTTTCTTGCATCAGCCTTTGCCAAAAACCAAGAGCATTGTAATATACTATGACTTTGCAAAGTCAAGGACGGCTCATGTTTGAAGCCTTCTGATAGTCTGGCTTGATACAGAGATAGGAGAATTTAGATTTTGAGATAATAACATGCCCAATTCCTAAAAATGTGTGTATACATATATATTAACAGAGGTTGTTTAAAATAGAGGGGAAAACCCACTATAGATTATTTTTCCAGAGATAAGTAAAAATAAGGTTTTTAAAAATCATTTTTCTTTTCGGGAATAAGGAGGCTTGGAGTTAATAATGTACATGTTTCTACTCATGGCAAGATGAAACTTGAGAAATGCAGCCTCCAAGAACAGAGATTTCCCACATGAGTATCCTTTGATTCTTAACTCAAAACTTGAAGCGAATTGTTTTATTGACTCCGGCTCTGAAGCAATGATTTAGCTTTCTCACTGTCTTGTACTGCATTTAATTTCTGCCAGATAGCATTTAGCTGACTCTAAGACTTTAAAGGAGCCCTGGTGGTACAGTGGTTAAGAGCTTGGCTGCTAACCAAGAGGTCAGCAGTTCGAATCCACCAGGCGCTCGTGGAAACCCTATATGGGGCAATTCTACTCTGTCCTGTAAAAAAAAAGGGACTATGAATTGGAACTGAGAAGACACATAACAACAAGACTTTAAAACTTGTTCTTTCCCGTGTACATATTTCTCCCTTTTCTTTTTTATGTACTGAAGGGAAAAAATAATACAACAGAAAGTAAATTTTTTTTTAATTTTTATTTTTATTGTACTTTAGATGGAGGTTTACAGAACAAATTAGTTTCTCATCAGTTTGTACACACATTGTTCCATGACACTGGTTGACAACCCCGCGACATGTCAACACTCTCCCTTCTCAACCCTGGGTTCCCTATTACCAGTTTTCCTGCTCCCTCCTGCCCTCCCGTCTCTGCCCCAGGGCTGGTGTGCCCCTCCAGTCCTGTTTTGTTCCATGGGCCTGTTCAATCTTTGGCTAAAGGGTGAACCTCAGGAGTGACCACATTACTGAGCTGAAAGGGTGTCCAGGGGCCATACTGTCAGGGTTTAAATTTTTATATAACAAAGAACAAAATAAAACTTTCCTTTTGAAAAAATGTTGATATCTAGTTGGAATTCAGCTCTAGAAATTAAAAGAAGCCCTTCCGTACTTCGTTAACAGCTTTGCTGATGATGTCTCCCATATTTTTGATAGAGTTTGATCTCAGAACAGGCAGGGAAAATTTCCCTGAGGCCAAATTAGTAATGGGGCAGTAGGTAACTTAAGTGTATTTTACATTGTCTGTTTTTTTTTTTTTTTGGTTCTCCTTTGGAAAAATGCAGAGCAATGCATTAAAGCCATCATCCACCACAATGTGCCTTTACTCTGACCAGGCATTTTGTATAATATCTTCTTTGATCCTCACAACAACCTTATAAGGTGGGTACAACTGTTATCCCCATTTTATTGGTAAGGAAACTGAGGCACGGGACAATAAAGTAGCTTACCCAAGGCCACACGGCTAGGGCTTTGGAGGGCTAGGAGTTGAACCCGTTACTCCAAAGCCTTCTCAAAATTAAAGATGACTCTATTCTCAGACTAGGCCTTACCTTGATTCTTTTCAACTTGAAGAAATCTATTCAGCAGCAAGTGAGCAGAATTCTTATCACTGCTCCAATTTAGTAATGCCAAGCAGCATGTAGATTCTCCCCACTGTGTGCAGCCACTACAGTGGAGGGTATATGTTCTCTTACAGCTGAGCAGCCCTCGACGCAGAGTGTGAAACAAGCCCAATGACACAGGTGACCACTTCAAGGAAGGAGGCGTTCTGACCCTTTTATTACCTCCCCCCGGGCAGAAACGATCACCTGCAGCAACACCTCATATAACTCAATTTCCTCACTTGAGGCTGGTTGAATGGACAGGTTCTTCCCCATATTCTAATAGAAACAGTCAACACAGTTTTCCCTTGGGAATTTGTGCAAACACTTGATGTTCTCGTCCTACATTCTTTTTTTTTTTTTTTTTTAAACGTTTTATTGTGTTTTAGGTGAAAGTTTACAGAGGAAATTAGTTTCCCATTCAACATTTCATATACAAATGGTTCCGTGATGTTGATTGCCACCCCCGTAATGTGTCAGCACTCTCCCCATTTCCACCCTGCTTTCCCGGTTTCCATCCCTCCGGTTTCCCTGCCCCTCCTTGCCTTCTCCCATTTGCTTTTGGATAAATGTTGCCCGTTTGGTCTCATGTAGCTGATTGTTCCAAGGATGACATTCCTCATGAGTGTCTCCCTGTGTTTTAATGTAGAAAGAGTCTTCTGGTTATGATGTACAGAACCTAGCCATACCAGTTGTCAGTTTCACCTTATTGGTAAGGGGCAGGAAGAGGGTCATTACTTAAATCCTGAGTGGTCAATACATTTACAGGCCTGTAAAGAAGAATTTGACCAAAGAAGTCCAGAAACGTAGGTCTAATCCGACTCCAATCCTGTGCCCTTAACCACTGCTGTGCCACGGGCATCTATCCATTTCATTTGACCTCTGGGGCAAGATAAACACACCCAGTGCTGGGAAATCTCAGAAAACTTATATAAAGGGAACTGACACTGTGGCCACCTCCCAGTATTTCAAATACCAGCAGGGTCACCCATGGAGAACAGGTTTCAGTGGAGCTTTCAGACTAAGACAGACTAGGAAGACATGGTGGTCTACTTCTGAAAATTAGTCAATGTAACCCTGTGGATCACAACAGAACATTAGCCAATTTGTCATTAGGAGGGATCAATCACTGGAGGAGGGCATCATGTCTGGTGAAGTAGAGGGCCAGCGAGGGCAAGGGAGACCCTCGGTGAGATGAACTGGTACAGTAGCTGCAATGGTGGATTCCAACATGGTGGCAATTGTGAGAATGACGCAGGACCAGGCAACATTTTGTTCTGTTGTGCATAAGGTCATCATGAGTTGGAGTCCACTGGACGGCAACTGACAGGAACGCTTACTGAGCAGTTACTGGGTACCAGGAACTATTGTGGTAGATGTTTCAAGTCCACACAGAGTAGGATTGCTAGCACCCTTTACCAATGAGAAACAGACACTCAGAGGTTAACTGAGTTGGCCAAACTCACATGGCGAAGTGCCAAACCCAGAATTCAAACACGGGTCTTACAAACTCTCACTTCTGCATGTGGTCATCCCGCATGCTCTGCCGCCTCCCGAGACATGCAAGATGAAATCAGAGATGGGAGATTTGTAATTGCCACGTCCAGCTTCCTGCCAGGGCAGGATGTAATTGCAGGGCTGAGACCAGAGTCTATGATAAGCTGATACTAAACTTGTTCTTGGCAAGCACCACACTGCTTCTTGGGAAATGAGGGGGTAGGGTAGAGGAGGCGGAGGTGGGGGCTTAGGTGCAAGGATTTTTTTGTAGTGTTTCATCTCCTTTTGCTTGAGGATGAAAACACTTCCTGGATGACTATCCTAAATATTTAGTGGTGTTTCAGATACGATACCAGTCTTCAAACATTCAGGCCCAGAGACACAGTTATGATGATAGGAGTTACTTTGCTGTAACTGAACTTGGTCTTCATCTCTCTCATGAATCTAGCTTGAGGCTTGCATCTCAGCAGGGCACTTGGACATGAGTGATGCCTCTCATTGTGAGACAGGTACATTATGAAGGCCTTTGGACACTTTACCGACCGAGCTGTTTGCCAACACTGTCTTTTATGTTTAAAAGGAACGAACATCAGTTGAATGGCTTTGTATTTGTTACTTGTGACTCTGTTCTTGCTTTTTTTCTTTTTGCAGAAGAAAAGTGAAGGTTCATGAGATAGAATAAGATATGTTGCTTTTATATTAAAAAACAAAACAAAACATGTCACCATGGAGTCGAATCTAACCCATAGCGACCCAATAGGACAGATATAAAGTTTCTTTAATTCCAAATCCGTGTAATTTCCTTTCTTTTGATTCTTTCATTAGCTCTTTTACGTGGAAAAATATTACTGGTCAGGGAAGTATTCACATTTTTTCTATTTTTTTAAGATTGAAGGGTTTGATGCTTTGCTGGCTACAAAAAGGCAGCTATGGATTTGAGAAAAAGCTCTGCAATACGCCTTGCTCCCTTCTCCTCTTTGTTTTCCCCGGAGTAAGCATCATTTTGCCAGGGGAATCGCCAACTGGAGGCAGAATGCCTCCTGGCCTGGCTTTCCATCACCCGTTGTTTGAGCTCCGCTGATAGGCTCCGTGCCGCTTTGATGTCCTTTCATTAGAACTGCGTTCCAGCCTTTGTCATTTGTTTTTCTCTCTTTGCCTGAAGCAGGAACAAACCTGGCATGTTTGAGAGGCAGGAACATTTAAGCTGTTTTGAAAGAAAAGAAGAAGCCAGCCTGTGAGGAACAGAAGCAAGGTATTCCTAAAAAGGGAAGAATTGATGCAAAGATCCTCAAGTAGAAAGGAGACTAAAAAGAATTATAGGTGCTGTTGACTAGCACTCGGTGGGTGTATTTTTTTAAACAGTTTATTGAGATAATTTAGTTACCAACATCCTGTTTAAATTGTTCCTCATTTAAAATGTAAAATCCAGTGGCTTTTGGTATATTTACAGAGTTGGGTCACCATCACCGTAAGTATACTATGGAACGTTTTCATCTTTCCAAAAAGAAACCCATCCTTCCAGTACCCTGGCCTCCCACCAGCCCTAGACAACCACTCATCTACTTTCTTTCTGTTTCTTTAGATTGGCCTGTTCTGGACATTTCACATAAATGGGATCATTCAATACATGGTCTTTTGTAACTGGGTTCTTTCACTTAATGTAATGTTTCTGAGATTCATCCATGCTGTGATGCTGACAGCATTTTATTCTTTTTCTTGCTGAATAATATTCTAATGTATGAACATATCACATTTTATTTATCCTTTGTCTGTTGATGGACACTGGGGTTGTTTTCACTTTGGGGCTATTACGAATAATGCTACTATGAACATGATTTTGTGTGGACATGTTTCATTTTTCTTGGGTAAACCTAGAAGGAGAATTTCTGGGTCATATGGTAACTATATGTATAGCATCTTGAGCAACTATCAAATTGTTCTTCAAAGTGGCTGCACCATTTTACATTCCCACCAGCCATGTGTGAAGTTTCCAATTTCTCAACATCCTTACTATCATTTGTTATTATCTGTCTTTTTGATTATAACCATTCTAACCAAAATACCAAACCAGTTGCCACTGAGTTGACCCTGACTCATGGCAATCCCATGTGTGTCAGAGTAGATTTGCGCACAATTTTTTCAATGGTGAGTTTTTGTAAGTAGATCGGTAGGCCTTTCCTTTGAGGTGCCTCTGGGTGGTTTTGAACCACCAGTCTCCACAGCCAGTCTAGTGAATGTGAAGTGGTATCTCGTTGTGGTTTTGATTTGCACATAGAACACGGTTCTATTCTGCACACGTGGGGTCACCATGAGTCGGAACTGACTTGATTGCAACTAACAATAACAATAACGACCAATGATGTTGAGCATCTTTTCATGTGCTTATTAGTCATTTGTTTTATCTTTCTTTGGAGAAATGTCCATCCAGATTCTTTGCACATTATTATTTAGTTGGGTTATTTGTCATTTTGTTATTGTGTTATAGGAATTCTTCATATATTCTGAATATCCAAAAAAACCCAGTGCCCTCAAGTCGATTCCGACTCATAGCGACCCTATAGGACGGAGTGAACTGCCCCATAGAGTTTCCAGGGAGCGCCTGGCAGATTCGAACTGCTGACCCTTTGGTTAGCAGGCGTAGCACTTAACCACTACGCCACCAGGGTTTCCAATATCCTGAATATAAGTCCCTTATTAAAGGTTTGATTTTCAAATATTTCTCTTAGTGGATTCTTTTCACTTTCTGCATGGCGTCCTTTGAGTCACAAAAATTTTTAATTTTTTATTGTCTAATTTATCAATATTCTATTTTATTTGTTGTGCTGTGTTGTCCTAGCTATTAAATCATTACCCAACCCCAGGTCACAAAGATGTACTGCTGTGCTTTCTTCTAACAGTTTTTTAGTTTTAGCTCTTATATTTAGGTCTGTGATATACTTTGTGTCTTTTTTGTGTGTGTGTATGGTATGAGATGGGCGTTCAAATTCCTTATTTTTCATGTGCATACAAGATGTCCCAGCACCATTTGCTGAAAAAACTACTCTTTTCGTATTGAATTATCTTGGCCCCTTTGTAGAAAATTAACTCACCATGGATGCTAGGGCTTATTTCCGGACTCTCAGGGATACTTTTTAATTGATGGTATCTTTCTAAAATGATGACAGCTTCAGAGAGCCCAAATGCAGCTGGGTAGTAAAGCAGCTGATATCCACCTGGTGAATTCTGAATTGAAGGAGCTTCATTTTCTCTCACTATAAAGTGAATTTATGGATGAAAGCTCTGGTGTTATTTACTTATAGAGTTGCAGAGAACCTTCAGACCCTTCACAGATCCTTAAAAGGGCTTCATCTTACCCCTTAACAATGAAAAGACAACCCAGTCAAAAACAGAGCAAAGGACATGAACAGACACTTCACCAAAGAGGATATTCAAATGGCCAACAGACATATGAAAAGATGCTCAACATCAGTAGCCATCTGACAGTGAGATACCACTAGGATGACTGAGGTTTAAAAGGAAAATAGCAAATGTTGGCAAGGATGTGGAGAAATTGGAACCCATATCCATTGCTGGTGGGAATGCAAAATAGTACAGTGGGAAACAGCCCGGTGGTTACTTAAAACACTAAAGATGCCATATGACCCACAGTTCCACTTAGGCCGCTGTGATGGTTAAGATTGTGTGTCATCAGAAGAAAACATTCTTTGATGGTTATGAGGGTAGGGAGGGAGGGAAAGGGATATTCACTAATTAGATAGTAGACAAGAATTATTTTAGGGAAAGGGAAGGACAACATGCAATAGAGGGGTATTCACTAACTAGATAGTAGACAAGAATTATTTTAGGTGAAGGGAAGGACAACACACAATACAGAGAAAGTCAGCACAACTGGACTAAACCAAAAGCTAAGAAGTTTCCTGAATACAATCAAACGCTTTGAGGGACTGAGTAGCAGAGGTGGGGGTCTGGGGAACATGGTTTCAGGAGACATCTAGGTCAATTGGCATAACAAAGTGTATTAAGAAAGTGTTCTGCATCCCACTTTGGTGAGGGGTGTCTGGGGCTTTAAAAGCTAACAAGTGGCCATCTGAGTTGCATCAATTAATCTCAACCCACCTGGAGCAAAGGAGAGTGAAGACACCAAAGACACAAGGAAAACATGAGCCCAAGAGACAGAAAGGCCACATAAACCAGAGACTCCATCAGCCTGAGACTGGAAGAAATAGATGGTGCTTGGCTACCACCAATGACTGCTCTGACAGGGAGTACAACAGAGAATTCCTGATGCAGCAGGAGAAAAGTGGGATGCAGACCTCAAGTTCTAGTAAAAAGACCAAACTTAATGGTCTGACTGAAACTGGTAGGACCCCAGATATCATGGCCCCTGGACTCTCTGTTAGCCCAAAACTAAAACCATTCCCAAAGCCAAGTCTTCAGACAGGGATCGGATGGACTACAAGATAAAATGATACTGGTGAGGAATGTGCTTCTTAGCTCAAGTAGACACATGAGACTATGTGGGCAGCTCCTGTCTGGAGGTGAGAAGAGAAGGTAGAGGGGGACAGAAGCTGGTTGAATAGACATGGAAGATACAGGGTGGAGAGAAGGAGTGTGCTGCCACATTTTAGGAAGAGCAACTAGGGTCACCTAACAATGTGTGTATAAGTTTTTGTTTGAGAAACTGACTTGAATTGTAAACTTTCACTTAAAACACAATAATACTAATAAAAAAAGATTGTGGTCAACTTGGCTGGGCCACGATTCTCAGTGTTTATATGTGATCATCCCCGTGACCGGATCTGCTGTGAATAGCCAATCAGTTGAAACGGAGTTTCTTTGGGCGTGCGGCCTGCCTCTGAATATAAGCTGACATTCTGGCTTTTTGCTCGCTCTGGATCCTGCAGCTGCCTCCTGTTCATCTGCCCTCTGGTTCTTGGGACTTGAGCTATCAACTTAACTGCTGATCTTGGGATTCATTGATCTTCACAGCCTGTGAACGGGAGCCCTGCTGTCCGACTTGCCCATCTTAGGTTTGCCATCTCCTGCAGCTACGTGAATCAAAAGAAGCCTGCAGTCTTGTGTGCCAACCTTGGAGTTCGTCAATCTTCACAGCCTGTGAGCAAGAGCCCTGCTCACCGACCTGCTGATCTTGGGTTCACTAGTCCCTGCAGCTATGTGAATCAGAAGCCTCTATCATGATCCATGGACTTGGGACGTTCCAGCCTCTATAACTGCGTGAGCCATTTCCTTGATATAAATCTCTCTATATATATATTTATACGCTTTACTGGTTTTTCTTCTCTAAGGAACCCAGCCCAAGACAGCTACCTTGTAGGTAAATAACAAATTGGCTCAAAAAATAATGAGAATCACCAATAAGTACTGTGCTCCTTTAAAAAATCACCAATATGAAACCAAACAGTCAACAACTATTTTAAAACAAAGATGAGAATATAAAGGGGCAGGGAAACTAGAGTAATGAAAATAGAACAACTAGAACAGAAATAATGAGAATGTTCATGCATTGTGAAGAATGTAATCAATGTCACTGAACAACTTGTGTAGAAATTGTTGAATGGGAACCTCAACTGCTGTCTAAGCCTCTACTGAAAACACAATAAGATATTATTAACTACCCTTGACAGGGCAATATCTACTGTAATGCTCCCTTTCTTTCCTTCCTGCCTTCCTTCCCACCTACCTTCCTGCGCCTTCCTTTCAGCATAATCTGGGCTGAAGAGATGAGGTTTGCAGTAATGATACAGTAAAACCCAGAATGATACAGTGGGCACATTTAAAGTAGGTGATATGCACAGTCATGCAACTAGATAGGATAGCACACACATGCACATATATATGTAAAAAAAGAAAAATATATATATATATATACAAGCCTTGGGGGTGCAGTGGTTAAGAGCTCAGCTGCCAACCAAAAGGTCAGCAGTTCAAATCCACTAGCCACTCCTTAGAAACCCTATGAGGCAGTTCTACTGTGTTGTGTAGATCACTTAAACACACAAATTCAAGGGTAATGATTTTTCAATTTTGCAAGGTATTTTAAATAAGCTGTAAGAAAACATGGACATAGGGTATTCATCCCCCAAAGTTCATGCTTCTACTCTCTCTAAATCCTTTCCCTTGGGCCATGCTTATTTGGTAACTGCATCAGCATGCCTGAACAGTCTGCTAAACTCAGGTTCCAAGTGTCCTACTGGATATTTGCACTTGGACACCTATTAATACCAAAGGCTGCGAACAACAGAGAAGTTATTTTTGACACCTTCTGAGGGGAAACAATTTATCAGTCCTTTGGATTTATCCATTACCACGAGTCCTGTATCAACCCCTAGCTTTCCATTCCTATTGCCTCCACCTGGTTCTCCTACAATAAACAGTGCAGTAACCTTCTGACCAGTCTCTTCCCCAGCAGTCTCTTTCTCTTCCCAATAAACTAAAACCAAACCCACTGCCGTCGAGTTGATTCCAACTCATAGCGACCCTATAGGACAGAGTAGAACTGCCTGATGGAGTTTCCAAGGAGCGCCTGGTGGATTTGAACTGCTGATCTTTTGGTTAGCAGCCATAGCACTTAACCCCTACACCACCAGTGTTTCCTCTCTTCCCAATAGTCTGGTTTAATTTTTTTTTTAACTTCTTTGATTCCATCAATCTCTTGCCCCCCAAACCTTTATTGCTTATGGGATAAAAACTAAACTTTTTAGCTTAATATTCACAGTCCTTGTCCATCTGTCCATTTGCTTTCCAAGCCTTGTCTCTGACCTCCTGCAGGAGTTTTCTTTTCTAGTCACACCAAGCTATTCAGTGCTTCCTGGACAGGCCTCTAGTCTTCCCGTTTCCAGGTTTCATATTATACTTTGTTCCCCAAGTAGTATGTCTGTCACTTTCTCCTTATACAGCTCCCCTTTCTTTCAAAACCCAATATAAATCTCATTGCTATTGCCCATTTCAGAGTGAAGAGTCGGGTTCAAGTCCCAAGGTTTAATAGCAGAGGTATACGGCAGAGGTTGCACACTGACAATCCGCGAGCCAAGTTCAACTTGCAGATATGTTCTGTTTGGTCCACATAAACCAAACCGAACCCATTGCCATTGAGTCAATTCTGACTCATAATGACCCTATAGGACAAAGTAGAGCTGCCCCATAGAGTTTCCAAGGAGTGGCTGGTGGATTCGAACTGCTAACCTCTTAGTTAGCAGCTGTAGTGCTTAATCACTGAGCCACCAGGGCTCCTTGGTCCACGTAGTGTTTTTTAAATTTTTGAATTAGTTGCCAACAATCAAAAGCCCAAGGCTTCACATAAAAACAAAGCAAAACCACTGAAAAACAGATTTCTAGCCAACTTGGAAAGTTTGGAAACAGGGCTCAGTATTTCCACATGGCAATGGCCTGTGATTGAGCTGTCCCGTTTAGCCAAGGTGTGTGTGTTTCCCCGACCACTGCTGCACTGTGTCCACTACCAGAGCTCCTGCTTCCTGGTGTATGTTCCCTATCTAGCCCCTGTGGGCCTCTGATCCAGCAGGTGATCTTCCAAGTCCTTGTGAATACCTCTTCCTTTGTTGTCTTGAGTTGCTATTTCATTCTATGGCTTTTCACTTTTTTGCGTGTTTGAAATGTTCCTTCCATGGTACCTCCTATGAGATCATATCTGTAAAATATTAATAAATGTACTAAGGTGGTTTTTAGAGTCCCTGGCTGGTGTAAACAGTTAAGGGACTTGGCTGCTTAACCAAAAGGTTGGAGGTTTCAGTCTACCCAGAGCAACTTGGAAGAAAGACCTGGTGATCTGCTTCCAAAAACTCAGCCTCTGAAAACCCTGTGGGGCACAGTTTTACTCTCACGCACAAGGGGTCACCACGAGTCGGAATTGACTGAATGACAACCGGTTAAGTTGATCTTAACATTTTTAATATTCCATCACTTGCTAAAAAAATGTTGAGGTAGTATTTTTTAAAGACCTGCATTACAAGGAAGTAGAAGAGAAATTCCAATAAAGAACCAGGACCAAACAATCAAGGAAAATGTCATATATGTGGTTGCCACGATTTCATTTATAAAGGGAAAGAAAGCTAAGATAGATTTTATTTCAAGGAGAACTAAACCTGCAAACTGAACCCACAGCAGCTTCACTGTGGGTTTCACCGTGTATTTGTTCCATGTAACTGATTTTTACTTTTAAATTATATTTTCTTTCAAATAAAAGAATCAATTTGAGTTTTTTTTGATAAGAACATTATAAATGAAATTATGTCTTCAGTTTTATTTCTGCTGGGGTTAAAAATAACTGTACTGGTCCGGAGCTGGTTAGCATTTATTGCTCTTTATTTTTAGGACTTGGCATAGGGACCCATCACTATTTTTCCACCAAGGTTTCCAGGTTTTCTGTGTCTTCTCCTGCTCATGAAGTTTCCCAGCATGAAATGTAGGGAAATGTTCCTTTAGTGGGCAGTTCCCAAGACGGCCCCATATTTTCCAGTGTTTTATTGTTTGTAAGAGTTGAGACGATTCTAAAATCCATTTTCAGCTTTTCATTAGTCAAATACTGAGCCTCGGCATACTTTAGAGAGCCCTGGTGCACAGTGGTTAAAGCATTTGGTGGCTGACTGAAATCCACCAGCTGCTCTGTAGGAGAAAGATGTAGCAATCTGCTTCTGTAAAGACTTACAACCTTGGAAACTGTATGGGGCAGTTCCATTCTGTCCTACAGGGTCGCTATGAGTCCGAATCGACTTGACGACAATGGGTTTTGGCATACTTTCCACCTATCATGGCCACCACAATATCTTCTTGGGAAAAGGCTTTAAGAGGAAATCTCTTTGGGATTCTAAACTGTTAAACCATTATTATTACTAATATAAGCACTTAATACGAGAAAATACAAAAGTTGCACTGATGGAAAGAAGACACTCTGAAGACTAATTTTAAAATATGTGAAGCTCTGGCAAAGATCTCGAAAATACACAGACATGCTTCCCACCTAAACTATTTGACTGTTACTCCCACACCAATATAGGCTGGGAACATGGGGTCTCCCTCCACCGTTGTTTTATTTTTTTATTTTGATAACGTTTAATTCTTCTTCTTCTAGTTGTGCAAACGTACACAACAAAACATTCCCCAGTTCAACAGTTTCTACATGCGCAATTCTCTGACATTGATTACGCTCTTCATGTTGCTCAACCCTTATCCCTGTCTTTTTTCTAATTATTCCGCCACTACTAATGTAAACTCAGTGCCTCCCAAGCAAGAACTCTCCCTTTCCCCTTCCCTCCCAGCCTTGGTAACCATTAATAAGCTTTGGTTTCTCTCTATTGGCTTATTTCGTATAAGTGATGTCAGACAGTACTAACTTATTTCACTCAGCATTGTGTTTTCTAGGTTCATCCACGTTGTGACATGTATCAGAACTTTATTTCTTTTTGTGCTGAGTAGTGTTCCGTGTATTATGTATCACATTTTGTTTATCCATTCATCTGTTGATGGACATTTTGGTTGTTGCCATTTTTTGACTATTGTGAATAGTGCTGCAATGAACATTGATGTCCAGGTTTCTGTTTATATTCCCGCTTTCACTTCTTTGGGGTATGTATCCATTGCTGGGTCATGTGGTAGTTCCATGTTCAATCTTTTGAGGAACTGCCAAACTATTTTGCACAGTGACTGTACCATTTGCATTCCCACCAGCAATGGATGAGGGTTCCAGTTTCCCCACATCCTCTCCAACACCTCATGTTTTCCATTTTTTTTAATCATTGACATTTTGATGGGGGTGAGGTTGATTTTTTAAAAAAAAAAAAAATTTTTTTTTTTTTAATGTCTAATGGGAGCCCTGGTGACACAGTGGCTAAGTGTTTGGCTGATAAGCAAAAGGTCGACAGTTTGAATCCACCAGTCACTCTGTGGAAATCCTATAGGGCAGTTCTACTCTGTCCTATAGGGTCTCTATGAGTTGGAATTGACTCAGTGGTAGTGGGTTTGGTTTTTTTTTTTTTTTTTTGGAATGCCTAATGGGAATCCTGGTGGTGCAGTGGTTAAGAGCTCAGGCTGCTGACCAAAAGGTCAACAGTTCGAATCCACCAGCTGCTCCTTGGAAACCCTATGTGGCAGTTCTACTCTATCCTGTAGGGTCACCGTGAGTCAGAATCAACCTGACGGCAATGAGTTTTTGGGTTAATGTCTAATGATTTTGAGCACCTTTTCACACACTCCTTGACCATTTGAATATCCTCTTTCGGGAACAGTCTTTTCAAGCCCTTTGCCCATTTTCTGAGTTACTTGTCTTTTTGTTGTTGAGTTGGGGGTCTCCTTTTTGACCCACAGACTTCACAGTCATACATGCACAGCGACTAAGAAAGTACTTCCCATACCTTTGCCACATGTGGGGCCACCACTCTTGATATTTTGCTTTTAATTGACCACCTTTTTCAAAATCAAAAAATTTTATTTTAGAAGGTAACTCTACAAGGGTGACTGGGTTTCTCTTTAGGGGAATGAAAAATGTTTGAAAATGGATAGTGCTGATGGTGGCAAAATGTGGTGAACAGAATTAATGTCACTGAATTGTACACTTAAAAATGGTTAAAATGGCAAATGTTTTGTTACATATATTTTACCATAATTAATAAAATTAATTTTACATGCCTACTGTAAAAAAGAAGACCTGTATTCTTGGCCAAACATGGAATGTTATTGGAGTATCAAATGCAAGGAGAACATGCCGGTGTTATCCAGTTCTGTCTAGAGCCTGCCAGAGGCTCATCTTTCTCTCCACACAACGGGGGACAGAGCTGGTGTTAGAAAAAGTGCTAAGTATATAATAGCACCAAACTGAGACTCTCTGGTAGCTATTTGGAGGGAACCAACAAGGAATAACTTTACCACTGATGCAGTGTTATTTCCCGGGAGCACTCTGTGAAGCACCCAGGGTCATCTCAGGCAATGGCCCAGGTCCCACTCTTTGGCAATCACTGGACTGAAAGATACACCCCCTGCCTCTCCAGTATGTTTCAGAAAATGTTGGTGAGAGCTTTGAGCATGAAGTTAGAGGGAGATTGATGTAAGTGGGCATCCAAAAAACTCTTTACTTTGTGTTATGTTTGCATGAAGCTGGCTTTTATAAGAAAGATGTTCCAGCATGCCCCAAGTCAGACTGGTTTAATTTCCCTATTCTTCTCCTTCTTTTTCTCTCCCTCCTGCTCTCCCACCCTCCCTTCTCCTCCCCCTTCTTTTCCCTCCTTATTAGTCGTCTTCACAGGACAGTCACCTGTGGGAGTGTGTTCTTCATCATTAATGCGGGAGCAGACACACTGTGGATTTCTCCAGGGCACAGCCTGTATTCCCCTTTTACCCAGTTCTGTGATATTTTTAGTTAGGGCTGCAGAGAAGCTGTCGGCAGCAATACTTGTTTGGGGTGTTTTTGAAAAGCTGGGTGTCTCACTGCACTTTCACCACCAGCCCCGCCAAACCCACCCCTAAGAAAGAAAACTCAAGGCTAAGGAAATTGCACTTCAGGGTTGAACTTCAGATCCAGGAGAAAATGTTACATGGACAAAGCAAGTGAATGCATGCTCGGTGATTTCTGAAACCCAGGTGGTGTTTTGATTCCCCCAAACAGAATTTAAGCTTTTAAAAGAATTTGCTTGCTTCATTATTGGAATTATTGATGGCCTTAGTGTCATTTTAGGGAAGCAGTTTGCATGAAAAATATACTAAACATTTGTGGGATTTTCTACTCAGCTCTACCTCAGTCTCTTAGGAGTTTACCAAGCAAACTCCATTTTCCTGGTTACTGCGGGAACAGGCATTTTATATCCCAGTACCCTGCTCATAGAGTTCCTGGGTGGTTCACACACTTGGCTGCTGACCAGAAAGTTGGACGTTATAGCCCGCTCAAAGATGCCTCAAAAGAAAGGCCTGATGACCTACTTCTGAAAGATCAGCCATTGAAAACCCTGTGGGACACAGTTCTACTCTGACGCACGTGGGGTCGCCATGCGTTGGAGTCAACTTGATGGTGACAGGTTACCTCGTTCACTGTTGACAGTTGTTTGTTCAGGGATGGGCCCCTGACTTCCACTGGGCCAATCGGAGGTCTTTCCCGGAATCCTTGAACTTAGAATCCTGAAGGTTCAGAGGCTGAAGTTGTAAAAGGCAAAGCTTAGGAGCTGTTGTGGCCAAGTTTTCCTTTCTGTAGGAAAAGTCAGTGAGGCAGAAGATTGAAGATGACATGCAGAAAGAGTTAGAGCCCTGGCTGCATTTGAACTCCCACTTACATCCTTCCTGAGACCTAGCTTCCTCCCTGCCCTTCCTACTGCCTGTTATGTAAAATATCAGAGTAACTTTTGTAAATTTCCCGTTTCTGCTTAGAGTGTTTCAAGTTGGGCTTCAATTCATTCATCTCTAACCAAAGGAAGTCCTAACAGGTGACAAGTAATCATTATACAGCAGAGTTCAATTCAACAACCAATACTATTATGAGCAGAGAAAAAATATAGACATGGCTCAGGAAATTAATACTAGTCGCATGTCCACACATCCTAGACTCCAGTCCTCACAGCAACACTATGGTGCTTTCACCATTTTACAGATTAGAAAGCTAAGGCTCTGAGAAGCTAAGAAACTTTCCCAAAGTTACCCAGCTGGTAAGGAACAGAACCAGGCTTTGAACCTATGATAGTCTGACTTCAACACTTATTTGTGATTCCAATCTTTGCTATTATAACCTCCCAACAAATGTGTCTTCAATTTTGTCTTATTTGTATTTGTTGTGTTTTATCAGAAAGAATGGACTAAATATGCTCTAAAGATGGACTACACTGATTGGCAATCACTTCCAGGATCATGGAACCTGGAAAGATGGAAGGAACCTTACAGGTTAAATTCTTCAAACCCTCATTTATTCTGCAGATTACAAATTGAGGCCCTGAGAGATGAAGGCATTTACCCAAGGTCACGTAGCTATTGTGTGGCAGCCACCTAACTTGAACTTATCTCTCAACACCAAGACATTTGTTTTTTCCCTTAAACAAATCCTTTTGGTCTAAGCTTAAAAGCTACTTTCCCCGCAAAGCCTTTCTAACCCCTAGACTAGGACGACACACTTCCTACCACCCTCTCTCTCCCCTTTCATAGCATTTTATTCCTGACTTAAACGCTTGTTAAACAGTCTACCTTCCCCACCAGACAGTAGCCTCTGTAAAGGCTGGAACCCTATCTGCCATATTTGCCATTGCCCCTCATATACCCAAAACCAAACCTGTTGCCGATGAGTCGATTCTGACTTACAGTGACCCTAAAGGACAAACTAGAACTGCCCATAGGTTTTTCGAGGAGGGCCTGGTGGATTTGAACTGCTGACCTTTTGGTTAGCAGCCATAGCTCTTAACCACTACACCACTCATACGGTACATGCTTAATATATGTTGAGTGACTAAATGGGGGAATAAAATAGCACATGGGATCTGCAGCAATGTTCAGGAGTTTAGAGCAATTTAGCTGTATGATATTAGAGCGTATCTTCCAGTTGAAATTGTTTTTTTTTTTTTTTTGCTACATTGAACATTTGCTGCTGTAATCCTAGATGTAGCACCTAAACTTACACAGCTTTGGAGGCAGAATCAGTAGTAGATGAAGTACCAGCAACCACACTGCCTTCCCAGCCTCCCTTGCCTTGGGCTGGGGGTTTTAGCAAATGGCCAATCACACAGCTGTTCCCACTTCCTCATTGAACACGTGCTACACAATCAGACCCACTCCAGGATCTGAGCAGTGACATTCAGGACCTTGGTGCAGGATCATCAGATGGTAGTTTCCTGAATGACTGCTCGTGACTTCATGCTGTTAAGTTTCCCCGGAGTTACTATGGTTCCCGCCCTCCCTGATGCTGTATTGTTCACTCTGCCTTGAATTCTGGGAGCTACAGACTTTCTAACACATTTTCTTTTTTTTTAATTTTGCTTTAGGTGAAAGTTTACAGGGCAAATTAGTTTCTCATTAAGCAGTTAATACACAAATTGTTTTGTGATATTCGTTGCCAACCCCGCAATGTGTCAACACTCTCCCCTTCTCCACCCCAGTTTCCCTGTTTCCATACATCCAGTTTTCCTGTCCCTTCCTGCCTTCTTGTGTTTGATTTCAGGCTGGTGTGCCCATGTAGTCTCGTATACATGATTGAACTACGAAGCACATTCCTTACGTGTGTTATTGTTCGACCTTTAGACCTGTCTAATCTTTAGCTAAAGGGCAAACCTCTGGAGTGACTTCAGTCCTGAATTAAAAGGGTCTCCAGGGGCCTTACTCTTATAGTTTCTCCAGTCTCTGTCAGAACAGCAAGTCTGGTCTTTTTTTTTTAATTTGAATTTTGTTCTACGTTTTTCTCCAAAAGATAAACTGAATAACTGGGATTCTCTAAAAATTAAACACTTATGCATCAAAAGACTTCACCAAAAGAGAACCTACAGACTGGAGAAAAAAAAATTGGCTATAACATATCCAACAAAGGTCTAATCTCTAAAATCTACATGAAAATCCAACACCTCTAAAACACAAAAACAAATAATCCATTTAAAAAATGAGCAGAGGAAATGAACAGATACTTCACCAAAGAAGATATTCACATGGCTAATAGACACATGAGGAAATGCTTTCGATCCCTAGCTGTTAGAGAAATGCAAACCAAAACTACAGTGAGATACCATCTCACCCCAACATCACTGATACTAATCAAAAAGACAGAAAATAACAAATATTGGAGAGGTTGTGGGGAGATTGGAATTCTTATACACTGGTGGAAATGTAAAATGGTACAACCACTTTGGAAAACAATATGGCACTTCCTTGATAAGCTAGACGTAGAAATACCACAGGACCCAACAGTCTTACTCCTAACAGTATAATCTAGAGAAATAAGAGCCGTCACATGAATAGACACATGCATACCCATGTTTATTGCAGCATTTTTCACAATGGCAAAAAGAATGGAAACGACCTAAGTGCCCATCAACAGATGAATGGATAAACGAACTATGGTAGATACACACAATGGAATACTAGGCAACAATAAAGAACAATGATGAATCTGCAAACATCTCACAACATGGATGAATCTGGAGGGCATTACACTGAGTGAAATAAGTCAATCAGAAAATGGACAAATGCTGTATGAAATCATTATTATAAAAACTCAAGAGAAGGTTTACACACAGAAAGAAACAATCTTTGATGGTTATGAAGGAGGGGAGGGATGGGGAGGGAAAAATAATAACTACATAGTCAGTGGGCCCCTGGTGGCACAGTGGTTAAGAGCTCAGCTGCTGACCAAAAGGTCAGCAGTTCAAATTTACCAGCTGCTTCTTGGAAACCCTGTGAGGCAGTTCTACTCTGTCTTGTAAGGTTGCTGAGTTGGAATCGAATGGTAACTTTGGTGAAGGATAAGACAGTACACAATACTGGGGAAGTCAGCACAGCTTGACCAAGGCAAAGCCATAGAAGCTTCACAGGCACATCCAAACTCCCTGAGGGACCAAGTTACTCGGCTGAGGACTGGGGACCATGATCTTGGGGGACATCTAGTTCAATTGTCGCAACATAGCTTATAAAGAAAAGGTTCTACTTGGTAAAGTATCTGAGGTAGTAAAAGCCTGCGAGCAACTAAGATATATCTACTATTCCAATTCCGGCAGGAGCAAAAGAGAATGAAGAAAACCAAAGACACAAGGGGAAGATTAGTCCAAAGGACTAATGGACCACAACTACCACAGCCTTCACCAGATTGAGCCTAGAACAACTAGATGGTGCCCAGTTAGCACCACCACCTGGCCTGACAGGGATTGTAATAGAGGGTCCTGGACAGAGTGGGAGAAAAAATGTAGAACGAAATTCTAATACATTTCTTCCTTTTTTTTTTCTTTTTAATTAACTTCAGTTTGCTAGAACAGGTTTCTGTCACATGCACTCAAGAATCCCGAGCAGTACATGTGGTAACACCAGACTGAATATGAGAAAGCAAGTAATTCAAACCATTGTATAAATTAGCGATGGACTTTACTATCCCTTAGAAAAATCAACTGCCATCAAGTTGATTCCGACTCATGGTGGCTCCATGTGTGTCAGGCTAAAATGTGCTTCTTAGGGTTTTCAATGGCTGATTTTTGGAAGTGGATCACCAGACCTTTATTCTGAAATGCCTCAAACTTTAGGTGCTGCCAGTAATCGTTTGCACGATCCAGGGACTTCTACCATCTCTTGTTGTTGTTGGGTGTCACTGAGTTGATTTTTGACTCCTTGAGACCCCATGTGATAGAATAGAACTGCCCCATAAGGTTTCCTAGGCTGTAGTCTTTACGGGAGCAGATTGCCAGGTCTTTCTTCCACAGAGCTGCTGGGTGGGTTTGAAATGCCAACCTTTGAACAGCCAATCTTTTTTTTTTTTTTTTTTACTGTGCTGTAGATGAAGGCTTATAGAACAAACTAGTTTCTCATTAAATAGTACACACACTGTTTTATGACATTGGTTAACAACCCCATGACTTGTCAACACTCTCCCTTCTCAACCTTGGGTTCCCTACTACCAGCTTTTCTGTCCCCTCCTACCTTCTAGCCCTTGCTCCTGGGCTGGTGTGCCCCTTTAGCCTCATTTTGTTTATGGCCCTATCTAATCTTTGGCTGAAGACTGAACCTGAGAAGTAACTTCATTACTGAGCTAAAAGGGTGTCGGGGGCCCATACTGTCAGGATTTCTTCAGTCTCTGTCAGGCCAGTAAGTCTGGTCTTTTTTTTGTGAGTTAGAATTTTGTTCTACGTTTTTCTCCAGCTCTGTCCAGGACCCTCTATTGTGATCCGTCAGAGCAGTCAGTGGTGGTAGCCGGGCATCATCTAGTTGTACTGGACTCAGTCTGGTGGAGGCCATGGTAGTTGTGGCCTGTTAGTCCTTTGGACTAACCTTTCACTTGTATCTTTAGTTTTCTTCATTGTCACTTGCCCCCGAAGGGTAAGACCATTGGAGTATCTTAGATGGCCACTTACAGGCTTTTAAGACCCCAGATGCTACTCCCCAACGTAGAATGTAGAACATTTTCTTTATAAACTATAGACTTTATTCTGAAGTGCCTCAACCTTTAGATGCTTCTTAACCATGAGCCACCAGCGCTTTGAGCATTTGCATTTTAAAAGAGGATTTGAATGACCGAAGTCAATCTCCGATTTTGAATTGTGTAGGGAAGGTTGGGAGAGGAAGAGAACAGAAGTTTCGTGAAGGATGGGGAAAGGCTGAAGAGAGAAGGTGACATAGGAGCTGAAGCTTGAAAGATCAGTAACATTTTTCTGGTGGTGGTAATAGTACCAGTGGTCTTTTCTTGTTGAATTTGATGGTTTTTTCTCCCTCTTGACTGAGTCTTATGTAGGATCACTCTTTCAAACCTTTTGGCCTAAAGCTAAATTTATTTTTTCATCCAAATTTTCATGTCACTTTCAGGAGTGACACATGTTCATAAATTACATTAGTTGTATTGAACTCATTATTTAAAATACGTGGTATGCCCATGCAGATGGACTATAAACCATCGGTTCAATCTTCAACAGACACAAAAACACAAAGATAATGGAAAATGGAATTATAGGTAGTTGGAGGGCTATAGGGGAGAAAGTATGGCTGGAGAGGTGAATTAGGCTCAAATGCAAGATGGCTTAATGAAAGCCATACCAGATGCTGGGATTCATGGGAGATAATTCACTGCACTTTCTTCTCTAAATTCAGATCAAGAAGTGTGATGGAATCAAGATAGGAGCTCTGTTGATGATGAAGCCAAATTATACATCTTAGACTTGAAGCCAAATGGTCTTCATTATATTTTAACCCTGAATCTGGTCTCTGGAGCCCAAACTTGGGAAGCATTGACTTGGATAGAGGATTGTAACCTGCCTCACCCCTGTCAAGCCCCGAGAGTAGGGCGGGGAGGTTGTGCATGCTTGCTGCAGGTGTGTATCTTAGGAAGAGAGAAGATCAAAGAAAGCAGAGGCCATTTAAGAATAATTGGTCTCCTCTCATTCTTACCAGATGAATCACTCCTGGAGACAGAGACCAAAATTTTTCTCCAACCCTCATTCCTTGTTGGGAAGGGCCTTTCTCCTCTATTTGGAATCATAAGGAATGAAGTTTATAAGCGTTCCTTACCCGCAATATGGAGATCCCAAATTGCTCTTGCTTCTTTAGGGGATTAGCCAAAAATACAATTCCTCAACAGAAACTTACTTCAGAGTTTGGCAGTGTGGATACAACCGCCAGTATGGAGAAAACTTTTAGTCCATTGAAGGACTCTACTACCAGTATGCCCAATATGGCAATGCCGTAGTTATTCAACCCACAGCAAGCCCATGTGAGATGTTCTCTTAAAACTCCACTGATAATTTGGAGTAGAACTTGCAAACTAATGCCTTTCTATATAAAACCCTTTCCCAAGGAATGAAAATGAAATGAAATGGAAATGAAAGGCTAAACCAAATGATGTAATGCCATCTTGCAGCTTCATCATGAGCATGCTCTAGGAAAAATATTCATCTTGGCTAAACAATAGCCTTCCCTATTAATGGAAATAAGATTTTCATAATGGGCTGCATGGTGCTGCCTTACTGATGCAATTGCAAGAAGCCTCCTTGGCTGTACTGAGAAATCTGTTTACTACCATAAATAAAAAACTGGCTTTCTGCAAAAGTAACCTCTTTGGGGAATGCCGATCAGAAGTATTCCCATCGTCTTGGAGTCTTTAATGTATTTTGCAGCTGGGTGTCTAGGGGTATATTTCAACAAACCTCTGAACTAGATTTTCTGATTCTGTCCCACAGAGAACAGTGCTGTACCTCTATTAACCTGAAACATTCACTGCAGCACAGCAATTTGGTGAAATTATAATTGAAACACAGTACTTGACCCTGAGGGGACCATGGAGAATGGGATTTGCTTTGGTGGCTTCTCATGCATCATTGAAAACCTGCTGTCGCTAAATCAAAGCCTTGCTTATATCTTAACTATATAAATCATTTATCAACAGCCATTTCAGTGAGGCTATGGAATACTGCTCCTTGCCAGCTCCTTCATTTTTCTCCATTTGTCTATGTATTTTTCCATAAATTGGATTACTCTGATTAATAATCATCTTGTGAAATAGGATCTTGTTACGGGATTCTGGTGACTATTGAGCAAAATGTAATTAAACCATAGCCGTGCAGTCTTATCAGGAAAAATACATTTGGAATTAAGGGAAATCGGTGAAGTTCAGGTATTAATTTCAAGTGCGCGTGGTAATAAACTGGGCTAACAAGGTATTACCGAGTGTTAGAATCCTTTTGGGGCTCACCTGAAAAGATGAGATAAAAGGGGTGTAAGGTTTTACTTATTTATAAGTAAATGGACTCTGCTAAATCTTTTGTGTGATGCTTAAGAACATTTTTTTTACAATCTTCTTTACCATCTGAATTTGTATTAATTATAAAGAGTCTTTTGAACGAAATCAATTTAACACCTCCTGCTTCTTAAATCAATGAGGCTAAGATTACTAGCTGTACCCCAGAGATTTATTTTCCCATTTTCCTTGTAGTAATAGAAGTAGGCTATGGCCACCTAGAATAAAGAAGACTACATTTCCCAGACTCCCTTGCAGTTAGTTGTTGCATGTGACTGAGTTCTGGCCAATGAAGGGGGGCGGTGTGTGCAATTAATTTCTAGGTTAAGGGGCTGCATCATCTCTTTCTTCTCAGTGACTGGAATGTGTATGTGCTGGTGGGGACCAGAACAGCTCTCTGAGATAAAAGATGGAAGCTGCGTGCTAAGAATGGAAGAGGAAACTGCACCCTGTTGATTCAGAGTCCCTTTAACCTGTCCAGGACTACCTATGCTACTCTTACATGAGAAAGAAATCAACTTCTGTTTGGTTTAAACTGCTGTCTTTTAGTGTACCTTTTAGCTCAGGCTGCTAACCAAAAGGTCGGCAGCTCAAATCCACCAGTTGCTCCTTGTAAACCCTCTGGGGCATTTCTACTTTGTCTTATAGGGTCGCTATGAGTCCAAATCGACTCGAGGGCAATGGGTTTTGTTTTGTTTTGTTACAGCAACCTAATCTGTATCCTTACTCACCTTTTGAAACCCGAACTATACAGGTCGTAGATCAGTCCAAAAAAAATAAAAAACTTGTTGCCATCAAGTCAATTCCAACTTATAGGACAGAGTAGAACTGCCACACACGGTTTCCAAGGCTGTAAATCTTTGCGAAGCAGACTGCCACATCTTTCTCCTGCAGAGTGACTGGTAGGTTTGAACTGCTGACTTTTGGGTTAACAGCAAAGTGCTTAACCACTATGCCACTAGGGCTGCTAGCATAGATTAGTACTGATGGCAAATTGGATGCTTTCAGCAGCAAGTAACAAATGCATGGACTCAAGCAGGTTTAAGCAACGAGGTAAATTATTATCTCAGAACAGAAGTAGGGCAGGCATTCGGGTTGCTTGATTCAGTGGCTGAATAATATCATCAAGGACCCAGCTTCCTTCCACCTGTGCTCTGCCATCCTTGGTGTTAGCATCATCTTTAGGCCAGTAACACATATGGCAGCAGCAGTTCCAAGCATCACATCCAGACAAGACAATGTTCATAGGAAGAAGAGAGACCCTTTTTTCTGTGCCTGCCTCTTAGGAGAGCAGAGCATTTCCCAGAAGTACTTCTGTCCCCAGCAGTGTCCCATTCGTATCTGATGGCCAGTATTGAGTTGCATTCCCGACCCTGTTACTGACAAGGGGACTGAGTCCCCTAGTAGATTACCCTTGAGCAGGGTCATTGGAAGGAGCCCTGGAGGCACAATGATTAAGTGCTTGGCTGCTAACTGAAAGGTTGGCAGTTCGAACCCACCAGTGGGTCCACGGGAGAGAAGACCTGGTGATCTGCTCCCATAAAGATTACGGCCTAGAAAACCTTATGAGACAGTTCTAGTCTTACAGGGTCGATATGAATCAAAATCAATTCAATGACACACAACACCAACAACAGGTTCAGTGGGGTCTATGGCTGCATGAAGGAGGGATTGAGAAATGAACAATTTTGGAGGAAATAATTGAGGAGGTGGATGATGGGTAGGCTACTACACAAGGAAACAGCATAAAAGGATCTGAAAAAATGTGAGTGAGAAGGGATATGTTGGGTTTTTGCTTCAAAATATGACAGCAAGGGGGGAAGCAGATGGAAGTACAGACAAAACAAGACTAGCCAGGAGTTGAGAATTGTGGGAGTTCATCGGGGCTCATTATACTTTTCTCTCTGCTTTTGTGTATAGTTGAAATGAAGTATAATTTAAAAAGTTAAAATAATCCAAGCGAACCAATGGAAGAAAAAGTAACAGGAAAAATGTAATTTATCCTCATGTTAATAATATTAGCTGATTAAGGGGCACTGGGTTTCTGTTAAGGGTGATGTTATGGATTGAATTATGTCCCCCCAAAATATGTGTTGTAAATCCTAACCTTTATGCCTGTGGTTATAGCCCCATTTGGGAATGGGTTGTTAGTTATGTTAATGAGGCAGGATTAGTATCGGGTGTATCTTGAGTCAGTCTCTTTTGAGTTATAAAAAGAGATGAAATAAGCAAGCAGAGAGGAAATGGGGTAAGAAAGATGCCAAGACACATGGAAATCTCTAAGGAACCAGGAAGCAGAAGCTAAAGAGACAAGGACCTTCCACCAGAGCTGACAGAGAGAGAGAGCCTCCCCCGAGAGCCAGCACCCTGAATTTGGACTTCTACCTCCTAACTCTGAGAAAATAAATATCTGTTTGTTAAAGCTACCCCCTTGTGGTATTTCCATTACAGCAGCACTAGACGACTAAGGCAGGTGATGAAAAAGCCTGGGAATGGATAACGATGGTTGCCAGCATCATGAACATAATTCAAGTCACTGAATTGTACGTGGGAAAAAATGTTGAGATGGTAAATGTTTTGTTATATACATATTTTTACCACCATAAAAATAAAGTCAGTGATAATAATAATGTTAGCTAACATTTATTTAGCATTTGCTCTTGGTCAGGGGCTCGGCTAATCAGGTCAGAATGGCTTATAGGCTAATCAGGTTAGAATGGCTTAGGCAAACAGTAGAATTTATTGGCTGGTGTGACCGAAATTTTCAAGGGTAGCTTAGGCCCAGATGGTGCAGCTCTTGGTTGTGCTTTCCTGTGTGTTGGTGGGCTCTCTTTGTTTGGTCACCCTAACAGCTCCTGCCTCACTCTCATTCCCTTAGACATCCCAGAGGAAAGAGCACTTTCCCTCTTTAGTCATTGCCACAGAAAGTCCCAGGCCAGGATCCCATTGGCCCAGCGTGGATCTCTTTCCTACCCCTGAGCTGGTCATTGGCAGGAGGATGTGGTTGTCTGATGAACCAAGCCTAAGACATAGGTCCACCCTTGGAGCTGGGAGTAGGCTCAGCCCCTCTGAAACTCTGCGGAGTAAGAGAGGAAGAGGATTGGTTCTCCTAAAGAGAATCAAGGGGCTGTGGCAGAGGGAAGACATAATGGATGCTGGGTGGGCAAAAATAACAGATGGCCACTGCACTTGTAATATCTCATTTAGGCACATACTGTTAACGCTCCATTTTACAGATGAAAAATCTAAGCTGATTTACCCATGATTATGTAGATGGTGATGGCAGAGCTAGGATTCAAATGGGAAGTTTAATATCAGGAACTACGTGTCCTGTTGCTTAGGGTGCATAAAACTGCTCTTTCAGAGCCGAGGCAATGGTTGACTGTGAATCTCTGAGGAGACTCACAGACAAGGAAGACTTCACTATTGAGGATTGTGACATAGTGGTTATGAGCATGGATTTGGGAGTTTACGTGGATTTAGGTCCAAATCATACCACTCAGGAACTGGCTGTCTAAATAAGTCCACCAAGTGCTCAAAGTAGTCTCATTGCAGAGATGGGGAAAATGGACCTCAGAGGACCAAAGTGACTTGTCAAAATGTAGAGCCAGGGTATACATGCACATCAGCTGTTCTCACAGCCTGTTTTCTTCCAACTTGCCAGTGCTTTTCAAACTGCATCTGGGACCATTGGGGGAGTGAGATGGAGGCCAGTTAGGTATGTTCTGAGTCTCTACCTTCCACTTTGCCTGGAGAAGCAGCAGTTTAAAACCCCTTTTAGAGACTGGAATTCTACATAAAGTTTTGTTTGTTTTTTTTTAAAGATTTCTCTGCTTTTCTGTTTGTTTGTTTAACTTTGGATTATGGAAAAATCCAAATATGTGCAAATGACAAAATGGTACAGTTCTGAGGATCACTCCTATACCCCACACCTACTTCAACCATTATCAACTCAAGATCAATAGCGCTGTATCCTACCCCACTTCCCTCCTCATTATTTTGAAGCAAATGTCAGACACACCTCCCTTTTAGCTCAGTAATGAAGTCTCTCCTGAGGTTTACCCTTCAACCAAGATTGGACAGGCCCATAAAACAAAATGAAACTCAAGGGGCGCACCAGTCCGGGGGCAAGGACTAGAAGGCAGGAGGGGACAAGAAAGCTGGTAATAGGGAACTCAGGATTGAGAAGGGAGAGTGTTGACATGTGGAGTTGGTAGCCAGTGTCGCAAAACAGTGTGTATACTAATTGTTTAACGAGAAGCTAGTTTGTTCTGTAAACCTTCATCTGAAGTACAATAGTAAAAACGTCAGACATCGTATTATTTCTTCTGTAAATATTTCAGTATGTATCTTCAGAAGAGAAGCACATTTTTCATAATGCTAATATCACACCTTAAGCATTTCACGATAATTTCTTGATGTCATCGTATACCCAGTTAGTGTTTGTCTTTCCATTTGTCTCATAGATGGTACATACTTCCTGCAGGTTGTTTGGATCAAATTCAAAATAACATCAACCCGTTGTTATCTCTCATGGATCTCTTTTCATCTATAAAATTTCCCTCCATCTCTTTCGCTTTTTTTCTTCGCAATGTATATGTTGGAGAAACTGGTTTATTTAATCTGTGGTTTTCCAGAGTCTGGATTTTTCTGCCTTCATCCCCATGATACAAATTACCATGTTCTTCTGTTAACTGGTCCTTCCTTGGTAGTTGGATGTAGAAACTTGATCAGATTCAGGTTCAGTTTTTTGTTTTTGTTTTTCCAAGGGCCTCTGAGGGCAGAAAGCAAGGCCAGCACGCAGATACGGGGGAGGCAAAGCTGACGTGGGGATCAGCGCAGGCGGGTAATATGCTGTGGTGGTTACAGGTAAACTCTCTCGAGCCAGAATGCCTGGGTCAAGATCCTGTCGTCACCACATACTGACTGTGTGGCTTTGGGCAAGTGACTTGACCTCTCTAAGCCTCACTCCTTGAAGCAAATGCCGTTGGTGCTCCTTGGCCTGCCCTGGAGATTGACTGCTGACATTTCTCATGTACACTGGCAAGGATTCTTGCGTCTTTCTGCCTGAGGACATTCTTCAGTTGCGCGCGTGAGCTCCTGCCAAGCACAGGGCAGGCCAGGGAAGAATTAACTGCTCCAGGAGTGACCCGCAACCAACAAGGGAACTATTGCTTCCTTGCTCCTCTGTGGGAAAATTCTGCCCCTCTGTGGGAAAATTCTGAGGCATGTCTCACACAGTCTCTCAAAGGGTTCCCAGTGAGACTGAGCTCCGGCTACTGATAGTGGTAGCCTACTCTTGAATGTACCATGGACTAGCTTCCTTCTGTTCCCTTTCTCACTTCCTCATTCCCCTACTTTTGCTTCCTGGGATCATTTCCCAAAAAACTTGATGTTGCTAACTGCTGTGATCCATCGAGTAAGTTCACAGCTCATGGCGACCCCATGCACAAAGAAAGAAAATGCTGCCTGGTCCTGTGCCGTTCCCATGATTGGTTGTAGATCGGATTGTTGCATCCACAGGGTTTTTAATGACTGATTTTCAGGAGTAGATTGCCAGGCCTTTCTTCTGTGTCTGTCTTATTCTGGAAGCTCTGCTGAAACCTATTCAGCATCAAAGCAGAAAACTATTTGCCTCCAAATACTTGTCTCAGGGTCAACTTTTGGGGGAACCCAACCTAAAGACATTGCCCATCAGGAAAATGTTGTGAGGATTAATTGTGTTAATATAAAGTCCTCAGAGCAGTGCCTGCCTCTTAGTAAGTATAAAAAGGAATGGAGCAACTCTGTCAGAAGGGGGCACCCCGGACTTACCCTAACCAAATATGCAAACCTACTTCTCCCTCAATCCATTTATTCATCTGCCAAACAATTCTAGAGCATCTACCATCTGCCCAGGGCTGTACCAGAAGGTAGAGAAACAGCAGTGAGTAAATTGGACAAAGGCGTGGAGCTTGAAGTCTAATGTTGTTATTGTTGTTGTTAGGTGTTGTTGAGTCGATTCCGACTCATAGAGACCGTATGTACAACAGAACAAAACACTGCCCAGTCCTAAGCCATCCTCACGATTGCTGTTATGCTTAAGCCCATTGTTACAGCCACGGTGTCAATCCATCTCTCTGAGGGTTTTCCTCTTTTTTGCTGACTTTTCTACTTTACCAAGTATGATGTCCTTCTCCAGGGACTGATCCCTCCTGATCCAAAACCAGACCAAACCCAGTACTGTCAAGTCGATTCTGACTCATAGCGACCCTACAGGACAGAGTAGAACTGCCCCACAGAATTTCCAAGGAGTGCCTGGCGGATTCGAACTGCGGACCGCTTGGTTAGCGTCCGTAGCACTTAACCACTACGCCACCAGGGTTTCCATCTTAGCAAGGAAGAATGAAGAAAACTAAAGATACCAGGGAAAGGTTAGTCCAAACGACCAATGAACCACATCTACCATGGCCTCCACCAGACTGAGTCCAGTACAACTAGATGGTGCCTGGCTACGGCCATTGACTGCTCTGATGAGGATCACAATAGAGGATCCCAGACAGAGCTGGAGAAAAATGTAGAACAAAATTCTAACTCAAAAAGAAAGATCAGACTTCCTGGCCTGACAGGGACCAGAGAAACCCTGAGAGTATGGCCCCCAGACACCCTATCAGCTCAGTAATGAAGTCACTCCTGAGGTTCACCCTTCAGCCAAAGATTGGACAGGCCCATAAAACAAAACAAGACTAAAGGGGCAGACCAGCCCAGGGGCAAGGAATAGAAGGCAGGAGGGGACGGGAAAGCTGGTAATAGGGAACTGAAGGTTGAGAAAGGAGTATGTTGACGTGTCTTGGGGTTGTTAACCAATGTCATAAAACAATATGTTTACCGACTGTTTAATGAGAAACGAGTTTGTTCTGTAAACCTTCATCCAAAGTACAATTTAAAAAAAAAAAAAAAAAAAACTCTCCTGTCTTTAAAAAATCCCCTCTTTTGGTCCCAGATTCTCTTCTAGCATCTCTCCACTGACTTCCCTGTCCTGAGCAGCCTTGCTATCAGAAGGCTTCTATCCTCCGTTTCCTCTTCACTGTGGACACCCTCTGTGGAAACCATCCTTGCAGACAGATGTCACCAAGAGCTCTTCTCACTCCCATCCCTAATCTCTAAATCCAAGGGCATTTTCCCAGGTCTTATCTTTTTTTTTTTAAATAGTATTTTATTGTGTTTGCAATGAAAATTTACACAGCAAATTAGGTTCCTGTTTGTCAGTTTCTGCACAAATTGTTCTTTGTCATTGGTTGCCTTTTTCACAATGCATCAACAGTCTCTTTAATTACATTCTGGTTGTTCTGTTCCCAGTACTCTAGTTTCCCTCTCCCTTGTCTTCTCATCTTTGCTTTAGAGTAATTGTTGACATTTTGGTCTCATATAGATGGTTTTTTAATGGAGCACTATACTCATGGATAATATCCTTTAGAAAAAAATAAATGGAGCAATCATTATGATAGTTTTTTCTCAAGGTCGTCTGTAAGAAAGATGACCATGTAATTTCATTATCCAAATGGGACACATTTGAGAGTAAAAGGGAGGGGTGCTGCATTAATTAGTCAGGGACGACAGGCGAAAATTGGGACTGTGCCTGCAAAACCAGGGTGTATTGTCGCCCGGCCTGTAAGTCAAATCATAGTTTCAGTGCAGAAAAGGAGTCGTCTACACAAAGGAAATCCTACCTCAAATGTTATAAACAACCTTTAATTTAACCATTTCATAATTTCACATTCTTATGTATTACCCTTTTTTAAAGTGGAGGCTTATCTGTACTGTGCCATATCAGTGCTAAAAGGAATAATATTAAGGTTCTCATTTGTAGCTTAGCAATGAAATTGTCCCTTATAGAGAGCTGACAAGTGATCTCACACACAGAGACAGGTACTTCAGATCTGAACACAATGAAAAGAACCATCAAAACTTCTGGTAAAGTAGAGAATTGCATGTTTAGAAAGCAAAAATTTCAGATAGAGAAAGCTAATACCCAAGTGCAATGCATTTGAAATAATATTTAAAAATTGCTGTCTAGATAGTGTTGACACACTGCTGTCGAGTCAGTTCTGACTCCCAGTGACCCTTTAGAACAGAGTAGAACTGCCTGATAGAGTTTCCAAGGAGCACCTGGCAGATTTGAACTGCCAACCTCTTGGCTAGCAGCCGTAGCACTTAACCTCTACGCCATCAGGGTTTCTAACTGGGTGTAGTTACCTCTTAAAATAAAACTAAGACATGTACATTTGCAGCTCCAGTTACAGCTGGAATCAGCCTTATTTATGGTTTAATCTGGTGGGTCCCAAACGTAGCTGTCCCTCCAGGTAACCTGGGGGAGCTTTTGTGAATATGCAGAATCCTAGCCCTGGGAGATTTTGATGCACTAGGTCACAGATGGCCCAGAGCAGGGGTCAGCAAACTATGACCACTGGCATACTGGTCGAATCCAGCCATGCCCATTCACTTGGATATACGAGGGCAGAGCTGAGTGGTGTGAGGCCTGCAATAGTTACTATCTGGCCTTATTAGTTTCCTAGTTCTGTCAGAACAAAGTACCACAATCCAGGTGGCATAAAACCACAGAAATATATTCCTCACAGTTCTGGAAGCTAGTAGTCTGAATTCAGTGTGTCAGCAGGGCCATGCCTATCCAAAGGCTCCAGGGGAAGATCCTTTTTTGTCTCTCCCAGCTCCTGGCAGCCCCAGGTGTTTTGGCTTGTGGCAATGTAATGCCAATCTCTGCCTCCATTTTCACACGGCCATCTTCCCTTTGTATCTACCTATATCTTCTCCTTTTCTTATTAGGACTCCAGCCATATTGGGCTCAGACCCCCTCTACTCCAGTATGGCTTCATGTTAACTTGACTAATGACATCTGCAAAGGCACTATTTCCGAATAAGATCCTATTTACAGGTAAGGGGGAAGGGAAGGGTTAGAACTTCAGTATGTCTTTTAGGGGACACCATTCAACCCATTACATGAAACCCATTGCAGGAAACATTGATTGATCCATGGACTAGAGGAATCAGTATTTTTCAGAGCTATTCAGGAGATTCTGATGCTTGGGAATTACTGATGACAATTTGTATCCAACATTTGCAAAAACAGTAAGCCAGAGGCGCAGAGAGGTGAAGTGACTTTCCCAGTGTTTCAAAGTCAAGACTGGACTGAGTAACTCCTCATTTTTTAGCCCTAATCTTCCTACCGTATCGCCTCACCTCTCTAACGATGCTCCCAGCTTCCATGAAAAATCAGCGCCTTTACTTGGCCATTGTGGAGCTCAGTTGACAGCAGTCAGTTCCCTGGCACTCGACGATGAATAATACAGTGACTTGGCTTGTCATCTGTCATTGCAACTTTCATGCATGCCAGAATGCCTTCCCCTTGTCACGGGCACCATCTGGATGTAAAACCATGTGGAATTTCCAACAAGCGGCATTTGATAAACATGGGACATGGAAATCTCTGAAGCAAAAGACTTGTGGGGAGTAAAAGAGGTCATGTGTCCAGACAGAGAATCATTTATTTATCAGTTCATTCATTCAACATACATTTTCTAGGTGCCTTAACTATTAGCCAAGCACTGTACTGGGCATGGGAAATTTAGTCATGAACAAAACAGACATAGTCTCTGTCCTCATGGATCCTATAATTTGATGAAGGAGGCAAACATTAAATAAATAAATAGGTAGATAGATAAATAGATGGGGAGGTAGAGAGACACTTGGAATTGCCGTGAGTGGTGTAGACAAGTACTTGGTGCCAGGACAAATGCAGTAATGACAAAAAGAGACAACAATCATGGAGTGCCTGTTACGGCCCGGGAACTCATCTACATGATTTGTATGTAATAACTCATTTCATCTTCGCGGCAGTCCTGTTATTTCAACCCCATTTTACAGATAGGGAAGTTGAGACACACCTTGGTTCATTGCCTTGCCTATCATCACATGGCCAAGAAATGATGAAGCCAGGACTTAACTCCACTCTATCTTGCCCTAGAGACGTTAACCACCATGTCTTATGCCCCTAACAGAAGGATGCCATCCTAAGAAAGCTCCATGTAAGTTGATCTGGTGTCTTTCACAAAGCCTGGCACATACAGGCATTCTATAAACATATAATGATTGTATGAATGCATTCATTAATGAAGGCGTGCATATATATGTATGTATATATTTTTAAGAATTATATCTGACGTAAAATGAACTGTTGTGAGTTCTACGTTACCCAGTCTCAGTTTTTCCTTTTTGAGTCTTTGAGCTGTTAGCAGCTATTTCAGCCAAAACACTGCCACACTCTCTCATATGAAAGGTGAAATGGAATAATTAGACAGAGCTCATTAAATCAGTTAAATGATTCTGAAGTAGGAACTAGAGAATCATAATTTACTAAAATGTTTGAAGTATTACCATGCAGTGAGAATAATAAAACTTAGAAGTGACACTCTTCCAAGATTGCTGTGAGCAAAAAAGGCAATCGATCACAGACATAGAAACATCGAAGACTTGTTTATTGCATTTTCTTAGCTTATAAAGCTTTGTCCAAAAGCACACATGGTTACGAAGAAGTTCAGCTGGTCCAGATTCTCAGAAAGCAGGTGTGCCCTAGAGGTTTGGATGGGTCAGATGTAACTGAGGTTATTTCCGGAGCACTCAGCAGGTAGGTGACCTGTAGACCAATTTAAAGTGGCATCTTTGTAAACCTCAAGCTGTGTTTCTTTGAACAAGTTAGAGGGCTTTTTGCCACCTAGTACAGTAGTCACACTGTCATCAGGTAACAAGAGTGGACTCCATCAGGTACACCATTGCTGGTTACTGGGGTGTTTCTCCAGGCATGCTTAATCTTGATCGCCAGCTTTGGTGCTCTCAATGACGAATGCCCTGAACACATCCAAGCATTTGTTTGGCTCTTGGGTTACCCACGTAAGATGAAAGGAGAGAACATTTCCTGACTGAATGTATATTTCTGGAAATCCTCCAACCCCTTAACATAGTTAATCAACAAATCAAATATCCAACTTTCTTATTCAGTCTTTATACATGAAGGGAATATCATAGCCCTTCCCCACTCTTTGACTGACTCACTCCTACTTTAGGGCCCAATTTAAACGCTGTATTCTCAAAAAAAGCCATGCGGAATCTCAGACTAGGCTGGGGACCCCATTTGCCCTCTCCTGGTGCCCTGTTCACAGGTGGCCCAAGAAGATAATTTGTGTAATTAATTGTGTAATATCTTGTGCACTGTGAGGATAGACTATGTCTATCTTGTTCATCAATGGAGTCCCAGGGTAGCTCAAATGGTAAAGTGCTCAGCTACTAACTTAAAGGTTGGTGGTTCAAGTCCACCCAGAGGCACCTTGGAAGAAAGGCCTGGTGATCTCCTTCAAAAAATCAGCCCTTGAAAACCCTGTGGAGCACGGTTCTACTCGGACACACACGGGGTGGTTGCCTTGAGTGGGAGTTGCCTTGATGGCAACTGGTCTGGTGATTCTGTTCCTGTTTTTTTTTCACTCTCCACCCAACTGCCCCTTTTCCATTAGAGATCCAATATGTTTGATGAGATTCTTTCATTCATTTGACACATACAGTATATTCTCTGTGCCAGGCTCCCCCAGGAACTTGATAAACTTTAACTCAGTACCTGAAACAATCCCTGTTGTTGTTGTTGTGTGCCCTCAAGTTGATCCCGACTCCTAGGGACCCTACAGGACAGAATAGAACTTCCTATGGGATTTTCTGGACTAATTTTATGGGAGCAGATCGCTAGGTCTTTCTCCAGCAGAGTTACTGGTGGGTTCAAACTACTGACCTTTATGGTTAGCAGCTGAGCATTTAACCATTGTGCCGCTCGGGCTCCTTACTGGGTAGGCATTACTAGCGTTGTTTTGCAGAGAAGGAAATTGGGGTAGAAAGCTTAACTGGTTTACTCAAGGCCACCCACTAGTCAATGGCAGGAAGCGGGATTCCGGTACACTTTTCTCTGACTCCAAATCACGCACGCTTTCTACTTCAGCATGTTGATGTATTTCTGTTTAGGATCCTCCACCCCCAAACACCGTTTTCTTACTCGCATATCCACACTTATTACAATACCTGTTAACAGTCTGTCTTTCCCAGTAGACTCTTATGTCTATATGTGAAGACAGAAACCATTTCTCTTCTGACCACTGTTGCATCCCTGGTGTCCTGTACAGTGCCTGGCATGTAATGACCAAACCTGTTACTGTTGACTCCAACTTATAGCAACTTCACAGGACAGAGTAGAACAGCCTCGTAGGATTTCCAAGAAGCTGCTGGTGGATTCGAACTACTGACCTTCTGGTTAGCAGCGGAATGCTTAACCACTGGCGCCACCAGGGCTCCCTGACATGTAATAAGCACTTAAACAATCATGGAATCTGTGAATGAATGACTTCTTTCTCCTACCATTACACAAGTTCATGTTGAAGTCCATTTTTCTGGAGACGATACAAATTGGAACCAAACCCTGCAGCCATTTCTCTACAACTGTAACATTGTAAACATTCGTTTTCTATTTTATTTATTTAGAGCTCTCTTATGGAAAGAAGAAATGTCTCCCTCCCTCCTTGATGGTCTCTCCTTCTGCACATTACATTATCTCAGGCCAGCATGGCATAGGCAGCCACCTGTCTTTTGTGAAAATAGAATACGCATTCTCACAACAGCTGTGTCGTGGTGATTGCCAGGGCCTTGGTATAAACCTGGGACTGGGTTTTTTGTTTTTGTTTTTTAAATTATCTTGGCATAATGTATTCATTATGGAAGTGATCTGAACGAGTTGTAACACGCCAGGACCACTGAAACCATCCCACGCACTGAAGAAGAAAGGCAGCCAGCCGTGGAGAAAAGAGTACCGAGCTTCGAACCATAAGGAGTGGTTAGTGGCCTCAGCTTTTCCACTTACTATTTTCACAACCTTAAATGAGCCAGGATTCTTCATTTCTATGGGCCTGAGTTTTCTTATCTATGGAATGAGGATGATAAAATAGATCAGGGAAGACAGTAAAGTGGCATGTGTACCCATCCACTGTTGCCATCTTCCATGACGGACATTGCTAATCAGTAACGATATACTTTCTCATTGATCCAAGGTGCAGCTTCATAAGCTGTATCACAGCACTCCCTACAGCCATCACCCATTAGTCACTGACAATTTGCCTTCCCAGCCATTCTTTCTGGATTCTCACAAATATACGAGTAGCCACTGAATCGATTCGGACTCATGGCAACCCCGTGGCTGTCAGAGTAGAACCGTGCACCGTGGGGTTTTCAATGGCTGATTTTTCAGTAGATTGCCAGGCCTTTCTTTTATATAGATAGATTAGATAGATAGATAGATAGATAGATAGGTAGGTAGGTAGGTAGGTAGGTAGGTAGGTAGGTAGGTAGATAGATAGATAGATAGATAGATAGATAGATAGATAGATAGATAGATAGATAGATAGATTGCCAGGCCTTTCTTCCAAGGAACCTCTGGGTAGACTCAACCCTCCAACCTTTCAGTTAGCAGCCAATCACATTAACCATTTACACCACCCAGGGACACCCTCAAGAATACAGGGAGCCGGTTTTTGGTGCAAGGCAGGAGGAAGAGAGATGACAGGAGGACAGTTTTTATTCTCCAGAACTTTCCCTGGAAATCACCTTGACCATGATAATGTCACAGATCATTCTCTGAGATGACCTTGGCATACAAAGGTCACTGGAGCCATTCTGGTTCCTGGCTGAGGCCCTCCAGGAGCAGGCCAGGAGCCACCTTCCTTCTGAAGCTGTGCTAGGGCGTCACCATTGGAACACAAGTGGGAGATAACTCTGAGATGTTTGCTCGGTTGTGAGAATTCCTTCTTAGCAGTCAGAACCCAGCAGATCACTGTTTAAAATTTGGCTTCCTCCAGGGTAGTCAAGTTAGTGGAAAGACCCCTGGTGAATGACTTTTCATGGCAGAAAAAAGCAGGCCACAGAACTGTAAATATACATTAAAAAAAAAAAAAAAGAACATGTATGCATACATGAATGTCTGAAAGGATGTACTCATATGGCTGATGTTCAGTGGGCGTCCCTAGGTGTGCAAAGAGTTAGTGCTCTCTGCTGCTCACCAAAAAGTTGGAGGCTCAAGTCTATCCAGCAGTACCTCAGAAGAAATACTTGGCAATCTTGAAAAATCAGCTAGCCAGAATCTTCTGGAGCACAGTTCTACTCTGACACACATGGGAGAGCCATGAGTCGAAATTGGCTGGACTGCAACTGGTAATCTTTAGTGAGTGTCTGCTGTGTGCCACGCGCTACGTGAAATGCTCTGCAAATTCCAAAATGTAAGTCCTCTTACTGTGCCCATTTTACTGATGGGAGAACTGAAGCTGAGGGGGGTTAGGTGACTTCCCCATTGTCACAAGCTTCTCAGGGATAGGAGCCAGGATTCGAACTCAAATATACGACTCCACAATCAGCCCTCTTAACTTCTACATCCTCCTGCCCCCCACCGAAAGTTGGAGAGTGGTTATCTCAGACTGTTGAGATTAGAGATGATTAAAGATATTTTTTTTGTCCTTTGTGCTTTCCCGAGTTCTCCAAGTTTTCTACAATGAACCCGCTTAACTATTGAAAACAGGAAACAAAAACCTTAAAAAGAAAGAATTAAGAGTCTGAGTCAGAAGACCTGGGTTTAACACCTAGCTCTGTTGGGACCGATTGTCTCACCTCAGGCTGGTCCTTTCACTTGTCCGGGCCTCAGTTTCCTTCTCTGTAAAATGTGATTGTTGGACTGAGTAATCTGTAAGGCTCCTTCTAGGTTGGAAGTTTTTACACATTGTCTTGGTGGGGGATGGGGTTAGTATCCAGATGTATTCTTTAACTTTTTTTTCCCTCCTGAGAAGTGATGATTATTAAGCCTTAGAAACTCTTCAGGGGATTTACGTGGTTTTAAAAATTGATAGTGATTCCTGGTGAGCTTGCAAGTTCCCTGGAATCAAAAGAAGCTCCTTTTTATTAAAACCAGGAGTTTCTGAAAGCAGATACGTTAGAACACAGGCATGGTTATCATCAGGGCGGGGGCGGGGGCGGGGGGGCATTATGCTGAGCCTAGCCTTTTGTACATCCATTTCTATCATCCATGTCTGTTTGGTTGTTTGGTCTAAATTTAGTGGTTTTGTGGTGTGGAGGTCATGAAGGTTATGCTACAGTTAAAATACATGGTGTCTCATTAAGTTGGTTGCATTTATAGATCTTGAGAGGCCTTGGGGTGATAAAAACCTGAGTTATGCATTGCATTAAGCAGAGTTATATAAAGCCTGTTGAATATTAATTTTGTAATGATTCACCTTACAGTTTTATGAGGCTAGATATAAAAAGATGCTGTGAATAATTGAGGCTATGGTCTATAAAATGAAGTCTCGGGAAGAGTAATTGGAAATGAAGAGAGCAAAGCTTTACCCTTCTTTGCTGAGATCAAGCTACTTGAATCCCACTTCCCCTTCCTGCAAATTCAGCCCACCATATTTCTTAAACCATTCCATGAACACATACTAAAAGAACACAAAGCTAATAAGATACAGGTATTTTCTACCATGCTATTATTTTCATTACTCTTAGTTTAGCCTCTAAATATATTTGGTCATTGTAGTCTGAATGTTTCAGAAATCCTTTCCCAGGCTGCATTTTTAAAAATTATTTTTAAAATAAAGCGAGTTCTCTTATGAGAAATAAAATTTTATCTTTTGTGTCACTCATATCTCTTCTCAAATAGCTCTGTGCTAAAGTTATGCAAATGGCCAATAAGCACATAAAAAGGTTATCAACATTATTAGTCATCAAGAAAATGCAAATTTAAACAACAATGAGATATCCACCTCACATCTATTAAAATGGCTAAAAGACTGACAACACCAAATGTTGGTGAGGATCGGAGCAACTAGAATGCTTCTATGCTGCTGATGGGATTATAAAAGGGTAAAACCACTCTGGGACATAGTTATTGTTTTTATAAAATCAAAAATACCCTTGTCATAGGACCCAGCAGTTCCACTCCAAGATATTTACTGAAGACAAATGAAAATGATAGTCATACAAAGACTTGTTCAAGAATGTTCATGGCAGCTTCATTCATGATAGCCTGGAACTGGCAACAGTCGGAATGTCCACCAACAGGTGAATGGATAAACAAGCTGTGGTATATCCACACTACAGAACACTATAAAATAAAACAATTAATAAGGAACAAAATACTAACATGTGCAGTAATGTGGATGAATCTCAAAAATATTATGCTGAACAAAAGGAGCCAGACAAAAAAAGAGTCCAGACTGTATGATCCCTTTCATGTGAATTTGTTAAGAAAGCAAAGTCATGTATAGTGACAGAAAGTAGATCAGGGCTGACTGAGGCAGGGGTATCCAGTGATGGGGAAGGATTAAGTGCAAAACGACATGAAGGAATTTTGCAGGGGACAGGAAAAAAAAAAAATTTTTTTTTTTTTTCGTTCTAGTGGGGGTACTGGAGAGTATATATTTGTCAAAATCTATTGCACTGTACCCTGAAAATGGGAGTACTTTGTTGTATGTCAGTTGTATCCCCAATAAAGTTGATTTTTAAAATGCCTTTTGCAGTAGCTCTCTTTTTGGTTCATAAGCATATCTAGAAGCTAACCTAAGATACTGATTCCAAATGAAGGCTCTACTGAGTACTGACCGTGAGCTCTTGAAAAAGTTCTTTCAACCATTCTGAGTCTCATATTCATGTATATAAAATAGGTATAATAAATACATTTGGCCAGCCTCACAGAATTGCCCTGAGAAACAAAGGAAATGATGAATATGTTGGTGATTGGTAAATTATGATACAGTGCAGAAAATTAGCTATCACTACCACTTTGTAGTTCACTTTGCAAGTCAAAGTGAAATTACCTTAATATAGGGCCCATGTAAAACTTTAGTTAGCTGACCCTCTTACCTGGCCTCAAAATGAACTCTCCCCATATTGAATGCCTTGCTAAAGCACAGAGATCGTAGCAAATTTCCATAGCATTTAAACAGTACCCACCTGGATAATCCCATGTGACATAGTAGCAATCAACCCACTCAGACTCTAAGCCCTTTGCTTCCAGCAGTGACAACCTACACAATTGTTCCCCCAAGTCAAGACACGCTGTACGAGTTATCTTAGCTTGTCAACGAGGTTTAAATTTCATTTGACTGATGTCTCCAAAGGATCTTCTGTTTTTAGAGCAATGAGCTTCAAGTCATAGGCTAACAAAGTAAGTTTTGATTCTGAATGAAGAGGGAACATTGAAAAGTTGGGTCCTGGGATGTAATCTAAAACAACACATGCATTCAACTGACAAGCAGTCACTGAGTATCTACTATGTATGTTGCCCTTGGCTCTGGTGACTCAGCAGTGAATAAATAGGACAAGCAAGAGCTCTCTCCCCAGGAGACTTGCATTCTAAGTGGGGAAGAAAACCAGCCATCAAGTAAACAATGTAATTTCAGAACCGTACAGGAAATAAACAAGGGTAGAGGATAACACAAATTCAGATTGATGCTATTTAGGATATAGTGATCAGGGAAGATAATATGAGCTAAATTGGATTGATGAAATGGAACCAGATAAAGGAAAATCTGGGGAAATAGTGATCCAAGTAGTAGGAACAGCAAGTGCAAAGTCCCTGTGGTGAGAATGAGGTTGGTGAAGTAAGGTAGGAAAAAGAAGCCAATGTGGGAAGTATCAAGTGTGGAAGGGAATCCAAGATACAACAATTGGTGTCTACTCACCTGAAGCAGTAGAAGAAAAAGAAGACCCAGAAATAGGAGAAAGAAATGGTCTGCAGGTCTAACTGCCGCCCTGAACTACTACCTCCTTTACCATGAGACCAGAAGAAATAGATTGTGCCTGACTATCATTACTGAATGTTTTGATCAAGGACCCAATAGATGGATCCTGATCAGAAGGAGGAAAAAAGTGGAACAGAGCATCAAATTCCTTTGGGAACCAGACTGGAGGAACCCCTGAATCTACTGTCCTGAAATAATCTTTAATCCTTGAACCGAAACTACCCCATGAAGTCATCTGTAAAAAAAAAAGAACAGTTTAGCTCAATTAATAAAGGATATTGGTCTTGAATATTTTGCTCTTTTAAAGAATTATCTATATGGGATCAAATTGACAGCAGTAATTCTAAAGCACAGATGAGACCTTCAAGGGACATAGAGAGTAAAAGTTAATGGTGGTGAAACAATATGAGTAGAGATAGAATGCAGACACAATGTGAAGAGTGTAACCACTTGCGTTGATCTGTACATGTAGAAATTGTTGAACAGGTATGTGTTTTGTTGTGTATATTTTCACACATACACATACAAAAGAATGAAGGGGAGATTGGCATGAAATGAGGGTTTGAGAGGTGAATAGGGACCCACAAATCTGGGGCTTAACGTTTATCCTTTGTACCTTAAAAAGACACCAAAGTGTGTTAAGCAGAGAAACCATCTGATATATAAATATGGCCACCATTTGAAGAAGGGATTGTGTCAGGTGTCAAGTGTGGAAATTAGTAAGAAGACTATTGAAATCTTCTAAGGGAAAGACAATAGTGGCTTGGAGTAGGGAGATGACCTTGGAAATAAGGAGATATGGGCAAATAGGGGCTGTGTTTCACGGGCAGAGCTGCTAGGAGTTGATGAATAGGAAGTGATGTGATAAGGGTAAAGAATACAGGTAGTCCCTGACATACAGTGGGGTTCCGTTGTCACGACTCCATCCTAAGTGGGTTCTGACATAAGTCAAATACCTCTTTTTTTAATTTTAGGTTTCATAATTATTGCCTTTTATTATTCTTTTTTATCTTTGTAGATCTGCTCTCTGACCATCTTTGAGTGAGCATCTGAAAATGATAATATCAGCACATTATACACTGCAATGTTGTATGTCATACATATCACTAATGATAATAAGATGTATAAAAAAAAAAAGATGGTCATAAGTGCAGTTCTTCGTAACTTGAATGTGTTTTAAGTCAGGAACTACCTGTACATAGGTTTGTGGCCTGAGCAAAGATCCTTACCTAGTTCCATCGAGTCGATTCCGACTGATAGCAAAGATCTTTAGTGGTGGAAATGGTTTCTGTCAACTGGTAACCTAAAGGTTGGAACCCACCCAGCAGTACCACACACACACACACAAAGCCTCACAATTTACTTCTGTTAAGATTATAGCCAAAAAAACTCTATAGAGCAGTTCTACTCTGTAAGACATGGAGTCACTGTGAGTTGGAACTGATTGGACAGCAACTAACAACTAACCACAACAACATGGACTGAGCAACCAAGATGGTGAGAATCTTTCTCAGAGACCACCTGGTGTGATTGGCTAGGATGTCTGTATCCTTTGTCTACTGCAGCATGACTGAATAACCCTGAAGATTGGAATAGCAATCAGTATTTGTAAATACCCTGTGGCTGATTGGGAAGACCCTATCACCTCCCTTCTGTGAATCTCCAGACGTGTTAATGAGTGGGTGTTGGAAATGTCATGATCTTCTAATCACAACCTTCTTCTCTAGAAGCCATTTTCAGCAGACAGCAGTTCAGAGCAAAATCCAAACCCTTTCTGGTTTCTATTGTTTATTGTGGGTATGTCACCGTGGGCATTGTGCTCACTGCAGGGGGAGTGCTCTGAGGGTTGAGTTTTGCTTCGGGAGACTTTTTGGAAGATTGCCCATTTTTGTTAATTATGTCTTGGGAATTATTTTGTCAGAAACTTTGGAGCCCAGGAGTCTAAAAAAATTACAGGGTATTATTAAATATTTAAGAACTGCTTAATTTCTTCTCCATGTGGTACGAGATTTTGGCTGATACTGGATCTTTGGGCTGTTTAGTTTCATGTCGCCCATATTGTTTAGAGTCACAGATCCAATTTTGACTATTAAAACAAATTTTAAATTTGTTTCAAACAATCTGTTGGAGAACTGTGTGTGGAGATTTTGTTGTTTCTTTATATTCATGGGAAGTAGTAAGGTTAACACTGCGGCAGAAGCAACCATCTCAGCTTGTGAAACTCCTGTCTGAGTAACAACGAGGAATACTATCTTTTAAAATCTTCTGGATTCTTTTCTTCTCCTGTATTAAAAAATCCACCATCTGTTTGTCATACTCTGGTGGTTTGCGTGTTGCTATGATGCTGAAAGCTATGCCACTGGTATTTCGAATACCAGCAGAGTCATCCATGGTGGACAGGGTTCAGCTGAGATTCTAGACTCAGAAAGACTAGGAAGAAAGGCCAGGTGATCTACTTTGGAAAATTAGCCAATAAAAACCCTATTTTTTTCAACGGAATGTTATCAGACTCACTTGCTTTGTACACATCAACATCAGTTGCTAGAGGAGGACATCATGTTTGGTGACCCAGAGAGCCAGTGAGGGTGAGGGAGACCCTCGGTGTGATGGATTAGAACAAGAGCTGCAATGATGGACTCAACATGCCTGTGATGATGAAGATGAAACAGAGCCAGGCAACGTTTTGTTCTGTTGTGCATAGGTCGCCACGAGTCGGAGTCAACTTGACGGCAGCAAACATTGCAAAAATAATGTAAGCTTATCCTAGAAATTTTGGAAGGTACAGGATAAAGTCAGCCGTAATCCAATCACAAAGAAATACATAAAGATGTTGAAGTTTATAATCAATGCTGGAACTGGAAGGGGCTTTTCAAATATACCTAGTCCAAAGTCTCATTTTGCATATGAGGAAAACAAGGCCCAGGGCAGCAAAGAGTGTACAAACCATGTTTCCTGATTACTGGTTTTGAACTATTTCCCTGATTTTTTATGTGACTTCCTAAGCACTTTAGGCTCTCCGGGCCTGAGTGGAGCCAGGTGGATCTGCTTCACCCTCTTCTCCAGCAAAGTGGATGCCACGAATCACGTTCCATCACTGGTAGTACAGGTGGCTCCATCTGCCCCCTGGTGTTCAGGAGGCTGCATGATCTTAAAATAAGAACGGCATTGAATTGCCTTGAACTTGATGAGCCTTTCTCAAAGAATGGTTTTGGCCCGCCTGTGTTAAAATCAGCTAGGGTTCTTGTTGAAAATGAAGACTTTGAAGCCCCACCCCAGGCTCATGGAATCGGAACTTCTAGGGGTGGGACCTGGGAATCTGCCTTTTTAACAAACTGGGATCCATTGAAAAATAATAGTTTGGCGAGTAAAACTTCTTATATTTAATCATTCAAATTGTCTCATCTAAGATAGAGAGATGACTGATAGATAGATGGGTAGATAGACAGTTGAATAAACACGTAGATGTTTCATAAATTGATAAAAAATTTCTGACTCCAGGCAATGAAACTTAACCACGGTTATTTCTTGGGAGCAGTGAAGGGATGAATAGGGAAGTGGCCTGTCACTGTTTTAAGCCACTTGGCAACTTAGGTAGGCAGAACATAGATGTTTTTAGGATCTCTTTAAGTGTTCCTGCAGTTAAGCTATTTCTTTGAGACACTAGAAATGTCTACCCAGAAATGTCTACATGGTAATATTTGCTAGTTGTGCATAGACAGTGGGAGAAAGGGAGCACCCCTTTCCTGATATGAGAGGACACAGAGAGAGCAATTAGAGGCATGGGGAGCTCTGAGTCAGCTCATGTATTCACTCACTCACTCATTTATTCAACATCTATGCATTGAACATGTACTGTGTGCTAGGAATGATTCCAGGTGCTGGGGATACAGGCGAGAACAAGACAGTACAGTCCCCATCACGTGGAGCTTATGTTCCCGTGGGGGAAATGCCAATGGACAGTTAAACAAGATGATTTCAAATGGTGATAAATGCTATGAAGGAAATAAAGCAGCTGTGCCATTATGGCTCATGATCATATGAGTCGGAATCGACTTGACGGCAGTGGGTTTGGGTTTGGTTTTGGGTGCCATTATGAGGAGACCAGGTGACGTAGTGGTTAAGTGCTCGGCTGCTAACCGAAAGGTCAGCATTTTTTGTTTGTTTTTTTCTTTTTTAAAATAATATTTCATTGTGTTTTAGGTGAAAGTTTACACAACAAATTAGGTTTCCCTTTAAGGACTTTTATGCATATTGTTCTGTGCCATCGGTTACAGTTTTCACAGTGTGTCAGCATTCTTATTTTTTCCATTCTGTTTGTTCTGTTTCCATTGATCTAGCTTCCGCCTTCCCCTCCTTGCCTTCTCATCTTTGCTTTTGGGTAAACATTGACTGTTTGGCTTCATATAGTTAATTGTTTAAGAGAGCATATTACTCCCAGGTGATATTGTTTATTTTATAAGCCAACCCATTATTTGGCTGAAAGGTGATCTGCAGAAATAGCTTCCATTCTAACTTCATAGATTATTTTAGGGTGATAGTCTCAGGGATTCCTCTAATCTGTATCGGTCTAGTAGGTCTTGCCTTTTTTTAGGAGTTTGAATTTTGTTCTACATTTTTTCCCATTCTATCTGAGGCCTTCTATAGTGTCCCTGGTCAGAGCAATTGGTAATGGTAGCCGGGCACCATCTAGTTCTTCTGGTCTCAGGTTAGAAGAGGCTGTGGTTCATGTGGGCTGTTAGTCTCATGAACTAGTTTCTCCTTTGAGCCTTTGATTTCCTCCATTCTCTCTCTCTCTTTTTTCCCCCCATATTGTTGACTTTCTGAAACAGTTTTAATGCTAATATTATAACACATTGCCACTCAACAACGTGTGTTCTGATTTGGCCTTAGAAATCCACTCACTGCAGTCACAGGTACTTCCTTTTGGCACTCACATCCCAAGTGGGGACAATGCAGGTGAGTCTTGCCAACGCAGCCCCTCCCAGACATTGGAGAGTCATTCAGGATCAGAGGCAGAATCATCCTTGGATGCCATGTAGCCCAACTCCCTCATTTTACAGATGGTCAAAGTGAGGCATAAATGTTCCAGTGTCACTATTACAGTATACAGTGGTTTGGTGGCTGTGCCAGTATAAGAATTTGGGCCCTTGAATTTTGATCCAGGAAGTACCATGTTGCTCTTTAAGAATTTACAAATAATAGGGATGATGTGATCGAAATTTTTCTGAGAACTTCATAATCAGTCCTAAAAAGAAGGGAGAGAGAGGGATAAAGGTAAAGAAGAAAGCCGTGTGCTAGTACGGAGCAGTATGGTCTGAACTTGAGCTCTAAAATGAGACAGAACTTGGATCAGCTACTTGGTTGATGATTCAAAAATTTATACACATTGTTTTGTGACATTGGTGGCAATCCCCATAATGTGATAGCGTATTCCCCCTTTCCACCATGGGTTCCCTGTATCCATTCATCCAGTTCCTGTCCCTTCCTGCTTTCTCGTCCTGCTTTTGGACAGGAGCTGCCCATTTGGTCTCTTGTATTTGATAGAACAAAGAAGTATGTTCCTCACGTGTATTAATTTTTTGTTTTATAGGCCCATCTAATCTTTGTCTGAAAAGTAGTCTTCAGGAATGGTTTCAGTCTATGTTAGCAGAGCATCCAGGGACCATAGTTTTGGAGCTTCCTCCAGTTTCTCTCAGACCATTAATCTAGTCTTTTTTACGTGGATTTGAATTCTGTCCTACATTTTTCTCCCATTCTACCCGGGACTCTCTCTTGTATCCCCTGTCAGGGCAGTAATTGGTGGTAGCCAGGCGTCATCTAGTACTTTGGGTCTCAGGCTGGTGGAGTCTCTGGTTCATGTGGTCCTTTAGTCCTTTGGGCTAGTATTTTCCTTGTGTCTTTGGTTTTCTTCATTCTCTTTTGCTCCGGGTGGGATGGGACCAATAAATGTATCTTAGATGACCACTTGCAAGCTTTTAAGAAGGTCAGCAATTTGAACCCACCAACCACTCCATGTGAAAATGATGTGACAGTCTACTTCCATAAAGATTTGCAGCCTTGGAAACCCTATGGAGCGGTTCTACTCTGTCCTACAGGGTTGCTATGAGTTGGAATTGAATTAACTTGATGGCGGTGGGTTTGGTTGTTTTTTTGTTTGTTTGTTTTCATGCCTATATGAATGATTGGAGGACTGTTCTCTGGTGGGCAGGGACTGTCTCTTTGAGAGATCTGAGCTGAGACCCAAATGGCAAGAAGAAACCAACCACATGCATATCTGGGAGAAGAGGGTTCCAAGAAAAGAAAGCTGTAAAGAATAGGGTCCTGAGGTGGGGTTAGCTTGTATGTTTGGGGTACTTGAAGAAAGCCGGTGTGGTTAAAGCTTCATGACCAATGGAACATACCAGATAAAGTCTAAGAGAAAGGCAGGGCAAGCCCTGTTCTCAAGTCACACTACAGTGAGGAGTTGATTTTATTCTAAGTGTAACCAAAAATCTTAGAAGAGCTATATCCAGGGAGGGATGAGTTGATATCTTCAGATATGGATTTTTTTTTTAAGTCATTCTAGCACTCGAAACTTTGTAGAAACTTAGAATAAGGCCTAAAGAGACGCGTAGCTACTTCACAGAGTAAAGTATGAAAGGTTACTGAAAACCACAAAAGAGAAACTAAAGCAATGGCAAGATATACCGTATTTATGGAAGGGGAAGGCCAGTAGCATAAAATGTCAGTGTTTACAAAAGTGTTTATAAATTCAGTGCAGTTTTAAGTGAAATTCCAATAGCATTCTAAAATATGAATGGAAACCTAAAAAATCAAGAATATGGTAAGAGAATCCATAATATAAGAAAAAAGAATAAGGACTTCTCCTACCTATCACAAAGTATTATGAAGTCAGTCATTAATAGTAATTAAGACACTATATTATTGGTGAAGGGGTATAAATGAATAGATCAACAGGTGAGAGCAGAGCACCCAATGATCAGCCTAAACACATACTGGCCTTTCTATATGATACAGGGGCATTGGAAATCAGAAGTGGAAAGCATGAAGTATCAGAAGTAAATGTTGTTGAAACAGCTGTTTTTCTAGAAGAAAAAAACAATTAGATTCTTAATTCACACTTGGCACAAAAACATTGCAAAATGGATTAAAACCTATATATATAAAAGATAAAAAATTTTAAAACCCTCAGGGGGAAAAAGAGGATAACCTTTATGATCTTAGGACAGTGGAGATATTATAAACTAGAGACTCAAAAATCACACCCAATAATGACAAGATTGATGGATTTCGCTGTATCAAAATGCCTAACTTCTGCACAAAATATCACTATACAGTTAAAAGGCAGATGACAGACTGGTAGAAGATACTTGCATCTCCAAACACCCGACCAAAGCTATATTTTCAGTCTGTAATGAACTCCTGCAAATCAAGAAGGAAAATTCAAGCTACCCAATAGAAAAATGGGCAGCTTATTAAAAGACACGTCCCCAAGGGGGAGATGAGAATGGGCAATAAAAATATGAATATATATCCCACATCACGAATAAAATCAGGGAAACGCAAGTTTAAAATCACAATGAGATAGCACCTTAGACTCATCAGAGTGGAAGACATTGAAAAGTCTGACAGTGAGGGGTGACGAGGAACAGAAGTGAACAGGCACTCATTCGTGGCAGGAGGCACTTTGGAAAGCAAGTTGTCGTTCTCTGGTTTGACTTAAAATGCACACAGTCTACAACACAGAGATTCCATTCAAAACAGAAATCAGTAGTGCTCCTAAAAGGAGGGCGTCTTAGTCATCTAGTGCTGCTATAACAGAAATGCCACAAGTGGATGTCTTTAAATTTATTCTCTCACTGTCTAGTAGGTTACAAGTCCAAATTCAGGGCGTCAGCTGCAGGGGAAAGCTCTCTGTGTTGGCCCTGGAAGAAGGTCGTTGTCATCAATATTCCCTTGGTCTGGGAGCATCTCAGTGCAGAAACCTCAGGTCCAAAGGACATGCTGTGCTCCTAGCACTGCTTTCTTGGTGGTATGAGGTTACCATGCCTCTCTGTTCACTTCTCTCTTTTATATCTCAGAACAGACTGGCTTAAGACACTATCTAATCTTGTAGATTTCATCAGTATAACTGCTGCTAATCCATCTCGTTACTCCATAGTGATAGGATTTACAACATATAGGAAAATCACATAAAATGATGGGCAGTCGCACAATTCTGGGAATCATGGACCAGCTAAGTTGACAGATATTTTGGGGAAAGCAATCCATTACAGAGGGGATTTGGTATTTTGCAGGAGACAAGCCTTTGCTATTCAGGACTGTCTCATACACTGTAGAAAATTTAGCATCCCTGTCCTACCCACCCCTCAACCCACAAAGAATTCTCTCACTTTCCCAGATACCGCATAGGAGAGCTGGACCGAAGTGTCCCCTAGGTGGGGTCCACCAGGAGAAATTTCTGTGCACATGCACACACATACTGGTGTGCAGGTCGTGTGTGCCCCAGGAAACCCCTGTGATGAACAGGGAGGCCTGTGGGCAGAAGGAGAACCGTGAAGGATGTTCATTATAGCATCCTTTGTTATGAATAAAAGTTGGACACTCCACAAATATTCATCAGTCCAGAAATGAAAATTAAACCCTGATACAGTCCTATGAGGGAACACTATGCAACAGTTAATAATCTAGATATATCTATATCCCAGTGGAAATATCTCAAAAACTGTATTGAGTAAAATGTAACATACAGTATGATACAACTTACATAAAGTTTAAAAATCACAAAACTATGGAGTGTGTTCTTTTGAATGGGTACGTTGTGTATTATTTACAGCAGTTATATTCTATAAAGTCGTTGTGAACATCTAATTAGCAAACACTGAACCATTGCTCCTAGGGAGAATTCAGGGTTTGGTTCCCGTGAGCCTCTGGTCACAACATTTTGATTAACTAATCAATACATGACCTTTTTAAATGTGCGTATCTATTTAAAACACCTTTTTAAATGTATATTGCTGATTTATTAGCACTGAGCTTATAACCAACACCACTATAACTCATGCCTAAACGAAGCTTATTTAACACATCTATTTTCTGCTCACACTTAGGAGCACTAGACAGCATATCAGCGCTGTGCTTGGGGAGCATTTTAAACAGTGAAACCACCAACAAAAAGCACAAAAATACAAAACACATAGCACTAAATAGATTGCAAAAAGAACACTTATTTCCAGTGTGGCAGACGAAACAAGAGCGTAGAATGTCACCTTGTTTGACCTCAGCTGGAAGTGTGCCACTTGGGGACTAAGAATTTGTGCCACTCTGCACATATCTATGGAAACCCTGGTGGCATAGTGGTTAAGTGCTATGGCTGCTAACTAAAACGTCAGCAGTTCAAATCCACCAGCCACTCCTTGGAAACTCTATGGGGCAGCTCTACTCTGCCCTGTAGGGTCACTCTGAGCCGGAATCGACTTAATGGCGGTGGTTTGGTTTTGCGTATATCTCTGAATGCCTGCTGAAGTACAGCAAGTATTGATTTTGAGGTTACAAATAAATTTTAGTAAGTAGGTGAATTTACAAATATGGAATCTGGGGAAAATGAGAAACAACTGTGTAAGTAAACATGAACATGGATATCTACCAAATTCATCATTGTGGTTGCCTCTGAAGAGGATGGGAGAACCAAACTGGGGAGACTAATATGGGGAGGTTTAACTCTGTATGGACTTTAACTCCTTAATCTTAAAAGAATAAAGTCAGGATATGAAATAAATTTGAAAAATAATAACACTTGTTTTGAGTGATGGGCACACGGATAGGAGTTTATTGCCTTATCTCTTGTGTATTCCTGTATTTTTACCCCCACTTTGGCTGCTGTGTAGAGAGCGAACAGGGGTGAAGATGGGGGTGAGGTGGGGCACGGCGGTGCTGGAAGCAGAGTGTCGCACATTTGAGGAGCCAAGTGGGGGCTCTACCACCCCCTGCCTCTACTACTGTGACCTCTGAGAAGGTTTGACCAAGTTTCTCTATCACCCAAAAGCTCTTCTTGGACTAACACAGCCCCTTGTTGCTTCTGCTGTATTCCAGCTTATGAAATTGTCGTCTAGCGGGTCAGTAATTCATCAGCTGCTGGACTTTTCAGCAGAATGAAACATTCGACTGATGTCTAAGCACGTTGAGTCCTCCCTATCCCTGTGCTGCTATACTTCTTCTATAATCAAGAATAAGAAAGTTGCTGAATGTGTGTTCTGTCCAGTTGATTGACCTGTAATACCCATGTGTCTTAGTTTACTAATGCTCCTGTAACAAAAAATACTACAGGTGGGCTGCTTTAAAGAATGGAAATGTATTTCCTCACAGTTCAGGGGGCTAGAATTCCAAATTTGGGGTGTGGCTCTAGAGGGAGGTCTTTCTTCGTCTATTTCAGTTCCTAGTAGCTCCCAGCAATCCTTGGTGTTCCTGGGCTTGGATGCATCTGCCGTGTGTGTCTGTCTTCATACGCCATCTTCTTTCTGTGGGCCTCTGTGTCTACCCTACTCTTTTTATAACTCAGAAGTCATTAGGTGTAGGACCCACCCGTCATGGATTGAAATGTGTTCCCCCAAAATATGTGTCAACTTGGTTAGGCCATGATTCCCAGTGTTGTGTGGTTGTCCTCCATTTTGTGATTGTAATTTCATGTTAAAGAGGATTAGGATGGGATCGTAACACCCGTACTAAGGTCACATCCCTGATCCAATGTAAACGGTTTTCCTGGGGTGTGGCTTGCACCACTTCTTATCTTACAAGAGATAAACAGAAAGGGAAGTGAGTGGAGAGTTGGGGACCTTATACCACCAAGAAAGCAGTGCCAGCAGCAGAGTGCGCCCTTTGGACTTGGGGTTCCTGTGCAGAGAAGCTCCTAGTCTGGGGGAAGATTGATGAGAAACACCTTCCTCCAGAGCTGACAGAAAGAGAAAGCCTTCCCCTGGAGCTGATGCCCTGAATTTGGACTTCTAGCCTACTTCACTGTGAGGAAATAAATTTTTCTTTGTTGAAGCCATCCACTTGTGGTATTTCTGTTATAGCAGCACTAGATAACTAAGATACCACCCTACCCTGGTATGACCTCATTAACATTAAAAAAGATAAACCCTATTTGCAAGGAGGATCATATCCACAGGCGAAGGGGCCAGAACTTGAGTTCATATTTTTGTGGACACAATTCAATCCACAACACCATGTTTTCAAGTATTTCAGCATTTCCCAAAATGTGTTCCATAAAATCCATTAGAGGATTTTATGTAGGAGGAGGATGAGGAAGGAGAATTCTGTGATTAAATCCACAATGAAAACCGTAGTAGAATCATATCAAATGCATATTTAACTTCTGCAAATTCAAGAAATGAATTTGAGATGCCACCTGAATCTTTTTTTCCCTGGTTGTGGTACCATGAATTACTTAATATGGCCCTTCCAGTGATAGTCTTTGTGACTCCCAGAAAATGATTGAGTGGTGCTATGCAAATGAGGTGCTCATGGCCCACCAATGGCATTGGACAGCCTGCCAATAATGCAAATAAGATGCATTGTACCTTTGTGGGAGGTGAGACCCTGCAAATAAGGTATATGGAAGCCTAACAAGGCAATTGGTCAGTTTTGCCATCCCACTAGCTTAAAGGGAGCCAATCTCAGAGGTGAGAGGAGGGACCTCACTACCATCAGGAGGAAAGTCAGGAGTGGAGCGTGTCCTTTAGACCTGTAGTCCCTGCACTGAGAACCTCTTAGACCCAGGAGACAACTGTAACACCAGACACGGTGAAAAGCAGTGGCAGAGAAACGACAGCAGAACCAGGAGACCAGCGTAAGACAGCATGGTGGACTTCCCAGCCCACAGAGTGAGGTGGATACAGTGGGCATGCCAACTCACCGAGGGAGAAAGCTGAGCACCTTTGGGCAGGAGGCTTGCTGGTGGAGAGGGGTGCCTTCGGGCACTTATTGGCAGAACTGAAGAGCTCTGTAACACTTGGTCGAGCAGAGCAGGGGCCAAAGAGCTGAGAGGGACTGAGGCCAAGAGAGAGGCCTGCCTGCAGGTACAGCTGAGAAGCTGTCCTGAACAAAGAACTGTACACTGAGTCGATCCTGATCCTGAATTGTAACCTACTACTTCCCTAATAAACCTCATAATGGTGAGTATGGTCTACGAGTTCTGTGTGGCCGTTGCAACAAATTATCAAACCCAGCATAGAAGTAGAATGCTGCAGGAGGGACAGCTGGTGTCAGAATTGGTAAAAGGTTGAAGGAGGAAATACGGCTGACCTCCTCCTTATAGGAATCAGTTTTGGGCTGTTGATCTTGATTCTCGTTCTCCCACCTGAAGTTATACGAGGTCAGTTGCCATGACGACGACATTTTTACACTGGATGGTTCTTGTTCCTTCAAGTATTTTGCCATGCTGTGAGTAATGCTATTATTTTAATATATTTCTCTTTCTATATATCGGGGTCATCACTATTTCATTGGTAGAATTCTCACCTTCCATGCAGAGGAGCCAGGTTCGATTCCCAGCCAATGCCCCGCATCCACAGCCACCGCCTGTCTGTCAGTGCAGGCGTACGTGTTCCTATGTGCCAAACATCACGTTGCTGTGATGCTCATTAACAACCTGCAGTAGGCAGGTGACACAACCTTGCTTGCCAAAAATGAAGACAACTTGAAGCACTTACTGATGAAGATCGAAGATACAGCCTTCAACATGGATTACACCTCAACATAAAGAAAACAGAAATCCTCATAACTGGACCAATAAGCAACATCATGATAAACAGAGAAAAGATTGAATTTGTGAAGGATTTCATTCTACTTTGGTCAATAATCAACACCCATGGAAGCTGTAGTCAGGAAATCAAATGATGTATCTATCGCATTAGGCACATCTGTCACAAAAGACCTTTTTAAAGTCCTGAAAAGCAAAGACATCACTTTGATGACTGAGGTGTGCCCAATCCAAGCCATGGTCTTTTCAATTGCCTCGTATGCATGTGCAAGCTGGACGGTGCAAAAGGGGGACTGAAGAAGAACTGATGCATTTCAATTATGGTGTTGCCAAAGAATATTGAATACACCACAGACTGCCAAAAAAATAAATAAATAAACAAATCAGTCTTAGAAGAAACACAGCTGAATTGCTCCTTAGACACAAGAATGGTGAAACTTTATCTTGCATACTTGGGTCATGTCATCAGGAAAGACTCATCACTAGAAAAGGACATCGCGTTTGGTAGAGTAGAGGGTCAGCAAAAATGAAGGAAACCCTAAATGAGATGAATTAACACAATAGCCACAATAATGGGTACAAGCATACCAAAGACTGTGAAGATAGCACAGGACCAGGCAATGTTTCATTCTGTTATGATGGGGTCTCCATGTGCTGGAGCAATAGCAGCTAACAACAATAACAACAACATGATGCTGAACAGGTTTCAGTGAAGTCTCCAGACTAAGCCTATGAAGAAAGGCCTGGCAATTTCCTTCTGAAAATTCAGCCAGGGAAAACCTATGCATCACAATGGTCTGATCCGCAACCAATCATGGAGATGGCACATGACCAGACAGCATTTCATTCTCTGGGGCATGGGGTCACCGTGAGTCAGAGGCCAACTCCACAGCAGCTAACACCGCCACCAAACTGGTTGCCATCGAGTCAATCCCACCTCATAGCGACCCTATAGGACAGCGTAGAACTGCCCCAAAGAGTTGCCAAGGAGCGCCTGGTGGATTTGAACTGCTGACCTCTTGGTTAGCAGCCGAACTCTTAACCACTATGCCACCTGGGTTTCCTTTTTATGCAAGTGGCCCATAAATAAAGCCAACTTTTTCATGTAGTGCTCAAAGACAATTTCATCTGTTACAACTTTGAGGGAAAAATTTGCTATATTGATGATGATGTTTTCTGATGGGTTCTAACAAGGAACTTTCCTTAAGGGATTGTCACGGTTAATTTGACCATACACAGTTTTCACTGTGAACAGACTTTAGAAACTACCTCCCGTGTAAGATGCAATTTTACTATACATTATCCCTGTGAAAACTGAAAATATGTAATAGCCTATTCAAGATCCTGAGGAACCCTGCAGTAAAGAAATTTGCTGAACAGTTTAAATCAGCAGCCAGCAAACTTTCTCTGTGAAGGGCCAGATAGTAAATATTTTCAGCCTTGTGGTCCAGACAGTCTCTGTCTCAGCTTTTCAGCTCTGCAGTTGTAGCTCAGAAGCAGCCATAGACAATATGTAAATGAATGAAGGAGGCAGTATGCCAATAACATTTTATTTATAAATATAAGCAGCAGGCCTATATTTTTCTGACCTTGGTTTAAATCATTGTGAACTAAGTTTATTGAACCATGTCTCCTTTTTTGTTGTTGTTGTTCCTCCCTTAAAACCTGTAGAAGGATCCTTGGTGACACAGTTGTTAAAGCACTCAGCTGCTAACTGAAAGGTTGGCAGCTCGAACCCACCAGCTGCCCCGTAGAAAAAAGATATGGCAGACTACTTCAGTAAAGAGTTGCAGCCTTGGAGACCCTATGGGGCAGTTCCGCTCTGTGGTATAGGTTTGCGGAGTTGAAATTGACTTGACGGCAGTGGGTGTGGGTTTTGAAAAACCTGTGGTAGACTCTTGGATTCCTGAATTCAAATACTAGAGGGTTTTGACTCTTTGTGAGTGATACCGAAGGTCCGTGGCATGTGGCACGTTGTCGCGTTTCTAGTGCCTGGATGTTCATTACAGTGGTGCCAGAACTAGTTGCTTACTTAGTGATGGTGATCACAACTGATCTACCCTAGCTCATTGAGACCTTGAACTTCTTTGCTACTTCTCAGGGACCTAATATCACAATTATCTTCTACTGAATTTGTGGGTGAAGTTATATGCTCTGATTGCATCTGTATCTTTGGTATGTTTGAAGGTTGTCAGACATCCACCCTGTCATAGAATATGTGCCCATAATACTCTTAGCTCCTTTCCTCACATTTTAATCTCCTTCCAAATACTGTGCACTCTATTTCTGTTCCTAGGTCTGGGACAAATAAAGACGTATCTTTCCTGGTTTTCTCGTGTTCCCCATTGTGGCTAGGCAGTCAGTGTGCATGGGGCCACAGAATCAGAAAACTGACTTGTTGAGTGTAACCTTGGGCAAAATAGCTAATTTCCCTGACTCAGTTTCCTCATCTTCATGGTGTGATAATATCTGTAGTACTTTTCGAGTTCCTAGAAGCATGAGCAGCAGAATAAGTGATGTGCCTGGCATACCGCATAGCTCGTGGTGGGCACTCAATGAATATCACATCTGCTGCTTCCACCCTCCTCCCTTCGTCCCGTGTTCCCACACTGGTGTGTGTGTGAAACCACTGGGACTCACAGCAGACAACAGAACAGGACGCTTACTGACTTCAGGAAAGCTTCTGGGGGAAAAGCTGTTTTCTTATAGAGGGAGTGACAAGTAAATGTAAATAAGTGTATCTTATGGCGTGATAGGCACTCTACATTTCCTCAGTATTCATGCGTGGCCTGTGTTTCATTCTGTCCACACTGAAATCTGTTGATAAGGAGATTCAGGAGTGCCATCCTGGTTTCCGTAATTCAGAAACACGGATTCTGAGGTGATGTCTTACTGAGTTCCTCCTCTTTGACAGCCCTGGTTTTACAACAGATGGTAGATAACTTTCAGCACTTCAGAACTTCCTCTCAGAGAGACGAAGTCAATGAAATGAGTGGTCTCAGAAGCTCCATTAGTTTCAAATATTTAGTTGTTAAGGAGAATAGCCTTGATTTCATCCGTCTTTGAGCTAGTTCTGTTCTATATCTCGTCTAATTAGGTGAATTTCTAGAACTGTGATTAAACTGTAGCCAGCCAGGGGAAAATGAGAAATAAATTAGAAGTGTCACTGACTTGAGATTTATAGTTCCTTCCTGTGTGCCAACAGAAATTAAGGAGCATCTCGTCTGTGTTGCAGGCTTTGATGAGAGAGCCGGGAGAAAGACTGTGTGAGAGGAAAAAATGACATCTGTGCATAGAAACCAAAATCGGAAGATTACTGCTGTGAAAACGTAAGCGAGGCAAGAGCACACTCACTGCTTAAAGGTAAGTGGACGGCTCTGGGAAAGCTGAACTCTTTCCGGGGTTGGAAGAGGAAAGCGGGTTTATGCATGTTGGTGTGTGAGCTCACATTTATTGGTCAAGTGGAAATAAGCAATATGATAATATATTGCACTATGTGACATGATATGATATAATATATAATATAATATGATATACCATCAAAACATTTGTGTTATCCAGGTTTTCAGGAGCCATTGAGGCTGGATGAACCCCTGAAACTTTTGCCCTGAAATAGTGTTTAAACTTTAAACCTTAAACCAAAACTATCCCCCTAAAGTCTTCTTTGAACCAAAAGATAGTTTATCTTAATAAGTAAAGTATGTCTGCCTTGAGCATAGTGCTCTTCTAAAGAACTATCTACGTGAGACCAAACTGACAACAGCAACTCAAAAGATTAGTTGAGAAACTTACGGGGCAATGAGTTTAAGTCAGTGGTGGTAGAACAATTTGCAAGAATATTTGTACAACTCGAAGAATGTCATCGATGTCACTGACTTGTGTGTTAGATATTGTTGAAATGATGTATGGCTGTGTATATTTTCACCAAAATAAAAATATATATATATTATTAAAAAAATTTGTGTTACTGGATTTGACATTTGCAAATACAGTAAGCCTAAGTGTTTTGTGTAAAAGCTAAATGTCCAAGAGTTGAATAGTAGACTTACGTTTTATAAAGGTGTCCTATTCCCAGAAAATATTTACTAGGGAAAATATTACTAGAGACAATATTCCTAGAGGACAAAAATTTACTAACTTCACTTTAGACACATTTTCTATATTTCTTATATTTCATATACATATGTATACATTTTACATATGTAAAATTATTTTCCTTTTATATTCACAGTTAAGCACTTGACAGCTTTAGTCCAGTGGACAACTGAGCAAAGCTAATGGTTGCTTATTTCTATACATGTAGTGATTTTCGTCTACGCTGTAGTAAGATGTGCTTTACATCCTTCATATCAATAGTCGGGTTTTTTTTTTTTTTTTAGTTTTCCACTGATTTTTTAGAAAATAATAAGGGCAAAATGGAATATTGGAATGGTGGCACAAACACTGCCATGGAGATAAAACTGGCAACACTGTAGAAACCAAACTGCTGGGTATGCAGACATGAGATCTCAAAATTTGGCTTCATCGGCTGATCTCGTATCTGACAGGCGAAAGGTGGTGTAAGGGTATTGAGGTATCACATGCAAAAGTATGAATTGTGCACAAATAGATTGTGCAACAGTGAAGAACAGCATTTACCCAGTCTTCTCAAAATGCTTCCTTGAGAGAAATAAACAGTAGGATTGTCATTTCCTCATCCTAGCCTCTGCCGGAGAGGAGCGTCGCGTAGCGGTTCGGAGCATGGACCCTGGAGGTTCTTGCTCTACAGCGTACCACCTGTGAGACTGAGATTAAAGTGATTTGTCTTCCTTTGCCTCAGTTTCCTCATCTGTAAAATGTGGCCTTTATTAGCAACTATATCATTTGCTAACTGGCCACATTTTACAAATGTGGAAACTGAGGGAAAAGAATCGTTGTAGTGGAGAAGATGAAATAAGTTAATATATGCAAAGCATATATTATGGAAGTATGCCAAGCATACTTAAAAGGTGCTCAATAAATATTAGCTATTTTTATCTCCTGACCCAAGCCATGGTATTTTCAGTTGCCTCATATGCACCTGAAGAAGAATTGACCCCTTTGCATTAGGGTGTTGGCGAAGAATATTAAATATACCATGGATGCCAGAAGAACGAACAAATCTGTCTTGGAAGATGCACAGCCAGAATGCACCTTAGAAGCAAGGATGGCGAGACTTTGTCTCACATATTTTGGACATGTTATCAGGAGGGACCAGCCACTGGAGAAGGACACCACATTTGGTAAAGTAGAGGGTCAGCAAAAAAGAGGAAGATCCTCGAAGAGATGGATTGACACAGTGGCTACAACAATGGGCTCAAGCATAACAACGATTGTGAGGATGGCGCAGGACCAGGCAGTGTTTCGTATCTGTTATATATAGGGTCTCTGTGAATTGGAACCGACTCGACAGCACCTAACAACAACAACATTTCACCATTCAGTAAAGTGTCCTTTGAAACTTCAGAAATATCAGATGATTGTCTGAAGGGTGGAGATGTAGAAGAACCAAAAAGATACTGGAGAAGCATCTTTTAGATGCTTCTATAGCCCTGTCATATTTGTACTATCAAGCAGCTGTCACAGGAACTGATGGGCCACTAGGCAGAGAGAAAAGAAAGCTACAGGGGGCGGAGAGCATTTCCCAGACTCTTACAGATTATCTCCTTGATTAAGATACTTTGAGAAGTATTGGGGGATACAGACTTAAATGGTTCAGGATCTTAAATTCCACTTCAGATTATCTAGAACTCTTGGCTGTAATCTGCAAGGTGAGGCATGAACCTGGCCCTAGCCATTTTCCTCCAACATCTTTCTCTTGGCTCTCTGTGCTCACTCTTGCCTCCTTCCAGTCCCTCTAAATATGACCAGCTCCTGTCTGCTTGGAGCCTTTGCACACACTGCACAAGGCAACTTGGCTTCTCTCTCTCCCTTGCACCTAACTCATTTGCCTTTTGCTTTAAGTCACAGACTAGGGTTTCTCTGGCTACCCCACTAGAGAGGGGGCTCCCTCTATGAAGTTGTTGTTGTTGTTAGCTACCATTCAGTTGGCTCCAGCTCACTGTGAACTCACGTATAACCAAAGGAAGTGTTGCCCAGTACTGTGCCATCTCCGTGCCCTTTGGTGTGTTTGAGTCCGTTGCTGTGGTTGTTGTGTCAGCTATCACAGTGAGGATTTCCTGGTTTTTGCCAACCATCCGCTTTACCAAACATGTTTGGTCTGTGAAATTCATTTCCAAAATTATTGCCCCTATTGATATTCTCATCGGCAGTGAATATGAGAGTATGTTCGTAGTCTTCCAACAAGGAGTATTCAAAATCTGTTTCATCCTTGCCAGTCTGATAGGTGCTGAGCTCACTTATTTAAAATAGATAGAAGGGAGGGCACGCAGGTGTGCCATGAGGGCAGAAGTTAATCGTTCATTAACTCATCTTCAGAACCTCGCCTGTTTCCTTCATTGCACATTACCATCGGCAGTTATTTTGTCTGTCTCTTCGATTATTTTTTACCTGCTTCCCTACTGGTATGTAAATTCCACAAGGTGCAGGGCAGTGTTTGCCTTTTCACAGTTATACCCTGGGATCAGGGTCCGGCAGTGGCCACAGGTAAGCCTCTTGATAAGCATCCATGGATTGAAAGAATGAATGAGAAAGACAAGGTTGCTGGCCTCAAGAGCACAGGACCTAGGAAGCGAGATAGACAAACCATGTTTTTAGGTTCAGAAGTAAAGGATGGCGGGGATCAGATGTGTCTCACCAAAATCTGACTCAGTGTAGGAAGGAGTAATATTCAAAGTACTAACAACCAGTCGGCATAAATAAGGATCAGCCTGAACAGTTATCAGCCATAGTGCTGAGCAGGGTCCAGCAGGGCCCCTCTTGGCAGGGTGTTTCCCGTTCAGTTGCTGGATCGTGGGGACCTGGGATGGGGTTCCAGGATGAGGCTCAGGGCAGTGGCCAATTACCAACCATCAGGGACAGATTTCCATATTTTAGCAACCACCACAACTGCATGTGTGATTCCTACTCAAAGTCAGCCCTGAACCCTTACTGGTCCTCTTGGTCCTGGAGTTCTGCTCTCTGCCTTGGATCCTTAGCAAGAGTCTTCCAGGGACTCGGATTTTACCCCTGAGCACCCTCTGCCCTCACTGCATACCTTCGTGCCCTCCGTTATACTTACTCTAAGTAACCAAGCTCAGCACCTAGCAGACTAGCAAGGATGAAGCGAGTTTTGAATACTCCTCATTGGAAGGATATGGACAAACAGGCTGTCATCTTCACTGCTGATGAGAATCTCAATAGGGGCAGTATTTTTAGATGCTAACTTGGCAGTATTATCAAAATTTGAAATGCAGATTCCTATTGACCAGGTAAGAACAACTTCTAGGAAATTATCTTCTAGATAAACTAGTACAGATACAAAACAATATGCGTACAAGTATGTTCACTCTAGAACTGTTTCAATAGCAAAAATACTGCAGCGGTTTGTAGTCTCTAAGTAGGAGACTAGTAAATAAACAATGGTATTTCCATCTGATAGGATGCTATGTGTCCTTCAAAAAGAGTTAGGGTATCCATCAACAAGTGAACGGATATACGTGCCATGGAATATTATTGTCATAAAGAGAAGTGAAGTTCTGATACATGGTACGATATGGATAACCTTGTAAACATTATGCCGAGTGAAATAAATCAGATACAAAAGGGCAAATATTGTATGATCATCACACTTAGGAGAAATGTCTAGAACAAGTGCACGCGTAGAGACAGAAGTTAACTAGTGATTGCCAAGAGCTGGAGGGAGGGGGGACCCGGGAGTTACTGGGTAGGGAGCACTGGCTTTCTGTTTGGGGGGATGAAAACGCTTTGGAATTAAATAGTGGCGTTGGTGGCCCAACATTGTGAATAGAATTAATGCGAAAGAATTGTACACTTAAAATTGGTTCAAATGGCTAATTTTATGTTATGTATGTTTTGCCAGACACAAAAAAATGAGTTAGGATAGGTCTCTAAGATATACTAAGTGAAAAAAAAATTGCTGAAGTGGTATATATTATGATCATATTTGTTAAAAACAAACGAGCAGTCTAAAAAAATAAGCTCACACACCTGTGCACATATACACCATATAATCTGGAGAGAGACCCTCAGCTTGTTAATGGCTGTTACTTGTGACAGATGGGATTAGGAGAAGGACAGGAGGGAAGAAAATCTGGTCCTGTATACTTGTGTTTTATTTACTTATCCAGTGAGCATGTATTAATTTCATGATGTTTAAATTTGAAGTTCTTTTTTTAAATCAATCTGACCTGGTCTAAAACATGGGCATTGGTACAATTTTCTACTTTTTGTCACCAAAACAATCCTGGAAGATCTGTCTGCACTTGTACGTGCCCCTGTCTAGCATCCCTGGGCAATGTTTAACCTGAAGTGAGGATTTCATTATGCTTTACAACACAAAGCAGTTTTCCTGTTCTGGGTTAAACTACATGTGTGGAAAAACAGCCTTTGGGTATAGTAAGAATTTGGTCTTATCCCTCCCTCAGTGAGGTCTGACTCCTCTATCTGGTAATTTACTGCCAAGTCAGATGCTTCTGGTTGTAGTTTTAGGTCTCCTTCTTTCGTATTTAAGGCATTGTCATGGATTGAATTATGTCCCCCCAAAAATGTGTGTATCATTTGGGCTGGACCATGATTCCCCGTGTTGAGTGATTTTCCTCTACGTTGTAAATCCTGCCTCTATGATATTAATGAGGGAGGACGGGTGGCAGTTGTGTTGGTGAGGCAGGACTCAGTCTACAAGATTGGACTGTGTCTTGAGGCAATCTCTTGAGATATAAAAGAAAGAATCCAGCAAAGAGACAGGGGACCTCATACCACCAAAAAAGCAGTGCTAGGAGCAGAGTGCATCCTTTGGACCCGGGGTCCTTGTGTGGAGAAGCTTCTAGTCTGGGGGAGGATCGATGAGAAGGCCAACAGAGAGAGAAAGCCTTCCCCTGAAGCTGACAGCTTGAATTTGGACTTTTTAGCCTGCTTTACTGTGAAGAAATAAATTTCTGTTTGTTAAAGCCACCCACTTGTGGTATTTTTGTTATAGCAGCACTAGATAACTAAGACAGGCATGTTGTATATAATGGACAACACTGAACACATGACATTAAACATTTCTCAAAACTCATAGTACTATGTAACACAGAGTGAGCCCCACTGTAAACTGTGAACTTTAGTTAGTAATAATGTATTAATATTGGTTCAAAGAGCCCCAGTGGCCCAATGGCTAAGCACTCGGCTGCTGACTAAAAGGCTGGCAGTTTGAACCCACCCAGTGGCTCCACGGGACAAAGACCTGCTGGTCTGCTTCTGTAAAGATTACAGCCAAGAAAACCCTACAGGGCAGTTCTACTCGGTCCCATGGGGTCACTATGCATCAGAATCTACTTGCAGGCCGCTAACAACAACTGTAACAAACGTACCACAGGAAAGTAAGATGTCAATGACAGAAACAATGTGCAGGGAGGAAGGAACAGATGAGAGCTCTGTACTTTCTGCACGATTTTTCTGTAAACCTAAAACTGCTCTAAAAATAGAACCTCTTTAAAAAAGAAAAGAAGAATCACAATATCAGAACACCTATTCATTTTTATACATAAAATTTTTTATGCATCATAAGAGATTTTTTAAAAAGCCCTAATAAAATCGTGGGAAAAAACCATTGTTTAATGGATCACTCATTAAAACAATACAAACCCTACAATGTAATAATAAGTTTGTAGAAGGATGCGTACCTACTGTTCATGTTGGTAACCTCAGGGAGATTACCTCGCAGATGGCATCAGCTGAGAGATTTACTTTTCCTTTACATGCTTGTATATGGTTTGAATTTTTACAATTACAGACTTCTAAAAACAATTTTTTTTAATTGAGCGCTTATTATGTGCCTGGTTTTTATATGCATTTTTTAATCCTCACATTCACCCTGTGAGCTGAATACTGTGGCATTCACTACCTCACGGTTGGAGAGAGTTTTAGAGAGCCTTAATAATTTGCTCAGTGTCTTACAGCTTGAAGAGGTGGAGTCGGGTATCTGAATTCAGACTTTGTCCCCATAACATCACTGGATTGACGAGATCTTATTCTTCCATGCTCTTTCTCTAGCGGGTTCTCCTGAGTAATGAAATGGCACTGGACTGCTCACAGGAGGGACAAGGACATAGTATATGCTATCTTGGGCAGGATTGTCAGTTGTTGGTTGCCATCGAGTCAATGGAAGCCCCGTGTGTAACAGAGCAGAACTGCTCCGTATGGTTTTCTCGGCTGTAACCGAAGGGAAGCAGATCACCAGGCCTTCCTTACATGGTACCGCTAGGTGGGTTCTAACTGTCAACCTTTAGGTTAGCAGTGGAGCACAAACCTTTCGTGTCACCTAGGGACCCCTGGATTGTCAGTTATTACATAATTAACAGATAACATAATTCTAAAAGCAGTATAATTAAGACAATTATGTTATACATCTCAACAGTTACGCCTTACAGCTCTTTATTTCTGTGTATGGGTATGCTTCCCCCTGAACTCTGCCTGCAGACCTGGCTCTGAAATCTTTTTTCTTTCTCTTTTCTAAACATCTCTCATTCATTGTTACAGTGGTCTCACCTCCAGGCACTGCTGTTCATGAAGGATATTCTCCCAGTTTTAAAAAACAACGTTTTTTGAGGTATAATTGACCTACAAATAAACTGCATGGATTTTGAGTGTACAATCTGGTGGATTTTGACCTTTGAAATCATCGCCGTAATCAAGATAATGAAGCCAGCCATCATTCCCAAAAGTTTTCTCTTGCCCCTTTGTAACCAGTTTCTTCTCCCTCCTGCCCTGCCCGGTTCTCTCCTCCCCCAGACAACTGCTCATCTTGTTTTCTATGACTGTGCGTTGGTTTTCCTTTCCTAGAACGTATATAAATGGGATCATATAGTATGTGCTCTTTTTTGTGTGGCTTCTTTTACTCAAAATAATTATTCTGAGATGTGTCCATGCTATAGCATGTATCGACAGTTCATTCTTTTGTATTGCTGAGCAATATTCGATTGTACGTGTGTGCCATGGTTTAACAGTTCACCTATTGAGGGCCTTTTTGGTTGTTTCCAGTTCTCTGCTGTTACAGTGACGCTATGAGCCTTCATATACAAGTCTTTGTATTGAACGTGTGCTTTCATTTCACTCGAGTAAATACCTAGGACTGGAATAGCTGTATCTTAGGGTAAGTGGATGTTTAACTTTTTAAGAAACTGCCACAGTGTTTTCCAATGCACAGGAGTTTTTTATATACCATTTTACATTCCACCAGCCGTGTATAAGAGTTCCATCTCCTCCATATTGTTGCTAACACTTGTCTGATGTGTCTTGTTCGTTTTAGCCTTTCTAATAGGTATGTGGTAGGGTCTGATTGTGCTTTTGATTGGCTAATGACTAATGGGGCTGAGTGTGTTTTCATGTACTCATTTGCCATCTGTATATCTTCTTTGAGTTGTCTGATCCAATTTTTTGCCCATTTTTTAAATTAAATTTTTTTTTATCACTGAATTTTCAGAATTCTTTATATATTCTGATACGAGTCCTTCATCAGATAAATGCTTTGCAAATATCTTCTCCCAGTCTGTAGCTTTTTTTCCCCCCTTTGTTTTCTTAACAGTGTCTTTCAAAGAGCAGAAGTTTTTAATTTGTTTAATATGAATTGTTTCAGTGAGGGATATTTTAAAGTATTTGTTACGAATTCTTACATTCAGATACCCACTCCACATGATATCAAGCATAATAAAATGCACATTAAAAGTAATTTCTTACACTATACATTTTTAAAGACTATAATTTTGCTTTGGAAATTATTTGGTAGAAGAAGCCCATTTAGTTTATTACTGACTATAATTTTTCAGGACTCATCATAAAAAAATGCATCCTTGAAAATTCATGCTCAGTCAAGTTTTAACCTAAAAATTGTTTTAAAACAATGCCGTTTAATGAACACTGCATGAGTTGAAGTCAACTCGAGGGCAACTGGCTTACACTTATCAACAAAGAAGTTGGCGGCGATATGTTAACTTTCGTAGATACTAAATTAAATATTTACTACTTTAGATTGGGTAGTTTTCTTTTCATCTTTAGAAACCAATAAAGTTGGTCTTGTCTGCTTGTTCTTCAGCTCTAGAGCATTTTTTTCTAGGCCCCTGGAAGACATGTATCCTCTAGGCCTGAGTCAGTCTAGTTAAAATATAGTTAGGGGAAAGTATAATAATTAATAAATTAAAAAGAAAAAACAAACAATTTTAAATGTCTTCACAAAGGATTTAATTGACAGTCATTAGGTGTGAGTGACAGGATTTGGAGACTGGCCTTTAAGATACTAAATGTTGAAGGATTTGGTTTGTTTCCGCTGGTACTTGAATGTTCTGCTGATGTTTGCTTAAACACACACACACACACACACACACACACAACCGGATCACCTGAGGTTCTGAAGTCCCACAAAACGATGAATTTTATTTTTTTACATTTTCTTATTTAAAAAATTGGTTTTTTATTTCAAAATAATGCCTGATTTTTACACAACAATTCAAACAGTAAAAGTATTTATGGCATAGAAAATTAAAAGCTCTAATCATCCACCCCTCAAAGTTAATTGTTAAACATTTTCTTTAATTAAAATAAATAGAAAACAGACACATGCCCCTTTCCCCTTCAAAAAAAGTAACAGCTTTACAGTGATCAAAATTGCACATGAATACAGGAAAATCTAAATGTAGAATGATTTTAAAGTGCTAGGTGTTGAAATTTGTGCTAAGTCTGCTTGAAAGCCATTAAAGAGTTTCAAGAAGATAAAAAAACTTTCATTTCTTCCAAATGAAAAATGTTAATTGTATAAAATGGGCCCTAATATGTCTTAGTGATAGCTGACTAAAGATTCTTAATGGTCTCACGGCCTAACACAGAAGTACAATATTTTTTAAAGTGGGCGGGGGAGAACCCTATTATTTTCCCTTTAGGTGATGCTTCATACCACTAACATTAGTAACACAAATTGAGAAGCAACAAATTATTACCCAACTGCCAGGCACTGTTTTAAGCACTTCACATGTATTAATTTATGTAATCCCTGAATTTCTGACACAACTAGGAGATAATTGTTATTGCCATTTCAGAGATGAGGGCATTGAGAACAGAGATTAGGTAACATGCCCAAGGTCACGCAGCTAGTGAGAGGCAGAGCTGGGCTCCGACCCTGAATGGCTGGCTTCAGAGCCTACGGCACTCTGAGGAGCTCTGGTATCCACACAGCCATCTACAAACGGTTTGAATTTCAACTGCAACGGGGTAACTTGAAAGCTTTAGTGCGTTGATAAGCTATTGGCTTTTCTTCACTGGAAGCCAGTAACCAGGAGTGTGTAAATGATTTCTGTTAATAGCTGGGAAATTATGCTTTAATATTCACCCGGCTGTTTACTAATGACAAGAGTCAAGCAGACACAAGGGAATACTATAAATCAAAATCCAAGTTTTCAAAGGTTTTAGCAGGGAAGAGCTCTGGAAAGGAAATCTCTGGACTGGAAGATTGGAAGATCTCCTAATCTTTCCTTCCCTGTGAGATTCACATCTCGCATGTTTGATTAATTAAAAAAAAAAAAAAATTCATGTCTATGGTCGAACAAATTTAGGAAATGCTCAATTAAACAGAGTTCCTTTACTGCAGGGCTTCTTAGGGACTTTAACTTCCTAATAAGCCCTGTGAATGCAAAAAAAAAAGGAATACAGTACATGAAGTATAACATGTAATTGTTCCCAGAGTTATTTTACCACAGAATACTTTTCCCATGGAAAATCTTGAGGGGTTGCTTAGTATTCCTGAATACTTTTGGGGAAGCCTTGTGCTAAGGATTTTCCAAATACTACCACGAGGGGTCAGTATTTCCCCTTGTTACACATTCACTTAAAAAAAAAAAAAAAAACCAGGCACTCAACCATTAGTCAAAAGCTGGTGGTTTGAACTTACCCAGACACCTTGGAAGACAAGCCTGGTTATCTGCTTGAAAAAGGTCACAGCATTGAAAACCCTATGGAGCAGTTCTCTGCACACATGAGGTCACCGAGAATCAGAATTGACTCAATGACAGATAGCAACAGCAATATTCTGACTTAAACATTGGCTATAACTCTATTGTTCCTTAGCTGACCAGAGACAGGCTGATATTGTCAAGACACTTGGTTAAAAACTTTTAAGGAAAAGAGCAGCTGCTGAGGCTGCTTGTATACAACCAAACACCTCATGGGATTTGGTTTGGAGATTTAGGATGATGGTTTCGTGGGACATCCAAGTTAATTGGCCTAATATCATGTTTTGTGCTTCTGTTCGACCTCCTAGTTTGTTGGGTGGTGTCTGGGGTCTTAAAAGCTGGCAAGCAGCCATCCAAGTTACAACAATTGATGTCTATTCACCTGGAGCAAAAAGAAGGAGAGTCAGGAATAGAAGCAGGAAATGAAATGTGTGGCTAATCGCCTGCATGAACAACTGCCTCCTTTGCCATGAGACCAGAAGAACTGGATGGTGCCCAGCTACCATTACTAGACATTTCAATCAAAGATTCTATAGAAGAATTCTGATCAAAAGGGAGAAAATGTGGAAGAGAATTTCAAATTCTCATGGAATTCAGACTTTCTGGAGCCACTGAGGCTGGATGAACCCCCTGAAAGTATTACCCTGAGATAAGCTTTAAATCTTAAACTAAAAGTATCCCCTGAAACCTTCTTCCTTTTTTTTTTTTTTAATTGTGCTGTAAGTGAAGGTTTACAGCTCAAGTTAGTTTCTCATACAAAAATTTATACACACATTGTTATGTGACCCTAGTTGCTCTCCCTATAATGTGACAACACTCTCCTCCTTGCCACCCCGAATTTCCCGTGTCCATTCAGCCAGCTCCTGTCCCTTTCTACCTTCTCATCTCACCTCCGGACAGGAGCTGCCCATTTAGTCTCATGTATCTACTCGAACTAAGAAGCACACTCTTCACGAGTGTCTTTCTATGTCTTATAGTCCAGTCTAATCTTGGTCTGAAGAGTTGGCCCAGAAGTCTTCTTTAAATCAAACAATAGTTTAGCTTAATTAGTAAAGAATGTCTGCCTTGAACATTGTGCTCTTTTAAAAAATTATCTATAGGGGATCAAATTGAGAACAGCAACTCGGAAGATTAGATAGAAAGTTAGGGGGCAGGGAATTTATGTTGATAAGGGAGAAACAATTTGGAAAAGAAGAGTGAGAATGGTTGCACAACTTGAATGTAATCAGTGTTGCTGAATTGTACATGTAGAAATTGTTGAATTGGTATATGTTTTATTAAAACAAGGGAAACGGGGAAAAATGAAACAAAACAAGTCTCACTTCAGAATGTCCTTCATTAATTTCTCACCAATATCACTATCTCACACATCTTCCTGCCAGCTTATTGGCTCATCCTATTCCAGATATAAATATAAATACTCAAAAAAAAAAAAAAAACTTTTAAGGGATGAAGGAAGGAAATAAAAAAAGATAAGGCTTATAAATAGTCCATGTTTTCAAAAGGCACAAGAAAGGGCCGAAGAAATAGCAAATCTACTGAGCTCTCTTGAGAATACAGGTTCTCGGCCATATTGTTTGACTTTTTTCCCTCGTATTTCTTAGCCGAGTTGTCTTTCTGTCTTCTCAGCCCCAAGAGGGTCTATGAGCTTATCTTATCACAACTGAGGATAAATCCCACAGACCCTTCTGTTGTTACAGCTCCGATTACTTTCTGATTTCATTTTCCTCAGTCTGCACTGTGATCTTCCCTGAGGCCTGGTACCTCAGCTCTAAAGTACCTCTGTGGTGATTAACAGATCTGGCACTCCCATGAGCGTTCTAGTCCTGGCTTAGCAAATATGTACCCCCATACCAGGGTAGACCAGTTGCCAACTCCTGGTGATTCCATGTATGTCAGAGTAGACCTGTGCTCTACAGGGTTTTCAGTGACTGAATTTTAGGAAGTGGATCTCAAGACCTTTCTTCCCAGGTGCTCCTGGATGGCTCAAACCTTCATCCTTAGGTTAGCAGTCCAACTCATTAACTATTTGTACCACCTCTTAGTCACTGCACCCTTTCTTCATAGAACTCAGAACTCTCTCACAATCCTTCCTGACTGGGCTTCAGGCAGGCATTACCAATAGATTGGTGTCGATGTGAGTGGTCAACCTCTCCGCATCCAAGCCTGTAAATTCTATCTCTGGAGCCTCTGTGATGACTCTCTCAGATTAACTTAATCTTCCCAACCACCTACCCAAAACATACATGCACACACAGAGGTTGTACAAAGTCTGTCTAGTTCGGATCCAGGATAATGATAATCTCTCATTACTGCTCTGCCGTATAGTAACACTTTCCTTATGGCCCACTCTACAGGTGCTACACCTAGTTGGAAGAGGAGGTTGTTAAATCTGGCACGGGCCAGAGGCCCCAAAGTTGGCCCATTCTGTTGCTGAAAATCTGATTGCTGTTAATATCATAAGCATACGCTTCATTTTAATTAGCATTTCCTTGGGGTTGCTTTTGTATGAAGTACTCAGAAAATAGCCTGTCCTGTTTGTCAGGTTTCAATAAAAGTTTGAAAGGTATAAAAAGCCCTAACCTGTTCTGGTAGACTTTGAAACTGATTATCATCTGACAAGTTTGTGTGTGTGTGTTTATGCTGGAAGTGTTCTTTTAAAGAATTAGGGGGGCAGGAGAGTGTAGTACTCAAGCATGACCTCTGGAGTTTGATGGAGGTCAACTCTGCTCTACCACTTACTTATTTTGGGGTCTTTGGAGAGTTACTTTACCCCCTTGAAATCCTCTGTAAAATAAAAACAATAAACCAGTTGCCATCAAGTTGATTCCGACTCAGGGAAACCCTGTGTGTGTCAGACTAGAACTGTACTCCTTAGGGTTTTTGATGGATGATTTTTTGGAAGTAAATCACAAAGGCCTTTCTTCTGAGGTGCCTTTGAGTGAACTCGAATCTCTAACCTTTTTGGTTAGCAGCCGATCTCACTGTGGTTCATTCATAAAATAAGTCTTCATTGTCAATCTCTCCTCATCCAAGCCTGTAAATTCTCTCTGAAGCTTCTTCGTACCAGGTACTACCATCATTGTGAGGACTGAATGGGATTCCCTGAGCCCCAAGCCTGGCATATGAGTACTCAATAAATGATACTGTTATCATAACTCTCTTAAATATTTTAACTGGTGCCATCGTGAGAAAAAAAAAATCATGAGAGCTGGGGGCAAAAGAATATCATGTGTGTTCTTTGAATTCCAAAGTGATTAGAGATGGGATTTAGATGGTAGACCAGCAGGGTAAATATTTAATTTTTAAACTGTGTCTTGGAAGTGAACTTTCCCCTGCGGCCAGTGGGGTGTGCTGTGTAAACAGAAGAACTACCTCTGAAGCCGGTTTGAGGTGACCCTGTGGCTCCTCAGCTCAAAGAAGTACTACCTGAAAATGATGAGCAGTGAGTGCACCTTTGCTGTCAATTCTCTACCCTCTGTTTCCTGCTAAATTTTAATTCCAGCCGCACCCTTCTGGCAGCAGAATTAACGAGCACTTCTTAAATGTCTTCTCTGACAAATAAATATACTTTAGAAATTAAAAAGAAGCAATAGATTAATGGATTGTTTGGCTAAGTCACAATTCAGCTCAGTGGTAGGGAAAGGAGTATGCGTGAAGGGTATGTAAAAGGAATGGGTAGAAATAAAAGGCTGTTCGTGTCCAAGTCCTGATACCAAAAGATAGAATGTCAACAGCATCTCTGATTTTGTATTCCTTCTATTTAATTTGTGATTTAGAATCTTACGTTCATTCTTGTAGCCTTGTCTCTTGAAATTAGCTTCAGACATTAACCCCGTCAACCTAAGCCAACTTTAAATTCATCTTTTAATTTTAAAAGAAACTTGCTTCCCTTTCAACTCTGAATTTCTGTAGTTGGGATTTAAAATAGTACATGTCTTACATCAATTGATTTGTTTTCCAAAAGTAATTTGGCTTTTGACAATCATAAGAGAACATTTGTATGTCATTTATTTAAAACTGATTTTTGATTATCCATGAAGTCAAGCATTTTTTCTTATATTAATTGGCCATTTGTATTTCTTATGAAAATTGCCTATTCTCCTGCTTCTTTTTCTATTGGTTTGTTTATTACATTATAAGCTAAGGAATTTGGAGGGGACTGTCTGAGGTTTGGAAACTCTGGTGGGTAGTGGTTAAGTGCTATGGCTGCTAACGGAAAGGCCAGCAGTTGGAATCCGCCAGGCGCTCTTTGGCAACTTTACGGGGCAGTTCTACCCTGTCCTATAGGGTCACTATGAGTTGGAATCGACTCGACGGCAGAGGGTTTGGTTTGGGTTTTTTGGTCTGAGGTTTGGAGCCCTGGTAGCACAGTGGTTAAGCATTGGGCTACTAACAAAAAGGTCGGCAGTTGGAATGCACCAGCCATTCCTTGGAAACCCTATGGCGCCGTTCTACTCTGTCCTATAGGGTCGTTATGAGCCTGAATTGACTCGACAGCAATGGGATTGGGTTTTTTTTTAATTTTTTGGTGGCCGAGGTTTAAGCAAGGTGCGGTAATAATACAATCCTGCTCACAGAGTGGCTCAAAAAGTGATTCAAAATAATTGGCAAACATGGATTTTCAGCTTTTGCCGAATCTTTATCGCTGGTGTGTGGCTGCATCCGTTGTGGCTGATAAACCATTTCTTGATGCCTCACTTCCTTTTGCCGGTGATCTTGAGCTCTCAGATGGCTGGTTCCTGGCTCTGAGGTGCATACCGACTCTGCCCGGGCTGTGGCAGGTTGCAGAGGGCTGGGGCAGCCAGCGTCTGTGTAGTCGTGGGGATGCCAGCCAGGAGGCAGGTGATGCCGTTTGACGACCCTCCTTGACAGAAGGCGGTTGCGTTATTTGGCTGCGAAGGAGCATAAGCTCAATGTCCATCATCAGTCTTAAGAAGAGGAGATGGATAATTCCTCCAGCCATCTGGGCAGCGATGGAATCTCATTCGTTTCTGTATCCACACTCTGGGAAAGTGTTGGCTGGGATGAGCTGCCCAAGTGTTTGGCTGATTTGTGTTTGGTTTTTGTTGCCCAGGACGGTAGAGTAAGTGGTAAGTGCCTCAGTTTGCCAAAGTATGGTTTCTCTCAGGGCCATGCTCTAGGGAAGGGGACCCTTTGCTAAGTGGCTGAAGCTTGTGGTTTCCTTTTCAGATATAAATGTTTTCAAATTAAATTTATGTATAAGAAAGTTCCTCCTTTTCAGAGCACGGTCTGCAAGTTTCTGACAAAAGCAACAGTCCTGTAACCACTACCATAATCAAGATTGAACAGTTCCGTCGCCTCAAAAAAATTCTAAACTAACTTTGGGATATAATAAATGTCCTTATTTATTAGCGCAGTAAATAATAAGAGGTAGTGATGGATCTCATAAGTACTGTAATTTCACAGTAGCCAGGAGTATAAACAGCATTTGGTGACGTGGGCAAGAACTCTAATGTGATGTAAAGGTAACTGTGATTTCTGTTGGTGTCTGAGTTGTAAATTAAAAAAAAAAACACAAACCTGTTACACTTGAGTCAATTCCAACTCCTAGTGTCCCTAAAGGACACAGTAGAACTGCCCCATCGGGTTTCCAAGGAGTGGCTGGTGGATTCAAACTGCTGACCTTCTGGTTAGCAGCCATAGCTCTTAACTACTATGCCATCAGGGTTTTTGAGTTGGAGATTCCGCTGATACTGCTATAGTCTGACACCTACATTCATAACTGAAGGAATGCTAAGTTTCAATTAGAGGTTAGTAATCATAATTTTTTTAAAAAATAGTAATTTTTCCCCTAATTCCAGTTTTAATTTTGAATTTTCTTCAGTGATCCCTTGGGGGTTGTGGACCTCTGGTTAAAACCTCCTGGTCTCTGGGCTGGGGTGGGGGCAGGAGGTGACTACAAAGGAGCAGGGAGGAGTTTTTTGAGGTGATGGAACTGTTCTATCTGGATTGTGGTAGCCATTACAGGTCTGTATACTTTCGTCAGAAGCTTGCAGACAGTGCTCCAAAAGGGGGCATTTTATTGTACGTAAATTTAACTTAATAAAAGAGAAATTCTTTCTTTTTAATTTCTTAATTTATCTTAATTAATTAATATTTATCTCTCTCTTCCTTTCTTGCTGACAGCAGCCACTGTAAATAATCCCTTTTGTACGAGAGCTGAGTTTCTTGCACAGTTATCCAGTGCCTTCTTGAGAGTCAGTATAATAATAGTGGTCAGGTGAAAGGACTCTGGAACAAGTCTCCCTGAGTTCAAATCCTGGCTCTGCCAGTGATTTGCTGTGTGACTTAGGGCAAGTTACGCAACATCTGTGTGTCTCAGCTTCTTCATCTATAAAATGAAGATGATTACAACTGTACCTACCTCAAAGATTGTTTGAGGATTAAGTGGGGCAATATGTCTAAAGTGCTTAGAATAGTGCCTGACACATCAAAAACCAAAAAAAAAAAAAAAACCCAAACCCGTTGTCATCGAGTCAATTCCGACTCACAGTGACCCTGTGAGACACAGTAGAACTGCCCCATACGGTTTCCAGGGAGCACCTGGTGGATTCGAATTGCCAACCTTTTGGTTAGCAGCCATAGCTCTTAACCACTGCTCCGCCAGGTTTTCCGAATACCAGTGGCTGTGCTGGTAACCACAGAAAGATGTTATTTAGTCATGAGAAGTTAGTCGTTGACAAATAAAATGTGTCTTATCCATGAGACACATCAACTTTCTTGTTAATATCCTAAATGCATCGGAAACACTTTTTTTTTTTTTTTGGCACTGTCTGAACTTCAGCTCTCAGATTGATCAACAACCCAACATCCTCTTCCATTTCCAAATAACTTTCCCTGCCAGACTCCTCACATGATGCGTTTCCAAAGGACAAAGCCACTGGGTTTTATGCAGTATTTGCAAATGAAAATTACACCCAAGAACATAATGAAGTTACCAGATCTCCTTTAAACCCTGGTTGACTTATGCAACAAGTACTTTTGGATTATTAATTGTAATTGATATTGAATACTGGAAACCCTGGTGGCGTAGTGGTTAAGTGCTACGGCTGCTCACCAAAAGGTCAGCAGTTTGAATTCGCCAGGAGCTCCTTGGAAACTATATGCGGCAGTTCTACTCTGTCCTATAGGGTCGCTATGAGTCGGAATCAACTCGACAGCAGTGGCTTATTGACTACCATTCAGATGGTCCACAAAATTTTGTTGAATATTTGAACTGTAGCAAAATGTTTATTGACCAAGTTTCTAGCAGACTCCTGCAGAGATTTTAGGCCTGGAGTGTTTTACAAGTTGGAGCACAGTCTGTGAGCTGGCAAATTGCCTACAAGAAAGAATTTATTGAAAATAGCTTTCTACACCATATACCCGGCAACAGCTCATTTATCTGGGGAACCAGAAACTAGGGGATTATGGAAACCTAAAGTCATGAAATCATCCAAACACTTTGTTTAAAATAGTTTCAACCTTGCTCACTAAACCTGAAATGCAATTTATAAGGTGGAGGAGAGGGAACCTACAGCAACTTCATTTTCAGGTCAGTAAATATAAATAACGTAGTCTCACAAAAGGCTTGTGTGGTCTCTCCCTTCCTGAACAGTATTTGCTAAGGACAGAGCTTGTATTGGATAAATGCCCAGTGAGTGGTATAAATGCCAAGGCTCAGCCTTCCATCTAGGGCCGAATTAAGGCATGTGAGGCCCCTAAGCACTGATAATCTGTGGTGTCCCCTCCTCTGCTTACTCACACATTGGAAGAGGATATGTGAGTTAGATATATACGTGTGTGTGTGTGTGTGTATGTGTCTTAGCTATTCATGATGTAACTTCTTTTAAAATGTGGACTATAATATTAGCGATTGAAGTGGTGTATACCATATACGTGGAACGAGATGAGCTGGATTTACAGAATTTTATTGGATGTGGGGTACTGAGATTTTTACTATATACCACATTTTCTACGAAAAAAAAAAAATTCCAAATATCTGTTGCCATCGAGGTAATTCCAACTGATAGCAAAGGACAGAGTAGAACTGCCCCATAGGGTTTCGGAGGAGTACCTGGTGGATTCAAACTGCCGACCTTTTGGTTAGCAGCTGTAGCTCTTAACCACTAAGCCACCATATTTCGCATATTGTACAGAAAAGAAAATGAGCTGGTGAACTTAGTTGCTTCAACAATCGATGTAAAATTCTGTTGATCTCCCACAAAGAAAAATTGATTTTTACCAATTTTGCTTTAAACGGCTCATACTTCAATTTTGATGCTTGTTGCTTAATAAATGGTATACTTATAAATGAAAAGATGTCATAAAAGAAATTTTAATGATTAGAAAACAAATATAGCAAATTACTATATTTTATTTTTAGATAGATCTTTCATCTCTAACCTGTCATAATTAAAAACATTTTTTTCGATTTTTTGCTGTTACAAATACTTCAATGTTTCATCACAATTAAGCTACTGAACAATATCTACTTCCGTATATAATAAGGATAATGAGTCAAGTCTTTCCTGAGTCACTGTTGTACTCTTGCTTTCCCTTATGTCATGTCTGTTTGGTATCTGTGGGTCTTTGCTTTAGACAACTGGTGCCCATTTTGTTGGTGCCCTAAGCATGTGCTTGCCTTACTTATTGGGTAATCCACCCCTGCTTGCATGCCTGGCAACCACCAATCTCTCCAACATAGAGCTTGCAGGGCATAGTTGGTGGTTAGCAAACTACAGCCCGTGGGCCAAATTTAGCTCACCACTTGTTTTGGTTAAGGTTCAAACCTAAGAATGTTTATTTTTAATTTTTAAATGGTTGGGGGGATTATCAAATGAAGACAATTTTATGACACATGAAAATTATATGAAATCCAAATTCCAGTGTCTATAAATAATGTTTTATTGGAAACCAGCCACGCCCGTTTGTTTATATATGGTAATGGTAAACCAGTTATCATCGAGTCAACCCCAACTCAGAGTGACCCCATTTGTGTCAGAGTAGAACTGTGCTCCATAGAATTTTCAATGGGTGATTTTTCAGAAGTAGATTTCCAGACCTTTCTTCTGAAGTGTTTCTGGGTAGACTTGAACCTCCAAACTCTTGGTTAGCAGCCGAGCACATGAACAGTTTCCACCACCAGGGACTCCTTGAATATCATAGATGGCTGCTTTCATGGATGCTTTTACACAGCAAGGCAAAGATGAATAGTTGGCACAGAAACAATATGGCCCACAAAGCTGAAAATATTTACTATTTGGCCTTTAATAGAAAAAGTTTGTTGACCCTTGATCTAAAACATTGGTGGTACCATACTGGAGGGTCTTACATAGACAATTTAAAAGCTCCATGTGCCAGTGGTACATCACCTTAGAATGGGAGGGATCAGCTCTGAGCAACAAAAATTGTACTTCTCCCTTCCCCACCCCTACATCCTCCTTTTAATGCAGGTTTAGATTTCAAATCCCTGTGAAATAAAATGAGTCAGACTCGACTCGACGGCACTGGGTTGGGTTTTTTATGAAATAAATAAGGAGTCCTGGTGGTGCAGTGGTTAAGTGCTTGGCTGCTAACTGAAGGGTCAGAGGTTCAAACCCACCCACAGGCTCTACAGGAGATAAGACCTAGCGATCTGTTTCCATAAAGACTACAGCGTAGGAAACCCTGTGGGGCAGTTCTGCTCTGTCATATAGGGTTACTATGAGTTGTTATCAACCTCACACAATAACAACATGAATTAAATAACTTCAATATACTTTGTATATTGAAGCAGATTAGAGAGGCTGTTTCTGTTAACACTTCTGTTAAACCCAATTTAAATGCAACTAGAGGGAATTCAACAGAGTGAAGATAAAAGGACACCAATCTTTCTGTGTTGGGGTTACACAATGAAATTCCAGTAGCTTGTTTCCTATCAATTAAGAAAATGAAGTTTTACGATGAGATTCCATCTCACTCCAACAAGGCTGGCATTAATCCAAAAAACACAAAATAATAAATGTTGGAGAGGCTGCGGAGAGATTGGAACTCTTATACACTGCTGGTGGGAGTGTAAAATGGTACAACCACTTTGGAAATCTATCTGGCATTTTCTTAAACAGTTAGAAATAGAACTACCATACAACCCAGAAATCCCACTCCTCGGAATATACCCTAGAGAAATAAGAGCCTTCACATAAACAGATATATGCACACCCATGTTTATTGCAGCTCTGTTTACAATAGCAAAAAGCTGGAAGCAACCAAGGTGTCCATCAAGGGATGAATGGTTAAATAAATTGTGGTATATTCACATAATGGAATACTACACATCGATAAAGAACAGCGACGGATCTGTGAAACATTTCATAACATGGAGGAACCTGGAAGGCATTATGCTGAGTGAAATTAGTCAGAGGCAAAAGGACAAATGTTGTATAAGACCACTATTATAAGATCTTGAGAAATAGGATAAACTGAGAAGAACACATACTTTTGTGGTTACGAGAGGGGGAGGGAGGGAGAGTGGGAGAGGGCTATTTACTGATTAGTTAGTAGATAAGAACTACTTTAGGTGGAGGGAAGGACAATACTCAATACACGAAAGGTCAGCTCAACTGGACTGGACCAAAAGCAAAGAAGTTTCCGGGATAAAATGAATGCTTCAAAGGTCAGCGGAGCAAGGCCGGGGGTTTGGGGACTAGGGCTTAAGGGGACTTCTAAGTCAATTGGCAAAATAATTCTATTATGAAAACATTCTGCATCCCACTTTGAAATGTGGCTTCTGGGGTCTTAAATGCTAACAAGCGGCCATCTAAGATGCATCAATCAGTCTCAGCCCACCTGGATCAAAGGAGAATGAAGAATACCAAGGTCACACGATAGCTATGAGCCCAAGTGACAGTAAGGGCCACAGGAACCAGAGACTTACATCATCCTGAGACCAGAAGAGCTAGATGGTGCCCGGCCACGACTGATGACTGCCCTGACAGGGAGCACAACAGAGAACCCCTGAGGGAGCAGGAGATCAGTGGGTTGCAGACCCCAAATTCTCATAAAAAGACCAGACTTAATGGTCTGACTGAGACTAGAAGAATCCCGGTGGTCATGGTCCTCAAACCTTCTGTTGGCCCAGGTCAGGAACCATTCCCAAAGACTACTCATCAGACATGGAAGGGACTGGACAATGGGTAGGAGAGAGATGCTGAGGAAGAGTGAGCTACTTGTATCAGGTGGACACTTGAGACTATGTTGGCATCTCCTGTCTGGAGGGGAGATGGGAGGGTAGAGAGGGTTAGAAACTGGCAAAATTGTCGCAAAAGGAGAGACTGGAAGGGCTGACTCATTAGGGGGAGAGTAAGTGGGAGTATGGAGTAAGGTATAAGCTTATATGTGACAGACTGACTTGATTTGTAAACGTTTACTTAAAGCTCAATAAAAAATTATTTAAAAAAAAAGAGAATGAAGTTTTGCTTCACATTGTCCTATATTTTTAGTTTTAATATTGTTGTTGTTAGGTGCCGCCGAGTCGGTTCCAACTCATAGTGATCCTATGTACAACAGAGCGAAACACTGCCTGGTCCTGTGCCATCCTCAATTGTTGTTATGTTATGCAGCCACTGTGTCAATCCATCTCGTTGAGGGTCTTCCTTTTTTTCACTGACCCTCTACAAAGCATGATGTCCTCCAGGGACTGGTCCCTCCTGTCAACATGTCCAAAGTATGTGAGACTTTTTAATAAATGAATGTTATCTTAGAGAACATCTAGACCAGGGACTGTCCAAAGGACTTCTTTGCCAAGATGGAAGCGTTCTATATCTGTGCAGTCCAATATGGTAGCCACTAGCACATGAAGAGGAGTCCCTGGGTGACACAAACAGTTAAGGGCTCAAGTACTAGCCAAAAGGTTGGTAGTTAAAACCCTCCTAGAAGTATCTCGGAAGACAGGCCTGGTGATCTGCTTCTGAAAGGTTACAGCCTTGAAAATCCTATGGAGGACTTCTACTTTGTGTACATGGGAGTCAACTCAGTGGTGATTAACAACAATGTGTGGTTATTGAACACTTGAAATGTGACTAGTGCAACTGAGGAATTGAATTTTTATTAAATTTCAATTAATTTAAGTTGAAATAGCCACATCTGGCTAGTGGCTACCTTATAGGACAGGGTAGATCTAGACTTCCAATTGCAAACTGGCCTGCAAGCTTGACTTGTTTGCCTTGTGCAGTGTTTTTAAAGAGTTTGGATTTGTTGCCAATATTTAAAGTTCTGTTGTTGTTGTTGTTTAATATAAAGATCTGAATTCTGGCTTCTCGTGGAATACTAGAATGTCTGAAGACATCAGGGCTGCCCCCTCAGAATACAACATGTGATTTCTGGTCCCACTGCTCTACATTATCTTACACCCAGCCCGTAGCACCATTTTTATTCCCTGCCTGGCCTCTGTTTGAGCCCTGGTGTCATAGTGGTTAAGAGTTCAGCTGCTAACCACAGTTTGAATCGACTAGCTGCTCCTTGGAAGCCCTACAGGGCAGTTCTTCTCTGTCCTGTAGGGTCATTATGAGTCAGAATCGACTTGACAGCAATGGGTTTTGGGTTTGGGTTTTGGCCTCTATTGGCATCTGAATGTGCAATTCTTGATCTGATTCAGCCCCATACTTTTCATATGGGAAAATAAGGCCCAGGGGCATTACATGCCTTCCCCAAAGCCACCCAGTGATTAATACTTGGTCTGGCACCAGAATCCAGGGCCCTGGTGGAAATCTCTGGGTGTGTTTGGGAAGTGGAGGAGGTGGGTTCCATGCAGACCCTGGGTGTGTCCGAGCCATGCTCATAGGTCTCATCCTCCTGAACTTCCAGGCCCTGGGTAGGTTGAACATTAGGTGGGTGAGGTCTCTGCTTTCTTGCCATCTGGGCTGACTCAGTGAGAGCCACAATGGCCAGGGAGGGTGTGGGAGGGAGGGAGACCTGAACTTTCCCTGGCCATTTCCCTCTCTGACTTCCTCTCTCATTGTTTACAGCTGACACATCCAATGTTCTCAATGTTGGCACATCTGATAACCCATTGTTGGCTCCTTATCCCCCTGGTATCTCTGCTTTGTGGAGTTCCTCTGCTCATTTGGATCCATATTTCTTTTTCCAAGGGCTTTTGACTTTCCTCTGAAGTACTAGTCAATGAAATCTTGGGCAAAAATAAAAGTGTAGGGTGCTTACTTAAATCCACAAAGGTAGTTTTGAAATAGTCCTCCACAGCATGAGAGTTAAATTTTATTAGGCACATCTCCATTCTCTTGTCCTGCTCAGGCCAAGGCTAGTTCAGGAAGAGGAAGACTCTTTTTTTCGTCATCACTAGGTGACTGTAGGGACGTTCTCACCTGGATTCGAGCACTTGCTCTGCTAGTTGTTAGGTCAGTGGGAAAACCACTTAACCTACTAAGCCTGAATTTCCTCTGACACCATTGGGTAGGGTCCGAATGATAGAGAGGGTCAAAGTCCAGACGACCCTGAGCATCAATGCCTGAAGCCAGATTCATCTGGACTTTTCCATTATGTGAGCCAATAAACTCCCCACATTTGCCTTTATTGGGTTTATTTACTTGTGTTTGCTTAGACCAGTTTGAGTTGGATTTCTGTTCCCGCGATTGAAAGAGTATTGCTAAAACTTTCCCCCTCCATTTCAAAATTACCCCAAAACCTGTCTCCCAATTTATTTCCCAGTTAACATAAACCCCTTTGCTGGCTGTCAGCCATCTCATGTACGTGACACAGATTTTCTCTCCAGTATATTTTGCTGTCTGAATATTTGAAGCAGTTGACTCTCTTCATTTGGGCTATCTTCGCATGTCTATTCTCTGCCGAGGCTATAAACAGTTAACAAACTAAGTGTATTAGTTTTCTATTGCTGCATAACTTCTATTACCACAAATTTAGATCCACATTTCTTTTTCCAGCTTAAAGCAACACATATTTATTATCTCACAGTTTCTGTGGGTCTGAGGTCGGGGCACAGAGTAGCTGGGTCCTGTGTTCTGGGTCTCACCAAACTGAAATCAAGGTGTTACCTGGAGCTGCAATCTCCTCTGAGGCTTAGGGTCCTCCTTCAAGCTCACTGACTGTTGGCAGAATTCAGTTCATGGCAGTCATAGGACTGAGGCCTCAGCACCTTGAGGCTTCCCACAGTCCTGCCGCATGGCCCCCTCCACAACATAGCAGCTTGCTTCTTCATGGATAGCAGGAGAACATACTTCTCTCCAGTCTGCTCAGCTGGAGTAATTATGACCGTGACATCCCATAACCTTTGAAATATATTAACTTCACCAGGAGGAGGGACAGCCATCATCTTAGCCATATTTTTCAGTTAGTAGCAAGTCACAGCCCCACCTACACTGAAGAGGAGGAGCTGTGTGGAGATTACAAGACTGTCTTAGAATTCTGCCTTCCGCATCAAGTTAACCTCCCACCAAATAGTCTAAACCCAATAAATTCAATTCAGGGTGATATTTATTGATGAGTGAAGTTGCTCTGATATGTAGTATAGATTTTCAGTAAGCACATATTCTTAGTTATATGTAACTAATATATATTTTTAATATATATGTAAATATAACAATATATAAAAACCTGTTGCTGTTGAGTCGATTCCAAGTCGTAGCGAGAAAAATTGCCCTGTAGCCCATAGGGTTTCCAAGGCTGTAATCTTTATGGAGGTAGACTGCCACATCTTTATCCCACAGAGTGGCTGGTGGGTTTGAACCGCCAACCTTTTGATTAGCAGCCGAGTGCTTAACCACTGTGCCCTATCATATATGAGCCTTGGTGCCACAGTGGTTAAGAGCTACAGCTGCTGATCGATAGGTCAGCAGTCGAATCCACCAGCCACTCCTTGGAAACTCCATAGGGCAGTTCTACTCTCTTATATGGGGTCTGTATGAGTGGAATCCACTCAATGGCAGTGGGTTCTCTATATATACACGTACACCTGTTGCCATCGAGTTGATTCCAACTCATGGGGATCCTGTGTTTGTCAGAGCAGACCTGCACTCCACAGGGTTTTCAATGATTGTGGTTTTATGGAAGTAGATTGCCAGGCCTTTCTTTTGTGATGCCATTGGGTAGATTCAGACCACCAACCTTTTGTAGCTGAGTGCAAACAATTTGCATCACCCGAGGAGGTTTATAACTATGTATAAACACACACACACACGTACATTTTAGGGTTGAAAAGATGGATATGATGGGCTAAATGATGGCCCCCCAAGATATCAGATTAAATCCTTGGAATTTGAAAATGTTACCTTATATGGCAAAGACTTTGCAAATGTGATTAAGTTAAGGGGATTAGATCATCCAGGTAGGTCCTAAATGCCATCACAAGTGCCCTTGTAAGAGAGAGACAGAGGAACTTCATATAAAAAGGGAAGAGGCCCCCAATAAGTAAAGCATTACTGAAGAAGAACCTACTATACCGTCACGGTAGTCAAAACAGCCCCGTACTGGTACAACAGATGCATAGACCAATGGAACAGAATTGAGAATCCAGACATAAATCTGTCCACATATTAGCAGTTGATATTTGACAAAGACCCAATGTCAGTTAAATGGGGAAAAGACAGTCTCTTTAACAAATGGTGCTGCCATAACTGGATATCCAGCTGCAAAAAAAGTGAAACAAGACCCATACCTCACACCATGTACAAAAACTAACTCAAAATGGATCGAAGTCCTAAATGTAAAATCTAAAATGATAAAGACCATGGAAGAAAAAATGGGGACAACGCTAGGAGCCCTAATACGTGGCATAAACAGAGTGTAAAACATAACTGACAACGCACAAACACCAGAAGAGAAACTAGATGACGGGGAGCTCCTAAAAATCAAAAACATTTATGCTCATCATAAGACTTCGCCAAAAGACTGTTTTGTGCTTTCGTTTCGAAGTTTGATTCGTGTGACTCATCTGCTGAATGGGCAGTCTCGTCCTCGTGCGTCTCTCTCCACTGTGAGAGCAGGTCGTTATTTCCGCCAGATTGGGGTCCTTTTTGTCTGTTTTATACAAGATTTCATGATTCTATTCAGGTATGCCTCTCCTGTCTGCTACCGCCTTTCCCCCCTGGAGGCCCTCTCTGTAGGAATGAGATACAGCTGTGTGATGTTTTCTACTCTCCTCGTGGAGATGGGACTTCGTGAGAAACACAGTTGCAACTGTTCCATATGCATACCTCTTCCCCAGGCCAACATCATCCTCTTTGAAAAGAAACGAAATTCAATGTCATGAAAATCCCAACCAAATAGCCCAGAATCGAGAAATTCCAGAAAATTCCAAGTCCCCCAAGGGAGAGGAAGGGCATCGAGGTAGACAGGTAGAAGAAATTAAGCAAATATAAATTTCTCTCCACTCAATTTCCTCTACCTCGCTGACAAATAACCAGCAGTGTTTGCACCGTTTTCTTCTGATGAATTGTCTTTTCCTCTGCAGCTCACAGCACAGAAGATGCAAGGTTTTATTGTCTTTATTCTGCTGCTTCTCAAAATGCTGAGCAGCTTTTGGATGCCTGGCGAATTCATCACGTTTTCTTGAGATTAATGAAGCAATCAAGTCAAACTCTAGAGCTAGAGAAAGAGAAGAAGGAAAATCTTGATATTTTAAGCAACTCACCTGTTGGTTTCTGTCTTAAAGCCAGTGCTAAGGATGAGATGACTACCAGGCATTTGGGAAAATCTGGCTGTGAAGTGGGGCTACAGTGGTTTGTGACTCCATGCAGGTGTGGTTTCGGAGAGGCAATATGGTGGAAAAGCATATGAGAAAAACTGGTAGATACAGTATGGGCTTAACAGATCTGACTCAGATGTCAGATTGCCTGGGGTCTGTGTAGTCCGGGCGCCTCTGGCCAAGTCCAGGCTAAGTGACGTTAAGTAAGTTATTTCACTTCCTTCTGCCTCTATTTCCTTAACTCTAAAATGGAGCTGATCAGAATAATGCCTTCTTTATAAAGTAGTTGGAGGAGTAGATGAAATTATAATACACATGAACACTTGGCTCATTAGTGCTCAGTAAATATTAGCTACCGGTATTACTGTTATCAATATTATTGACTAGTTTGAGGTATTGCCCTAGAGCAACAATCCATTCACTCAAACATGACTTTTGTACCCAGTATATGCTAGGTGTCAAGACTGTAGCAGTGAACCAGTTACCATAGGTGACGGGAATTACTGTAAGAGAAGCTACTGTAGGGGGACCACCCGTATTGTGGGGAACCACAGGAAGGGTTTAGTGCCTGTAGCTGTGAGGCTTCGCACTGGAATCTCGAGAGTCTGTGAACATAGTGGAGCTTGCCTTTGGCATTCTTGAACTTCTCCAGCTATTCCACCATCCATCCCCTAGAACTCTCTTCCCACGGGTTGTTGCCCAAAGCCCTCAACTTTAGCATTTGTCATGGGTTAACCCTTTACTACAGAGTCCCTGTGTGGTGCAAATAGTTAATGCACTCAGCTGCTAACTGAAGGGTTGGAAGTTCAAGTCCATCCAGAGATGCCTCAGAAGAGAGGCCTGGTGATCTGCTTTCAAAAAAAATCACCCATTGAAAACCCTATGGAACGTAGTTCTGCAGTTCTACTCTGACACACCTAGGGTTGTCTTGAGTCAGAAATGACTTGACAGCAACTGGTAAATTGGTAACCCTTTCCTACAACCAAAACTCAAATGATTGGGGAGACTAATTTCAACTGTTAAATCTCAGATAACCTGGGTTTAGTAATAGACAGTAAGAGAAAAAATGCCTGATAAGCTTACGTTCCATTACATTACAGCCATTTGTGTTTTAAAAAGAAACTCAGCCAAACGAATCTTCTTTGGCTTCTACTAAGAGGAACTTTGAGCAGAGGGCTCTCTTATTTCCTTTGCTTATTTTGAGCCGTTTGCATTCCACTCTATCTCTTTCCCCTCCTACGTCACCTGCTTTCACTCCCCCGAGCTATCATAACCTTTGGGATATCAAAGAATAGGAGTCAGTAAAATAAAACCAGAAGGCCCTGGGTGGCGCAGATAGTGAAAGCCAGAAAGTTGGAAGTTCACGTCTACCCAGAAGCCCCTCAGAAGAAAGACCTGCTCATCTGCTTCCAGAAGGTCACATCCTCAGAAACCCTCTGGAGCAGTTCTGCTCTGCAGACACGGGGTCCTCCATGAGTCAGAATCGACTCGATGGCAGCTGACAGCAATAACAAAATAAAATCAGCCTTCTGGACGTTAACCAGTCCACCCTAGAGTCTAACTCCAGTGATAGCTTCTGCCTTCCATGTGTTCCTGTCCTGTGAGAGCTACAAACATCAAGTGTCCTCAGTTTGTCTTTCCTCTGTTTTCATTCAACTTTTAAATTTAACTTAAAAAAAATTCTTTTTAATATTTGGGAAATTTTGGGAGCTTGTTTTTTAATTTCACTTTTGAATCTGCATTTTAATCCAGTGAGGCAGCTAGCAATCATTGTGGGACCAGGACACCTGGGTTTGAAACTAGCTTCCACCGCCTACTAGCTGCGAAACCCTGTGTAATTTTCTTAACCCCTATCTGCCTCACCTGAAAAATGAGGGTAATAATAGTATCTGCCTCACTGGGTTGTTGAGGGCATTAATAAGTTAATAGCTGAAAAGCGCTTAAAGCAGTGCTTGGCACATAGTAACCACTCAATAAATGTTAGCGATTATTAGTGCCGTCTTAAGAGAAGTGAGCTTCCAAGCTAGATCAGCAAGTGGATAATATTCCTCCTGTATTTCTTAATGGTCAGCCACTTATTTCTGCAACTCAGCTTAAAGACAATCAAATTTAAAATTCACCCAGGGCTTTGCTCTGATTTGCTGTAAGTAATTGTTCAAAAGCATAGCCCTTGGAAATTTTCTGCTTTAGGAAGTTACAGCTAAAAAAAAAAAAGTTATGGTGGAACTAGTATCCAAGGCTAGTACATCATTAACTGGAATTCCATGTGAATTATAGTATAACCATGTCCCTAGATGGTTAACCAGGTTACGGTAAGTTACGCACCACTTTATTTGATGGACTTCTTTGAAAGTTTCCCTAGAAAGGGGTGGAGAGTCGGCTTTGGAACTGGAAACTTTGCTCAGTTGTCAGATGTTTTTGTAAAGTCAGAGAGACAGCACATTTCTAATTCCTCATATTTCTGATGAAGAGGTTCACGCCGCTTAGGAAGTGGGCCCAGGATGATTCATATTCTCTGAGGTGAAAAATAGAACTCAGAAACCCAGTGTTCTCAGCTTCTCCCTCTCTCACCCCTGGTTTAAATGGTGTTGCTTAGATGCAATGAGTATCGTCTCGGGGCACCTCGCTCCAGACTGAGGTGGGGGTCATCAGCTGGGCTTTTCGTCAGTTGAGTCGTAATTGCAATTACCCTTAGGGCAGTGAGAATTTACAGGAATCCTAAGTTTAACCTTCTCGAATCTAAAGAAGCAACCCGTAATGCAGAGTGTAAGTTGCAAGCCAGTGGCGACACCGTACAGAAGCTCGGAGTCCCTGAGTGGTGTAAATGGTTAATGCTCCTGGCTGCTAACCAAAAGATCGGAGGTTCAAGTCCACCGAGAGCCTCCTCGGAGGAAACATCTGGAAGTCCACTTCCAAAACACCAGCCACTGGAGACCCCATGAAGCACAGTTCTGCTCTGCACGCAGGGGGTGCCGTGAGTCAGAGCCAGCTCACCAGCCACTGGCAAGGTGGATACAGGAGCTCCGGCCGCTTCGTGTCCACATCCGGGTCACGTGCTTGGATGGGCTTTGTGTGAAGTGGAACTTTGGCACAACTGGGCTGTCATTACCACTTGCCAGCACCCAGAGCTAAATAGCACTGTTCCCCCTTCAAGAGGGCATGCCATCCCCAGGGTGCCAGAAGAGAACACAGCCATGTGGCTCATGTATTTCAAATGGTTGACCTGCTAGGGCTTGTAGCCCCTGTTTATAGGAGCCCTGGTGACCTCAGTGATTAAGAGCTCAGCTGCTAATCAAAAGGCCGGCGGTTCAAATCCACCAGTTGCTCTTTGGGAACTCTATGGGTCAGTTCTACTCTGTCCATAGAGTCGCTATGAGTCGGAATCTACTTGACTACAACGGGTTTGGTTTTCTTTTGTTTTTTAGTTCTATAGGCCAAGTACAGATTTTCAAACTTCAGATGTATTGGACGGAATAGTTTTCATTATAATAAAAAATAGTTTCCCCCCCATTCTGTGACAGTTTCTCCTATTGAAAAGGGATGCTGTGCCTTGTGGGTAAGCTGTCAGGCTTTTTCCTTGTTCTCAGTAGCTAGGTGACAGTCCTGGCTTATGCCAACTTCCTGTGTCATCAGAGGACGTCAGTTTGGCAGCCCACCCCTAGGTAGAGTACTTCTCTAGAAACATCTCCTATGCTCACAGACACTCGTGCACTTACACACTCACACATGCGTATGCTCACACATATGCACGCACTCACACTTATGCACTCACGTGCCCACTGAACTCACAGGGCACACACACGCACACTCATGTACTCACATGCTCACTCGACTCACACATGCACACACACATATTCATGTACTCACGTGCTCACTCAACTCACGCATGCACACGCAGACATTCATGTACTCACGTGCTCACTCAACTCACACATGCACACACATATATTCGTGTACTCATGTGCTCACTCAACTCACACATGCACACACACACATTCGTGTACTCACATGCTCACTCAACTCACACATGCACACACAGACACATTCATGTACTCACGTGCTCACTCAACTCACACATGCACACACACACACTCCATGTACTCATGTGCTCACTCAACTCACACATGCACACACACATATTCATGTACTCACATGCTCACTCAACTCACATGCACACACAGACACATTCATGTACTCACGTGCTCACTCAACTCACACATGCTCACGCACAATCGCATACCTAGATTCACTCACATTCATACACCCACACGTGCACACCCGTACACATTCATGCACTCATTCGTGCGTTCACACACACACTCCTGAACTCACATGCTCACTCACACTCACTCATGTACTCACATACACTCGCACACTCACTCTTTTGTACATGACTGCCAGCAGAAAATGGAAACGTATCAGTATTTCAGAGTTGATGTCAGTCCTGCTTTTGGAGCTTGAAGTTGGCCAGATCTGGTTGAAAGCAAATCACTCCAAAAGGACAGAGAGGAACAATCAGGAGGAAGAGAAGGGCTCAGAGAGGGCCGTGGGAAGCTGCCAAAGTGAGGCTTTATTACTTTGTGCTTTTGCTGCACAGCCTGCATGTAGCAAGCCAGGGTCTGTCCTGTGTGCTGGGAAATTTCATTTGTTGTCAGGAAATATGACCCACATGAGGAAAGGGTGGAGTCCTAGTTGGCATTGCTGGGGACCTGAGGATCCTGGAGGGGGAAGAACCCACGTGAGGAATAGAACTCCAACTCAAACTTGTTTAAACAATCAAGGTTGTTTATTTGCTCAGGTGACTGAGAAAAACAGAAGATGCTAACTTCAGGCGAGGTTTGATCAAGAGGCTGACGCCGTTCTCTGAATTCTCTCACCTCTGCGCTCTCACACGTGGGCTTTTTATCAGATGTTCTTCCTTTGTTGCAGCTAGAACGGCTGTATCAGTTTGGTCTTCACTGACATCTGCACTTTACGTAACAGAGAAGAGAGGGCACCTCTACTCTATCCCAGAATTTCAAGCAGTTGTCCTGAGATTCTCTCTAAATAGACTGGCTCGTGTCCATGTCCAGTCAGTGCTAGTTGGTTTATGCCAATTAGGTTTTTACCCTGAAGTGAGAAGTGGGGTCAGCATGTGCATTGTGTGGGACTGGGATGGGTGTTGTATAAAAATCAGGATTTTCTCACCAAGAAGGGGGGATGTATGCTGATAGCCACCACACCATCTGGCCAACCCTTGGCTGTCAAAGGGGCCAGGAACTAGCTCATTATTTTCTTCATGCCTTAAAGGGACAGATGGATGTCATGCAAATACCCCTGATCCCGAATCATTATAACCTTTCTATGGTCCAAAAAAAAAAACAGTTTCCAGAGTTAACTCTGACTCATGCAGACCCCATGTATGTCAGAGTGGAGCTGTGTTCCGTAGGCTTTTCAAGACCTGATTTTTCAGAAGCAGATCACCAGGCCTTTCTTCCAAGGCATCTCTGGGTAGGCTCCAACCTTTTGGTCAGCAGCCACGCACGTTAACTGTTTGCACTATGGAGAGACGCCCAGAAATGGAGTCTTGCCAAATTCTCTCCCTGGTTGTATTATTTTCCTCTTTTATGAATTTTTGTTTGGACTTTCTCCACAGCCCAGTAGATTTATCTCTCCAACTTAAGGAGGGGAGTTCAGATACCTAGCTCCAGGGTAATGATTAAGCTAGAACTTGCCAGTGACCTATTCTTTCTTCCTTTCATGGCCTCTGCTTCCCAAAGAAGTGCTGAACCAGGCGGAAGCTAGTTTCCTGCGGAGATGGTCTGAATAGCAGAATAATAACCACACGGACCCTTTACTGAAAACCCGCCGTGTGCTAGGAATGGCCCCTTTAGACACAGTACATACACTCCTCACTAACAAGCTTGGGATGTTGGTGTTTTTCTATCTTACAGGTGACAAGCCTGATATTTAGAGGGGTTAGATAATTGTTTCAAGGTCATAGGGCTGGTAAGGGCAGAGCTGGGATTCTACCCCCAGTTGGGTGGAATCTGACTGCAAACCTGAGCTTCTCAGCTGTCTCTCTCCCTGCATAAAACTCTGAAGCGTGGTCCTCAGGCGGAACTTGGGGGTGGGCTCTCCAGTCTTCTGCCGCCCCCAGACCCTCCCCACCCACAGCCATCACTGCTCAAAGAGTGGCTCTGTCCTGCTGCCAAAATCCACGCAGCTCTCTCCAAATGTGGCTGCCCTCAGCCTCAGGGGAGCTGCCCTGTCTGCTGCCCCACCCAGACCTGCCCTGTCTATCCAGGACAGCAAGCCCTAGCGCTTTCCCCATTTTGTTTCCGTTTTACAAAGTTTTCTACTCAAGACTTATATGTCTCGTGTCCCCCTTCATCGTAGCCCTGGTCTTTGTGAACTATGTTTCCTAAGTTCTGATGGGTTGTTGTTTTAAGCGTTCCATGGTGACAGGTTTACCCTTCAGCCTTCTGGAGAGCATGTCTTGCTCAAAAGGTGGAAGGTGGAAATTTCAGACTAACAAGGTGATGCCTTTGGGGCATTTGGCTCTTGAACCATACTTCATAGGCAGCAAGCAGTCTCTTGCTCACACTTGGGGGAATCCATGATTATGCTGACTCTTAATTAAAGGATGTTTCAAGGTCCCAGAAACACAGTGTTCTCTATCACTTCAAAGGGAACTTTTCAGGTTTGCTTCTGAATTCCTTTCCAGACACAAACTTTCTCCTGATTTCGTCTCTGTATTATCTCCTACCCATATCTCTGACTATCTAGATCAGGGGTCTCCAGGCCATGGCCTGTTTTTGTAAATAAAGTTTTATTAGCACATAGCCGTACCCGTTCATGTATGTACTCTACTTTCACACTACAATGGCAGAGTTGAGTGGTCACAGCTGAGACCATATGACCCCACAACGCCCGAAATATTTACTATCAGGCCCTTTACAGAAAAGTATGTGCCAACCCCTGATCTAGATCAACAGACTCCATAACCCTCTTTTCCCCACATGGACAGAAATAAAAATTTCACGTAGCCTGGGCTCTAACAAGAAAAAAAAAAAAAAATTCAAACAAATGCCTGAAGTTTGGAAAGGAAAAGCACAACCTCGCCCTCAGTCTAGTCTTGACGAGAGCAAGTGGGTGACGTTGTGCAGCCACTCCCTAATTCTCGTCCATACAGACATTACTAATCAATCATGGCACGCGTTCCCACAGAGCCCGGACCGAACCTCAGAGTCCTTCTTAAAGCAATGCCCAGGCAGCCACTACCAAATAATTGAACTTGGTATTCAAGTGAAAAACTATTTACCATCCCTGGCCCGGGGCCACCATCAGATCAAGAAATCACATAAGGCAAAACCCGTATTTAATAAAATAGTCCTTGAACATCCTTTTGGGGGTGGCATTTTAGAGACAGGTATAGCATCTCATGGTAACTCCAGAGTTGGAGCAGCTCGCTGTTTCCTTGATTAAGCACCAGATGAAGTAGTTGGCTTGCAATTAGGAACCATGTTGTATGCAAAATGCTTCCCCTTAAATAGAAGATTTCATTGCAGTTTACAGTACCATCCCCATGAGAGGCACCCAGAAGCTAGAATATTAACAGTACCGTCTCATGCTCACCCTCTTTGGGTGGCTGCATAGATGGAACCACCAGCACTATCTACATTGTTCATTCCTTCTCTCTCATGGCTAACTCTTAGCCTCTCATAGCCAAGCACCTATTGTTGAATTCAGAAACTGTAAAAGCATGTACGTGGTATTGCCATGTGTTAGGGACATTTACATTACCACATCTTTGTCAAAGCAGGTCACACTCACTCTGTGCTCAGTCCCCTGGTTTACCCAAATTACAGGAAGTCCCCCAAAGATGCTCTAAATGTCTTCCTGGTTCCTTACCATCAGAATGTATGCTTGAGAGAACTTGGGGGAAATTGGTCTCTTTCTGGTGTCGAAGACCTGACATTAATGGCAGTAGGTAAGAATTGATGAAAGAGACACGTACATTCACAACTGTGAGGCCCTGGCCCAGAGGCCACATTTGCTGCCATACAACTGACTGAAGTCTGCTTCAGAAGTGATAGTAAGTTGCAAATGAGTAGACCACACATCACTTAGCAGTTTCTAGCTTCTTTTTTTGGCCAGAAGTTGGAGAAGAGGACGGGAAGGAGAGTAATATTTTAAAGGGTCAGTTGGTGGGAGAGATATGCTCCTTCTTACTGGCCGGGGAGGCTCCGAGCCTGCAGAAATGGTCATTAATGACTGGGAGGATCCAAAGACACTGGGAAACTTTGGTTTGAGCCTTGCACAGTTGGCATCTTGTCAGCCAACTTGTACACGTTGCTGTGATACATCAGCTGGAATCCAGTGTGGGTTTTTTCCCAGAGCCATTGTTCATCAAACTCGGAGCCAGGGAGTGTGTGAGCATGCCTTTGGCACTTTAAAAGAATTAGGCCAGCCTTGGCAAAATGTTTTAGCAGTTGGCACCTTGTGTCTTTATTGCATTGGATTTATGGAAAGGGAATAAAATGGCAATAGCGAGGGCCCTTTTAATAATGTATTAAGCTTTTAGATTTGGGGGATCCCAATAAAATTAATAATGTGGTGTTACTGATATTCTTTGGGCAGAAAAGGAATAAGGCAATGCATCCCTTCCTGGAAGAAATGGAAGAATTTAATAAGTGTTATACCAAGGCGTCGCATAACCAAATCATCGAAAAGGCAAAAGGATATTATTTGAAATCACATTAATATAAAGATGGTTGCTATTAACATGACACATATCCTGGGGAACCAACCCACTAAGGGAGACCAAGTGAAGTTTCAGTTCCTTTTGGAGGGGCTGGCAAGGAACTAGGGGGACCTTTCTGCAGACTGGAAAGCAGGCCACCAGGGTTTGTTTAATTTCTAGCACAAATGAGGAAGGATTGGGAAACAAGGCATCAGGGCGCGCCAGATGCTGTGATATTCCAGAGCAAGGATGCCATGACTTGGCACTGGTTCCTACCTTAGCTTTGCTATCAGTTTGTCTCCAAGGCAAGAGAGCCTGTAGAGAACATCTGCTTTTTCTACTCTCACCATTCTTTTATGCCCGTTTTCAAATAAGCAAATAACCACCACAACAATAACAACAAAGAACAGTTGCCATCAAGTCTATTCTAACTCGTGGCAGCCCTGACTGTGTCAGAATAGAACTGTGCTCCATAGGGTTTTCAACGGCTGGTTTTTCAGAAGTAGATTGCCTGACCTTTACTCTGAGGCATCTCTGGGTAAACACGAACCTCCAACCTTTCAGTTTGCAGCCGAGCGCGTTAACCGTTTGCACCACCCAGGGGCTAATTCTGATAACACAAATTTCCTTCTTTGGAGGAAATGCTGTTTTCACACTTCCAACCGAGTTGTCCTGTAGGGGGCTGCCAGTCATAGTAGCCCACCCTGCCGACCCCCCGGGATGGCTTCCGCTTCTGACTGGGGCCAATCAATACATACTCTCCCACCTCCTCCACCTTAGCCAGATTGCTTTGAATGGTCAGTCACATCCTTCCTCATGATTTATCCTGCTGGAGCTGGCCAGTGGCAGCTCTCTTTCCTCTCTGGTTGGAAGGCTACAAGGACATGCACCTAGAAGTACCCTTAGCTGTGGAGTTATGGTGCTAACAGATTCAAGAGAATGAATAAACCATGCAAAAGAAGCAGTAGCAAGAAAGAAGAGTAAGAAAGAGAAAGTTCTTGGCATCCAGGAGGCCAGCTTGACCCTGCTGGTTCCTTAGTTTGTTCATATAGGCCAATGAATCTCCTGTTTTGCTTAAATTAATTTAAATTATATGTCTGTTGTTGGCAAGCAAAAGGATTTGACAAATAAGGGCCATATGGCCCTTCGTAGCTGGCACCCCACTTTTCTCAGCTAGGCTGCTGGATCAAGTTTCTCACCTCTTTCATTCTTGGCTGCATTGGGCAAGCACTCAGTGAGTACCCATTATGTGCCACCACTGTGCCAGCCCCTGAGGGTACAATTGTGAGGAAGACAGACATGGTCCCTGCCCTCTTGGCAGATACACAGTGAGTATCACAGGGCCTCTTGCATTGACTTCCAGGTCCTGTGGAGTTTTGGGTACTGACCCAATGGACTCACCTTTCCCTATGCCGTGTCCTCCTTTATTGGTGCCCCCACTTCTATGGCTTACATCAGTGTGGGTTTTTGTCTTTCTTGACCTTCTTTCTTTATGCCCAACTCCACTGAGTACCAACCGCTCAACTCAGTGTCCAACCTTAATTATTGGCCTCTGGTTACGCAAAGGTCTTTTAACCCATCATTCCTTAACTTCCCTAAGCCTCAGCTTTACCATCTGTAAAAAAGCTGTAAAAGATTGTGGTGGGGATTAAATGCTTAATCACTGCTTCATAACATGAATTCAGTATATACTAGCTGAAGTTATTATCTGATATTTCTAACTCCGATAAGCAGGTTTAATGTAGAATTACATTTTTTTCATCCATGATATTAAAGAAAATAATGCTGTGAAGGAATCCTATTGATTAGAAAGTTTGTAGCTTTTTGAATTTTAGTATTTCAGAGTTCTGTTTTTTGGGTAGAACTCTCGTGAGTCCTCTACATTTGCCCAGGATTTCCTATTTGGACTTTAAGTTAGCCCAGAAGAAAATAGGGATAGATTTTTCTCTAACTCTGGGCAGAATAAAAGTGTGCAAAGAGAGACCAATTTGTACATGTGCATTTGTGTGTACACACTCGTGTGTAAGAGAGAGCAGTATTTCACAAATGGAGTACATTTGAACTTTTAGGTCTGACCATGTCCTTAAGCCTCTTTTAGTTTCAAGCTGTTTCCATTAGAAGCCTGTTTAAGGTTTCTGTGCTTCAAAACCTGTCCAGCCTGTTTCTTCTTTCCATGAAGGACCTTGTGAGTGTGGCTGAATAGCACTGTACATTTCATAGTCTCAGGGGTAAGCACTAATGGCAGGGGTGAGGTCTGCTTCTCCCCTTATCTTATGGACAGAGAAGGCTTCTCTCCTCCTTTGTTGAGATTTCCCTCTTGCTGAACCTTCTTATATCGCTGGAAAGGGTCTCTGGTAGAATGTTCCATCCCATGGCATCTTCCATTGTACTTGTCATTAACTAAAAAACCAAAACCCACTGCCGTCGAGTCGATTCCAACTCATAGCGACCCTATAGGACACAGTAGAACTGCCCCACAGAGTTTCCAAGGAGTACCTGGTGGATTTGAACTGCCAACCTGTTGGTTAGCAGCCATAGCACTTAACCACTATGCTACTAAGGTTTTCCATTGACTGAAGTCCTTGGTAAAAAAAAAAAAAAGTAACTTCCTGCTGGGCCAGTTAGGAACTGGCGATAACACCTGAGCTACTGAGGACAGGAGGAGGAGCCAGTAAGCGTGAGACTACCTAGTCAATTCCTGACACAGGGATTCCTTTCTAAGGACTCTCAGGACAGAGTTCATCTTCCTTTTCTGTGGAATGTCTTGGTGCCTGTTTGAGACCCCTGAATCCATACTAAGTTTCAAAGCATCAAAGTAATCCAAAACCAAAACCCACTGCCATTGAGTCAATTCCAACTCATAGCAACCCTGTAGGACAGAGTAGAACTGCCCCATAGGGTTTGCAACGCCGTAACCTTTATGGAAGCAGACTGCCACATCTTTCTTCCTTGGAGCGGCTGGTGGGTTTGAACCACTGACCTTTTGATGAGCAGCGAACCATGTTAACCACTGCACCACCAGGGCTCCTTCTCAGTAATCAAAGCAGATCCTAAAGTGGAAAAAGGAAATCTTAGCGAGATTTTGTGTTTTACCAGCACAGACACAGGTACAGTATCATCAAGGTTGTCACACATCCAGCGACCAGTAGGCATGTCCTCCAGGAAGTCCCACAGACACATAAAGCCCTGTTCCTCTCCTGCATTCCGTACCTGAATGACTGGTACCGTCCATAGTCCACGCCTTCCAGGGCTGTACCTTCTTTACAAAAATAATCACCTTGACCCCCTGGGTTTTTTGTTTTTTTTTTTTTCCCCAACCACCCTTTAGCCAGTCATTTCTAAGCTTTATCTCAGTGGTTCCTTATCCCTTTGGTTACTGTTTGTGATGTAAGTTTTACTAATAATACACTGAGGTCAGTGTAGTGCTATCTCCTGAAGTCTGTAACCCTCACCTACCTTCATGTCATAGTGTCTCTCATCTTGATTTCTCATGAAGATATTAGATATACAGAAGGCCTAGCGTTTACCTGGAAATTCACTTTGTGCGTCTTAATTAGATAATTAGTTCACGTCAGTCCTACGTACATTAGGACTGAAGGGTAACATACCAGTTGCTGACAAGTTGATTCCAACTCATGGAGACCCCACGTGTGTCAGGGTAGAACTATGCCCCATAGGGTTTTCAGTGGCTGACTTTTCAGAATTAAATCGCAAGACCCTTTTTCCAAGGCTCCTATGGGTAGACTTGAACCTCCAAGCTTTCAGTTAGCAGCTGAGTGCGTTAACTGTTTGCACCCATCAGGGATATGCCTACGAACATTAATTGGACTCATAGAATACGTGGGGTATTGTGTTAGGCTCTGGGTGTACAAAGATAAATAAAACATAAATCCTACCCTTGACAAAGCTTCAAGTCTAATGTATAATAAGGGCCCTGGAGGCGCAATGGTTGAAGCACTCAGCCGCTAACCAAAAGGTTGCTGGTTCAAACCCACCAGCCACTCCTCAGTTTAAAAACACCTGGTGATCTGTTCCTGTAAAAATTACAGTCTAGAGAACCCTATGGGGCAGTTCTACTCTGTCATATAGTGTCACTATGAGTCGGAATCGACTCAACAGCACAAAACAACAAACAATGTATGGGGTATCATGTTAGGCTTTGGGATTACAAAGGTAAATAACACACAGATTCTATGCTGGATGAAGCGTCCAGTCTAATGTGAAGTAATGGTTAAGGATCTCCTGAAGTCACAGAGAAACCACACATAAACTGGCTTGATCTATAAGGAGTTATTGCACAGAAGTGGACATCCTGAGGTATGGCAGCCCAAGAGCAATACACAAAGGCTACATTTCCTCTTCGTGGTGGCTGTCTTGCTAAAATCATTTCTTTGTATTGGCTTCATCCTCAAGCTGGCAGCAAGATGACTCTACTAGTGTTAGGCAAAGTTTCCCAGGAGCTCCCTCAGTAGACTTTCCCTTAAGTCTTAGTGACCCAGACTGGATCACATGCCCTTTCCTAAACCGGTCACTTGGCAAGGTGAATGGGATTATCATAACTGGTTTAGTCTAATCATTCGGGTGGAATGGATGTTGGGTAATCACCCCATGACCACAACAGATGGGCAGCATGAGAAGCAAAAAATTCACTACGATGTGGTACATGCCATGATAGAAGGTTCTATAAGATTCCAGAAGAATTATCTGTGCATAGGCTACCATATTTAATCATTCATTGATGAAAATTGTAATTTTTTTTTTTAACTAAATTAAGGGTGCTCCTGAAGTCCGTGTAGAGCATAATGATTGCATCCCCTACTGGCTACCGCTGCACTTCTCATGCTACATGTACACATCCCTTCAAGCCATTGGGAGGTGTTGCGAGAGACTATGGAAATCCAAAAATTAGCATGGTGCATCTTCCTGCGTCATCAGTTTTATTTATTGTGTTTTTAGAAAAAGAAAATCAAAGGCATATATATCATGAAGAAGAATATAAAATCCACATGAATCTTTAAATTAAAATAGATGAATTTAAAGAAGTTTCTGGTTGCTAAAATTGGTTTGGGCCATGCCCCTGGCCCCTGATGGTACATATTCCATCCCCTTTGCAGTGTAGTTTGTTTGGATGGAATAGTTTAAGAGGCTGTCATGGATTGAATTATGTCCCCCCAGTGTATGTATCAATTGGGCTGGGCCATGATTCCTGGTATTGGTATTGTGTGGTTTTCCTTAATGCTGTAAATCCTGCCTCTATGATGTTAATGAGGGAGGTTGGGCAGCAGTTGTTAGTGAGGCAGGACTCAACCTACAAGACTAGATTGTGTCTTGAGGCAATCTCTTCAGATGCAGAAGAAAGAAGTTAGCAGAGAGACGGGGACCTCGTAACACCAAGAAAGCAGTGCCAGGAACAGAACGCATCCTTTGGACCCGGAGTCCCTGCTCCTGGAAGCTTCTAGTCTAGGAGAAGATTGATGAGAAGGCCAACAGAGAGAGAAAGCCTTCCCTGGAGCTGGCACCCTGAATTTGGACTTTTAGCCTACTTCACTGTGAGAAAATAAACTCTTTGTTAGAGCCATCCACTTTGGTCTTTCTGATATAGCAGCACTAAATGACAAAGACAGAGGCCCCGTCTCTATTTTCATTGTTGAAGAAAGAAATTAACCTGGCTGCTCTGCTCACCACACAACCATATTTCAATGATTGTGGGCTTTTAAAAATTCTTTTCTGGCTTGAACATAATGTGATAGTTATGGAATTGTGTTTAATTATGTGAATACGTTTTCATTTTTGTATATTTCTATGCTGCATAACCTAAATTATTTATCCTTTCTCAAACCATATAGTAATGCGTTCAGAAAATGACATTCAGGATGGAAGTAAAGAATGCCAGTAACTGTTGACATTCTCCAGACTCTTGTAGTTAATCAGTTAACAGACTTAAATATTCTATTTTAGAAATGGAGACACAGAACAAATCCACCAGGCAAATGAGTCCACGTCTTATCCTGCTCCTTGCATAACTTAAAGTAATACATAAAAACTGAACTACTTTCTGAATGTCCTAAAGCAGTCTTGAAAGGGGCTTTAGCGAACTAAGCCACTTAGAAGGAACAAATATGTCACAGATAATCTTTGCTGTTACTGTCAAGACCTATTTGAATCAGATCAAATTGAGTTCAATATGGCTAAAATCCCAGAGACCTTGCCTGCCATCTTGTTTCTTAGCACACAATATCCCCAAGTCTATTAGAAATATCTCACACTGAAGCCATCAGACTGTTTTTCTGAGTCTCAACCATTTTATCCCAGTGAGTTTTCTTCCCCCCATCCAATGATTGGCCCTAATCCAATACCAGCCTCAAGTTTCTCCAGCCTTCTTCCTTGGAAAATGCTTCCAGACCTGAGACTAGTTTCCAAGTTTTATTTTTCTTGGCTCTCAATCAATTCAAAGCTCTTTCTTAAATTGCACCCAGTTTCCAGTTTCTTTTTTTAATGAGAAAGGCTCTCCTTTTATAAGGCTACAAATAACTTTTACTTTTCCATCTACTCAATTAATAAAAAAACATTTATTAAATACCTACTATGTGCCAGGCACTGTGCTAAGCCATGGCGATACAGTGGTGACAAGACAGGCGTGGTCCTTACATTCATGGAGCTTATAGTCTAGAGGGGAAATCAGGCATAAAACAGGTTATTTTAAACATAACGGGTGTTAATGTAGTGAAGTTCATGCTGCTGTGGTGGGGAACTCACGTGTTCTGGGAGATCAACATTAAAGCTAAGGATTAAAAGATAATTGGGAGTTCATTGGATGAAATCTTGGGATAGGGAAAAGTGTTCAGGACTGAAGGAACAGCAAATATGAAGAGCCTGAGGTAAAAGGGTTGGAACCCAAAAGAAGACCAGTGTAGTCTGCTGTAATGAGACAAAAGATAAAGCAGAAACACAGACAATTAGCTTAAAAGATTATTTAGAATTATACAGCAGCCCTTGTAATCAAATCCCATAATTTGACTTATTTACCATTTTAGCCACCTTTTTTCCGAAACAAGTAGAAACTTCAGCTGAAGTTGAATCGAGACAGAGATGTTAGAGCACAAATTTAAATAGAATGCCCTAGGGTTTCTGTCTGAGCAATTTTCCTTGTGTTAAAGGACACCAGAGTGAGTGAAATGGAAGTACCAGGCTCCACATGAGGGCACTTATTTTCAGGTTTCTAGTAGATAAGGAGCCCTGGTGGTACAGTGGTTAAGCTCTTGGCTGCCAACGGAAAGGTCAGCAGTTCAAAACCAGAATTGGCTCTGCAGGAGAAAGATGAGGCAGTCTACTTCTGTAAAGATTTACAGCCTTGGAAGCCCTATGGGGAAGTTCTACTCTGTCCTATTGGGTCGCTATGAGTTGGAATGACGGCAATGAGCAGCATGGTGTAGTAATTAAAAATCCTAAAGCTTTCCCCAGTGGGATCTGGACCACAAGCCTGCCACATCCTTTTGTAAGCTAAGCTATGGGAATCATGGTGAATGAAGTACCAAATATCAACCCACTTGGATAAAACCAGTTCCATTTGCTGTTTAAATAATTTATGCAAGTTGGGGGGCTGCTAAGGTGGAAAACAATCCAACAATCCACTTAGAATTCTTCCCTTAAGATGTATGTCTTCCAAATATTTTCTTCCTTTAAATCCAATTTTACTCCCTTCTCAAACATTTTTTTCCCTTAGATTTTACTGTTATGCTACCTTGAATGGCTTCTCTAGAAATACTCTAATTCTGACTATACAGTATTGCCTTTTGCTGCAATTTCTTTGTTCTTTTTAAATAACTTTTTCATATGATACATATGTGTTTCATATGATATATGTGTTTGGATAACATAGCCTGTCTCTGGAGGGATATACAAGAAACTAGAAATAGTGGTAGCCTTTGGGGAGGGGAAAAGGGCAGGACTGCCAATAGCTTGCATAGTACTTTTGTGTAATTTAGAAAAAGGGGGCTCTTTCTTCAGAGCTTGAGTTATGGATTATCAAGCAGAGTCCTGGCTAAATTAGAACCCTCATCACTACCTCAGCCAGATGCCATGGTGCAGTGAACAGCCTTTCATGGCGGGCTTGGAAATGCAGAGCTGGGGGACAAGAGAAGGCTTCCTTTTCGTTTTGTATGTCTTATGGATGATTATATATACATTTCAAAATTAGAAATTAGAAAAGTAATATGTGCTCTTGGTAGAAAACAAGGAAAAGAAAGCCCCAAAAAGAAAACAAAAATCATCCAATAATCCCAACTTGGAAATTGCTACTATAAATAGAGTCCCTGAGTGCTATAAACAGTTAACATACTTAGCTGCTAACCAAAAGGTTGTCAGTTCGAGCCCACCCGAAGGCACCTCAGAAGAAAAGCCTCAGCCATTGGAAACTCTATGGAGGACAGTTCTATTCTGACATATAGGGGGTCGCCATGAGTTGGAATCAACTTTACAGCAACTGGTACTGTTGATAATTTGGCATATTTTCCTCTAGGACATATATATATATAGATATATGTATGTATATATATATACACACACACATATATAAAATAAAAACAAACCTGTTGCCATCGAGTCAATTCTGACTCATAGCGACCCTATAGGACGGACTAGAACTGCCTCATAGAGTTTCCAAGGAGTGCCTGGTGGATTTGAACTGCCAACCTTTTGGTTAACAGCCGTAGCACTTAACCACTATGCCACCAGGGTTTCCACACATATATATACATATACGTATACGTATACGTATGTGTGTATAAATACATATTCCTGCACTCAGTTGCACAATTGTGTTCATGTGCAGTACTTTTCTTCTGCTTTTATTTTGACTTTATTTTATATCGTACGCATTTTTTCCAAATCTAGAGGTATTTGAACGCCTTTTTCTGAATGTGTAAGTACTACATATTCATTGTAGAATATTTAGCAGATACAGGTAAATAGTTAAGATGTATTCTACATTTTGTTTTTTACCTTTTTATATTAACAGTTTTATTGAGATATAATGCACCGACCACCAAGTCCACCTGTTTAAAGCGTCTAGTACGATGCTTTTGGTGTATTTCCAGAGTTGTGCACCCATCACCAGAAGCTAACTTTAGAACATTTTCATCACCTTGAAAAGACACTCTGTCCGTATGAGCAGTCATCCCCCATTTCCTCCCAGTGTCCAGGCCCTGCCAGCCAGCACTCTGCTTTCTGTCTCTATAGGTCTGCCTATTCGGAACGTTTGATATCACTGGGTCGTATAATATGTGGTCTTTTATGACTGGCTTCTTCCACTTGGCAGAATGTTTTTGAGATTTATCCACATTAAAGTTTTTACCAGTACTTCATCCCCCCCTTTTTTTTTAGCTTTTTAAAAATTGAGATATCATTACATATCATAAAATTCACCCTTTAAAAGTAAGCAAGTCATTGGTGTTTAGTGTGTTCCCAAGATTGTGCAACCGTCACGACTATCTAATTCCAGAACGTTTTCATCGCCCCGTACCCGTCAGTAGTCACTGCCTATTCCCTTGTCCCACCAAGCCCTGGCAACCGTGAATCTACTTTCTGTCTCCATGGATATAGAGTTTAAAGGTCTAAAAGGATTTTTAAAAGTAACCTTTTTTTTGGTCTGATCTCTTTCACTTAGTATAATGTTCTCAAGAGTCATCCATAATGGATTAATTCTTCACTCCTTTTTATACCCTGAGTAATATTCCCTTATAGGTACATACTACATTTCGTTTATCCGTTGATCACTTGATGGACATTTGGGTGTTTTGGGCAGTTATGAAGGGCACTGTAAAAACATTTGTATACAGTTTTTGTTTGAACTCCTGTTTGCACTTTTTTAGGGTATATTCCTAGGAGGGGAATTGCGGGGTCATATCAACTCAATAGCACTGTTGTTGTTGTTTTTTTATAGTAATTCTATGTTTAACATTTTGAGGAACCACCAAACTGTTTTCCACAGAAGCCGAATCAGTTTATATTTCCACCAGCAGTGTACAGAGCCCAATTTCTCCACATCCTCACCAACACTTGTTATTGTCTGTTTTTTGATTATAGTGATTTTAGCGCATGTGAAGTGGTAGCTCATTGTAGTTTTGATTTGCATTTCCCTAATAACAAACAATGTTGAACATCATTTTATGTGCTTTTTGGACATTTGTATATTTTCTTTGAAGAAGTGTGTATTCAAATTTTTTGACAATTGTAAAAGTCGGTTGTCTTTTTATGATTCAGTTGCAGTTCTTTATATGTTCTAGATAAAATTTCCTTATCAGATATAAGATTTGCAAGTATTTTCAGTTTCTTGATGTTGTCCTTTGAAGTTCAAGAGTTTTTAGTTTTGACAAAGTCCAATTTATCTATTTTTTCTTTTATTGCTTGTGCTTTTGGTATCGTATATCTAAGAAGTCATTGCCTAATTCAAGTCATAAAGGTTTACACCTGTATTTTCTTCTAATAGTTTTACACGTTCTTACTTTTAAGTCTTTGATCCATTTTGAGTTGATTTTTGTATATGGTATGAGATAGGGATCTAAATTCATTCTTTTGCATGTGAATATACAGTTGTCCCAGTGCTGTTTGTTGAAAAGATTATTCTTTCCCATTCGATTGTCTTGGCACCCTTGTCAAAAATCAGTTTATCATAATTGTGAGGGTTTATTTCTGGATTCTCAGTTCTATTCCGTTGATTTATATGTCCTTCTGCCAGTACCGTACTGTCTTGATTACTGTAGCTTTGTAGTAAGTTTTGAAGTGTGTTCCATTAAAAATAATAAAGCACTCAACTAAAAGCAGCTTAAAATACCCAAGGCCCCAGGCTTGCTGGCCTGACAGAGAGTGGAGAAACCCCAAGAGTATGGTCCCTGGACACCCTTTTAACTCAGTACTAAAGTCACTCCTGAAGTTCACCCTTCAACCAAAGATTAGACAGGTCTATAAGGCCAACACAGCCCTGGTGGCGCAGTGGTTAAAAGCTTGGCTGCTAACCAAAAGGTCAGCAGATCAAATGCGCCAGCTGCTTCTTGGAAATTCTATGGGGAAGTTCTGCTCTCTCCTGTAGGGTGGCTATGAGTTGAAATCGACTTGATGGCAGTAGGTTTGGTTTTGGTTTTATAGGGCCAACAATAACACATGTGAGGGACGTGTTTTATAGTTCAATCATGTACACGAGACTAATGGGCACACCAGCACAAAAGCAAAGACAATAAGGCAGGAAGGGACAGGAAAACTGGACAAACAGAAACAGGGAACATGGGGCAGAGGAGGTAAGAATGTTGACACGTTGCGAGGTTGGCAACAAAAGTCACTAAACAATTTGTGCCTTAAGTGTTTAATGAGAAACTAATTTGCTCTGTAAACTTTCACCTAAATCACAATTAAAAAAAAAAAAACGAGGCAATTTCTTGTTTATGTCTGGTTATAAGTTGTCTGAAAGGAGGCTGCTCCCAGGTTGGTTTGGATCTGAACAATCCCATCAAGGTCCCAGGCTTTTACTATCCTCTTTTCTACTGTGTTTGATATCAACAAACGTCCTCATGATCACAAGATGGCTGCTGCAGCTCAAAGCACTATGTCCACATATAACAAAATCCCAAGCAGGAATCAAACAGTGTAGTGACAAAATTTATGTGTTCTTCCATCTCTTCAAAGAGAGAAATCTTTCCCAAAACTCTTTAGAAAGCTTCCCCTTATATCTTATTAGCCAGAGTGGGGTGCCATGCCCTCCCTTGGAGCACTCATAATCCATCTCTGGAGCATGACAATTGGCCACTCACAAAATCAGATTCTCTGAAGAAGGGGGTGATGGATAGACAACCAACATTATCTGCCAAAATATATAAACCAAAGGATAAAGGCAAAATTATCTGCAAGGCCACCAGCCAGAGATAATAATGGAAACTTTTGAGGGTGAGAAAGTTTTCCGTAAATTTCTTTGGTTGCAGCTCCTTCAGAAGCAAAACCCTTGTTCTTCCTCTGTTATTGACTCAAGACCAGATTATGCAGTCCTTCCTTTCCTTCCTCTTCAATACTTCCCAGAGCTCCCTGAACTTTTGGTCTGAAGAATACACAACGGGTTTCTCAACCTGATAAAATATCCTTAGGCTTTAAGGCCAGTACCATGCTGCTTTATCTCTGGTCGACAAGCCATTTTGTAGTAGAGAAGAGTGGGCCACTACTGCCAATGCTAAAGTTATTTTTTAGAATAGCAGGACACAAGAAATAACTTTTATATCCCTTTTCTTGGATGTTAGACTTCACTTTTCTTTTGCTGTTACTGCTAAGGGCCAAATATTTGAAATTCCTAGCAATAACTCTACCAAGTTCTTCTGTATTTTTTAGCGATAATGGGGAAAATGACCTATTTTTATAACCTATGGCTTGTGTTGGTTTGGTGGCCAGAGTACACCTGGCCTTGAGAACTTTTACAACCTTCTAAAACCACTGATCCTGGCTGATTCCTGTTTTTCATTTTACTCCAGTTATCTGAACCCAGGTAGTATGTTTGATCTTTGAAGAGTCAAGATTTTTGCGTGTATCTTTTTATTTTTCTTCTACCATCCAGAGTATGGAAGTGACAATCTGTTGGGTTTCAGGTAACTGCTCTCTTATCTACCACAGAAAAATTCTGTTACTTTTCAGCATAGATTTTCTTTTTCTTCTCGTCATTGTTTTATTCTTATTTAAACTGGAGAAACCCAGAGGGTGGATTTTTTGTCAAATTCAGTTCCTGAAGTAATAAAATATGCCCCAGAGCCATCCCTGCCCTATACATTTTAGTTAATATAGGCTAAAGCCTTTGTAAATGCAAAAGAAATTTGTCTGTTTTTAATCTTTCCATAAAGTGTCGTTGTTGTTAGGTGCCCTTGAGTCGGTTCTGACTCACAGCGACCCTATGCACAACAGAACAAAACACTGCCCGGTCCTGCACCGTCCTTACAATCGTTGTTATGCTTGAGCTCATTAAAAAGTAGAACTGAAAAATTAGCAGCTGCATGGTTTTAAAATGCTTTTAAATTCTTTTCCCTCTGATCTTCAGCAAGTCACTCGGCTCCTCTCAGCCTTAGTTTCTTTGTCCATGAAATGAGGCAGATAATATCTTTCCCCGGTTGACCCCGGAAGAATATTGTGAGAATCAACTGACAATATGTGTGACAACCTTCTTTCATTTTTTAGAAAAAGAGTGCTATATAGATCAATTGTTTACAATTTTGTTTTTGTCATTGTTGATGTGCACGTAAATTAAGTGTAAATAAAAGGTGACAAATTATGGGGGCCAGAGTTCAGTCACAAGATTGATTCTGTCTCTTCTTTAAAGAAGAAGGTTCAATTCTTTCCCTCTGATCTACCTGGGTGTGTTTGGAATCATCATCCCCTTCAATGGCTTCAAAAGCTTTCACATCTACACAGATGACTTCCAAAATTTGACCTGGCCAGAATTTCCAACATGCTTGGTGGATTACCCAGTAAAAATTGGTACAATATGTTGCTCCCTTTTTTAACGTCTTCATCTAATATGGATAACATTCCTCCTCTTTCCTTTGAACAAAGAGATTTTGGTTTGGAAAATAATAGATGAGGTTTTGGAGGAAGACGGGAAGATTTTGTTTTCTTTTTTCTTCTTCTAGGAGGAGAATGGTTTTGCCTAAGAACGGAAGCTGGAATAGATGCCTTAGTACTGAATATGATTGAGTTTTGTAGTGCTTTTAGCCTTTTATGATGCCAAAAGCCATTGGAAATCACAGAAAGGCAGCTGCAGAGCTCAGCCAGCCGACTGGTGGGCCATGGGCTATGGGGACAATACCTGGTTCCCTCCTCTTCAGGATTCTGCTGCTTCTGGATGTTTCCTTCCATCTCCTCCTGCTTGAGTCCAAGACGGAAGTTTGCTGCTTACTCTCTCAGCCAATGGGAAAGAGGAGAGAGAAAGCAGGAGAGGAGGGAGGAGCAAGACCATCCAGCCTCTGGCTCAAGTGGGAGTGAAACAGAGCTAGCCTTCCACCAAGCCTCCTTCTTCATCCTTGAGGAGGGATATACAAGAAGGGCATGCAGATCCCTGAGCCAGAAGATGGTCTCACTCTTTCTTGCCGCCTCAGCCATAGCAGGTGTCTTAGTCATCTAGTGCTGCTGTAACAGAAAGACCAAAAGTAGATGGTTTTAACAAAGAGAAATTTATTCTCTCACTGCCTAGTAGGCTAGAAGTCCAAATTCAGGGCATCAGCTCCAGGGGAAGCCTTTCTTTCTCTTATCAGCTCTGGAGGAAGGTCCTTGTCACCAATCTTCCCTTGGTCTGGGAGCATCTTAGTGCAGGAACCTCAGGTTCAAAGGACACACTCTGCTCCTGGCCCTGCTTTCTTGGTGGTATGAAGTCCCTATGTCTCTCTGCTCGCTTCTCTCTTGTATATCTCAAAAGAAATTGGCTTAAGACACTAGTGAATCTTGTAGACCTCATCAATATAACTGCCGCTAATCCATCTTATTACATCATAGTGATAGAATTTACAACACATACAGAACTCACATCAGAAGATAAAGTGGTAGACAATCTAAAGTGGTAGACAATCATACAAGGGAATCATGACCTAGCCAAGCTGACAGATATTTTGGGGGGACACAGTTCAAACCATGACAGCAGGAGAGGAGAGCGGCACACTGGAGGGCCTCTGAGTAGTTTGACATCCCACCCAGAGAACACAAGAGACGCTTGCTTTGAGGGGTGTGCATTTGCCTACCAACATCTCGCCCCATTCCACGCGTTAAGGCCCCAGTATTCCCCAGGAGCCAAGAAACATGTTGACTCTTTCATTTTAGTTATGTGGACATTCTCATTACTAACTTCAGGTCGTTTTCTTCTCACCCCTAGATCCCTGCAGCTGCCTCCCAGTAGGCTTTCCTGAACCCAGCTACCTCTCAAGCATCCCCTCTCACCCTTTTCCCTCAAGTTCCACAAATGGGGGATCCTTCTAGCTACAGGACCTTAGTACTTACAGCTCCATCTGTCATGGGCCGCTGTGTGTGCCTCCCCAGCCCCTTTACCTAGCTCTCTCCTACTCAGCCTTCTGGTCTCAGCATAAGTGCCACCCCTCAGAGGGGTATTCTCTGACACCTCCCCACCCTGCCGCACGTGTCTTTAGTGCAATACCTGGGCCTGTACATTACTTGTTGAAATGGTGGACTTCTTACTCTAAGACCCACTTAGAGACCGTCTCTGGTTTGTCACCAGTGTATTCTAAGTGCTCAGTGTACGGCCTAACGCATAGTGCAAACACAATAAATATTTGTTTACTAAATGAGAGTATGTATTTTCGTGAAAATGGATGAACTTCCTGTATTCACTGTTGAGAGAAATTGTCATTCATTTGTCAGTTCAGTAAGCATCTCTTGATTGTCTGCTGTGTGCCAGCCCTGTGCTAAGAACTGGGGAAGCAAAGTCCACCAGTGGTTTTTGAATGGGGCTAGCTACCACCTCACTACAGGGGCATTCAGAAACGTGCGGGGGTGATCTCTTTTGCTGCTGTCATGATGCCTGGGCATTTAGCGGGCAGGACTCAAGGTCTCTAAACATCTTCCAATGTATGGGATATGCCTGTACAAAGGGGAACTGTCCTTGCCAGCCCCACCTCCACCTCACATAGGGATTCCTCACAGAGCTTGCAACCTGATAGAGAAAGGTGAACCAAAAGGGGCAATATCATGTCATGTGTGAGGTGGAGGACTGTTATAGCAGTGCATGGCCCAAGGAAGGGATCAGCATCCCACCTAGGGTTCTGTATGAGAGAAGTTATTATTTTTTTTAACATCCCAGAGAAAAGCTTTGCCCCTTCTAGTTGTCATCATTGTTAGTTGTTGAGTTGGCTTTGACTCTGGCTTTGACTCCTGGCTACCTTATGTATAACAGAAAGGAACATCGCCGGGTCCTGCACCCCATCTTTGTAATCGTTGGTCTGCTCAAGTTCATTGTTGTGGCGATTATGTAGTGTCTTCCAACCTAGGGGCCTCATCTTCCAGCACTATATCAGACAATATTCCGTTGTGATCCATTAGGGTTTTCATTGGCTAATTTTCAAAAGTAGATCGCCGGGATTTTCTTCCTAGTCTGTCTGTCCCTACTAAGGAACCTCTAACTTAAATGAAATGATAAAACCAAAAATTAAAATACCAAAATATAAATAGCTGATGGCTAAAATGGCTACTCTTTCTTTTTATGGTAAATATTGAAAAAAGATCATTGAAAATAATGGGAAATGGCATTCCAATTCCTTTTCAAAGGGCTTTGATTTCATTGTCCTTCTTTGTCAGTGTGTGGAAACCACTGGAGAGTGACTGTTTCATTTCTTGCCCAAGTCTGCCTTTTGGGGAGAAAACATCAAGAGGGACAAATGTTTTCCCGATGACAAAAGTCATGTGAGAAGAAGTGCAGGGGTGTTAGGTTAACTAGACCTGGGTTCCTCAACCTCCGTACCTGTGACATCAGGAGCCAGATGATTCTTTGTTGTGGGGGGCTCTCCTGAGCATCGTAGGATATTTAGCAGCATCCTTGACCTCCACCCATAAGCACCCTTCAGTTGTAACAACCAAAAATGTCTCCAGGCATCGCCAAATCTCGCTGAGGAGGAAGGAAAGGACAAAATCATCCCTGGCTGAGAACCATTGAACTAGACCTGGTTTTCATCCACCTCAAGCCCAGGTCAGACATTCCTAATCCTTTGAACTCTTTCCTCTACTGGAAAGTTCGCCCTGGCTCTCCATTGTCAGTCAGAAGGTAGCTACACTGTGAAGAGAGTCCAGTTAAAACACATCCATCAACGTTAGGTGGACTCTGTCTTTTTGAGGGCAGAGGGGGCCACCAGAAGCTGCTGTTTTACCAACTTGCTATCTCTTCCTTTCCAGAGACAGGGGCTGGCAATTTGTGCTCTCTTCCTGGCGTTATGCTCTTTTTCCTGCTGATGGCTGAAAGGAGAACCTGCAGGAGCCTCAGGGATGATGACAAGTTCTCTTTTTCGTCTCTAGCAGAACTCCCAGGTGTATGAGTAATGCTGTCACCCGAAGCATCTTCTTAAGCCTCCAGAGAGAGAGCTGCAGGAAATTGCAGTGTATTGCAGGGAACTCTGATGCTGGGGAGGAAAGAAAATCCTCTTCTTAATTAAAAAAAAAAAAAAAGAAAAAGATAATTTTGAAGCTAGCTTGATACAGCTCCCGCTCTGCAGGAAATTTTAGACCAGCTTTCAGGGTGGTCTAGTCCCTTTTAAGGATGCTGCCTCCTTTGGGTCTCTCTTTTCTCCACTGTTCTACATCTGGGTTCATTGTCATCCACTGCCAGTCCCTGGTGTGAACGAACTTGCACTTGTTTGCCTGTAAAATCCCACTCGTCCTAGAACTTTGAACTTCTCCTTCTGCAGGAGAGGGCAGCCATTTGGATAAGAAACAGCATCCATGTTTCTATGGTGGGAATAAGATGTCTTCCCATCTTCCATCCAGCTTTGAGCATGCATTCTTTTTGAGTACAAAAGAAAGCTTGAATCTGGTGGAGAAGATTGAGCTTCAAAAGGCTTTGGGGGAAATTAATTGAAAGAAACCCCCCCAAAAAACAAGTCAGTACCACTTTTAACCCCCAAGAAACAGAAAACCAAAAACCAAACGCACGGCCAATGAGTCGATTCCAACTCACAGTGACCCTATAGGACGGAGTAGAACTGCCCCATAGGGTTTCCAAGGAGTAGCTGGTGGATTTGAACTGCTGACCTTTTGGTTAGCAGCGGAACGCTTAACCACTGCGCCACCAGGGCTCCAAAGAAACAGAAGGCAGTAGGAAAGCAGATACAGATAGTTGAAATAAAAAACACATTTTACTTTTACTATTTTATCTGAGTATAAATACTTGAAACAATTCCTGATTTTGTTGTTGTTGCAGGTTTGTTTGTTTGTTTGGTTTGTGGACGGGGAGGCAGTGCTTACCCTCTGCCAGCCACTATGCTAATCACTTTATTTGGATTATTTTGTGTAATTCTCCCCAAATCCCTATGTAGTAGATTCAGACATTATCCCCATTTTATAGATGAGGACGTTGAGGCTTTGTGGGGTTAAGGAGCATTCTCAAAGTCCCCCAAGCCTTGAGGTGCAGAGATGTGAAAACAGGTATGTCTGTTTTAGGAGACTTAGCTCCTAACCACCCTGCTCTTCCAGCATGGTCCTCCAACTTTAGTGTGAGTCAGAGTCCCCCAGAAAACCAAAACCAAACCAAACCCAGTGCCATCGACTCGATTCCAACAGAGGCCGAGTAAAAACTCAGGTCACTAGCTCCACCCCCATTATTGTTTTATTCCGGGTTGGACCTGGGAACTTGCATCTGTAACAGGTTTCCAGGTGATACTGATGCTGCTGGTCCAGAGACCCTACTTTGATAACTGCTACATCTATCTCATTTTCTAAAAAGTAGCGTGAGCACTGACTTTGGAAACCTTGAATGAAAATGATTGAGGCTGGAGTTGACCATCAGCAGTAGACCCATGCACCATAAGGTAACAGCCAAGGTGTTTCTCTAGCCTCTCTTCTGAGAGGCTGGTGTCATGAGACAGAGATAATTGACCTGTTGTAGGTTTTATTCTGGTATTCCCTTGGCTGCCTGGCATTTCCGAGAACACAGTCGAACAGCGTTGTTAAAAAAAAAGTGTACCACTAGCATCCACTTAAGCCATTTTTCAAGTCCAGTAGTTTTCCATCGGCATGGTATTTCTTTTTCAAACTATACTTCGTTCCTTTTCTTTGGACTCAGTAGGACCTAGTAAGTACATTCAGATACTGGATAAGTACTGCAACCCTTATCTTGGAAAATACCATCAAAATACTAATACTAACAAGCACATTGGGTAGAATTATTGTGGAGAACAATTTCCTAATCTTGGGTTATATCTTGTGACCTGTTGACTAATTCAACAAAAATTCTCAGGTAATTTCTATTAGTAGTGAAAGAAGCCTCATTTAAAAGTTTCCTGATTATGGTTACTTTGAAAACAACAGGCACTCTGAGGACAGATTTTGTGTTCCTCATCTTTTGACTGATTGAATTTCACCTGAACTAAGATTCTAAAGGTGCATTTGAAACCTGAAATAAAGCTGATTTCCTTGTCGATAATCTGTCCCGAAGCTTTCTGAGCTAGAACCGGAGAAAGGCTTTGGCGCCTTACCTTTCTGCCACTTTATAGCAGAGATAACAACCTAGGTGTGAAACCGCCAGTAAAACACAGACAGTTGTCCTCCAGATGAATTCAGGAAAAGTGCTCCATCCAAATGAGTGGGCTGAAAATTGGCTGTGATGCTTCTGCTGTGAAAAATGTTACAGTAGAAGATGGAACTTTTTAAAGGAAAATAGAGACTGGTGGTATATGCGACACCTCAGCTCCCTTTTCCAAATGCCTTAGGAATCGATTCATGAGGGAAGATTTCAAACAAAATAGGTTAATTAACCTGTTGACTTCATGAGTGGTAGAACAGTGTCCTTTGGATTTGGGTCGAGAATAACCTCACCCCTTCTTCAGACTGGGTGGGTCCAGAGGCTGGATTTTCCCGAACCAAATCAAGATGGCTCTTATGGGCTTCTGTTTCCCAGCAAATAGTAACTGCAAGCTGTTTGCTAGGGACTAAGCACACTCTTTGTTTTTTCTCATAAGCTGACAGCTGCAATGGAATTAGCAGAGTGTGAGGAGTGGGGGGACCTGCCCTCCTGCTGGCAGGGACAGTAGGTTGTCATGTTCTGGGAAGACCCCAAGTTAGGAGCAAAGGCAGATTCTGGGGCAGCAAACACACTGTTGCTTTGAGACTACTGTCTTCATCTCATGCCTCCAGCAGAATGGAGAAAACATTCAGGGTTTTTCCCCCAGGAGTGGGGTCCAAAGGGATGCTTTGAAGGATTTTTTTTTTTCCCCCTCCTCCATCTGTGGCTGCCTAGAGGTGTTTATCAGTGCAGGGCAGAGGAAGATGCCAAGGAGGGACGCTGTAGTGTAAAGCAGGGTGCTCCCCCAGGCAGATAAGCGGATTCGGGCTGCTGTATGTGTGCGCGTGTGTGCAGGACGTGCAAGCCGAGCGCGCTGAAATGCAGCTGGCCTCTTTGCCTGCAAAGAGTTGCTCCACTTCCCTCCCTGCCCAGCGCCCTCAGGGAGCGCAAGGGGGAGTCCTCTCTGGCCAGGGCTTCCCGTGCCCCGGGAGCGCCGAGGGCTCGCCTGGCGGAGCTTAGCGCAGCTTTCTCGGCGGGCGGGGGTGGACACTGGGCCTCTGTGTGCCAGCCGCAGGCGTTGGCTGGCGGGCGCCCAATCCCGGGCCATGCCGCCGGAGCCTGCCAGGACGCCCGGTGAAAGACGAGTTTGGTGGAAGGCTTGACCCCGGGCTGCCAGCAGAAGCCGGCGTCGGGAGTCCAGACAGTGGGGCCGCTGTGGTGCGAGCCGCTGGGCTGCAGCTGCGGGAGGCGCCGGGGACCCCCCAGGTGCGGAGGGAAGAAGGAGGCATGGCTTCGGTGTTCATGTGTGGGGTGGAGGACCTGGTGTTCAGCGGCAGCCGCTTCGTGTGGAACTTGACCGTGTCCACGCTGCGGAGATGGTACACAGAGAGGCTGCGGGCTTGCCATCAGGTGCTGCGGACATGGTGCGGGCTGCGAGACGTGTACCAGGTGAGCCAGGGCGCACGGCGCCCCCGGGCCCTTGCGGGTTGCTGGGCGCTCGTGGGAAGCTGGTTCCACCTGTATGATTTTATCCTCTCTCTCCCTCCACCTCTCTCTTTTTCAACTCCTAGCGGACTGCTTGGCTCTTGGGTCCGATGCTCAGCAGCTGTAACTGTTGCCTGACAAAGCTTACCTTGAATTTGTCCAACCTAGCATCGGGGGCACTTGTGAGTTCGTCCCAGCATTTGCAGACTACTGTTCTATAGTGACGATAGGCTGGCTGGTACTTAGCTCAGAAAGCTGTAGCTTTGCAGCAGAGGGTCTGCAGGGAGGAACTCTGACTTTCGGATGGTATCTTCTTTTTTATTTCATTGGGGATGGGGTGGGCATTTCAGGGGCAAGGGTTTCAGGCCAGTGTATATCCAATAGGGCCTTAGTGCCTTTGCATTCTTCCATTTGATTATATTTCACTTTTCCATCAGGCAGTCCCAACTTGCAAGATAGAGCCAGGAAAAGCTGATTGTGTGTCTGCTGGCTTTTGGAAGGAAGGACCGCAAATTCTGAACACTTTGCAGGAGCATGACGACTGGCCGGGGAAGGGAGGGGAGGCCTGGCTGAGCTTCGGAATGCTTACGTTTGGATTTACTCCCTGTCACAAAACACAGCCTCTTTATTTCCCTGCTAGGTCTCATCCTGCAGGCAAAAAATGCAGCAACTTTATTCAACTATGAGACTTCATCCTCTCTGGGGCTGCAGCTTGCCAGAATTGTTTTTGTTGTCTTTTTTTTTTTTTTTTTTAATAGTAGTTGAGTGGATGTAAAAGTACTGTGCTTTGGATGTTAATATCTTTTTAGGTTAAAAAAATCCTACATTATGTTTAGGAAGATTATACCTGGTGTTTACGATGGCAATATAGTATCACATTTTCTTTCCTGTGATGTGGAATAGCTTGGATATTCCCAAAATAACTATAATTTATATCTCAATGTATTGTGCCCCATATGCAATTGAACACCTGGTCTGGACAAACTGCAGTCTTCCATCGATCAGGCAAAATTAAAAGACCTTACCTAAGATTAGACTGTGGGAGTCTAAATCAGTGTCCCCTTGTCATCCTGGTTAAAAGGTGGGGAACGTTTTGGCTTGTGGATTTGCAGCTCTTGCTCTGTATAACATGTCTGTGACGTCTTGTATTTTGAAATGGAATCCAAAAGCCAGGTTGAGAAACAGGGCAGCACGTGGGGGCTTGAGAGTATTAGGGAGCTGGAGACATATCTATCCCATCTGGCCACATTACACAGCTCACCTGGCTTTTTGGAGAGAATTGGGAAATCACTGCTCAGCTTGGTCTGTAGGGGAAGTGCCCCTCATATAGTTTTTTTTAAATGTTTGAAAAACTTTCAAAAGGGGAATGCAAATATTACAGCCAAGCAGATAGGCTCTGTGCCTACTCCCCAAGGATTCAGGGGATTTATGGCTTATCGCTGATGCTGTTACCGACCAATTCAAAAATGGAGGTTCCCGAAACATGGGAACCCATGGGATCTTTATAAGGTTGATCAGTAATTATTTTTATGCAGAACAGCAGCTCGAGGGACTAATTACTAAAATAGATGTTTTCTCGGCTATAAAATGGATGGTGACTGAGCCGATACCTTCTCGCAATGGTAAGAAAGAACATCTAAAATAATGAGGACCTTTTTATGAGTATTGAACCATAAGTAGAAGAAAGTGATCTCTAAGTGTGAACTTTTCTGTATCTTCAGAGAAATAGAATTTTTTAAAATATTTTAAAACTTGGGAGAACCATAGAATTCTTAATTGTGTAGATAGGTAATTGTTGGCAAAGAAAAGTCATTTTCTTTAATGCCGTTTATTATTTTTATTTTATGTATGTATGTATATATTTTTGATGTATATATTTTTGATGAGAAGATATATAGCAAAGCACACACCACTTCAATTTCTGCATGTACGATTTAGTGACATTGATTACATCCTTCAAATTGCACAACTATTCTTGCTGTCCTTTTCCAAGTTATTTTATCACTATTAGCATAAACTCAGTGCACCCTAAGCTTCACAACTAACCTTTCGAGTTGCTGTTGTCAATTTGATCACAAATAGAAAATTCTTTAAAAGAGCATAATGTTCAAAACAAACTCTTTAATGCCTTTTAAATATTGAGCCAGAAAAGACTAAGACTGTGTAGAACTGAGATGCAGTAAAATAGAGTGGTTAATACATTAGGCTCAAAGTTAAATAGACATAGTGGTGAATTCTGCTTCTTCCTATGTGTGACCGTGGGTAAGTTATTTAATCTTACTATACTTCAGTATCTTCATTACCATGTGAGAAATATAATAGTACTAATCACAGAGAGTTGGTAAGAGACTTAATTGATATGTAAGATAGTTAACACAATGCCTAGATCTTAGGAAGCACTCAATATATGTTATCTGTTCTGTCAGTTAAGATGCTTTTAATATAATAGGAAACCCAACTCAAACTCACCTACAGAGTAAAAAGAAGTAACTTTTGACACAACTGACTGAAAAAATCTAGCAATAGAATGAATTTCAGGCACAGTTTGATCTGGGCACTGTGCTCGTTGCTGTGATTCTTTCAGCCCTGGTCATGCTCATGTGCTGGCTTTATCCTCAGCTGGTTTCTTCCCTCACGATAGTAAATAGTTCTAGGAGTTCCAGGCCTTACATCTGTATATAAAACCACTCAAAAGGAAAGAGAATTTCTTATACCCAACAACTAGCAAAAATTTTTACTTGTTAGGCCAACTTAGGTCCTATGTCCACACCCAGTACGATGCATTGATTGGTATAGGGGATGGGATTACAATCCATGCATTCTCTATGGGAGTTGTATTGCCCCCAAAGGGCTGAAAATTGTTTCTTGAAGGGTGGAAGGCTAAAAAAAACTTACTCTCTTTATGTATATATACACAATACATAAAGAGATATACAGTATATCTGCGGCATTAAAATTTCAGAGGAATGATCATGGGAAAAAAGGTTGGGAAAGACTAGACCGCGTTGATTGGCTTGGCCAGTGGGGGAGAGGACCCAGTTTTGAAACTGGGAATGAGATTGACCCCGCGCAGACCTCATGCCTGCTAAGAGACGAGGGAAGGTAGAATACATGCTTGGGACCTAACCAGCAATGGCCACTCCACCTACATCATTAGAATCTGGAAACTGGTGCTCCTTAAATAATTATTTTTTCAAGATGAGTACAAAGATGAATGCGCAAACATCTTTGTAAGTATTTTGTCCACAGTAATTTGAGTTAAGAGCCTGTGGGCTCGTTATTATAATAACCAGCCATATTGCTATCCAAACCAAAAAACCAAACCCGTTGCCATCAAGTTGATTCCAACTCATACAACCCTATATTGCTATTCCAGTTGTTCTCACCTCTGAACCATCAAGGGTATGTCCCACTGTACTGCCCAGCTTCCTAGCGTGTGAACTGGAAACACACACCAGAGAGTTACATATTTTACTGAATCCAATTTTTTTTTTATCACCTTGATGATAAAAAGGTGTGATTTTTCTTGCTACTAGCCTGAATAGCCTTGATTATAAGGGAGTCCAATGCTCAGTCACTCTAGGGAGAAATAAGGGTGGGGCAGGAGAGATCCATTACATGAAATACCTGGCAGTCCCCGGAGGGTGTTTGTCTATTCATACACTGTCAATGAAATAGGATCTCCCACCTACCTATTCATAAGGCATTTGGCACCAACATCACTGCCTGGTTAGCAAAGCTGGGGAGGCATCATTTCTTTGGAATTGAACATTTCCTCCACTTCTAGGTCCTGGAGAGGCAAGAGTCTTAATTTGCCAACAACCATGAATAATTAAAATACTGGCTATGAGGCCTTTCTGAAGTAATGTGACTAAATAAAAAGCAGGCTGCCCTGAAGCTGCCTGTTGACAAAGATATGCTTTATGAGTGAAGGTTTGAATTTTGTTAAAGTAGTAGGCCTGCAGCATTCAGCTTCGAGTACCAAAAAAACGAAACCCGCTGCCATCGAGTCGATTCTGACTTATAGCGACCCTACAGGACAGAGTAGAACTGTCCCATAGGGTTTCCAAGGCTATAATCTTTACAGCAGCAGACTGCCACATCTTTTCTCGCAGAGCAGCTGGTGGGTTCGAACCATCGACCTTTTGGTGAGCAGCCAAGCGCTTTAACCACTCCTTGTTTGGCTGAATTTGAAAAGCTGATCCATCAGCCACGTATCTACTCTGCTTATATCTTGCCTGGATGGGTTGAGTTTCAGCAACTAATTGGGTTGAATAATAATTGAGGTGGGAAATGATGAGAGACTGTTAAAGATCAATACCTTTTGCCTTTGATTAAATGTGGCAAACCTTCAGATTGTTTCCTTGGGATTAGGTTTTCGTCCCATCCTAGAGCCTCAAAGGTAGAATTTCTCGGAAACCTTGAATGGAGTCACTGCCACCAGTAGGAGGCAGCTCGGACAGAATCTGAGACATTTAAATGACTGCATCAGAGGCTGGGTAGTTCCCCTGAGGCAGGCAGCTGGCACTGAGAGGGCACATGCAGTACTGAACACTCAGGCTGTGGGCTCAAGCAGCACAGAGGTTGAAGCTTGGCTTTGAATTTGCGTAAATTTGACCTTGAGCAAACTGCTTTCCCTCTCTGAGCCTCATTTTCTTCTGTGTGAGATGGGAGCACAGTAGGCCCTGCATTATGGAGTAAGGTAAGAAATTCATAAAATTGTGTATGTAACATTTAGCACCATGCCTGGCACAGTCATGTTGGTTCTTGGTTATGTAGAGGACTAAACACCATACCCATAGAAAGGTCTTAATAAAGGGTAGTTAGGAGTAGTAAGCTCGACGGCACTGGGTTAGGAGCAGTAAGGGAGCCCTGGTGGTGGAGTGGTTAAGAGCTTGGCTGCTAATCAAAAGGTTGGCAGTTCAAATCCACCAGCCACTCCTTGAAAACCCTATGGGGCAGTTCTACTTTATCCTATAGGGTTGCTATGAGTCAGAATTGACTCAATGGCGCATACAACAACATAACAGGAGTAGTAAGACCTCAGGCTGCTAACCAAAATGTCGTCAGTTTGAATCCAGTAGCCACTCCTTGGAAACCCTGTGGGGCAGTTCTACTCTGTCCTGTAGGGTCGCTATGAGTGGGAGTCCCCTCAATGGTACACAACAACAACAGGAGTATTATGGGGCCCAGGTGGCAAAGTGGTTAAGAGTTCAGCTGCTAACCAACAGTTGGGCAGTTTGAATCCACCAGCTCCTCCTTGGAAATCCTATGGGGCAAGTCTACCCCGTCCTATAGAGCTGCTATGAGTCAGAATCCGCTCAATGGCAACGGATTTTAACAGATTAGGAATATTATAGGAATCCATAGGAGTTGCAGGTAGGGTTAACACACCCAACTGCTAAACAAAAGGTTAGAGGTTCAAGGCCATCTAGGGGCTGCTCATAAGAAAGGCCTGTGATCTACTTCCAAAAAATCAACCATTGAAAACTCTGTGGAGCACAGTCCTATTCTGATACACACGGGGTTGTTATGAGTCGAAGCTGATTCAGTGGCAACTGGTGCTGAGTATTAGTACCATTTTTTGTGAGTAAGACTAGTCCTTTTCTAACTGACTTCCCATCTAACGTGCGAGGATGTTCAGTAAAAGAAACTGTGGGGTTTCCCACAGCAGTGGGTACGGAGTGGACCTTGAGTATTTGGACTCGTCTTTCACACAGTAGATCCACGTCCTCTTTTAAGCCCTTACATAATATCTAGGAGGTCATAGGCATCTCACACTAGGGACTCTGAGGAGACAGTGTCTCTATATCCAACTCTCTGATGATCCACAGGCTGGTAGCACCTGAACTTTGTATTTCACCATGCTGGTTGGCAAAGACCAAGCCCCCCAAAGGGCAATTCCTCAATGGGTAGTCAGTGACCTGTGAGCATGTCAAACCACATATACTTTGCCTGCCTCCACCCTTCACTCTTCATTAAAAAAAAAAATTGCCATTGAATGGCTGCCAACTCATAGCAACCCTATAGGATAGAATAGACCTGCTCCGTAGGGTTTCCAAGGCTGTGAATCTTTACGGAAGCAGACTGCCACATCTTTCTCCCACGGAACAGCTGGTGGTTTTGAACCACTGAACTTTTGGTTAGCAGCTGAGCGCTTTAACCACTGCACCATCAGGGATCCCTGGCTAGAAAGAGGATAAGCAAGCCACAGCCCATGGGCAAAAACGGACTGTCACCTGTTTTGTAAATAAAATTCTATTTGGCACACAACACTGTTCATTCATATAAATATTGTCTATGGCTGCTTTCTCCCCATAACGGCAACACTGAGTGGTTGTAATAAAGACTGTATTGTCCATAAAGCTGAGAATATTTGCCGTCTGGCTCTTTATGGAAAAAGTTTGCCAATCCCTGGACTAGAAGGAAAGCAATGCATTGGGTGGAGAATGCTAAAGAAAGAGATGTCCAGCATTCAATCTGAAAAATAGCACTGGGAGGAATATGGAAGAATTTTCTCATCAAAAAACTCATCACTAGGAAATTAACAAACAAATATTCAGGATGAGTGCTCAGTTTACCCTTACAAGGTGCTCCATTGTAAAACATAATGATTAAGTTATAGATTGACTCATTCATTTATTCATTCATACCAAAAATAGTTAACAAGTACCCCCTGTGTCCTAGTGACTGTGTCAAGAGGTAAACCAACATAAAGTCAAAACAGACATTGTTCCTGCCCTCAATAAATATACTAGCATGTAAGGGAGAAAGTTAAGGAAATCAAACTCTATGAAAGGGCTGTGTTCAGAGTATTACAGGAGAACAGACGAGGGGGCTTTAAATTAGACCAGTGTAAAGCAAAAGGGGAGAGGGAAACAAGGAGGCTTCCTGGAGGTGATTCTTCAGCTGATCTTTGAAGGACAACTAAAAGTTAGCTAGATGAAGAAAGGCATTGTCATGGATTGAATTGTGTCCCCAAAAAATATGTGTGTCAATTTGGTTAAGTCATGATTCCTGGTAATGAGTGATTGTCTCCCATTTTGTCATCTGGTGTGATTTTCCTATGTGTTGTAAATCCCATATGATGTTGATGAGATGGGTTTAGCAGTAGTCATGTTAAGGAGGTGCAGGGCTCAGTCTACAAGATTGGATTGTGTCTTGAGCCAATCCCTTTTGAGATATAAAAGAGAGAACCAAACAAAGAGACATGGGGACCTGATACCACCAGCAAAGCAGTGCCAGGAGCAGAGCATGTCCTTTGGGTCAAGGGTTCCTGTGAGGAGAAGCTCCTAGCCCAAGGGAAGATTGATGACAAGGACCTTCCCCCAGAGCCGACAGAGAGAGAAAGCCTTCTTCTGGAGCTGATGCCCTGAGTTTGGACTTGTAGCCTACTAGACTGTGAAAGAATAAATTTCTCTTTGTTAAGAGAAATTCGCTTATGGTATTTCTGTTGTAGCAGTACTAGATAACTAAGACAGACATTTTAGGTATGGAACAGCATGACATTGGGGGAGATGGATCATAAAGAGTCTTTTAAGGCTGATGAGTGGAGAAACAAGAGAGAGAGAGAGAGAATGATACTGGAACTTGAATGATCTTAGGACTAAGATTTTCAAGTTTTTCTTCAGAACTTTGAGAGGAGGGAAGAGGTTGATTTAGAACTATGACTGACATCGTTGAGGCTGAAGGATTTAGGAGAGGCTGGCACACTGGAGACAGGAAGGGAAGGTAAACTAGGAGACCATTGCAGTGATGTAGGTGTATAAGTCAGGTTAACATAGGTTGCTGTGGCAACAAACAACTCCGGAATTCTAGAGGCTTAAAACAATAAAGGTTTATTTTTCCACTCACAGTACCTGTCCAATCACAGGTTGGGCTTTCTGTCTTTCTTCATCTAGCTAACTCCACCTGTCCTTCCAAGATCAGTTACCATGACAGAGGGTGAAGAGCTAGGTAGGGTTTTGCACTAGTAATTAACAAGACCCGATTATTTTCTCCTTTGAACTTTTTTGTTGATATTGTGTGTTTTCACTAATGAAGGCATGCTGATTAAAGGACCAATTCAGAATTTTTGTTATGAGTTACGGATTTTGACATTCATTATCTGGGATCCCATGTGTCCCAGCAGATGCTGCACATAGTAAATCCTACCAATGAGTCAATTATAAAATTTGTTTTTATTATTATTATTTTTATCTTGTTTCTTAAAACTGTGAAACATGAGGTGAAACATGAAGGCACCTGGCAATGGCTTAGCTTTTTTATTATTTTTCATGAAACTTTTCAAAACATGGTACAATGCATTCTTCCTTACTGCATTAAGAAAATACTTAGAGCTCAAATAAATAAAGCCAGGGATTTTTTATCTCAGGAAAATTACCACAATAATGCATTCTTCATTGCTGCAAAAGCAGTACTGACAGGCCAAATAAATAAAACTAGAGGAATCTGAATCTCAGGAGAATTACCACTACTATGTATTCTTCATTACACCAAAAGCAATACTAACAGCTAAGAAGCAGAAACAGCTGCCCTGGAATACTGCAGAACTGCTCGCAGTGGTACATTCCACCTGCTACATGTGGAAGCAATGATGGGGCCCTAAGATTGAATGCAGGGTAAGAATAACTTATAAGGGCTCCGATCCCATGAAAAGTATTGTTACAATGCATTGTTTATGTCAAAGACATTATTTACTGCTCAGAAGGTAGAAAAGCAGGGAGCCAGTAGTACCTGGAAACAATGAATGGTGTTAGGGAGAAAATGGCCACTATGACTGAAGACTGGAAATAGCTTATTCTCATGATAAATACATTCTTCCTAGAACATAGTAACTGGGAAACATAGTGAGGAGGCTTATCTCACAGAAATAAAAGCAAATCTGTCAAAAGTTTAGAAAATTACACATCCAGGAGGCTTCACCCAAGTCAATGCACAATCTACATAAAAATGAGGCTCCCTTCCAGGGTTCTTGAGTTTCACACATTTCAAAAGGCTTCCACCTTGAAGCTAAACACGTTAAAATCAGGATACCTCCTTTCCAAAGAACTCCAGAGGCATAAAAAGTGGGTGAGATACCTGTATGTTCCATGGGTTTTGCAAGGGTTAAATGCTTGGCTTCTAAGTGGCTCCTGTCACTTCTCGCAAGTCATTGGCCAGGACTGGTCACATGACCTACCCAACCACAGAGCCGGGAAGCTCATCCCTACAGTGGAACAACGTGAATGCTGACGTAGATTTGTTTTCTTAGGAAGCTGACTTTGAAATGGAGATTAATGCAGGAGGTTTATTATAGATCAACACCTGTGGAAGGGAACAGAAAGAAGTACCATTGAGCAGAGGGAGAAGCTGGGCTACAATTCAGGCTCAATAAAGGCCTCAGAACTCATGGGTAGGTTCCAAAGCTGAGAGTTGTCCCCCGTTGGAACAAGAGAGCTGAACCCTCCCCCACCTATATCCATCTATCACTGGAGGTGGGCAGCCCCTGGAAAAGGGTGTGAACTTGGACTAGCAAGCTTTTGTTGAGATCTGTAAGCTCACAACACTCCAAATAGCTAGGAGAGTAAGTCCTTCAGGCCTGACGGGGGGTCTGGAGAATACGGCATCTTCTACAAATGCCTAACCCAACAGGTGCTAGGATTGCACTAAGGCAAGGCCAGCAGGAAGGAGGTGGAGAGTGAGGAATGCATTGATATGAAGGATATAGAATCTGACTTAAAACACGGCCCAAACCACCAGTGCAGTCTCCTCAATGTAGACTGTACACTCTGTTGAAGGGATTGGGTAGCCAGTGAAGACTGCTACAAGTAGTTAGTAACAGATACAGAAGGCAAGGAAAACTTGGTTGACAGATAAAGCCACTGCCTTTTAAAGAGTAGAACTGAGCTCCATAGGGTTTTCTTGGCTGTAATCTTTACAGAAGCAGCTCTCCAGGCCTTTTTTTCATAGCACCTCTAGGTTGGTTCGAACCACCAACCTTTAGGTTACTAGTCAAACACAAACTGTTTGCACTATCCATGGACCTGAAAAATTAAAGAGGAGCCCACTTTTCACTGAGGAAATTCATTTTCTTCTTTTTCTAATGACCAAAGACTAAGATTTTATGACAGGGAACTAAGATACTAAGGTACCCAAACACTGATAAGGACAACTATCTTAATATTTTAGCTCATCGCTTGACATAAATGTATTTCCAAAAGACCAAGTCATTTATGGTCAACAAGATTAGTATCAGGATCTTTGAAAAGCATTTTTGAACCTTTGTTGGTGTTGAAAAACACAAAGTTAAGAATGGACTCTTCTGGCTTTTCAAATGTGTTTATTTTTCCCATTCCATCTTGTTTTGGTGGAGTTGCAACATAAAATAACTTCCTTACTCATCCCCTACTTATGTTTATTCTAAATGTTGTATCTATGAATGCCCCAGCTGGTTGTTGTGGAAAAGTTTGAATGACTAAAATGGGGAATAAGATCTCTGTTTCTAAGTTTTATGAACAAGACCATATGACTTGCAGCATAGAAAGGAGATAAATTACTAAACTCTCATGAAAAAAAAATTTTAAATCAAGCTCCATATAAATATATAACTACATGTATGTACCTGTATGTATATGTACATAAATGATAGATATATATTCTAGCATCCTTGACATGAACATTTGCTATGAAAGGATAGCTAATAATAAAAAAAATAAGGTAAAATTAAATAGTACCATTTCCCCCTATTGTCTTCATTGTTTTTAGTCTCTCGCATTTTGTGTTTGGGTAAAGATTTTTGCTTAAATAGCTATTTTCCCTTTAAACCATGCTTTTTTTGAGTCTTACTATCTTCACTAATAGCTACCCACTATTGAGCAGCTGCTAGGTACCAGACCTTGTGCTCAGCATTTTACGAAAAAACTTTTAGGAATTATTTCAGCATGCAAAAATGTGAAAAATAATATAGCTAAAATTCTTTGCACTCATCCTTGAGTACTGAGTTCTTTTAAAAAATTACCTAGATGAGACCAAATGGTCAACAATTACTCTAAAGCATGGATGAGGAGGTCGAGGGGCAGCGAGAGAAAGTTAAGGGGAATGGAACTAGAATGAAAATAATGAGAATGTGGACACAGTGTGAATAAAGCAACCAATGTCACTGAACGATATGTGTAGAAATTGTTGAACGGGAAATTGTTGTGTATGCTTTCACTGAAATACAGTAAAATATTTCTTTTAAAAGTCTGTGCACCCACTACTCAGTTTTAAACCTTGACATTTGGCTATATTTCTTTCATATATTTTTTCATGCCTCATACTTTTTTCTTTCTTTTCATACCTCACCTCTCTCACTAGAGAAAATCCTACCCTGAAGTTGGTGTTTTTCATTCCCATGTGTGTTTTTATAATTTTGCCACATATATTTCTATCTATAAATAATGTCTTGTTTTGTTTCTTTGTGAAATCTACACATATATGTATCCTTCTGTTATTTTTCTCTCACCAAGTTTTTGGAAATTATCTCTAAATTCCTTTTCACCTCTGCATTCCATTGCATGAATATACCAATCTCTTGTTGATGAACATTTATTTAAGTTGTTTCTATTTTTTTGGTTCAAAAATACTGCAGTGTAAATTTTTGTATTTGTCTCCTTCGGCACATGAGCAAGAGTTTCTACAGGATATATACCCAAAAGTGGAGTTGCTAAATTTTCAACTTTGTTAAATGTTCTGCCTTATCTTTAAACTTTATAACAACTCTTCAGGATGGTATCATGAACCCCTTTTACTGATTTTATATTTTCATATTGCTAATAAGGCAAGGTGCTAGATTGTGAACAGAGTACAAGCAGAGCCAACAGAGCTCTTGCTATCAACTTGCTACTTTATTTATTGAAAGACAAATAGCATGTAAACATAGTATGTTATCATTTATTCACTTAATCATTCTCTCAACAAACGCTAGGTAGAAATATATTCTAGTGTTTAAAAATGAAGTCTATGAACGCAGACTGCCTGAGCTCAAATCCTCAGGGTGGGGGATGCATGGATGGATGGATGGATGGATGGATGGATGGATGGATGGATGGATGGATGGATGGATGGATGGATGGATGGATGGATGGATGGATGGATGGATGGGTGGGTGGGTGGGTGGGTGGATGGATGGATGGATGGATGGATGGATGGATGGATGGATGGATGGATGGATGGGTGGATGATGTAATTATCTTCCTATGTGCAAATTCTCAATTTTTATGCATATGAATAGCCTTTAGAGCTTATAAAAATATACAAGGAGCCTCTTCCCCTTCCCCCAGGTTAATATTTATAGTCTGGGATGGCAGCCAGGAAAGGGGCCCACCAACCACCATGTAAGGACATTATGGCACATGAGGTTGTTCATGGCACAGCTTCTTATCCAGAGGCTCTGGCATCTTAACTGTGCTGTTTGGCTTATTATGTGAAAGCAAAGATAGACTATTTAGCTCTTTTATTCCTGTCTCTCTGACAGGAAACTATAAAACTTTTTTCCATCCCACCCCTAAGCCCCACTCAATAGGACCCGGAACCCCAGATTCTCATGTAGTAAGGCTGTGGAACCCGATTGGCAGCTGTCTTTCTCTTCCCATCTGTGTGAGCTCTCCTTGTGACGGCTAAGGAAACCTAGTTATTACAAACATCATGCTACCCTTGGGTAATGTAGCCAGCGTGTATTTTCACAGAAATTAGTTTGTCTCATTAAAATGTGATTAGATGCTTATTATCTAAGAGAGAAAAGAACCTTAATAAAATGGGAAAGTAACATGGGCTATAGTCAGCTGGAGGAACCCTGGTGGCACAGTGGTTCAAGTGCTTAGCTGCTAACCTAAAAGTTGGTGGTTCCAACTCATCAGTCGCTCCACAGGGGAAAGATGTGGCAGTCTGCTTCCCTAGAGATTACAGCCTTGGAGACCCTACGGGCAGGGACAGATTACTCAATAAGCAAGGTACATATGGGCTTAAGCACACGTAAACCTGTGCATGCCTTGCTTATTGGGCAATCCATCCCTGCCTATAGAGCAATTCTACTCTGTCCTATAGGGTCGCTATGAGTCAGAATTGACTCAACAGCACCAGGTTTGGTTATAGTCAGCCCGACCTGAGTTAAATCAAGGCTCCACCTCTTACCCAGCTGTGTGACCTTGAGCAAGCTAATTAATGGCTCTGAGCCTGTTTATTTATACAAAAGAGTAAAATAAAATCTACATTCTAAATTTGGTATAAATGTTAACAATAACACTGAGAAATGATAGTTTTTCAAAAGTAAAAAATTTCTACCCCACCCTTATAGCTCAGTAATGAAGTCATTCCTGAGGTTCACCCTTCAGCCAAAGATTAGACAGGCCCATAAAACAAAATGAGACTAAAGGAGCACACCAGCCCAGGGGCAAGGACTAGAAGGCAGGAGGGGACAGAAAAGTCGGTAATAGGGAACTCAAGATCAAGAAGGGAAGAGTGTTGACATGCTATGGGGTTGGCAACCAATGTCACAAAACAATGTGTGTATTAATTGTTTAATGAGAAACTAGTGTGCTCTGTGAACCTCCATCAAGAGTACAATTTAAAAAAATTTTTTAAAGATGGTATTAATTCTTTAAAAAAATAAAATTGTACCCCTTGCATAAACTTCTTCCTAAGCCAAAAGTTACCATGATAGTAATTATGAATGCAAGGTCTGACCAGGATTTAAGCTCTAAAGCCACCCCTGAATACCTGTGTAACAGGTTACTTGGTGTCTCGGTACCTCATTTCCTCGTGTTTTAGATGGGGATGATCATAGTGCCTACCTCCTAACATTGTTGTGGAGACAAACCGAGGTCATGTAAATTCAGGTCTCAAAGGGGGCTGGCTCATGGTAAGTACTGGAAAAGCGTCAGCTATAATTATTTCTATTTAATGAACATTTTCTATGTGTCAAACACAGTGCTAAGCATGTTATATGTGCCATCTCATTTAATTCTCCTAACAATGGCATGGAGTAGATATGTTTAAACCCATTTGACAATGGAGAGGAAAAACTCAGAAAAGGAGGGTGAGGCTGGCTGCACAACTCGAAGAATGTAATCAATGTCATTGAATTGTACGTGCAGAAACGGTTGGATTGGTGTATGTTTTTCTATGTATATTCTCAACAACAAAAATAAAACTATTTTAAAAACTTATTTGGCAGATGCAGAAATTGTTTAGAGATGTTAAGTAATTTGTCCAAGAGCAAAGATTTGAACTCAGATCTGGCTAAATCCAAATCCCGTTCACTTGAGCCATTATATGAAATGGAGATAATTTATAAACCATTCAGCCTCTTCCTTTTCCATGTCTGCCTTCGTGGAGTACTTCCCAAGATCCTTCGAGTCTCTAACCTCTCCCTACACCAAACCCTGTAGCCATAGCAGGAATCAATAATTTCATTTAGAGTAAAGTGAAAATGGCTGATAATAGTGCCCACTCTATTTCTTGAAGGGATCTTTCCACTTTAAAAGAAGATAAAGCTGTCTTAGTGTTGCCATGACAAAATACCGCAAGTGGGTGGCTTTCACAAATTTATTTTCTCACCTTTAGGAAGCTAGAAATCTGAATTTAGGGCCACTGGCTATAGGGGACAGCTCTTTCTCTGTTTCCTATGAGGGACATTTTTTTTTCCTCAGTTTCCCTAGCAGCCAGTCCTTGGAGTGCCTGGGCTTATAGATGGGTCAGCCTCCTTCATCTCCAGACAGTGTGGGTCTTCCCCTTGTGTCTGCTTTATGCTGTGCCTAATCCGCTCTTTTATATTTCAAAAGTGAGTAGGTTTAACTAACTAGACAATAGGTAAGTGGTAACTTGGGTGAAGCGTAAGACAGCATGCAATACTGGGGAAGCCAGAACATCTTATACAAGGCAAGGTCATATAAGCTCCATAGGTTACATCCAAACTTCCTGAGGGCTAGGGACCATGGTCTCGGGGAACGTCTAGCTCAATTCGCATAACATAGTTTATAAAGAAAATGTTCTACATTCTGCTTTAATGAGTAGCATCTGGGGTCTTAAAAGCTTGTGAGTGGCCATCTGAGATACTCCACTGGTCTTACCCTGTCCGAAGCAAGGGAGAATGCAGAAAAACAAAGTCACAAGGGAAAGACTAGTCCAAAGGACTAATGGACCACAACTACCACGACCTCTACCAGACTGAGTCCACTACATCTAGACGGTGCCGGGCTACCGCCACTGACTGCTCTGACAAGGATCACAATAGAGGGTCCCAGACAGAGCTGGAGAAAAATGCAGAACAAAATTCTAACTAACAAAAAAAAGACCAGACTTACTGGCCCAACAGAGGCTAGAAAAACTCCGAGAGTATGGCCCCCAGACACCCTTTCAGCTCAGTAAAAAAGTCATTCCTGAGGTTCACCCTTCATCCAAAGATTGGACAGGCCCATAAAACAAAACAAGACTAAAGGGCCACACCAGCCCAGGGGCAAGGACTAGAAAGCAGGAGGGGACAGGGAAGCTGGCAACAGGAGACCCAAGGTAGAGAAGGGGAGAGTGTTGACGTGTCGTGGGGTTGGTAACCAATGTCACAAAACAATGTGTACTAATTGTTTAATGACAAGCTAGTTTGTTCTGTAAACCTTCATCTAAAGTACAATAATATAAATAAATAAATACAAAGAATATTTAAAAACATTATGTGAGGGTAGTAAAGAGAATTTTTTTCATAAGTAATTTCTTACTATGAAGGTTAGAAGATGGGAGGAAATATAGGAAATGTTTATAGGTTCATGAGGGGTCTGCAAACACAGGGGGACTAATGATGAAGCAAAGAAGAACTAGACGGATAAGAAGGTCAAGGGAGGAATTGAAGAAAATGTTAACATTAATCATTTACAAACTCCATCAGGATTCACTAACAAGAACTTGTGGAGAACTCTGTGGCTTCACACACTTACATACTGATGCGTGGTGTAATCCTTTACACAGACCGGTACTCATCCCACTTGTGGTATGTGAAATATTAGGAGATAGAATAGCAAAGGATAAAATTAAATAGGATCCCATATTGAGGAAGCCATTTTCCTTTCAATCTGTCTTTTATTCCTTTTGAATACACGAAAAGATTCAGTTAGGAGCTGGTATGTTCTGAGTATTATCGTCCAAGTTGCTTAATCTAACGAAGAGTAGACTTACTGCTTGCAGCCTTCATAAAAGATCACATCTTGTTAGAACATAACTGCATGGCTTTGTTTTCTTTCAATTTATTTCTATATTTACATTAAATATGTTTCATCAAAAAAAAAAAAAAAAAGAGTAGGTTTAAGACATACACTACACTGATAATGGCCTCATTAACACAACCAAAAGAAAAGTGCAATTCCCAAATGGGATTGCATCCACAGGTATAAAACCCATTAGCAACCCTATAGGACAGAGTAGAGCTGTCCCATAGAGTTTCCAAGGAGCAGCTGGTGGATTTGAACTGCTGACTTTTTGGTTAGCAGCCATAGCACTTAACCACTGTGCCACCCGGGTTTCCATCCACAGGTATACGGGTTAGGATTTACAGCACGTATTTGGGGGGTCGGGGGAGGGCACAATTCAATCCATAACAAAAGCCTTTGGCCATGAAGTCAATTTCCTAATTACAAATGTGCAAGCATCCACAAACCCGTGGCTGAGAGCTTTCTCCCTTCCTCCCACCCCAGTTATCCCTAAAGTCAAATCATGGAGGGATTCACAGTGGCACAGGGGAATTCTAGTGCTAGGATGGGGTTAAGGACACACACTCTGGAGCTAGACTGCCTGTGTTCAAATTCCAGCTTCGCTACCTATTACATGTGTAACCTTGGGAAGTTACTTCACCTCTCTGTGTCTCGTGTTTCTATCTGTAAATCTGTAAGAAATACTAATATTAGATTACCTCCTAGGGTAGGTAATAAAATGTGTGTAGAAATAAAGTGTGTGTGTGTGTGTGTGTGTTTACACATAAATATACAGGTATACATATATATTGCTTAAAGACAATGTCTGACATGTGGTATGGACTAGATCTCAAAAATTTTAACTACTATTCCATCAGAAAACGTCATTCATTGTTTATTGAGCACTTTTTATTGAGTGGTGTCTTAGTAATCTAGTGCTGCTATAACGGAAATACCACACGTGAATGGCTTTTATAAAGAGAAATTTTTTCTCTCACAGTCTAGTAGGCTAGAAGTCTGAATTCAGGGTGCTAGCTCCAGGGGAAGTCTTTCTCTCTCTTTTGGCTCTGGAGGAAGGTCCTTGTTGTCAATCTTCCCTTGGTCTAGGAGCTTCTCAGGTGCAGGGATCCTGGGTCCAAAGGACGCGTTCTGCTCCCGGTACTGCATTCTTGGTGGTATGAGGTCTCCCGTCTGTTCACTTCTCTCTTTTGTATCTTAAAAGAGATTGGCCTAAAACACTATCTAATCTTGTAGATCTTGTCAATATAACTGCCACTAATCCATCTCATTAACATCATAGTGACAGGATTTATGACAGATAGGGAAATCATATCAGATGACAAAATGGCAGACAATCATACAATACTGGGAATCATGACCCAGCCAAGTTGACACATATTTTGGGGGAACACAATTCAGTCGATGACAAGTGGTATTTATTACCGTCCAGGCACTTTTCTGGGTATTTGAGATACAAGAACATAACGAACAGATATGGGCTCAGCTCTCATGGAGCCAGCGGTCCACTGGGAATGACAGGAAAAATAACAAAAAACTAACAAAGAGTTTCTCTCCAGAGATCTTATTAAAACTGAGACCCAGAGAATGAGAAGGAGCTTGACATTTGCAGGTCGAGGAGGACAGCATTCCAAATGGAGGCAACAGCAGGTGCAAAGGCACTGAGGTAGGAAGGAGCTTGGAGTCAGAGAAGTGGAGAGAAGGGCAGAGTGGCTGGAGGGTAATAAGAAACGTAGAGTATGGGGTTGGGGGTTTGGAGAGACAGCAAGGATTAGATCACACAGCACCCTGGTAAAAAAAATAGGATCCTAGATTTCTAAGTATGGTGAGAAGTCATTTAAGGTGTTTTAAGTGAAGGAATGACTTAGTCATTCATTCAACAGATATTACTGAGGACCTATGACGTTTGGGCCTCATCTAGGCAGTGGAAATAGACCAATAAGCAAAGAAAACAAAAACTCCTGCTCTCGTGGAGCTCGCTTTCTTGTGGGGTATTTGTACCTCCAGCCTGGACCTCTTCTCAAGCCCACACCTGTATATCCAGCTGCGTTCTTGACATCTTTACTTGATTGAATAATCTGCATCTCAAACTTGGCATGTCCAAATCTGAATTCCTGATCTTCCCACAAAACTTGCTCCTTCCTCTGTAAACTGGCAACTCAGTCCTTCCAGATGGTCAAATGAGAGCCTTGGGTCGTCCCTGACTCTCACATTCCACATCTAACCCATCAGCAAATTCCATAGACTGTACCTCAAGCTACATCTCTAATCCACTTTTCACCAATGTCTCCACCATGATGGTGGACCGAGCCACCCTCCTTTCTCACCTGGTTTCTCTGCTAATACCATTTCCCCCCTACAGTCTATCCTCAACAGCCTCCAGTGTGATCTTATAAAATTAAGTCAGAGGCAGCCTTACATGATCGGCACCCATTCCCCCAGGCTGCCCCACTCCTCCCAGCAAACACACACCACCTCTGGCCTTAACTCCCAACACTCTTCTAACTCTTCTCCAACCAGTCTGGCCTCCTTGCTGTCCCTTAGACCCACCAAGCACATCCCAGCCTCAGGGTCATTGCCCTTGAAGTTTTCTTTACCTGGAGCCTCATCACCCAGAAGTCTTCATGTCTGTTTGCTTCTCACTTCCTAGGTCTCTATTCAGATGTCAGCCAACCTGAGAGTCATCCCTGCCTGCTCCATCTCTTTTCCTGCTTTATTTTCCTTCATAACCCTTATCACCATCTGATTTTATGAATTTATTTTTTCAAATACTTGTTGGTATCTCCCCACCAGAATGTTAACTGAAGGAGTGCAAGGACTTTGCTTTTTTCAATGTGGTTTCCTTAGTCCCTGGAACAGGGCCTGGAACCTACTGTGTTCTTCAGAAAGGTTTGTTGAATAAATGAATGAATGAATTTGGTTTATATTTTAAAAAGTCTGCTCTGGCCATTCTGGGACGATGGCTTGGAAAGGGTAAGAGCAGTTAGGAGTCTGTTTCCAATGTCCAGCTAAGAGATGATGGGGACCTGGCCTAGAGTAGTGGCAACGTATGGTATATGGAAAAAAAAAAAAAGGTTGCTGTTAATTCCAACTCACAGCAACCCCATGTAGGTCAGAGTAGAACGGTGCTCCGTAGAGTTTTCAATGGATGATTTTTCAAAAGTAGATCACCCGGCCTTTCTTCTGAGGTGCTCTTGAGAGGACTTAAACCTTCAACATTTCAGTTAGCAACTGAGTGTGCTAACCACTTGGACCACCCAGGGAATCCATAGTATATGAAGACGCTAAGCATTTGGAGGAGAAAGAGGAAGTGGCATTTGGAGGATTCTGTGGTGGTGCGGTGGTTAAGTGCTCAGCTGCTAACTAAAAGGTCAGCAGTTCGAATCCACCAGCCGCTCCTTGGAAACCCTAGGGGGCAGTTCTACTCTGTCCTGTAGGTTTGCTATGAGTCGGAATCCACTCGACGGCAATGAGTTTGGTTTTGGTTTGTCCAAAGAGAATATTTGCATTCTGTAAGGTTTTAGAAACCTCATAGAGGGAAAAAGCCATGCATGTTTAAATATATTTATATGGTGTGTTGATTCTTTTTCATTATTGAAAAGAGTCCCAAGCCAGTGCAAGTTGATTGACAATATATTCGTTTGGCTTCTCTGATGACCATTTCATTAGGGAAGAAGCATTTTAGATAGCAGAGTCTGTTATTTCCTCCAGACTTTGTGAAAACAGGCTCCCCCAAGGATCCCAGCCTTCATGTACAGCCAGCTGCAAGTGCCACCCACCCATGCGCGGCCCAGGGTGGGGACGTCAGCAGTTTATGCAATTCTTGTCAGCAAAGACTGTCAAGTGATCGCTATTTCCTGCACCCAGCCCTGTGGTTAGGCTCTGGAAGGTGCCCTATTTTTCCTGACAAAAGCTTACAGGCTTTTCAAATCTTTTGCTTTCTTTTCTTGGCATTCTTGTGTCCGTTGCTTATCATTCTGACCCTGTCTCAAGTCATTCTCATCAACTGCCGTTAAAAGGATCGAAGGGCCGTCTGTCTGTGTTTGTCTGGATTCTTGAGAGAAAATACCATAACTTTTCTGGTGGCTGTTAGTGTTTAATTAAAACTTGCTTTCCCCAACTCTTTGTCTGCGTCCAGGTTTTTTTTTTTTTTTTTTAATTCTGCAAGCACAGACAATATAAAAAGAGTTTGACCCTTTAAGTTTCAAGAACTGGTTATTATGTCTAATTGTCAACCTCAAATAATGACAGAACCATAATCTCCAGGGTGAAAAGTGAAGGAAAAAAAAAACCCCAACTATTTCCTGAAGAAAAAGAACATTTGCTTTTAATAACTAGATCAGTACCAATCTTAAAATTAACTTAGTGTTTAAGTCGGAAACAATTTGGTAAGAATAGAAAGAATCTTAACCGTCAGCTCACACTTAAATTTATGGGACTCTTTCTTCCTTAGGATATTTACATATTAAAGTTTCCAGATATTGAAGCCAGATAAAGTTCCAGCTGAGCTCATGAGATTTTGCTCTCAAATTCTTTTTGGAAATGAGTTTTTTTTTTTTTTTTTCCTCCAGTGTATGTGTTTTTCCTTTAATAAAATTTAAAAAAATAAAATAAAATTCAGAAGCCAACTCTTGAGTTTTCAAAAAGAAAATTTTTTTGAGATGTTAATACCAAAGTCTGAACAGTGTCCTTTATTCACTACATAGTCACATCAGTTGAATTTCTTTTTCAGGCTTATATGCCACGTTACCTTACAAATTTAGCACAAAGTTGCCACACCTCTATGCTGTATATTGTGTTTTTTAAGTAAATCAAATTAAATGATGTTTCTTCTATCATTTTCTCTTTTCTCCTGGCCTCTATTATGTAGTTTCTCTGAGCTAAATAAACCATGTTTAAGTTTATAAATAGATACATACATGCAGAATATATGTGTATATATATGAAAAATGGAAAATGTATTTTAAATGTATGTATGTATGTGTATGGAAACCCTGGTGGCATAGTAGTTAAGTGCTACAGCTGCTAACCAAAAGGTTGGCAGTTCGAATCCACGAGGCACTCCTTGGAAACCCTATGGGACAGTTCTACTCTGTACTATAGGGTCGCTATGAGTCAGAATTGGCTCAGTGGCAATGGGTTTTGGTTTTGATGTGTGTATATGTACATGTATAGTGTGTATATATGTATGTAAGTGCATGTGCAAATCTATATGTACAGATATGTGTGTATATGTATGTGTACATACACATACATACATATATCTCTCTCTCTCTCTGATATAACTGTATTTGGATATAACTGTCTTTCCAGAAAGTAAAACTGTGAGCCAACATATTCACCTGACATAGCTTCAGCTTTTTTTCCTCCAATTTCCATTTCAGTTGTATCATGACCTTGACGTAATTAGTCATTAACAATAATATGTTTGTATTCCATAATAGCTGTGTTCTTTAGGAGCTTGCTGTTAACTTTGGTGAAGTTCAGCAAATGGAAATTTGGTGAACAAGTTCATCTGTTTCCGTTGTTAAAGAGAAGATGGAGAACCACAGAACTGGTTATGTGCAGGGCCTCCTGTGTTACCACCTAGGTGGGCTTGGCTCACTTGTATGTGAAATAGGGACGCTGCCATGAGGTGCCTTGCTCTGGAGTACTGAGTATTAAGGGGAAAAAACAGTAAGGCAAGTTACTCAAAAGACAGTGCTTGCTCACTCTTGTTCCCCAGCAAGCCCTGTCCAAGAACAACAAGCGAATAGTTACAGGCTTGAGGGAGGAAAAAGACAAAAGAAGCAACCTAGAAAACAACAATGCCTTTTCAGCTAAAGCAGCTTCATTCATTATTCACAGATACTCAACGACGTCATTTTGATAGACTTTTAAATGAGATAAATGACTTTATTCCTTTGAGTGACTTGTACCTGTCCTTCAGAAGCTAAGGATGTTAGAGTCAGATGGATTTGGGTTCTAATCCTGTGCCTCATCCCAGACTAGCTGTGTGACCCAGAGCTTGACGCTCAACCCCTTTGAGCCTCAGTTTCATGTATAAAATTGGGACATGACATCGCATAGTTTTGTTCTCAGGTTGAAATGAGATAATGCCATGTGATAACGCCAGAGCAGTGCTGGGACATGACCACAACTCAAAAAATTGTGGTTTAAGAAAAAGGTCCTGGCTACTAAAATACACAAAAAGGAAAAGGGAAAGCATCCTAGAAATGGGATTCTCTCTTCCTCTCTCACATAGATGAAGTTACTTAAAATAGTAAAAGAGAGACAATAGATATTTTGAAGCAAAAAAATTAAATTATAATTGATCTTGTAAGTTATTACAAACCTTTTGTAGGACAGGTTAGTTGTATCCGATCAAAGTGTAAGGTGTATATCCTGTTTGACCAAACATTCCCATTTTTTAAGAAATCATCTTAAGGACATGTGTATACATGTGCATATGTATAGACCTTATGGGCAACGGAACACAACGTTGCTCAGTCCTGCATCACCCTCTTGATTGCAGGCATGTTTGAGTCCATCCATGAGGCTATTGTGCCAATCCATCTCACCGAGGGACCCCCTCACCCTTATTGTCCCTCTACTTCACCAAACATGATGTCCTCCTCTAGCAACTGATATCTCCTAATGATGTGTCCAAAGCAAGTGTCTGAGTCATCTAGCACTGCTATAACAGAAATACCACAAGTAGGTGGCTCTAACAAATAGAAATTTATTTTCTCACGGTTTCGGAGATTAGAAGTCCAAATTCAGAGTGGCAGCTCTGCGGGGAGCTTTCTCTCTCTGTCAGCTCTGGAGGAAGGTCCTCGTCTCTGCAGCTTCTGCTTCTTGGTTCCTTGGAGATCTCCATGTATCTTGGCATCTATCTTACCCCATCTCTTTCCTCTCACATTTCACTATAAGTGGCAAGGAGAAACCATGAAGCCCCTTTAAAATATTGCTTAGAAATCTCCTCAGCTAAATATCCAAGTTCATCACTTAAAATTTCTACCTTCTACCAAACATTTGAACATAATTCAGACAAATTCTTTGCCACCGCGTAAAAAGCATCACCCCTCTTCCACTGTCCAATCACATGTTCCTTTTTTTTTTTTTTTTAAGCCTCACTAGAAGCACACTTAACATTCACGTTTCTAGCAGCTCTCTGGTGCTGGTGCCGGTGCCATATGTATTCTCTAAGACAACAGAGACTTTCTGTATAGCTCTCCTCACTTCCTTCTGAGCCTTTGACGTCCATATTCTACCAACAGTCTCTTCAAGGCAATCTAGACTTTTACTATTTTTTACTATTAGGCACCTTAAAACTCTTCCAGCCTCTACCCATTACCCAATTCCAAAATCACGTCCACATTTTAGGTGTTTATTAGGTCAGAACCCCACTTCTCAGCCTCTATCCTAGTTATCTAGAGCTGCTATAACAGAGATACCTCCAGTTTCTGGCTTTAACAAACAGAAATTTATTTTCTCACAGTTTAGGAGGCTAGAAGTCCAAGCTGAGGGTGCTGACTCTAGAGGAAGGCTTTCTGTCTCTGTTGGCTCCTGAGGAAGGTCCTTGTCTCTTTTGAGCTTCTATTTCTGGGTGAACTTCATATGACTTGGTATCTATCTTCCTCCGTCTTTGCTTCTCTCGCTTGCTTGTCTAATCTCTTTTATATCTCAAAAGAGATTAACTCAAGATACACCCCACACTAATTTTGTCTCATTAACATAACAAAGACAACTCATTCCCAAATGGGATTATAACCACTGGCATAGAGGCTAGGATTTGCAGCACATATTTTTGGGGACACAATTCAGTCCGTAACAGCAAGCAAATCTGAGGATGTTCTGTAGAGACGCATACAGTTATCGTGGCTAATTTTCAGAAGTAGATCATTAGGCCTTTCTTCCTAGTCTGTCTTAGTCTGGAATCTCAGCTGAAATCTGTCCACCATGGATGACCCTACTGGTATATAAATATCAGTAGCATAGCTTCCGGCATCATAGCAATATGCAAGCCGCCACAGTCCGACACACTGATAGATGGATGGTGGTGTGTAGATATGTCCAGAGAAATGTCTGTATGTGTTCCTGTGAGTGGGTGAAGGAGGTTGGAAGTACACGTATGAAACTGTCAGTATTTTGTCCCTGGGAAGTATAAGTGGATAAGGGGAAAAATTTTTGCTAGTTTTACTTCTATAACTTTTAATTTAAAATTTTTATAGCAAGGATATATGTAATTTTTCAAACTTCCTATTCAAATCATTTGATGCAGACCGTTGTGTAGACCCCCGGAGCCTACTCATATGTTCACTCACCCAACACCAGCATGGAGTAGTTTCTCTCCAAGGGTGTGTCTACATATGCATTCAATAATGATCATGAATCACCATTAATGCTCTTATTATTGGGCAAAGGGTAATATTTGTGCTCATTTGAGAACCATAGAGTTTGTTTTGCTATCATTTAAATAACACATGTCCATTGTAATAAATTTAATTGTTACAGAAATGCATGACTTAGAAAGTAGAAATTCTTTAATGGTTGTAACAGTGGTATACAGTCATCAGATATTTTCTAGGCATACACTGACATATATATTACATTAATATAAATTTTACAGAGGTAAGATCACCTTATACCTTTTATTCTGAAAATTGCCTTTCTCACTTACTAACATATCTTAGATAGGTTCCCATTAAGCTCCTGGTTTTCCATAACCGCCGAGTAATCGATGGTATGGATGTACCATAATTAATTTCATCAGTCCCCTAGGGATGGGCATTTTGGTTGTTTCCAAATTTTGCTAAGACAGACAATGCTACAGTGAACATCCTTATACTAAAACTTCAAACATTGATGGGAGAATTTTTGTAAAACAAATGCCTCGAAGTGAAATTGCTGAAATTTTGGAAGGAATTTGGTCTTCCCAAAAGGTATCAATGTATGGTTTCACCAAGTATGAACAAAAATGGCCCTTTTCCACAATCAAGTCTACATGTTTTTGACTTATGCCAATCTGCTATCAAAAAATGTGTATTTCATATTTGCTTTCATGTCATTCACTTATTAGTGCGGCTGTCCATTTCTTCTAACTTTCTTAGGGGCCTTGATTCTTGGAACATTGGTACTGCTCTGGACTGGTAACATCGAGGGAAGCATATTCTGTATTTTATCACCGTATAAACTAGTCTGTATGTTTTCAGAGCCAGGCTTAAGAGCAAGTTTTAGTTTCTTAGAAAATGTCATCTTAAAGTCATTTGGAATTTCCTTGTATAGTTAAAATAGATTTATGTTGGGTATTGCTGGTTAAAACCCAAGTATCATAAAGATAGATTTTTATATAGCCTCTCTGTCATGCAGAAACCCTGGTGGCATAGTGGTTAAGTGCTACGGCTGCTATCCAAAATGTTGGCAGTTCAAATCTGCCAGGCACTCCTTGGAAACTCTACGGGGAAGTTCTACTCTGTCCTGTAGGGTTGCTATGAGTCGGAATCAACTCGACAGCAATGGGTTTGGTTTGGGTTTGGCTCTTTGTCATGCACTAAAATCTTAAGATTTAGAAATATCTGAGAATAGTTATTTCTTTTTATATTCATCTACTGTTCGGTTTCATACTCTGGTTTCCGCATTTACTACTTAGCGGATTTCAGCGAAATTTTGTTTTCTCTCTTACATGAATGCTCACAATTTTATTTAGAAAAATTGGAAAGCAATGATGAAGGCCTTTTGTTGTTTTTTTTAATGGAGGATAAAGTTTGAGGCAGAATGGAGAGATGTACTGTTTATTTTCTGTTTTCATCTTAGGTGCCTGAGGCCCATGAGCTTGTCTGGCCCTCTAAATCCATATTTATTAACGTAAATATAATTTAGCCAGAGTCAAATTCTCTCAAGATTTCATAGCCACAAAACTGTCATTTGTCTCATTTGGGGAAGCACCGAAAGTGATTATTTGGGTGATGACTGAAACTGCTGGTCTCGTTAATGTCGTGGTTATTCGAGAGACAGCACTCTGCAGGTGGGGATGGATTGTCCTGAAGATTTGTTTGTATGTAGACTTTATCCAGGGCCAGCCTAAACCAGAGAGGTAAACTGGAATTGCTTCAGGAAGCCCCCCAAAGGGAACTTGTGTCATTTTTTAGCTGTCCAGCACTAACCATCTGCTTCCTGTTAGCCCCCATCTCCCTTCTGGAGGTGCCCACCAGGCGTTGGCAAAAAGGCATCTCCCACTTTAAAGTGTTGAAATAGCATTTTAATTTATTCATTGCTATCGGGTCAATTCCGACTCGTGGCAACCCCATATGTTACAGAGTAGACCTGCCCCATAGGGCTTTCTTGGCTGTAATCTTTAAGGAAGGAGCCCTGGTGGTACAGTGGTTAAGTGCTTGGCTGCTAACCTAAAGGTCGGTGGTTCAAACCCACCGGCTGCTCTGTGGGAGAAAGATGTGGCAGTTTGCTTCCATAAAGATTTACAGTCCTGGAAGCCATATGGGGCAGTTCTTCTCTGCCCTAAAGGGTTGCCATGAGTTGGAATCAACTCCATGGCAACAGATTTGGTTTGGTTTTTTTAATCTTTATGGAAGGAGATCACTGGACTTTTTATCTGCAGGCCACTGGGTAGGTTTGACAGGCCATCAAGTGAATCCCAACTCCTGGCAACCCCAAGTGTGCGGGGTATAACTATTCCATAGGGTTTCACGGCTGTGACCCTTTGAAAGCAGATTGCCAGGGCTTGCTTCTATGGCGTTGCTGAGGGAGTTGGAACTTCCAACTTTTAGGTTAGTAGTCAAACACAAACATATGTGCTACCCAAAGATCTGTATATATTTACCATAATTAAAAAAAAAAAAAAGGCAGTTCTGAGTGCATGTTCCCTACCATGGCTGCCGAGGGAACCAGAGCTTCCTTGGTTTGCCCCTGGTTCAAATAGGGGGCAGGCCTAGGCCCTGTACCTGGCCATCCCGATACCTCTGTGTTCCCGCACCCTGAACGTTGAACTAGGAAGAGGGAGCATTTGGAACTCAGAATCAAGGCAAGAGCTGAAGTCGGTCCCGGACCAGACTGTTGTATGGCATGATCTTGGCTGTTTGGTCCCTTAGGGGTTCTCTTGTTTCATAATCATTTTCTAAGCCTGTGTCCAACAGCCATCTTTTCCTTCTTTCACATAAGTTGGGGAAATTCTGACTGGTCTCTAAGCCAATGCTTTCCCAACTTCTTTGCATGTCATAGAATACACAGAAAATGATGTTTGTATGGTACCCAGAGTGAATGGACAAGCCTTCTCATGGCTGGAGGTGACCATTGCAGTGTCTCTGGATCCTTCTGAAAGGGCCAATAGTTTAGGACACCTAAGAAAAAAGACCAAACCTGTTGCTGTCAAGTTGATTCCGATTCATAGCGACCCTATAAGACAGAGTAGAGCTGCCCCATAGAGTTTCCAAGGAGCACCTGGTGGATTCAAACTGCCGACCTTTTGGTTAGCAGCCGTAGCTCTTAACCACTATGCCACCAGGGTTTCCTTAAAATTAGGAAACCTATAATTCATTATATCCATACATTGGTTGGGAAGCCCTTACTGATGCTAATCAGAATAGCCTTATTCCTCTTGCCACTGATTGGCTTAGCATAGACGTATGACCCGCTCTGGCTAATAAGGGTCAGTCTGCTGAAATGTTTCTTGAAAAGCTCTCTTTATTCTTAAAAAGAGAGAAAGAAGATGGTTTTTTTTTTTTTTGGAGAAGGGATGTGATGTCAGCCGTATTGCAATCTTGAGGAAAGGTTAGCGTGACGAGAACATGCTGAGTGGAAAAATAGAAGAAACCTGGGCCTTTGATAGCATTGCTAATCTTCAGATTTTACTAGCCTTGGGACTACCCTATCTGTATTTTTACACAAATAACGCGCACCTTCTATGTTTGTTTGCCAACTCTCCTCCCCACCCCCTGTGAGGTATTTTCATAAGCTCCTCTATGCAGGTTTTTTTTAACATATTACTTTTAAAAAAATTAGAGTATTGCACTTACAAAAAAACCTTGGGGAGGGGAGGGCGTGGTTGGCAAACAAACATAGAAGGTGTGCGTTATTTGCATAACGATGCGGTACTGAGATAATAAATCCTTATTATTAAAGTCTTTTCACTTTTTTTGTTGTTATTTACTGCCAAAAGCAGTCTAACTGATGCAATACCTGCTCAGGCTTGAAGGTCAGACCTCATAATAGAGTTTGCCAATGACAACAAAAAAAGGTGCTCACAGTAAGAAACTCTGGAGGAAAGAATGGAACAACATCTGGAGATGTGCTGTTAGAAAGGAAATGTTGAAGTTCAAAGTAAGATGATGAGTAGAAGCAGAAGTAAAAATCAGTGTGCTTTATATTAAAGAATGTAGGGTTCTTTGATCCATATTATAGTAATTATGATGAGAAATATTTGCCAGCATCTCAGCAAAATGTTAGAGGAAGAACCTATAGGAAAGGTACTTTAACACTCGGGAGAAGCAGAGAAACATACAGGAATTGGAAGCCTGGAGGCAAACTGTGGATCTGGCACTTCCTAGCTGTGTGACTGATTTGGTGTAGGTTACTAACCTCTCTGCACCTCAATTTCCTTGTCTGTAAAATGGAGATAATTAGAGTACTTACCTCATAGATATTATTGGGTTCATAAAGTATGAAACAGTGTCTGGTATATATTACATACTATATAAAACCCATTAAACCCATTGCTGTTGAGTTATCTTGACCCATAGCGACCCTGTGGGACACAGTAGAATTGCCCCATAGGGTTTCCGAGACTGTAAATCTTTATGGAAGCAGACTGCCACATCTTTTTCCCACAGAGCGGCTGGTGGGTTGAAACTGCTGACCTTTTAGTTAGCAACTGAGTTCTTAACCACTGCACCACCAAGGCTCCATATATGTAAGTGTTTGCTATTATTAATCCCCTACAAATATCATCTAAACCTATCTAAATCCAAAACAAAACCCTCTACCGTGGAGTCGATTCTGACTCATAGCGACCCTATAGGGCAGAGTAGAACTGCCCCACAGGGTTTCCAGGGCTGGAAATCTTTATGGAAGCAGACTGCCACATCTTTCTCCCATGGAGTGGCTGCTGGGTTCAAACCACCAACCTTTTGGTTAGCAGCCAAGCATTTTAACCACCAAAGCTCCCATCCAAACCTATACTCATATACATATATATATACATATATGCAGTAGGTTATACCTATATATATAAAGTTACTTAAACACTGCTGCTTCTACCATTATACACCCACTGGAATGGCTCAAATTAAGAAGATTAACAATACCAAAAGGAGCCTTGATGGTGCAGTGGTTAAGCCCTCAGCTGTTAACTAAAAGGTCAACAGTTCGAATCCACTAGTTGCTCCATGGGAGAAAGATGTGGCAGTCTGTGTCTGGAAATATTACAGCCTTGCAAACTCTGTGGGGCAACAATGCCAAGTGTTGGTGAGGATATGGGATAACCAGAACGCTTACAAACACTGGTGGGAATATAAAATGGCACAACCTCTTTAGAAACTCTTCCGTAGTTGCTTAAAAAACTAGACATACATCCACCCTGTGACCTATCAGTTCCACTCCTAGATACTTATTCAAGAAGAATGAAAATGTATGTCCTCAATAAAACCCTGGTGAAAGAATGTTCATAAAAGATTTATCTCTAATACCCCCAAACTTATAGGTTTCCATCAATAGGAGAATGGAAAAATAAGCTGTGTTATATTTATATAGTGGAATACCACTCGGCAATAAAAAGGGATGGACTACTAACGTGTGCAGCACCATAGATGAGCCTCAGAAATATTGTGCTGAGTGAAAGAAGTCAGGGACAAAAGAGTACATGCCCTATAATTCAATTAATATGAAAAACTGGAAGAGGAAAAACTAATTTGAGGGATAGAAATCAGAATAGTGATTGCTTATAGAGGGATGGAGAAGACTAACAGAGGGAACTTTCTGGAAATGTTCTATATCTTGGTAGGGGTATACGTAGCCCAGATGTATACATGTGTCAGAATTGATCAAATTGTAAAGCTTAACAGCTATGCATATTACTATATATACATTGTAACTCGATTTTTTTTGATGAAACAAACAGCAAAAACAGCTGCTGCTGGGAAGTCAAGGTGCAATATGAGCATCTTCTCATACCAGCCAGCCAAGACCGCTATCAAACCCTTCCAAAGTCGTGTCAAAAGCACGAAGGAGGTGACTTGAAGAAGCTCCTACTGGCCAAAGATGGGACAATTTGAAGATCATAAAGGGCAATATCTTTAATGGATTAAACCCCATAAGATACATTTAAATCCTTGTGTTCATAATAACTTTTAAAAAATAATTTGACCACCATTGGATATGGCCAACTCATTATTTTGGAAATTGGTAAATAAGGCAAAAATCAAGAATTTATCCTGCCTTTCCCGTGTGATTTGTACCACTGGGTAGCCAATTAGTGGAGAAGAGAAATTCCTCATTGTAGGAGTAGTCTAGCTAATAAAGAAAGAATGATAGGATTAGAAAACCACCATGTTGCAACCCCTAATTAATTAAACAGTGTCACCATTGAATATCAGCAGCTGTTAACATCACAAAAAGAAATGGGCTTCTAATGAAAGAACACAGGTGGTGACCTATGAGGTAGCCATCTTGCCCAAAGTAATTTAACCAGAATTTAACAAGCCTTCTGACTTAACCAACATATGGGAAATACAGTGGACAGAGGAACTTGTTAAATAAACCATGGGGATGTAATCAGCAAATCCCAGATGGTGAGAGAATATATATAGGATAAACAGCCTGCTTTCTTCAACAAATAAATTGCTATGAGAAAGAGAGAGAAGGGGAAGCTATAGATTAGAAGAGATCTAAGGGAGCTGCCAATAATTGCAAAATATGGACCTTAAACAAACATATATATTTATAAGACAGTTGGAAATTTGTACACTGACTATATATTAAAGAATAATTGTTATTAAAAAGAAGAAAAAGATAATTGAGGTTATGTTTTGAAAAAGAGTCCTTATTTTTATATTGAAATATTTACAGATAAACTATTTGAAGTCTGAGATTTGCTTTAAAATAATACATACAGGAGAACAGAAAGAGAGTGAGAATATAGATGCAACAAGATTAGCTGTGGATTGATAATTGTTGGAGCTGGGCGATGGAAGCATGGGGAGCCATTAAACCATTCCAACACCTTTTGTATGAGCTTGAAATTTTCCATCATAAAGAGTATTGTTCGGTTTTGTTTTTAAAGGAATGCAAAGAGAAAGGGAAAAAAGCAAAACAAACAAAAAAATCCAGATTCTGCAGAAAGACAGGAAGGAAATCTAACAGAATGCCAGAATGTTAACTCCTAGATGCATTTTTTTTTTATGCGGCAGTTCTACTTTGTCCTGTAGAGTTGCTATGAGTCGGAATCGACTCGACGGCCCTGGGCTGGGATTTATGGTGACTGAATGGAAAGGCTATGTTTAAGAATGTGGGTCCTGAGTTCAAAATCCTGTTCTCCAGTCCCAATTGAGGGGACTTTGGTTCCTGAACTTCTCTGGGACTCAACTTCTCATTTGTAAAATGAAGATAAATAGGACCAGTTCTTAGGGTAGTTGTAAGGATACAAGAAGATAATCTCCCTCTGGGAGCAAGGAAGAATCAAAACTAAAGATAGAAGGGAAAGATTAGTCCAAAGGGCTAATGGACCACATCTACCATGGCCTCCACCAGACTGAGTCTAGTACAGCTAGGTAGTGTCCAGCTACCACCACTGACTGCTCTAACAGGGATCACAATAGAGGGTCCCAGACAGAGCTGGAGAAAATGTAGAACAAAATTGTAACTCAAAAAGAAAGAGCAGACTTGCTGGCCTGCTAGAGACTGGAGAAATGGCCCCCGGACACCTTTTTAGCTCAGTAATGAGGTCATCTCCTGCAGTTCACCCTTCAGCCAAAGATTGAACAGGCCCATGGAACAAAACAAGGCTAAAGGGGCACGCCAGCCCTGGAGCAGAGACTAGAAGGCGGGAGGAAACACGAAAGCTGGTAATAGGGAGCCCAGGGTTGAGAAGGGAGAGTATTGACATGTCATGGGGTTGTTAACCAATCTCATAGAACGATGTGTGTACTAACTGTTTGATGAGAAACTAGTTTGTTCTGTAAAACTTCATCTAAAGTACAAAAAAAAAAAAGGGAAGATAACCTGTGTGAAGTATGTAGCACAGTAGCTGGTACTAGATAACACTCAATAAGTGTTGGCTGCTGACTATTGTTTTAATACAGGTAACATTTAAAATCAAACAATAAATGTATTCATTTTTTTAAGGTCCTTGAGTGGTGCAGGTGGTTTGTGATAGGCTACTAACCTAAAGGTTGGCGGTTCAAACCCCCCCAGTGGTAACACAGAAGAAGGGCCTGATGATCTGCTGCCATAAAGATTGCTCACTGCCGTCGTCGATTCTGACTCATAGCGACCCCATAGGGTTTCCAAGGCTGTAAATCTCTATGGGAGCCGACTGCCATGTCTTTCTCCCTAGGAGCTGCTGATGGTTTTGAACCGCCAGCCTTTCGATTAGCAGTCGATCGCTTTAACCACTGAGCTACCACGGCTTCCTCCTGTAAAGATGACCGCCTTTAAAACCCTACGGAGCAGTTCTACTCTATGACACATGATGTCACCATGATTCGGAATCAACTCAATGGCAATGGCGCAGTGGGTTTGGGTTTTTTTTTTTTTTTATATATATTCTTCTTTTTTTTTTTAATAAATATTGGAGCATTTTTGATGACTTTTGAACCTCAAAGGCCTTTTTCTATTTCCAAACTCAGGGATGTGACTAGATTTTCCAACATTTATATCCATCGCCATGCACGTGCCTCATGGTAAACCAAATCAGAGGCCATGGCATATATACTGTGAGGCAGACAGAGAAGAAAGCCCCGCAGTGCCCCTCTCTCTCCCAACTCTTCACCTCTGTGTAACTATTTATGGTTTAAAAAGCAAAGGGATCCGCCTAGAACAAGAAACTTCCCTCTTTTTCTGCCTGGAGAGGAGCATGAGTAACGGACTTTTCCATGTGGTTATTTTTCCTGGGCTTGGCGTACCCCCTCTGACTGCTATAACATGTGATCCTGAAAGAGACCTTAAATAAACCTCAGATATTCCTTATCGGTCAGCGGTGCTGTCCCAGTTTCTAGTACATTATGAATTAATTTTCCGTATTTGGCACTCTTCCTTTTTAAACAGAAGTTCTATTCATTCAAAATATTCGTTGGGAGCCTTCTATGTGCCATGTGGTATAACCCTGAACAAGGCAGAAAGGGCCCTGAACCCCAGCCCCAGCTATTCACGTGTTGGGGTTCCCTTCACCCCCTGTCTTTGCCCCGAAACTCACTCTCACCACCCAGCTCCCTCCGTCCCCCCTTATCACGTTCTCCTGCTTTATTTTCCTCGTAGGTCTTACCCTCATCTGAAATGATCCTATTCATTAAGTTATTTATTTTTCATTATCTGTCCCCTCCCCCTGGGTTGTCTCTCCTGTTCACCACCGTATCCCCAAACCTGGCACAGTGCCCGGCAGGACTGGCAGAACACATAATTTGAAGGACTCAGTAAAAATAAAAAATGTGGGACCTTTTGTTCAAAATTATTAAGCATTTGAACAGAGCAGAGCATTAAGCCAAGCACAGGGCCCTTCTGAGCATGGGGTCCTATGCAGCTGCCCAGGTCACATGTCTGTGAATCTGGCCCTGGTGCCTGGCACCTCATTAAAAAAAACAAAAAACAGTTGCCATCAAGCCAGTTTTGATTCATGGTGACCCAGTGTGTGTCAGGGTAGAACTGCTCCACAGTTCTGCTCTGACCTTTTGGAAGTAGATGGCCAGGACTTTATTCCACAGCACCTCTGGGTGGATTCAAATGGCCAGCCTTTAGGTGCTGAGTGCGTAATCATTTCCACTGCCAGGAGACTCCTGGCACCTGATAGACACCAAAAAAAAGAGAGTTGTTGGAATGAATACAAGTCTAAGAAAAAACATCAGGTATCCAAGGAGCCGTGACATATAGAGAGAGCGACAAAATACTAAGACCAGAAACCAGCACATGTATGGAAAGACTATATAATCCCTTGGCCAAGGCTTGGCTGTGAGGTGAAAATTAAAATGATCACTCTACTTCCCTTGGGATGCACTGAGACCAGGCTGCAAATCCATTGAGGGTCGGGACCAAAGTGTTTCTTTCGTCATTAACTTCCCTTGCAGGACATCTGTACATATTTGATGTCCTATGAATATGTAAACCGAACTGAATGAAAAAAAAAATTTTTTTTTAATAGATTCTAGAAGCTGAATTAGAGAGAGATGGGTTTTGAAGGAAACATTTCTTTCTTGAGTGTAAGGCTCACTGAGTTTAGGAGAAGATGAGCAGTTTTAAAGTTTGCTGTCTTAGTTTATGAGAAATGGCTCCGTACGCAGCTCAGCCATTAGAGTTTTGGAAAACCGCGATGCATTGCCTGTGGTGGGATTTTCTGACGTGTCTGGCGTTCATTAGGTTTTGGTGTCGACAGTTCGAATCCACCAGCTGCTCCTTGGAAACCCTATGGTGCAGTTCTACTCTGTCCTGTAGGGTCTCTGTGAGTCAAAATCGACTCCATGGAATGGGTTTGGTTTGGTTTGGTGATGAAAGTGATAAGTTCGTGACAAAAGCAAAGCTTTTCATAAAGATTCTTAAGGCTCTGTCTTCCTTTAGGAGTCCCTGGGTGGTGCAGTTAATGCACTTTTCTGCTAACCAAAAAACTGAAGGTTCAGGTCCACCCAGGGGTGGCTTGGGAGAAGGTTCTGGCAATCTGCTTCTGAAAAGTCACAGCCTTGAAAATCCTATGGAGCAGTTCGATTCTGCACGCACGGGGACACTGAGTCAGAACTGAGTCCGTGGCAAATGGCCACAACAACTTTGAATCTTCCCTCCTCGTTTTCCTAACCACAGCATCTTCACTTCCGCCTGAGCTGTTTCAGCTGCAGCACTTTTTGAATCTCCATATATGGTGCCTCACTGGAAATCTTATTGCATAACAATTTTTCGTGTTCCATTCATCCTATATATAACCGCCTACCGCATTGCCTTTTAACGTGATGTTAAGTGACTGGTTTGTTCTGACATCCAGACCCTCCAATTGTGGGATCACATGCAGGAATAATTACTGAGTCAGTACTAAATTCTTTGACACCATTTCTATTTATTGCATCGAGTAACCGATATAAGCATCCAAACTTGCGTTAACTGAGATTGTTTCAGGCTATCTGTCTTCCCCATTGTGGTTCAGGGTAATTAGAGTCTTTGGAAGCACTTGGAGATAAAAAACAGTCTGTCAGTTCTGAGGGATAAAAATTGTTTGCAGGGGAGGGAAAGGTGGAAGGCAGCTTACTGTGTGTTTAGGTACCTGAGACATGTGGTATTTAAAAAAACAAAAAACCTGTTGCCATCGAGTCAATTCTGACTCATAGCAACCCTCTAGGACAGAGTAGAACTGCCCCCATAGGGTTTTCAAGGCTGTAATCTTTACGGGAGCAAATGATTACATCTTTCTCCCACAGAGCAGCTGGTGGATTTAAACCAACAACCTTTCGGTTAGCAGCCAAGTGTTTAACCACTGCACCATCGGGGCTCCCATATGTGGTATACGCCAGGCAAATCTTGTGCTACCGCATTTAATTCCGCCAACACTTCTATGAGTTAGGGATTTTTTTTATCCCCACTTTACAGAAGAGGAAACAGAGTCTCAGAGAGATTAAATATATTTCCAAGGACAAACAGTTACAAAACACCAGGTTTGTCTGACTCTGGAACTTATGTTCTTAGCCATACCATACATGTAAAATTCCAGAAGAGTTTTTTTTTTTTTTTAAATGGGAAAAGCATAATACCATGTCACAGTTCTTACTTAACCATTATAAAAATGAATTTATTTGCGAGTGAATAAAAATTCACCAAGTTTACAAGTGAGCTTATTTAAGATCGCCTGGATTCTGTACAGTTTCTCTCTGTTTCACTGGAAGGTGTCATACATTTTGAGTATTTCCTCTCCATTGAGGCATTTCAATAGTACTGATTTTGTGAAATGCAAATACGAAATAAATCCTTTTGGAGACCACAATCACCCTGCCAAAATGTTCTGTTTGTGGCTGGTGTTGCTGATGTTGGTTGATCCTGCTAAGGTGTTCCTGCTGAGTTCTGAGTTTCTTTGTGAGTATAAAGACAGTCGACGTGAAATGGCTGTGTGTAGCAAAGTCTGATTAAATATTATCTTATTTACAGTCATTAAATTCCCTGCCTCATTACAAATATGTCTCAGCTGAAGAGCTGGAATTGAAGTGTGGATTCTTAATTGGCATAGCCTGTCCCTGAATAGTCACCCACCCCAGTCAAGCATTGTCCATGGCGTTTAGAAAACAGTAAACATTTAATCGTGTGTTTTAAATGTGTCATGGAGAGAGACTTTGGGTGGCCAAAAAAAAAAATAGACTTTTTTATTTTGTTTCTTTTCCCATTGCTCCCCTGACTCATGTTGAAAGGCTTTTGTTTCTAATCAAAGCAACAAAAGGTTCGCTCATTTCCTTGAGATTATATGGCAGCGGAAGGCGTCGGGGTTTTTAGGTCCCTGCTTCCACCAGCCTGTATTTGGACACACACACACACACACGCCACGAGTGCTCAATACATGTGTCCTTTGTTCAGCACATTCTCACCAGTCCCTTTAAATGAGTCGAGATCATGGTTTGGAGGTAAGGACGATTTTTCTTACAATCTTCTAACGACAGATGTGTGATGGTGTTTCTTGAGCTTTTACTGTCATTTTTTAGGGACACTTTGGGCAGATTTTAATATTATAACGTGGGGCAGGGGAGGAACTAATCTACTGGAAATCCAGAACCCAACTTTTAGAAAAGGAAACTCAAGAAATGTTCACCTTCGCTCTTTTCAGGGAATTACTCTTCCCAAAAAGAGTTGAATGTGCTCCATCCAGATTGATACCAAAGCGAAGAGGGTCCCACACGCCCATCTTTTGGAAGATTTTCCTGTCACTGTTTTAAACGCTATCGTTGCGCCTTATAGAAAGGTCCCCGAAGGCTGATTTTTTGTTTTACTTCAGAACTTTGATGATTGTTGTTGAAGTATATAATTCCACCTCACCACCCCCTCCCCCCAACTTTTTCTTTTTTTGTTAATTGTAAAGACCTGCGATCTTTTACGGAGGTGGAAAGGGCAGGAGAAGGCAGGAACTGTGTCAGCAAGCAGCACGAGACTGCTCTCAGGTTTATGACGGTTAATGGTCTCATCAGCAAGATTTGTTTGGGCTCTTCTCTATTTCTGTGAGTATTTGGCAGCAAAGATTCTGAAAGAACTGTTGGATGTCAGTCCCTTGATTTGCCTCAAGAAAGAGGCAGGGAAACGGAATTCTGTCCCATGGGCTGGTTTATGGTGAAGACTGCCTGGTGAGCAGAATTCAACGTATCGTGATAGAGGCCTTGGAAATGCCATTTTGGGGGATGGCTCTCAATTAATTAATAAAACTTTTGTGATTTGTCAGAGGACATCCTACATCCTTATGAAAGGGGGATTTTACTGTTTTCTTTCCTCCCTGGTAATGTGGTTATGGTAAACTCATCAAGTCTAGCTCTGTGTGCTGCATTTTTCCCTGGTAGATCAGTAGATGTTGGAAACGGGGGAGAGGAGGATAATCTGGGCAGAGCACAGAAAGCAGAGGAAATTGTCTCATGCAGACTGCAAAGCTCTTGGGGATAGAAGGAAGTCTGTGGAGGAAGTGGGTAGGATTGGATAGAGAAGACAAACATCAAGGAAATAAATATATCACTATAGCGACTGAGATTGGGATAGACCCTTTGCCATAACATATACAATAGTATGGCCTCAGAAATGAAGCAGTTGTCTCTAACTCAGACCTGTCCGCTCATCTGAAGATCTGAGGAGTGGGAGGGAGTATGATCTTATCCTGAATGCAGCCCTCCGACTTAGATCTTCAGAACAGCCTTATGGCAACCCCCCTCCCCCCCCAAAAAAAATTTGCCCTTAAGTTGATTCCGACTCACAGTGACACCATGTGTGTCAGGGTAGAACTGTGCTCCACAGGGCTTTTAGTGGCTGATTTTTTGGAAGTAGCTCATCAGGCGGTTCTTCTGAGGCACCTATGGCTGGACTTGAACCTCCAACCTTTAAGTTAGTAGCTAAGTGCATTTGCACCACCCCGGGACTCCATGGTGGCCAGGACCTCACATGAAATGACCCTGTTCTTAAGAGTCAGACCATGGAGCCTCCTTAGAGAAGTAAGGCCATCTTATAGTACAGCCTTTTTGGGGATTAGAAACTATATCTCCTAACAGAAGGTCTGATGTATCCCCAGACATACCACATTCCACTGCAGAGTATATTCCGAGTATTCCAATGCACTATTTCCTTGATATTCAATTTGGAGTATACAAGGATAATTTACGTTGTAAAACTATTAGAATGGAGGTCCCACATGTAGTGAGTGTCAGTAACTGTTGGGAGATGGAGGATGGGTGGTGAACCAATACCATTGGTTAAGAAGTCTTATGTATGTGTCATGGGACATTTGTGCCGGAAGAAACCTTTTAAGTCACTTTGACCAGTCCCCTCATCCTATTAAAGGAACCCTGGTGGCACAGTGGTTAAGTGCTCAGTGGCTAACTGAAAGGTCAGCAGTTCGAACCCACCAGCCAGTCTGTGGGAGGAAGATGTGGTAGGCTGCTTCCATAAAGATTTACAGCCTTGGAAATGCTGTGGGCCAGTTCTACTCTGTCCTTTAGGGTCGCTGTGAGTCGGTCGGAATTGACTCGACAGCAGTGGGTTTTGTTGTTGTTGTTGCTTTCTCATTCTGTTACTGAAGAGGTTAAAGTCCAGAAAAGTGGCAGGATTTTTCCAGGATTTCGTATTCCATGAGTGGCAGGACGCCGCCTAGAGACCAGGTCTCCTGAGCCCTGAATCAATACTCTGCCCTCCACTCACTGTTTCTGGGACTAGCTGATTGCTTTGCCTATTTCTGAATTTCCTGTAGCACACATTTCTTCTCATGCATGCATGCGTCTTGAAATAGAAATTCAAGAGTCCCGAATGAGGCTCTACTTCCTTTTATGCCCTGCTTCTGACCCCTGGAAACCCTGGTGGTGTAGTGGTTAAGAGCTACGGCTGCTAACTAAAAGGTCAGCAGTTCAAATCCACCAGGCACTCCTTGGAAACTCTATGGGGCAGTTCTACTCTATCCTGTAGGGTCACTATGAGTCAAAAGCAAGTCAATGGCAACAGGTTTTGTTTTTCTCTGACCACTGGCAGGAACCAGGAATCCAAGAAAGAGAACCAGCAGCCTTGCTGCTAGTCATGACAAGCCGTAGGAATAGGTAAAAACATAATAAAACGCTCTCCCTTTGCTTTGAGAATATTATAGGAACCTGAAAATATCAGTGAGGCCTCAACAGAAGTCTGTGGCACGATCATAATTCAAGTGTGGGACGGATCCCATGAAGCTCCAATTAAGATAAGACTCTTTTCTTGCTTCATGTAGGCAGACAGCAAAAATTTTTAATGAAAGACTTTTTCTCCATGGCACAGATAAAACTGAGCACAGGTGAAATATACATGAACTTGAATTAATATAATCTGGCAAGTTTGGGCCAATAATTTGTCCTCCCGGTAAAAGCAATCTTCAAAAGCAAAGATACTGGGCACATCCCCTATTTATTTTACATTTCCTTTTGTTTTTTTAAAGGAAGACTTTGTAGATCTGGCTGTAAAGGTGTGCTTTCTTTTGTTCTCTGTTGTCGTTGTTAGCTGCGGTCCAGTTGGCTCCCACTCATGGCAGCCCCATGCATAACAGAACCAAATCCTACCCTGTCCTGCACCACCTTCCCTTCTCTGGTGTTCATTTATTTCCTCTTTTGCTTTTCTTTCTCTTCTTTCCTTGCAGACTAAAATAAACAAGCCAGCAGACTTTGTACTTGTTCTTTCAAATGTAAAATTACTTTTATGCCATCCTAGATGGGTTTATATTCGGGTTCGAAACCCTGGTGACGTAGTGGTTAGGTGCTATGGCTGCTAACCGAAAGGTCAGCAGTTTGCGTCCACCAGGCACTTCTTGGAAACTCTATGGGGCAGCTCTACTCTGTCCTATAGGGTCGCTATGAGTCGGAATCGACTCGATGGCAGCGGGTTTGGTTTTTGGTTTTTCTATTCAGGTCTTCTATCAGGTGTGAGTGCAGCCCAGAAGTTGGCCTTCCATGATATAGAATCTTTATCTGTAAGAGCCATGTGGTGTACGGAAACACACAGTGGACAAAAGAGAGAGCCAGACTCCAGACTGCCACTTGCCAACAAGCTGTATGGCCTCGGGAAGCTAATTTTTCCTATCCAGGCCTCAGAGTTTACATTCATCTGTGAAGAGGTTAGGCAAACGCTAAGGCTCCTTTTCACTTTGAAATGCTCAGCATACAAATAATTTGTTGTTACTTCCCTGTTAGCCAGATAAACCGCATCTATAGCTGTCTCTCTGCTTATTTCTACCTCCCCTCCCTAATTCTCTTCCTTCTGCCTCCTTTTCTCCCTCCTTCTCTCCTTTGTTCCCTTCCTTCCCTCCCTTCCTCCCTCCCTCTCTCCCTTCTTCCTTACCACCTTGTTCTAGAGAGAAATTCAGGGGCTGGGTTTTAACAACGCGCCTGCCTGTAGAGCCAATGGAAACATAGAGTAGGAGCAAGCTCAAGAAGGCAAAGTTGGAAATGGAGAAGTTGCTGAAGCCACTAACTGGAATCAGACATTGAACTGCTATCAAGTATGAAATCAGGACCTTGTGGGTGATGGGTATAATTATTCTCGTATTGAAATTTGTCCCTGCTCCTTGGGTTACAAACTCTTCAAAAATCAATGCATGTTTAGTGGGTGTGTCCTACACCAACATGGCGCCAGGATTGACTTACAAAGGTGAATGAGATGCGGCCACTGCTTTGGGAGTGTGCAAATCGGAACTCTCCGGTGACCCTGTAGCTCATAGAACCTTGATTTTTGATTCATTTGCCACTCGGAGAGTGTAAAAGCATTGACATGAAGTAGCTGTGAGTAGTAAAGTTTTAGAAAAGCCAGTTATCATTGAGTCTTCCTCGACTCATGGCAACCCTACGTGTGTCAGAGTAGAATTGTGCTTCATAGGATTTTCAGTGGCTGATTTTGTGGACATAGATCACCAGGCCTTTCTTCCAAGGTGCCTCTGGGTGGGCTCGATCCTCCAACCTTCTGGTTAGCTACTGAGCACATGAGTCATTTGTGGCACCCAGGGACTAGTGAAGTTCAGTCAATGTTATTTTGAGGCCAAAGTATTAAACTGATAGGTATATTTAGGTAGAAAATAAAAAATGTCAACTAAGGCAAGCAATGAGCCCCCAAAGCATTCAGGGGTCTATTGGTAAAGGTTGTCTTTGATAGAATCTATCCACATGGAACAAAAAGAGAGAAGAAGTGGCAAGTGTGTGCACTGTTTTCCATCTTAGCATGTAAATCCTGGCTTTGCCACTTAGGAACTGAGAGACCCTCTCTAAGTTTCCAATGGGGATAATTATAACTACCTTATAAGGCTGTTGGGTGGTCAACTCAACAGCTGCTGGCTTTTGTGGGGGTTTTGTTGTTGTTGAGGAAATTAGAGCTAGTGTCTAGCCCTGAAGAAGTACTTAGTTAATGGCAGCTAATGGTTTTTTTAATAGTATTTAAAAGAATGATCATTATACATCTATCCCAGAGATAGCAGATAATGATGATGGTGTCATGAAAATATTTAGACACCATCAGAAGATTGAATGCATAAACTAATGAATGGGTAATTTTGTTCCAGGCCCTTAATGTTAATGATAGCATAAATATGAGCCAATTAGTCATTACTCCAGCATCAGGACCTCTCTGCATCTTCACATTGTCAGGATATCTGACAGCCTTCTTCCATTTTGGACACGCGAGATCACCTGACCCCACAGGTATTTGTCTGGATTTCACTGGGCTCAGGTTCACAAATACGTAATTACTGAACGTCCATTGCAAACTTTGGCCTTGCACTTGAGGTCAGATGTTTATCTATATAAAGATGTGGTTCTATTCCATTTTAAGGACATAGACCTCGTAAAAATCTGATCAAAGTTATGAAAAGCCTTTCCAGAAAAATTCTTACTACATTTTACTTATATTTGGGGGGTTTTCCAAGCTCCTTTAACCTCAGTAATAGATCTCCGAGGGTTCCATGTTTCCCAATTCAAGAACTACAGTTCTAAGTTACCTGTGTGTTTCTTTCAGAGAAACCATGAGAAACTAGCTGGCCTCTTGCTCTCTCTGTCTCTCTCTGATACCCAAGAAGCTATTTTTTCTGAATCCTTTAGCATCTGATCTTATTTTAGCCTGCTGGAATAGTGAAGTGTCCCGGAATTTACATGGACTTATTTGCCCTAGTTGATGTTTTTAAATTTCTACCTAAATACACCTATCAGTTTAATACTTTGGCCTTTTACCCAAAAGAAAATCCTGCCGCCTCCCCTTATGCAGCTATTTGTATCTCTCCTCTGGGAGCAGAAGCCATACCTTTAGCAACAACCAGGGTGCTGGAGAGACAGGTGTCCTCCTGGTACTTGGCCTTGTGTTGAGTTGAGAGTAAGGTCATTCTTGTGGGACCTGAAAGTAATTGTTGTGTTCACCATTAGAAATCTGGCTTTAGGGGATTTGTCTGTAAATCTGCAGAGATTTTGCTGTATCCACTACATTTGAGGTGGAGGAATAGGAGGTTGTTCGCAGTAAGTATGCATGTCCCAAAGTACACGCCAGACTGTACAAATACCCTCCTCTGTCTTGCTTTGCATCATCCCTTTCTTTCTTTTTAAAAGAAACTACGAATCGACTAATGATACTTGTAAATGCTGTATGTGAATGGACAATACTGCGTTGCTTTCCCAATTTTTATAAAGTAAATATGCAACTCCATTTATTCATTCCACAGATGTTTTCTTGAGCAGCCTCTTGTGCCAGGGGCATGCTCCAAACTGGGGGTACAGTGATTAAGGAGACAGATATGGTGCCTGGCTATCAATCTGATATTCTCCTGGAGGAGACAGATATAAAGTAACAAAGTGCATCATCATTTAACTACAATTGTGAAAAGTGGTGCAAAAGAGAAGCATAGAGAGCTAAAAAGACAAATAACACTCATGATAAGAGTTGTGGAGCCCAGTACTGTACTAGGCGCCCTAGAGGCATCAGCTTATTTAAACCTCATAGCAAGATACCATTATGTCCACTGTGCAGATCAGAAGACTGAGTAACAAGGAGATAAGGTAACTCGCCCATGGTTGTGCAGCTACTAAAATATCGAAGCCGGGATTTGAACCCCAGGCAGTCTGACTCCAGAGTTTTCACCCATAACCACTACCCAATGGCCTCCCGGAGAAAATGCCTTGTAATCTAGGATTTTAAGGATAAATTGGATTAGCCAAGCACTTTCCCTACCCCCTCGTGTCTTGAGCTGGAAAGAGATCGTACAGAGGAAGAACTAGAAGGGGGCCAGCGTGGCTGGAGCCCAGAGAGTGAGGAGGAAAGAACAAAATAAGGAGAACTGTCAGTGAGAACCAGGCAGTGCAAGGCTTAGTGGGCTGCATAAGCGATTGGAGAATTTTTCTAATTGAATGAGGTCAGCTTTGGAGCTAAACCCTTCCAGTCAAGAAGACCTTCACATGTGTATGATATAAAAACATTGAGGAATGTTCCTCTAAGCTGTCTGGGTTATTTCAAATTAATGAAATATTGTGTATGTGTGTGTGTGTGTGTGTACATGTATGTGTATAGATAGATAGATAGAATTAAAAAAAAAAACCAAACCTGTTACCTCTGAGTTGATTCTGACTCATAGCGACCCTACAGGACAGAGAAGAACTGCCCCATAGAGTTTCCAAGGAGCAGCTGGTGGATTCAAACTGCCGACCTTTTGGTTAGCAGTTGAATTCTAATCACTGTGCCACCAGGGCTCCAGATAGAGAGATAGTTGTATAGATGCATCCCTAAATGGCATAGTTTGTACTGGACCACTAACCTAAAGGTTGGCAATTCGAACCCACCCAGCAGTGCCACAGAAGAAAAGCCTGGCAGTTTGCTTCTGTTAAGATTACAGCCAAGGAGGCCCTGTGAACCAGTTCTACTCTGTAACACGTAGGGCACCATGAGTCAGAATCAACTCAATGGCAATGGGTTTGGTTTTGGATTATGGTATAAGGTATTGATGGAGTCCCTGGGTAGTAAGAATGGTTAACTTGCTCAGCTGCTAACCAAACGTTGGAGATTTGAGTCTACTCACAGGTACGTCAGAAGAAAAGTCTGGCATTCTACTTCTAAAAAATCAGCCCATTGAAAACCTTATGGAGCATAGTACCACTCTGACACCCGTGGAATCACCGTGAGTGGGAGTCAACTTGGCAGCCATTGGTATAGATATATAAAAGCAGGCCTGCTTGATGATATTTTATCTATTTAATATCCCTGACCCATTGATGTCTCTCCCAAGCAGAAGTGTTTCCTGCCTTTTGGGGGCCTGTAGAACTATATTTTTCTTAATAGTCCATGCAGCCACACTTTGCATGTGGCAGATTCAGTAATTATTAGTCATCATGGCCAACACTGAATGCCAGGCAGTCTGCTAGGTGCTTTCCACACATCCTCCCTGTGTGTTTCAGCCTCACAATAAAGAAACATATTTAAAGGAGTTAAATGATTTTTCCAAGGTCCTACTGGCCAGTGTCGGGGTCAGGTCTTGCTTCCAGGTTCGTGTGATATCAGAGTCCGTGCCCTTAACTCCAAGCCCTCCTGTCTCCCTGCCTATGGCACGTCCTATTTTACAGATGTGAAAACTTTCCAAAGTTAATAATAGAACTGATTTTAAAGCTCCGGTTTTGAATTAAGTTTCCTTTTCTAGCCAACAGCTAGATCTTATAGGAAAAACAAAAAGGAAAGGAAACTGGACAGAACACCATGAACTTTGCCATGGCCTAAAGCTGCCTTGCAAACATATTACAGGTTTACCAGGCCACAAAGATGGTTTTTACCCGCCCACCAGCTGAGTTGGTGACATTGGCAGAAGTAGAGGGATCTAAGGGGAGTAAGGAAAGAGGAGGAACCTGTATGTGGATATTAATCGGTGGATGTTTGGAAGAGAGTCAATATTCTATCCCCAAAAACGTGGTATAGAGTAACCTATTGCTCTGGAGTCGATTCTGACTCATAGCGACCCTAAAGGACAGAATAGGACTGCCCCATAGGGCTTCCAAGGAGCACCTGGTGGATTCAAACTGCCGACCTTTTGGTTAGCAGCCGTAGCTTTTAACCACTATGCCACCAGGGCTTCAAAAAATGTTCATTCACTGAAAGGCAAAAATAAATAAATAAAGCCAGTAAAATGGACAAACTTTATAATTTGATGGAAATACGATCATATGATCAGAAGAAAGAAAGCAATAATAAACTAGAATAATACCCAGTTACAGAAAAAAAAATCCTGGTTGACCCCAATGCCGTTTTATGTTTATTTTTTCCTCATTTTAGTTGATGATTTACAGTTGCATTGTTTGTGGAGAAAGGCAACACAAATGAATTTCTGTAGGAACTAAGCAGAACTCCAGTTGGCTGTAACTCAGAAAAAAGAAGGCACTGTAGTGGAATAAAACCAAAAGTTCTACAAATATTTCTAATTCTCAGTCAGAATATTTGTGGAAATCTGGGGGCGACAGGTTCGTTTGATTCTTAAGGACCTATATCTTCTTCCCCCCACCTTCAGTCCTTGCTGGCACCACGGGACCCACTTTTCTTGTTTAAACAAATTACTTCTCTTTGGTAAAACTCCTCCTTACTCCAGTTTATTAAACCGTGTAGGACTCCGAAAAGGTGACAGTAGTTAGAATAATAGTTCCCCAGCCAGAAGAAACAGTTACCTCCAGGGCTGTTGGGAAACTCTCCACTTTTTTTGTAAAGTACATTTCTTTTCATTCACTTCATTTTAATAAAAGGCTTCTGGGACTGGCAAGCTGAGAAATCGAGGCAGCCAGGAGAGTGCTGATGGAGCATGGCAGAGCCCTGAAAGCACCTTAGGGGTTGGGAAAGCTGCCTTCTCGTTACAGTTCTCATTTCATGTCATAGAAGCCTTCTCACTGCAAAATGCACAGGATGACACATTCCATACAGGGGTGGCTTATATTTTTGTTTAGTCTTGTTTTGCTTAGTTTTACTTCTCAGTCAACGCTCTTGTAACGGCCAGGAGGTGGCTTGGGGCAGTACAAAGAAGCAGCTCTACGTCAGGAATCTGGCTCTGTCTAGCTGTGGCCACAGAGAAGTCACAACCCTTCTGTGGCCTTAATGGCCTCATCTGTAAAGTGGGAACATACCCTTCTGGCATGTCAAGATTTGTTGTAAAGTCCAAAAGGGGAAATGGAGGCAAAAACACTTTGAACAAAATACTCCAGACAGCAAGGTGATATAATTGCTAAATGGAGTGCTTTACCAATTCTCTAAGCGTCCGCAGTAGCTACTTGCTCGTTTCTCTTCTGCAGGGTTCAGGGGCGGAGAAGAATCTGCTCATCATCTGCCTAGCACCTAAACATGACCTCTGAGAGCATCCACCCAGAAGGGGCCTGTAACAATTGCTATGCAACTTAGACAAAGGTAGTAAAGGGCAAAGCTGGAATATAAACCCAGTCTCCCAACCTATGCTCTTGATGTCACACTCTATAAAAAATAAATAAAGACCAGTTACTCTCAAGTCAGCCCCAAGTCATGGCGACCTCATGTGTGTCAGAGTCGAACTGTGCTCCACAGGCTTTTCAATGGCTGATTTTTCAGAAGTAGTTCACCAAACCTTTCTTCTGAGGTGTCTCTTGGTGGACTTGAACTTCCAAGCTTTCAGTTAGCAGCCAGACACGTTGACTGTTTCCACCACCCAAGGACTCTGCATACTCTATTTGTCTCTTAAGTACACACTATTCTAAAAAAAAAAAAAAAAAGTAACGGTAGCTGCTATTTATGGAATGCTTACAATGCACTAGAAAAAGTTGTGCCTTTTTACAGTAGCTACTCAGAGAGGGTGTGGGCACACTGGTGGTGCAGTGGTAGAATTCTCACCTTCAGTCGGGAGACCCAGTTCAATTCCTGACCGATGCATCTTGTGCGCAGCCACCACGTGTCTGTCATCGGAGGCTTCTGTGTTGCTATGATGCTGAACAGGTTTTGGCAGAGCTTTCAGGTCAAGACAGACTAGGAAGAAAGGCCTGGAGATCTACTTCTGAAAATCAGCCAGTGAAATCCCTATGGATCACAACAGTCCAGTCCGCAACCTATTATGGGAATGGCGCAAAACCTGGCAGGGTTTATTTGTTCCACTGGACATGGGGTTACCATGATTTAGGGGCTGGCTCCATAGCAGCTAACAACAGCCACAAGGCAAGGCCAACCCAAAAGGCACTTTAAATTGGGGAGAATTTAATGACTTCCCAAAGAGTTTGCACAACCCACTGCCCAGGCCACTCTTACCAAAAGCACCACATGATTTTACAAATGACCCAGACCCACTCCACCCCTTGGCAGAAATGCTGCTCCAGGAGAGCAAGTCTAAGACACAGCGCTGAGGCCTCAGGGGAAAATATTTGGTTCCCTGGATACAGTGTCAAGTGCTAGGTAAGTTTTCCTCTCACAAGATGCATCCCTTCCGGTGCAGGCAGAACAGAACTGAGATTTGAATAACACAGGAATAGAAGTAGGGAGGAACTTGCCGACAGAGCATAACGACACAGGCTCCGTTCTGCCTGTAAATGAAAAGACTGGAAGCATCTTTTACAAGTGCTTTCAGGTCATGATGGTCTCCTTTAGCGGGGAAGAGAGTTGCAGTGGTTTGACAGATAGCAGGAGGATCACAGCAACACAGCTGGGTAGAATCTGGCAATGAAGAGGCAGAGACGTCCCTTAATTGCCAAGACCTTTACTGTAGAAACAGGTAGAAGACTCAGAGGAGGGCAGGAGTTGGAAAAAAGGGAAATTCATTCATTTGTTCATTCATCCCGCAAATATTTATGGAGCCCCACGACGGGCTAAAGGAGCCCTGGTAGCACAACAGTTAAGTGCTTGGCTGCTAAACTAAAGTTGGGGCTCGAACCCAGCAAGCGGCTCCATGGAAGAAAGACCTGGCAATCTGCTCCCATAAAGATTATAGCCTGGGAAACCCTCTGGTGCAGCTCTGTCACATGGGGTCACTGTAAGTCAAAATCGACTGGACGGCCTCCAGCAACAACAATGGGCTAGGTACTGTATTAGGGGCTAGAAGGCACCAGCAAACACAACAAATCTCTGCCCTGTGGAAGTTACACTCCAGTGGCAAAAGAAGAGAATGGAAGAACTGCAGTTCTGGGTGAGGAGAACCTCAGCAGTGGACTGGCCCACTGGGGTCACCTTTAATGCCAGGCTCTGCACCAGGCTCTGCACCAGGCATTCATGAGCACAACCACCCTGTTGATAAGTATCATTAGCCCCATTTTAGAGATTTTTAAAAAAAGAGTCTTACAAAGGTTAAGTAAGCTGGGCTTTGAACCCAATTCTGTATGAAGCCAAAACCTCTGTTCTTTAATCCCTATCATGGGGTCCCCTGATAGTCTCAACATCCTGACGTAACTTCAAACCCAGTGCTGTGACCATCACACGTCCCCGAAACCTCCTTCTCCCACCGAACTTCTCCAGTAGTGTGCTGGGAAGTGTTTAACAGTTGGGTCTCTTGGGGTGGGGGCGGGGAGGGGGGAAGCCCCGATTTGTAACATCTGCCGATTTCCGTGGTGTAAATACTCACACCATGGCCAATTTCACGCTGATTTCACCAACTCGATGTCACCAAGTTGGAAAGAGAGAGGCAGTAGCACATAATTAAATAGTCTTGCTACCACATAGGTTCAATACAAAACCAAACCCACTGTCGTCAACTCGATTCCGACTCACAGAGACCCTCTAGGACAGAGTAGAACTGCCCCATCGGGTTTCCAAGGAGTCCCTGGTGGATTCAAACTGCTGACCTTTTGGTTAGCAGCCATAGCTCTTAATGACTACATCACCAGGGTTTCCATAGATTCAATAGGTGTAAATAATCTCAAGGGCAAAGATTATAGTGAAATAATTAGAAAATGGTGAGTTCAGAGCATATAATACCTTTGTTTTAAATATAATTTATTTAATTGTAAATTTATATGCTTTAATTTTTAAGATTGGTTGTGTTTGAAAATGGAGCATCGAGCTCTCCTGAACTGCTGTGAACTGGCTCCAGCACACCACTCTTCTCTCTCGAAGGATTCTTTCTTCTAGTTGTGTTCTCCAATGCTCTTCCAGAAATCGTTTTAGGCTCCTTTTTTCTTGTCTCTGTCTGCTCCCTAACCAGTGGACTTCCAGCTTTGTTTTGTTTTTTTTCAATCTTGACTCCTGTGATAACCTCAAAATGAGTCTGAATCTCATTTGAAAACACAGCCTGCATTGGGCAACAAAGGAATTTCAAAGGATTCTTGGATTTTAGGATTAAGTATTTTTCTGTATTTTCCCAAATGAGTGTGACTTTTCTCTTTTCACAATTTGGTAATACTTTTCTAAATCTCCTACCCAATTTGACATTTCAACCAACCAGTTGGAGTCTCTGGGTGGTGCAGCTAATGCGCTCAGCTGCTAACCAAAAGGTTGAAGGTTCGAATGCGTCCAGAGGTACCTTGGAAGAAAAGCTTGGTGATCTACTTCCAAAAATTCAGCCATCAAGAGCCCTAAGGAGCACAGCCTACTCTGACACGCATCGCGTCGCCATGAGCCAGAATCGATGGCAACTGGAGAAATTTTAACAGGGTTGATAAAATCTTGAAACATGAAAGCTCTGACAGTGAGTATGTAAAGTTGATTCAGGTAGTCTAGTAAATTTTTGTTACTTGTTAGGCTTCCAGGATCACGTATTTGATTTGTGTGTTCTGTATGTGGCTTATATTCAGCCCGGAATTTCCAGATGTAGCATACAGTGAATAACCAGTACCTAGAATATCTGCAAATGACAAGAACGACAGTTTATTTTTAAAATTCCTTCGCCCTAGCTGTGCTTGCCTTTACTTTCAAGTTTTTGAAAGACGCAGTACTTTTGCTCTTTCCTACAGACTGTTTTTCATGAGAAAAGAGAAAGCTGACAGTTGGCAAAGCAAAAAGTTTCCTAACCACAGGGTGTCTGCAACTTGCATAATCAACCGAAGCCAAAATTTCCACTTTCTGCACAGCGAACGGAGAACTTCATTTTTGTTTAATCTGAGCTGGGAAACAACAACTAAAACCCCCGCCACCAGGGAGCTGAACTCTCAGCTTTTTTTATTTTTTATTGTGCTTTAAGTGAAAGTTTACAAATCAAGTCAGTCTCTCATACAAAAATTTGTATACACCTTTCTATACACTCCTAGTCGCTCTCCCCGTAATGAGACAACACATTCCTTCTCTCTACCCTGTGTTTCTGTGTCCATTCAGCCAGCAACTGTCCCCTTCAGCCTTCACAACTCCCCTCCAGACAAGAGCTGCCCAGATAGTCTCATGTGCCTATTTGATCCAAGAAGCCCACTCCTCACCAATATCATTTTCCATCTTATAGTCCAGTCCAATCCCTGTCTGAAGAGTTGGCTTTGAGAATGGTTCCTGTCCTGGACTAACAGAAGGTCTGGGGACCATGACCTCTGAGGTCCCTCTGGTCTCAGTCAGACCATTAAGTCTGGGCTTTTTACTAGAATTGGGGCTTTGCTTCCCACTGCTCTCCTGTTCCTTCAGGGATTCTCTGTTGTGCTCCCTGTCATGACAGTCATCGGTTGTAGCTGAACACCATCTAGTTTTTCTGGTCTCAGGCTGATGTAGTCTTTGATTTATGTGGCCCATTCTGACTCTTGGGCTCATAATTTCCTTGTGTCTTTGGTGTTCTTCATTCTCCTTTGCTCCAGGTGGGTTGAGGCCAATTGTTGCATCTTAGATGGCCGCTTGCTAGCGTTTAAGACCCCAAATGCCGCATGCCAAAATGGGATGCAGAATGTTTTCAGAATGGTTTTTATTATGCCAGTTGACCTAGATGTCCCCTGAAACCATAGTCCCCAAATCCCGCCCCTGCTACTCTGTCCTTCAAAGCGTTCGGTTTATTCAGGAAACTTCTTTGCTTTTGGTTTAGTCCAGTTGTGCTGACCTCTCCTGTATTGTGTATTATCCATCCCTTCACCTAAATTAGTTCTTGTCTGCTATTTAATTAGTGAATCCCTCTCTCCTCCCTCCCTCCCTCCCCACCCTCGTAACCATCAAAGAATACTTTCTTCTCTGTTTAAACTATTTCTCGAGTTCTTAAAATAGTGGTCTCAGACAATATTTGTCCTTTTGCAACTAATTTCACTCAGCATAATGCCTTCCAGGTTCCTCCATGTTATGAAATGTTTCACAGATTCATCGTTGTTCTTTATCGATGCGTAGTATTCCATTGTGTGAACATACCACAATTTATTTATCCATTCATCCGTTGATGGGCACCTTGGTTGCTTCTATGTCTTTGCTCTTGTAAACAGTGCTGCAGTGAACATGGGTGTGCATATATCTGTTCACATAAAGGCTCTTACTTCTCTAGGATATATTCCAAGGAGTGGGATTGCTAGATCGTACGGTAGTTCTATTTCTAGCTTTTTAAGGAAGCACCCAATCGATTTCCAAAGTGGTTTACCATTTTACATTCCCACTCTCAGCTTTTCTTGCTTGCACTTTGCGACTTTTCCTGTTTACAGTGTCTGGGTCCTCCCGGGTTTTTTTCCGTTCTTGACTCATTGATGCTGTGACCATGACGTCTAAAAATACAGCCTAACAACTGGTGTTAAGTAAAGAGGATGTTTCCTTCTTGAGAGGAGCAGCAGATATATCCTCCAAGGTTTTCTGAAAATAAACATTTGACGGTCCCTCATCAGTGCCTAACATGAGTTTCTAATCAGAAGAGCTAAGTACAGTCAGAGAATTTATAGAGAGAACCCTGCATCTCACTGTCACTTCCTCTTCAGAATATGCAGCTTCTTCCATGAAGTTACGTCCCCTGTTTTCCCCCTTCATGGAGCTTGGTCAGCCACCTGATAAGCTTGGCTCAGCCACTTCTTAGCTGTGGGACCTTGAGTAAGTTATTCCCAATTTCTTGGAGTCTTAGATTCCTCGGCGTAAAACGGAGGATAAAAATACCCACTTCACAAGGCTATTGTAAAAATTCAGTGGATAAGATGTATGTGAATGTTCATGTGACCCCCTGCCTGTCAGTTTGTTGTACTGTGGTGACTTGCACATTGCTGTGATGCTGGGAGCTATGCTACCAGTATTTCAAATACCAGCAGGGTTTCAGCAAAGCTTCTAGACTAAGACAGACTAGGAAGAAAAGCCTGGAGATCTACTTCCAAAAATTGGCCAATGAAAACGCTGTGGATCACAATAGAATATTGTCTGATGTAGTGCTGGAAGATGAGCCCCCTGGGTCGGGAGGCACTCAGAATACACAGTGGCCACGACAGTGGATTCAAGCACACCAGTGATCACGAAGATGGTGCGGGACTGGACAACGTTTTCTGCTGTTGTACACGGAATCGTCATGAGTCGGAGTCAGCTCATCAGCAACTAAGAGCAATAACAAACGTGCCTGACGTAGACAAACCAGACCAAACCCACCGCCATCGAGTCGATTCCGACTCATCACGACCCTATAGGAGAGAATAGAGCTGCCCTCATAGGGCTTCCAAAGAACAGCTGATGGACTCGAACCACCAGCCTTTTGGTTAACAGCCAAACGCTTAACCACTGTGCCACGAAGGCTCCAACACAGACAAAGCAGTCAGTAAATACTCATTTCCATTTCGTGTTGGGGAGTGAATAGGTAGCCTGGCCCGGGACACAACCAGGTCATAATCAACTAAGGAGCAAGAATTGCATTCTGTATTCCCCAGCTTTGTGCCTGTTGGCAGCTAAAAATGGTTTCGAGTTAGTCTGTTGATGATCACTGAACAATCAGAATAGAATTCAGCCTCACCTACTGGGTCGTCGGCTCTCTCCAAAGTTAAAAGGTAGGTTGATTTTCAGTTTAGATATAGCAGCTTGGCCTCTTAATAATCCAGAAAAATTTCTTTTCCTTGGGAAAAATAACCATCTAACCAATTTAAAATAACTATATTAGCTTGTTTTATTAACAAAATAACTACCGTATTTTTATGCAAATAACGCACACCTTCTGTGTTTGTCTGCCGATCACCCCTCCCCACTCCCACTAGGTATTTTTGTAGGCGCCACTATGCCAGGTTTTTTTTTTTTTACATGTTGCTATGAAAACAAATTGGCATAGCATGCTTGCAGTGGTGCCTCGTGGGGGGAGGGCGAGACTGGCAAACTCACGTAAAAGATGCATGTTATTTGCATAAAAATACAGTAATTATATTGATATAAGATATAACAACATACACTAACACGTAAGCACTCAATGGTTTACAAAGCATTTCCAACTGATAATAGTACTCACTGCGCTGGGGTGAGGAGTAAAGCTGATAATGTTAGCATAGACCCTAACACCTAGGGTGTATTATTGGTGATGCTGGGGGCATCTGTTGCTAAGTGGTAGAATTCTCACTTTCCACGTAGGAGACCTAGGTTCGATTCCCAGCGAATGCCCCTCATGCACAGCCACCACCCGTCTGTCAGTGGAGGCTTGCATGTTACCATGATGCTGAACAGTTTTCAGAGGAGCTCCCAGACTTCAATAGACTAGGAAGAAAGGCCTGGCACTCTACTTCTGAAAATCAACCAGTTCATCCTACAAATCAGAACAGTCCGATCCACAATAGATCAAAGTATGAACAGCATTTCTGTCCAACGTGCATGAGTCAGGGGCTGACGCAACCACGCAGCTAAAAGCAACAACGTTACAGGTGGTATCATTATCATCTGAACTTTTAAAATAGATTTGAAGCTCAACCACATTAAAACAAGGGACAGCTAAAGCTAAATGAGATTGATTATTTCCATTCCCATTTCCCAGGGGTGGAAGCTGAGACTGAGAGAGATACCATGATTTTCAGACCATACTCTTAGTTGAGTGGCAGAGCCAGGACACATACCCAAACTTCCTGACTCTCTCATTTATTCCAGGCTGGTATTTCCTGACAGCCTTCAGCTCCAGGCGTAATACGTTGTCTTGTTTCTTTCTTCGGAACTTGGCTTTTCTTTCCCCTAGTCTTAGGAGTACCAGGCTGTAATCTGATAAGAGATTCTCTTTTATGAGAATGCCCTCTGCATGTCTGCCTAAAGCTGGCTGGAATCGCTTGCCAGGTTGACGCTGCAGCTACTAGCCCCTGGCCGTCACTGGCCAGCCTTCCTTGTTTCCTTTGCCTGGTATCTCTGCCAGCAGAAAGTAGCCTGTGGTTGGATGCTAATGTCCAGGAAATAGGCTTAGCTCTCCAGTGTCTACTCGGTGCCACTTGTCCAAAGCAATGGTCCAGTGTAAGCTCTCTCCATTAATTTCCTCATTTCTTATGCTTCCTGGACAAGAAGTGAGTTTTGCACATGCTCAGAACTCAACCTCATTACCAGTTTATCTTCTTCAGAGTCTTTATTGTTATCTGAAAATATCTTATTTGTTTAATTGTTAACAGTTTCTCTTCTGATTCCTTACTTTTAGAAGCTGTGTTGTTGCTGGGGGCCATCAAGTCAATTCTGACTCGTAGCAACCCCGTGTGACAGAATAGAACTGCCCCACAGGGTTTTCTAGGCCGTAATCTTTATAGGAGCAGATCGCCAGGCTTTTACTCTCAAGGAGTTGCTGGGTAGATTTGAACTGCCAACCTTTCCGTTAGCAGCCGATTGCTTAACTGTTGTTCCACCAAGGCATCTTTCCCTCTAGAAAGAGTGATTCTCAACAACCTGGGGGTATTCTGCTCTTCAGGGGACATTTGGCCATGCCTGGAGACATATTTGTTTGTCACAACAAGGGGGCGTGTGTTACTGGTATCTAGTGGGTAGAGAGGTCAAGGATACTGCTAAACATCCTACAATGCGTACGACAGACCCCACAGCAAAGAATTACTCAGTCTCAAGTGTCGATAGCGTCATTTTGCAAAACCCTGCTCTAGAACAATCTCCAGGAGATGGCAACCTTGTCAACCTCATGTGATGATATATATTAGTATCTAGAACAGTGCTTACACTTCAGAAATTCTCAATAAATATTAGTTGAGTGAGCGAATGAACGCACGATCCGGAGCTTTTTTATATTGAATTAATTGCATTGTGTGCTAGGCTACATCTTTATAAGGCCAGAGTAATGTAGAGTGTTAAAGTGTCAAAAAGCAAAGATGTCACCTTGAAGACTAAGGTGCACCTGACCCAAGCATGGTGTTTTCAATCACCTCATGTGCAAGCGAAAGCTGGACAATGAATAAGGAAGACCAAAGAAGAATTGATAACTTGGAATTGTGATAACTCAAAGTTGTGGTGTTGGCAAAGAATATTGAATATACCATGGACTGCCAAAAAAACGAACAAATCCGTCTTGGAAGAAATACAACCGGAATGCTCCTTAGAAGTGAGAATGGCAAGACTGCATCTCACATACTTTGGACATGTTATCAGGAGGGACCAGTCCCTGGAGAAGGACATCATGCTTGGTAAAGTAGAGGGTCAGTGAAAAAGAGGAAGACCCTCAATGAGACGGATTGACATAGTGGTTGCAGAAATGGGCTTAAGCATAACAACAATTCTGAGGATAGCACAGGACTGGGCGGTATTTCAATCTGCAGTACGTAGGGTCACTATGAGTTGGAATGAATTTGACGGCACCTGGTAACAACAACAACAATATAGAGTCAGGCCCAGGAAGTCACATAACTGATAAATACTATCCTGCATGCAGAATGGTCACTAAGCATTGACAGAACCAGTGACCCAACAGCTGGGATGGATTCCATCCTGACCGCTCAATGAAAATCAATAGCAAACACACAGGCATCGTTTTTAGCAGCTGCCTATATTCCTTCATTGAGAAGCCAGGAGATAGCCAAGGAATGGCAATTGCAAAAACTTTGCTACTGTTCTGGTCTTGCCTCCAGATAGTGGCCTGAACCAACAACTCTCATTTAACGAATCTAGATGAGACTTTTCCAGAACAGTGTTCCTCTTTGCAACCAAGATGATATGTCAAATGCCTAAACTACATGTGCCTTACTGTGTAAGATATATGAGATGGGAAATACCTTATAATAGAAGTAATGTAGTCTAGCAGCTGAGAACGTGGACTCTAGAGTCAAAATGGCTGGCTCCACATCCTGCTCTGCCTCTTCTTAGCTACATGACCTTGTTCTGTGGGGCCAGTCATTCACCTTCTCCGAGCCTCATTTTTCTCATCCATAAAATGGAGCTAGTAATGGAATTGACCTCAGAGGGGTGTTCTGAAAATTAGTTTAAATGACCCATGTAAATGAAAGAATAATGCCCCATACCCAGTCAGCAGCCCTTACGTATTGTTAACATTTTTCCTAAGACAGATGACTTGGTTGAGCAGAGTCCTAGTTTTCCGTCTTTGGTAACTGAATTCTCGCTCTTCTTTATCACTTCCTCTGCCCATTTTCCTTTCATCCTTGGGTATTTATAGGCTACCTGCATTCCCTCCTCTCTTGCTCTCTTTTTCCTTCTATGCTGCCAGTGACCTGCAGGGGGTGCACAAGAGTCCTGCTTTGGCACAACTAGTGGAACCTGAGACTCGACTCCTCTTTATAGCCATACGACTTCAGGCAAGTTACTTCACTCATCCGCACTTCAGTTTGGTCCTCTTTAAAATCTCAATAATAACTCTAGGAGTTGTTATCACTGTGAACAAAGACACTGCACATCAGAAGTGCTTCACACTCACATGACATGTAGTAAGAACTTAATAGAAGCTAGGAGTATAGTTTATTGATACTTACAAAGGAAGCTCCCAATGACTGTGTGTTGGGAGGGTGGGCAACGTCTTGAAAGAACTTGGAGGAAAATCACAGCTGACTCCCTTTGGAGACATCTGTGTCAGTCTAAGCCTTTCTCTGAACAGGAGTGTCAATAGCTCATATTCAGTCAACACCCCGAGATGATATAAAGGGGCCCTGTTCAGCTGGAGTTGACATCATTTGGGTGAAACATAAAACTTCATCCACTCAATGAGTCCCAGAGTGAGAACGTCCTAGATACGTCCCTTCTACCACTCTCCAGTTCCTCCAGAATATCCCATCTGATGAGGAGTTTAATAGCACACCTTGTTCTCTAGGTGGAAACCTTGTTTTTGTGTGTAAGTCAGCCAAGGCATAGCCTTGGGAGATGTTTGGGATATCTTCACTTGGGATTGTGCTCTGTAATTTTTTTTTTCTTAAAAGTTTTTTTAATTGTTATTTTATTGTGCTTTAGGTAAAAGCTTACAGCGCAAATTTGTCATTCAAAAATTTATACACGAATTATTTTATGACATTGGTTGTAATCCCCACAATAGGTCAGCTCTCTCCCCCCTTTCCTTTCCACCCTGGGTCCTCCATGTCCCTTCATCCAGTTTTCCTGTCCCTTCCTGCTTTCTTGTCTTTGTATTTGGGCAGATGTTGCCCACTTGGTCTTGTATACTTGATTGAACTAAGTAGCACATTCCTCACGTATGTTATTGTTTATTTTATAGGCCTGTCTGATCTTTGGCTAAAAGGTGGGCTTCGGGAGTGGTTCAGTTCTGAGTTAGCAGGATGTCTGGGGGTCATAGTCTCAGGGGTTCCTCCAGTTTCTGTCAAACCAGCAAGTCTGATCTTTTTTTGTGAATTTGAGTTTTGTCCTACATTTTTCTCCCATCCTGTCTGGGACCCTCTATTGTGATCCATGTAGAGTGGTTGGTGGTGGTAGCAGGGAACCGTTTAGTTCTCCTGGGCTCAGGCTGGTGGAGGCTGTGGATCACGTGGCCCTTTAGTCCTTTGTGCTAATGTTTTCCTTGTGTCTTTGGCTTTCTTCATTCTCCTTTGCTCCAAACGGGGTGGGACCAATAGATGTATCTTAGACGGTCGCTCACAATCTTTTAAGAGCCCAGAGGCTACTCACCAAAGCAGGATGTAAAACATTATCTTTATGAACTATTTTATGCCATTTAACCTAGATGTCTCCCGAGGCCATGGTCCCCAGCCCTCAGCCTCAGCAACTCAGTCCCTCAGCGTGTTTGGTTGTGTTCAGGAAGCTTCTGTGACTTTGCCTTTGTCAAGTTGTGCTGACTTCCCCTATATTGTGTGTTGTCTTTCCATTCACCAAAGTTAACACTTGCCTAATACCTTTTTTTTTTCCTAATACCTAGTGAGTGATTTCCCCTCCCCATCCCTTCCCTCCCTCATCACCATCAGAGTTCTTTTTTTTTTTTTCTGTGTGTGAACCTTTTCTAGGAGCCATAGTGGCATAGTGGTTAAGAACTTGGCTGTTAACCAAAAGGTGGGCAGTTCAAATCCCCCAGCCGTCCCTTGGAAACCCTATGGGGCAGTTATACTCTGTCTTATAGGGTCACTGTGAGTCAGAATTGACTGGATGGCAACAGGTTTGGTTTTGTTAAACCTTTTCTTGAGTTTTTATAATAGTGGTCTCATTCAATATTTGTCTTTTTGTGATTGACTTATCTTACTCAGCAAAATGCCCTCCAGATTCATCCATGTTGTAAGATGTTTCATGGATTCATCCTTATTATTTATCCCTGCATAGAATTCCATTGTGTGTATGTATCATAATTTGTTTATCCATTCGTCTGTTGATAGGCACTTATGTTATTTCCATCTTTTTGCTATTGTGAGTAATGCCGCGATGAACATGGGCGTGCATATGTCTATTCATGTGATGACTTTCATTTCTCTAGAATATATTCCTAGGAGTGGGATTGCTGGCTCATGTGCTCTGTAAATTTAAATCATTTGTGAATGTATTTCAGTGTCAACTGAGTCTAGATTCCACTTTTAGGACATTCCTTTACTCAGTAGATATTTATTTACCAGGTTCTGAGGTGTTCTGAGCCTTGGAGGTACAATGGTGAACAACACAATCAAGGTCCCTTCTCCCGTGGAACTTACACTCTAATGGTAAAAAGTAGAGAAGGATAAACAAGCAAAGAAGAAATGTTAGCTGTAAAGACAATAAGAAGCATAGTATGGCAGAGAGCGCCCAGGCTCTACTTTAGGTTGAGGGCAGGGACAACCTCCCTAAGTCGGTGACATTTGATTTAAGATCTGAGAAATAATTAAATCATATAGTGATTAGCCACTCTGGGAGTGGATTCAGTTCTGAGTTAGCAGGGCATCTGCGGACCATAGTCTCAGGGGTTCCTCCAGTCTCTGTCAAATCAGAAAGCCTGGTCTTCTTTTGTGAATTTGAATTTTGTTCTACATTTTTATTCCACTCTCTCTGGGACCTTCTATTGTGATCCCTGTCAGAGCGGTCAGTGGCAGTAGCCAGGCACCATCTAGTTCAGACAGGGAACAACCTATGCAAAGGCCTGGTATGTGGGGAGAGGCCAGGGTGGCTGGAAGGTCAAGGGCAAGGCAGATAGGTTGGAGGTAAAATTAGAGAGGGTGGTGGGCCAGGTCCTGTAGGCCTTATATGGAAGGCAAGGACTAAAATTCTCCATGAAGTTGGTTGGGAAGCCATTGGATAATTTTAAGTAGGAATGTGAAGGGATTTGATCTGTATTTGGAAGCCATTGCTCACGTGGCCATGCAGAGAGGGACCATCATGGAGCTTGAGTAGAAAAACGCAGCCTACTTAGATGGCCGGCTTTACACACATCCAGGAAGGGACAGTGGCAGATTAGACTCTGGATGGGTCACCACACAGAAAACTCCGAGAAGTCATTTTTATGTGGCAGGCCCTCCGATTCTAAGCTTTCGGGAAAGGTCAAAAGGGAACAAGAGAGGGAGAAGAAAAGAAACTTGCTGTTTCCTTACCCAGCTTTCAGATTTCCTTGTTCCAAAGAACCAGTAAAACAAAACCAAAGTAGGCTGGGGTTCTGGTCTTCTTTTGTAGCTAGTATTTCCCGTTGTTGTGTAAACTGACCCTAGCCCTGAGGGGTTCCACGTTGCACTGCCTTGACCTGCCTTTCGGGTTCTTCCCAAGCCACTCTCATCTTCTCCTTTCCTCCCAAGCCAGGAGGTGGGATTTGAGGGACAAGTTCATGCAGACTTGAACCCCACTCTCGCCTACTTGTCCATGGGTGGTGACTCCATGAAGCCAGAAGTCTGGACTGGGGCCCATTCTCACTTCCTGTCTGCCCTTCCTGGTTTGATCGCTGACCGGATAGACAGTCTTTCCACCCACACTCAGCACTTGCAGTCTGAGGACCCGCTGTTATCAGCTGGGGAGCAAACGCAGGGCAACCACAGACTGAGGTGGGAGTTTTCATCCAGTGCGCATGGCTGTTACCTGGAATTCCTGGGGCTGAATGAGGGAGGAGGTGGCGGGGAGGATATAGCAAGACTAGGTGGGTGTTGAGTGAAACTCTCCAAAGAGGTCATTTTTTAAGTAAGTTTTACTCTCATGTAAGGCCTTGCTGTTCTTAGCTCCCACTGAGCAGGGGGATCAAATCTGAAACTATTTCCATGGTCTGTATCAGGTTCAAAAATGATTCTGTGTTTAATAGGTGTAATTACTCTGCTTCAAATAGAACTCTTGTTGAAATTGTTAAGATAAAGCACTTGGGAGAGTCATGTTTTAAAATTAATAAGAAATATCCAGTTGGGTTTTCTTCTTTTATTTTTGTTATTATAGTATTTTTAAAAACTTCAAAAAGATCAACTTGAATAGGATGGTATTTATTAGCTGAGTAACCTTGGTGCATCATTTATGCTCTGGCCTGGGAGACAGGAGTCCCGGGTTTTAATCCCAGACTGGCATTCACTAGCTGTGTGGTCTGGGGTGTGTATTCTCTTGCTGGGCCTCAGTTTCTTCATATCTCAAATAAGCTGTAGGTATTAGATGCCTTCTATGAGCCTTTCTATTTATAAATTCGAGAATTCTAATGACTTGCAGTCAAATTCTTTTGCTCTGGAGCTGAAATGATTTGTTGTGCCTGCCTTATGATACCTTTTTTCCCCTTTCCTACCCACCTGTCTAATCCTTTGGAAATGGGCTCTAAGTAACTCTTACACAATTTGGCACTTTATAATGTATGTAATATCATGTATAACTAAGTGGTTCAGAGCTCGGGCTTTGGTTCTGGGCTAGTTCTGCCATTTACTAGTCCTGTTATTTGTAATCCCTCTAAGCTCATTTTCACCTGTAAAACTGGGGTGATAAGAGTAGTTACCTCCTGTGAGTATCACAGGACTGAGTATGTTAATAACAGAAAGTGCTTAGTGCAATGCCTGAAACACAGAAAGTGCCTATTAGCATTATTTGTGTTATTATGCACGTGTCCAGCCTGGTACCAGGCACACAGAAGGCATGCAGGAGCCATTGGTCCCTCTCTTTCTTCATGTAGCCTGTATCAGCTCTGGGGAATTTCTCTGCCATGTACATGTTAACTTTACCTGTCATTTATCATCTGTAAAATGGATTCTTCTCATTGCAAAGCTTGAGAGAACATACAGATTACAGAAAAGTTTAGCTATTTGCCAGTTTTCAAGCAAATAGGAGGTGTAATCATTGTGGCCCTAAAATGTGGTTTATTTCACTCCCGGCTACGTCAGATTGAGAGCTGTCGAGACATTGCTTATGAGGCTCAGAGAGGCTAAGAAATTTCTCCAAGGTAACACAGCTAGTAAGAGATAAAATATGATTTTGAGCTCAAGTGTAACGGTCTTAGAACTCCTCTGCAAGTTACGTAATTTCTCAGGCCTCAGTTTCCTGGGTGGCGTAGTGGTTAAGTGCTATGGCTCTTAACTAAGAGGTCGGCAGCTCGAATCCGCCAGGCGCTCCTTGGAAACTCTAAGGGGCAGTTCTACTCTGTCCTATAGGGTCGCTATGAGTTGGAATCGACTCGACGGCAGTGGGTTTGGTTTGGTTTGGTGCAGTTTCCTGGTGCTTAAGATGAGAATGCCTTCTTCACAGGCTTGTGTTGAGATTGAAATCCCATGTTAGTAAGTGTCAAATGTCAATACTTGCCCTGGTGCACAGTAGGGCCTCCCTTGATATTGGTGGTGTCTCTTCCGTGATACCAAAAAAAAAAAAAACAGTTGCCATTGAGTTGATTCCAACTCAGAGTGACCCCGTGTGTACTTCATAGTGTTTTCAAGAACTGATTTTTTTTTTTGGAAGTAGATTGCCAGGCCTTTCTTTTGAGGTACCTTTGAGTAGACTCAAACCTGCATCCTTTTGGTTAGCAGCTGAATACCACATGAGCTTAAATCAGAGTTTGCTCACTCACATGGCAGGACTCCCAGGAACCTGGCAGGTGATAAAAACGGATAAGTTGGAGATCACAAACTCCATCAAACATTTCATTACATGGCATCTCCCGATTTCTAATGTCAATTAAAATTTATTCATTAGCGTTGTTTTGGTGAACAAAATACTTCCACCACTTTTCACCCTCCAATGTAAATAAATGACAAGGGCAGGCCTTTCTAACTCATTGCTGTCAAGTTGATTCCGACTCATAGCGACTCTATAGGACTGAGTAGAACTTCCCCATAGGGTTTCTGAAGCTGTCATGCTTATGGAAACAAGCTGCCACATCTTTCTCCCACAGAGCGGTTGGTGGGTTCGAACCTCTGACCTTTCTGTTAGCAGCCGAGCACTTAACCACTACGCCACCGGAGCTCCTTTTTCTATCTCTAGTGACAATCAGTTCTCTGCCCTCCCACAGAAGAAAGGGCTTGGTGAATACTGAGCACGGTTTGTGTCTGTGTTTGCATAAAACTGTAGTGTTTTTTTCTACCAGTTTAGCTGCACTGGCCTTCTCCAGCTTGCCCTGTGGTCTCTTATCACATCATACAGTGAGGTGTTTGTTCAGTTCCCTCCCCAGTTGTCAGCCTCTCTCTCGGCTATGGTATTGCTGTCAATGGGAGCAACAATGATTACGAGTAGACGGCTTTACCTTATCACTGACATCATCTGGGGAGTTTATCCTTTGGAAACCTTTTGCTTTATTTAGGTATAGAAACCTGTGGTATCTTATGAAGATGCTTTCAGTTGCAAGAAGCAGAATCTAACTCAGGTTAGCTTAAAAAAAGAAAAGTGGATTTATGGAATAAATACGGGGTGTTTCATGGAACTCAAGGAAAATGATTCACCTAGACCAGTGGAAGGAACTGCAAAGCCGTTAGAAAAGGGTTGCCAGGGGTGGCAACCCCATCAGCCTTGCCTCTCAGGCCACATGGTTTCCCTTGCCTCCTTTTAGCTACTTGTCTGCTTTATTCTCTCTGCAGACGACTCTCCTTTTTCTCCTCACACACGGCAGACAATGGCTGCCTCACACCAGCCAAGTTCTCATTCTTTCAGACCGAATTCCTGATTATCTGGAGAGAGGCTCTGATTGGCCCAGCTTGCATCAGGTGTCTATGTCCTGTCCAATCAACTGAGTCCAGGACAGGACCAAGTTGTGCAAACGTGGCCACCACTGCCCATGTTTGTCATGAGTTGGGTAGACACACCAAAAAGGTTGCTGTAATTGTTGTTGTTAGTTGCCATCAAGCCGGCTCTTACTTATAGAGACCTTACGTGTAACGGAATGAAACATTGCCGGATTCTGTGACATCCTCACGAACAACTGTTGGTATGTTTGAGCCCATTGTTGCAACTACTGTGTCAATCCATTTCATTCAGGGTTTCCCTTTTTTATGCTGAGATGAAGAGTTCAGCTGCTAACCAAAACATCCGCAGTTCAAATCCACCAGCCGCTCTTTGGAACCTCTATGGGGCAGTTCTACTTTATCCTGTAGGGTCACTATGAGTCCGAATTGACTCGACAGCAACAGGTTTCTATGCCCTGTGATAAAATTTGTGTATTGACCAAAGGAGTATTGACTAGTCTGAGGGAGGTCTAAATCGAAATGGAAAGGTAAAAAAAGGATTATTTTTTTTTAATCAGGAAAGATTTTTATTTGGACTAGGGGAAAATATAGTAGCTTGAAATATTTTATGACTCATGACATATTCCATAATGGAATCATGTTTTGGGAGTTAATCTTTTGAGCACTCATTTATTATACATTTCCATAGGGTACACACTGAGGGTTTGCTTGTCTGGGTTGTTTTGCAGAGGAAAGTAAAATTATTTGAACTGACACATTTATTTATTTTCGTCTTATTTATGTATTTCCTCCCGTAGTGTAGCAGAGTTAAAAAAAAAAAAATGTGGAGGGATGTTTTTGTTTGTTTTTTAGTTAGACCTGAATTCATATCTTGACTTGCCTTTTTTCCTTGCCCAGATAACTTTGAATACGTTACCTTAAATTCTGTGTACCTCAGTTTTCTAACCTGTAAAATGGGGATGTTGCTATACCATAGATTTTTGTGGAGCTTTAATGAGAATATACATCAAGTGGCCAGCTAGGGGCTGGGGACTAGCAAAGATTACTTTCTTTTCCCTTTGCCACCAAAGGTGTGTATTTGACCTTGGCTTTGCAGAGTTAAAGCATTATCTGTGGCCATGGGACAGAGTACATCTTACTTACTTACCCCTTTGCCCTCCTGCAGTGAGTGAGTCCTGTGATCCACACCTCTGTGATGCCATGACCTAACCAACTGAGCTAGTTTTCAGACTCTTAGGGCAGAGTTCAGGCAAAAACGTGCATGCTAAAGCTATTATTTTTCACATTGAAACCAGGCAACATACTTACCCTACACTGAGTCTCAATTTCCTCATCTGTTAATTGGGGACAATAACGCCAACCCCATAAGGTGACTGCAGCTCAGAGATAATAGGTATAAAACACCTGGTGGTGCAGTGGTTAAGAGCTTGGCTGCTAACTAGAAGGTTGGCAGTTCAAATCCACCAACCACTCCTTGGAAAACCTATGGGACAGTCCTACTATGTCCTATAGGGTCGCTAGGAGTCAGAACCAACTCGACGGCACCTAACAACAACAACAGCAACAGCACAGTGTTGAGTATATAGTTGATGCTCAGTATAGAAGCTTTTTTAAAAAAATTGACTTCATATGTGTTTGACTTCCTGGTTCTTATAATTTTGTACAACAGCTTAGAGTGGAAATGCAGCCCGTGCTTTTCAGAAGTGACCCGGCAATATCACGTCTGTGTGCAGAGCTAGATGTGCAAAGAAATTCCTTGTGACATTGTTTGTAATACAAAAGATGAGGAATAGCTTAAGTGTTCTTCAGCAGGCGATTCATTAAATTATTATACATCCGCACGACGGTTTGGGACTATACAACCTTTAAAAAGAATGAGGTCGGCCTGTATGTGCTGACGCTGGAGTTAAAAAAGCAGGGGGTGCAACAGTGAGTATAGCATACTCCCACTTGCATTAGAAAAAAATTATTATATCCACACACGCACACACGTTTTCATGTTTACACACATTTTCATGTTTACACATACGTATACAACTTCTTTTGTGGCTGCAACAATCGGCTCAAGCATAGCAACGATTTTAAGGATGGCGCAGGACTGGGCAGTGTTTCGTTCTGTTGTGCGTAGGGTCGCTATGAGTCGGAACCCACTCGACAGCACCTGACAACAACATACAACTTTTGGATGGTTACACATACAAAAAAAAAATCTTAAGAATAATTGCCTCATTTGCAGAACAGTATGTCCAATAAAAGAGCTCTGGTGGCACAGCGGTTAAGCACTTGGCTGCTAAGCTAAAGGTTAGCAGTTCGAGCCCACCAGCCACTCCACGGGAGAAAGATAGGGCAGTCACCTTCAGTAAAGATTACAGCGTTGGAAACCCTGTGGGGTAGTGATACTCTGCTCTATAAGTCGCTATATTATTATGTCGAGTATGATCATACTAAAACATAATATGAAAATATGTTTACTAATATGCACATGAATATATCTGAAAAGCCATGTAAAAAACTGCGCGGATTCACCTCAAGCTGATAGGGTGGTGATTTCTGTGAGTAAACTGGTTTGGGGTCTAAGGTACTCAAGGTAGATCTTTGTATCCTATGTATTGTTCAAATATTTTACGAAGAATATTTACCAGTATTGCAATTTTAAGTGAGAAAAAAGTAAAATACAGTTGGAAATTTATACATTAAACTATTAACTGCTCTTAACTCTGGTGGCGATGTACTAAAGGGGGCAGGGTTCCAAAATGGAAGCTTTTCATCCTAACTTTGGTATCATATGACTTTTTTCTTACAAGTATTCATGTATTGCATTTACTGAAGCAATCCGATAAATAAGACATTTCCTTTTGAAAAATAAAATATCGATTCAAGAGAAAAAAGGCTCGTTTCCTCTGGGAAGGAGACGTACTTTTCCTAGGGTAATCTTGTGTATCGTTTGAACTTGGTACAGGGGATAGGCAATAATTTTTCAATATATTGAGTAGTATTTGCTTTGCTTTGCTTTGCTTCCTTTAAATCCAAGAGTTAATGCTATGTAATAAATCTGTTCATGATTCACTCCTGTAAAGATATTTTTAGGCTGAGTACATCACATGTAAAATAAGTAATAAAGCAGGTTCAAGGATTTGCTTGCCCCTCCCTGTCCTGACTCCGTTCTTGCTGTCTTGTCCCCGCAGATGACAGAAGGCAGGCACTGCCAGGTGCACCTCCTGGATGACAGGAGACTGGAGCTGCTGGTGCAGGTAGGTGTTGCCCTGGTTCTTCCTGTGAGCCTCACAGCCCGTGGTCAGGCTGCTCGCTTATCTGTGCCTCTAAGCCAATGGCTCGGGATGGATTGAGGGGGAAAAGGAAGCTTCGAAGTCTTAGAAGACTTGGTCTGTGTGTAAGAGTAATTGTAGGCCAGTGACATGGACTCAGAGCCCTGGTGGTGCAGTGGTTAAGAGCTCAGCCTGCTAGCCAAAATGTCACAGTTCGAATCCACCAGCTCATCTTGGAAACCCTATGGGGCAGTTCTACTCTGTTCTATAGGGTCACTATGAGTCAGAATCAACTCGACAGCAACAGGATTTTTTTGTGTTTTGACATGGATTCAGAAACCCTTGGGTTCCAATCTCAGCTTTGACGCTCAGGAGCTGTGTGATCCCAGACAAATGACTTTACTTCTCGAACCTCTCATTGTAAATTGGAGACCATAATACTTCCTTGAAAGGCTTAACATGAAGTGAGAATGTATTGTACCGCTCTATGGCTACGTGGCATTGCCTGGGTTACCCAGTCTCATCAACTGTGAGCTGGAACTAAGACTCCCTAAGTGCTTAAGGGAAACACTGGTAGCATAGTGGCTAAGAGCTATGGTTGCTAACCAAAAGGTCAGCATTTCAAATCCACCAGGTGGTCCTTGGAAACTCTATGGAGCAGTTCTCCTGTGCCCTGTAGGGTCGCTATGAGTCAGTATCGACTCAACGGCAATGGGTTTGGTTTTTTGGTTCTTAATTGGCTAAGAGCTCAGGTGTAATCAAAAGGTTGGCAGTTCAAATCCACCAGCTGCTCTTTAGAAATCCTGTGGGGCATTCTACTCTGTCCTATAGGGTTGTTATGAGTTGGAATTGGCTCCACGGCAACGAGTTTGGTTTGTTCGTTTGGTTTTTGTTTAACCTTCTTCACAAGGAGCCCTGGTGGCACAGTGGCTAAGCACTTGGCTGCTAACCGAAAGGTCAGCAGTTCGAACCACCAGCCACTCCTTGGGAGAGAGATGTGACAGTCTGCTTCCATAAAGATTACAATCTTGGAAACCCTATTGGGCAGTTCTACTCTCCCCTATGGGGTCACTATGAGTCAGAATGGACTTAACAGCAATGGGTTTATGGGCTTAGCATTCCTCACAAAGGAGTCTCTGGGGGTACAAATGGTTAAACACTCAACTATTAGCCAAAAGGTCAGTGGTTCAAGCCCACCCAGAGGCCCCTTGGTAGACAAGGTCTGGAGATCTGCTTCCAAAAGGTCACAGCCTGGAAAACCCTATCAAGCAGTTCTACTCAGCACATATGGGGTTGCCCTGAGTCAGAATTGACTTGATGGCAACTAACAACAACGACCTTTCCTCACAGAATTATGGTGAATATCAAGCTAGATTATATATGTGAATTAAACTTTTATGTAAATTTGTAAAAAAAAAAAAATAGCTTGTATTGTATGGGATGATATGAGTGATATTTTAATTATTGATGACTCTTTTTTCACCCAACTCTCAGGACCCAAGAGTCTTAAAAGTTGTGGAAATCTCTGCTGACAGACCACACCTACTGCTAAGCTAGAATTCTCTGCTTTGACCAAACCTAAATTCTTTTCCGTTTTGAGACTTGTCCCAGACTTCTATGCCAAGGCTTCAATTCAGAATGAAAATAGGACTGTCAACAATAGCTTTTCAGTAAAGCAGACGTCTTGAGTCTGCCAGTTTCTTTTTTTTTTCTTTATTTTAAAATCATGTCTATACTTTCTTTCTACCTTCTCAACACCAAACATCCAATGCTCAAAACATCATGTTATTGTTGTCATTAGCTGCCATTCAGTTGACTCTGACTCATGACCATCTTATGTACAATAGACCAAAATGTTGCCCAGTCCTATATCATCTTCATCACCAGCATGTTCAAGTCCATCGTTGCGGCTATTGTGCTAATCCATCTCACCCAGGGCCTCCCACACCCTCCTTGGCCCTCTACGTTTCACCAAACGTGATGCCCTCTTCTAGTGATTGATCCCTCCTGATGACGTCTCCAAAGCAATCGAGTTGGACAATGTTCTATTGTGATCTAGAAGGTTTTCACTACCATTCCTCTGTCAGTTTGTCACACTATGGTGGCTTGCATGTTGCTATGATGCTGGAAGCTAGCACACCAGTATTTCAAATCCAGGGTCACCCAGGGTGGACATGTTTTAGAGGAGCTTCCAGTTTAGGACAGGCTAGGAAGAAAGGCCTGGTGATCTATTTCCAAAAATTAGCCAAAATATCATAAGGAGCTGTTTGGCTCAGAGGTCAAAAAGAGACCATCTGGACTGCTCCCTGCATTCCCCTTTCCCCTCCCCAGTCCCTGTATGGCCAGGATTAGAATTCACGTCTGGTGGACTTCAGACCCAGGCTTCTTCCCACCAGGTTCAGTGCTTCCCAAAAGCTCATAGCTTACAGCCTTCTTCTAATTAGGTACTCAGTACATACTGTCGATGACAACTGGCAGAATGGGCATAATTACTCCACCGCTAGAGAGAAATGAAAAGCTTAGGCTTAGGAATCAGACAGACTTGGGTTCAAATCCCTGCCCTTACCAACAATGTAACATCAACCAAAGTACTTTGATGGGCCCCACGTGGCTCATCGGTATGGAAACACAGATTCCTATCTCACAGGCATATTGTGAGAATTAATTGAGATAATTATACGAGGAGTTTAGCACAATCAGTCCTAACTATTACTGTTCTTTCTATCTGTGGTTCTTAGTCCTTGAGCCATTCAGCAGGCCCCCATCAAGCCATGTTATTTTTACAATCTCTTCATAGCATCACAGATAACCAGGTAGTGAGGTGTTGAATAATCTTTGTCTTGGTCACCAGCACCATAAACCAAACCAAACCAGCGGCCATCGAGTCAATTCTGACTCCTGGCGACCTCATGTGTTGCAGAGTAGAACTGCACTCTGTAAGATTTTCAAGGCTGTGAACTTTCAGAAGCAGATTGCCAGGACCTTCTTCTGAGGCATCTGTGGGTGGATTCGAACTGCCAAACATTCAGTTAGTAATCCAGGACCTAATCACTTTTACCACCCAGGGACTTCTCACCAGCATCATAGTACACATTTAAAAAAAAATTTTTTTTTTTTTTCCAAAACACCGGCACATTAGTAAGCACACTGTTACCATAAGGGAAAAAAGTAAGGTGCTCAACTGAATTGCAAATGCATGACAATGAGAATTTCATTAATGCTCCTATTCCCATCTCGCCTCCTTTCCCACTTCGCTAAGGGAATGGCCTACGGGAAATCAACCCAAGCAGGAAAAGGGGGTGGGTATTTAAAAACAAACCAACAGAAGCTGCTTTAAGCTATTTGGGGCACAGGAAGGTGGTAGCGATAAGAGAGAAAGGAAACCAAATTGTTTCTAATAAGATTTTTTATCTTGACAGCCCAAACTTTTGTCAAGAGAGTTGCTGGACCTAGTGGCTTCACATTTCAACCTGAAAGAAAAAGAGTACTTTGGAATAACGTTTATAGATGATACGTAAGTATTTTAATAGTTTTTATTTCTTTACTTATTGCCTGGACAAAAGAGCCCTGGTGATGAAGGGGTTAAACTGCTGGCCTGCTAACCGAAAGATCAAGGGTTCGAAACCACCAGCCACTCTGAGGGAGAAAGATGTGGCAGTCTGCTTCCATAGAGATTTACAGCCTTGGAAAACCTATGGGGTTGCTATGAGTCAGAATCAACGGCTGTGGGTTTGATTTGTTTTTTGTTTTTCTTAATTGCCTGGACAGTTTACTTCATGATGAGCAAAAAGGGAGGGAAATGCTGCAAGAATATGCCTGCTTAGTTAAAGGTATTTGAATGCAGGATTTTTCTCTGAGGACCATTGCAGAGGAGGAAGCAAAGGAGTATAGAACCTTTGTTAAGAACTCCAAAACATTGTCTTAAGTGTCTTAGAAGTTTTTTGTAATGAGGCTGCTATCCTTGAGGGTAGTCTGTCTTCACTTTTCCCTGAAGGTGGTGATGTTTTACTTACTCAGCGCCAGAAATTCTAAGCTGTCATTCACTCCTGTCTTGAAACTGAATTGGTGTCATGGTGTTGGCTGCAAGAAAGTTTAAAGTCCCATTTGTGGCCCATTTAAAAAATATGTGTATCATTCAACACAGATTGAATTTTTTTAGTTTCCACCTAGATTAACCGTATGCTGCTTCCTCACTAGCTTTTTCTTTTTTTATCTTCCGTTTTTCACCTGTTGCATATTGTATGTATTTGTCAATAATTTCCATCCTCCGTAAATGAGGCTGCGCACGTAACAATAAATTCATGAGAGTTTAAGGCTCTGTGTCAGCAAATGAGTCTGGACTTATTAGCTCTCTTCTGTGTGGGTGTTAGTGTGTATATGTGTGTTTTATGTTGACCCAATGTCCCTACTTTATGCCCAGCCTGATACATTATCAGCGGAATTGTTCCCCTTTCTGGGGATATTTTCTGTGTTAGTGTGTATATGTATGTTTTAGGTTGACCCAATGTCCCTACTTTATGCCCAGCCTGATACATTATCAGCGGAATTGTTCCCCTTTCTGGGGATATTTTCTAAAGAGCCCCTTAAATGATAAAATTCAAGAAAATGTGTTTCAGATACAAAATACCTTGGCCAACCACCCAGCATTCTTTCCATAACTCTCCCAGTTTAATTTTTTTTTTTATCAGTCCTTCAGTTTAATCAAATCAAAAATAATCTCATGAAGGGGTTAATGTGCCTTTTATACCTTGTGACCTCTGATTGTTTCCATCCTGGGCTACCAGCCTAGATCCTACTGGAAATACCACCACGCTCAGGATTTGGGTTGATCAAAACCCAGGCAGCTGAGAAGACAGCAAGTTGTCAGTACAAATAGAAAAATCGAAACTTTAATTCTGGAATCAGGGTGTTTCCCCAATACGGTTCAACAAAGCAGAAAAAGTACCTTCAATTCAACATCACCCTCCTCCCTCTTAATCACAAAGTTATCTGTTCACTCAACAACGACTTGAGAGACACTGCATGATCGGTCCTCTGCTGGATCAAATAGGAAATGCAGATGTCCTTTGACAACAACAAAAAATTAACCATTGCCATCGATTTGACTCCAACTCATGGTGACCCCGTGTGTCACAGAGCAGAACTATGTTCCCCAGGGTTTGCTTGGCTGTAATCTTTACTGAAGCCAATTGCCAGACCTTTCTTCCATAGCACCACTGGGTGGATTGAAACAGCCAACTTTTGGGTTAGTAGTTGAGCACAAACCATTTGCACCACCCAGGGACCCTTTTGACAACACACCTTCACTGAAAGACAAGACTAATTCATGTGAATCAATGATTAAACACACGCATACAGAAGTTAAATCTGAATATGAATGAAATAACAGCAACAACCTAAGACATAAAACCATAAACACCTGGTGGCTAAGTTATATGGCATAAACTCTAAGTGGTGGAAGCGCTATAACTTAGGACAGTGTCATGTAGAGTAGTGGTTAAAGAGCATGGACAGTGGAGTAATTTATTCATTCAGCACGTATTTCTTGAGTGCCCACTAAATGCTAGCCATTGTTCTGGGCTCCAGGGACTCAGCTCTAAGCAACACAGAGGAGATTCCTGCTCTTATGTGGCTTACATTGCAGTGGTGTGGGCTTGCGTAACAAGTAGACAAACAGATGAAAGAGAAATTGCCAGAAATTGTAAGTACCTTAAGCCCCTGCCCAAAAAAAAAAAAAAAACCCATTGCCGTCAAGTCAATTCCAACTCAGAAAGACACAATAAGACAGGATAGAACTGCCCCATAGAATTTCCAAGAAGTGGCTGGTAGATTCGAACTGACTTTTTGGTTAACAGCTGAGCTCTTAACCACTGCACCACCAGGGCTTCTAAGTGCTTTGAGGAACGTAAAGTAAGATGCCATGATTAAAAAAAAAACCAACAACTGAGGCGGGTAGTTTTAGACAGGCTAGGCTGGGAAGGCTTCTAAGAGATGACATTTGAGCTAAGATTTTAATGAAAAGCAAAGGGCTCTGCAAAGTTTTAGGGAAACATTCTACACAAAAGCCAGTGCAAAAGTTTTGAGGTGGGACTGAACTTGACCTTTTTTTTTCTTAAACCTTAGTATGGCTAGGGTATAAAGAACAAGGGAGGACGTAGTGCAAAATATGTTTTGAGAGGTAGCCAGGATCTTTGTGGTTGTGTAATCTTAGGCCAGTTATATAAGACCTCTGACCCTCAGTGTTTTCATCTGTACAAGGGATATAATAATAGTATCCGTGCAACAGGCACTATATAATACTAGGATGCTAGTATTATGTGTTATTAAATTAGATACGGTATGCAAAGCCCATAGCGCAGGTACACAATAAAAGGGGATGATCATTATATTTTTAGTCTTTAAGGCAGTAGGATAAGCATTTCAGAAGGAAAAAAGACTAAAGGAGGACTGGAGAAGTGAGGGTGGGCTTCACAGAGGAGAGTAACTAAAACTGTACCTGGCAGGGCAGGTAAGCTTTAGATAGAAGGGAGATGTCTTAGTCATCTAGTGCTGCCATAACAGAAGTATCACAAGTGGATGGTTTTAACAAAGAGCAATTTATTTTCTCACAGTCTACTCGGTTACAAGTCCAAATTCAGGGTGTCAGCTCCAGGAGAAGGCTTTCTCTCTCTGTCGGCTCTGGAGGAAGGTCCTTGTCCTCAGTTTTCCCCTGGTCCAAGGAGCTTCTCGGGCACAGGGACCCCAGTGCTGCTTTCTTGGTGGCATGAGGTCCCCCACTCTCTACTTGCTTCCCTTTCCTTTTATCTCTTGAGAGATAAAAGGTGGTGCAAGCCACAGCCCAGGGAAACTCCCTTTACCTTGGGTCAGGGAGGTGACCTGAGTAAGCGTGGTGTTACAATCCCACCCTAATCCTGTTAACATGAAATTACAATCACAAAATGGAGGACAACCACACATGGCCTGACCAAGTTGATACACACATTTTTGGGGGGATATAGTTCAATCCATGACAGGAAAGGTGATGGCATTTTATGCAAAAGCTACCTTGTGGGCAAATGCAACCCCATTGGAAAACCAAACCTGTTTTGGCTGAGTCAATTCTGACTCATAGCAACCCTGTAAACTATGGGGTGTGTGAGTGTGTGTGTGTGTGTGAGAGAGAGAGAGAGAGAGAGAAAAATCTTATATAACACAGGATGTGAAATCTTATATAACACAGGACACTTTACTCTCATATCAGGTGTTGAGGAGCCCTGGTGGTTCAGTGGTTTGGCTGCTAACCAAAAGATGGGCAGTTGGAATCCACCTTGGAAACCCTTTGGAGCAGTTCTGCTCTGTCCTATAGGGTCTCTGTGAGTCGCTGTGAGTCAAGCAAATGCAGGACGTGCTAATAGCATGGAATATTTGCCCAGTGGTGAGGAGACCGACCTCATAGCAGAGTAAGATATACAAGGGACAAGATCATAGATGAGCCCTGGGAGTCATGTAGATGGGGAAGGCACCCCCAGCCCCCGAAGGACACCATGCAGAAGAGTAACATGACTTATGACTGCAATGTCAGGCATTCCCCAGATTGCATGGTTCAAGGTGGGCTGGGAAAGAGGGGTCCTGGCCACAAGGAAGGTTCTGGGAAGGCTCCAGGCAGAGGTGAGCATAAACCAGACAGTGCACAAATCAGGCATTCATGACAAGACCTCCTTTTCGGAAAGAAAAGGAATAATATGAATGGCGTTCTTTAATGATTTGGGCCAGCACCCTCCTGGTCAGCCCAGGGACAGCTTTCTAAACCTATACTAGGAGAAGAATGCCTTACCCAAGGACCTCCTCCACTTGTCTCCTTGGCAGTGGTGGTCAATGGTTATAGTCTTTCCAAGAAGCCTGGCTCCAGATTGTCTTTAGTATACTCCTTTGCAAATGACAGCAAAGTCTATTTTTGAATTGTGACCAGTTTCGGAAGGTGTCTTGTGGCTATTGCTGTGTTTACTTTCAGAAGAAGTATGTACTAGGCTTTTGGAGGCAAAAGAAATTGGCCATTTCCACCTTTCTGGGGAACGGGCCTGGAAAATTGCTTATGTCTAAGGGTGTCTCCTTGGAATGTCTTGGTCACAAGCCTAGTTCTTTCTCTTGGTCTGGTAAATATTTTTGGAAAGTATTTTCTTTCAGAACTTTTCCCTCCATAAAACCACTGAGTCGGATCCCTCCCAGGATGCTGTCTGAATTGCCTTTTCCAGTCTAGATGCCACATCAGTCCTTGGCCATCTGTGAACTTCTCTCAGTAGAGTAAGGCAAAGCTGAAGGGGACATTTTGTCCATGAAACTAGCTACTGTTTCTATCCTAGTCCACAGACCAAGAAGAGAAATCAAAAAATAGGCTGCAGTTACATAATAAAAGTAGCAATGATGGCAAACAAAAACCAACTCATTGTCACGTTAGAGGGTAGGGAGAGAGAAGCCCGAGATTCCAAGTGTCGGTACTTTCTTGTGTTCCACACGCAGGGCAAGTCTTTCACCCCTAGAGGGTGCTCACAGCCCTCCTGAAGCAGTAAGGCCTCAGTTCCCAGTCATGGTTCCCATCTGCTTCACCCACTTCATTATTTTCCTTCCTGTGTTTTGAAAGGTTTTGCTAGATAAGCTTTATTTGTGAAGAAATAACCAGTAGATTTTACAGTGCAATTATGACTCTTGATCACTGTCCCTTCTAATGGGTCTGAGATGATTGTCCTTTCATTGATACAAAAAAAAATACCAAACCCATTGCTATCCCGTCAATTCCAACTCATAGCAACCCTATAGGACAGAGTGGAACTGCCCCACAGAGTTTCTAAGGAGCGCCTGGTGGGTTTGAGCTGCCGACCTTTTGGTTAGCAGCTGTAGCTCTCAGCCACTGTGCCACCAGGGTTTCCTCCATTGCCTTCACATAAAAAAATAATAAAAAAAAATAGTGACCTTATATTTGAGTAGAACTGCCCCATAGGATTTCCAAGGAATGGGTGGTGGATTTGAACTGCCGACCTTTCTGGTTAGCAGCAGAATTCTTAACCACTGTGCCATCAGAGTTCCTTCATTGATAGAATTCTAGCGAAAAGGAAAGTTGTTTTGTGGTTGTCCCACACAGCTTGATGGGTGAATGGTCTCGGTTTAGTCTCAAAGACCATGCAACAACACGTCAACCTTGATTGTATCGCAGTGGTAGAATTATGGATATTTTTCACAGTTTTATTCTTCAAGACTTTCTCCTGTTAGTGAGATTGTGGATAGATTTTTAAAAATCTAATTTCTTATTTACCCTTTTTTTTTAAAAAAATTATATTAGACATACATCAATATTCCTATTATAAAAATGTAAGTTAAGGCCAGTCCCTATTCTTTTGACTACTTCCCCATTTGAATTGTAGTTTCTTCCACAGGGGTGACCACTGTTAGCAATTTGGCCTCTCTCTCTCCAGAGCTTTATCTAAGAATTTTCATCCAGATATAATTGTGTTTCGAGTGTGCTTCTGTGGTTAACATAATTGGTTTATGCCTGGTATATTTTTGTGCCACTTGCTTTATTCACTCTTGGATATCATTTCATGTAAGTTTGTATAAATATGCATTATGCTGTTTAAATGCTGCCACTATGTAAAAGCGTATACCAAAACCCACTGCCATTGAGTCAATTCCGACTCATAACGACTCTGTGGGGTTTCCAAGGCTGTAAATCTCTACGGAAGCAGACTAACACGTCTCTCCCATGAGGCCACGGGTGGTTTCCAACCGCCAACCTTTCAGTTAGCAGTCGATCGCTTTAACCACTGTGCCACCAGGGCTCCTCAAAAGCATATAGGACTATTTAAAATTAGTTTCATTTTCTGTAAAGGAACTTTTGACTCTTGATACTATCTAATATTTTAGGGGTGCAAATCCGCCAGGCGCTCCTTGGAAACTCTATGGGGCAGTTTTACTCTGTCCTATATGGTCTCTACGAGTCAGAATCAACTCGACGGCAGTGGGTTTGGTTTTTTTTTAAGACACACATTTACCATCTCTGAAACTGGGATATGTCGTTAAATCAATGGCATCCTAAACATGATAAAATATGGTGTAAGAATCCCTTATCTTTACCTTTTTTTTTTACATACAAAAGCAATACTTCCAAGAACCTTCCCTTATGTCGCTTATATAAGCTTATTTATCTTCATAATATTCCTCCAAGGAAAGCTAAAGACAATTATCAGAAGCTTTATCTTATAATAACACAAAGACACACCTTTTCCTGTGTCACAACTGTTAAATGACAGAGACAGAGGCAACAATTATAACAGTTGATTCAACTCTCTAGTCTGATTTTTCTCCTCTATTGAAAGTCCTGGGTTCAAATCCCAGCTCTACCACTTTTCTGGCAGGCTTATTGTAAAATTTAGCATTAATATATTAAAAAAAAAAAATTCCAGCTTGGTTCTTAACACAAAGTAGTTACTCATTAAAGATAATCATAATTATTATCATTATTACTTATGGCCACTTTTCCTATCCATTTATACATGAATACAGCTTGGAATTTTCAGAATTAAAAAATATATATATATTATTTACTGAACAACCAGAATAAGTTGTAAAATGTCTTCCATCTCATTACCAGTGTTGTTATAATTTGACACCTCACCAGTGTCAGCGTGTTCTTAAGTTGAATTTTATGTGAGCAAGTAAAATGGGGTCTAGGCCCTCTGGGATTTATGGTCCAAAGCAAATCAACTAGTTGAACAACCTTGGAGAAGTCATGTAAACACTCCTGGGCCACGGTACCATCAGTCCTTTAGATCTCTGCGGTCAAAATCTAGGGAGAACTGTTAATACCCATGAACATGGAAAGGCTCTTGAGAAAATAAACAACACACTTCATTATCCCTAAGTCTATAATGTACATACAAAACTAGCACCCAGAGAGTATTTGATCATGTACTTTAAAAGAAAAGATGTAGTATTGTCTTTGTTAGTTTCCATTAAACCAGAAATTTTCCCCTTCTTGACTATATAAAACATTTCAGATTTTATATTTAAGAATAATTTAAGCATGAATATATTTAGTACCTACCATGTGCTAGACATTGTGCTAAGTGCTTTACTGAAATTATCAATTAGATTCTCACCACAAGCCTAAGAGGTCTCCTCATGGTAAGAACGTGGACCTCAAGCTCACATTTGTTAAGGCTAACGTCACTTAGGGCCTCAGTGGAGCAGGATTTGAACCCCAGTCTACGTGACCCTAAAGCCCAAGAGGACTCTTAACTTCAGCGGTAAGGATTGGGCTCCCAAGAAGCAAGCCTTCATTGTTGGAACAAAGTAGCAAATAGCAAAAGAGAAAATATGGGAAGAAGTAATATTAATACAGTTTTTTCTGGGCTCTCTATTTTTCTTCATTTATTTCTTCCTTTTAATCTTAATTTTTTGAATAGGTGGTCTATTCACATGGCTCAAAATTTAAAAGGTACAAAAAGATATGCAATGAAATGTCTGTCCCCTCACCACCCAGAATTTTATCTTCAAAGGTATCCCATTGTTATCAGTTTCTTGTTTCTCATCCCAGAAATATTTTATACACATGCATAAAAAAAAAACACATGCATACACACACATAAATCTATTTTTAATACAAAAAATGGCAATATACTACACTCAGTTATGCATCCTACTTTTTCATTTAACAGCGTACCTGGGAAATTGTTCAAAATAAGTTTGTAAAGAGGTTCTCAGTCCCTTTATTATGGCTGCATTGTATTTCATTGTACAGTTTAAAGTAATTTTTTTAAACAATGCCCTATTGGTCATTTAGGTTATATCCAGCCTTTTGCTCTTACAAACAGTGCCACAGTGAGTGACTTTATATAGGTCATTTTTCACATGTGCGTCTTTATCTTGATCAAGTTCTGAAAATGGAAATGCTGTTTCTGAGGGAGGCACTTTTGTAATTTGGAAGAAGTTGCTAAATTGGCCTCATTGCCGGTTGGAACAGGTTAGGCTCCTACCGTCAATGTATGAGGAACTCTTCCCACAGCGTGGCCAGGACCGTGTGGTGGTGAAGTTTTCTCTGACTTTCTGTTTAACGCTTCTTCTTTTCTTTGCTCTCCCAGAGGTCAGCAGAAGTGGCTACAATTAGATCACCGCGTTCTTGATCACGATTTGCCCAAGAAACCAGGCCCAGCCATTTTGTACTTTGCCGTGAGGTACGTATCCGTAGATGTGTCCAGAATTCCTGCTCCTCCCCCTATGCCCCTATTATTTTTAAAACATTTCTGGTCATCAGAGATAGAGGATAAAAAGAGAAGAGACCTATGAAAACATTACTCTGTAAACGAGATTCTGTGCTGTTCTGGCCTGGGGACCAAGTTACCATAGATACTGTGTAGAACTGTGTTCTTTGAAGATGAAAGCCAGAATAACCTTCCTTTATTCCTCGAAGCCACTTAGATCAATTTAAGGCTGAAAAACATAGGTAGTATGTTTTAATACATAAGCCTGTTTCTCACTCAGCAGTCTTTTAGGATTCTTATTTTTTTGAAAAAACGGCAAACATCTGCTGTTACTTTCTTCGGAGGAGTAATGTTTTCTACAGGCTGTGGACATAATTGAATTTGATGCAGGTTCACACCTTCATTTGAACAGAAGATAAAATGCAAACAAATGCTCCCAGAAAGAATTATCTTCAGCAGAGATCTGAATTCTGCTGACAAGCAGAGAGGCTTTGGAGAATAATGCAAAGGTATTCTTGACTGGTTCTCTGAGTTCTGTTTGGGCAAGACACTTACCATATGCTTGTTGTTGTTAGCTGGTGTGGAGTTGGCCCTGACGCGGGCCCTATTTCATGGCAACCCCATGCACAACGGAGGGAACGCAACATTGCCTGGTCCTGTACCACCATCCCCGTGATTGGTTGCTGATCAGACAATGTTCCTTTGTGGCCCATAGGAGTTTCATTGACTGATTTTCAGAAGTAGATCACAAGACCTTTCTTCCTAGTCCGTCTTAGTCTGGAAGCTCTGCTGAAGCCTGTTCGGCATCGCAGCAGCCCGCAGACCCCCGCTGACAGACAGGTGGTAGCTGCGCATGAAGCACGTTGGCCGAGGGTGGAATCCAGGTCTCCTGCGTGGATGGGGAGGATAGTACCACTGAACCACCAGTCCCTCTAACCATATGGGACCTCAGATATTTCCTCCTGAAATGAATGCATTCAACTAAATTAGTGATTTCTCAAAGCCAGCCCATAATGGAAATATTTTTTAGCATTAATTATTCAAAATTTAGGATTAAAAAAATGTTATCAAAAGGAACTCCCATGTTTCTCTACCTCACTTAAGGAATAAAACTTACCAATAAAGTTGAAAGCCCCTTCTTATACACTGGTCGCCTACTCCTGGCTTCCTGAATTTGGTAATAAATTTCATGATAAATTTTGTTTTCCTGGTCTGAAGCCAAATATGATCAAATAAGCTAAGGTACTAGGTTTCTCGGAAACCCTGGTGGCTTAGTGGTTAAGTGCTATGGCTGCTAACCAAAGGGTTGGCAGTTCGAATCCACCAGGTACTCCTTGGAAACTCTATGGGGCAGCTCTACTCTGTCCTATAGGGTCGCTATGAGTCAGAATCCACTCGACGGCACTGGGTTTGGTCTGGTTTTTTTAACTAGGTTCTCACCTCTAGGTATGTTTTCATGAAGCTAGATCATCAGCCTGAAGAACAGGCCTAGATTCTGAGATTTCTATTATTTTCTGGATGTTGAAAACATACTGTATTTCATGACATGATGATGGAAGGCCCCTGTTTTGATTTTTGGGTTTTTTTTTTTTTTTTTACTGGGATTACCTGCAAAAATCATGTCGATTTCCACAAACACCTTTTTTTGTAAATTTAGTCTGTTCCATGAAATCCAAAAGTCTCAGAATCAGATTTCCTATTTTTTATTCTTTAAAGGATCTTTTCTTAGATGAATTGATGGTGGTTGTGGATGGTAGCTGCTCTTACTCAACAAATAAAGTATTGGCAAGCCCCCCTGTGTTATTTTACTAATTGAGTAAGATTTTATTTTGTTTTAGGTGAACGTTTGCAGAGCGAGTTAGTTTCTCATTCAACAAACTGTACACAAAGTGCTCCAGGATATTGGTCGCAATCCCCACACTGTGTCAGCACTCTCCCCATTTCCACCCTGGGTTCCCCGTCTCGTCTGGTTTCCCTTCCCCTTCCTGCCTTCTCATCTTTACTTTTGGGCAAATGTTGCCCTTTTGGTCTCGTATAATTGTTTGTTCTATGGAGGAGCATGTTCTTTTCGAGTGTTATTGTTTATTTTATAGGCCTGTCTGTCTCTTGTTTGGCTGGAAGTGGTTTCCGGGAAGGGCTGCAGTTCTAAGTCGGAGGGGTGACTTAGGGCCATGGTCTTGAGGTTCCTCCAGACTCTATCAGACTAGTAAGTCTGGTCTTTTTTTACGAATTTGATTTTTTGTTCTGCATTTTTCTCCCATTCTGTCCCAGACCCTCTATTGTGATCCCAGTCAGAGCGGCTGGCATGTTTTTTATTTTATTTTATTTTGTTGTTCCTGTTAACAGCTCTGAAATCTGATTTAGAATTTTTTTCTTACCAGAAAAGGTCATGTTTTTAAAACCCAGGAAGACGGTAGCATCATGATAATTTGTCCAGGAGCACAGCTGGAATGGAAAAGCGCAGAGAAATCCTAAATTAAAATATAGGAGTTTCCTGGACACGAAGCTCGGGTACATGGAAATGGAGAAAAAGGAAAACACAAATGAGCAAGCAGTAGGAAACATTGCATATTAGTAATTAAGCAAGGGCAGAGAATAGCAACGTTTTAATCTCATACCATATGGAGAAATGACTCAATATAAAAAAGATACATTTTTTTCACAAAGAATTACATTATCACTGTAAACAGTTCAGACTATATGAAAGTATAGAGGGAACAGGGCAAGTTACTCTCCACCAGCCTTTGACCTTCAGTTCTCCCCTCAATTCGCTCCTCTTCTTAGAGGAAGTGAGAACAGTAAAGTCGTTTGGTGATTTTTTTTTTTTAAACTTGGCCATTGTTCCTCGGGTCTGTAAAAATCTGGAGTCCCTTAGTGGTGCAAATGGTTAAAACCTTTGACTGTTAACTGAAAGGTTGGTGTTTCCAATCCACCCAGAAGCACCTCGGAAGAAAGGCCTGGGGATCTCTGTCTGAAAAATCAGCCACGGAAACCCCTGTGGAGCACAGTTCTGCTCTGTTACACACGGAGTGGCCATGAGTGAGTGTCGACTAGACGGCAGTGGCTTTTACCATTTTACTACTTTATTCCTTTTCACTTCCATCATTTCTATCTAGTCTCCTATTAAACATTTAGTCTGTTTCCGGTTGTCTGTATTAAAAAATATTTTTTTCCAGTTGCCGCCGAGTTGATTGCAACCCATGGCGCTCCCGTGTGTTGCATAGTAGAACTGTGCTCTATAGGGTGATACTAAAATGTAGATTGCAGTTAACATCCTTGCCCTTTCATCTTTGTGCACACGTGTACATCTCCTACTGAGTAACTCCCTCGAGGTGAAATTTCTGGGTCACAGCATTACGTCTTCAGAGCATTGAACAAGTACCATTTCTTTAAAAAAAAAAAATGTAACCGGATTTGTGTACTAGTTCTTTGATAACTAGGATCTGGTTTGTTTTGGGTCTCAGAATACCAGGGGAGAAAACCTTTGTCTTCCCATTTGTGCTGTCATTCAAAAGGCTGCTCTGTGTTTTACAAGTAGGTTCCTGAGATTCCGGAGTGACCTGGTGCTTGTTTATGAGTTTCAACACTCACTTACACAGGGCTATCTTGACAGTGTCCCGTAATCACTTGGCATTTTTTTTCCTTAACTGCTCTCATGTTCAAAACCCTTATCAGGTTTTTAATTATTCACTTAATTCTTCCTTCCAACAGTATAGTGAGATCATAATAGTTCTAAGTTATTATTCCAATTAAGTACTTGTTGTCACTCCAATTTAATTAAAGAAAAGATAAAGCAAAAGCACGAGCCAAAAAATTAAGAGAATGGAGTGAAAAATAGTGTTTGGAGGTTTTACCAGTGGGATTTCATACACCCTCAATGAAGTAAGCTGCCTCTCAGAGGGTCTCTAGCAACTCTTCTGAGAAAACAGAACTATTGGTGATGGTTCCATCTCAATAGACACCACCATCAAGCCTTTAGGTTGCCTATGTTGACCAAAGGTCCCTCGGCGGTGCAGAGGGTTTGCATTCGACTACTAACCTAAAGCTTGGCAGTTTGAACCCACCCAGCAACACTGTGGAAGAAATTCCTGACAATCTGCTTCTGTAAAGATTACAGCCAAGGAAACCCTATGGAGCAGTTCTACTCTGTCATAGATGGGGCTGCTATGAGTCACAGTTGACTCGATGGCACCAGGTTTGGCCTTGAGTTGTTGACTAAACTTACAGTCACTGAAAAATAGAACCCAGGATAGAATTTAGCTCAGTTTTATATTTGGTCATTGCAGGTGCCTCTGGAGATACAGAGGATCTCTTTTGATATCAAGGTCATTGCCTCTTGCATCAGCAAAGCATTGTTGCACGCACTGGAACATGGAGCCTGGGAGCCCCTCATTCATGAATACTGAGGTGTACAACCATTGAGTAGTTGATACGCAATGTTATTTTTAATGCAAACAATTAAAAATATCTAATTTTTTTTAATTGCCCAACAATGGAAGTTCAGCTAAATACCTGACATTTATACAGTGAATAACTGCTCACTTTAATAAAAGAGATGAGATTAAAAGTATATTACATTTCAAAGCTCTCCAGAGGGAGAGTCAAGGTATATCTAAACCATCTGGGGCCATTTTTCAAACTACACAGTCCCTTCCAACCCCCAAGTCCCTCACTTACCCTGATTCTAATATAGGGCCTGGGGTGGGGAGGGGAGACATTGCCAAGTCCCTCTTCCTGCCCCTGCCACATAAATCACAACTTTAATGAGCCACTATTGTCAGAGATGTTGCAATGTATCTTATCTCTAAGGCATCTTGGAGCTGAAAAAAAAAAAAAAGATTGAGAACCACTATATCTACACATAGGGACCCTAGATGACAGAGTAGAACTACCCCATAGGGTTCCCCAGGCTGTAATCTTTACAGGAGCAGATTGTCAGGTCTTTTCTCCCTTGGATCAACTAGGTGGATTCAAACTGCTGACCTTTCGGTTAACAGCCAAGTGCTTAACCATTGTGCTACCAGGGCTCCTTATCTATAAAAAAAATTTACACAGGCCATGGAAAGAAGTTCAACTTAGCGTGTTAAATTTTTTTTTTAAGGTGCTGTGTTTTATAAACACACATAGATATGTAAGTGCTTGGAAAGGAAGAGCTGGAAGGAGCTACGTCAAACTGTCAAGAATCACTCACCCCTTCTTTTATTATTTATTGAACAACTATGTTGTGCTCTACCCTGTCCTAATTTGGGGCTACAACAGTGAACAAGGTAAAAGTCTCTGCCGTCATAAGCAGCAAACAAACAAAGATTTATTATGTAGTGCCAACTGGTTCATTCATCTGATAAATACTGTTTGAGTTCCTGCTAGGTGTCTGGCCCTGTTCTAGATGCAGGGGATACAGCAGTGGTCAAGAAAGTGACAGATCCTGCCCACGGAACCCTTACATCCTGGTGGGGGAGACTCACACTAGATAAAGTAATTTACAAAGATGTATCTTCTGCTGAGGCTGCTTACGTACGATGATACACCTCATGGGATTTGCTTCCTTGGTTTGGAGGTTTAGGATCATGGTTTCATGGGACATCCCAGTTAATTGGCCTAATAACATGTTTTGTGCTTCTGCCCTACCTCCTAGTTCTTTGTGTAGTTCCTGGGGTCTTAAAAGCGTACAAGCGGGCTTCCAAGGCACAACAATTGGTTTTTATTCTGCTGGAATAACAGAGGGAGAAGGAGAGTCAGGAATAGGAGGCAATGGATGTGTGGCTAATTGCCTCCATGAACAACTGCCTCCTTTGCAATGAGACCAGAAGAAGTGGATGTGCCTGGCCACTGGTATCAAATGTTTTGATCAAAGAGTCTATAGAAGACTCCTGATCAAAAGGGGGAAAATGTAGAACAGAATTTCAAATTGTTGTGGACTCTAGACTTTCTGGAACCGTGGAGGGTGTATGAACCCCTGAAACTGTTGCTCTGAGGTAATCTTTAAACCAACCAAAGGTATCCCCTGAAGTCTTCTTTAAACTAGCTTAACTAGTAAATGAGGAGTCCTAGTTACACAGTGATTAAAGTGCTTAGCTGCTAACACAAAGGTCAGTGGTTAGAACCCACCAGCTGCTCCATGGGAGAAAGATGTGGCAGTTGGCTTCCGTAAAAATTACAGCCTTGGAAACTGGGGGGGGCAATTGTACTCTGTCCTATGAGGTCGCTATGAGTTGGCATCAAGTTGATGGCTGTGGGTTTGGTTCTGGTTTAACTAGTAAATAATGTCTGCCTTGAGCATTGTGCTCTTTTAAGAACTATCTTTATGGGATGAAATTAACAACAGCAACTCAAAAAAAATTAGATAGGAAACTTAAGGGGCAGTGAGCTTATATTAAAGAGGGAGGAACAATTTGGAAAAGGAGGGTTAGAATGGTTGCACAACTTGAAGAATGTCCTCAGTGTCACTGAATTGTCCATGTAGAAATTGTTAAATTGGTGTATGTTCTGCTGTGTATATTCTCTGCAACAAAAACAAAAAATAAATTAAATTTTAGAAAGGTATTTCTTAGGCGAGACGGAGGGAGGGGCTATGAAGAAGAGGGCATTAGGGCAGGGGAAGAGGGAGTTAGCTCAGCAGGTCTGCAGTTCAAAATGGTCAGGCAAGGTCTCTCAAACAAGGTGACATCCAGCAAAGACCTGGAGGAGGAGAAGCAGGGAGCCCCGCAGGTTTCTGGGGAGGAGTGTCTGGGCGGAGGGAACAGCGAGCGCACAGGCTGTGTGAACCAGGAGCTCTGAGACAGTCCTGTGTCTGGACGGAACATAGAAAAGGAGATGGCACGGGGCTGGGCAGCAGAGCGCTGGGGCAGCGGAGCTTTAGGGCCTGTGGGTTTTGAGCTTGAGAGTGTAATAATCCCATTTACATTTTAACTGACTCATTCAACCAGCTGTGTTGAGGACAGACTTGGAACCAGCAAGGGGGACACAGGAGACCAGTTAGGAAGCTGTTTGTCATGGTCCAGGCCAGAGATGACTGTGGCAGACCAGGCTGGAGATGGTAAACGTGGTCTTGGGCCAGTTTGTTGTGAGAATTAACTGCCCCGTATGGTTTCCAAGGAGGGCCTGGTGGATTCAAACTGCTGACCTTTTGGTTAGCAGCTGTAGCTCTGAACCACTGCGCCACCAGGGTTTGCTAAGAGAGATCGGGGGTACAAAATGATTTGCAAGGCATTATGCAAATACAGGACAACCTTCTTTTTTAATTGTAGCATTCATGAAAAAGACAAGTAGCAGCATATGGTTCTGCTCTCAAGAAGTTTTCTCTCTTTTGAAATGCAGCATTTATCCTGTGGCTGACAGTGAGTTAATATCTTACTCGTATTGTCTAATTTGGAGTCCCTGAGTGTTGCAAATGGTTAATGCACTTGGCTGCTCACTGAAAGGTTGGAGGTTCATGTTCACCCAGAGGCACCTCAGAAGAAAACCTGGTGATCTACTTCCAAAAATCAGCCATTGAAAACCCTATGGAACACAGTTCTAGTATGGCACACCTGGGGTCGCCATGAGTCAGCATCTAGTTACTGGACTGATTTCATCCTGAGCTAAACGCTGGGGTCCTGCAGACTTGGGGTAAGACTTTTCTGGTTAATACCCACATGCTGTTCTACACAGAGGAAATAAAGCATTTCAGGTGAAGGCACTTTGCTTTCTTTTTGTGAACTTCAGGATTAAACCTTTGTCTTCCCTGCAGTTAAAGAATCTCAAAGATATGTGCTGACTATGTATGTGTTCTATGCACATACATTTATGTACCAGATTTTATTGAACTCATTCTCTGTGTCCATGTGAGTCCACACTCCCCCACGTTTCTGGGGGACTTCTTCAGGCTGAGGGTTGTTAGCTCTATGCTGTAAATTATCTCCTGCAAACATGTGGGTCTCTTCTGTAATGCAGCCCAGATGTGAGCATTAGAAGGGCTTGATAGCAAGCAGGCGCAGGCAGTCGTTTAAGTAGAAGGACGGGCTATGGCATGACCTCATTGGAAAGGCTCCCACTCCCTCAGGGGAGGGCATCCAGCGGTGGCTCCGGCTGGTACCACCTAGCCCCACTCAAAGCAAGGCTCTCTTTTGGCATCTTTCAGCTCCTTATTCTTCTGAATACCTCTGCCTTTTTTTTTTTTTTTTTTTTTGACCTTCCCTGCCCTCCTCCCTTTTCTTTCTCTTCTTTCCAAGCCACCTTTTGGTCTTCCTGCCCCTCTTTCTCTCCTCCTCTTCCCAAGTCACCTTTGCTGTGCCCTGGGATTGTAAGCGGGCACTCAGTGGTACCCTAGGCATTCCCTGTGACCCTAAGTGCTGAGAACAGCCGACTGCATTAGTGGGGAATTGGGAAGTAATCGTGGCGAGGGCTGTTCCCTTTCTGTCAAAGTTGCTGCATGTATCCAAACCAAACCCACGGCCGTGGAGTCGATTCCCACTCAAAGCAACCCAGTAGGACAAAGTAGAACTGCCCCATAGGGTTTCCAAGGCTGTAAATCTTTACGGAAGCAAACTGTCACATCTTTCTCCCAAGGAGCTGCTGGTGGGTTTGAACCACTGACCTTTGGGTTTGCAGCCAAGTGCTTAACTACTGTGCCATCATTGCTCTGCTGCACATAGGTACTATAGTGCCTTTGAAAGACTGCTGAATGCCTTTTCGTTGCTCTCTGCCTGGCTTGGGAATGCTACCAGTTACCAGTTGCCATTGGCTCAACTCCAACTCATGATGACTCCTGTGCTCCATAGTGTTTTCAATGGCTGATTTTTCTAAAGTAGCTCACCAGGACTTTTGTGAGGCACCTATGGGTGGACTCCCGCCAACCTTTAAGTTAGCAACAGAGCACATTAATGGCTTGCACCACCCAGGGATTTCTGGGTATTTGGAACTTCAGGCCTTTAGGAAGAGCTAAGTCCAAGGAAAAATCATGACCACAACCTCTGTGTCCCCATCATTCTGCCAGATTTTTTGTTTTGCTTTGTTATTGTGATAAAAATAGACACAACATAAAATTTGCCATCTTAACCATTTTTAAGTGCCATCCTAACCATAATTCAGTGGCATTAATTACATGTACAGTGTTGTTCAGCCATCACCACTGTCTACTTCCAAAACTTTTCCATCACCCCAAAAAGAAACTCTGTACCAGTGAGCAGTAATTTCCCATCTCTCACTCCCTCCAGCCTCTGGCAATCTCTAATCTACTTTCTGTCTGTATACACTTGGCTCGTCTAGATATTTCACGTAAGTAGGATCAGGAAATATTTATCTTTTTGTTTTCTGGCTTATTTCACTCAGCGTAATGTTTTCAAGATTCATCCACGTCATAGCACATACCAGCACTTCCTTTCTCTTTATGGCTGAGTGATATTCCCTTGTATGTACCACCTTTTGTTTATTCATTCACCACCAGATTTTTTTTTAAGAGAGCCAGATATATGAAGCACAACACCGCATGTAAAGATTATGATAAACAGAGATTTATTGATATGGAAAGGGGTTGCCAATGTATTCTAGGGAAGAGAAGTACACCACAAAATAGTATGTGGAACACGATTGCACGTTTATTAAATATTTGTATAGATGGAGGGGGAAGAAGGTAAAAATGTTAACAGTAGTTAACCTCTAGGTAAGATGAGTATAGGAATAATTCTTACTTCCTTTTGCTCGTCTGAATTTTTTTCCCCTACAATGAACATATTACTTGACAAAAGTATTTTTTTGTTTGTTTTTATGCACATGTGAGGAGTGATAAAAGAAGAGAAAAAATGCTTGTGAGTGGACAGCTGTGAATTATTTTAAAGCTATCAGAGAGTAGGTAATTTACAATGCCAAAAGCACAGGAAAGCATCTCTTCTTGGAGGAATTCGACTAAAAAGCCCAGAGAAATAACTGGTTCCTCCTACGTTAGGGTCAGCAGATGCTACCTGAGGGGGACATGGGAGCAGCCAGAGCCCTTTGCCAACACTCCCACCTGAATGCGTAAGATCCTAGCACCTAGGGGGTGAGGTTGTTGGCTGCCTTAGTATCTATCGCGGTTGCCTAGGGGCCAACCCATTCTGAACTTCCAGGCAGTTGTTCGGTGACTCCATTTTTGAGGATCCAACATCCTAATTCATAGGAGAGTTCAATAAAGAGCCCTTCAAAACTCATGTTCGGTCTTGATTCCAGTTTCTTCCAGGATTATATGCCTCAATGTGCCCTGATCAAATGTCAGAAATTGTTTGTGGGAACCTGCTCACTCTCCTCTCTGACCTCCCTCTTTTTCCTTAGGTAAATGTGCCTAGTGTTTCAGCAGTTTTAAGAAACGGGATAGGGCATGAATGCTTCCAGGAAGGGTGTGTGTGTGTGTGTCAGGGCAATGAAGAGTATGAGGGTGACATCAGAAGGGCAGAAGGAAAGAATTGATATCCCGAAGAGTGACGGAGGCAGAAGAGTGTAGAAGTTAAAAGATTGGGCTTTACCAAAAATTAAAAAAAAAAAAAATCCGTTGTCATAGAGTTGATTCCGAGTCACAGTGACCTTTTAGGGTTTTTCAGTAGTGGCGCTATTGACTTTTGGGCCAGATAATTCTTAGCTGCGGGGCTGTGCTGTGCATTGTAGGGTGTTTAGCAACACCATTAGCCTTCACTCACGATAAGCCAGCAACATCCCTTGAGTCGTGACAATCAAAAACACCCATCTGCAGATGTTGTTGGCGGATCTCCCTGGGAGGGATTTTGGCCCCTTCCCTTGTTGAGAACCACTGCTTAGCATCACTCTTAGGTTCAAATCCCAGCTCTTCCACTTATTAGCCGTGGGGCTTTGACACCCTCTTTGGGCCAGTTTCCTCACTTGTAAGATGGAGTTGGTGGTAGTACCTACCTCCTTCATGGGGTTGTCAGAGGGTTACACATATTAACATAGAACCTAACACAGAGAAGACCCTCCATAAATGTTAGCTACTTTTATGTTATAAATAACAGAGACCGCCTCTACCACATGTTTAATGGATGAAAAATTCCATAATGTGATATATGGCCTTTGAATAGGGAAGGTTGGAGACTTTCTGGCTTGGATCTGACCCATTCATCTTTGCAGTGGGTGGAGAATTTCATCGTTTATCTTCATTACGCCCAGCTCTTCTCTTTCTATCCGACTTGCCTGTCCTGCCTCCTCTCCCTTCTGCCTCTCAAAGTATCTGCCTCTGCTTTCCTCCTGGAGTACCGAAGCAGGATGTTTTGAAGCAAAGAGGCAAGCACTTGGAATTCACATGACCTTATTATTTTTTTTTTTTAATACTTGGCGTTGCCTAGGTGAGATGACTCTCCCCTTTCAGAGAGCGAGGCCCTCATGTTCCCAGGCCTCCAGCCCTTCCCAAGAGAATTCAGAGTCACATTGTACGAGAGGAGAGCATCAGGGCAGGTTCCTGCAGGTTTACCTGGAGGGCACGCTCTGCTTCTCCTAGCAATTCAGAACTGAGGGAGGGTGTTCCTGACAGGCGAGCACATTGAAGAAGCAAATAGCACTTCCCCTGGGGATTTTCAAAGACCACTCCCCTCCCAGAGATGAAAGGGAACATATTGGACTTCCGTAAAAGTATAAGTACCATATAATTGCTTGGAGAAAGTGGAATACACTTAAATTACACTTCAGTCTCCATCATGCCTCGTGAGGTGAGACTATGACGTTGCAGGGTCATTACACCCTGTAAGCAGAGATCTCGCTGCGCACAATCTGGATGAGAATCTGATAGAAACCTCCTTGGGCAAGTGGCTGCAGCCGGTGCCTAAAATGACCCACAATGGCGGAGCGAAACCTAGGATGAGGCGCTAATTTCGCCCTCACTGGACGCCAGTCACGCACTCAGCAGTACTCAGAATGCAAAACAATTGAGCAATCCTTGCCCAGTTCACCTACTTTGAAGATATGCAGACATAGCAAAGGCCCTGGAAAGCTAAGAAAATGTACTCAACTTGGGGGAAAAAAGTAATAACTGGTCAGAAGAGGATTTGTTTTAGAGTATTTTCCTATTGTAACATTTTGCTTCCTTGAGAGAAAGAGTTTAGGAAAGACACCTGATGTTTCCATTCTTGTTTTTACAGTTGAAGCTTTAATGAAGGTCTCAGCTAAGTCAGTGCCTTTTATTGTAGTGAACCCATAGAGCAGAGCAGTAATAATAGTAGACTAATAATTACTGACACCTATTTTTTTTATTTGCTGCTGAACTACAGCCACCTACTGTGTTGAGATGTTTAAAACATCTCTCCTTTCTTTGATATAGGCAGTAAGTGGGGAAAGTGAGTCACCGAGGGACTAAGCACCTGGCCCAAGGTCCCAAGACCAATAATTGCTGGAGCTAGGATTCAAACCTGGGTCTGCTTGGCTCCCAGTGTTGACTTTTGACCACTATGCATAAACACCACAAGATGGAAATATTCACCACCTAAATGTACACCGGGGTCATTGGTGGTTCCGTGGTAGAATTCTTGCCTTCTGCGAGGAAGACCCAGCTTCCATTCCCCACCAATGCACCTCGTGAGCAGCTAGCTGCCACTGTCAGTGGAGGCTTGTATGTTGCTCTGATGCTGAACAGGTTTCGGTGGAGCTTCCAGACTCAGATGGACTAGGAAGAAAAGTCTAGCAATATACTTCCAAAAATCAACCCATGAAGATGTCATGGATCACAGGGGTTGGATCCACAGCCAATCACGGGGTGGCGCAGAACCACCAGGGTTTCATTCCATTGTGCATGGAGTCCCCGTGAGCCGGGGGCCAACTCCAGGCAGCTGACGACAACAACAAATGTAAGTGACCATTCAAAGAACAGCCCATCACAGAGAAGCCGAGTTTTCTACTTCTTGACTTGCATGTCCTGTCTTCTGGCTGACACCTGGCTCCAAGCCACCTTGTCGTGTTGTGTGCTGTGATGTTGTGTTATCACTGATGAATGATTAGGTGAACACTATGTCCCATCAAGAAAAGAAAAGAAAAAAATACTAATGGGAGGAGCAGCAAAAGTTGAGCAAAACCTTCCTCAAGCAAATTCTCATCTCAGGAAATTGTACTTTTTAAGCTTTGTGAGGTTTGTCTCTAAAATACATGCCTGTTTAGAAAGACCGGGTTCTATCTGAGGCTGAAAATTCAACCATGGGCTTCAGCTTAACAAAATCCTAGTGAAGTCGCTCGCCTTAAGCGTGCAGAAAGGGAACGGTATGTCCTTTTGCAAAAAGGCGCTGAGACAAAAGGCCTTTATGAGTCTGGGATAGTCGTTTTCATTTCATTAAGAAGCCCTAGATTTTGTTTTCAGTTCATGGTACATGTTGATAGGTGTCCCTGGGAGCCATTTTCCCCAAAGACCATAATGCGTACTTTTCATATGCCCCATAAATATGAGGCCATTACAATGGCCTCCTTGAGGGAGAGATGGGATCATGGACTCACAGAGCAGGTAATCGGATGCCTAGGCAGCAAGGCAGAAGGCACTAGGGCGGGTTGACAGAAAGTAGCGGGAAATAGGATACGGACCTGTTTACTGGAACTAGGACCTAGCGAGGGGCTTTGACTTCAGAAACAAGGTGAGCCCAGTTCCTAGCACAAAGGTATCTGTTCAGAGTTGGACGAACTACAAATTGATTTGGTGCTGAGCCACCTAGCTCCCTGAGTATGGTTTTTTAAACTCTCTGAGACTGACAAGAGGATTGGTCTGGATAAGCTGCCCTTTCCCTAGAATGGCCTCCCGACTTTTGTTACCTGGTAACTCATGCATTCTTTAAGACTCAGCTCAAATGCCCCCTCTCCTGTGACACTTAGCCATATGGATTTCAGTTTGGTAGCATTCTCTCTCTCGATTCATAAGCCAAGTTAATTGCATCCTTCCCCTGGGCCCCCATTGCATTTCATTGTGATTATTATTGTTGGAAAGCATGATATCATATTTGTTTGGAATATGAACTTAGAAGTCTGACAGACCTTATTTCAAGTCATGGCCCCACCACTTCCTAGCTGTGTGACCTGGAGAAGTTGACTTAGCATCTCTGCTTCTCAGTTTTCTCCTCTGTAAAATGGGTTCATAATTTGGTGCTTAACTACATCTGGTTACACTAAAGAGTAAATGAAATGATGCATGTAGAGAACTTTGCATCATCCCTAGCACACTGAAGCCACCAAGCCATTTGCCGTCAAGTCAGCCCTGACTCATGGTGACCCCATGTGTGCTAGAGTAGAGCTGTGCTCCATAGGGTTTTCGATGGCTGATTTTTCAGAAGTAGGTCACCAGGCCTTTCTTCCAAGGCATCTCTGGGTAGATGCAAACTTCCAACCTTTTGGTTACCATCTGAATGCATTAACTGTTTGTACCACCCAGAGACTCCAGCACATTGAAAACTCTCTACTAATTGGAATTCTTTGGCTGCCGGCAACAGAAATCAATTGAGGCTAACATAAACAGAACTGAAGAAAAACTGACCTAACAAGGCCCCTGAAGAGATAGGAACCAGAGCTTCTCCAAAGATCTAGGGAGCAGAACCTAATAGACAGTTTCACCAGGGTGCTGCTGTCAGACCAAATAGGCTCCAACCATTTTTGAACTTTAGGTCCTTCTGATAGAGTCGCTATGAGTCGGAATCGACTCGACGGCAGTGGGTGATCAGTCTTTACATTCCAGGGTAGAGGAATCTTACTGGTCTAGCTCTGGTCACATTGCCCATGCATTGAGAGGGAGCTCTAGCTGAATAATAGGAATGTGTTCTGCCATCCTGAGGGCCCCACCTGGCCAGCTTTGTGCGTTTACATACAGCCAGTGACCCTTAAAGGATCCCTGGTAGCCCAAATGGTTAAGTGCTTGGCTACTAACTGGAGGGTTGCTGGTTCAAACCCTTCCAGTAGCTCCATGGGAGAAAAACTTGGCAACCTGCCTCTGTAAAGATTACAGCCTTGAAAACCCTATGGGGGCAGTTCTACTCTGTCCTATAGGATCCCTACCAGTCAGAATCAACTCAATGGCAACAGGTCGATCAGGTAGAGGTCTCTTCTTTTCAGGCCACTTCAGGGACTGTGACCAACTTGCTGATTAGCTGTCTTTGAGTCTGGTGACCATCTATTGTCAGCAGAGCCAGGGTAGAAGAAACTAAACTAATGGGAAAATACTCAGATTTTAACAAATTCTGTCTTGATAAAAGCCAAGTTCTAAATGTTGATCATATTACCCTAAAAAAAAAAAAAAAAAACCACTTTTTACCTAAATGTTTTCCCCACCTAGATTTCTTTTTATCCCAGCCTTTGGATATTGTTACTTCCTGTTGTTGTTTTTGTTGCAGTTGTGGTTAGCTGCCATTGAGCCAGCCCCCCGACTCATGGTGACCCCAGGCACAATGGAACAAAATGCTGCCCGGTCCTGCGCCATCCCCATGATTGGTTCAGATCAATGATCAGTTGCAGATCAGACCACTGTGATCCATAGAGCTGTCATTGGCTCATTTTCGGAAGTACATCACCAGGCTTTTCTCCCTCGTCTGTCTTCACCTGGAAGCTCCATTGAAACCTCTTCAGCATCATAGCAACATGCAGTCCTCTACTGTCAGATGGGTGGTGGCTGCACATGACGTGCACTGGCTGGGCATAGAACCTGGGTCTCCCATATGGAAGGCGAGAGATCTACCTTTGAAACACCGCTGCCCTCATAGTTTCTTTGTAGCCTTCAGACAGAGTTCAAATCCCATCATGTCCTTTAAGCCTTCTTGATATGATGCAAGGTCTACTGAGCCTCAATAGTTAGAATTTCTTAAATTCCTACCAAATGCTGTACTGGACACTTCATATATAATGTCTTGACTAAATTGCCTAACAGCCCTCTTAAGTAAGGATCATTATTTCCCTATTTTATAGACAAGGGACCTTATACTTAACTTACCCAGGGCCATGCAGCTCCAAATTCCAGAAAAGGGGTTTTATTAAAAATTAACAATTGTTAATATTTAATGAGTGCTTTGCATATATTATCTAATTTAATCCTTCCAAAACCCTATGAGATAAGAACAACCATAACATCTATTTTAGAAAAGACATCAAGAAACTAAGTAATTTCCCCAAGGCCACACAGTTAATAAATGATGGAGGTGGAACTCCAAATTCTAGATCTTTCTGATTTCAAACTTAATTTTTATCCCAATTCCTTACTTCCCTCCCTGGCTTGATGCTTAACTTCCTCTTCTCACACACCCAACATTCCTCAATCATCATTAATATCCCTTAGTAAACCCCAATAAGTAAAACTATAAAGGGTTTATTCTCTTTCTGGAACTTCCCTTGATTCAACTTTAGGGTTTGAAGTTTTCAAATGATTTTGCCATCCCAGTGATAAAATACTTTACGGACTAATTCAGCTATATTTATTTATCAAATGGTCCATCATTGCTGAAGGGAAAAAAAGAGCAAACGCCTAAGCTCTACCATGGTTTTACAGAGCCAAGGATGGCCTCACCTTGTCATTTTAGCCCTGGCTTATCTTGACTCCCGGAGCCCTCGTGGTTGAGAACTCAGCTGCTCACCAAAAGGTTGGCAGTTCGAGTCCACCAGCCGCTCCTTGGAAACCCTACGGGGCAATTCTACGCTGTCCTTTAGAGTCACTGTGAGTCGGAATCAACTCAAGGGCAATGGGTTTGTGTTGACTCTCACCAGTTTGAAAGCAAGTTCTCCTCAAGCACCTAAGCTGTGAGACGTCTTGGGGCGTTGTGTCTCTGTATGCGTTATTCACCAGGCAAGAATCCGGCACCTGAAGAACATTCAGAGGCCTCAGTTTGCCCATTCACCCACCTTACAGGGCCTGCCTTTACAAGCTGGCTTCTTATGGGACTATGAAAACAAACCAAAAAACCAAACCCAGTGCCGTGGAGTTGATTCTGACTCATAGCGACCCTACAGGACAGAGCAGAACTGCCCCATAAAGTTTCCAAGGAGCACCTGGCAGATTCGAACTGCCAACCCTTTGGTTGGCAGCCATTGCGCTTAACCACTACACCACCAGGGTTTCCATTATGAAAATAAAGGTTGCTAAAGATGGCTAAAGACTCAGCCTACCCTTCCCCCTCCCCAGCACCCCCGTGGGGCCTCAGAGCTCACCAGGGAGAAGAGCCTGCAGCCTGTGGTCTCAGAGATCCCACCAACAACAGCCGAGGGAAGGGGTGGGGGGTGAGGCCCAGAATACACCGATTTGCATGAAAAAAGGCCAAGACGGAGTACTACTGAGTGAGCTTGGCTTCCAGCCAAGGGAAACTTCTGGTGCCTCAAAGGACGAGTGGGAAGGAGGGAGGGTGTGGTGGATGGGGTGGATTGGGGGAGAGGCAGGCCTGGTGCCTTCAGACCCACCCTACTTTTCAAAGCCTGAAAACCCCTGAACGACAAGCAGTGCTTACTCAGCGGCCTCAGAGCTCCCCTGGGCTTTGTCTGGACTCTGTCTGAGATGTGGGCTCTCGGTACTTGTGTCAAAGAATGAACAACACAGACGAATTTGTGTCTGGAGTTGAATACCCTTTAGGGTTTCTCTCCACCTCATCTTCCAACACCAAAACATTTCTAGAAGAGGTTTTATCGGTTCTGGCGTGAATGGAATACCTCGTTTTTTTTTTTTTTAGTTTTCATTAATGTTGCCTTTTTTTATCAGTATCCTTATAAATCTGATGTTTGAACATCCGGGAGTGAACATCTGAGACTGATAACATCAGCATATTACATGATGCAACGTTGTGTGTAGTACATATTACTAACGATAAGATGTACAAAAAAACCCAACCCAGACGGCCATAAATGCAGTTCATCATAACTCAAATATATGGTAAATCGGGACTACCTTATATATATGTATATACACACATACCCTGGCTGCAACAACGTGCTCAAGCATAGCAACAATTGTGGGGACCAGGCAGCCTTTGGTTCTGTTTTGCATAGGGTCGCTATGAATCAGAACCGGCTTGATGGCACCTCACAACAACAACAACATACACATTCATATCGTATCTGAATATATGTATGTATACACATCCATATTTGCAGATTTCTTTTGAAAAGAAAAAAAAAGCGCACAATTCCCTATTCTTCAGAATTCTGTCTCTGCTTTTGGGGAACAGGAAATAAGGAAATGAAATCATGTTGACAGAAGGAAAGAAATCTGAAGAAACAAACTTCTGTACTGTTTTGCAGGTTTTACATTGAGAGCATATCGTTTTTAAAGGATAAAACTACCGTGGAGCTGTTTTTCCTGAATGCAAAGTCCTGCGTGCACAAGGTAAGGTACCCTGTTTGTTTCATTCTTTGACTCCAGGGGAACTGGTGTTGGAGGGAGTCTTGCCTGTGTTTTCTTTTTCAAACTAAGGGAAAAAGACCATAATCTTTTCCATCAATACAAATTCTTACCCTGCAAAAAATAGCAGCTATTCTCAAATTCTGAGTGGGTGAGGCAATGGTCTGCAGAGGGATCCTGTTCACACACAATCACCATTAGTTTAAATGCGGCTAACAGGCCGCACAGAATGACTCAGAAAGACACAAAGATGGGTCGCTCCGGGTCGTGATCAAAGCCTCAGAAAAGTCAGGCCAGAAATATTTTTAAACAGGGCATGCCCCGCATTTTTCAAAAACCAGTATTTACAATTCAAAGCGAGTACTATTTAGGTTCAGACCCTACCTTTGATCCTCCACACCTGAGCCACCGTAGATCCAGGGCCCCTGCTCAGAGCCACGGGCTTTACAGCAGTGTCTCAAATACCTGTGGTAAAGGACCACTTTTTTTGTTTTGTTTTTTCCTTTTTTATTACTATTCTTTCCATGAAGGACAGATTACTATTGTACAATTCAGTAACCATGAATTACTAGAAAGATGATTCTGTGCTTGGAGTTGCAGTCATATCAAACTGCTATAAAACTTTTTATATGAGATAAGAACAATCATGACATCTATTTCAGAAAAGACACAAAGAAACTAAGTAACTTGCCCACAGCCACATAGTTAATAAATGTTGGAGGTGGAACTCCGTGTTCTAGATCTTTCTGATTCCAAAGCTTATTTTTTCCCCAACTTCTTCCTTCCTTCCCTGCCTTTAGTACTTACTTAACTTCCTCTTCTGGGACACCTAGCATTCTTCAGTCTTCATTAAATCTTGATTAGTAAACTCTTATAAGTAAAAACATACTGAACCTATTCTCTCAGTGTTTGTCTTAACTCCTTGCAGACTGGCAGCCTACAGTACCACTCTGGGTAGTATCCTTCTCAAACCATGCTTGGTCTGTGGGCCAAGGTGTGCCCATCTGGAGCTTAGCTCCACTCTCTACATTATGGTACCAGTGCTCAGGATGAGAATTCCCTGCCCATACCCCGTGCCTGCTTCTGAGGTCTATGGCAGCCTCCTCTCTGGCCCTGTCTTCCTAAGGATTTACTGAACTCTCCTTGGGCATCTCCCTAAATCTAAGGAGTGCCCAGGGGCAGCTGGATGGTGCCTAGCTTGGAAAGAGGGGACAGGCTATGGGTTAGGGGACCTACATTTATACTCTCCCCCTAGTCCCCACAAATGTTAAGGGAAGACCACTGCACACAGACATTAAATTTTGTGTAAGATACAGGAAGGGCAGGTTTTTGTTTTTGTTTTTTTAACAGCTTTATCGAGGTCTAATTGATTGTACATATTTAAAGTGTACAGTAATTAAGTTTTGGCATTTATAATACCCATGCAACAATCACTGTAATTAAGGTAGTGAATATACTCAGCAACCACAGATCTGCTTTTTCTCACAACAGATTAGTTTGTATTTTCTAGAATTTTATATAAACGGAATCATATAGTACATAATTTTTTTTTTTTAGCCTGGTTCCTTCCAGTGAGCATAATTATTTTGAGATTTATCCATGTCGTTGTGTGTATCAATAGTCAATTGCCTTTTATTATTAAGTAGTATTCCATCGGAAACCCTGATGGTGTAGTGATTAAGCGCTACGGCTGCTAACCAAAGGGTCAGCAGTTCGATTCCGCCAGGCGCTCCTTGGAAGCTCTACGGGGCAGCTCAACCCTGACCTGTAGGGTCACTATGAGTCAGAATCAACTTAACGGCACTGGGAACTGCGTAGTATTCCATTGTAAGGGCCTACCTTAAATTGTTTATCCATTCACCTGTTGATGGATATTTGGATTATACCAGCTTGGGGACTACTACAGATAAAGCTGAAAGGACCTTCATGTGCATGTTTTTTGTATGGACATGAACTTTCTTTTCCCCTCTTTGGTAAATACCTAGAAGAGGAATAGCTAGATCATGTGGTAGATACATGTCTAACTTTTTAAGGTCCTTCCAAAGCGGTTGTACTACTTTACTTTCCTGCCAGCAGTGCAGAGGGTTCTCATTCCTCCACCACACCCTTGCGAACACTTGGGATGGTGAGTCTTTGTTAATCTTAGCCACTCTATTAGGTATGTGGTGGTATCTCATTGTGGTTTTAAATGGCATTTCCTTATTGATTAATGATGTTGAGCATATTCTCATGTATTTATGTGACATCAATATATCTTCTTTGTGTAGGATTTATTCAAATCTTTTGCCCATTTACTTTGGGTTGTTTCTCTTCTTAGTACTGAGTTTTCAGAGTTTATATATTATGGTTACAAGTAATGTATCAGTTACGTATGCATTGTAAATATTTCCTCCCAGTCTGGCTTGTTTTTTTTCATTCTCTTAACAGTGTCTTTTGAAGAGCAGACGTTTTTATTTTGATGAAGTCCAATTTATCAGGTTTTTTTTTTTTTTTTTTAATGAATTGTACTTTTAATAGGGTATCTCAGATATATTTGCCTAACCCAAGGTCACAAAGATTTTCTCCAAGAAGTTTTGGAATTTTAGGGTTTACATTTAGGTCTGTGATCCATTTTGAGTTAACTTTTGTATATGGTACAATGTATGGACTGAAGTTCATTTTTTTGTGTATGGATATTCAATAGTCCCAGCACCATTTGTTGAGAAGACTAGCCTTTCTCCACCGCATGTCTTTACGCTTTTGTCAAAAATCAGTTGCGCATCTATGTGTGGTTTATTCTAGACTCTCTATTCTGTTCCCTTCATCTATTTGTCTACTTTTATACCAACAACGTAGTATTTTGATTACTGCAGCTTTGTAATGTGTCCTGAGATCAGTACACCCTCCAATTGTTCTTTTTTCAAATTTGTTTCAGTTATTCTAGGTTTTTTACATTTCCAAATAAATTTTAGAATCAGCTTGTCAATGTCTACCCCCCCACAAAAAAAGAAGCCTGCTGAGGTTTTGATTAGGATTGCTACAGATTAGAGCCTGGGGAGAACTGACATCTTAATAATATTGAGTTTTCAACTATTTAGATTATTTATTATTTAGACCTTTTTTTTTTTTTAATTTCTCTCAGCAGAGTTTTGTAGCTTTCAGTATCCAGGTCTTTTATCAGATTTATCCCTAAGTATTTCATATTATTTGATGCAATCGTAAATGGTATTTTCATATATTCAATTTCTGAATGTTTATTGCTAGCGTATAGAAATACAATTGATATTTGTATATTGATTTTGTATCCTGCAACCTTGTTACCCTCACTCATTACTTCTGGTAGTTGTTTTGTAGATTCCATCAGATTTTCTTCATAATCGTGTCATCTCAATAATATAGTTTCACTCCTTCCTTTGCAATCTGGCTGCCTTTTATTTATTTTTGTTGCATGATTGCCCTGGCTGGAATTGCCAGTAAAATGTTGAATCCAAGTGTTGAGAAAGAACATTTTTCAGGCATTATTTCTTTAATAATTATTTCTGATCTCAGGATGAAAAATTCAGCCTTTTACCACTAGGTATGATGTTAGCTGTGGGTTTATCATCCCAGCAAAAAAAAAAAAAAAGTTTATCATAGATGCTATTTATCAGTTGAGGGAGTTCCTTTCTATTCCTGGTTTGCTGAGAGTTTTTATCAGGAATGGATGGCAGAGGTAGATTTTATCAAATGTTTTTCTGCATGTCTTATCTATTATAAGATTCTTACAATAGTATACTTCCATTTCTCCTCTCAGCCTTTATGCTATATGTTTTACTTTTATATGTTATAGATACACGTGACATTGTAAGCAGTCAGTTATCTTTAAAAATATTTAAATAATAAGAAAAAAACCTCATGTATTTGCTCATGTAGTTACCATTTCCATTGCTCTTCATTCTTTTTGTGTTGATCTACATTTCTATTTGCTATCATTGTACTTCAGCCTGAAAGGCTTCCTTTAACATTTCCTGTAATGTGAGTTTGCTTGTGATAAGTTCTTTCAGCTTGTGTCTGAAAAATGTCTTTATTTGCCTTCATTTAGAATTTTATGTTGGCAGGGCATCCCCCCACCCCCACCAATATTTACAGGCATTGTCCCACTGTTTTCTTGCTTGCATTGTTTCAGATGAGAAATTTACTGTCAATCTTATCTTTGTACTTCTGTGCACAGTGTGTCTTTTCTCTCAGGCTGCTTTTAAATTTTTCTCTTCTTCACCACCTTGAGCAGTTAGGTTATGGGATGCTTGGCATATCATTCTTTATTGTTCTTGTTGTTGGCATTTATTGAGCATCTTGAATTTGTGAGTTTACAGTTTTTATCAAATGTGGGAATTTTTAAAAAAATATTTGTGTTTTAGGTGAATGTTTATACAACAAATTAGGATCCCATTTAACAATTTTTATACAGATTGTTCCATGGCATTGGTTACAATTGTCATAATTTGTCAGCATTCTCGTTATTTCCATTCTGTTTGTTCTATTTTCATTGATCTAGCTTCCCTTCCCTTCCTTTTCACGTCATCTTTGCTTTCAGGTAAATGTTGACCTTTGGTCTCATATAGTTGATTTTTAAGGAAACACATTACTCATGGGAGATGTTGTTTATTTTACAAGACAATCCATTATTTGGTTGAAAGGTGACCACCAGAAATAGCTTCAGTTCCAAGTTCAAAGGGTATCTAAGGAGAGTTTTGGGAATTCCCCTAGTCCCTAGCATTCCAGTAGGTCTGGCCTTTATAGGAATTTGAATTTTTTTTTCTATGTTTTTCTCCCATTCTATCTGGAGCCTTTTATTGTGTCCCTGGTCAGAACAGTTGGTAGTGGTAGCCAGGCACCGTCTAGTTTCCTGGTCCAAATGTGGAAATTTTTTAGGCATTATTTCTTTAAAGATTTTTTCTGTCCACACCCCTCCCTCCTTTGCAGACTCCAATTACATATATATCTAGCCACTAGAAGTTTTCCCACAGCTCAGTGATGCTCTTTTCTTTTTATTTACATCCCTTTTTCTGTGTTTTATGTTGGGTAACTACTGTTGCTGTCCTCAAGTTCACTAATCATTTCTTTTGCAATCTAATCTGCCATTAACCCCATCATGGCACTAGTTTTTTTTTTTTTTTAGTGCATTGTAGTTTTTATCTCTAGAACCTTGATTTGGGTCTTTTTTACATTTTACATGTGACTTCTTAACTTTGAATATATGAAGTACAGGCAATACAGTGATAATAATTGTTTTAATATCCTTATTCTATTATCTATGTCAGTTATGATCAATTGATCTTTCTCTTCTTATGAGTCATATTTTCCTACCTCTTTGCATGCCTGGGGATATGTGACTGGATGCCAGACATTGCTAAGTTTATCTTTTTTGAGTGCTATATACTTTTGTATCCCTCTAAATGTTCCCAAACTTTGCTCAAGTGTGCAGTTTAGTTTCTTGGAAACAGTTTGACTTTTTTCAGGTTTTGTGTTTGCGATTTGTTAGGCAGGCCCAGAGCAGTGCTTGTTCTAGAGCTAATTATTCCCCATTACTGAGGCAAGACCTTCCTGAGTACTCTACTCAATGCCTCATGAATTACAAGTTTTTCCAGTCTGGCTAGTGGGGAAAAGGCACCATTTCTAGCGCTGCATGAGCACCAAGCAATCTTCCCTCTCACCCTTTGGAATGGCCTCCCCTCAGCCTTGGGTACTCTCTTCCCACATGTGTAATGATCAGTACTCTGCTGAATACTCAAGGGACACCCTCTGCAGATCTCCAGGGTCTTTTTCTGTGCAGCTCCTTCATCCCTGGTACTCCGTTCTGCAAATTCTGTCCAATTTGGTCTCCTCACTGTCTTAGCTCCATCTTCTCAACCCAAAGAGTCTGCCACATTCCGCCTGTGTTTCCACCTCCCTGCTCTACCCTTTCGCATGGGAAACCCTCTCAGGGCAGTAAGTTGGAACAATTATAGGGCTCACCTCATTCATTTCGCTGTCCTTTGTTGCTTGTTGTTCAGTATTTTGAAAACTGTTTTATGTAAATTGTCTGGTTTTTGTTTTGTTTTTTAAGATGTTTCAGATAGGAGGGTAAATCCAGTTCCTATTACTCTATTTTGGCCAGAAGCAGAAGTATTCATATTAGAATATTTGGCTAGGTCTTTAGGAAAAATAAATGTCTCCAGCATCAAAAGCTTCACTATAGCCTCTTTTCTCTAGGACTGGGGCTTCCCTAAGTACTCCAAGGGTTGACTCATTGATAGACACTTACACAGACACTTTTGCAGCATTTACTGGGGCAGGAAAACATTTTATAAACCACAGTTAGCCATCATCACCTATGTGGAGAAATACAATCACCCCTTGTGATATTTTTTACTGCCTAGCTGGCCATGATCCAGTGAAATATATTCCTTGATTTATTGTTTGCTCTGTTGCTAATGCAAGGAAAGTTAGCACTCAAACTTAAACTCGTGATATTTCTCTAGTAGCTTTGTATGATAAATCCTGTTGGTTTTGAGGAAGTAATAATAAATTCTGTTGGTTTTGAGGAAGTAATAAAAAGCAGAATTTTTTTTTTTTTTTACTCCCATCTTATGACTATCAGCTCCAGGGAGCTCTTTTTTGAATAGGAATGTTTTGTGGCTTGTCAAAAAATTTTGAAGTTTTATAAAATCGTAAGACACTATAACTGTTGGGAGAGTTTTTTTAAATGCAGTTGTAGGAATCTAATGTTGAATATTTTCTAACTAAGCTAGAAAATATTCTTGATACACGTTACAGTATGGATGGAACTTGAAGACATTATGCTGAGCGAAATAAGCCAATCACAAAAGGATAAATATTGTATAACCTTACTTATATAAAAAGACAAGAAAAGGCAAATATGTAGAAACCAAAGTTTACTAGTAGTTGCCAGGGGTGGGATGGAGGGGAAAAAGGGGGGTAACGGTGATGGAAAAATCACATTGACTAAGGGTAGGTTTGCACAGCTGATTACTGTTGTACACATATAAAAAGCTGAATTGGCAAAAGTAGTGTGAAAGATATATTTACAAGAAGGACAAAAAAAAAAAAAGAGAGAAGCTGCTGAGGCTGCTTATATACAACCAAACACCTCATGGGATTTGATTCCTTGGTTTGGAAGTTTAGTGTCATAGTTCCATGGGACATCCCAATCAATTGGCCTAATAACGAGTTTAGTACTTCTACCTCCTAGTTTGTTGCATAAGGTCTTAAAAACTTGCAAGTGGCCATCCAAGGCTCAGCAATTTGTCTCTATTCACCTGGAGCAACAGAGGAAGAAGGAAAGTTGGGAATAGGAGGAGAATATAGAATGTGTGGCTCAACTACCTCCTTTGCCATGAGACCAGAAGAACTGGATGGTCTCCACCGTTACTGAACATTTTGATCAAAGTTTCTATAGAAGACTCTTGATCAAAATGGAAGAAATGCATAAAAGAATTTCAAAATCTCATGGACTCTAGACTTTCTGGAGCCATGTAGGTTGGATGAACCCCTGAAATTATTGCCCTGAGATAATTTTTAAATCTTAAATCAAAAATATCCCCTGAAGAACACAACAGAGAACCCCTGAGGGAGCAGGAGAACAGTGGGATGCAGACCCCAAATTCTCATAAGGCCAGACTTAATGCTCTGACTGAGACTAGAAGGACCCCAGTGGTCATGGCCCCCAGACCTTCTGTTGGCCCAGGACAAGAACCATTCTCAAAGCCAACTCTTCAGACATAGACTGGACTGGACAATGGGCTGGAGAGGGATGCTGGTAAGGAGTGAGCTTCTTGGATCAGGTGGACACTTGAGACTATGTTGGCATCTCCTGCCTAGAGGGGAGATGAGAGGGTGGAGGGGGTTAGAAGCTGGCGAAATGGACATGAGAGAGTGGAGGGAGAGAGCGGGCTGTCTCATTAGGGGGAGAGTAATTGGGAGTGTGTAGCAAGGCGTATATGGGTTTTTGTGTGAGAGACTGACAATAAAAATTATTAAAAAAAAAAAAATCCCCTCAATTCATCTTAAAACCAAACAATAGTTTAACCAGTAAAAAGGTTTGCCTTGAGCATTATGCTCTTTTAAGAACTATCTATATGGGATCAAATTTACAACAGCACCTCGAAAGATTAGGTAGGAACTTTAGGGGGCAGAGAGTTTATGTTATTGAGGGAGGAACCGCTCAGAAAATGAGGGTGAGAATAGTTGCACAACTCGAAGAATGTAATCAGTGCCATTAAATTGTACATATAAAAACTATTGAATTGGTATATGTTTTGCTGTGTATATTCTCAACAGCAACAACAAACTAAATAAAATTTAGAAAAAAAAAAGACATATGGTTCAGTGGTAGAATTTTCACCTTCCATGAGGGAAACCCAGGTTTGATTCCTGGCCCGTGTACTTCCTGTACAGCCACCACCCGCCTGTCAGTGGAGGTTTACCTGTTGTCATGACACTGAACAGGTTTCAGTGGTGCTTCCAGACTAAGATGGACTAGGAAGAAAGACCTGGGGATCTAATTCCAAAAATCAGCCAGTGAAAACCCTATGAATCACAATGATCCTATCTGCAATTAATCATGGGTATGGCAGAGGGACCGGCAGCATTTCATTCAGTTGTACATGGGGTCACCATGAGTCAGAGTCTGACTCGACGACAACTAATATCAGCAACATGGTTATGTAAGAACATTCCACATAAGGAATATCATTTGAACTGTGGCATCAGGAGTCAATAACTTTTATGATAACATAGTCTTAGCTGTAGAACACACACACATAGGTGGAATGTTGATTGGGAAAAGTGAGTCACGGTGGTTGGTCCCAAACCAAGCCAAACCCCTTGCTGTCAAGCCCATTCTGACTCATAGCAACCCTCTAGGTCAGAGTAGAACTGCCCCATAGGGTTTCCAAGGAGCGGCTGGTGGATTCGAACTGCCAGCCTTTTGGATGGCAGCCTGAGCTCTTAACCACTATGCCACCAGGGATCCTGAAATTAATTTAGGGCTCATTGCTAGATCTGAAAGTTGAATGAGGCTCCCTTCCACACTGAGCAGGGGATATTCTCCCCAGTGACATGGTGAGCACCTCTGATAATCCATCCACATACCACTTCTTCCCCCCTGCCAGACAGCTTTCCCCTACTGCTAGTCCCTTCCACTGGGGACAGAAGCGTGCAAGCGGGAAGAGAGAACTCTTATTTGCAAACACTGACAAAGCCACAATATCTTTTTATATGCTTGGTTAGTAAAAAATATGACTCATGATAAGGTTTCATACAGTTGCTGGAGTTTTGTGTGGATATATAAATGGATTTATATTCATAAAATTCAGCCTCACGAGTATGCTATTTGAAACATTGGGTGGTTCCCAGTTGTTTTATAATTATCACGGTCCATACTACACAGAGAATGAGCAGTCAGTGACACATAAATGTGTTGACAGCAATATTGTTCATTATTTCTGAGTTTGGGTGTCTAGGGTAGCCGGATAAAGACTTTGTACTTTTGTTTACTATGTTTACTGTGTAACACCAGTGGCTACCTGTGTACACAGTCTGGCACAAATTGGCGTTCAATGCATTGTTGATTGACTCAGTAAATGAACTAATGTGGCTGATAATCCAATCTTGCTTCCCAAGAAGGTAAGAGAAAAACAAAAATGACTTTTCTGATGTGTAATTTGACTAGGGGCAAAACACATGAAAATGTCTAAATTCCCTGAGAAACTGAACACCCAAAGTGCTGAAGAAATCATCTCAGGGTACAAATGAGTAACATTTAGTAATATTGTAGTTAATTCTAACTATAAATTACTTATCCTCATCAGAAAAGGAAAATGATTCAGTAAAGGAGAAAATTTCATATCTAGTCTAAGATTTAAAAAAAATCAAAAACCCGTTTGATTTTTCTTCAATCCTTTAGATGTCAATAACGGTCCTATAGAAAATTAGTTCTGTAGACTACAGGTATGAAGCAATGATGTATAAGCCAAATTCAACCATGCCTACAGCTAAGTACATGTAAAAGCCTTTATTCAGTGATTCTTTATCGGGTGCCTACCCACTGCAGTCCTGTAGGGTTGCTACCAGTCAGAATCGACTCAAGACCAACGGGTTTGATCTTTGGTTTGGTACCTCCTGCCAAGTATTGTTTGAGGCTATTTGTAACTGGAAATGCCCTGAGGATGTTTTTGATGTTTCTTCGGGTATTTTAAATCTCAGTTTAAACATTGGTGAAAGTCAATTTTGTTCTCTGAGTAAAACATGTATCTGACAAAACTCGGCTTACTGTGTGCCTGTCCTTGTAAAGTAATCCGAAGGATGGGGTGTTTCTGTTTGCTGTCTTCCATGACCCACTGTAATTTGGAATATGAGAAAATACATTAGAAATCAAAACGTGTTTTGATTTTGGCAAGGAAATATAATTCTAAGGAAAGGTCTCAGGGCAAAGGCAACCTTTGGGCTGTACCAGCTGTGTGATCTGGGGAAAGGTATTCAACCTCTCAGAGCCTCTATTTTTCCACTTTGAAAATGCTGAGGTGAGATTAGGCCAGCAGTTGTCACCGTGTGACCTACGACTTCCTCTATCCGATTTACGACAAATGCTTATGTTTAATGAGCAGGCTGCAGCCCCTCTGCCTCTGTCCAGACCACAGAAAGAGAATTCAGGGAGATGGGAGGGACGGAGCTGGAAATCCAGCTCTTCAACAACGTTCGCAGGTGAGACTCCGGTCCACTTGAGTTAAAGAACCTCTGGATTTTCTGCGTGTTAAACAAGCACTCCCCATGAATCTGATGTTAGAGGGCAGAGAGATTCGTCTATGGGCCTCAGTTGGAGAAATATAAGAGCAAAGTTCAGAGACAAAACTCTAGAAAAAAGCCTTTTCAGTCCTGCCCTTCTTTTACCAATTGCTGTCAAGTCACCTGCAACTCATGGTGACCCCATGTGTATTAGAGTAGAACTGTGCTCCACAGGGTTTTCAATAACTGATTTTTTGCAAGTAGATTGCCAGGACTTTGTTCCACAGCACTTCTGGATGGACTAGAACCTCCAACCTTTGGGTTAGCAGCGGAGCTCGTTAACTGTCTGTACCACCCAGGGACTCCTCCCCTTCTTTACTAGCAGTTAAAAAGGAAGAAGCCTTGTGAGTTCCTGTTAGCAACCAGAGAGAAGAAGATGTGAAATTGATTTTCAGCCCTGAGACTGATGGGAACAAAAGGAATGTCCAAAGAGCCTTCCCTAGACATTTTTTGTGTGTGGGCACTATGCTAAGCTGTATACATTTAATTACGTTTGATCCTTTCTGTAACGTGGTGTCATGGATTGAATTGTGTCCCCCAAAAATATGTGTCAATTTGGTTAGGCCGTGATTTCCAGTGTTGAGTGGTTATCCTCCATTTTGTGTTGTAATTTTATGTCAAATTGGATTAGGGTGGGATTGTAACACCCTTACCCAGGTCACATCCCTGATCCAATGTAAAGGGAGTTTCCCTGGGGTGTGGCCTGCAGCACCTTTTATCTCTCAAGAGATTAAAGGAAAGGGAAGTGAACAGAGAAGGGGGACCTCAAACCACCAAGGAAGCAGTGCCAGGAGCAGAGCACCTCCTTTGGACCTGGGGTTCCTGCCGAGAAGCTCCTAGTTCAGGGGGAGATTGATGTCAAGGACCTTCTCCAGAGTTGACAGAGAGAGAAAGCCTTCCCCTATGACCTCACGTGTGACAGAGTAGAACTGTGGTTTTCAATGTTGATTTTTTGGAAGTAGATCTCTAGGCCTTTCTTCTGAGACACCTCTGGGTGGACCTGTACCTCCAACCTTTCAGTTGGTAGCTGAGTATGTTAACCATTTGTACCATCCAGGGACTCCTCATGGCTTATAGTGCAGATTGGGATCAACTGGTTTTGGATAACCCATGAAGAAGGAAATTTATGATCCACTTTTACAAATAAAGGAACTGAGGCACGGAGAGGTCAAGCAGTTTGCTTAAAGTCAGACAGCCAGGAGGTAGGAGAAGTGTCCTTGGTCAATTATGCCAGCAGGAGACCCTGGCCCTTAAAAGGACCTCTTATTTGTCTCAGTCTCCTTTTAGTCATTGCTCCTGGGATATAAGAAGTGCCTTTGATGACTCACTATTGAGGGGCCCTTGTTCCCATTGCTGACAGAGGAGGCAAGTCATAGCAACTAACATGTATTGAATACATATGGTTTGCTAAGCATTTACTATGTATATTAATTCATTTAGTTCTCAGTCTAACCCTATCAGGGAAGTACTATCACTGTCCCCCATTTTACAGATGGAGATACTGAGGCCCAAAGGTTAAGTAACATGTACAAGGTCTCAGAGTTGATGTTCTGGATTGAATTGTGTCCCCCAAAAATGTGTGTCAACTTGGCTAGGTCATGATACCCAGTATTGTGAAATTATCCACCATTTTGACAGCTGATGTGATTTTCCTAAGTGTTGTAAATCCTACCTCTATAATGTTAATAAGGCAGATTAGAGGTAGTTATGTTAATGAGCCAGGACTCAATCCACAAAATTAGGTTGTATCTTGAGTCAATCTCTTTTGACATATGAAAGAGAAAAGCAAGCAGGGGGAGGAGGGACCTCATTGCCACCAAACAAGAGGAGCCAGGAGCGCGTGCCCTCTGGACCCAGGGTCCCTGTGCTGAGAAGCTCCTAGACCAGGGGAAGATTGATGACAAGAACCTTCCTCCAGAACCAACAGAGGGAGAAAGCCTTCCCCTGGAGCTGGTGCCCTGAATTCAGACTTGTAGCCTCCCAAACTGTGAGAGAATAGGTTTCTCTTTGTTAAAGCCATCTGCTTATGGTATTTCTGTTATAGCAAAACCACCCAAACCAAACCCATTGCCATCGAGTTGATTCCAACTCATAGCAACCCTATGGGCAGAGTAGAATCATACCATAGGATTTCCAAGGAGCAGCTGGTGGATTCGAACTGCTGACATTTTGGTTAGCAGCCAAGTCCTTGGCCACTGCACCACTAGGGCTCCTCTGTTATAGCAGTACTAGATAACTAAGACGGTTGGTAAGTGGAAATAGCTGGGATTCAGCCCATGCAGTGTGATGCCAGCGTCTATAAGTATAACCACGACACATACTGTCCCCTCAATGGATGAGGGGCGTCTGCCTGGTGCATATGGGGGAGACATACCCCTGGCATCCTAAGTTTAAGTGCCCCCTTTTTCCTGATCCTGAGCCTTGCTTCACGTGTTGACACTATTAGCCTAAAGGAGTTTAAAATGTGCCTCTGTACATCAGGGGCCACATGGCCTCTGCAGGTTGGGCTGGGGATGGAGCACCACTTCTGAGAGGATGTTTTAGGAGTTCATGCACACTCGTGTTAGAACAGAACCTACCAGAGAGTTAGGAACTGCCCATACGGCTCGAGTGTCCCGCAGAGCGTGCAAGCTGTTGTTAGAGTCATCGTTCAAGTGAGGGCTCTTGAACCTGTTTGGCTTCTTTGATGAGAATGCAGAGGGACACAACTTTTCTTCTCAAAAATAACCACCCATGCCAGGTAATGTGATGTGGAAATGCTGAAACTGACAAGGGAACCCTGGAAGCACTCGGTGTGCGGGCTGTGGTCAACTGTGGACAACCTGCCGCATGCTAGAAAAAGCCAAAACGCGTAAAATTGGACCAGGCTTATCCCAGTTATGATTCTTAGAGGCTTCCTTGACCGTATCTGTGATTTTAGTGATCAGCCAGTATTTATCTCTCCCTCCTTTTTTTTATCAGTGATTTGAAGACATGCTTGGAAAAGTAAACAAGTATTGGCCACCTTGCCTTTTTCCATGTGTATAAAATTGTGATAATAATAAAAAGACAGAAAATAGGGTTCATGAGGCGCTCTGTGGTACAGGTCACACACAGCCTCATCTCCCTCCTCTGCTGCGACAGGGAGAAGGGGGATGGGAGGACGGAGGGGGAGCGTGGTCTTGACTGACAGTTTATTAAATAGCGGGCACTGGTTTTTAAGTGCTTTTTGTGTATTGACTCATGTAACCCTCACGACAACCAGCACTGTTCTTTATTGCTGCTTTCACAGATGAGGACATGGAGGCCTAAACAGCTTTCATGACCTGACCAAGGTTAAACAGCTCATTACTAGTGGAGTGATCAGACCCAGGCAGTCTGGCTCCAGAAACCATATTGGCCTTTCTTTATTCACTCAGGAGCCCTTGTGGCACAGTGTTTAAGAGCTTGGCTACTAACCAAAATGTCAGCAGTTCAAATCCACCAGCCACTCCTTGGAAACCCTATGGGGCAATTCTACTTGATGGCAGTGGGTTTCGTTGGCAATTCACTCACCTGGTGAAATAAATTAACATGCTCAGCTGCTTAACGAAAGGTCAGAGGTTAGAGCCCAGAGGTGCCTTGGAAGAAAGGTCTGGTGATCTACGGCTGAAAAATCAGCCATTGAAAACCCTGTGAGTACAGTGTTACTCTGACATGCAGGGGGTCGCCGTGAGTCAGAGCCAACCCCACAGCATCTGGTTTGGTACTCATTCAATTAAAAGGTGTTGTGTGCCTGTTAAGGGCCAGATCTCTGATGAGTGCTGCGTTATCACTATAGTATTTAGCACTTAGTACCTTCCCGCAGGAGCTCTGGTGGTGCAATGGTTAAGTGGTCAGCTGCTAACTGAAAGGTCAACAGTTCGAACCTGCCAGCCCCTCCACGGGAGAAAGATGTGGCAGCCTGCTTCCACAATGATTTGCAGCCTCACAAACCCTATGGGGCAGTTCTACTCTGTCCTCCTGGGTCTCTGTGAGTCAGAATCGACTCGATGGCAGTCGGTTGGTTTCTGGTTTCATACCTTCCTGTGGATTGCTCTCAGTCTTAAGGGTTTTTTTGTGTGCATATGTATGTGTAGGGTCATTATGAGTTGGAATCAACTCAATAGCACACAACAGCATGTGTGTGTGTGTGTGTGTGTGTGTTTATTTTTAAAAGAACAAGGCTGATGACACTTTCTAAGACATAACATTTCTGAAGGATGCCAGAGACTCTGGAGATGCTGAGCATACCGTGAATTCTTTGATGTTCCTTGTTATTCCTTCCTAAAGTTGTATAAAAAGCAGTTTGGGATCTTTTCTTGGCTCCGCAATATGAGAAATCTCACAAACACAATTAGGATTTTTTAATCAAACACACACACACACTATAACTTACAGCTAAGGCTCTAAACCCTGTCTCATGCTCATACAATTTTTCCATGTCAAAAAGAGCAAGAAATACTGAATATTATTACCACATTCTTAGAAATTCACTGTGTGTCTTGACATATTAAAGACTTCAAACAGTCCCTGAATACACAAATCTGTTCGATTTTATTTAACCCAATATTTTCCAAACTTATCTGCACAGGAAATTCTTCTTGCAAGCAATACTTATTAATGGACTGTGATCACACTTTGATCACACTTTTGAAAATGCTTTTTTAGAGACACACATACATCTAAGTAATGAAGCAAACAAAGGCAACTCTGAGCCTTCTATGTGTTGCCCTGTGTTCGATCTGGCCTCAGGACAAAACCTAGGTCAATTCTCACGCCGTAAGCAAGACATCTTGGGAGTCAGTCAAGAGATGTTGACCTGGTCTTCAGACAAAGATTAGGCTGGACGGTAAGACATAAAATCATAGTGGTGAGGAGTGTGCTTCTTCGCTCAAGTAGATACGTGAGACTAAGTGGGCAGCTCCTGTCCAGAGGTGAGATGAGAAGGCAGAGGGGGACAGGCACTGGCTGAGAGGACACAGAGGATACAGGGTGGTGAGGGGGAGTGTGCTGTCACATTGTAGGGAGAGCAACTAGGGTCACATAACAATGTGTGTATAAGTTTTTATATGAGAGATGTAAACTTTCACTTAAAGCACAATTAGAAAAAAAAAAAGAGCGATATTGACCTGGATCTCAAGCCGTTCAGAGGTGTAGATAGCATGTTAAAATGGCGGTAGCGCCTGACTAGACTTGACTGCACTCTCTTCTTTTCTAATAAGTACTTGTCTCTTTGTACTTTGAATAAATGTGGAGATACAGGCGAGCCAAACATTAGTAACCCTATCTAAAAAGAGAGTTATTGCAAGACGTTCAACCATATTTATTTTAATCCTCCTTCTTACCCCATTTCTTGACCAAGACCATCTTAGGTGTGCCCATTTATTAGCAGACTTGGCCAGGAGAGTCTCAGCCTGTCACCTAATACGTGCTCTTACCATGCTTAGAGCCATAGGGCACAGAGCATACTGGCCTCGGAATCTTCCTGCTACTTAGCATTTGAGCCTGTGAACCTGGAGGCTCCCAAGCTACCCATGTGGGTAGAAATTGTTGAACGGGAACCTAATTTGCTGTGTAAACTGTCACCAAAAATACAGTAAAAAAAAAAAAAATTTTAAGTCCATGTGGTTTTTTTTGGAGGGCAATTTGACGATATCCATTAAAATTAAGAGTTTATCTTTTCACCGGCACTCCATCCAGGTCTAGGAAAAACTATCCCATGGAAAATTTTACTGAAATAGAAAAAGATAAACATAAAACGTTCTTGCATTATTATTCCTCATAGTAGGAAACTGGAAGCTGCCTAAGTACACTTCAGGAGGGGTTCGCTGAAGAAATTACAGATTATTCATATGATAAGATGGTGTCCAGCCACTTGAAAGAAAAGAAAGGAATAACCCTCTTCCTCTGACATGGAAACATGTCCAAACTACATTGTTAACCTTAAAAAGAATCAACTTACAGAATAATATAGTTTGATTCATTTTCCTTAACTATCATTTGCTTATGTGTATAAAATGTACTTATAGGAAAAAAGAGAAAAAAATATATAAAAACCAAAAAAACTCACCACCGTTGAGTTGACTACAACTCATACCACCCCATAGGACAGAGTAGAATGGCTCCATAGGGTTTCCTAGACTGTAAATCTACACGGAAGCAGACTGCCATACCTTTCTCCCTCCAAGTGGCTGGTAGATTCGAACCGCCAACCTTTCAGTTAGCAACCAAGCACTTAACCATTGCACCACAAGTCCTCCTTCAGAAAACTATCTGACATAGAATAGATTGTAATTATATCGGAGATTGACGTAACAGGAGATCTTTTACTTTCTGAGTAATGCTTGTCCAACGTTTTTAAACAGGAAGCTTGGATCAGTTTTAAATCAGAGAAATAATCAGTGTTTTCATTAAATTTTACCTCTTTAAAGTTGTAACGACAATTAAAAAATTTTGCTGATCACTTCTCCATTAGAAAACACACTTGATCATCATTCTCACAGGACCAAGCCGAGTAAAAGTTAAAAATTCCTAAGTGCTTTACTTAGGGAAGGAAAAGGTCTACTATGAAAGACAACTGGCATAATGTTTTTTTCTGATTGTGAAAATAGTACTTGCTGATTGTAGAAAATTTAGACAGTGGAAAGAAGTATAAAGAATCAAAAAAGAAACTGATTCATAATTCCAATACCAGTTACTGTCGAGTATGTTCTGACTTGTGACAATCGTATGTGTGCCACATTAGAACTGTGCTCCATAGGGTTTTCAGTGGCTGAATTTTCAGGAGATTGCCAGGATTTTCTTCCAAGGCACCTCTGGGTAGACTCAATCATTCAGACTTTTAATTAGCAGCCAAGCGTGTTAGCTGTTTGCACCACCCAGGGACATAATGGTAATAGAGTAGAAATGGTATTGTTTGGCATTTTTCTTTTGTGTGTGTGCATTTTTTTTTTTTTTTTTCTTGGTTGAGATCAATGACTGCCCACATTTTACGTTTAGTTGGACTTCTTACTTTTTATAGACTTCTTACTTGGCCTCATCTTGTCTACCTTTCTTCCGGTACTCTAGCTATTTATCCTGTATTTTAAGACTCAGTATACAGCATGAGCAGGCAGGACAGGGAGTCCCTGAAACTTCACCTTTTTATTTCATTAAATACAAACGAGCACACTGAGGCTAGGGACCAGGTTTTCTTTATCCTGGGATCTAGATGTTAGGTAAAAGGTTGTTGAATGAGCAGATAAGTGAACAAGTCAATGATTAAAGAATGAACAAATGGAGAGCAGGGTTGAGACATTTTAGAAAGTACCTCCCCTGCCTAACATCTGGGCTGCCTGCAGAGAGACTCTGTGAAGCAGCTGGTGGGAGTTCAGACTCTGAAACCAGGCAGCTGGGGCCCAAAACATGGCTTATCTCTGGCCTGGGTACAATATTTATACTTTTTATCCTTGGTTTCACTGACTGTTAAGTGGGGATAATAATAGTTACTATCTCAATGGGTAAAAATTAAATGAGTTAATATATGCGAGGTGCACAGAACAGTGTCTGGCACTAGTTTGCTGTTATTGTTATTACTGTTATTGCTACTGCCGTTACATATCAAGCTCCTTAATAAGACATGCAAAACCAGTTTCTGTCCAGTCGATTGCAATTCATGGCAACCCCATGCGTGTCAGAGCAGAACTGCGCTCTCTAGGATTTTCAATGGCTGTGAGCTTTCAGAAGTAAATCACCAAGCCTTTCTTCCGAGGTGTCTCTAGGTGCATTCTAACCTCCAGCCTTTCGGTTAATAGCCAAGCACTTAACCATTCACACCACCCAGGGCCCACACATGCAATAAGACATGCAAGCCACAGCGTATCTCTCTAGCCTCTTCCGACACTCACCCCGTGGCATACTGAAATAACTCCTTGTTTCCTGATGACACCACTCTTTCTCAGCTTCAGTGCCTCTGCTGGATGCCTTTCTGCTTCCCTTTACTTCCCTCTGGCAAATTGCCACTCAGCCTTCAGAACTGAGCTCCAGACACTTTGCCCTGTAAGCAATTCTTCCTTTACCCTGTCCTCTACCACCGCCAGTTCCTACAGGGAGTGAAGTCCTTCCAACCTCCAAACATCCCTCATATCCTTCTCGTAACATTCTTCTCACCGTGTGAGCTGTTTGTTTATGCATTTGTCACCCCCAGCTGGACTAACTCCTCGGGACTAGTTGTTATTCTTAGCTGCTGTCAAGTCTGCCCCTGAGTCATGGTGGCCCCACATGGAGTGGAACAGAAGGCTGCCTGGTCCTGACCATCCCTGTCATAGGTTGTGATCCATAGGGTTTTCATTGGTGGCTTTTTGGAGGTAGATTACCAGACCTTTCTTCCTAGTCCATCTTAGTCTAGAACCTTCACTGAAACCTGTTAAGCATCGCAGCAACACGCAAGCCTCCAGTGGGATCAGCTCTTACTCATCTTTATGTCCCAACCATTGGCACAGAGCCTGGCATATGCTCTAGGCCCTCAGTAAATATTTGTCAAGTGAGCAAAATAAATGTCTTTTACACTAACAACTAAACTAATCAAATTTTGCAAAATGGGCTTGTGAAAAGATCAAGCCAAATTGCAAATCAGTTCTGAGATAAAAAAATATATATATAACAACCATAAAATGAGAAGTTTTCAGCTTTCAATCTTGTTTTGTTCTCACTACCTAAGATGGAGCTACTGTTCCTAAATTTAATTTTCCAGAGTTGATATTGTACTTGTAACCTTGGAATTTAATATACTGGACCTATCGGAATAGTTTTCACATTGCATGATCCAATTTTGAATCACAGGAGTCTCCACACATCTATTGTAACCTTTGCTGCTTGATTTACTGCTAAGTGCCTTTTTTTGGAGATAAACTGTAAAATCAGCTACAAGAATAGCTTGACAAACTTCTCTGCTCTTAGGTTCAAATGTCTTTTCTTGGAGTTCTGAGGAAATAAGTTATAGACTTTCGATTACCTCTAGGACAAAGTGACAGGAAACTATACAGAGACCAGTTGTCCTGAAACCTCATTTTAGCCAAGTGTTGCAATACATCCTCCCACTGAAACCTTTCCACCGAACCATCCCGAATATAAGTGACTTATTTTTTCTTAACTAGACCAAAAGTTACTATATAAAACCAGAAAAACTAAATCCGCCGCTGTCGAGTCGATTCCGACTCATCGCGACCCTATAGAACAGATTAGAACTGCCCCATAGAGTTTCCAAGGAGCGCCTGGTGGTTAGCAGCCATAGCTCTTAACCACTATGCCACCAGGGTTTCCAAGTTACTGTCTAGGCATAGTGGTTAAGTGCTATGGCTGCTAACCAAGAGGTCAGCAGTTCGAATCCGCCAGGCGTTCCTGGAAACTCTATGGGGCAGTTCTACTCTGTCCTATAGAGTCGCTATGATCGGAATCGACTTGACAGCAGTGGGTTTGGTTTTTTCTGGCTTATCTAGGCAGCAACAAAGTGGGGAGGGAAGAAAAGTTGAAGAAATGAATCATCCAAACGTCAATAATGAGCTCCCAAAAAATCAAAAGGTGACGGTTTTTGGAGAAGAAGACACTCTCCTAAAACCTAGAAAGATATTTTGATAATTTAGTACTATTCCAGCTGTCTATTCATGGCAAAGAGACTTTTTTTAAGTACACATTCATGGAAAGACCTGTTGTTATGCATATGTATAGTGCCTGAAGAAAGAGGATTTAGTCTCCAGCTTGATTTAACCTAACAGAACATGAAACCTATTACTCTGTTGCCAGTCCATTACTGTCAGCATCATGTTCATGGTTCTTGTCCTGGACTGATTCCATGTAGTTCAGTAACCAACAATTTGAGTAGTTGCCAAGAGCATTAAAATATATTCAGTATATCTGCTAACCTGGCTAAGCTTTAGCACTTGGGATCTGAGAGTGTTTGCATATGTGAATGTGTTTGCCTGTGTCTGTGTGTTTTAATCCTCAACTCATTTCGAGACTCTGACATAATTTAAAGGATCAGTAACAGAAATTGGAATTTGCAGACTATAGGTTCTGTCTACAGAGAGGGGTGCGTGCCTTCTCATAATAACCAGCCATCATCAGGAGCGTGATATTTACCAAGTTAAGTCACTAAACTAAACATCAGAGTTGGTGTGAGGATGAGCCAATCCATAAGGAAAAAAGAAATCCAGTACCATAGTTTCAGGGCTATTGAAAGTTTTATAATAAATATTTCACCTCTCCCTGTGTCATGTGGTTTTCCTTTATGTTTTCCTAACGTTGAAATTATGTTTGTCTTAACCATGAAGCACACCTTGTGTATTTGTGAGAGTCAAAGTTTTCATAATAATGGTCTATAACACATGCCATTTTTAATCCCGTGCACTCAGGGACTTTTCATACGTGCTCTGTCAGTCGCCTTTACCACCTCCCTAAGAGAGTGAAGGGGAAGATATTTGGTCCCGCCCTTTCATCAATGAAAAACCAAAGCCCAAAGAGGTAAAAGAATGTGGCCAGAGGGTGGAGGACAAGGAAAAATGCCCTCCAGTGGCATTAGTTGTTGTTGGGTGCCATCGAATCAATTCTGACTCATAGTGACCTCACATGACAGGGTAGAACTGCCCCGTAGGGTTTTCTTAGCTATAATCTTTACGGAAGCAGATTGTCAGGTCTTTCTCCCACGGAGCCACTGCGTGAATTTGAACCACCAGCCTTATAGTTAACAGCCGAGTGTTTAACCATTGCTCCACTAAGGCTTTTTCCCAATAGCACTAGCCAGGGTAAATTTACCAAGAATGAATTATTTGATCACCGATGTATCCCTCGTACAAGTAGGCATTCAAATATTTGTAAATACATTGAGAAGAGCTACTAAAAATTCACTTGGAAGACCTATATTTCATTATGGTGCCATTTAGCATGAAAACATTTAAACCCAGTAGTGCTGTTTTTGGAGCCCTGGTGGCATAGTGGTTAAGAGCTTGGCTGCTAACCAAAAGGTCAGCAGTTCGAATTCACCACCTGCTCCTTGGAAACTCTGTGAGGGCAGTTCTGCTCTGCCCTATAAGGTTGCTATGAGTCAGAATCAACTCAGCAGCAACGGGTTTGGGTTTTTTGGTTTAGTGCTATTTTTAAGGAGCCTTGGTGTCTCAGTGGTTAAGCACTCGACTGCTAACCAGAAGATCAGAGGTTCAACCCAACAGCCACTTAGCAGGAGAAAGATGTGGCACTATGCTTTCATAGAGATTACAGGCTTGGAAACCCTCTGGGGGCAGTTCTGCTCTGCCCTGTAGGATCGCAACAAGTCGGAATCAACTCGACAACACATGACGACAGCAACAGTGATATTTTTGGTAAACCATGGGTTATCTCCCCAAGATGAGGAGGGTAACAGCCAAACTGTGACCCAAAAATAGTCATATAAAAAAAACCATGGTAAATAGTTGGAAGAAGGAGAGGAAAAGGTAGATAGTCCTTTCAAATGAAAATACAAGATCTTAAAACCTAGTAATTTTGACAGTAATGGATGACAGTACTCTGTAAAATACTTCCCCAATTTATTTTAACAATCAGATTTCTTTTGTATGTTTACTATTTGTGGAGATGCCTAGCTTGACAACCTTCAAGACACAAGTTTTGCATTTCAAAAGGAATACGGCATTCAAATGGCCACCAACCAAACCAAAACCAAACCCACTGCCGTCGAGTCGATCCCGACTCATAGCAACCCTCTAGAACAGAGTAGAACTGCCCCATAGAGTTTCCAAGGAGTACCTGGTGGATTCGAACTGGTGACCTCTTGGTTCGCAGCCATAGCACTTAATCACTATGCCACCAGAGTTTTCCAAATGGCCACCAGACACATGAAAAGATGCTCAGTGTCGTTGGCCATCAGAGAGATGCAAATGAAAACCACAATGGGATACCATTCCACTCCCACTAGGACTGCTAAGCTGAAAAAAAAAAAAAAAACAGGAAATGACAAATGTTGGTGAGGACGTGGGGAAATTGAAACCCTTATCCATTGCTGGTGGAAATGTAAAATGGTACAGCCATTGTGGAAAACAGTATGGCGGTTCCTCACGAAACTAAAAATAGAACTATCATATGATCCAGCAATTCCACTCCTAGGTATATACTCAAAAGACTTGGAAGTAGCAACTCAAAGATTGTATACCAATGTTCATTGCAGCACTATTCATAATAGCCAAAAGGTGAAAAGAACCTAACTTCCCATCGACACGTGAATGGATAAACAAAATGTGGCACATACATACAATGGAATACTACTCAGCCAGTAGGAGAAATGAAGTCTTGATACATGCTACAGTATGGATGGAGTTTGGAGACATTATGCTGAACAAAATAAGTCAATTACAAAAAGACAAATATTGTATGATCTCACCTATGTAAGAAGACAAGAAAAGGCAAATGTACAGAGGCCAAAGTTTATTAGTGGTTATCAGGCGCAGAAGGAAGGGGAAAATGGGGTCAGTGGTAATGGAAAAATCACATTGATTATAGGTAGGGTTGCACAGCCAATTACTGTAATTGCTGTTAATAAGTTATACACATGTAAAAAGCTGAATTGGCAAAAGTTATGTGATATATTTATAATAATGACAATAAATAAATAAAGAGTAGCGGCCCCTTATATACAACCAAACAACTCATGGGATTTGTTTCCTTGGTTTGGAGATTTAGGGTCATGGTTTCATGAGACATCCCAGTTAATTGGCCTAATAACATGTTTACTGCTTCTATAGTTCATTTCATAGTGCCTGGGGTCATAAAAGCTTGCAAGCGGCCATCCAAGGCTCAACAGTTGGTCTCTATTCACCTGAAGCAACAGAGGAAGAAGGAGAGTCAGAATTAGGAGAGGATATGGAATGTATAGCTAATTGCCTCCATGAACAAACTGCCTCCTTTGCCATGAGACCAGAAGAACTGGATGGTGCCCAGCTACCGTTACTGAACATTTTAATCAAAGATTCCATAGAAGAATCCTGAGCAAAAGGGGGAAAATGTAGAACAGAATTGAAAATTCTCATGGACTCCAGACTTTCTGGAGCCAGGGAGAGTAGATGAACCTCTGAAGCTGCTACTGCCCTGATATAATCTTCAAACCTTAAACCAAAAATATCCCCTGAAGTCATCTTAAAACTGAACAATATTTTCTGCTTACTAGTAAAAAAAGGTCTGCCTTGAGCAATATGCTCTTTTAGTAACTATGTGGGAACAAACTGACAACAGCAACTTAAAAGATTAGCTAAGAACCTTAGGGGGGAGTGAATTTATGTTAATAAGTGAGGAACAACTCAGAAAAGGAGGGTGAGAATGGTTGCAGAACTTGTAGAATATAATCAGTGTCACTAAACTGCACGTGTAGAAACTGTTGAATTGGTGTATGTTTTCTGTGTATATTCTTAACAACAACAAAAACAAAATCTAGAAAAAAATGTAAAAAGGAATATGGCAAAGAAACTTCCAAAAATAAATTTACCCATGCCAGCTGTCTATGTCTCTATCCACCTTTATCTGTCCATCCGTCATCTAGCTATCGTCTATTTTTTAACCCAAATCTGAAGCAGATGCAATCTGCCTTTCATTGGAGCACTGCATGTTTGACAGGCCTAAGGAAGACTTCGAAGGGCCATCTCTGTATTTTTCAGAAAGAAGACATTGAAAGAAGTCTTCCATTTCCAAACTAAGCAGGCCTAATATTAATACTATTTTGGCAAACCTTTGCTGTACAGGGGAGTCGTTGGGTAGTATAAATGGTTTACATGCTTTGCTACTAACTAAAGGATTGGAGATCTGAGTCCACCCAGAAACCCCTTGGAAAAAGGCCTGGAGATCTACCTCAGAAAAAAATCAGCCATTGAAAACTCTGTGGAGCACAGTCTACCTTGACAAACATGGGGTCGCCATGAGATAGGGTTCACTCGATTGCAGCTGTTTTTTTTGTTTTGTTTTTTCTTTTTATAATATAGGTTCATTATGAAATAGACTAAGATACCCATTTCAGGTAAACCTGTTGAACTGGCCACAAATAGTTACAATTTTAAATTTACTAAGAAAACATGTGGAAACCCTGGTGGCATAGTGGTTAAGTGCTACGGCTGCTAACCAAAAGGTCAGCAGTTCGAATCTGCCAGGCGCTCCTTGGAAACTCTATGGGGCAGTTCCACTCTGTCCTATAGGGTCGCTATGAGTCGGAATCGACTCAACGGCAGTGGCTAAGAACACATGTAGTTTATGAATACAATTTACCTCTGAGTTGAAGTGAAGTTGGTAAATATGTCATGAGTGTTGGACACCAACCAGTATTGTTTATTTGTTCTTTGGAGAGTGCAAACTATGGCCAAAGGTGTGATGTGGGGATCCAACTGCCGAGCTTTGAATCTTGGCTTCATCAGTTATAACTGCATGGCCTTGAGCAGCCTACTTTATCTTCCTAAACCTCAGCCTTCCTGCCTGTGAAATGGGGATAGTACTATTCCTCATAGGGTTGTCCTGAGGACTCACTGAATTAGTGTAGGTAACACTCTTGGAACAGATAATAAGCACCTGACAAGTATTTCTTGTTTTTGTTGTTGTCAATGGCAATGTTACCCCAGAATTCCCAGGAGGACTACATCTATAAGACATACTTGAACATAAATAATAACAATTATGGCATAAAAGGAGGATGTTGGTGAAAATATTTTAAACATGGAGTACCCTATTGGAAAAAATAAATGAAGACCCAATTAGATAAAAATGGAACACCCAATTAGATAACACACAGTAGTTCTGAAAATAAAAGCATCGTTACATATTCGCGCAGGTAAAACTTCCAGTTAGGATAACTTTAGAAAGTCTTCTGGGCTCAACAGCTTAATTTTGAACGTCAGGACTATAACCTACTTTCTTCTGATTCATCCTTTCTCCCTCTAATCATCCTCGATTGTCTTGTAAACACCTTGCACTTTTTTTTTTTTTTTAAATAAGGCTGTGTTTTTCATCAGAACGCTGTACTGCTATGAGTTCAAATTGTAATCGTAAATTGGTGCCAGGGTGCATTTAAGCAATTAGAATGCTGTAATTAACGTCTGCTGTGTATGTAATCTTATCACGTAGAAGGGTGAGTACAGAAGTTAAGAGCTTGGTTCTAAGTGTTTGTTTAATAAAGGTTATTCATCAATCTCCAATTGTCCACCTGTGTGTTTATCAGATGTGGGTGCCATGGAACCTCCATGCATATTCCAGAGTCTGACCTATTTAGGCTCCCCGCCTTTCTTGTACCGCCTAACAATTTGGCCATAGATCACCACACCTCTAATTTTCACGGCAGTCTCATAAACGTTCACTCCCTTGCTTTGAAAATGTGTTGGCATAAGAATTTATAAAGAGTCTTCAGATATTAGCAGAATGGTGGAGCCAGCCTGGCCGATATTTGACCATGTGACAATCTCATTCTTCCTGGACTTAAAAGGAATTTAAGTTAAAGTTGAGCCTAAAGACCTCAGAATAAAAAAAAAAAAGACCTCAGAATAGGGAGAAGTAAAAATAAGGATTGGGAGGGTTGGGAAAACTCATAGTCCTGATTATATTGTTGGCAGTGTCATCTGCGTTGTTATCAGAAGGCTTAGGGTTTTTTTTTTTTTTTAAGAAATTATGGTTTAGTTCTGTGTGCTAGGCACTATATAGATGGCTAGATGTACCAGCTACCAGTTGTTGTCCAGTTGATTCTGACTCACAGTGACCCCATGTATGTCAGAGTAGAACTGTGCTCCATAGCTTTTTAAAAAGTTATGATTATGTTAATATACACACAACACATACGATATTTCATCAGTTTCTACGTTACGCTTCAGTGACATTGATTACATTCTTTGAGTTGTGCAACAATTTTTGCTCTTTTTCCAGATTATGCTACCACCATTAACTTACCTTCAATGCACTCTAAGCAAAAATCCCCCCTTTGCCTCTCCCTCCTGCTCCTGGTAATTGCTAATTACTTTTGATTTCTATATTTTTGTTTAATTTATTTAAGTGATATCATACAGTAGTTGCCTTTTCTGACTTATTTCACTCAGCATAATGTCCTCAAGGTTCATTCATGTTGCAGCATACATCAGGACTTCATCCCTTTTTATGGTTTATCCATAGGGTTTTTCAGTGGCTGATTTTTTGGAAGTAGATTGCCAGGCCTTTGTTCCAAGGCACCTTCAACCTAGCATGTTATCAGCCTAGCATGTTAACCATTTGCATCACTCAGGGACTCCACTAGGTGTACAACGGTGAGTTAAACATATCTCTGCTTCTGCGGAGTTTTACGAAATTAATGCCATAGAGGCAGTCCCCGCATTATGAACATCTGACTTACATACAACCTGTAGTTACAAACCAACCTCCGTAAAGCCTATTATATTAAAAATTCGAGGTATATACAATGGTTCATGATAACAAACGGGCGCTACTTGGTGACACACATCAAAAAATTATTGTTGTTGTTACTGTATTATTAAAGATGTTCTAGTGTATCTGGCAGCGTTTAATGTTTTTATGCATAAAAAGGTGCACTATATACTGTACACTAAGACAAATATTTGATTAACGTTAGACACAAACCATACCTAACTGTTCCAACTTACGTACAAATATGACTTAAAGACAGACTTAGGAACAGAGCTTACTCGTAACCCAGGGACTGCCTGTGTTTCACAAATGGAAAACTTTGTTAAATGCATTCCAGTTTCAGAGATGTTAAAATTTGAAAAAATGCATCTTAGACTAGATGAAACATAATAGATGTCTTTTAGATGTTGACGTTTTTCTTTGCTACAGAAGTAATATATATTTATTTTAGAAATTTTAAGAAATGGCCTATTAGTATGTGTGAAGATCTTTGCTGTGAATTTTACGTTTGTTTTCTAATTTAATCTTCACAATGGCCCTTTGAGGTAGATACTTTTATTATTCTCATTTTACCAATGTGGAAACTGAGGCACAGAAGGGTTTGATAACTTGTCCATTGGCAGAGCCAAGATTCAACCCCAAGTTTGTCTAGCCATGCTTTTCATCACTGAGAAAATACATATGTGGTGCAATGGATCACTTTTGTGTGGCCTTTCTCGCCATGGTCTTATAACTCCCACTCAAGTGATTGGGTTGGAATGTGCCAATAAGGTAACTGTGGCCCACCAAGAGGATTGGTCAGTTTTGCCTTCCCGCTAAGCTTAAAAGAGAGCCCATTCCAAAGCAGAAAGGGGATCTCGCCACCACCAAAGGAAGGACAAGCCAGGAGCCAATCACATCCTTTAAAGAACCCAGGATCCCTGCACTGAGAAGCTCCTGGAACCAGGAGAAAGAGAGCTGTAACACTGAAGACGGTGGGAAGTGGTAGCAGAGAAATGGTGGCAGGAGATGGCATGATGAGCGTCCAGTCCACGGAATAAGAAAGCTGAGTGCTTTGGCCAGGAGGCTTGCTGGCAGAGTGGAATGATCTCTGGGCACTTGTTGGAGTTAGGCTTGTCGACCCACGGAGCTAGTGCTGAGCACCTTTGAGCCAAGGTTTACTGGTGGAGTAGGGTGCCTCAAGACACTTATTGGCAGAGCTAAAAGGGCTTTGTAACACTTGCCCCAGAAGGGCAGAGGCTGAGGGCCAGAGAGAGGCATGCCTGCAGGCACGGCTGAGAAGAGGCTGCCCTAATGGAAGAACTGTATCCTGTGTGTTCCTGGACCTGAGCTGTAACCTGTTACTTCCCTAATAAGCCCCATAACTGTGAATATGGTCTATAAATTCTGTGTGGCCATTGCAATGAATTATCGAACACTGCAAAGAAATAAAGAGTGCCGTAGAAGGACGGTTGGTGTCAGACTTGGTAAAGATGGCAGAGAGAGGAGCATGTCTGACCTCAATCTCATAGGAATCAGCCTTGGGCTGTTGATCTTGATTTTCCTTCTCCCTTGTGAAGTTAGAGGCGGTCAGATGTCACCCCCTTGCCATTTTTACAACATGTAATTCACAAGTCCACTGCCCAGAGATGTCACCACTGTTGCTCTAATCTTTTTTTCCCAACCTTTTATTTTGAAAATTTTTAAACCTACAGAATTGTATAATGGTTTCAGGACAGTTATGGCACTCAGGAAATTTAACATTGATACAATACTGTTCTCAGATCATAATAGTATTATCTCAACTATTATCTAGTATACAGTCCTTATTCACATTTCTCCAACATTACCTCAGTAATGTTCTTCATAGCTTTTTTTTTTTTTTCCTAATCCAGGATCCAATCCATTTCTCCAAGTAGCCCTGCTTCTTTTTGGAGGAGAATGGTATCTGGAAACCATAGTCTGGTTTCTGTTTAAACTAGTTTAAACAACATCCCAAGAACAAAAATTTGTACTACCTGTCCACCTGAAAATAAAAGTGCATTGATTACACAAACCATACCTGGGCTGAACCTCAGGAAGGCATATGGTCTGGCTAATTTTCTCTCCATTCTCATGGCCATATCTATGTATTCATTCGTATTGTCCTCCCACGGTCAAACACTAATTCGTATGCTACAAGCTTTCTCTCTCTCTGTCTGTCTGCTCCTATCTTCATTGTGATCAAGTTGCGGAGAAGCAGTCTGCCCAGATACTTTGGGCATAATGCTTATGTCTTTGGAACTAGGGTACACACCCACAAATGCACTTGTATTTGTTTGCCTTTCTTGGAATTTTTCTTTTTTTTTTACCTTTTGAATGCATTTACATATCTTGTTTTTCTTTTTGACCTCAAAAACTCCATGAAGTTAAAGAACGGCTATTATTATTTCCTTTTTACATATGTAGAAGCTGAAGCCAAAATAGTAATTGAGTCCTTGATAGCTAATGCCTCTTTGTGGTTAGTGTTTTAAGGTTGCTTACCTAGCCATTGCCTGCTGGGTACTGGGCCTTATTTTTAGGCGGACATGATGGTGAGGCCTGGGCTATGACCTCCACGTTCAAAAAGCTGGGATGTCCTTTCTCTGAGGAGAAAATCCATGCATATCTACCATATATAGTGAATCAAAAAACACCAGAAGCATCCCTTCTAAAAGGGAAAAGATATAAATGGCCCCACTGACTTTTTACTTCATTATCCTTTTCATTGATAGTGTGCAAACATTGAGTACCTGCTGCATGTTAGGCAGTTTTCTAAGCGCTAGAGAAAAAAAAAAAAAGTAGTGCTATAGCCAAAATCGATTTTAAAAAATCCATGCCCACAAGGATCTTCTAGGTAGAAGCAATGGCAGGTGGGAAGAGAGACAATAAGGAAAGTAAATAATATATTAGAAGGTGCCAACAGGGTCGTCACATACAGTTATGCAGGTTGCTCGCTGCCCGGCTTTGTTCTTGATGATCCTATGGAGGTATTGGTATGAACACTGAGGATCAAGTTGTCACTGAGATTTGAAAGACTACCAGGAAGATCACAAGTTCTGTTTGTTTGTTTTTTAACTTTTATATTGAAATTCATTATCATATACACATAGGAAAAAACACAGAACCTAAGTGTGCAGCTTAGTGAATCTTCACAAATTGCAACTAGTACCAAGAGCAAGGCAACCAGGTTACCAGCACCTGAGAAATGTCTCTCACATGTTCTCTTCTAGTCTCTAATTCTCTCCCACTTAAGGGTTACCACTACCACGACTTTTAACAGCATTTCCTAGTTGTGCCTGATTTTGTATTTTACATAACTGGAGTCATGTAGAACGTGCTCTTTAACCTCTGGCTTTCTTTGCTCCAATTATGCCTGTGAGATTCGTTCATATTATTTCATGTAGTTGCAGCTGGCTTGTTCATTCTTACTGCTTAACAGTAGTCCATGGCATGAATATACCAGAGTTCATTTACATGCTGATGGGCATATGGGTGGTTTGCAGTACTTGGTGATTACAAATAGTGCTGCCACGGACATCGTAGTGCCTGTCTTTTAGTGGACATATGTACCCATTTCTATTAGGTGTGTCATACCTAGGAGCAGAATTGCTAGACCATAGTCTCTGTATGTATTAAGCTTTAGTAGACAATGTGAAAGAATTGGTCCAAAACCAACTTCTGTTCCACCAACAGTGTACAACAGGAGTTAGTTTTGATACGTTAAGTAAAATGCCTACTTTATACAATGCGATCAGATAGACCATGTGCATTGTAGAAATAATTAAATGCTGCCAAGGATAAGGTTAGTATAAAACATTTCATTTTGATCATATACGCTTGTAAAAGAGGGCCCACAAATTTGAAATGGGAAATTCTCTTAACAACCAAAGCAAAAAGGGAGTCGTGACAACTTAAGTAACTCGCATGGCTGTAGGGCGAAAATGAAGCAGCTGCTGAGAAGGAGCAGAGTCACTGCTGATGCTAAAAACCAAGGAGAAGCTTCTCCCGTGGGTCTCATAAAGGGATATTATGTGACGTCACGAGCAATGTTCTCAACAACGCACCTAGAGTTATTTGAATAATGAGTTTCTGAGGGTTGTTACCTGTATTGTTTCTCAACATAAACCAATGGGGTGATGCCAAAGCACAGTCCCAGAAAAGCAGTTCTACATGGGACAAAACTTACCGTTCAATTCCGTAGCTTTCTCTTGATTCTAGCTTAATCCAAGAATACAATTGAGAGTATCTAGGGCAGGGGTTCTCATCCGGGACAGTTTTGCCTCCAGGAGACGTTTAACAATGTCTGGAGACAGTTTTAGTTGTCTCCACTGAGCAACAGCAACTGGTTACTGGTATTTTGCCGTATATTTCCTAAAATCAAGGACATCTCCTTCTATAACCCTAGTACACTTAACACACTCACAAAATTTGACATTGAACCTATAATATTGCCTAATACACAGTCCATATTCAAATTATCAATTGTCTCAATAATTTCCTTTATAACAATTCTGGGTGAGGAGACCAGGGACACTGTAAACATCCTCCCATGCATAGGATTGCCCCTCAACAATGAATCATCCAGCCTGAAATGTCAACAGTACAGAGGTTCAGAAATCCTGATCTAGAGGGATGAAAGGACAATGTATCATTAAGACCATTCCCCATAAATGTTAGCTCTTGGAGAAAAAGGAAGAAAGTATTGACTCCTGTAGGCAAAGACAGAGGGGGAGAGTACGGAAGTACGGATTCGGTAGCGCTGACCTGGCCTTCTGGAGACCTAGTGGCACAGGGCAGTATGTTACCGTGGCCTGTAGGTCTGAAGTGTTGACACGGCCCCTTAGTGTAAAAGTTGACATGGCCTAATAGTGTAAAAACCAGGGAGCCCCTCTCCCTGGGCTTCTCTGGCCAGCAGTTTCCTTCTTCCACCATGGTGTGTCCTCTGAGGAATTAGGGAGACACCAGGGAGCTGCAGCCACTCGCTCATTTGTGCCCCTGTTGTATCTGTGCTTTGCACTGTTTGTTTGCTAGCTTAGTAGTAAACCAAAGTGAAGTATCCTAACCAGTGCCCAAGGCTTCATTCTTGCCAATTTTTAATCTTAGCCAGGCTTTAAATTCTGGCCAGCTCAGTAGGGGATGCAGCTGGACCACCAATGTCAAGAAGTACCTTTCCCTCCATTTGTGGTCATTGATTCCCTCTGGCTCACGTCTTCCACTTTGTATCCAGAGAGGGAGAGTTCTTCCCTTAATTCCATTTGAAGAATCCCAGGGGAAGTCTTTGGGTCATTCTTCAAATCACTTAACCAGAAAAAGATGACTATGTTTTCACTAGAGCCTTCTCCAAAAGAAGGGGTACTCATCCCATAAAAAGGGAGGGGTACTAGGCAGTTAAGGAGCCCTGGTGGCACAATAGTTAAGTGCTTGGCTGCTAACTCAACAACACACAACAACAGCAACTAGACAGTTAAGACAAATAAATATCTACCACTCCAGGAAAATATGTCAATGTTTAAAAAAAAACTTTTTATCTTGAAATAATTTTAGGCTTACAGAGGTACAAGAAGAGTAAAAAAAAAAAAAAAAGGTACCATATATCCAAACCTGTTGCCATTAAGTCAACTCTAACTCATGGTGACCCCATGTGTTATAGAGTAGAACTGTGCTCGATAGGATTTTCTGGGTTGTATTCTTTACAGAAGCAGATTACCAGCGCTTCCTTCCACAGCACCATTGGGTGGGTTCAGACGACCAACCTTTAGGTTAGTAGTAGAATGCAAACCATTTGTGCCACCCAGGGACTTTGCAGAATGTTCATCAGCCCAAATTTGCTGGTTAACATTTGCCATATTGGCACTGTTATTCTCCCCATATGTATAATTTTTTTTTTTTTTTGAACCATTTAAGAGTAACTTGCAGCCATCATACCCATTTAACACAAACCATTTCACTGTATGGAGTCCCTGGTATGGAGCAGTGGTTAAGAGCTATGGCTGCTAACCAAAAGGTCGGCAGTTTGAATCTACCAGCTGCTCCTTGGAAACCCTATGGGGCAGTTCTGCTCTGTCTTATGGAGTTGCTATGAGTCAAGGACAATGGGTTTTTTTGGTTTATTTCACTGTATGAAGTCCCTGGGTGGTGTATGGTTAATGCACTCAGCTGTTAACTGAAAATGGGAGGTTTGAGTCTATCAAGAAGCACCTCAGAAGAAAATCTGGTGATCTACGTCTAAAAAATTAGCCAGCAAAAACCCTATAGAAAAAAAAAACCTGCCGTGAGTCTGAATCAACTTAACAGCAACTGGCTACTAGTATTTCACTGTGTGTTTCCTGAAATCAAGGACATCTCCTTAGTAACCGTGTTCACATGATCACATTCAGAAAAGTTAACATCGAACATACAGTATTGCACAATATACAATCTATGTTCTAATTACCAATTGTCTTAATAATTTCCTTTGTAACAACTCTTTTTTTTGCTTTAGATTAACGTTTTGTTTAGTTATTATGACTCTTTAGCCTCCTTTATTTTGGAAAAGTTCTTCAGCCCTTCTTTAGCTTTCATGACATTGACATTTTTTAGGAGTGTGGGTCAAATGTTTTGTAGACTATCCCTCAATTTAGATTTGTCTGATGTTTTCTCATATTTAAATCTGTTCTTGTTGTTGTTAGGTCCTGTCAAAGTCATTCCTACTCATAGTGATCGTATGTACAACAGAACAAAACACTGGCTGACTGTGCCATCCTCACAATCGTTGTTATGTTTGAGCCCATTGTTGCAGCCACTGTGTCAATCCATCATGTTGAGGGTCTTCTTCTTTTTCACTAACCCTCTACTTTACCAAGCGTGATGTCCTTCTCCAGGGACTGATCCCTCCTGATTACATGTCCAAAATAAGTGAGATGAAGTCTCACCATCCTCACTTCCAAGGAGCACTCTGGCTGTACTTCTTCCAAGATAGACTTGTTTGTTCTTCTGGCAGTCCAGAGCATATTCAATATTCTTTGCCAACACCATAATTCAAAGGCATCAATTCTTCTTTGGTGTTCCTTATTTTTGCCTAGCTTTCACATACACATGAGGCATAATTGAAAATATCATGGTTTGGGTCAGGTGCATCTTAGTCCTTAAAGTGTCATCTTGGCTTTTATGACACTTTAAAGAGGTCTTTTGCAGGAAATTTGCCCAATGCAATACATCGTTTGATTTCTTGACTGCTGCTTCCATGGGTGTTGATTGTAGATCCAATTAAATGAAATCCTTGACAATTTCAGTATTTTTTCCATTTGTCATGATGTTGCTTATTGGTCCGATAATTAGATCTAGTGATATATATTCAGTATATGAATACTACACAGTGGTGTGCCTGAGCCAGCTTAGACCAGCTCATGAGAGCCAATCCTGCACATCTCTTCCTAACTCCATGTTCTGTGACATCATGTTGGTAGATTGAAATGAGCCATGGTGGGAGTATTTATATCACGCACATCAACAATTGCTGTAAATCAGGGCTTCCCCCCAGCCACACCCCCAGCCGTTTGCAAAACATTTAATTTTCCAGCACACACTGTATACAGGTGAGGTTGGGGTCTTCAGTGTGTAACGTCAGGAGGCACACGATGCTGTTGCACGCAGTGATTGGCGATGTCTCATCACTTGGCTAACATGGTGTCTGCTAGGTTTCCCCATCGGAGAGTTACCATTTTCCCCTTTGTAATTAATAAGAAATCTGTGGAGAGAGACTTCAAAATTACGTGAACAGCCCGTCCTATTTCTCATCAAACTTTTGCCCAATTGTTTTCATTTATTGACGATTATTGCCTGAATCAATTAGTACTATGATAGTTGCAAAGTGATGATTTTCTATCTCTTTCATTCCTTCTACATTTGCTTGTTGGTGTTCTACAAGTTAATTTTTAACCTTAAAACAGATTGATAATTAGTAATAGATGGGGAAAGAAACAGTTCTCCCAACATTGTGCCAAGTAGTTCTAAATCCAAAGTATTTGTGACAAAGCTACCAATATCCACTGCTATAGCACAGGCTAAGTTTCCAAGCAGTAAAGCATTGATATAGCAAAAGTAGGGTGAGTCTCTAGAAATAAATTTCCCATTCTACCATGAGATTTTATGTTTGATGTTGCAGTACAGTCCAACGAACAGTGGAGATGGCATTTGGGGTCATTTTTCCCCAGGTCTGCTTGATTCCAGTTTTTACCAAAAGCATACCTTTGGAGAATTCCTGGTGAGAGATTTGCACAGAAGTCATAGAAAGCTGACTAGAGCGTGGAACAGGAAAGAGCAGTGGACTGGGAGTCCAGAGGCACCCTCTGCTGTTATCTACTGTGTGATTGGGCAAACACCTTCATCTCCTGGAGCCTCAGTGACATTATCTGTAAAATGATAGGGGTCATATTTTTCACTAAGATACTTTTCAAGTTCTAACAGTTCCTTTTATTTATGTCCCCCTACTTGAGAACCAAATCCTAGAATTCACCTCATTTGCATGGTGTCCTGGTCCACAAGTCAAGGACAAAAATAAAATGGGGCCTGAATCTAGTGACCCAGTGATTGGATTCATAATCCAGCTGAATTAGCCATGACTTGATATTGTTTCATATTACCTTTGTGCATTCAGCCACGTCATCTGACTCACTTCTCTGGTTCTCATTGTTTATCCTTGACAGTCATAGAAACCCACTGAAGGATCCCATTACTGTTCTCTCTGAGGAGAGACCTCTCAAATGGTAGCTCGCCCAGTACCTCTAAGGTTACCTCTGTTGCCATGGTTGTAAGGAAAACAGATGTTGCATCCTGGGGCAGACTGCAGCTTCTAAGAAACCTTTACACATCTGGTATGAAATTCTGGAGTTCCTTTAAAAAAAGAAAAAAAAAAAAACAACCCAACCTTGTTGCCATGGAGTCAATTCCAACTCATAATGATCCTATAGGACAGAGAGAACTGCCCCATGGGGTTTCCAAGGACTACCTGGTAGATTCAAACCACTGACCTTTTGGTTAGCAGCCCAGCTCTTAACCACTGCGCCACCAGGGCTCCGTGAATTCTGGAGTTTTTTTTGTTTTTTTGTTTTTGAGTCTTAGTTACATTCCACCCCAGGAAGTTACTGAAACTTAGTAAATAGTATAATCTGGTTGATCCATTGTTTAGTGAATCTACTCACTAGTCAAGTAATGTTGGCAATCAGTATTAGACATCAAAGTATGTTGCCTTGGATTTCTAGAACAGTGGTTGTTAACTGGAAACCGTGGTGGCATAGTGGTTAAGTGCTACAGCTGCTAACCAAGAGGTTGGCAGTTTGAATCCGCCAGATGCTCCTTGGAAACTATGGGGCAGTTCTGTTCTGTCGACTCCACGGCAGTCGCTTTGGCTTTTTTTGGTTTGGTTGTTAACTGGAGAGTGAGGTGGGACTGAGGGGCATAAAAGAATAGGGAACTTTGCCAAACAGTACAGTCTTCTCTTTCCCTAGAGCAGATCATGATAAGCACCACCCCTCCACTCCAGCGTCACCCCCTCTCCCACCGTTGTGTTGGGAGTATTTACTAGGTGGACAAGTCCCACAGGTGAATCATGTATTTGCCTTCCCACTCTTCTGGAGCTGTCTCAGCCTGGTACGGTTCACGCTTCAGTTCCCCATTTCAGTTCAGCATTTTTAATATTTAATGACCCTTCTAAGGTAGAGAAGTATTTGGCAGCTTCCCTACGCGTATCTGCTTTAGGTCTTTTTATCTGTCTGGCCGAACTTCCATTTGCTAAATTGAAAAGTCGGTGCCTAAAATAGTGTTTAGATGACTCATCAAAAGTTCAGAGGAGGCAAAGGGGGGTGGGCAGTGTCAGAGGAGTTGGCAGTAAATTTCAATTTTTTTTTTTTTTTTGATTTTCAATGTTTCTCAATATTTTTTAATTTACTATTTTCTTTCCACTAAGATTTTAAGACAAGAGATTTGACTTAAACATTTGAGTTCCAGCCCAATTTCAAACTAGAAGAGGTTTTTGAGCACCCCTTTTAGCCCCCGTCTGTCTCCATGAATTTCTTTTTTCTTTGAACTTAAGGAATTTACCCTTTTGACAATTTAATCTTGATCAACACCCACCTCACCTGGTGGATTAAGGGCCTCATCATCTTTCACCGATTACAAAACCACTGTCTCTTGCCTGAAAGACAGAGGGCAATTGATTCCTACAATCGACCTGGCTTCTCTTTGATTTTATAATCTGTTTCTAGAGATTCTAGGCGAGCTTTGAATTCCAAGGCTCTGGGCCTGTCAGCCCTTGAAGCCAAAAACTTTGAAGCAGACCCTCAGCCTCAGGTTTCACAAGGGATGCCTGTATGTTGGCGGATGAAATTAATTTGTTTTTCATTTCGTAGTATAGATGAAACATCAATAATTATCACTGCTGATGTCCTGCCCCGAGTTGTTTGCTTATTTTATGGTATGACTTTTAAAATAATTATTACATTAGTTTGCTTTTGAGAACCCCAGTCAAATCACTTGGAAACCCAAGTGAAAAGCATAATCCTTTCAGAAATCCTCTGGGCACCAGCACTGCTGTAAACCTACCTAGTATATACATGGTCATAAACGATTGAATTATCTTCATTCATGCACTTGGGTTAACTAGGAAACTCTCCAGCTTGGATTCAACAGGGAGAAGGCAGAAAGAAGGAGTGTAGTTTCCAGGCCCATGAGTTCCATGTTCTTAAACACTCTTCATTTTCAAGCACTAATTATGAGGGATTTAGGCAAGGAGGGGCTTATGTGAAATTGTGTTTGCATGCATTAATGCTGACAAGCTAGCATACTACAAAAATATATTTTTTAAAAAATAAAGATCTCCATAACACTCAGTGCTGCAGTATTAAATGATGCAATAATGGTATTCACATATATCACCACACTTAAATAGATGAAGGCTCATGTAAGTATTATTGATAGACACTATACCCCTTGCACACACATACACACACACACACACAAACACTTATGCATTCAGGCTACTGAAAAAGCATTTTTGTTAACCAAGGCCCAGAACTCCCATTTTTCTTTGGGAACTTGAAGGACGAAAAAAAAAAAATGATACAAAAAATGAGTTCATCAAGTTTCAATATAATGGGAGTACACTCACAAACATATATAGGTTTGGCAGAGGATATTTGTACATACGTCATATGTATTCGTATGTGCCACAAATATATCCATGTACATAGTAGAGCACACAGGGGGCACAGTTATGAAAACTTCTTAGCCATAACCAAACACCTCAAGGGACAGAGTCACTGGGCTTGAGGGCTTAGAACCATAGTCTTGGGGAACATCTAGATCAATTGGCATAACATAGCCCCTAAAGACAATGTTCTACATCCTACTTTGGTGGGTAGTGACTGGGGTCTTAAAAGCTTATGAGTGGCCATCTAAGATATTGCTATTGGTTTCTTCCTGTCCGGAGCAAAGAGGAGTGAAGAAAGTCAGAGTCTCAAGGAAGCAATTAGTGTAAAGAACTAATGGGCCACACCAACCACAGCCTCCATTAGCCAGAGACCAAAAGAACTAGATGGTGCCTGGCTACCAATACTGACCGCTCTGATTGGATCACAGTAGAAGGTCCTGGATAGAGTGGGAGAGGAACGTAGAACAAAATTCATATTGATAAAAAAGACTAGTCTTACTGGTCCGATAGAGACTGGTGGAACTCTGGAGACTATGGCCCTTAGATGCCCTTCAAACTGGAATTGAACCCACACTGGGAGATCACCTTTCAGCCAAACAACAGACAGGCCTATAAAGTGAACAATAACTAGAGAACAATCAGACCAGACCAAAAGGGCAGCATTTGGCCAAAAACAAAGTTCAGAAGGCAGAAAGGGGCAGGAAGGATGGGCGAATGGAAATAGGGAACTCAGGGAGGAAGTGGGTACGGCGCTGTCTGTCACATTGAGGAGATTGCAGCTAATGTCAAGAAACAAAATATGTAGACATTGTTGAATTGGAAATTAATTTCCTCTGTAAACTTGCTCCCAAACCACAATAAAATGTTCAGAAAAAAAAAACTTCAATATAAAAAAAAGAATTTTAGTATACTGAGCTTTTGCTGAAACAGAGTTTTAAGCCTTCACATTTTAGCTATAATGGTATGAATATTAATTCAGTAATGTGCGGTTGACACAGAAGTGAATTTATATTTATAATAATGTTCGTATTGTGTGCATACAAAAACAACCATTTTTATAGCACAGAGAAAAAAATTATCTCAGGAAAACACTCAGCAAACTAATCTAGGAAAAATCTGTAGGGCTTAAAAATGGACTTGGAGAGATAAAAATTATTCACTGAGAAGTTGTCTGCATTTTCAGCCTCAAAGTCCTTCATATTTCTTCCAGAATACGGCTCTCTAAGCAAAAATTCCCAAAGCTAATTAAAATGCACGCCCACACGTGCACGCACGAGCGTGTACACACACACACACACACACACACACACTGTGGCTTCCTTTAACCCTCCTTTGGTCTCTCCACCCCCCCTTCCCCCTGCAATGGTATGATCTGCATTGGATTGTAAACTGGAGGTGCCAAGCTGTGACAGCTTCCCCAACTCCACAGCCTTTGGCTGCAACCTAGGGCAGCATTGTGCTCAGTGATGCTTTGCTTTTCCACCCACAGGGCCAAATCGAAGTAGACAGCGAAACCATCTTCAAGTTAGCAGCACTCGTTTTACAGGTAAGAATTTACAAACTGCCTCTTCCTGGCTCCTTTTTGTTTGCTGGTTTTGTTAACTGTCTGTAACTCTGAAACTTTTGCACGGGCCAGTGGCTGGTAGATTTTTAAGCCAGTTTGGTTGTTTGCCAGTGAAAAATGTGAGCCACCGTTTTCTGTTTTGGCATAGTTTGCGTGAGCTGTAGTGAGATATTGTGTGCTTCAACGGCAAATGAAATTCAGAGCTCTCCAAGGGGAAAGAGTTAACCCCGTATTCCTGGAAAAGACCTTCTGAGGTTACTTGATTCTGGAGGTGGCAGTTGTTACAACGGTTGTAATTTTCATTTAAATTTAGTTAACTTTTGAATAGATCACTTCGAGGTTGAGCAAAAGAGCCCTTTAATTATTAAAGGCACCAACGTTTGAAAAACAAAGTCTGTTTCCGTGCTGATTTAAAAAGAGAAAACAAATAGTGCCTGTTGATTTACCTGTGTGAGGTTTAAAAGATCTGAGTCCCGCCTAAAAAAAAAATGCCAAACAGACAGGACTTTGAAACATAAAAAGAGAAAGACTTATTTGTGCCGTTTCAGATGCATTTGTCTGTTCCGTAAACAATAAGAGCTATTTCGTGGACACTGGCTTGTTCTTATCAAGGCCACGTTCTTCTCCATGGCCGTAGGTAGAGGGGTGCTTATGTTAAGGCGCAAACATTCTTCCAGACAAAACCCGGGGAGTTTAATGATCAAGAGTAAAACTCATTGAGCTTGGCATAAATACATATTGATTATTTATCTTTTTTTTCTTTTTCCAGGAAGCCAAAGGAGATTATACCAGGTAATGATCCTTATTCTGATGTTACTGTGCAATATTGCCATAGCTGAATTTAATTAGTGCTGTGATTTTAAATAACAATGGGGGCAAAATCAAAAGGAAGTAAATCCCGGGGGCAGGGAACTAAGATCTCTCCCTTCTTCAAACAGAACCTATTCTTTTTGTGAATGAATCTGGGAGTGTCGCTTTCTTACAATTTTTCAAGCCAGAGTGACAACGAATTGTAGTTAGAAGCCTTCCCAAGTTCTATTTACTGTCATCTGTTAGCAAGATGAAGAGATCTATAAAAAGCTTTGGTAGCCTGTGCTGATTTTTTTTTTTAATTTATAATAACCCTGTGTTTGAAGAGTTGTAACGGATGCTCAAAAAGATTAAATCTATCAGCTGCTTAGTTAAGGGATTCATAGGGGGCTTTCTTTATGCAGCTGCCCCGAAGGGGCCTCACCCTTCATACACTTGACCTGACAGTTGTATTGTTACTGCGAGACACTTGCTGGTTCTAACTGCCTGACTGGCCACAGCACCACAGAGTGTTTACGTTTGAATTCACCCTCTACCTGCTCCACTCAGTCCCTTCAGTGCCATAATTGTAGTGGGAGAAGTAGAAAACTGTTAAAGGAGGAGGCTAGGCTTCTGAACAGAAACAGTTCCCAGGCCAGTGACCCGTGCAAAAGCCTCGCCTCTGCCATGTTAATGTTCGACTCCTGGTAAACTTTCCCCATAGATTATTTACAGATCACCTAGTACTCGGTCCCTGCCAAGTCCTTTGAAAAGTGTGCTCCTTAACGGACTGATAGCAAAAGAATGCCTTCCAAGCTTGAAAACATCCCGTCCGGGAGTGAAGCTTCACCTCAGAAACTACAAACACACCGTAGTCCACCCACCACGTTCTCCCATTGGCTTTATTTCCTACCAAAAATAACCTTTTTTTAAAGGAAGGAGAGATGAGCTGAAGGAATCATAGAAATCAATTAGCACCAATATTTTTTAATTATAAAGTGAAAATGCCAGAGGGAGGGGAAGACTAGTTTCTAGATGATTGGCAAACAACATCCAGAGCTGCTGTATCCTTCACTGTTGTCTTTGCTGGAGGAGCCCTATTTCCTAGGAGATCCTCTATGCAAGGAATGCCATCATTTATGCGGGTGAGTCTGAAGTAGATTTACAAACGAGGCCTTCGGGATCAAGAGCTCGCGCTCTGCAGTCTATGGGTTGCTGAGCTTCCCTCCTCCGCTTTGTCCCTGTGGAACATCAGTCAAGCACGACTGATGCCCTCTGAGCCTCAATTTTGGTGTCAGAGAAATGACAACTACCTTATATAACTGTTGTCATTGTGAGCTTTTGTGCAGTTGGCCCCCCAACTCATGGTGACCCCATGCACAATGGGATCGGACTGTTGTCATCCACAGGGTTTTTCACTGGCTGATTTTCAGACGTAGAGTGCCAGGCCTTTCCTCTTAGTCCACCTTAGTATGGAAGCTCCATCGAAAGCGATTCAGCTTCACAGCAAAGGCAAGCCTCCACCGATAGAGGGGCGCTGGCTGCACGTGAGGTGTCTTGGCCTCGAATTGAATCAGAGTCTTCCGCATGGAAGGTGAGAATTCTGCAGCTGTACCACCACTGCCCTCTTTATAGGACTACTGTGAGAATTCAAGAATCCCTGGTGACTCAATGCATAAAGCACTCGGTTGCTAAACGAATGGTCAGTGGTTCAAACCCAACAGCGGCTCGATGGGAGAAAAGACATGGCAGTTTTCTCCCGTAAAGATTATAGTCTTCGAAACCCTGTGGGACAGTTCTTCTCTGTCCTATAGGGTCCCTGTGAGTTGAATTCAACTTGAGGGCACCCAACAGAGTGAAAATTAAATGTAAGTCAATGTTGTCCAAGGCAGCATCAGGGATGTAGCAAGCTTTCCCTACATTTTGGCTATTACTGTTTATTATGGTGTCATTATCCTGTCTTATCTCCTGCTTACCTCTGGGAAGACTTTTGGGACTAAGCTGGCCCTAAAGAAGTTGTAATAATGTGTTGGGGGAAAGAGGAGAAAGACAAGATAATTTCACAAACCTTCCTTCAGGAAGATTCCTTGCCTGCAGTGGAAGAAGGTATAGAAATGACATGCTTGTGGTATCCCACACATTTTTGCTCTGGGATTTCAAGTTTAGTGACTTAGTCTGGCCTAGCCTAATCCAGTCCTTGCCCTTAACTTCAGCTTGTTCCCAGTGGTTCTCTGAATGAGGATGAGGCTGAAGAAGGGGAGAACACAAGTCTGAAATTGTCTATACCATGCTGAGGAGTAGAAAGAACAAGCGATTGGGAATCAGACAAATAGCAGTGTGACCTTGTGACAATGAGCCATTTATCCTTTCTGAGCCTCGGTTTCCTCATCGGTGAATTGAGTTCATGAAAAATGACTATCCAGGGTGATTTTCAGGAGGGGATTAGTGAAGGGGAAAGGCTGTGTAAATCATCAATTGTTTCATGAGCATTGGTTATTGCTAATAAGGGTGAAAGCAATGATGGGGCATATGAACCTTTGTCACCAGGCTTATTATGAAGCAGGATTTGGTTCACGGCTATCACCACCTCCCCATCTGGCTTCCTCCCCTCCTGAACAGAGGGGATATTTTTCTCCTCCAAAATATTGTTATACAAGTAATTTTAAAAATCAGGCAAAATAAAAATACCATGAGGCAACGCATATAGTTGTTAGAGCAAGGACTTTAGAACCAGGCCTGTTAAAACCCTGCCGTCAATTCCGACTCTTAGGGACCCTATAGGACAGAGTAGAACTGCCCCACAGGGTTTCTAAGGCTGTAATCTTTACAGAAGCAGACTGCCACATCTCTCTCCCATGGAGCAGCTGGTGGGTTCAAACTGCCAACCTTCTGGTTAGCAGCTGAGCACTCTGCCACTGTGCCACCAGGACTCCACTAGGACCAGGCAGCCTCATTCATATCCCAGGCCTGCCACTTATTAGCTGTGTAATCTTAAGCAAATTCAAACCCTGTGAGCCACAGTTTCCTCATCTATAAAATAGGATTTCTAATAGTAACCCAACCCAGTGCCGTCGAGTGGATTCCGACTCATAGCGACCCTATAGGACAGAGTAGAACTGCTCCATAAAGTTTCCAAGGAATGCCTGGTGGGTTGGAACTGCCAACCGTTTGGTTAGCAGCCGTAGCACTTAATCTCTACGCCACCAGGGTTTCCTAATAATAGTACACACCCCATAGTATTGCGGTGAGGAACAAGGTAAGATTTGTAAAGTGCTGAAAAAATTCCTGCAGTAAAAATAACCTGTCAAATGGATGGGCGACCCTTCTGTTGTTAAAATATGAGTTGTTTCCCTTTCTTTTGCTGGTGTAAGTAATACTGTGATGAACATCTTTGTGTATTTGAGATTGTCCTTATTTTTTTCAGGTCACTTGTTTTCTTAAATCAGGTTTCTTAGGTGAGAAGGGCATTTTCAAGCATAGGGAGATTCCTCAGAGGAGCCAAGTGCTGAAATGGAATTTATGTGTGTTTGGTGCATGTAAACTTAAATTCTAGAAAATTCATTACTTAATCCAATAAACATCTACCGAACACCTAAAATGTGTCAGTGCCAGTCTAGGTGTTATGGGTGCAAAGGTAAAGACTGCAGGGGCCCCTCCCTCCAGGGAGTTTGACATTCTATCAAGGGCTACCTCAGTGGCAATTCCAGATTCCACTTTTCCGTTCATTTCCATTAGTAGCTGTAGCTCTTGTCCTTTAGAATTTCTCTGAATTTTCTCACTAAGGTATAAACATTGACCAAAAGATACCCCCCAAACACCTTCCTAGACCAGGGCAACAGGGCTTTTTCAGTTAAAACAATGATTTAACACCTAATTCTAAAAGCCTGCTTTGATCGGCCACTTGTGAATATACCCCTCTGTCTTGAGTTCACTTATTTCCAAAGCTGAAATCCCCAGCATCCCAGCCTCCAGGCTAACTCCTCTTTCACTGTCAGCCCTTGAATTACTACCATCCTCTTGAATCATCTTTGAGGATTTTCCCCTTCCCACTTCCCACCCTTCCAGCCCCCATCTGTCAGACAGCTCCCTCCTTTCCCTTTTCTTTATCAGAGCACTAGTCTTCTCAGCCCTCATTCTTATCCATTCAAGAAAAGTGTATGTGGATACTATTTATTTGAGCTAACAATTAAGTGCTTACTATGACATTGTTCAAAATCATGCCTGATTTCATTCAATCCTCACCACAACTCAAAGAGGTAACCCATTGCTTTCAAGTCAATTCTGACTCATGGTGACCCTGACAAAGTAGAACTGCCCCACAGGGATTCCAAGGCTGTAATCTTTACAGAAGCAGACTGCAAACCACATCTTTCTCCTGCAGAGCAGCTGATGGGTTCAAACTGCCAACCTTAACCAATGGTTAACCATTGCCCACCAGGACTCCCCATCATACACTGTTGTTAGTTATTAGGTGCCATCGAGTTGATTCCGACTCATACCAACCCTACAGGACAGAGTAGAACTTCCCCATAAGGTTTCCAAGGCTGTAATCTTTACAGAAGCAGACTGCCTCATCTTTCTCCCGTGAAGCGGCTTGGTGTTCAAGCCCCTGACCTTTTGGTTAGCAGCTGAGTGCTTAACCACTGCACCACTAGGACTGCTTTCATGGCACACTGCTGCCTACATAATCTGGGAGTTACCTTCCTAAAACAGACTTGATCATTATTGTTTACTTGTTCAAAAAATCTGTTACAGTTTCTCATTGCGGACAGACACCCACACCCCAACACCTCAACCTGGCATTCAAGGCCCTACTTGATCTGGCATTATGAGTTTTAACCTCCCATACTCTATTGTCCATACTTCTAAATATCTGTCCATTCATCTCTTCTTTTTGTTTTTCCTCCCACATAAACTGAAAACCATTTGCTGTCAAGTTGGTTCCAACCCTTGGTGACCCCATGTGCATCAGAGCAGCACAGTGCTCCATGGAGTTTTCAGTGGCTCATTTTTCGGAAGTAGATCACCAGGCCTTTCTTCCAAGATACGTTTGGGTGGACTCGAACCTCCACCACCCAGGGACTCCTTTCCCCCACATATCCTTTGCTATTTTGCCGTCATGGCTTTGTTCTAATTCTTCTACCTAGAATGCCCTTAAAAACAGCAATTCTCCCCTTCTTATTTTGCTTCCTGCCACATTTCCTAAAGTGAAGATTATTTTAAGCTAACAGTATCATAACCCATAGGAAGCTTTGCTCTCTGAAAGTTAATTAAATAGTGGAGTGGAGACTTCCATTTTCTTTAAATAGTTGACAGTCTGAATTTTTAAGTCAGCCCTTAAACCACAAAGATAAGCTACTCCCGGTAACACAACACAGACAAACTCCATGAATTCCTGAAAGCTGACAGGGCAAGGAGACAGGCTTTATCACTGAGCCAGCCACAAATAAGCTTGTAAATGCAAAGCGTTTTTGTCTTTGTTTTTTTTAAGCCCTGAAAAATGGAAGTTAGCAAGTAACCGTGTGGTCAGGGTGCTCCTACTTAGAAGAAAAAGTGAGCTGACTACATTTTACAATTCAGGGCTGGGTCAGAATGAGAGTATGTTCCTACCAACTTCAATTGGGAAGGAAATCATCACAACGTTCACAGCCTTGCGTCGAAATGTGGCTGTTTCCCATGGGGAAAAGGAATTTGTTTGGATGTTCTGAGAGTAGTTTCTGAAGGAAAAAGATAGTCAAAGACATTAAAGAACTTCGCCTCCTAGTTCTTACACGTTAGGGCACCGAAAGCTCAAAGTTATAATTCCATTTCTAGAGCCTTTAAAGTCAGTTTAAAAAAAAAAAAAACTCATTGCCATCAAGTTGATTCTCACTCAGAGACCCTCCCTGTAGGACAAAGTAGAACTGCCCCATAGGGTTTCCAAGGAGTGGTTGGTGGGTTCCAACTGCTGACCTTTTGACCACTGCACTACCAAGGCTCCTTAAAGTCAGTTAACCCAGAACCCAGTGCCATCGAGTCGATTCTGACTCATAGCGACCCTATAGGACAGAATAGAACTGCCCCAAAGAGTTTCCAAGGAGTGCCTGGTGGATTTGAAGTGCTGACCCTTTGGTTAGCAGCTGTAGCACTTAACCACTACACCACCAGGGTTTCCAAAGTCAGTTACAAGAGTGAAAATAACAGCTTCCATGGGCTAGGCACTGTGCTGAGCACCTACTTCTCTGGCATCAACTGGGAGGCCATAGTGAAGACAGGAACTCTGGAATCTAACCATTGGGGTTCAAACACAGGCCCAGCCACTCTGAGTAATTTATCTTACTTCTCTGGACCTCAGTTTCTTTGTAAAATAAGGGTATAAAGAAGTACCTATATCATAGAACTGTTTGCTAAGTAATCCATTTAAAAATGTTTTGACATAAATGTTGCATAGTGTTGTTATTATGTTTAACCCTTACGACAACCCTATGACCATAGACACTATCATTATCCCCATTTTACAGATGGGAAGATTGAAGCAACCCACTTACAAGTGCTTTTACATAAAATGTTATGTAGTATTATTAACATTATCATCATTTCGTGTAACCTTCATAACAACCACGTGACCACAGGTGCTATTATTATCCCCGTTTTGTTGTTAAGTGCCCTGTAGTTGATTCCGACTCATAGCAGCCCCATGTGACAAAGCAGAACTGCCCCATAGGGTTTCCTATACTGTAATCATTTAGGAGCAGATCGCCAGGTTTTTCTCCCATGAAGCCACTGGCTGCTAGCCAAAAGCCAAGTGCTTAACCACTGTGGCACCAAGGCTCCTTATCCCCACTTTACAGATGGAAAAATTGAGCTTTGGAGTGGTTAAGTGGCTTGCTGGTGTTAAAAATAATTAAAACTGAAAGAAATTGTAACATAAGGTTTATTCTGAGCAGTTTTTCTACATGCCTATAGGGATACCATTCTGATTCCAAAAAAAAGTAAATGAGTCGAAGTAGGCTAGTTATGATGAGGCTTAAAAAGGGAAGAAAGCCAAACCAAACCTGCTGCCCTCGAGTCGATTCCGACTCATAGTGACCCTATAGGGCAGAGTAGAACTGCCCCATAGAGTTTCCAAGGAGCGCCTAGCGGATTTGAACTGCTGAGCTTTTGGTTAGCAGCCGTAGCACTTAACCACTATGCCACCAAGGTTTCCAAAAAGAAAAGAGGAGGGAGAAAAATAGAAGATCAGCCATTGGCTAATCTTAACATGATTGATTGAACCCTGCCCCACCCCCTTTTACTAATATCAGATCACAGGGTGGTCTCCGGCCCACCTGCAGCCACGACACCTTTTGAACAGACTTCCAATAGGAAAGAAAGGATTAGCAACTTTGGGTGAAAAAAGCTGCTGGTGGGATTAATTTTGGGTCAGGAATTTTTTTACAGTTAATATTTGGCTTCATGGGTAAGAAAAACCTTAAAATCAAAGTAGGATGTCAGTTATTAATTTTTCTCTTTGACACTGCCTAGTTCACAGAGCTAAAGAGTGGCATATCTGGGCTCCAGACCTCACACCATTTGCCAGTCTGGAGTCTCCTTTTTGGTATTCCAGCACAGATTTGTAAGAATCATTGCTATCTTTATTGGCAGAATAAAGAAATCTGACTTGACAGAAATTGAACATTTCAGTGTCAGGCTGGAGCTGTAATGCGAAGTGGTTAAGAGCTATGTGTGCTAACCAAAATGTAGGCCACTCAAATCCACCAGCTCTTCCTTGAAAACCCTATAGGGCAGTTCTCCTCTGTCCTATAAGGCCACTATGAGTCAGAATCAACTTGAGGGCAACAGGTTTGATTTTTCATTTTTTGTTTTATTTGGGGCTGTGGGGAGTGGTCCTTAATGAATCAGCAATATGCTTTTGTGGAAAAAAATCCTTGAGAAGCAGCTTTTTTCTTTACCTATAAGATGACTGTATTTAGAGGTTGAACTTAAAGACACAGACAAGTTCTTTTGTAAATCAGCTTCGAGCATTGCTGTTTTATTTACTTATAATAATTTATAAGTACTTATAAATGTGTCTTAGTAATCTAGAGCTGTTATAACGGAAATACCACAAGTGGGTGGCTTTAACAAAGAAATTTATTTTCTCACAGTCTAGCAGGCTAGAAGTCCAAATTCAGGGCATCAGCTCCAGGGGAAGGCTTTCTCTCTCTGTCAGCTCTGGAGGAAGGTCCTTGTCATCAATCTTCCCCTGGACTAGGAGCTTCTCAGCACAGAGACGCTGGGTTCAAAGGACGCAGTCTGCTCCCCAGGCTGCTTTCTTTGTGATAAAAGGTCCCTGTGTTCCTCTACTCAAATCTCTCTTTTATATCTTGACAAAGATTGGCTAAAGACACTATCTTATAGATCTCATCAATATAACTGCCACTAATCCATCTCATTACGTCATAGTGATAGGATTTACAACATATAGGGAAATCATATCAGATGATAAAATGGTAGACAGTCATACAATACTAGAAATCATGACTAGCCAAGTTGACAGATGTTTTGGGGGGACACAATTCAACCTATGACAAAGTGTTAGGCCGTTTTACATGTTCTATAAATATTAACTCATTTAAACATATTTTTAACCTGTGGAGCCCGGGTGGCGCAGACGTTAAGAGCTTGGCTACTAACCAAAAGGTCAGCAGTTTGATTCCACCAACCGCTCCTTGGAAACCCTATAGGGCAGCTCTCCTCTGTCCTAAAGTATTGCTATGAGTTGGAATCTACTCAACGGTGATGGGTTTGGTTTGTTGTTGTTGTTTTATCAGCCTCTGAGGTTAATCCTATTTTTCCCATGTTACAAGCAAAATTAAGAAACTTGGTGTGACATTATAATTATTTATATTACCGTATTATGGTTTTAACGTTTCTCAATGTTAGCATTTCCATTTTATAGATGGAAAAATTGAGCTTGGGAGTGATTGAATAGCTTACTGTTGTTAAAGATAATCAAAACTCAAAGAAAGTGACATTGACCAGATGCTGAGTTGTTATGTTGAAAAAAACAGCAAAACCAAGAACAACAATAGCAACAAAAAATCGGTGACTGTGGACAAATAAATTTGGGAAATAGTTGGTTAAAAGTTGAACAGAGTGGAAATACAGGGTGGAGAGAAGGAGTGTGCTGTCTCATTAGGAGGAGAGCAACTAGGAGTATATAGCAAGGTGTATGTAGTTTTAGTATGAGAAACTGACTTGAGTTGTAAACTTTCACTTAAAGCACAATAAAAAAAAAATTTTTTTAAAGAAAGAAATTTGTAAAATCATCATATGAATGTCTGTTTGTGTTGGCCAGGGCCAGCTACAAAATGTACAGCCACAGTATAAAGCGAAACTATGGGATCCCTTATTCAAAAAAGCAGGGGGAAATACTGATGAATAAAGTACTAAACTCTGGAAAAAAAGTCAAACAGAGTTCACCAAGTTTTCTTCAGTAAGCTTTCAGTCTGCTCTTGTGCACAGTGACTCTCCAAGAAGAGGATAGGTAGGCAGCACTTTCTATATTTATTTGGCCCTAATGTCTGGAGAGAAAACCCTGGTGGCGTAGCGGTTAAGTGCTATAGCTGCTAACCAAAAGGTCAGCAGTTTGAGTCTATCAGACACTTCTTGGAAACTCTATGCGGCAGTTCTACCCTGTCCTATAGGGTCCCTATGAGTCGGAATTGACTCGACAGACGTGGCTTTGATTTTTTTTAATGCCTGGAGGGGAAACCCTGGTGGTGTAGTGGTTAAGTGCTATGGCTGGTAACCAAAAGGTCAGCAGTTTGAATCCACCAGGCAGTTCTACTGTGTCGTATAGGGTTGCTCTGAGTCGGAATTGACTCAACAGTAGTGGGTTTGTTTTTTTTGGTTTGGTTTAATACCTGGAGATGGGTGCTTCAGTGGTAGAATTCTCACCTTCCGTGGAGACCCAGGTTCATTCCCGGCAAGAGCACCTCACGTACAGCCAACACTAGTCTGTCGGTTTTCAGGTTTCAGCAGAACTTCCAGACTAAGATGAACTAGGAAGATAGGCCTGGCGATCTACTTCCAAAAATCAGCCAGTGAAAGCCTTATGGATCACAACAGTCTGATCCCTAACTGATCATGGGATTGGGGCATGACCAGACAGTGTTTTGTTCCATTGTGTGTGGGGTCACCACGAGTCAAGCACTGACTCAATGGTAGCCAACAGCGGCAACAATGTCTGGAGCATCTTGCCGGACCAGTATTTCATGGACTTTACGTTGTGAAACATGAGTTTATTATTTACCAAAAACTCAAGGTTAAAATGTGTTTAAAAGATACACAGTTTTGAAAAGCCTATTTTCTGTCTCCCTGCCACATTCATTACTTGCCTCGGTTTTAATTTCGTTTACTCTTAGGCAGGGTGAATATTCCTCAAATTCTGGACGTACGCTATCAGAAGAGGCTTGATTTGAAAAGAACCATCCGTCTTGTAGCGTGGGCATTTTCCTCACCTCTTCTAAGCATAGAGTATTAGGGATGCCCAGTATTATGTATTTGAACCCCTTCATTTTGTAGCTGATGAAATGAGGCATGGTGTATGTACGGCAAAGCAGGTGGATGAGACAGGTCCCCAGGTCTCCCTGCTATCTTAAATTTACTATTTTAAAAAACTTACACCTGTACAAAGAGGCCTCCATGGATCTTTGCTATCCCTGGCAAGGAAGGCTGTGAGGGACAGCAGGCAGTGTTGTGTCAGTGGGGTGGCCCCAGTCTAGTACCGGCCCCTTGCGGAGACAGAGTAAGAGTGAGAAACCAGGAAGTGAGCAGCACTCTTTGGTGCCCTGGGAACAACGTATCTTTTTCTCAGCGCTCAATCACATTCATTCGTGTAGATTAAGTGCCTACAGTGTGCAAGAAACTGGACTGACCATGGGCTGTGATGGCAGACAGGGGTTTCCAGTCTTCCTTTTGTTGCTGAGCCATGCTCATGCCACATTCTTTAGAGGAGACACTGGGAAAAAGCATGGACTTTGAAATCAGACAGATGTGAGCTTAAGAGGAGCCCTCCTCATCTGCTGGCTGTGATCTTGAGCCAGTTTGGGGCTGTCTAAGCCTAAAGCCCCAAAGCCCCTTATCTTTAGGAGATTTGTTGTGAGGATTCAGTGAGATAAAGCGCCTTGCGGGGTACCTGGCACAGAATGGAGCCTCAGGGCTTGTGAGTTTGACTCGTCTTCTAGTCCCCTTTAGTATAAAGATGCTTTTTGTTGTTGTTGTTAAGAGTCCCTGGCCTCCAGGTAGTTAATTATATTCCAACCATTCATGGAAGCAGAGTCAGAGAAGGGTATAGGAATGTGGGATGGACATCAAGTTCTTATTCTAAAGTTTTACATCTCAGCTATGAAATTTAGTCCTTCAGCCCAGTATTTACATTAAAAATATTGTTGTAGGTGAATGTTTATTGGCATGAAAAGATGATTGCAATACAAATATATTATGTGGAAAAAGTAAAAATATATATTGTCCTTTTTTGGTACAAAAACATGTATGGCAATGTATCACACACACTACATATATAAAAATCACTCTCTAAACTTTTTTCCTTATGCAACCCCATTAATAAAAATATGTCAGCATCCATTCTCAATGTATATATACATATATATTTATACGATTATAAACCTATTCCAAACCAAAACCCAAATCCGTTGACATACAGTCAATTCCTACTCAGGGCAACCCCGTGTATCACAGAGTAGAACCACCTCATCAGGTTTTCTTGGCTGTAATCTTTATGAAAATAGGTTACCAGACCTTTCTTTCACAGCTTTGCCAGGTACGTTTGCACTGCCTTTCAGTTAGTGGTAAAGGGCAAACCATTTGCGCTACCCAGGGACTAAACGTCAATAGGAGTTCCGATATTTTCTTTCTACATGTCCACAGGTCTTCCTACCATGGAGACGGTCTTAGAATTGTTAATATCATAGGTTCTGAGTTTGGGCAAGCTGAGCTTGAACTCAGATTCCAACTGTCATTAGTGAACAATCTTAACTAATCTACTTACCATCTCTAAGCCTCAGTTTCCTCATCTGTAAAGAGAGATAATTATAGGTCTTATCTGAATAGCTGGATTCGGAAGAGTGCATGGAACAAGGGATAGCGTTGCTGATGTCAGATGGATCATGGCTGAAAGCAGAGAATACCAGAAAGATGTTTACCTGTGTTTTATTGACTACGCAAAGACATTCGACTATGTCAATCACAACAAATTATGGATAACATTGCCAAGAATGGGGATTTTAAAACACTTAATTGTGCTCATGCGGAACCTATACATAGACCAAGGGGCACTTGTTCAAACAGAACAAGGGGATACTGCATGGTTTAAAATCAGGAAAGATGTGTCTTTTCAGCATACTTGTTCAGTCTGTATGCTGAGCAAATCATCTGAGAAGCTGGACTATATGAAGAAGAACGCAGCATCAAGATTGGAGAAACACCCATTAACAACCTGCCATATGCAGATGACAGAACCTCGCTTGCTGAAAATAAAGAGGACTTGAAGCACTTACTGATGAAAATCAAAGTCTACAGCCTTTGGTAGGGATCACACCACAACATAAAGGAAACAAAAATCCATACAAATGGACCAATAAGCAACATCATGATAAACCGGGATAATGCTGAAGTTGTCAAGAATTTCATTTTACTTGGATCCACAGTCAAGGCCCCTGGAAGCAGAAGTCAAGAAATCAAACAACATATTGCATTGGACAAAACTGCTGCAAAAGACCTCTTTGAAGTGTTAAAAAGCAAAGCTGTCACCTTGAGGACTAAGGTGTACCTGATCCAAGCCATGAAATTTTCAATTGCCTCACATGTAAGGGAAAACTGGACAATGAATAAGGAAGACTGAAGAATTGATGCTTTTCAATTATGGTGTTGATGAAGAATATTGAATATACTGTGGACTACCAGAAGAACGAACAAATCTGTCTTGGAAGATGTACAGCCAGAATGCTCCTTGGAAGTGAGGATGGTGAGACTTTGTCTCACATACTTTGGACATGTTATCAGGAGGGACCGGTCGCTAAAGAAGGACATCATGCTTGGTAAAGTAGCAGGTCAGTGAAAAAGAGGAGGACCCTCAACGAAATGGATTGACACAGTGGCAGCAACAAAGGACTCAAACATAGCAACAATTGTGAGGATGGCGGAGGGCTGGGCAGTGTTTCATTCTGTTGTACACAGGGTCACTATAAATCGGAAATGACTCCACTCCAAGACACCTAGCAACAGCACCTGATAGTGTTATTATGTGGGTAAAATGACACAGTGCCTGATAAGAAAACACTTTGTGTACTGCCAGGTTTACAGTAAAGGCAGGAGAAAATTAGCTGTGATTATTGTTATCGTTACTAACAGTTGTCTCAGGACAGTGAGAATAGAAATATTTAGTTTTTTCTTTTTTGAACATCAGTGTGTTTTCATTTCTCTCTAGTGAAAATAGAGTGCTTTTTGGGTCTTTTTTTTTTTTTTAATGTCATTTTATACATTCAAAAAACTCAGAGCTTAGCATGGTGACAGCTCCCAAGCACCATATATTCTTGTGATACAAGTCCATGATTCGTGGAATATTACCCACTTTGCCTAACAGAAATTTCCCAAACCAAGGCTTCAACTCTTTCACCACCGCCCCCAGCAAGCCAGTGATTCCCGCAGCAGAGGGGAGCCCCCAGTCAGGCCCTGCTGGTTCACAGTGTGCAGCTGCCCACAGAAAGGAGGTGCTGTGGGCCTGCGACGGGCTCACTCCGTCTTGGGGCTCAGGTGCACCCAGCTGGCTAGGCAGAAAGGAAGCAATTAAGACCGTGGAAACCTACCGGGGAAAAAGCTGTTGGTGGGGTCGACTTCATAGAGCCCGTGACCTGAGCAGTCACACGGGCCGATGCTCCGAAGGGTCTCGGGCTTGGTTTGATGCTGTTCTGTCACCACCTTGAAGTTCTGAAGAATTTCTGAACACTTGACTCGGCGTCTTCACATTTTGGTGTGCCCTGCAAATTATGTATCTGGTCCTGGCTCTGACAACTATAAGACATTGAGAAGGCCTGGATGTTGAATGGATTATTAAAAGGATTCCTTGTATGAGGGACATGGTATAATTTGGAAACTGGTAAGGGTGATTTTTTGATTGTTGAACAATGTGATGAACACAATGATTTCACGTCACCGCCGTGTGCACGTGAAGATCGTTGAAATATATTTACCACAATAAGAAAAAAAAACTATATTCGATTAAAGAAAAAAAAGGAGTCCTTTTGTAGGTATCTAAAGAGGATCTCCTTTGAGAATGGGACCCACTCAGAATCTGCAAACCAGCTTTTCCTTATACTTGATTGGGAACCTTCTTAACCCTTTCTGATGCTAATATGTATTACCGCACAGGCCTGAGGCACAGGGAGTAACTCCTAGGGCTGTTACAGGATTAAGAGAGAAAATACCTGTGAAACTAAACCCTAAACCCACAGCCTTCCTGTCCATTCCAACTCCTAGCAGCCCTATAGGAATGGGTAGAACTGCCCCATAGGGTTTCCAAGGCTGTAATTTTTATGGGAACAGACTGACACATCTTTCTCCCATGGAGCGGCTGGTATATTCGAACCACCGACTTTTTGGTTAGCAACCCAGCACTAACCAAGTGCTTAGTTCAGTGCTTGGCATTACTCCAAACTTGTAAACTATTTTGCTCTTAAGCTTCTAGAAAAGAAAGCTTCTACCTGTATTTGAATAGAAGAAACTGCTCTCATTTATGTTAATAGTTCTCAACAGTTTACAAAGCTTATTTTCAGAATATTATCTCCTTTGGACTTTAAAATGACCCAGCAAGGAAGGAGGTTTTGTCTCCACTTTACAGAAGAGAAAACCCAGGCCTAGAACAACCAGTTAATGGCCATGTGCAGCTAGGAAATGAGGCCATTGCACTTCACAGCTTAAATATTTTACGTTTCAAAGCACTTTCATTTCACAGTTTAAATATTTGTTGTAAGTAAACAAGAGCGAAAACAAACACAGATTCTCAAGTTAGACCTTAATACATGTTTAAACAGCTATTAACACCGCGGTGGGGATCAGGCCTATGCAGAAAGCGGCTATCTTGTCCTATTTGGGTTCTTAGTTTCTCTCTCTGCATGAGTAAACCAGGCCATTAAGCCCATCACAGCTACTTGGTAGTAAAACGAAATGCCGCCCTAATTGGGCTGAGATATTTGCCTCTTTATTATTTGGGATGAATAGAAAGTAGCATGACATGTGATGCCATGAGACACGGGTGAACATCTTCCGCTCCATAAACTGCAAACCATCCTGAGTCTGCCTGAGCCAGAGGGTGGCATTGTGGGGGACTAATTCTACAAACCCTCACTGGTAAACATTTCAGTTCCTTTTGGTGTGGTTCCAGAAACACTGAGAGTTTAACATAACACATATTCAGCCTTGTTATCTCTGCTCAAATGGCTACCGGGGTTAATCCAGTTTTTGTGTGATCAGGAAGGGCATGTTTTGAGTCACACATGCAGGAAGAAGGGATAGAGCTTTGGGGCTTTCAAGTTGACCATAAATAACCTTTACTTGGTTAGTAGGAAACTTAAGGTCCCTGGGTGGCCCAAAAGCTTTGCACTGGGCTACCAACCAAACCACTGGTGGTTTGAACCCACCCAGCAGCGCTGTGGAAGAGAACAGGTTTGGTTTTTGGGTAATAGGAAATTTGCCGGAAGAGGGACAGATTTCTTTGACTTTTCATTCTTTCTTTTGTAGAAAAACCCTGTCTGTATTGAGTTTTTCTTTTTCCATGTGCCATTTTTGTAACTCTAGGCTTTGGTAGGTAGGTTTCTGTGACAGGTGCATTATTTTCATTTTAAATATATATATAATTTTTCACGTTAATCTGTTTCCCAGCAAAACTCCTTTCAAAGGGGTTGTGTTCCTACCAGGTATTAGAAGAACTGAAGGTTCAAAGTAGACAGTATCAGAACCTGCAAGAGAGTTGGCTAATGTTTAGAAAAATCTTTCTTCACCTTTTCAATCTTACTAGAAATTCTTTAGACTTTAAAAAAAATAGTTCAACAATCGATCCCCCATCAAGTATGCAGATGGGCAGAGTAATTTGTTCTGTAAAGAGGCCACAGACAACTAAAAATGTAATGATAAAGGGATTCTAGCTGAGACGACACCGTTTCCCAGAATGCATGCAGGTTCTTGCTCTAGGAAGCGCCTTTTCTAGGGTGCTGAAAGGAGAGTCTGACACGAGTTCCCTGGATTGGTCGTGATGTGGGAAGGGCAAGTTTCAAGACTGAGTTTCCACTGGTTGCTGTGGCTTCCTTCAAGCCAATCCCCAAACTGCTTAGAACTTGGAATTTGGCCAGTTGCTTCCAAAGTTCTCTTCCAGCACAGCTTCTTATCAACTTTTAGGGTTGCCAGATATAGCAAATAAAAATAGAGCATGTCCATTTAAATTTTAATTTCAGATAAACAATGAGTGGTTTTTTGTTTGTTTGTTTGTTTTTTAGTATATGTATGTTCCAAATATGTTATTATTTGGCAACTACCTAGGTCAGCCATTGAGGATTCTAATCAGTGGTAATAACCCACCACCAGCCTGGTCTGAGAGCACTGGGGACAAAGTGTTTGGTAAAATCTTTGGTGTATGCTGCAATCAAAAAGGAGGGAACACATTTATTATACATATGCAGGTGCCTTCCTGGCAGTCTATTGTAATCTTTCCAAGAACCCATGAGACAGGTCACTGTTTCTATTTTTTTTAATAGACTGTATTTTTAAAGCAGTTTTAGGTTTACAGGAAGATTGTGCAGAAAGTACAGAGTTCCCATATACCCCCTCCTTGCACATTATTTCTCCTATTAGCATCTTACATTCCTATGATACATTGGTTACAATTAATGAGCTAGTAATGAAACACTATGATTAACTGAAGTCTGTAGTTTACATTAGGGCTCACTCTGTGTTGCACAGTATCTGTTGGTTTTGACAAATGCATAATGTCATGTGTCTACCATTACAGTATCCTACAGAATAGTTTCACTGCCTTAAAAGTACACTGTGTTCCACCTATTTCTCTCTCACCTTCCCCTCTGACTCCTTGGCAACCACTCATCTTTTTGCTGTCTATAGTCTTGCCTCTTCCAGAATGTCGTATGGCTGGAATATACAGTATGTAGGTTTTTTTTTTTTTTCACTTAACAATATGCATTTAAGATTCTTCCATGTCTTTTCTTGGCTTAATAGCTCATTTCTTTTAATCACTGATTCATATTCCATTGTATGTTTGTACCACAGTTTGTTTATCCACTCACCTATTGAACAGCATCTTGGTTGCTTCCAGTGTTTGGCAATTATGAATAAAGCTGCTGTGAATATTTGTTTATTCCTATTTCTATGATGAGAACACTGGAACTCACAAAGTGTAGTTTGTCTAAGACCACAGAACTCGTAGGAACACGGAGATCTGGGACTGACTCCAGTTCTAAGTCCCAAACCCTACTATTGAAATCACAGGCCTAGGGCTGGTTGGGTGGTTGCTTGCTCAGTCTCTTGCTGTGTTTCAAAGTGTATGAGGGCTCTGGAGTGGGGTAGCCTGATCTAAATCCTAGCTGCCCGTGTCCCAGCTCTGGTGAGATAGCCTGTATCTAAATCCTTGCTGCCCATGCGCCAGCATCGGTGAGACTGTGGGCGAGCTGGATGACGTCTCTAAACCTCAGTTTCCTTATCTGAAAATTAGAAATAATGCCTCTGTCTTGGATCCCTGTTAGGATTAAATAAATTCATATATGTAAAATGTCAGGCGCTTGTCTGGCATACAGCAAGTACCTAGGACATGGTAATTATCACCATTTTTGCTGCCCACCCAAAACCCAGTGCCGTCGAGTTGATTCCAACTCATAGTGACCCTATAGGACAGAGTAGAACTGCCCCATGGAGTTTCCAAGGAACACCTGGTGGATTCGAACTGCCAAGCCTTTGGTTAACAGCCGCATCACTTAACCACTACACCACCAGGGTTTCCTTGCTGCCCACGTGTTTAGCTTATTTTTTATTTTTGTAAGAAGGAAGGCATATAGAATTAAAAAAAAAAAAAAAAATCTGTGGGTCTTTTTTAAAGCCAGAGGGGTTTCTTTCATTGTTCTGAGAAAGAGGAGCTGAGAGGTGCTAGGAGCTGGGAACAAGAGCAGCCTAGAAATGCATACTCACACCTGAACGCTGGTGAAGGACAGCTCCTTTTGTCAGGGTGACTCTTGGGCTGACAACCCCCGGAAAAGCTGCCTCTCCCACCTTTCCAGTAGGGGGCGTCCCTAGCTTCAGCCTGAAGGAAGGAAAATGGCTTCTGTAATCCTTTCAAGGAGCCCTGATGGGTCAGTGGTTAAGAGATACGACTGCTAACCAAAAAGCTGGCAGTTCGAATCCACCAGCTGCCAGTTGGAAACCCTACGGGGCAGTGCTGCTCTATCCTGTAAGGTCACTGTGGGATCGCTGTGAGTCGGAATCCACTCGACGGCAATGGTTTGGGTTTTTTTGTTTGTTTGTGTTTTGTTTAATCCCTTGAATTTCCTGTTGTTTTTGAGTGCTGCTCCGTGGATTCTGGACTCATAGCGAGTCCATCTGACAGAGTCGAACTGCTCCGTAGGGTTTTCTTGATGAAAGGTGCCCTGGTGGCTTACCGGTTAAGCGCTCGACTGCTAACCGAGAGGTCGGCGGTTCGAAACCAACAATGCTCCGTGGGAAAAAAAGACTTGGCAGTCTGCTTCTAGGAAATCCTGTGGAGCAGCTCTGCTGTATCCTATAGGATCACTATGAGTCAGAATCGACTCTATCGCACACAACAACAATCTTTACGGAAGCAGATCACCAAGTCCTTCTCGGGCAGAGCCACTGGGTGGATTGAGCCAATCTTTTGATGAGTAGCCACGTGCTTAACCGTTTTGCTTGCAGGGCTCCTTCAGGGGACAAATGACCCAGTCACTTTTCAAATGGACACAACCTGATTTGGCTTGAGGTGTGACCAAGAAATCGCCAGAATGGAAAACCCTGTGCCTTGGGAGGGCGGAGGGCGCGGAGTGGCTCGGCCATGCAGGCCTTTCCCCTCCGCCTCCCCCTGCGTCGCTCCTCCCAGCTCTCCAAGCCTCTCCTCTTCCTCCTTTCCCGCTCAGTGTCCCAGCCTGAGAGCCCCGCAGCAGCCCCTGGTCCCCTAGGCCTGTCGCCGCCTCACTGCGGGGGCCTTTGGTGAGTCATCAGACATCGGGGGGCCTCCTTTTCCCCCATCTGTGAACTCAGGCGAACTCGGCTTACTGACCCGGCTGATTGGAGCCGCTCTCTTTTGAGTTTGGTCTGGAGGAGTGGACAATGAGCGGGGGATTCATTTTAGATATTATGACACTACCCAAAATAAAAACAAACCAGTTGCCGTGGAGTCCGACTCACGGCGATCCACGTGTGTCCGAGGAGAACTGCGCTCCGTTGCCTCCCTGGAGTTTTCGGGGGCTGATTTTTCCGAAGTAGATCGCCAGGCCTTTGTTCTGAGGTGCCTCTGGATGGACTCAAACCTCCAACCTTTTGGTGAGCAGCTGAGCACTTTCTGTTTCCACCACCCAGTGACTGTGAACTGTTGTCCTTGAAAGCGTTTCTTTTTGGGGACTAAAGGGCACTCACTCTGCAACACTACTTGGGCAGCCTCCGGAATCTCCTGACACTAACCTCCTAGGTCGCCTGCCCTAAAGCCTTTGCTCAGCCTCCTTGACCATCTCTCCCGTTTTAAACCACGGATTACTTACTGTCTCTTTCTTGAAAATCTGTGTTTTATGTTGAGTTTATTCTGTCACAGTGGTTCTCAAACTTTGTTAAATACAGATTGCTGGGTTCCACCCTCAAAGTTTCTGATTCAGTAGGTCTGGGGTGGGGCCCAAGAATTTGGAAACAAGTTCTCAGATAATGCTGATGCTGCTGGTTAGGGACCAAGAGGATTGCTGTTTTATTGTGTTTGTCACCTTTAATATTCTTTTTAGCTAGGAATTACCAAAAAAGCCAAACCCACTGCGGCCGAGTCAATTCCAACTCACAGTGAGTCTATAGGACAGAGTAGAACTGCCCCACGAGTTTTACAAGGCTGTAATGGAAACAGACTGCTACATCTTTCTCCCACAGAGCGGCTGGTGGGTTCAAAATTTTTAGTTAGCAGCCGAGTGCTTTAACCACTGAGCAAGCAGGGCTCCTTAGCTAGGAGTTAGTAGAGAGAAATTTGCTGTTAGAAATTCCTAGTTATTAAGTCAGGAAGATCATGAACCAAACTAGATTCATCATTGCTGATGACATGTTGTTGTTAGGTGCCGTCGAGTCGATTCTGATTCATAGCGACCCCAGGCACAACAGAACGAAACACTGCCCGGTCCTGAGCCATCCTTACAATCGTTGTTATGCTTGAGCTCGTTGTTGCTGATGACATAATTGTGCAGAAAACAGAGAAATGTGATTTTCCTTTTTAATATTTATCTTTGTTAGCAATATACACAACCAAACATACATCCGTTCACAATTTCTCCACGAAACGTTCCGTAACATTGGTTACATACTTCACATTGTGTCACCATTCTATTTCTAGCCTATTGTTTCGTCACCGTTAATTTAGGCTCGGTGGTTAAGTTCTCGACTGCTAACGGAAAGGTCAGCAGTTGGAACCCACCAGCCGCTCTGCAGGAGAAATGTGGCAGTCTGTTTCCGTAAAAGATCCCTATGCTCAGAATTGACTCAATGGCAGTGGGTTTGGGTTTGGTCATATTTGCCCCTTAAAGTTCTCATCTGTGCTTTCGTTACCTCTTGTCAGTTTACACTCATAATTCTTTAAAAGAGCGCTACATTCGAGGCAAACATTTTTTATTAATTGAGCAAAACTGTTGTATAGTTTAAAGATGACTTCATGAGCGGTTTTCCCTTTTTAATGAAGGGCGATTTCAAGGCAGTTTGGCTAGTGGAAAAGCTGCCGTAAGTAAACTGATAACTTACTACAAACTGCTAATCACAGAGGTGTTGATCAATGCCAGTAGATTAGTTGAGGAAATTGATGATTATAAACTGTGACCAAGATCCTTTTAATAATTACATTTTTAAGCAAGCTGTCATCCTTAAAGACTGGATCTAGGTCAAGTGGTTTAGTAGTCAAGTTGGCACCTGTCACACCTATTTAACAGACATTGAATACACCTTTTCTAACTGGAGATCATTAATTGTGTTCCATTCCTTCAGCATTCTTCAAAAACCTGACCAGTCAGTCACCACAGGTTTCTAGCAAGCGTGGACAAGGAAGCAGCTTCTCCTCAGGGCCTATACGCGGCCACGCCAGAAAACCAGCAGATGTTTCTATTTAGCTCAGCTCTTAATGACAGGAAATCTTTGGTTTGCAAGGAACATGGTATTAAATAGAGTTCTCAACTGTGAGAACTTGCCTAAGTCCTCTGAGGCCCCTTTTCACAGCCTGTTATTTAATTTCTGAGGACATTTAGTCAACATGGTACATTTACACCTATTATTAACAGGCCTGGGACTTGATCTTAGGTGTTTGAACAGGCGTTTAATCAATAGTGCTTTCCGTTCACATATACATTTTTCTGAGCTAGCGATTTTGAGTTATGATTTTGTGTGAATGAAAAAAGAACTCCAGTCCCAAGTTACTTTTTTTTTTTTTTAATTGTGGTAAATATATATGAAACCACATTTGCCATTTCTACATTGTTCACATGTACAACTCAGTGACATTGTGTTGGCCACATTCAGTCGTCACCATTATCCCATTTTCATGTTTGTCCCTCACTTTTAACAGAAGCTCAGTGCTCCCTGAGCAATGAGGCCCCTCTTACTCCCTCTCTCCCACCCACCCCTGGTGACCACTGGTAAACTTGGTCTCTATGCATTCGCCTGTTCTAGATATTTCGTATAAGTGGGATCATACGATGTATGTCCTTTTGTGACTAACTTATTTCACTCAGCATGTTTTCAAGGCAGTATCCATGTTGCAGCGTGTATCAGAACTTCATTTTTTTTATGGCTGAATAATATCCCATTGCGTGCACCACATTTTATTTATCCATTCATCTGTTGATGGGCATTTAGGTTGTTTCCATCTTTTGATATTGTGAATAGTGCTGCAATGAACACGGTATGCGTGTTCCTACTTTCAACTCTTTTGCATATATACCTAGAAGTGGAATTGCTGGATCATATGATCATTCTACATTTAACTTTTTGAGAAACCATCAGACTGATTGCCACAGTGTCTCAAGTTACTAATTAAATAATTCAGTTTGTTTCTTTGTGCGGTAAAGTCTCTGCAGACGTTTCCGTTTAGGCCTGGTGTGTAATGTGTACTTTTCATGCCCCTTTGATTTGGGGTCAGGTACAATACAACTTTGGCTTCAAGAAGTAAAGTGAAGTTTGGGGTTTGAGCTTTTTTAAAAACCTGTCCTGGAAACGTAGTGAATGCCCCCACACCCAGCATGGACAGCAGCAGTCTTAAAGGGAACTTACTGAATTCATTTTCCCCAAGAATTGCTAGCACCCACAGTTGGCTAACTGCCTGCACTCCCTTGCGCTCCAGCCTGCAAATGGCAGGTGGCTGATTGTTGCTCTGAGCAAGCTCGCTATTAGCCACAAGCAGGTGTACACATTTGCTGGGGGGTGGCTTTTTCCACACAAGTGTTCCAGCACCCACAGTTTTGCACACACACAAAAGGTGGCCTCAGTTTTGCCAACCATGTGGCTCCCTCAAAATGAGTAGGGTTGGCACATTCCTACGGGGCTTTTGTGGTCAGTAAAGAAAAACAACACCCCATAAAAGGGGGCTTGAGAATGCCAAAGGAACCACTTCCTACAAAGTAGTCCCAGTGGCTAGGTGGTGTCGTGGGCTGCTTCCTCTGGCAGGCTGTCAAAATGGGAATCTGAAATACCCAGGGGAGGGGTTCCACCTAGGTAAGCAGATAAAACGCAAGCATGTTGTCCATTGTGACATCTGAATTCCTGCTGAATTGATGGAGAAAAACAATTTCAGGTTTGGCCACTGAGAAGCAGCAAGCCATGTAGATTTATGGTCATTCTCTTTGGGCAGGACCCAGAGAAACCAGTCTCTCGTGGCAATTCCAGTCAAGTGCATCTTTAAAATAACATTTCCATTACCATTAGGGTCAAGAATGTCCAGACGGATGAATGCATTTGCTGCTAGTGAAAGGCAGAGACATCCCGACTGAGGTCTGCTCACTTCCCTGCTGGACATTGAGATTGATCCTTATTCATATAAACCTCGCCCTGTGCCCTCACAGCCAGCTTGGGAGGGGCCTCATGTGCTGACGCCAACCAGGCTTCCCCTGCAAGCTCACAGATCCATGAGGCCTCAGGCTCACAGGCTAATTTCCCAGGCCTGGCTTCTGGGTGGTACAAACGTAAGCTCCGCTGCCAACCAAAAGGTTGGCAGTTCAAGTCCGGAAGAAAGACTTAGCGATCTACCTCCAAAAAGTTAGCTGTTGAAACTCTACGGAACACCGTTCTACTCTGACACACGTGGGGTTACCATGAGTTGGGATTGACTTGATGGCAACCAGTTATTGTTAAGAGATATTTGGGTTGTTTTCTTTGTTTTATTGTGAACAATACTGCTGTAAACATTCTTGTGTATAGGTTTCTCTAGGGACAGACCCAAGAAAGGAATTGCTGCCGGGTCATGGTGTATGCAAATTTCCAAACACTAATAAAAAACCCAGTGCCGTCGAGTCGATTCCGACTCATAGCGACCACTAGCAATGGTTATTCCTCTACATCTTCCTTTAAATTAGGAATTGCCAGAATTTTAAAAACTTGACATCTGGTGTGTAATGGTAATGGAGGATTTAATTTGTACTTCTCTGAATACATATGAAGTTGAACACTTTTTCTTCTGTTGACCATTTGGATTTCCACTTGTGCGCTGTTTGTTGATACATTAAGCTCATTTTTCTGCCAGCCTGTGTGTCTGAGCCGACCTTCAATCGTTCTGAAACTCTTTTAATGTTACAGCCAGGTCCACAGCACAGTCACCTCAGTATTTGCAGTGGCTTGCTAGACATTTTCTGTATTAATTAGGTTCTCCTAGGAAAGTGATATTATGTATTCACAAGGAAGGGATGTTTTGCAGTGGCACAAATGACCAGATGTGGAAAGAAAATAGGAACCTATTTAATACAAAGAAACAACGCTGTGTTCTTTCTCCAGAATATAATCTTTAAAAAATTTAGGATGGTCCAAAATCCAAATTTGAAAAAACTGTCTATGTGTCTCCTTTATTCATGCATTGTTGACAGTCTACACTGTTAAAAATTATCTGAAGCTAGAAACCAAGTTGAGAAACTAAGAAGGCATCTTCCTGTCCATCCTTTACTAACAGTTTCTGTCAGAAACTGCAAGTTGATGGTGATGCCCTGTGGCCGTGTTTCACGTGGCCTGCACAGTGTTTTGGTTATCTTCCATGTTCCCTTCCCCCGGTCCCCGCCATTCCCCATTGTCTTCCTGTGTCATGCGGAACTTGGCTTGCCATTTTTTATTTCTCTCTTCCCCAGTTGATTTTCTTATGCTCGTTTTACTTGGCTCCTGTTATACATTGGCATTTGACATCCCGGATATTTATAGTCTAAGAGTGGCACATAAGAAAAATTCTTCAAGTCTAAAAGATAGGCTTCAAAAAGTTTTTGGTTGAATTCTTAGGATTTTCATTATAAGCTAATCAAGATTTCTCAAACTTAGAACTATTGACATTTTGGACTGGGTAATTCTTTGTTGTGGGAGGCTGTCCTGTGCATTGTAGGATGTTTAGCAGCATCCTTGGTCTCTATCCACTAATGCCAGTAACATTCCCTTCCCTAGTTGTGACAGAGCATCAACAAACATTGCTAAATGTCCCCTAAGGGGCAAAACTGCCCGTGGTGGCGTACCACTAATCTCTACAGTACGCTTCTTTTAAAGTAGTCTAAACTTTCCTTAAAAAGATTCCTAAGCCACGCTCCTATTAATGGACAGTTTAGTTGCTTCCCGATGTGGCTGGTTAGTACAAAAAAAAAAGTTCTTAATGAATGAATATTCTCATACATACATATAACCATGAGACCAAATGGGATTATTTAGGATGTTGGCTCATGATTAGCCTTTGGTAATTTATTCAGCCAGCATTTCCAGATGAATAACATCTTTTCACATCTTGTAACTGGAGTAACTTCCAACTGCACATAGTTAAAAACTACTCTTGAAAATTCTTCAGGAAGACGGCATCTTGAACACCAAAGCTCATCTTTCAGTAAATCCAACGTGAGTAATGTGTTTTTCCAGTTGAAACCCTTGGCGGTTTCTTCAGTTAGGTGTTAAATATAGAAGTTGCTTGCATTTAACAGAAATGTATTAAAATGATATGTTTAAATGCTAGAAAAATCTCAGCACTGTGAGATGCTTGTGTTTGGGACACGGGGACTAAATCCATCTAAGAGAGGAGCAGCGTCAAGTCTCCAGTTTCCCACTTACTCTCAGCTATGAGCCTATTGAATAGAATGATGGATAAAAGTTCTCTCTCCTCTCTTCTCTCTTCTCCTTCTTTTGGATGAATGCAGTTGAATAAATTAAAAGCAACTCCATTATATGACGCTCACTTCTACATGCTAAGCATGTAATATACACTTATTACATATTTGTTAAATGAATAAACACATTTAAGATGAATAGCAGCTTTAAGTCTTTTTTTAATTGTGCTTTTGGTGAAAGTTTACAGCTCAACTTAATTTTTCATTCAAAAATTTATACCACATTGTTTTGTGACATTAGTTGCAGTCCCCATAATGTGACAGCATGTTCTCCCTTTCACCCTGGGTTCCCTGTGCCCATTTGTCTAGTTGCTGTTCCTTCCCGTCTTCTCATCTTACTTTTGGACATGAGTTGCCCATTTGGTCTCGTATATTTGATTGAACTAAAAAGTGTGTTCCTTACTTTATGTTATTTTTTGTTTTATAGGCCTGTCTAATCTTTGTCTGAAAAGTGGCCTTGAGGAACGGTTTCAATTCTGGGTTAGCAGAGTGTCTGGAGCGGGGGGAGGCCAGAGTTTTGGGGGTTCCTCCAGTCTCTGTCAGATCAGTAAGTTCTGGTCTTTTTTTATGAATTTGAACTCTATTCTACATTTTTCTCCCACTATCCATGACTGTCTGTTGTGATCCCTGTCAGAGTGGTCATTGATGGTAGCTGGGTACCATCTTGTTCTCCAGGGCTCAGGCTGGTGGAGTCTCTGGTTCATGTGGTCCTTTAGTCCTCTGGGCTAATATTTTTCTTGTGTCTTTGGTTTTCTTCATCCTCCTTTGCTCTGGTCAAGGTGGGACCAACAGATATATCTTAGATGGCCACTCACAGGCTTTTAAGAACCCAGATGCTACTCACAACAGTGGGATGTAGAACATTTTTTTATGAACTATGTTATACCAATTGACCTAGGTGTCCCCTGAGACTATGATCCCCTGCACCCAGCTACTTGGTCCCTCAAAATGTTTGAATGTGTCCAGGAAACTTCTATGCTTTTGGTTTGGTCCAATTGTGCTGACTTCCCCTATATTGTGTTTTGTCCTTCTCTGCCCTGAAGTTGAGACTTGTCTACTATCTAGTTAGTGATTTCCCCTCCCATTCCCTCCCCACCCTTTAACCATCAAGGAATGCTTTTTTCGTGTGTGTAAACCTTTTCTTGAGTGTTTATAATAGTGGTCTCATGCAATGTTTGTCCTTTTGTGACTGCCTTATTTCACTCAGCACAATGCCCTCCAGATTCATCCATGTTGTGAGAAGTTTAGCAGATTCATCATTGTTCTTTATCGTTTCATAGTATTCCATTGTGTGCATGTACCATAATTTGTTTATCCATTCATCTGTTGATAGGTGTTTAGGCTTCCAGCTTTTTGCTATTGTGAATAATGCTGCAATGAACTTGGGTGTGCATATATCTGTTTGTGTGATGGCTCTTATTTCTCAGGGGTATATTCCTAGGAGTGGTATTGCTGGATCGTATAGTATTTCTAACTTTTAAGGAAGCACCATATCTTTTTCCAAAGTGGTTGATTGTACTGTTATTACATTCATTCAGCAGTGCATAAGAGTTCCAGTCTCCCCACAGCCTCCCCAGCATTTGTTATTTTGCTTTTTTTTGGATTATGGTCGGGGTGAGATGGTATCTCAATGTAGTTTTGATTTCCATTTCTTTAATGGCTAATGATCTTGAGCATCTCCTCATGTGTCTGTTAGCCACCTGAATGTCTTCTTTGGTGAAGAGTCTGGTGAGGTCCTGATTGCCACAAAATTAACTCTAATCCAAATATATAAGTTGAATGCCAGGCTGAGTTCTTATAACATAGCAGATGATTCACATGGACCCACAAGATAACATATATGTTGTTGATGGTGATGATTAAAAACAATATGTGTTGTCCTTAGTTTATCATTTTATAATATGTACATGTATTTGCTTTTCATAAAAAAACTCACAAGCCAACTTCTTTTTAAAGAAAAATCGGATTTGAAGTACAGAACATAAAAGGTATTGTTAAGAAAAATAAATATCATTACTGGGAGTTGACAGGTGACCTTTAAATATGAATAAATTGGATTGTGGTATATTTTGATTTTCAGGAAGCCAAAACCGGTTTCCCAAGATTGTCAGTGTGGTTAAGCCACGCTGCTCAGATTTCAAATGAATAGAGATTTACCCTTATGTAAGGCCGGGAGCCAAGGGAGTTTTTATTTCCTGTAGTGATTTAGAAAACTGAAAACCTTTAGGAAGGGCCACAAACCTGGTTTTGAAATGTAATGTTGACAGGTGCAAATCATAACATCGCCAAGCTTGGTAACACTTACTCTAATTACCCATTCTTATTGAAACACAGTAAGTTCATTAACAGTTTGCTCACTGAGCTTACTTGGTTGCCAGGAGACTAGAAGATACATCCAGAAAACAAATGTTCTGTAGACATTGAAGGAGAACCACTTAAACCTAACTTGATTAAGTGGCCGAAAAAAAACCTATTGCTTTCGAGTTGATTCCAACTTATAACAACCCTATAGGATAGAATAGAACTGTCCCATAGGGTTTCCAAGGAGCAGCTGGTGCATTTGAACTGCCAACCTTTTGGTTAACAGCCATACCGCTTAACCACTGCTCCACTGATTAAGTGACAGGAATGAGCAATCTCTAATATAGAACAGTACAATGTGGGCAAAACAAAACATGTCTGGAGGCAATGTTTAGTTCCCCATTTTGAACTGTAACCATTGATCTATGCAAGTTGAATGAATACTTTGGAAGGAAATTCATCTTGGGTATAGTGTTTGGTTTTTCCATTGAGTGTTCGTCTTCTTCACTATCACGAATCACATTGGGGCAAACCATAGGGCTCCTAATCAGGCTCAGGGAAGCTAATATAAAAATGCACAAGTGATGAATTTTAAAACTACTTTGTCAGTGTTTTCATTTATAATTGGACACAGGGGTGAAGGGAAGCTGTGCCTTGTCAGAGCGAGAATGTTCATGTTAACTCTCTAGGACACTGCTCTGGAGGTCTCTGGGAGTCAGGTAATAGAATACAGTAGTCAAGGCTTTGACCTTTGAAGCCAGATCCACTGGGTTGTCCTTTTGGCTCCTTCCCATAGTAGCTGTGAGACAAGTGACTTGAGCCTCTCTAAACTGCCTGCTCCTACCTGTACCTACTGCACAGGAGGGGTCGTGGTAAGACTTATATGAGGTGAATAATGCCTGAAAAATGCTTTGCATGGTGCATGGTGCCTGGTAACCTCTCAACAAAGAGTAGCTAAAAGTGGTAAAGATAGGAAGAGGTAGAAAAGTAGGAAGAGAAGAGTTAGTAATACGCTATTTGAACGCTGGTTTGACTGGATTGTGTGTGTCTGTGGTAAATATATATATATATTTAAATATGTGGTGTGTATATATATTTAAATATGTGGTAAATATATACATATAAAAACAAGCTTTTGCCATTTCAACGTTTTTTACATGTATAATTCCGTGACATTCATCAGGATTTTGAATAACTTTTACATGAACTTCTTCCATACTCTAACAGACCCTAGAGAAATCCTATTTGTTTCCTCCTCAACTTGAGGCAGTTAGAGAGAATTCCCTCTTACACAGCACAGGACCAGCTATGACTGGTTCATTTTACCTGTTCTCTCTTCTCTGAAGTCTCACAAAGACCGCCCCCTTCTCTTTGTACAACTAGAAATTTGCCATTTTATAATTAATTAGATAATAGTTGGCCTTACACGAGATACATTTTAGTTCACTTGGTGCAAGTTGAGGTATACTTGGGCTTCATTACAAACGTGTTTTCCGGTCATCTTCTAGTCAAGTGATTTCCACATCTGGGGGACTTAGGTGTTTTTATTTCAGAGGGTAGTAAGGAAATTACAGAAAAGAGTAACAGAAAGTTCTTCATAAATCTTTGTATTACAATGATATCTTTTATGAAAAATGGGTCACATTATATGAATGGTTGTATGATGACCGCTATTCCAACATGGTTGAATATTATATAGCCTCTAAAGATAATTTTGAGGATGCTGTAGGATCATGGAGAAAGTATATAATGACATGTAAAGAATGCTGAGTAAAAACAGAATTTGAAATATGCACAGTTGTAATCATAATTATGTAATAAAATAGATGCAGAAAATAATGGACAATGAAAACAGCCATGGGTTTAGGAGTAGAGTAAGGAAAATGAGATACTGGCAGTTTAATAATATTCACACTTTTTATTTTTGTCTTTTTAAAAGCTTCAAAATATCATCATATGGTTTGGTTGTCAAATTTGGGGGCTGTTTCTTGTTAGAGCCCATACCCATGTGTGTGTTGACCACAAAGTTTTGACAGAACCCGACATGCTATATGGTTACTTTTCAGATTTCAGTCATTTGGTGACTGACTTGGATTTTTTTTAGGTGACAGTGACTAACATTGCTGTATTATTTTTCCTTTTAGTGATGAAAATGCCAGGAAAGATTTAAGGACACTACCAGCCTTTCCAACCAAAACTCTTCAGGAGCACCCATCCCTTGCTTACTGGTAAGCCAAGTCAAGATGACAAATGTATGCTACCCAGTAATCCTGTTGTCATAGCCTCCATCAAGAACTGCATGCTTTTCAGAATTTAAAAGAAAAGTGAGGGAAATGTCAAATTGCCCATCAAATGTGTCAAAGTAACGGTAGATAGACCTTGATCCTTTCATGAAAGGATTTTGTCAAGGCTCACGGAGATCACTGTGCATGTCTCCCAGTCTTTCCTTTTGCTTAGATATAATTTTAATGTCTTCTATTTTAGGAAGTCGTTTGAAATGATCTTTGCTATGTAGTTTTTGTGTATAGCCCTCATCTGGTTAGAAATTATATTACCAACAATTGGAAGATGTCTGGCATCATTCCATACATTCATGTCACCAGCTCAGATGCCTACTAGTTTCAGGCAGTTAACAAAATTGAGAAATGTAGGCCAGGTGTAGGTCTATAGGGAGGGGTGGGGACTGTGGTGAACTGGAGAGCTTTTGCCCTGGGAAAAAGACGTAAGGCTACTCAGCTATAGAATTTAGGCATAAAGAGTGGTTGTGAGCCGTTGCCTTTAAGTGTTTAAAAGCTCTGCAGAGCGTGTTTTTATGTGAATATAATGCTCGGTATATGTGCAGTCACTGTGTAATGTGGCCTTAATCTAGCAAAGTGCAGTATAAATATAATGAAATAACAGACTTCCCTGATCAGAGGGTTCCCTAATGATCAGAAATGACCTTAATGCCTAGAGGTTTCCTCTATGACCAGAAGTTGTTATATATCTTGAGTTGTTTTATTTATTTATGTTTTAATGAATCTATAGTACTCATTTTCCATACCACAATTTTTTCCTAGAAAATTACTTTTTCCCCTTTGAATTACTCATATTCCCTTTATGTATATTTTCCTTGCTGTAAGTTTCTGAAACGTGAAGATAGATTTCCTTTCCACTAAAAAGCAGACACAAACTAAATATTGCTAGCTTCAGTATGAAAGTGGGATTGTATTTCGCAAACATAGCGAAAGTGAATAATGAGTCTGCGTTGCATTCTGATTCGGGAACCTTCCTAAGAAATTAAATGGTTTCTTCTTAAGACAAAAAATACAGGCTGGTTACCATTGATTATGGGTCTTCCTTTTGAAACTGTGGATTTGGAAAAGCTCATTGTAAAGCGTTACCGAAAAAACAGAGAGATAAAAAATATTTACTCTTCTAGGTTATACTTGAAATATGACTCAAGAGCTGTCTTGTCAGAAGGGAGGGTAAGGTAGCTGAATGATTTCAAGGGTTGCCAGACTTCAGCCTAGTTCTCTTCTTTCCAGTCAACAAGTTTTATCCTAGGACAGTAATGAAGGGGTTTTCTCCTAAAACTGTGTCGCTAAGTGGTGAGAATACAGTGTTTTGGATTGTACACAGACTCAGAGTAGTTTTAATTCTTTTTTTAATCTTTGTGAATAATTCAAGAAGAAGTTTTTTAAACACCTAACACTTGCTAATCTCTTTTTTAACCAAAGAGAAGATAGGTCTTCTGATCAAAAATTTCCCAGCAATGTTCTCTAACTAGCATTTCAAAAAAAAAATCCGTTGCCGTCGAGTCAGTTCCAACTCACAGCAACGCTACAGGACAGAGTAGAACTGCCCCATACGTTTTCTAAGGAGCACCTGGTGGATTCAAACTGCCGACCTTTTGGTTAGCAGCCGTAGCACTTAACCACTATGTCACCAGGGTTTCCAACTAGCATTGCAAATGTAAAAAAAAAAAAAAAAAAAAACTAGCATTTAGTAAGCATATCTTGTTTTTATCATATATTATTCAGTTACAATAAAGGGTATTAATTTTCCATTTGAGAAATTGATATTATGTTTCCTTTTCTAATAAACTAAGTTAAAAATAAATAAAATGGCAAAAATCATGAGGTGGTCTCAGATGTCTGATGCTCAGGAACCCGTGACCTACAGAAACTACAGAAACAAAGTCAGCTAGACTCTGTCCTCCAAACAAGTTGGTGAAGGCCTTCCCTCCCAAGTGCCCAATAGCTGCCTGAGAATCTTAATTGAGCCTGTATTTCATCTAATCATGTTTTGACATATTTTTCCTTTTCTCCTTTTACAGTGAGGACAGGATAATTGAGCATTATTTGAAAATAAAAGGTCTGACTCGAGGTCAAGCTGTGGTTCAGTGAGTGTCTTTCTTTTCTTTTGCTTAGATATGATTTCAGTGTTTTCTGTTTGAAGAAGTCATTTGAAATGATTTTTGCAATATAGTTTCTGTATACACAGTTCTTATTTGACCTCAGATGTCGACTGGTATCAGACAGGTAATAAAAATGAGAAATGTCAGCCAGATATAGGACAGTAGGGAATGGTGGGGACTGTGGTAAACTGCAGGGATTTGCCCTGGAAAAAGGAGGTAAGGCTACATAACTTTAGAAAGTAGGCAGAAGATTACCAGATTTTATTATATTGTATAAGAGAAACTGGGTATTCAGATTTTAAATCTCAGGTTTAAAAATTGGGAAGTAATTATAAGAAAATTTTAACATAGGACAGTCTGTTAACCCAAAACTAAAACTATTTCCGAAGCCCATTCTTCAAATGTTAGGCTGGATTATAAGTCATAAAATAGTATTTGTGAAGAATGTGCTTCTTAGTTCCCGCAGATACACGAGACCAAATGGGCAGCTCCTGTCCAGAGGCAGGATGAGAAGGCAGGAAGGGACAGAAGCTGGTTGGAGGGACACAGGGCACCCAGGGTGGAAAGGGGGAATCAGGTGTCACATTATAGGAATTGCAACTAGTGTCACATAACAATACGTGTATAAATTTTTATATGAGAAATTAGCGTGAACCGTAAGCTTTCACCTAACACACAATAAAAATAACTTGGAAAAAAAAAGTTTTAACATACTGTGAGGCAAACAAAACCTGTCTGGAGGCCTTGTTTGGTTTTCCAATTTGTGATTCTACTTTGGTTGGAGTACATGGTGTATTGGTGTTGGATAATCAATTTCTTTAGGCTACTGAGAATAGACCATAAAAAAATAAAGAAAATAAGAAAAAAAAAAAATGAGAATAGACCATAGTGATATATATTTCTGAATTTTATGACATATAGAGCTACCACCTATTTATTAAAAACAGTTCGATTTCAGTAAATCAATTGCAAAAGGACAAATATTGTATATCCCACTTAAAGGAAATATCTGTAATAGGCAAACTTATAGAGACCAAAGTTTATTAGTGATTACCAGGGGCGGAAGGAGGGAAAAGGGGGAGTCATTGTTTAGGCAGCCTGAGTATCTGTTAATGGGGATGGGAAATTTGGCAACAGATTATGGTGATGGTTGCACAACGTTAATTGGTGTCACTGAATGTACATGAAATAGTTGTTGAATTGGCAAATGTTCTATTACATAACGTATTTTTACACAAATAACACACACCTTCTACGTTTGTTTGCCAACCGCACCCTCCCCCCCTCCCCCCGCGAGGTATTTTTGTAAGTGTCACTATGCCCATTTATTTTTACATGTTGCTATAAACAAACAAAAAAAAATTAGCATAGCATGGTCAGAAAATGCCTTGCAGAGGGAGAAGCGGTTGTCAAAAAATGTAGAAGGTGCATGTTATTTGCGTAAAAATACGGTATCTTTTTCACACAAAAAAAGTTCACCTTCTACATTAAAGTTTTAAAATTATACAAGTTAATCTGTTTTAAGGACGTTGCTGCGGTAATTATAAAATAATTTTATGGATGGCTATAACTTTTAAAAAAATACCCCACCAAGTATAGATTAGAGCATGTAAGAATTGAATTAAGGACTTGGAGATCATTCCCTCCCCCACACCCCCCACCCCGTCAATGTCTAGATTTCCCCAAAACCCCATACTTCTATGCACAGTAATGTCATTTTTACCATAACACAGTTTCTATAATCTTCAAGGCAGAAATTAGAAATTAGTAGTCCTTAAGTGGAATCCTGGACATTTTAACTCATTGTGCCTGTTTCCTGAACTGAAAAAAAAAAAAAAGGAATAAAAATTTCTCCGTAGGATTTTAGATTAGGTTAGTGAGCACATTACAAAGTGTCCTTGCTTAAATGCAGGGTTCTTTCATGTCCCTGGATGGTTATCTTTGTGGTTCCAAATAAGAGACTGTATAACTTGGTAGTCCAGGCTCTAGAGAGTGGAATCAGGCTCACTTTGTTTGAATCCTGGCTTTGTAATTTAATTGGTGCATGACCTTGGCACATTTAATTAACCTCTTATTATTTATTCACACGTAGGTCATGGACTTAAAAATTACCAAATTACTGATTTCAAAGTCCGGGGAAATTCATCTTCAAAATGTCGTTAGAAAGTCCAGTTGTATTAAACAGGAACCTCAATCCCTTGAGAGCAGGGAAGAAGTCTTACACAATTTAGTCTACCCCAAAACAGCTTCTGGGTACACTATAAATAACTTGTTCAGTTAAAATAGTAAGTGCTGTACCTACTGAAGCCTGGCCCCCTCCCTCTCTCCTCTACATCCACCTTTTCCAAAACGAGAAGAACTCCGGGGTGGTCCTGGAAAGAGACACATTGGTGGTGGGTTTCTGGGGCTATGGTCACAGCCTAGTTCTTGACCGTGATAGTGGTTACAAATGTGTTAGTTTGTTAAACTAAGCATATAAAGTTTTGGTGTGTTGTTCTTGGTATGTATATCAAAAAAAACAAAAACAAAAAACTCTTTGCCTTCGAGTCGATTCCAACTCATAGCAACCCTATAGGATGGAGTAGAACTGCCCCATAGGGTTTCCAAGGAGTGGCTGATAGATTCAAACTGCCAACCTTTTGGTTAGTAGCTGTAGCTCTTAACCACTGCGCCACCAGGGCTCCTGTGTATATCATATTTCCAAAAAAAGAAAAAGTAACCCTAAAGGTACATCTCAGAGATGTAGTAGAAGCACATTGTTTAAGAATCTTGAGACTGGCGTTCCTGAGTTCAAATCCTGGCAGCATGACCCACTAGTCCTGTGACTTGGGACAAGTTGATCAGTCTTTTCAGACCTCAGTTTCTCTATTTATAAAAGGTGGAAAGCAAAGCCACCAGCAGCAGCAGCAGCAGCCCCACCCCAGGGTCGTCATACTGGGTCGTCATACTGATGACGTGAAATAAGGCACACACGGCCCTCAGTGCAGGGGGTGCTACGTAGCCACTGTTCAGTAAATAGCAGTTATTCTTACTGTAAGAGCCTTGGTGGCACAGTGGTATAAGAGCTCAGCTGCTAACCAAAAAGTCGGCAGTTCGAACCCACCAGCCACTCCTTGGATACCCTGTGGGGCAGTTCTACTCTGTCCTATAGAGCCGCTGTGAGTCCAAATTGACTTGACAGCAATGGGTTTTGGGTGTTTTGGGTTTTATTGTTACTGTGAAAATAGCAAGTAATAATATCATTACTGCAGTTCTTTGGGGGGAGACATTTTTCAGTCAAGTTTACGTACAAGAAAATTCACCCTTTTTAAGTATACATTTTAAAGACAGTTATTTACAGTTATGTAACCTCTACCACAGTTAGTGTATGGAGTAACTTTTTTTTTTTTAAACTTACGAACATGCCCCAAAATTTCATTCTCATTGCTTCCATTGTTAGGTGCTTACATTAAAAAATACTTGAAATTTGAGTTTATGCTACAATACATTGTAATATAATATAGTACATTTCTTAATCTACAGAAAGTAACATTTCCAATAGCTTTTTGAAATTAAAGTTCTATTAAAAACTTTCTAAACTGTGGATGGGGTAAAAACATATCACTCCCCAGAAAGGTTGACTCTATTTCTACTTGAGTCAAATCATTATTAGTCATGGTGATATGAGGAAAGTAGACAGACATTGTGTTTTCTTTAAACCACTTTTCCCATGAGGGTGCTCTGAATATGTTTATCAGAGATTATAGTGTATATTCATTTTCCATAGGTATATGAAAATAGTAGAAGCCCTACCAACTTATGGGGTCCATTACTATGCAGTGAAGGTAAGTACTTACATATGACAAAGGTTTCATAATGCCCATAACATTTTGAGAGTTACTGAACAACACTAACATTCTACAATTGCATAAACCTATATGTATGTGTGTATATGTAAACTGGCTCTAGGAACTGCAGCATTGAGAGGAGGGCTGATTTTTCTTAAAAAATAATAGCCCGATTATATCCTGTCATTTTTAGCAAATTAAAAGGCATACTGTTTTTGAAAAATACTTGATCTATTCACGTATTTTCCCAAAAACCTAACCAAACTCACTACCGTCGAGTTGACTCTGACTCATAACAACCGTATATAGGGTTTTCAAAGCTGTAAATGTTTATCGAAGAAGTCTACCACATCCTTCTCCCGCAGAGTAGCTGGTTAGCAGCCAAGCACTTAACCATTGTGCTACCAGGGCTTGTGTTTTCTCAAGACCTCTCTTAATCCTAAAATATTCAGACCATCCTCTTTTGACACACCTACTCCTGTTGCTGTCCTGGCTGATTTTTCTCATTTCCAGTTGTTCACCTGTCAAAGTCTTCCAGACCTTCGGTTGACAGTGCTTTTATGAGACTCATGGGCTCTCCAGTGTTATTTCAGCAACTTCATAAAATGCTGAAATATTTATAGGATTTGCAGTACTTTTCCATCAGTGTGTATTGCATAGTATTTCCGATAGTTATAAGCAAGGAGAGATTGTCAAATATTTTAAGATGATGAGCACAGATAAGACATGATGGTAAGAGGAAGCTCTTGTTTGAAAGGGGAATAATTTTGTAATTGATCAGTTCTGGATCAATTATATATCAGCGCTTGATCTTTTATATTATGGCAACGTTCAAATCCCTGTACAATTCAAAATGGTGGGGAATTGGATGGTAAGTCCTTGTATGCTAAGGACACATTGTACTAAACATACGAACTAGCTCCACTTCAACTTCTGATTTTTCATTGGTTTACACGCGAGTATCTGTCGAAGCCTGAGTTTTTCTTTCCCTGAGTGAATACGTCCTTTGCATGGGCAAGACCTAAAAGATAAATTTATGGGGAAAAAAAATTCTGCTTACCTCCTCATCTGCACTCAAACTGATTGTTCACACATCCTGTCATTGGACTATACAGTTTTCCAAAAAATTTTTTTCAATATTCCCGTCTTCATTAGAAGGAAGCATCAGAGTTTGGAACCATTTTTCTCATCTTTGTAATTCTTAAAAAAACTCCCCTAACCTTCATAGCTAGTTACTAATTCAGAGAACAAAGAGCTTTTTTTTTTCCTTCTTTCAATGGATTTGTACCCTGAATTCTTTTTTTTTTTTTTCCCTCTGAATTAATTCTTAGTTGAATGCTTATACTTTATTTCTTTTCGCCAGCTGTTTAATTAAAACAGTAATGCTTTATTCTTTTTGATGGTATTAACAGTATTGGTCAGTTTTGCCTTGTAGATCTTATTTGAAGAAACTCTAAGAAGGCATTTTAATAACAAGTTTTAAGTCGTGTTTTGTTTACCAAGACAGCTTTATTTTGACTTGTTGATACTAGTTAAGGGATGAGTTGCTAAGTATTACTTCACCTCTAGAAGAGCTAACAATTAGGCCTTGTTTCTCATGTTTTCCATCTTCTAGGATAAACAAGGAATTCCTTGGTGGCTTGGAATCAGCTATAAAGGAATTGGCCAGTATGATTTACAAGATAAAGTGAAGCCTCGGAAAGTAAGTATAAATCACTTCAAGCACTCGTGAGGAAAGCTTATTCACCAACCTTACCCAGTTCTAGAACTGACAATAACTTCTAGGGGCCCTGAGCAGTCTGGGCAAAGAACTGTAATGAATGAAGCCATGGCTTCAGAGGTAGACTCAAGTATAAAATAATTTTTATAAGCCACTGATATACTGTTTAAACAATAATTCCACTCTTGTCATTTATTCTAAAGAGTAATCAAAATTATGCACAAAGATTTAACTACAAGAATGTCGTTCACAGCATAGTTTACAAGTGCTTACAATTCGGTTTTTATTTTAAGATAGTATAAACAGTATGATGCCACTTGTTTTATTGTTTTATAGATTGTGTGTGTGTGTATTGGATGGATAGACACATGGACAAATTGTAAAGACATAGGCCAGAATTCCTGCCTGCAGGTTTCTTCTCAGTGGTACAGTTTTAAGTAATTTTTCTATTACTACTGGTAACTTTTTTTTTTTTGCTTTGTTTCAAAATTTTCTGCGGTAAACATGCCTGTTTTTTATAAAGAAAAAGAAATTACTTCTGTTTATTATAAGGTCTAGATTTTTCTAGACCTAAATAAGTTAAATTATTTTCAATTCCAATTTGATTTTTTAATTGTCGTTGAAACGTAGGTAACACAACATTTGCCAATTCCACATATTTCAGGTGTTACATTTTTATTTTGACACTGTTCTTATGACCCAAATGTACGATACATTTTTGCCTTTGTAAGAATTGATGAGTCGGCGTAGAGCACCATCAGGCTGCCCTTGGCCTACTCATCCTAGTCATCATTGTAATGACCTAAAGGCTGACTAATGCCGCCCTGGTTTGTGCCCTCCCTGTTCCTTGCTGCCATCTCTGGGAGTGAAACAATTGCCTATAATAACAGCCCATGGTCAACCTACCTGCGTTATCACAACCCAACATCACAGCCTTAAATATCTCCTATTGCCACTGTCTCTTGCTTTAATGTGTATTAGAAAAACAGCTGTGTTCTTCCCCAAGCAGCTCTTGTAATCACACCACGGCACTATACATCTTGTCAGTGTCCTTCCAGCTTCAATCAATGCTCAAAATCTTCCTGTGAGTTCCGAAACTGAGTGTGGCTCCCCATTTTACAGCTGTGAGACTGGCGCAGGCAGTACAGAAGGGCCTCACAGCCATTTCTGACGCTGGAACTCTGCTCTCTTGGATCAGTCTGGTTGGGCATTGAGGATTCTTAGCACAAATTTTCAATGAAATAATAAAACATCGTTCAACATCCAACATCCATCTTCAGAGATATTAAGAGAACATCTGTACACAATTAGAATTTTGTCTTTATAACTTCTGTGACCACGATTGATTTAAGCAGGGAACGCTTTCTTAATTTCCAGGACTAACAGTACTATCGTCCTTACTGATTCCTAAAGTTTGCTCCTAAAACTAAATTTCTAATACATTTAAATAATGTTAGTTATGAGGGGTACCCACTTTTTTTTTTTACATATTTTAAAAATCGTTTCTTATGGCTGTATATTTTTTTCCCAAAAGTAGTAAATATTCATTATAAAAAACTATTTGTTGTTCTTGTTAACTATTTGTTGTTCTTTTGTAACGAACAAAAAAACAAACACTGCAGAAATACGTGAATTAGAACAGGAAGCCCACCTGTACTCCCCATCGCTCCCTCGTGATAACGCACTATTAGGGAATGATGCTGATTCGTTCAGACTTTGCCAATGTATATATTAAGATTTTTAAAAGAGAAAAATCATGCTATAGATACTCTTGTATGCTTTGCCATATTTCTCCAGATTATTTATAAACAGATTTCTTTTTATTTTTTAAAGCTGCGTAGTATTCCATTATATGCAAATAAGTAATTTTTTTAAACCACTGACTTTTTGATGGGCATTATGTGGTTTTCAGGGGGTATTCTTGGTTCCATGGTAGAATTCTCACCTTCATGCAGGAGACCCGGATTCAATTCCCAACCATTGTACCTCATGCCTAGCTACCAGCCATCTGTCAGTGGAGGCTTTGTGTTGCTCTGACACGAAACAGATATCAGCAGAACTTCCAGACTAAAACAGACTAAGAAGAAAGGCCTGGAAATCTTGTCCTGAAAATCAGCCAGTGAAAACCCTAGAGATCACAACAGCCCAATCCACAACCGACTATGGGGATGGTACAGGGCCAGGCAGTATTTTGATCAGTTGTGCATGGGGTCACTAAGAACAACAAATAGTTGTTTCCATTGTGGGGCGTGGGAAATAACAAAGAATCCCAGCCAAGACCAATAAGTACCCCTAATTTGTCTATCTTGTAAAACCAAATTATTGCCAATCATTAATGCTTAAAGTAGGCCTCATCTGTGTTAAAAATTTTTTGCCAGTTTATTTCTCCTCTGAATTTTACTTTAAGAAACAACTTTTAAATTTCTTGCTTGCTTTTCTGAACCTTGATGTAAGGTACAACTTCAGTTGGCTCACAAGTGATTTCTTAGATAGTGTGATTTGGTAAGATTGGGATTACCACAGAGTGTGAATGCAGCCACTAAAAATAACGAGGCTTTCTCCCCCAATAACGGTGAATCAGAGGCTGCACAGTAAACATTGCACTTAGTTTCCTCTCCTTTGCCTGTGACTCACAGGTTTTTTTTATTCACAGTTTCATAGAAGTTGGTAAATATTCTTTGACACTGATATTATCAGGTTTGCTTGTTCATTCCAGCATCTAGACAACAGTCAGAAGCCACTTCCTTTTTTTTTCTATTCGCTGAGTTTTCCTATTTTTTTTTTAAGACATGCCAGTCAATTCGAAAAGGACGGTAAAACAGGCCATCTTGTGTTATCTCTTTCTTGCCTTCTCTTCCTCAGTTATTTTAGTCCGTCTCCATTCTGTACCATTGTTGCTTTCCTCCTTTCTTCTATTAAAATCTGACAGTGGATTTTGTTTTTATACATTCACTTTCCGTGTCTAAAAAAACCGAAGGGTTTAATTGGAAGGAGCCTGTTCTACCATTTTCCTCTCCTGGCTTAGTGTGCATAAATGGAAGACTGTATAATTTAAAGAGCTGTGAACACTGACTTCAAAAAAACTATCTTCTCATTAAACAGTTAGTACACATTGTTTTGTGACATTGGTTGCCAGCCCCACGACATGTGAACAGTCTCCCCTTCTCGACAGCTCTCCTGTCGCCTCCTGCCACCTTGTCCTTGCCCCTGAGCTGGTGTGCCCCTGTAGTCTTGTTTTGTTTTATGAGTCTCGCCAATCTTCTGCTGAAAGGTGAACCTCAGGAGTGACTTCATTACTGAGCTAAGAGGGTGTCGGGGGCCATACTCTCAGGGCCAAAGGCTGTTTGGAAACATACTGTCAGTTATAGCCTTTGAATGTTGCGGGCTGTGTTTGTTGTAACTCCCAGAGAGCCCAGCAAGTGCTCCTCATGTATTTTTATATAATTTATTTTATTTTTTGTTGTTGAGAATGTATATAGCAGAATCTACACCAGTTCACATGTACAATTCACTGACATTGATGACATTCTTCGAGTTGGGCAACCATTCTCACTCTCCTTTTCTGAGTTGTTCATCCCCCATTATAAACTCACTGTCCCCTAAGTTTCTTATGTAATCTTTCGAGTTGCTGTTGTCAGTTTGATCACATGTAGGTAGATCTTAAAAGAGTACAATGCTCCAGGCAGACATTCTTTACTAGTAAAGCTAAACTATTGTTTGGTTTTAAGAAGATTTTGGCTGAAGGGGTATTTTGAAAGGGTAGCTGGAGAAGACAAGGTAAAGTATTATAATGACGTTGTACAAAGAACTGGATTTAGAAAACCAAAGGGGAAGAATGCTCGGCATTTCTCAAGCTGAAAGAACTGAAGAAAAAATTCAAACCTAAAGGTGCAATATTGAAGGATTCTGTGGGCAAAATATTGAGTGATGCGGGAAGCATCAAAAGAAGATGGAAGGAATGCACAGAGTCACTGTACCAAAAAGAATTGGTCGACATCCAGCCATTTCAGGAGGTAACGTATGATCAAAAACCGATGATACTGAAGGAAGAAGTCCAAGATGCCCTGAAGGCATTGGCAGAAAATAAGACTCCAGGAATTGACGGAATACCAGTTGAGATGTTTCAACAAGTGACGCAACACTAAAAGTGCCCACTCATCTACGCCAATAAATTTGGAAGACAGCTACCTGGCCAACCGACTGGAGGAGGTCCATATTTGTGCCCATTCCAGAGAAAGATGACCCAACAGAATGTGGAAATTACCAAACAGTATCATTAATGTCACATGCAAGTAAAATTTTGCAGAAGATAATTCAAAAATGGTTGCCGCAGTGCATTGACAGGGAACTTCTAGAAATTCAAGCGAAGTTCAGAAGAAGATGTGGAACAAGGGATATCATTGCTGATGTCAGATGGATCTTGACTGAAAGCAGAGAATCCCAGATGGTTAGCTTTGTTTCATTGACTATGCAAAGGCACTTGACTGTGTGGATCATAACAAATTGTGGATAACTTTGTGAAGAACGGGAATTCCAGAACACTTAACTGTGCTCATGCAGAATCTGTACATAGACCAAGAGGCAGCCGTTCAAACAGAACAAGGGGATATTGCGTGATTTAAAATCAAGAAAGATGTGTGTTAGGGTTTTATCCTTTCACCATACTTATTCAGTCTATATGCTGAGCAAATAACCCAAGTAACTGGACTATATGGAGAACACAGCATCAGGATGGGAAGAAGACTCATTAACAACCTTCATTATGCAGATGACACAAACTTGCTTGCTGAAAATGAAGAGGAGTTGAAGCACTTACTGATGAGATCAAAGACTACTGCCTTCAGTATGGATTACACTTCAACATAAAGAAAACAAAAATCCTCACAACTGTACGAATAAGGGGCATCATGGTAAACAGAGAAAATACTGAAGTTGTCAAAGGTTTCATTTTACTTGGATCTACAATCAATGCCCATGGAAGCAGCAGTGAAGAAACCAAACAATATATTGCATTGGGCAAATCTGTTGCAAAAGACCTCCTTAAAGTGTTAAAAAGCAAAGCTGTCGTCTTGAGGACTAAGGCGCACCTGACCCAAGCCATGGTATTTTCAGTTGCCTCATATGCGTGAGAAATCTGGACAATGAATAAGGAAGACCAAAGAAAATTGACGCCTTTGAATTATGGTGCTGGTGAAGAATATTGAATATACCATGGACTGCCAGAAGAATGAACAATTCTGTCTTGGAAGAAGTACAGCCAAAATGTTCCTTAGAAGCGAAAATGGCAAGACTTTGTCTCTTGTACTTTGGACATGTTATCAGGAGAGACCAGTCCCTGGAAAAGGACATCATGCTTAGTAAAGTAGAGGGTCAGCAAAAAAGAGGAAGACCCTCAACGAGATGGATTGACACAGTAGCTGCAACAGTGAGCTCAAGCATAGCCACGATTGCGAGGATTGTGCAGGACCCAGCAGTGTTTTGTTCTGTTGTACACAGGGTTGCTGTGAGTGGGAACTGACCGAACCGCCCTAACGAATACTTCAGGGGATATTTTTGGTTTAAGGTTTAAAGATTATCTCAGTGCAGTAGTTTCAGGAGGTAATCCAGCCTCCATGTCTCTAGAAAATATGAAGTCCATGAGAATTTGAAATTCTGTTTTGCATTTCCCCCTTTTTATTAGGATTCTTCTATGGAATCTTTGATCAAAATGTTCAGTAGTGTTAGCCAGGCACCATCCAGTTATTCTGGTCTTATAGCAAAGGAGGCAGTTGTTCATGGAGGCAACTAGCCACACTTTCCATTTCCTCCCCCTGTTCCTGACTCCCCTTCTTCCTCCGTTGCTCCAGGTGAATAGAGACCAATTGTTGTGCCTTGGTGGCTGCTTCCAAGCTTAAAAAACCCCAGGCACTATGCAAAGAACTAGGAGGTAGAACAGAAGCACTAAAGTTATTAGGCCAATGAACTGGGATGTCCCATGTAACCACTCTTCGTGTGTTTTGACTGTAAGGTTTTTGCCATTCTTGGGGCCAACAAGTTGCTTTCAGCCAGTGTAGTACAGTGATGCTGAGCAAGAGTTTGGGAGCTGGCCCAAACCTGTCTTTGGTGTTTATTTGCTGTATGATCTTAGGCATGTAGTTTAATATCTTTGAGCCTCACTTTCCTCATCTGCATAATGGCAATGACTCCAACTCTGTAGAGTGGTTGTAAGAATTAAATGAGGTTGTATCTAGCACTGTGCCTGATACACAGTCATCACTCAGTAACCGGTAGTTTATTCACTGGTAGCGAGGATGATAGAAAGTAGAAAAGAATTTGAGTAGGAGAATAATGTGATTTCAATGACGATGAGGACTATGAGGAAAATAAGGCGGGATAAGAAGGTAGAGAAAGATGGGAGGTGGGAGGAACAGGGGCACAGGACAGCCCGTGATGGGCATTTGAGCAGAGGTGAGGTTGAGGAGGAGGGAGCCATGCAGAGATCTGGGGGGAGAGGAGATCCAAAGTTAAGGGTTTCCAGGTAACAGACACAAGGCATTTAAGCTGAGGCCCTTGTTCCTGCCACTTGTAAGGTAGTCTCAAAATGCATGCCTTTCCCTTAAACCAAAAATATGCCCTGAAGCCTTCTTAAAACCAAACAATCATTTAGCGTACCTAGTAAAGGATGCCTGCCTTTAGCATTGTGCTTTTAAAATGTATCTATATGGGATCATATTGACAACAGCAACTTGAAAGATGTGATGGGAACTTTAGGGGGCAGTGCGTTTATGTTAGGGGAGAGAGGAACAACTCAGAAAAGGAGGGTGAGAATGGTTGCCCAATTCGAAGAATGTAATCTATGCCGCTGAATTGTACATGTAGAGACTGTTGAGTTGATTATGTTCTGCTGTGTATATTCTCAACAACAAAAATAAATTATTTTTAAAAAATGCTTCGCTTTCTCAGAACTTGTCTAAGATAGTAGAGAATATTCTCGGATTCCTATTTGGTTATAGAGGGACCCAACATTGCTACAAACCCATAGCCTCAATGTTCCATCTCATAGGTCACGGGCGAGGCCTTGTCCTAGGTGGCAAACTCAATCTTTCATTTTCAGAGGCCAGTAAGCACTCCCTGCCCTTCTCAATTCATCAACCATAATGCACTAAGACGTGATGCAAATTAACAGAAAAATTTTAAAACCCTGACTTACAAACCACAAAAATTCAGGGTGTTAAAAATTCAGATCATAAGTTTTCCTTTTTAATCCTTTCGTCGTACGTGAAATGTGTCATTGCGATGCAAAAACACATTTGGATTCAACTTAATTTCAAAGCATAGACCTTTTGAACTTAAAAACTAATGATGTTTTACTTTAAAAAGAAAAAAATTAAATACAAACACACACGCAAACTTGTGTGTTCCTTCTAGGTTCTTATTGTTTATTCAGCATTTCAAGGAAAAACGCCTATTCACAAAGAAATAGACAGTGGCTGAGTAAAATATTAGTGTATGTCATCACTGATTTGTATCCCTGTTAAGATTCTTAAGGAGTCCTGGTGGCACAGTGGTTAAGTACTTGCCTGTTAACCCAAAGGTTGGCCATCGGAACCCATAAGTGCTCCACAGGAGAAAGATGTGGCAGCCTGTTTCCATAAAGATCACAGCCTTGGAAAACCTATGCGGAAGTTCTACTCTGTCCTTTACGGTCACTGTGAGTTGGAATCGACTCAATGGCAGTGGGTTCTTTGGACAAGTTCTTTGACCTGGGAAAACCAGAAGCTGTCAGTGATGGGAGTGATAAAAAGGCCAATGTGCTAATCAAAGTGTCTTGGGTAGACCTTCCTGGGATGAAATGCCTTTCAAGATAGTATCTTTCTGCATTATCACACACTAAGACAAACTCATGATGTGTGTACTTCATCACCCCAGGGGATTTTAGTGTGGGAAGGGATGTTTAACCTTCAGCTAACTGATTTTTTTTTAAACTGCTGGAATTTCCAAATGCCTAGAGCCAGGTGAATTAAGTAACAAGCACTGAAGTCTTCCTGTTTCCTTGTCTAAAAATATAGGGTTCCTTTCGTTTGAAGGCAGTGACTTGCTTATTTTTCTAAACACAGTCTTCATGACCATTTCTAAGCCCACCTCGCTCTAACCACGACCACCATACCACCGTGGACTTCGATTGGAATGCCGCCTAAATTCTAGCGGAGGTTACCTGTAGGCGAAGAAGACGGAATGTGTGTTGTCAAATTTCACTGTCTGTGTTCATACAAAATAAAGGATGGTTGAGAGGAAAAAAATGGGATTATAAAATGTCAACGAGAGACCAGTCCATCCTGTTACTAAAGTGTATAATTAAGCTCCAGCCACACCAGTAATCAATCTGATTGTTAAAACCTTCTGCAGAGTCAGTGGGAGGAGCACTCAAATCTTGTAGCATGGATTTCAAGTAAGAACCACCCCTGCTCTCGTTTGCTGGCGGGCTGACCTGGAGCTGTCATTCAACCTTGCTAGGCCTTCATTTTCTCAGCCATCAAATTCAAATAATTCTGTCTAACCTGTCCACCCCACAGATCGTTGTGAGGGCCCAATGAGTAACTGGTTTCTTTCACTAGATATTTTCTCTTCCACACCCTACTGTAATTGATAGTTAATATAGGAAGTATACTGGGAAGTACAGGTATTCCTCTTCCCCTCTGTCATGGATTGAATTATGTCCCCCCAAAAAATGTGTGTATCAACTTGGTTAGGCCATAATTCCCAGTATTCTCTAGTTGTCCTCCATTTTGTAATTGTAATTTTATGTTAAAAAGGATTAGGGTGAGATATAGCACCCTTGGCAGGTCACACCCCTGATTGGATGTAAAGGGAGTTCCCCTGGGGTGTGGCCTGCACTACCTTTTATCTCTCAAGAGATGAAAAGGAAAGGAAAGGAAAGCAAGCAGAGAGTTGGGAACCTCATACCACCAAGAAAGAAGCACCAAGAGCAGAGTGCATCCTTTGGACCCAGTGTCCCTGCGCCTGAGAAGCTCCTCGACCAGGGAAAGATTGAGGACAAGGACCTTCCCCCAGAGCAGACAGAGAGAAAGCCTTCCCCTGGAGCTGGCGCCCTGAACTTGGACTTCTAGCCTACTACTAGACTGTGAGAAAATAAATTTCTCTTGTTAAAGCCAGCCACTTGTGCCATTTCTGTTATAGCAGCACTAGATGACTAACACACCCTCCTATTGTTGTTGTCATTAGCTGCTGTGGAGTTGGCCCCGACTCATGGTAACCCCATTCACAATGGAATGAACTGCTGCTCAGTCCTGCGCCATCCCCGTGATCGTTTGAGGATTGGACAACACTCCGTTGTGAACCAAAGGGCTTTCATTGCCTGATTTTCAGAAGTAGTCTGTCTAGGCCTTTCTTCTTTGCCTGTCTTAGTCTGGTGGCTCTGCTAAAAACCCACTCAGTATCACAGCAGCCCACACCGTCCACTGACAGATGGGTGGTAGCTGTGCATGAGGTGCGTTGCCTGGGAATTGAACCCAGGTCTTCTGCGTGGAAGGGGAGAATTCATCACCTGAATGACCGCTGCCTCCTTCCCCTCCTGTAGTTAATCACAAGTAAAATTTTAAGCAGTTTTTTTTTTTTTTTTAATGTGTTTTAGGTGAAAGTTTACACAGCAAATTAGGTTCTCATTTAACAGTTTTTACACAAATAGTTCCATGACATTGGTTACATTTTTCACAGTGTGTCAGCACTTTCGTTGTTCCCATTCTGGTTGTTCTGTTTCCGTTACTTTAACTTCCCTGTCCCCCTTACCGTCTCATCTTTGGTCTAGGGTAAATGTTTACCATTTGGTTTCATTTAGATGATTATGTAGAAGAGCGTAGTACTCGTGGGTGAAGTTATTTATTTTATGAGCCAATCCGTCACTTCGCTAAAAGGTCAAAGAACTTTTAATTTTAATGACTTAAGCTAACCAATTTTTTTTTTAATGGATGGTGCTTATCAAATTTTCTAAAAACTCTTTGATAAACTAAAAATTGACCATATTTTTTCTCCTATGTTTTCTTGAAGATGTTTCATGTCTTACATTTAATTCTGTGATCCATTTTGAGTTGTTTTCTTTCGTGCTTACATTTATGTTTCTGTATATAGATGCCCAATTGTTCCAGCAATATATTTTTTAAAGAATATCTTTTCTTAATTTAATTGCCTTTGCTCCGTTAAAAAAACCAATTGGCTGTACTTGCATGGGTTCATTTCTGGACTCTCTGTTTTGCTCTACTGACCTGTGTGTCTGTTTGCATGCCAAAATCATGCTGTCTTGATAAATGTATCTTTTATAGTAACTTTTGAAATTGGATAGTGGGAGTCCTCCAACTTTATTCTTTTTCTTCACTATTGAAGCAGTTCTTTTTAGACAAGGAAATAGGAAGACTATCAAGTGCCTATTAAGTTTCAGAGAATTGGGTGGACATTGGTGAGTCTCCTTTGTACATCCGCCAGATATGTGGAAAGAGAAAGTCCAAAGCAAGTAGACTTATCATTTATAAAGTGATCCAGAATGGACACCCATCACTTCCTCCCACAATCTTTTGGCCAAGACTCAGCACATAATCAAATCTAGTTGCAAGGTAGACTGGGAAGTATAGGTAGGTGGCCAGGTGCAAAGCCATATCTCGAGGTGTTCTATTACTAAAAGGAAGAAGAAAAAATAGGTCCCTGGGAGATAAGTAGTCTCTGCCACACGGTGCTTGTTTCCTTCGTAGTCTGTTAGCTGGTTGGTTAGTGAGAAACAATAAGGAAAGTTAGGAAAGAAATAAAGACAGTTATAAATTGTGAATAGCCTCTGATGGACAAAAACAAGACGGAGGGACAGAATAATGGGGTGGGGTGGAAAATGTGCTTAGTGAGGCCTCTCTGAGAAGGTGACACTGAAACCGAGACCTGAAGGTGAGAAGGAATGAGGCCTGTGGAGAGCAGGGTAGCATGTTTCTAGTCAAAGAACAGCATTGCTGACAGGAAGAAGATGGGCCTGTCAGCCGAACGGAGAGCATACCACCGTAGCTGGAGCTTAGAGGGCAAGGCTTTCCTGTAGACAACTGGAGGGGCTGGTAGAAGAAAAAGGAATAACCGATGGGCAGGCAAAACCATCAGATGTTCATTACTCCATCTATTACTTTTCATCTCTAGGCATTCACCAAATGGCTGGATTGGTGGTACATATAGAAAAATGAAAGTTGACGCTTTAATAGGATTGACTAGTCTGAATGCAGAGACTAGCAATTAGTACGTAAAGTATTGTGAAAAATTAAAGTGTTCTATAAGGGTTCTAAGGAGACAGTATTTAGTATACACCTGTGAACAAAGATTGAGTGGTTTGGGTTTTTTTTTTTTTGTATGAGAATTTTGGCGATAAACTAAAGATTTCAAATTCATCCATCATCCTTCAGGAAGAAATTTCTAGGAATAGAGTGCCATGTTCTTAATTTTATATATATATAAAAGAAAAAAAAAAAACACAGAGCCCATTCTGTTTACAAGGACACTGAGGTAGTGCTTTATATGCTGAATCTCATTTAAAGAAAAGCCACAGTCCCTGTTACCAAAGATTGACAGTCTAACTGGAAAGACAAAATGACATTCAAAATCCAGGATTTTATTCAAAATACTTAGTAACCAGGCTAGGTACTGACGCATAAGAAGGGATAGCAGCTGTCAAAATCTGACGCAGCCATACCAGTGCCTGTGAACCCCAGGTCAGCCGTGACTACCAATACATGCAGTCAGTGCGATAATGCAGGTACGCCACTCCTCACTTATCCACGTGGTTAGGTTCCAAAGATCAGGTTGTTAGGTGAAAATCGGCGTTATGTGAAAATGGAGGATGACTACACCATTATGTAAGTGTCAAATTACGTCATTATGTAATTGCCAAACCACTGAGAATCATAGCCCAGTCAAGGTGACGCATAACCTTAACCATCTCAGCCAGCTTTACTCTTATCTCGTACCTCGATGTGCATTACTGCCAGACGTATGTCATTCACATGCAAAATAGTAGGATAGGAGATTTTTTACTATTGTCGTAAATGCGAAATGTCAGATAATGAGGTCGTCAATAAGTGAGGACTAGGTGTATTAACAGGAAGCCATTAGATCAGCCAGGGGAAGTGACAGATTCTGCCACAGAGGAAGCTTGGATGAGATGACATCCTCTTAGACAGATTTTAATGTTATACTACATTTCCTGATACTCAGAACTTAGTCTAATCTTTTTGCCAAAATACTCAAAATGTGTTAGCTCTTGCATTTAAGATGTGATTTTTTTTTTTTTTTAATGCCTGTAAGGCTATGATACCACATCAGAAAAAGTAATTTTTACTACTGAGTGTACCATTGGGGTATGTTACATAATTTGAGTCCCTTCTGATAGGTGATGTTTGCATGTAGAAAGCCATCTGAACAGCCGTTTGTTCCTAAACATATTACCCAGTTGGAAGAATTAGAACTCCAAAATTGATAATTTTTTAACAAAAAATTTTATCTTCGTTAACACATTCCACCTACCTTAGCCTAGTTATATCACCAAATATTGTCATTTAAGTCAGGATTCCTCAGTCTCAACACTCTTGACATTTTGGGCTAGATAATTCTTTCTTGTGGGGGCTGTCCTGTGCATTGTTATAGGATGTTTAGCAGCATCCTTGGCCTCTACCCACTAGATGCCAGTAGTACCTCTCCCACAGTGTGACAATCAAAAATGTTTCCACACATTGCCAAGTGGCCCTGAGGGGTAGGTAGAGTGGTGCAGTATCACCCCTAGTTGAAAACCACTGATCTGAGTAAAGTTAAAGAGACTCAGAGCTCTAGAAGGAGTCCTGGTGGCGTAATGGCTAAGCACTCAGCTGCAAACCAAAAGGTTGATGGTTCAGACCCACCCAGCAGCTCCACAGGAGAAAGACCTGGAGATCTGCTCCATAAAGATTACAGCCTAGAAAACCCTATGGGATTGACTCCACGGCACCCAATCACAACAGACCCCCTGTCCTACAGATGTCTACCATGATTGCCGCTTTCTCTTCTTCTGTAATGAAGCACTGGGAAATGCTCCTGTTTACTTTCCTTTTTTGGTAACATAGCAAATGTTCGTAGAGTGCTTTTCCCAGGTGAGAAAGGCAAGGATATTGTGCTGCGGTTATGCATTGGGATCAATCGAGCCTGGCTGTGCTTGGGAGGGAATCCCAGATCTGCACTTTTTTAGCTATGTGACCTTGGCCAATTTACTTAAACATCCCTGAGCCTTAGTTTTCTCTTTTGTAAAATGGAGCTAAAAGCAGTACTTCCCCCTTGAGTTGCTGGGAGGACTCAAAGAGATAATCCATGCAACATCTTGGTGCTGCAGTTGACACAGTTGGCCACAGTTTGTCAGCTGGCACTGTCACTATTAACTGCACATTTGTTATATGACTGTCACTCCTACTAGCCTGTAGTCCTTGATGGCAGGGGCTTCACCCTAGTCACATAAATATGTGTGGATAGAAGAATGTCTGGATGGAAGGTAGGTCAATTTGGCTTTCAAAAAATCCCATTATCCTTGGTTACAAGGGAGGGGAAAAGTGGGGATGGAAAAACACTAAATAGGCAATAGATAAGTGGTAACTTTGGTGAAGGGTAAGACAGGATATAATACTGGGGAAGCCAGCACAACTTGTCCAAGGCGAGGTCATGGAAGCTCCATAGACATATCCAAACTCACTGAGGAACCGAATTACTGGGCTGAGGGCCGTGGGGATCATGGTCTTGGGGAACATCTAGCTCAGTTGGCATAACATATTTTATAAACAAAATATTCTACATTCTACTTTGGTGAGTAGCGTCTGGAGTCTTAAAAGCTTTTGAGTGGCCATCTAAGATACTTCACTGGTCTCACTCCACCCGGAGCAAGGGAAAATTAAGAAAACCAAAGACATAAGGGAAAGATTAGTCCAAAGAACTGATGAACCACAAGTACTACAGCCTCCACCAGACTGAGTCCAGTACAGCTAGATGGTGACCTGCTACCACCACCAGCTGCTCTGACAGGGATCACAATAAATGGTCCTGGACAGAGCTAGAGAAAAATGTAGAACAAAATTCTAACTCAAAAAAAAAAAAAAAGACCAGACTTACTGGTCTGACAGAGACTGGAGAAACCCCAAGAGTATGGCCCCCGAACACACTTTTAGCTCAGTAATAAAGGTACTCCTGAGGTTTCACCCTTCAGCCATAGATTGGACAGGGCCATAAAACAAACAAGACTTAATGGGGCACACCAGTTCAGGGGCAGGGACTAGGAGGTAGGAGGGAACAGGAAAGCTGGTAATAGGGAACCCAAGCTCGAGAAGGGGAGACTGTTGACATGTCATGGTGTTGGTAACTGTCATGGATTGAATTGTGACCCCCCCAATATATCTATCAACTTGGCTAGGTCATAATTCCCAGTATTGTGTGATTGTCTACCATTTTGTCATCTGGTGTGATTTCCCTATGTCTTGTAAATCCTATCACTATGATGTAATGAGGTGGATTAGCAGCAGTCAAAATTGATGAGATCTACAAGATTAGATAGTGTCTTAAGCCAATCTCTTTTGAGATATAAAAAAGAGAATCTAGCAGAGTGACAGGGGGACCTCATACCACCAAGAAGGCAGCACCAGGAGCAGAGCGTGACCTTTGGACCTGAGGTTCCTGCGATGAGATACTCCCAGACCAAGGGATGACAAGTACCTTCCTCCAGAGCCAACAGAGAGAGAAAGCCTTCCCCTGGAGCTGGCATCCTAACTTTGAACTTCTCGCCTACTGGACTGTGAGAGAATAAACTTCCCTTTGTTAAGGCCATCCACTTGTGATATTTCTGTTATAGCAGCACTAGATGACTAAGATAGTAACTAGTGTCACAAAACAATGTGTACTAATTGTTTAATGAGAAGGTAGTTTGTTCTGTAAACCTTCATCTAAAGTACAGTAAAAAAAAAAAAATGTGATGTAAACATAAAAAATCCTATCATCTTAAGCTCTACTGGAGAATTCAACCAGAGTGCCCCCACTTTTGCCACATCTGCTCAAACCAGCACTGTCGGATCCGGAAATGTTGTTAGGTGCCATGAAGTTGATTCCAAATCATAGCAAACTCCACGTGGCAGAGTAGAACGGCTGTCGTCTTTACCGAAGCAGGCTGCCAGGCCTTTCTCCCGAGGAGCTTCTGGGTGGGTTCGAACCACTAACCATTCAGATAGCAGTTGAGCAGATAATTGTTTGCACCACCATATCTCAACATGTGCCCCCAATGCGTACTAGGAAGGGAATAGGCTTCATCAGGTCGGACTAAGTGATCTCCTTTGAATGAATTATCCAAGATATCTGCCCCCGAAAAGAAACAATGTAAACTCGTTTTACATAAAATAAAAATCCCATTATCCTGCAAAATTCTATTTTTGTGAGACTCTGAAAGGCAAAGCAGATCCACTCCCCTGATCTTGAGTACTAACAGTATGTTCATCAAAAATAACTTTTTCAAAATGAAAAAAGAATGAATTATCAATACTACCGAGATGTTGTTTATCTCAGATCACCTGATGTGAGTCATTGTCTGCCATACAGTCATAGACTAGAGCTGGAAGATTCCAAATTTGGCCATTTCCAGGTGACTTCTCAGTTAAATGATTAACAGATACTGTAAGTGTTGTTCAGGTATGTGTGTGTAGTATTAAAAAACCAAGCCTCTGCTGACGTCCTGCCTACTTTTGCCTAGTTGGGTTTTATACCTTTGGGTGACACCTACTTTCGATTCATCAAGATTAAGAAAGACAGTTCGATCTTTTCTGTCCCAGGCTTTCCCTGGGTCTTTCCTTTCTGCAGGGAGGCCCCTCTTGCCCATGGCAGGGGTACAGTCTTCAGCATTTTTGTTTGTGTCAGGGCACATTCCTTCTCTCCTCTGTAACGCAGACAGGAGGGAACTTGCTGCCCGGCCTGTGCCTGTAGGGTGTGTCCTTGACCCTGCTGTCCCTCCCCACCTGTGACCTTCGCAATACCAGAGCAGTAAACAGATTTCCTACCTAGAGGGTGTATCAGGAAACCAACGCAAAATCAACAGAAATACAGCAGATGGTTTTCAGTGAGACGAAAACTCACAGAACTGGAAGCCTGGCTGACACAGATATGTCAACAGAACAATTCAGCTGTTTTTCTCATCAGTGGAAAGACAGATGTTGGGTCCAGACAGCTGTTTCTAGTTCTATTTCAGCTATCAGACGACTATCTGGTAAAATTAGGAAAGAAGTGAGAGTCCTTCATAACAAATACAACTGGCTTTATCATTTACTGAATGTTTATTCTGAGCCAGGAACTGTGCTAAGTGCCTCACAGACCTCTTACTGAAATGTTCAACAACCCTGTGAGGCAGGCATTGTTGGTCCCATTTTACAGATGGGGAAACTGAGACTTAGGAAGATTAAGCAACTTCCCAAATACAACACAACCGCAAGTGGTAGAACCGGCATTCAAACAGGACAGCCTGCCTTGGCTCACTGGTGAGCCCCACAGGGAGGGGACCAGTTGATCGTTCACCAACAAGATCCCGGCCTCGCACACAGAAAGCCCTCAAGAAATATTTATTAATTAATAATAGATGGGTAAATAATGACTTCAAATGCCACGGAAGTACACGTTACCCTGTTTCCTGGAAGTCACTCTGCTTTTCCTTGTAGTCTCGTTTTCCTAAAGGTTGACAATAACCTCAGGTGTTCAGGAGCCATTCTAACAATGGGGTGGGGATGGGGGACCCGTGATTTTTTTCTAATTCTTAACGTTTAAAAAAGTGGGTGGGCTCTAACTAAATACTGTTTTTCTATTTCAACAAAAATGGCGTAAATACTCAACACATTCATGTCATTAAGTAAAGCGTAATGATGTGTGACCAATTATTCTAAAAAATCACCTTTCTTTACATCTAAGAATGAAGAAATTTATTGTGATTATATTATTTTACACAAGCTCACTTTCAGAAACAGGGTTTGATTCCTCCCAGGTGTTCTGTGTCCATTTTTAAATTTTGGTTACTTTATTTTTTAAGACAGGAGGATTGGTGTCTTTTGGGTATATTCTCTTTCCTTCACAGTTTCTTGCTTATCTTTGTTAGCCTACGGGCAGTCCCCATATTACGAACGAGTTCCGTTCCTAACTCTGTCTTTAAGGTAAATTTGTATGTAAGTTGAAACAGTTAGGTACCGTTCTTATCAATTGTCAGTCGAATGTTTATCTAAGTATATAGTGTACCTTTCTCTGCATAAAAAATTAAACACTTCCAGGTACCCTAAGACATCTCTAACATAATAATACAGTAATAACAATGTTTTGAGGCATGTTGCAAAGTAACACCAGTTCATTACAAGCCATTCTATGTACCTCAAATTTTTAATATAATGGGCTTTATGGGGTTGGTTTGTAATGACTAGGTTTGTCCATAAGTCGAATGTTTGTAACCTGGGGACTGCCTATACTGTTTATATTCATCTTTTACTTTTTTTCTGTTGTATCTAATTTTGCAATCTCAAGATTAATCCCAGGTATTGTCTCATCTATTGCTATCTACTTCCTTCTTTTGATGCCAGAGGTTACGCTCTTCATTCTAGACAAGTGGAGAATGCAAAGAGATTTAAAAAAAAAAAAAAATTTGCTGTCATTGATTCCGACTCATGGTGACCCTATAGGACAAAGTAGAACTGCCCCATAGAGTTTCCAAGAAGCTCCTGGTGGATTTGAACTGCAAACCTTTTGGTTAGCAGCCATAGCACTTAACCACTACACCACCAGGATTTCCATAAAGGGATTAGGGAGACCTAATTTATAGATTTTTTTCCTTCTTACAAGTATTTCCCTTTGTCACTAGCACCATGAATTCTAAAACAACAGAATTTCAAACTTATAGCTCCTAATAAGTGCCACGTAAACAACCAGACCAAACCACTGCCGTCAAGTCAATTCCAACTCATAGCGACCCTATAGGACAGAGTAGAACTGCCACATAGGGTTTCCAAGTCTGTAATTTTTACGGAAATAGACTGCCACGTCTTTCTCCTGAGAAGCAACTGGTGGGTTCAAACCGTTGACCTTTCCATTAGCAGCAGAGCGTTTAACCACTGTGTCACCAGGGCTCCTCACATAAATAGCAGTGAATACTAATTAATGATAATATAAGCAGAATTGCTATTATACTTGTATAATAATGACTTAAGGAATCATTTCAGTTTCATACTCAAATAAAGCTCCAGGTTTTTTGTTTGTTTGTTTTTAGCTCTTCAAGATTGGAAATGTTGATGTCTTAGTCATCTAGTGCTGCTATAACAGAAATACCACAAGTGGATGGCTTTAACAAAGAGAAATTTACACTCTCACAGTCTAGTAGGTTACAAGTCCAAATTCAGGGTGTCTCCTCTAGGGGAAGGCTTTCTCTCTCTGTTGGCTCTGGAGGAAGGTCTTTGTCCCGATCTTCCCCTTGTCCAGGAGCTTCTCAGGCGCAAGGACCCCATGTCCAAAGGACGCGCTCTGCTCCTGGTGCTGCTTCCTTGGTGGTATGAAATCCCCCACTCTTAGCTTGCTTCTCTTTCCTTTTATCTCTTGAGAAATAAAAGGTGGTACAGGCCACACCCCAGAAAAACTCTCTTTACCTTGGATCAGGGAGGTAACTTGAGTAAGGGTGGTGTTACAATCCCACCCCAATCCTCTCAACATAAAATTACAATCACAAAATGGAGTACAATCACACAATACTGGGAATCATGGCCTAACCAAGTTGATACATGCATTTTGCGGGGGACATAATTCAATCCAAGACAGTTAACTTGGGCAAAATAATTTTTTTCCTATTTTAATATGAAAATTACAGACCTGAGTGTATTATATATTAATATACATATTTAATATATATGTATATTATATAAATAGTCCTGCCCTATGAGACACTATACACCCTGTAATAATCTTACCTTATATAGACACTAATGTTCTCCAAATAACAGAAAATACGAAGCATACTGTGCTTCCTTCTACCTCCTTTTGAACTTTGATCTCTGCCCTCAAATCTAGAATGTTATCCTTGCAGCCATTCTTTGTCATCTTTCAGGTCATTTAGAGTAATCCTGATTATAGGACAGATGGTTTCTCTAATACAGAGCTTCCAACAAGTCAGGTCAGCTTAATGGATATTTTTTTGACCAAGTTCCCCTTCTTCCACTTGTCTGAAATCTCCACGTAACTTTGACCAAAGAGGGTGTCTTATTAATCCTTTCAGGAAAACACTGGTGTGTAGCCAAAAGGAAGGAAATGAACCCTGATCAGTTGCCTGCCGTGTGCCAGGCTCTGCCCTAGGCTCAGTGCGTGAGTGATATTTGGGTAGATGAATTCACATCACCAAAGTTCCATTGTCATTTTCAGAGCCTCATCCTTGTTCTCTGAGATCAAGAACACCAGAATAATTTTGAGAGTACAACAGAATAGTGATTTCAGAAATTTCAAAAGAACTCACTTATTTGCAGCTGCGAGCTAGATCAAGTACTGTTATACTTATCTGTCTTTACCTAGCAACTTTAAGCATTGGTAAGAATCACAATGATAAGAATGTTATGAAATGTCTACAGTAGGGGCTTCTGAAATGGCTGGGAGCTGGAAATCCCACTCTCCTATAAAATAGACGGACCTGTGTTCATTTTACATAAAGCTTTATTGCTATGTTTATTTTGAGAAATTAAAAAATACAGAAGAGTACCAAGAATGTGATAACTCCTGCCTGCCTACCTGAATTGATGATTATTAATATTTTGTTATATTTGCTTCATCTTAATTTTGTTAATAAAAAATAAACATCGCAGGTTATATTGAGATTTTCTGTATTACACACCCCTTGTCTGTTCCATTCTCCCACCAAAGAGGCGACATATTTTGCACAAACTTTCTAAGGTTTCAGGTGGGGAAATGGCTTTGCTTTTCAGACTTAAGTTCCCTGGGTGTTGAAAATGGTTTGCATTTGACTACTAATTGGAAGGCTGGCAATTTGAACCCACTCAGCGGTGGCGTGGAAGAAAGGCCGACGATTTGCTTCTGTACAGATTAGAGCCATGAAAACCCTGTGGAGCAGTTCTGCTCTATAACACATGGGGTCACCATGAGTCAGAATCAACTCGACGGTGACAGGTTTGGCTTTGGGGCTTCAGACTTAAAAATCCAACCTTGTTCCCATAACTTCTTTTGTAAACCCACTTGCTGTTTAGTTATTCTAAATTCTCTGAATAAGTAAAGCCCTTCACCTGTTAAGCAGAGTTTGTGCTCACAGGAAGGAGCCCTGGTGACGCAATGGTTAAGCACCCTGCTGCTAACCAAAAGGTCTGTGGTTGGAACTTACCAGCCACACTGCAAGAGAAAGATGTGGGAGTCTCATACCATAAAGATTACAGCCTAGGAAACCCTATGGGGCAGCTCTGCTCTGTCCTGCAGGGTGGCTGTGAGTCGGAGTCAACTCCTGGGCAAATGGGATTGAGTTTTTAGTGTTCACAGGGAGCGAGTTTGCCCTTAGTGCAGGGACATGCTGAATGGAGTCAAAAGCTATAGCATTTCACATTTGTAAGTGATAAAGGGGAGGTGGTGGCTTTCAGAGATCATGTTTCAAGTCCAGCCCAGGTTTTTATGTGTGTGGGAATGGCCACAAAGGAAAACACAGCTGAGCTGCATTGTAACTGTTCCTGTAGAACCTGTTCACGTCCAGGGGTGAGTAACGCTGGGTAGACAAGTCTCCCTAAAACAGCCTCCGGTGAAATCTGTGCCCGAATTCAAAGCAGCTCGCTTCCCGGGAAGTCTCATCTGAATCCAAGCTGCACCCCCATTTAAAAATGTCTCACGCTTTGGGGGAAATCCGCTAGTGAGAACTTTGCTCTCCTCCCCGGGCTGGCATGGAGTAGGACTGGGGAGGTGCTACTCAACAGAGTTGCTGATGTCAGTAGTGTGTCAGCTGTGGGAGGCTCGGTGTATGAAACTGAGTTACACCTAAGTGTCTTATGAAATCCAGTGCAGAACTCACTGGAGCGGCTGTCTGGGAGGGGGGAGGTGGAAGGAACCTGGGGGTTTCCCCTCATATTTCAATCCCATTTTTGGAAAACCTGTGGATTTAAAGAAATGAAAGCCTCAAGCCCATGGACGTTTTAGGAAATCGGTATGTAGCTGTGTGCTTTCAGTAATTGCAACTTGAACTTGGCGTGAACGTTGTAGCTACAGTGGACGGCGTGTTAGGACCACGAAGGGCAGTGTGTTAGTGCCTGCTGCTTTATTTTTCTCTGGTGGGTTTGGGGGTTCGGTCCGAGCATGTTTGTGGCACGGCTGCACGTACACAGGGAGCTTCAGCTCATTCTGGTCCCTTACGTGAGGTTTACACGTTTGTGAAAAGTCTTGGTTTCTGTACTTTGGGATATGGTTTTTCTGATAGTGTGTTGCCGCAAAGCTCTTAAACACTAACCGAGCTATTGAAAAATTATTACTATTTAGACAACTAAAATGCTCTTTTAAGATTCTTTGTACATAATTTTAGAATCCAGCCAACATCTGATAATGGAATGAAATCACTGTGCTATTATTTCCCTAATTATCAAGATGGGGGCAGGGAAGCATCCAATTCTGAAGTCCAAGTTGAAAAGGACAAGTTGAGGCTCAGGCTAGTACAATATCTAACAGAAGAGCCTGGGAAAGACCCCTTAAAGTACTGCAAGGTGTACTCAGTTCTGTGAATGGGCTGCCCTTTACCAAATGATTCTCTGGTTTTCAGATGCAAGGTGCTAATAAAGCCTGTTTCTCCTGACCGAGCAGCAAATAGCACTGAGCACAGCACTAGAATGTCAGCATTGCAAACACAGAGGCTGGATTCTGTTTGTAAAAACTGGGGCTCTCGCTCAGAAGGAAGAGGACACCACCAGCGTCTGCCCCCCACCCCCACCCCCACCCCCACCCCCGCACCTGCCTCCACCTCCTAGTCATAGGTTTCTGTGGCTTGGGCGGGCTCGCAAGTCACCTCTCTACGATGTGGGCTTCTGTTTTACTTTCACTTTGCATTCTTTTGAAATCTAATCTCTGGTCTCCTCAAAACGCCTCTTTGAATATTTTTCCATCTAAACGTGAAGTCAACATCTTTGAGTTAGAGGAAAAACAGTATGCATGTTCCTCTACTGATGCCTAGTTTTATTGTTCAAGGAAGGTTTTTGCCGGTGAGATGAAGCTTAATAACTGCAGATTACTGGCAGAAAAAAGGATGAAAGGGTTTCTGGTTGTAGTTGGTTTATAAAAAGAGTGAGTCATGTATTTGTGCTTGAAATCTTATCAGTGCAGACCTTCCTGGGAACCTAAAATCGTTTGATTATTAATCTGATCTATAAAAAAAAAATTTTTTTTCATCTGATCTATATGTTTAGAAAAAATAAAAATAACTAAAGCTCTGTGGCTTTTCTGTCTTCTTATTTTTTTAGTTATTCCAATGGAAACAGCTGGAGAATTTATATTTCCGTGAGAAAAAATTTGCTGTTGAAGTTCACGATCCACGAAGGTGAGGGTCACGAACTTTTCTCCCTGTTGACCTGGTCACTTTATGACTAATGCTGCTGAGAGCATTCATGTACAAGGGTTTGCATGGGTGTATGCTTTCATTTCTTTTGGGTATATATCTAGGAGTGGAATTGCTGGGCCATATGGAAACCCTGGTGGCATAGTGGTTAAGTGCTACGGCTGCTAACCAAGAGGTCAACGGTTCAAATCCACCAGGCGCTCCTTCGAAACTCTATGGGCCAGTTCTACTGTGTCCTATAGGGTCACTATGAGTCTGAATCGACTCAATGGCAGTGGGTTTGGTTTTGGTTTATGGTAACTCTATGTTTAACCTTTTGAGGAGCAGCCAAATTGCTTTCCAAAGTGGTTCACCATTTTGCCATCCCATCAGCGCTCTGTGAGGCTTTCAAGTTTTCCGCACCTAAATTATAAATTAAATTGTAACCATTCTAATAGGTGTGTAGTTGTGTCTCATTGTGGTTTTGATTTTCATTTCCCTCATGAATGTCAATGCTGAGCATCTTCTCATGTGCTTATTGGTTGTTTGTATATCTTCTTTAGGGAAATGCCTACTCACATCCTTTGCTCATTTTAAAATTTGGTAGTTCTGGCCGCTTTGAGGAGTTCTTGGGTGGTACAAGTACTTAACTTGCTCACCTGCTAACCAAAATGTTGGAGGCTCAAGTTCACCCAGAGGCATCTCGGAAGAAAGGCCTGGTGACCTCCTTCTGAGAAATCAGCCATTGAAAACCCTACGGAGCACAGTTCTGCTTTGACATACGTGGAGTTGCCACGAGTCAGAATCAACTCAGTGGTAACTGGTTTCATGACTAGTACCTGGTTTTGGTCACTTTGAAAAAATAGTTACCAAGTTTTGAATATGAATCGAGGTCCAAGTTCTCTTGAGAATTTTTTTTTTTTAACCAGTATCATTTTATGTCTTATAATCCAGTCTAATGTTTGTCTGAAAAGTTGGCTCTGGAAATGGTTTTAGCTCTGGGCTAACAGAGAGTCCAGGGGCCATGTCCTCTGGGGTCCGTCCAGTCTCAGACCATCAAGTCTGGTCTTTTTACTAGAACTTGAGTTCTGCATCCCACTTTTCTCCCACTCCATTAGGGACTCTGTTGTGTTCCCTGTCAGGGTGGTCATTGGTGGTAGCCAGGCACCATGTAGTTCTTCTGGCCTCAGGCTGAGGGATTGTCTGGTTTATGTGGCCCTTTCTGACTCTTGGTCTTATATTTTCCTTGTGTCTTTGGCGTTCTTCATTCTTCTTTGCTACAGTTGGGTTGGGACCAATTGATGCATCTTAGATGGCTGCTTGCTAGCTTTTAAGACCCCAGACGCCACTCACCAAAGTGGGATGTAGAACATTTTCTTAATAAACTTCATTATGCCAGTTGACCTAGATGTCCCCTGAAACCATGGTCCCCAGACTCGCACGCCTGCTACTCTGTCCCTCGAAGTGTTTAGTTGTATTCAGGAAACTTCTTAGCTTTTGCTTTAGTCCAGTCATGCTGACTTCCCCTGTATTGTGTGTTGTCCTTCCCTTTACCTAAAATAATTCTTGTCTACTATCTAATTAGTAAATACCCTCTTCCTCCCTCCCCACCCTCGTAACCATCAAAGAATGTTTTCTTCTGGGTTTAAACCTTTTCTTAAGTTCTTGTAATGGTGGTCTCATGCTAAAATTCTTATTCAGTCCTGAGTGGTTCCTTTTTGGTAGAAAGATACATTTATAGATGTTTGGAGGTCAGAGAGATGGGGGGAAACCAAAACAAACAAAAAAAAAACCCAGTGCCGTCGAGTCAATTCCGACTCATAGCGACCCTATAGGACAGAGTAGAACTGCCCCATAGAATTTCCAAGGAGCGCCTGGTGGATTCGAACTGCCAACCCTGTGGTTAGCAGCCATAGCACTTAACCACTATGCCACCAGGGTTTCCCCGGGGGGGAAGCAGCTCTGCCAAAAAGGTGACCCAGTGAGATAAGGCAGTTCCAACAAAGAGCATTAGTTCTTCCCAACACACACACAGTGTCTGTCCCTCTCCCTAGTCTTCCCTACCCCCTCTGACTTCCCTCTCTCCCTCTCCTCTCTCCAGTTTTTCTCTGTGCACAAGCAACACTCTGGACCAGTTTTGAACTTGCATATTTTCAGACAGTATGGTTACGTCCATGCTCTGATAATGTCAGAGCCATTCACATCTACCTAACTCAGCAATGCCCTTTCACCTTGAAAAACGTGCTGACCCCACAGTTGCTACATCTGTAAAATATCGTCACCTTTATTCCTCACAGCCTGTGATGGCTGTGCATCCTGATGATTTATAACTAAATGTTTTTAGCACAACCTCACATTTGATGAATTCCTTGCCTGCTTTGTGTGTTTGTGTGTGTGTGTGTGTGTGTGTTTTAATATACTGGCTTATACGGAAGGTATCACCTAGATTATGACCAATTTTTGTTATAAAAGGAGACAATGAGAAGCTTGGCTGTTGCCAGCATAAGACTGAGTACAACAGGAAGACAATGAAGAAGATGCTTTGTGACAGCGTTACTCCGGGGTACATTTTGTGTTACGTGGGCCAGAAGCAAATGATTTGAGTGCTTTCCTTAATCTTTCAGGGTTTCAGTGTCAAGAAGGACCTTTGGGCAAAGTGGCCTCTTTGTGCAGACCTGGTATGCAAACTCTTCTCTCATCAAGTCCATCTGGGTGATGGCAATTAGTCAGCATCAGTTTTACTTGGACCGGAAGCAAAGCAAAGTAAGTAACCAGAAGCCTTACTATAGGGACAAATTCCAGTCTGTCATTTGCTTTCTGTTCAGAAGATAAGCATTCTCAGAAAAGATGCAAACACTTGGGTTTTAACTCTTTTCAGTTTTTTTTTTTTTTAACTTTTGTTGTTGTTAGCTGCCATGGAGTTGATTTGGATCCCCAGCGACCCTAACGCACAACAGAACGAAACACTGCCTGGTCCTGCACCATCCTCACAATCGTTGCTGTGTTTGAGCCCATTGTTGCAGCTACTGTGTCAATCCACCAGATATTCTAGTTTTTCTTACATTTAAAAGATGGGCTGTATAGGTACTGGTTTAAAAGTTATAAGATTTGCCATCAGTTTGGCATGTCTGTGTGTGTACACTGGTGGTGTCGCTGTTGACATTTAAAGTTAGTGACTGAGCCATACCCTCAGAGAGAATCATGCATAGTTACCAAGAATATTTGAGCTGCAAAGCCTAAGTCTTGTGTTTTGTCTGAATTTTAATGTATAAAAATTTTAAATTATCACCTTTGTTGATATCTCTATTCTGTGGCAGCTATACTGTTTTATTAATTTGAGATATGTCACATGGAGTTAATTTTGTTTCACTGTTGTATACCTTTTAGGCAAAAATTCCTTCAGCCAGGAGTTTAGACGACATTGCAATGGATTTGACAGAGACGGGAACACCAAGGGTCTCCAAACTGGTGTCGCTGGAGGCAAAAAATCAGTTCATCATGGCAAGCAATGGCAGTTTAATCTCCTCAGGTAATGACTAGGAGGTTAAAAAAAAAAAAAAAAAGTGCAAGATATCCTTTTTTTGTTTAATCTTTCTCTTTTTTTGTCATAACCCCACCCCCTTTTTTTTTTTAATTATGGTACTTAAGTATGTACCGTAACGTGTGCCATTTGAGCCTTCTTCACGTGGACACTTCAGTGACATTAATTGTATTTATCACATTGTGCAGCCATCACCTCAGAAACCACTTTTAAATGAACGTTTTAACCCATTATTTTTGGAATAAATAAGTATATCAAAATCTATAGTGTGCCACAGTTTTGAACTAATTTTAGAAGGAGTCAAAAGAAAGTTAAATGATAAGAAGTCAGATTGTACAAGTAGCACTAGATACAAAGATAGTGAGTTTCCAGAGGTGGCTTGAGGGGGCAATTCTTCCCTACCCTCCTCCCTGTAAGTTCCATCAACTTTCCCCCATCTTTGTTTTTTTTTGATACAGATTATTGTCTAATGTAATAGAAAGTACTGTACAAACGTGATTGCCCTCAAAATGTGATTGCTGCCGCCAAATCCTCCCTCTGAAGAACCTTCTAGAATGTTTAACTTTCTTCTGCCTAACGAACTTCTGATGTGTAACTTGCCTTTGCACAGGACGTTCCATTGCCTTTCTTGCTTGCTTTCCAAAAGACCATTTTTAACAGTTAATCTCAAGGAACATCTTACCTTTTCTCCTGCTCAGAAAAAAATGAAATTTTTTCTTGAGCATATCTGCAACATGAAGCATTTTATCATTGCTGCCAAAATGCAAAAGGCACGTTTTATTACCAGGCTCTGTTTGATGCCCAGAAGCATGAGAAAATGTTCTCCAATTTCCTTTTATTATGTTCAGAAACAAGGAGAGAAAAAATAAACTACTATTTAATAGCAGGTTTAGCTTCAGAATCCTTTGTCCTTTAAACAGGAAGGAAACATGCCTCGTATAAACCTTCCCTGCCTCCCCCTCCTCCCACCCCAGGTTCCCAAGACTCAGAGGTTAGTGAGGAGCAAAAGAGAGAGAAAATTCTGGAACTCAAGAAGAAGGAAAAGCTGTTGCAAGAAAAACTCCTGCAAAAAGTCGAGGAGCTTAAGAAGATCTGCTTGCGGGAGGCTGTGAGTATCGTCGCCTTTTCAGGTTCTTCAAATTGTGTTTGTCAATTCACGCCAATGACACTTATCCCCTCTCAATTCTGTCCTGTTTTACAGGAACTCACTGGCAAAATACCAAAGGAGTATCCACTGAATGTAGGCGAAAAGCCCCCTCAGGTCAGAAGGCGTGTGGGCACTGCGTTCAAATTAGATGACAACTTGCTGCCAAGCGAAGAGGTAGGCACCCCAGCTCTGAGCACTTCTACTAATGAGGAGACCAGAAAGCGTCCGTTGGATGTGGTTGATTCGTTCCTTGGGGTTTTGAGTCCCTGCTATACATTTTAATCTCACCAGTTGAAATAGACAGCTTAGACCAAAGTGATCTCTTTCTCTCCCACACACCCCAATTAAAACTGAGTTATTTTCTCACTGCTTATGGTTTTTACTCCCTAAAACATGGAGAACGTTAAATAATCGCTGGATCTTTATGAATTGAGAAGCTGTGTCGTGAGAATTAAGAACCCCCAGCACTGGACTCTTCCACTGAAAACTAAGTAGCCTTTGGCAAGTAGCTTACCCTCTCCAAAGCCTCATTTCTCAAGTCTCAGTTTCCTCATCTGTAAAATGGGAGCAATGACCATACTTCCCTCTGAGGGTTGCAATGAGTATTAAATCAGAAAATACCTGTAAGGCACGCAGCTATAATAACGTTAAAAGATTTGCTAGCCAGTGTTTTTCATTTTTATGTCATCGAACTATATGACCCTACCCATGTTTCTTTTAGAAAATTTAGCAATCTTGGCTTTAGAAAACGAGAGCTGTTTCTATCAGTAATAAACCAAGTTTTGCCATTTATTGAGCACTCAATGTGTACCCAGCTCTAGCTAAGCAACACAGAAGCATTAACTCATTTCATCTTCACTACACTTTTATAAGGTGAGTTTTATCTCTATTTTACAAAAAAACTGAGGCATTAAAACATTAAGCAGTATGCCCAAGTCCAACCAAGCAGAAACTACCAGAAAGAAGAATCAAGCTCAGCTTTATCTGTCTCTAAAGTTATGCATGTGGATATAACATTCTGCATCTGTGAGCCTTGAGTTAAAAGTCTCTTGAGAAAGATGATCGTGACCCAACCGACTGAATGAAGGAAAGGCCAACCCCTTCCTTGAGAAGGGAAGAGGCTTGGACTGATGGAAAGTTCAAGTAAGATGGACAAGGGAGATCTTATCTGCTAGGAAAGTGTGTAAGGAGACCTGTGCAGGAAATGTAGATTTTATTCGCAAACAGCATCTGATTTCAGAATGTACCAGAAAATGAATTTTATTATCCATTGCATCTGAGCGTGACTGTCTATGTTCACAAAATTAAAACAGCATGATTAATAATATGTACACAGGATCCAGCTTTGCAAGAACTGGAGAGCAATTTCCTAATACAGCAGAAGCTAGTTGAAGCTGCAAAGAAGCTTGCCAACGAGCCTGACCTTTGTAAAACCGTGAAGAAGAAACGGAAGCAAGACTACACAGATGCAGTGAAAAAGCTGCAGGAGATTGAAAATGCAATAAATGAATACCGAATTCGATGTGGAAAGAAACCCAGCCAGAAGCCAGCAGTTATTTTACCAGGTTAGTGATACGTAAGGTTTTTGGAGTCACGTAGCGAGTACTCTTGATGGTTATGTGGCATTTCCAAGCCAGTTCACTTGCTGAGGGTTGGAACGGAAGAAAGAACAGGGTCCAGAGTAAGTTTCTGAGGATAAAAGTCATCTGGAATTTCAGTCTTACAAGTTTATAAGCTTGATTTTCAGTGACATTCTCACTATTGAAAGACTCTACTGTCACATTGCTTTACCTTTCAGGATGAACGAGTGTGCGCGAAAATACTGGTTCATTATAAGACAGACTCACCTTTAGCTGGCCTGATGTCTTTGCATGCAATACAATTGTCAGTACAGGATATTAAGAAAGCTGAGCCCTTTCCAGTAGTTTCTAAGAGGTTTTTAATGCAGCAGACCATGCATTTTCTTAAGGACCTAGTCATAGATGTGTGGATAGAGAGGCGCTCTTAGAATTATTATCCTTATTGGAGGTTATTTAAAGGTATTGGAACATACTCGTGATACAGTGTCAAATGCAGAAAGGCAAAATGCAAAGTTGTAGCCACAGCACAGTCCCAGATTTCTGGAACGTGTACATGCAAGGCTGATTGGGAAATATTTAAAGATATTAATAACGGGGGAATTTCAAGCAGTTTCATTTTCTTCGTAATACTCCTGTATTTTCCTAATTCTCAACAGTGTGTATCTGTTACTTTCATATTCAGAAAAAAAAGTAATCTAAGAAATCTAATTTAGGTAGCTTTCAAGCCCAGTTGGCCTTCCACATTTATCAACACTATTTTCAGCCATGATCATTGGCTGGGATATGATTGTATTTCCTTGATTTCATGATCACTTTTTCACATTTTAACATCAGTGAAATTGAGGTATTTCTTATACTAGAAGGTGTCTGATGATTATAACTGACAGTATCTTTGTTTTACTGGGACACGAAATAGTTAACATTTTACTACCAACAGCATCTTATATTTGATAAAATGTGGTAACTGGCCATTTGATGTCTAAAGCAGAGGTATGGCATTTGAAAAGTGAATTCACAGACCTGAGCCCAGAAGTACCAGTCAGCTAAAAAAAAAAAATACCAGTCAGCTACAGCTGGAGAATTCAGAGTGACTTTGGCTCTGAATAACAGAACCAGTTGGCCTTGGCAGTGGTTACCTACAAAGACGGGTGATTAGCAGCACACTTCACTTGCATGGCCATTTGTCATGACCCATTCATCCCCAGACTCCAAGATTCAAGTGTTCTCCTTCACAGTGACTGACATTTGGGCAGCAGATGGTGTCAATGGCTGAAGATATATTGGATAGACCTTTTTTTTTTTTTTAAGTGTGCCTGACAGCTGACTGTACTGGCACCTCACCTCCAAGCTCCATCATGTGTCTAAATTAAGAGAAAGTCTGCCTGGCTCTGAAAGAGATTAACATTTGAGATTGGATGGGGAGATCCCCTTTATAATGGCTGTGAAGCTTGCATTGAGGTGTCCTGTTTGCTTGTAGCTCTGCCAACACCCTCGACGCTGAGGATGGAATGATTTGCCAAAGCAGATCAATACATCTGAGATGTCTTTTTTCACTACTTAACATTTGATGGGTATCAGTAATACTCAGAGTACTATGGGTGTTTCTAGCTTGTTGGTTGTAAGCATTCATTATAGAGGGTAAAGTTTTTGTCCGGTGTAGAGTTTTGATTTAAAATCAAAATGCCCTTGAAGTCGGTTCCATTTTAAGAAATAATCTAATATCATACTTGAATAATAAATGTGTAGACATTTGTATATGCAAAATGTGTATATCTTCAGTAGCAGGTAAATCAATTTCTTACGATAAGTTATTATTCTTGATGCACTATAATTAGTTATATTTATCTAGTTAAAAACAAACTATACTCCACTGAGGATGGCTTTGTTAAGCTCACTATGTGTGCATAAAGGCACAGTTGTACTAAAGATGGTTATTTCTATTCACAGAAGACATAATCCCATCAGAGAGTAGCTCCTTGTCCGACACAACCGCCTATGATGATCGTAAGTGGCTCCCCCTTTTTTCTTTGAAAAATGTTATATATTCTGAGATATTGAAGTTTTTGTTTTTTGGTTTTTTTTTTTTAAGTAAAGTCTACTTGTTATTCTTTTTTGGAAAGTAGAACAAACTAACTTATATTTATGCAAAATGGTTGAGAAAGGAAATACGATAATTGACCAGATTAAGTCAATATTAACAACCAACCATACAAATCACTTGATTTCAGGAAATTAGAATACCGTAATATGAGCAAGTAAGTCTCTCAACAAGGATTTGTAAGACTCTAGGTTTTTTTTTTAACCTTTTAGTTTGAGATAATTGTAAACTCACAGGAAGTTGCATAGAAAATGCATAGTCCTTCGCCCAGCTTCTCCAATTGGGGCGTCTTATAATCTCAGAAGTACAGTATCAATACCATGTAATTATAATGTGGACTTTGATCATCACTGTATTCTGGATAAGTTGGAGTTTTTTGTTTTGTCTTTGTTTTTCTTAGGGAAAAAAAAAAAAACCACTTTCTAGAAATTGGGTAACTTATCCTTTTGTCAGTTGCATCAGGTAGGCCGTACCTATGGCAATGGGCTATGTTGGTTCAATACATTTCATGATGGAATGGCTTTCATATCAAGTAATAGGGTATTTCCTATTAGTCCCCTTGTACTTAAACAGACGAGTCTGTTATCTATCAAATGTGATTTGTAGTTTTTTGAGGCATGCAGGGAGGCTATTAACTCCCACGCAGGCCCTACTGCTTTATCCTCAAAGTTTTATGGTGCACAAAATCCCACCATTTCAGAATTCTTCCTTTGAGCTAAGGTTTGGTCATTCTTGCCTTTCCTCTTCGTAAATGCACGTTTCAGTGGGAGACATAAGAAGTCTCTAATGACTTAGCATAAATTTGTTTCCAGTTTCAGCATTTGCAGTGATAGGACGAGCCTTTGGTTAGCCAGAGAGGCCTGAGAACTTTAAAACGTAAAGGTAACCAAAAGTAACCCAGGCCACGTTTTCAGGCCAATATAACTTTAGAAAAAGTACAGTATCACCCCTACCACCTAAGCGATTTCTTTGTTCGAAGTGGCACCTCTTGAACTGGCAAAAGCTGAATCATGTCCACAGGAGAGGATCGAGTAATTTCTTTTTCCTAATGTACAAAAATATAAAAATGAATTTTTTGAAACTTACGTACTTCTAAATACATCATCTTTGGAAGAGAGCAGCTTGTTCACTAGATCTTCTAATTTCTTTTATGAGATATTGGCAAGATTTGTATTTCCTTATCTGGTTATCTACTTATTTGTTCATTCATCTATGTGCATATTATAGCCAACGACTCCTTTACTCTGGCTGGGCAACGTTCGAGTTCGGTCCCTCATTCTCCAAGGATTCTTCCCCCCAAGTCTCTCGGAATTGAGCGAATCCATTTCAGAAAGTCATCTATCAATGAACAGTTTGTGGATACCAGGCAGTCCAGGTGAGAGGTTACACCATCAGCAAGGTTCATACCTGGCAGCTATGAAATCTTTTTTCCAGAATGGTTGACAACACTTCCGAATGATCTCATTTATCCTTTCAGAAGGTGTTATCTTGCTCATTCCACTTAGGAGCAAACTGAAGCATAAAAACTCAGTTGCTTGTTGTTGACGGCAAGTGGATGTGTTTTAAGAGATCCTTTAAAAAACATTTGGGTGTTCCTTGTTTTTAAAGTCCATTTGATTTGTGTTAGGTCTGGGTATAAGGACATTCATTATTATCAAGATTTGGGTCTAATGTCCAAAATTCACTTTCATAACCCAGGCTCTGAGGAAACTGTCGTTAAATATTACTCTGTTAAAGCGAGTGACAGGACTGACTTCGATCCAATTCATAAACATGGACTTAACCACTTTTTTAAATCGTAAAATAGATAATACAGCTTTTTCCTCATGTGTCTCAGATGAGCAGTGCAAAGTGACTTAAGGAAATTATTAGACCTCTAGACCAGGAATCTGCAAACCATGGTTTGCGGGCTAAATTTGCCCCACTGCCTGTTTCTGTATGGGGCAGGAGCTAAAAATGGCTTTTGTATTTTTTTAATAGTTGGGAAAAAAATCAAAAGAAATATTTGACAGCTTGCAAAAATAATATGGAATTTGAATTTCAACATCCATAAATAAAGTTTTCTCGGAACACAGCCGTGCCCATTCATTGGGATATTGTCTATAGCTGCTTTTGTACTTCCTGTTTTTGGTTTTGGCAGAGCAGAGTAGCCACAACAGAAACCGTTTAGCTCACAAAGCCAAGATTATTTACTATCTGGCCCTTGACAGAAAAAGTTGGCCGACCTCTGCTCTAGTTGTTCACCATCTACTATATTCAGTCAAAAGAAGACACTCTTTAAAAGGTCTTTTATTTTTTCCCTTCGTGTTTATGACTCAGAGAGGCAAACCCATAGGCTTCCCCTAAAACTCATCTTGGACCTACCCAGATACTAAGCCACAGGGACACTCTTCCCGTTTTTCTCTCTGCTCTTCCCTTTAGTTTCCGGCAAGCTTTATATCAGTTTATGACAAGTTGCCGAAGATGTTGGGAAGCTTATCATTTCCTGAATTCTTCCTTTTTTATCTTCACAGGGAAATGCTGTCGACACACAGCAGCCCTTACAAAACTCTGGAGAGGCGGCCGCAGGGAGGACGAAGCATGCCCACCACTCCGGTCCTTACCCGCAACGCCTACAGCAGCAGCCACTTGGAGTAAGAGCGTGTCATTCCAGTTGCTTTGGCTTTGTTGATTTTTGGTTCAAGGCTCTGTCTTACTTTGTTGAGTTTTTTTAATCATGTTGAGTGACTTTTCTGCTTCTAGGCCCTATTTTATCGATAATACATTTTCTGCTAATTTAGTTTCAAATATGTCAGCCAAGAAAATGTAGTCAGTTTCTTTGAGTATACATTGGATTCCTTGTTCTTTAATTTCCCTAAAGAGGGACTACCATTCTCATCCTCAGAAAATGTGAAATTTGTTATTCAACTTGAAAGCAACGCTTTCAAGTGTCTAGTGAGTGCCAGGTTCTGTGCTAAGTATAAATATATATATACTAAATATAAATATGCATTATATTACTTACCTTCTACAACAAACCTGTTGTGAGGTAGATATTAGATACTGTTATCATCCTCATTTTACAAACATGGAAGTGAAGACCCAAAGGTTAAATATCTTGCCCAAGCTCATACAGCTGGAAAATGGGCTATGACTCAACACAGATACTGCTGACTCCATAGCCCAGGCCTGCTCCACTGTGCAATGCTGCCTCCACCCTATAATGTATACCAATATCCTGTGGGAAGAGAAGACCCTGCAAACATATGTGGGTTTTGTTCAGGCTTTGATGTAGGTTGTACACCATCCGTCAGTTTATCTCCCCTACCCTCAAGAAAGGATTTGGATTGCACGGTTGGCAGACCCTGGTTCCTCTCTCGTTTTGACTTCTCTCCTATGTTGAACTTAGGAGTCCCTGGGTGATGCAGACTGTTGAGCAATCAACTGTTAGTGAAAAGATTGGCAGTTCTAAGCCTCCCAGAGGTACCTTGGAACACAGGCCTGGCGATCTGCTTCCAAAAGGTCATAGCCTTGAAAACACTATGGAGCAGTTCTGCTCTGCACACTTGGGGTTGTCATGAGTTGGAATCAACTCAACAGCAGCTAACAACAACAACATTGAACTTGAGTGTGCAAATTGATTCTGTTGTGCAGTTAGCTTTGGAAATTTTAAAAGCTGTGTTGCAATTCAGAAGTTATTAAATCATTCAGTGTGGTGTTCTTTCTCTTTCTACCTGCCCTTTTTTCCTCCTTTCTGACTTACAAGTTTGCCCTCATCCTCTTTTCAGGCCCGAATCTTCATCTCAGCACTGCCGCCAGCGGAGTGGAAGCCTGGAGTCCCAGTCCCACCTGCTGTCTGAGATGGACAGCGATAAGCCATTTTTCTCCCTCTCCAAATCCCAAAGAAGCAGCAGCACCGAAATCCTTGATGACGGGTCTTCCTACACCAGCCAGTCAAGCACGGAATACTACTGTGTGACGCCAGTTGCCGGCCCGTATTACACCACCCAGACTCTGGACACTAGGGCCAGGGGTCGGAGAAGGTCAAAGAAGCAGAATGTTTCTACTTCAAATTCAGGAAGCATGCCCAACCTAGCACAAAAGGATAGCCTGAGGAACGGCGTCTACTCCAAGAGTCAGGAACAACCCCCTTCCAGTTACTATATTGCGGGGTACACGCCATATGCAGAGTGTGATCTTTATTACACTGGCAGCTATGTGTATGAAAATGACACTGAAGGACAATACAGTGTCAATCCTTCCTACCGGTCCTCAGCCCACTATGGATATGACCACCAAAGGGACTACAGTAGGTCCTTTCATGAAGACGAGATGGACCGGGTGCCTCATAACCCATATGCAACTCTCCGGCTGCCGAGGAAGGCAGCTGCTAAATCGGAGCACATCACCAAAAATATCCACAAGGCCTTAGTCGCAGAGCATCTGCGTGGCTGGTACCAGCGGGCCTCTGGGCAGAAGGATCAGGGCCACAGCCCACAGACTAGCTTTGACTCAGACAGGGGATCACAGAGATGCCTGGGGTTTCCTGGGCTGCAAGTACCTTGTTCTCCAAGCAGTCGGGCATCATCCTACTCTTCAGGTAAGAATGTGATACAAAAAAACCAAACCAGTTGGCGTTGAGTTGACCCCAACTCATGGTGACCCCATTTGTGTCAGAGTAGAACTATGTTCCATAGGGCTTTCTTTTTAATTTTTTATTGGGCTTTAGGTGAAAGCTTACAGTACAAATTAGTTTTCCATTTGGTAGTCTGTACATTAAGTGTTCCATGACATTGGCTGAATTCCCCACAGTGTGTCAGCATTCTCCCCATCTTCAACCTGTGTTCCCTGTTTCCTTTTGTCTGGATTTTCTACCTCTTCCTGTCTTCTCGTCTTTGCTTTTGGGCAAACATTGTCCTTTTGATCTCGTATAACTGATTGTTCTAAGGCACCTGTTCCTCTCAGTTGTTCTTGTTTATTTTATGGGCCTGTCTGTTGTTTGAAAAGTGGCCTCCAGGAATGGCTTCAGTTCCAGGTCAGAAGGGTATCTTAGGGCCATGGTCTCAGGGATTCCTCCAGTCTCTGTCAGATCAGTAAGTCTGATCTTTTTTATAAATTTGATTTTTTGCTCTACATTTTTTTCCCACTCTGTCCAGGTCCCTCTGTTGTGATTCTAGTCAGGGTTGTCAGTAGTGGTAGCTGGGCACCATCTAGTTCTGGTCTCAGGCTGGTGGAGTCTGTGGTTCATGGGGTCCATTCCTTTGGACAAATTGCTCCCTTGAGTCTTTGATATTCTTCACTCTCTTTTGCTGCAGACAGGAAGAGACCAATAGATGTATTTTAGCTGGCCATTCACAAACCTTTAATACCCCAGATGCTACTCACCAAAGTAGGATGCAGAACACTGTCTTTATGAACTATTGTTGTGCCAGTTGACCTAGATGTCTCCCAAGTCTATGGTTCTTCACCTTCAAGCCTAGGAACTAGGTGTTTGGTTATGTCTAAAGAAGTTTCCATGACTGTGTCCCTTGTGTGCTGTATTGTCTATGTTAATATACATGCAGCACCTGCAATTATATATGTAGAAATATCTACAACCAAACCTATGTCTGCTAGTAGGTGTGCTCCCTTACACCCTCCTACACCTCTTTAGCATACCTATCTACCTATGTATCCATTCATAAACTATTGTTTGTTAATACCATTGTTGTAAGATTTTTTATATTATAGTAATTACCCTAAAACTGCCCTTTATTCCTGCGTGCCTTTCAGTGCCTTCCTTTGCCTTGGTCATGTGCTGACTCCTACTCCATAGGGCCGATTTTTGGGAAGTAGATCTCCAGGCCTTTCTTCTCAGGTGCTCTGAGTGGACTTGAACTTCCAACCTTTTGGTTAGCAGCTGAGCATGTTAACACTTTGCACCACCCAGGGACTCTGAAGGAACCTGACACCCAGATTTAATTTATGTCCCCCACCTACCCAAAACCAGTCCATTCAAGGCTCACAAGACCAGAACCTAAGTCACGGGGGCGGTAGCAATTCAATGGAGTAACAATAAGAATCATCAACTTAAAAACTGAGTTATTCTCTCCAGCTTTCCAAAGAATACAGTACACATGAGTCCAGTGAAGCAAGTTTTAGATTCAAAGCCAACATTTATTGAGCACCTACTATACTTGCCGCTCTTTGGGGGGCCTTCACACAGTTTTTCTTTTCTGGGCTTTAGGTTGACAACCACACCTCTTAAATATATTCAGGCCACTGAGATTTGGTATTTTAAAGGAATAGAGCAAACCCTCCAGGCAAAGCAGAAAACTTGACAATGATGTATCCATCCCTGTCCCCCAGGAGGAATTTGATCATCTGAAGGCAGTTTGTATTGAATGCTCAGGTACCTGCATAAGGCTTGTAATAATTCTAAGAGGAGCTGGTGTTGATTAAGCACTGTACCAAGCACTTTGCATGTCTTAATTGGGTAACCATATGATATTTTACTTTGTGGTTGGTTTAAGGAGTTCTCAAATTTTAATTAGAAGAGAGGTTGCCTTTACCTGTTGACTTTGGACTCTAACTCTACTAACATTTGTGGAAGGCTTCCTGGGTACTCCAGCTGTGCAAAGTACTTTAAGTAGAGAAATGGAGGTAGAGGGGGAGTCTGCCTATTCAATTTGTTCATCAAACAAGCAGGCACTTCCATGATGCAGAGGAGCCAGTTCCTGTCCTCAGTGAGCATACAATGTATTTGGAAGCCGGAGGAATGTATAAAAATTAAGCAATTTTAAAATTCAGAGAAATGAATGGAGTCCCTAGTGTTGTAAACAGTTAACACGTTGGGCTGCTAACCAGAAGGTTGGAGATTTGAGTCCACCGAGAGGTACTTCCCAAGAAAGGCCTGGTGATCTACTTCAGAAGAATCAACAATTGAAAAACCTATGGAGCACAGTTCTACTCTGACCCAAATGGGGTCGCCATGAGTCAGAGTTGACAGCAACAGGTTTTAAGAAATGAATGGATAAAAACCAGAGGATAATATGTCTTGGCCCCTCTCTTAAGCATGCTACCTCTAGTAAGACTTAGTACAGGGGTATCAGAACCGTCGTGTAATCATTGAAAACTGTCCCTTTAAAAGTTTTATATGCTTGTTGACAAGGGGCATGTCCATGGAGATTTCTATTTGGATTCAAGTACTTTCTATTTGTGTAGGACTTTGAACTTCCGCTTTCTCATCTGTTACAGCATCTAACCTATGAAAAGGCTCTTATAGTTATTTCCTTTTGTTTGTGGCTCGGATCTAGAGAATGCCTTTCCTCCCTCTGAAATTCAGGGCGTTGCATGAGAAACTTTCAGAAGCCAAACCTGACCAGAATGCTACAAGTAAAGAACCAAACAAAAAGGGCTGGGATTCATATGGACAGTCATCAGGGCACAGGGCTGGGGTGATACCTCTTTCAACAGTGTGGCCCAGGGAGAAGCAGGTGTAACTCAGGAACCTCAACATTCCTGGCAGTTGGTTTAGTATCTGGGGCAAAGGTAAGAATTACCTTACACGTCCTGGTTCATACCTGGAGTGAGCCGTGCTGACACCAGCAGGATTTGGTCCCACAGACTAAAAGACATCACTTTTTAAGAGGCTAGAGGAATAGAGGTAGAATCAGTGCTACTGGAATTTTCCTCATTTCCGTCTACGTTTTATAGCCATAGATATATATGACATCAGACATGCATCATTGTCGTAGAGAGATAAGTTTTCAACTATTTGCCAAGTTAGTCAGGGATTTTGTAGTCCCTTTCAACCTTCTCGGTGACTCAGTTTTAGTAGTAACGGCATTAATCATTTATTGGTCGTTTACCACGTGCCACGCAGTGCACTCAGCACCTCATACACGTTATCCTGCTTAGTCTTGGCAACAGTTCCATTAGATGGATGCTGTTTATTTTTATCCTGATTTTGCAGCCAGAGGGACCGTGGTGGTTCAGTGGTAGAGTTCTCACCTTCCTGGCAGGAGAACCAGGTTAGATTCCTGGCCAGCGCACCTCATGTCTATCAGTGAAGATATGCGTGTTGCTGTGATGCTGAACAGGCTTCAGCAGAGCTTCCAGACTAAGACGGATTAGGAAGAAAAGCCTGGCTACCTACTTCCAAAAATCAGGCAATGAGATGGATCACAATGTTTCGATCCTGTTGTGCCTGGGATCGCCATGAGTTGGAGGCTGAATCCAGTAGCTAACAACAACAACAAATTTTGCAGCCAGGGTAACTTGGGCTTAGAGTGTTTAAATGGCCCTACCTAAAGCCTTGCAACTCATAAGGGGTGGGGTGGTGGAATTCTATCTCAGTTCTGTCTGACATCTTAATCACCAAGCCCCACAGCCTGTAACTTAGAGTTAGGAAAAATTCTTTGAAGCTCAAAGTGAGAGTGTTACATCTTTTAATCAAAACCTCTTGGCATTCAGGGCCGTGGAAGAGTTTTGAAATGTGTTTGTCCCACTCTGGTGGCAGGTGCTTTGTGAGTGAGAAAGAGAAGGGTTGGAAGCCAATAGCTTGAAGTGGGAAATGGACAAGAGCAGGAAGGATCCATGGCAGTGCTGGGTTTTTGAGTCTTGCATGACCAACATGACATTGTGGTCACCTTATGCATCCTACGCATGGAGCAGGACTGGCTGGTTTTATAGAGAGGACAGCAGACACCCAGCAAGGAGGCGTTCACTCGGCTTCACCCCACAATTATACCCTTGTCGTGTTACAGTTCAGTCCCTCTGTAGTACAAAATCTTCTCTTCTTCAATTCCTTTTCATACTAGTTCCCACCCTACCCACACCCCACCCAACCCCACCCTTTTTTTTAAGGCAGAAGTTGTCTTGATCCTGCTAGTGGCCACTGCTAAACACTCAAGTATCAACAAATCACATTACAGAATGATTTCCCGCCAAAGTTCCCCAAGACACTCACTCATCACCGTATGGTTACAGCTAAAGTCTTGTATGCCCAGCTACCACAGCCCGAATGGGAAGATTTTTTTCTGACTATATAAGAGGGTCCCCTCCCACCCCTGATTTGTCTTTTTTTTTTAATATGTAACAGCTTTATTGAGATGTGTTTCACATTGATTTGTCTCTTTGGTTATTTTAATAGTTACCATTTATTGTTTACTCGGTACCAGGCACAGTGATAAAGATTTTCATCTTATTTAGTTACCTTATTTAATCCTGATATCAGCCATGTTGTTGCATGTCGTCAAGTCGATTCCAACTCAGAGCAACCCTATAGGACAAAGTAGAACTGTCCCGTAGAGTCTTCTAGTCTGTAATCTTTATGGGAGCAAATCACCAGGTCTTTTCTCCTAAGGAGCCCCTGGTGGGTTCAAACTGCCAACCTTTTGGTTAGCAGCCGAGTGCTTAACCATCGTGCCACCAAGGCTCCTTCTGTCAGCCCTAGGCAGGATGTATTTATATTATTATCCCCACTTTACAGATGAAGAAACTTCAGCTGAAAGAGGATAAGCTATTTGCCCAAGGTCACACGGCCATTAAGTGAACAAATTGGAAGGGGAGCTCCACTGATTTCAATCCCTGGCCCCTTTTTTTTTTTTTTTTCCTTGCAGTAGTGTTTTGTAGGTTTCTTTGTATAGGTCTTTTACATTCCTGATTAGATTTATTCCGAAGTATTTTTTTTTTTTTAGGGGTTATTATAAGTGGTATTGTTTTGCTGATTTCCTTTTCATCGTTCTCTTTATTGGTGGATAAGAATCTACCTGATTTTTGTGTGTTTATCTTATATTCTGCTACTCTGCTGAATCTTTCTATTAGTTCCAGTAGTTTTCTCATGGAGTCTTTTGGGTTTTCTATGTATAATATCATGTCATCTACCAACATACAATACAGGAGAGGTTAGTACAACTGGACTAAACTGAAAGCAGAGAAGTTTCCTGAATACAACCGAACGCTTCGAAGGCCTGAGTAGCAGGGATGGGGGCCTGGGGGCCATGGTTTCAGGGGACATCTAGGTCAATTGGCATAACAAAATATATTAAGAAAATGTTCTGCATCCCACTTTGGTGAGTGGTGTCTGAGGTCTTAAATGCTAGCAAGCAACCATCTAAGATGCATCAGTTGGTCTCGACCCACCTGGAGCAAATGAGAATGAAGAACACCAAAGATATAAGGTAAATATGAGCCCAAGAGATAGAAAGGGCCACATAAACCAGAGACGCCATCAGCCTGAGACCAGAAGAACTAGATGGTGCCCAGCTACCACCAATCATTGCCCTTACAGGGAACACAACAGAGAATCCCTGATGGAGCAGGAGAACAGTCAGATGCAGACCTCAGATTCTCATAAAAAGACCAGACTTAATGGTCTCACTGAGACTAGAGGGATCCTAGAGGTCACGGTCCCCAGATCCTCTGTTAGCCCAAAACTGGAACCGTTCCTGAAGCCAACTCTGCAGACAGGGATTGGACTGGACTATAAGACATACTGATGAGGAGTGAGCTTCTTGGCTCAAATAGACACATGAGATTATGAGGGCAGCCCCTGTCTGGAGGCGAGATGAGAAGGCAGAGGGGGCCAGGAGCTGGTTGAATGGACACGGGGAATACAGGGTAGAGAGGAGGAGTGTGCTGTCTCATTAGGGAAAGAGTGGCTAGGAGTACATAGCAAGGTGTGTATAAGTTTTTGTATGAGAGACCGACTTGATTTGTAAACTTTCACTTAAACCACATTAAAAAAAAAATTTTTTTTAAATATGTCATCAGCAAATAGGGACAGTTTTACTTCTTCCTTTCCAATTTGGATAGCCTTTATTTCTTTTTCTCGCCTGTTGCTCTAGCTAGGATTTTCAGCACAGTGTTAAATAGGAGTGGTGATAAAGGGCATACTTCCCTTGTTCCTGTTTCAAGGGAAAGGTTTTCAGCCTCTCTCCATTGAGAATGATGTTGGCTCTTGGTTTTGTACAGATGTCCTTTATTATGTTGAGGAATTTTCCTCTTATATGTGTTTTATTGAGAGTTTTTACCAGGAATCAGTGTTGGACTTTGTTAAATGCCTTTTCTGCGTCTAGTGAGACGATCGTGTGGTTATTTATATAGTGAATTACGTTGATTGATTTCCTAATGTTGAGCCGTCTTTGCATACCTGGTATGAATCCCACTTGGTTGTGGTGTATTACTTTTTTGAAATGATGCTGAATTCTATTGGCTAGAATTTTTGCATCTATATTCATGAGAGATACTGGTCTACAATTTTCTTGTTTTGTGGTGTCTTTGCCTGGTTTTGGTATCAGGGCCAATCCCTGGCTCTTGAGCTCTAGTCTGTGTACAGCTAATTGTAATACACATCTAAATGACCTACAATTTTTTTCACTTTGCATATTTTTAACAATTTTCTCTGTCTTTTCATTTTCAATTCTAGTGTCTTCTACAAATGCCTCTGGAAACTGGAGAACCCAGATAACTGTTGGGGTATCTGACTATGAAGCTCCACATTCTCCTTACACCAGCTGCTATGGAAATGTGTACAATCCTTTGCCCTCTCCAGGCAGGTAAGAAAGCAACGCTCTCAAATTCTAGCAGCCTGTCCCTGTTCAGGAAACCTTGGTGGCGTGGTGGTTAAGTGCTATGGCTGCTAACCAAAGGGTCAGCAGTTCAAATCCACCAGGTGCTCCTTGGAAACTCTGTGGGGCAGTTCTACTCTGTCCTATAGGGTCACTATGAGTCGGAATCGACTCGACGGCACTGGGTTTGTTTTTTGGTTTGGTCCCTGTTCAAAAGAATTCAGGGATCCAATTTTACCTTATAAGCGCTTACTAATCCAGCTCCATAAAAAAACCAAAACCAAACCTGTTGCCGTCGAGTCGATTCTGACTCATAGCGACCCTATAGGACAGAGTAGAACTGCCCCATACGGTTTCCAAGTAGCGCCTGGTAGATTCAAACTGCCAACCTTTTGGTTAGCAGCCGTAGCTCTTAACCACCATGCTACCAGGGTTTCCAATCTAGCTCAGGGGTTGGCAAATTACAGCCCACAGGCCAGATCTAACTGCCACCTGTTTTTGTAAATAAAGTTGTGTTGGAAAACAGCTCTGCTCATTCATTTATATATTATTTATGGCTGTTTTTGCCTTACAAGGGCAGAGCTGAGTGGTTGTGACAGAGACCATATGGCCTGCAAAGCCAAAAATACTTACACCTGACCCTTTAAAAAGAAGTTTGCTGACCCCTGATTGAGCTCATTTAAAATTGACACTGTTGTCAGAGTTATATAATATCGGAACCTGAAGGTTGTGTTTTTGTTTTGTTTTTACTTGTAATATTTGAAGCTGTATTGTAAGATGTCCATTTTAGACTCTTTTGGAACCTGGCAGGGAAAAAAAAAATTTTTGGCTGAAAGTGAATACAAAATCTCTCTCCTCCAGAAAAGGCTGTTCATACCAAGATTCCTAGTAGACAGTTGGTGGGCGTGATTTCAAACATTTGCTGTCTTTTTGTATAGACCCTGTGTTCTCCAGGCAGCAACAGACGCACTCAGCTGTCCTGACTGTCTGTAAAAGTTGCTTTTGGTAAACATGTAGTGGAAATATACAAGAACAACTTGTTAAAATGTGATATAAAAAACAAAAAAAAATTTTTTTTTTTTTTTACAAACTCTAAATTTACCTATTTTTTAGTTCTCTTTACACACAGGAGGAGTTAAGTTTGAAGGGGTCATTTCTCCTCCTCATTTTCTCACAAAATATAACCCACACTCATGGTGCCAAGAAATAAATAATTTTCTGTTTTTCTTTTTTTTCTCCAGAGCATTTAATTTGGCTTTCTTTAAATCAGACCGCCTCAGGCATATGAGATCCTCACAGGCTATCACTTATAAAGATCTCTCTACCAGTGAATTGAAGAGCTTAGCAGTTTAGAGCACTTGGTGTTATCAGCAAATTGGAGCTATTCAACCCCAAAGCCTCATTTTTTCATCCATATTCAGCAGGCGTTTTTCTTGGCTTGAAATATTAGGCCAATTGTCTCAACTCAACAAAGGGTATGCTCAAAATAGAATTTTAGTGAAAACATACCTCAGAAGACGTCAGATAGCTTGGGCTTCCGTCAGTAATGCTTGAAAATGAATAATCGTAAACTCCAAACTGACTTTGGCCCAAAATCTGAGCAGAACCTTTTTAATTCATTTCCGATCAATTCGTATAATACGTTTGCAAATAATTTTCACATTTGCATAATTTCAACTTTTTGTTTACACAGTGAGTAATGATATAAAACATTCAGTGCTTAAGACAGTTCTAATATCTTTAACATCAGTTTCACCAGGCTCAGGAAGTGCTAAACATTTTTAGAGAATATCTGTTTTACCAAGTGTACTTGTCTATTTCAGCTGGTCCTAGATGGCTTGATAGGGGAGGTTTATGTCAGAGGGACATAATGGACAGGGAATTAGAAGCTATTTAAAGATTCCTTTAAAAAAAATTTTTTTTTTCTTTTTGTGTGTGTGGAAATCCTGGTGGCATAGTGGTTAAGTGCTATGCCTGCTAACCAAAGGGTCGGCAGTTTGAATCCACGAGGCACTCCTTAGAAACTATGGGGCAGTTCTACTCTGTCCTGTAGGGTCGCTATGAGTCAAAATCGACTCGACGGCACTGGGTTTGGGTTTTTTGGTTTATTGTGTGTGTAGGGAAACCCTGGTGGTGTAGTGGGTAAGTGCTACAGCTGCTAACCAAACGGTCAGAAGTTTGATTCCACCAGGCGCTCCTTGGAAACCTGATGGGGCAGTTCTACTCTGTCCTATAGGGTCGCTATGAGTCAGAATTGATTCAACCGCACTGGGTTTGGTTTTTTTTTCTTTAATTGTGTGTGTGTATTTTTTTTTATGTGCCTAGTAAAAGCTCCTTGTGGAAGACTTGGAAACTACAGGGCTAAATAAGTAGGAAATAATTCCACCATCCAGAGATAGCAGCTATTAACATGTTGGCACTGTCCCCCCATTTTTCTGAATCCATTTTTAACCTGGGCATAATATTACATATGTAATTATACGTCTTGTTATGTTGTGTATGAAATTCTACATCCAAGTTTTTTACTCAACATTATACCACAAACATGTTCCTGTGTTCTTGAAAGACTCTGACCAACATTTTATTTGACCAATATGATATTCTACTCTATAAATATATTATACTTTATTTACTTGACCAAACCAAACCAAAGCCATTGCCTTCGAGTCAATTCTGACTTAACAATGCCCCCATTTTTAACATCTGAGTGTTTTTCAGGGTTTTTTTTATTATTATTATTCTTTTGTTTTGTTTCTTTTAACATCTTTGTACAAAATATTTGCCTAAATTCCAGATTAGTTCCGTAGGATACATTCCGGTAGGTAGAATTAATGGATTAAATTGAAAAGTGTATTTTTTTAAGCTCTTACTTTCCATAAAGATTTGCCAGTTTACCCTCCTAGCCACAGAGTTATAGGTGTGCTGATTTCCATTTATTTAAAGTTTTTTGTAATTACGATACAGTTTGATCAGTTTAACTTGACGCTTTAGCGTGGCAGAGCCCTGGTAGTACAGTGGTTAGGCATTTGGCTGCTAACCAAAAGGCCGGCAGTTCAAATCCCCCAGCCACTCCTTGGAAACCCTATGGGGCAGTTCTACTCTGTCCTATAGGGTCACTATGAGTGGGAATCACCTTGACGGCAATGGGTTTGGTTTGGTTTTTTGTTAGCATGGCAAATAGAATAACAACCATTTATAAAGCTTTGGAAATTTGCTGTAAAATAGCATAAATAATTTTTGTAAAACACAATTTTTAAAATAAGAGAGAAATTGAATTTCAAAAATAAAAAAGAAAAGCCTTAGAATTGCCCTTGGATTTGAAATGCTTGGCAACATATCAATGGTTTTTTTTTTAATAAATGAAATGTATATTATTTAGCTATCCTTTCCCCCAGAGTACCCAGGTACTAGATATTACAGAATGCTACAGATATTCACCAATAAAATTTTTTCCCTAATATGATTTGGTATAACTTCTCAGTGACATAAACTTCTAAAAGTAAAAATGCTGAAGTCTTGTATGCTACCTAGTATATATATAATATAGTCAAATGGCTCAGCTGTTGCAAACTCTGTTTTCAAATAACTTTTCCTTTCACGTCCTGTCTTCCATTTCCCCATCTCTTCCTTGCCTAACTCTACCTACGACTAGGCAAAACCAAGGGCTTCTGTCCCGGCGAATGGTTGTGTCTCCAGAAATGAGATCAGTCTTAAATTCTCTTTTGCTAAGTGTAGCCAACTGTAGTAAGTACAGTCGCTCAAATGTGTGTGTTGCTTCTGGCTTCACAGGAGCTTTGCTTGTTCTGGCCAATGTGTGAAGTTGTGAAATCTGACTTTGTGTTTATGTTAGATGAAAATACTAAATACCTGGATTTGCACAGTATTCCTGCTCTTCTTCCAAAGGCTTTTTTTTTTAATCATCTTTACTAAAACATGTGGAAATTTCATATTTTAAGAACATCTACTAACTATGTAACCTGTTTTAATCAACTATTATCAGTTTTGCTTATTGGAATGGTTTGTATAAGGTGCTCTCATCTGGATGGACCGTCCGAATATGCCTATGGTTTTTAAATGTGATGCTGTTTGTTCAGTCATTCTCAGTTTACACTTGACTCATACACCCTAGAGATCTAACACACATACCAAGGTGCCCCTGGCCCCCTCTAAAAATATTCTTTTGTCCCTGAGGTAAACATCTAAAATATTCCTTTAATTTGAAGAATACCTAAAATGTGCCATGAAAGTAATTCTTCTGAAAAAGTTAAAAATATGACCCACACAAATAGAAAATAGGCCTGTGTCAAAGATTTATTTAAGCAATCAATGAGGGAAATAGCAGAATGGTACCATTGGTTGAAAGAGAATTTGTAAAACCGAATTTGACACACTGAAAGAGAGAATGCTGGAGTAAGGTTATGAAATTAGGTACGAAACCAGTTAATGTCCTACAGGGCAATAAAACTATAACTGTAAGCTTTTTCTATCAGACAGAAGTTATTTGAGTTTCTTCCACACTAAAAATCCACAAATTAACGTGTAGCTTCACACAATCTGGGTTGTAATCAATGGTAAGTTGTAGTTAGACAAACATACATCTCCCTAGAGAATTAAATAGTCCTCGCATGGATCTGTTAGACAGTGCTCCAGTATGACACTGAAAGGACACACAGTCATCCTGTCGCCTTACTTCAGGTTCTGGATAATTTTCCTTAACAGCACTCTCTACTAACGTCTTTGAGTGTAGTAGTCTTTGTTCTCAGGGCACAAAAATGACCACAAGAGTAACTTTTCTGGTTTCCTTTAACAGACAGTACACAGAGACCCATCAACTGGACAGTACAGCTGGAAACCGGTTGGAGGACAGCCTGGGGGGTAGTGAGCAGAGGCTCTTTTGGCATGAAGATTCAAAGCCTGGAACATTAGTCTGAACTGCAGTTGGACCACGTGACCAAGCACTGCGTTCTCACACTAGTGTGCCTTGCAATATGTGTTCGTCTTCCCAGAAGGCTGCTGGCATCAAAGGTTGAAGAGAAGACTTAGTTGCCCTCGAAGTGAGTCTCACACGAAGCAGTACAAAGCCGCTGAAGATGACTTGCCTTTCAAACTCCGGGCGGTAACCTAACAGAGCAAGGTCTGACCACACCTGGAACCATTGCCAAGAGAGGACTCAGCTTGAAGCCTTTATCAATAGCAAGCACTTTTTAAGAGAATGAAAGTTGTTGAAGGCAAACCTCAAAACTGAAAAGTGTGGTCAGGTCTTCAGTAGGAAAGAAGGAAAGGGGAAATTTCAGAGCACAATTCAAAATGATGAGAGGAGGTAAATCAGAAGCTCCTTAGTCATTGCTCACTGTTACAAAGTTTGAATTTGTGAGCTGACAGAGGAGAACATGCTATTTCTACACAGACGTGAACAATTTAGACAGTATTGGAAAATTACTTGAAGAGAGAGGCTGGATTTTCATGAAGTTCTGAATGAGTGTAAATGTTTTTAGGGTATTATAGAGTGATGTTTTTCATAAGCACCGTAAAATGGGTTCTGGAAAGACTTATTGCTGTAGCATCTTGTAATATAACTTTTGTGGTAGCAGATTGGGGAAAATGAAGCAGTTCACTGAATAACTGACAAACCCTGCTTGGAGAATTTTCTAAGGTACCATATCATTGAGCTCCTTTTTTCTTTCCACACCAAAGGCATAACGTACTATTGTTATTCAGGCTGGTAACGCTCCCGTTTGGCTGTCATTGGCCATGGCAAACTTGACACAGAAAGTTTTTATAATCATGAGTTTCAAAAGGTATTTTAAGGTGATACAGAAAGAACCCGAACCAACAAAAACCACATTCTTTTAGATGATCGTGTGCCTTAAAATGGTGAACATTAGAAAATTAAACGTATCGTCTGGGTTCCGCAGGTAGCTCTACATCACCAAATGACAAAAAAAGATTAGTTATTTAAAGAAAAAAAACAACACTAGTACTGCAAGCCGCAGTAGACCTGATTATGAGGCTATAACTACCTCATGCTTTCTTTGGAGGAACTAATTAGCTGTGGTTTATTGTGGGATTTTTTTTTTTTAAACAAATGATTTCCATATTCCAAATGGATTCTTTTTTGTCATCTTTACTCTGCTTCAGAATTCCATAAAAGGTGCTCCTTTTCACCCGCTTTTATACAGGTTCCTTGTTCATATTGTGAATAGAAATGTTTCTGAACAACTTTTTTGGAACATTTTCTATCTCTAGCCCAAAGCATGTAATATATACATAAAGACGATTTGTTAAACTGGTCCTTAGTCATTTGTATCATTAGAAATGAACTTTGGGGGAAAAAAAAAAGACACGCAAAAAAAAAAGTAATAACTTATTCCTTTTTGCATATTTGTATAGACTCCTAGAAACAGAAATACCCTTCTGCCTATTCTTTTACTGTTCTGACTATTTTAAGACCTATTTTTTTACATAGGTCAATAAACTAAAGGTGTGCTACTGAAAACGTTTACTTATTCTTCCACTTACATTCAGAGTTCACAGAGCAGCTTAAAGTGCTATGGTGAGTCATCATGTTGGACAAGGCTTCAGATTTTTAGTTATAGCATTACCGTATTTTATTGATTCCAAGATGCACTTTTCTTTTTTTTTTTTGTATTTACATCTTTGAAATTGGGATCTGCCTTTTGATAGATAGTCTGTCCTAGCTGAATTGGTAGTTTTTTTTTTTTTTCTTCTTGGTGATACATGAAATAATGCTGTGTCTTACAATAACGTTGTCTTGGAGTTAATGAAATACGGTAGCTTATTGCCTCACAGACGATGACTGATGTGAAGCACTGGGTTTATTGGGAATCTTGGGAATGTTGTTTGTAACAAATAGTCCACAGTAGTTTTGTTGACTGGCAAGCAAGGTCTTTAAGATGCAGGAAAACATTTCACCTGACGTCTTTTTACCCTGCATTGCACAATGGGAAGAAAGAGATGGGAAATGAAATGTAGGAAGACGTTAGTATTAATATTTATTTCATTGCATGTAATGTGCATGAAAATGACATTTTCCTATTCAAGAGATGACAAGCTCAGAATTGCAAGTATACCTTTAAAGGACAAGTAGAATTTGGCTCCCAAAGTGGAAAATGGAAGCACAACGATCTTGCTGGATGATTCTTCCCCTCCACATACTTGTTTGCCTTTCTTGCTCTTTTTTTGGATGATATTTTATTGTGTTTTCAGTGAAGGTTTACACAGCAGTTTAGGTTCCCATTCAACAATTCCTACACAAGCTGTTCGGTGACATCGGTTACACTCTTTACAACGCGTGGAGTTCTCATCATCTCCGTTTGGGTGGTTTCGTTTTCTCTGCATATTTTTTGAAAAATCTCTCAACCACATTATTGGTATGCTTATTAAAAACCAAAAAGTAGCACAGGTAAATTTTTCAACATGTGAGCTTTCTCTTTTTTATTACGAAATATCATACACAGTATTTTTACACAAACAATACGCACATTCTATGTTTGTTAGCCAACCACGCCCTTCCCCCGCGAGGTATTTTTTTGTAAGCTCTCTGCATAGTGCCCTTACAAAAAATACTCATGGTAAAAATTTTATATTCTAACAGAAAACAAATATATAACATTAAAACTTAATCAAAACCTGTAAGTTTATATGACACCCTCTAATTTGGAAACCCTGGTGGCATAGTGGTTAGAAGCTACATCTGCTAACCAAAAGGTTGGCAGTTCAAATCCACCAGGTGCTCCTTGGAAACCCTATGGGGCAGTTCTACTCTGTCCTTTAGGGTTGCTATGAGTTGAAGTTGACTATACAGCAGCAGGTTTTAATATAACAACTTCTTCATGTACTGTATATTCAAATGTTTTTCTATGCATATCATAGTTAAATAATAATTTAAAAAACTAGCATCGTATTACGAATACAGTTTTACAATCTTATTTTCACCTGGCCACTTGGGTCTCTCTTATATGGATTCGTATTGATCTACCTCATAAAGTTGTATATTTTACAAGATGGATTTAAAAACTGCCTCATCTTCCTGGATGTTTATATTTTTTTCTATTTTTGAGAAAATTCTTCAAAATTCTTCCATGTACCAGTAAAAGCTTAAATGTCATAAGCAATAAAGATTCTGGAATTGTCTTTCAACTATTAGTTTGGCCTATTCTTAGGCACTAAGCTCAGACTAGAGTTTCCCTTAATGTCAGTCTTTAAGAGCCTTCAGAATCAGTGTTCCATGTCGTAGAAAAGTCTAGACTATTATCTATAGCAGTAATAGTCAAACTCAGTGGTGAAAGACCTTTTTTTTTTAATTTCCAATCCATCGTGGACTGACAGTTTTGTAAAGTAAAAAGGGAATTACCAGAAAAATTAAAACATAAAAGAATGAAATTCAAACATACTCTGTAAAATAGAGGGTGAACGAAAAAGAGGAAGACCCTCAACGAGATGGATTGGCACAGTGGCTACAACAATGGGCTCAAGCATAGCGATTGTGAGGATGGCACAGGACCAGGCAGTGTTTCATTCTGTTGTACTTAGGGTCACTATGAGTCGGAGCTGACTCGATAGCACCTGACAATGACAACAACTGTCAAGTTGCGATTAAAGTTTCTGAATGGTGACTCTCAATTTCTGTACTTACCTTGCCCCAAGGCCCAGGAACAGAGTTTGCAGACCACCTTTGAGTAGCAGCGACCTAGAGATACATCAAGGAGGTGCTTCAGACATGCTTGCTAGTAAGGCAAGCCCTTAGTTGTCCCTCATTGTCTTGAAGGCGTAGAGATAGTCTGTCTTCAGAGAGAAGAATCTTTTCACACATATGTGGTGTCCAGATGATGGTGCAAAACTTTACTCATCTTTTAGCCCAAAGTTAGGTGAATCCCTCACCGCCTAGGTTCCTTTGTTGTTAGATGCCATAGGAATGAAATGATCCCCAGTCCTGTACCATCCACACGGTCAGTTCTGGACAGGGCTGTGTGATCCATAAGGTTTTCATTAGCTGATTTTCAGAAGTAGATCATCAGGCCTTTCTTCCTAGTCTGTCTTGGTCTGGAAGCTCTACTGAAACTCGCTCAGTATCGCAGGAACATGCAAGCCTCCACTGACAGACAGGTGGTGGCTGCACGTGACCGGGAATTGAACCCAGGTCTCCTGCTCGGAAGGCGAGAATTCTACCACTGAACCCCCACTGCGTGCGCTATGCTCCTTACATTATTTTTATCCCTTCCTCTGGATTCCCCTGTATCTTTCCTACCACTCGGCCTCCCCTCCTTCCTATCCTTACGCCACGCTGAAGTAGAAAAGCGTGAAGTATGCCTCGCTACGAAACTGAGTTGACGTTTGCTGAATTCTAGTTTAACGTGTGCCGGGCCATTGTGCTAAAGTACTTCCCGTGCATTCGTTCATGTCGTTCTCAAAACAACCGCATGAGCTGCTAATGGGGTTCCTATCGTTCCCATTTTACAGACAAGGAATCCAAGAATTAGAAATGTCAAGTAACTTACCAAAAATCATGCAACTATCAGAAGAAAAGCCAGAAATAAACTCCAACCTGTCAAACTACCACCGCCTTGTTTAACGAATGCTTTCCACAAACAATTTCTCTGCAGGAAGGGTTGTAAACAGAATTTTTTTTCAATAATAAAAACTCAGCGGATTCATGCTAGGTCTAATAGAACTTCTTTACTACCTCTTCTTGGAGATAAGGGAAAGAATTTCCTTTCATTTACCAGTGGCAGAAGAGCAAAGAGGTCCAAGTCCAAACACAGGTCAATATAATCCTTACCTAGGACACTACCTAGCTTAGGTAGCTAGGTGACTGCCCACAAGCATGACTGACTGCTATGTTAGCTCATCTGTGGACCAGAGGCATTTCTTAAATTATTTTCTGGTCAATAAAATGTCTCGCACCAGGGAAAGTACTTGTTACAATCACAGATAGCCATAATGAGCTAAATATTGATCAGTAGCCCTGAAAATATCTATTGATCCTTCCCCGTTTTTTATTGCTCAGGCTCAGTATGATAATAGGAAAAGTTAGGTGCTCTAATAAAGTGGCCCTGGGCAGCACTCTAGGAATTTGGCTCTCTCCGATGTAAATGCTTGGGTGGGCACCAGCCACTTTTGATTCTCTTTGAAAAGAATGAAACTGGGATTCAGCTCAGATTAGAACCTGAGTCCACCTGCAGACTGTATGTATTTATAACCCTTCCATCCTCTGCTACATTTGATGATTCAGTGAAGAAGCTTGTCTTCCCCTGCAAAAGAACACAGGAGAATATGCATATGGATAAATAGGCTGTGTGAGGTATTTGTTGCTGTTTCTAACATGAAAACACACACATACCCCAACAATTTTCTTCGTTTCCTTTTGTATTTGAATATCAGCAGCCTTGGTAAGAATGGTGAGCCAGGGCCAGCGCAGGGTGGGAGCTGGCCTAACTTCTGAGTTTCAGCTAGCACTTCTCCTTTCTTGTATGCTTATAAACTTATGAAGTCCCCAAGTTTGAAAAGGTCTGTGATTTTCCACTGGGCTGTGCCACCCTCTAAGGGACATTTGGGAGTGTATTTCTGTGCTGTGAATTCTCTCAATAACTTGGAGGGACTACTGACATTCAAGGGAATCCCTGGGTGGCACAAATGGGTATGCACTCTGCTACTAACACTGAACTGTTTGTTGGCAGTTTGAAGATTGGCAGAGGTGCCTCAGAAGATAGTCCTGGCAATCTCCTTCCAAAAAACCAGCCACTGAAAATCCTATGGAGCACAGTTCTACTCTGACACACATGGGGTCTGACACACAGGGGATCAGGATAGGCTTGACGACAACTGGTTTTTCCTGGTGCAACTATACAAAAAGCTGGTCCTATTCCACATAAGGCTACAAAAGAGGAAGCCTCAGAAAGGTCCCCACACCCTTGGTTCCATGGCCACACAGTATGTGGTAAAGCTAAAACCGAAACCCATGTCTGTCTGACTCCACGTCTCATGCTCTTTATTAATCACGCCATTATAGAAAGGAATTGCTCAACAAGCACCGCCCTTCATGGAAACACATGAAAACGAAAAGGTCAGGGAAAGAACAAACAGGAGAGCAGGCCTGGGGAGGAAGACGAAGGAAGGCTCAGAGGGAGGGCTGGAAATCAGATGAGCCAGGTGAGTTTTCAAGACATGCAATTCAGACACTTCCGGTCAAGGTGTGGCTCGAAGACATTCCTAATGTCGGGCCAGTTAAGAGCCAGCTGGACTGGAATCACCTTTGCCGAAAGGGTGGAGGAAACTTTGCAGAGAGGAAAAGGAGCAATAGCATCTGAGGAATGCACCCAGAAGATTTGGGATGTAATCCCTGGTGGCGTAGTGGTTAAGAGCTACCAGGCACTCCTTGGAAACCCTGTGCAGCAGTTCTACTCTGTCCTACAGGGTCGCTATGAACAGGAATCTACTTGATGGCAATGGTTTTCTTTTTCTTTTTTTTTTTAAGCATCCCAGGAAGGATCCCTGGTGGCACAACATTTAAGCACATGGCTGCTAATCAAAAGGTTGGTAGTTCAAACCCACCCAGACCTGGCAAGGTTATAACCTAAAGGTTATAACCTAGGAAACACTTTGGGGCAGTTCTACTCTGTCACATGGGGCCTCTGAGTCAAAAATTGACTAACAAGAACAGTATGCCAGCGTCTCACCCCTTCCCCTCCCAACATGCACACACACGCACACAAACACAAACACAACACAACTTTTCCCAGGAAACCATTCTCTATGCCATCTTCTCACTTTCAGAAGAATACGGCTTCATGAGGAGATCAAAGATTGGGAAGCCACAGTGAGAAAGATCTCATCAGGATACTGGTAGCCCAAGACTGGGAAGGCCATTTCCAGCACCCCTTCAATTATCTCAGAAGAAGCCTTTCGGTGGTGATAGTAGGTGTCTGGACAAGCGTCACCATCTTTATAAAATAGTGGTTTAACCTGTGGGCTTTGAAGTCAGGCTGACCTAGAGACAGGCTGCTGCCCTTGTAATCCCAGCCTTACCACTTGCTTGTTGTATGAACTAAAATAAGTCTCTTAACCTCCCAAGGCCTCAGCTTCCTCAACTAGTACACACCTCACAAGAGTATTGTGTGGGCTAAATGAGATAATGTGCGTAAACAGCCAACACGTCTAGTCCCTAGCAGATGTTTCATAATATATGCTATTCCCTGAAAAAAAGGTGCTAAATAATGTTCAGTGCTAAACGAGACTTAGAAAGTTGAGGCCCTGAGCATTTGTACTGCCTCTGCTTGGGCACTGAAATGACAATGCTGAAATAATTTATCGTTAATTTATCAATATTTCATTAGCTTATTATGTCTCAGTCACTGCCAGAGGTGTTTGGAATATTGTATTTTTATTTAGCCCTTACTGTAATTTTTAATCCTAAGCAAAAGCTCAGGGAGGTTAAGTAGCTTGCCCATGTTATATATCTAGAAGTACCCAGGCCTGGGTTCCAACTCACAAACGCATAAGAAAGAAGCTTGGTAAAGTATGAATTTGTGCTCCCTGGAGTCCACTGTGGAGGGGGTTCCATGAAAGTTTAACCTGATTAGTCAAGCTGATTAAGGTGTTTTCCTGACCTTCAGGGAACCCCGATGGCTCAAATGGCTAAATGCTTGGCTGCTAACTCAAAGGTAGGCAGTTTGAACCCACCAAGGTGCTCCTCAAGAGAAAAGACCTGGCTATCTGCTCCTGTAAAGATTACAGCCTAGGAAGCCCTATTGGGCAGTGCTGCTCTGTCCTGTAGGATTGCTATGAGTTGGAATCAACTCTATGGCACCCAACAACAACAACCTGACCCTTTTGCCAGGTCTCCCCTGCAAGGTTGGATCTGGGGTGAGGTGTACTTCAAGGCCCTGAGAGCAATTGTCCCCTTAAATTGTGTATCCTGGTTCCTCACTTGTTTCACCCTGGTGTTGGCCCACCTACTGGCTCAGAGACTGGTACATTTTTACCTGCATACAAATGTAAACAAGTCTGCCGGTAGTGTTGTCAGATTCAGCAAATAAAAATACAGGATGCTCACTTAAATTTGAACAGTAACTCTTAATGGCCAAATTTTTTGTCATTTATTGAAAAAAAAAAAAAAACCCTGAATACAAGACACTTAGGGCATCCTAACAAAGTCAATACAGAGCACTGATAAAAATTGTTAAAGACAAGACATGTTTTGTAGATACAGGATGCCTGGCAACACTACCTGCCAGGTCGCTGCCTGATGGAAAGTGGGACAATAATGGATGTTTGAGAAACTCTGAAAGGTGCAAATGGTTTGCACTCAACTGCTAACTGAAAGGCTGGCCTTTCAAACCCACTCAGTAGAGCCAGAGAAGAAAGGCATGGCGACCTACTTCCAAAAAATCAGCCACTGAAAACCCTATGGAGAAGAATTCTGGGAAGATGACGGCCTAAGTAAACCATTGTTCTAACCCTCTCTCACAAAGATGACCAGAAATACAACAAGTAAATGGCACTCAGGTTTGAGGAACTCTGAATCAGGGAGCAGAGGAAAGCAGCAGGGAACTGCAGACAGGAAAGGATCAACAAATCAATAAGTCGTATAAGGTAGGATAATCACTTTTCCCATGTACCTGCCTCCCTCCCCACCCCCAGTCACACAGGTCACTGGCTCCTGTGAACTGGGGAAATGGCCCCAGAAAAAGAGCCTGTTTCCTTAACCACCACACCCCCTGCCTATACAAAGAGACAGGACCCCAAGCTTCTGCTCTAAAATCAACAAGGCAGACTTTCCCAAGTGTCCGTTTGGAGTATGCAAGCCCCACCCCCACCCAGACACTGTCGGCTGCAAGCTTACCGTGAATTGCTACAGAAGGCCCTGTACAATGAAGTCTGCTCTTACAGTCAAGACTCTACATGCCTCCCTGTGTACCCCATAGCTCAAGCCTTTGAAACCAATAGGACAGGCCTCCTGGGGTGTCATTTGGGTCTGCCTGCTCCCCATTCTGGTTGGTGCTGAGGACTACAGACTGAGGCTGCTGTGTACTAGCACAGGCATCTTGAGTGGAGGCTATACCCACAGCCAACATACTATGGGGGGATGGGTAGGGGCTCTGATAGTAACAAGGCAGACCTCCCTGGGGGTCCCTTTAGAGAGTGACAATCCTTCCATACCCAGACACTGTCACCTGCCAGCCTGCAGTGAATTTGCTACAGAAGGCCACTGGAGTGAAGTCTGCTTCTATAGTCAAGGTACTCTACCTGCCCCTTTGGGCACCCCATAGCTCAGGCCTCTGAAATCAACAGTACAAACCTCCCTGGGTATCAGCTTGGGTCTGTCTTTTTCCCTTTCCAGTCTGCACTGAGGACTGCTGACTAAGGCTGCTGTGCCCTAGGAAGCAGGCATCTTGAGCGGAGGCTATACCTAGAGCCAACATACTGTGGGACAGACACTGATAGCAATAAGGCAGCCCTCCCTGTGGGTCCATCAGGGCATGACAATCCCTTCCCCACCCAGTAACTGTTGGCTACTGGACTAATACGAGCTCCTAGGAGGAGGATCACCTAAGAAGAGACTGCCCCCCTACCCAAACACCACAGAGCAACTGGACCTCTGAAATCAACAAGACAAATTTCTTGGAGGTTCTTCTGAGGAGTTCTAGTCCCTCTTCATCCTGAATCAGAGGGAAGTCTGCTTGTGCTGCCCCTGAAAGCTAGCTCATATAGAAGCAATACCCACAGAGCAGGGAAGGAAGACTCGGGCAAAACTGGACAGGAACACCAAGCCCTGAAGGGGGCTTGCTGGGTGTGGGTTCTCTGACTGAAAATGAGGTGACAGAAACAGAGAAAAAGAAGGGCCTAATAACCAGAGAGAGAGGACTGAGCCCCCTGGTGGACAGACTGATTAGTACATGATATCTTGCCCGAGTGGCAGTGCCCACTGCTAAACAGACATATTCTCTGGATTGTCTGGGAGAGGCTAAAAGTTAAAGATCAAGACCTGGAACTTTCAAATCCTAGTGAAGCCAGGAGGGGAAAAAGAGCTATCACAGAGAGGGAGAGGTAACAGTAAGCAAAGGCTGAAGTCTCTGCCCACCTAAGAGTTTTTTGCAGAAAGAAGTGTGGGCAAAATCACCAAACACTGGGGAGAAAGTTAACACCTTCAAAAATTCAAATGCTTGAACAAAAATTCATGATGCGTGCAAAGAACAGAGGAACAATGACCTATCCACATGAACACAATGAAGGGAATGAAAGTGCATCGAGTGATGACCAAATAATGAAAAAAAATAGAAGAATGTAATAACTTTAAAAATAATTAAAGACCTAAGGGAAAACATAGACAAAGTACGAAAAGAAATAAGGAAAACAATGCAAGAACAAAATGAGAATCTATACAAAGAGGTATTACAACTGAAAGGGACAATAACTGAAATAAGAAATACAACAGAAGGACTTACCAACAGATTTAATCAGACAGAAGAATCAGTAAATTAGAGGATAAAATAGTTCAAATTATAGAGGCTGAAGAGCAACACGAATAGGCTTAAAAAGGCTGAGCACTATCTAGCGGAATTATGGGACAGCAAGAGACCTAATATACACATCATGGGAATTCCAGAAGGAGATGAGAGAGAGAAAGGGACATAAAGAATATTTGAAGTAATAACGACAGAAAAGTTCTCCAATCTAATGAAGGACATGAATCTACAAATCCAAGAAGCTCAAAGAACCCTAAGCAGGATAAACCCAAAGAAATCTACACCAAGATGCATCATAATTGTTGTCATTGTCATTAGGTACTATCAGGTCCTACTCACAGTGACCCTATGTACAACAGAACTAAACACTGCCTGGTCCTGCACCACCCTCACAATCATTGTTATGCTTGAGTCCATAGTTGCAGCCACTATGTCAATCCACCTTGTTGAGGATCTTCCTCTTTTTCACTGCCTCTCTGCTTTACCAAGTGTTATGGATTGAATTGTGCTCACCCAAAATACGTGTCAACTTGATTAGGCCATGATTCCCAGTATTGTGTGGTTGTCCTCCATTTTGTGATTGTAATTATATGTTAAAGAGGATTAGGGTGGGGTCGTACCACCCTTATACAGGTCCCATCCCTGATCTAATGTAAAGAGAGTTTTCCTGGGGTGTGGCCTGCACCACCTTTTATCTCACAAGAGATCAAAAGGAAAGGAAAGCAAGCAGAGGTGGGGGGACTCATACCACCAAGAAAGCAGTGCCGGGAGCAGAAGGTGTTCTCTGGACCTGGGGTCCCTGCATGGAGAAGCTCCTTATCTGGGGGAAGATTGATGAGGAGGCTGACAGAGAGAGAAAGCTTTCACCTGGAGCTGATACCTTGAATTTGGACTTTTAGCCCACTTTACTGAGAAGAAAGAAATTTCTCTTTGTTAAAGCCATCCACTTGTGGTATTTCTGTTATAGCATCACTAGATGAGTAAGTCACCAAGCATAATATACTTCTCCACGGACTGATCCCCCCGATAGCACATCCAAAGTATGTGAGACAAAGTCTCACCATCCTTGCTTCTAAGGAACATTCTGGCTATACTTCTTCAAAGATGGATTTGTTGGTTCTTTTGGCAGTCCATGGTATACTCAATATTATTCTGACTGCAGAAGTTGGTAAATATCTTCAGTTTTTTCATCTTTGGGCTTAGTGGTTGGTGCATAAATTTGAATAATAGCCATATTAACTGGTCTTCCTTGTAGGTATATGGATATTATTTTATCACTGACAGCATTGTACTTCAGAATAGATCTTGAAATGTTCTTTTTGGTGATGAATGCAACGACATTGCTCTTCAAGCTGCATTCCTGACATAGTAGACAATATGATTGTCCAATTCAAAATAGCCAATAGCAGCCCATTTTAGCTCACTAATGCCTAGGATATCGATGTTTATGCATTCCACTTTACTTTTGACAATTTCCTGTTTGCTAGATTCATACTTTGTACATTTCACATTGCAATTATTAATGAATGTTTGCAGCTCGCTCTTCTCGTTTTGAGTTGTGCCACATCAGCAAATGAATATCCCAAACCTTGACTCCGTCCACATCGTTAAGGTTGACTCTACTTTGAGGAGGCAGTTTTTCCCCAGTCATCTTTTGAGTGCCTTCCAACCTCAGGGGCTCATCTTCTGGTACTATATCAGACAACATTCCACTGCTAATCATAAGGTTTTCACTGACTAATTCTTTTCAGAAGTAAACCTCTGAATCCTTCTTCCTAGTCTGCCTTAGTCTGGAAGCTCAGCTGAAACCTGTCTGCCATGGGTGACCCTACTGGTATTTGAATACTGGTGGCATAGCTTCCAGCATCACAGAAACACGCAAGTCCCCACAGTACAACAAACTGACAGATGTGTGCATCATAGTTACGATATCAAAAATTAAAGATAAAGAGAGAATCCTGAAAGCAGTGAGAGAGAACCAACAGTCACATACAAAGGATCCTCAATAAGACTAAGGGCAAATTTCTTTTCAGAAACATTGGAGGCCAGAAGGCAATGGAATGATATATTTAAAGTGCTGAAAGAAAAAAAAAAAGTCAACCAAGAATACTATACCCAGCGAAACTATCCTTCAAGAATGCGGGTGAAAGTAAAACATTCTCAGATAAACAGAAGCTGAGAGAGTTCATATCCACCAGACTGACCCTACAAAAAAATACTAATGGGAGTTCTGTAGATGGAAAGGATGCTAGAAAGTAATCCAAAGCTATACATAAAAAAGAAAGATCACTAATAAAGGAAAATGCATGGACAAGTATAAGGGCTAGTAACAAGGTATTCATGCCTGATAATTCTAATTGTGTTGTCCTTCATGTTTCTTAAGAACAAATATATAAAAAGCAAGGATAAAATTATGTTACAGAGCACATGAAATATAAAGACATAATTAGTGATAACAAATGGAGGAGAGGAATAGTATAGATAAAGAATTTCTTGAATGTTACTGAATTAAGTTGGTACCAACTTACCCTAGAATCTTATAAATACAAGCTGTTAAATGTAATATTCATGGTAACCACTAAAAAAAATCTAAAAAACATGCACAAAAAGAAAGGAGAAGGGAACCAAAATGGCTCACTGCAATAAACCAACAGAACACAAAAGCGAACATTAAAAAAGGACAAAGACAAAGAAGCCTTAAGAAACAGAGAAACAAATTTAAAAAATGGCAGAAGTAAGTAATTTCTTATCAGTAATTACACTGAATGAAAATGGACTAAATGCTCTGATCAAAAGGCAGAAAGTAGCAGAATGGATAAATAAAATAAAAACCATGACCCAACTATATGCTATTTACAAGAGACACACCTTAGACACAAGGACACAATTAGGTTGAAAGTGAAAGGATGGAAAAAAATATTCCTTGCAAATAATAAGCAAAAGAGAGCTGGGTTGGCAATCTTAATATCAAACAAAATAGACTTTAAGACAAAACCTGTCAGAAGAGATAAAAATGGACGTTATATAGTGATAAAAGGATCAATTAATCAATCATGAATATATATGCTCTTTCATGGATTGAATTGTGTCCCCCCAAAAATATGTGTCAACTTGATTAGGCCATGATTCCCAGTATTGTGTGACTGTCCTCCATTTTGTGATTGTAATTTTATGCTAAGAGGATTAGGGTGGGATTGTAACACCACCCTTACTCAGGCCACCTCAGATCTAGTGTAAAGGGAGTTTCCTTGGGGTATGGCCAGCACCACCTTTTATCTCTCAAGGAAAGGGAAGCAAGCAGAGAGTCAGGGACCTCATACCACCAAGAAAGCAGCACCGGGAGCAGAGTGTGTTCTTTGGACACGGGGTACCTGCACCTGAGAAGCTGCTTGACCAGGGGAAGATTGAGGACAAGGACTTTCCTCCAGAGCCAACAGAGAGTGAAAGCCTTCCCCTGGAGCCAACACCCCGAATTTTGGACTTGTAAACTACTAGACTGTGAAAAAACAAATTTCTCTTTGTTAAAGCCATCATGGTGTTTCTGTTATAGCAGCACTAGATGACTAAAACATGCTCCCAACATAAATATATAAATACCAATAAAATTGGAGGGAGAAATAGATAGCACCACACTAATAGTTGGGGACTTCCATATATCACTTTCAATACATCTAGAAAGAAGATCAGCAGGGAAATAGAGAACCTGAATGATGCTATAAAGCCACTAGACTTAATGGACATACATAGAACATTCCACCCAACAACACTACAATGTACATTCTACTCCTGTACACACGGATCATTCTCCATGAGAGATCACATGTTAGGTTGCAAAGGAACTTCCGATTAATTTAAAAATATTGAAATCATACAAAGTATTTTCTGTGACCACAATGGAGTGAACCAGAAATCAATAACAGGAAAAAAAAAAAAAAACCTGGAAAATACACAAACATATGGAAATTAAACAACACGCTATTCAACTGCCAGTGGGTCAAGGAGGGCAGCAAAACAGAAATCACAAATTTCTTGGAGTCAAATGAAAATGAAAGCACAACGAACCAAAACTTACAGGATGCAGCAAAGGCAGTACTCAGAGGGAAATCTATAGGAGTAAATGCCTACATAAAAAAAAAGATCTCAAATCAACAGCCTAATTTGACAACTCCAGGAAATGGATTATCTAATATAATAATAGAAGCACGAACACCAAAATAAATAAATGGACCTCACAAAAATTAAGAACTTTTGTTCACCAAAAGTGAAAAGACAAGCTGCCAACTGAGAGAATATCTTTGGAAACAATATATCCAACATGGATCTCATAATCAAAATATATATAAAACCTCAACAACTTGACAACAAAAAGACAAACAACCAAATCATAAAATGGGCAAAGGACTTGAGTAGACATTTCACAAAGAGGACATTTAAGTGGCCACCAGACACAGGGAAAGATGCTCAGCATTATTAGCCATCAGAGAGATGCAAGTCAAAACCACAGTGAGATACCATTTCATCCCCACTAGGATGACTAAGATTTAAAAAAAAAAAAAAAAAAACAGAAAATAATAAATGTTGGAAAGGATGTAGGGAAATTGAGACCCTCACCCATTGCTGGTATGAATGCAAAATGGTAGAGCCATTGTGGAAAACAGCATGGCAGTTCCTCAAAAAACTAAAAATAGAACGACTGTGTGACGCAGCAATTCCACCCCTAGGTTTATACTCATAAGACTTGAAAGCAGAGACTCAAAAAGAGACTCATAAACCAGTGTTCACTGCAGCATTATTCACCATAGTCAAAAGGTGGAAACAACCTAAATGCCCATCAACAGATGAATGGACAAACGAAATGTGGTACAATGGAATACTACTCGGCCAGTAGGAGAAATGAAGTCTTGATACATGCTACAGTATGAATGGAGCTTGAAGACATTATGCTGAGCAAAACAAGCCAATCACAAATGGACAAATATTGTATGATCTCACTTATATAAAAAGACAAGAAAAGTCAAACATATAGACCAAAGTTTATTAGTTGTTACCAGGGGCAGGAGAAAAGGGGAAAAGAGGGGTTAATGGCATTGGAAAAATCACAATGACTGAAGGTAGGGCTACACAGTCGATTACCGTAATTGCTGTCAATAAGTTGCACACCTGTAAAAGTCGAATTGGCAAAAGTTGTGTGATAAATACGTTTGCAACAATAACAATAACAAAACAAAAAAAAAAAAGATTAGCTTTTGAGGCTGCTTATGTGCAACCAAACACCTCATGGGATTTTTTTCCTGGGTTTGGAAGTTTAGGGTCATTTTTTCATGGGATATACCAATTAATTGGTCTAATAACATGTTTAGTACTTATGTTTCATCTCCTTGTAATATGTCGGTTGTGCCTGGGGTCTTAAAGACTTGCAAGTGGCCATCCAAGGCACAACAATTGGTCTCCATTCACCTGGAGCAACAGAGGAAGAAGTGTCAGACATAGGAGGAGGATATGGAATGTGTGGGTGATTGCCTCTATGAACAACTCCTTCCTTTGCCATGAGACCAGAACTAGATGGTGTCCAACTACCATTACTGAACATTTCATCAAAGAGTCTATAGAAGAATCCTGATCAAGAGGGGGAAAGTGTAAAAGAGAATTTCAAATTCTCATGGACTCTAGACCTTCTGGAGCTATGCAGGGTGGATAAACCTCTGAAGCTATCACCCTGAGATAATCTTTAAAGCTTTAACCAAAAATATCCCCTAAATTCTTCTTAAAATCGAACAGTAGTTTAACGAGTAAAAAAGGCCTGCCTTGAGAATTACATCCTTTAAAAAAAATATCTATAAGGAATCAAATTGACAACAGCAACTCAAAAGATTAGATAGGAACCTTAGGGGGCAATGAATTTATGTTAATGGGGGAGGAACTCAGAAAAGGAGGGTGAGCATGCTTGTTCAACTCAAACAATGTAATCAATGTCACTAAATGGTACTTGTAGAAACTGTTGAATTGGTATATGTTTTGCTGTGTGTATTGTCAACAACAATGACAAAATAAATAAAATTTAGAAAAAAAGGAGAAGAAAGCCCTATGAAGCACATTCTGCTCTGACACACATGGGATCACCATGAGTCGGAATAGACTCAACAACAATGGATTTGGTTTCTATTTTTATTTTTTAGAACCTCTTGGAGGTCCACTGATGGAAGTTGTGTGCCATACCACGGCCGTCCTTGGAGAGGTTGGCGCTGCTCGGTCACAGAGCTGTTGTTCAGACTGAAGAACCCCGTAGGTCAGCCCCACTCTGGTCTGTAAGCAAGCACAGACTACGTGGAAGCTCTTACGGAAGAGCTTGCCTGAGCAAACCTTTCCTACAAGGTAGTTTTTTCTGGCCTAATCTTTGTGTAAAGGAGCCCTAGTAGCCCTTTGGTTAAGCCCTGGGCTGCTAACTGAAAGGCGGATGGTTCAAACCCACCAGCCGCTCAGCAGGAGAAAGATGTGGCTAGTCTGCTTAAAAAAATATTATGGCCTTGGAAACCCTGTGGGGCAGTTCTACTCTGTCCTACAGGGTCGCTAAGAGTTGGAACCCACTCCCCGGCAGTGGGTAACAGGTTTAAACTTCGTGTGCATGTAAAATTGGTAAACGAGGACACCTAGCGGTCTTCCTGTGTTATAACAGGCAGAAGGTTTCTGATGGAAGGCCCGAAAAATGCTAATTTAAATACTGAGTACAAACAAGTTTCATTGGCCTTGCAGAAAGAAGGAAAAAAAAAAAAAAAAAACCTCAGTTTCTAATGCCCAACAATTCAATTTATTACCTGTCTTTTTGACGAAGTCACTTAAATTATCACTCTTCTGTAAAATAGAAGTAATTTTAACAATCGCACAGAATTGTAAGGATTCAATAAAATTATGTGCTTAAGGAGTTTAGCACAGTGCCAGGAACAGCATTAAAAAAAAACAAAAACCCATTGCCGTTGAGCTGATTCCACGTTCATAGCGACCCTATAGGACAGACTGGAACTACCCCACAGAGTTTCCAAGGAGCACCTGGTGAATTTGAACTGCCAACCCTTTGGTTAGACGCTGTAGCACTTAAGCACTATGCCACCAGGGTTTCCAGGGACATCATAGTCCCCTACAAATATTAGTTGTCGTTATTATTTTTTTCTAATATGATACTGCAAGGAGGTGGAATTTAAGAATCTAGACATTAATATTAACAACATTTAACATTCACTGACTGGCCAACCTATGTCGGGTTTGTACCAAGGCTGGGATTAGGGCATGACATACTTGCTCAGACAAAATGTAAGAGACACCAGAAATGTCAGCTAGCAAGATAAATAATATTTTAATACAATGCTTTTAAAAATAAAAACTGTATGTAAAATATCCATGATGAAGAGAATATCTAACTTTTAAGTAAAGACCAGCATTGCTGATTTGTCCTTTCGCCTCAGGCTTTGATGTGGCTTGGTGCTGTACTCAGTCCAAACAATCGGATGAGACAAGTGTCCTGTGTGCCCATTTTACAGATGAGAGAAAGGAAGACCACAGGAATTGGTCAGATACCCTGCCCAGAGTCACATAATTACGTCAAAGGAGTAAAAATCTTCCCCGGATGGGAATGATTCTTTAGCTCATGCCTTTTCCTTTCCACGTTATTCACATCTCTCCTTCGTAAAGTGATTCCGACTAAAGTTTTTCTACCCCAGGGTGCAATCTCATTTGTGCTGTGCTTAGGGTTGCCAGATTTAGCAAATAAAAATACAGGATGCCCAGTTAAATCGGCATTTGCGATAACAAATAATTTTTAGTATGAGTTTGTCCCGTGCGTGTCCTGAATTTTATCTGGCAACTCTCCCCCTTCCCTATCACCAAGGCTACCAGGAATTTTCATCAGCAGAGCTCGCAGTTACAAAATGGAATGTAACTGCTGGATTAAGCCAGCATTTCTGTACTGAGCACAGATCAGGAATAGTAAATAGCTTTGATGGAGTACCAAGGGCCAAAAACATTAAAAATTGGCTTTGTGTCTTAGGCTTAAAGGCAAATGGACAGCGTGAGCGTCATCTCACCTTATCAAAGCCCTGTTTTGGCCTTTACTGAAGATGCTTTGGTGTAAAAATGATAAGCCTGAGTTGAAGTAAAATAAAGAAAATGCTTCTGGCGCTCTATGTTGTGTGTAATGCTGAGGCTGTTGTTATTTTGATATCTCCAGCTCTGGGCAACATCAATTATTTCCTTGGCAGAACCATATTCTGAGCCCCCATGATTTGCTGCCATCTATAGTGCAATGAAAATGATTGAGAACATGTGAGATTCGTTCTTCGAAATACAGGTAATCATGTTGTTCATACTGCGTGAAACATTAGCAAATCTCAGCCCCTTGGAGCCCAGTAAATTGAATATACTGTAGGAAATTATTTCTTCTAATAACATTGTATTTGCAGATGGAAACGAGACAGCCTGAACTTAACTACTACTCGATAAAATATTGAGGAATTTTTTAAAATTATATAAAAGTGAAACATTAAAACATATTTGATGGATTCCTAGGAAATTGCCAGATTTGAACAATTCCTTCAGTTTCTAATTCACACCCCCCTTGCCCAGTGGCGTTCCCCTAGCTCCCTCCCAGATAAACAGACCCTTACCAGGGTGCTTCCTTCACACACTCCCCCTATTTCTGGATTGGTGCTGTGTGTACATGTGAGTGTGTGCACATGTGTGCCCCTCCCTGCTCCCCTGCTAGACTATGAGCACTTAGAAAGCAGGGGTTATGTTTTTTTTTTTTTATCTTTTAAATATCTGCCCCTTTTAGGGTCCCAAAGCAATTCCTGGTCCAGCAAGTGCTTGTGGGATTAGGTAGTACATATAGACACTGTCATGGATTGCATTGTGTCCCCCAAAAATATCTGCCGATTTGGGTAAGTCATGATTCCCAGTATTGTGTGATTGTCCACCATTTTGTCATCTGATGTAATTTCCTATGTGTTGTAAATCCTGTCTCTATGATGTGATGAGATAGGATTAGCAGAAATTATGTAGACTAAATCTATAAAATTAATCTACCATTTAAGCCAATCTCTTTGGAAACCCTGGCGGTGTAGTAGTTAAGAGCTATGGCTGCTAACAAAAGGTAGGCAGTTCAAACGCACCAGGTGCTCCTTGGAAACCCTATGGGGCAATTCTGCTCTGTCCTGTAGGGTTGCTATGAGTCAGAACCAGCTGGATGGCAATGGGTGTGGGGTTTTTTTTGTTTTTGTTTTTGTTTTCTTTTGAGATATAAAAAAAGAGAAGGAAGCAGAGAAACTGGGGGACTTCATACCACCAAGAAAGCTGTACTGGGAGCAGAGAGTGTCCTTTGGACCCAGGGTTCCTGTGTCAAGAAGTCCCTAGACCAGGAGAAGACTGATGATAAGGACCTTCCTCCAGAGCCAACACAGAGAGAAAGCCTTTCCCACGAGCTGGTGCCCTGAATTTGGACTTCTAGCCTACTAGGCTGTGAAAAAACAAATTTCCCTTTGTGAAAGCCATCCACTTGTAGTATTTCTGTTATACCAGCACTAGATGACTAAGACAGATACCAAATGAACAAGAAAAAAATCACTCGAATCCAAAATACATGCTTGTGAGGTTCCGAAATAAGGCAACATTGCCGACTAACAGGCCCAGGCTGTTTTACAAATCACTACTCAGCAGAAATCTTTGAGGTAAGGATTTGGGGAAATAAATTCTCATTCAAAATTACCTGGATAATGGCTCCGAAGTCAAGATAGTTCAACCGGATTAGAATGTGGGTTGTTGAGGACAGAATCTTGATCAGATATTTTTCTGGTTTTTGTTTTCCTTCTATTGTTCTCTCTCTCACTCTCCCTTCCTCTATCCCTCTTTTTATTGCTAGCATTTCTTCGGGCTCATTATACTTCCTTGGCCCACCAGCATCATGAGTGGCTGTTAAAAATGCAGATTCCTGGCACCCTCCCCAAACCCACAGGATCAGAAATTCTGGGAAGAACCCTGGGGATCCACAATTTATCAGGCACCTCTGGTGATTCAAATGCATAATGAGAAGTCCAGCTCAAGCTCATTGCTACTCAAAGTGTGGTCCATGGACCAGCAGCATCACTGGGGAACTTGTTAGAAAAGCAGTGTCTCGGGCCCATCCCAGACTGACTGAACCCAGTTCTGCATTTGAACAAGGTCTTCAGCTTGTGTATGTTGTTGTGTGTCTTCTAGTCGATTCGGATGCATATCAATCCCACGTGACAGAGTAGAACCGCCTTATAGGGTTTCCCAGGCTGTAATCTTCATGGATGGCCCAGAGGTTAAGAGCTCTGCTGCTAACCTAAAGGTCAGCAGTTCTAATCCACCAGCCACTCCTTGGGAACCCTATGGGGCAGTGAGTCAGAATCAAATAGATGGCAACAGGTTTGGGTGGTTTTTAATAATTACGGGACCAGATCTTTTCTTCCGCAGAGCCGCTGGTGGGTTTGAACCGTGGACCTTTGGGGTTAACCATCCAGTGCTTAACTATTGTGCCACCATGGCTCTTCCATTATGCATAGGCACATTAAAGTCTGAGAAGCTCTGCTATAGTGAGTTCTCTTCTCCCAAGGGAGCTATGAAAATAATTATTAACACCCAAAATATTATAGTAATTATTAAGAAGGCCCATCCACTCCTGAGACTTCAGCTAAAACAATGTATGTGACATCCATCTAGAAATCTTCACCAAAGAAAAGACATACCGATGCTCTAGCTCTAGACTGGACCAACTAAATCAGAACATCTAGGGGAAAACCAATCATTGATTTCTTTCTTTTTCTAAGTCTCCAGGTGATACCAATGTGCAGCAAGGCGTGAGCACCACTGAGCTAGACCGAGACTCTGGCCTCTCCCCCTCCCCTTCCCCTTTTCAGCTAATCCTCTTCCGCCCCCTTGAATCTGCCCTGCCTATGGAGAGGGTCGGAGCCCTGGTGGTGCAGTGGTTGAGTGTTCAGGCTGCTCATCAAAGAAGTAAGCAGTTCTAATCCACCAGCTGTTCCTTGGAAACCCTATGGGGCAGTTCTACTTTGTCCTGTAGGTCAATTCCTACAGCTACGAGTTAAAATTGACTGGACAGCAATAGGTTTTGTGTGTGTGTGTTCTGTTTATGATTTGTTCATAAGAAAGGCTCTCTAAAAGATGTTTTCCAAGAACATCCTAGCTATTGTTTTTATACCTCAGGGCCGAGCTGATGTGTCCTTGTGCGTCCAGCACTGGGTCACATTCTTTATACACAAGGACAGAGAACAATGGCTCCAATTTTAACTCCTAAGTCAGACTTCAGGAAAGTCACTCAGCTTCTCTGCGCCTCAGTTTCCTCCCCTCTTCTCAAAGAGCTGATGTGATAAGAATGAAATAATATATAATAATAATGTTGAGATGATGTATATAAGATGCACACAGCACAGCTACAGGCCCCTGGTAAAACTCATCGCTGTTGTTGTGTGCCGTCAGTTCCTGCCCTAGCGACCCTGTAAGACAAAGTAGAACTGCCCCATAGGGTTTCCTAGGCTATAATCTTTATGGTAGCAGATTGCCAGGTCTTTTTTCCCAAGAAGTGGCTAGTGGGCTTGAACTGCCAACCCTTTAGTTAGCAGCTGAGTACTTAACCAATGCACCATCGGGGCTTTTTCATCACATCCTAGTGGTGGTGATTTTGCTATTTCTTGATCTGGGTGTAGCTGTTGGGTCCAGGGGTGGAGGCCTGACCCCAAGCTAAGCCAGTCACATCCCCTCTTAGGAATTTGGAACTGGGAAGTGAAAACCTCAGAGACAAGGTGACATTGGAATAACAGCACTGGATTCTTGCTACTCAAATTGCTGTCAGAGGATCAGTGGCAGGCATCAGCCTCACCTGGGAGCTTGTTACATGAGCCACATTCCCTGGCCCCACCCCAGACCTCTGAACAAGGAGCTGCATTTTTTGCAAGGTCTCTCTGGTGTACAACGGTTAAGCGGTCAGCAGCTAATCAAAGGGTTGGAACCTGCTGACCCAGTGGGCTCTGCGGGAGAAAGACCTGGCAATCTGCTTCTGTAAAGATTGCAGCCTAGAAAACCCTGTGGGGCAGTTCTGCTCTGTCATGTGGGGTCGCTAGGATTTGGAATCGACTGGACAATACCTAACAACAACTTTTAAGAGAAAAATTACTTAATATAGTTAACACACCTCAAAAAAAACCCATTAGAAAGTGAAAATGTCACCAATATTTGATGTGCGAAAATAAGAAAAAGTAAATATCATTTTTCGTTTCTGAGAGGTTGTCGGGGAACAGCCCCAGCAAGGAAAAACCCTCACTGTGTGTCCTGGTAGATAATCTGAAGAACTGACACGTAGCCCTTTTCAGATTCATGCGTTCAGGGAAACTTACTGACACGGGCAAGCAGCTGCTCTCCAGTGGCGGCCGGCTGGAGTATTTTCCACAACCACCTAGCAAGGGATGAAGCTTATATACCATTCCAGCTGGGACCAAGGCTCCTCATTTTCTCCTACATCCTTGGGCAGTCAGCGTTCCCAGGGACTTCACGCCAAGGCCCAGATGTTTTCCCTCTTGTTGCTAAGGCATTCTTCGGCCTTGGCCGCTGGCCTAGTCATGCCACTCCTGGCCTTGTACCTTTGCCTGAGTCTGTCCCAAATTCATCCCCAGCATGCTTCAGGGAAGAGCAAAGCTGACTCTATTAGGGAGGGGATGCGTGTAGCTGAATAGCATTACCCTACAGAGGTGAAGCAGATTTTATAATTATTTTAGCTTGGGGAAACATACTTCGATTCTTTTGTGTCACATTTTCCCAGTCATCTCATTAAAGCAAACCAATTCTCAGTAATCTTTCATTACAGTCTTGTTCTTGTCTTAAGTACATTTGTTTAAAATCTCTGATACCTAAAGATTATTAATAAGGGAAAGAGTTGGGGTTTTTTTTTGTTATTTTGTTTTTGCCAAACAGCTCTCTTCAATGCCAAATGTAATCTGATAATTTGAGGAGAAAAGTAACCTTACATAAGGTGAGAATTGAAATGCTACTCAATTTTCCATAATTACATTAATGGTTAAGTGCTCAACTACTAGCCAAAAAGTTGGCGGTTCCAACACAACCAGAGGTGTCTTGGAAGAGAGGCCTGGGGATCTGCTTCAGAGAAGTCACAGCCTTGAAAACCCCAAGGAGGAGTTCCACTCTGCACACAGGATCTCTGTGAGTTGAAATCCACTCGAGGGCATCTAATAACAACAACTAGGTGGTTTATCAGCTCTTTACAGTTTGAGGCACACTTAAAGGAAATTGTAGCCTTCACACCTTCATTTTATAAAATACTTCTAACAAAGACCTTTAAAAAAATTATATAAAAAAGCATGACCTAGCTATAGTTGGTTTCTGCAGTTTGCAAAATTTGAAAACCTCAACAGCACTGCAGACTGTATCCAAGAAAGCTTGCAGGACACTACAGGTTTTTTCTTGTCCTCTATACTGAAGATGAATCTGGCAATGGAGGAGGGGTTAAGTTCTAAAATTAGTCCCTGATGTGAAAATTGTGGTGGGTCAAAATTTTGCAGGAAAATTTTTAAGAAGGTACCATGTTGAAAAGTGCCCACATCAATGCTGCTTCACTTGAGCCCTAGATGAAATAATCCAGTGCCATCGAGTCAATCCCGATCCATAGCAACCCTATACCAAAAAAACCAAACTGGTTGCTGTCCAGTTGATTCCGACTCATAGCGGCCCTATAGGACAGAGTAGAACTGCCCCACAGAGTTTCCAAGGAGCACCTGGCAGATTCAAAGTGCCGAGCTTTGGTAAGCAGCTATAGCACTTAACCGCTGTGCCACCAGGGTTTCCTAGATGAAAGAGTAGCTTCTTTTTCATGGACCTGTTATATGAAAAGTACTTATTTTTATTTTATGTTTTTATTTGTTTTAGATAAAGGTTTACAGAGCAAATTCGTTTCTCATTAAACAATTAATACATGTACTGTTTTGTGACATTGGTTGCCAACCCTGCAACATGAAAACACCCTTTTCAACCTTGGGTTCCCCATTTCCATTCATCCAGCTTTTCTGTCCCCTCCTGTCTTCTCATCCTTGCCCCTGGGCTGGTGTGCCCATTTAGTCTCATATACATGGTTGAGCTACATATGTTATCGCTTGTTTTATGGGCCTGTCTAATCTTTGGCTGAAGGGTAAACCTCAGGAGTGACCTCAGTACTGAGGTAAAAGGGCGTCTGGAGGCCATCTCAGAATTTCTCCAGTCTCTGTCAGACAGGTAAGTCTGGTCCTTTTTTGTGAGTTAAAATTTTGTTCTACATTTTTCTCCGGCTCTTTCTGGGACCTTCTGTTATGATCCCTGTCAGAGCAATCGGTGGTGCTAACCGGGCACCATCTGATTGTGCTGTTCTTAGTCTGGTGGAGGCTGTGGTAGATGTGGTCCCTTAGTCCTTTGGAACTAATCTTTCCCTTTTATCTTCATTCCTCCCTGCTGCAGACAGAGTGGGACCAGTGGAGTGTCTTAGATACTCCTCGCATGCTTTTAAGACCCCAGATGCTACTCACCGAAGTAGGATGTAGAACATTTTCTTCAAAAACTGTGTTATGCCAATTAAGCCAGGCGTCCCCAGACCATGGCCTGCAGCCCCCAGCCCAGTAATTCAGTCCCTCAGGGGGTTTGGATATATCTATGAAACTTCTATGACTTTGCCTTGGTCAAGTTGTGTTGACTTCCCCAGGATTGTGTACTATCTTACCTTTCACCAAAGTTACCACTTACCTATTGTCTAGTTAGTGTTTTTCTCTCCCCATCTCTCCCAACCCTTGTAACCTTCAAAGATTGTTTCTTTCTATGTGTAAAGCTTTCTATGAATTTTTATAATAGTTGTCTTATACAGTATTTGTCCTTTTGTGATTGAATAATTTCACTGAGCATAAAGTCCTCCAGATTCATCCACGTTGTGAGATGTTTCACAGATTCATCACTGTTCTTTATTGATGCCTAGATTCCAATGTCTGTATGTACCATAGTTTATCCATTTACCTGTTAATGGGCACTTAGTCTGTTTCCATCTTTTTGCTATTGTGAATAATGCTGCAATGAATGTGGGTGTGGACATGTCTACCCATGTGAAGGCTCTTATTTCTCTCGGATGTATTCCTAAGAGTGGGATTGTTAGATCATATGGTATTTCTACTTCTAGCTTTTTAAGGAAAAGCCATATTGTTTTAAAAAATGATTGTACCGTTTTGCATTCCCACCAGCAGTACATAAGAGTTCCAATCTCTGTGTGCCTCTCCAACATATGTTATTTCCTGTTTGTTTTTTTGATTCGTGCCAGTAATGTCGGAGTGAGGTGGTATCTCATTGTAGTTTTGATTTGCATTTCTTTAATGGCTAGTGATCAGGAGCATTTTTCAAGTGTCTGTTAGCCCCTGAATGTCTTCTTTGGTGAAGTGTCTGTTCATATCCTTTGTCCATATTTAATTGGATTATTTGTCTTTTTGTTGTAGAGGTGTTGGATTTTTCTATACACTTTAGAGATTAGACCTTTGTTGTATATGTCATAGCCAAAATTTTTTTCCCTGTCCGTAGGTTCTCTTCTTATTCTTTTGGTGAAGTCTTTTGATGACCATAAATGTTTAATTTTTAGGAGATCCCTGTTATCTAGCTTATCTTCTGGTGTTTGTATAGTAGTTATGGTCCGTATCCTGTTAATGCCGTGTATTAGGGCTTCTAGAGTTGACCCTACTTTTTCTTCCATGAGCTGTATTGGTTTTGGTTTTATACTTAGGTCTTTGATCCTTTTGAATTAGTTTTTCTGTGTATGATGTGAGGTATGGGTCTTGTTTCATTTTTTTTTTTTTTTTTTTGCAGATGGACATCCAGTTTTGCCAGCACCATTTGTTGAAAAGTACTTATTTTTAAACACTAAACTCAGGCTTTTGCTCAGCAAGAGCTCACACTATGGAAACAGACTGAGAAAACAGATGTACATTGCCCAGCTCACATCCCCTTTGGAGCACTAAGATCTTCAGATGAAGTGGAGATCAGAGTCACCTGCAAATTTAAAGTCGGTTTTTCTTTCTTGTTCTCTCTATCTCTGTGTCTCTTTGTCTCTCTCTTCCCCTTTCTCTCTCTGGCACATAGAGTTGACTTTTCATAAATTCAGTGTGAGCATGATATGACTCTCAGTAAGTTCGTTCTCAAAATCATTTATATCTATAGCATACACTCCAATTCTAGCGTTTTAGGCAGCCACTAGAAAGTATTAAAGGCCCCACTCTATAGTCAACAAATCGGCAATAATGCACAATGATCTAGCTCGCCTGTAAAAGCATCCACAGTTCTCACTCTACCTGACTTTCGACTTGATGTTCAATCCACTGCTCCTTTCTCCCAGCAACTGTACCTCCTGTTTTACCATGTCACTATAGCCCAGACACCTCAATATTTTGTCTGACAGGTATTACTGTAAACCACATGTACGCTGCAAAAATGAGTTCTGTGTATTGATCAAAAGTCGGTGACAAGTGTGAAATGTTTAGGTTTCTAGCCCCTATAAACCAAAATCAGACGAGTTGCTGTCAAGTCAGCTCTGACTCATGGCAACACCATGTGTGTCAGAGTAGAGCTGTAATCCATAGGGTTTTCGGTGGCTCACTTTTCAGAAGCAGGTCACCAGGCCTTTCTTGCCAAGCACTTCCAGGTGGATTCAAACCTCCGACCTTTCAGTTAGCAGCCAAGCACATTAACCTTTGCACTACCCAGGAACTCCTTCTAGCCATTAACCAAAAAACCCAACCCAGTGCCGTGGAGTCGATTCCGACTCATAGTACTAGAAAGTATTAAAAGCAGGGCTTTGAACACATTTGTTCTAGTTTGAACCCCTGCTGAGAATTTGCATTTCTACCCCCAGATATACTAAAGCAGAATCTACATTTTAACAAGATCCCCAGGGGATTCTTATGTATAATAAATTTTGGGAATCACTGCTCTACTAGTGGTTCTCAGAATTGGTCCCAAACCAGCAGCATTAGCATAGCCTGGGGACTTGTTAGAAATGCAAATTCTCAGCAAGGGCTTGAACCAGGAACTAACAGGTTTGAAGCCCTAATTAGAAGCCCTATGTAATAGAAAACAAGTCAGCAAAATGCCAAGCAATTGGATTAAGGTGCATAAGTATCTCACTAATATGCACCTCCTATCACTGTCTTGTCTGGGACCCTGGTGGCGCAGTGGTTAAGAGCTTGGCTGCTGTCATGGATTGAATTTTGTCCCCCCAAAACATCTGTCAACTTGGCTGGGCCATGGTTGTCAGTATTGTGTGATTGTCCACCATTGTATGTAATTTTCCTATGTGTTGTAAATCCTATCACTATGGTGTAATAGGATGGATTAGCAGCAGTTATATTGAGGAGGTCTATGGAGGTTTATAGAATTGGGCAGTGTCTTAGGCCGGTCTCTTTTGAGATATGGAAGGGAGAGGTGAGAGGCGAGTTGTGGGGACCTCATACCACCAAGAAAGCAGCTCCAGGAGCAGAGTGTGTATTTGGACCTGAGGCTTGTGCACTGAGTTGCTCCCAGATCAAGGGAAGACTAATGACAAGGACCTTCCTCCAGAGCCAACAGAGAGAGAAAGCCTTCGCCTGGAGCTGATGCCCTGAATTTGGACTTGTAGCCTACTAGACAGTGAGAGAATAAACTTCTCTTTGTTGAAGCCATCCATTTGTGGTACTTCTGTTATAGCAGCACTGGATGACTAAGACAGCTGCTAACCAAAAAGTCAGTAGTTCAAATCTACCAGCCGTTCCCTGGAAACCCTATAGGTCAGTTCTACTCTGTCCTATAGGGTTGCTATGAGTCAGAATCCACTCGATAGCAAGTGGTTTGGTTCATCACTCTTTCTAGGCTATTGCCATCTCTAACTCCTCTGCTTAAAAATATTTCTCTAACTCTTCAGCTCACCAGGTCTGAATGTTAAGGTCTTCACAATCTAGCCCACCTTGGTGATTAATTAATCTCCAGGGGTCACTAGCCACGCCATTCAAAACTCTCTTCTCTCACTCCAATGCGATCATGTGTGTGTATGTAGACACGTCACGTATTCACACTTATTGCCTTGATTTTTCACATGTTCTTTATTCATTTATCAAGTGTTAATTACCTACAATGTGCCAGGTGATAGGAAAACCACAGTCTCAGACACAGACCCTGTCCCCTAGAAGCTGGCAGTCTACTTAGGGTGTCAGCTAAGTTATAGGCAACTATAATACAATGCGATGTGATATGACAGGGTTACATAGGGTGTGGGCAACCAGGCCTGCTGGGGGTCAAGGTGGAATCAAGGAGGGCTTCCTGAAGGAAGTGGCCTCCGACTGTGTATGTGTGCTCAAGATTTCTGTTTATCTCATTGAATTTAAAAAAGATGCATTACTTTTGTGATCATCATCACCATAAAGTACCAGGCAATACGAGTAGCGGCTATCCAAGTTCAGAGTCAGCAGCAAGCAGTTTGCAGTAATTGTTGCTGGGAACCAGTCAGTTAATGGGTTCTTGTCCAGGAATGGTAGTTACAGGGCCATCCTTAATGTAATGGATCCTTTATCTTGCTATAATCCAAGCAGACCAGCCTAAAATAATCATGATTTTCTTAAAATCTAAAGGATTTTTTTCTTCTTCTTTTTCATTGGGGGTTTGGAGGGCTTAGAAAATTAAATAATAAGTTAAACTTGAGAGATAGAAAAGGTCAATGTGTATGGCCCATGTGAGCCATTCCTAAGATTACATTCCAATAAAGTGAAGGAATGATAGCTCCCATTATTTGGAGGGTGAGTGGTAAAATGGAAATGACAAAGGCTCTGGGGTCACTTTCTTACACTGAGATGTCTTATTAGCAGGAGTAACAATAAGACCTAACAGCAGTTAAACCCTTGTCATATAGTTGGATTCCATATGTGTTATCCTATTTCACCCTCACAACATACTCATGAGGTAGCTGCTATGAGTACTCCCATTTTATAGATAAGCAAACTGATGCTGTGAGATTAGGTTAACAGACCCAAGGATATCCTCCTCACCCACCAAATGGGAATAACAAAGTTGATTTTTTGTCATGAGAAGTAGATGGGGAATATATATATGCATAGTACCTAAAAGAGTAGATTTTCAACACATGCTGCTTCCTTTCCACGGGATTAATGCCACTGGACCACTTTAGAAGTGAGCCGTCTCTGCAGTGATCACATTTGGTTACTTATGTTACCAATACACTTTGGCTAGAGTCTCAGTTGGAAAAGTCATTTAGAATTCATGTCTTTAATAAGTTGAAAATTCTGATTCATAGGTTTGATGCATAAATAACACTAGACTAGAATGAAGGCTCAATTTACCCTTCAAAAGCTGTTGCCCTGATATTTACTGTAAGCCCAGCATGGTCCCAACAGAGTAAGCAAGTTTGGCCTGGAGATCTACCTAGACTTTCAAGGGATAGAGACATCCTTAGCCCAGCGTCTCCGTTAGGGCCCTTATCAAAAGTTATCATGGCATATGACTAGCAGTAATCAGATAAACCAGGGAGGAGAAAGAAAATAGTTCCAAATTCAGAGTCCTTAGATTCTGATCAACAATATATTTTTACCCAGTAGAGCAATGGCCTGAATCTAGCTCTCTGCCCTCACTCATTCACTTAAAACACACACACACACACAAACACACAAACCCATTGCTGTCAAGTTGATTCCAACTTATAGCAACCCTATAGGACAGAGTAGAACTGCCCCATAGGGTTTCCAAGGAGCAGCTGGTGGATTCAGGAGTGACGTTGATAAAACAACTGCTATCCCTTCTTTGAAGATAATCTGTGAAAAGGAATATAAATGCGAATTTAAGTAGATAAAGCTATGAATCAGCTTTTACCCATGATCATTCTTGGACATAGGCTGTTCCTGAGGCAAAAACGAAGCCAATTGGGGAAGATCAGATTTGTGTGCACCCCAGTCTTCTACATTCATACCCCCGTTATTATGAGAGAAACAATTGTGGAGCTGATCCCAAAGAACTTAAATACAATCTCTATTTGGCTTTATAAATTAAGCAGCCTATTTACTTCTACTTATGCCTGGCTTTAGTAAAAGAAGTAAATGATGTTAACCTCTCTAGGTAGACGCTGCAATTTGTTTTAAACAGGTCGTTCCATAATGGAGCCAGTAACTGTTTCCGTAATTGTGAATTCTGAAGTCCCTCAGTCAGGCCCTGGTCTCTATGGCTTTAGAATCTTCTCCCAGCATATTCATCATGTTTACTCCTGTGTAGCAGGAAAAGTTAAATATTACCAAGCTAAGAAGGAAAATGACGTGATAGGTCCTACTCTAAGACTTAGGTATTAGGGAATATCCTCTCACATATGGGTCTTTCTCCAAGCTTCCTCTTTGTATTTGGGGTTTGTGCTACAGAGAATTCTTCCACCCTTCTCTACTCATCCTTTCCTCTTGCCCAGGGTTTCTCATCCTCAGCACTACGGACATTTTAGGCCAGGTAATTCTTTGTTGTAGGGGACTCTCTTGTGCATTATAGGATAATTAGCAAAATCCTTGGCTTTTATCTACTAGATGCTAGTAGCATTCCCTCCAGTTGTGGCAATTGAAAATGTCTATAGACTTTCCCAAATGTCTCTTATGGGGACAAAATTGTCCCCAAGAGAGGATCACTGCTCTAAAAAGGGGACTTGCTAATCTAATTGGTGGTGATCTGACCTCCATTAGGACACATTTCACTGGTGGGGTGGTCACTGTATTAAAGAACTGCTAACCTGACCTCTCTTTTGCTTCTTGAAGCCTCTCTTCAGCTCGGGATGCCAATAATGTAAGGGTGAAAAGACACTGTGTTCAGCTTAACTGGAGTTGAATCTCAGCTTCAGAATTTATTAGCTAGACAACCTTGGTTGAATTCCCTTCTCTCTCTAAGCTTTAGCTTCTTAATCTGTAAAATGGGAATAATAACAGTACTTGCATATGACAGCCATAGCTTACCGTGCATTCAGTATTTGTACTGCCTTTCTTCTATACTGAAAACCTCAATTTTCTTTGCGTGGCAATATGCCCAGGTGAGGGTTGCCAGAGTTAGCAGATAAAAATATACAGTGCCCAGTGAAATATGGGTGTCAGATAAAGAACAAATATATTTTTAGTAATAAATATGCCATTTATTAACAAATTATTTGTTGTTTATCTGAAGTTCAAATTTAAATGAGCATCCTGTATTTTATCTGGTAAACCTAAACTAGAAACTAGTTGTCGTTAAGTTGATTCTGACTCATGGAACCCTACCCCAGTTAAAAATACTTCTCTCCCAGGCTCCCTTGCAGCTAGAGAAGGACAAATGACTTCAGTCTGGCCAATAAGATACAAACAAAAGTATATTGGGAACACTAACTGTTTTTCTGATTAAAAAGGGATAGACTCAGACATAACTTGACTTTTACTTTTTGCCCTTCTTCTTCCTGTGTGGAGTGTGGACGTGATACCCAGGGTTGGAGGAACCATCTTTTTAGGATGAGCGGAGGGCTACTAGGAGGCTGGGTTTTAACAGCCTTCCTGCTAAGCAGCTATAACTTTGTTTTACAGTAGAAACATAAACCATATATATATATAGTTAAGTCACTATTATTTGGGTTTTCTGCCACATGCCTGTGCTGCATCCTATGTTTGTTCCTTCAGATTTAGCTCTACCCTTGTGCTCCTGTGCTGTGACCTTTATAGAATACATCTTAAAGGAGTTCAACCAATGGGAGATACTATCAGGAAATTACAGAGATGGAGGGAAAGAGAAAAGTTGGAGAATTTATCCTCCAGCTCACTCCTTCCCAGCTATGGGAAGGTTGGTGGTAACTCTATTCCTCTACCAAAAGCTGCCTCTCTTGCCAGGCAGCCCTCTTCTATAGATACGCTCTTCTCCAGGTTGCACAGACTTCTCTCTCTCTCTCTCCCCTACCTCTAGCCTCTAAACAGGTCCCAATTATGCAGATTGCAAGTTTCAGATTCTATAAGAGGAAACAAGGAATCCCACTTTGTCCTTGAGTTTCAGCCAAGTCCAGGGCTTTGTCTTAGGTTATGGAACTCTTGCCTAGTAATTAATAAATGTGTCCTTTGCCTTTCTTTTTGCTATCTACCTATCATCTATCTACCCATCCACATACCCTCCCTTTATCAGACCTTAAAATGGAAAAAGAGTGAAAGTACCCCAAAGCACTAATAATTGTTACGAGGAACAAAACATAATTTATTGAAATTGGTCTTATTTACTGGTTGTATCATCTCAGACATGAACTCTATTGATAGTGGCTGCCTGGTGTGATGCTTTGTGTAGGATTATGAAGTTGCTTCTGGGCTTAGAAAGAGTGCCATGATCAATTAGTAATGTCTGCCATGGTCATGACATAGGGGAGTAGCAAGACATGTATCTTATATTTGTCATCCCCTATCTGTAACATTAGCTACAGCAAGTGGTAGTAGTTGTCATTTTCTGCCAGGTCATGCCCTGACGTGACCTTAGCAGTCTATTCAGATGCCTTAGTAGCAATAGGGTAGCTTTGCTGTTTACTTAGCTTGCCTAACGTACAAGAACTAATTTCACACTAGTTAAAATTGAATTTTACGTGGAGTAACTGATTAAGGAACAGATTATACACACTTATTTGAGCTCTTGAGAGATGTTTAAGCTTTTTAAATATATTCAAATGTCAAGAAAGGAAAATCTATTTGAATGAATGCCAGAAATAGATTTCCTTTAGATCAAAATACACTAGTGACCATCTTTTTTTTTTTTTTCCAAATTAATGTTGGAATGTCCGTCTTCTTCATTTCTGAGACATTCATTTCTTAGAAGGGGAAAAATCATGTTAACAGAAATCACACGTTATGATATATAAAAAGTCTCAAGCGTTATTTTAGTAAAAACTGCAACAGAATCATTTCTTCCCCAAATTAATGCCTATAGTACCAGGTAAGCATTCCAAAGCATTCAAAACCACGTCCCCAGAGCCTGGCCTCCTTCTCAGAGCCTCTTGCTTTTATTCCTCTCGTTGCTGGGAGGATGTTATTGGAAACACACCGTCTGACCCTCTGTAACCCCCAGATTGCATGTCAGTGGATTGCAGTTGGACAGTGGTGGATAATTTTTTTTTTTTCAATTTTAGAAGCCTCCATCATACCTGAGAGTTTTTCTGTTTTTGTTTTTAAGATATCCTAATTTGTGTTACATGGAAACATTTGCTGAGCAATGTCACGGAATGTCTGGCATCCAAAGAGAATAAGCAATGGGTCAATCAAAGACTTAATGTTATTTCTTGGGGGGTGGGGGAGAAGCCAATGGTGGGACATTTGTTTTGAAGCATCTAGCATATGACACTTTGGTTAATTTAAAAATAGAAGCTCACTAAGCATGTGAAGGACTTCGGGAATGATTTTGCAAACATGATGTTGGTCACAGGATTAGAGAGACTCGCTGTGAGAAAAAAAAAAAAAATGATGATGATGGCGACCATGAATCAACCTCCAGTTCTAATTCCCCTAATGGTTTGGTAGTTGTTTCTCCTTTCTGGGTGGGTTAACTGTGTGTCACCAACGGCGTGTGGGGGGTGTGGACCTCACTGGGTGACACTGTCAGAGGGGGTGATGCCAAAATATCTATAAAATTTTTGTGCAGTGTTTCAGCAGAAATGTATTATTTTTATTAAAATATCCCTGTAGTTAGCTATAACAAAAATTTTTCTTCATAAGCCCAGCTTACATGTATCCATATACCTATAAGACTAAAACTCTATGCTAATTTACTTTTTGAACCTTCTAATGTGCTCTGGTCAGAGCTGTCCATATATAAAAAAAATTTTTTTTTTTTTAACCCAGGTACAAAGCAGGTAGTTTCGTCTGCACATGCTACAAGCACGCGCTGTTTTCTTTGCTGAGGTGATTTTATAGCTGCTAATTTTGTCACGTTTTCTGGTGTTTTAGCTACAAAATTGTGGTAATTAGCACGAAAGGGTGATACTGGGGGACACCAACCCTGGTGACACCACTGTGGGTTAAATTTCTGAACTCCTGGAAAAACACATGTTTTCAAATATGAAATTCCTGAGATAGTAGGAACTGTTTTGCTAAAAAGTGTTCAAGACCCAACAAGATGGACTGAAAACTGTAATATGAGCCACTGGAACTGAAAGCTCTGAAATAGCCCTGCATATCGAACCCACCCAGCAGATCCGCAGAAGAAAGGCCCGGCAGTCTGCTCCTGTAAAGATTACAGCCTAGAAGACCCTGTAGGGCAGTTCCACTCTGTCACACGGGGTCACTGTGAGTCTGAACTGAGCCATTGGCACCCAGTAACAACAGCAACATTGATTGTGTCTTAAAAACTGCAGGAAAAAAATGACTCTGATTCACTTCTGATCATCTGTGACATTTTCTTACCCCTGATTTCACACTTTTATTTAGAATAATAAGAATCCACAGTAGGAACTCATCGTGACTTTCAACTGCAGCTTGAAGATTTACTACAGTATGGTTGGCTATTTTGGACTATGATTGGTTATTTTTGGCTCAAGTTGTTTAAAAGATGTCACACAAACTCCCACAGACTTGCTATGTGAGCAAGCTGACACTCTGGTTGTTCTCCAAGCTGCCTGCAGTTGCAAGGTGGTGAGATCTCTGTCCTAATGGGTGGGAGGAGAAAGCCCCTGTGTAAACTCTGTTACATGGTAGAGACTCTGATGATAAGGCCTAATTCCAAATGTCAGGGCAGAGAAGGAGACATATGAATTGTGACATCCTTTGTGTTCCTGTTGACCACACAAATTTATCAAATTAATTTTACCATGTGTATTTTCCATTTATTCCCAACAACCTGTTGCTCAGTCATTCATTCACTCAACCAACGTATTTGATAATGTTTTGTGTGCACTGAACCGTGAAGATACGTAAAGAACAGATACAGCACTTGCCGGTGAAAAGCTTTCTGATGCTTGATACACGGGCAAACATTCTGTTATGAAGAAGTCAAGGAATAACCAAGTAAAGTTTGACCAAGTCTTATTCCTGATTGTCTTTTATTTCTTACATATTAGAATGTTATCTCTGTCCTTTTAACACAGTGAAAAAGGGAAATAAGATGTTAACTAAAGACACCACCATTGAGAGGATTAACGGTTGCCACTGAGTCAACTCCAACTCATGGTGACCCCATGTGTGCCCCATAATGTTTTCAGTGACTGCTTTTTTGGAAATAGATCACCAGGCTTTTCTTTGGAGGTACCTCTGGGTCGACTATCACCTCCAACAACCTTTCTGTTAGCAGCTGAAGGGATTAACCATTTGTCCCACTATGACTCAATTCAGAGGACCAGCTATTGGCATACGATGCCCAACGGAATGCCCAGCGCTTACTTGCGATCACTGGAGTCAGGCTCTAGTAGGCAGGTGTTAGTATTCCTGACAGGCTAACAATCTCAAATGCAACAGTAAACATGCACAAAATATCATTGTAACAGGTGATAAAAATAATATTGTGAGAGAAAGGCAACACAGTCCTGAAGCAGAAGCGCTAACGCACAAGGAAGTAGAGTTAATAAAACAGGTCTTGCATCCGTGAAATAATACAATGTGATATGTGTTCTGATACAATGTGATACATGTTCTGATAGAGCCAGCACAGGTTGTAGAGGGTTCAGAGGAGAGGGCATCTAACACAGACAAGGGAAGAACGGACAAGGCTTCCTGGAGGAGGTGATATTTTAGCTGTGCTCTGAAATTTATACTGAGTCAGCTAAGAAAATCAAGCCCAGACAATATTCTCAGTCAAATGGATAAAGAAGAGAAGGCAAAAACCAAACCCATTGCCACTGAGGACAGGGTAGAATTGCCTTATAGAGTTTCCAAGAAGTGCCTGGTGGATTTGAACTGCTGACCTTTTGGGTAGCAGCTGTAGCACTTAAGCACTACGCCACCAGGGTTTCCGCTTTCTTTATTAGCTGGTATTAATGTAGTCAGTATGGAATACCTGGGTAGCATAAATGGTTAAGCAATGTACTGTTTACTAAAAGGTTGGAAGTTCAAACCTACCCGGAGGAGCCTCGCAAGTAAGGCCTGGTAATCTTCTTCCAAAAGCTCATAGCCTCAAACTATGGAGCAGCTCTACTCTGCACACATGGGACCAGCCTCAACAGCAACTAACAAGAACAATGTAGTCAATAATGACGTGATTTTCTTTCTACAAGGAATTAATGATGTAATTATAAACTTAACACACACACAGGGGACAGTCATCATTTCTTGTCCTGATAACCACCGAAATCAGTTGCTATTGAGTTGCTTTTGTCTCGTGGTGACCCCATGTGTTGCAAAGTACAGCTGTATTCTATAGGGTTTTCAAGGTCTGAACTTTCTGGAGCTGTTCACCCTGCCTTTCTTCTGAGGCACGTTTGGGTGAGGTCAAACCACCAACCTTTCGGTTCGTAGTCGAACGTTTAACCATTTCTAAGGATCCTCCTGATAATGACGCCCCAGCATTTGTCAAGGCACTACTCTCTTCCCCCTTAAAGGTAGTGTTTGTAGTCCAGGTACCCTTCCCTCCACAGGGCATCCAAGCTAAGCCAGTCAGACACCCATTCTCTGGAATTTGATCCCTCAACTGAGAAAATGGAAGACTGAAAGGGTAGGAATTTATTTGTCTCCATAAGGCATGTGGAGTAGGTGCTTCATCAGCTCCTGCTAATTATATCCCCAGAGCCCTGTCTGTTCTACCACCAAAGTACATCCAGAAACAATTCACTTTCCGCATTGCCATTAGGACTACTCTCCCTAATCCTGGCCACCATCCTCTCTTTTCTTGGTTTCCATGACAGCTTCCTCAATGTTTCCCTGTTTCTACTTTTGCCCCCCGCCAAAAAAAAAAATCCATTCTCCACATGCAGCCAGAAGAATCTTTTTAAAACAAAACATTTTATTCCCCTGAAATTCTCTTGCAGTTGTTTCTAATTGCATTTAGAATAAAATACATACTTTTTATTGTGGCTGACTTTATGGTGTCTGTCCCCTGCCTACCTCCCCAAATCTGGCTCTTACCACTGTCACCATCACTCACGAACCTCCAACTACACTGGAATGAGAGAGGGGGATTATGGGAGGGAGGGAGAGGAACAGCTATCTTGGGAGACTATACAGTTATTTCAGCTATGCAATTGACGCTCAAAAAATGAAAATCTATGACCATTTATTCATTTAGTCAACAGATCATTTTTTAGCCTCTGTCTCTTCTAGGCACTAGGAATAACAAAATAAATGAGGCAGATATAGTCTCTGATCTTACATACTTTGTATTCTAATGGAGAATTGTCTAAAGAATATTTAACACAATCCATCATAGGCTGAAGGTAGCTCTGGAGGAAGCATTGCAAAGATGCTTTGAAGAACTGACAAGTGCGTATCCTAGCAATAGGGCACCAAGGGGAATACACTCATTTTGTCAACTCTGATGCATTCATTTTAAAAAGTCATGTTTTTATAGCTATCAGTAATCATGTTTCATACATAAGTACAGGTAATGGTGTTTCATGTACGTTGGAAGAAACCATTCATGGAAAAGTACTGCTACCTTGAAACTACTGAAGACATTCCAAGTCATAAATGGTAAAATGTGGAAGACAAATTGAATTGTTCTTGGATGACAATAGGGCCATCTGCAGAAGAAGAGAAACTGAATAAGACATTTTAAGATCATATCGTGGCTCTAGGAGCAAATACAACTGATTGCCAAGATCTAATTGTTAGAGTCTACGGTGTCCTCCCCAACAAAGACAGTCACATGTTTCAGCAAAAGGAAAATTACATGATTGAAAAGATTGGAAGCAATCTTAAAAGAAAAAGCCATAGAATTGAAAAAAAAAAAAAAAAAACCTAGAGGAAAACACACTGGATGTTCAAAGTGGTTATCTGTGAATTGGCGGGTTCATCTTGTTTCTTTCTGCTTATCTGCATTTTCTAGTTTTTCAGTAAGAACATGTATGACTTATACAATTAAAATCAAGTTATTTTAAAGAGAGAGACAATTCATTCGTTTCCAGTTTTCATATTTTCTTTGGAAAGGGACCAAAGAGGAGGCTTGCTGACACCTTACTAAGATTTGATAAAATTCTTGAGACACTGCATGAGGTTTTGCGTTACTCTTCTAAAGTTTCTTGAAGCGCTGTCCTTTTCTCCAGTGTCCTGAATGCTTCTTGAATAACAGAATTGTGCTATCTACATTTCTGCTTGCATTTCCATCAACTGAAGTGCCCTTTGCCTGTGTCCTGAGGTGTTTGTTTGGTGCCACCAATGAGGGAGTTATTTTTTCCATTTGTGAATGGCCTACGTTATCATTATTTATTCAGCTTTGCCTTTTGTTTAAAGGTAAAATTTGCATTCAGTGAAGTGCCCAGATCTTATATGCACAATTTTGGAGCTTGGCGGTGCAGTGGTTAAAGCATTCAGCTGCTAACCAAAAAGTTGGTGGTTCCAGCCCACCAGCCACTCTTTGGGAGAAAGGTGTGGTAATCTGCTTCCATAAAAGTTAAACAAACAAGCAAAAAAAAAAAAAAAAAAGAACCCCAAACCTGTTGCCATTGAGTCGATTCTGATTCATAGCAACCCTACAGGACAGAGTAGAACTGCCTCACAGGGTTTCCAAGGAGTGGCTGCTGGGTTCGAACTGCCAATCTTTTGGTTGGCAGCTAATCTCTTAACCACTGTGCCACTAGGGCTTCTTTGTAAATACTACAGCCTTGGAAACCCTATGGGACAGTTCTACTCTGTCCTAGGGTACTATGAGTCAGAATTGACTGGACGGCAGTGGGCTTTTATGTGTATAATCAGACAAGTTTTGACAAATCTATTCACCTATGTAACCAACACCCTAATCAAGATATAGCACATTTTTATCACCCCAGAAATTTCCCTTATGCCCCCTTTCCAGTCAACCCTTGCCCTCCACAATCAGCTGCTCTTTCAATTTCTATCACCATGGTTTAGCTTTGCCTGTTCTTGATGTTCGTGTAAATACAGTTTTACCGCATGTACCCTTCTGTGGCTGGCTTCTTTGGCTCCACCTGATGTTCTTGAGATTCAACCACATTGCTGTGTCTATCAAGAGTTTGTTCATTTTCATCGCTGAGTAGTGTTTCATTATATGGCTACACCAAAATTTGTTCACCCGGTCTTCTTTTGATGGACTTAATACCATCAACTTTATTTTTTCTAATGGCTTTTTATTTCATGAAATAATTCACACAAGAAAAAAAAGATAAAATATTCTGTAATAAACACTAATGGGCACATCCAGATTTATCAATCTAATTATCTACTTTAAAAGTTTTAAAAAGGAATCAAATATTGCAGTTAGAGTTGGAGCCCTAGGCTTTTTCCTTTCACTCTTCCCCTGCCCAGGGACAGCCACTATCCTGAATTAGGTGCTTCTCTCTCATCCGTGCGTGTTTTTATATCACTGTATTAACTTTTTGCATCCATTATTGCAGAGAAGATGTCTGCTGTCATTCTGATTTTTGTTATTGTGTAGATAATATCGATTTTCTTTGGCAGTTTCTTTGAAATTCTGCAGATTACCTATGAGTTTCTGAGTATGGCCAGGTACAGATATGTTTAAATTAATTTTGCTCAGTATTCAGAGGAGGCTTTCACTCTGAGGACACAGGTCTTTCTTCAATTCTGTAAAATTAGCAGTCATTGCTCTTCAAATAGTGCTTTTTTTTTTTTTTTTTTAACCATTCCCTCACTTATTCTGCAATTTCTTTTAAGCAAATACGGAAACCTTAGACTCATTCCCCATGTCCCAGCTGCCCTTTCACTTTTTTGACTCCTTGCTGCAATCCGAAGACCTCAGTCTTATGTTCCCTTTCAAAAATGTGTTCTGTGTCCAGCTGGAGTTTATCCTACACATGGCACTGTTTATTTTAATACCTATGTTGTTTATTCCCAAGGGTTTTCAATATGTTATATTCATCTATTATTTAAAAATTTATTGTTTTTGATGAAAGTTATGCCTTATTTATTTCTCTGAAGATCTTAAACCTGATTATTTTTAAAATCTGTTAAAGTCTGTAAATTAGTTTAGAGTGAACAACTGTTTGGAATATTTGTTGGCTGTGTTTTCTTTCCCACATAATTTGACTCCCTCACCCCTTACTTATTGTCTTCTTATAAAAAAAAAAAAAAATTGTCTCTATTCTTAAGTTTTCATTTAAAGATGATAAAGGAGAAGAAAACATGCTAGCCCCTCCATGATAATGTCAGTACAGAATGGTTTACATTATAGCAATGTAAAATCATCCCTTAAGGGTATTACCTACATATTAACACATACACTGAAAACATGGTTAAAGGTTTTTCCAGTTATAAAATTGTATATACATTTGCAAAATATTCAAATGACTTGGAAATGTTTAAAGCAGAAAACAAAGATCACTGTCTTATATTGATATAAATCCTGTCAGTTTTTTCTGAACTTATATACAATATAAATATATATGGATTATATTTATATACTTTTCATTTTTAAAATAAAATATTCCATTTAATAATGGGCATTTTTACATAATAAATTGTAGTCGCCATTCCACAACAATAAGTATAGTTCAACATCATTTTTTTTAAACAGGTTTTTGTGGCATTAGGATGTAGATATGAGATAGAGGAATAGGATGTAGCTTATTTGTGCAATCCCCCATTGGTGGGCATTTAGGTTGTTTCTAGATCACTGATAAAAACAGTGCTGTGAACACACTTTTAAATATCTAAAGTTGTGAGGATCCTTCCAAATAAAATATGCTGTGTAAGTATATTTCATTACCCTTGCTTTTAATGTAGTATGAATTCCCATTAATATCATAGCTTGATTGAAGAAATCTATTTGTGGCAAAATATGTCTGAGACAACCCTCAAGAAATCTGAGGCTTGTTCCCAGTTTCTGAGTATTTCAGTATCTCTGCTTTTGAAAAGCTGGATTTTTGTAAAACTATTTGGAAAATGCCATATCCTTGAGGTATCAGTAACAAGTGTCATCGAAAAATATAAATTGTTGGTTTTAAAGGGCACTAAAGATTTAAGGGTTAAAAGTCTTTTGTTCGGTAAACCTGATTTAAAAAAAAAAAAATCATTGCTGTAGAGTCGATTCTGACTCAGAGTGACCCTACGGGACAGAGTAGAACTGCCCCATAGGGTTCCCAAGGAGCAGCTGGTGGATTCTAACTGCTGACCTTTTGGTTAGCAACTGAGCTCTTGACCATTGTACTGCCAGGGCACCATGAACCTGATCAGACTTGCATTTATGTCCCACCTGTTTAGGCCAGGACTTTCATAGGCCAAGTTAGTGAGAAAATTAAGGAAGCTATTCTACAGTTGACTTAAAGATTATTTGGAGTTGTTTTTGTGTGTGTTTTAAAATGTAAACAGCATTTTTTGTTTTTCTGGAAATACAAAAATGGATGGATCAAAAAATGAAATGAAATAAAATTTAATAAAATAATTTGTAATCCCTCTGCCCAAACATTTTAAATTATTCCCTTCCAGTCTTTTTCCTATGTAAACACAAAATATATATTGTTTTCCTTATTTTATTTGACATGCTTAGATCAACATTTTATAAAATGTGTTCCGAAAAACACTAATCTTATATTTTGCAGGGGGAAAATTTTTCTAGATTAAAACGTTTAAAAAATTAAAACTGTTTCCTGCTTTTGGAATGTACCAATCTCACTGGCATGTCCAGGACCTTTTGGTTAAGAACCTCTCTAGCTTTCTTTAACCCAACATTTTTCAGACCATTTGATCTCAGAATCCTTCTACAGCCAACAACTTACCATTCACTACAGGTGTTTGAGGACAGTAACATTGCTGCTGCTGATTCTATTACTGGCATCTGCCAGTATTTTTTATTCCCACCCCAAGCAGGGCAATCACTTTCTGTGCTTTTTAATTCCATCTTTTTAGGGATGTGAGATGCTATTGCTCTTGGACTAATAGGAAGTGGTGAAGACAACCCTGATTAAGAGCTCTGACTTCAGAGGCCATCTGACTTCAGTTTAAATGCCTAAGTCTCAATTTTTATAATCTGTGAAAGGGGCTAATAAAAGTATCCACCTTTCAAAGTTGTTGCGCAAAGAAATTTATGTATCTAAAGCACTTATCACATACCTGGCAATGTTAAGTGCTCAATAAATGTTAGCAGTATAGCTGTGTAATAAGTAGGCGCAGTAGTAATAACATCAGGACTACTATCATTGTTAATAGTAATAGCAGTAGTACCTGTTATTCTCCCCTGTTATTCTCTAACACACGTAGTAGCAATAGTTATAGCAACAATAGCAGTAATAGCAGTAGCAGTTGTAGTAGTAATAGTAGCAGTGGCGGTGGTAGTGAGAACGGTAATAGTAGTACTAGTAGAATTTAGTATAGTAGCAATATTGGTAGTAATGTAATTATATCACCACACTCTTTGGAAGTATATAGGATCAATTTACCTTTGAAATTGAACTGTCAAATCAATTTAACTTGAGAAATTTGAGATGGAACATAAAACAATAAAGACAAGCTAGTGAATATCCTCTTGTAATTTGAGGCAGTCAAGGGGTCTAGGGAAAGCAAGGCAGGCTGGGTATTTTGGCTCTCGAGAAGCACTTGCTTCATAAATGGAAGAGTCTATCCTGAGGCAATGCAGCCATCGGTCAGGGAAATTTGAGGAGAGAGCTGGGTATTTAAATGTCACTCACAAATCTTCAGGCAATTTGCTGCCAGTGGGCAGAGTCTTGGTGATGCAAATGGAATTGCACAAGAGTATTTTTATAGCATGCCAAAAACAGGACAGAACTGATTTATTTAGTAACATTTGGAAACCATTTATAAGAGTTGTGTCCATTTATAGCCAGTGCTTCGAGCTGAAGAGAGAGATGGGATGGCTTATCCATAGTCTTCCCCATCTTGAATGCATATGGAATAGAAAAATAAATAGATCGAAGAGAGAAGCACTTCCTCTTAAGCACTTTTTATAAATGTATGAAGACAGATTGGTGGTTCAAACCTACTCTGCGGCTCCCTGGGAGAACGACCTGGCTTCTGTAAAGATTACCACCAAGAGAACTCTGTGGGGCAGTCCTATGCTGTCACACGAGGTCACTTCTTAGCCATCTAGCACCGCTGTAACAGAAATACCACAAGCCGATGTCTTTACAAAGAGAAATTCATATTCCCGCAGTCTAATAGGCTAGAAACCCAAATTCAGGGTGTCAGCTCCAGGGAAAGCCTTTCTGTCTCTGTCGGCTCTGGAGGAAGACCTTTCTAGTCAATCATCCCCTGGTCTAGGAGTTTCTCTGCACAGGAACCCCAGGTCCAAAGCACACGCTATGCTCCTGGTGCTTCTTTCTTGGTGGTATGAGGTTCCCCCTCTCTACTCGCTTCCCACACCCCAGGAAAATCCCTTTACATTGGATCAGGGATGTGACCTGGGTAAGAGTGTTACAATCCCACCCTAATCCTGTTTAATATGAAATTACAATCACAAAATGGAGGACAACCACACAATAATGAGAATCATGGCCTAACCAAGTTGACACATACTTTGGGGGGAGATTTAATTCAATCCATGACAGTCACCATGAGTCAGAATAATTCAATGGCATCCAACAGCACCCCTGAGTCCAGAGCACCTGGGCTTAACCACAGCTGCTTCTCCGTCATGCACGGGGAGTAACTAAGACAAGACAAGTAAAGTATCTTCCTAGGCTATCCAATCTATGGCAGAACCAGGATTTGGACTCAGACAGTCTAATTTCTGAGTCTTGCCTTTGAGGCACCTTGTTTTACTGACTCCAGGTTTTATTTCAAATTTTCAGAGATGAAGACCAAATAAAAGAGAGTTCAAATGTTTTGAAATGCCTACTGTTTTGTGCAACAGCTTGGGATGTTTCCATGGTTATAAAACGTACAGATTAGCTGAAAAAAAGTTCAACTCTCACTAAGCACACACCCATAAAAGGAAACAACTCCAAATAATCTTTAAATCAATTTTAGAATAACTTCCTCAATTTTCTTACTGGGCGCCAACAATGCAGGGGTAAACAAGGCCACTCTGTTCTCATGGAGTTACAGGCCATCAGGGAAGGGCTGTCAAGTGAACTAGCAATGACAGTGCAAGAAGGGGACAAGGACATGATCCTAGGCAAGGACATCTGGGACACCAAGGCTAGTCTTCAAGGTCAGGGAGGGCTTCCTGGAGGAGGTGACTTCTGAGCCACAAGAAAGAGGGAGGCAAGGGAGAGAAGGTTGACCCATGCAGAAGAACAACATCCACAAAGCTTGGGCATGACAAAGAGCTTCACCCCCTGGGGTTCTGCGCATTGGTTGAAACAGACAGAGTGAGGTAGGGACGGGTGAGACACACGGCTGGGAAAGGAAGCAGAGTCCACATTCCGAATCACCAAGCTAAGAAGTTTGGATTTGTCTGTACGCTAAAAAAAAAAAAAAATCACTGGAGGAACTGGCAAGGACTCTTTCCAGCAGGCTACAAATGATGAGGTCCCTGAGTGGCGCAAACAGTTTGCACTCAGCTGATAACCAAAAGTTTGGCTGTTTGAACCCAACCAGCAGTATGCTGAATGAACAGGCCTGGCAATCTGTGATCTGCTTCTATTATCATTGCAGCCGAGAAAATCCTACGGAGCAGTTCTACTCTGTAACACATGGGGTCTCCTAAGTCATAAATCAACAACAAAAATAAAATCAACAACAATCTACCAATGACAAAAAGCCTAATTCAAATTGAGAAAATAAAAAGAAAACCTGTAGCTCATATAACAGAAAAGACACCATCATTGTTTAAAATTTTAAATTCAACATACAAATGGGGTATATAGATGTTCTTAACACTATCCTTTCCCCACCCAATTTCCTTTACTGCATGTAACCAATATTATCAGTTTCTTATTTATCTTTCCAAGGCTGTCTTATGCATTTGCAAGAAATATGTATATATGTTCCCCCCCTACACAAATGTATGAGTTAGTAATACTGTTTCATTAATGATAAGTCATTATGTATGTAGCTTTTCAAGTATTTAAAAATGACTATTAAAATTTCTCAGTTGTAAAGCTCAGTTGGAGATGAGCTTCTTTCTCTCCATGTCCCTGAAAATTTGATATATTCTTTGGGGAGGAGCAAGGTAAGCCTTGACAAAACACTGCAATTATTAGAGATCAGAGTTCCAGAAAGAAATATTACAGATTTGTTGACATTTTTGTCTTTTTTATTAATTTTTTTCCTTATTGTGCTCTAGGTAAAAGTTTATAGCACAAATTAGTTTCTCATTCAAAAATTTATACACAAATTGTTTTTTGACATTGGTTGCAATCCCCACAATGTGTCAGCACTCTCCCCGTTTCCACCCAGTGTTCCCCATATCCATTCATCAAGTTTTCCTGTCACTTCCTACCTTCTCATCTTTGCTTTTGGGCAGGTGTTGCCCACTGCGTCTCATATACTTGCTTAAACTAAGAAGCACATTCCTCATGTGTGTTATTGTTTGTTTTATAGGCCTGTCTAATCTTTGGCTAAAACGTAGACTTTGGGAGTGGCTTCAATTCTGAGTTAGCAGGGTGTCTGGGGGGGTCTCAGTCTTGGGAATTCCACCAGTCTGTGTAAGACCAGTAAGTCTGGTCTTTTTTTGAGAATTTGTTCTGCATTGTCCTCCCACTCTGTCCAGGACCCTCTCTTGTGATCCTCGTCAGAGCAGTTGGTGGTGGTAGCTGTGCACCATTTAGTTCTTCTGGGCTCAGGCTGGTGGAGGCTGTGGTTCGCGTGGTCCATTAGTCCCCCGGACTAATATTTTTCTTGTATCTTTGGTTTCCTTCGTTCTCCTTTGCTCCTGACAAGAGGGAACCCATAGGTTTTAAGTCTTATTCGTGGCTGACAGAACAAAATGCCCAGGACCTCTGAGGTCACCCAGACACTGAAATAGCCTTGATTTTAAGGGCTGTGAGATTAGTGTCTTCACTTGCCTCTCGGTTTCATTCTTTCCTGTCTCCTATGGTGTTTTCAATCACCTTATATGCATGAGAAAGCTGGATGATGAATAAGGAAGACTGAAGAAGGATTGGTGCTTTTGAATTGTGTTGGAGAATATTGAAAATACCATGGACTTGTTATCAGGAGGGATCAGTCCCTGGAGAAGGACATCATGCGTGGTAAAGTAGAGGGCCAGGGAAAAAGAAGACCCTCAACAAGATGGATTGACACAGTGACTGCAACAATGGGCTCAAGCATAACAATGATCATGAGAACGGTGCAGGACCCAGCAGTGTTTTGTACACAGGATCGCTATGAGTTGGAACCGACTCAATGGCACCTACCAACAACGACATCCCTTTAAAAGAAGCCCAGATGGCACAACAGTTAAGCAGTTGGCTGCTAACCAAAAGGTTGATAGTTCGAACCCTATGGGGCAGTTCTACTCTCACTTGGTGGTTATGAGTCAAAATTGACTTGACGGCACCTAACAATATAATTTCAAATCTATTTTCCATTCAGTAGCCAAGGTAGTCTTTTAGAAATTTGAATCATCTCATGTTACTCCTCTGAGACCTCCCAGTGGTTTCCAATTCAACCAACAATGAAATCAGACTCAACCCAGATCATAAAGACCTATCTCATCTGGCCCCTGCCTACCTCCCTGCCCTCATCTCCATGCACAACAGAATGCAGTCATGTGATCCCTGGGTCATCTCCTAGAACATCCTGAGACCTTGCCTGCCTCAGGGACTTTGCACTTGCTTAGAGTGCTGTTCCCCTTTGCTTTCTACCTGGTTGATTTCGTCCGCTAGGTGTCACCTCCTCGGAGAAGTCTTCCCTGACTTCCCTATCCAAAGTAGTTCTCCCCTGTGATTTTGTAACACAGTGTTCATTAATTTTCTTTCACAGCATTTAATATAACCAGTAATTATTTACTTACTTGTTGCTATCACCGGAATGTCACTTTGACATGCTTACTCTTATATTCCTAGCCCTGGTGGCACAGTGGTTAAGCTGTTGGCTGGTAACCAAAAAATCGGCAGTTCGAATCCACCAGCCACTCCTTGGAAACACTGTAGGGCAGTTCTACTCTGTCCTATAGGGTCACTGTGAGTCAGAATTGACTCAATGGCAATAGTTTTAGCATAGCACATGGCACAAACTACTGTTGAATAAATGAATTAATGAAAATTTCTTAGACTTTCTGAGTCTGATCTGTAAAACGAATGGCTTGCCAAAGCTCTGTGAATCCTTCAATTATTTACACATCAGGATAACCTGGAGAGCTTTTTGAAAAAGTACAGATGACTGGTCCTAAACTGAGAATTCTGATTCAGTAACTTCTGGGTGGGGCCCAGGGAGTCCACCCACTTCATAATCTTCACCAGGGGATTCTGATACAAAACCACATGATCTGGAAGGCCCTGTCTAGCTCTGTTATTGTTAGTTGCCAAGTCCATTCCAACTCATGGACATCCCATGTGTGCAGAGTAGAGCTGCTCCATAGGGTTTTCAAGGCTGTGACCTTCTGGGAGCAGATCACCAGGCCTGCTTTCTGACGTGCCTTTGGGTGGGTTTGAACCTCCAAACTTTCAGCTAGTTGGTGAGCACTTAACCATTTGTGCCACCCAAGGACTCATCTGGCTCTTCTATTAATTATCCTCCGGCTAGTTATTCTCTTTTGGTGTCGTAGCTGGATCCTGATGTGAATAGCTGCTGAGGTAGCAGGGGTAGAACACCGCTGAGAGAAAGAGCCACTAAATCGTCTGCATCTCAAGTGAGGCTAATTACATGAGCAAAACCCTCCCTGTCAGCATACGGACAAAATGCACAGCGGAAGCAGCTGGGAGAGATTTATCCACTTCCTAAACTCAATCAGCAAGATGCAAACTAGCTGAGGAAGCAGCCCTTCCAGAAATTCCTAAATCAGCTTGATCATCAAAAGCGTATTGGTCACATTAAAACAAGTGGAATTCATCAGAATAGAATTTAAATCTGAAAGCAACAATTCAGATCATTTTCTTGGGAGAGTTTCATATTTACATGCAAATGATGGTTTTCTATTTTCTTTATGTATGATTCCATCTAAAACTCTCTCGGTTGCTTTCTATAAAAGCAGCATGATTTTTAAAAGCTCTTCTGTTTATTGCCATTAATGTAATGGTTTCTATTATGGAAGTGATTTATAAAATATATTTTAGGTTTGGCTTTGTTTTTCTTTAAATGTTTCTGTGGTTATCCATGAAATACAACAATAATAATATTTAGCATTTATTGAGACCTTATTCTAAGACAGAGGTCCCCAGGCTGTGGAAAATTCCACTGCCTCAAGCAGCTTACTTAATACTCCCCATAGCTTTACATTAACATCCTGGTTCCCTTTCCTTAACTGCTGCTCCAAACTAGAAGAAACCACCGGAAACCAATTTAGGGTGCATTGTTAATATTCTGGGTAACCTTTTAGCTCATTAAGTACCTTATACATAGTAACCTCCCCACCTCTGGGTGGAGTTTAACTGCCATTTTCTGAACGTGCAATGCATAGCATTATATGTCAAACCTATTGTGCCTTCATAGTACAATTAAGAATGTTGCTGCTGTATCCTGTATAAACCCCGTAAAAGTAACCCTCCCTCTCATCCTCACTGAGCAGTCTTGGAGGCCACAGCCCTGACTGTTCCTTTCCTTGCACAACAAAATAAAGGCACCTTTCTACTCTCCCACCTCGGTCTGTTTATTGGTTGAGATGAGTTGTGCTAAGCAGAACCTCAGGTTTCCACCAAGCAACAGCTCTGTGCCATGTACTACCGTACTTAATTTACATATATTACCTCATTTAATTGCCATTATGCCCTGTGTTCTTTAAGAATTATTGTTCAAAGAGACTTAAAGATGCTTCACTGCTAGTTTTAAGGGTGGAGGAAGAAGACACGAACCAAGGAATGTGAGCAACTTCGAGAAACTAGAAAGGTATGGAAATAAATTCTCTCCTAGATCCTCCATAAGGAATGCAGCCCTTTCAACACATTTTGGACTTTTGACCTCCAGAACTGTAAGATAATAAAGTATGTTGCTTTACACCCATAAAAACAATTGTTCAGGTAAATTGGCAATATGTATCTGGGAGTAACTTAGCCATATGAAACTCTCTCAATCTTGGGATGCTCAAGGTAAACTATGGGGTAGGAAGAAAATCTTAAAAGTTCCATTTTCATCTCTTATTTGATTTTCCAATTCTCGTGTATATTTCACTATGTATATAACATAGAACAACATATGTGAATAACTTGCTAGTAATTTAATAGGTATATTGGGGATAACCAATCCAAACCAAACCAAACCCATTGCTTTCAAGTTAACTGACTCATAGCAACCCTATAGGATGTGTAGAGCTACCCCATAGAGTTTCCAAGGCTGTAATTTTTACAGAAGCAGGCTGCCACATCTTCCTCCTGTGCAGCAGTTGGTGGATACAAACCTCTGATCTTTTGGTTACCAGTCGAGCATTTAACCACTGTACTACCAGAGCTCTTCATATTGGGAATAGAAAACCAAACCAGACCTGTTGCCATCGAGTTGATTCTGACTCATAGGCACTCAATAATAATGAGGGGGAAAACTTAGCCAAACGTACGAAAGCTTCTAATATTTTCACATTCTTTGGCCCAGCAATTTTACTTCTTGGATTTTATTCTAAGGAAATAAAGTTGCATGTGTACAAATATTTAGCTACAGGGATATTTATTGAAGAAAACAATATTGTGCTTGTGAGAACTGAAATAGTCTAACTATCCAACAATCAGTGATTACCTACATAATTTATGATGCATTTATATGAAGAATCCTAATAGGAAGCTATTAAAAATTATGTTTGCAAGACCTAAATATAAAATCTAAAATGATAAAGATCATGGAAGAAAAAATAGGGACAATGCTAGGAGCCCTAATACATGGCTTAAACAGTATACAAAACATTAGTAACAATGCACAAACACTAGAAGAGATACTAGGTAACTGGGAGCTCCTAAAAATCAAACACGCTCACCCGAAGACTTCACCAAAAGAGTAAAAAGACAACCTACAGACTGGGAAAAAACTTTTGGCTACAACAAATCTAATCAGCATCTAATCTCTAAAATCTGCAAGATACTCCAAAACTTCAACCACAAAAAGACAAATAACTCAATTAAAAAATGGGCAAAGGATATGAACAGACACTTCACCAAAGAAGACATTCAGGCAGCTAACAGATACATGAGGAAACTCTCACAATCATTAGCCATTAGAGAAATGCAAATCAAAACTACAATGAGATACCATCACACCCTAACAAAAAAAAAAAGGCTAACATTAATCCAAAAAACACAGAATAATAAATGTTGGAGAGGTTGTGGAGAGATTGGAACTCTTATATACTGCTGGTGGGAATGCAAAATGATACAACCACTTTGGAAATCTGTTTGGCGCGTCCTTAAAAAGCTAGAATAGAACTACCATATGATCCAGCAATCCTACTCCTTGGAATATATCCTAGAGACATAAGACCCTTTACACGGACAGATATATGCACACCCATGTTCACTGCAGCACTGTTTACAATAGCCAAAAGATGGAAACAACCAAGGTGCCCACTAAGGGATGAAGGGATAAATGAATTATGGTATATTCACACAGTGGAATACTATGCGATGATAAAGGACAATGGTGAATATGTGAAACATCTCATAACGTGGAGGAATCTGGAAGGCATTATGCTGAGTGAAATGAGTCAGTCGCAAAAGGACGAATATTGTGTGAGACCACTGTTATAAGAACTCAAGAAAAGTTTAAACACAGAAGAAAACACTCTTTGATGATTACGAGGGTGGGGAGGGAGGTAGGGAGGGGGTATTCACTAATTAGATAGTAGGCAAGAATTATTTTAGGTGAAGGGAAAGACAACACACAACACAGGGGAGGTCAGCACAACTGGACTAAACCAAAAGCTAAGAAGTCTCCTGAATACAACCAAACACTTTGAGGGACAGAGTAGCAGAGGCAGAGGTCTTGGGACCACGGTTTCAGGGACATTTAGGTCAATTGGCATAACAAAGTATATTAAGAAAACGTCCTGCATCTGACTTTGGTGAGGGCCCCTGGGGTCTTAAAAGCTAGCTAGCGGCCATCTAAGATGAATCAATTGGTCTCAACCCACCTGCAGCAAAGGAGAATGAAGAACACCAAAGACACAAGAAAAATATGAGCCCAAGAGTCAGAAAGGGCCACATAAACCAGAGACTCCATCAGCCTGAGACTGGAAGAACTAGATGATGCCCAGTTACCACCAATGACTGCCCTGACAGGGAACACAACAGAGAGTCCCTGATGGAGTGGGATACAGACCTCAAATTCTAGTAAGAAAACCAGACTCAATGGTCTAACTGAGACTGGGGGGACCCCAGATGTCATGGCCCCAAGACTCTCTGTTAGGCCAAAACTAAAACCTTTCCTGAAGCCAACTCTTCAGACAAAGATTAGACTGGACTATAAGGCATAAAATGATACTGGTGAGGAGTGTGTTTTTAGCTCAAGTAGACACATGAGACCATGTGGGCAGCCTCTGTCTGGAGGTGAGATGAGAAGGCAGAGGTGGACAGGAGCTGGCTGAACGGATATGGGAAATACAGGGTGGAGAGAAGTGGGCTGTCACATTGTAGGGAGAGCAACTAGGGTCACGTAACAATGTGTGTATAAGTTTTTGTTTGAGAAACTGACTTGAATTGTAAACTTTCACTTAAAGCACAATAAAAATAAAAGGAGCGTTAGCCACCTAAGTGAACATACAATGACTCAGAGCACCTGGGGCAAACTCCTTAGAAGCAGAATTAAAGAATAATAATCAAAACAAGTGATGTGATGTGTGTGTCACTGGCTATCGGCATGAGGCAAACATTCTCATAAATAAATGCCTCTTTACCCTTAAAAAAAAGTTGTTTGCTGTTGTTGTTGCTAGTTGTTGTCGAGTCAGTTCCAACTCATGGAGAGCCCATGTGTGCAGAGTAGAACCTCTCCATAGGGTTTTCAAGGCTGCAGTCTTTTGGAAGCAGATCTTTGGGCCTGTCTTCCGAGGTGCCTCTGGGTGAGTTCAAACTGCCAACCTTTCAGCTAGCAGTCAGTCGCTTAACAATTTGCGCCATCCAGGGATTCCTAAAAATTATGTAGTAGTAGAATACACAATTGCCGAGAATAATAAATTCTGATTTTGTTAAGTGAAAAAGCAGATAAAAGGTTATAGAGTTCATATGCTTGGAAGAAAGAACTAGAATGATATAAGGGACCAGTTTTTTCTTTGTACTTCCCTGTGTTAGTCTAACTTTTCTATGGTAAATATGTATTTTTCAACTCAATTTTTTGAATAAGTATTATATTCACAAAGTTCAGTATTTCGCAATTACAAAAGGGTCTACAGCAACAAAGTCTTTTTCCCATCCCTGTCGCCCAGACAGGAGTCCCTGGATGGCACAGTTGGTTAAGCACTCAACTACTAACCAAAAGGTTGGTGATTTTAACCCACCCAGAGGCACCTCAGAGGAAAGGCCTGGCAATCTGCTTCTGAAAGGTCACGGCCTTAAACCCTATGCAGAGAGCAGTTCTACTCTACACACTCTGCATAGCCATGAGTTGGAATGAACTCAATGGCAACTGATTTATTTTGTCGTCGTCATTCCACAGACAACCCATTCCTCTCTCTAAAAGTTATTGTTTTCTTGTGTATCTTTTCAAGAATATTTTATGTTTATAAATTTTTTACATTTACATATATTCTTTCCCCTCTTTATCACACAAATAATATCATGTAATATATGCTGTTTTGTACTTTGTTATACAAAATACATTCAATTTTGCTATATACAATTAAATAATTTTGTATGTCATTTCACCCATAGGGGAATTTATCTGGAGTTAAAAGTACAGTTGCTAAGTCAAAGGGTATGCCATTTGTAATTTTGATAAACATTGCTCTCTGAAGTTGTATATTATATATATATAAAAATTTTTTTTTTCAAATACACATATATATGTATTTGTGTATGTATGTATATATAATCTCATGATTTCTTCTAGGGCTTTAATGGTTTGGGAGTTTTTACATTTCAATTTTAATTCATTTTCATTTATCCTGGCTTAATAGATACTTAACAAGAAAACAAATTAACATATTAAAGTCTTCACTCATAGTGGAAATTCAAGTGCTGGTTGTCCCCATTGGTTAGTTCACAGGATCGAGATGCAAACAAGGACATCTTGTGAAGTTCAGCTTACAGAGCAGATGAATATCACAGCAAGCCCTCTGCTGGGCTGTGTACAGGTTTTACCTGCTTCCCGAGTCACATTGTAGCACAGAGGCAAGCCTGAGAGCTTGATTTCCACCTTCAAGTGAATTTTTCCCTGCAGTAGAACTCTGGTTGCTGGTTGGATTTCCCTTCTGAAATATTGTAAGTTACTGCAATGATTTACATCAGAAGAAGCGGGTTCCCCTGTAGTATTGGGGTATGTGTGTGTATGGGCTGCATGCATTTGCGTGTGACCATGTGAGAGTGATAGGAAGAGAACTAATTTTATTCCTGCAGGGATTCTGTAGGCCTGTTACTCACTGGTGAACAGAAGCAGCTGTACTGAAATGTCAGATGGATTTGCACAGCTGACTCAAGTTGCCGAAAAGAGAACAGCATAGTAGCTCCATAAATTGACCGTATCCAGCCAACCCCTGCTTAATATAGACCCGGCATGAGCTTAGCTGCAGTCACTTCTAGCTGCTCAGCGAACACCACTGAGCTTCTTAGGAGGAAAATATCTCAAAGTAGCGTTGACCTGGGACACTTGTTAACTGGGGAAGCTTCTTGAGCCTTTTTTTTTTTTTTTAATCATCTTCCATTATTTCTTCTTTTCTAATAGAAGGGGAAAAAAAAAATGTCAAAGTACAGCAAGAACTCAGACCAAGAAGAACTCTTGGATGAGGAGATTGACGAAGATGAGATCTTGGCCAACTTGTCCCCCGAAGAACTTAAAGCACTGCACTCTGAAATGGAAGTCATGGCTCCTGATCCAAGGCTGCCCGTGGGAATGATCCAGAAGGATCAAACTGACAAGCCACCAACAGGAAACTTTGACCATAAATCTCTTGTTGATTATATGTATTGGCAAAAGGCATCCAGACGCATGCTGGAAGACGAACGCGTTCCTGTCACCTTTGTGCCTTCTGAGGTAATCAGGGCTTTGTGTACAACAGCGAAATGGCTGCCTGTGGCAGGGCTGCCAGGTGTCCATGTTGTGGGTATGGCTTCTCAAGGCTCCAAAGTTTTCTTCTTCCTTTTTGTTCTTGCCATATATATATATAAACTTTTTGATATATAGTTGTGAGGGAAAGTTTGATCATTTCTTGTAAATATCTCTTTAAAACATTTCTATGGTGTTTCTGTGCGAGAAAAATCTATATTCTATAGCCATTGCACTTAGTTCCTTAATTTATAACCCAGAAGCACTTGTCTTACCTCTATTTTAGCTCACAGGTCCTTTGAGAAGCTGACAAGTGCCTGTCACCGGCTCTCTCTGACACATCCATACATACGTAGTATTCCATGTGTAATTTCTTGGGTTTCACGGACCCCTGAAGCACAGCCACACCCTCTACAATTAAACCAATTCAAACAGCCAAAAACGTCTAATATTCCCACAGTACGTCGGATATCAGTGATGCCATTTAGAAACCAAACCAAGAGCTCTTAAGCTGTTTTTAAGATAGTTCTTTCTTGAAATTTTTTTCTTAAATAACATTTTATTGTGTTTTTGGTGAAAGCTGACAGAGCAAGTTAGGTTCCTATCTTGAATTTTTTTTTTAGATCTGAAAGCTAGAATTGTGGCCCAAACTATGAACTTATTGTACATCAGTCTTACATTTTTTCACGTTCCACTTACAGATGATCTAACGTAAGAATACAGAGATCTCGCTAGGTAAAGTCTCTTTTGGTTATGCCTGCTGATACAAATATCACGTTACTATTAGGCAGCCTGTGAAGGGAAGTTGTAAATAGATTTCATGGTCAGGAAAGTTTGAACATGCATTGAGTTCCAGGTACAATTTGCAGACATTTTACAGTTGGAAGTCAGTGGGTTAAAAGCCAATTCTATCTGAAAGCCAATTTCAGAAAAGAAACAGATTGGACACTTTAACTTTTTTTTTTTCTTCTGCTATGAGAGAAATGGGTTAGGTGAGAAATGCTTTAGGTAGTTATAGTGACTGTTGTCAGCTGTCGGTTCCAGCATACACTAGGTCCTGAGCAAAAAGATCAAGTTCTTACTTGGCTGAACCTGTATAATTGCTACACCAACTTCCAAAATGACACCTATGACGTACATGTATTGTGGAGCAAAGTATACTAACTGATGGGCAAAAATCCAATAAACAGTCTTGGTAAAAGACTCTCATTTTCCTTCTCAGACTAAGCAGTTGTTTATAGATCTCTCTGCGTAGTCCTTTTAAATCTATAGGTGGATCTGTCTCTGAGGTGTCTCCCTTTAAATTAAACTGGCCTGGTAAACCTGTCCCTGGAGTGGCCAGAGAAGTTTCCACTGAGCTGAAGAGACAAAATGAAAGCTGAGGTTTTTGGTAAATTCCAAAATATCAAACTGCTCTCATTTTCCCCCCAATATATTATGTTTTGAGGAAAATCTGATGTATATGTTACAGTAGATTAGCACGCATTTTAGGGATGTAAATTTTAGTTAGAGCAATAAGGAAATTACTGTAACCCGGGGCTGTTTAGTACAAAAATACCTATTCAGCTATACGCAAAACAAAGGCTTCAATGTATTGACAGACAGCTCTAGAAAGTTTTCAAAAGTTTTTTTTTTTTTTTAACTGCTGTTGGAATTGAACACCATTTCAAAAACAAAACAGATCCTGAAAACAAAATTAATTAGGTCTCCTTTTAACATCTGGGATGAGATAAAAAGCCAAAAATATGTGTTTGTATACGTGCATGTATCTATCTAAACTTTATTTTGACAGTATTTGCTTACAAAATTAACATGTGTTTTGTAAAAAACTCAAACATTGTAGAATTACATCACGTAGAAAATTAAAGTCCCCCAAATGCTTCCACTCTTGACAGTTATCTTAGTTGTCATCTCCTTGCTTCAGAGATAACCCATAATTCAATAAATGTTCCAACAGGTCTTTTTCCTACACACATGTTAACTTTTATATATTGTATGTGTGTGTTTATGTATATTTACGTATGCACACACATAGACAAATGGAATACTATACACACTGTTTATTGGCTTGCCTTTTTTTTTTTTTAACCTGACAATAAATTTTTTAGGTTTTTTCATATCCAGTCAATATTGCTTTAATATTTCCTTACTGCTATTTATTCTAACCCTCAAAAACCTCTCCTTTAGGAAAATACACAAGAACAACATGAAGAGACAGACAAAGGTATTAAAAATGTGTCCCAATTTTTGAAAGAAAAGCTCATCAAAGAAATAGCTGCCAATAAAAGAGAACCAAAGGGCAGCAACACTGTCCAAGAAACAGATAGTAATGAAGAAGATGCAGAAGCTGAGGATGATGAAGACGACGGAGAAGATGAAGGTGAAGAGAGTGACGAAAAAACAAAAAGAGCAAAGGAGCAAATCAGAAAGAGTGAGAGCAGTTGCCAACAGATAGCAAATAAAGCATTTGAAGAACAGAAAGACAGACCAGAGGTTCAAGAAAAAAGTGAGAAAAAAATATCAAAATTAGACCCTAAGAAGTTAGCTCTGGATACCAGTTTTTTGAAGGTAAGTGCAAGGCCTTCAGGAAACCAAACAGACCTGGATAGAAGTTTGAGACGCGTTAGGCAAAATGACCCTGACGTGAAGGAACTCAACCTAAACAACATTGAAAACATCCCCAGAGAAATGTTGCTGGACTTTGTCAATGCAATGAAGAAAAACAAACACATCAAAACCTTCAGTTTAGCGAATGTGGGTGCAGATGAGAGCGTAGCCTTCGCCTTGGCTAACATGTTGCGTGAAAATAGGAGTATTACCACTCTCAACATTGAGTCCAATTTCATCACAGGAAAAGGAATCGTGGCCATCATGAGATGCCTCCAGTTTAATGAGACCCTAACAGAACTTCGGTTCCACAATCAGAGGCACATGTTGGGCCACCATGCTGAAATGGAAATATCCAGGCTTTTGAAGGCGAACAACACTCTCCTCAAGATGGGCTATCATTTTGAGCTCCCGGGTCCCAGAATGGTGGTAACCAATCTGCTCACCAGAAATCAGGATAAACAAAGGCAGAAAAGACAAGAAGAACAAAAACAGCAACAACTCAAGGAGCAGAGAAAATTAATAGCCATGTTGGAGAATGGGTTGGGGCTACCACCTGGGATGTGGGAGATGTTGGGGGGACCAATGCCAGATCCCAGAATGCAGGAGTTCTTCCAGCCTCCTCCTGGGCCTCCCAGCTCCAAAGCAGTCCCCTTTAGTCGACAAAATGAAACGAAAAAGCCATCACAGCCTCCGCCACACAAGACTGACCCTGACTCCTTCCAGGGGGTGAAGCTGAAGCGAATCCAGCGCAAATCTTGGAGGCCAGATGCCAGAGAATCACCCGAGAAAACCAACCTCAAAGATGTGATCAAAACACTCAAACCGGTTCCAAGAAATAGGCCACCCCCACTGGTGGAGATCACTCCCAGAGATCAGCTCTTAAACGACATTCGTCACAGCAACGTTGCCTATCTTAAACCTGTAAGTAGAAAAAGGGAGAAACAGTGAATGAGCACCAGAATAAATGTGTCCCAACTCTGTTCCTTGTTAATTTTAACACGAGGAGACACTTAATAGTTGTGACTAACTGGGTTAGTCTGAGCCAGCAAGAGTTACCAGCAGATCTAAATGACTTGTTATCCTGAAAGACACATCTTTAGAACTTCTGTGACAAAATAATGTTAATAGCTAACACTTAGTGAGCACTTACTCCAGGTCAGATTTGTTGTATGAATTAACTCATATAATTATTCTGACAACCCTATAAGGTATGTGGAGTCCTGGTGGCGCAGTGGTGAATAGCTTGGCTGCTAACCAAAAGGTTGGCAGTTTGAATCTATCAGCTGCTCCCTGGAAACCCAAGGGGGAATTCTACTCTGTCCTATAGGGTTGTCATGAGTCGGAATTGACTCAATGGCAACAGGTTTGGTTTGGGTTTTTATAAGGTATGTACTGTATTCTCCCATTTTATAGAAAGAAAACTAAGGCTTAGAGAAGTTGAATAACATGTCTAGGAGAAACAGCTAGGAAGTGGTAGAGCTGACATTGAAACCCAGTTCTGAGTTCAGGGCTAAGCCTTATTCATCCACCATTCTGGCTGTGACCTTTCAAAAGCAGATTGCCAGGACTTTCTTCTGAGGTACCTCTTAGAGAGCTCGAACCTCTAACCTTTCAGTTAGCAGCCAAGCACTTAGCCTTTTGTGCCACTCAGGGACTCCCACCTGCAAGTGCATACTCAGAGTTAACACCATCCCAGCTACTAGAGAGAGGGAAGAACTCGCTGTAAGGAATAAATAAGGGAAAGGTGTAATTAGGCCAGTCATTCGTAGATAACTGAATGCTTCCAAAGGAGCCCTGGTGGCCTAGTGGTTAAGCACTCGGCTGCTAACTAAGCGGTTGGAGGTTGGAACCCACCAGCTGCTTCAAGGGAGAAAGATGTGGCAGTCTGCTTCCATAAAGGTTACAGCCTTGGAAACCTTATGGGGCAGTTCTACTTGGTCTTATATGGTCGCCATAAGTCAGAATGGAATTGACTTGATGGCAGTGGGTGGGAATGCTTCCAAAAGGTTGACAAGCAGTTGGTTCTTTTTAGTACATGGAGAGAGACTGCCTGTAGTAACGTTCGTGGTCTTCATCGTTAGGCAGGTGGGCAAATGGTAAACTTCAGGTTAGCTTGCCCGTGAATGAACAGAGTTTTAAAGTATGTTAGTATTATTTCAGTTTTAGTATTTGGTATTATTCACTGTTTCTGCTGATACGAGAAAAAGGTCTAGTCCTTGCTGCTTAGGTTGCTATTTAACTGGCAGAAATGTTTTTTTTTCTGCTATTACCATGATGGCATTTTTGGAGGTGGGAATCTACTGAAAATTAATTGTTATTTTAAAATCTAGTGAGGAATTTAGCCAAGAGATTATATTAACAAAATTTTCAACATATTTTATTATAGAGATTCCCAACTGTTTCAGCACTTTTAAAACAAATTTCCATGTAAGCTTGTTCTTTTTTTTTGGCAAAAAGTTAGTATTTATTAAATTTTTAAAAAATAATTTTTATTGTGCTTTAAGTGAAAGTTTACAAATCAAGTCAGTCTCTCACACAAAAATCCATGTACGCCTTGCTACACACTCCCAATTACTCTCCCCCTAATGAGACAGACTGCTCTCTCCCTCCACTCTCTCTTTTTGTGTCCTTTTCGCCAGCTTCCAATGCCCTCCACCCTCTCATCTCCCCTCCAGGCAGGAGATGCCAACCAGTCTCAAGTGTCCACCTGATCTAAGAAGCTCACTCCTCACCAGCATCCCTCTCCAACCCACAGTCCAGTCCAATCCATGTCTGAAGACTTGGCTTCGGGCATGGTTCCTGTCCTGGGGCAACAGAAGGTCTAGGGGCCATGACCACTGGGGTCCTTCCGGTCTCAGTCAGACCATAAAGTCTGGTCTTATGAGAATTTGGGGTCTGTATCCCACTGCTCTCCTGCTCCCTTAGGGGTTCTCTGTTGTGTTCCCTGTTGGGGCAGTCATCAGTTGTAGCCGGGCTCCATCTAGGTCTTCTGGTCTCAGGATGATGTAGTCTCTGGTTCACGTGGCCCTTTCTGTCTCTTGGACTTGTAATCACCTTATGTCCTTGGTGTTCCTCATTCTCCTTTGATCCAGGTGAGTTGAGACCAATTGATGCATCTTAGATGGCTGCTTGCTAGCGTTTAAGACCCCAGACGCCACTCTTCAAAGTGGGATGCAGAATGTTTTCTTAATAGATTTTATTATGCTAATTGACTTAGACGTCCCCTGAAACCATGGTCCCCAGACCCCTGCCCTTGCTACACTCGCCTTCGAAGCATTCAGTTTATTCAGGAAAATTCTTTGCTTTTGGTTTAGTCCAATTGTGTGGACCTCCCCTGTACTATTCACCTAAAGTAGTTCTTATCTACTATCTAATTAGTGAATACCCCTCTCCCACCCTCCCTCCCTCCCCCCTCTCGTAACCACAAAAGAATGTTTTCTTCTCAGTTTAAACTATTTCTCAAGTTCTTATAAAATGGTCTTATACAATATTTGTCCTTTTGCAACTGACTAATTTCACCCAGCATAATGGCTTCCAGATTCTTCCATGTTATGAAATGTTTCACGGATTCCTCACTGTTCTTTATCAATGTGTACTATTCCATTGTGTGAATGTACCACAGTTTATCCATTCATCCGTTGATGGGCACCTTGGTCGCTTCCATGTTTTTGCTATTGTAAACAGTGCTGCAATAAACATGGGTTGCATATATCTGTTTGTGTGAAGGCTCTTATGTCTCCAGGATATATTCCAAGGAGTGGGGTTGCTGGATCGTATGGTAGTTCTATTTCTAGCTTTTTAAGGAAGCGCCAAACCGATTTCCAAAGTGATTGTACCATTTGACATTCCCACCAGCAGTGTAGAAGTGTTCCAATCTCTCCACAGCCTCCCCAACCTTTATTATTTTGTGTTTTTTGGATTAATGCCAGCCTTGTTGGAGTGAGATGAAATCTCATTGTAGTTTTGATCCGCATTTCTCTAATGGCTAACGATCCTGAACATTTCCTCATGTGTCTGTTAGCTGCCTGAATGTCTTCTTTAGTGAAGTGTCTATTCGTATCTTTTGCCCATTTTTTAATTGGGTTATTTGTCTTCTTGCAGTTGAGTTTTTGCAATATCATGTAGATTTTAGAGATCAGGCGCTGATCAGAAACGTCATAGCTAAAAACTTTTTCCCCGTCTGTAGGTAGTCTTCTTACTCTTTTGGTGAAGTCTTTGGATGAGCATAGGTGTTTGATTTTTAGGAGCTCCCAGTTATCTAGTTTTTCTTCTACACTCTTTACAATGTTTTGTATACAGTTTATGCCATGTATTAGGGCTCCTAACATTGTCCCTATTTTTTCTTTGATGATCTTTATCATTTTAGATTTTATATTTAGGTCTTTGATCCATTTTGAGTTAGTTTTTGTGCATGGAGTGAGGTATGGGTCTTGTTTCATTTTTTTGCAGGTGGACATCCAATTATGCCAGCACCATTTGTTAAAAAGACTGTCTTTTCCCCATTTAACTGTTTTGGGGCCTTTGTCAAATATCAACTGATCATATGTGGATGGATTTATGTGTGGATTCTCAATTCTGTTCCATTGGTCCATGTATCTGTTGTTGTACCAGTACCAGGTTGTTTTGACTACTGTGGCAGTATAACAGGTTCTAAAATCAGGTAAAGTAAGGCCTTCCACTTTGTTCTTCTTTTTCAGTAATGCTTTATTTATCTGGGGCCTCTTTCCCTTCCATATGAAGTTGGTGATTTGTTTCTCCATCTCATTAAAGAATGTCATTGGGATTTGGATCAGAATTGCATTAAATGTATAGATCACTTTTGGCAGAATAGACATTTTTATCATGTTAAGTCCTACCCACGAGCAAGGTATGTAAGTCTCTTTTGGTTTCTTGCGGAAGGGTACTGTAGTTTTCTTTGTATAAGTCTTTTATATCTCTGGTAAGATTTATTCCTAAGTATTTTATCTTCTTGGAGGCTACTGTAAATGGCTTTGATTTGGTGATTTCCTCTTTGATGTTCTTTTTGTTGATGTAGAGGAATCCAACTGATTTTTGTGTGTTTATCTCGTAACTTGATACTCTGCTGAACTCTTCTACTAGTTTCAGTAGTTTTCTGGAGGATCCCTTAGGGCTTTCTGTGTATAAGGTCATGTCATCTGTAAATAGAGATACTTTTACTTCTTCCTTGCCAGTCTGGATGCCCTTTATTTCTTTATGTAGCCTAATTGCTCTGGGTAGGACTTCCAGCACAATGTTGAATAAGAGTGGTGATAAAGGGCATCCTTGTCTGGTTCCCGATCTCACTGGGAATGCTTTCAGGCTCTCTCCATTTAGGGTGATGTTGGCTGTTGGCTTTGTATAAATGCCCTTTATTATGTTGAGAAATTTTTCTTCTATTCCTATTGGCTGAGAATTTTTATCATGAATGAGTGTTGAACTTTGTCAAATGCCTTTTCTGCATCAATTGATAAAATCATGTGATTCTTGTCTTTTGTTCTATTTATGTGGTGGATTACATTAATTGTTTTTCTAATGTTGAACCATCCCTGCATACCTGGTATGAATCCCGCTTGGTCATGGTGAATTATTTTTTTTGATATGTTGTTGAATTCTATTGGCTAGAATTTTGTTGAGGATTTTTGCATCTACATTCATGAGGAATATAGGTCTATAATTTTCTTGTGGTGTCTTTACCTGGTTTTGGTATCGGGGATATGGTGGCTTCATACAATGAGTTTGGTAGTATTCCGTCCTTTTCTATGCTCTGAATACCTTTAGTAGTAGTGGTGTTAACTCTTCTCTGAAAGTTTGGTAGAACTCTGCAGTGAAGCTGTCCAGACTAAGGCTTTATTTTATTGGGAGTTTTTTTTTATTACCTTTTGAATCTCTTCTTTTGTTATGGGTCTATTTAGTTGTTCTACCTCTGTTTGTGTTAGTTTAGGTAGGTAGTGTGTTTCTAGGAATTCATCCATTTCTTCTAGGTTTTCAAATTTGTTTGAGTATAGTTTTTAGTATTTATTAAATTTGATGGCAGGTACATGGGTATTGGTTATATATATATATTTTAATTTGATTGTGTTTTAGGTGAAAGTTAACAGTGCAAGTTAGTTTCTCATTCAAAAATTTATGCAGAAATTGTTTTTGTGACATTGGTTGTAATCCCCTTTCCATTCCAGGTTTTCTGTGTCCATTCATTCAGTTTTCCTGTCCCTTCCTGCCTTCACGTCTTTGCTTTTGGGCAGATGTTGCCCATTTGGTCTCATATACTTGATTGAACTAAGAAGCACATTCCTCACATGTGTTATTTTTTGTTTTATAGATCTGTCTAATCTTTGACTAAAAGGTAGACTTCGGGAGTGGCTTCAGCTCTGAATTAGCAGGGTGTCCAGGGAGTCCTAGTCTTGGGGGTTCCTCCAGTCTCTGTCAGACTGGTAAGTCTGATCTTTTTTGGGGAATTTGAATTTTGTTTTACGTTTTTCTTCCGCTCTGTCTGGAACCCTCTATTATCATGCCTGTCAGTGTGGTAGTAGCTGGGCACCATCCAGCTTTTCTGGGCTCAGGCCGATAGAGGCTTTGGTTGATGTGGCCCATCAGTCCTCTGGACTAATATTCTCCTTGTGTCTTTGGTTTTTTTCTCCTTTGCTCCGAATGTGGTGGAACCAATAAATGTATTTTACATGGTTGTTCTCAAGCTTTTAAAACTTCAGACACTACTCATCAAAGTCAGACGTAGAACATTTTCTTTACAAACTATGTTATGCCAATTGGCCTAGATGTCCCCCGAGACCATGGTTCTCAGCCCTTAGCCCTCAGCCCTGGTAACTCAGTCCATCAAGGTGTTTGGATGTGTCTAGGAAGCTTCTATGGCTTCGCCTTGGTCAAGTTGTGCTGACTTCCCCTATATTGTGTGTTTTCTCTTTCTGTTTTAAAGAGCTTTGTCTTAGTCATCTAGTGCTGCTATAACAGAAATACCACAAGTGGATGGCTTCAACAAACAGAAGTTTATTCTCTCACAGTCTACTAGGTAGAAGTCTGAATTCAGGGCGCCAGCTCCAGGGGAAGCCTTTCTCTCTTTGTTGGCCCTGGAGGAAGGTACTTGTCATCAATCTTCCCCTGGTTGAGGAGCTTCTCAGCACAGGGACCATGGGTCCAAAGGACGTGCTATGCTCCCAGTGCTTCTTTCTTGGTGGTATGAAGCCCCCCCGCCCCCATCTTTCTGCTCGCTTCTTTGTTTTATATCTCAAAAGAGATTGGCTTAAGACACAATTTAATCTTATAGACTGAGTTCTGCCTTGTTAACATAACTGCCACTAATCCCATCTCATTAACTTCATAGAGATAGGATTTACAACATATAGGAAAATCACATCAGATGGCAAAATGGTGGACAGTCACACAATACTGGGAATCATGGCCTAGCCAAATTGATACACATATTTTGGGGGGACACAATTCAATCCATGACAAACTTTATATTCTAAAATATAATTGGTACTTATTCGTGTGTGTGTGTGTGCCCTGTATTCTTGTCTCCTAGTAATGCAGAATTATCAACATTGTGTTTTTCTAAATCAAAGAAGACTTCCATCTGTGATTAAGAGAGTCTCTGATTCTTCTCGGGCAGCAACCAGGGTGAGAACACCAGAGGTCATGTGAGGTCAGGCAAGGGTCCTTTTTCTGCCCACGGGCACAACCCCAAGGCTTTCTGCACCTGCTCTTCCCAGGCTGCCAGGCCTCCTTGGGGGAATAGATTAGGGTGTTGCTTTGAGAGAAACTAGCTCTATCATTTCTTCTATAACCAGTCACTGGTAAAGCATATCCAAACTGCCTTGGTTGCTATACAGTCAGAAAACATTAGTCTGAAGGGAGTGAAGTATTTTTTAAATCTACATAAAGGGGGCAAGTGGACTCAGAGTAGAAGAGAAAAAGAAATTCAGATGATCATCTGAACCAAGTCCCTGCCTTCTGAGGGAATGTTCTACTGAGAAAATCTGCTTCCCCCAGTCCATTCCATTCCATTCATTTACCCGTTAATGCAACAAATATGTAGGTAGTGCCCCCAGGTGCCAGGTACTGTGGGAGGGATCAGGGCTGCTGGCTCGATCTCCTGGAGTTTCCAATGGAGGGGGTTACAATTTTCATGGACAAACACTTCAGCTTTAAGTTCAACAAAAGCCTTTAAAGTCATGATAATTGCAAAAAAGCAACACCCCACTTTTTTCAAATTTCAATCAATTCTAAAATGCTATCAGTTTTAAGTTTTTTTTAATGTTTTCTTTTTAAATATTCTTTTTTAAAAAACCCAGTGTCGTTGAGTCGGTTCTGACCCATAGTGACCCCACAGGACAGAGCAGAACTGCCCCATAGAGTTTCCAAGGAGCACCTGGCGGATTCGAACTGCTGACCCTTTGGTTAGCAGCCGTAGCACTTAACCACTATGCTACCAGGGTTTCCTAATGTTCATTAAGGAAGAAAAATATGCTGCAAAGTAAACTCTGTCTCATGTGTTTTGAATGATTGTTTTACATGTCAGCTTCTGCTTTGAAATGGCTTCCGTCTCTTCCAGGGAACTGGTGATTTCTTTTGCCTTCGGGTGCCTGGCTTGGCCTGTGATAGGCAACTTTTTGCCTGTATCTCAGTTCAGAAATGCCACCCAACCTCACCTACTTGGTCCGGTAAAAGGCTCTGCAAGAAAAATGTGAAAATGCATCATTCCACTGAGGAAAACCGGCTTCACTAATATTAATTTGCTCCCCGTGGCTCTGTGAGGTGCCTGTCTGTATACACAGTGAAAGTCTGCTTTTAAAGGACATTTTTATTCTTTTTTTTTCTTTTCTTTTTATACTATTTTACGGATAGTACAAAGAGTGCCCATACACCTGCCACATTTTACCACATTGCATCATCATTTCTTAAAAGACGTTTTGGGTGGCAATAGATCTTCATGTGTGCGATACCAACAGGGCACTTAGCTCGTCAGAGGTGACAGCAGTACGAATGGCTGTGACATGTTCACACCTGGCTAGCTGTTTAAGACACCATCGCCTCTAAGACGCCTCCTGCTCTGGGAGCTGCTGAAATGTCACAAAGTGTGCATCTTTGGGTTAATGAAATACAGAAGATGCCATCAGTGGCCATATGGCCAAGTCCCAGCGGAAAGGGACATTTTTGTTCAAATGAGACACTACAACCCTCACTCTGCAGAGGTAAAACTAAAGTTTTTTGAGTTTCTTTTTCCCTCTTGCATCAGAGTAATGGGATACACTCCAAACCCTCAAGTCTTCAAATATGAGGTTAAAATGAAACACATTTTTAAAAATCTTGGGCTTTCTTTCTTTCTTTTTTTGATGCTGCTAAACTAGAACACTGAATGTTTAAAAAGATACTTAATAATTTTATTCTAAGTAAAAACTTAATACTAAGTTTTTTTTTTTTTTTATTAAGTCATTTATTCTTAGAAAGCTTTTTTTAAAAACTTCACGTTTTCCGCTCCTGGACTGAGAAATATTATTTTTTATTTACTAGAGCACATCTCGATGAGTAGTCAGCTGGTATTTTAAAAATATATCTTTTCATTTTAATGCTTATTCCTCTCCTGCCCCACCCCTGTGGTTTGGAACCTCTGAAGTGAAGTTGCCAGCAAAGAATAAAGGAAAATTCTGTTTACTTGCTTGGATCAATTGCTACCTCTGCTAAGAAACTATTATTTCAATTTAGTTTGAAATGTTTATTCTGTGGGCCAGGGATTGAAAACTGGTGGAGCTCAGGCCAGATCTACAGCCCTGTTTTGTTTGGCTAAAGGATTTTTGTACAATTTTTAAATGTCACATGAAAAAAATCCAGAAATCTGGCACCATTTGAAACATCAGATCTGGCTATACTAGGCTTGCATTTACATGGCACTAATCAGCTGGATCTGTGTTTTGGCTTCTTCCTTGAACTAGGTAATGAACTCCCTAGTTTTTCTCAGTCCCCACATGCCCTATTGCCTAACACCTGGCTTGCTTTACTCATTTACATTACTTACCTGCTTCTGTAGACTTTTACATTTTTTTTTCGTTTTGTTGCCGTTGTTGTTTTTAGCTATGTTTTTAAAGTCTTCTCTAACAAATAAACTGAATTTATTAGATAGTGACTAATTCATTTCCCCATGATTTGATATCTCTGAGTCAAAATGGTATCAGTCCAATGCAACAATGTTAGGCTCGTACAGGCTTATCTGTCCCTGGCAAATGTATGATTTTCTTTCATCCTTTTTAAATTCTGTGGTCTGCTCACTGCCTACCATCCCAGATGAGTATTTATACTTTGCATGGAGATAAAGTCCCATCTGCCAACAACTGTTTAATTCACTGAGCCAACTACATTAATAGCACATCCAAGATTCTGTGCCAATCAAAGTAAGTATTTTAACATTCACTCAATTTCACTTTGGGCTCACTTAATGAATATGGATTGTTTCCAGTCAATTGCTGAAGTTTGACCAAAGACACTGCTAAATTTCTTCTATGGACAGACTTTAGTATGAGAGCATCATGAGCTACCTTGGTTAGCCAAAAGACCCCATAACCTGTTAGTAGGTGTTACAGAAGGGAAGATGATAGACTCTTGAGTCTCTCTCTTCATCTCTGGCCGTTTCTTCTTTGTCTCAGCATCTTCCTTCTCTTTAACCAGCTTCTCTTGATTCTGTACTTGTCACAATTTTCTACTCTTTCCCATCTTCTCCCATTGTTTCAACTGTCACATAATCTAGGACAAGACCCAAATCTCCCTTTCCCTTTTGCCCACCCAGGCGTTTTCTGAGCACCTTCATTTAATCTGTCCCCAAACCAAGCTCATTTATTTATTTTATTGTGCTTTATATGAAGGTTTATAGAGCAAATTAGTTTCTCAAACAATTAATACACATTGTTTTGTAACACTGGTTGCCAGCCCCATGACATGTTAACACTAAACCAAATTCTTTTAGAACTGTTGTTTCTGGTTCACAGTATCCCATGGTGCCTACGTTCTCCCCCTTATTCAGGTCTAAAACCACAGACTTATCTTCAGCTTCTTGTTTTTCCTGCCCCCTCTTTCTCGCCTCCCGTAAAGGAACCGGGGGATCTAAAAAAAGCCAAAGCCAAACCTAGATTTTAGCTGAGGAAGTGGTATGATTTGTATAAAGGGAGACTCCATGGGAGAAAGGACTTTAATACTCAAGACCATCTCAAAAGAGCATATTGACCAGGAATTAGATAGACCAGAAACTGCTCCTCTCTAATGCATGGTGGGGAATAAAATTTTTTGATATACGTCTTTTCAAAAATCTATGATTCCCATACCTGTCAAGTTGATTCTGATTCATAGCGACTCTGTAAGAGCAGAACGGCCCTACAGGGTTTCCAAGCCTGTAAATCCTTACGGAAGCAGACTGCCACATCTTTCTCCCACAGTGCAGCTAGTGGGTTGAAGGCTGGGCAGGCAGCAGCCCATCCAAGGCCCTCTGTGGCAGGCAGGATACTGGGAAACATTCCTAGCCAAAGGTCCTGAGCAGAGAACTGGCTATAGGACAAGCCATAGCAGACAGCCAAAATGGTTCATCACACTGGCAGGTGGCATGGGGCAATAGAGCGAGAAACATTCTTAGTCATTATTATACAAACTCTGAGCATCCCTTGGGCCACTGACCCTTCAGTTAGCAGCCAAGCACTTTACTTACTGCGCCACCAGGGCTCCTTCCCCATAAGGTACAGAGGTGCTGTAAGAGAGGTACGCAGGAGTCACCGTCCTAAGGTATACCATTACTTGGAAATCTGTAAGAACTTGCCTTATCTTTAAGCTGCTCCCATGCAACACACCGATACATATGATTTGCGGTCTTGAACCTATGTTGCTCTTTATAGTTTTTTTGCCCTCAGAGGTTTTCCAAATAATAGTTTATTTTTTAATTTTATTGACCATCCAATTACGAGGAAAGACCAGTTTTAAAGAAACATAGTTTATATTCTTGTGGTTGTATTTTTGGAGGCAGTGTATAATGGTGGTATAAGACTTGGGCACTGAAATCAGGCAGATCTGAGTTCAAATCCTGGCTCTGTCACTTCCTAGCTGTGTGGCTTTAGGCAAGTTACTTATCCTCTCTGTGCCTATTCCCTACTTACAAGGGTATTGTAGGATACATTGAGATAATGTTTTAAAATAAGTATTAATGTTGATTACTAAATTGTATTCTATGACCCAATCCATTTAACACCTAGTGAATTAGATACCGCTATTGTCATTTTACAGCTGAGGAACTTGGTGCCTAACATCATACACCTTGTAAGAGCTAGTGCCTGGATTTGAACCCAGGCAGACTGCAGAACCAGGCTTCTTGTGTCTATGATATGCCTCACCATTTGCTCAAAGCCCTTGGAAAGGTCTCTGGCATCAGAAAATGCCCAAGGAATAGTGACTGTGGTTGCTATCATTGCTTTATCATGATTTGGGGGTGGAGGGGAGTCTCTGATCAGAATTTTTAATCCATTCAACATCCTTAAAAGAAAACAAAACCAAACTCATTGCCATCCAGTCAATTCCCACTCACAGCAACCCTATAGCACAGAGTAGAACTTCCCTATGAGGTTTCCAAGGAGCAGCTGGTGGATTCAAACGGCCGACCTTTCAGTCTGCAGCCATAGATGTAAAACCTAGTGCCATCGAGTCGAGCCACAGAGGTATGTAAATTTCATAATTTTTGCTGTAATGCATTTGAATTTCCAGGATTAATTTCGCCCCTTCAAATAATTAAATCACAGGTACAGCTGCCCAAAGAGCTGGAATAAGGGAAACAGAATCGTCTAGAAGATCAAGGAATTGAAATAATGACTCTTGGATTAGAGCTTGGAGACTATTTCAACACAATTCTTCAGGATCCAGGTGGCAGAACTGGGAACAATGTTAACATCTCATTGGGGTATTTATGAAAGAGGAGAATGCTTGGGTCATGACAAAATAGGGGCTGAAGGGGAAGGGGAAAAGAGGTAAACTATTAATATCAAGGGGCAGCATTTTCTACTTTCAGTTGATTTGAGCGACAGGTAATATCGAGAGTCATATTTCCAGAGGCAGAAACCAAGTTTAAAAAAATAAACGTTTGCCTTACTATTGCTCTTTACTGGTAAATAACAATACATACCACGGAAGTGTTAGCTATTATATTCCCAAGTTTTCTCCTTCCATTTCCTCTGCTATAATTCATCAGCCATAGTGAATGTATCTTAAAGGGAACAAATCCTGTTTTACCCCATGGAAATGTGAAGGGTGAGCTGAGAGCTACAGACCCTTCTGATGCTTTGTAATGGGAGAATTGTTCATTAGCTCTTCTCTGGAGAATCTGTTGAGATTTCCAGTTTCCAAGCTTGTCTGGCTTACTCCCTTGGGCCACTCCCCTGATGTTTCAAAATGTATTTCAGATAAGGTTATCTGTGACAGGCTGAATGTCACCAGAAAAAGAATGACAGGAAATATAAGCCTTGCATATACATAAAAATTTCCCCCAGTGAGTTTCCATACATATAGGCATGATGGGAGATAATATGCTGTTCTTGTAGGAATTTTTAAAAATAAATAATATTGTTATCGATAAGCTTTTGATTTTAGCTAACTACATTTTCTGGTTTGTTTGCTTTTTGTTTTGTTGTTGTTGTTTTAAAGATTAATCTGTGAGTCTAACTGAATCCTATTGCTCCTCTCAAAAATCTTGTAAAGGAAACTTGCTTGCAGGATTAAACTTAAACTCCTTAACCTGTCATTCAAGAACCTCCGCTATCTCACCCCATTTGCTAATTCAGCGTCATCTCCCACAAATCCTTACACTCCTCTTGAGAAAACACCCTGGGCACACCCCTATGCCTTTGCTTTCCTTAACCCTTCTACAGAACACTCCTCTTCAAGAGACTTCCCTCCTGCTCTGAGTTTACCCAAGTCCCACCCAGTCTTCAGAGCCCAGGTCAGGTCACACTTCCTCCACAAAAACCTTCCCCAACAACTCCAACCTGTTCTTTCCTTCTTCCAAGTTCCCAGAGCCCTTAGTTGGCCACCCCAGCCATTGGGTACATAGAATTTGAGATTTTGTAATTCTAGAGGTGGTGCAAACCAGGGCTTCCAACCGGTTCTAAATGGTTCAGTCATGGCTGAGAGAAACAAGGCAGGGCTTAGAACTGGTTCGGAGGTCAAAGCAGTTCAGTCACAGCCGATGGAAACAAGGGCAGCTTAAGCGTTGCACAGCAACCACATCTCTCATGCATGGGCTTTTGACCTGCGTAGGAAACAGGCCGTGATGCCGCACTCTAAGATGGCAGCCGACCTTGCCGTTTTGAATGTGTGTCACTATCCACAGTCCTGTCAATAATCCAATCTTCTGCATCAGGCTCCTGAAAGTTTCCTGATGGGAGAGATTGGAGGGACTGTGGAGGGCGACAAACAAAGTGGCCTGGTAGGCCACAATCTTTGAGGGGAGCACTGCTGTTTCCTACTCACGTCAAAAGCCCACCCCACGAGATTTGGTTGCTATGCAGTGTGTACACTGCCTTTGTTTCCTGTGGCCATGACTGAACCACTTCGAACTGGTTGGAAGCCCTGCCTTCTTTTCACTGGCCATGACTGAACTGTTCAGAACCAGTTCAAAGCCCTGGTACAAACCTAGAATTAGTACATCAGGCTTTGGCGCCTTTTCTTTCCTTACCTGAGTCAATAATTGGCACCTGCTTTCTGTCTCCTATAATGTAATAACTCACCCATTGTCGTCAAGTCGATTCCAACTCATAGCAACCCTATCTATGGGACAGAGTAAACCGCCCCACAGGGTTTTCAAGGCTGTAATCTTTACGGAAGCAGACTGCCACATCTTTCTCCCTCAAAGCGGCTGGTGGGTTCAAACTGCGGAACTTTTGGCTAGCAGCCGAGTGCTTACATAATAAGCAAAACCAAAAAAAAAAAAAAAAAAAAAAGATGGGCTAAAAGAAAATGAATCTGTTGGGACAGACTTAAAAGCAATACATTATTTGAAAGGACAAGGCATGGGAAAGAAATATGGTGTTTCTATTTTTTAAAGATAAGTTAGTGTTTACAAAAGTATCCAAATTTAAAGTGTTACCAAAAACCAAACCATTCCCATTGCTGTAGATTCCCACTCATAGCAACCCTAAAGGACAGAGTACAAATGCCCTATAGGGTTTCCAAGGAACAACTGGTGGATTTCAACTGTCGATCCTTTGGTAGCAGCCAAGCTCTTAGCCACTGCACCACCAGGTCTCCAAACAGTGTTAAATAATTTTAAATCCAAGTGATTAATTTTAGTAGAGCCAACAGCTAATAGCTTTGTTTTCTCCCCTAATATTTCTACAGAACATCTTTGCATATAAGCAGGATAGTTAAGAAAAGGCTGCAATAGATAAAACTTCTTAAGAATCTAGCACATTCTACGTCTAAGAGGCTAATCTCTACTTTTCAAACCTTGACGTCTATTAGTAGTAGACATTCTGGAAAGCCCCATGCGTTTGCTTCCAGTCACAGCAACAAGAAAGTCAGGAATTTCAAAAAGTCCTGATAGCCTCGAAACAGGACTTTCACCTGAGATGTGCACAAGGAAAACGTGATCCCATTTCATGGCTTACTGCCTCAATACCCAGGTTTTGTCAAGAGAGAGATGAAGTTGTTCACATGATGCTTTTTCCACAACATCCACCATCCCCACCCCAAAAATCCCTTAGTTGGTGAAGGTGTTAACTTGTTTTTAAAATGTTATTTTGATCTATGACATTTACATGTTATATTTTTCTATTCTTCTTCCAGAATTGACCACTAACAATTAGTAATTATCTTTTTTTTTTTTAATTCAAGTTGTCACTCTCTCCAAATTTACAGTATTTAGTTTGCAGAGTTTACTATGTAGAAAATGTAAGGGGCTAAAATGTGTATAAATCAATGTCAGGTTGCAAAAAGTACCCCACTGGAATTCAATTTTATTCTGGCTGGAAGTCTGTATTCATGTTTTATTAAATTGTATTTGAAACAAGCTAAGAGTATTTGCTGTATGGTATATCCCCATGGCTGATAGGGTTGTCACCGAACCTCTCAGATATTTAACACAGATGTTCATTAAATAAAATCTCACACACACAAAAAAAACACCTTTTGCTAAATTTTATTTTTCATATTTGGTAAGCGTACAGATTCTAGACCATGTCTGGGAAGTCATGGTGATAACAATGGGTAGAGATGAAGGCTGCAGGTTGGCTGAGAAATTAAAATGCAAGAAAAATTAGGAACAGCAAATGTTGTTGCTGCGTATTCTAGAACATACAGAGAGTTTCTTCAGCAAATACGGCTCCAATTGTCTGCACAACTCAGTGTTAGGGAAGCTTAAATGTTTTCTACTTTTTCTACGAAGTCACTAAATTGGCAAGCAAAACATTTCCTCTGATCTATTTCTAATACTAGTTTTTTTTTTTTTTATTTCTAATACATGGGAAGTAAAGAGAAGAAAGTAACGGAACATATAAATTCATGCTGTCTCAGCTCTAATGTCCATCTATAAAAGCATATGCTTATAACAATGCTACCTAAAATTTTTTATGAACTGCGCAAGCTGGTAATCATTCCCATTTTAATTCTTAAAAGTCTTTTTGCTCAGTCATCTAAAGATGCTTTTCAGTTTTCAAAAGATCCGCTATAACCATCCTCTTTTTGTCTCTAAGGAATTAATACAACGCATTCATTTCCTTTTTTCTCAATGTTCCAGTTAAAGTCTAAACAATGAAAAAATAAAGGAACCATTATCTAAGACACCTTTTTTTTTCCATTATAACAATAAAAATGTGCAATATCAACAGGACTAAAGTTTTTTTTTTTTTAAATAACGTCGGTGACATAGCTGTAACCTTAAAGAAGGTGACACTAAGTTTGCAACACATACCTGCTGGTGAAAACAGTATTTCAAAAATTTACAAAAATTTGACAAAATATTCCCCTAAACAGCCATCTTTATATTTGTAAACAAGGTATAAACTGGTTTATCCGGTTTCCACTGCACGTCAAACAGGTGGCAAAGTGATAGAGATCGCCTTTGATTTTAAAAAGAATCACAATAAAAACTAAACTAATTTATACTCCACACATTACAAGCCTAGGAAATACTTCTTGGAGAGGGATGCTGGAGGGATGAGAAATAGGCTAACGCCTGACATCATCTACTTTATCCGCCTTTCATTTACTCACATTTCTGGCACTTGACAAATACTTTTTTCCTATAACAGCATTGTTGCTATACTAGTCACAATTCTTTTATTTTCTCTTATTCCCTTAAAGAAATAAGGGTGATCCATCTCCTATCAGTTTTCATAAACACCTATGAAACTTCAGACGAAATTGGGGGTGGTTTTCTTTCTGTGTCCTTGTCTCTGTCACATCAGAGATAGCAAGAGCTTGGCCTATATACGCATGCTGCCATAGGGAGTTGGGTGGTACGTGCACCTCCTATTTCAAATACACAAACAGAAAGTAGATCTGGACAAGGGCAAACTGGAACTGAATTTCTGCTGTGACCCTATCACCAGGCCAGCGACGCTTTTATTCCTTCACTTTGCTGATATAGTCAGTGATTTTGTTCAAGTTTTCTTCCTGCTGCTCCAGAGCATCCAGGACAATGCCCATTGGGGTCTTCTTCAATCCTATCCCCTCCATTTTATTCTCCAGCTTGTTCTTGAGGTTCCGAAGTCTCAAAGACGCATGGATAAACATCACTGCAGGGAAACACGATATAGTTAGCACCAAAGCAACGGTTGTCTTTTTCCACATCAACATGCCACTCCCTCTCTTTCTACTTTTGCTAACGTGCCTCAGTTAGCTGTTGCCCAATCTGGTTCTTTAATTGATCCAGGCCTTCAAGTCGATCCTTGACTTAAACAAACTGGACTTGATTCAAAGCTCTTCATCGCGTCATAAAGCGTTCTTGGTGTGTGAAGGAAATGGCGTGTCCAGCAGGAAGGACCATAATCTGGCAGCCACAGCTCTCTCCTTCACACAGATACTGGCGTTATTATCCTGCAGATGCTACTCAAATGCCCTAAAATTTAAAAGGAATCATTGTGATTCCAACCTACATAAAAACTGATTTATGCAAGGTTTTCCAGAAAGAAACTCTTGCTCAATTCAGGGGTTATCTGGATTTTGTTCCTCTCAGGAGGCCTGAGGAGACCTTGGGTGGTACAAACAGTTAATGCGCTCGACTGCTAACTGAAAGGCTTGAGGTTCAAGGCCACACAAATGTGCCTTGGAAGAAAGGCCTGGCAATCTACTTCTGAAAGTTCATAGCCATTGAAAACCCTATGAAGCACAGTTCGACTCTTACACACATGGGTCACCATGGGTCAGGGAATCAACTCGATGGCAACTGGTTTCAGGAGGCATGCAGGCAAAAGACCACTTACGATGTTCTTCCAAAGGGATAGTCTTCTAAAGTGTTGGATATAGATAAAAATATAAGAGTTTTGTAGAATTTACCCAGTCCGGTGTTTCCCCAATTTGCTTAATCATTAAGAATTATCAGAGTTTGTTCACTAAAAAACAAATTCTCAGGCTCCTCTCCTGGGCCTCCTGAACCAGAACCTTAAAGGAATGGGCCTGGGAATCTGTACTTTAAATAGGAAACCCAGGTGGTCAACACTAGTGGTTTTCAAACTTTGATGTACATACAAATCGCCTGGAAAACCTATTACACAGGCAAATTCCTGGGCTCCACCACCCCACATTCAGGCTTTTAAGACTGAGGTAGGGCTCAAGAATGTACAATTTTAATAATCACTCTGGATGATTCTGATATAAATGATTTTGGACCCTAAATTGGAGAAACACTCATCTGCCTTCTGTCTGGTGCCCATCCATCCAAAACACTTGAGGAGCTTTCTAAAAGACAGGTTCTTTGGGTACCACTGTCGACCCACAGAATCAAGATCTCTAGAGCACGTGGCTGGAAAATTTATATTTTTAACAAGTGTCTTGCCTTGTAAACATTATGCTGAGTGAAGTCAGTCAGTCACAAAAGGACAAATGCTGTGTGATCCCACCTATATGAAATATCTAGAAGAGGCAAAAGTATAGTCACCAAAGTTTATTAGCAACTACCAAAGGTGGAATGGAGGGCAAAAGGGGAGTCATCGCTTCAGGGGTACTGAGCTTCTGTTAAAGGGGATGGAAAAATCTGGAAACGGATAGTGTTGATGGCTGCACAACATGATGACTGTAACTGATGTCACTGAATTGGAAATGTAAAAAGTGTTGGAAAAAAAATCCTGGATACTTCACATCATCATCAAGGTTTGGGAATCACTGATGTTGTCTAGTTTCCTTATGTTATAGATGAGTAAACTACAGCCTACAGTGGATGACTGGTCCAAACCACATGGCTGGTTCCCAGGAAATTCAGGAATAGAAATCAGGACCTCTGACTCTCTACCTATGACATATCGCACTGCCCTGGCTCAGGCTCCAATGTAGAAAGGGACTAAAGTAAACAAGCTGTGTATTTAAACATGAAAGAATCACTGAAATACTAAACCCCTAGTACGTAAGGAAAACCGAAAGAATATTTCCAAAAGCCTGAATTTGCTGATTCAAATCTTTTGTCCAACAAGATACTGGAGTCATCTATAAATACTCTGGGCTTAATTTAACAAAACCCCACAGTAAGCTAATAATTTCATTAAATGAAATTAATGCACAAATGAAATGTAGTGAAAAGTTAAAGGGATGTTCCTATCACTCAGGACACTAGAATTTCAGTCAGATATGTGCTGACCAGGCTAGAATTTTATCTGATCTCTGTTTCAGACTTCAGGTAAGTGTTTCAGGCCTCGGTAAACATTGCATGTAAAATTTAGAAAATATCTAGTTCTCATCACCAAAATCAGAGTACTTGGTATTTATATTCTGGGCTAACTAGTCCTATTAAAAAACCCGCTGCTGTCAGGTCGGTTCTGACTCACAGTGACCCTACAGGACACAGTAGAACGGCCCCATAGAGTTTCCAAGGAGCGCCTGGTGGATTTGAATGGCTGACCTTTTGGTTAGCAGCTGTGGCACTTAACCACTACACCACCAGGGTTTCCAAATTACTCCTATAGACTTAGCAAGTTTCGACACTAATTATGATCTTCAGAGTAAATAGAGAGCAAATATTTTACTTCCAAATGACAAAATTTATTTCTGTGTCAGAAAAATAAGAATGGCACTTAAAAAGTTTCAGAACAATCTAGTATCAGTCAAATCCAGGGTTCAATCCAGGCTATGCCACTTTCCTGCTGTGGGGCCTTGGGATTTTTAATCTGTTGTGTTTACTGCCATGTCCCCATAAGAGTGCCTAGCTCAGAGAAGGTTCCTAACAAGTATTTCTGGAATTAATGAACTATTAGGTCTTGAGCTGTTGTTTCAGAAAATTCTGATAATTTTGCAGATATGTCAACAGACACAAGAAACAGGCGATGTAATTCCCATGGAAAAATTGCTCCCACATTTGATATGACAGAAGAAAAAGGAAAACTAGGTTCACTTACACAGCAGAGGAAAGGTGATGCCAAACACAAAGACCATGACTCCCCCAAACAGGGAGATGAGGAAATAGCTAGCCAACATGACCACCATAACAAATGCCGTGGGGTACTGCTTCTTCATCCGGCGCAGGATGTCCTTATTGTGGGCCGCCCACACAAACCCTGTGAACACCAACACCACCACAATTCCTCCAAGGATCATGTTGAAGGGGCTCAAGAACCTGGAATGTGGGAAAAAAGAGAAAGTAGGTCAGCAGTGGTCAGTAGCAGCAGCAGTAGGAGAAACAGGAGGAGGCAGAGGAATAAAAACAATTATTTTGTACTTACTAAGCCCTTTAGCTACATGGTTTCATTTAATCCTCATAGCCTTATGAGGCCCACCCAAACCCAATGCCGTCGAGTCAATTCTGTATGAGGCAGATACCTTTATTGCTCAAATGAAGCAGCAGACAGAGAGAGGTTAGAAGATGGCAGAACTAAGACTCCTACTCAGGCAGTTGGGCTCACAGCAAATTAGTCAATTCATCTCACTGGAGGCCACAGTTTTAAAAGACCCCGGATTCTCTGGAGGGGTTGTGTTTTTGTACATTGTGGGCTGTAGGACACATTAAACTCTATGGGGCAGTTCTACTCTGTCCTATAAGGTCACTTGGAGTCAGAATCAACTCAACGGCAACAGGTTTGGTTTCAGTTTTGGGACATATTAGGCTGTATTTTCTTAGCTCTGAGGGGTTATTTAAATTCTCATAGAAGCCACTGTCACAGATGAACATAGAATAGAGGTTACACAATGGCCTCTCTGGGCCAGATCCAGTCTGCAGACACATTTTTGTTTGGTCTGTACAGTGTTTTAAAACTTTTACTCAAATCCTAATGTGTAAAAAAAAAAAAGAAATTTAAAAACTTGGTATTTTTTTTTAATTTGACATTATCTTTTTTTTTTTATTGTGCTTTAGATGAAGATTTACAGAGTAAATTAGTTTCTCGTTAAACAATACACATTGTTTTGTGACATTGGTTGCCAACCCCATAACATGTCAATGCTCTCACTTCTAACCTTGGCTTCCCCATTATCAGCTTCCCTGTCCCCTCCTGCCTTCTTGTCCTTGCTCCTGGGCTGGTGTGCCCATTTAGTCTCATTTTGTTTTATGGGCTCTGTCCAGGACCCGCTATTTTGATCCCTGTCAGAGCAGTCAGTAGTGGTAGCTGGGCACTCTCTAGTTGTGCTGGACTCAGTGTGGTGCAGGGCTTGGTAGTTGTGGTCCATTGGTCCTTTTGACTCATCTTTCTCTTGTGCCTTTGGTTTTCTTCATTCTCCTTTGCACCAGACAGGGTGCAACCAGTGGAGTACCTTAGATGGCGGCTCACAAGCTTTTAAGACCTCAGATACTACCCACCAAAGTAGGATGTAGAACATTTTCTTGACAAACTATGTTATGCCAATTGAGCTAGATGTCCCCTGGGGTTACAGCCCCCAGCCCTCAGCCCAGTAATGTGGTCCCTCAGGGAGTTTGGATGTATCTATAAAGCTTCCATGGCCTTGCCTTGGTCAAGTTGTGCTAACTTCCCCAGCATTGTATACTGTCTTACCCTTCCCCAAAGTTACCACTTATCTATTGTCTATTTAGTGAAAACTAGATACTGTCTTGAAAACAAAAAAATTAAACGACATTGGGCTTTCTCACATGTCAACGACTGGCTGGAGCCCCTGCCTCATTCAGGTAGAACAAATGCTCTCCATTTAGCCCCAGTCCCCACCACTCTCTACCGTATCCCTCTCAGAGGTCCAGAGCAAGCTGCCATTCATCATTTTTTTTTTTCTAATTGTTGTCTTGCATCACTCTCTTTCACAACCGGCCTGGTCCATGGAGGCATTTGAGTTTATCATTCCTGGCACAGAGTCCATTGCAATTCTTTAAAAAGCCTAAAGTATCGTTAGAAAATGGATTACTAATTCAGATTTCCAAGCACAGAGCCTCCAGGTTATTCTTACACGAGCCCAAGGTTTTTATTATTTTAATAGCAATCGCATTGTGGCTGAAAATGGAGGAGATGCCTTATGAAACAGAAATCTTTACTATTTCATAAGTGAGAATGATGGGCATTGCAGGCCCCACCCCAACTCCACCATGTGCACAAAACCCTTAACAACGTGTCTGGGGTCTGTCCTCAGATATCATGAGTTACTTTTTACTCTCAGGAAAGACTAAAGAGCAGTTCACTTGGGAAGGACGAACAGGGCCAATGGATTTCATCATGCTTTGAATATCACTGCACCTGATTTGAAAAGGAGGGGTGGGGGGACGCGGGGTAAGAGAAAGCGACATTAAAAGCTCACTTTCTCTGATTGAACAGAAGACACATTTATACTGCTATTTAGATTCACATTTAGGGTAACTAAGATTCTTCAAAAAAAAAAAAAAAAATCCCTCTAAATTTTAGCTTCCATTCTGAGTACTGAAAAACAAAGCTATTTTGAACAATTTTAAATTAGGAGATAAAAATTTTTCATACCTTAGTGGGTAAATGCAAGAGTTAAAATCAATGTCAAAATGCTCTGAAAAAAAATTTTAACGTTTCTATTAAAAACGCATAGAATTAAATAGTGCTAAGAGTAGTTTAGTGGAAACCCTGGTGGTATAGTGGTTAAGTGCTACAGCTGCTAACCAAAGGTCAGCAGTTCGAACCCACCAGGTGCTCCTTGCAAACTGTATGGGGCAGTTCTACTCTGTCCTATAGGATCACTATGAGTCGGAATCAAATCGATGGCAACAGGTTTGGTTTTTTTTTTTCTTAAGAGTAGTAATACATAATTTCAAACTAAATCCTACAATAAGAAGTTGTTTATTTCACTGGTAAAAGGTATTAAAACTCTGCAAATGATTATCTCCTTCAAGCGAATAAATTTCCTCCATAGAGTATACTCTAGAAATAAGTAAAAATGCAAAGACTGAGTTGTAACAGTATTCATATTAGAGTTATATATGATTAAAAACTTTTAGAAACTATGTAAATGGCCAACAACTTACCAGACTATGGTATATACAGCTATTAAAAAAAAAAAAAAGTCGGAGTATGAATATATTGTTCTTAGGTGCCATCGAGTCAATTTTGACTCAGAGTGATCCCATGTGACAGAGTAGAACTGCCATATAGGGTTTTGTAGGCTGTAATCTTTATGGAAGCAGATCGCCAGGTCATTCTCCCATGGAGCTGCTGAGTGAGTTCAAACTGCCAACCTTTTGTTTAGTGGCCGAGCCCTAACCATTGTATCACCAGGTCTCCTTACTTAATAATACTGTAAGATATTAATACTGTAATATATGGAGTGGGTAAAAGCAACTGTAAAACACTAATAGATTCTGTTAGGTGGACTTATATATGTTACATAGCTTGGAAGTAATTTTTATAATCAGTAGATTATTTTGTAGTCAAAAATAGAATGAACATATATTAAAAACAAAAACAAAAAAAAACTATAAAAGCAACTGCTCCCTAACCCAATACCCAGCTTTGGCCCAGGCCAATTCTATAACCATATATCTTTACTTGTATCACCTCTCTAATAACATTAATGGCAAATCAATTTCATACACCACAACAAAAGTTCCTTGCTTCTCCAAACCAAACCTTGGCGGTCTGCTCATTCTCCAGATCCTCGGATAGTCAACCCACCCAAACCAAAAAACCAAACCAATTGCTGTTGAGTCAACTCTAACTCAAAGCGACCCTACAGGACAGAGTGGAATTTCCCCCATAGGATTTCCAAGGCCGTAATCTTTACGGAAGCAGACTATCACATCTTTCTCCCTTTCAGGGGCTGGTGGGCTTGAACCACTAACCTTTTGGTTAACAGCCAAACTCTTAAACACTGTGCCACCAGGGCTCCCATGTCAACCTACAGCCCCTGAACTTTCCCCAGCACCCCTCTGCACACATGTTATCATGTGTGCCCTCCCTCTCTATCCCTCAGTTCTTTATTACGTGGGTCCATGTAGCTTCTCTGCATTTTTCTTTTTAAGTTTTATCTGGATTATACCCTCCCTCCAGATTTAGCACCATATAATGCCCTGTAGGGTCGCTATGAGTCGGAAACGACTTGACGGCAGTGGGCAGTGGGGTTAATGCCCCAGAAACCCTAGAAACCCTGGTGGCAGAGTGGTTAAGTGCTATGGCTGCTAACCAAAAGGTCAGCAGTTCAAATCCTATGGGGCAGTTCTACTCTGCCCTGGATGGCAATGGGTTTGGTTTTTTTGGTTTAATGCCCTAGAATTGGTCTGAGAAAGACAAGTATTTTCTTACAATTCCAGGGAGAGAGAGAATAGGACAGAGCAAAAGCAAAATTCTCTTTAGCAGGTGGTGGGGAGACTGAGTGGAGAGGACCAGAAACCCTCACAAATTAATAAATCTCATCCTGATCACCAAGAAGATTCTGGGAGAAATTGTACTAAGCGATCGCAGTAGTTATACCAGGCAGTGGGACCATGGGTAGTTTCTCCTCATTTGCTTATTTCTATTGTCGTATTTTTTCAATGGCTGGTTATAACTTGAATAATAAAAATAGGTATTTTTAAATGAACAACAAAATGGGGGAAAATACCAGAAAGAAATAGACTCTCTTACAAAGCCTTTGATGTTGACCTATAACCCACCCAAATATTTCTGAGCTGTGAGGAAAAGCAAAGATTAAAATTAACGCAAAGAACTAGAATTGGGGGAGGGGTAGTAGTGGTTAAAGTTTAAGAAAACACCTTCGTGTAAGCTCTGCAAATAGGAGCTGGCTGGTTGGCAGCAAACATTAAAGATTTACTCAGTCCCTTCTAGAATACTTATTACAATAATAATACATGAAGTAGATAATAAATTCACATCGTTTTTTTTTTTTTTTTTAATAATTTTTAAAATTTTTCTCTGGGCAAATAAAGTAGACACTAGGTTGAATGTCTAAGTAAAGCCCAGGGCAAGGAACAATGACAGATCCAGGCCTGACTCTAAGCAATTCCAAATTTGCTTTTCACCTGCTCCTGCTGCTCATGTTCCAGGAAAGGGGACAGAGAGCAAGGAGTCCTATAGAACTGGTTTTAGCTTACAACACTCCCAGCTACCATTTATAATTAGAAAGGAACCAAGTTTCCCAGCTGGAAAAAATGCACAGAGTTACTCAGAGCAGAAATGATTTTCTTCCGTAGAATGCTTAATTATAGTTCCATTCTAAGAAATGGTAACACGCACACCAATGATCTGGCACTGGCTTGCCCTGGGAGCAAAATAAAGCACACACAAACCTCCAGAGATTGATTTTATTTTCCAGGGAGTGCAGCAATTTTGGGAACCAGTTCTTTTCAGAGTTGAGTAAAGCTTTTAATCAACAGTTGGACTGTTAGTCACACCAGTCACAGTAAACCCCAAGAACCTTTAGGACGAAACTTTCCATAAATATGCTACCCATCTGGTGTGTGGACAGTTGCCACTGGGCTCTGCTGGGTAGAGTTTCATTTACTGGTAGTCCACAAATGAGAGAGAGAGAACACACTAGATTTTCTGACCTGGGAGGAAACAGGACCTAGTTCTGAAAATCAAAAACATTAAATATACTTTTCTAATGTGAGATAAAAATACACACACATATCTACCTATCTATTCTAGCCTAATAAAGAAATCCTTTCCTATAATAGCTAAAAATTCTAGTGGAGTCATATATGCGTGTAAAAAAGATTTACACAGAATTTTTTTTTTAATTGTGCTTTAGGTGAAAGTTTATAGCTCAAATTAATTTCTTATACAAAAATTTATACACATGTTGTTCTGTGACACGAGTTACAATCCCCAAAATATGATAGCACACTCCCCCTTTCCACCCTGGGTTCCCTGTGTCCGTTCAACCAGTTCCTGTCCCTTCCTGCCTTCTCATCCTGCCTCCAGACAGGAGCCGCCCATTTGGTCTCCTGTAACTGATTGAACTAAGAGCACACTCCTCGCATGGATTATTTTTTTGTTTTGTAGTTCTGTCTAACCTTTGTCTGAAGAATGGGCTTCAGGAAGGGCTTTGGTTCTTGGGCCACAGGTTCTGTGGGGGGCGGGGGTGGTGTGTACATGGAACATTGAAGGAGAATCTTCAAAGATGAATCAGCTCAGCCCCATTATAAAGATGAATAAAAATAAACTGAGGCCCAGAGAAGTGAAGAAACATATACAAAGCAATCCGGGGGGGTAAAGAGAAGAAAGGGTGCCCATGGATGTAATTGTGACAGCAATTCACAATATAACACATTCTGTACTGTTATCGGCTTCAGCGATTTTCCCCCCACTCTTTCAAAAGTAAGCCCATTCTTTCAGTTGACATGCACAATCAAGAATCATCCTGGGAAATCCCTCAGCATTCTCATTTCTCTCTGAAGAAAGGTGGCCATTAGTGAGTGGTGACATATGTTCAAAACTTGTCAGTGTGACTCAGCTAGCTATATTGACAGTTTCACCACACATCACTGCTGAAAGGAAAAAAGAAAAAAAAAAAAAAAAAACCTTGGTCAATCATAGAATTTCGGCGCTAGGAGGGATCTTGAAAACCCACCTCATTTTGTTGTTGTTAGGTGCCGTCGAGTCAGTTTTGACTCATAGCAACCCTATACACAACACAATGAAACACTGCCCGGTGTTGTGCCATCCTCATAATTGTTGTTTGAGCCCATTGTTGCAGCTACTGTGTCAATCAATTAGGGTCTTCATCTTTTTTGCTGACCTTCTACTTTACCAAGTACAATGTCCTTCTCCAGGGACTGGCCCCTCCTGATTATATGTTCAGAGTACGTGAGATGAAGGCTCGTCAGCCTTGCTTCTAACGAACATTCTGGCCGTGCTTCTTCCAACACAGATTTGTTTGTTCTTCTGACAGTCCGTGGTATATTCAATATTCTTTGCCAACACCATAATTCAAAGGCATCAGTTCTTCTTCGGTCTTCCTTATGCACTCTCCAGCTTTTTCATGGGTCGTCAATTGCAGAGCAGGCAATAAAAGTTTATCAAAACAGGATCCTCAGACCAACTCAAGATCACACTTGGTGACTCCCACCATGCTGTAATGTCAATAAGAATGAAAGAGGCTGCAAGGTACTTCCTGAGCACTGAAAGCAGTTTTTCATTGAGTTTTGGTCTTCTAACCCAAAAGCTATTTTGGAAGCGTGGTTCCAGAGGAAGCCTGACTCACTAAAAGGGTGGGGGGGATAACTTGCTCGAAGAGGAACTCTCTAAATTGATGTTTGTCTGGGGTTCTTAAACAGTGAGAAGGATCATTACAAATATAAATCCACCCATTCATTTTCTTGTTTCTCATTGCTCTTAGAATAAAGACAGAACTTTCCACACATTCTACAAGGCCCTGCAGGGTCTGGCCCCTGCCCACCTCTACACCAGGACCAATGCACACAGTTGTGTGGTATAGTTTGTATCCGAAACCAGGAGGCCTGGCTAAGGCAGTAAGTGCGGCATGAAAACCAGGCCACATTTCACTCGCCAAGTCTGCTCTTTGGCTCAGGCTGCATCCGCTAGGAGTAAGAGGTACTTTTAGTGGTTAGCAGAGTCCCTGGGTGGCGCAAACTGTTAAGTACTAGGCTGTTAACTGAAAGGTTAGAGGATAGAATCTACCCACACGTGCTTCGGAAAAAAGGCCTGGTGATCTACTTTCAAAAAAAAAAGCCAGCCACTAAAGACCCTGTGGAGCACAGTTCTGCCCTGACACACATGGGGTCATCATGAGTCAGTGTCGACTGGTCAGCAACAGGTCTTATTGGCTAGTGACTACCCCTGTGAGCCAGCAGCCCTGCCTGTCAGCTTTCTCCCGCCATCTGCTCCTGACTCGACACTCTGTCCACTCTGGGCTTCTAACAACCCCTAGAACTCACCCCGCCTCCGGCCATCATAGGGCTGTGCACAGGCTGTTCTCTCTACTTGATTCACTCTTTTCTCCTTCAAATCTCAGCTCCATCAGATTTCGCTCCGAGAAGCCCTGTCCACTCTCTCTGACTTGGTCACTTCACCATATACCTCTGCTTTATAGAACTTATCATAGGGCAATTTTATATTTACTTGAATGAGTTTTGGATGAATGTCTCTGTTCCCTACTACAGTGTAAGCTCCATGACGGCAGGTTCCACTACGTTTTATCCCCCGCACTTGGCACAGTGTCTGGTACACACCAACCAAACCAAACTCATTGCTGTCAAGTTGATTTCGACTCATAGCAACTCTACAGGACAGAGCAGAACTGCCCCACAGGGTTTCCAAGGAGTAGCTGGTGGATTCGAACTGCTGATCTTTTGGTTAGCAGCTGAGCTCTTAACCACTGTGCTACCAGGGCTCCATCTGGTACATGTTGTTGTTGTTGTGTTAGGCGCCGTTGGGTCCGTTCTGAACACCTAATGACCCAATGTACAATAGAATGAAACACTGCCTGGTCCTGTGCCATCCTCACAATTGTTGTTATGCTTGAGTCCATTGTTTCAGCCACTGTGTCAATCCATCTTGTAGAGGATCTTCCTCTTTTTTGCTGATCCCTACTTTTTTTACTTTACCAAGCACAATGTCCTTCTCCAGGGATTGGTCCCTCCTGATAACATGTTCAAAGTATGTGAGACGTAATCTTGCCATCCTTGCCTCTAAAAAGCAGTCTGGTATATAGGAGGTATTTGACAAATATTTGTTGAAAGAATGGAAAAAGGTAAGTAAGAATCTAGCACATTTTAGTGTTATTTAAATAAGCTCAGCACCACCTATGTTTGTCATACCGTGGTGGCTTGCGTGTTGTTATGATACTAGAAGCTATGCCACTGATATTTCAAGTATCAGCAGGCTCACTCATGGTAGACAGGTGTCAGTGTAGCTTCCAAACTAAAACAGACTAGGAACAAAGGCCTAGTGGTCTACTTTGGAAAATCAGCCAGTGAAAACCCTATGGATCACAGCACAATACTGTCTGATATGGTGCTGGAAGATGAGCCCCTAGGTTGGAACGCACTCAAAATACACGGTGGCCACAAAAATGGACTTGAGCAGACCAACCATCGTGAAGATGGCACAGGACCAGGCAACGTTTTGTTCTGTTGTGCATGGGGTTGCCATGCAATAACTAACAACAAACAACCTCTACAACTTTCTATGGCGACATGTTAAGTGACTTGAGATTTATCTCGGACAAATCATTTATTCTCATTGTACACTAAATATTCCTGGAAAAATAGTCCCTGTCCTTGTTCCTTCACAGGGTTGTGTGAAAAGAACAAGTGAAAGAGCAAAAGTAGAAAAAAAAAATATCTAAATGGCTATGCAAATAGCAGGGATCATTATCACGGAGTGATCAAATGAGTGAAAGGGCAGTGTGGCCTGTTGGAAGGAGGAACATTTGTAATCTCTGTTGCTAGCCCTGGTGGAAAGTTCGGAAGGAGACTCAAGCCCCCGTAGACCTGTCCCCATAGGCTTTCTTCCTCTTTGATTCCTCACACAAGCCTAACAGTCTTCTGTGGTTAATTCGGCTTCCCAACACAGCTTCCATCCAGACCAGCACTATACCTAACTGTGAAGTGTAGATGTAGGCTTTGGACATTTTTTGAGATAACATGAATTTGTGTCTCCTGGACTTAATGATCACAGGGTAAATAAGACTAAAAGCAGTTAAGATGGGGAGACGATCTCCTTTGTCACAGAAAGGTTATAGTAGGCTAACCTTGAGATTTTCCTAACCGAATTAGGATAGCCCATAGTATTTATCACATACTTGCCATATCCTGAGTGTTTATTGTGTCCAGTGTTCTTGGCACCGCCAAGCTCAACACTCACATCCAAACTACCCCTCTCTTCATAGCAGTTACCAAGTTAAATGTATTCATAGTAAGACCTCATGAACTTCCATGTTTTTCTTTTGCATTTATCAAGCTAATCGTTTTTTGGTTGCTGCTTGTTTTATTTTTAATAAACAATGGGTTAGACCTGTGTTAGAAGCCACAAATCTTATACTTCCTACTGCGAGGTAGCGTCAAATAACAGTCCACATACAAGGCTCCGATGAAACGGCAACAAATACTTTTTTTTAACTTTTTATTATGGAAATTTGCAACGCACACAGAAGTAGAATGACATAACAAACCCTCATGTACTCAGCATTGCCTTTAATAATTAAGAACCCTTGGTTAATCTCATAACAAATATTTTTTTTGGAGTTAAAGTGGGAAGATGATTTATTTGTTTACAAACTATTCTTCCTGAATGCTTTTAGTAGACTAGATATTTTAAACAGCTACTAGGAATTGTTGTCACATTGCCAAGCTGTGGCGATAAGGCAGGGGTTGCACACATGCTAATGAGCCTGGTGACACATTAAACTTCCTTCCCGCAAGAAGTCTCTTAGTCTATTTACTTCACACTATCACCCTGGGAAACTCCTTGGAAACTATATGGGGCAGTTCTAATCTGTCCTATATGGCAGTGGGTATCACCCTGGGCGGCACAAACAGTTAAGTGCTGACTACTAGCCAGAAGGTTAGCAGTTCCAACCCAATCAGGGGTGCCTCGGAAGACAGGTCTGGAGATCTGTTTCTGAGAGGTCACAGCCTTGAAAACTTTATGGGTCAGTTCTACTCTGTCCTATAGGGTCGCTATGAGTCGACGGCAGTGGGTTTGGGTTTTGTTCCTCTGAGACAAGGAGGAGCTGCGCTGACGGGATATGAAGCAAATTAGTAGAAGCAGAAACAGAAGGTTGTTTTCTACTTCAAATGGGCTTTCGGCCTCACGTGTCTATTAGCCAATGCTCCACAGGTGGGGAGGGGATGGCCAGGAAATCTATCTACTTAAGGTAAATGCTTGCAGAACGGGGAAGCAACCTGTCAGTTTTGTCTAAGATCATTGGCATGAAATGGTTCCCTGAAATAAGAAGCCATATTCATTGCAAGAGACAGAGGAGGGTGTTGAAGGTAAGTATTCTGAAGCTGAGCGATAAAAGGTAGAATTAATTTGTCTAAAAGGAAAATAAGAAATGTCCTATATTGCTGTTCAATCTGGTAGTAAGTGGATAGGTCAAGATCATCTTTCAGAATTGGATTTCCTCTACGGAGCTCCCTGCCCCTAAGGTGACTGAGAACTTGCATCTTCTAAGAGAGGGGGCCAGGAATCCAAAATACGCTCATTTATTTGCACACATGCCTAGAAATGCTGTAATTTCTTAACTAGGGAAAGAGGGCAGAAACTACACACTAATGCTGAAAGTGGCAAGGAATATTAAAAAACAAAGTGGGGAAGGGCAAGAAGTCAGAAGAACAAGGTTACCTAACGGTGTCAAAAGATAAATTAACCAAGATAATTTAAGCACAAGGGAATTTAATTTAATCCTTATTTTAAATAAACCCATTGCCATCGAGTCGATTCTGACTCATAGCAACCCTATGGGACAGAGGAGAATGCCCCATAGGGTTTCCAAGGAGCGCCTGGTAGATTCGAACTGCCAACCTTTTGGTTAGCAGCCATAGCTCTTAACCACTATGCCATCCAATCCTTATTAGATGACAATTTTTTTAGATTAAAATATAGAGTGTCCTAGATATAATATTGCCGCATTATTCACAACAGCCAAAAGGTAGAAACAACCCACCATCAAGTGTTCATCAACAGATGAATGGATAAACAAAATACGGTATGTCCAAACATTGGAATAAAAGAGAAATGATATTCTGATACATTCTGCAATATGGATGAGCCTTGAAAACCTTATGCTAAGTGAAATAAACCAGAAAACAAAAGGACAAATATTGTATGATCCCACTTACATGAAATATCTAGAATAGGCAAATGCATGGAGACAGAAAGTAGATTAGAAGTTATCAGGGGCTGGAGGGAGGGGAGAATGAAAAGTCACTGCTTAATGTGTACAGAGTTTCCCTTCTGGGTGCTGAAAAATTTTGGGAAATAAATAGTGGTTTGGTGCGATGGCTCGCTGAATATGGCCTTTCTCACCATGGTCTTGTAATTCCTATTAAACAATTTGGTGGGACTATGCAAATAAGATGCTTGTAGCCCAATAAAGGGGATTGGACAGCTTGCTAATAATGCAAATAAGGTGCCTGGCACTCTTGTGGGGATGGGGCCATGCAAATAAGATGTATGGAACCTTAGTGAGGGAACTGGTCAGTTTTGCCCTCCCGCTAGGCTTAAAATGAGCCATCCCTGAAGTGGAAGGAGGGGACCTCACCATCACCAAGGAGAAGAGATGAGAGTGGAGCATATCCTTTGGACTCGGGGCCCCTATGCTGAGTACCTCCTAGACCCAAGAGACAGAGACAGAGAGAGCTGTAATACCAGAGATGGCACAAGAAGGTGAGAAGTAGCGGCCCAGGAGACAGGTGTGAGATGATGCATTGAGCTTCCTGGCCCACAGAATAAGGCAGTTACAGGGGGTGTGCTGATCCACAGAGTGAGAGAGCTGAGTGCCCTCTGGCAGGAGGCTTGCTGGTAGAGTGGGTGCCTCCAGGCACTTGGTGGCGCTAGGCTCCCTGACCTACAGAGTGAGAGAGCTGAGCGCCTTCAGGCTGGGGCTTGCTAGTGGAGTGGGGTTCCTCTGGACACTTTTTGGTGGAGCTAAGGAGCTTTGTAACATTTGCCTGAACAGGGCAGAGGCCAGGCCCACTCAAGGGGTCGAGGGCCAGGGAGAGGCCTGCTTGTGGACACAGCCGAGAAGTTGTACTGACTGAAAAACTGTATCCTGAGTCATCCCTGTTCCTGAACTGTAAACTGTTACTTCCCTAATAAACCCCATAATTGTGAGTATGGTCTGTGAGTTCTGTGTAGTCATTGCAAGGAATTATGGAACCCAGCAGAGAAGCAGAGCGTGCCCTGGGAGGCACAGCTGGTGTCAGAGCTGGGAAAAAGGTTGGAGGGTGGAGAGGCGTGTCTGACCGTGCCTCACAGGAATCAGCTTTGGGCTGTTAATACTGCTGATGATTCCCCCCTCTCCTGAGGTTACAGAAGCTCAGCTGCCCCCACCACACCATTCTCACAAGTAGAGATGGTTGCAAAACATTGTGAATATATGCAACTGTTGTTGTGTGCAATCGAGTCAATTCCAACTCACGGCAACTCCATAGGACAGAGCAGAACTGCCCCATAGGGTTTCCTAGGCTGTAATCTTTACTGAAGCAAATTGCCAGGACTTTTCTCCCACTGAGCTGACCTTTCAGTTAGCAGCTGAACACTTAACCATTGCTCCCCCGGGGCTCCTTGTGAATATAATCAATGCCACCAAACTACACATTTAAACATGGTTAAAATGGCAAATTTTGTTTTATATATTTTAAGACAATACCATTGAAAAAAATTATCAATTGTTGATAGAGCACTTAAAGTTTTGTGCTCATAAGAAACAGATAACCCGTCTGGGAAGACATATGCCTGCACTGTAAACGCAAATAAAGGGCTACAAGAGGGCAGGAAGTACAGAATCCTGGGAAGATTTGGGAAGGCTGAGTGCAGTTGTATTCCTGTCTGCATCCTCAGGGCCTCGACAGTGTCTGGCACACAGTAGGTAAATATTTATTCACTGAGAAGACATCTGAGCTGCAGCGGAGGATGACTAAAATGTAACGCTTTCACCTGTCTGCATACTGCATGTTTCCCCCACTCTCACGACCTAAAAGTCTTGGAATCTGGAATCATAACATACAGGGCAAACCAGGCAAGTCAGGTTTAAAAGGATGGGTGTTTATGTAGCTGTGTATTTCTGTATGCTTGCTATAGTTGTGTAACAATTATTACGTGTTCAGGGTCGTCTTGCTGCCACTCTAGACCCTAACCTCCACGCAGTCAGGAATCACAGCCAACTGTAGCGCCTAGCACAGTTACTGCCAAGTTGGTAGGTGCTTCATACTCTTTGTTGAGCAACTGAATGAAGCAATACAAAGAAAAGTAATATTGTGGAATTGGTGTGATGCTGACTAATATCAAAAACATTTCCACTAGGCTCTGGCATAACCAGACTGCAATTAATCCCATCTGCAAAAGTTTTAATACATTCGCATCCAGAGCATCTCAGGGCTGTCTTGTCCTTTGCTTCTTCTGCCAGCTGGAAACTTGGCTCCTTATCCTTGTAGCATGAAAGGTAGAAATGACCTGATCCTTTCTTAATACCACAAGCTGGTAGCCACAGGCCAAGACAGTATGATGGGACCACACTCATTTGGAAAAGATTACAGTAATGTTCTTTTCAAACTTACAATTTCCAGCCTCCCAGAAACCTCTTAACATCTCAAGTAACTGTAAGTATAAAGTGGCAACTGTAGTTTCCACCCTCTGGTAGCACTCACACAGGCAGAATTATCAAGCCACATGGTGAAGAGATACATTAGCCAAGAAAGCATGGGCTCATTCATTCAGCAGCTACATTGGGCTGTCCTAAGGGGGAAGCACAAATGTTTACAAATGAGAATAAATGACCCTTTCTGGCTGGAGACACAAGAGGCATTTATGTGCTTGTAAATTCTGTGTGTGGTCGGTGCTTCTGGGGCCACGTGAGACGATGTAAGTTCTGACAGTAGCGACGAATTTGTGAAAATAAGACAGACAGGATCATACAAATGTTTTGACAGTCAGGTATTCAGGTGAATTTGGTTAATGAAGAGCCTTGGAAAATTTACAATAGAGCTTGAAGAAAAAAGTATCAACAAACCAAGCTACTATCAGCAGTTGTGGTTCCAATTAGCCATGTGACCTCAAACCTTTGTATTTCTGAAAGCTGAGGGATTTGATAGGACCAGGAGTTCTCAACTTCGACTTGGGGGTGTGTATCAGAACCATTTGGGGGGTTAGAAAAAAAAAATACAGAAGCCTGGATACAGATAAGAACTATACATTTACAGTCTCTAAATGTGACACCTGGGCATGTAGATGAATTTATTCAAATTTTCTCAGAGTTTCTTTTGAACCAGATCAGACCAGTGCTTTTCAAACTTTAATGTGGCTATGGATCATCTGGGAATCTTGTTAAAACGCCAGTTCTCACTCAGCAGGTCTGGGATGGGGCCTGAGATTCTTCCTTTATAACAATCTTCCGGGTGAAACAGGTGCTGCTGGTCCGTGGTCCACACTTCAAATAAATTGTTTCAGCTCAAATCTTTGGGCATTCTATTACGCTCACATAAATTTCTGCCCACATTAGAAGGTATCGTGTACTTAGTACATAAATTTAAAGTGCATTTAGGTGTTGCCTTTGCTTTTCACTTTGAAAATCAAGGTGTTGACTTCTACTGCTGAGTATGGCGTGAAAAGAACACAGAGTGCAGAGATGTCTCCAGGCAAGGCTGGAGAAGGTGGGCCATGCTCTCTTCCATCTTAGACATTGCTCCTTTCTTGACTCAAAGAGCCCGAGCCATTTCCAGCAAAGCACACATCGTGCAGCTTGTTTTTATGTACTCCTTTTAAGTCACACGATCACTTTCGAGGTAATGTCTGAATCCTAAAAGGAAACTCAGGTTCTCGAGGGAAGCAAAGCTCTATAAGACATGCAAATTGCCATTATGACAAAACCACTAAAGTGTATCCATCATCTGGTAACTTCTGCTTAAAAGAATACACAAGTTGTGAGAATTTCAAATATGCTCGTAATATTTAATATAACAATAATCACAGCTAATGTTTGAATGATATCATTCATTAGACCTTAATGCCCTTTGTATTAAGTCATTTAACTCCTATTTTATACTACTAAAACTCAAGAGCCAGTGAACTTTTGAGCACAAAGCTAATAAAAGAAAATGCCAAAATACTACTAAAGAAATAAAAAGACTAAGTCTGTGAAATCAGTAGTCTTCCAGGCAGACCAATAAAAGAATGATAGCATAACAAATTTAATAAATTAAGGCTGTCACAGCAGATCACCACCACTCATCTGTCAGTTTGTCACACGGTGGTGGCTGGCATGTTGCTGTGGTGCTGGAAGCTATGCCACCGGTATTTCAAATACCAGCAGGGTTACCGATAGCGGACAGATTTCAGCAGAGCTTCCAGACTCAGACAGACTAAGAAGGAGCTGGTGACCCACTTAAAAAAAAAATCAGCCAGTGAAATCCTTATGGATAGCAGCAGAACATTGTCTGATACAGTGCCGGAAGATGAGCCCCTCAGGTTGGGAGGTACTCAAAACACGACTGCAGAAGAGCTGTCTCCTCAAAGTAGAGCCAACCTTAATGATATGGGTGGAGTAAAGCTTTTGGGACCTTCGTTTGTGGATGTGGCACACTCAAAATGAGAAAAAAAACAGCCGTAAACATGCATCAGTAATCAGAATGTCAAATGTACGAAGTATGAGTCAAGGAAGATTGGACGCTGTCAAAAATGAAACGGAGCACATAGAGACTGATATCGTGGGCATCAGCGGAAAGGGACTGGCATCGGCTGCTTTGAACTGGACGATCATATTTTCTACCATGCTGGGAATGACAAATTGAAGAGGAATGACATTGCATTCATTGTCAAAAAAAAAAAAAATTTCAAGATCCACCCTGAAGTACAACGCTGTCAGTGACAGGATAATACCCATATACTTACAAGGAAGACCAATTCATCTGATTATTATTCAAGTTCAGGCACCAATCACTAATGCCGAAGACAAAATTGAAGATTTTTACCAACTTCTGCTGAGACTGATCAAACGTGCAATCAAGATGCATTGGTAATTACTGGCCATTGGAATGCCGAAGTCGGAAACAGAAGAAGGATCAGTAGTTAGAAAAGATGGCCTTCGTGATAAAAATGACACAGGAGGCCGCATGATAGAATTTTGCAAGACCCGTGACTTACTTATTGGAAATACCTTTTTCAACAACATAAATGGCGACTATACACATGGACCTTGCCGGATGGAATATACAGGAATCAAATCAACTACATCTGTGGAAAGAGACAATGAAGAAGCTCAATATCATCAGTCAGAAAAAGGCCAGCGGTTGACTGTACAACAGACTATCAATTGCTCATATGCAAGTTCAAGTTGAAGCTGAAGAAAATTAAAACAAGTTCATAAGAGCCAAAAAACAACCTTAAGTATATCCCACCTGAATTTAGAGACCATCTCAAGAATGGATTTGCTGCATTGAACACTGATGACAGAAGACCAGACGAGATGTGGGATGACATCAAGGACATCATACGTGAAGAAAGCAAAAGGTCATTAAAAAGACAGGAAAGAAAGAAAAGACCAAAATGGATGTCAGAGGAGATTCCAAAACTTGCTCTTGAATGTAGAGTAGCTAAAGTAAACAGAAGAAACGATGAAAACAGCTGAACAGAAGATTTCAAAGGGCAGCTGAAGTAGACAAAGTATTATAATGAAATGTGCAAAGACCTGAAGTTAGAAAACCAAAAGGGAAGAACATGTTTGGCATTTCTTAAACTGAAAGAACTGAAAAAAAATTCAAGCCTCGAATTGCAATATTGAAGGATTTTATGGGCAAAATGTTGAATGATGCAGGAAGTATCAAAAGAAGATGGAAGGATTATGCAGAGTCAAACTGCCAAAAAAAAAAAAACCAACTGGTCAACATTCAGCCATTTCAGGAGGTAGCATATGATCAAGAACTGAGGGTATTGAAGGAAGCCCAAGCTGCACTAAAGGCATTGGCAAAAAACAAGGCTATAGGGATTGATGGAATACCAACTGAGATGTTTCAACAAATAGATGCAGGAAGTGCTCACTCATCTATGCCAAGAAATCTGGAAGACAGCTACCTGGCCAACTGACTGGAAGAGATTCAAACATGTGCCCATTCCAAAGAAAAGCAATCCAACAAAATGTGGACATTATCGAACAATATCATTAATACCACACACAAGTAAAATTTTGCTGAAGATAATTAAAAAATGGTTGTAGCAGTATACCAACAGGGAACTGCCAGAAATTCAAACTGGATTCAGAATAGGGCATAGAACGAGGAATATCATTGCTGATGTCAGATGGATCTTGGCTGAAAGCACAGAATACCAGAAAGATGTTTACCTGTGTTTTATTGACTATGCATAGGCATTGGACTGCACCTATCATAACAGATTATGGATAACATTGTGAAGAATGGGAATTTCAGAACACTTAAATATGGCTCATGTGGAACATGTACATAGACCAAGAAGCAGTCATTGGAACAGAACGAGGGGATAGTGCATGGTTTAATATCAAGAAAGGTGTGTGTCAGGGTTGTACCCTTTCACCAAATTTATTCAATCTGTATGCTGAACAAATAATCTAAGAATGTGGGCTATATGAAGAACAGGGCGTCAGGATCGGAGGAAGACTCATTAACAACCCGCATTATGCAGACGACACAACTTTGCTTTCTGCAAGTGAAAAGGACTTGAAGCACTTACTGATGAAGATCAAAGACTGTCACAGCCTTCCGTATGGATTACACCTCAACATGAAAAGAACAAAGATCCTCACAACTGGACCAATAAGCAACATCATGATAAATGGAGAAAAGACTGAAGTTGTCAAGGATTTCACTTCACTTGCATCCACAATCAGCACTCACGGAAGCAGCAGTCAAGAAATCAAGAGATGTACCACACTGGGCAAATCGCTGCAAAAAACCTCTTTGAAGTGTTCAAAAGCAAAGATGTCACCGTGAAGTCCAAGGTGCACCGGACCCAAGCCATGGTATTTTCAATCGCCTCAAATGCATGTGAAAGCTCGACAATGGATAAAGAAGACCGAAGAATCGATGTCTTTGAATTGTGGTGTTGGTGAAGAATATTGGATACACCATAGACTGCTAGAAAAATAAACAAATCTGTCTTGGAAGAAGTACAGCTAAAATGCTCCTTATAATTGAAGATGGAGAGGCTTCATCTCATGTCCCTTTGGACATGTTATCGGGGGGACCAATTCCTGGAGAAGGACATCAAGCTAGGTAAAGTAAAGGGTCAGCAAAAAAGAGGAAGACATTAACGAAATGGATTGACACAGTGGTTGCAACAATAGGCTCAAACATAGCAACAATCGTGAGGATCGTTCGGGACCAGACAGTGTTTTGTTCTGTTGTACCTAGGGTCACTACGAGCCAGAACCAACTCAACACACCTAACAACAATCTTGATCAAAACTACGTAAAGTTTCAAATCCACTCCATTCTTACATTTGAAATGTCAGGAGCAGAAGCTCAAGTCAACCTCCTTTGCCATATAATTGCCAAGAAGTCTTTTTTTGTCACTTGTTATGAAGTAACTTACTTTTAGTGAATGGTGACGTGAGGAATCTTTATGATTTTCTGTGGCAGTAGAGCAGAGGTTCTCAATTAGGGGTGACTTTGTTCCCCAGGGGACATCTGGTAATGTCTGGAGACATTTTTGATCATCATAACTGGGTGGGGGGGGGGCGGGGGAGGTACCTACTGGTATCTAGTTTGTAGAGGGCAAGGATGGTACTAAGCATCCTACAAAAAACAGGACAAGTCCCCCACAACAGAGAATGATCCAGTCTAAAATGTAATAGTGTCAAGGTTGAGAAACCCTGTCGTTGTTGTTAGTTTCCATCAAGTCAATTCCAACCCCATGTATGCACAGTAGAATTGCTCCATAGTGTTTTTAAGGTTATGACCTTTCAGAAGCAGATTGCCAAGCCTTTCTTCTAAGACACTTCTGAGTGGGCTCATACTGCCAACTTTTCAGCTAGTAGGCAAGCGCTCAATGTTTGTCCCATCAAGGGATTCCTGAGAAACCCTACCGTAGGGTATTTCACCAAGATTCCTCAAGGACAATAAAAATTAGTGAAGAATTTGAATTATAAACTTTTTAATTTGAACTTTTATACAGATAGAGTAATCCTAAACGATACGTAGCATAATGCCTTCAGCAATGATCCATTAGAATCACTTTAGGAACAAGTTGTTGCTGGCATGCTGCTATGTGTTTAAAATAATTTGCCCCGTTCTGTAGGTTAAAAGTTTCCCCTGTGATCATGCTGGATCTCACATTCATTTATTTACTCTTCGCACTCAACAACTAAGCATCTGCTAGGTAGCAAGCCTCAGGGATACAGATAATAAAAATAACAACTGTGACTACTACAAGGAAAAGAAAAAATAATCATGAACAAAACCCAGCCCAGAGTGGAGAAAGTGAACTGACAATTTAAGAACCTGTGTGATAAGTACCAGGAAAGATCGAGGCACGTGTAGGGCCCAGTTCAGGCAAGGCTCTGAGGGAGAAAGGGAGGCTGTCCCCTCAAAGAGGTGGTACCAAAGCTGAGACTAGCAGAAGCAGAAATGGGTGAAGAAGTTGAGGACTAGAGTTTGGGTGAATGGAGCTGCTAGTGTAAATATGCAGCCTGTTTCTTGGTATAACACCAACCATGACAAAAATAATAAGTACCATTTGCGGAACAAAAACGAGGAGCCCAGAACTATTCTAAGAGCCTTGCCTGTATTAACTCAGTTAATTTTCTCAGACGTCCTATGAGGTAGGTACCATCATTAGTCTCATCTTACAGGTGAGGAATCTGACGCGTGGGATAGTTCAAGTAACGTGCCCAAGGTCACACAGCTAATGACTGCAGTTAGGATTCAAACTCATTTTCTCAGGCTCTAGGGGCTAAACTCATAATCAGTACCTTATATACTTGAAAAGCCAGAAGATATGGCAATTGTCTTCAAAAAGGCCTATTAGCTGAGACATTTACCTAGCTTGACTCTAAGAGGCATAGTAGACCTACAGGGTAGAAGTCACCGGCCTTGTAAATGATGCTTTTAGGATGAAGCCCAAACTCCAAACCATAGATTACCAGGTCCTGCTTGATCATCCACAGATTTATTTCTATCCTAATTCCTCTTAATCTCCATCTTGACGTTGGCAGCCCCTTCAGGTATTTTTGGACCTAGATTGTATCTGCCATGATCTTTCTTCTCCTTTCCTGCAGTCTTGAAGACCAGGCCCTCTCCATCCTCACCCAAGCCAGTTTACACCAGCACTGGAGTGTTCAGAGAGGCTAGAGCCCTTCAGTAATGTCTCTGAGGCCCTTCCTCACCAGCAGGGGATGGGATCATTGAAGAATGCCCTTTGAACACAGTCATTTCCCCAGTTAACACCCAGGCCACATTTTCACACGAACTCTACCAAGATAAGAGAAACTATCAGATGCTTGTACAGGAGTCAGGGGATCAGCCTCCAGCACTGCACTGACCCACCCATCAACGAGAAATGTTCAAGAGTCAACTGAGCTCCCTGACCGTAGAGGTATTTGGTTTCTAAATACCTATAATTCTAAACCTCATGACTCACAGGAAGATGGCACGGTAGTTAAGAGCGCAAGCCTGGGTCTGTGATATTGAATAAGCCATTTAGCCTCTCTGAGCCTCGCGTAGAATAACAATAATAGTAAAATAATAACAATAATAGAGTACTCCTTGGGCTGTTTGAGGTAACAAAGGTAAAATATTTAGCAAAGTAGCTGGCACACAGAGCACTCAGTACGTGTTTGCTTTTATTATTAGATTATAAAGCAAGAAAGGAGCAATTTGCTGGAAAAACTACAGACTGTACATGCATGGAGAACAACTGAAAATTATATACCAAATTTTTATTGGGGCACAAAAAACCCAAAGGAAATTAATATTTTATACACATGTAATTTTCAAAACAACTTTTACTACTGCCTTTATCTTTTGTATGTTTTTAAAAGATAAGAATTAAAAAAAAAACAACTTCATGGCTACTTTTTCTTTCAAAAATTTCACTGCCAATCAATATCTCCTATTTAAAAGTGGAATGGAAAGAGCCAACGCCCCCAAACTGCCTGATTCAGTGGCCTGAGACAGCAACAAGGGAGCTATATTTGGTTAAGGGGTTGGCCCTTGGCCTTCACAATGAAAAAGGGATTTCAGCCAGGCAGCAAAACTGCCAGAGCTTGTTTCTGGTCTGGGCAGCACACCTCTTTGAAAAGCAATGGCGTTTTCTGTACATTTGACTGGCCTGCTGTCAGACCTTGCCCCATATCTAAGTTTTTGGGATTACCTCAAGAAAACACCCCCATAACTGGAACACCAGGTAAGATGCCCACTTCTTTATACCGAGAGAAAAAAGAAAGCAAAACAACAATGCAATTCTAATTAAAGATTATAGATCTCTTTTTTAAAAAAGAAATTTGTTAGCATTGAGAGAAATAAGCCTCAAGCCTAGAACTAGGGGAAGGGTCAGAAGGTAGCTGCCTCAGGCCTCAGCTGCCCTACCCCGACCAATTTTACTTCTACTGCCACTCTATTCAGAGTCGGCTCAGAGCTTTGGACACACCAAGCCATTCCTAGAGTTTACAATACTGTAAACAGCCCAGAATGGGGATCCTATAAGTGGGCGTCCACTTCTGCCTGCTGGGAACCTATGAACCACACTCGGAAATTAGGAGCTCTCCCCCTTTCCTCGGTGCTACATATTTGCTCCTTTAGCTTCTCAACAACTGCCACGTGCCCCTGGGGCAGCATTCGTGTCTGATATATCTTGGTGTGCTCTGACCTTGGCATGGGACCTGGCGCAGAGGGGTGGCTCAATAAATAAACCAAAAGGCAGCCAACTGAAGGAACCACCATCCTCACCCACTCCCTCAACCAAGTTTGGATTTCTCCTGTTTGTCCCAGGCTCTTGCCCTCTTTGTCTGCTCTAAAATAGATATGTCAGATACTTCCTTAGTGGTCAGTGAGCCTTTTAAAAAGTCTGAGAGTGTTTTTTTTTTTTTTTCTTTTTCCTTAAAGATGTGTAGGAGATAATCCGCAAGCTATAGGACACCACGCCCCCACCCTGTAAAAGCGAGAGAAGCATTTCTTAAAGGGTGAACAACAACGAAGGGTGGTTTCTAGGAGAGCATGGTGTGTGTGTGTGTGTGGTTTCTAGGAGAGCGTGTGTGTGCGTGTGTTTGTGTGTGTGTGTGTGTGTGTGTGTGTGTGTGTGTGTGTGTGTGTGTGTGTGTGTGTAATCTTATATAACACCGGACACATTCTTCTAACATCAGCTATTAAGGAGCCCTGGGGGCGCTGTGGTTAAGAGCTCGGCTGCTAACCGTAAGATCTCCAGTTCGAATCCACCAGCTGCTCCTTGAAAACCCTATTGAGCCGTTCTACTCTGTTCTCCAAGGTCGCTGTGAGCCAGAATCCCCTTGATGGTAACGGTTTTAGTTTGGTCAGGTGTTGAAAAGGCCTTCTTCAGATACACTGAGGCCTCGGGCAGGGCAGTGAAGATAAAGTGACCGACCACACCTGGCCTCTCTTGGAAGAAAAAGGAAAAGGGCTTCGATCTTCGAGTCGAGGCAGCCTTTACCCCGCACTAGGAGATGCGCCACCAGGGAACGCATCCCACTTAGATGCCCTTTTACAACACAGGCCCCAGAAGGCAGAGTCCGGGTCCACACCCAAGTCGCCCCAGGCCTCCTAGGGCGGCGCCCGCCCCATCCAGCCTCAGGACAGGGTTACACCACTTTCTTCTTTTCAAAAGACGAGGGCGCTCCAACTACCACCCCACAAGAGCCTGGTGGGGCACAGAAAAAAAAAAAAAAAAAAATCCTTGCCCGAAGTTGCCAATTTTCCCCGCCCCACCCCACCCACCCACAGCCCCTGGCCCCTAAACCCCCTCCCGTCTCAGCTCAAGGTACAGAAAGCCAAAAAGGACCCTCGGCTGGCTGCGGCCTCGCCCAGCAAGCAGGTTTGCACTGGTTGGCCGCTAACAGGGTGGCCAGGACGGGCGCTGGGCGTGAAGGGTCTTTGCAGCCCGGGAGCTCGCACCCCGCGCCCCTCCCTGCTGCCCCGGACCGGCGCCCCCGGGGGGACACGCCACTTACCCCACGACGGAAATCATCATGGCAGCCACCACCAGGTAGTTGGTCTGGTAATAGAGCAGGTTGCTCACCACGCGGTTGTTCCATTTGGAGATGTCCCTGAAGTCCGGCCGCGCGAAGCGGTCAGAGCCCGGGAAGAAGTCGTCCCAGGCGCGCAGCGGGGCGATCTGCACGTCCATGTCTCTCGGCCTCGGTCCTTCGCCTTCGGAATCCGGCGGCGGCGACGGCGGCAACCGATCAGCTGAGCTGGGTGAAAGGAACGACACAGGCTCTGGCTCGGGCGGCTTTGCGGTTGGCAGGCGGCGGAGCGAAGGAAACTGGAAGCGGGCGGGCGGTTTTGCTCTCTGTACTTCTTGATTGGCTCGAAGTAATTCGTTAGAGAGAAATCTGGGCCCCGAGAAGGGCCAGGGCCAACTGCAGAAGAGGAATGAAATAACAGAAAGCAACCGGCGGAAATCCCCTGCCTGAAGCGAGGTGGCAAGGCCTTCTCTATCAGTCCGAATACAACCTGCCCCCTTTGGAATGCCTTTCTGAGTATTAACCTAGGGGTGTGTTCTCTGACTTAGGGAAAAAATTTGGCAGCTGTTCAGATGCCAATCTAAGTGAAATGGAATGCAAGGAGACTAATGTGACTGAAGGGTGAGCTGGTTTTGAAAAGCAACTAGTTACTAACCTTTGCACATCTGAATGCAATTCTCATGCTTTCTCTGTGTCACCGCGAGTCACGCTGATGGAAATCAGATTGGCAAAATGGGAACGAGGGAGGTGCAGAAAGGAAGGGCTGGTTTGTTCTTTCACTTCTGTTTGTTCTCCATTTCTGTTCCCTAGGGACAGAGTTATTGAAGTGCTGTGCCTTTCTGATAAAGTGGGCATTCTGGCCACTTCGGCCCCGAGCTGGGCATGTTGTTTACATTTTAAAGATAATAATTGCCTGCAATAAACTAATTGTTTTACACCCAGTATTTTTTTTTTTTGGCAGAAACATGGACTCCATTCCAAAAGAGCTTTCTTAGTTTTATTTGGGGACAACTTTTCACTAAGAGAGCATACTATTTTAATAAAGTGCTAGCTTTGGGAACCCTGGTGGCGTAGTGGTTACGCGCTACCGCTGCTAACTGAAAGGTCAGCAGTTCGAATCTGCCAGGTGCTCCTTGGAAACTCTATGGGGCTGTTTTACTCTGTCCTATAGGGTCGCTGTGAGTCGGAATCGACTCGACGGCAGTGGATTTAGATTTTTGGTTTGGTTGCATCCCAGCCCAAAGAAGAACTGATAAGGGAGGCAATTCTTGTGAACTGTCTTCTAAGGATCTCAAAAGATCTTTCTCTTCCTCTTTTCAGTTGAGTGGTTGCTTTCAAATGCCTGAGAAAAAAATATATCGGTTAGTTGCATGGTGTTGTGGGCGGAATTCTAAGATGAGAGTGGCTAAGAACAGTCTCTGAACCTGCAAGCGGTACTTTTTTTAAAAAACTTAATTTATTCACTTCAGATCACCAATTTTCAAAAACTCAGAAACCAATAAAACGTACCTAATGCAAAGTCTAGAAGATAAAAATGATATTTTCCTTGACGATTCAGAAAGCAGCTAAGGAGCTTATAGTACCTCTAAGAAGTCACCGCCACGGTGGTTGGAAAGTTTGGTTTTCGATGAAATCAGGTCTGATTAACAAGATATAGCCTACGCGCTGCCTTTGGAATAGAGTTTAAAATGGAAAAATGGGAGAGTTTAAATTTAGGTAGAGCAAAATTAGAATCCCAGCTCGTTTGGAACTCCAGGGAAGTGGCTTTGGGGAAGTTACTTCTCTCTCCCAGCCTCTGTTTCTTCTTGTGTAAAGTGGAAATAATAATACCTGGCAAGTAGGTGAGTGTAACTGAAACCATGTATATGAAGTGCTTAGTGCATAGTAAGTGCTCACAGTAAGGACATCACTATTATTATTAATTATAGTACAGCACTGGGGTCTGGGTAGTAGAGCCCATGATTCATCTGTAAGGTATCAATAGTGCTTTCACCAGATTTGCTGTCTATGATCTTATAAAAATCATCTACTGACTTTTCTCTATGTTGTTGCAATTTTACTGGTAGCCATATCTAGTTAGACACCATAGCCTCTCAATTTAAAAAAAGGAAAAAAAAAAAGTTGAAAAAATTCAGTACAAGGCCAGCAGATATTTTGAGTCCTTGAAAAGCTCTGAGAGCAGGGTGGGGACACAGACGGTGAGAAGGAGGCAGCCCTGCTGGGCCTTCAGAAATGTCGCCATGCAGGGGAAACGACTAACTTAATGCAAGACAGAGTGAGAGGAGTGCTAAGCAGAGATGCGCCAGGCGGTGGTGCTCAGTTACAGGAAGAAGGAGGGTGTGAAGGAAATCCTCGGGGCTTAACAATTTCAAGAAGCCTCACTGTGAGCTGGCTGAGTAAATGATCGTGGGCAAGACCAGGGTGGGACCCCAGGAGGGCCCCACACCTGTTAGAGGGATCAGTGAGCATCAGGGGCTGGAATCAAGAACGTTCACCTTCCAACTACTCAGCGCTGCGTGACCAAAGCTGTCAAGTGTGTGTTAATATCAATATGACTACTCATTGATCTCAGGCAATTCATATCCAGTAAACCTTTCTTCGTTGTGTTTGTGTTTATTTGTTTAAACGTCCAAAAGCCAAAATTAAACCCGTCGCCAATGAGTCCATGCTGACTCATAGCAACCCCGTATGACAGAGTAGAACCGCCCCATAGGGTTTCCAAGCCAGTAAATCTTCATGGAAACCGACTGCCTCATCTTTCTCCCTCAGAGCGTCTGGTGGGTTCAAATTGCGACCTTTGGTTGGCAGCTGAGCGCTTTACCACTGCGCCACCAGGGCGCCTTTGTTTAAACCTCCAGGGAGGTATAAAAAATTTTAAAGACATGAAAAAGGCCAAATAAAGCTGTATATAGCTGATCCCGTTCTTCCTCCCAAAATGTTAACCATACTTCTTTCTCTGGTTGGATTATGGGAGCTTTTTTTTTTTTTCCTTTTCCCTACAAGTTTCTACCTTTGTTATAACACTGTTTTAAATAAAAATGAACACATAGTGAGTCCTTACTTAATTCCAGTGACTGTTTGAAACAGTTCTTTGTCACCATTCATTCAGTGGTATCAGATGCATGGTAGACACTTTCCTGGCCTTTTGTACCTGAGTTTGTATGTGAATATGTCAGTATATCAATGATAGTGGATAGTCTAGTCGTTTATGGTATATTCCACTTGAAATGAAATAAATCTGTTGAAGGTTTCACTTGCATGTCTCTGTCACTTTCATTACTGGCAAGGGCAGGTGGCTATTTCTAAACAATCTGAGCCTGGTGTCATCTATCAAAATGTCATCACAGTGAGTCAGGGTGTTGGATCCAAGGCACACAGATGCTGGGCCAGGTGCCTTTGCAGATCTCTTCTTGGGTCAGTTGACCTACCCCTGGACTTCAACTTCTTCCCCTTTGAAATGAGTGGAACCAGGCTAGGTGATCCCTAAAGTGCCTGGTGCTGTTTACCATCTGAGGGGGCTGTGATGCCAGCTGCCAACTATCAAAGGGTTGTCCGAAAGCAGCATTGTTGGGGCTCCAGCCCATAGGAGCCGGTTTTGAGAAGTAAGGGTTTAACCTCAGTGGTTTCCATCTGTAGGGTGTTCCAAGCAAGGAAAAGAGGTTTCTGGGTTGATGTTGAGACATGTACAGGAAAGAGGCTGGCATCTCCTGCTACAGACTATGGACTGTGAACACTACCCCACCACTTACTGCCTGGCACTGACTTTCAGCTCAATGAATGCTATTGAGTTGAACTTTTTGGGGAATAATATAGGACAAGGCTTCCTGAAGCTTCAGTGGATAATAGGACAAAGAGGAGATTAAATATCACAATTTAGTAGCAGCGGCTATACTTTCTGAGGGTTCAGCAGGCTTTATACAACCTATTTCAAAGGTTCTCAAACTTTATGTGCACAATCACCCAAACACTTCGCTGTTGCTTGGGGGTGGGGCTTGAAAGTTTGCATTTGTAGCAAATTCCCAAGTGATGCTGGTGTGGCTTGTTGTTGGGTGCCATTGGGTCGATTCCAGTCCAACTCATAGTGACCCCATGTGACAGAGTAAAACTGTCCCATAGGGTTTTCTTGGTTGTAATCTTTACAGAATCAGATCACCAGGTCTTTCTCCCACGGAGCCACTGGGTGGATTCGAACTGCCGACACCAGGGTTCCTTGGTGATGTGACGGATCAGGACTATATTTCGATGTGTGCGTTTCATTTAGTCCTCAGTCTTGCAAGATGAATATTGATATCCCCAGTTTACAGACAAAGAAACAGAAGCTCCCGAGGTCTCAGTTAATAAAAGGGGAGTAAAGATTTGAATTGTTCTTCCTAACTCTAAATTTCAGTTTTGTCCCACTGTGAAGAATATACATATTTTGTACATGATTATTTTTTTCTAACCAGCCATTCAGATACACGGGTAAATGTGTGTCTGACTTATTAGGAAAGTAGTCCAAAATTTTATCATCATTAGTCTTTAGGGATGGGATTATGGGTGTTCTAAATTATTCTTTTTGTGATTTTTCTTTGTACTTGTCTGTTGTAAATAGGGAACACTGGTGGCACAGTGGTTTAGAGCTATGGCTGCTACCCCAAGGTCGGCAGTTGGAATCCACCAGCTGCTCTTCACAAACCCTATGGGGCAGTTCTATTCTGTCCTTTAGGTTGGCTATGAGTTGGAATCTACACGACAGCAACGGGGTGGGGGTGGGGGGGAGCTAAGGCGGTTCATAGTAAATATATACTTTTATTACTAGAAAAAATACTTTTTTCCAAGTTATTTCCATTTCCATCGAATTGCTTTTCTGACAGAATGGTGTGACACTGAAATATTAACACTGATTTCCACAAAGAAAATATTATCTTTACCTCACCCCTAAAAACTGATTTAGATACATTTTTTAAAGTGAGTACCTTTAGGTAAAGATGTTGGAACCATCCTCAAAGTAACCTGGAAATGCTTCTGACACTATGCCTCAGAGGAAACCGCTGGTATATTGATTTGGTTCTCCCAGAATTTTTTTCATAGAATATACCAATATTTTTAGAGTCCCTGGGTGGCCTAAGAGGGAGCCCTGGTGGGGCTAGACTACCAATGGATAGGTTGGGAGTTGAACCCACCCAGAGGGGCCTCTGGAGGCAGGCCCGAGGATCTGGTTCTGAAAGGCCACACCCTGGAAACCCTATAGGGCAGTTCTACTCAGCGTATCTGTAGACGCCTCGAGTGGGAGTCCACTCTATGGCCACAAACAACAATATACATTTTACATAAATTGTATAAGCATACGATGTATTGTGTCTGTATTTTCAGGCAGCATGGCAACATTATATACTGCTTAAGAGTAATTAATTAGGTGTCGTTAATCAAGATTATAATGACAGAAAACACTTTAAAGCCCTTGGAAGCCCCGGTGCAGTCAGCTCCACCAGCCCCGCCCCGCCCCGTCGGCCCCGCCCCTCCCCGTCGGCCCCGCCCCGTCGGCCCCGCCCGCCGTGAGGGCTCATGGGAAGAGGCGGAGAACAATATGGCGGATGGCGAGGAGCCGTAAGTACCGGGGCTCTGCAGGCGTGCCGGGCCGGGCTGGGTTGTGAGAGAGCTCGGCGGTGGGCGGCCACTGCCGCCACCGGGGGTCCCCCCCCCTCCGCCCGCCCCGTCCCCTCGCCCCCCATCCGCTCGCGGCGCCCAGTGTGTAGCGTGATGCTGACCCTTCTTTTATTCTCTCTTTCTTTTAGGGAGAAGAAAAGAAGGAGAATAGAGGAGCTGCTGGCTGAGAAGTTAGTGCTGCCGGGAGGCCGGGGTCCTCTTTGGGGACCCCCGCCTCCTCCACCCCAGGACTAGGGGACCAGCCGCAGCGGGCCCGGGGGGCTGGGAGGGGGGCACCCGGAGCGCGGGCCGCGCGGCCTCACCCCCGACCCCCGGCCCGCAGCCCCGGGGCCGGGCTCCCGGTCTCTGCGGGTCCTCGGGGCCGCCGGGTGCCTGCCCTGAAGCTCCTTCCCTCCATCCCAGATTGTCAGAGCCGCGACCCCGTGACAAGGGAGGCCGGTGTGCACACACACACGAAGTAGACGCAGAGCCGTTCGGGGGCCTTTCATAAACATTGTTTACCAGTCACAAACTTTTTGTGAGAACTTTGTATATCAGATATTGCACCAGACACTTCAATTATTTTTGCAAAACCAAAAGGAGGGTGTTAACCCCAAGCAGCTTATTGTCCCTTTTTAACACACACACCCTATTTCTTATCTGATGCTGAGTTATGTGCAGGTGCAACAGATTTAAATAAAGCGTTTCCCAACCTAGCCAACGCCATGGAACAACCCCCGTCCCTACCTGCGAAGGGAAAAATACCCTTGCAGTGATGTGGTGTACTAAGTCGTCTATGTGCATTATCTCTATCCCGATAATGACCTTAAGGAGCAGCTACAATCTACCCATGAAGTCCATGGATGTTAAATCTGCCCAAGGTCACAGTGCTATTAGTTGTGAAACCGATCCCAACTGTGACATCAAAACCCATGGTTTTTACCACGAGACAGCTTCTTGGTCCTTTTTTTTTTTAAAAGGAGCATAAGAAGATGTGCCAAATATATTTGAAGGTGAAAATTGTAGGGTTATAGGAAATTTGAAAATTAAAAGTAGTGAAAGCCAAACATGGAATCTTGCACCGAATAGAGAGCACATGTGTTTTGGTCCAGGAGTCCCACCTTGGTCGTACCTACTAAAAGGTTTCTAGGTGATAAAGCCTGGTATTGGTAACCTAAAATTTTTGTGTGTGTGTTTACTGGTAACAGAAACAACCTCACAGTGTTGAGAAATCCTTTTTGAAAATTGAAACCTAGACTTCTTTCCGAGGAAAATATGTGAAAGTTCCTCTCATCAAAAATGATCTCTTTAATCACACCTTTCAGACATGGAACGGGCATATTAGTTGTATTAGATTTGAAGTATCACAATTTTGAAAGTATAGCAGTGTTTTTTTTCCTTGTAATTGCTATTCCTCCATTTAAGCCTGTTGAAGCAACAGTTTGGGGAAGTTTACAGTGACCTTTTATAAATACCAAATGTGGAGAAGTCCATTGGTCACTGATCAACCAATATCCCAAGTTTGATCTTGCGTTGCCTTAGGAACCCAGAGACATGTACAGTGATTTAGTTCACCAAACGTATGAAATAAAATGGAAGCAACGTGTAATTATTAACTTTAAATGAAAGCATAAACATAATCACATTGAATTATTTCCTTTTTATTTGAGCAGGTCTGGTGTTACCTTTTTATTTGGGGAGACCATAATAGGTGTAGGTGTGGCTTTTTCATACTGATCTCTGCAGCTGAAATTTACTGTGTTCTGTGCAGAATGGCTGTTGATGGTGGGTGTGGGGACACTGGAGACTGGGAAGGTCGCTGGAACCATGTAAAGAAGTTCCTCGAGCGATCTGGACCCTTCACACACCCTGATTTCGAACCGAGCACTGAAGTGAGAAACGTTTATTTTAAATAACTCCTCTAATAGTTTTGTGTTTCAAAAATAATAAAATGCTTCCTTTTTAATTTGCTCTTATAATAAAAATACTAATAAAGATGTATTGAGAAATTATCTTGAAATACTAAATTGGGTATTTTCAACTGATTTGTTTGAATTGCTAACATTTGAGTCATTATTCTTATATGTCTCATGCAGTATAAGTAGAAAATGAGTTTGAATTTAACGTTTAAGCTATACTTCATTTAAAATTCCAGTTTAAATAACTGCTGAGATACTCCCCTTCTGCACCTTTTGTAACCCTGCTATGAGAGATTAATTTTGACAGGAAGTGAGATGTACTTGTTTAAATTTTGAAATTTAGTTGGAATGACCATCTTTATGTAACCTTTAGTATAATTAATTGCACGTTAAAAAATGTTGTGAATGCTGTATGATAGAGGCATAGAATTTTGGACTGATAGTATCTTGACAAAGCAAATGCTCAGTTAAATGCATCCTGTTTTTTATTACAAGGTAAAAAAAAAAAATTCTTTATAATAAGCCTTGATGTCCTTTTGTGTGTATAAAGAGACATAATTTTTGAAGTGTAAATATTGTGCTCCAAAGTACCAGCTCTTAGATTTGGCCTAGTGTCTCATTTAAATAACTTTTCTCTCCTTTAACCCTATTCTCTATTAATTCAGTATTGATGCTGCTATTCTTTAAATAACCTACCATATTTTCTTGTGCTTCTGAAAATATTTTTACCTGATAAGTAAGTAACTTCTGGTAAATGATTTTTTCAGGTTGTATTTCAGCTGATACACAATTTTCCTAAGAATTTTATCTATTTTTTTCTTCCTGTCATCTCATGCTTTATAAGTTTTACTCACTGTATTCAGTAGCAGCTTTTATTGTTCTTACTTTTTTTAAGAAACTTTTAAACACCTTGTGCAGTGCTTGATCTCTTTAACATTTTAAAACTTGAGGGAGTCAGTTAAATAACTGAATTTGATGCTTTTCACCCTTTTTCAAAAATTAAAAAAAGACAACTAAATTAGGGGCAGTTTTTCTTGTTAGAGAACGTAGAAATAGCCTTTTAATTTTATATAATGAAAGTCAGTTAAAAACATTAAAATTGAAACTGAAATCCTTAGGGTTTTAGAAGTTCTGGTTTTACATAGTTCATAAATTTAAAATATTTATTTAAGTGTGCCATCTCCTTTTTATTCTTAGTAGCATTTTTCATGGAAACATTGGAAACTGTTTTATGGCTGTTGCTTTATTGATGGTACTCATGGTTTTTATTACCCAGATTTTAATATGCCTTTCCATTCTTTACAGTCTCTCCAGTTTTTGTTAGATACATGTAAAGTTCTAGTCATTGGAGCTGGCGGCTTAGGATGTGAGCTCCTGAAAAATCTGGTAATATATATATATATAAAATATGTATTTTTCTCCTTTCTGATGATGAAATGAAACCTTTCTTCTGTAATACTAGGGAATTTCTTTATTGTGATTAATTGTTAACCTTTTCACCTGAGCCTTTGTTAATTAAGTTTAGCAGGTCAAGTTCCAGAAAGTCATTGAGATGATGTAACTTTGGAATATTTTAAACTCTGAACTTCTCAACCGTAATGTCATTGGCAGAATTCTTACTTCCATTTTCTTGTCTGCTTTTTACGAAACAAATTTTGTGCTTCTTGCAAAAACCCCCCAAAAAACCTAGTGCTGTCTAGTCAATTCCGACTCATAGCGACCCTATAGGACAGAGTAGAACTGCCCCATAGAGTTTCCAAGGAGCACCTGGCGGATTTGAACTGCTGAGCCTTTGGTTAGCAGCCATAGCACTTAACCACTACACCACCAGGGTTTCTGCTTCTTGCAAAGTGCTCATTAATTTCAGCCAAGAAGATAAGAAAACTGGTAATTCATATTTTAGCATGTAGTTTTAGAAAAATTTATTATGTCTTTTGTTTCTCAAAATAACCCAGTTAGGTAGGTAGGGCGTTGTCCCATTTTATATAGAGGGAGGTGCTGCAGGGATATTTAATGATTTGTCCAATTTTTTCTGGATTATAGTAATTTACTTGGAGTCTAACCCAGGTCATCAATTCTTAGCCACGTGTTCTTTTTCACTGTATTATACAACCATCCGGTACACATGATAAAATCTAACTAATTTTTGTTGATGTTATGGTAGTTGACCCGTAAGTTTGGGAAAGCTAAACTCCTCCGTTCCCCACTCTGTCCCTCTCTCCTTACTTCTCTCCCTCCCTTTCTCTCCCCTTGTCTTCCTCCCTTCCCTCTCTTTCCTCCTTTCTCTTCCCTTCCCTTCCCTTCTGAATTTATATCTAATTCATATCATTTTAAGAAGGGTACTGTTTAGTAAAGCTCATTCCATATACTGGTTCAAAATCTGTAATTTGTGATGTGATTAATTGGTTTTATTGAGTTGTGATAACCACAAAATAGCTTTTACAAGTTTTTATTAGTTGATTTAAAAAAAATAGGAAGGTGAATTGGTTTAGAGCTGTTTGTTTGCCAGGCTTCTCAGCGGTGTGTAGAAAAGTGGAAATGAGGCAGGTACCAGCCAGATGAAGGGCGTAAAAGTCACCCAAGGGGCTAGAGTGTAAATGTAAGTGCAGCCACATTAATTTTCCTAGGAAACGAGGATATCACTCCTAGGGAAAATGCAAAAACTTAAGTGCCACTGTGCTTAGTGCCTGTGCTGCATTCTGTGAAGATTGTAGGTCATCACAGTTGATGTCCTCAGTGGATTTGAAGTTTTACTGGGGAGACAAGTCTCATATAAAACAAATAACATATGTTTGATATACTCTGTGATGGGGTGCCAAAATGACTGCCTTCTCAGACATAAATACTCTTTGTGTCTGGAGAGTCCTGGAGGGGAAGGGTTTGTGGACGTTGGTTTTTGATAGGCGCTATATATATGCACACATTGCCTAATGTTTAGTTATTTCCACTTTGAAGTTGTTATTTGCAGATGTGATATATACTAATTTGAAATGTAAAATTATTATAGGTTAGACCTGGGTATTAGTCATCAAGCAGCTTCCGGAGTGGCCCTTTTATTTATTTATTGCATTATGATCTTTTTTACAAAAGAAGGAAACGAGCTTTTGATTTTACCAGTTGTTACTTTGCTCACAAGAAATGTACATGGGTTAGTTTGTTTATTGATTGTAAGTTCCAAAGGCTCATTCTAAAAAAAAAAAGAATAAACCTGCTGCCATCAAGTCAATTCTGACTCATAGTCACTCTATGGGACAGAGTAGAACTGCCCCATAGAGTTTCCAAGGGAGCGCCTGGTGGATTTGAACTGCCAACATCTTGGTTAGCAGCTGTAGCACTTAACCACTACGCCACCAGGATTTCCAAAAAAAAAAAAAAAGAATGTGGCATAAATATTGATTGAACAAATGTTATTTAGCTTCCTCCTTCTCTTCCCAGTATGCCAGACAACATTTTAGATGCTAAAGATACAGCCTTGAACAGTATAGACAGGTGTCTGTGCTTGTGGAGCTTGTATTTTAGAGAAAGGAAAAAAAGACAAGTAAAATATATGTCAGATGGTAATAAATGATGTAGAGAAAGGAAGGGTGGAGGATAGGTAGCCTGGTGGGAAGGGAGGAGGAAATGGTTTACAAAAAGGTGATATTTTAACAAAGAGGCAAGTGAGCCATACAGATATCTGGAGGAAGAACAATCTAGGTAGAGGGAACAGCAGGTGCAAAAGCTGTGAGCATGCTTGATATGTTTGAGGATAGCCAGGGTGAGGGGAGGATTTTTGGCAAGGATGTCAGAGAAGTCATGGGAGATGGGGGTGGGGTGCATGGGAGGTGGCCACAAAGGGCTTTGAAGGCTGCTCTGATAACACTGGCCTTCACTCTGATTCAGGAAGTCATTGGAAGGATTTAAGCAGATGGGTAACATGATCTGACTTATAACCTGTATCATTGTGGCTGATGTATTGAGAATGGACTAAAGGAAGATCAAGGGAGGAAGCAGGGAGACCAGTTAGAAGGCTTTTGGCAAGAGATAATAGTGACTTGGAACAGGATGATAGCATTGGAGGTTTTGAGAAGCAGGCAGATTATGGATATATTTTGAAGATGGAGTCAATAGGATTTGCTAATGGATTGGTTGTGGAATATGAGAGAAAGAGAGCAGTCAAGGATGACACAGCAAGGTTTTTGCTCTGAACAGTTGGTGGGATGGAGTTGTTTACTGAAATGAGGAGGACTGTGGGAAAAGAACAGGTTTGGTGGAGGTGGCGGAGGTGGTGAAGGAAGATGATCAGGAGTTTGGTTTTGGAAACTGTTAAGTTTGAGGTGCCCATTGGATGGTGCTTTGTGTTACAAGATCATCTGAGATCACTAAGAGCCCTTAAGAGTAGAAAACAGAGGTAGAGGACTAAAGTTGCACAGGGCCACTTTAAGTTTTGGCCAGTAAAATAGGAAGAAAACTCCTGAGTGTGGTGAATTAGAAACCAAAAAAAAAAGAAAGTGTTAAAATTCTCATGAACGTGATGATTGAGTGAAGAAACTTTTGAGGAGGAGGAAGTGATCCACCTGCCAAATACCTCAGAAGGGTAAAGTCAGATAGACCGAGAATTGGTCATTGGATTTAGGAAGATGGAGGTCATTGGTGACCTCCATAGGGGCAGTTGTGGTAGAGTCGTGGGGTGAAAACTTGTTTGGAGTAGGCTCTAGAGAGAAATTTGAGAAAGCAAGTATGAACAACTCTTTGGGGAATCTCTTCCTGTGGGGGAGGGGTGACAGAAAAATGGGGAGATTACTGACAAGTGACTAAATTTGATCACTTAAGTAACCAAACAGACAAATTGACCAAAGACCAAAAAACCATAATTAATTTTTGAGGCTTATTTTTGAGTCTATATTGTCAAGTCGTTTGCTTCTGTCTGAGTGGTAAATTTTAGCCGTGGTCATACTGTTAGAATGCTTGACATTATCATTGAGACCCAGCATTTCATTGCTTTTCCATAGCTGTTTGTATTCCTTGCTCTTGACTCCATACTTTTGAGACATTCCTTTTACCTGTGCGGTGTACATGTGTGTGTCTATATTTATAAATATTTATATCTCCTAATAGTTACTATTTCTGAATTGATGCTTAGTGTTATGGAAACTAAGCCAAAGCTTGTAGGAGTTGCTGTTTAACTATATTCTGAAAAAAAAAAAAAAAGCAAGTACAGTTAAAGTAACCATCATCAGCAGTAAACAATTAACTTTACAAATCCGTTTATGGAATTATAAAACAACTTTAATCTGTAGAAACTTTGGGTTGTTCTCTATTTGGTTTTAGACTATTTAAATGGAATTTTATACATTTTTTAACCATTATAAGAACCCTGAATTTTATATACCTTGTAAGATTATTTGAAACTGTTGAATAAGATGATGTAGAATTTGTTACTGAGAATTTGTAGTTTTAGTACTACATTGAAAACAAATCTTAAATGCTCAAATATAAGGAAACCTGTCTTTAATTAGATTGTTTTTGTTTCCACAGGCATTATCTGGTTTTAGACAGATTCATGTAATAGACATGGACACTATAGATGTTTCCAATCTAAATAGGCAGTTTTTGTTTAGGTAAGTGTCAATATCTTAGTTTATTTTAATTCTGATTATCATTTGAACTTAAGTACATTGCAGTTTAATAATTTTCTCAAGTTATTAAGATAATACTGATTTTATTGAAAACAAAAACAAAAATAACCATCCCATTCCCTATTTTAAGGTTAAATTTTACAAGACAATTTTGGGCATTCTGAGAAATGTAGTTTTATAAGCAAATTTTTTTTTTTTTTTTTTTTTTAAGAAATCTCCTCCAAAGGCGTATGTGAATTTGGGATATTATCAGGGTGATTATGGCCTGAAGACACCAAGTGAGCTCTTTTCCTCCTGTTGATTTCAGAAGAGAACATTAGCTGAAAGATCAGGCCCTAGTGAGATACCTTAGCGGGTAGATTAGAATGATGACTGTGGGGCAATGAAGTTATGAAAGAATTTGGGCTTTTTATAGAAGAAGAAAGAAAATGGAGAGTTAAGGAGAAAAAACTCAGGACCAGTTGAAATGGAACAAACAGGGATATTTATCTTAGCAATGTGTGAAATACAGATAGCATCTAGGGCTGGTTTGGTAGAAATGACTTAAAAAACTAGAAGTAAATTATAAATGTGGATCTGAGGAAAGACTCATTAGGGAATTCTAGCACATAGCATTTAGTTTTAAGTGGCTTAGATAAGGGTGTATTTTAGTCAAAGGATATAGATATGGAGAGAGAGATGAAATTTTTTTCTTTCTCTGGTGACTAGGGTACTGATAAAAGTACTCAAATCATCCTGGGTATGCAGGATATAGTTGGGCTAGCAGAAAAGGAAAAGATAGCATTACATTTTTGGATAGACAAAACCTCTGCTTTTATTTTTGTGGAAGGATGGGTTAAATTAAATCACGTTAATGAAGAACTGCAAGTGCAGAGTGAACTTCATGTTTAAGTTTTATTTTTGTATTTTATTAAAACTAGTAATTTCTCTTCTTTATAGAAAAGTTTGTGGGCCCTTTTGGGTCTGACAAATTTTTAGTGCATGAATACTCCATAAAAGAGATCACCGAATTAATTGGTTATTGATAATAGGCCATGCCCTTTAACTGAGCTGAGTTTGTAGCTAACTTAGTGTTGATTATAATAATAGGTAACTTCTATTGACTGCTTATGGTTTACCAGGCACTTTTGGAGCCTTTTACCTATATTACTCCATTTAATCTTCAGAACAACATTAAGTGTAGGTTCTTGTTTATAAGATCAAGTAATTCGGCAATGTGCACCACAAAGATGATAATGTGGGAAAGGCCATTTGATTCAAGTTAACAGTTTTGGGCGGAAAGGTCTCTGATCCCCCAATACTGGAATGGTGAGTTAGCTAAACACACCGTAGAAACCATCCAGGAGTTCTTGTGTTTGGAATCTACTGTGAGAGCACGTACAATCTAAAATTTAAAAGAATCTTGGAAGCCTTCCACTCTTTCCCTTTTAATACCTAGAGCTCTCTGTGCCCAGAGAAGGTGAATGCCATATTAGAAATCAAGTTCCCTGACTTATAGCAGGGCCTTATTGTAAATTAAGACAAAGTCAGAATAAAACTCTATTAAGATAAAAGTTTTGAATCAAAAGATCACCTTGGTTTATTGGAGAAAAACAGAATTAAACTCTTAAAGTCTTTTTCTTTGAAACTCTAGTTTTAAATAAAATATAATTTCTAGTAAGCGCATTTGATTTGTTATTTTCATTTATTTTTAAAGTGTTTACTTGTGCTAGATATGAAGGAATACAAAGAGAATGAGAATATGGTGACCTTCAGGTGTTCACAGTCCCAGTGGGTGTGAAAGATACGCGTGTAACAAAAACGTGGCGAAAAGTGGTGATGAACCGTTAGCTATGGATACATGAAGGAGTGATTTATTTCTGTGACGACAGTAAGGAAAATATTAGTAAAGAAAATACTCTTTGTACAGAGATTGGGAGAAGAAGTTCATGTCGTCACATCTGTGGTTTTTATCTTGGAATGATCTTTTGAGGCCTTATATTTTTTAGCTTTTTGAAAATATTGTAACATTTACCACTTTAGATAATGTCCTTGGGATTATTCTTTCTTGAAAAACATAGTTGTTGGGGCTTCTCCAGGGACACAGAATGTAGTGTTTAATCTACAGGGCAGTTTCTACTCTGCCCTATAAGGTCGCTATGAGTCGGAATCGACTCGATGGTACTGGGGTTTTTGGGAATCAGCGCATATGGGAAGAAAGGGATAAATGAAGATTCTTGCGTTCCCAGAACGAACCTCATGTGTATTCCAACCAAGATCTGCGTAGTAACACCTTGATGTGCTGAGCTTTAGTGAGGGCGATAGGAAACGCATGTGTCTGTATAAAGTGCCCAGAAGATCTTTTACGTTTACTTTGAATTGGGGTGGTTTTTTACTCGGGGATATGCCACGGTGAGAAGTGGCTAGGAGGAATGCTGTCATTTGCTATGCTTTATTTGAGGAAAAAGAGGGAACACCGTTCATATTTTCAGTTAAGGAATACTTAATTAGACTTTATCATGTTGATGTTGTTAATTTGAAACATCAGCAAGGGTGAATATTCAGGGTTGACTGAATAATTATTCATCAAAATTTATTACCGATATGAAAATAGACTGAGGTAAAACTATTCCTTCTAAACATCCTGTGAATAAACTCACTGTAGATTTATTTTTATGCTTGAAAGTAAATTATCTGGATCATGTAGATCTATAATATGAATGACAATTTAAATATAATTTTTCTTGTAGGCCTAAAGATGTTGGAAGACCTAAAGCCGAAGTTGCTGCAGAATTTCTAAATGACAGAATTCCTAATTGCAATGTAGTTCCGTATCCTTTGGACAGAAAAGTTGCTTAATTTTTTAAAAAACTTTTAAAATTTTTTATTTTTTATAAAATAGGTGATTAGTAGAAAATATAGATAAAAAATTTCTACTACTGAGAGAACTGCTGATAACATTTTGCTCTATATCCTTGCAGTCTTTTCCTTATGCCTATATAAATATTTTTTTTTTGCCCTGATTTTGAAATTAAGCGTATTTAGCCTATGCCATTGTCTACTTTTATTTTGAATTATTGCCCTTAATTTCGGTATCAATTATAAATCTCCTCTACTAAACTGTAAGTTCCTAGGCTGGATCCAATTGATCTTCAAGTTCCCCTACAGTAGCAGACAGACTAGACAGTCGATGTATCATTTATCAAAATGAAATGTATGTCAGAGTAAATTTTTTGTAAGAAATATGCTTTTAAAAAAAGAGTATTACTCACACATTTTTAAATCTGGGGAACTTTTGGTATTTTATAGAAATCCAGGAGATGAGATTTCTATGTAAAAATCCCAAGGAATCTACAAAAAAACTCCTAGAACTAATGAGTTCAGCAAAGCTACAGGATGCAAGACAACAAAATTAATTGTATTTCTGTGAACTATCAATGAACTTCTAGATACCAGAATTACAATGACAAGAATACAGTGTCATTTACAATCACTAAAACAGACACAAAAAAGAAATCCTTAAGTGTAAATCTAACAAAACACGTACAGGATTTGTATGCTTAAAATTACAAAATGCTGATGAAGAGAATTAAAGAAGATATAAGTAACTGAAGAGATACTCCATGTTCATGGATTGGAAAGCTTGAACATAGTAAAGATGTCACTTCTTAAATACCTATACAGGTTTGACACAATTCCTGTCTAAATCCCAACAAGATCTTTTATATAGACAAGATTCTAAAATTTATATGGAAAAAAATTTCTATGGAAAGGCAAAGGACTACCTAGAACAGTTCTGAAAAAGAAGACCAAAGTAGGAGGAATCATTCTAACCAATTTCAAGACTTATTATATGGTTAATCAAGATTGTGTAGTATTGGCAGAGGAATAGACACAGATAAATGGGACAGAATGCTGAATCCAGAAATATCCCCAACACAAATATGGCCAATTTTTGACAGAATTGCATGTTATGGATTGAATCGTGTACCCCCAAAATGTGTCTCAACTTGGCTAGGCCTTGATTCCCAGTGTTGTGTGATTGTCCACCGTTTTGTCAGCTGATGTGATTTTCCTGTGTGTTGTAAATCCTATCTCTGTGATGTTAATGAGGTGGGGTTAGAGGTAGTTATGTTAATGAGGCAGGACTAAATCTACAAGAGTAGGTTGTGTTTTAAGTCAATCTCTTTCAAGATATAAAAGAAGTCAGGAGAGAGACATGGGGACCTCATACCACCAAGAAACAAGAGCTGGGAGAATAGTGTGTCCTTTGGACCCAGGGTCCCTGTGCTGAGAAGCTCTTGACTGGGGAAGATTAATGACAAAGACCTCCCCCCAGAGCTGACAGAGACAGAAACCTGTCCCCTGGAGCTGGCACCCTGAGTTCGGACTTCTTGCCTCCTAGACTGAGAGAATAAACTTCTCATTGTTAAAGTCATCCACTTGTGGTATTTCTGTCATGGCAATACTAGATAACTGAGACAGTGCAAAGGCACGTCAGTGGAGGAAGGACCAAAACCAAACCCACTGCCATCGAGTTGAGTCCAACTCATAGCAACCCTATAGGGCAGAGTAGAACTGCCCCATAGGGTTTCCAAGAAGCGCCTGGCAGATTCGAACTGCTGACCTTTTGGTTAGCAGCCATAGCACTTAACCACTACACTACCAGGGTTTATGGAGGAAGGGCAGTCACTTCAAAAAAACGTTGTTGGAGCAATGGGATATCCATAGGGCAAAAAATGAACCTCAACGTGACTCACACCGTATACAAAATTAACTCAAAATGAACCATAGTTTTAAATATAAAACGTAAAACTATGAAACTTTTAGAAGGTAACAGGAAATTTTCGGTACCTGAAAATATATATATATATATATTTTTATGACTTTGTAAAGAGTCTTTGTTAGGTGCTGTCCAGTCAGTTCCGACTCTTAGCGGCCCGATGAACAATGGAACGTAACACTGCCTGATCCTGGCCATCATAGATGTTGCTGTGTTTGAGCCCGCTGTTGCAGCCGCTGTGTCAGTCCATCTCATTGAGGTTCATCTTTTTTGCTGACCCTCCACTTTACCAAGCAGGACGTCCTCTTCCAGGGATTGGTGCCTCGTGATAGAACGTACAAAGGACATGAGATGAAGACTTGCCATCCTTGCTTCTTAAGGAACACTCTGGCTATACCTCTTCTAAGAAAGACTTGGTGGTTCTTCCGGCAGTTCATGGTATATTCAGTATTCTTCGCCAGCACCATACTTTAAAGGCATCAGTTCTTCTTTGGTCTTCCTTATTCATTGTCCAGCTTTCGCATGCATGTGAGGAATTGAAAATACCATGGCTCGGATTGGGCATGCCTTAGTCCTCAAAGTGACATCTTTGCTTTTGAACATTTGAAAGAGGTCTTTTGCGACAGATACTCCCAATGCAGCAAGTCGTTTGATTTCTCGATTGCTGCTTCCATGGGCATTGATTGTAGATCCAGATGAAGTGAAATCCTTGACAACTTCAATTTTTTCTCTATCGTGGTGTCACTTATTGGTCCAGTTGTGAGGATTTTAGTTTTCCTTATGCTGAGGCGTAATCCATACTGAAGGCTGTGGTCTTTGATCTTCATCAGTAAGTGCTTCAAGTCTTATTTGCTTTCAGTAAGCAAGGTTGTGTCATCTGCTTATTGCAGCTTGTTAATGAGTCTTCCTCCAATCCTGATGCCTCGTTCTTCATGTAGTCCAGCTTCTCGGATTATTTGCTCAGCATACAGACTGAATAAGTATGGTGAGAGGATACAACCCTGATGGACACCTTTCCTGATTTTAAGCCACACAGTATTCCCTTATTGTGTTCGAATGACTGCCTCTTAGTCTATGTACAGAGTCCTTAGACCACGTCAAAAGCGTGATGCATAAAAGAAAGTTGATAAATTTGGACGTCATCAAAATTAAAAATTTTGCTCTGTGAAAGAGCCACTTAAGGTTAAAAAGATAAGCTATAGGCTGGCAAAAAATATGTGTAAATCATATATCTGACAAAGGATTCACTTAGAATATGTAAAGACATTTCAAAACTCAGCAATAAAAAAAAAATCCATTAAAAAAAATGGCAAAAGACACGAAGAGATATTTCACCAAAGGGGATGCAAAAAAAAGAAAGCACATGAAAAAATGTTAAACATTACTAGCCATTACAGAAATGCAAATTAAGAAACTGCCACAAATCTTTTAGAATACCTAAAATAAAAAAATAGTAACAATATCAAATGCTGGTGAGGATATGGGAATACCAGGTCACTCATACATTGGTGCTAGGAATGTAAAAAAGGTATAACCACTCTGGGAGATAGTTTGGCAGTTTCTTAAAAGACAAAACATGTGCTTAATATAATCCTTGAATTGTGCTCCTGGTCATTTATCCCAGAGAAATGAGAAGTCTGCACAAAAACCTGTACATACTTGTTCGTAGCACCTTTGTTTATAATAGCCAAAAACTGCAAACAACTGAAATGTCCCTCAATGCGTTGTTAAAGGGTGGTACATATCCATACGATGGAATACTACTCAGTAATGAAAACTAACAAAATAACCACAACTTGGATGAATCTCAAGGGCATTATGCCAAGTGAAAATGCCAATCTCAAAAGGTCACATAGTGTATTTTCAATTTATATACATTTGTAGACATGATACAGTTAGAGAGCTGGTGAACAATGATTGGTAGGGGGTAGGGATGGGGGAGTGAATATAAAGGAACAGCAGGAAAGCCTTTGTGGTGATGATAGCTCTATATCTTGGTGGTGGCTACACATGTTTAAACGACGTAGAACTGTACACACACTGTACCAATGTCCAATTCCTGGTTTTGATATTATACTACAATTATATAGGGTGTAACCATTGGGGGAAACTGCGTAAAGGGTACATAGGACCTCGCTGTACTATCTTTGTAACTTCCTATGAATCAATAATTATTTCAGAATAAAAATTAAAAAAAAAAAGAAAAAGCAAATACCTCTACAGGGAGAAAAAAAATGAGTATTCATGATCTGTCTGTATATTTAGATTCACTGTTTTATAGAAATCTGGAAGATGGGATTTTTGGTTTGATTCCTCATTCTCCGCCCCTCACTCCCCCCGCCTTTCGTCTAATACTTGGCTGTGGTTCTTATTTATTGTACTTTAGATGAAGGTTTACAGAACAAACCGGTTTCTCGTTAAACAGTACACATGTTTTTTTTTTTTTTTATGACACTGGTTAACAGCCCCACAACATGTCAACACTCTCCCTTTTCAACCTTAGGTTCCCAATTACCAGGTTTCCTGTCCCCTCCTGCCCTCCAGTCCTTGCTCCAGGGCTGGTGTGCCCCTTTAGTCTAGTTTTGCTTTTTGAGCCTGCACGATCTTTGGCTGAAGGGTGAACCTGAGGAGTGACTTCATTACTAAGCTGATAGGGTGTCCGGGAACAATACTCTCAGTTTCTACAGTCTCTGTCAGGCCAGGAAGTCTGGTCTTTTGAGTTAGAATTTTGTTCTACATTTTTCTCCAGCTCTGTCCGGAACCCTCTATTGTTATCCCTGTCAGAGCAGTCAGTGGTTATAGCCAGGCACCATCTATTTGTACTCGACTCAGTCTGGTGGACGCCATGGTAGGTGTGGTCCATTAGTCCTTTGGACTAATCTTTCCCTTGTATCTTTGGTTTTCTTCATTCTTCCTTGTTCCCGAAAGGGTGAGACTGGTGAAGTATCGTAGATGGCCACTCACAGGCTTTTAAGACCCCAGATGCTACTCACCACAGTAGAATGTAGAACATTTTCTTTATTAACTATGTTATGCCAATCGAGCTAGATATTCTCTGAGACCATGGTCCCCACAATCCCGAGCCTAGCATTTGGCCCCTTGGGAAGTTTGGATGTATCTATGGAGCTTCCATGACCTTGCCTTGTACAAGTTGTGCTGGCTTCCCCAGTATTGTGTATCGTCTTACTCTTCACCAAAGTTATGTGGTTGTTTTCTTGACCTTACTGTTCCTGTAGGGTTTCCTTGAGTCAGAATCAACTTGACGCAATGGGTTCTAGTTGTGGCATACGAATTTATATTTCACAGTTTTATTTCTAGACATTTAAAAATCAGGGCAAGCATGTAATATATTGGTCCCCTTTTCTCCACTTTGCTTTTTTAAAAAGATATAACAGACTGCTTATCAGAATTTTACAGAAGCAGTGTAACTTCCATTAAAAATGTTGAAGAAAATGTTTTTATAATTTTGTTTTGTTACAACAATAAGTGCTATGGTTGCTTCAGGAGTCCTGGTGGCACAAGGGTTAAGCGTTTGGCTGCTAACCTAAAGGTCAGCAGTTCGATCCCACCAGCCACTCCGTGGGAAGAAAGACCTATCTGCTCCCTTAAAGATTACAATTTAGTATGGGGGAGTTCTGCTATATCCTGTAGGGCCACTGAGAGCTGGAATCACTGGACAGCACCTAACAATGATGACTGCCTTGCGCTTTCAGCCAGTTTTTACTTGGAGCTCCCTTATGCAGCCTCCAGGCACATGAAAATTGCTGTCAGGGTTTGGTCCAGTAAAGAGAGACTTTGAAGCTGAGAAGGATAAGGAAGGAAGAATTCATACCCATCCTCCAAACAACAACAGATCATTAACAACGAAAAAGGCTATTGAAATCATCCGTATTTTTTAAAAATTAGCTTTGCAGTAACTTTTCAAATCACTTAGCTAAATAGGAACCGTAATGTGTTTGTTTCCTTCATTAAACAAATGTTTATTGCATATCTGCTTAGCACTGATGGTTGAAGAGACATTTTGCCTTTGCAGGACTTAATGACTTTATATAAAAGTGACTAAAGCAAAGCGGAGCGTGTATCTCCTAAAAGAGACATAAATGTAATGATACAGGGGCTCAGGGGTAGGAAACTACACAAGTGGTTGGGATAGAAGGAAAGTTAGGAAAGGGGTTTTATCAGGAAGTAGGCTTGTGCTAATTTTCTCACATTCTGTGAATTCCACCGCTTTGACTATTGATGACGTTACTTGTTTTAAGTGTACGTTTATAGCTCCTTATGGAATTGTTAAATTCATTTTAGAAATTAAAATCTTCAACAGCTTAGTTCCTTTACTTGCATTCAGACATTTCAACAAGATTCAAGATTTTAATGACACTTTCTATCGACGTAAGTTGCCCTTTTGAAATGAAATTCCCACTAAATTCTTGCTAATTTTTAGTTATAGGTTTTTACCACAGATTGTTAGCTATTCCAGGCTGTTTCTTCAGTTGCTTTCATCTCTTTCAGTGTTGGCTTTCCAGTTAGGTTGCTGACTGACGGAAAAGAGAATGTGCTGTTTTAATTCTTAGGGTTAGGTGCATTTTCTGGGAACTGTGTATGTGTGTGTATTTTAATAAAAAGTGAGTTTTTGTCCTGACCCTTAGAAAGTATAAATTATTTTATGCAACTGTATTTTTTCTTTAGTCTACAAAATTTTTTTTTTTTTTTGTCATAGAATTTCATATTATTGTGTGTGGACTGGACTCCATCATTGCCAGAAGATGGATAAACGGCATGCTGGTAAAGACTCTTGTTATGTTTCTTTGAAGTTGTTGCTATTACTCTTGACCCACTGAAAGTTAGAATTGCATGTCATGTTTTTTAGAAATTAGAGTTAACTTTGAATTTATTGCCAGTCGTTGATTTTCAGTGAGGACATAAGTTGATAATATCATAATCCTTTGATTTTGATAATTAGTCCTCAGTGGCAAGATCTACGTGTAGAATTATTGAGAGCATGCTTCTTTGAAATCTTATCCTTTTAAACCCTTTATATCATTTTCATAGATATCTCTTCTAAATTATGAAGATGGTGTATTAGATCCAAGCTCCATTGTCCCTTTGATAGATGGGGGGACTGAAGGTTTTAAAGGAAATGCCAGAGTGATTCTGCCTGGAATGACTGCTTGTATTGAGTGCACACTGGAACTCTATCCACCTCAGGTAATCAGGGAAGGTCCTGCATTGGTTATGAGTCAGAATCAACTTGTTGGCAATGGGTTTTTTTTTTTTGTTTGTTTAGAACCAGAATAGAATTAGGCTTGAATTGTTAAGTCTAATCAGTACTTAGGATTTTTAATTAGGATTTCAGCTAGGTATAACTGTATTTTTAATGTCATGGTAAGAAGAAGATAAAATATGAAATTCTGCCCTATTTGGGGAAAGATAAGAACTAAATATCATAATTCAGATACTATTCTGTTTTCAGAATTCATTTATATTAAGTTTTTATTTGGGAGTAGGGCTAAGGGGAATTGTAAAGCCATGTTGGAATAGAGCTATAATCTACCTTCTTTTATTTCCCTTACTTGTTTCCGGGAAATAAAGATACCAGGTATGAGAGGGATCTTACCAAAGATGGGGCTCTGTGATCTACATACCCACTTAAAGGATAGTTGAAATTTCGAGTTACAAATATAAACAATTTTATGAGTATTTACTTGGAATTGATTTAACTGATTTTGTTTTTATACCTTCGGATTCAAATTTAGGTAAACATAATACCGTGCTCATTTTTAAGAATCTGCTGTTCAGTTTTGTTTTCATGGTCTAATAACGCTTAAATGTGTGTACCTTGTAAATTCATATGGATGCTGCAGATTAATCTTACACGTGTGACTAGTAATATAAAATGTTTTTTTATATATAAGTGGAAGGCTAAGTTGGATTAAAAGAAACTGTTAACCAACTAGATAATAAATAGAAGCTGCATTTTAAAATGATGTATCATTTAGAGTTACTGACAAGGCAGATGGTGTGGTTTCAGGTTAATTTTCCCATGTGCACCATTGCGTCTATGCCCAGGCTACCAGAACACTGTATTGAGTATGTAAGAGTATTGCAGTGGCCTAAGGAGCAGCCTTTTGGAGGTAATAAACCGAATTTAATCTATAGTTACATAAAATATGTATTTGTCATTGTTATTCATTTGAATAATTACATTAAAAAAACAAATTACTTCATTATTACATATATATTCCTGCCTCCCTCTCGTTGTTTTTCTTTCTTTTTTTTTTTTTTTAAACAGAAGGGGTTCCACTAGATGGAGATGACCCTGATCATATTCAGTGGATTTTCCAGAAATCCCTGGAGAGAGCGTCACAGTATAACATTAGGGGTGTTACGTACAGACTCACTCAGGGTAAGTGAGGGAGTTGCCATGAATTAAGATCTTCAGAGTATTGTTTTTTAAGGGGTGGGTATACTTTGGGGGGAGAATTGATAAGTGACTTTAGATAGTACCATGCATTTGAAGCTTAGTAACCGTAGCATGGAAATATAGTTTGCAGGTGCCCCAAAGTAGGAGGGAACTGAGTTTAGCAGAATCCGTACTAGTTAGCTAGGAGAAATTTTATAAAATCATTGAATCTTATTTACTCAGGTTTGAAATAGGCCCCAAGTCATCCAAGTCAAACCATCTACTTTATTTTTCACTGAAGAGGAATTTTATTACCTCTTAAGGCAATCTATTCACTTTTGGATAGAGTGTTAGACAATTATTGTATATATTGAGCAGAGACCTCCATCTTTAATTTGGCCTGAGTGCTATGTAATAGCTAATTCCCCTTTCAAGTAATAGTCCATAACATACTGAGGACTTTGAACTTCCCTTAGTTCCATTAATCCTTTGTCACACTGCATGGTTTTAAGTCCCTATCCTGTTGTTTTTCTCTAACCATTATTATAGGTAATTCCAGTTATTCCTATTTCTCTTGGCTATATTATCCTTGGAAACCCTTGTGGTCGCCAAGAGTCGGAAACGACTCGATGGCACTAGTTTTTATTTTTTATATTATCCAGGCTAGACTGCAGCATTCTAGGGTTGGTCTTATTCTGGATGATAGACTTCTAATGATTGATGCAGTCTTAAAGAAGAGCAGGGATTTTTGTTTGTGTACGTTGATGATACATGTTTGGTTCTTTGAAACAAAGAATCTGGAAGTTTTCTCCACATACACAGTTGCTAAGCCACATCTCCCCATTACAGATTTGGCAGTTTGTTGTTTGTTTTTTATACTCTGGTATAGGTCCTTACAAATTTCTTCTTAAACTCAAGATGCTGTTCTTTATTTATATATTTTTATATATGTTTTATACATATATATACACGTATGTTTTATACTTGGCAGTTTATCTTCTGTTCTTTCCCATTTAATTTCACCTGTTGATTTGATAATCAAATCCTTTATCTCTTTTCTAAATACTTGATTAAAATATGTAACAAAACTGAACTATCTGACAATAGACATCTGAATCATACCTCTGTGGGCCCTTTTAGGTTTATCATATTCTGTTTATCAGATGACCTTCTTGAGTACTTCATTTTTTTTTTCTTCTGTGTTGTTATGAAAGGCCTTTGCAGGTGCTCAACTGAAGCCTAGATAGACTATCTTTCACATTCCTTGAGTTGCCAACTAGTGACAGTTACTAAATGAGGCTAGTCCAGCATGACTTGTCTGAGTGAACAGCCATGATAATGTCCACTAGTAGTGGTGATCACTGCTTCCTAGTCCAAGTGATCATATTCATCCTTTCTAGAATTTTGCCCAAAGTCATTACCAAATTCATCAGAAAGAGCTTTGTTTTCTTTTTGAAAACCTGCTGTTTCTCTTCTGTGGTTCTTTCCTCGTATTTACTGATGTTTTAGTGATGTCACTGGAAATTCCACTCATACACACTCCTTGTTGCTCCCCATACTGACCTGTTTTGTGTTCCTTGGAGACACTGAGTTTATCCCCATCTTGGAGCTTTAGCACCTGCCGGTCCCTATGCCTAGAATGTTCTTTCCTCTGACCTCCTGAAGACTGGCTCTTATCTCGCAGCTATCAGCTTAAACAGTTTTCCTGATCATCCAGTCTAAAATGACTTCTCAGCCATTCACTAGTTAACCTCTTTTTTTCTTTTCGCATTTACAGTTCCTCCAGTGCTAAAGTAGCTTTAGTTTTCTATGCAAAGAATATTTCACATATACACTCTAAGGTATTCCTGCCCTGGGGCCTTTCCCTTGCTGTTTGGTCTGTAAAGATACTCTCCTCCTCCCCTCCTCAAATGATTGCAAGGTGGCTTTTTTTCATAGTTTAGATTTCTGTTTAATGTCATCTCCCCAAGATGGCCTTTCCTGACCACCCTGTCTAATGTACCGCCGCCCACAATCATCACTCTAAAATTTTCTTCAGTATCTAAAATTTTCCTGCGAACTTGTGGATTTTCTCCCCAACCAGGATGAAAGCTCTATAAGAGCAGATACTTTCCTCACGCATTTGTAGAACAGTGTTTAGCATATAGTAGACTTTGCCAGTTGTTTGGATTGACAGATGAATTCAGTTTGTCCTCATCAGGAACTGTGAACTCTTTTCAATATGTAGTCTCATTCCTTCTCCATAACCTTATTCCTTCTCCATAACCTTTATTAGGGCTTGGTGTGTACTTTTCAGCCTGGTGATCAAAGGCCTTGACAGGGAGGGAGTACAGAAGCCAAATTAGAAGTGAAGTGGCCCTCTCCTCTTTGTGATCATTTTCTTTGTTCTCAGTATACTAAGAAGTCTCCTTTCCTGTCCGGTCCAGCTTTGGAGGGAGGAGTGGTCTTTATCACTTTGGCAGTGCTGTGATTGGGTGATGTCTCTAACACTCACTGTTTGTGACTACCTTTTCTTCCTTTCGGGACATTTTGCATATCTGGTTCTAGCTTCCAGTTAGCCATCATGAATAGCTCCGCTCTGTTTCCTCTTTTCTGAGACTACACATAATCATATGGTCAGAATCAACTTTGTAAAAAAACTTCCCAACCTTCTTAACCATCTTCTTTGGTGTTTTCTGAGATTATCTGCCTTTTTGCTGAAGTGTTTGCAACCTGCCTACCTGCAGTGTTGGGAACACATCTTCCAGTGCTCCCTCACACACTCCAAGATAATGTAGCTACTTTTCTCTGAAGTTTTTGTCTTCTAAAATGAATAATTTAAACATAGTTATAAAATGAAAATATTTATTTTGTACTTAAAAAATTGTTTAACATGAGGTTTTATTCATCCCTAATATGTGAATATCGGTGTGAAACAAGTGGGGTAGAATCAGAGAACTGTTTCACATTCTGCGTGGTCCAGGTTGTAGAGTAAAACAAAGGCGATAAGGGGCAGGTTTTCATTTTTTTGAAAATTTTTGAGAATTGAGTGGCAGAAAATATTATTTTGTTTTCTGCATACTTTACTCAAACTTTACTGAGTATAAAACTCAAAAAAAAAAAAGTTTGTTGGCCATAGAGTTAGTTGCAACTCAGCGACCCTATAGGACAGAGTAGAACTGCCCAGTAGAGTTTCCAAGGAGCACCTGGCGGATTCGAACTGCAGTCCCTTTGGTTAGCAGCCATAGCACTCAGCCACTAAGCCGCCAGGGTTTCCCTACTGAGTATAGTATAGTATAATGTACGGTTAAGAATATGTACTTTGGGACATACCTGGGTTCAAATACCATCCCAAAATTTACTAGCCATATAACTGGGTAAGTTACTCAACTTCTTTTAATCTCATTTTCCTTGTCTTTAAACTCAAGGTAATAAGTAATATCTTTTTTAATTTCCACACTGTGCCTGGAATACAACACCCTAATTGTTCACTATTATTATTATGGTATTGTTTCACCTTTATATAAAAGTCAGTTGAGAGAGTTTACTTTTCTTTGCTTCTCTTCCTTAAGATTCTGAACATGCTACAAAATGATGGGACTGTGAGAGAAGACTGTTTCATGGTTAAACTTGTTTGCTTTCTGACTTGAAAACCTGAAAAAAATCAAGATTATGATAATGATATTTAATAATTATATCATCTGTGTTAAAATAGGAGCCCTGGTAGCACGGTGGCTAAGAGCTTGGCTGCCAACCAAAAGGTCGGGTTCAAACCCACCAGCTGCTCTGTGGAGGAAGCTGTGGCAACCTGCCTCCGTAACGATTATAGCCTTGGCGTCCCTACGTGGTGTCCTACTCTGTCCTGTAGGGTCACCGCGAGTTGGAATTGACTCAACGGCAATAGGGTATGTTAAAATACCTATTATTTTTTTAAAGAAATGACCGTATTTTAATTAATGTTTTCCAGGGGTTGTAAAACGAATCATTCCTGCAGTAGCATCCACAAATGCAGTTATTGCAGGTGAGGAAGAAAGGACCGGCACTTAATTTTATTTATTTTTTTCCTTTTGTTTTCAGTTCTGTTTCTTGACACTAATTTGGCTTTTCTGCAGCTGCTTTATCTCAGAAGACTGTTGTTTTAGTGATTTGATATCTTCTTGGGTGGTTGGTATAATTAAGTTGAACAAGCTATTGGACCTTGTATATTTTTTGTCTTAAATTATGCCATGGGTATGGCACTTCGCAGCAGGGACTACTTCAGTGCCTTTTTTTTTAGTCAGTGTAGCGAATTCCTCAGTAATCTGATGAAATGGAAGAAAAACATGTAATATTACTAGATCAGTTGATTATACAAAATATAAAGTCTGTTAGTTCCTCAGGTTTTTAAATGTATACATGTACAAACATATACATATTTTAATAAGAGCCATGAGGGTAGATAAACAAATGTTGTTTTTGAAGATAGTTCACATTTTCCTGTTCTAATTGATAAGTTAGTTTACAACTGCTGATTTTAAGTATGTAACCCTCATTGAGTTAAAGTACTTTTGTTTTCTCCTCTCTTCAGCTGTGTGTGCCACTGAGGTTTTTAAAATAGCAACAAGGTAATGGATTTCATTTTTAATACTGTTTGGGAATCCACGTTTTGAACTGACTCAGTTATATAAAGTTGAACATTTTTTCGTTGCAGTGCATACATTCCCCTTAATAATTACTTGGTATTCAATGACGTGGATGGGCTGTACACATACACATTTGAAGCAGAGAGAAAGGTTAGTACTAATGAACAAATTTTGATCATGCGTACTTTGATGTTTAAATATTAAGTACTGGTTGGAAATTGCCCACACCCTAAGAACCTGAACTACTTACTATGTATCTTTTGGAATATAGCATGAAAATAAAATAACTATGTAGCAAAATGATTTAGGAAAAATAGTCTAGTATGAAAACAGATCTTCAAGCATAAGAAACTGTTCATAGGAAATACGTGTGATTATAAAACAATTTGAGTTTCATAATCTTCCAAGAGATTACTACTGGTGCATGTGCCATTGTGATGTGTTGTGTTTCACACATGTAGGAAAACTGCCCGGCTTGTAGCCAGCTTCCTCAAAACATCCAGTTTTCTCCATCGGCTAAACTGCAGGAGGTTTTGGATTATTTAACCAATAGTGCTTCTCTGTAAGTGTTCTGGAGTTTGGTTACATTGAAAAAACCATTTTTGTGATCTTAATACTTTAAAAACTAGAATAAAAAAAAAATGATTCTTGATACTTCTTTCTCATTATATTTAGGCAAATGAAATCTCCAGCAATCACAGCCACATTAGAGGGAAAAAATAGAACACTTTACTTACAGGTGATAATGTTGAATTTTTATTTTTTTCCAGGAAATCAGATGAAAAGCTTAATTTCACTTTAACCTGCTTAAAAATAATTTTGTTTTCTAGTCAGTGACCTCTATTGAAGAACGAACAAGGCCAAATCTCTCCAAGACATTGAAAGGTATTTTAAATAAATGTATTTACCAGTAGTTTTCTTCTTTTTGGGGGGTGGGGGTGAGGCGGGAGTGAAAGTAATACATGCTCCTTCTAGATGCTTTGCCCTTACTAATGCCTTTAAATGATGATATGATCATAATTACTTACATATTTAGACACAATAATAGCATTTAGTTGCTCTTTTGAATCTCTAAGAAATCAAATACATCACGTTGACTAAAGACCCACTGGATTTTTATGTTTATCTAAACTCTGTGGTGTGTATGTGTGTATTCTTTTTGTTGAGACTTTCGCTTGGGTTAATTATACTTTTTCCATTTGTAGAACTGGGACTCATTGATGGGCAAGAACTGGCAGTTGCTGATGTCACCACACCACAGACTGTACTATTTAAACTTCATTTTACTTCTTAAGGAAAATAAACCTGCACATAATAGAAAAGTCATGCAAATATTATCCTTTGTGGATGCTAGGAAATTTCATGTCATTTTAGTGTTGGTGGAATTTGACTTTTTTTTTATATAATGAACTGCTCTTTTTTAAACGTCATGACTTTCCCTTGAAGACAGAATTTGGGGGTTGGTACCTGCATTTTCATGAACAATATGAGAAACGGTGCGGGATAGAGAGATGATGTGCAAATACATGGCTGCTCTTAGAGGAGAGGGAACACCTGCTTGTGACTGAATTTTGTTTGTTACGGTCAAAGATCGCATTCCTCAGCTTTCAGTTGAGCACCCACGTAGACAAAACATGCCCCGTTAGAGAAAATAAAGAAATTAAGTTTGAAATAACGTTCAACATTACCACCTATTTGACATTCAGAGCATATTGAACATAGGATATTTCTTGCTTGATTTAATATTCATTTAACTGTGGCTGTCCGAATGAATATAAATTATTATAAAGGGTTATCTTGTCCGTAATAACTTGTAAATGGTGTACTAGCTGAGTACCTGTGCATGGAAATGGGGATATTTTCATGTATTTATCTATAGTGCCATTGAGGCCAATATGCACAATACGAAAGCCAAGATATTTAAAAGAATTTAATGTTTAAGCAGTTATCACTGATGCTTTTGCACTATTTATTAATAAAATGACATATTGTCTACTTTTTTCACTGAAATTTGTAAAATTATATTAAGTAGTTCCATAGTAATGTAGAAATAATTTTTAAATGTGTAACAGAATTGCCAACAAAATTTTTTTTATTGTCTCTAAATACTTCTGTTAGTGATTTCTGCACTGAAGATCTATTGATTTAGTTTAACTTGTGCTACCAATAATGTTAATGAAATAGCATAATAATATATTTTTTTATTATGATCTTTCAAAATGCTTTTTCTCCCTTAAAGGACTAAGGCTTAAAGCAAAGCTAAGCAAGTACTAAAAATGGATTCTAGTTATCTTAATAGGGGAACATGTAGTACCTGTTCATACTCTTTGTTCTTGACATAGAGGCAATTTTTTTTTTTAGTTGTTTTAATTTAAGAACTTTGTGATTACCTGTCACTGGGTTTTCATTTATTATTTGTTCTAGCTCCATATTTGACAAATAATTTTATTAGTAAACATACAGGATAAATGTATATGCTTTACTTAAAAAGCTATAGATTCAGCTTAAATTTCTGAAAGTTAGGGAGCTACTATTAACCCCTCCTGAATACAGGTGGTATATAATAATTCTTAAAGTAGCCTTTTGAGAAGGTGACAGTACCTACATTTGAGAGCTGAATAGTTCTGGGTCATTTACCCAAAGCTGTACAATAAGGGATTCTTGGAATAGGGGTTCCAGCCCTTATGTGCCCCAAACCTTTTCCCCAGACTATTTGAGCTGTTTGAGAGTATCAGAGCTATTTAGTACTACTTGTGTACCCACTGCCGTGAAGTCGATTCCGACTGATAGCGACCCTGTAAGACAGAGTAGAACTGCCCCGTAGAGTTTCCAAGGAGCACCTGGTGGATGTGAACTGCTCATCTTTTGGTTAGCAGCTGTAGCTCTCAACCACTCTGCCACCAGGGTTTCCACTACTTGTGTAGATTACTAAATTGTAAGTTTTGACATGCAAGTATTTATTGACGTTAGATAAAATGATTGGAAAACAGTCATAACTCTCAAGAATAGGGTTTTAATCTGCATTTTTTTTTTTTAAGGAACAGAAAATTCCTCTATGGCATAGTGCCTTGTAGTGGGGTAAAAAACTGAAAATGTCTATGGGGCACAGGCAGGTAAAGCAAGTAACCACAGCAAGGGCGTGTGTAATACGACCACGGGGATATCCAGTTTTTGAAAAAGAAGCTGCAAACCTGGATTTTTGCATGAAATCTGGCTTTTGAATAGTGGTAGAATTTTATATTTAACATTGTGGGTGGGGGGAGGGGGGGATAAACCAAACAGCTGTCGACCGAACAGGAAAGCCAGAAATGTAAGATTTCTTCATGTGGCCAACTGTTTGCTAAAATATTGCACAAAGAAAAAGTTGCATTTTAAGTAATAGGTACCATGCACATTAATAGGGCAAGTTTTAGTGCTGTGGGTGTCGATTGTGAGATGAAGTTTGCGCCTTCAGCACCACGTATTCCAGTGTTTGGAGACAGCGTCTATGTGTGTTCTTGTATCGACCCATTACTCAGATGCTTGTTGCGGAAGACGGCTCTTTATTTCCGTACGATGGGCTGAGGCAAGTCTTTTATACGATCTTGAGTCTTTTCACGCAAACTCAAACCAGGTGCCTCCCGAAGGCCAGGTTCACACAGAGCTTATTAAATATTTAAGACAAAGGGCTAAGAGTAAGGGCACTGTGACACCTAAGCTTCCTTGATTTTTTTTTCCAATTACTGCTGGCAGGGCTCTGGCTCATAGCACGTAAGGGAAGGGGCCCACAGAAAGCTCTCTCATTCCCCTCGAGGGTTCGCCTCTGCTGGTGGCCACAGTTTTGCCCTTGGGTGATTGCCCGTTCCGCGTCCGGAATCTGTACTCGGCCGGAACCCTTGTTCCGCGTTCCTCGGTAACTAAGAGCAACTCGGGGCCTCCGGATGTGACGTCCACGTTCTTTCCCTCGTTCTTCCGGCTCTCGACGGAACCTCTGGGCTCCGGGATTCAGGAGTTGTCTACGTGGAACACGGCAGCGCATGCGCAGGCCGGCCTTCCGCCTCGGCTGTGCTGGAAGGGCTGAGGGTCTGGTCTCTCGGGCTCGGGGGAGGCGGTCCGGTCATGGCACCCCGCTGACAGCCGGCCGAGTGGACAAGGCGGTGAGGGCGACCGCTGCACCCCCGTCCCCGGGCTGGAGCCCGGGCGGCCTGGCCCTCGGCCTTCTCCCTCGGAGCCGCTGCCGTCACCGCGGCTGAGCAGCGGAGATGAGCTGGTTCAACGCCTCCCAGCTTTCCAGCTTCGCCAAACAGGCGCTGTCCCAGGCCCAGAAGTCCATCGACAGGGTGCTGGACATCCAGGAAGAGGAGCCGGGCGCCTGGGCCGACCCCATTCCTTACGGAGAGCCGGGTGAGTGGGAGCCGCGACCCGCGGGCCCCGCCGGCGTCCCTTCCGAGGCAGACGGGTTAAGTGACAGCCCTTCCTCGCGTGGGTCTGAGGAGCGATTTCTCCCCGGCCCGCTTCCTTCCCGGTGCTTCTGTGCTGTGAGTCGGTCTTTGCCTTTTTCCGGAGGAAAACCCAAGCCCAGGCGCCCTCTTGCCCCTGGGCGGCCTCGGGTGTGAGCTGATGTCGATGGCGCCCCTGCGTCCTCCCTTGGCACGGTGGCAAGTGTAGCTTTCCCTAACCTCCAGTCGGTGCCAAGATCTGAAGTTGTTAATCGGCAGGGGTAGGAGGAACAATAGCTAACATTTAGTGAGCTCTCTGTGCTTGGCAGCGCGTGACGTGCTTTATGGCTTTCCAGTCTTCAAAACATCTCCTCGAGCTAGGAGGCTCTGAGAGGCTAAGTAACTTGCCCTGGGTCACACAGCAGGTGGCGGACCGAATATACTAGAGGTATTACTCACGGAAACTATGGCCCAAGGTTTTTGGTTTGCATCACATTTTATTTCTAAATAGCCAGGTCTCTATTTGTCAGATCCGGTGAGCGTAATCTTTCCAGGATCTTTGCTTTGAGCTCTAAGCCCAAGGAAGAGTTTAACATTCTGGTGTGTGGGGTAGAGATTTGCAGGTTTTGGGGGTATGAACCTTCGTGTGATAAAGAAAAAGTTATTCTTGACTATTCCTTCTTTCTCCTTTTTATTTTTAATTTTACATCTTGAAAAGTCAGAACCTAACTTTGAGGTGCCTCACTTTAAGATATTTTGATCCTATTGCTTTTTATAAGATGTTCAACTACCAAACTTCAGAGGAAACAAAATATGTTTAAATATAAAAATATTTGTTTACCAAAAGCTGGGGCTTGAATCGTGCTATGTACTTTATTTTTTGAAGCAGATTCTCCAGAATAGCCTCAGGTTTTAGTGAAACGTTATAAACGTGTAGCCATCACCTACTGCGTTTCTCACTGCAGTCGTTCAAGGGTGACTAGAAGTCTTCAGAATGGAGTAATTTTAATGGATATCAGATAACCCTGGAATTTATATATTATACTCCAAGAAGCAAACTTGACTGCTGTCATTCATTAAGATGACTTAATCAATGTAATCAGTAGGCCTAATCTTGCTTATTCCTTTGCATCTTAAATTTGGCATCCCCCCCCCCTTTGCATATACTGCTCAAGTGGACATAAAACTATTTTCCCAAACTGAGATTTCCTACATACTTTTCATCTCAACCATTTTTGATGTCATATTAAAGGATAGACTTTAATAGGACTTGACAGGTTTTAGGAGCTTTTAGTTACTTGAGTTCCCTGCACGATCTTCTAAGTGTGTAGGATTTGTGATAATTCTGCTCAACCACTTTTAAATTTAGAAAATGAAGATAGGAATTTTAAAAAGATATGCTTTAAGCAGTTTAGGGAATATGCCATTTTTGTTTATCATTGGGGCTCTGTAGTAGTATCTGTTTTTGTGACTGACACAATAATTACCTTTTTTTATCCGGAAGATAGTTTTCTCCTTAGTGGGATTTTTTTTTTTTTTTAATCCTAATGTAAACTATAGGAAACCCTGGTGGCGTAGTGGTTAAGAGCTACAATTGCTAACCAAAGGGTGGACAGTTTGAATCTAGGCGCTCCTTCGAAACCATATGGGGCAGTTCTACTCTCTCCTATAGGGTGGCTATGAGTTCAAATTGACTCCGCGGCAGTGGGTTTGGTTTTAGTGTAAACTGTGGAGTCCCTGGGTGGCGCAAACATTTTGCCCTTGGCTACTAATCAAAAGGCAGCTCGAATCTACCCAGAGACGCCTGAGTAAAGTTCTGGCAGCCTACTTCCTGAAAGATGACAACCATTGAAAATCCTGTGGCACACGGTTCTGCTTTGACGCACGAGTTCACCAACCGTCTTTACAAAAAAGTAATAATTCTAAAAAAAAAAAAAAAAAAGCCTATTTCCGAAATTCATAATGGCATTCTCCTGATTGCTGATATATTTTGGCATATGGGACGAGAACACAACTTGTCCGTTAGAGTGCGTTTGGAGAACAGGACTTGGAGGATGGGCTTATCATTAAGTGGATGAGAATGAATTTGTTCTCTAGAAGTTCCTATTCCCATCAATTTAATTTTATCTTTGGAAAAGGATATTTGTCGCTAATATTTTGGGTTCAGTTATTGAGCGTTGCCCTCTAGCTTATGACGGTGTTTTGTTGTTGATATTGCAAGAATGAAATTAACATGAAACCAAATAGCAGGTAGGGTCATTTTGTCGTCACCTGAAAGTGAGGTGCATGTTCTTGTGAGGTGAAGCATCTGTCTTGGACTTACCATGGGTTATATAACAAATGTCATTACTTTCTTATTTGTTGTGGGAGGGAATGACGTACTTTACTTCCTTCTGGTTGGCCAGGCCAGGCTGAGTCTTCTACCTGTGTTCCTAGTCCCTTATAGGTAGATTTCATACCAGTTTTCCTCTTTAAGGCTCAAGTTAACCTGGAAACTAATAAATTATGTAGTAAGCAAGGAGTTTTAATGGAGGCAAATTACAGGTTATATTCCATAGTTTTTCTTTCTTTTTATTTGTATTTATATTGATTATAATAACAATAAGTAATAACATGTATGTTCTGTTTTTTTGTCAAAGGAATAAGTCCGTCTGTTAGTGGAGGATGGGATACTTCAACTTGGGGCTTAAAATCGAGCACTGAGCCTCAGAGCCCACCGATAGCCTCTCCGAAAGCAATTACAAAGCCAGTTCGGAGGACTGTGGTGGATGAATCTGAAAATTTCTTTAGTGCCTTTCTCTCTCCAGTGGATGTCCAGACCATTCAGAAGAGTCCAGTGGTATCAAAACCTCCAGCTAAATCACAACGACTGGAAGAGGAAGTGAAAAGCCCTTTACAGGAATCCTTGCACACGGGACAGTCAAGAACAACTGAAACGACAGAGTCAGAGGTCCAAGAGGCCTCTCCGTGTGCATCAGGGCAAACTCTGGCAGAAGATGCTCTGTCCCCTAAAACTGAAGGCACGCATGAAGAAATTGTTAACAAAGAGTCTGACGTGGAGGTGCCAGCTGAACCTCCAGAAGTCTCTGAAAGTGTAATTAATGTGAAAACAACTACAGAAAGCGGGTCTAACATTTCCACTCCGTCTCTCACAGCAGAAACGAAGGACGTGGCTTTGGAACCTAAGGAACAAAAACACGAAGACAGACAGAGCAATACACCATCTCCTCCTGTTAGTACCTTCTCGTCAGGAACTTCTACCACCAGTGATATTGAAGTTTTAGATCACGAGAGTGTAATAAGTGAGAGCTCAGCAAGTTCGAGACAAGAAACCGCAGATTCAAAATCCAGCCTTCACCTGATGCAGACGTCGTTTCAGCTTCTCTCTGCATCTGCTTGTCCTGAATATAACCGTTTAGATGATTTCCACAAACTCAACGAGAGTTGCTGCTCCTCCGATGCCTTTGAAAGGATAGACTCGTTTAGCGTACAGTCATTAGATAGCCGGAGCGTAAGCGAAATCAATTCAGACGATGAATTGTCAGGCAAGGGATATACGTCAGTACCTGTTACAGTTCATTCTTCAACTCCAAAGACTAAAATAGTTGAGTCTGTTGAAGGAAAATCTGAAGAAGAAGTAAATGAAACAATCATACCCACTGAGGAAATGGAAATGGAAGAAAGCGGACGAAGTGCAACTCCTGTGAACTGTGAGCAGCCTGATACCTTGCTTTCTTCTCCACCAATAACGGAAGGGCGTGCTATCTCCGACAAGGAGGCTGAGCAGAGCGAACCTGCTGAAAGTCAGCCAGAAGCACTTCCTGAGAAGGAAGATGTTTGCAAGGTAATTCTAGAAAGTAGAAGGGCTTTTTAGGATATGCTTTTCGGAGATGGAACTAATTTGTTTTAAAAAAATTTTCAGTGATGCATAATGATTTGTATTGATTAAAAAAGATAGATTTTGTGTCATCACAGTGTGGCTTTAAGGACCTTACAATTCAAGAACTAATGATATTAAGTTCTTTGGAATGTCTCCAAGGAAACTATTGTAAAATAAGTTGGTATTTCACTGTAACTAATCATGAAAAAGTTACTGTCTTCTTTGCTGGTGAGTCCTTACCACCTTAAATCCTCTCATGCTGGTGAGCGTATCAGTTTACAAAGGACTGTCTTCTTATTTTAACATCTTCAACTCCTTTGCAGATACCCAGTACCCAGTGCCGTCGAGTCCATTCCGACTTACAGTGACCCTATAGGACAAAAATTTCTTTTTTTAAAAGAAAAAAAAAAAAATTTTTTTTTTTTATAGGACAGGGTGGAACTGCCCCATAGAGTTTCCAAGGCGCGCCTGGCGGATTTGAACTGCTAACCCTTTGGTTAGAGGCTGTAGCACTTAGCCACTATGCCACCAGGGTTTCCTTCCTTTGCAGATAGAGATGTTAAAACAAATCTAAATATCATGGTTTTCCTTATATTATAAAACATTTTTTTTGCATGTTAACGTTATTGGTAGTAAATCTTAAATGAAAATGTAGTCTTTAGATTTATTATTGATGCTTTTCTGGTGTTATTAGTTGTTTCACTTTGTTTTCTTTTTGTGGCATTTTTGATATCTCCTATTGATAGCTATCTCACAGGAAAAGAAAGGGAAATGTCCAAGGAACCAAGGCATTACTTAGGAACAGATGACAAAGTGCTTCTATCCAATAATGTACAAAAGAAAAGTGGCATAAATTCTTTAACATTAAGTTACAGTTCTGGTTTTTCCTATGATTTTTAGATATAGAAATTGAGTTGGATCTGACATCTTTAATAGGCTCCTCTGAAATACAGGATGTCTCGAAGAAATGTCCTGTAAGTGCCATACATTGCATTATTTAATTAAAAAAAAAAAACCAGCCAGCTTCTCTTACCTAGGTTTAATATTATTCACAAACAAAATACCATGCATATAATGTCTTAAAGTTATAATAGCAGTTCATACTCCTAGAAGCCAACACTAATTACTATCGATAAGATATTTTTGAAGTATTTTCAGTGTATTTAAGGAGGTTAGCGATTTCTAAAATAATCTTGGATTTAACTCAGGTAAAATCTTATTTTGAGTCCCAAAGGCATCCTTCTTCCCCTTAAACACAAGTGTTATTGTTTTTGCAGGAACTAAGGAAATAGCTTTACTTTTTGCTTAGCTTTATACTGATATGTATAAAATTACATGCCTATGGGTTTTCAAAAATTACTTTTATTTTTTAAATGAAATGTATCATACAAAAAAAGTATATATTTTGTATTTAGGTTGAAGAGTAATGTATAAAAACAGACAGTTCAATTAGAATTGAAATGCCCAGCTAAGATAGGTATAGAATATTACTAGGGACTTTGAAGCCCTGTCCTTGAACTTGATTTCATCTATCTCCCCACCTCTTTTGGTGAACATTCAGATTGTTCTCAGGTTTTTGCTGTTACAAACAAGCTGGTACACATGATCTTGTACATGTTACCTAGTGCACACACGGAAGAGTTTTCTCCTCTGAGGTGTACCAGAGTGGAATTTTCTTCATCAAAGGGTATGTAGATCTTCAATTAGATACTGCCTCATTGTGTACAAAAGTGGTTGTTCTCCTTTCTACTGCAGCGCTCTGGAGTTGTACTGACTTGCCTCGTACCAGCTAGATGAATGTTCTTGTTCTGAATCCACTGTGTTCCTAATACTGATTTTAATTCTTTTATTCTTTTTATGAGTTAATGCTGTTTTGTTTATTCTAGTGATTGGATTGCCTCTACAACTCATCACTTGCGTGTAAAAATGGCCGTTTAAAGTTAAATGTTTTGACTTTTGTGTATTCTCCTTATCCAGACAGTTGATTTTCTGAATGAGAAACTGGAAAAAAGGGAGGCTCAGTTATTATCTCTTAGTAAAGAAAAAGCACTTCTGGAAGAAGCCTATGATAACCTAAAAGAGTAAGTATCTCACAGATGTGAATAATTATTTTTGTACACATTGAAGAGGTCCATTTACATCATTGTTATTTAGGAATTTTTTTAAGTTAAGATGTCTTGTAACTTAATTTGTTTATTGAAAATTGAATAGCATTTCAATTCTACTTTTCCATAGAGATTACTTTTCTCCTCAAATTATCTTTATTAGATTACATTTGGCATTGAAGAGAGTTGTTTTGCAAAAAAACAAAAACAAAACAACAATAAAAAAACCCAGCTCTTTTATCATTAATAAGCTTTTAGTATTAGAGATTTTAAACAAATGTATTTAAGAAAACTACGATATCGTAATTTAAAAATTCTAAATATTGGTTTGTTTTGAGGAGCTGATTGGAAAAATGTTATGCAAGAGGATTGAAATACGTTTCCCCAAGTTAAAATGATGATAAAATCAGTTTCAACTTTCAGAAATGAAAAATGATATTTATTTTTTCTTATTATTAATAAAACATTACTAAAGTTTTTACTTTTTAATAGTTTTTTTTTGGTGGTATGTTAAACAAATTAAGCAAGTAATTTTTCTCTTAAAAGTGACCAGGCCTTGAACTGGTCTATTTTAACAAAGTATGTGTTAGAGACAATGTTATCTTCCTTTTGAGAAGTGAGCTCATCATATTACCTTCAGAATATATAAGCAGTATCCTTATTATTAAATATTATTTTGAATTTAGTGAAATGTTCAGAGTGAAAGAAGAAAGCAGTAGCATTTCTTCCTTGAAAGATGAGTTTACTCAAAGAATTGCAGAAGCAGAAAAGAAAGTTCAGCTAGCCTGCAAAGAGAGAGATGCTGCTAAAAAGGTAATGAGACTTTAAAATAATACTAAAAACTATATAAAGATACAGATTTTTGAGTAATGCGTTCATAACATTTTGGTATTAGAAACAAGAGAAATAAAGGGAGTCCAAGTAGTATATTAACACTTAAATTATAGATTTTTTTGGTGTGATAAAATTACAGACTTTTGATACTTTAAAAAGTCTGAACAAATATTTATTAGTATAAATTACATATAAATTCTGGCAAGGTGTATAGCAACAATGATTAGGATAATTTTTGTAAGTGTTAATTAAATCTCAATGTAAATGAAAGAGTTTATCATTACTCTTGTATACTATTTTCCTACCACTTCAGACATATTATATATGCTATTCCAGCCAAAATAATTTTAAAATATAAATTTATAATGGTAACTAACTTTTTTAGAAGGCATAATATTGATTTATTCTAATGCAGAACTTTTAGCCTTGGTGCTATTGGCATTTTGGACTGGATAATTCTGTTGTGTGGGGCTGTGCTGTGCGTTATTGGCTGTTTAGCAGCATCCCTAGCCTTTATTCATGAGATGCCAGCAGCATGAACCCCAGTTGTAACAATTGAGAATGTCTTCAAACATTGCCGAATGGCCCCTGGAAACAAAAGTACCCCTGATTGGGAACCATTGTCCTCATCCTTCTAACTTGGAATAGTTGGCTATTATAGACATTGGTAGCCAGCTAAGGTCAAATCCCAACTATTAGTGGTAACATTGACTCAGCATTTGCCCTTCTCCATTAGGCTGCTTTCCCCCTTAAAGTTAGTATTTATTAACTTCAGTGTTAATGCTAATATTTATATTTCTGAGTATACTCTCTTTTTTTTTAAATAATTTTTATTGTGCTTTAAGTGAAAGTTTACAAATCAAGTCAGTTTGTCACATATAAACTTATATACACCTTACTACATACTCCCATTTACTCTCCCCCTAATGAGTCAGCCCGCTCCCTCCTTCCAGTTTCTCCTTTCGTGACCGTTTTGCCAGTTTCTAACCCTCAAACGTATGGAACGCTTCACGAATTTGCGTGTCATCCTTGAGCAGGGGCCATGCTAATCTCTGTATCATTCCAATTTTAGTATATGTGCTGCTGAAGCGAGCACTTCTGAGTATACTCTTAGGGAAAATAAGTCTGTCGTACACTTCTATACTTCCGTCTACCTGGTTGCCTTTATTAAGTGGCTCATTTTAGACACTAACAACAACTTGAGACTACATAACCAGCTTTACCTCTTCCTGTCCCTGCTGTATTCCATCTGGATCTCTCTAATCAAAGAACTAGATTTTAGGTAGTGTTTGTTTTCACTGGTACCTTTAGAACTGTAGACCTAAAATAGATCCAAACCATTAACTATACGTGACAAAACAGATCCAACTCAGCGTACACATTTTATGTGTACTGCCATATATAACCCCCCTGCTTAGGATCTGTAGGGAATTCAAAGGTAAATTGAATTACCTTAAGTGAGTTTACTTTTCTAGTGATGGAGGGAGACAGATAATGTCAACTATGTCCTGCTAGAAAGAATGAAATAGGTTCTAGACAGAGATGAATAAGCAGTTTGGAATGATACAGAGGATGGATTCTGAAGTGGGGAATTGAGGAAGGTTTTATGGAAGACATGACATTCTTACTGGACCCTCATGAGTGAATCAAATTTTGACAGCTGGAAAATATATATCAATGTTGTGAATGGTTCAGAGCATGGGCTTTGGTGACGCACAGACCTGGCTTGAAGTCATAACTCTACCACTTAGTAGATGTCTGACCTTCCGAGGTCTTAGTTTCCTTATTTGTGTAGTTGAATCACACAAGTCCCTCCCTCATAGGATTGTTGTCAGGATTAAATGACAATGGATACAAAACGCCATTTAAATACTTAATGTCAGTTGTTTGTAGGTATTATTTAGTTTAGAGCTTAGTTTTTAAATCAAATATTAAATCATAGAACACTTCCTCATCATCATACTCTTCTGATGTACTTTTAAAAGTTATACTGTCTTGACTTTTTGTCCTGCTGAGTCTCCGCTTTGAAATAGATGGACGCCTCATAATGATGTTTTTCCTTCCATTTCACACACGCGAGCAAGTGCAGAGAGTTCTAGATGAGGAAGGTAAAGACAGTGGAAGATGGAGACATGTACTCTTTGAGATGTTCTACGCAGAATCTTTAACCTGTAGAAGATATGTTTAGAGATATGGAAGAAGAGTATTGGAAGTTAATTTGCTCTCATTTATATTTCCATATAAAAACCTGTTTATATATGAATTTAGGTTTTGCATGTCATTTTCAAAGCTGTTTTCTTGGTCTTAATTAACCAAAGTAGTAAACTCAGGTTTACTTAGACAAAATTTATAGACTCCTATAGGGAGCCATGGAAACCCTGGTGGCGTCGTGGTTAAGTGCTACAGCTGCTAACCAAGAGTTCAGCAGTTTGAACCTACCAGGTCCTCCTTGGAAACTCTATGGGGCAGTTCTATTCTGTTCTGCAGGGTCGCCCTGAGTCAGAATCAACTTGATGGCAGTAGGTTTTTTTTTTTTTTTTTTAAATAGGGAGCCATGGTGGTGCAGTGGTTTAGCACTCCGCTGCTAACTGAAGGGTGGGTGGTTTGAACCCACAAGCATCTCCATGAGAGAAAGATGTGACAGTCTGCTTCTGTAAAGATTACAGACAGCCCTGGAAACCCTATGGGGCAGCTCTACTCTGTCTGTTAGGGTCACTATGAGATGGAATTGACTCGATAGCAGTGGGTTATAGGGAATGTGATTAATGATGGCTTCTTTGAATATGGAACAAAATTGGAAAATACAACTAGAATGAAGTAATTCTTTATGTTATTCACAATTTTTTTTTTTTGCGTTAGGAAATGAAAAGTATAAAAGAAGAACTTGCCACAAGGTTAAATAGTAGTGAAACTGCAGACCTTTTGAAAGAGAAAGACGAGCAGATTCGAGGATTAATGGAAGAAGGTACATAAAGTTAAAGTATTTAGCTGATTATGAAAAATATTGTAAGGACAGTATATGAAATATCTAGAATAGGTAAAGATATAGAGACCAAACAAAGTTTTATTGGTGGCTACTAGGGGTAGGAGAGAGGGGGAGAGGAAGATTCATGGTAAAAGAAACAGTGAGTTTCTGTTTATGGTGATGGAAAATTTGGCAGTGATTATTGGTGATGGTTGTAAATGTAATATAATTGATATCGCTAAATTGTACATGTGTAAAAAAAAATTGGCAAACATTGTGTTATAAGTATTTTTGGAACAGTAAAAAATATCGTTAGGTACAGGAAAAATATTTGTGACATGACTAATTGCTACTTCCTAATAAAAGGTGTGAAAGTCAGGAAGGTTTGGATTTAAACCTCAGAAATGGTAATTGGCAGTTAATGGAGGAATAAAGACTTAGATGCAGAGTTGGATATATATATATGTTGTTACGGTGTCACATTTTCGTCAAAAAGAACATTCCAAGATTGATCCTAAAGCACAGCTCTGTCAGTGATAGCATAATATCTATACGCCTACAACGAAGACCAGTTAATACAACTGTTATTCAGATTTATGCACCAACCACTAAGGGCAAAGATGAAGAAATTAAAGATTTTTACCAATTCCTGCACTTTGAAATCGATCAAACGTGCATTCAGGATGCATTGATAATTACTGGTGATTAGAGTGCGAAAGTTGGAAACAAAGAAGGACTGGTAGTTAAAAAAATATGGCCTTGGTGATAGAACTACACCAGAGATTGCATGATAGAATTTTGCACGACCAACAACTTCTTCATTTCAGATACCTTTTTTCACCAACGTAAATAGCGATTATACACTTAGACCTCACCAGATGGAATACACAGGAATCAAATCGACTGCATCTGTGGAAAGGGACAATGGAGAAACTCAGTATCATCAGTAAGAACAAGGCCAGGGCTGACTGAAGAAAAAGCTATCAATTGCTCATATGCAAGTTCAAGTTGAAGCTGAGGAAAATTAGAACAAGTCCACGGGAGCCAAAGGACAACCTTAGAGTATATCACACCTGAATTTAGAGACCTTCTCAAAAATAGATTTGACACATTGAACATTAATGACTGAAGACCAGAGGAGTTCTAGGATGACATCAAGGATGTACAATGAAGAAAGCAGAAGGTTATTAAAAAGACAGGAAAGAAAGAAAAGACCAAAATGGATGTCAGAAGAGACTTTGAAACTTGCTCTTGGGTAGCTAAAGCAAAAGGAAGAAATGATGAAGTAAAAGAGCCGAACAGAAGATTTCAAAGGGCGGCTTGAGAAGACAAAGTATTATAATGAAATGTGCAAAGACCTGGAGTTAGAAAACCAAAAGGGAAGAACATGCTCGGCATTTCTTAAGCTGGAAGAACGTTTTTGTTTCTAGGGGAATAAAACAATAAGTCCCTGAAAAAATAGAAGTTTGTGTGTCCCTAACAAAGAGCTTGTAACAGATCTTAAAAACCACCGTTGGAACCAAATTTGAAGGTTATAATTCTGGAGTTCATGTAATACCTGAATCCTTAATTTAGGTGATATAAAGTTGTCACTGTATTGCTCTGGCATCTTGATAGTCGATTTTTCATTATATTCATTTTAAATTTTTTCAGTTTTTAAGTATTTTGTTATGAAAACATTTATAATTACCAGGATCATGAAGTCAAAAATCCATCACCAGATAAATTATTACAAATGAACACTGAATTTCTTTATGTCATGTCTTAGAGAAGAGGCGGTTTTGGAAAGGGTAGTGAAGTGAGTTTTCTTTTTCTTAATTAAAATTTTTCTTGTTACAAGAAGAATGTTTGCTATTTGCTGAATTTTCTGTTACAGAAAAATGTATGAAGAATGAAAAAAATATTATAATCCTTCCTTGTAAAGAACTATGAACTCTTAAACATATTTTCTTCTAGTCTTTTTTTAATACTTTTTTAAATTTATGTTAAACATAAAGATCATATATGTAATTTGCAATCCTTTTTTTTAAAAAAACATTTCTCTGTGCCATTAAATGGTTTATCATTATTAAAGGCTGTATTAAAGTTCACTATGTGGATATACCATAATTTGTTTTACCATTTTCCTAATTTTGGATATTTATTTCTAAAATGTTAATGTTACAAAGAGCCGTAAGACGAGCATTTCTGTGCTGAAATCATTGAACTTAAGTGAATTTTCAGAGCGAGTGTCATGTTTGAAAACAGCTGGAATCAGTCACTTCATTTGTCCAGCATTTCAGTTAGTTAGTAAATCTTTCTGAACAACTAGTATTCAGGGACTGAGTTTGATACAATAACATGTATGACACAATTCCTGTCTTTTAGGAGCTTTCTTAAGGATGCACAAAGTTTTGTCAATTTTTTAGGGAGTTTTTTTTTGAAATTTATTTTTTGTGCTTGTTGAGAATATGCACAGCAGAATATAACACCAATTCAGCAATTTCTACATGTACAATTCAGTGATGGGGATGACATTCTTGGTGTTGTACAACCAGTCACACCCTCCTTTTCTGAGTTGTTCCTCCCGCATTAACATGAAATCACTGATCCCTGAGGTTCCTCTCTAATCTTTTGAGTTGCTGTTGTCAATTTAATCTCATGTAGATAGATCTTAAAGGAACACAGTGCTCAGGCAGACATTCTTTACTAGCTAAGCTAAACTATTGTTTGGTTTTAAGAAGACTTCAGGGGGTATTTTTGGCTTAAAGATTATTTCAGGGCAGTACCTTTAGGGGTCCATCCAGCCTTCGTGGCTCCAGAGGGAGCTGTTTTTTTCATCTCGCTAGAAATACAGATAATTTTAAAACACAATCTAAGAACGAAACTAGAAGAATAATGGAAGAACTGATAAAATAGAGGTCATCATTATTTCAAGAGTTAGATAAAGTTGGTATGTTGTCAATTGCAGTAGTAACGCTGCTTGTGGAAGGTTCTGGATCATCTGGATTAGCCCTGGTAATGGGGATGGCATTTCTAGTCAGAAAAATTAGAGTTTTCTGTATAGTCCTTTTTTTTCTTTCGTGTATTTTGTGGTGACGTGGCACTGCTTCCCGAATCTGCCTGTCAACTTTAGCAGAGCGATCAGCATTTGGGTCCATGTTTTCAAGCAACCGAACACCCTGATTTAGTTTAGAAATATTCCAGCTATTCCTTTCACTGTAAAATTTTTTGACAATTTCTCTCCTCCCTCTTCCTCATTCTTTCTTCTTTAGTACTTCTTTCCTTTTCAGAATTTACTAAGTTCTGATTTGTCAGTTGCTCTTCCTCCTGGTCTGTGAGCTGTTTCACATTGGTAATACCAAGTTCTAAATTCGGCATTCTTGCCACATGGACAGTTCTTCCACCAGTCTCTTCCATCATTATTATCCTGATCAAATGCTTGGAGTGTGTTCACATAACTCAGCAGTTTTTTTCCATAACCCTTGTGTTTATTGCCCCACAACATCCCCCAGGAAGATGCAATGTTCCGGATATACTAGAGAATATCATAATTCTTCCAGAAATCACTTCATGTTACCGTACCTCCATCTGTTGAAGCTATTGCTTCAGCAAACATAGTCTGTAGGTAGTATGCCTTGAAGGTGGCGACTGCATCTTGATCCATAAGCTGAATACAGCTGTCATGTTCGGAGGTAGATACGCCACTTTCACCTCTTGGTTTAGATCAAGTACGTGAGGAGGGCGTCCAGGGGGATTATCAAGTAGCAGCAGAGTCTTGAATGCTGTTTTCAAGGCAGTAGTTGCATACTTCTAGGATGAAACAACTTAAAAACCAGTCTTTGAATAACACATTTGTCCTCCAGGCCTTTGGGGTTACTTCTGTAGTAGACAGGCAGCCTATTTTTGTCAATGTTAGTGCATACTTGGGGGTTTTCAGAACAGTGAACAAGAAAAGGTTTAAATTTAAATCCAGCAGCTTTTCCCCAAGCAGCAGTGTGATTCTGCCTTTAAATGCCTTGAAACTAGGCATCGACTCTGCTTCTCTTTAAGTATAGATCCATTTTGGCATTCCTTTCAAAACAAACCTGTTTCGTCCACGTTGAACATCTGCTGTGGTAGATATTCTTCATCTTGTCTTATCTTGTCCAGCCCATCCTTGAATTTTTCAGAAGCTTCAACATAGGTGCTTTCTGCTTCTCCAGTATATGCATATTACATAAGCCACATCTGCATTTGAAATGATGAAGTCAACTCTTGGAGGCAGTAAAGTATTCGATGTAGCCTTCTCCTTGCTGTTCCCTCAGATTTGCAAAAAGGCTGCATGCTTTTGTTTGAATCGATCGGTAGTAAACTCACAGGAATCCTCTTCTGGATTTGGCCTTCTATCCAAATCATCAACAGCTTCTCCATCTCGTGGATTGGCCCTTGCCTCTTCCTTGTTAAAGTTGTTGAATTTATACCAATTGCTCCTTTAACTGCCTCTGAAATCCTATTCTTATCCTTAATGATTATTGAAACGGTCAAATGAGACAGTCTTCTCCCACATGCTATCCTGCTGGCTTTCTATTATCATATCTTAGAGCCTTCTTCACCTTCTTTTCTGGATTAGAACTTTCAGTGGCATAACTTCTTTTGCTAGGCATATCATTGGGGGTATTAGCAGTTCAAGTGTTATAGTGTGAGAAACTTGAACAGCTCAGCTTCAGATTAACAACTGATGCTTCTGATGGTATGAAATGCTGAATAAGATCACGCTATAGGCCTGGCCTACAATGAAGCCAGTCAGTGTCGTAACCATGAAGTCAGGGTCTGAATGGCTGTCGGGCGTATGCATGTTTCCGTTGTCATGTGTCGTTAGAGTTGAACATTGCCCATTGTATCTGTTACCACTCCCAGCACTGACACCCACCTCACTGTAGATCAGGCCATAGCCTGCTCTATGCGTGACTGTTTTGAACCATACAGCATAGCATCGAACATCTGAGAATTATAACATTAGCAAATTACGTGCAGCAGCATTTGTATGTAGTACATATTACTAATGATAAAAAAAATGATAAGGTGCGTTAAAAAAAAAAAAAGGTTGTAAGTGTGGTTAGTCGTAACTTGAATTTGTTTTAAGTCGGAGACCATCCGTATTTTAGAATTTAGTCAGAGGGAGAGCTGGGTTTTCTAGCTTAATGAACCTCTTTTTAAAGAAAATGGAATGATTTGAGGTGGGAGTATTTATATACTGCCTCTATATTCCCGAAGTCTTTAAAGGTTTTTTTAATTTTGAAAAACTTCAAGCTCATAGAAAAGTTCAAAACAGTGTAGCAAACACTTAGTTACTTCATTACTCAGAATTCATCAACTGTAAACAACTTGCCACACCTTTTACATATTTTTCCATATGCACGCAAGAGCACGGGTATGCGCATGCGCACCCACAACCTTTCTGCACAATTTGAAAGTAAGCTACAGGTACCCTAACACTCCACCTCTAAATTCTTCAGTCTGCATCTCTCAAGGGTAAATGTATTCTTTCACAAGCACAGCATCATAATCATACCTGAGAACATAAATTTAGAAGTGTAATCCAGCATCTAGTTCATCATTTATCCCAGTTGTCTTTAAATTATCCCATTATGTCTAAAAATTATCCTTTATAGCCGATCATCTGTCCCATCCCACCCCCCTACCCAGAATATAATCAAAGTTTGTACATTGCATTTGACTGTTATGTCCCTTTAAGTCTTCCACGCATTTAGGATAGTCCTCTGTTTGTCATGATATCGAAGCTTTTGTGGAGTCCAGGCTAGTTGTCCTACAGAACGTCCCATGTTCAGGAATTTGTTGGTTTCTTCATGATTAAATTCAAATGAAATGTTTCCACTAAGAAATATCCTAGTGTAGCTGCCATTCCATCACATCAGTAGGCATGTAGTGTCAGGCTGGGCCACAGTTGCCGATGTCAAAATTGAACGCTTGGTTAAGGTGGCGTTGTCAGATTTCACCCTTGTGAAAGCGAGTTTTTCCTTTGTAATTAATGAGTAATATATGAGAGTAATTCCTTAAGACTGTATAAATACGCTCCTCTCCAAAATCCTTGCACCTGATAATTTGCACATTCATTAATGATTGTTGTCCAAATCAGTTGTTCTGTGGGCGTTACAAAATGGTGATTTTTTTTTTTAAAAATCTCTCATTTTATGTCACTGGTTAGATAAGACATTATACTCTGAATCTTAGTAAATCAGTATTATTTGAATCTGTACTCTTTTGCCGTTTCCAGGAGAAAAACTTTCAAAGCAGCAACTGCAGAGTTCTAACATCATTAAGAAATTAAGAGCTAAAGATAAAGAAAATGAAAATATTACTGTAAAGCTCAACAAAAAAGTTAAAGAGCTAGAAGAGGAGTTGCAGCATTTAAAACAGGTGAGTATGACAGGTCATCCACGACATGTGCCTGTTGGCGTCACTTCCCGTGTGAGTGGCGGGACGTGGTTTTGGAGCCTTTAGAGTGATTAATGGGGGAGTGTCACGTGAGAAGAATTCTCAAACTAATTGACAGATGTTAAAACCTTTCTCCATTATGTAACACTTGAGATTCCCGGAATAAAATTAATTTTTTTTTCTGGTAAGTGTTACTTGTTGAAAAATATTTTCACCTGTCTTTATAACACAGGTCCTTGATGGCAAAGAAGAGGTTGAGAAGCAACATAGAGAAAATATTAAAAGGCTAAATTCCATGGTAGAACGTCAGGAGAAAGATCTTGGCCGACTTCAGGCAGACGTGGATGAACTTGAGGAAAAGAATCGAAGTATTCAGGCTGCTCTTGACAGTGCATACAAGTAAGAACATGGGTAAATATGCAACCCGTTTAGAAGCAAATTATCAGGGTGAGATGCTGAAGAAACACTCTTTTTCCTATGTGCTCACTCGCAGCCCTTACAAACATTCATATGTGAGCATGGTCCTGTTCAGAGCAAGTTCAGCAGAGTCCTTATGCAGCTAACATTTATTTTCTGGTAAACTCTCCCTCGGAAACCCTGGTGGCGGAGTGGTTAAGCGCTACGGCTGCTAACCAAAGGGTCGGCAGTTTGAATCTGCCAGGCACTCCTTGGAAGCTCTGTGGGGCAGTTCTACTCTGTTCCTGTAGGGTCGCTATGAGTCAGAATCAACACGGCACTGGATTTAAACTCTCATTTTCTGTAGATTACTGTGGTACATGGAAACAGCCTTAACTTGGAGCCGTAGTGTTACTTCATATTATTTTCAATAAAAATTGTCAATCCGATTTTTCAAGAGAACTTACAGATCTTCACAAAGCCAATGCTGCAAAGGATAGTGAGGCACAGGAGTTTGCTCTCAGTCGTGAGATGAAAGCTAAAGAAGAGCTCTCTGCAGCACTAGAGAAGGCCCAAGAGGAAGCCCGTCAGCAGCAAGAAACGTTAGCGATTCAAGTAAGCAATGGATAAGGAATTTAAACAATTCTCATGCTTTTGCAAATTAACCAGTTTATTAGCTAGCCTGAATCAAACTTCATGTGTTATATTTCCTTTATAATTCTGTGGGGCATATTTCACAGAGTACCGAATCGTATTAAACTTAGTCAGGTTTTTTAAAACTGTTGCTGAAGTGATGCTTACATTGAGTCAGTACTGCTTAATTTCTTGTTAGTTTCAGGCCTATTTGAGGGCATTATGAAAGCTAGGGACCCTTTTATCAGAAAAATGCCCACATGTACACAGATCCTAAATATTCCATGTGATTTTGAGAGAATCCATGGAACTCAGAAGAAAGAAAAACAAAACAAAACAAAACTGAGGCTTTGGCTTATAAAAAATCAAATAGAATTTGGATGTAGTTATTGGGCCCACGTTTCGTATGTTTGTTAATGAGTTTGAATATGGCTAACTATATGCGAATTATATGCAAAATAACTTATAATCAAAGAATTCTGAAATTGGAATTCTGTTACGTAAAGGGGCATAAGATTCTTATTTCTGGAGATAAAGATTCTGGCCTTATGTTCTTGTGACTTTGGATGAAGGATACAACTGTTTTGTTTTTGGTTTGCTCTTGTGTAATAGGAGCCACTCTTTTTAGATACTTCTCGTTTCAGGCCTAGATGAGATTGTTATGTTAGCCTGCATTAGCCATCTAATTTGCCTGGTTGCCTACCTCCAAGCTTTTATTCTACAGCCATACTGTTTATCACCTGTGGGTGGATCTTTGTGTAGTGTTGCTTCTACTAAGTTATTCTTCTACCCAAAAGTGTTCTAGCCTTTCCCAGCTCATTGACTAGTCATTGAAAGCCCTCAGCAGTCTCTTTACAACCCTGTTTCCCCTTGCTACAGCTACTTGTACAATTGTTAAAGAAGATACTGTTGCTCATTTTGTTTCCTCTACTTGGAATTTCTTTTTGGTGGGTGATTACGCAGCAGTATCGTAACCATCTTTTCGTACCCTGCTCCAGCTCTGTAGCCTTTTTGATGCCTTTCTTTATGTCACTCCAGTGGAAGGTGGTCCTACCTTTCTCTGCCACTTATACCTGTTACCTGTTGCTGTCGAGTCCATTCCGACTCATAGCAACCCTACAGGACACGGTTGAACTGCCCTGTAGGGTTTCCAAGGAGTGGCTGGTGGATTTAAGCTGCTGACCTTTTGGTTAGCAGCCGTGCTCTTAAATACTGTGCCACCAGGGCTCCCTGCCTCTCATAGAGCTGCTTTTATTTTGTCAAATTGATTTTTTTTTTTAAATTGTACTTTAGATGTAGGTTTGCAGAACAAACTAGTTTCTCATTAAACAGTTAGTGCATATATTGTTTTATGACATTGGTTAACCACCCCACAACATATTGGCACTCTCCCTTCTCAACCTTGGGTTCCCTATTACCAGCTTCCTGTTCCCTCCTGCCTTCTAGTCCTTGCTCCTGGGCTGATGTGCCCCTTTAGTCTCGTTTTGTTTTATGGGCCCGCCCAATCTTTGTCTGAAGGGTGAACCTCAGCAGTGACTTCATTACTGAGCTGAAAGGGTGTCTGGGGGCCATACTCTCAGGGTTTCTCCAGTCTCTGTCAGGACAAGTCTGGTCTTTTCTTTTTGAGTTAGAATTTTGTTCTACATTTTTCTCCAGCTCTGTCTGGGACCCTCTATTGTGATCCCTGTCAGAGCAGTCAGTGGTGATAGCCGGGCACCATCTCATTGTATTGGACTCAGTCTGGTGGAGGCTGTGGTAGATGTGGTCCATTAGTCCTTTGGACTAATCTTTCCCTTGTGTCTTTAGTTTTCTTCATTCTCCCTTGCTTCCGAAGGGGTGAGACCAGTGGAGTATCCTAGATGGCTGCTCACAGGCTTTTAAGACCCCAGTCCCAACTCACGGAAGAAGAATGTAGAACATTTTCTTTATAAACTATGTTATGCCAACTGAGGTAGATGTTCCCCAAGATCATGGTCCCCACATCCCTCAGCCCAGCAATTCGGTCCCTCAGGGAGTTTGGATGTGTCTTTGGAGCTTCCAGGACCTTGCCTTGTACAAGTTGTGCTGGCTTCCCCAGTATTGTGTACTGTCTTACCCTTCACCAAATTACCACTTACCTATTGTCTATTAAGTGTTTTTTCATCCCCGCCCCTCCCCGTCCTTGTAACCATCAAAGATTGTTTCTTTTTGTGTGTAAACCTTTTCATGAGTTTTCACAGTAGTGGTCTCATACAGTATTTGTCCTTTGGTGATTGACTTATTTCAGTCAGCATAGTGTCCTCCAGATTCCTGCATGTTATGAGACGCTTCACAGATTCATCATTGTTCTTTATCGTTGTGTAGCACTCCGTTGTGTGTATGTACCACAGTTTGTTTATCCATTCATCTGTTGATGGGCATCTAGGTTGATTCTATCTTTTTGCTATTGTGAACAATGCTGCAATGAACACGGGTGTACACACATTAATTTTTTAAACATTGTATTATTAAAGTTTCCAAACATACTTAAAAGTAGAGAATATTACAACGAACTCTCATATACCTATTTGTAAGAGTCAGTAATGTCAATATTTTGCTACAGTTGCTTTATCTCTCTGTTTTTCTTTTTGTGGCAGTAAGATTTTCAAGTGCGTTGCTGGCATTTTGTCATTTCACCCTTAAAAATATCCATATGCATTTCTAAGAAAAAGGACACTTTCTTACCTAACCACACTGACCATTATCACATCTAACAAAATAGCAATAATTCCTTAATATGTAAAGTCTAATCTGTTCACATTTCCTTGAGTATCTCAAAAATGATTTAATTTAGAACAGTTTTCCTTTTCCCCCATGCCATTGACTTCTTGAAGAAACCCAGTTATTTGTCCTTTATAATGTCCACTTTATAGGTGTCTGATTGCTTCCTTGTGGTGGCATTGAAGTTTTTCCTTAGCCCCTGTATTTTCTATAAATTACAGTTTACGGAGTTCAGTTGGTGAGATTTAAGGACAGCTTTTTGGGCAAGAGTACTTGGTGAGTGGCGCAGTGCGCTGCTTACCACGTCGCACCAGGAGGCACACCGCGGCTGGTGGCTCCCTTTAGTGGTGCTAAGGTTTATTAGCTTATTTGATGACAGCCAGATCTTTTCATTGTAAAATTCTCCATGGACCTTTCTCCTGAAGGTTTTAGCACCTTTTAATGATGGTTGGCTGTATCAGTTAATTTATTTGGGGTTGCAAAATGGTGATATTTCTAACGATGCCATTTTTTCTAAACCTGTTAGTTGAGATTTTATTGAATGAAGCACTTTCACATAAACTAGAGATATTTATTTGGCTACTTTGAAAAGGGGGGTTGTGCCCTAACTACTTTTAATGGTGACTAGTTAAGTTTTTTGGCTGCTTTTTTTTTTTTTTTACTTTTTTTTAAGTATCAATATGAACTAATGGGTATTTAAAATATTCATTTTGTTTTAATCTATTGTAGTTTTTAATTCATGTTCAAATTATCCCATCTTCAGCCAGTAAAAAGCCCCTTGAAGCTGATTCAAGGGACTTTTTATGATGACCACTGTATTTTCCCATAGCTATTGTAACAAATTACCACAACTTGATGGCCTGACACAACACAAGTTTATTCACCCACAGTGCTGGATAGCAGAAGTCTGAAATCAGTATCACTGGCTAGAATCCAGGTGTGGGCAGGACCATGGACCTTTGGACTCTCTAGAGGAGAATCTGTTCCTTGCCTCTTGTAGCTTCTGGTGGCTGCTGGCATTCTTTGTCTGGTTGCATCACTCTGATGTCAGACTCAGCTCTCTTCTCTTCAGTGCCTGTATCACATCTCCCTCTCCTGAGCAATCCTGGGTGCAGAGACCAGGGCCACGTGATGCCGGTCCCCGCCCTGCCCCCCCCCCCCCAAGATATCCAAATCCCAACCCCTGGGATCCTTGAATGGTACCTTATACGGCAAAAGAGGACTTCCTGATGTGACTTGAGATTAGGAGATTAATTTCCATGATTTCGGTAGGCCCTAAATGCAACCACAGGCAACTGTATAAATGACAGATGGAGGGAGATTGGACACAGAAGGCAGAAGGTGGTGTGAGGGTGGAAGCAGAGAGGGAGCGATCTGAAGATGCTGTAGTGCTGGCTTTAAGGATGGAGGATGAGCCGAGGAAGGTAGCTCTAGAAGCTGGAAAAGGCAAGGAGACGGATTCCCCCCGTAGCTTCTGGAGGGAATGCTGTCTTGCTGACATGTCGATTTTGTCTCAGTGAAACTTGGTGAACTGAGAGAATAAATTGTGTTGTTTTAAGTCACCGAGTTCATGCCAATTTGTCATAGCAGTTTAGGAAGTGAAAACAGCCACATTAGTCCTTGACAGCACAGTAAAATAGCCCAGGCTCATTATGCACATTTTTGTCCAGGTAGCTCTGGTCTCCTTTACTGGGGACAGGTATTTAGAGACCACAGTTTGCTCGTTAGGAATGCCTTTTCCTAATGAGTTGTTATTGCTTCTAGACTTTTTTAGTGGACAGAGCCAGAGAATATATACTTACTTCTAAAAGGAATTAAAAATCGTGAGATTATATTGATATTTCCACTTCAGTTTAAATATTACAGGGTTTTAATTTTTTTACTTTTTTTTTTTAATTGTGCTTTAGGCGAAAGTTTACAGAGCAAATTAATTTCTCATTAAGCAGTTAATACAGATTGTTTTGTGATATTGGTTGCCAACCCCGTGATGTGTCAGCGCTCTCCCCTTCTCGACCTTGGGTTCCCCATTTCCATTTGTTCAGTGATTTTTTTGATTTTGTTTATACCTGCATCTCTTTTGTCTTACACTGAAAATGTTGTTCCTAACAAGAAAATCTTGTTTCCTAACATTTACCTGGTTACTTATTTGCTTTCTTTTAACTATACTTAAAATTGCTTAATGATAATAATAATGTTATTACTAACCTTAAATCTGCTGAAGAAAGTTTGAAATTTCCTTGCTTTTCTTGTTTTTGGTCTTAGAACTAAACGTGCAGTTCATATTTTGTGTTCTGAAGTCCTTCGAAATAGTTTTTCTTTGTGTAGGTTGTGTCACCCAACTTGATATATTCTTTAGGTTTGTTTGTTTTCAGATTTTAGGGAGCGTTTTTCTTTCCCAATGTCCTTGTATTAAAAAAAAAAAAAATGTTTTAAATTGACATAAAACGTTATATAACATAAAATCCACTGTTTTAACCATTTGAAAGTGTATGGTTGAGTGGTTTTTAGTGTTCACAATGGGGTACAGCCATGACCACTATCTTAAATCCAGAACGCTTGTATCTCCCCAAGAGAAGCCCTGTACCCATTAAGCAGCTACTCCCCCAGCCCTTGGCAACCGCTAATCTGCTTTACGTGTTCATGGATTTGCTTATTCTGAACATTCGTAAAAATGGAATCATACGATATGTGGGCATTTGTGTCTGGCTTCTTTCACTCAGCATGATGTTTTTCTGGTTCATCCATGTTGTAGAATGTATTGGTATTTCAGTCCTTTTTTATGGCTGAATAATATTCTTATTATATGGATATACTACGTTTTGTTTATCCATCAGTTGATGGATGTTTGGGTTGTTTCCTCTTTTTGGCTATTCTGAATACAGTTTTGAACATTCATGTACAAGTTTTTGTGTGAAGCTGTGTTTTCAATTCTCTTGGACATACAAGTGGAATTGCTAGGTCATAATAATAACTCTGGCTTTTTAAAGAGCCACCACACTGTTTTCCACAGAACCTGCACCATTTTACATTCCTACCAGCAATACTTGAGGGTTCCCACTTCTCTATATCTTCACCAACACTTGTGTCCAGGTGTTTTTTGTTTTGTTTTTTGTATCATTGTAACTATCTTGGTGGGTGTGAAGTGGTATCTCATTGTAGTTTTGATTTGTATTTCCCTGGTGACTTGATGTACGTCATCTTTTCATGTGCTTATGTGCCATTTGTATACCTTCTTTGAAGAAATGTCTATTCAAACCCTTTGTTTTTTAATTAGGTTACTTATTATTTTTGAGTTGTAAGAATTCTTTGTATGTTCTGAGTACTAGACCCTTATCAGATAAATGGTTTGCAAATATTTTTTCCCATTTTGTGGTCTGTCTTTTCACCATCTTGATAGTGTCATTTGATGCACCAAGGGTTTCAATCTTGATAAAGTCCATTTTATCTATTTATTTTCTTTTATTGCTTGTGCTTTTGATATCATATTTAAAAAACTGTTGTCTAATCCAAGGTTTCACAAGTTTCACATGTATTATTTCTAAGAGTTGTATAGTTTTAGCTCTTACGGTTAGGTCTTTATCTTTTTTGAGTTATTTTTTATGTATGATGTGAGGAAGGGATCCAGATGCATCCTTTTGCATGTTAGTATCCGGTTGTCCTAGCACCGTTTGTTGAAAAGACTATTTTCCCCATTGACCCCAATGTCTTTTTGATTTAATTGTATGTTTTGAATATGTAAAACATGTGATTCCAAAGTGAGAAACATATAGCAGAATATACATAGACAAGATTTCCTTCCAACTTAAATCCCTTTCCCATTTGCCTATAGGTAACAAATTTATTAGCATTTTGTTTATCTTTTTAGTGTTTCTTTTTGTAAATGCAATAAAATATGTATATGTATACATTTACGTATATACATACACATATTTATGTATACACACGTTCATACCCATGTTAATTTGTATCTCTTCATCTTTCTGACATAAAATATAGTTTATACGGTTTTATACATTGCTTTATTCACTTAACAGCCAGGTGAGCACTTCATAGCAGAATCTAGAACTTTTTTTCTTTAATTCCTTTTTAGAGTTATATACTGCTTTATTGTATCAATATCCCATTGTTTATTCATCCAGTTTTCATTGATGGGTATTTGGCTTATTTCCAATATTTTGCCATTATAAGTCACACCACAGTCCATATATTCCTTATATTTCTGCCACTCTATTACTCTATTACTAGGATAGGTAAATATTAGTACTTGAAATTTAAAGTTCATTGGAATAATGTTTTTGTTGTTAGGTGCCATTGAGTTGGTTCCAGCTCATAGTGACCGTGTGTACAACAGAATAAAAGACTACCCAATCCTGCAGTATCCTCATAATCCTTGTTATGCTTGAGTCCATGGTTGTAGCCACTATGTCAGACCATGTCATTGAGGTCTTCTTTTTTTCAATGACCCTCTACTTTACCAAGCATGATGTCCTTCTCCAGGGACTGGTCCCTCCTTTTAACACATCCAGAGTATGTGAGATGAAGTCTTGCCATCCTTGCTTGTGAGGAGCATTCTGGCTGTACTTCTTCCAAGACAGATTTGTTTGTTCTTCTGGCAGTCCATGGTACATATTTGTATACTTTTCTTTGCCTGGCAGAGTGCTTTGCTAGGTAGGTGTTGCATATATATACAGCTTTGGAATTGGTTGATGTATGGGATGTGCGACAATCATATGTGAAAGTACATTGGATGGTATAAAGTGTTACAAAGAACAATAGATGACACAAGACAACATGTAGCTAACAGGAAGTTGTACATAATACATTGATTTCTCCCAAAATTTTATTTATTTTGCTGTTATTGTTGGGAATATACATAGCAAAACATGCATCAATTCAACAGTTTCTACATGTACAATTTAGAGACACTGATTACATTCTTTCAGTTGTGAAACCATTCTCACCCTTCCTTTTCTGAGTTGTCCCTCTGTCATTAACATTAACTGTCATCTAAGGTTGCTATCCGCTCTTTCGTGTTGGTGTTGTCACTTTGATCCCATATAGATAGTTCTTAAAAGAGCATAATGCCCAAGGCAGACCTTTTTTCCTAGCTAAGCTAAACTATTGTTTGGTTTTAAGATGATTTCAGGGGGTATTTTTGGTTTAAGGTTTAAAGGTTGTCTCTGGACAATACTTTCAGGGGTTCATCCACCCTCCATAGCTCCAGAACATCTAGAATGCATGAGAATTTGAAATTCTGTTCTATGTTTTCTCCTTTTTGATCAGGATTCTTCTATAGAATCTTTGCTCAAAATGTTCAGTAATGGTAGCTGGGCACCGTTTGTTTCTTCTGGTCTTATGGAAAAGGGGGCAGTTGTTCAAGGAAACACTTAGCCACCCATTCTATATCCTCTTCCTGTTCCTGACCCTCCTTCTTCCTTTGTTGCTCCAGGTGAATAGAGACCAATCATTGTGCCTTAGATGGTCGCTTACAAGCTTTTAACAACCCAGGCACTACGCAACGAACTAGGGGGTAGGACAGAAGCACTAAACACATTATTAGGCCAATTAACTGGGATGTCCCATGACCTTAAACCTCTAGACCAAGAAACTAAATCCCATGAGGTGTTTGGTTGTACATAAGCAGCCTCCTCAGGAGCTACTTATTTATTATTTTATCATTGTTATGAATATATCTATCACACAACTTTGACGATTCAGCTTCTTACAGGTGTACAACTTATTGACAGCAACTGTAATAGTTGGCTGTGCAGCCCTACCCATAATCAGTGCAATTTTTCCATCACTGTTAACCCCGGTTTTTCTCCTCCCTCCTGCCTTGGTAACTATTAATAATCTTTGGTCTCCATACATTTGTCTTCTCTTGTCTTTTTATGGAACCCTGGTGGTACAGTGGTTAAGAGCTATGACGAGCTATGGGTCTAACCACAAGGTCAGCTGTTTGAATCCACCAGCCGCTCCTTGGAAACCCTATGGGGCGCTTGTACTCTATTCTGTCCTCTGGGGTCACTATGAATTGGAATCAACTTGATGGCAACGGGTTTTGGTTTTTTGTCTTTTTTATAAGTGAGGTCCTGCAATTTTTTTCCTTTTATTTAGCTAAGCATAATGTCTTCAAACTCCATACTGTAGCATGTATCAAGACTTCATTTCTCCTACTGGCTGAGTAGTATTCCATTGTATGTATGTTACCACATTGTGTTTATCCATCATCTGTTAATGGACATTTAGGTTGTTCCCACCTTTTTGGCTGTCGTGAATAGTGCTGCAGTGAACATCGGTGTACACGTGTGTGTTTGAGTCTCTACTTTCAAGTCTTTTGGGTATATACCTAGGAGTAGAATTGCTGAGTTATATAGTAGTTCTATTTTTTCTATTTTTAGTTTTTTGAGCCATCTCTGCTCGGTTTTCCACAATGGCAGTACCATTTTGTATTCCCACCAGTGATGGGTAAGGGGCCTTGCCAACATATGTTATTTTCTGTTTTTTGTTTTTTTATCATAGCCATCCTAGTGGGAATGCAGTGGTATCTCATTGTGGTTTTGATTTGCCTCTCTCAGATGGCTAATGACACTGGGCATCTTTTCATGTGTTTGGTGGCCATTTGAATGTCTTCTTTGATGAAACGTTTGTCTTAGTCCTTTGCCCATTTTATGATTGGGTTGTCTTTTTGTCATTGTTAGTTTTATGTATATTTTGGTTATTAGATTCTTGTCGGATATATGGTTTCCGAAGACAGTCTCACAAATGGTAGCTTGTCTTTTCACTCATTTGGTAAAGTCTTTTGATGAATGAAAGTTTATAATTTTTATGAAGCACCATTTATTTATTTGTTGTTATATCTGCTAATCCATTGTTGAAACCTAGGCCTGACAACATTGTCCCTGCTTTTTCGTCTAAGAATTTTGTGGTTTTAGTTTGTACATTTAGGTCCTTAATCCGTTTTTAATTTGTTCTTGTATATGGTGTGAGGCATAAATCCTGCATGTGGAAATCATTTTTCTGCATGTGGAAATCCAGTTTTCCCAGCACCATTTATTGAAGAGGTTTTTCTTTCCCCATCACATGGACTTAGCGTGGACTTTGTTAAAAATCAGTTGACCATAGATGTGTGGGTTTATTTCTGGGCTCTCAATTCTATTCCATTGACCTCTGTGCCTATTGTTATACTAGTACCAGGCTGTTTTGATTATTGTAGCTGTATAACCCATCGTCATGAAGTCAATTCTGACTCGTAGCCAGCCTATAGGACAGAGTAGAACTGCCCCATAAGGCTTCCAAGGAGTGGTTGGTGTACTCCAACTGCTGACCTTTTTGCTGTCAGCTGAGCTCATAACCACTGTGCCACCACAGTAGCTGTATAAAAAACCAAAACCAAACCCACTGCCGTCGAGTCAGTTCCAACTCATAGCGACCCTATAGGACAGAGTAGAACTGCCTCGGAGTTTCCAAGGAGTGCCTGGTGGATTCGAACTGTGGATGTTTTGGTTAGCAGCCGTAGCACTTAACCACTACGCCACCAGGGTTTCCGGTAGCTATATACTATGTTTTAAAATCAGGAAGTGTGAGTACTTCTGCTTTGTTCTTCTCTTTCGGCAGTGTTTTAGCTATTCAGGGCCTCTTGCCTTTCCATGTAAAGTTGAGGGTTGATTTTTCTATTTCTGTAATACTTTGATGCTATTTTTGACAATGTATGGTTTCTCCTCCTACAGGTGGGGGACCTTAGGCTGGCACTGCAACGTGCAGAACAAGCAGCTGCCAGAAAAGAGGATTATTTACGCCATGAGATCACTGAACTCCAGCAGGTACTGTCACAGTTTTTCTAAACACAAATCCAAGAAGCGTGTTTTTTCCTGTAAATAAAAAATGACTCAGTATGGTAATGTTCATGGACTTGAGAGGATTACTGCTATATTTTTCATTTGCTATATTTTTATGGCTTATAAGAATAAAATCACAGTGGGTACTTATAAAATTATGCAAAAAAAAGGTCCCTAATTTTGTTTATGTGATTTTATGAGAGATTTCTTGTTTCTTCGTACTCAGTATCATCTCTACACTTGCAGTAATTGGTTTATTAGTTATCCTCATTCTTTGATCATTGTAGGGCAAGTAATTACTGCCCAGCGTTACATTGTTAATTTTCATTCAGTGAGTATGCGCTGGAAAAGGAAGAGGACGCACAACTCAGACTGATCTTTCTCTTTTTATAAATACTTTAAATATATTTGGATGAGGCATCTACTGGGAGGTTTGGATTAACTCTTTACCTTTAGGTAATTAAAATCTTATTTTAGAAATGCTCTGTAAAGAAGCACTTTTTAGGTACTCTGTTATGCAGCTTAACTCAAACTTAAGAATTGAACAATTAGAAAATAAGTTAATAAAATAAATAATCTTTGGGAAAATAAATTTTTCTATAAATCTTTCATGAAGTTTAGGTTTGCTAGTGTTTTTATTACTGTCAGTGGTAATGACTTAAGAATTCCATGATTCAGAGACTCCAGGAAGCAGAGAATCGGAACCAAGAACTGAGTCAAAGTGTTTCATCAACAACAAGACCATTACTTCGACAAATAGAAAATTTACAAGCAACTTTAGGGTCCCAGACATCGTCGTGGGAGAAGTTAGAGAAGAACCTCTCTGATCGGCTTGGTAACTGCTTTAGTTTTTATGCTCGGTGCAGAAGCCCTTCCATCTCATTTATAGAATTAGAATAATGGTATGAAATTGAAACTTGCTTGATCGATATTTACTATTTGTGTCTAACTTGTAGATTTTTACCTTTTTTAACATTTATTTTCTAATACTGTAACTGAGGCTTTTTCAAACCATCTCCACCCCCCATCCAATGTATGATAACATACACTGTCTAAAATACGTGTATCATTCTTCACTTCTTTTTACAGACTGCTGCACTCAATTTTTTCCTTGTCCTTTGGTAAATCTGACCCCTCTCTACTTTGTCTGCACTAGGGTAGGAGGTAGGGATTAGATAGGGTTCCAGTCAGTAGCAGAATTCCAGGAGCAAAGATAGATTCCAGGAGCAAAGATAGGGCTAAGGAGGGTCTAGATCAGACCCCAGTAGAGAAATTCTGTGGAGTCTTAAGATTGCATATTTTCATTCTTTACGGACATGCCCCAGGTTTCCGTTCAGTGCTGTTTGTAAATAAAAGGAAAATTATTTTTCCATGATTTTTATCTTCAAACACAGGTAATATATGTATATATTAGATAGCACAGAAGCTGGAAAATTCATGAAAAATTCATGTGTGCCTTCTCTATCCAAAATTAATTGTAATTAGAGATGTAATGGTATAGTGATAAAAGCAGACCTGAATGGGTTTCGGGAAACATGGACAGTAATCTCAGTGTTTTTTGTTTGTTTGTTTGTTTTGAAACAACCAGCCACACAGTGTGGAGCAAGTCACTTAGCTTCTCTGGACTCCTCTCTGTAAATGAGAAGGGGTAAACTTTCAAATCTTTATTCAGTACATCCCTAGGATGTCTTATAGGCTGCTGTCACGGCAAGAGGGAAGCTCTGTGTCTTAATCATCTAGTGCTGCTGTGACAGAAATACCAAAAGTGGATGGCTTCAACAAAAAGAAATTTATTTTCTCACAGTTTTTTTTAGTAGGCTAGAAGTCCAAATTCAGGGTGTTGGCTCCAGGGGAAGGTTTTCTCTATCAGCTCTGGAGGAAGGTCCTTGTCATCAGTCTTCCCCTGGGCTAGGAGCTTTTCTGTGCAGTAACGCCGGGTCCAAAGGACATGCTCTGCTTCTGGCATTGCTTTCTTGGTGGTATGAGGTCCCCACTCTGCTTGCTTCCCTTTCCTTTTATCTCTTGTAAAATAAAAGGCAATGCAGGCCACACTCCAGGGAAACTCCCTTTACATTGGATCAGGGATGTGACCTTAGTAAGGATATTAACAATTCCACTCTAATCCTCTTTAACATAAAATTACAATCACAAAAGGGAAGACAACCACACAATACTGGGAATCATGGCCTAACCAAGATGACACATATTATTGGGGGACACAATTAAATGCATGACACTTGGTTAATAAGGTGCTGTGCTCTTCCAGGCTGCTTAAATGAAAGTTGCACCTCCCTTGTCTGTCTTTTTTATTGGCGTTCCGTGTAAGATTTTGTCTGGAAAAAAGGCTCATCTCCTTAAAAAAATTTACTTAACTAGATGAACCTTCATATATTTTTTAAATTTATAGGTATCAATTTTAGGTCTTTTGTTTCTTCTGTGTCAACTCTTTTGAGACCATTTGTAATATGAGACATCTGAAATTGTTACCCTCTAAAATATTTTTTAAACTGGAGTCTACATACTCTCAGGGATATGTGGTATTGTGCTGGGATCTAGGCAAGGCCATAGGACAAATACACCATATAGTGCTGTGAAAAGCAGCATAGATATAGTATGAAGCAGAACTAGAAATTCTCCACATTGGGCAAATATGAGACATGCTGAGCTTTCAAGGGGGCAGGTTCGGTTTTTATCCTCTGTTATTAGGTATAGCGTGGTGAAGAAAAAGTATGTGTTGTTGCATTGGTTAAAGCTCAGAATCCTACTTTTTTTATTGAAGTTTTTATTGCAGTAATTGTAGATGAACGTGCAGTTGTAAGAAATAAACAGGAAAGTCCCTTGTACACTTTGCCCAGTTTCTCCCAGTGTTAACATTTTACAGAACTGTAATGTAGTATCACAACAGTGTTTTATTATTGATACAACCCACCAATTTTATTCAGATTTCTCCAGTTTTACTTGTACTCATTTGTGTGTATGTATGTGTTTTAAGTTCTGTACAGTTTTGTCACCTGTGTAGGTTTGTGTATCCACCACCACAGTCAAGGTATTGAAAAGCCCTAGTACCCCAAGGCTCCCTTGTGTTACCCCATGTCTCCCTCATCCTCCTCCCTGCCTTATCTCTAACCCCCAGTAACCACTAATCTGCCTTCCGTTTCTAAAATTCTGTCATTTCCAGAATATTATATAAATGGAATCACACATATGTGACATTTTGGAGTTGCTTTTTTCGTTCAGTATAATTTCCTGGAGATTCAATCAGTTGTTGAATGTATCAGTTGTTTGGTCCTTTCTATTGTTGTTGGAGCCCTGGTGGGACAGTGTTTAAGCGTTTGGCTGCTAACCATTAGGTCGGCAATTCTGCTCTGTCCTATAGGGTCGCTATGAGTTGGCATCCACTCGACAACAATGAGTTTGTTTTTTTGGTTTATTGTCATTGTTATTTCTGTTGTTATTCCATGGTATGTCAGTACCACAGTTTGTTTATCCATTCACCTGATGTGTAGGACATCTGGGCTGATGCCAGATTTTGGTTATCACAGATCAAGCTGCTATATACCTCCCTATATGGTTTTTCATGTGAACATAACTTTTCATTTTTCTGGGATAAATGCCCAGGAGACCAGTTTCTGGGTCATATGGTAGCTGCATGCCTAGTTTTTTAAGAAAATGCCAAACTGTTTTCCTGAGTGGCTGTATGGATGAAAGCGGTCCATGTTTTCCACATCCTTGCCAGCATTTGGTGTTGTCACTCTTTTTTCTTTTAGTAATTCTGACAGGTTCATAACGATAGCACATTCCAGTTTTAATTTGATTTTTCTTAGTGGCTGATGATGGCGAACATATTTTCATGTGCTTATTTGCCTTTTGTGTATCCACTTTGGTGAAATGCCTATTCATGTCTTTTGCCCATTTTCAAATTGAATTGTTTGTTTTTTCACCATTGAATTTTGAGATTCACACACACATATGTGTGTGTGTATATATATATATATTTAACGTTAACTGCTTTGTTGGATACGTGATTTGCAAATATCTTCTCCTAGTCTTTAGCTGGTCTTTTCTCCCAGACTTTTTTTTTTCTTTTTTTTTAGCCAAGAAAACTGGGCTTTCATAGACTATTATCTTCACATGGGCTTTCAACCAAAAGCTGAAAATTTTTTTGAAGTTTGAATTATCAGTTTTTTCTTTTATGGGTCGCACTTTTGATATCAAATCTAAGTACTTTTTACCCAGCCCTAGATCTCAAAGATTTTCTTCTATGCTTAAAATTTTTTTTACAGTTTTGTTTTACGTTTTTTTTTTACGTTTATCTATGATCCATTCGAGTTAATTTTTGTATATGGTATTAGGTTGAGGTTCTTTTTTTGCCTGTGGATGTCCATTTACTCCGCCATCATTTTTTGATCCACTGCTTTTTAAAGACATGATTCCACTTTTAAATGAAAATATTTTGGGGAAAGAATGATCAAGCAGGCACAAGTTAAGATGAATTGTTTTGTCTCTGTAGGCAGCCCTGCCTTAGGCACTAAGTACTTAGCAGTTTGTAGTGTGGCTACTGCATCACTAAAAGATTGAACTCCGAATCTACTTGGTATCTTGGCCTCTTAGGCACATATATATATATTTGTTTTTTTTCTTATTCTATAATCAGGTGAGTCCCAGGCCTTGTTGGCGGCAGCAGTTGAAAGGGAACGTGCAGCCTCAGAAGAACTCCTTGCCAACAAAATTCAAATGTCTTCCCTGGAGTCACAGAACTCTCTCTTAAGACAAGAAAATAGTAGATTTCAGGCCCAGCTAGAATCTGAGAAAAATAAGCTAAGAAAACTGGAGGATGAAAATAGTCGGTGAGCATGTTTTGTCAAGTGTTTTTCTTGGTAGTTTCATGTCATGTTGAAGGGCTTTTTTAAAGTGTACTGTCAGCTTTGAGTTTCATAGCACTCACTGAGAAGTAAAAATAAATATTTTCAGTGTTGAAAGTCAGGGTCCTTGAATAAAATACTACAGCATGATATTGCTGGGATTCATCGAATTTCCCATAAACTTTTGAAATTGTGTGCCATGTTTTATATGTTTTGGCATTTTTGCAGGGAAAGGACTCATAGCTTTAATCAGAGTTTTTCAAAAAAGCCTGTAACCATGAAAAAGTATGACCATTCTTTGAAGTTGTTTTTATATTAGAAGGGTTTTAGCAGCATTCTAGCCTATCTAAATAAAAGTCTGGATTCTTCAGAAATTACAAGCTGTAAAATTCATCTATCTGAAATTATAATAAAGCTGTGATGAGAGTATTTTTGCCCTCTCAGTTCTTCCTTGGAAATTTTGCTTTTAAGAACAAGTAATCAGGTAAAAATGATTTATAGAGTAAAATACCTGAGCTTTTACAAACATTCTCACAGAACCCACTAAATGAGTTTTTGCAGAATCTCAGAGTAATATTGAGGATTATTTTTAGAAAGTTGTTCTCCCAATGAAATCTGAACCCAGAGCATGCAATAAACAAAATGGTAAAAGTGGAGGTTTTTCCCCAACCCAGGTGATCTGGAGAACACAGCTGGAAAATGCCTGCTGTAGAGCTTGTCATGGAAAGAGTGATGAGAGATATAACTGGAGTACATGAAGTAGTGAGTTTTTAATAGTCTATACTGTCATCTTTTCTGTTTTAATTCCCTCTGGTTTGATAGGTGCCAGGTCGAATTAGAAAACCTGAAAGATGAATATGTAAGAACACTTGAAGAGACAAGGAAAGAAAAGGTACTTCTGTTAGTGTTTGCTCACCTCTTAGGGCTTCCATTAGAGAATGGGTGGAGGTGACGGTGGACTGATGGGAGGCCAAGAAGAAGTAGGTGATGCCGCTGCTCGTGGAACTTGGCCTTTAGTAGTAAATCAAATAGGAGTATATACTTTATGTTCCTGACTTTGAGATTGACTTATGATGATGGCATGTAGTATCACAGAAATTATCTGACTTTATCTTCCTCTGTTAGACACTGTTGAATAGTCAGTTAGAAATGGAGAAAATGAAAGTTGAACAAGAAAGGAAAAAAGCAATTTTCACTCAAGAAGCAATAAAAGAAAAGGTATGGGATTTTGTTTTTCTTTGTTTCTGGTGTAACCATTTAGTAATGGTTGTCATTAATCATTGATTGTTGCATAATTTTGTTTATACTTTGTAAATACCATTTTTTGTGTCTAAAATTGGTATAGTGACGAGTTCTAGTACTGTAATCACTGCCATGCTCAGAGTAAGTCAGAGTAATCTGAGTATATCCAAGAGATCTGTGGTTTTAGGGTTTGAATTACAGAACCTCTTGCCCCTTTGTAAATGAATTTTGTAGTCTCTCATTAAACCTAATGTACCTCATTTGACCAACAGGTACCTTAGGAGTAAAACTGGTTTGTTTACTTTCTTTCTGATTAAGGAAAGTAATTGTTCTAAAGTCAGTTTCCTATATTTGGAGGATTGGAGTGTCCTTGGTGGTTAAGTATAATATATTAAGACTATATATATAAGTTAGGAAACCCTGGTGGCATAGTGGTTAAGTGCTACGGCTGCTAACCAAAGGGTCGGCAGTTCGAATCTGCCAGGCGCTCCTTGGAAACTCTGTGGGGCAGTTCTGCTCTGTCCTATAGGGTTGCTATGAGTCGGAATCGATGGCACTGGGTTTGGTTTTTTTTTTTTTTTTTTTTGGTATATATAAATTGAAATAACCTTTGGAATGTTAAAAAACACAATAAAAATATAAAATAAATAAGCCAGAAATTTTATGTTATTTAAAATTCATCAGTAATTTTTATGCTCTAAAGGTTGGAAACCCTGGTAGCATAGTGGTTAAGTGCTATGGCTGCTAACCAAAAGGTCGGCAGTTTGAATCCTCCTGGCGCTCCTTGGAAACTCTAAGGGGCAGTTCTACTCTGTCCTATAGGGTTGCTATGAGTTGGAATCGACTCGACGGCAGTGGGTTTTATTTGTAAAGAAATACGTGTAATTGTGGTGGTGTGTTATATAATAAGTTAGTTCATATAATTGTTTCAACAAAAACAATCACATTGCATTTAAAGGAAAAACCAAATCATACTGTTGTAATATAAATGGGTCCTGAGATATTTGACCAAGTCTGTTTACACTTTTAAATTACTAAATACTGTGCTCTTGATACCACAAAACCAAACCAAACCCTCTGCCATTGAGTCAATTCCTACTCATAGCGACCCTATAGGACAGAGTCGAACTGCCCCATAGGTTTCCAGGGAGCAGCTGGTGGATTCAAACTGCAGACCTTTTGGTTAGCAGACAAGCTCTTAACTACTGTGCCACCAGGGCTCCATCTATATCATTTTGGTTGGGGGCAGGGGGAAGGAATTAGAATGAGTCTTTGTATCATTAACCCTAGAGAGCTTTCTTGCTTTTTCTGTTTCTGCTCTTTAATATGAACTGAATTTTTTTTTTTTTAACTCTTTAAGGAACGCAAGCCATTTTCTGTTTCTAGTACTCCCACGATTTCACGCTCAAGTTCCGTTAGTGGAATTGATATGGCAGGGCTACAGACATCTTTTCTGTCTCAGGTGATGTTTTATTTCTTATCTGTGATTAGTTCTTAAACTGAAAAATGGTAAAGGGAGGAATAGATGACAGATTGGCTGCACCTTGATCTTCCCATTCCATAGGCAGTTCATCAGTATATTTGTGAAGAATGCTAATTGCAGTGAGGAAATCCAGACAATTTCTGCCTTTGAGAAAGTCAGAGACGTTTTAAAGCAGGAATTGACAACCTTTTTGTTTGAGCCTTATGATGGCATACAATCTACAATATCTGTGTGTGCTTTCTTTTTATTTAATTAATACAGGATGAGTCTCATGATCACTCATTTGGACCAATGTCTGCATCAGCAAATGGAAGCAATCTCTATGATGCCGTAAGGATGGGAGCAGGATCAAGCGTTATTGAGAATTTACAGTCTCAGCTAAAGCTAAGGGAAGGAGAAATTACTCATTTGCAGGTATTGGAAAATATTAAATGTACTATTAGAAGTAAATAAAAATTGGGGGCCCCATAAACAGTACCCTTCAGTTCCCTCTGAACAGATTGAGAAATAAGATGAAATAGAGCATGTGAATTACAAAATGCCTCCTTTATATTACTGGTAAAGGCTAGTTGGAGAAAATAGCTGAGGATGAGAGCCAAATGAGCCTGTTAACTGAATCCCAGAATTGGGCCAACTTACCTACTCTGTCAGAGGAAATTCTGGGCTAGAGCAGGCCTGCCCGTGTGTTGGAACCTGCCCAGCTAAGACTTTAGGCCTCTAGCAGGACAGAATGTCTACCCCCTTGCAGACAGCTCTTTCACAAGAGCAAAAAAGGAAGTTGCTGAGCTGAGCAAGTCTACGTTGTTCTTCCCAAGTTTATCACTTAGATAGTAGCCACAACTTTTCCAGTGAGGAATGAGTAAAGGGGAGGAGAGAGATTAGAAGTGTAATACCCTGCACGTGGAAGAAAATGACATAGTGGGGAGGGAGAATTTCCCATCTTATCTTGCCTTTTAAAAACATTAATGCAGTTAACAAGAAAAAGAGAACCTAGTCATAAAATGGGCAAAGGACTTGGAGAGACATTTCACCAAAGAGGACATTTAAATGGCCACTAAACACATGAAAAGATGCTCGGTGTCATTAGCTATCAGAGAGATTCAAATCAAAACCACAATGAGATACCATTTCACTTCCACGAGGATGACTGAGGTTAGAAAAAAAATAATGTTGGCAAGGATGTGGGGAAATTGGAACCCTGTGCATTGCTGGTGGGAATGCAAAATGTATAGCCATTGTGGAAAGCAGTGTGGCCGTTCCTCTAAAAATTAAAAATAGAACTACCATATGACCCAGTAATTCCACTCCTAGGTATATACCCAAAACACTTGAAATCAGAGACTCAAAGAGAGACTTGTACATCAGTGTTCACTGCAGCACTATTCACAATAGCCAAAAGGTGGGAACAACTGAAACGCCCATCAGACAGATGAACGGATAAACAAGACGTGGCCCGTGTATACGGTGGGATACTACTCAGCCAGTAGGAGAAATGAAGTCTTGATATATGCTGTAGTATGAATGGAGCTTGAGGACATGCTGAGTGAAATAAGGCAATCACAAAAGGACAAATAATGTATGATATCACTTAACAGAAAAAGATAAGAAAAAGCTAACGTTTAGAGACAGAAGTTACCAGGGGTGGAAGTGGAGAGGGTCGTTGTTTATGGAGCAGTGAGTCTCGGTTTACAGTGATGGAAAACTACATTGATTAATGGTAGGGTTGCACAGCTGATTATTGTAATTGCTGTCAATGAGTTGTATATCTGTAAAAAGTTGAATTGGCAAAAGTTGTATAATAGACTTTTTACAACAAAGACAGAGTAGCTGCTGGGGCTGCTTATGTACAACCAAATACCTCATGGGGTTTTGTTCCCTGGTTTGGAAGTTTAGGGTCATGGTTTCATGAGACATCTCAGTTAATTAACCTCATAACTTGTTTAGTGCGTCTCTTCAACCTCCTAGTTCATTCATTGCACAGTGCCTGGGGTCTTAAAAGCTTGCAAGTGTCATTCCAAGGCACTAAATTGGTTTCTATTACCAAGAGCAACAGAAGGAGAGTTACAGATAGGAGGAGGAAAGGGAATGTGTGGCTAATTGGCTCCATGAACAACTGCCTTCTTTGCCATGAGACCAAAAGGACTGGATGGTGCCTGGCTACCATTACAGAACATTTTGATCAAAGATTTCATAGAAGAATCCTGATCAAAAGGGGGAAATGCAGAACAGAATTTCAAATTCTCACAGACTGCAGATTCCTGGAGTTATGGAGGGTGGATAAACCCTTGAAACTATTGCCCTGAAATAATATTTAAACCTTAAACCAAAAATATCCCCTTAAAGTCTTCTTAAAACCAAAAGTAGTTTAGCTTAAACTAGTAAACAATGTCTGCCTTGGGCATTATGCTCTTTAAGAGCTACCCACACGGGATCAAATTAACAACAGCCATTCAAAAAATTAGATAAGAACTTTAGGGAACAGTGAATTATGTTAACGAAGGAGGAACAGCTCAGAAAAGGAAGGTGAGAATGGCTGCACAACTTGAAGAATGTAATTAGTGTCACTAAGTGGTAAATGTAGAAACTGTTGAATTGGTGTTTATTTTGCTGTGTATGTTCTCAATAACAACAAAATAAATAAAATTTAGAAAGATACAGTGAGAAACATTAAAACATTTTACCTGTCTTTAGTGTTAAACTTGATGTACTCAAAAGTAAGTAAAACATATATTCCTTCAAAAATAACATATTAAATGTGTTCATATTAGTGGGGGTTATTAAACAAGATATATTTTGATTTAGGCTATTTTCTGGTAATGTTTCTTAGCTAGAAATTGGCAATCTGGAAAAAACCCGATCAATAATGGCTGAAGAGCTAGTTAAATTAACAAATCAAAATGATGAACTTGAAGAGAAAGTGAAAGAGATACCCAAACTTCGAACTCAGCTAAGAGTAAGTAAGCTTTGGTTAAAGATGAGCCTAAAATATTTTAATACAGTTATATTAAATGTCATATTTTTACTTTACATAAAGTATGTTTTTAATGATTTCTTTGAAAATCAGACTTTTAATATTTGATAGGTGCCCTGGTGGCTCAGTGTTAAGTGCTCTGCTGCTAACTGAAAGGTTGGCAGTTAGAACCCACCAGAGTTTTAACATTTGAGTAAAGAACTAAGGATAATTTTTTTTCATTTTGCTTGTTACTTTACTCAGGATATTTTTCACAACTATGCTTAGATGTGTAGAGAAGAAATAAATAGTATTTGGCCAAGGCTCATTGTAAGATTGCACTATATGTGACACAGAGCCTCTGGGTGCCGTAAATGGTCAAACACTGGACTACCAACTGACCGGTTGGCAGTTCAAACCCCAGAGGCTCTCTGGGAGTAAGGCCTGGTGATCTGCTTCCAAAAGATGACAGCCTTGAAAACCCTGTGGGGCCCTTCTGCTCCACATACATGGGGTCACCACGAGGCCATGAGGAGGGATTGACTCAACAGGAACTAACAATAACAATACATGACAGTAGTGATATTCATTGACATTAGATGTCTTCACAATTAGCATATTTGGATTTTGTGAGACAATGTTAAACCTTAAATGAAAATATATTTTCTTTTGACTTTTCCTGTGAGCTAAGTGCCAGGTATAACACTTACCCACAATGAATCAAAGAGATTTAAATTGCATCAAGCGTTGTTAACACTGGTGGGAGAGAAAAAAAGTAACACATGTATGGGGAAAATGGTAGACTAAGTACAAAGATTTGGTAAGATTAAAAACCATTTGACTTGATTTTTTTTTTTTTTAATTATGTGCTGTGTATTTTTATTCCAATTTAGATCATAGTATGAGCTTAAATTTTAAAAGATTTGAGTATATACTTTAAATTGTAATGTGTTTACTGTTGATTCATTTACGATAACATTAAAGATGTTCTGTGCAGTGATTTTAAAAACTGAAAATGTGTGTTTTGTAGGATTTGGATCAGAGATACAACACTATTCTGCAGATGTACGGAGAAAAGGCAGAAGAGGCCGAAGAACTCCGACTAGATCTTGAAGATGTGAAAAATATGTACAAGACTCAGATAGATGAACTTCTGAGACAGAGGCTCAGCTAACTTCTGGAAATGGCACTCCCATCAAACTGAATGTAAACATTTAATATCTAAATGCAGACTTCCAATAAATTCTTTTAAAGAATTACAAAATGAGATTTACTGTAGAGTTCAGGAATTAAAGATTACTTTATAGTGTGCAGTCCTGTTTGCAGTTAAATTATTTTGTGCAATATCTGAACTTTATTTTTGAAACTCTTCTTTAAAGATTAATTTTTTAAAGTATCCATTTTATTTCACCTTGTATAGCACAGAGATTACTTTATCCTCATCAGTCTGGTTATGGAAGGAGAGTGGTGTTCATATATGTATTGTAGAAATATAAGTAATTGTATCTATAATGTATATGTGTATGTATATATGAGAACATTTAAAGAGTAATGTTAACATATGGAAACTTGGGAATCTTTTACACTTAAATCTTCAACATGTTGAATGAAAATGTACAGTAAATGTTCACATAAAAAAGTTACTGCCATTATTAAATTTTGACCTAAATTTTTTTTTTATTGTGGAAGTCATGCTGACGCTGTCTGAAATTTAGAGGGTGAATAATTGAAATATTTTTTATTTTTTGGTCTGAAAGTTTTCTAAATTTCATGTTCTCAGCCAGAAATTGGTGTAGTTCTTAGTACATGAATTTACTTTACTCAGCTTCTAGGAATAAGTTTGTACAAATGTCCTTTTTGTTCGCTGTCAGGAGAAAGCTGCAGCTATTCGAAGTTATTTAGGCATAATTGGGTAGTGGAAAAATTTTACTTAATGATGTTGTGATGGGATCAGTAACATTTAAGTGGTTTTGAAGAGGTATTGTTTTACTACCATTTAAAATCAATAAAAAACTCATTGCGGTTGAGTGGATTCCGACTTATAGCAACCCAATAGACAGGGTAGAACTGCCCCACGGGGTTTCCAAGGAGTGGCTGGTGAATTCAAACTCTTGTCCTTTCGGTTAGCAGCCTGAGCTTTTAACCACTGTGTCACCAGAGCTCCAAAATTAGTAAAAAGCATGTAATTATTAATACAATTTCTTGTTTAAAAGTTACTTGCTCACATTTTGTAAAGCCACATCTTTGGCACATTAAAAAATTGTTTGATATTACAAATAACAACATAGAGAATTGTAGGAGTCAATTTAAATTTGGCATTTTGCAATTCTGTATAATTTACCCTTTTTTTTTCGTGACATGTGAAAAACTCAAGAATAGTATGGAATAGCTTTAAAAATAGCTATGCTGTCTTCCAAATGTTAGTTTGTTCCGAATTTAATCAGTCTGTGTTTTAGACCTGTGAAATATTTTGATAATGTTATTACTAAAAGTCATTTAACTGCCTTTACTTACAAATAAAAATTCTCATTTAATTTTCAGTTAAATTTTAAAAACTGGTATTTTAGAGTGTTAACTAAATGTAAGGCACGTTGAAGAATTTTGGAGAACTTTCAGGGGAACTGAAGTGACCTCATTTTCTCTCTTTCTGTATTCCAGACAGCATTTCTGTCATTAGAGCTCTGATTTTTAGCATCGATAAATATTCTTTGAGTGTGAGCCAAATTCACAAAATTAATTTTCTATATTTTAGTGGTAATAAGCACTAATATCTTTTTGTCAGCTTGATTTTTTTCCTAAAGATTCAGGGGCAGAATGTCAAGATTGATAGCAATAAGAAATGTACAGAATTAGAAAATACAGGAAACTTAAATTGCAGAATTCTGTCAAGCATTAGAAACTGCCTGAGTTCAGGAATTTTGAAATTGTTCTTTTAAAATAGCCAACAGTGAATCAAAACCAAAAACCCTTCATGTTGCAAGAAAGGATTAAAATAAAACTCTTTCCTATACCTTATAACTTCATAATTTTAAACAATTTATTTTTTCTTAATCCTTCTTAACGTTAATAAAATCGATTTAACAAAGTTTTAAAGTGTTTTCAATTTATTTAATTTTAAGGATAACAGCTATTTAAATTTCTTTGCCACACATTACTGTTTATTCACAAATTAACAGCTGATATTCATGCTGAGCTTGTTTTGACTGCTATGAATTTAGTTCAATCACTTGATACATTCATAAATTCAGGTTTACGGAATCACTTTTTTGAAAAACTCCACTAAGTGGCAGAATACTTATTGAATGTTGGTTGCTGTATTTTGCTGTTGTCATTAAAAATTCCTTATCCATATTCTACTAAAAGAATATATTTTAAAGGATAAGAAAATAGTTTGCCATCAGATATTTCCATTATTGGAAGAAAACATGAAGAAATTATAAATATTATAACAATTTCAAGAATACAAAAAAGTAGAAGAGGTGTGAACGCTGATGTTTGGAGATGTATAGACAGGTAAGCACAGACTACAGAGAGAGGTCTTACCAACCCCTTGGAGGCTGAATCTAGACTACCGTTCCTTTGCCTCTTTTTTGAGGACTCCCAGTTGCACAGTGTTTTTATCATGTGGAATGTACCAAATTTATCTCTGTGTGTTGTGATTTAGGAGATTCTAAATATGGATAATCTGACCTCAGGAAGCATAAGCTTTTGTAATTAAGTAAATGAAAAGACTGTTCAGGAAAAAGTTTGTTCTCATGATCCTCAAGTGATTTATTTGATTTAATAACCGAAAATTTATTCAAATGCTTAGTAAGAGTATATATAGTATTTAGGAAATAGCTACAAGAAAAAGGAGGAAATGACTAGATGTTTTATGTTGTTTTACTACTGTTTGGTTTGTGTACATTTATGTTCTAGTGTATCATAATTTTTCATTTTCATTAAAAACAAATTTCCCCATCCTAAGTCAGTTTGAAAGTATAACAACTTTAATTACGTATTTTGTAAAGGGCTAGAAGTATGATTTAAACTACAGATTAACATAATATTTTAGTTCTAAGTGAAAGATAATGTAAATAATAAACATGCATCTGATTTGAATAAAGATTTTAAAATAGTAATAATGTATTTCATTTTTAACACAAGTTAGAGTGGTTGATACCAATGAATGAAATAATATTGTTTTATGAAGATAATATAACTTGTATAACTTTGGATTTCTTATTTTAAGGAAATGAGGATAAACCCCAATTTTTTATGAGTTATATTGTTAAGAATATATTAGTATTAAGCATAGTTTTTCTAATGAAGATAGTTTTTGGAAAACAATTCTAAGTTTGGTTATTGTAACTGCTAATGTCTATAAGGATGATTTCTGTCTGTTTTTAATCTTAGCTAGTATTGAGACATCCTTCTAAAATTTCTGTATTCAACTAACAGAATAAGTTACGTTCTTATTCCTGAGTTCATGTCGCTTGTATTATTAAAATCTGCCACTTTGATCCTTTACTTTCTAACATACGGCCTTTACACATAGCCAGTTTACCATTTAACAAACCAAGTCCTTTTACGATAGAATGGAAACTGAATGTATCTTCTTGATACTCACTTTTTCTCAAATAATTAATCAAATACTTTAGTACTCCACAGTTGTCATGCAGATAATTTACTCTTAGAACTGTCCAGAATTTATTCCCTTCACTGCCCCAACAAGTAAGCTCAATTTAATGTTTAAAATCCTCAAATAATACTAAGGGCTAACGGGAGGTCTTTGTTTGCTTAATATTCAACTCTCTTGAGTTTACAGGTAGCAGTGGGCAGAACGTGGTGAATAGAATTCAGTTTTATTCAATGCCATGTTCATTTGTCTCTTCAGAAACTACAATTTTAATTTTTAAAAATCTGAATTTGTGGTCGTGTTGATGATAGGAAACACTGCTTAGTTTGTCCTCGGCACTGTATAAGGATTTCATCTATCTAGCATCATAATCCATTATTCTCTATTTTGAAATCCGGGAAACTTTGAAAACCAGATGTTTTTTTAATAAGTTTGCTGTCAAAACTACTTAGTGATAAAACCTGACTTGCGCTGACATGGGGCTGTTTGTTGCCTTTGCTTACCTCACATGTGAATATTAACACATTTTGCTGAAGAAATAGTGTGTGAAGTTATGGGGTGCTGACTTAGGACTCTCTGGGATATTAAATAGTATGCACACCCTATTCTATAAAAAAAAGTTCTGCAACACATCTGGCCCCAAGGACTTTGGAAAAGGGATTGCGGACCTGTATTTTATAATGAAAACTTCTTAAGGTTGATTTTATTTTTTATCCCTATTTTTAAAAAGAGGAAAAGTTAAGTAACTTGTTCAAGGTCATATGGCACCTTGCTTTTTTTTCACTCAGTAACATACCCTGCAGTTTATAAAGATTGATAATTTCTGCATTCCATTGGATCACCTTTCTTTGGAATGGGGCACGAATAGGGATCTCTTCCCTGTGTCAGCCAGGTAGCTGTCTTCCAAATTGCTCAGTATAGACAAGTGAGCAGCTCCAGTGCTGCACCTGTTTGTGGAAGCATCTCTGTTGGTACTCCATCAGTTCCTGGAGCTTTGTTTTTCACCAATGCCTTCAGTGCAGCTTGGACTTCTTCCTTCAGTAGCATCGGTTCTTGATCATATGCTACCTCCTGAAATGGTTGATTGTCACCAATTCTTTTTGGTACAGTGACTGTGTATTCCTTCCATCTCACTTTGATGCTTCCTGCGTCAGTTTTTTGCCCATCATCCTTCAATATTGCAACTTGAGGCTTGGTTTTTTTCTTCACTTCTCTCAGCTTGAGAAATGCTGAGTGTTTCCTTCTCTTTTGATTTCCTAACTCCAGGTATTTGCACATTTCATTATAATACTTTGAGCTCCCTTTTAAATCTTCTCTTCAGCTCTTTTACTTCATCATTTCTTCCATTCACTTTAGCAGCTCTCTGTTTACTTGCTTGCCAAAAGTGAACAGGACTCGAAACACTGATGAAGATCACAAACTACAGCCTTCAGTATAGGTCACATCTTAACATTAAAAAAAAAAAAAAAATCCTCACATAGCACCAATAAACATTATGATAAATGGAGGAAATACTGAAGTTGTCAAGGATTTCATTTTACTTGGATGAACAATCAATACCCATGGAAGTAGGAGTCAAGAACTCAAACAACAAATCTATAAGAGACCGCTCTGAAATCTTAAAAAGCAAAAATGACACTTTGATGACTAAGGTGCAACCAACCCAAGTCAAGGGCCTCATATGCATGACAAATGTCTTTTCAATCACCACATAGTGCATGCGAAAGCTGGACAAGGAAAAAACGAGGACTGAAGAACTGACACATTTGAGTTACGGTGTTGGCAAAGAATATTGAATATATCATTGACTGCCAGAAGAACGAACAAATCTGTCTTAGAGGAAATACAGCCAGAATGCTCCTTAGAAACAAGGATGGCGAGACTTCTGTCTCACTTACTTTGGACATGTTATCAGGAGGGAGTAGTCCCTGAAGAAGGACATCATGCTTGACAAAGAAGAGCGTCAGCAAAAAAGAGGAAGACCTTCAGTGAGATGCACTGATACAGTGGCTGCAAAAATGGGCTCAAACATCCATACTATCGTGAAGATGGCTGAGGACCAAGCAACATTTCACTCTGTTGTACATAGGGTAGCTCTGAGTCAGAACTGACTTGATGGCACCTAACAATGTATACTTGGTTAACATCTGCATAGTTCAGCATTGCGTGGGTATAAAAAAAAAATACCATAGTTTATTCAGTCAGTATCCTATTGATAGACATTTGAGTTTACTGTAATGCCAATTCGAAGTAAGTTAATTAAATTTTAACATTGACCGACATTTGGGGCCGGGGTTCTATGTTGAGAATGGCTGTTGCAGTAAGATAGAACTCTGCCTCATGTTCGCAACGTTCCATAGACATCTTCCTTTCCTCTGCGTCTCAGTGACCAAAACTCAACATGGAGACGTTTAAAACAGGGCTGTGGGATGCCATGTCAGTCTGAGTGGTTTGTATACTCTTGTGATTAGATTAACCTATTTTTAGAAACCTTTCTCAATATATTCCTTTTTTTCTTTTTCTTACCCATCACTCAGTAAAAAACCAACTTGTTTAAAAATTTATTTTAAATGATTACATTTGAGACCAACTAACAGGAAAGCTATCTTTCCTGTACATGACAAAAATAGAAGGGTCAAGTAGGCTGAGAAAGCATTTTTAAAAATTACTGTCCTTATTTGTATGGGAGGGACAAAGTATAATAGAGGAGTAGTTTCCTTACAGGACAAAGATTTTTACCTCAAGAATAAATTAGTTAATATTGTAAACTGGTTTAGAATAGTGCCTAAGTAACATATATGTTTTTGCTGTTACTATTATTTGAAAAAAAAAAATCCAGATAATATTCCTAATTTAGTTAGTCTCTAACTAGAACTTGTAACCATTCTCATAACAGCATTTAAAATTTTTATTATGTAAAAAAAAGCACATAGGCTATTGGAAACAAACTGCTGAGTTTCCTTATCATTCCTCAGTGTTGAACTTTATGTGTATGAGAGTAAGTTTATTTTGATGGTATCAAAATTCATTAATTCAAGTTGAATCAGTATTTAATGATCAAATTCTACGATGCTGTCTTACACTCTAGACAGCGTGCCACAACCGAGCCGGCCAAAAGACGACTGGGAGATGGGCGTTCAAATAATCATAATAAAAATAAACAATTATAATTCAAATAATCATAAATTAACAACAAAATATGATAAACTCCAAAGGCTAGCACGTGGTCATGGCGAGTTTACGGATAGGTACAGATACAGCAAGCATCCTTCTTTAAAACGTGTGCGGACTCCGCAGTATCCTCATCGCTAGGAAGTGTCTGTTGCTAACCACGTTCAGGCCCCAAATATGAAAGCTGGGGCGACAACTTCTGCCCGAACTAGGAAAACAGTAAAAACGCGCCCGCAATCAGAATGAAGACAAGAGAAAAACCGAGTCAGACGTTCCACCTGCCCTGCCCATGTCTTTTAAGCTCCTTATCTCTTCCAAGGAGGAGAGGTCGACGAGCTCCTTTAAATCCCGCTTTCTTTCTGGGTCTGGCTTCGGTAACAGGGTCGGAGACTCTTCTCCATTCACCTTAGGGGAAACAACGTGCCCGCAGCCCCCTCCTTGCTGCAGCCGCGGGTTGGGGGCGCCGCCGGCCTCGGTCCCCGCGCCGAGTCGTTCCCTGCCAGCGCCACCCCGGGCTCGGTCCCCGGTCGCCCCTTCCACAGATCGCGGGCGCAGGCTGCCCAAGGTGTCCCGGCAGCTCCCTGGCGCCCCCTGGCCCCGCTGGAGCGCCCGAGGTTTCCGGTGAGCGGCACTAGCCGGTTATGACGACTCCCTCCTTCAGCGGCCGCCGTCTCCTCCTCCTACTCCTCGGTAGCCCCGGCTCCAGGTGGGACTCGCCCTGCGGTTCGCGGGGCCTTACCCGCTCCCCTTCCCGCCGTGGCCGCGCTCTGCGCGCCATTCTCGCCTGCGCGCGGGGAGCCAGCCAGCCTGCTCCCAGCGCGCCTTCCCGGCAGGCTGCAGCCTCTCCACGCTCCCCGCGCGCCTTCCCATGGCTCGCGGGCCGGGTAGAGGGGCGTAGAGGCAGCCGACTCCGGCCTTCCGGGCCCGGGCGCAACGTCCCTGGAGACCCCTGGGCGCGGGGGAGGACACCCGGTCCCTGGCCCGTGACCTGTAGCCGGTTCCCAAGCCGGACTGGAGCCGCTCCCCCAGGCTCCTCCCAGGCAGCCTGAGGGCTGCGGCCGCCGCAGTGCTGGGTGGCTGGCGGTCCTGGAGATCTTTGCGCCCCGGAGACAGCCCTGGGCGGTGCCTGGGGTCAGCCCGAGCCCGAGCGCGGCTTGGTAACTGGGAAGGGCGCTCGCCGCTGACCCTGCCGCAGTCCTGAGCGAGGTTACGGCAGACCTCCACTTCGGATCCTGCCTTACAGACCGTGAGAGTTTATTGCAGAAGTGGGGCGAGTCCCAGATGCATGTCTTTCGTTTGTCTATTGCCTTCTTTAAACTTTCCCAAGCTCTGCCAGAGTATTTCTCCATCTCACCCACTGCGGTCTCTATCAGCTCTGGGCTTCACCCCTAATCATCTTTCAGGCACCCCCCTCCCCGCCTCTTTTAGGCCTGTGTCTTTTATCCGATGAAAGGATACAAGAGTGGAACGAGCTTTGTGCTGAAGGAAAAAGTAGCGCAGCCACTAAAATTCTCATCTGGTGGAGAAGCGCACCCACCCCTTCCTGGGGGGCCTTGCAAGAGGACTCAGCTGCGGAAAGGCCTTCTGCCAAGCCCTGGGGTTGTACTTGCAAGCGCTAGCAGCCACCCTCATCTAGCTTATGCAAGTGGATACGTGCCCTCTGCAAAAACCAGGTTTCTCAGCGGTGTCTTTAGAATTTCCCCATAACCTAAGCACTTTTCCTCCTCCGTGGGTTGGGGAGTTTGCTTATATCCAGTGCTCAGTCGAGGACAATGGATTCGGGTAACCGAAGGTCAGTACTTGGTCTTAACGATGACTTTATTACTGGGGAATGATGAGTCAAAAGATTGGCTGTCTTGTCTCTTGAGCCTTAAGGCTAGCCATGCTAGCTCAGAACGGTGCGATTCTGTGAGCCGAATGACTCCGGGGAGAACCTGGGAACTTGTTTACTCCTAAGGATGTTATTTCTGCTCAGTATGCAAAGTATGCCCTTCCTGTTACTGTCTGTTAGCTATAAAGTGGCCACCTCCTTCCTGCTCACCATTAGAACCTGGCCTGTTAATTTACTATTTTAAGGATTGCACCTGTAACTGCTTTTAACAGTGTGGTATTCATGAAGAAAGGAGTCCCTGGGTGGTGCAAATGTTTAACATGCTCCACTGCTAACCAGAAGGTTGGAAGTTCAAGTCCACCCAGAAGTGCCTCATAAGAAAGGCCTGGCAGTCTATTTTTGAAAAATCAGCCATGGAAAACCCTGTAGAGCACAGTTCTACTCTGACACACATGGGGTCATCATGAGTGGGCTTCAACTAGAGCGACTGGTTTTATTCAATAAGGAGAAGAAAGCAGCACCGTGAGTACCAACTAAATGCCAGGTCCTCTGCTGAAGGGTTATCTCATTAAATTATTTTGTATGTTACTATTTCCTTTAATTCAAAATATCCCCTCAAAACTATGGCCCCTGGACACTCTGCTAACCCACAACTGGAACCATTCCCGAAGCCCACTTTTCAGACAAAAATTAGAGAGGCCTATAAAAGAAAAAATTAATACACATAAGGAACGTGCTTCTTAGTTCAATCAAGTATACGAGACCTAATGGGCAGTTCCTGTCCAAAAGCAGGGCAAGAAGGCAGAAAGGGACAGGAACTGAATGAATGGACAAAGGGATCCCCGGGTGGAAAGGGGAAACATGCTGTCATATTGGGGGGATTGAAACCAATGTCACAAAACAATATGTATATAAATTTTTGAATGCAAAATTAAGCTGTAAACCGTCACCTAAAGCACAATTAAAAAAAAAAAAAAACCTCCCGGATGATAAAAGTCTATTTTAGTATCACTTTAAGGCAATATATTTCATTTCTGACAGGTTTGAGCTACCTGAAATATCATAGCAGCTTCTGGGTGGTTCTGAGGCTTAAAGAGGTAAATATTTGTACTATTAATAGAGTCACTGTTACAATAAATATATATACTTTTTAATTTTGTAGAATTGCTATCAACTTATTGTTGGGTAAAAGTCCTAACTAAAAATATAATTCAGATCAGTTTTACAACAGGTAATAACATAGTCTTTAGAGCCATCTAAAAGAAAAGCCACTAGATTTACCACTCCAGTGGAGAAAAGGATTTTTTCTTGGCATCCCCACTGTCCAATTATGATGCCTTGGTCTGAGAACTTGAGGTTTGATTGAACAGAGCGGTCTATTTCTAAAGGCCCCCTTTTCCACTGCCCATGAACAGTGAAGGGTCATTATGAAAGCAACCAGTGTGCCCCAGTGAACAGCAGACCTTGCTGGAAAGCATCTAAGATGCATTATACCGCTATCATTCGGTGGAAAGAGTGCCTTTTTTTAAATAGTGCAAGCCAGGCCAAACCAGTTACCATCCAGTCTGTTCCGGCATCAGAGTAGAACTGTGGTCCATAGGGTTTGCAGTCACTGCTTTCTTGGAAATAGACTGCCAGGCCTTTAACAAATTGAGAAAGGCATGATTGTTATCTGGGGTGCGTTAGAAAAATCTGGTCCTAGAGATATAATCCTTACAGGGTGAGTTAGAAACATAATATGGTTTGGAAACCCTAGTGGCGCAGTGGCTAAGAGCTACGGCTGCCTAACCAAAAGGTCGAGAGTTCTAATCCACCAGGCACTCCTTGGAAACCCTCTGGGGCAGTTTTACTCTGACCTTTAGGGCCACTATGAGTCGGAATTGACTCGATGGCAATGGATTTGGTTTTTAGTGACTGTTATGTCTTTTCACAATACTCAATGTTAAGGCAGGACAGGGGAGAGTTTAAAGGCAGACTCCTGGATTTCTCTCCTGGAGCTTCTAAGTCTTAGTTATTATTATACCCACTAGAATGTAAGCTTTACAAGGCCAAGGAGCTTTGTTCACAACTGCATGTTCACTGCTGGGTCGTCGTGCTTGGAAGAGCCCCTGGCTCATGGTATATACTCACGTATTGATTGGGTCCTATTTTTCTATTCAGCAGACATGCACACGCTCCCACCATCGCACTTCCTTTTCTTTCTTGATGGCAAGTTTTCCCCTCCGAGATTTAAATGGCTGACTCCTCATCATTCAGGTCTCAGCCCAAGTGTTTGTTAAACATTTATTTAATAAACACTTGCATAGCATTTGGATTTCTTAAACCCTTTACCAATATTTAACTCATTTAATTCATAACAGCCCTGAGGAAGATTTTATGGTTATTTCCATTTTACAGATGGGAAAGCTGAGGCACAGAAAGGTTAAATCACTTGCCCTAAATCACATAGCTAGGAAGCAGCAGAGCAGGGGTTCAGACCCATGTGGCCCGGCTTCGAAGTCTGTGTTCTGAAACACCATACTCTCTCTTTCTTATTACTTTATTTAAAGCAGGGGCAAACTGGGCCAGATAGAGTCCCCAGCCATTTGTGTAAATAAAGTTTTACTGGGACGCAGTCACACCCATCCTTTAGCATAGGCTATGGCTGATTTCCTGACAACTATATTGTTCAGTAGTTGACACAAAGACCATAAGCCCTGAAAGTCTAAGGTGTTTACTCTCTGCCCCTTTACAGAAAAGTTTGCTAGCCCCTCATTTATTTGATTCACGTTACTGAAGTTGTTTATTTGATTGATTGTGGTATGTCTTGTTATACGCTAGGTTATACACTTGATGAGAGCAGGGCTCTTTCTTATTTTGTTCACCCCTGTATACCTAGCTCTCAACACAGTGCCCGGCACGTAGTAGGTGCTCAATAAATGTTTGTTGACTAAAGAAACACTGCTCAGTGAGGTGGTAAACTTTGTTGTAATTATGCTTAGCCCTTGACCCTTTTCTGTGACTTTTATAGGAAATTTCTTAGTGAAGACTTTCTCAATTTGATCTCTAGGTTTGGAGGCTGCTATGTTAATGCTGCTTGTCCTGGGAGTATTACTTCATGAAGTTCCGCCGTGTCGCCAAGACGAGGCCCCTGCTGAGGCTGCCGGCGCTCCAGGCAAAGCTCTTTTTGACTATGCCAGCATCCGCCTGCCCGAGGAGCATATTCCCTTCTTTCTGCACAGCAACAGACATATTGCTGCCGTCTGTAAGGAAGATCCACGTTGCCCTTATAAGGTAGGTATTATTTCTTCTCCTCTTATTTATTTTTAGAAGGATGCAATTTTGGCCGGCTTACTAGTTCTGCTTTATAACCTGAACTTGAAGGTAAAATTCTCTATTTCCATTGTAACTGCGAATCAGTCACTTGAAGGATTTTATCAAATGCTTTCAAGTGACTAAACTTTGCTTAAAAATATGTCTGATTCATGGGGGTGAAATTTAAAGTCCCCATTTTGAGAGCAAAGAGGCAGCCAATACTGTTTCTGTCCTGTGCAAACGAGTGAGAATTAGATTTCATGCAGAAAGTACATCTAGTTAAAACGAACGATTGTCACACCTTTCTTAAACTGCACTTAAGAGGGTCTCTTAGCACTTAATTTCCTTAATAACACCTCTGCCTCTGTCTCCGCATAATTACTATTATTGCAGCCTTCTCTTTGTTTTGGAGTAGCTGGAAAGGCCTGGACTTGGAGCCTGTTAAGACGTCTCATGGGGCCTTAGACATCAAAGCTGGGCATTGTGAGACACTTCCTTTCCCATGGTGCTGGCACAGGAAATGTGGGAAGGCAAACCCAGGAAGCAGACCAGCATTGCTCCTGGGGCTCCAGAGGAACTTCCTAAGCTCTCTGGCCAACGGCGGCTGCTGTGTCCCCCAAGGGCTGTGTCCTCCAGTTGTCCACGCCTTATGGGGCCTCTGCTGATCTTGATTGATGACTGGTTCTAATTTCGCTGTGATTCTTTTAGTAATAGAAATTCCAATTTATATGACTCTTTAGAGACTGACTTTAGAATGGGCCTGCTCACTGAGAAAGGCAGTTCCATCAGTTACTTCAGGACATTCTCATTCCAGTGGCCTCTGCTAGCCTAGGGTCCCTGAGTGATACAAGCTGTTTGCTTTCAGCTACGGACCTAGAGATTGGTGGTTTGAAACTCACCCACTGGTGCCACAGAACTTAAGGCCTGACAATCTGCTTCTGAAAAGGTTACAGCCGAGAAAACCCTGTGGAGCAGTTCTACTCCGTAACACATGGGGTCTCCGTGAGTTGGAATCAACTTGATGGCAGATTTTTTTGTTTGTTTTGGTAGTCTAGGTAAAGGCCTAGACTTTTGATTTAAGGGACAGGCATGGTGGGGAGAGTGCTTAAGGATAATTGTTGTTAAGCACTTTGGGACCTCTATTCTTAGAATTTACTCTAGCAGTTTCCATTGCTACCCCTTTGTCAGTTTGTCATACTGTGGTGGCTTGCATGTTGCTATGATGCTGGAAGCTATGCCACCAGTATTTCAAATACAACGGGGTCAACCACGGTAGACAGGTTACAGTGGAGCTTCCAGGCTAAGACAGACTAGCAAGAAGGGCCTGGTGATCTAATTCCAAAAATTAGCCAATGAAAACCGTGTGGATCACAACAGAATATTGTCTGATATAGTGCTGGAAGATGAGCCCCCTAGGTTGGAAGACACTCAAAATACCCAGTGGCCACAACAACAGACTCAAACATACCAACCATCATGAAGATGGCACAGGACCGGGCAGTGCTTCATTCTGTTATACATAAGGCTGCCATGAGCTGGGGACTGTTGGACGGTAACTAACAACGGCATCTTCATTACATGAATGCATATTATAAAAGGTAAAAGTGAGAGTTCTAGAAAGATTTGTTTTCTAAATGGAAAAATCTAGGACTTGTTGCTAAATGTAGGGGAGATAGTCTAACTGTACCTATTTTGTGTTCTAGAAACACTTAGAAAATCTAAGATACTGCTGGGGTTATGAGAAATCCTGCAAACCAGAGTTCAGATTTGGCTACCCTGTTTGCAACTACGTCGACATGGGATGGTAAGTTTCCATAAAGAATACCTCGTTCTCCTTCAAGCCTTCTTTCTCTGCAGTGAATATTAATGCCCTAATTCCCAGCTGTATTCTTTTGGTTTTAGATAGTAATTCCTTTAGATATTTCGAACACAGTCATGAGTTCAACTTGACTGTCATTCAGTGTCTGTCATTCCCTCTGCCGGGGGTGAAAACTGAATCGTAGAAAATATTTGTCCCCCAAATGTACACACAGTTCCTGGATGTTGCAAATGATTAAGTGCTTGACAACCAGCTGAAAGGTTGGTGGTTCGAACCCACCAAGAGGCGCCTTGAAAGACTGGCCTGATGATCAGCTTCTAAAAGGTCATAGCCTTGAAAACCCTATAGAGCAGTTCTACCCTGCACATGTGGGGTCGCTATGAGTCAGAATCAGCTGGACAGCAAATAACAACAACAAAGAACATTCTAAAGGAGATAAATTGATAGTTTCCTCTTGATTCTTCGTGGGAGAGTTAAGTATAATTAGTACTTCGAATACATGCAAGGTTAATGGGTGAAAGAAAGCACTAGTTATTAACAGCGCATTTTCTTCAGTTCCAGATGACCCCAGCTTGATGTATTTCTGTTCTGTCTTTTTATTTGAAGGGAAGAAGTCTGGGAATAACTTTATTTTGATGGCTTCATGTAGTTAGGAACAGTTTTGGGAAGATTATGATAGTGTCCTTTAAAAAAATCAAAGTTATGACAAACTTCTAGCAACTTAACAGACCTTTGGAAAGAAAAATTTAGGTCCAGGAAAAGTAAAAGAAAAAAAAAATGTAGAATCTTTTTGTTTGCAATTAGGACGGACACTCTTGAATCAGCGCAGGACATATTCTGGAAACAAGCAGACTTTGGATACGCTGGGGAGCGGCTGGAGGAGATGCATGTGCTCTGCCAGCCTGAGGAAACGGTGGGTGTTCCAGCTCCTTAAAAATGAGCTTCTTTCTTCTGATGACATAAAAGCCAGGTAGATGGCACTTTGAAAGAAATCTCTCGCTCTCACTTATTTGTTGGCTTAAAATTTTATTTAAGGTCCAAAAATAAGTTGTTGTGTTTCGTCTGGAAACCACAACCTTATTTTCATACATATGTCAGATAGCGGGTGCTGCAAATGATTAAGCACTCAGCTACTAACCAAAAGTTTGGAGGTTCTAATCCATCCCAGGGGCCTCAGAAGAAAGTCCCCGCCATCTCCTTCCAAAAAATCCCAGTCATTAAAAACCCTATAGAGTACAGTTCTATTCTGACACACATGGGTTTGCCATGAGTTACAATCGACTTGATGGTTGCTTTTTTTTTAAAAGCTATTTTTAGGTTTAAATCCACCCCCCTCCTCCCCAGTATATACTGAAGAAGATAAATGGATAATTTGTGTTTTACAAATATCCTCTCAGCAGTTTGGGACAGATGGTACACCCCCATCATACCACTCTGTGTTTGTATACCACTTCACAGCTTACAGAAAGCTTTTCTGTGCTTTAGCTCGTTTGAGTCTCACAAGCATGGTATTTGGTAGGCAGGGCAGATACTACTAATCCACTTGACCAGAGAGGAAGACAGAGTCCTCAGAGAAGTTAAGCAACTCTTCTAAGACCACACAGCTGCTATGTAGAACTATACATTGAAATGCAGACCTTTTCCTGTGCACTTTGTAGGGTACTATGTGGTGGGTTTACATTGCATCTCAGTAGATAAGACAATCAAGTTGTCCAGAGGCACTTTGGGTGGTAAGTAGGAGAGCAGGCTGTAGACGCCTGGGTTCAAATCCTGGGTCTGCTACTTACCAGCTACATCATCTTGGAAAAGGTATTCAACCTTTTCATACTTCAATTTCCTCTGCTTTAAATCTATCTCAATTTCATAGCTTGTGGTAAGAATGAAATGTGATTCTGTCTATAAAAGTGCCAGAGCAGTGCCTGGCTCATGAGCAGAGGGACCGGTGTTATTTTTTAAAGGTTTGTTGAGTTGTAAGCGCTATGGTTAAGGTCTACTATCCTCCAGCCCATTGACCTTGAACTCTGAGTCTTTGACATCTCAAAGGTCTCTGTTATCTTCAGATAAGTTGAGAAAATAAAAAATTTTTTTTTCTTTAATTTATTTGCATTAAAAAGCTGAATATATGCTCTGTGGCACTCTTGGATGGTGTCACATAATAGAACTTTAAGCAATACTAGCAAGGTGAATGAGTACTAAAGATGCCACTAACCTGTACTGCAGGGTGTCTTCAACAGATGTTTAGTTATATGTGGCATACTTTGGCTGGAATATAGCTGCTCACGTAGAGGGGGCGAGAAAAGAGCCACAACCCCAGTCTTTATCATGAGGGTTCTCCAGAGAAACAGAACCTATAGGAGACATATATGTTGTTGTTGTGTGCTGTTGAGTCGATTCCAACTCATAGTGATCTCACAGGACAGAGTAGAGCTGCCCCGTAGGGTTTCCTAGACTGTAATCTTTACAGGGGAAACCCTGGTGGCGTAGTGGTTAAGAGCTACAGCTGCTAACCTAAAGGTCGGCAGTTTGAATATCCCAGCTGCTCCTTGGAAACTCTGTGGGGCAGTTCTATTCTGTCCTATAGGGTCGCTATGAGTTGGAATTGACTCAACAGCAACGGGTTTGGTTTTATTGTTTTTTAATCTTTACGGGAGCAGATTGCCAGGTCTTTCCCCCGCAGATTGGCTGGTGGGTTTGAACCGCTGACCTTCCGGTTAGCAGTTGAGAGCTTATCCGTTGCACCACAAGGACTCCTTTATGATGGTATCCAAACCAAAAAAACCATACTGTCGAGTCGATTCTGACTCATAGCAACCCTATAGGACAGAGTAGAACTGCCCCATAGGGTTTCCAAGGAGTGGCTGGTGAATTCAAACTGCGGGCCTTTTGGTTCACAGCCGAACTCTTAACCACTGAGCCACCAGGGTTTCCTTATGATGGTGTAAAACAAACAAACAAACAAAAAACCAAACCCAGTGCCATTGAGTCGATTCTGATTCATAGCAACCCTATAGGACAGAGTAGAACTGCCTGATAGAGTTTCCAAGGAGCACCCGGCGGATTCGAATTGCCATCTCTTTGGTTAGCAGCCATAGCACTTAACCGTTAAGCCACCAGGGTTTCCTTATGATGGTATAAAAAACACACGATGGTATAGTTGTATTAAAATACGCACAGATAGGTACATAGAGAAAGAGAGAGAGAGAGACAGGGAGATGGATTATTTATTTTAAGGAATTGGCTCATGTCATTGTGGGAGTTAACAAGTCTGAAATTTGTAGGGCAGGCTAGAAACTCGGGGCAGTATTGATGTTGCAGTCTAGAGTCTGAAATATGTAGGGCAGGTGGTAAGCTGGAAACTCAGGTGGGATTCCAGTGTTGCAGTCTTGAGGAAGAATTCCTTCTTCTCCCCAAGACCTCAGGTTTTTCTCTGTCAGGTCTTCATCCGATTGGATGAGGCCCACCCACATTATCCCAGATTATCTAGGGTAATCTCCTTTACTTAGAGTCAAATGTTAAACTCCTCCACAAAATACCTTCCCAACAACATCTAGATTAGCATTTGACCAGACACCCGAGCAGAATAGCCTAGCCGAGTTGACAGATGACACGAAGCATCACACCCACCTTGCACACCTCTTCCAGTGTGGTTTGTAGAATGCTTTTCTGACGGAGATTTATCTTGATATGTTTTCAGGTGTCAGAGTATAACCCCTAATCAGCTATAATCCCTTATCAGAACACTGTTTGGGTCAAGATGAAGGCTTATATTCAGTAGGAAGGCACGGGTAAAGCAATAAGAGCATTTGAATCTATAAATAAAATCTAGAGTAGATAAAAGTCTTTTGAAGGTATCCGTCTTTCCTACAAACCAGATTGGTTGGAATAGAAACAGGCTTTGGTGGTTGTCTCTGAAACTCCTTTGTTCAGTTATTTGGGTAATATTGTCATCCTGTTGCCAGAGTCTCCCACAAGCTTATAGTTTCCAGGGAGTACCTCTGATGAAAATTGGCAAAACTGCCTTTCCTGCCAAGAATTATAGGTCTCTTACACGTGTATCCTCACTTGTTTTGTTCGACTTCTCTTTGAAAAATGCTTTTTCACGTAGCTGTGGGGGTAGTAATGGTGTGAATATGTGTTTTTGTTTTTTAAAGGGGACTAGGGTGAACCATACATACAGATCTTAGCTTTAAAATGTGAAATGATACAAGTAGTTGTTGTCAGTGTTGTCGAGTTGATTCCAATTCACAGTGACTCCACATGACAGAGTAGAATTGCCCCATAGGGTCTAGGGTCTAGTCTTTACAGAAGCAGATCAACAGATCTTTTTTCCCATGGAGCTGCTGGGTGGGTTTGAAGTGCCAGCCTTTGAGTTAGCAGCCGAGTGTGTAACCGTTGTGCCACCTGGGCTCCTTGATATAGATAGAGCATTTGGGAATTCTTGGCCGTAAGCTAAAAGTGTGCAAACTGGGGAAGGTGTGCTTGGCCAAGGTTTGCTGGGGTGAGAAGAACCTTAAACAAGTCCAGTCTTTCAGAAGCTTTTCTTAGCTTATTGGGCAGTTTGAACCTGTGGGCATACATGCTGTCAACGTGTCTAGCAAGTCTGGGTAAGTCCTTGCAATGTTAGTACTTGAAGTTATTTTTCCCTTTTCTAAACGTTGTTTCAGGGTGACTCGGGCCTGGTGTGTTCCCGTTATCTTCAGTATTGCAGAGCAACCAACCTCTACCTTGATTTAAGAAACATCAAGAGAAATCATGACAGGTACTTAAGTGGTTGATGCTAAAATCCAACAGAAATTCTGAAATATTTTCAGACCCAGGAATATGTCTTAGGTTTGCTTCAAAATAACATGGTAGTGTCAAAAAATTAGAAATAGAACTACCTTGTGAGTCAGCAATTCCGCTCCTAGGTATATACCTAGGGATGAATGGATAAACAAAATGCGATCACATGCACAGGATGGAATACTACACAGCCATAAAGAAAGACCAGTTCCCAAAATATCTTAGAACATAGATGAACCTAGAGGACATTATGCGGAGTGAAATAAGTCAATCACAAAAGGACAAATATTGTATGATCTCACTCTCTGTATTTATAGGAACAGCTATAAATACAGACTGACTTCACTGATGGTAACTAGGGGTGGGAGGGAGAGGGGGATTCATTCTCTAGACAGTAGTCACTTTTATTTATGGTGAGTTTGGCGATGGGAAGAGTAGCACCAAATATAAGAAAAGTGTGCACAACTTAGCCAAGACAACTTAGGCCACTAGGTGTACACACACACACACAAAAGATGTTTTAGTAAATGCTATGTTATATATAATTTTGCAACAACAACCAAAATACATGTGTGTATGCCACATTTTTACACAAATAATGTGAATCTTCTACATTTGTTGGCCAACTGCACCCTACCTGGCACGTGTTGCCATAAAAAAAAAAAAAATTAGCAGGGCGTACTTGGTGAAAATACCTAGTGGGGAGAGGGTGTGGTTGGCAAACAAATGTAGAAGGTGCTTGGTATTTGCGTAAAAATATGGTATATGTACGTATATATATGAAATGAAACAAATAAGGGTCATAAAAATTGATATGTCTTAGATATAACTAATCACCTCACAGGATTAGTTTTCTTGGTTTGAAGACTTTGAGTCATAGTTTTGCAGAACAATTGGCATAATATAGTTCATAAGGTTTATTATGTTCTGCATCTCAGCCTGGTGAGTGGCGTCTGGGGTCTTAAAAGTTTGCAAGTGGCCATCTAGGACATAGCTATTGGTCTCTACATGTCTTAGGCTGGGTTCTGTAGAGAAACAAAACCAGTAAAGCATATAAATATCTATATAAAGAAATTTATATCAAGTAATGGCTCATGCAGCTTTAGAGGCCAAAACATCCCAAATCCGTAGGTCAGGCTGGCAGGGTTCTCGCTCACAGGCTGTGAAGACTGAATCCCAAGGTCAGCAGGGAAGATCGCAGGTAAGCCGCTAGCTCATGTCCCAAGAACCAGAAGTCAGATGAACAGGTCCAGTTGTAGGATCCAGAGCGAGCGAAAGCCCAGGAGCCTTGCCAGAGTCCATTTATGTTCAGTGTAAGCCACACCCCCAAGGAAACTCCCTTTCAGCTGATTGGCTACTCACAGCAGGTCCCATCATGGAGCTGATCACTTCATATCAAAACTCATCATGGATGTGATCGCATCACCATACAACTGCCAAACTACATCATAACTGCCAAGCTACTGAGAATCATGGCCCAACTAGGTTGACACACAACTTTAATGATCGCTCTACTCGTCTGAAGCAAAAGAGAAAGAAACCCAAGAGTCAGAGAAGGAACCAGTCTACAGGACTACTTGTCTAAATGAGCCACTGCCTCCTCTACCCTGAGACCGGAAGAACTAGATGGTGCCTGGCTACCACTACCATACCTTCTGATCAGGACCACTATAGATGGGTCCTGAAAGAAGGGGAGAAAAATGTGGAACAGAACTGCTCATTTTCTGAAAATCAAGACTTATTGGACCCATTGAGACAGGAGGAATCTCTGAGATTATTACCTTGAGATATTCTCTAAGCCTTGAACCAAAACTATCACTTCAAGTCACCTTTTTGCTAAATAGCAAGTTAGTTCATAAAGTAATGAATATCCCTCTTCAGTATTGTACTTTAAAAAAAAAAAATCTATGTGAGACCAAATGTCAACAAATACTCTAAGGCATAGATGAGAAGGTTGGGGGGCACTATTAATGGGAATGGAACAACTAGAATGGAAATAATAAGAATGTTGATACAATGTGAAGAATGTAACTAATATCACTGAGCAATATATATAGAAATTTTCTAATGGGAACCTGTTTTGCTGTGTCCTCTTTCACCAAAAATACAATAAAATATTATTTTGAAAAAATAACATGGCAATGGGGTTGGGGAATGGTGGGGTGAATGAACCAACTGGGCCACGAGTTGATTCATTGTAAAGCTGGGTCATGAATATATCAAGTTCCTATCCTACTGCTTTTATAAATGTTTGAAATTATTATAAAATATTACATCCTCCTAAAAAATTGATTTTGGAGATTGGCAAGCCATGTTAGTTACAGTTCATATGCTTGAATCATCAAACGTTTTTCTGAACTGAATTTCTTGTTGCACACCAGATTTAAGGAAGATGTCTTCCAGAGCGGTGAAATCGGAGGACACTGTAAACTGGATGCTCAGACGTTGTTGTCTGAAGGTCAGCGCAAGAGCCCTCTGCAGTCTTGGTAAGGTTTTATTTTTTTTAACATATATTTCTGAAGTATTTGCCTGTATTTTTGGCACTCTCAAATTTTGCTAGGAATTCTCAAATGGAAAATGGTTTACTTAATTTGTAGATAATTTGACATGAGTTTCTGGGCAATGAAGACTACAGCGTGAATCCCTTAGTTACGTCTGAATTAGGTTTATAAAATATTAGGAAGTAAGATAGAGTATTGTTTGCTAATGAAAGAAAAAAAATCAGTTCAAAATGGGTTTTTAACTCCTGTTAATTATTGCATGTGTTTGAGGAACACATTTTTTTTTTAATGTACATTCATTGAGTATATAACAGACATACAGAAAAGTATACAGTTTGGATTATGAAAAGTGAACCCACCAATGTATATATTACCCAGGTCAAAAAATAGACCATCATCAGCACCCTAGGCCCCCTCCCAGTCGCTGTCCCCACCCTTCTCCCCAAAGGTAAGCACTGACTGTTAACACCATTGATCAACTTTTTGAACTTTATATAAATTGGAGAACACATTCTCATTTAAAAGATTTTCAATGTTAAACAAGTTGTATGGTCTATCAACAAATTTACCATCTTTTTTTTTTTTTACATTTTATTTTAAAATACTTTTAGACTCACATCAAGGTAAAAAACTCATTACTGTCGAATCGGTTCTGAATGAGTGACCCTATACGCCTACAGAAGTTTAAAAAATAGTCTAGCAAGTTCCTTTTCTGCCCTTCCCCCAGCCTTCCCATCTTACATAATCACAGTACAGTGATCAAAACCAGGAAATTGACATTGGTTCAATTCTGTTAACTAGTTTGGATTTCATCAGTGTTTACGTGTAATCCTTTTTAAATTATTATCGATAGTTCTGTGAACTTTTATCACATGTCTGGATCTTGTAACCACCACCACAGTCAAGAAACAGATTGTCTCTCTCATGCTGCTTCTTGATAGTCACATAGGATACTCTTATGTAATGCTAGGTTTTGAGGTCTAGCATTCAGGCTAAGCAAACCATTCTGGTTTAAAAAAAAAAAAAAATTTTTTTTTTTTTTAATCGTCTACAAATGTATTACCATGCATTTAGTATTGCACCTTACGGTGTGAAATGCAATACCTCACTCAACTTAACCAACCTTTGTGTAAATCATTCCTACATTCAAGTGGGCATTTTAATTTCAAGTACATTTTGGTATCTTGGTAAGATTTTTTTTTTTTTTTTAACATATTTCTAAACGTGTTTGCCTTTATTTTTGGCACTTTCAAATTTTGGTAGGGACTGGAAAATGGAAAATGTTTTACTTAGTAGGGAATTTGGCATGAGCTTCTGGGGAATGAAGGCTATAATCAGTTATATCTGAATATGTTTATAAACTATTAGTAACACGGCCATCCCTATAATACATTTGTGTTAGTTACCTATTGCTACATAACAAATTGCTCCAAAATTTAGCAGTTTAAAACAATGTGCGTTTATTATTTCATATGGTTTCTCGTGGTCAAGTTGCAGGAGCAACTTAGCTGTGTGGTTCTGGCTCAGGGTCTCTCAAAAGGTTTCAGTCAAGCTGTTGGCCAGGACTATAGCCATCTCTAGGCTAAAATGCAGCTGGAGATTCTGCTTCTAAACTCACTCATGTTGTTGTGAGCCTTAACTTCTCTCTGGCTATTGGCCAAAGGCTTCAATTCTTCACTATATGGGCCCCTTCCTAGTGCTGCTCACAACATGGCAGCTGGCTTCCCAAGAGTGAGTGGTCTAAGAGAGAAACAGCGTGCCCCAAGATGGAAGCTGCAGCTTTTTTATAACCTAATCTCAGCAGTGACGTACCATCACTTCTGTTGTCTTCTGCTCCTTAGAAGCAAGTCACTAAGTCCAAGGAAATGAAACACCACCTCTTGAAAAAAGAAGTATCAAAGGTTTTGTGGATATATTTCTAAAACAACCAGAATATTTCAGCAGTGTGTTTTAAAAGGACATATTTGATATTTGCTTTGTATCAGATATAGTCTCGAGGATGAAGAGTTACAGGCGATCTTTTATGTTAATTCTAAGTATCTTTTGTCACATGCTGTCTTAGTTGTCTAGTGCTGCTATAACAGAAATACCACAAGTGGGTAGCTTTAATGAACGTTTTTTTTTTTTTTTTTTTTTCTCACCGTTCAGAAGGCTAGCAGTCCGAATTCAGGGCACTGTCTCTAGGGGAAGGCTTTCTCTGCTCTAAGGGAAAGTCCTTGTCTCTTCAGCTTTTGTTCTTTGGCTCCTTGGAGATCTTCATGTGGTATGGCATCTGTCTTCCCCCATCTCTGCTTGCTGGCTCCCTGGCTCAATCTGCTCTTTTATATCTCAAAAGAGATTGGTTTGAGACACACCCTACACTAATACTGCCTCATTGACATAACAAAGAAAACCCATTCCCAAAGTAGGTTATAACCACAGGTATAGCAGTAAAGGAAAAAAAAAGCCGTTGCCGTCGAGTGGGTTCTGACTCATAGCGACCCTGCAGGACAGAGTAGAACTGTCCATAGGGTTTCCAAGGAGCACCTAATGGATTCGAACTGCTGATCTTTTGGTTAGCAGCTGTAGCTCTTAACCACAATGGCACCAGGGTATAGGGGTTAGGATTTATAACACTTATGGGGGGAGCGGGGAAAGGGACACAATTCAATCCATAACACATGCTTTTTGACTGTTTTCTTTTATGTGAAAGAAAATTGTGCCATGTCGCTTTCAAAGAGATTTTCTGAGAAATAGACCTTCCCTTTCCCCTATGAAGCTTAGCTGTCTTCTGTTCTTCTGGGGCACTAGATAATTCTTGGACTATGTGTTAGTCATCTAGTGCTGCTGTAACAGAAATACCAAAAGTGGATGGCTTTAACAAAGAGAAATTTACTTCATCACGGTAAAGTAGGCTAAAAGTCTAAATTCAGGGTGTCCGCTCCAGGGGAAGACATTCTCTCTCTGTCAGCCTTCTTGTTAATGTTCCCCCGGACTAGGAGCTTCTTCACACAGGGACCCCAGATCCAAAGGACACGCCCTGCTCCTGGTGCTTCTTTCTTGGTGGTATGAGGTCCCCCACTCTCTGCTCACTTCCCTTTCATCTCTTGAGAGATAAAAGGTGGTGCAGGCTACACCCCAGGGGAACTCCCTTTACATTGGATTCAGGACGTGACCTGAGTAAGGATGGTGTTACAATCCTACCTTAATCCTCTCAACATAGAATTACAGTCACAAAATGGTGGACAACCACGCAATACTGGGAATCATGGCCTAACCAAGTTGATACTCACAGTTTTGGGGGACATAATTCAATCCATGACAGACTACCATCATTTTCAGAATCCAAGCAGTCCACCATAAGAGGTTCTCTGGGTCAGTGTTTCCTCTGAGCCTTGTCAGATTAAAGGAAACCTTGTTGAATTTTCGGCTTTACCAGTTGCTGCCAAGTCGACTTCAACTCATGGCGACTCTGTGTGTGTCAGAGTAGAACTGTGCTCCATAGTGTTTTCAATGGTTGATTTCTTGGAAGTAGGTCACTAGACCTTTCTTCTAAGGTGCCTCTGGGTAGACTCAAACCTCCAACCTTTTGGTTATCAGTTGAGTGCTTAACTGTTTGGGCCACTAGGGACTTCCTTCCCACTTTACTGGTGGTTTGGTTGGCTGACCCATTGTGTAAATTTCTTCTTTGTCTAGAAAGTTCCCAGCTTAACTATCTTGCACATTAGACTGAATTTTGAATTATTTTTGCTCCTTGTCTCAATGGTAAGACTGATATCAAGTTATCTAAGTGTCAATAAGTTTGAGAAGTTACAGATGTCTCCATAGGAGTGTCTTGCATTCTAATGAGCAGACCCTAAGCTACGATGTTGCAATAGGAAGTTTGGGAGAATCACTTTGAAAACATATCCCAATTCATATTTCTAGGTTTGCTGAGCTACAGAGCTACACTCAGCTCAACTTCAGACCTATAGAAGATGCAAAATGTGACATTGTTGTTGACAAGCCAACCTACTTCATGAAATTCGATGCAGGTGAGACATCGTTTTATTCATTTACTGGTTAATGAGGCTTTTCTTTCATTGTGGTAAATACATATGTAACAAAACCTTTGACATTTCAACAGTTTTCACTTGTAAGGTTCAGTGACATGTGTTAATTGTGTTGATCATGTTGTTCAACCTGGTCTTTTTTCAATATATGTATGTAGTGATTTCCTGTAACTTTTTGGGAAACAGTATGAGGTTACATAGTAGATTTGTTTTTTTGTTTTCTTCCCTGAGGAAGTAGATGAACTGGTTTGAATTTCCCATTATTTTACCCCTTGGGTATTAGAATAAATCTTCACATTTCCATAAAACGACTTAATCAAAATCAAAAGATGAGAGAAGAAGGCACGTGGACACCTTTTGTAACTAAATTTACTCCATCTGGTTTCTCGAATTACTTGATTTAGATTGTGCTTCGTTAGAAATTTTTTAAAAATTAAAATCCATGTATATACTGTGGGTTTCGAAAGGAACGTCCATGATCTCCCTCACAGACTTTCTTCTTTTGTTTTCATGATGTTAAGCGAACTGAAAATTCTCTTGGAAGTTACCACTGGTGTATATTCTTGGAAAAAGAAGTTTTAACAAAAAAAAATATTTTTTTTTCTGTTTATATCTATAGCTTCTAGTTCTCACCTCGCAAGTGTAGCTTTAATTTTGTGAACCAGTTGCACTGGAAAAGAGAAACACAGATCATACTACATTATTTCTCTCATTATGGGAGGCAGAGATTACCATGCTACTCCATATCAAAATTCATGAGAGGCTGGGCTTACCGTGAAATATCGAGGGCCCTCTGTCATGGATATTTCAGAATTGCTATAATTTATTGATCATATTTTTAATGTGCCTTACCTTCTGAAGTCATAATTCTTCTACTACAAAGTGTTAAGTTCAGAAATGAGACGAGTTTAGGTTTTTGAAATAAGAGCAGTTTAGGTTTTTGAAATAAGAGCAAGTAAAAATGCTATGTTCAAGGCCCTAACTAATTTTTTAAATATGCAAATTAAAAAGGGTCAAAGAAAACACAGGACAGCTGCCTGTAAAAGAGTTGGATATGTGTGAGCTGTGAAATTTATGCAGATACTTATGCAATAAAGTATGCAAAGTAGGAGTAAAAGGCTAATGTGGACGTGCCATTTCTTTCCTGTATTCATAACTCTTACTTTTTTCCCCTCTAATTTATGCTGTCGTTCTGTTTTCCTTTTCATATTAACTCTTACCCTGGGAGAATGAGTGTTCTACAGAACAAGACTCATTTCTTGAGGGCAAAGCCTATGTCTTCTCCCTGGTTTATGAATCCCTGTAGCACTAAGTGCTATTGTGTGCGTGCTGTGTGCCCCAGTAAGTGTTATGGCATCGCCGAATGGTAGGTAGCAAACTAATGTGTACGTGTGGCTGGTCTGGAAAAAGGAGATGTGTTGTAATAGAGCTTTCTTTTTTTTTTTTTGTTTACTTGAAAATCTACTCTTTGCCAGCTTTTTTTGGGGTGCAAAAAGGAGTCCCTGCAAACATTCATCTGAGACACCAGCCTGAAGAGAGCTGAGTGTTTTTTACTCTTATTTTCTGGCACACAGTATTATTCACCATGAGATGATATCAGATTATTTTATGATTTGTGCTTTTGAGGGTCACTGTTTTCCTTTTTGTCAACATTTTCCCTCTTTTTAAATGTCAGTTGTCAGAATTTCATCCCATTTTATCAGTTTTCTTAGAACGGTGCTCTGTAGGGCTTTCTGTGGCTGATTTTTGGGAAGTAGATCTCCAGCCTTTCCTCCTAGGACCCTCTGGGTGGAATCAAACTTCTAACCTTTTGTTTAGCAGCTGAGTGTGTCAACCATTTGCACCACACAGGGCCTCCTCACCCCATTTAAATTTGTACATTTCCAAGTTGAATCCTGGGTGGTTCATCCCTAAGTTGAGAGAGAGCATGTTGTGTTTCTTTTTTGTAATTTTGTATTGTGCTTTAGGTGAAAGTTTATAGAGCAAATTCGTTTTCCATTCGATAGTTTGTACATAAAAGGTCATGACATTGGTTGCATTCTCCACGATGCGTAGACACTCTCTCCACTGCTGTGCTGGATTCCCCCCATTTCCTTTCATCCAGAATTTTTCTACCCCTTCCTGCCTTCTCGTCTTTGCTTTTGGCCAAATGTTTTTCCTTTTGATTTCATATAATTAATTGCTCTAAGGAACATGTTCTTGTTGGGTGTTATTGTTTATTTTGTGGGCTTGTCTATTGTTTGGTGAAAAATGGTCTCTGGGAATGGCTTCAGTTCCAGGTCAGAAGGGTGTTTTAGGGCCACAGTCTTGGGGGTTCTTCCAGTCTCTGTTAGACCAGTAAGTCTGGTGTTTTTTGTGAATTTAGTTTTTGGTTTTACATTTTTGTCCTGCTCTGGCTGGGACCCTCTATTTTGATCTCAATCAGAGTGATTGGTAGTGGTAGTCATGAGTGATCTAGTTCTTCTGGTCTTGCGGTCATGTAGACTATGATTCAGATGGTCTGCTGAGTCTTTGGTTTTCTTCACTCTCCTTTTTTCCGAGTGGAAAGAGAGCAATAGTTGTATCTTAAATGGCCACTGGCAAGCTTTTAAGACCCCAGATGCTGCTTACCAAAGTAGGATGAAGAACATTGTCTTTATGAACTATGCTGTGCCAATTGACATAGATCTCCCCTGAACCTATTGTCCTTAGCCTTCAAGCCTAGGAACTTTGTCCCATGAGTGTTTGGTTATGTCTAAGAAGTTTCCATGGCTGTGCCCTTTGTGTGCTCTGCTGTCTGTATTAATAGAGATGCAGCACCTACAATTAGTATGTATGTAAAAACATCCACAACCAAACCTATATCTGCAGGTGGGTATGCTTCCTTACACCCTCCCACGCTTCTTAGGCATACCTATCTACGTAGGTATCTGTTCATAGATTATTGTCTGTTAATACTATTTTGCAGGATTGTCTACGTTATAGTAATTACCAAAGTTGCCCTTTATTCTTGCATTCCTCTCAGTGTCTTCCTTGGCTTTGGTTGTGTTGTGCTTTACTTCCCCCATATTGTGTGTTGCCTTTCCTTTCACCAGTATTAACATGGATCTTCTATCTCGTTAGTAATTTTCCTTTCCTCCCCCTCCCATCCCTGGTAACCATCAAATTTTTTTTTCTCTGTGTAAATCTTTTCTTTTTTTTTTTATAATAGTGGTCTCATATAATATTTGTCCTTTTGTGGTTGACTTATTTCACTCAGCATAATGTCCTCCAAGTTCATGCATGATGTGAGATGTTTCGCCAATTCTTTGTTACTCTTTATCGTTGTGTAGTATGCCACTGTGTGTAGGTACCACAGATTGTTCGTCTGTTCATCCATTGGTGGGCACTTAGGTGGAATTATTGGGAATAATGCTGGAATGGGCATGGGTGCACACGTATCCATTCACTTTAGGGCTCTTATTTCTTTAGGGCATATACCTAGGAGTGGGATTGCTGGATCATACGGTATTTCTATTTCTAGCCTTTTAAGGAGGCATCGTACCATTTTCTGTAGTGGTTGCACCATTTTATGTTCCTGCTAGTAGTATATGAGTTTCAGTCTCCCCACAACCTTGTCAACGTTTGTTATTTTCTGTCTTTTTGATGTTCTGTTTCTTTTAAAAGACAGGCTTATGAACAAATAGTGTCAACTGCAGGCCTCTCTAGTCTATTTGACTTTGGGAGATACAGCTGGTCTTCCTTAAGGGCCAGGCACTGGGATGGATATTTTAGACATAGTATCTCTGGATTTCTCATGAGAAGCTGGTGTTTAGGTGTAACTACTCTACTTCTAGTAGAGAAGCTAAGCCGAGGGACTGTGCGCTTGTCTGAGAATGTTGTTTGTGAATGGATCAGCTGGGGTTCAACTCAGTTCTTCTGACTCCCGAGTCCATGCCCTTTAAAGTTAGCACATGAGACATTCAGCTCTTTTAAATGATGATTGGTTAACATTTTCCTGAGAAGCCATGCCATAATAGTGATTAAATAGGGAAAAAAGAGACAGGAATGAAAAATACCAAAATGTTAATAGTTGCCATCATTGTCTTTTACTTAAAAAAATACTTATACAATAAACAAGTGTTGCTTTATTGATTAAAAAAAAAAAGTCATGGTAAAAAGTAATGACTAGTCTTCATGGCCTTATAGTTTCACCCCATTTTCAGTTAAATGGACTTACGTTGCTTTTCTGGGAACTTAAGTGATCATTTGCTACTTGGCTTATATGGAAAATTCATTCCTAATTTCTAAATAAATTTTAAAGTGAATGTTTGAACCCAAAACCCACGGCCGTCAAGTCGATTCCGACTCATAGCGACCCTACAGGACACAGTAGAACTGCCCCGTAGAGTTTCCAAGGAGTGCCTGGTGGATTCGAACTGCCGACCTTTTGGTTAGCAGCCATAGCACTTAACCACTACACCACCAGGGTTTCCATTTGAACCCAACCAATCTGTAAATTGAGGACCAACTGTGCAGAGATTATTTCACATTTGGAAAAACACTTATTCTTTCCCCATTTATTTCAACCGAAAGTCTACCAAGCTATAAATCGATGGTGTTGACAAAAATTGTTTAATTGTTTGTTTTTGGGGGTTAACATAGATTTCTTTTTCCCAACTAGGTGTTAACATGTATCACCACTTCTGTGATTTTCTGAATCTTTATGTTACTCAGCATGTTAATAACTCATTCAGTACAGACGTGTACATCGTGATGTGGGACACGGTAAGTAAGAATGTGCTCTCTACTTTCACCCCGTCTGCGTCGCTCTGGAAGTGTGTGACTCTAATGTGGTGGAACAGAAGTTTCTAAGACACATATTTAAATATACACACATATGTAGATGGGTGTGAGTGGCTGTATGTGTGCATTTACAAGTACACACAGGTATACAGGTACATATGTATGTGTGTGTACCTTTGTTCTTTGAATTTTAGAATGAGGCAGTGGGAGATTTCTTTCCCCCTTTGGGCAGGTAGTGCTCCAAAGACCACAGACCTGTGTTCAGTGTTCCTCTAAGGCAGACTTGTGCACTTAACATCTGTGACCTGTGTTTGAAGAGCTTGTCTCTACAGGTTGGCCTCTTGCACGACCTGGTCTGCCTTTGCTTAATAGCAGCTTTCCTGTTGCTCCTTGCTTCATGCCAAATTGTGCTGTGTGTTTCTGTTCACACTACAGGGCGAGTCTTAAGTATGTACGTAAATGCATATGTTGAATTATATGAGTGGCACAGTTTGTACTCAACGATTTACCTAAAGTTTGGCTGTTTGAACCCACCCAGTGGTGCCATGGAAGACAGACCTGGTGATCAGCTTCCATAAAGATTACATCCAAGGAAACCCTATGGAGCAGTTCACCTCTGTAACACATGGGGTCACCATGAGTCAGAATCAGCTCAAACACAATGGATTTTTTTGATTTTATTGACTGTTGTTAGTGCAGTCTTTCGTCCTTATTCTTCTCCTTCCATTTCTCCTCCTTAGTCTTCCCCTCTCTCTCTCTCAGCTCCTTCTCTTCCTCCTCCTCCTTCCTTGACTGCCTTTTCCCTGCTTCTGCCCATACCCAGCCCCCCCATGCCCCAAGGTGACTCCAAAGTGTGCCCCAGTATCCTCATCTGTGAAATGGGAGAATTGTAGTATCAGCCTCAGTGACATTTTGAGGATTAACTGTGTTGTGTGTAAACAGTCACAGTGCCAGGCACAGAGCCAGTACACTCTAACTAAAGTTGACTATGACCAGGATGGTGATTAGGAGGACGGGTGGTTTCTGGTGTACTCTAGAGAGGTTGCCTCAGCATCGGGAAGGTGGACCATCCACTAAGAGGCCATCTAAGGTTTAATGAAACATTCGGACTCACAGGAGATGCTCAGAGGCCCTGCCTTGGCGTGTCTTTTCAGAATGATATTGTGGGGGAACCACAGCTTGGCAGCAGGACAGTATTGGGCATTTCTTCCAGGGGAAGTCTTTCCAGTGGCCCACCCAGGACAGCTCAGCTCAGATGCGGGGAGATGAGGCCCACTTGAGCTGCCTTGACTTAAGAGCCTCATGTCCCACAGGGGCCAATACCTCCTGGAACAGCTGCATTAGCAGAGCTCCCAAGATCCCTGAAAGAGACATGCTGTCTTAGTCATCTAATGCTGTCATAAGAAAAATACCACAAGTGGATGGCTTTAACAAAGAGAAGTTTATTCTCTCACAGTCTAGTAGGTTACAAGTCCAAATTCAGGGTGTCGGCTCCAGGGGAAGGCTTTTTCTCTCTGTCGGCTCTGGAGGAAGATCCTTGTCCTCAAATTTCCCCTGGTCGAGGATCTTCTCAGGCGCAGGGATCCCGGATCTAAAGGACGCACTCTGTTCCCGGTGCTGCTCTCTTGGTGGTATGAGGTCCCTAACTCTCTGCTTGGTTCTCTTTCCTTGTATCTCTTGAGAGATAAAAGGTGGTGCAGGCCAGACCCCAGGGAAACTCCCTTTACCTTGGATCAGGGAGGTAACCTGAGCAAGGGTGGTGTTACAATCCCACCCTAATCCTCTCAACATAAAATTACAATCACAAAATGGAGGACAACCACGCCATACTGGGAATCATGGCCTAACCAAGTTGATACACATATTCTTGGGGGGACACAGTTCAATCCATGACACATGCCTAGTAAGTAACTGGAGTCATTGTACCTCGTGAAGCCCACACATGGTGCCTCCCAGTCCAGATATAACTTATATATCAAACATCCTTAAATCCTGAGCAATATTGCCTTGATACATGTTTAACACATGCCATCTTTATTTCCAGTGACCAGAGGGAGATAGTCAACTGAAGGTCAAGTTCTCACGCAGCAATGGTTTTGTAAATGCTTTTTTCACAGGTCTGGGCCTCATAACAGAGCTCCGCAGAAAGGTTTTTCATTATCATTGCTCCAGAGACCTTTCGTTTAATTTCAAGCCTGATGAGAATGGCTGCGATAATTCTTGGCATATTAACGCTTTCATTTGGCTTCCTTCTTTTTGTGCATTTACGTTTCCCTCTTGCCTTCCAGTTTTGCTGACATGGTTTGATTTCTTGGAAATGTTTCTGTAAGTAAAGGGAACAACACCCCTTTTCGTCTTTTTTGTGTCAGCACTTCTAGTTCAAAACCACCAGCTCTCAGAAGCCCTGAATGATTAATTCAGGGATGTTTTGCCTTTTTTTTTTTTTTTTTCAATTATACCTGATGCTATCTCATTTCATGGTCACACACCTCCATGGACTAGTACTTTTATTCGCTTATCGTACAGCCGAGGAAGCAGAGGCTCTGAGCAGCAGGCAAGTGTTCTAACTTAACACAGTCTACGAGGGGTGGAGTCTGGGTAGTCTGAACATAGATCTGTGCTCTGAAATCACAGGGCTTTATCGCCTCCCTATAAACCTCTGTATGGAGCCCTGGTGGCACAGTGGTTAAGTGCTACAGCTGCTGACCAAAAGGTCGGCAGTTCAAATCTACCAGCCGCTCCTTGGAAACTCTGTGGGGCAGTTCTACTCTGTCCTGTAGGGTCACAATGAGTCAGAATTGACTCGATGGCAACAGATTAGAAACCCCGGTGGAGTTTCTGGGTAGGGCAGATGGGCTTGGCTGCTAGCCGAAATGTTAGAGGTTTGAATCCACCTAAATGCACCTCAGAAGAGAGACCTGGTGATCTACTTCCAAAAATTCAGCCATTGAAAAGCCCATGGAGCACATTTCTACTCAAACACCACACGAGGTGTCAACATGAGTAAGAGTCAACTTGACTGCAACTAGAGTTGCTCCTTGCTTCATGCCAAATTGTATTGTGCATTTCAGCTCACCAGAAGAGTGTTTTAAGTACATACAAAAATTCATATGTTGAATTATGTGGGTGGCACAAATGGTTTGTGCTCAACAACTAACCTAAAGGCGGGCAGTTCAAACTCATCCACTGGCACCACGGAAGAAAGGCCTGGCGATCTGTTTCTATAAAAACCTCTACAGAACCTATTAAGTTGATGGAAGGTATTTCAGACAGCTTGAAGCTTCTCTGTACCTTGCTGCATGCGTTTCCATGTCTCCCTCAAGTGGACTGAATGAAACTGAGCCTACTTCTACAACCCTGCCCCTCCCTGGGCTTTGTGGGATGGAATAAATAGGATGCTATGGCCCCCACGAGGATTCTAGTTCACCAGTTAACTGGCCTTGTGATATTAGGGCAACCTGACCACGACTCAGGCCTTCCCTTGACGGGCAGGTGGATTTAGCCGAGCAGGCTGGAGCCCGGATGCCACCTCTCTCTTATGCTCTTCTCAGTGCGTCCTTTTTAAGCTTGTGTTCTTGGTCCGTGAGGCCTTTGCTACACACTCAGTCAGCTTCTCAGCACAGGCAGCTCTGCTCGATGGCTCCACAGTTTAGGCCCAAAGAACATTATAGGTTGGATGGGGTTAGTGTGATGGTTTAGTGTGGCCGCCATGCTTTCCCTTTTGGTGGGAAGGCCTTGGATTAAATTATACTGTGCACCCCTGCCCCCACCTGACTGTGATGCTGACCTCCCCCAGTGAGTGGTGGTGCTGCGGGACCTGTCCTCGAGGTTTGGGGGAGCCGTTTGCCCAGTGGGGAGAGCAGGGAGGTGGCAGTAGCTGCTGTGCAGACTTGGTGGAGCAAAACCATGTGGCATTTTTCAGGTTGCTCCCACCAGCAAGCCTGTGCGGCCTTCCTGCTCCTTCTTGCAAAGCTCAGCAGTCTGGCTTTTCCCATCAGAACCGGAGCTGGCTCGGTCGGACGGGTCAGGCCACCCACCTGCACAGATGCGCAGGGGCGCCTCCCCAGGTGTACTTCTGGGTACAGCAGGGTGCCCTTGTTAAGCAGTATCACTAGGAGGGGAGATCACTGCAGGCTGTCCACGCTTCCTTGTGTTGAGAAGTCACATTGCTTTATTATTATTTTTTAATTAAACAGGTAATACTTGTTGTTGTTGAATCTATTCTGACTCATGGTGGCCCTGTGTGTTACAGCGTATAACTGCTCCTTAGGGTTTTCTTGGCTATTATCTGCCCCCACCCTGATCATATTTAGTTCCTTTCTCATCCCTTGCTGTTTGTTAAAATGCTGCAGTGAACATCCGTTCCGTATAAGTATGTCTTTACACACTCACCTGTCCTCGCGTTTCCGTGGAACAGATCCCCCTAAGTGGAATTTCTCAGTCACAGGTTATGTGTGTGTTTAGATTTGAGAGACACCAAGGAGGAAATTTTATGTCATCTTTAAGAATATGCAAATATTCTTAGACATGGACCAGGAAGAAAACCGTCCCTCCCCCATGACAGATCATTTGAATTTGGGGACGTGGAAAAGAAGCCTCTAGAGGCGGTTCTTACTGAATAATGCATGGTTTCCCTGAGAAGGGATCAGTCAGTATTACTACATTTTATTATTAAATTTTCCTTTCAAAGGTATCTCGTTTTATCTGAAGTTTTTTATCTGAAGAAAATGTCTGGAATCATTTCTTTTAATTGCCCTTTATTTATTATTGAGCCGGAGCAGGGAAGTTTCCTTGTAGATGGTGTTGAGAAGTGCCTTTATTAGAATGGCACTGGAGAAGTTTCTAGGGAAGGATTTTTTTTTTTTTTTAATTAATTATTTATTGTGCTTTAAGCAAAAGTTTGCAAATCAAGTCAGTCTCTCATACAAAAAGTTATACACGCCTTGCTGTGTACTCTTGGCTGTTCTCCTAATGAGACAGCACATTCCTCCTTCTCCACCCTGTACTTCCGTGTCCATTCAGCCAGCTTCTGTCCCCCTCTGCCTTCTCATCTCCCCTCCAGACTGGAGCTGGCCATATAGTCTCATGTGTCTCCTTGAGCCAAGAAGCTCACTCCTCACCAGTATCATTGTCTGTCTTATAGTCCAGGCCAATCCCTGTCTGGAAAGTTATCTTTGGGAATGGTTCCAATCTTGGGCAAACAAAGGGCCCAGGCAGGGACCATGACCTCCAGGGTGCCTCCAGTCTTAGTCAGACCATTAAGCCTGGTCTTTTTATGAGAATTTGAGATCTGCATCCCATTGTTCTTCTGCTCCATCAGGAATTCTCTGTTGTGCTCCCTGTCAGGGCAGTGATCGGTGGTAGTCAGGCACCATCTATTTCTTCCGGTCTCATGCTGATGGAGTCTCTTGTTTATGTGGTCCGTTCTGTCTCTTAGGCTCATCTTTACCATATGTCTTTGGTGTTCTTCATTCTCCTTTGGCCCAGGTGGGATGAGACCAGTTGATGCATCTTAGATGGCCACTTGCTAGCGTGTAAGACACCAAACACCTCTCATCAAAGTGGGATGCAGAATATTTTCTTAATACATTCTGTTATGGCAGTTGACCTAGATGTCCCCTGAAACCATGGTCCCCAGACCCCTGTCCCTGCTCCTTTGGCATTTGAAGCGTTTGGTTGTATTCAGGAAAGGGAAGGATTTTTTTTTATCCATCACATCAAACAGTTCTCAATAACTTTGAAATAATTCTAATATGAACAACATGCAGTTTTCAAAATCTGATTAAAAGAATGCTGTAAAAATGAAAAGCCTTGAACATAATATATACCCAACTGTGTACACCTTGAGTATAATCCTACAATGTATACTTTTTACTTCAACTGGCTAAATTTTTCAATCTAACTTATACCATTTAAAAATTAATTTATATGCTTCCTTTAGCTGAAGGAGCTGACAATTATTTTCTACTTTTCAATAAGGAAAGGTATTTTTTAAGTGTGCTAGAAAGAACTAGTTCCCACTGACAGGCAACTGTTGTATAGAGGTTACAAGCCCAGAGCCTGCGACCAAACAGACCGGGTTTAATCCCAGCCCTGCAACTCACCAGCTCTATAATTTGGCAAATTACTTTAATTTGTGTCTCGGTTTTTCTGTCTGTGAAATGGAGATGATGATATATCCCACCTCATTAGTGTTGTGGGTGGTTTAGTGAGTTAATAATGTCAAGTTAGAAATGACAAAATGTTATTATTAATATAATATTATTATTAATATTATTGTTATATTGTTACTATTATTATTAGTGTTAGTGGGAATTATCACGTATGTTACTCAATAGTCATGGAGAAATTATTTCATGCATTTTATTTTGAACGTTAAATGTTTGAGGTCATTTTCTTGCTCCGAATTACTTTTTAAAAGTAGTTTCCATTTAATCTGGTGGTTTTTACTCACTGAGCATACCAGAGTGTGTACAAATGGTGATGTATGTGTGTGTTGTGTGAATCTGGGATTAGATAGAATCACAGTAAAAAATGAGGAAAAGTGCCTTTTTTTTTTAAACTGTATTTTAGATGTAGGTTTACAGAGAAATTAGCTCTAATTAAGTAATCAATATATACATTATTTTGTGACATTGGTTTCCATTCCCACGACATGTCAACATTCTCCCCTTCTCTACCCTTGGTTCCCTGTTATCAGCTTTCCTGTTTCCTCCTGCCTTCTTGTTCTTGCCCCTGGCCTGGTGTGCCCATTTAGTCTCATTTTGTTTTATGGGCCTGTCTAACCTCTGGCTGAAGGGTGAACCTCAGGAGTGACTTCATTACTGAGTTAAAAGGGAGTCTAGGGACCATTCTTTTGGGGTTCTTCCAGTCTCTGTCAGACCAGTAAACCTGGTCTTTTTTTTTTTTTTTTTCTTTTTTGTGTGTGAGTTAGAATTTTATTTACATTTTCCTCCAGCTCTGTCTGGGACCCTCTGCTGAGATCCCTGTCAAAGCATTTGGTAGTGGTAGCCAGGCACCATCTAGTTCTTCTGGGCTCAAGCTGATGGAGGCTGTGGTACTTGTGGTCCATTAGTCCTTTGGACTAATCTTTTCCTTGTGTCTTTGGTTTTCTTCATTCTGTCTTTCTCCAGACCAGGTGAGACCAGCTGAGTATCTTAGATGGCCGCTCACAAGCTTTTAAGACCCCAGATGCTCCTCACCAAAGTAGGATGTAGAACATATTCTTTATAAACTCTGGTATATACCAGCTGAGCTAGATGTTCCCCGAGACCATGGTCCCCAGCCCTCAGCCCCTAATTCGGTCCCTTAGGGAGTTTGGATCTCTCTACTCTGCCCTATAGGGTCACTATGAGTCAGAATCGACTTGACAGCAATGGGTTTTTTGAGTTATGGAGCTTCCATGACCTTGCCTTGGTCAAGTTGTACTGGCTTCCCAATATTGTGTGCTGTCTTACCCTTCACATCTATTGCCTACTTAGTGTTTTTCGTTCCTTCCTCTCCCCTCCCCTCCTGTCCCTTGTAACCAGTAACCATCATGTTTCTTTTTGTGTGTAAATCTCTTCATGAGTTTTTATAATAGTGGTCTCATACAATTTTTGTCCTTTTATGATTGACTTATTTCAGTTGGCATTATGCCCTTCAGATTCATCCATGTTGTGAGATGTTTCGCGGATTCACCATTGTTCTTTATTGTTGCGTAGTATTCCATTGTGTGTATGTACCATAGTTTGTTTATCCACTTACCTATTGATGGGCACTTAAGTTGTTTCCATCTTTTTGCTATCGTAAATAATGCTGCAGTGAACATGGGCGTGCGTATGTCTACTCGTGAGACAGATCTTATTTCTCTAGGATATATTCCTGGAGAAGTGCCTTTCTAAAACGTGAGAATAAAATGGATTAGGGTGGAAAAACAAAATGCTTTTACCTGGTTAAACTTATAATTCTCTAACACATGGAAGCTGCAGTGAAGACACTGGCAAAAAACAAGGCTCCCGGTATTGACAGAATACCAGTTAACATGTTTCAGCAAACAACAAAAATGTCTCATCTATGACAAGAAATTTGGAAGACAGTACCTGGCCAAGCAAGTAGAAGAGATCCGTATCTGTGCCCATTCCAAAGAAAAGTGATCCAATGAAACGCTGAAATTATTGACTGGTATCCTTAATATCACACACAAGTACAATTATGCTGAAGATAATTCAAAAACAGTTGCAGTAGTACATCAACAGGGAAGTGCCAGAAATTCAAGCTAGATTCAGAAGAGGATGTGGAATGAAGGATGTCAGATGGATCTTGGCTGAAAGCAGAGAATACCAGAAAGATGCTTACATGTGTTTTATTGACTATGCAAAACATTCGACTGTCGATCGTAACAAATTATGAATAACATTGCAAACAATGGGAATTCCAGAACACTTAATTTTGCTCATGTGGAACCTGTACATAGACCAAGAGGCAGTCATGCAAACAGAATAAGGGATATTGGGTGGTTTAAAATCAGGAAAGGTGTGCATCAGGGTTGTATCCTTTCACCACACTTATTCAATCTGTATGATGAGCAAATAATCTGAGAAGCTTGACAATACTAAGATGAACGCAATGTCAGGATTGGAGAAAGACTCATTAACAACCTGTGATATGTAGATGACGCAATGTTGCTTGCTGAAAGTGAAGAGGACTCGAAGCACTTACTGATGAAGATCAAAGACTACAGGCTTCAGTATGGATTGCACCTTGACATAAAGAAAATAGAAATCCTCACAACTGGACCAATAAGCAACATGATAAATGGAGAAAATACTGAAGTTGTCAAGGATTTCATTTTACTTGGATCTACACTCAATGCCCATGGAAGCAGCAGTCAAGAAATCAAACAATGTATTACGTTGGGTGAACCTGCTGCAGAAGACCTCTTTAAAGTGTTAAAAAGCAAAAATGTCACTTTGAGGACTAAGGTGCGCCTGACCCAAGCCGTGGATTTTCAGTCACCTCACATGCATTCGAAATCTGGACAATTAATAAGAAAGACCAAAGAAGAATTGATGACTTTGAATTATGATGTTGGTGGAGAATATTGACTGCCAGAAGAATGAAAAAAATCTGTCTTGGAAGAAGTGCAGCCAGAATGCTCCTTGGAAGGGAGGATGGTGAGATTTTGTTTTAGGTACTTTGGACATGTTATCAGGAGGGATCAGTCCCTGGAGAAGGACATTCTGCTTGGTAAAGTAGAGGGTCAGTGAAAAAAGAGGAAGACCCTGAAAGAGGTAGATTTATACAGTGACTGCAGCAAGGGCTCAAGCATAGCAAAGATTGTGAGCGTGGCGCGGGACTGGGTAGTATTTCATTTTGCTGTATGTAGGGTCGCTATGAGTCGGAACCAACTTGACAGCACCTAACAACACGACAGCAATGACAAGCTTGTAATTGTGGTGATTATTCCTGACGATATTTTATCAGATTAGGTACTTGCTCAGGCCCCAGATGATGTCCAGGATGGAAAAACATTTTTTTTAGATGAGTTTTATGAGCTTGTTTAGGATGATGAGTTCTTAACACTGACAAGCTAATTCAGGCGCTGGGTTGCATCTTTGAAAAGCCATGTTATCCCCTTTTATTGCCCTAATTTTCTATTTTGTTTCCTTCTGCAGAGCTCCTACGGTTATGGTGACCTCTTCTCCGACACCTGGAAAGCATTTACTGATTACGATGTTATACATTTGAAAACTTACGATTCCAAAAGGGTACTACAAACTTTAAACTTTACTGAAAAATCCGTAAATACTGTCATGAGCAGATGACTCACTCATAAATATTTAATGGGAGTATATATTAGCCATTACCTTTGATTTCTGGCTTCTTAGTTTCCTTCTATTATAACTAGAATCCCCCGTGTTATGAACCGTGTAGCTTTTAAAAACTCTTTTGCATAGCTCCTCCAAAAATATGAATGTTCTTCCCCTTGAGTGAGATGGTTTGCTGTCCAAAATATTTTAATGAAGGATAGAGATTAATTAAAGTTCGTTTTCTCTGATTGTAAGTGCTCTTTTGGTGTAAAGGGGGCATATTGTGTTCTCTGATCTCATAAAATGTCTTCATTCTTAGGTGTGTTTTAAAGAAGCTGTCTTTTCATTACTCCCCCGCATGAGGTACGGGCTGTTCTATAATACCCCTCTGGTAAGCATTTTGTCTGTTCTTAACATTCATATTTAGAGAATTTCTTCTTGACCGATTCTAAGATAACATTTACCTGTAACTAGACAACATCTTAAATAGCAGTACAATTCATTGTGATATAACCTGTCGCTTCTATTACAGATATCGGGCTGTCAAAATACTGGATTATTTAGGGCGTTTTCCCAGCATGTGTTACACAGACTGAACATCACACAAGAGGGACCCAAGGTAAGGGACACATTATGGGTCCTGAGCAGAGCTTGACTTTTCACCCCCAACCCTGGTACAAATTAGTAACACCTTTGCAGAAAACGAAACCAACAGAGGACGTTGTTTCTTGTGTTAATGTTTTCTGACCTGGAGTGATCTGGAATCAGGTGTCATCAACCCATGCAAGATAAACTAAAGGATACTGGAAGGTTTTGCTTTTCCCTCCTTTTCCTTTCCCCTTTCTCTCGCCTTGTATCCCCATCCTCCCCCAACTAAACAAACACGGTCTTCTATGGCTGAAGTGGATACATTTGCTTTAAAATAGCAGTTCCATCGGTGTGCCCTTGCTGAGTTTCGTCTCTTTGTGAGAATCGCGTTTAGGCTCTGATGCTCATTGTCCTGTCCAGGCACATACAGCATTATTTTATCTCTCCCTTTGGATTACAGGATGGAAAAATTCGAGTCACCATTCTCGCACGGAGCACAGAATACCGGAAAATACTAAACCAAAATGAGGTTGGTTTCGAGTATGCATTTTTTAACATCGTCATATTGAATTTACTTTTCTGTGACTAATGTGTTTCATTTTTTCACATTCCATTAAAAGCTTTCTTTGAAATTATTAGTTTCTAGAAAAGTTTGATGGACTGTGCTTAGTTTATTCATTGGGTTTGAACTATTAGTGGAAGTCACCAAAGCACCCATAGCCCCAGCTAGCTAATCCCCGTTATAAGTGTTCGTGCATTAGCTCAGGGAGAAGACAGACACAGAAACTGATCTCTGAGTCCTGCCTTCACCTCTGTAGCTTGTCCAGCCTTCCCCCTCCAGACCATTTAGCAGCAAACATGTGAGAGAGTCTGTTGGGAACTATTTGATGGAGTGTGGTTGCACTGTGGGGATGAGCAGCTGTGTGTCTTAGAGATTGTTCACATCGTAGGCTTCCCAGCCCATTTCAACAGCATCAGCTCATGGACTGTATTCATCTCAGTAAGATCGTCGTGCAAGGTCCCCACCTACAACATCACGGCCTAAAGACAGCCTGGCAATAGGACAATGTGTTGGGTATCTCTTCTGTGCTGAGCCATGCTGTGGGGCCTGGAAGTAGAGTAGAGAACAAGACAGTAAGGTCCCTGCCCTCACAGAGCATACAGTCTAGGGGGGGAGAGTGTTTTATAATTATAAAACTTTAGGTATGTTTATAGGTTCTTTGAATGGTGAAGACACTCAGCTAGACGATATTTTCACTGTCGTTTGGACCTGCCTCAAACCCTGTCGTTGTTAACTGCCATTGAGTCGATTTCAACTCATAGTGACCCCCTGTGACAGAGCACAGCTGCCCTGTAGGGTTTTCTTTGCTGTAATCTTTATGGGAGCAGATCACTAGGTCCTTCTCCCATGGAGCCACTGAGTGGCTTCAAACCACCAACTTTTCAGTTAGCAGCTGAGCACTTAACAGTTGCACCACCAGGGCTCCTTTACACTCAGGTGGATGAAAGGCAGAACTCTCTGTTACTTACAATTCCAAATGAGAGAAGACGCCACTGGACTGCACCCTGGGACAGGGTAACAGTAAACTGGAGCTATAGGAAGGGGCTGAAAGGTGGCAAGCGAGGTGGGGTTAGCTAAGTTTCGTGGGCTCCCTGTGGATTGGCTGACTTGAATACTTTGTGGGCTCTAAGTCGTAGAAGCTTTCCCTAACTGTTAGGTACCTAGCCCTGGGGTGATTAGGGTGGGTGCATAGTGGCCCCAGAGTGTAAGAGCCTCATGAGAGAAGTGGTCAGTGTGTGGACTTCATCAGCTGCTCAAGAAGGGGAACTGACCGGCCTATGGCCAGGGCCTCAAACTGGTCAAGGGAACATTAAAAAAAAAAAAGTAATATTCCAGAAAGACAGATAAGAAATCAGTAAACAAATAATGAAGTTATTTTAGCTAGCGAAATGATAGAGACTGGGGATAGGGTGGAGGGGGAGAGTCTAAAGAGGTGCTGCTTGAACTGAGACCTGGTTAGTGAGAAGAATCCAGCCAGCGAAAGAGCCTTCCAGGCTGAGACATAGGTCGTCTGATGGACTGAGCTGTCTGTGTTCCAGAAATGGAGAGAACACTGATGTGGCTGTAGCATCACCAAAGAGGTAGTGTGATATCAGAAGAGATCAGAGAGGTTGGCTGTGGTGCGGGGAGATCACGTCACAGCAGCCTCATTGACCTTGGCGAGGGAGGGGATTTAATTGCATGTGAGGGGAAACCACTGGAAGGTTTTAAGCTGGGCATGGTGGGCAAAATAATGGCCCCCCCAAATGTCCTTGTCCTAATCCCAGAAACAGCAAATAGGTTAAATTGCATGGCATAGGGGAATGAAGATTGCTCATCAGCAGATCTTAAGATAGGGAGATCATCCTGGATCGTTCTGGGAGGCCCAGTGTAATCACAAGTGGGCCTGAAGCTCAGTCTACCAGAGAACCTCTGCCTTGGCCTGGAAGGCTCTTTTCTTGGCAGGGTTCTTCTCACTGATGAGGCCTTCCCGATCAGTTAAATACTTCCTTAAAAGTAGAAAAGAGTCGAAGAGGGAAGAATGATGAAAGAAGCAGAGTTGGAGAGGTGCTACTTTGCTGGATTTGAAGGTGGAGGAAGGGGCCATGAGCCAAGGTATGTGGGCAGCCTCTGGAGGATGGAAAAGGCAAGGATGGAGAGTCACCCTCCTAGAGTTTTCAGAAAGGAAGCTTGATTTCAGCACAGTGAGACCTGTGCCAGACTTCTTCAGAACCGCAGGATAGCGCATCTGTGTTGTTTTAAGACTCCAAATTTGTGATAACCTGGTACCGCAACTGATAGAAAATGAATACATGGGGAGAGACACGAACTGACTTTTCTTTTTAAATTACTGTGGTTGCAAGAATAGGTGGAAGGAGATTAATAAGGGGCCCACGTGAGGGGGAGATTGGACTAAGGTGATGACAGTAGACTTGGGCAAAACAGATGGATTCAGGATTTGTCTTGGAGCGAGAGCCTACGATACTCTTGGAATGTGCAGTATTATGTTGGGTAAGGCCAACAAAAGTTTAAAATATCAAGTGTGACTCCAAAGCTTTTAGCCTGAGCAGTTAAGAATTAAGATGGGAAAAACTTGGTAGAGGGTAAAATGTTACACACAGGCTCATGTGGTTACCTAACAAGGTGGTCAGAATTATGTAATTAGCTTCTCTCCTTGAGACCCATGTGGATTATGGAGGACACGAACATATGGCGTAATGAGGATGTTGACTGGAAGCTATGTGGATGAAAGAAATGAGAAAGGCATCGACTAGTGCAGTGTTGGATAGATGGATGGGAAGTTGCCATAGCAGACAGATTAATAGTATATTGTTATACCCGTTTCTGACAATTCCAACTCATGGTAACCCTATAGGACAGAGTAGAACTGCCCCATAGGGTTTCCAGGGAGTGGCTGGTGGGTTAAAACTGCTGACCTTTTGGTTAGCAGCTGAGCTTTTAACCACCATGCCACCATATTGGGTGCTAACTATATCCCAAACATATTACTATGTGCTCCCCATGCATTATATCCCTCCACATTTTCTTCCATAAAGATTACAGCCAGGAAAACCATATGGGACAGTTCTACTCTCACATCAGGTTGCTATGAGTCAGAATCAACTCAATGGCACACAGCAACAAGATGTGTTTACTCTTATAAGCAATAGGGTACTCTGGTTAAGAAAGCAGGCTCAAGACCCAGACTACCTTGACTCAAATTCCCATTCCTGTGCTTACTGGCTGGGTGAACTTGGGCATGTCTTGGTCACCTCTAAGCCTCGGTGTCCTTGTCTAGAACACAGGATAATAATAAAATACGTACCTCATGGGTTTGGCTGTAATCTTTATGGAAGCAGATGGCTGGGTCTTTCTCCCATGGAACCCAGGGTAGGTTTGAACTGTCAACTTTTCGGTTAGCAGCTGAGTGCTTAAATGTTGTGCCACCAGGGTTCCTTAAAGAGATCTTAGTGGAGGCTGAATCTCCCTTTGTTCCCAGTCCATCAGGAAGGGGCAGGCTAAAGAACAGCATCAAGCCAGGGGAAGGGAGGCCAGTAGAAAGGGGTAGCGGTAATATTGAAAGACAGGCATCAGGATTTTCAGATTCAATCATGCAGACTGCCCAAAGGATATTGCCCAAAGGTGAGATGTGGTAATCCATCTGCCAACTCCAAGCCAAAGAGCACCCAACTGGCTGCTTTTCTCCTGAGGAATGCATGTCACTTGAAAAGGCAGTGAAGAAAGTACATTTGACTCTAATATAATGAATGAAGATATAATAAAACTTGGATGCACTAATTAAACAGTGGTTGCTGGAATTCCGCCTCCCCCCGCCCCGCCCCAACTTCAGGGTTTAACAGTCATGTTGAGAGGGATACGGGCACCTCCATGGTTTAACTGGAAATCGTGAAAAAGGGCACACTTGCGTGAAGCTCTCAGGAGCATGTTTCCTTTTATGTGGACACATCTCATAAAAAGAACCAAGTTTATGCCATCTGATTAATTCTTTCCCAGAAAACGGAATACTAATCTTCTGGTCTCACTGCTGTAGCACTTTGATATAAGCACTGTATTCATGGGAGCGCAGGGATTGTCAAGAGAGAGGGACTGTGTGTGTCTGTGTGTTCAGCAGGGGTGTAGGAGTTGGGTTTGGGTCATTGCCTCTTGCTCTTTGTAGTGGGGACCTCAGTGCAGTGGTTAAGAACTCAGGTTCTGGGGTCCGATGCCTGGGATTTGATTTGGCTCTACCACTTGATATTTGGGAGACCATGAAAAAGTTATTTAAGTTCTCTAATCCTCAGTTTTTTTTATGAGGCTTGGGTGAAGTGTATTCAAAGCAGCTAGGAGTTCTAGGCACAATGTGAGTGCACTGTCAGTGATGCTTGTAACTGTCGCGGCTGTCGTTGCAGTTCAGTGCGTGCCACCGGCAACATGGTACAAGAGCAGAGATTACTGAATGACAGAGACCTCCAATGGTGCAACGGTTAAGCACTCGGCTACTAACCGAAAGGTTGTCAGTTCAAATCCACCCAGCAGCTCTGTAGGAGAAAAACCTGACGATCTACTTCCATAGAGATTACAGCCCAGAAAATCCCATGAGGCAGTTCTGCCCTGTCACATGGGGTTGATATGAGTTGAAATCGACTTGGCAGCACCCAACAACAACAACAGAGATCTACAGAGTCAGGTTAGCCTGACCTAATTGTGAGGGATATAGACAGCCATGGCAGTGTATTTTGTTATAGATTAAACTGTGCTTGGCTGCTTTCTGTTTGTTAAAAGAATACATTTTTTTTTTCTGTGTAGAAAGATTTAAAGTGTTTTTTGGCTGAGAATTTAGTTATTTTTAGGGGCTGAGGTCCAGAACACTAGTGGTTTGTCTGAAATGAGATAACGGATGGAAAGAAAGCTCGTAACGTAATGTCTGGAATGTCATCAGTACCCAATAAATACATGTGGGAAGTTGGCAGAATAACTAGCAAATGGTAGTAACAGCTGCACTCACGTTGACCATCTTCTGGGCTGAGCACTTTGCTTCCATGAACTTTCCCCTTCCAGCCTCTCGAGGACCCAGTGTGGTGGAATTTGAAGGGAGGTAAAGTGGTGTGTCCAGTGGATATGAATTCAATGAAAGGTTGAAACAGTGGACCTGAGCATATTAAATACCTGAAAGATATTTGATATGGAAAACAAGACATTTTTATTAGGATTCATAAGGGAAAGTAAAATAGAAGAAAAAGAAGGAAAGAAAAAATTCTGAATGTTTCCCTTTTTTCCCCCAGCTTGTAAATGCTCTGAAAACAGTGTCTACGTTTGAAGTCCGAATTGTGGATTACAAGTATAAGTAAGTACATAGCCCACTCTCGGACGGATGCTGTTGTCTTTTGCTGGGATTTGTAACTGGGGGATAGAAAGCAATGGTAGGATGGGACCTCTTGGCCCTTTATAACCCAAAGGGACAGACAGGTGCCACCAGTGGCTTAGTGGGCAGGTGGGGATCTCAGCTGCTGGTGCAGTTGCTCTTCAGCATTATGGGGCCTGATGTTGGGACACCTTGCCATTTTTCAAGAAAAATGATGAATCCAGATTTTTATTTGAAATTTATAAATTTTGAAAAGTTAGCCACTAATTCGGAATTAAAACAGTATGTATGGTTGTAGGCCTAATTGGCCCTGTCAGCTGCCAGGTTTCAGCTTTTGACTGAAAATGTTTTATATGGGAACATTTGAAGATTTTTAGTTTTTTAAGTGTTTACATTTCTTTTTGAATTCTGATACAAAAACAAGACTGAGAAGAACAAAATGTACCTAAAATCACTGCCCAGCTGCATTATATCGGCTTCAAAACAGTAATAGTGAAAAGTAGTACATGTTTCTGGTTGAACAGCCAAGCAGCATAAAAAAAAAAAAAAAGTAGTACATGTTTCTGGTTGAACAGCCAAGCAGCATAGAAAAGCTTAAAAGGAAAAGTAAAACCTTTTATCCTACCCTGCCTTCGCCCGCCAAGAGCCCTGGTCATGCAGTAGTTAGTGCTCAGCTGACGATTGAAAGGTCTATGGTTCGAACCCACCAGCTGCTCCTTGGAAGAAAGATATCAGTTTGCTGCGGTGAAGATTACAGCCTTGGAAACCCTATGGGGCAGTTCTACTCTGTCACATGGGGTCGCTATGAGTCGGAATCAACGATGACAATGGGTTTTCTTCGCCCACTGACAATCACAGTCCTGCTTCCCAAAGTTAACACTATGAGCAGTTTCTTTCTGTGCTAAAAAAAATAAAAATAAAAAAGTATATATTTAGCAGCATATGAGTATCTAGCACCCCATTGCTGTCAAGTCAATTCTGATTCATAATGAGCCTATAAGACAGAATAGATCTGCCCCACAAGGTTTCCAAGGAGCACCTGGTGGATTCTAACTGCCTACCTTTTGGTTAGCAGCCATAGCACTTAACCACCATGCCACCAGGGTTTTTGGTATCTAGTACAGATGGTACTAAAGATATCACAGAGAACATAAGCATGGAGTTTGCACCTTGCTCATCACACCTTAGTTCACTTATGCAACAAATCTTTATTGGGTGCTGACCACGAGCTGGTCTCTATGCTGAGCAGTCGAAACCCAAACACAAGGATGTAGGCTCTTGTCTTGAGGTTCTCAGACACTGAATACACATAAATAACCAAAAACCCAGCGCTGTCGAGTCGATTCCGACTCATAGCGACCCTGTAGGACAGCGTAGAACTGCCCTATGGAGTTTCCAAGGAGCGCCTGGCGGATTCAAACTGCCATCCCTTTGGTTGGCAACCGTAGCACTTAACCACTATACCACCAGGGTTTCTACACATAAATAGAAATCATGAAAATAGGTACCATTGATTATTTTTGTTGTTGTTAGGTGCTGTCAAGTCGGTTTTGACTCACAGTGACCCTGTGTACCACAGAATGAAACACCGCCTGGTCCTGCACCACTCTTACAATCATTGTTACGCTTGAGCCCATTGTTGCAGTCACTGTGTCAGTCCATCTTGTTAAGGGTCTTTCTCCTTTCTGCTGACCCTCTGCTTTACCAAGCATGATGTCCTTCTTCAGGGACTGATCCCATTGATTGAGACTTACCACTATGCGTTACTTCTTTATCTCATTTCACTCCATCAACAGTCCTGTGAGATTGACAGGGGTATTCCCATTTTACAAATTGCACTATGCTGTGGGGACTGTCCCTCACTGCCATATGAAGAAATGTGGGAGCCAAGCAGGGGACCCGACATCCCCCTGAAAGAGTTGAGAGGGCACCTCTGAGGCTGTCCGGAGTCCCTGGGTGGTGCCAATGGTTAACTTACTCAGCTGCCAACTGAAAGATCAGAGGCTTGAGTCCACCCAGAGGCGACTTGGAAGAAAGGCCTGGTTATCTCCTTCCAAAAAATCAGCCATTGAAAACACTCTGGAGCACAGCTCTACCCTGACACACATGGGTTGTCATGAGTTGGAATCGACTCAGTGGCAACTGGTAGGAGTTTCCTAGGTGAAGAATGACAGTAAATTCATGCTTTGCTAATAGGAGGGAAATGTTCGTAACATAATAGTATGGAGATTTGTCAGTGCTAATCCACAGGTGTCCTTCCACACCTAGCTCCTCCAGGGGTCTCTTCACCTGGACAAATGGCCATCCTTCTTTTGGTACCAGCTTTCCTTTCTGGGTTACTGAGTCACATTTACCCGGGGCAAGACAGCGGCATTCAGCTGTCGTCTTCCTTTTCCTGGGTGGAGCGTTTGTCTTACGGGGAAAGAAAGCTCTTTAAAAAGGAGCACCTGATTTGGAGACAAGCTTCCCTTCTGAGATCCAGAATATCTTGATTGTTTATTTTTCTTTACTTTGGGTGAAGTGAGGTCGGGAGATCTAATTCCAATATGTTTATTTAGAGTTTTACCCTTATTCCAGCATTTCTTTTTTGCCTCATTTTAATGAACTTTTTTTTTTTAGCATTGCTTTTCTGTTGAGAGTTGTTTGTACATCTTATTGTGTCTTGGACTTGAAGGACACTTTTACAATTCTAATATGCATAAGATTGTGAATTAGTGTGTCCACGGCAGTGCAATGGTTAAGTGCTCAGCTACTAACCAAAAGGTTGGAGGTTCAAACCCACCAGCGGCTCCATGGGCCAAAAGACCTGCTGATCTGCTATAAAGATTATAGCCTAGGAAACCCTGTGGGGCAGTTCTACTCTGTCCTATAGGATTGCTGTGAGATAGAATCAGCTCAGCAGTACCTAACAACAACAATGTTCCAAAGGCAGGGAAATGCCCTGGTGGAATCTAAGATAATTTTAGGTGTACCCAGATGGCACTGAATAACTTAAATCAAACAAGGAGAAATTTCTTTTCTTTTTAAAATTCTTTTATTATCTCAAGGAAATAGCTTGGTGTTAGTATATCATAAACAAACAAAAAAATCAAACCCATGGCCATTAAGTCGATTCTTATTCATAGTTGGACCCTATAGGACAGAGTAGAACTGCCCCATAGGGTTTCCAAGGAGCGGCTGGTGGATTCGAACTGCTGACCTTTTGGTTAGCAGCTGAACACTTAACCACTGTGCCACCATGGCTTCATTGGAAATTAGATAAACTCTACAGCTATTGCCCAGAAATAGCCTTTAAACCTTGAACAAAAAATATCCCCTGAAGTCTTCTTTAAACCAAACAGGAGGTTAGCTTAATTAGTAAAGAATGTCTGCCTTGAGCTTTGTGCTCCTATAAGGAACTGTCTATATGGGATCAAATTGTAGATAGGACACTTAGGTGGCAGTGAGTTTTTATTAATGGGGGAAACAATTCAGAAAAGGAGGTGAGAATGGCTGCATAGCTTGAAGAATGTAATCAGTGTCACTGAGTTGTACGTGAAGAAACTTTTCAATTGGTATATGTTCTGTTGTGGGTATTCTTAAGAAGAAATAAATTAAAACAAAATGAGACTAAAGGGGCACACCAGCCCTGGGGCAAGGACTAGAAGGGAGGAGGGGACAGAAAAGCTGGTAATAGGGAACGCAGGGTTGAAAAGGGAGAGTGTCGACATGTCGTGTGTGGGGCTGTTAGCCAATGTCATAAAACAATATGTGTACTAACTGTTTGCTCTGTAAACCTTCATCTAAAGTACAATAAATAAAGAAGAAAAAAATTATAAAATAAAATAAATTAGTAAATAAAAAAGAGCTGACTTAGAAAAAATTTTAAGTTATTAAGTAATGAACACTGGCTTGAAATTGGCAAAAAGTCATAAAAGTGGAATGTGACTTAGGGTGGGAGGATATTCTGAGTCCCAGGCTAACGGAGTCCCTCTTCTCTTCTTCCTATCTTGTGTTATTCTGCCTGTTCACAGGGAACTGGGGTTTTTAGACCAGCTGAGGATCACACACAACACAGACATCTTTATTGGAATGCACGGAGCTGGTCTTACCCATTTACTTTTCCTTCCGGACTGGGCAGCTGTATTCGAACTGTACGTGTCTGGTGGTGGTTTTACGTGGAGGCTGCCAACTGCTTTATGCATGCTGAGCCTTTCATTCAGAGTGTGGAAAGGCTTATTACTTAATCATTACAGGGCAGTCACAGGGAACACAATTCAATTCATAACAGCCCTATTCTGTTTTTAAAAAGTTAACCTAATCTACTGGGAAGATTTTAGAAATAATCTCCCTCAGCCTTGTTCAGTGTTTATAAAACCTTTTGCATGAATATATCTGAGGGGTGTATTTTCCCCCAGAACTGTGAATTGGGGAAAAACCCTGGCTGAAAGCCTCATTTGTGGACCCCTGTGTCCTTAGGTACAACTGTGAAGATGAACGCTGTTACTTAGACTTGGCAAGACTGAGAGGTGTCCACTACATCACATGGCGGAAAAAGAACAAAGTATTTCCACAAGATAAGGTAAAGTTCAATCACAAAAGTCAACTCGTTTTGCTTTTTCATTGGTTTAAAAAATATCTAATGATTAATAGGAAAAGCTGTTGCTGAATTTTAATCCAAAGATAACTGTTCTTTTCTGTACTACTGAATTGTTGTAATTTTATATAAACAACTTGGAGGAAAAGGGAAATTAACAACTGTATGTCTTCAATGTCAATATGATAGCTTTGTGAAATTTGGACCTATAAAGATCTGTTAAATTATATATAGCAGGAATCAGCAAACTGCAGCCCTGTGGACCAAGTCTAACTCACTGACTGTTTTTGTAAATAAAATTTTATTGGAGCACAGCCATGCTCATTTTTTTATGGATTGTCTACGGCTGCTTTCGCACCACAATGGCAGAGTTGAGTAGTTGGAACGGAGATCGTATGGTTCGCAAAGGTGAAAATATTTATTACCTGTTCCTTTACAGAAAAAGAAGTTTGCTGACTTTTGACATACAGCATAATTAAATATTTGACTACACAAAGTAAAATGATTTTTTTCCTGTACAGAAAATAGTGTTCTCCATTACTTAGAGATTTGTATTTGGTTTGCTTTTGCAGGGCCATCACCCAACTCTAGGGGAGCACCCAAAGTTTACCAACTACTCTTTCGATGTTGAAGAATTTATGTACCTTGTCCTGCAGGCCGCGGACCATGTATCACAACACCCCAAGTGGCCATTTAAGAAAAAACATGATGAGCTATAAATGTGTTGAGCCTGTTTGCAAAGACAGTATTTAAACCAATAATACCCAAAACTCTCTAATACCAGACTCACAATTAAATCCGTTAAAAAAGAAGAAACTCAGAATACCTTGTTATTTCCTACCCTGAAAGGACCATTTCTGTACCAAAATGTATCTTCAAGATATTACTTGTTTTATAGTCTTTAAGTGTTTTGCATGATTTCTGTGTCACTGGTATTTATCCAGATGACATTTTTGCACTGGAAACTTGTTGTAGTTCAAAAACGAGGCACGGGCTTGCTGGCATAATTGAGCTTTCCTTTTAGCGGTACCAAAGGTCTTAACTTTCTTAGCTTTAGAATTTGTAAATGTTTTTGTAGAATACCATGTGATTGTGCGTCAGAGTGTCCCAACTTGTTTATGGTATATTTGGATAATTCACGAGTGTTCTTTTATTTGCTATAATCTGTTCATTAACACTGTTTGTGGTAAGAAAGGAAAACTCAACACAGCACACACAGATTCTGAAGACTTTCCATGGTTGAGGTTCTTGGTACCAAGCCGTAGGACCATGTTGTAGACCAAACAGTGTTATAAACAGATCTGTTTTGTTCTCTTATCAGAGTCCAAACTAACTTCCATTGAATTCCCTGCTCTCCCCTTTTAATCAGCTCCAGGTTTTGTCCTTCAAGAACCACAGTCGACCATGGTTTTGCATTAATTTATATTCGTATAATTCAGTTCATATTCAAACCATGTATTTATTTGTAATTTGATTTATCAGTTATACATGTGTCATATGTAACAACTACATATGGTAACAACAAGTGCAGATATTCTGTAGGACTGTCTTATGTACCTTATTGATCATTTTCACTGACTCCTTCATAACAGTGGAGAGCACTGATGTTGAATTTAAACATCAAATGCAGATTTCTATTGTGCGTGTATTTGTAGCTGCATATACCTCCCTCTGTGTGTGTGTGTGTGTGTGTGTGTGTGTGTGTGTGTGTGTGTCTACCTCTATTAGCATGAAAGTATCCAGTCTTTATTTTGGCAAACGTCAGATTGGCCACACGAAGAGAATTCCTCCCTATGCAGAAGTACAGACGCTTGTGAATTACCCAGAGAGCTAAGCCGTAAGAAAGTGCAAGGGATTAAAAAACATCGGGACTGAAGCCCCATTCTTTGAATGGGATTCATTCCTGAAAGTTTATGAACTTTTATTTTAGCAGTTGGAAACCATGGATTTATTTCATGCACAATGTGAAATTTACATTTTATTGACACTTGAGTAATCTAGAGACTAGTGGCTTCTGTTTTTTCAAGGAGGGGATAGCAAACTACAGTAGAACTAAGAATTTTTTTTCCTTTCAGAGTTGTTGAAAGAAAAAAAAGAGGGCGGAGGGAACATGCACAGAGAAGCTAAGTGGCCCGCAAAACCTAAAATGTTTACTCTCTGGCCCTTTATGGAAAAAGTTTGCCGATTCTTGCTTTAAAGGATTATGGACCACTTTCTAGAGTTGAGGGATATTTATTAAAGTATCTATAAAGGTAATAGTGAATCACTGTGGCAATAGCTTTGATTTAGATCTTAAAATTGTGTAAAAAGAGCTACAACATATAATGAATATTTAAATAACAAGTATTGCTGCTGTTCTTTGTGCAGAATACTGAATAACCACTGGGAAAATATTTCACATGAAAGGAATTGTAAAGACGGTGTTGCACTTTTAGTCTGAGAGGTATAAACATCTGAAAAAACTATCTGGAAAACATGTTGTTTCAATGTTTATCTTACCTCATTTTAAGGAGCGCATGGGAACTGTCGGTTCTATGGTAGAGCAAGCATTTCAGAAATCAAAAACAATTTCATGATAAAACTATTATATTTGCGTATTTTGCATTTAAAGAGGATAAGCTTTATATCAAACAACAAAGTACATTTGACACTTTATCAAATTAGCTTTTATCAGACTTTTTTATAAGAACAAAAGAAGGTGTTCAAATTGTTATAAAATTTTAGATGTAAAGACTTCTCTGTATTGATTAAATCTTTAAAAGGGATGGATTTCAATTATTTGTACATTTTAGATATGCCTTTGGAATAAATCATTTTATATTTTATTTGAATATAAGAATTATTTTCAAGGTTTTCTGTGTCTGAAAGTTATATGCTTTTCCGACAGTTTTTAAGTCCTAGATTATAAAAATTGGGGAGGGGGGTGAGAGGGAAAAACACTAAATAGACAATAGATAAGTGGTAACTTTGGTGAAGGGTAAGACAGTACACAACACTGGGGAAGCCAGCACAACTTGTACAAGGCAAGGTCCTGGAAGCTCCACAGGCACATCCAAACTCCCCGAAGGACCAAATTGCTGGGCTGAGGGCTGTGAGGACCATTGTCTCGGGGAACATCTAGTTCAACTGGCACAACATAGATTATAAAGAAAATGTTCTACATTCTACTTTGGTGAGTAGTGTCTGGGATCTTAAAAGCTTGTGAGCAGTCATCTAAGATACTCCACTGGTCCCACCCTGTCTGGAGCGAGGGAGAATGAAGAAAATGAAAGACATGAGGGAAAGATTAGTCCAAAGGACTAATGGACCACAACTACCATAGCCCCCACCAGACTGAGTCCAGTACAACTAGATGGTCCCTGGCTACCACCACTGACTGCTCTGGCAGGGATCATAATAGAGGGTCTTTGGACAGACCTGGAGAAAAATGTAGAACAAAATTCTAACTCACAAAATAAAGACCAGACTTACTGGTCTGAGAGAGACTAGAGAAACCCTGAGAGTATGGCCCCTCAGACACCTTTATAGCTCAGTAATGAAGTCACTCCTGAGATTCACCCTTCAATCAAAGACAGGCCCATAAAACAAACTGAGACTAAATGGGCACACCAGCCCAAGGGCAAGGCTAAGAAGGCAGGAGGGGACAGGAAAGCTGATAATAGGGAGCCCAATGTGGAGAAGGGGAGAGTGTTGACAATGTTGTGGGGTCGGCAGCCAATGTCACAGAACAATATGTACATTGTTTAATGAGAAAGTAGTTTGTAAACCTTCATGTAAAGTACAATAAAAAGAAATTAAGCAGCTCACTGATGAAGTATTCGGTATAAGCAAAAATCATTCCTTAACGTTTATTTAGCATTTTATTGTATGGTGCTTTTATAAATGTTGTATGGTATAATCCTTACAAAAATGATATAAGAATTACTGTTCCCATTTTATATGGGAAGAAAATCAGGTGCAGTTTAAGGGACTTTGCCAAAGATCATAGGTCTTCTATTCCACAATCCTAATCTTCCATTCATTTATACACCTGTTTGTTCACTAAATATTGAGGGAACAACTATTATGTGCCAGGTACTATTCTAGCTTCTGGGGATACAGGAGTGAAATGAAGAGACAAAAATCCTTGCCGTCATGGAGTTGACATTCCAGCGGAAGAGACAGGCAATAAACAAGTAAGTAAAATATACTGTATTTATAGCCAGATAGAGAAAATTAAACAGGAAAGAGGCTGTGAAATTCTGGGCTGAGGTGGAGGCCTACATACAAGTAGGGATCAAGAAAGCCTCACTGAGAAGGTAGCATTTGAGTTGAGACTTGAAGGTGGTGAGGGAGGAAGCAACGCAGACAACTGGGCAAAGAGCATTCCAGGAAGACAGAAGAGCACATACAAAGGCCTTGAGGCAAGAGCACACCTGGTGTGTTTAAGGGATAGCAAAGAGGCCAGTGTAGCGGGAGCAGAGCAAGGGGGAGCAGAGCAGTAGATGAAATCAAGGAGGCAATGAGAGGAGGGTGTGGTGTCCTTTGATTCTGATGAGCTGGGAGCTGTTGAAGGGATATGAACAAAGGAGTAGCGTGACCTGACTGACTTTTGAACAGGATAACTGTAGCTATTAAGAAAGATTGTGGAAGAATGTCTTAGGTCACGTTTCCTGGGAAACAGACTCAGGGATGGAGAGTCGTGCGCAGGTAGTTTAGTGGGGAAGGTTCTCACGATCAAAACCTGTGAGGAAGGAAGGGGAACAGGATTGGGCAGAGGGAGAAATTGAACTGCAATGTACCAGCCAGTGAGGCTTCAGCCAGGGAGCTCTGGAGCTGGGCTGCTCCTATGGACAAGTCCCCAAATGAGGCAAGAGATCCCTGTATCAACTAGTCATCAGATATGAGCTGTCATGGATTGAATTGTGTCCCCCCAGAATATGTGTGTCAACTTGGCTAGGCTGTGATTCACAGTATTCTGTGGTTGTCCTCCATTTTATAATCTGATGTAATTATCCTATGTGTTGTAAATCCTAATCTCTATGATATTAATGAGGCAGTTATGTTAATGAGACAGTTATGTTAATGAGGCAGGACACAATCTACAGGATTAGGTTTATGGAGTCAATCTCTTTTGAGATGTAAAAGAGAAGCAAGCAGAGAAGAGCGGGACCTCCTATCACCAAGAAAGAAGCACTGGGAGCGGAGTACATCCTTTGAATCCAGGGTCCCTGTGCTGAGAAGCTCCTAGACCAGGGGAAGATTGATGGATGACAGAGACCTTCCCCCAGAGTCAACAGAGAAAGACAGACTTACCCTGGAGCTGGCGCCCTGAATTTGGACTTCTAGCCTCCTAAACTGTTAATAGATTTCTGTTTGTTAAAGCCATCCACTTGTGGCGTTTCTGTTAATGCAGCATTAGATAACTAAGACACAGGCCATCCCGGGAGAGGGCTGTAACCTCAGACAAGGCAGCTCCCTTCAGCTGAAGGCAATATCTGGAGAGGAACTCAGAGATGATCCATCGGTGGCCAAAATTCCCATCGATGGGGACTGGGTGCCTCGGTCTGAAGGGAACATGGATGGCACACTACAGCATCCATGGCACTGTAGGTGGTGCCCGTCAGCCGTTCCACTAGCTGCTATTTCCTGCAACTGGAGGCTTCACTAGATACAGATTTAAGGGGCTTTTTCGTTTTGTTTTTTGTGGAAGAGTACTTAGTATGTAATTCATATGGCACCCATCTTAGTGGCGGGAAGATTGATCAGTGGGTTCAGGGGATAATCCTGATGTCCTCACTGGAAAGTTTCCTGTTGACCTTCCACACGGTGGTTTTATTATCCTCCGTGTCTTTCCAATTCCATCATTCCTTCTGCATTTCTGCATAGAAAAATCTTCCCTTAGGCTCTTTGGTTACACCGAAATATAGTTCATATCTGAAGCAGGAGAAATATCTAATTCTTTCCCTTTAGTTAGGAATTTTCAGAGTAATGTGTTTGGTGCCTTAGCAAACTCCGGTAGTGTCCAATGAGTTTTATTTCTTTTCTTCCTTTTTTCTTTCCCCTCTCCCTCTTTTTTTGAATTTATTTATTTTTGTCATCATTGAGAATATACACAGCAAAACATACACCAATTCAACAGTTTCTACATGTACAATTTACTGTTATTGTTGACATTCACCCAGTTCTGCAACCATTCTCACCCTCCTTTTCTGAGTTGTTCCTCCCTCATTGACATAAACTCACTGCCCCCTAAGGTTCCTACCTAATCTTTGGAGTTGCTGTTGTCACTTTGATCCCATATAGTTATAAGAAGAGCATAATGCTTATGATAAAATATGCATATATATAGGCTTCACTGGTTTTGCTGCTCTAGAGAACCCAGCTTAAGACAGTGCTCAAGGCAAATATTTTCTACTAGTTTGGCTAAGTTATTATTTGGTTTTAAGAAGATTTCAAGGGATATTTTTGGTTTAAGGTTTAAAGATTGTCTCAGAGCAGTAGTTTCAGGGGTTCATATATCCCCCATGGCTCCAGAAAGTCTGGAGTCTATGAGAATTTGAAATTCTGTTCTGCGTTTTTCCCCTTTTGATCAGGATTCTTCTACAGACTCTCTGATCAAAATGTTCGGTAATGGTAGCCGGGTACCATCCAGTTCTTCTGGTGTCATGGCAAAGAAGGCAGTTGTTCACGGAGACAATTAGACACATGTTCTATTTCCTCCTCCCATACCTGACTCTCCAGCTTTCTCTGTTACTCCAGGCAAATAGAGACCAATCGTCATGCCTTGAATGGCTGCTTGCAAGCTTTTAAGGCTCCAGGCACTATGCAACAAACTAGGAGGTAGAACAGAAGCACTGAACACATTATTGGGCCAATTAACTGGGATAGCCCATGAAACCATGACCCTTAACCTCCAAAGCAAGGAACCAAATCCCATGAGGTTTTTTTGGTTGTACATAAGCAGCCTCAGTAGCTACCCTCCCCCTCCCCCTCCCCCCACCCCTTTTCTTTTTTGGGTATCATTGTGAAAGCATAGCCTTTTATATATGCAACATTTTTATAAATGTCAGAAATTATTCTTTTTGATACTCAGATTGTTCCATATTTTGCCAGTAGAAACCCTTTCAAGTTGGCCCCTGAGTCCTTTTGTCCTTTAATAGCCTCATTGCTGTCTGCTCCCTGGGTGGCACAAACAGCTTACACTCAACTAACTTAAAGGTTGGCGGTTCAAACCCACCCAGTGGTACTGCAGATGAAGGGCCTGGTGATCCATTTCTGTAAAGATTACAGTCACAAAAACACTACAGACTGGTTTTACTGTGTGGCTTGGGGTTGCCATGAGTTGGAATCGACTTGGTGACAACAAGTCTTTGGGTGCTGTCTAGCACGAGATATTCCAGACTCATCTTGTAAATCTCCTAGCCCAGACATTGAACCTACCATTTCTTCAAGGATTCCTGGTACGTTCTAGAGAAAATGGTATTTAAAGACCACAGTCACTAGTACTGGGGGTAGTAATTGTCCCGAACTTTTCTATGACTAACACTAGGAAATACACATTTTTCATAAGATGGGGGGAAACCACCAGTACACATTAGTCTAAATATCTCCAATTCAAATGCTCATAGCATAGTGTTATGCTTAAGTTCTTTGATTTTATACTTGTATCTCTTTTTTTCCTACGATGGGAATTTTGGCTCTGGTTTTTTTTTTTAAGGCACAAAAACACGAGAACAAAGAGAACAGGAGAATTGCTAATGGACAAACTGGAGAACAGATAAACAAGGGTTAAGTGTCTTAATATATGCATGTGAAAGCTGGACAGTGAAATAGGAAGACCGAAGAAGAATTGATACCTTTGAATTATGGTGTTGGCGAAGAATATTGTCTATACCATGGACTGGATTTCATTTTACTTGGATCCATAGTCAACACTCACAGAAGCAGCAGCCAAGAAATCAAAAGGTGCACTACATTGCGCAAATCTGCTGGGAAAGACCTCTTTAAAGTGTTGAAAAGCAAAGATGTCACCTTGAAGACTAAGGTGCGCCTGACCCAAGCCATGGTATTTTCAATCACATCATATGCATGTGAAAGCTGGACAATGAATAAGGAAGACAGAAGAATTGACGCCTTTGAATTGTGTTGATGAAGAATATTGAATATACCATGGACTGCCGAAAGAATGAACAAATCTATCTTGAAAGAAGTACAACCAGAATGCCCCTTAGAAGCAAGGATGGCGAGACTTCGTCTCAAGTACTTTGGACATGTTATCAGGAAGGACCAGTCTCTGAAGAAGAACAACATGCTTGGTAAAGTAGAGGGTCAGTGAAAAAGAGGAAGACCCTCAGCAGATGGACTGACACAGTGGTTGCAGCAGTGGGCTGAAACATAGCAACCGCTGTGAGGATGGCACAGGACCAGGCAGCATTTCACTCTGCTGTACATAGAGTCGCTGTGAGTAGGAGCCCACTCCGTGGCACCTAATGACAACAACAAATGTCTTAGTAGAACTGAGAAAATTGAGTCCCAACCTGGTCAAGAAATAACCCGATTCATACCACAGAATCCTCCGAGAGGAATCGGAACCGCTAGGTCAAGGCACTTCTAGAAGCTGAGGTAAAGAGAATGGCAGATTAACCAGTAAGCAAGGGATACACCAGCTTGCACTGAGCAACGTGCACACGGGTTTAATTGTATTTACTTGCTGCTCTGTGGTGAAAAAAAAAATTTTTTTTTTTTTTTTCTGTGGTGAGCAATTTCACATGGGTTTCACCACATCTTTGCCATGGTGGGGACAGGTGAAATTGTGCACTGCAGATTGGTGGGAAGGCACAATTCAGCCCACGTGTACCTTGCTTATTGGCTAATCCAGCCCTGGATGACAGTGGAGCTTAAAATAGGATGGTGGGAAGTGTTTGTAAGAAACAGGCAGCCCCCTCCTTTCCCTCGTCCACCCCACGTAGCTGGGCAACAGCCTAACTCCCACCCCAGTTGGCAGTTAGTGCAGAGGTCTTTGAACTTTCTCTGTAAAGGACCAGACAGTAAATATATATTAGGCTTTGTGGGCCATATGGAGCACTGGTAGAGCAGTGGTTAAGAGCTTGGCTGCTAACCAGAAGGTCAGTAGTTCAAATCTACCAACTGCTCCTTGGAAACCCTATAGGGCAGTTCTATTCTGTCCTATAGGGTCGCTATAAGCCAAAATCAACTTGATGGCAAGAGGTTTGCAATGGGCTTTGTGGGCCATATACAATCTTTCATTTATTGTTATTTCATGGTTTTCCCTTCACTCCCAACCATGCTTTAAAAATGTAAAACCCTTTCTGAGGCTTAAGGAGCGAGCAGAGAAGCTAAGGAACTTGTCCAAAGCGATGCAGCTAGTAAGTAGTAGATGGGTTGGATACAGGGCTTTCTTTGCGAAGAAGTTCAGAGTGAAACAAGGAAACCAGTGGCTGTCGAGTGGATTCTGACTCATGGCAACCCTGTGTGTGTCAGAGTAGAACTGTACTCCATAGGGTTTTCAATTATTGGTTTTTCAGAAGTAGATAGCCAGGCCTTTCTTCTGAGTGCCTCTGAGTGGACTCAAGCATTTAAATTTTTGGCTAGTAGCCAAGAGCATTAACTTTTTTCCCCATTCAGGGATTTCTAAGCAAGTAATTTCATATGTACTATTAAAGAGGAGAGAGAGCGAAATTGGTAGTTGGAGGGGGAATAAGAAATTGAGAACATAGTCCTGGAGTTAGGTCCTTTCTTGCAGTTTGAAACATAGTGGAGAGAGAATTTGGAAAATACTTGCAATTTCTAAACTGGGAGTACTCAGCTCAGGTATGATTGCCCTGGAGAAACCAATTGTTTAAAATAGCCTACTCCAAACTAAGTGATATTGCCAGAACGCTTAAATAGCTTTCTTCTCTTTTAGTTTATTGGGGCATGTCTAAGAATTTTATAACCATTCTAGTTTTCAAGTTTTCTTACTGTGTTACCTTGTTCTGGAGGGTAATGCACATTATGACCACTAGGTGACAGTCAAACTCTTCCAATGGCTCCTTGCAGTCTGCTGCCCAGTGGAAGAAGCTCCTTGTAGATTCCAGGGACCTGAGCACTTCTGTGAGTGATGGATTTTTTTCATTCCTGATTTAAGGGAAAGTGGAAGAATTACCATGGACGACTTTCAGATTTGAGTGTGGAATTTCTTAGCTGTAGCCAGTACCTGAATCCTGTGTAATATCTCTTGGTCACCACCTGCAAAAAGCCCTTGGCCTGGGAAGATGGTTTCCAGCAACAGACGCTGTTCCGTGGATGCATTCTCAACGACTGGCAGGAGAATTCGGTGGGGGCACTAGCTCTGTTTTAGGGTCTATAGCTAGTACATTAGCTTGTCGATTCTTCTTAGGAACAAATTTCTATTTTATACTGGCCTTATGGGTTGTCATGGATACGATTGCTCTTATTATTTGGTTTAAGCAGAACCAAACTGAGAGTAGTTCACTGAAGGCCAAAAGCCCCCAAATTGCAACATGTTAATTTAGGAGCGCTGTTGGACATAAAGGACCTGTTGCCGCAGAGTCAATACCGACTCATGGTGACCCCATGTGTGTCCAAGTAGAACTGTGCTCCACTGTTGTTGTTAGGAGTTGTTTTCGACTCATAGCAGCCCTGCGTACCACAGAACAAAGCCCTGCCCAGTCCTGCACCACCCTCACAGTCACTGCTACGTTGAAGCCCGTTGTTGGCAGCCACTGTGTCAGTCCATCTTGTTGAGGGTCTTTCTCTTTGTCTTTGACCCTGTACTTTACCAGGCATGATGTCCTTCTCCAGGGACTGGTCCCTCCTGATAACACGTCCAAAGTAAGTGAGATGAAGTTTCACCATCCTTGCTTCTAAGGAGCGTTCTGGCTGTACTTCTCCCAGGACAGATGTGTTCACTCTTTTGCAAGTCCATGGTATGTTTGATATTCTTCACTAACACCATAATTCAAAGGCATCAATTCTTCAGTTTTCCTTATTCATTGTCCAGCTTCCCCATGCATATGAGGAGACTGAAAACACCATGCCTTGGGTCAGGTGCACCTTAGTCCTCAAAGGGACATCTTTGTTTTCTACCATTTTAAAGAGGCCTTTTACAGCAGATTTGCCCAGTGCAACACATTGTTTGATTTCTTGACTGGTGCCTCCATGGGCGTTGATTGTGGTTCCATGTAAAAGGAGATCTTTGACAACTTCAATGTTTTTTCCATTTATCATGATGTTGCTCGTTGGTCCAGTTGTGAAGATTTTTGTTTTCTTTATGTCAAGGTATAATCCATATTGAAGGCCGTAGTCTTTGATCTTCATCCACTTGACAGCAACTAGAAAAATATCCATTCTGCTGGGGACATCTGAACGTGAGATGCAAAAACCAAAAAACGAAGCCTGTTGCTGGCGAGTCGATTCCTACTCATGCTGACCTTATGTGCTTCAGAGCAGAACTGTGCTCCGGAGGGTTTTCTTGGCCGTCATCTTATGCAAAGACACTGCTGAAGTCCCCGACACCAGATCCAAGCTACGGATGCTTCTTTGATATCAAGCACGTTGCATTTAGTCATTCACAAGGTCTCTTGTACATTAGGCTATGAATTGGGTTCTTTCTTCCTTACAGTCTGAAAGGAACTAATACAGCAATGCCAACACTCCAGGCATGATAATCCCCACATTACACCACAGAGATGGAAGCTCACAGGGAATGTGGACAACTTGCATAGAGAGTGGGCCTTCAGCCTGGGTCCACTTACTCCAAGCTCAGTGCTATCCAGCAGCACTAACACAAGGCTGCCTTTCAAGTTGAGGTCATCAATCCACAGGCCAATTGCAGGTAAAAAGTCATTGCAGTTTCCAGAGAAACCTGGGGAAATAAATTGCAAGGACACGATTCTGTTGACATACCTGCTGTCGGGTGTGGTAATCTAAGCTGGGCGTGGTGCTAAACAAAGGTGCCAATGAAATTGGGCCAGTTTGCTATGAAGCAATTGGATGGAGAATCAGCAAGTAGGAGATGAAGTTAAAGGTGACCATTGCAAGTCCCAGAAGAAAACCTCAGTTAAAGTGGTATAGACATGTAAATAAAGCAGGTGACAAGAGGAAAATGAGGAAAGTATCAGGGACATATTGAGCAGACCTAAGGCACCTCAGGGAAAGGCCAGGATTAATATTTGAAAGCCAGCTAAAAAGAAGACAGAGTGAGAGGACGTGAAAACTAAGGAAACAACACCATACTGCAGGGTTGCTTTAAACCCTTACGCCATGGTAGAACACAGGGGAAAAGGAAGCAAGCCCAATTCACAGTAAGGGCAATTCCATATTGCTAGAAAAATGTAAATCCTCTGGAAAAATACCTTTCTCCACATCTCATTTTTCAAACATGCTGGCAATAATTCAACCACTTTCAGGGAGAGAATTTGCACAAGATCCTTTTCGAAGTGTTTGCAGTTCAGCTTTGAAAAGGGAGCCCTGAGTTTTCCTCCTGCAGTTTGCGAGGGCATCACTCCGTCAGCTTTTCTATAAAATTAAACGTAAGTTGTGATATTGGAGCCTCTTGGAGTTCCCTCCCCAAACCAAAACATTGAGCTGAGATGGAATTTTGATCCAGCCTGTCAGGTGTCTCTATGCAAATAAACTGCTTCTCCGAAATCACTTTGTGATACTATCATTTACTTTTTTACTAGATAATGTGTTCTTGGATAGCCTTGCTTTTGCAATTCAAGTAACAGTGTATCAGAAAAGGAGTTTGATGGTGGTGGCCACTTGGTGGGAGCCATCGATCTGGAAGACAAGGGAGCACAAGTAACACGTAGAAAAAGGCACCCGTTCTTTATGGCTGTACTTTTAAACTAGAGAAAAGGGCCAACAGCTGGGAAAGATGTTATATTCTGTTTTTTGTTTTTGTTCTTTTGCTTCTTCTCCCCCTCCCCTGTTTTTTTAATTCCAATGTTAACATTCAAAATTCTGTGGTATAAAATTCTGCTTTCTTTGTGGAACTGAATAGCAACCATCAGCCAGAAATCATGAAGAAAGGTCTGGACTGGTTCGTTCTTAGTTAACAGCGTCCTGCCCAAGAGATCAGCCACGGTGGTAAGAGAATGCAGCAGAGTTTGGACTTACTCTGTTGGGATCTGGGGCTGTCTTTTGGAAAGGAACCCAAAACAAAACCTGTTGCCACTGGATAGATTCTGACTCATGGTGACCCCATGTGTGTCAGAGTAGAGTAGTGCCCCATAGGGTTCTCAATGGCTGATTTTTTGGAAGTAGATTGCCAGACCTTTCTTCTGAGGTACCTCTTTGTGGACTTGAACCACTAATCTTTTGGTTAGCAGCTGAGTACATTAATTGTTTGCACTGCCCAAGGACTCTGAACCCAAACTAGCCTGTCTAGCTCCTTCACTGAGACTTCTTGAAACTCCTGGAAGGTCTCCTGTAGGTTAATAACGTTTTGTCAGTGCAAGTACATGAAGAGGGGTTTTGCAGAGTTCTGGTGAGAGGCAGCATGGTATAACAGAGAAAGTACAGGGTCTGGTGTCAAACAGGCCCCACGCTGCCACTTGCTACCTGAACAACCTAGCCACACCACTTAAGGTCACGGAGCCTCAGTTTTCTCATCCGTAAAACCCACTGCTGTCGTAAAAGTGGGATGTTAGTGGTACCAACACTTTAAGACTCTTTATAATGTTAAAAAGCAAAGATGTCACCTTGAAGACTAAGGTGCGCCTGACAAGCCATGATGTTTTCAGTCGCCTCATATGCACACAAAAGCTGGATAATGAATAAGGAAGATCGAAGAATTGACGTCTTTGAATTATGGTGCTGGCAAAGACTATTGAATATACCATGGACTGCCAAAAGAACAAACAAATCTGTCTTGGAATAAGTACAGCCAGAATGGCCCTTAGAAGCAAAGGTGGTGAGATTTTGTCTCACATACTTCAGACATGTTATCAGAAAGGATCAGTCCCTGGAGAAGGAAGGACATCGTGCTTGGTAGAGTAGAGGGTCAGTGAAAAAGAGGAAGACCCTCAATGAGATGGACTGACACAGTGGCTGCAACAATGGGCTCAAACACAGCAACGATTATGAGGATGGCACAGGACCGGGCAGTGTTTTATCCTGTTGTACATACGGTCGCTATGAGTTGGAATCAACTCAACTGCACCTGGCCTGATAACCATGGTACCAGGGGTCCCTGGGTGATGCAAACAATTAACATGCTCGGCTGCTAACCAAAACGTTGGAGGTTCGAGTCTACCCAGAGGCACTTCAGAAGAAAGCCCTGAAGATCTACTTCCAAAAAATCAGCCATTGAAAATCCTGTGGACCACAGCTGTGCTCTGACACGAGTTGGGGGTCAACTTGACGGCAGCCATGGTGCCAAGCTCATAAGGCTGTGGTGAGGTTTGTTTGGTCAGCTATGTGTGAGGCACTTTCCTGGAAACACAATGGTTTGAGTGAACAGGGGAGACTGACCTTAGTCAGATAATCACACAAGTTGTTGTTGGAGGCCGTCTGAGTGGATTTTTGACTCATAGTGACTCCATCTGACAGAGTAGAACTGCCCCAGAGGGTTTTCTTGGCTATAATCTTTATGAAAGTAGATGGCCAGGTCTTTCTCCCAGGAGCCTCTGGGTGGGTTGGAACCAAGAATTTTCTGTTATCAGCTGAGTGCTTACCCATTTCTGCCACCAGGGCTCCTTAATCACACAAGTGAGGGTTATAAAATGATAAAGTGAGATAAGTGCCCTGAAGGGAAGGAACGTGCTTATAACCAAGGGAAATGCTCTAGGCTGGGGAGAGAGTAGCCGGGAAGGTTACCTGGGGAAGTGTAAGATGACACACTTAACAATAGACAAGGAGAGGAGGAGGGAGAGGAGGTGGAGGAGGAAGAAGATGCTGACACATCCTGCGCTGGCGTGCTTCAGAGAGAGCTTTGTTAGGCCATGACTTTAACCTGAAATGGCACCATGACCCTGGCCACTGGGGTCTACAACCTCAGACTCTCAGTCCAGTGATGCACTGACCCCCCAAGAGGTAGAAAACCTCAGCAAGACCATCAGGAGACCAGATGGCAAAACTAGGCCCTCCCTCCCCACTCCTGGGAAAAACTAGCAGATGCCATAGGCTTGGGAGACATGAGCTTTTGACTCCTGTTGAGTGGTTTTCTCAACATCATCTGAGAACCACACTAACTAAAAAGGCCCCTCCTCCTGGCCTCAGTATTCTCATCCATTAAGTGAGGAGTTTGGATCCAATATCTAAGCTATACTTCTCCTTGAGTCTATGATTAAGCGGCAAACTCTATGTGACTATACGGAAAACTATTCAGATAGGGAAATCCACAGCTCAGTCCCACTGTGGCTCTGATTGGAAGAGCGATTTGTCTGGGTCTCATCCTAAAGTCTTCATGCAAAACGCATGGGTTCTTAATCCTTGGGGGGAAAATTCATTTTTTGCTAAATGTATTTAGAGATGGGCTGAGACACAAAGATATTCTGGTATAACCCAGTACATTTCCACTATAAAGATGTAACTGTCTGGGGGTTGGGGGGAGGGGGAAGGGAAGAGATAAACCAAAGCTTTTTTCTTTTTTGGAAAAAAGAAATGAAATTACCTGCTGTCTGGGGAGGGGGAAGGAGAAATCTTGAAGCAGGAGGCATTACTATGGAGATTATTACTGGGAGAACTGGGAAGAGAAAGCCACTGACCAGAAACTAGAGATACATGTCAATGAAGGTTCAAATCTGCCTTTTAAATTCAGAAAAAGGAATGTCCTTTGCACCATAGTAAATGTTCAATGCATTGGTGCTCATCTCTGTGAACAGGGACTTTCATTAGTATTAAGCATAGTATTAAAAAAAAAAAATTGTCATTGAGCCTGACTCATACTTACCCTGTAGGACAGGGTAGAGTTGCCCCATGGGATTTCCAAGGCTATAGGGTCACTATGAGTCAGCATTGACTCAAAGGACAAGGGGTTTGGATTTGGTTTGGTAATCTTTATGGAAGCAGACTGCCACATCTTTCTTCCATGGAGCAGCTGGTAGATTTGAACTGCTGATCTTTCGATTAGCAACAGAGCGCTTAACCACTGCACCATCAGGGCTTCTTAGTGTTACTAAAGGCTGCTGAAAACTTTGCTCAGTGGGTCTTTTTTCTTTTTTAAATTTTATTGTGCTTTAGGTGAAATTTTATAGCACAAACTAGTTTCTCATTAAAAAAATTTATGCACAAATTGCTTTGTGGCATTGCTTGCAATCCCCGCAGTGTGTCAGCATTCTCTCCCTTTCGCTTTACACCCTGCGTTCCCTGTACCCATTCATCAAGTTTTCCTGTCCCTTCTTGCCTTCTCGTCTTTACTTTTGGGAAGGTGTTGTCCATTTGGTCTTGTATACTTGATTGAATTGAGAAGCACATTCCTTACATGGGTTATTGTTTGTTTTTATAGGCCTGCCTAATCTTTGCCTGAAAGACAGACTTCAGGAGTGGTTTCACTTCAAAGTTGCAAGCTGTCTGGGGGCCACAGTCTCAGAGGCTCCTCCAGTCTTTGTCAGACCAGCAAGTCTGGCCTTTTTTGTGAATTTGAATTTTGTTCTACGTTTTTCTCCAGTTCTGTCTGGGACGCTCTATTGTGATTCCTGCCAGAGCGGTCAATGCTGGTACCCAGGCACCATCTACCTCTGGCCTCAGGCTGATGGAGGCTGTGGTTCATGTGGTCCATTAGTCATTTGGACTAATATTTTCCTTGTGTCTTTGGTTTTCTTCATTCTCCTTTGCCAGGACAGGATGGTACCAATAGATGCATCTTAGATGGCCACTCACAAGCTTTTAAGACCCCAGATGCTACTCACCAAAGTAGAATGTAGAACATTTTCTTTATGAACTATATTATACTAATTGACCTAGATGTTCCCCAAGACCATGGCCCCAGCCCTCAGCCCCAGTAACTCGGTTCTTCAAGATGTTTGGATGTGTCTAGGAAGCTTCTGTGACTTTGCCTTGGTCAAGTTGTGCTAACTTCCCCTATATTATGTGTTGTCTTTCCCTTCGCCCCGGTGAGTCTTAAAGCCCCCAGAGGGATTCCCCTAGCTAGACTGGTTTGGATTAGGCCTACTGTAGAGATACAGGGATGCGTGATGATTCCTTATGAGCAAAGTATACAGTAACTTGAAAATATAACATGACCAGTTCTAAGGACCATACTCTCATGGCTTTGAGTTGAATGCCTTTTTTTTTTTTCCCCTTTTTTGTCCCTGAGTTAGTGGGCTTGGATTTTTTTAGTTAAATATAATAGCAGCAAATGTAAAAACCAAGCCTATTGCCATCAAGCAGATTCTGACTTATGGCGACCCCTGTGTTACAAACTAGAGCTGAGTTCCATAGAGTTTTCTTGGTCGTAACCTTTACGGAAGCAGATTGCCAAGCTTCTTCTGTGGCACCGCTGAGTGGGTTCAAACTGCCAATCTTTTGAATAGGAGAGGAAACAAATAACCCAAATAAGAAATGAGATGGCCGATATTACAACAGACCCAACCAAAATTAAAAGAATCATATCAGATTACTATGAAAAATTGTACTGTAACAAATTTGAAAACCTAGAAGAAATGGATGAATTCCTAGAAACAGCACTACCTACCTAAACTAACACAGACAGAGGTAGAACAACTAAATAAATCCATAACAAAAGAAGAGATTGAAAAGGTAATTAAAAAACTCCCCCCAAAAAAAACCCTGGCCCAGATGGCTTCACTGCAGAGTTCTACCAAACTTTCAGAGAAGAGTTAACACCACTACTACTACAGGTATTTCAGAGCATAGAAAAGGACAGAATACTCCCAAACTCATTCTATGAAGCCACCATATCCCTGATACCAAAACCAGGTAAAGACATCACAAAAAAAGAAAATTACAGACCTATATCCCTTATATATCCCTTATGAACTTAGATGCAAAAATCCTCAACAAAATTCTAGCCGATAGAATTCAACAACATATCAAAAAAATAATTCACCATGACCAAGTGGGATTTATACCAGGTATGCAGGGATGGTTCAACATTAGAAAAACAATTAATATAATCCATCATATAAATAAAAGTTGAGAACCACTTGATCTTATCAATTGATGCAGAAAAGGCATTTGACAAAGTCCAACACACATTCATGATAAAAACTCTCAGCAAAATAGAAATAGAAGGAAAATTCCTCAACATAAAGAAGGGCATTTATGCAAAGCCAATAGCCAACATCATCCTAAATGGACAGAGTCTGAAATCATTCCCCTTGAGATCGGGAACCAGACAAAGATGCCTTTTATCACCACTCTTATTCAACATTGTGCTGGGAGTCCTAGCCAGAACAGTTAGGCTAGATAAAGAAATAAAGGGCATCCAGATTGGTAAGGAAGAATTAAAAGTATCTCTATTTGCAGATGACACGATCATATACACAGAAAACCCTAAAGAATCCTTAAGAAAACTACTGAAACTAATAGAAGAGTTCGGCAGAGTCTCAGAATACAAGATAAACATACAAAAATCAGTTGGAGTCCTCTACACCAACAAAAAGAACATCGAAGAGGAAATCACCAAATCAATACAACTTACAGGGGCCCCCAAGAAGATAAAATACTTAGGAATAAATCTTACCAGAGATGTAAAAGACCTATACAAAGAAAACCACAAGACACTACTAAAAGAAACCAATGTAAGTGGAAACACATACCTTGCGCATGGATAGGAAGACAACATTATAAAAATGTTTATTCTACCAAGAGTGATCTATAGATCCCACGCAATACCAATCCAAATTCCAATGACATTTTTTAATGAGATGGAGAAACAAGTTACCAGCTTCCTATGGGAGGGAAAGAGGCCCCAGATAAGTAAAGCATTACTGAAAAAGAAGAACAAAGTGGGAGGCCTCACTCTACCTGATTTTAGAACCTATTATCCTGCCACAGTAGTCCAAACAGCCTGGTACTGGTAGAACAACAGATACATAGACCAGTGGAATAGAATTGAGAATCCAGACATAAATCCATCCATATACAAGCAGCTAATATTTGACAAAGGCCCAAAGTCAGTTAAGTGGGGGAAAAGACAGTCTCTTTAGCAAATGGTGCTGGCATAACTGGATATCCATCTGCAAAAAAAAATGAAACAAGACCCGTAGCTCACAACATACACAAAAACGAACTCAAAATGTATCAAAGACCTAAATATAAAATCTAAAACGATAAAGATCATGGAAGAAAAAATAGGGACAACGTTAGGAGCCCTAATACATGGCATAAACAATATACGAAACATTACCAACAATTCAGAAGAGAAACTAGACAAATGGGAGCTCCTAAAAATCAAACATGTGCACCCATGTTCACTGCAGCACTGTTTACAATAGCAAAACAATGGAAACAACCAAGGTGCCCATTAATGGATGAATGGATAAATAAATTATGGTATATTCACACAATGGAAAACTACGCATCAATAAAGAACAGTGAGGAATCTGTGAAACATTTCATAACATGGAGGAATCTGGAAGGCGTTATGCTGAGTGAAATTAGTCAGTTGCAAAAAGACAAATACTGTATGAGACCACTATTATAAAATAAATAAATAAATTATAAATTATAAGAACTTGAAAAATACTTTAAACAGAGAAGAAAATATTCTTTGATGGTTGTGGGAAAGACAACACACAATGCAGGTGAGGTCAGTACAACTGGACTAAACCAAAAGCAAAGAAGTTTCCTGAATAAACTGAATGCTTCAAGGGCCAGCGTAGCAGGGGCAGGGGTCTGGGGACCGTGGTTTCAGGGGACATCTAAGTCAATTGGCATAAAAAAAGAAAAAAAAAAAAACTGCCAACCTTTTGGTAGTCTCCCCCAGCAAACCATTGGTGCCACCCAAGGGCCTAGCAGCAAATAACTTCTAAGTTAAAAAAAAAAAAAAAAAACTTTCCCCTAAGAAGAAAACAGACTACTTGGATGATGCTGTTTTGTAGCCATCAGGTCGAAATGTGGAATCATACGTATATTTTTAACTGTGAAGTTGCACCACAGTCATGTCTGACCCAGACTTTATCCCTGATCCTCACCCCATTCTTCCCTAGACTCCTATAAAAAGTCCCCATCCCGTTCTTCAGCAAGCCCCTGAGCATGGCCTCAGCCTCTTAACTTTACAAACCATGCAAAGAGCAGTGACGTTATTCATCACCCTGAAATATGCCGCTCAAAGGCGAGGGGTTGTGTGGGACGGTGATGTCAATGGGAACAATCCATTATTCCATCAAGCACTTGGCATGTCAGTCAATGAAAAAATATGTGCCTTAGGACTGACAGCTCAAAATAGTCTTTGCAGCAATTGGCATGCCAAGATCTTGATAGTATAATGAATTATTCTTTAAACTTATCATTTCATTCCATCAATTTGGCCATATAGACTTCTTTTTTGTGGGAAGGGGACTAAATTATAGAAGGTCTCTCAAATAGCAAGCCAAATAACTTTGCAACCAGGCAAAAAAAGGCTAGAGCCATGAGAAGTAGAATTAGAATTAGAAAGACTCTTCCTCAGAAAATATACCGAAGTAAACACAATTCACAAAAGTTTGAGAAAAATTCCCTAATTCTGTAAGACTTTGGGGCGTGAAAAATATAGTCTTCTCTTTCCCTCTGACTACCTGTGGAATGACACCAAAACTTCACCCTCATTTTCCATGATGGTACATTGGAAAAGTATGAGAAAAGTTATTATTCTTTTTACGTTGTTATACAAGTTAGCTGAACACTATGGTCCTGATTATTTAGGATGCACAGGTGTTTAGAGCAGTCTCTGATTGGACTTTGGTTGAAAGATCAATTTCTCCCAGTGCATCTTCATATGTGTACAAAATTTCCCACCCTTGATGTATGGTTTTTCTTGCACTCATGTGGCTGATTAACTCCGTTCATTCTCAGGTCTGACCTCTTTAAAGATCTGTACCCATCTCTTTTCTCCTGAGTGCTTTGAAGCCAGGTTGAGAGACTGCACAACCTGCTGGCTTTATAGGACGTGTTTAGCAAGTTGGCGGGTATTTTGGGTGCCTTCTGAACATGGCAGAAAGCATGTTTAGGTTTCAGCTGCTCAAATTGCTTTCATCCTACAATATCATCTTTATTTCTAGGAACAGCAGCTGCCACAGTTCCCCCCCCGCAAATATCTTTGCTAAATTGGTTGGTGTAAATGGTTATTTTCCATCCTGTTAGATAGTGCCTCATTGCTACAGCAATGGTCGTTTTAAATACCATCACAAAATAACAGCGACATCAATTTGTTCCCAGGATTGAGCCTTAATTGTTCACCCATTGTTTGAAAATAGAGAACTGCCTCATTAATCCACTGCAGAATATTAAGCATTTCATTAAAATATTACCCAGAAAGGAGACTTACTTCGAATCCCTTTCACATGTCCTTCACTGCTAGCAATATTATCTATTCTGCATTTTAAACTCTCAACCTGGAGAAAAATCCGGGCATCTGTGACCTTTTAATTTGCGCTTCAAAGAAAACATTTCTTAATGTTATGTAATAAATCAATCATTACTGGCTTCATAATCTTAATGCATGTCTTTGAAGTCAGCAATCCACAAGAGAGGCTGGGATTTTTAAAAATCGGCAACGCTCTGGTCGTTTGATGTAAACTGTGTTTTATTGATCAGCTGTGAAGCAGTATTTGATATTAGCTGCATTCAAAGGCTGGAGATCATGGGGAATAAGAAAAATGAAGAACATATATGTGTATGTGTTTACATGTTACGTGTGTGTGTGTATATATATATATATACCATTGCCATTGAGTCATTTCTGACTCATAGTGACTCTATATGTGTATATATAAATGTATGTATATAAATGTATGTATATATATAATCCCCAACTTACAAAGTAATCAAGCTATGACGAACTGTACTTAAGACCATTTTTTAATCTTATCATTAGTAATCTGTACCACATGTAATGTTGCAACGTGTAATTCGCTGATGTTATTATCCTCATATCAACCCCCAAAGACAAATAAAGATTGGATTTATGAAATACTGATAATAAAAGGCAATAATAATGAAAAACCAAAAAAAAAAAAAAAAAAGAGGTATTGGTTGTATGTGAGAACCGACTTATGATGGAGTCATCAGAAAGTCACCCCGTGTAAGTCAGGAACGCCTGTGCATAGTCTCTGAAGTACGTAGGAAATATGGCTCTTTTATATTTTAGTATTTGATTTTTCCCAGATAATACTAACTCCCCTGTAAGTCCAACTTACCTTTGCACACACACACTCTCTCACACACAGTATTTGTGTATTTAATGGTTTGTATAATCTTGAAATGACAGCATTTGCAACCATATTTCCTATGTATTCTCGTTTTTAGTTGCCGTTGAATCGATTCCAGGTCATAGCTACCCCATGTGACAGAGTAGACCTTTCCAATACTGTTTTCTAGGCTGTAGTCTTTACAGGAGCAGGTCTTTCTTCTGCGAAGCAGCTGGGTGGGTTTGAACTGCCAGCCTCTGAGTTAGCAGCTAAGTGCTTAACCGTTATATCACTAGGACCCCTCCTATATATTCTGTAGATCCATTATTTAAAATGTAAATTTATCCATGTTCATTCAATCATCTTTAGTCCATTTGCCTGGATTTCTTTTGTCATCTGAAGAATTTTTCCATTTGACATTTTTCGACTTAGAAGCAATATCCTAGTTACTTATTATTGATAATTCGTTTATAATACAAACAAAACAAAAACAACCTGGGCTTTTCCTTTATTTTGTAGATGAGTATCAGATAACAGTACAGCTGCAGATCCACGTCTACTTTAATGACTAACCCATCTGAAGTGTATTTAGAAAAAGCAACAAAATGCAATTAATCTGATAGTAATAGGAACGGAAGTTAATGTCGGCCTGAAGCTAAACTGCTCGTTGTAAATATCTAGGCTGAATAATTTAGAGTCAAAAGGCTCACTTCTGGTTCTTCAAAAAGTCCCCTCATTTGGCTGCATAACTCAGCCTGACCTCATTCTTCAGAGGACTCTTCCCAGACGTGACCAAAGACCTGCCTCAGACACTAACGTGACAGACAGTGTCCGTCTTGGAGCTTCCATGAGCCTCTTCTCTTGGTAATTGAGAGCCCCTGAAACATAGTGGTCAAGGGCAAACCTGGATTCATCACCTCAGCTTAGAGGTCATGTAATATGACCTTGGGCAAGACATTGAGCTTCCCTGGGCCAGTTCAAGAAGATCTTCCTTGGTGTGTTGTTGTAAGGATCAGCAAGGAATACCTGGTACATCATAGGAGCTCCAGAAAGTTCTGTGCCCTGCAAAAAAGGAAGAAAAAACATTCTACAATATTCTACTGGTTTAGGGGGCCATGTTGTTGCTGTTGTGTGCCATCTCATAGCAACCCTATATGACAGGATAGAGCTGCCCCATAGGTTTTCCTAGGCTGGAATCTTCATGGAAGTAGATCGCCAGGTCTTTTCTCCTGGGGGGCCCCTGAGTGGGTTCAAACTGCCGACCTTTCGGTTTGCAGCCGAGTGCTTAACCATTGCGCCACCATACCTCACACGTAATTCCCAGCCTCACGTTGGGTTATTACTACCAGTTGTAGGGTGACTCTTGCCTCTTCTCTCTGCTGCTTTCTCCATTACCTTTTCCATCATTTGTACTCAATAATTAATACTGAAAGGCTTTTCTTTATTGAAGCAATGCTCCCAAAAGGTTACCGAGATAGATTGTTTCACTTTCCTTTTATCTGAACACTTGAAACACATTTAGACAGAAAGGTTTTATGTCTGTTATTTTGTTTCTTTTTTTTCTTACATAGGTACCACACATTTATTGTAGGAAAACATGAAAACACAGATTGGAAATAAAAATTACCTGAAAGAAATCATTGAAGTATTTATCAATTCAGACATATACTGTTGACCCCTACACATACTCCCCCCATCCACACATACTCCCAAATTTTACATACACACACCATACACATACATATATAGATGTCACTTTTTTCATGGTAGGCATTAAATATATACACATATGTATTTTTTTTCCACACGATGCATATTCTGGGAAACCCTGGTGGCATAGTGGTTAAGAGGTATGGCTGCTAACCAAAAGGTCAGTAGTTTGAATCCACCAGGGGCCCCTTGGAAACTATATGGCGCAGTTCTATGTCTTATAGGGTCACTATGAGTCAGAATTGACTCAGTGGCAACGGGTTTTGGTTTTTATGCATATTTCTGTGCTCAGCTACTAGCCAAAAGGTTGGCATTTTGAACCCACCCAGAAGCACCTTAGAAGACAGCCCTGGCAATCTGCTTTCTAAAGATCACAGCTGTTGGAAACCCAATGGAGCAGTTCTGCTCTGTACACATGGGGTCATTATGAGTCAGAATTGACTTGACAGCAACTAACAACAATAGTATGCATATTTCTGGATAATCTGCTCTTTCACTTAGGGGAATTTAATGATTACTTCTATATGACCATCAATATGGTCATAAAATATTTACACCCACCTCTTTTTAGGGTCTGCAGATTTATTTTTTTGAGCCAATTTTCTATTGGACGGTTAGGCTCTTTCTAACTACTTAATATTATAAAAAACAATGACCTTGTATGTAGCAAGTTGTGTATGGGTTTTTGTGTGAGAGACTTGATTTGTAAACTTTCACTTAAAGCACAATAAAAATTATTAAAAAAAAATGACCTTGAATATCCTTGGAATACACGCTGCACATTAGTCCAGTCACTTCCTTAGGGTAAATTCCTAGATGTTGCAATGCAGGATCCCAGAGCCGGTATGTTTTAGAGCTTTGATTACGTGTTGTCATTGAGTCGATTCTGACTCATAGTGACCCTATAGGACAGAGTAGAACTGCCCCATAAGGTTTCCAAGGAGTGGTTGGTGGATTCGAACTGCCAACCTTTTGGTTAGCAGCCAAACGCTTAACAACTGCATCACCAGGGCTCCAGAGCTTTGATTACATGTCAATAAATTTCCATCCAGAAACATGGCACATTTTTCCAAACCCTTCAGTGGATATGGAAGGACCCGATTTCCCCACATATTTATAACAGTGGACGTAATAAGTTGAGGAAAGAGTTTTAACGCAGAATTGCAGCTAGCTTTTTCACGGAAACATTGAGAGAAGGCGACACAACGGTTCAGTCTGTGTTTCATACATTGAAACAATTCTAACTACTCTGGTTAGCGAGGCAAGTTGCAACACTGATGTTCATGACAATGACCGTGATTAAATAGAAAGGATAACCGGCTCTGGAGAGCTGGACCTGGAGCCAGGAAATATTGTTTTTGATTGAATAGACCCAGTAAAAGAGCGGTGGCATACATTATCTCCACAGCCCAAGTGGCTGTCACTTCTCAAACTAGGTTAAGTAAAAAAGGCTACACAGGTTAATTAAAAGATAACACCGGGTGGTTGGACACAGTGCCTGCGTAATTGTTTCTCCCACTAACTTAAGTATGCAATGCATATTACAGAGGTCTAGAAAACAAAAAAAAACTTGTGTGACAATGACGAGACATTTGTATTTAAAGCTGGAGTGCTTGTCCCATATTTAGGTATTTATAAGCCTATACAGTTTCAAAGGCGCAGTTTCAGAATTATCTCTAAACATTGAGTGGCTATTCTGATCAGCAGGAGATCTGAGCTGTTTGTAATTGTACGGAAAAGCCGAGTTTTAATTTATTTAAATAACAATCTTATAATGATACATTTCAAATACACACAAAGGTAGAGTGAATGGTACACTGCAAATATAGACAAAAATAATGGTACATTTCAAATACACCCAAAAGTACAATGAGCCCCCACGAACCTGTCACCCACTCACGACAGTCATCAATTCAGGAGGACTCATGTGTCATCTCCTCCCTCCCCCACCTCTCCTGGATTATTTTAAAACAAATTCTAGATATCATATTATTACATTCATAAACATTCTAGTGAGTAAAAAGGCGATTCTGACTGATTGGACCCAGGAAATTTAATTTTCCGATTGAGCATTCTCAGAATCTCTTTGATTAGCTGTGTGAGAAGTTACTTGACTTCTCTGAGCCTCTGTTTCCTGTTCTGTAAAACAGGTAGGAATACAGCTGAGACATCATAGGGGTGTGGAGAGGATGGCAGGAGATATCTCAAGACAACACAAGCCTGGGAAATTATAAATAGTGAATAAATATTAAATAACCATTATCACTATGGGAATTCAGATTTTTGCAGGTAAATGAAATTTGGGAATATTGAAAAGCTGAGTGATAATATGTAGAGGTTTAAGTGGCTGCTAGGAAAAAAGACGTGGAAAATGTGGCAGACATATAAGGAAAAAATGCGTAGGGTAGAAGATACAGGAAGGAGCATCAGCAGAAAGAAAGAACCAATAGCTCAGGCATAGGGGAGGGTCAGGGCGTGAATGTTCGGATGGTGGCGGCCCCATGCTAGGAGTCCATGCAAATCATTAATGCACTCTGCTGCTAATTGAAAGGTTGGAGGTTCAAGTCCACCGAGAGGTGTGTTGGAAGAAAGGCTTGACAATCTACTTCTGAAAAAGCAGCCGTTGAAAATCAAATGAAGCATAGGTCTACTCTAACACACATGGTGTCACCGTGAATTAGAGTCAACAACTGGTTTGGTCTCTTTGCTTTGGCCCCATGTTAATGCTCTATTTCTAAGCATCAAGGTTGGGGTTTTGGGGAGCGAAGCATCAGTGGAAGATTGACAAGGAGGAGACAGAGAATTTGAGTGTCAAAAACGGTAAAATTCTATTAAAAGTCAAATCCTCACATAGTAATAAATACTAATACAATGGAGAAGTAGAGCTGTATATGGAAACAATTCTTAAGTCTTGCCTGATGGGTCCCTCGTTTCCAGGTTGATACTGCAAACTTCATGTGACCCATGCACTTAAGAGTTCTCTTGGATTCCTTTTTTTTCTTTTTTGAGAATTTGATTATTTTGCTATGCTAATTTTATCAAATGAAAGAAGGTTAGACAATTCCCCAGATGATTTGAAAATTTTGCATCTTAATTGGCTAACAACACTGTCCATTCACCGGACACCTCCTTTACTTTTTGGCTGATATCAGTCACTTCGTCATGCAAAAAAAAAAAAAGGCATACAGAACATTATTACAATATAGAATCTCTATAGATGATTGAATAATTTACATATATCAGTAAATTGTCTTAGTTGTGCATCAAAAATGACTCCAGGCTGTAACTCAGGCAACTTTATGTTTTTTTCATCAAAACTAATTCAACACTATCAGAATCTCTTTGTAAAATATTGATTACTTGTGAGAGAAGTTATTTGTCCCATTCCCAAAAGTTCTAATAGCCACAGAGATGCTTTGCTGAATGATGGAGTTGTTAATGGCTTATAAGATTTTAATTGGGGCTACTCTTCTTAGATGCCATCTATAATTAACAGGGATGTTGGGTGCCTTAACTGGAAGGAATGGATGACATGGGCATTTTACTTAGCTAGGCAATGTTGGTATAAAAAAAAAAAAAAAAAATTTTTTTTTTTTTAGGCAATGTTGGTGAGGGCATATGCTGGGGCAGAAGGGCATTTGGTGTCCTCAAAGCAAATCACATAGGAATAAAATTTATAAATCATATTAAGAACTTTGGGTTTTATCTTCAATAGTGCACCTTCCAACTAAAATGGGAAGTGACATAATCATATTTGGATTTTAGAAAGGTTACTCTGGATTGTAGGGAAGCAAGACAGGAGGTAAAGGAAATAATAAGAAGGTAGAGAGAGGGAGAGATAGCTGTCATTGAGTTGACTTCAACTCATGTCAACCTTATGAACATCAGAATGAAACATGCCTGGTCCTCATCATTCTCATGATCACTGGCATGTTTGAGTATATTGTTGCAACTATTGTGCCAATCTATCTCACTGAGGGTCTCCTTTGCCCTTCCTGGCCCTTTACTTCACCAGATATGATGTCCTCCTCTAGAGACTGATCCCTTCTGAAGATGTAGCTAGAGCAAGCAAGTTGGACAGTGTTCTGTTGTGTTTCACAAGGTTTTTATTGGCTAATTTTTGGAAGTAGGTCATCAGGCCTTTCTTCCTAGCCTGAAACCTGTCCACCATGGGTTAGAAGAGGAATGTAGAAATCCATAAACTAGAGTAATGACAGTGAGGATGGAGTGAATTAGGTGGATTTTATTTAGGAGGTAGAATCCACAGGCCTTGATTATCAATTTCATGTGGAGAATGAGGGTGAAGGTGAGGTCAAGGATGATATTTAGGATGCAGATTTCAAAAACAGGGTAGATGATTATATTGCTTGCTGAGATAAAGAAGCCTGGGGAAGACGCAGGTTTTGGAGGAGAGATGGATAGCTCCATTTTGGATATGATGAGTTTGAGCTGCCTGTGAGGTATCCTAATGGAGGTGCCTGGAACTTGGGAGAAAAGATACTACTAGTATAAAAATGGTAGATGAAGCCAAGGGAATCAATGGGATCACTCAAACCAAACCAAACCAAACCAAACCCAAGCAACACAAAACAAATAGGCCAGTTGCTGCAGAGTTGGCTACAACTCATGGTAATCCTGTATGTGGTGTCACAGTAGAACTGTGCTCCATAGGGTTTTCAGTGGCTGGTTTCTTGGAAGTAGATCGCCAAGCCTGTCTTCTGACATTCTTCTGGGTAGACCAGAACCTCCAATCTTTTGGTTAGTAGCCGAGCAGGTTAACCATTTGCACCACCCAGGAACTCCAGATCACTCAAAGACAGCAGTAAATCAACAGCTAATACAGGTGAATACACAGGTGCTGTTGAGCTCTTCTTACATCAGCCCTATCAGGTTTGTAGATTTCCTCCTTGATATAGTTTCTTTGAGGAGAATGTCTCTGAATGCCACAGAGTTAGAGTCCTCTAGCCATTGTTCAGCATTGAAGTTGGAAGAGATTTTCAAGATCATTGCGGCAGATTGAAGATGACCACACATTCTTTGACATTCCTCCCATCAAGAGGTGGGGTCTATTCCTTCCCCAAGCCCCTTAAATCTGTGTGGGCTCTTTGCTTTGACCAATCAAATATGGCAGAAGTGCCCTTGCCCCAGTGTTTGGGCCCAGATCTTGAAAGACTGGTAACTTCCACTTCATGTATCTTGGAACACTCACTCTTGGAGCCTGAGTCACCATGTAAGAAGTTTGATTATCCTCTTGGAGAGACCAAACGGAAGGGCCAAGAGCTGACATGAAGACAGCTGAGCCCCATCTTCCAGCTGCCTCACCAAGGTTTCAGACATGTGAGGGAAGCTGTCTTGGACCCTCCAAAACAGCTGCCGCCTGAATACCACAGAAGACTTCTATGACTCCAGTTGATCCTAAACGGGATAGAAGAAGTGCTCAGGTGAACTCCACCTTAACTTCCGCCCTACCGAATTGTGAAATAGGAGAAAATGTTTGTTGTTTTAAGCCACTGAGTTTTAGGGTAGTTTATACAGTAATGGAGAATTGAAATAGTCACCTATGCCACACTCCCTCCTAATATGACTTTGTAAACACTTATATCATTAGTTGGGTCTTCCGTTAAGCCAAAGGGCCCTCCATGTTGGACTAAAACCTATGTTTTCATCCGTAAATTGAGGATGATGTTACCTTCCTTCCCTTCTTAGAATTATTTAAGGGCTCCAGTGAGATAATATATGTGAATGTACTTTTAAATTATAAAAATTATAAAGCCCTCTAGAAATACAGATGATTTTAAAATAGAATTGTAAAGTGCTCTACAAATGCAGATTAATTTAAGTAAAATTTTATTGTAAAACGAAAGTTTCAAAACAGACATCACAAATTCTTAAAACTGTGTTAAATATACCATGTTAATTAATGTACTTATAATTTTAAGTTATGTCAAGATGAATCAGAATTACTTTGGCACTCCGTGAGTTGATCTGGAAGCTTTTTATCAGTTCTCCTTTGCTTATTTAGTATTTTGATTCTCTGCAAAAGGATGGAAGTTCATTTTTACCTCTTCTTTCACCCCGCATTGGTTTAAAAGGTCCTTATTTACTTAAGGAAATTGAGCAGATTTATTTTGGTCAAGAGCAAGGGGTAGAGTTGGGTCCAAAGTGATACACAGTAGGCACAGACTCCTTTGGACGGCCTGGTGCTAGCTGCAGCTGACTGGCTGGCTTTTAAGCTTTTGTCACATTACCTCTTTAGTAAATTGAATTGCAAAATGAGCATCAGTTGCTCAGCAGTCTGGTGATCTGGTACCAGTTTTCTTCAAGGTAATTGAATTAATTTGTGTAATTCAAATGACCACCAATCTTGCAATTTTTCCATCGTGATGTCTTTGAAGACTTGGGTGAATGGAGAGCACAAATTGAATTGTAGTCCTTAATAGAAACACGGGGATGCTTTCTAGTGTTTATTTTTATTTGTTTGCCACATGCCTGTAATAACCAGTTCAAAGGAAAAGCAAAATAAACTCAGATTTGAGGTGGAGTTGGCTGAGGTAGTTGCTGTAGGGGTGAGCCGTTTTGAGCCAGGTAATTCTTTGTTGTGAGTGGCTGCGGTGTGCCTTGTAGGGCGTTGAGCAGCATCCCTGGCTTCTGCAAGTAAGTGCCAATAGCAACCCCCCACCCAGTGGTGACAAGAGAAAAATCTACCAGTACCAAAACCAGTTGCTATAGACTCTGATTCACAATGACCCCACATGCGTCATAGTAGAACTGTGCTCTATGGGGCTTTCAGCAACCGGTTTTCCAGAAGTAGATCTTCAGCCCTTTCTTCCAAAGCTCTTCTGGGTGGTCTGGAACTGCTAACTTTTCAGTTAGCAGCCAAGCATGTTAACTTTTTGTACCACCCAGGGACTCCAAAAACGTCTACAGATATTACCAAATGTCTCCTTGGGGCCAAAATTGCCCCTGTTGAGGACCACTGCTGTAGACAAAGAGCATGTTTCTCTTACTGAGAAGCTAAAAATTTTCGCCCCAAACTCCTTCGCATCCCACCTCCCCAGCTCATGGCTTTATATTGTACATATATAATTCTGCTTAATCAGCTCAACTCTGGCGGGGTTTTCCGGGGCAACAATCCCTTGTTTATCCCTTGATATCTGACAAAGGACCACTCTTCCTTAGCCTGCTTGGAAACTGACATCCACATTCGAAGGTGATTTTTTAAAGAAGCCATCCTTTAAAAGGTCATAAAGCACTTGGCATTAGGCTCTTAGCGTGTGTGATGAATATTTTAATAGTTAAAAATGTAGCCAGGCAGCAAAGAAATGATTTAATGTGGTAAATAAATCTCTTTGTGGGATTTAATGTGCAAAAATGGACAGCAGTGGCTTTAAAAAATCACTCCCCAAATGATGAGATCTATATGACGGTGCGCTCTGCATGTTGGATCCATATCTAGAGTGAGCGCTCGCTATATCTTTTTTAAATATTGGAGGAAGACACTAAGATCATTTTCTCCCTTAGAACTTCCACATCTCTTTTTCTCAAGACTAGAAGCCCCTAAGGTTGATTTTCTGGGAAATAGGACTGATACCAGATCCCTGGAGAGTATAGCATTCATCATGTTCACTAGAAAATAATAGTCAATGAACAGTAATGCAGAGGTAGTGCTCATTGTGTGCCAGGCACTAGTCTAAGAGCTTTACCTGTGTTCATACTCCATGAGCTAGGTCAGGGGTTGGCAAGCTGTGGCTCACAGGCCGAATACAGCTGCTGTCTGTTTTCATACAGCCCGTGAGCTAAGAATGGTGTTTATATTTTTAAACAGTCAAAAAAGAAATCAAAGGAAGAAGAATGTTTCATGTCATGTGAAAGTAATAAGAAATTCAAATTTCAGCATCCATAAATAAAGTTTTATTGGAAGACAGCGACTCCCACTCATTGGCCGGTTGTCTACGGTTGCTTTTTTGCTACAATGGCAGAACTGAGCAGCTGCAACAGAGGCCATACGGCCTGCAAAGCCTAAAATATTTACTGCCTGGCCCTTTCCTGGAGAGTTTCCCAAGCCCTGAGCTAGAAACCAGCTCATTTTGCAGAAATCGAAGTGAAAACACAGAGAGGTTAAGCCGTTAACAAAGTCATACAGCAAATAGGTGATAGAACCAGGGTTTGATCCCAGATAGTCTGACTTCAGAGTCCCTTAATGCCACTATGGTACCACAGTAGGGTGACAATAAAACTTTCCAGTACAGAGCTTCTAGTTTTAAAAACAAACCAGTTAAAACAACTTCCCATAATTCAACTCCTTTGATTATACTTTATAGTCAGTTCATTTTTTTTTTTTTTTAATATTTTACTATGGTTTTGGAGAACATTTACATAGCAGATGAGGTTCTCATTCAGCAATGTCTATACATATTATTCAGTGACATTGGTTACACTTGGACAATGTGTCAGCGTTCTCATTATTTCCGTTCTGATTGTTCTGTTTTCATTAATCTAGCTTCCTTGCCCCCCCTTACCTTCTCGTCTTTGATCTAGAGTAAATGTTGGCAGTTAGGTCTCATTTAGATGAGCACAGTGCTCACGGGTGATATTATTTATTTTATGAGCCATACTGTCTTTTGGCTGATAGGTGACCTCTAGGAGTGGTTTGAGTTTCAATTTAAAAGGGTATCTCAGGGCCATAGCCTTGGGGATTTCTGCAGCCTCTTACGGTCCAGTAAGTCTGGCCTTTTTTTTTTTTTTTTTGGAATTTGAGTTTTGTTCTACGTTTTCCCCCTTTCTATCCAGGACCATTTATTGTCCCTGGTCAGAACATTCAGTAGTGGTAGTGGGGTCAGTTCATGTTTTATTTCTTTACTTAGGATCCCCAAACAGCAATTATTGAATGAAATGAAGAGCATTTTACACTCCTTAGACTGTCTATATGGTATATTCCCTTCAGAACTTCTAAGGATGAGTGTTTATAATTCTCCTTTCATCCAGCGGATTCCAGCCCTATAAGTAAGCATCCCTGAAGTGCAGTCTTGAGGGCTGGAAAATGTGTGTAGATAACTGGTTTCCAGCTACATGAGAAGTAGTGAAGGAGGAGGAAATGCCAAGGACGGAAGGACAATTTCTGGGTCTGCTGTAACTGGAGTTTTCATGTCTATGTAGAACAGTTAGAAACTTAAAAAAGAAAAAAAACTCATCTAACAGCCCTACCCAGAACTGGCCTTGCTTCCTTCAATTTCTCCATTTCAGGAGATGAAAGGCTGCGTCGGCTGCCAGGATTTAGTGTACAGTCCCAGGGAATCATTGTGTCTCTAATCTGCTGTTTGGGCCATGACGCCATCTCCTCCGCCTGCTGGTCAAGATCAGTTCCTCTTTTTGTTATGTTGTTAAAAGGCCCTCCACATGGACTGGTTTCAAACAGCATTTGGCACCGTGGGGGGACCAACACACAGGCTTTCATTTTTATTTCATTCCTTTTGGAATTTAAAGGGGAGTTTTGTTCCTAGTAGCAGAGGGCTGTAATAATTCTCATTTTTGAAAACTGCCAAAAGAAATTAAAAGAGCATGGAATGTCCCAGACACTGATGGGGGTGATGGATCCATGGGTTTACCCATTTGTCAAAGAGCATCCAACTGTACACCTAAGATCTGAGCATTCTATGTCAATTAAAAGAATGTAAGAGGGAAAAAGTATGGAAAGCAGTTATTAAAAAAAGAAAAAAGAGTAAGAATATTTAATGACAGCACCTGTCCAAAGCTGGGTAAACCCAGAATTACTCTTTAATCGCTTCTAATTCTTTAGACATCTTGAATCCCAGATCAAGGTATCCCCTTGTGAGAGGCTTAAATTCATTCCCCCTAATTTGTGTTCTGCATTCATTTGAAAGCAGTCATTCTGAGGTCACGTAAGTATAACTGATATTTATCCCTACAAACAGTCAGCGTCAGAAAGGTAATCTTCATCTTCAAGTCTCTCTATTACACCACGCTGGATTTACAATGAAATAACGGTGCAAAATTTACCTAGGGCAGGGTGGGGGCAAGACTATATTGAGCACTTATTTTCTAGGGCTTGTGAGGAAAGTGCAAGTGTAGAGATAAGAAACATGTCTTTGAAATAAAAAGTCTTTGGTTGCAATCGTTCATCATGCCTCTGATACAGGTTTCCAGACTTAGATATAAATATTTCAGGATCAAGATGCTTTCATCTTGCTCTGCCTTGCAAGAAAGGAAGATTGGAAACAATCTTCCTTAAACTAAGAAGCTTTAATCATTGTTTCTAAATCAACTGAACTGTGTAGGAAAAAAAAAGATGTAAGGATTCTCTAATCCCTGGGTTAGTTGTAATGAAATTGTCCAAGCTGAGAAGGGAACAGATGGGTTTTGATTAATTCCTACTAAGACTAGCAAGTATCAACCTCAATATTCTTTACAAACTTGCCAGGGTAAAAGTTATGTAGTCATAAGAGGATGGAGAAAAAAAAGGATATAAAATAAATATGAATTTATAACTGGGTTATGAATACTTAAGGAGGAGATACTTAAAAACACTATCCTTGGCAACAAGTCAGAAATTCAAGTTCATTGAATCAGGGCAATTTTTTTTTCAGACTCTTTCAGGTTTAATTCTTTAAAATTACAGAAATGGGGCGGGGGGGGGCCTTCTTTTAGGAGAAGCCTTCTGTCCATTGGCCTAAGGTATCAATTTAACTGGGGCCTTGCGCGTCTACGGTGATGCAAGGCTTAGTATGAGAAGGGTACGAACAAGATTCAGAGAGCTGAGAAGCTGTTCTCCAGGTTCGACATTTGTGATTCCAGGATGATAATTGAAAACACAGATGAACTTTACCAAGACATAATTTGGAATGAACTTAGACAATTCACTTGCCACGGTTGATTAGTTTTATGGTTGGTATTTAGGGTGCTGAGGGGCAAATTCTCAGCTTCCTGTGTCCTTTACAGAACTTTCTCACTCTTCCCGTCCATCAGAGAACTGACTGGAAAGAGGGGGCAGAAAGCTTCAGAAACTTCAAGATTTAAATTTGTCATTCACTCGAAATTAGAATTAAAGCTTAACAGAGAGGCAAAGAAAGAGTCTGAAGTGGCATTGGTGCCACAGGTGGGTAGAGCAGTAGATGTTTACCTCCAGCAGAAAATCAATAACTGCTTGCTTTAGACTTCAAAACACTTCTGCTGTCTACCTTTGTCAGCTTCCCAGCAAAATTTCAGAGTTTGCTTTTCTCTCTGCTGGGTCTATGAGTTGGACACAGACTGAGAGCCAACTGAACAAACAATCCTAAACATAACCTTCAATACCATTGAGAGTTAACCAATTGCCAGTTAAAGACAGTATTAACCATCCAAAAAAAAAAAGAAAAAAAAATATATATGTAATATCAGTTCTCGTTTAACAACAAAACACAACAGACTCCAATGTGATATTTTCGAGAAGCCAACGTAAAGAGAATGCTCTTGTTTACAGCTATAGAAGGATGTATTTAAATTGAGGGAATTGAGAATTATTAATGAAATGCACGAGTGTGCCTTCAGTCACTGGAATGAGGTGAGTAGTAAATGAATTAGGCATTAATTCAACACGAGATACTCCTTTTTTTTTTTCTTTCAGTTATTATCTTGTCATCGTAGCTGTGACTTGGAAATAGGATCTGCTTAGGGACAGGCTACTGAGTTCACTGTAATGGAAAGAGGCTGTTTGGGAAATCTGACCCAAGGATCATGATTTTAACTTGATAGTAGCCCACCGTGTGGGAAACTTCTGTCCATTTTCTGTCCATCGGGGAGATGGGCAAAGAGACTGCAGAAAGAGATGTCGGTGTCTCTGTGGAAAACAACCAGGGCCGGCTTCTCCATGAGGCACGGTAGGCGCAGTACCTATGGCCCGTGATACCTTTAGGAGCTCATGAAAATATTTTTATTTGTTTTTAAATCAGATGAAAAAATTGAATATAATTTAGCCTGGATTATATTCATCTTTATATCAGTGCAGGGAGAAAGATACAGTGATCTACTTCCAAGAGTCAGCCAATGAAAGCCCGTGGATCACACGGTCTGGGCAGCATTGTTTTCTGTCATGCATGGGGTCACTGTGAGCTGGGGGCCAACTTGATAGCAGCTAACAACAACAACATACCAATGCAGTCATAAAATACAAGTTTTACTGGCTTTTTACAGAGGAAGGGGCTCACGAAGGTGACAGTGCCTAGGGCCCACATAATGTACACCTGGAGGCAGATGGCCGACTAAAAGAGTTTGAACAGAATGAAGTAAAGGGCTCTTTGCGAATGTTGCTTTGGGTTAAGAGAACCAACTAGGGATGCTGGGAGACTAGCAATCATGGGAAGCCATCACCACCTCTGGGCTTGAATCAACAGGCCATTGGCCAAACCAACCAGAAGCCAGAGAGGAAGAAAGCCTGGAGGTTCAGTCCATATAGGTCAGCCTCATAGGGCAAAGAGCAGACAGAGAAGAGCAGAGAATAGATGGGGGGTGGAGATGAGACTGTCAACAAAGAATAACAAATACAAGGACTCATGTTTCAACTGCTTACTCTCTCTGGAATTTTTAAATGGGCAAAACTCTGGCCTTTGTGTAGGGTAAATGGGTAGTATGCATAAATCATAGAAAGAAGAACTTATTTCAAAAACAAAACAAAAAAACAGATTTTAGAGGATGGTACCCCTTCAGGTGGCAGGTGGCCCCACCTTTCTTGCTCATTTGCTTTTTTTGGAAGCTATTGTCCCACAATCAACAGCCATGGAAGCAGCAGTCAAGAAATTAAAAGATGTATTGCATTGGGTAAATCTGCTGCAAAGGACCTCTTTAAAGTGTTGAAGAGCAAAGATGTCACCTTGAAGACTAAGGCGTGCCTGACCCAAGCCATGGTATTTCCAATCGCATCATATGCACGTGAAAGCTGAACAATGAATAAGGAAGACCGAAGAAGAATTGACACCTTTGAATTATGGTATTGGCGAAGAATTTTGAATATACCGTGGACTGCCAAAAGAATGAACAAATCTGTCTTGGAAGAAGTACAACCAGAATGCTCCTTAGAAGCAAGGATGGCGAGACTGCCTCTTACATACTTTGGACATGTTGTCAGGAGGGATGAGTCCCTGGAGAAGGACATCATGCTTGGCAGAGTACTGGGTCAGCGGAAAAGAGGAAGAACCTCAACGATGTGGATTGACACAGTGGCTGCAATGATGAGCTCAAGCATAACAACAATTGTAAGGATGGCTCAGGACCGGGCAGTGCTTCGTTCTGTTGTGCATAGGGTCGTTGTAAGTCGGAACCGACTCGACAGCACCTAACAACAACAACAACAACAACATTGTCCTTCAAGGTTTACATTTTGTGTCCCTCTGCAGCTAGGACCCAACCTCCCTTTCTAGCACAATGAGGAGGCAGTTTGGAGAAGTGGTCAAGAAAAGACCTTTGAATCAGACTGCCTGGGCCAGCATTGCCATCACGAAGCTATCTAACTTCCCTGTCCCTTAGTCTTTTTATCTGTAAAACTAGGATAATAATAGTACATACTTCATAAAGGGTGGGAAGAATTAAATGAAATAACAGAGGCAAATATTTACGTGGTGCCTATTATAAGTTGGAGCACTGGTGGCACAGTGGTTAAGAGCTCGGCTGGTAACCAAAAGGTTTCTAATCTACCAGCTGCTCCTTGGAAACCCTATGGGGCAGTTCTACTCTGTCCTATATGGTTGCTATGAGAATAGACTTGACAGGAATGAGTTTTTGGGTTTTTATTATGAGCTGGACACTGTTCTGAGTGCTTTATGTATGTTCATTCATTTAACCGCACAGAGAAAAGCAAAGATTAAAACATGAAGAGAGACAAATTCCTGATGGTATTATTTAGGTAATCAGGAGATAACTATGCTGAAATTAAACTATTCATTATTTTTCATATATGTGGATCAATAAATATTCCCTAATTTTTGGGGGGTGGGGGGATGCCAATCGAGTCAAACTGAATTTCTGTCACTTGCAACCAAGACAGTTCTAATAAAGTACACTATATATACATATTTATATATAACACATGTAGGATATATATATGCTTGTTAGTGAAATAAATCAAAGAAGAAAAATAATAGAACTCATAGTTAATATCTTTCAGCTTCTAGCCTAGAGGATGCTGCTATAGAGGGACTCCCATTAAAAGAAGCAGTGAGAGCGACCTCCAATTTGTTCAATACCTATGGTGCCATGTACTTGTGTGTATCTTATTGCAAACAGTCCTCATAATTGCCTTATGAGGGCAGTACTAATACTATCGAGGAGGAAAAAGAGACCTGGAAGCTTTCCCAAGGCCAATTAGCTGATGAAGCAATTGAGCCAGGATTCAAACCCAGATATCTGACTCCAAAGCCCAAATTCTCTGATCATAGTTGGCATCCTTTCCCCTGTTGTACACAGGGGAGCTCAAGGATGGATGGACCAGGGGTGTGAGCCAGCGTGGCTTTTGCCATCTTCTTTCATTCCCCCAGAGAAGGCTAGAATAACTGCAAGAATGGCAAAGGGCAAAGGACTCGTAATTGTGGCAATGAACAGAACTGGGACCAATAAATGAACTCTATGCATTTTTATGCATCAGCTTTTAAAAGGCAAACATCTCTCCTGCAGAAAGCCGAGCAGACAGAGGCTCTTATCTACCTGTTGCTACACACTGTGCGTGCATTAATAGCAAAGCTCTTCATATTTACTTCAGTGGAAAAAGACAGCAATTGTCTCAACAGACCATGCTTCTTGGCAACAATAGAGGAGTCTGAAATGGCACCAACTGGCTCAAATCCAGAAACTAATTCCTTCCTAAAGACTGTCATTTGTTTAATAGCCTTCCTACCCCTCTTCAAACAAAAGGCAGGTCCTAATGGTGGGTGGTGTTCTACTCTGTCCTATGGGGTCACTTTGAGTTGGAATCAACTCGTTGGCAACGGGTTCGGTTTTTTTTTTTTTTTTTTTAACGTTGGGTGGAGGCCATAAAGAAAGCTCAGGGGCAGATGGCATTTCCTGAGTGCAGCTCTTCTTTCCCAGGTCCGAAGCATAATAGCCTCTAGGTTCTCCTGAGCTAGGCTCAGGGTAGGGATGGGAGAGGATGAGTCTTGAAGCCTACTCTAGCAGGCTCCAAGCTCTGGACTGTTCAGCCCTTGTCATGTCCTTCAAATCAGCAATGAAGAATGGAGAGGAATGTCCTCAGACAGTTCCAAGCCCAAGATTCCCTTCCCTTGGGGCTCATATCAAAGGATAGCCTCAGGCCAAACTCCTTCCCCTCTGCTGTGCTTCCATAGCTTCAGGAGAGCCCTTATTATGGCTTACTCTAATACTTCTTCCTTTAAAAAAATTATGTCTCTCTGTTTATGCTATAAAAGTCGCTACATTCTAGACCACTACCCTCTGCTGTCTCCAGTCGATTCCGATTAGAAAAGAGAAAAATAATTACTCCTAGTTCCACCATTCAAAGAAGCTCACTCTTCACATTTGTACTCCCTTCTTTTCTTTTAAAAAATATTTTCTAGTTAAAAGCTTGTGACTCCAAAAGGGCAGTGATCCTTTTATTTTTTTAGGTGGCTGGCCCATAGTAGGTGCTTGGGCAGTGTTTGGTGAGTCTAGCTGGCTGAGTTGAGCTGCTGGTTGGTTGCTGTGTTTTTACTTCTACTTAGTCACACCAAAGTCCCTGGAAACCTCAGCAGGCAGTTTAGACCAATGAGGATGAAACCTTCTCTTAGTGACCGAAGCCCCTGCTCTTCTTGGTCTCTGGCTCTTTTCTTCTGATTCCTTCTTTCTATCTCTGTTTGTCTATTTTTTAAAAAATAGCTTTATTGAAATATAATTCACATGCCATATAATTCATGCATTTAAAGCACGCGGGTCCATGGTTTTTCGTATACTCACCAGAGTTGGGCAGCCATCACCACAACTTAATTTTAGAACATTTTCATCATCCTCGAAAGAAAGTCTTGTCACATAAGCAGTCGCCACTCATTCCCTCTTCTAATCTTCCTAATCTACTTTCTGTCTCTAAAGGCTTACCAAGCCTGGACACTGCCTATAAATAGAATTATACAACGGATAGTCTTTCATGGCTGGTTCATTTCTTTTAGCATAATGTTTTCAAGGTTTCGTCCATGTTTTCACATGTTAGCATTTTATTCCTTCATAATGCTCCTCTGCTTATTTTTTCCCACCTATTTCTTCTCCACATTCTTGGAGAGCTCCCTAATAGTATTTTATATGTGTTCAGGGGGCCCTTGCTATTTGATATATGCCTTCTTCACCCAAGCAGTGTCATATCTAACATATTGCATTGCCCAGGACTCTGAGGATCAAGTAACAACTGTCTTACAATTTGCCAGACCTAAGAAACACTGTGGAGGTTTACGTAATGTACATTTACACAATGGGCTGTCCAGCTGCTAGAAAGGAAGTCTGCTTGGTAGGTAGCAATTTTGACATGCACACACAGAAAGAGAGAGAGAGAGAGAGAAAGAGCGAGAGAGACTTATTCCGAAAATTAGTTAGGCAATCAGGGAAAGAAAAAGAAAAATTTCTAGATGAATCTGTGAGTAGTTCATTGAAAAAAAAAAGGGGGCATTCCCTTAGAAGAATTTTCATTAGCTGGAGAAAGGATTGCCATCCACTGACCCACTGGGTTCTAGGGAATAGAAAAAGTTATATGATGTTCTAAAATGCCCTCCTCTTCTAGGTATTATTAGAATGGAAAGAAATTGGTTCAAGGTTTATTTGGAGCTTGGAAGTCTGACTCTCAAATCAGTGAGTGTCAGTTACCACAACACAGGCTGCAGAGAAGATCACTTCTTACTGACAGACAGCGAAATGGATCACCGGGATGTTAGGATAATGCTTCCTTATGAGTTCTGTCTCTAAGCACAATGGAGCTGTGTTCCTAACTGTATTTCAGGAGGCTAGGGTATTTCTGTATCTAATCAACTCATCGCATTTTTCCTCCACGTATTATTAAGGCATTCATTAGCCCTCAATAGCTCTGCAGAATTTGGCTTTGGTTTGAAATCGTGCCCATGGTAGGAGGCATGTTTCTGCAAACCACTTAAAACATTATTAAGCTGTACTCTTTTTTCCCCCCAGAATTTATTTAATCTCATTAAACTAAAAAAAAAAAAAAAAGGCTAAGCAGCGGGTAGCATTTTATTTTATTTTTTAATGTGAATCAAAACATGAAAAAGAATGCAAACATTAAGGGTAATGAACACTGGATGTGCCCTCTGTTCGAATGGTTCGGACTTAAAGCAATATAAAACACTTAGATGTCATTATGGAAAATACTTAAGATGAGCTTGTGTTTCCTCAATAAGAAATTAATTGGTAATAAATCTGTGTTAGACTGTAACTGGGAGAGAAAATAGACTGTACCAACTTAAATCTGACTTCAGGGAAGAGAAAGAAGCAGATGCTGGAATTAGTATTTTAAATATTAACCCTCCAAGTCAGCATTTGGAGACTAGATATTCGTTGTGAAATTTTGCTTGGGAAGCAGTAGATTCACCCATTTGAGGTCCCATAGCCTTGATTATGTTTTGAGACCTCTGGAATCTAAAACAAGCTTATGCTCAGAGACTAGAACTCAGAGCCAAGGATTATCCAGCCTCCCAATTATGGCACCTTTCCATGTCATTGGTGCGCAGGGACCATGCTAATCTTCTCTGCATCTTCTCAGTTTTGGCAGTATGCATGCTACCAAGGTGAGCACTGATGGCAGAAGGTCCAGGACTCAGGTGAGATGGGTTTTAATCCTCTGTTGCTAAATAATTATGTTGACATATGCAAGCCACTTAACTTCCATGAATACCAGTTTCGTCATCAGTAAAATGGGACAATCGCTAGCTACTGTGCATGCTTGGCAAAGTGGAAAGGACTGTAAAAGTAGAAAGCACTAGAGAAAGAGCAGACGTATGTTATGTCAGCAACCTATGACTTGGACTCCTGTGATAGCAAATATATATAAAAAAATAGGAACCCCAAAACATCAGTTAGTTTTTCTGTTAAGGATATTCCTTAAGAGTTTATCCTAAGAGAATAATTAAAGGAATATTTGAAGATGTTCATCATAGCATTACCAATGATGGTAAAATATTAGCAGTAACCTAAATGTTCAACAATCAGGGATTGACTAATTAAATTATGTTATGGCTATATTAACGAATACTCTATCTTAATAAAGATTCATGACATGAATCGCAGGTTAAAATTACAGGTTATAAGACGGTACTAACCATATGGCCCCAATTTTTGGTTTTATGGAAATAAAATACATACACATAAGAAATATTGGGAGTAGATATCCTAATACATTAACAATAATTGTTCCTGAGTGGGTGGAATATGGGTGATTTTTCATTTGAGGGTTGATTTTTTGTATTCTGAAGTTCTCTGTATAAAGAACACATAACCTTTTAAAGGAAAGATGTATATGTATGTGTGTGATATTACATCGCCTCCCCAGTGGACATCTGGCAATGTCTGGAGACAGTTTTGGTTGTCACAACTGGGAGGGAGTTATTAACTGGCATCTAGTGGATAGAGGCCAGGGATACTGCTAAACAGCCTACAATGCACAGGATAGCTCCCCACAACAAAGAATTATCTGGTCCAAAATGTTAGTAGCTCCAAGGTTGGGAAACCCCGTGCGTCTGCATCCTAGATCAAACCTTTGTTGTCTTCTCACAAACAGGGACTGTGCTGACCCCAGAAGGGTAGGGGGGAAGCTGTTTACGGTGATCTCTCTAGGTAACGCTCACCCCATCTTACTTTTTTCTTTTTCAACTGTCCTCTCTTCCCCCTAGTCCATGGACCCTCTGAAAGCTAGAGAGGAGGTTATTTTTCCTAATCTATTGTTCAGGGTAGGCTCTGGCTTTTTCATATTCAAAAACCTGGCTTCTGCGGCTCAAAAACCCTTTCAAAACTATTATCTCTGGCATGGGTTTCAGCAGCCTATTTTGAAACTCATAAGCCAAGGCTTTGTCTCTTTGTTCTCGGAGTTTTGCTTTGGTATATTTTCCCCTAGGGCTGTGAGCTGCTCAGATTTGTTGGGGGCAGGGATGGAAAGAAGGGTCATGGAGTAAAAGGAAGTACAAGTGAGAACTAAAAAAAAAATCACCTCAGCACATGTATTTGTTCTTTAAAATTTTTGTCAGTGTGTACTAATACCTTATGAAATAAAGTGCTGACACGATGAATTATATCTTTTTTTTTTTTTTTATTGTTGTTAAAAATCTTTCCGGAATGTTAGAATATGCTGAAATCACCAGGGGCAAAATCAACTCAATCTAGAATCTTATTCATCAAGACTGGGGAGGAAGTGCTGCCATGTTCAACCTGACACCCATTCCCTGATAGTCTCCAAGCCCCATCTCTCTTGTTGGCCTGGACCTATTGGCTTGTGCTAATTTGGATGGTTTGTTCAGAGATTCAAACGTGAAAGGGAGATTCCCTTGAATATTTCAGATTGGGCAACCTTGAGGGTGACACAGCCCGAGCATGGCAGGTGTCTTAGTCTTCTAGTGCTGCTGTAACCAAAAATACCACAAGTAGGTGGCTTTAAAGTATGGAAATTTACTTTCTCACAGGTCTGGGGGCTAAAAGTCCAAATCCGGTATGGCCTTGTCAATTCCTTCTGTGAGTCTCTCCTAGTTTTTGGTCACTGCTGGCAATCCTTGCTGTTCTTTGCTGGTAGACGGGTCCTTACATATCATCTGCCTTAACCTTCTATGTGTCTCTGGGTCTGCTCTTCTTTTTTAATAGAAGACCACTTAGGAGTGATTATGTTTAGGACACACCCTACTCTGGTATGACCTTACTGACATAACAAAGAAAACCCCTGTTTCCAAGCACGGTTAGGAATTTAACACATATTTGGTGGCAGGGGACACAATTTGATCCACAGCAGTAGGAAAATTGCCAACTCAAAATATTCAACGTCCCTCCCAGTTTATGGCAGCTTGAAGCGTGATTGCTGTTATCTCCACAAATCCTGCCTCAATCTCTATGTCGCTGATAAAAAAAAAAAAAAAAAAGAGCCTGTAAAATGCAGAAACTTGTACACAGTGTGTACCCAATTGATGGGGACTGTTATGGATTGAATTGTGTCCCCTCCGAAATATGTGTCGGAAACCCTAATCTCTATGCTTATGGTTATAATCCCACTTGGGGATGGGTTGTCTTTGTTATGTTAATGAGTCCGGATTAGTGTAGGGTGCCTCTTGAGTCAATCTCTTTTGACATATAAAGGAGATTAAATAAGCAAGCGAAAGAAGGAGAGATGGGGAAGAGAGCTGCCAAGTCACTTGAAGGTCACTAGGAGCAGAAGCTCTGAAGACGCAAGGACCTTCCCCCAGAGCTGACAGAAAGAGAAAGCCTTCCCCTAGAGCCGGCCCCCTGGATTTGAACTTCTAGCCTCCTAAACAGTGAGAAAATAAATTTCTGTTTGTTAAAGCTATCCACTTGTGGTATTTCTATTATAGCAGCACTGAGTGACTAAGACAGGAACTATAACAGTTATTTTCTAGTTGTGTTCCTTCACTTGGTAGTCTTATTCCCTCCGTGACTTTAATGAGTAGCCCCAAGAGTCTAAATGGTTATTTACTTATTGTTTTAAAAAATTGGAATAGTCTTTTAACTTAAGCAATATATATGCATAATATATAACAATATGCATAAACTCACAGGTTTGAGGTACTATTAGTATCTTGAGTTATCACAGACTAGGGCTCACGCTAGTATTTTTACACCTGGGTATCATTAGCAGATGTGATCAGGCAATCTGCTAGAGTCTGTGCAAAGGTACAGAGATCAAGTCAATGTTGATGAGCAGAGGGGTTAGAAAAACAGTAATTGCTCATTTGCTATCTCTCTCCCCTGCTAGACTGGCAGCCCTATGAGGGCTGGGCCTGTGTTCATCTTGTTCTCCAATGGGCCCTAGCGGAGAACCTGGTGCATAGCAGGCATTCAGTTTGTTGGAGGAAGAAGTTATGAACTGAATATAGGATGTCATCCAGGTTATAGTGGTAGAATTTTGTAAGATCTTGCAGGTCAGGAAATACGAATGTCTTTTTCACAATTGCATATCAAGTGTCTAGTACAAAGTCTGTGAGCCTTGGTGGTGCAATGGTTAAAGTGCTCACCAGCTAAATGAAAGGTTGGTTGTTTGAACTCACCAGCAGCTCCGTGGGAGAAAGATGTGGCAGTCTGCTTTTGTAAAGAGATAGCCTTGGAAAGCCCATGGTTCAGTTCCACTCTGTCCTATAGGTTGGTTATGAGTCAGAATCAACTTGAAGGCAATGGGTTTGGTTTTGGGTCAAAAGTCAAACTCATTGCCTTCAAGTTGATTCTGACTCATAGTGGCTGTATAGGACAGAGCAGAACTGCCCCATAGGGTTTCCAAGAGTAGCTGGTAGATTTGAACTGCAGATCTTTTGGTTAGTAGCTGAGGTCTTAACCACTCGCCACCAGGATAAAGTCTAGCACACACAAATTTGTTAAACGGATTAATAGAAGAATCAATCCAAGAATAAATTAATGAATGCATGACAACCACAGTCTTGGGTGTATCTGAGGGCTGTGTGACAACCTTGGGAGATGTTGGGGGTGGTGGGAAAAAGAGGTGAGGGCACTCAAAGGAGCATTATTTCTTTGTTGCTTCTACTTCAGACTGGTCCTGCTTGGAACCTAGCTTGGATTGCTCCACGCAACAGCTCTTGTGTGATTTCTAAAATGCCCTACCACTGTGGTTTCATAAATCCATCTCATGCTAATTTGCCTTGAAGTGCTGTTCCTTTCCAGGGTGTAAATTATTGAAGCAGCTGTGGTCAGCAAAGAGTCAGATAGCAAAACCTACCTGAGCTTTCCAAAGTGAATGGCCAGATACCTTGTCTGAGTTCCAGAAGTCTAAAACAAGCCTGACCAAGCCGTTCCAGGCAGGAAGTCATTTAACCACTAAAATGGCTGCCCACTTCCTGGGCAAAGCTGGGGAACCTGGGATCCAGTGAGAGAGAGGTCTTCCATCTTTTCACCATTGCAAGTTCCCTAGGCTTTCTCCCTGACCAGGACTGTGGGGAAGCCCCGAGAATAGAAAGTGATTCACAAAGACCAGCTGAAGCCATTTTTAGATGTTCCCTCTCTGGCCGGAGGATCTATTAGTATCTGTAAAGAGGACGAGAGCTGGGACTGCACAGTGTTTGGTCAGGCAGGGGGTGTGATGTTCTCTACTATTTGAGAGAGGGGAAGGGACTGCTTTGTGTTTGGGAGCTGTCAATGTATGAGATACGGATATATGTCAAAGTAGGCTGAGCTCTAAGAAGCTCAACTCACATTTCCTCAGAGGACACTGAAGAACAGACAGGCTGAAAACAAAAAAATATACATCAGTTTTCTCATTTATCAAAGCCTCACAGTTCCCAGTTTGTGGTAAGAGAAAGCAAAGCAAATATTCGGCAAGAAAAGTGAACTTGAAAGCTAGAAGGTTGGGGTAAATAAAAAGTTAGAAAACAGTGCTTTGAAAATTTCAAAGACAAATGCAAAGAACTAGACAAATGCTTTTTGCTCTCTCTCAGTGGTTCTTCCTTTGTTTCCACTTGCCCAAGCTAGCACAGGCTTCATAGGCAAAAAGATGGCTCAAGGTGTAGGTCTACCATTTAATAGTGGTTGTGATCGTGGGCATGTTACTGAACCTCTTCGGAACCTCAGTTTTCTCGTGTGTACAATGGAGAATATAATAAGGGAATTTACGTTGTAGGTTTTTGTGGATGATAATCCACGTGAAGCACTTAGTTAGCATAGTGAGCCACACACAAGCCCCCAATTAGTGTTATTATTCTTGTGGGGGCAGTAGTGGCTCAGTGGTAGAATTCTTGCCTTCCATGAAGAAGACCTGGGTTCGATTCCTGGTCAATGTACCTCATGCACAGCTACCAGCCGTCTGTCAATGGAGGCTTGTGTGTTGCTACGATGCTGAACAGTTTTCAGTGAAACTCTCAGATTAAGACAGACAAGGAAGAAAGGACTGGTGATCTGGTTTCAAAAATAAGCCAGTGAAAACCCTATGAATCACAAAGGTTCAAATCTGCAGCCAACCATGGGGATGATGCAGGACTGGGCAGTATTTTATTCCATTGTGCATGGGGTTGCCATGAGTCGGAAGCCGACTTGAGGGCAGATAACAGTAACAACAACAACAACGACATTATTCTTCTTAGCCTCCTAAGTAAAAATTACAAAGTATATGAGAAAATTTTAGAAGTGAAGCTTCACTTGATAATAAAAGGATTTTGTAAGTAGACCTAGGAAGCTGGAATGTTCCTCGCAGGCATGGTCAGCCATCAGTGTATTGATTAAGTTCCAGGACATGCCCAGTAGTGTTCTAGACATTCTACAAATGAGGAAAAGAAACACAATCATGTGGGGTCAATATCTGCGAATACGAAGCCACGTCCAGGGGCGTTTTGTGAGAGAGAGAGAGTGTGTGTGTGTGCGTGTGTGTACAAAGCCCTCTTGGCACGACCTTCATAGGTTCTTACGTAAGGAAATAAATGATTTGGCCCCATTTTTATGAAACAGAAATTGATTGATTTCATACAACCTCAACGGATGTAAAATTGGTGGCAAAAAGGGAAACGGAGGGTGTTGTGGAATGGATGGCAGAATTTTTTTTTTTTTTTTTTAACAAAAGGAATTGTTAGCCCTGTGTGGTGTATTTTTTTGGCTTGGACGGCTTTTTGTCATTTAGGTTCCAGCTCAAATCTCACCACCTCATAGGGACCTTCTCTCGGCAGCCAATCTAAAGTAAACCCATCTCTATTTTTTTTTTTTAATCCTCTAGACTTCTAAAATTTTCTTTAAAGCATTTATCCACTCTGAAATTATCTTGCTCATATATTTGTTGATTTGTTTATTGTCTAACTCTCCCCATAAGAATACATGATAATCACATAAGAGCTTTGTTCACCACTATATCCACAGCCTGGCACACAGAAGGCATTTGATAAATAGTTGAATGAAGAAATAATTGAATGATCCCGACTCACATGAATTTTTTTTTTTTTAACATAACTGGTGTTTTTTTAATAGAAAAAAATTTTTTGGTGAAAATATACACAGGCAAGCATACACCAATTCAATTTCTACATGTACAATTCAGTTGCATTGATTATATTCTTCAAGCTGTGCAACTATTCTTGCTATCCTTTTCCAAATTATTCCACCACCATTAACATAAACTCACTGCCCCCTAAGTTTCTCACCTAACGTTTCAAGTTGCTGTTGTCATTTTGATCCCATATAGATAATTCTTTAAGAGAGCACAGTGCTCAAGGCAGACATTCTTTACTAATCAAGCTAAACTATGGTTTAAAGATGACTTCAGGGGATAGTTTCTGTTTAAGGTTTAAAAATTACCTCAGGGTAATAGTTTGGGGAGGGGTTATCTAGCCTCAATGGCTCCAGAAAGTCTGGATTCTATCAGAATTTGAAATTCTGTTCCATATTTCCCCCTTTTGATCAGGATTCTGCTATAGAATCTTTGATCAGAATGGTCTATAAGGGTAGCTGGGCACCATCCAGTTCTTCTGGTCTCATGGCAAAGGAGGCAGTTGTTCATGGAATAACTTGCCTTTTTTGGTGCTGATTTGGTTAGTAAATTTCAATTCAAGAGATCATTTTGGCTTTCTGCTACTGCACAAAAGATATCAGGTCAATGGAAATTTGCAGTTGGAGTCATTTAACTCTACCACCTTACTTTAGAAATGTGAACATTCAGGATGGGAGAATATAGTATTAGAATGAACCACGTGAAATTGCTTACATTTGATCATTTTTGACCTACTAAATGGCAATTTCACAGGCTTCAACTAATATTTTTACCTTAGACAACATAGGCGGCTGATCTACTTATTTATTTTTGTTTGTTTTGTTTTACACCAGGACAAGAAAACTCCAGTCCAGGAAAACCTTGTCATATCCAGTCCAGGAATATGAAAAAAAGCAGGGTTTGGGTAAGCACACAGACCCATGCCACAACCATGCTTGGCACATAGTATAGAATCAGTACATATTTGGTAAATGAATGAATGTGAAATTCTCCTAAATGACTTGCTCCCTCCCTTCTTCCAAGTCTTTGTTCAAATGTTACCTTCTCCATCAGAACTACCCTGACCACTTATATTTAAAATCACAACCTCCCAAGCCCCCGTCTCCCTTTCTTCATTTTATTTGTTTGTAACACTTTCCACCTTCTACCACACTCTTTATTATGTAATACCCTGCCTCCGCTCACTAGAGGTAAGCTCTGCTGAAGCAGGGGTTTTCACTGTGTTGTTTACACCTGTGTACACCAGCACCTGTCACAATATCTGGCACAGAGGTAGTCCTCAACTTCATGGAGTAAATGAATGAATGGTGTCAAAAGGGAGCTCTGGGATCCCCCCGACCTCTCATTTCAGGTTTTCCTTGTCTTTCAGGGAACCTCATAATTTCTTCTTAGACTGGTGACAGGTTGACAACACTACGGTCTTTGCCTCCAGTGCCCCAATTTTGATAATAAAAGAACAAAGAATTGAAATGTTAAAGGATTATATACATATATATATTATGGCATGGTGTGCGTGTGTGTGCGTGTGTGTGTAGAACAGAGGCCAGATGTCAGGGGCAGGTTTGCCATACATTAGTTCAAGCAGTAGGCCTGGAGATGGGCAAAACACACTTCTAGCGCAACTGGAGCAGAAAGATGCATACTTTTATGGGCAGAGTAAAAGGACCAGAAGATTATAAGCCAAACCGATGGCAGTGAACAGCATACCTGGTACAGAGCGATGCTACTCAAGCTTTATGCACATACCAGCCACCTGAAGATCTTGTTAAAATGAAGATTCTGATTCCAGGGTGGGGCCTGAGAGTCTGCATTTTTCAGGGGATGCCTCTGCTGGACCATGCTTTGAATACCAAAGCGCATGGATTCTACAACCAGACTTCCTGGGTTCAAATATAAGCTTTACCACTGACTGTGTAATCTTCAGTTAAGATATTTAACCTCAGTGCCTCAGTTTCTTCAACCGTAAAATGGATGTAAAATGAAGTAATCCATGTAAAATGAACCCACTATTTAAATGTCACTGATTATTAGTGTAACTTCACTTGGAGAGGAGAACGGAGGAGAATTTGGTGAGGGGGTGGAGTCGGAGGTGGGTTTAGCCTTAACTGTATTTTTATGATTTCACAAACAAGAAATGTATTTAGGTATTGACAAGCGTTCGGATTTTCTTTCTCTGCCATGCAAGCAAGTTACACAAGAAGCCCGATTAGTTATGCATTGCTACACGCCAGGCGCTAAAGAAGCCTGTTTGCAAACTGTTTTGGGTCCTCGGATGCAGACACAATGCCTAGGGATTGTTTTTGATTGGGAGAGGAACCCTAATTTCCTCTCAACGCGGTTCTCAGGTATTTAGAAGAAATACCTTTTCCCAGCACCTGCGGAGAGGTGGCCACAGCGAGGCGCTCGGGAGAGGCGTCAGGAGCCGAGGGATGGGAGCGCGCCGGCCGCACAGGGGTGCGCGGTGCGGGGAGGCCTGGCCCACGTGGACCGCCGGCCGGGCGGGGGCAGGGGCAGCGGCGGGCCGGCCAATCGCAGCGCCCCGCGGTGGCCCGGCCCCTCCTGCCGGCGCGCTCGGCCCGGGTCTGCTCCCCACTCCTCGCTGCGAGCGGCGCTGGACGGGGCGCACGGACGCGGGGGGCGCACGGACGCGGGGGGCGCAGGGGCCCGGCGGGCGCACGGACGCGGGGGGGGGCGCACGGACGCGGGGGGGGGCGCACGGACGCGGGGGGGGGCGCACGGACGCGGGGGGGGGCGCACGGACGCGGGGGGGGGCGCACGGACGCGGGGGGGGGCGCACGGACGCGGGGGGCGCAGGGGCCCGGGGGGCGCACGGACGCGGGGCGGGGGGGCACGGGCCCGGGGGGTGCTACGGCGGTCGGAGCACTCGGAGACCCCGGCCACAACCGGCGCCTCCGCAGCCTCGGCTTCTCCCGCGGCAGCTTCGGACTCGTCTTCGGAGGAACTTTCTTTTGGCGACCCTGCCAAGACGATGGGCCGTTCCCGAGGCGCCCGCGGAGAGGCGGCGCAGTGAGCGTCCTCGGACTCCAGCGCGGCGGTCGGACTTGGCTACTAGCTGCAGTCCAGTAAGTAGGGGAAGGGAAGAGAAAGAGGAGGGAAGACTTGTGGCTGCTTCGGAGCCAACTCTCGGACACTGTCTCCTGGGTAGCAGCTGCTAAACATCTAGCTCGGGGCAGTTCCCTCCTCCTAGATCTCCGGGGTGCGGGGGTGACCGCCAATTTCGTGGTCGGTATGCACCCAGAAGTGATGTGTGGCTAAGGAGGTGCAGCAGCTGTTGCCAGCTTCGGGGTTCGTGCCTGCGTTTCAGAGACCCCGGGGGTGCTCCGTAGGTCCAGGAGGTGCCGCTTGATGAATTTATTCAGAGTGGAATTGGGGGCCGAACTCACCATGAGCTCCGGCAATGGGGCTTCATTGCTTGGTTCTGAGCCCAGATCCGTATAGGCGTAGGCCAGCCTCCGCCTTCCCTTACCCCTGGAGCCAGAGACCCTGTAGTCTCGGTTGCGGAGCTCTTCCTGAAAGGGCGCCGCTTGCTCCCGGCATGCGTCTCCCAGCTGGGAGCTCAAGCTTCTCGCGCGACGGGAGAACTCGAGCGGGTCTGACACTTGCATCTCCCCGCGTTAGGCATCCTGGATTTGTTCTCCAGGCTGGCGTCGCTACATCTCGTCCCTGTTTTTCCCATTTCTTGCCTCATTTGCCTTGCCAAGCTGCTCCTGGATGGGAGGGCATCTTTAACCCTAAACAAGGAGCTCATCCTTGGGGAGAAAGGATGGGAGTGGATAGCCTGATATTCCGCACCTAGGGAGGCAGTTACGTGCTAGACGGTGCAGCTAATGTGCTTTGCCTCCTGGATCAATTATCATTTAACGTTTGAGGGCCCATGGACCCAGCAGCGAACCTTAGCTAGGCTATGAATCAACTCCCTCGGAATATAAATATATATTTGAAACTCTGGAGTTGATGTACACATGTGTGCGAAGGCTCATAGACGCGCTGAAACCTATTAATGCCCTTCCCCCACCCTTTTGAAGCGTCCGTATTCCTGCGCTTTTTTCCCCTTTAACTTTTCAGTGGTCCTCTCTCTAAAATGAGCAAGATTGATACGATGTGACAGGCCAGCAGGTCTGTGCGGATGAGCTGGTGGAGAGCCTTAGTCTGCTTATTTCTCAAATACCGTGGGCTCAGGGGTTGTCCACAACCACCCAAAACCCCCACCTGCAGAGTCGGACACCCAAACTTGCTCACACTGATGGCTTAGCTTTCTGATTACAGAATCCCAGTTTGGCCCCCTCCAGATGATTTGCTGAGAGGGGACAAGTTGGGGAATTTTTTTTTTTTTTAGATGATTTGCTGAGAGGGGACAAATTGGGGAAAATTTGTGTGTCTAAGCCCAGTTCAGGCAAGGCCTGGATTAAAAAAGAAGGCTGCAGTAATTTAGGAACATCCACTTTGCACTAGAATTAGTGTTTTCGACTCAGTCATTTGAGAACAGATGCATGACTTGAAGAATTCTTCAACAGCCCGCTGTGGGATTTACAGTGACAAGCCTTTCTGTTAAGTTTGTAGTCATCAATCATTGTGCAAGCCCAGCACGTCCTTTGGATTGGAACTACAGGTTTTAATAAGGCGGTGTGAGAGCAGTTTTCAGAATCATTATGACTAATGGTGACTTAAGTTCTCCCAGACTGATGGTGTGCGTTGGCATCGCTCTTTTCTGCAAAAAACTTTCTTCATATGTGTGGACATTTCTTAATCAATATTCTCATAGCTGGAAGCAGTATTTCGAGGCTTCTTAAGTTCTTCTGTCTCATTGTTCAGCTTTGCGTGACTCTGCTGTCTTCCTCCAGTGCCATCTTAACTACCCTTTGACACGTTAACATTTGTTATAAGGTTTTAAGTCCCATCGGACTCCGGAAATCTTCCCTGTTAAAGTTGCCTTACTCAGAAAAGCAGCCGCTGCCAATTTGCTTATTTGTGAATGCCTTTAGCACTTTCTCACATGCAAAAGGAAACCTAGCTAGGAACACTTTTTCTTGATTATTGAGTAATTTTCTCTGGGGGCGACCTTTCTCACATTTCTAGTATAGAATGCACTAGATCACTTGGATTTCAGTGTTCATTTTCTGCTCTTTTAGACATGTGTATTGTTTGATGACCTAGTTCCATTTAGTAAAAAAAATGAAAAAAAAAAAAAAAGATTCTTTGCTTGGTTCCCCCACCTCCTTTTCAGTGGCACATAACCTTTCCCTAATAGCTGCTTTTATCTGCATGCTCATTTCTTGTAACACTTGCTATAATACTTTGATATATAAATGATGTATTGATGCTTATGTTATTAAAACTGCATTCACGAGGGATTAACCCATGGGTATGACATCATCAGCACCAAGCCTCAATCTGATCTGGACATGCATTGACAAAAGTCACATTGTCATACCAGGGAAGGGATTCTATATTACCTGTGATGAATGAGAAAACAGGGGAAGTCTTCTTGGTTCTTCCTAGCTCTCCATTAGCTGCCCGGGTGGGGAGTTTTGGGGCTTTCTCTACTAAGCAGCTTAGCTTAATAATAAAATTCCCAGATTGCAGTTTTCTAGATCTCTTTAGAATTTGCATAAGTACATTTTCCCCTTTTTGCTTTCTTCTTTTGGGAGCTTTGCACTGTGCACTCTGGCTCTATTTCTTTATGAATATGTAGAGACTTCATGGTAAATGGACTAGTCTTTCATTTTTTTGATCCCTGTGATAGATGGAACATCTAGGTGATGCACCGATTTGTTTGAGTGTGCCTGTGTGTGTATTTTCTTAGATATGGACTGTAGACCTTTCGAGATTAGCAAGATGACTTTGAGGCCTGAAGCCAATCATAGATGACTGGCAGGCCATCTATTGTAATTTACCCTCATCTGTTAAGAAGATTCACGATTGAGGGTGGGGGACAGGCAATAGGGCAAAGGTGACAAAGCGATTGGTGAAGTACCCTTGGCTACAGTAATCACCTCTTGATCATTTGTTTTGAAAATGTTAGAAATGCCCAGGTCAGAAACCTGCACAGTCTTCAGCCATGGTATGGAGTTGTAATAGCCCACTCAGTTCTTCGGCAACTCATTTCTTAGAAGATAAAATTTACTATGGCTTTCCGTCCATTTGGTATTTGTTGAAAAAAAAGCATTTCTTCCTGTTTTACAATCCTCATTCAAGTTAAATCCATTTCTTCTATAAAGCCAGTTAAAGGGCTCTTTTTTTTTTTTTTTAACATAAATGTAATTACTGTAGCCCAGGTGGTGCAGTGGCTAAGAGCTTGGCTGCTGAGTGGCCAGTTCGAATCCACCAGCCACTCCTTGGAAACCCTATGAGGCGGTTCTACTCCCTCCTATATGGTTGCTGTAAGTCAGAACGGACTCGACGGCACCTAATGACAATAACAAATGGAATTGCAGAATCTGGCGGTCAGTTGGTTATCCAGTGCTGCTATAATAGAAATACCACAAGTGGATGGCTTTAACAAAGATAAATTTATTCTCTTACAGTTCAGTAGGCTACAAGTCCAAATTCAGGGTGCCAGCTCCAGGGGTAGGCTTTCTCTCTATGCCAGCTCTGGGGAAATGTTCTTGCATCAATCTTCCCTGGTCGAGGAGATTCTCACTGCAGGGACCCTGGGTCCAAAGGACGTGCTGTACTCCTGGCTCTTGTTTCTTGGTGATATGAGGTCCCCATGTCTCTCTGCTTGCTTCTCTCTTTTATGTTTCAAAAGAGGTGGGCTTAAGACACAATCTAATCTTATAGATTGAGTCCTGCCTCATTAACATAACTGCTACTAATCCCATCTCATTAACATCATACACCAAAAAAAAAAAAAAAAAGCCAAACCAGATTTACAACACAGGAAAATCACATCAGATGACAAAATGGTGGATAATCACACAGTACTGGGAATCATGGCCTAGCCAAATCATTACACAGCCTTTTTGGGGACACAGTTCAATCCATAACACTAGTCGAAGGCAAGTCTCAAAGGCGGTAGAATTTTAAATCTGGAAAGTATCTTAGAGTTCATATTTCTAGAAGATTAAAGGTAGGAGCTGTCATTTTGCCGGGGTCCATTATGGCACAAGAGGGAGGACTGGGATTGGATTCCTGGGGTCCTAACTCCTAGCCCAGTGCCCTTTCCAATAAAGGTACACAAGGAATGGCTGCGGTGATATGGTGATGGTGGTGGTGGAGGGACCCTCATCTCAAGCTCTCTGCCAGGAGGACCATGTTGACTTCTTTCACTACCAAAGCTCAGCCTGTTAGAACCTTACGCTAGTTGAACCCAGCTCGAGTTTGACAACTGTATATACCAGCTAGCTTGGGTAACTTCCTAGTAGCTGCTGAAATACCCTTAATTATAAAGAAGAACTTTAAAGGGAAGCTGGTGGTGGAAAAGGATTGGATAGGGAGACTCAATCTGGACCCATCAGAAAACATGAAAAGACATGAATGTTGAAATGATGGTTAGGCAGTTAGATGATGGTGTAAGGTTTTCTTGTGAAAGAGAACTGGGACTACTCTTTGCTATTTAGTTGCTATAAAAACCATATGGATAATTTGGAGTAAAAGCTTGTTTTCTGACATAGTCATGAATAGTGATATTCTACGTTTATTGACCACTTACTATATGCCAGGCATAGGGTGTGGATGTTAATGAAACATTTTGAATAAATTAACTGATTTCATGAATCTAAAACCACATCGAATCTTTTTTAGTCGCCCTTTTTTGATTGAGAAGATGTCAGAATCTTATAATAGCTGGTCATTAGCATGAGCATAAATAATTTCAAGTCAGGAGCATGGTGCTGTCAGATATTAAGAAGTTCTTGTTGATAAAATAGCAAAGAAGATGCTGTATATCGAACAGTAATAAAGTCGAGGATAATTTGTTGCCTTTTATGTGATTGTTTATAGTATTGTTCGTACAGAAGAGTAAGATGTCCTTTTTAGAAAAATAGGAAGATATCTGTGTATTTATGAAGGAAAGAAGAAAACGCTAGGCTTTTTTTTTTTTTTTTTAAATAAAAGCGACGATGCACACAAAACGCCATATGTTGGCTTTGTTAGTACTGTAAGTTCATTCCACATTAGAAAGCAGTTGGACTTTGATACAGCATTTCAGTTGTCTTAACTAAAGGTGAGACTGTCAAAAGCCAGAGTTGTTATATGTTTTTTTTAATGACCACTCTGTCTGCTTGGAGTCTGAGTTTCACAGCTCTACATGTGTCCTAGCGTTTTCTCTGACAGTTCATGGCTTTATTTCATTCATTTCATATCATCCTTTGCCTAATGAATCACGAGAATCTTGATGGATCCTTGGTAAACCACAGTTACCTCTTTGTGGATATCTGGGCCTGAAACCTCAGATTTTAGATAAGAATTCTAAAAATAATCAAAGAATGTTTCCAGCCGGGAAGAATCTTAGAGACCATCTAGTGCAGTGGTTCTCAAACAGGGGACCCCCCCTCTGCGCAGCCACACACATACCAACATGGGACTTTTAGCAGTGTTGGGAGACACTTTGGTTGTTACAACTAGGGGGTGCTACTGGCATCTAGTGGGTGGAGGCCAGGGATGCTGCTAAACATCTGACAGTGCACAGGACAGCCCCACAACAAAGAGTTATCACCCAGAATGCCAGTTGTGTCAAGGCTGAGAAATCCTGGGCCAGTGCTACTTTTTATGGTCCCTGGGTGGCACAAGTGGTTTGTGCCCAACTCCTAACCGAAAGGTTGGCAGCTCAACCCAGCCAGCAGTGCCATGGATAAAAGGCCTGGCAATCTACTTCCATTGAGATTACAGCCAAGAAAACCCTACAGAGCAGTTCTGCCCTGTAATACATGAGGTCGCCAGGAGTTGGAATCGACGGTAGCTTCCATCAATAATAGTGCTACCTTTTAGGGCCAGAGTAGTGAAGTGACTTCATTAACTAATGTTCGCCCAGCTGTTTATTTCTGGCAGAGAAGCTAGGTCTCCTACCACATATGCCAAGATTCTTTTCATCACCCTAGGCTGCTGTTTCGAAGCTTTTTTTTTTTTTTTTTTAATTTATAACAATTGTTGTTGTTAGGTGCCGTTGAGTCGGTTGTGACTCACATCGACCCTGCGTACAACAGAATGAAACACTGCCTGGTCCTGTGCCATCCTCACAATCGTTGTTAAGTTTGAGGCCATTGTTGCAGCCACTGTGTCAGTCCATCTCATTAAGGGTCTTTCTCTTTTTCACTGACCCTCTACTTTTTAGCAAGCATGATGTCCTTCTCCAGGGAATGATCCCTCCTGATAACATGTCCAAAGTATGTGAGACGAAGTCTTGCCATCCTGGCTTCATAGAATGAGTTAGGTGGTATTCCATCATTTTCTATGCTTTGAAATACCTTTAGTAGTAGTGCTGTTAACTCTTCTTTGAAAGTTTGGTAGAACTCTGCGGTGAAGCCGTCTGGTCCAGGGCTTTTTTTTTTTTGTTGGGAGTTTTTTCATTACCTTTTCAATCTCTTTTTTTGTTATGGGTCTGTTTAGTTGTTCTACTTGATTGTGTTAGTTTAGGTAGGTAGTGTTTTTGTAGGAATTCATCCATTTCTTCTAGGTTTGCAAATTTGTTAGAGTACAATTTTTCGTGATAATCTGATATGATTCTTTTAATTTCAGTTGGGTCTGTTGTGATATGGCCCATCTTATTTCTTATTGGGGTTATTTGTTTCCTTCCCTGTATTTCTTTAGTCAGTCTTGCCAATGGTTTTTCAATACCATCCTGGCTTCTAATGAACATTTTGGCTGTACGTCTTCCAAGATGGAAACCCTGGTGGCACAGTAGTTAAGAACTACTGCTGCTAACCAAAAGGTTGGCAGTTTGAATCCACTAGACTCTCCTTGGAAATCCTATGGGGCAGTTCTCCTCTCTTCTATAGGGTTGCATGAGTCAGAGTTGACTCGATGGCAAGGGATTTAGTTTGGTTTTCTTCCAGGACAGATCTCTTGGTTCTTCTGGAAGTCCATGGTATATTCAGTATTCTTTGCCAACACCATAATTCAAGGGCATCAGTTCCTCTTCGGTGTTCCTTATTTATTGTCCAGCTTTCACATGCATATGAGGGGATTGAAAATACCATGGCTTGGGTCAGGTGCAGTTTAGTCCTCAAAGTGACATCTTTTTTTTTAACATTTTAAAGAGCTCTTTTGCAGCAGATTTGCCCAATGCAATGATTTCTTGACTGCTGCTTCCATGGGTGTTATGAAGATTATATGTGTGTATATATATATATATATATGCTTTTGAAAAAACAAAAACAACAAACCCATTGCTGTCGAGTCAATTCTAACTCATAGCCACCTTATAGGACAGAGTAGAACTGCCCGTATAGGGTTTCCAAGGAGCGGCTGGTGGATTCAAACTACTGACCCTTTGGTTAGCAGCCAAGCTCTCAACCACTGCGCCACTAGGGCTGCAATGTATGCTTGGGATGGAAAATGCAAATACAGTGGAATAATAGAAGAAGGAAAGTGAAATCCCCGTCCAGTTCCACCACGTAGAAACAAATCCTTTTCATAGCTTGGTAACCATATTTCCAATTGCCTCCTCCTGTTTTATTCACATACAGACATTTGTTGTTTTTTGGTGCCATTGAGTCCATTTTTAACTCACGGTGACCCCATGTGACAGAGTAGATCTGCCCCACAGAGTTTCCTAAGCTGTAACCTTTATGGGAGCAGATCGCCAGGTCTTTTTCCTGCAGAGCCACTGGGTAGGTTCAAACCACCAAACTTTGGGTTAGCAGCCAAACGCGTAACCATTGTGCCACCAGGGCTGCTTTGTAGACATTTATACCTAATCATTTTAGATGAATGGGATCGTGCATCATCTAACCTGTGTCTTGCTTTGTTTCGCCGGCGATGGAGTGTGGAGGGCCTTTGGTGAGCTCAGGGCTAGGGGAGGAGGCTGACACACACTGGTCAGTTTATAGCCACGTGGTTCATTGATATCCACGCAGTGAGCTGGTGGCGAAGCGGCTGAGGGCTTGGCTGATAACTGAAAGGTCGGCGCTTGGAACCCACTAGCTGCTCTTTGGGAGAAGGATGTGGCAGTCTTCTTCCTAAAGATTACAGCCTCGGAAACCCTTTGGGGCAGTTCTACCCTGTACTGTAGGGTCACTGTGAGTTGGAATCCATTGGATGGTGATGGGTTTGGCTTCTTTGTTATTCCATTTAAAAATTAATTCTAATATTAGACATAAAACATGCAAAGTGAAAAGGGATTTGGGTTTTTTTCTTAAGGCATTCTTGTTTACCTAGAACAGTAGGTTTCATAATGTCAGTATTATGTTCTACCTTTTTATTATGTCCAATTTGTAAGACTGTTTTAAGTATCTTGTAAGCCATAAATACTTTGCGCTATTGAGTGTTTAATTAAAGCCACCCAAAGGAAAAATTATCGGGGTGAATTCCCCTCTGCATGTATAGGTGAGGGCAACAAACCAGGGCTGTAATCTTCCTTACTATTTAAATCATTTGGCAGTTCTTCCAGAAGCAGCCAGATTGTAATGTAAACATCTGTTACCTTTCCTGTGCTTTCAGAACTGATTATGCAACCTGGCTTCACATTGGAGACACACAGCTTTCTTCATCTATATTTTTGGATTAATTCCTTCTCAACACACACGCATCCACATCCACAGGCGCAAATCAAAAGAGCCATAAAATTGGTTACCATGGGCCCGGTCCTCCCAGAATACAACTCACATCGTCTTCACACTCTGTCCTGCTCCTTGCAGACCTTCGGGTCTGCTCAGGAGCACGGAGCTCCATTAAGCAAGCTGGAGGATGCGTGTGAGTCTGTCCCTTGGTACCAATCTCATCCTCCTTGTGTCCTGCGTTTCCATCCACCTCCTAGCCTAGGGACTGGTGCACAGCTGAGGAGAGTCGGGAAACTCACTGGTTAACGTTGAAACATCCCCATGTGGCTGAGTAGTACCAACAAGAAGGTGGGTTAGGGAGTAAGGACACATATAAGTGGATTCGGACCTTAGATAATAGTGTCTTACGTGAGAGTTTGCTCTGAGTACATGTCATTTTTAAATTAGGAGATGTTTGCTAAATATTTGCCCCATTGAGTTTTCAAACAATTGTAGTAGTAACAACAAAAAACCAGCCAGTTGCTGTTGAGTCCCTTCCAACCCATGGTGACCCCGTGTGTATCAGAGTGAAGCTGTGCTCCACAGGGTTTTCCATGGCTGTGATCTTGGAGAAGTCAATCATCAGGCCTTTCTTCTGAGGAGGCACCGGTATGGTAGCCGAGCATGTAGCTGTCATTTGTGGAGTGAAAATGTCTCTGGGTAGTGTCCTAAGCATTTTTTCGCACTGTTTCATCTAATCCTCCCCCCATGTCCTACAAGATAGACACAGTTATCTCCCTTTTGTGCTTGAGGAAAGTGAGACACCCAAGGAATAAGCCACGCAGGTGGCTTGTGGCAGAGCCGCGATTGGAACCCAGGCAGTGTGGTCTGAAGCCAGAGCTCTTCCTAAATCATTCATGCTTTCAGTTCAAGAAAAGTTGACCAAGCTCCTCATGCCTGTGGCCCAGGCACGGTCGGGAACAAGAGATAAGTAACAAACGAGTTTTTTTTCACAAGGAGGAGCTCTGAAAGCCTTCATTCTGCCTCATGAAAGAATTGGATTGAGATTTGGTGTCCCTGTGGGTCAAACGCTCGTCGTGAAATTGGTATTTTATCAAAAATAATAAGCGGCTGTGGCTGTTTTGGCTGTTCAAGTTAGTTCTGCCTCAGATTCGCTGGCAGTTAATGATCGTGCAGCTCATGGTTTTTTAAATGCCAGGATGATTTTTGCTTCTCGGTGGGGGGTATACGTGTGAGGGGGGGAGGTGTTGGGCTTGTGCAAGGAAATAATCAAGATCAAGATAAGCCCTAGGCGGGATGTGAGCGATGATTGCATTTTCTTCTTTACAGGAGCAGTGGGCAGGGGACGCGGGCATCCTTCCCACCCAAAACACAGCTTGATGGAGTTATCGCAAAGGAAGGCACGTTCAGCCGCTTTATAGAATTAACAATTGATCAGTTTGGTGGCGCCCGAGTCCTTTATAAGCACCCATGTTTATTCATTATTGTGATTACACAGCGGAAGCAGCTCTGCTGGACGTGATGAGCAGAAGCAAGATGCGAAGATGTTAAAATACTCTGCAAATTAACGTTTGCACAAATGGAAGTTTGACGGGGTGTTCTAATTGGATTTTGAAGGCCCAGAGATAAGCCTGTAGCTGACGAGGTCCTCCTGGTAACCTGAGTCAAATTGGTGTGGTTCATTTGCAAGGTTTCTTTGTTATTTAAAAGGAAAATGGCAATGTCTAGTGCATGTGAATTCCACCTTCATGGATGAGAAGGGGAACAGAGACCAAAACATCAGCTCTGCCATTGATACTGGTCTCTAGTATATCGGTTAGCCTTTTTACAACGATGGCAGCAAGCTCTAGCATTCTTGCTGACAGGGGAAAAGTCACAAGCCAGCTCGTCCTGATAAACACACGAACAAAATACACTAACCATCCTGTGGAAGTATTCATCAGAAAAAGGAAATAGTCCTCTAGCCTGAAAGATAAGGTCACCCTGAAGAAGAGGACTGGCAAGATTCCTAGAAAACTGTTTCTTCAAGACATTTTGATGCAGAATTTACTCTTTTCACATTTATAAAAGACTTGGCATCTCAAGTGTAGACTCAGATTCCGGTTTAATGTGCAAATATTTCTGAACCAGAGCATCAACAGACATGAACTTTCAAACATTTGACTGCATCTCTGTCTGAATATCATTGCCCTTATTTATTTAGATGTAGGTAAGGAGGAGAGATGAATATAGGGTTTATGTTGATTGAAGTTTTTTGTTGTTTCTGGTCCCCTGCAAATTTAAAATTTTGTTAGAATTTTTTTCCCTTCTGTTTCATGTTATCAATCTTGTTTGGTATCCTTGCCCCTAAATCCCACTATTATTGTCATTCTTAATATTTTTTGTTTAAACCAGTGCATAAAAACCACCTAGCAGGCTTGTTAAAACACAGCTTCTGAGACCTTACCCGCAGAGTTTCTCATTCAGTAAGTCTGGGATAGAGCCTTGGACCACAGCTTGCACAGCACTCTTTTGGACAATTTGCTTTTCAGAGATTTAAAATTTTACCATGGAGATCTTCGTAAAACGAGAGCGTTTTGATTAGGTTGGGAGTTTTTCATTTTATAATACATGGATAAGCATGTGTAAATACTGTAATTCTGAAGATTGATTTAAATTAGTCAACCAAAAGTACAAATCAGCTGTTAGTTGGATCAGTTTTATGTGTGAGAAAGAGATTTTTATAATGTCCCGAAGTTTCTTTTGGGAGATGGTGGTGGTTCAGTGGTAGAATTCTCACCTCTCATGCTGGAGACTTGGGTTCGATTCCCAATCAGTGTACCTCGTCTGCAGCCATTGCCTGCCTATCAGTGGAGGCTTGTCTGTGGATATGATGCTGAACAAGTTTCAGCAGAGCGTCCAGACTGAGACAAACTAGGAAGAAAGGCCTGGTGACCTACTTCTGAAAATCAGCCAGTGAATACTCTGTGGATCGTAATGGTTCGATCCTCCCCCAGTCCTGGAAATGATGCAGGACTGGGCAGTGTTTCATTCTGTTGTGCACGGGGTTGCAGCTAACAAAACAGCAAGAACAAGTTTCTTTTAGAGCATAAGATGTGTTTTCTGACGTCGAGGACTTTTAAAATAAGAATGATCTAGTTGTATAAATAACAAGGCAGTTTTGCTTTATGTAGCACGCAACCAGCATATTGCCCACTTCTGTCATCTGGTTTATGTCGACATTGACCTGGGAAAAAAGTGGCTTCCGTTTCCATATTCTTTTGTCTACGACTTAAACTGTAATCCTATTGGCAGGTGACATACAGACGCTTCGTTTTTGTTCTTGTAGAGTTAAAACTGAGCAGATGTTAAAGGCTGATGTGGCTTTAAGATTTCATCCGTTCTGGGAATAATTGAAGACTCAGTCAGGACCAGAAGATGGAGTTGTAGATAGAGTTATAGGGCTTGAGGGAGTATGGGAGGTTTTTGCACAGATGCCTGGCTTGTTGCTTTCTCTGGCCACTTGGAGGAATAAATTATCTTCTATGTTTTCTTACATGAAAAGCTTTGAGTGGGTTTCATTTTGTCTTGCTCTATTAAGAAAAATTACAAGTTTGCAAACTGAAGCCTCCCTTCTGAACAAGAAAAGGAACAGATGTCAAAAGCTTGGTTTTTTTTTTTAAATTCTTATATATTTAAAAAAAAAATGGAGCTTTTAAGATTTTTGAGAGATAGTCTGAGTAATGGAGAAGTATGGGTATTGGTAGGAAGGTTAGAATTGGCAACTACCAAGAAGAATTGATGGGCCAGGTCAGAGTCATTTCACCTCTGTGTCCCCAGAGCTGTGTTTTAATTACATAGCCAGTTTGCGGAACCGTGGTCCTCTCTTGCAGGCTGGTGTGTGTCGCGTATGACTCGGTTTGCACCAACATTTTCTTGGGACCCATCTGTCATTGTTGTCCCTTCAGCAGGCTTTTACTTTGGTCTTTTCTACCCAACTGTCAAGATGCTACAGTTCTCCTCCCTTGCTGCCTGCCATTTTGCCCTTTGTCCCCCTCAGTACTCAATGCCTGACAGTTAGAAGATGAGACTTCCAAGTTAGAAGCAGACTAGGGGACCGCACTAGTTTATGTGGAAGGCTAAACAGCAGACGCATCCAAATAACACAACTGACCTAATTTTTTTTCTTTCTTTCTTCTTAAGAAAAACTACCCACTTTAAAAGACTGTGCTGTTTGATTTACTGTAGACCATGGTAGGTGTGATGGTGTTCTTAGCGGATTGGGAATGGCTGGTCAGTGTTAATTACAGCAGCTAGCCCTGTGTCATATGGACAGTGATGCTGCCAGTCATAATACAGGATCAAGTAACTGTGTGAAGCAAGTTGTAAAAAGAAAAAGGAAAAGTAAAATTAGAGTAAGGTAAAAAGTGAAAATCACTTCAAGCTATCATTCTAACCCCTTTCTATCCCTCTCTCCCCAGATACTATTAAACGTTTAGCTGATATCCTTTTGCATGTACTTAAAATATTTAATATACACATGTGTAGATTTAACAAATATGCAGCATTGTGTGTGAGTTCTCTTGCTTAGTTATCATCCTGCACATCTGTTTCTGCGGCTTGTATTTTTCATTTCACATCGTCTTCAAGATCTATCCATCTTGATACGTACATAGTTCTAATTCTTTAGCAGGCATATAGTATTCTGCTTTGAATGTACGTTTTACTAACTGTTCCTCTGCAGTTGGCACTCAGATTGTTTCCCTTTTTTTCCAGACAGTCTTATGGGATCATTCCTGTACAAAGTCGTAATCGACATGGAAATGCAGTGCTTACTGTTTAAAGCCCTCTCATAATTGCGCGTGTCTTTGTTCCCACGTGTCAGTGTTTTTCTGGGGTAGGAGGGGAATTTGCAAGGTTGGACAATGTATTTTAGATGATCTGATTCCTTGAGAATGTCGAGAATGTGTAGAAAGTCTTTTTAATCATCTATTCCCTTGGAATTAAGGTAAATAAGCTCCTGAACAGGCCAGGCCCTGGGAATTACAGGTAAACAATCTTGTAAGACAGCAGTGTCTGGTAGAATCTTTTGTGATGATGGTGTTCTATAGCCAGTGCTGTCCACTCTGGCAGCCACTAAGCCAGTGTGACTACTGAGCCCTTGAAATGTGGCTGCTGTGACCAAGGAGGAACACTGGTGGCTCAGGGGCTAAGAGCTTGGCTGCTAACCAAAAGGTTGGCAGTTCGAATCCACCAGCCACTCTCTGAACCCCTACGGAGCAGTTCTACTCTGTCGTATAGGGTCACTGTGAGTTGGAATTGACTTGATGGCAACGGGTTTGGTAACTAAGGAACTGATTTAAAAATATAAATTTTAATTAAATTATCTTACAATTTAAATAGCCATGTGTATGATGCTCAAAAAATTTTTTTTTTTTTTTTTTTTTTATGGCGTTCAGATGATTTCCACTCATGGCAGCCCCACGTGTTTCAGAGTAGAACTGGGCTCCACAGGATTTTCAAGCCTGTGACCTTTTGGAAGTAGATTGCCAAGACTTTCTTCCTGTGGATGAGTTTGATGACCAATCTTCCTGTTAGTAGCCAAGCACTTAACTGTTTGCAGTACCCAGGGACTCCAATGTGTGTGTGTAGTGGTTACTATATAGACAGTGTAGGTCTGTTGTTGTTGTTAGGGGCTCTCCAGTTGGTTCTGACTCCTAGCGACCGTATGTAATTGAAACACTGCTGGGTCCTGCGCCATCCTCACAATCATTGCTAAGTTTGAGCCCATTGTTGCAGCCGCGATGTCAGTCCATCTTGTTGAGAGTATTCTTCTCTTTCACTGACCCTCTACTTTACCAAGCATGATGTCTTTCTCCATGGCCTGGTCCCTCCTAACAACATGTCCAAAGTATATAAGAAGTAGTCTCGCCATCCTTGCTTCTAAGGGGCATTCCGGTTGTACTTCTTCCAAGACAGATTTGTTCATTCTTCTGGCAGCCCAAGGTGTATTCGATATTCTTCGCCAACACCATACTTCAAAGGCGTCAATTCCTTTTCCGTCTTCCTTACTCAGGTCTAATTATAATTATAAGTGAAGCAGACTGTTATTTTATGACAGCCCCAAAATGTTGTAGAAAGTGACTCATGAAGAGATGGGGGTGTAGTCTGTTTTGTACATAAGATGCCCAGGACTCGTGAACTAAAAATAGATGACTATACTAATGAAAACAAGACAGCATCATTAAGATGTTTCAGGCATTTTCCCTCCCTCCTTTGGAGCCTCTTTTCTCCTTTGCTCTGCTCTTGGAGGCTGGGGCTGCCTGGTGGGAGCTGCAGTCCTACTGAGGTAGTTCTTTGTGGAGCGAATTGATGGCTATGTAAATACGGCCATTAACCTTAAGCACCTCAGACAGCCCCTTGGGCGCTGCAGTTTTCTCGCCCTTGAAAATGCTGTTTGATGGATGCCATGATATTAAAAAAATTTTTTCCCTCTAAACTGGTTGAAACAGTGCACCACTGAAGTTAAAGGCCAAAGGAACCAGGGAAACTAAGGTCCTGCTGCGTGTCAAGACGATGGTGATGAGTTGTCCTTGAGTCACCTTCAACTCATGGTGATTCCCCGTGTGTCAGAGTAGAACTGTGCTCATAGGGATTCCAGCGGCCGATTTCTTTGGAAGTAGATCAGGCCTTTCTTCTGAGGCACCTTTGTTAGACTCAGACCTTTAACTTTTTGGTTAGCAGCCAAGCATGTTAACATGTACACCACCCCAAACCCAAGGGACTTCAAATATTATGGTACAGCTTTGGAATTCCATTCTGGCAAAGAGATATTTTGAAGGTTCATTCTTGGTGTGTGAGAGATAGTAATAATAATAAGCCCAAATCTGTTGCCGTGGAGTCGATTCTCACTCATATGACCCTGTAACAGATTAGAACTGCCCCATAGGGTTTCCAGGGAATGGCTGGTGAAGTCTAACTGCTGACCTTTTGGTTAGCAGCTGAACACTTAACTACTGCGCCACCAGGGCCCTGTATATTTATATGTAAGGATCCCTGGTGGTGCAGTGATTTAGTGCTCCTCTGCTAACCGGAAGGTCGGTGGTGTGAATCCACCCAGCAGCTCCGTGGCAATCTGCTCCTGTAGATTGTTGTTTGTTGTTGTTAGGTACCATTGAGTCGGTTCCAACTTTTGGTGACCTGAGCCCAGGCACAACCGGATGAAACAGTGCCTGGTCCGTAAAGATTACAGCCTGGCAAACCCTGTGGAGCATTTCTACTCTGTCATATAGGGTTGCAATAAGTTGAAATAGACACACAACAACAACATATTTATATGTACATCTTTTAAAAAATGTACAAATTGAGTTCTAATTTGAAAACACTGGTTAAAGAAAGCTTGTGGAAAACCTGGTTTTAAAGCAAATGGAGTTTTAAAATTCTGGAATTTTTATCTATTTTAAAATTAAGCATATCTTGCCGTTAAAAGAATAGCTTTTTTCCCCTTAAAGACAGTTTTAGAGGTAGATTGATTGGGGATGGTAGAGACAGAAGATTTCTATGTTGAAAATCTGGGTGTAGGAAAAATAGAAGTTGTATTACAGGTAGGCTTGAGAGCTGACAGTTGCCAATGCCCTGATTTTGTCACCAATGTCATTTATTTCCTCCCCCCTTGCTTACTCTACTACAACCGTACTGGCCATCTCTGGTTTCCCAGAATTCATCAAGCTCATCCCTTCTTCAGTGGCTTTGTACTTGATACTCCCTTTTCTAGGAATGTGCTTCCTCTTTTTTTTCCCCACTTTTCTTTACTTGGATGGCTCCTTCTTATTCTTTAAGTCTCAATTGTTACCTTTTAAGAGAAGAGCACACCACCTGTCTTTTCAGTTTGTTGTACTGTGGTGGCTTGCATGTTGCTTTGATGGTGGAATCTATGCCACCAGTATTGCAAATACCAGCAAGGTGACCTATGGTGACCAGATTTCAGCTCAGCTTGCAGACTAAGACAGACTAGGAAGAAAGCTTGGCGATGTACTTCTGAAAATTAGTCAGTGAAAACTACAGATCACAGCAGAATGTTGTCCAATATAGTGCTTGGAAAATGAGCCATCTAGGATGGAAACCAAAACCATCCTGTTGTCTTCAAGTTGATTGCGACTCATAGCGACCCTGTAGGATAGAATATAACTGCCCCATAGGTTTTCCAAGGAACAGCTGGTGGATTTGAACTGCCAACCTTTTGGTTAGCAGCCGAGCTCTTAACCACTGCGCCACCAGGGAAGGCATTCAGAATGCACAGTGGCTGCAACAATGACCGCGAGCAATCCAGTGATCATGAAGGTGGCATAGGAACAGGCATCGTATTGTTCTGTTGTACTCGGGATCACCATGAGTCGGAGCCAACTTGATGGCAACTAACAAGAAGGGAAATCTACGTTCAATGCCTTTGTCTCCTTCAAGCCACGATCCCTGGAGTACGTTAAGTCCCTTACCTACTCAGAGCAACAGTCATCTGGTGTCACATAAAGGTTTTTTTGAAATGCTTCATATGTTTTATTATTTTTTTCATTTTAAGTAATTTTATTTTTTTCAGTGAAAGTTTACATAGCAAATTAGGTTTCCATTTGACATTTTCTACACAGATTGTTCAGTGACATTAGTTACATTTTTCACAGTGTGCCAACATGCTCTTTAATTGCTTTCTGGTTCCATTTTCATTACTCTAGTTTTCCTGCCCCCTTATCTTCTCGTCTTCGCTTTAGAGTAATTGTTGACCTTTTGGTCCCATATGCATGGTTTTTTAATGGAGTGCTGTACTCACGGGCAATATCCTTTATTTTGTGTGCCAGTTTGTTAGAATAATCCTGTTTTGGTAAAAATAAAAATATATCAACAATTATATGCAGGAAAAAAAATCTAATTGTAATAGTTGTTATCTTTGAGTTGTAAGATTACCAAGAACTTTCTTTTTCTGATTCTGAATTTCTCTGGTGATTGACTTTTATACAATGAGCACGTATTACTTCTGGAAGTAGAATAAAATAACTACTATTTTTTAAATTTGAAGAATGTTCGTCAGAAGAAAGCATTGTTACAACACAGAAAAAATGGAAACAACCTAAGTGTCCAATGATAAGGGATTGTTTCTAAAAGTAATGGTTGGACTATTCTGATGCGATTAAAAATTATGTTGAAGGCTTTTTAATGGCATGGAAAAATTTTCATATGCTTTTAAGTAAAAAAAGACAGGTAACAAAATGATATATACAGTATGATAGGTATCATATGAATATGGAATATATACATATATATATATATACACATACGTACCAAAAAAAAACAGACCTGTTGCCATCGAGTTGCTTCTGACTCATGTGACCCCATGTGTCCCAGCGTAGAACTGCCCCATTGGGTTTTCTTGGCTGTACCCTATAACGTTTTGATGGAAGTTTCCAGTTGGAGTGCCTGGGTGGTATAAAGAGTTAATGTTCTCAGTCGGAGGTTTGAGTCCATCCAGAGGCACCTCAGAAGAAAGGCCTGATGATCTGCCCCAGAAAAATCAACCCCTGAAAGCACTACGGAGCACAGTTGTGTTCGGACACACACATAGTCACCATGAGTTGAGGTCTGCTAGGCGGCGACGGATTTGTTTGGTTCCGGTTGAGATGACTATGTGAAAACACTGTGAAAACCACAGCTCCGTGTATAAATGTACATTATTTTAATTCTTGAAGGTCTGTCAGAAACCACATTGCCTTCTGCCAACTTGTAGTCATTTTTCTCAAGGCTGGGCCTCGGAATAAAAACTCGGAAGCGGTGAACTCAGAGCTCCTCTGTTCTCGTTGGAGCCTATTTTTTTCTCTGCTTTCAGCCTTTTCTGCATTGACACACTGGGGTGGTGGGTTCTGATTCTACCCTTGGGCTTGGATGAGATTGAAATACCCATGGCTTTATAATTAAATTTCATGGAAAGCAAAACCCTGAAAACTCAAACCACAGAACACCAAAGTCAGACAATAAGTGTAGTTGAGGTACTGTTTACATCTGAAATCTATGGTGTTAACGTGGAAGACTGAATGAAACACTGACATCCCCGTGTCCAGTCTGAGAAGAAACACACCTCTGAATGTTGCCTTCCAGGATGTGGAGTGGAATCTTCTGAGAGGTGGTTCCTTGAGGTGATGAAAGGGAGTATGTTGGAGAATCAACATTTCTTCATTTATTTAATAATCATTCATGATCCATCTATACTATAGCATATATATATATATATATATATATATATAGGCTTGTGGAAGAGATGCTAATTACCTGTATAATATCCATCCTTCCTTCTTTGCTAGTAATGGAACCCTGATTTCTAGCCAGGCACGTGCTGTACTGCATCAGGCCTGTGTTACAGCCTCTCTGGTACCTGGGCTTCTCATGTGAAATGTATGTAGAAGTGTCAAGTGGTTATCTCTGGGGAGCTAACTTAAAATTAAGAATGGAGCCCCTTCTTGATCTTTCTCCTTCCCAAAGCTTGAAGTGTGATATATAATACATCTCCAACAGCCATTTTGAACTATGAAGTGACCTTGAGGGTGAAAAGTAGAGCAGAGAGATGGAAGCAACCTGGGGCCCTGATGACTTGGTGGAGCCAAAGGACCATGCTTGGCCTGCCTCCCTCTGGACTTAACATTTTGTGAGAGCACAAAGCATTTAGTGCTGAAGGCTTTATTTTCTAGGTCTTTGTTGTGTGCAGTGGGATGAGATGGCACGGGCGGAATGCAGTGACAACGAGGTTAGGATCCTCATTGCAATGGAGGGGTTTATAATCTGTAAATCCAGAATGCTTTTTTCAAGTTACATTTAGGCATAGCTTTAGTTCTCTATACAGGGCAGTTCTACTCTGTCCTACAGGGTCACTATGAGTCGGAATCGACTTGACGGCACTGGGTTTGGTTTGAGTTCTCTAAGACCTGAATGATGAGAAGGCAAACTACTCAACAGACTTGGAGTTGGAGGCCTGAATACTGTATAGACCCTGAAAGTCATTTCTAGAGAAAGTCAAATGGAAATACTCAGTGGTTTGGGCGCAAGAAGTAAAGAAAACTGTCAAGGCTGTTAAAAGCTACCAGAGGCTTTTCCAAATTCCTTATATTGAAGTTAGTTACATCTCATTCTCAAACAAATTGAAGTCTTCTCCGTTTGATGTGTTTTGACAGGAAATGTATATTTACTGCCTGAAATGACTTCAGTTGCTGAGCTCTGAACCACAGTATTTCATAAACGATTAACATTGGATGGAGCCAGTAGGAACCTCACACCTTTTCTTAAACAACATTCCACAAGAAAGAATTTCTCAGAATTGCAAGGTATTTACCCTATTTTCAAAAGTACACATTCACCCTGGTGGGTTTTGAACTTGTCTGTCAAAAACAGTTATTGTTTCTGCAGATAGTCACTGGAAATCTAAGGAGATGAGCAGGTAAATTCAGCCTATCTTGGTCAGTTTAATATTTATGGGATAGAGATAGTAATTTGTTTTATAAATTTCTTCCTCCATGTCTTTCTTGAGTTCCTGTTTCACACAAGGCAGTGGGCTGGGTATGATTCTGAATTCTCATATGGATTTCATATTCAGTGCATTTTAAGCCTAGTAAGGGATTTTGAGCTACAATGGATGTAGGAGGAAAGAGATTTTCTCCTGTGGAGGAACCCTACATGATTTGTTACCAGAAATTCAGAGGTGGGAAAATTCTTCCATCGCCATTTTGTTAGTTTAGCTTTCTTACCAGCCAGTTAGCATTCCAGTTATACTCCATGTGTACATTTCCAGCAACTGCCCAAAGTGTTCGTTCTTTAAAGATACATTAATGGTTGAAAATATGGAAGGGAACTTTATAGTTGGTTGGTTTTTAAGCAAGAACTAATTTCAGGGCAGGAGGCATTGGTGGTTCCGTGGAGAAGTTCTTACCTTCATGCAGGAGACCAGGTTCATAGCTACCACTCATCTTTCAGTGGGAGCTTGTGTGTGGCTGTGATGCTGAACAGGTTTCAGCAGAGCTTCCAGACTAGGACAGACTAGGTGAAAGAAAGGCCTGGTGACCTACTTCCAAAAATTTGCCAGTGAAAACTCAGTGGATCACAAGTTTGATCCCGTTGTATATGGGATCACCAGGAGTCAGGGGCCAACTCAACGGCAGCTAACAAGAACAACCACAATCTGAGGACACAGTAAGAATTCCAGAAAAATAATTGTGATTTTACATCATAATACAAGAAATTAACTCGTAATGTTTGTTTGGCATAGTTTGTGATTGTATTGTCTTTTGTAGCAAGGGTCTTGGGACAGTTCTTTGGTCACCATCGTGTCAGACCGTGCTGCTTGTCCCAGTTTACCATGGCTGCCATAACAACATACCTCAAACCGGGTGGCTGTAACAACAGAAATGTATTCTCGCGGATCTGGAGCCTGAGCTCAGGGTGCTGGCTGTGTGGATTCCTTCAAGCTGCTCTGAGAGAGAAACTGGTTCATGGCCCTTACCTAGATCTGGTAGCTGCAGGTGTTTCTTGGCGTGTAGTTGCAGCATCTGAGGGTGTCCTTCCTCTGTCTCCCTGCCACTGTGTATCTCCTCGTCTGTAAGAACGCCAGTCATACAGGATGAAAAAACCAAACCCATTGCCGTCGAGTCGCTTCCGACTCACAGCGACCCGAGAGGACAGAGTAGAACTTCCCCGTAGGGTTTCCAAGGAGTAGCTGGTAGATTCCAACTGCTGGCCTTTTGGTTAGCAGCTGAGCTTTTAACCGCTGCACCACTGGGCTCCCACATAGGATTAGGGCACAGCTGACCCTCATGTGACCTCATGCTAACTTAGCTGAGAACATCTTCAAAGACCTTATTTCCAAACAGCATCACTTTCATAGGTATAAGGGCTAGAACGTCAACATACCTGTTTTTGGAGGACACAGTTCAGTCCATAACATGTGGAGAACTCAGAGCTCAGCCACATATCATGGGCTTTGTAAGTCAGAACTTGGAGCCTCAGTCTCCATGGAGTTAATCACAGCGGACATTTGAGAACAGTCTCAGTGAGAAAGGACTAGAACTGCGAGAGGACCAGAGGGTACAGCATCAGTGGCAAAGACACAAGTTATCTATTACAGCAGGGGTTGGCAAGCTTCTTTCTGTAAATGGCCAGACAGTAAATATTTTAGGCTTTGTGGGCCACACTGTCTCTGTCACAACTACCCAACTCTGCTATTGTAGTGGGAAAGCAGCCAGAGACAACACATAAATGAATGAGCATCGCCGTGTTCCAATAAAGCTTTATTTATGAACACTGAAATATGAATTTCATATAATTTTCCTATGTCAAGAAATACTGTCCTTTTGACTTTCTAACCATTTAAAAATGTAAAAAAAAAACCAAAACGTTTCTAAGTTTATAAAAAAAAAAAACCTTTCTTAGCTTATAGGCTGTATGAAAACAGGCAGCAGGCTGGATTTGGGCCCCTGGTGTAGTTTGTCTACCCCGGTACTGTAGTAGGAAGCCCTGGTGGTGCAATGGTTAAGCGCTCGGCTGCAAACCAGAAAGGTCGTCGGATCAGACCTACCCAACGACTCCACGGGAGAAAGACCTGGTGATCTGCTCCCATAAAGATTACAGCCTAGAAAAAACCCTATGGGATAGTTCTACTCTGTCACATGGGGTCGCTGTGAGTTGAAAATCCAGGTGATGACACCTAACACAACATAATGTTGTAAAGGCCTGTTTGCGCACCTGCCATAGCTAAGGGTTGTGCGCGCCCATAGCCTAGTGATTTCCAAACTCGAACCGTTTGTACGTGGCCCTCCTGGTTTTATCGCATTACTTACTGAACACTTATTTAAGTAAACTCATGTTTGGTCTCATATTAAACAATATTATCTGAAATAATGAGTCTGATGTTATTAAATGTAGGTTAAATATATCACTTCTTAAATAGCTTTTAAAACTATTAATTATTAAAATGGAAAAAGATTTAACTTTGCATGTAAAATTGTATCATGTATTATGCTGAGTACCTTCTGTTAATTTTTGAAAATTGAGGTTCAACTTAAAGTGCCCAAAATGTAACCATTGGAATTCAGTGAATTTTCACATAAGGGAGACCCTGGGTGATGCAAACAGCGTGGTTGGCTGCTATCGAAAAGGTTGGAGGTTCAAGTTCACCCAGAGGCAGCTTGGAAGAAAGGCCTGGTGATCTGCTTCTGGAAAACCAGCCGTTGAAAACCTGTGGAGCACAGTTCTACTCTGACACAGTGAATCTCCATGAGTTGGGATCGAATTGATGGCAGCTGTTTTTTTTGTTTTAACTTATTCATGAAACCACTACTCAGATCGGATGCAGAATTTCCAGTACCCAGAAGGGTTTCCCGTACCCTCTTCTCTAGTCAGTACTCATCCCTCTCAGGTAACTAGTAGTCTACCGCCACCAGCAGAGTTTAGTTTTTCCTCTTCTACAGCTTCATAAATGGAAACATGCAGTGTGGATTCTTTTATGTCTGAGTTTTTGCTTAACATTATGTCCTCGAGCAACATTATGCCTGACGTTGCGTGTGTGGCGGTAGTTCTTTTTCCTTGCTGTGTAGTATTCCACTGTATGACTAGACCGTACCTTATCCGTTCCAGTGTTGATGAACATTTGGGTTGTTTCTATGTTTTGGCTACTGTGCATAAAGCTACAAACATTCTCATACATGCTTTTGGCAGATGTTATCACTTGTTTCTGTTGCATATCTTTGTGTTTTTTAAGACTGAGTGTTTGATCCAAGGCTAGTTATTGCTAGCATTGTTAAATAATGATAAAATAAAACATAGTTATCACTTACATATGGAGCCCTTGTGATGCAGTGGTTCAAGCGCTCAACTACTAACTGAAAGGCCGGTGGTTTGAAACTGTCAGTGGCTCCCTGGGAGAAAGATATGGCCGTCTGCTTCCATAGAGATTTACAGCCTTGGAAACCATATGGGGTCGCTATGAGTTAGAATTGACTCAACGGCAGTGGCTTGGTTATTTTAATACCCGATGCCGTTGAGTCAATTCTGACTCATAGTGACCCTATAGGACAGAGTAGAACTGCCCCACGGGGTTTCCAAGGAGTGGCTGGTGGATTCGAACTGCCGACCTTTTGGTTAGCAGCTGAGCTCTTAACCACTGCATCATCAGGGCTGTGACAAGCACCAGTCTGAGTACTTTAGATACATTAACCCTTTAGGTGGGGTGAGTACGATTGTTATTCCCGTTTTACAGATAAGGAAAGGAGTCCCTGGGTGGTGCAAATGTTTAAGCACTAGACTGCTAGCCAAAAGTTTGGCAGTTCCTCTACCCAGAAGCACGTTGGGAGTCAGGGCTGGCAATCTGCTTCTGAAAGGTTACAGCTTTGAAATCTCTATGGAGGAGTTCTACTCTGCACACTTGGGGTCGCCGTGAGTTGGAATCGACTGGATGGCAGCTGACAATGACAACAACAGACGAGGAAGTTGAAGAACTGAGTGATGTAGTGTCTTGCTAGGATTACACAGCTACTAAGTTTCAAAGCTTGAATTTCTTTGTCTGCCACTGTCTTTCTCTAATTGAGAATGTATGTCTTTCAAATGTTTATCAGATTGGTAACAATTTCTCCATAGACAAATCCTAAATTCAATGCCAGCAGTTCATAGTTTGAGGTGCAATTTGAAGCCAAACATTATGCTAAATAAAACAAGCTTTTTTTTTTTTGTCAGCCTTACCCTACCCCTCCGGCACCTCTCTTCCACTCTTCTTGTGCCCCTTCAAGCCCAGTGTGGCCAGTCTTTCCATGATGGTGCTGCCTGCCTTCCTTCCTTTCTGTTTCAGCTTCCCTGATGGCCAGCCTGACTTTGTAATGACCTGGCCACCAGGTGTGAATGGGAGGCAGAACTGGGTGACCTTTAATATATCGAAGTCTAGAATCAGTCGCCTGAATTAAAATTCCAACTATTTGGGAAACCTTGAGTGAGTAACAGAGACCCTTTTGGTGTCCTCATCTGTAGAAGGGAGAAATTATCAGGTGAGAATTAGATGGAAATGCTTGTAAAGCACATAGCACAGTGCTTGGCACACAGGAGGTTCTCGCTACATACAAGCAGCCATTGATTTTATTATTTATTTTGGTGTTGTCGCTTCAAAGTGAATATTATTAGGGCTAGTTACATGAATACATGAATGAGCAGCTGAAAGTCTTCACACATTAATTCCTGTGTGGTTGTTACCAGTTGCCCTTGATTTGGCTCCGATTTGTGGTGACTTTGTGTATAATGGAACATAGTACTGCCCGATCCTGCATCATCCTCACAATTGTTGGCATACTTGAGCCCATTGTTAATTCCTATAAGAGGGACAATTCCTTAATAACCTCCAAGAAGCAGATCTAATAAAATAATATGATCTAATAATGTAACCTGGCTGGAGAAATATTTGGGGGCAAGAATCCCCTCCTGGGCCTTTAATCACACCTCTCCCAGCAGCCACCCTGCATTCGGGAATTCAGGAATCTGGGCAAACACCTCAGACCTCCAAGGAGAGAAGTCCACAAGTGGTTTAAGACCCACGTGGAAGACAATCACCAAACTCAGAGTCTCTTCCTTTGATTGGTGACTCTCGAGTGTTTCTGAAGCCCCAGAAAGAGTATTCTTAAGATCTTTTCGATTCTCAGGCCACAACAGAAGGAAAAGTGAGCTTGCTCTTCTGGGGTTTAAAAGAACAGCCAGGAACCTGGGAGCGTGTGTCCCGGAGCCAGCAGCAGCTCGGTCCTCCAGGTGTCCCGTTAAACTCGTTATTAATTCTCTTTGGACGCAGCGGCACACAAAGCTGAAGAAGGTTGATTAACGGCATGCTGCCTGCCTGCTGGGGAGAAGGATGTGACAGTCTGCTGCCCTGAAGATTTACAGCCTTGGAAACCCTATGGGCAGCTCTTCTCTGTCCTGTAGGGTTTCTCTGAGTCAGGATCCACTTGATGGCAGTGGGCTTGGTTTGGATTGGGCCTGCCTGCTCATTTGGTCTGAAAAAACTTCAAAAACATGGTGGAATGGGGACCAGAGGTATTCATTTTGCAGGAAACAAAACAAAAGCCCCAATATAGCGTCACTCATCCCATTTTACATTAATCTACTGTTTTGAATTTAATTAGTGGCTGATAGCGAAGTCAAGCATCTAACATTTTGGTGTGTCCTTGAGTTGCATTGGTCTTTTAATCATGGCGGTTTCCTCCCTGCTTTCTTTTGATGTAGTATTCTACAAGCAGATGAAGAGCCCCAGGTTTGATGGGACTGGTGAAAGTGGCCGAGAGGTTTTGGCTCAGGTCTCTCCTGATGTCTAATGATGGAAAGGCCCCAGCAGGCAGGAAAACTGGCTACTAACCTGTTTACTGTCTTGGGAAGGGAGCGTTGTACACCGATTTCTCCCAGCGAATGGGGAATGGTGTCAGTGAAAAATGGATAAAGGCTCAGGGAGCCTGGCCCCGGCAAATGAAGTGGAAGGATCAGTGATTCACTTGGACATGGTGGGTGAACATTGATCTGAGAGGGCTCACAGAGGGGACTGATGCCCTGGGGGGCGGGGGTAGAGAATTGAGAAGATTTCACAGCGCTTGTGCTGATCCAGCACCTACCCTCTGCCTGGGCGAGAAATGCATTACTCTCACTAAGTGCTTTGGGCCCAGGCAGCTCCACCTGCCAAGGTTCACATCCCAGTGTCTAGAGGGGTTTGTGATGTTTTGTTTTTCTGTGCTGCGTTTTTACTTGGAAAGCCAAAGAGGACCTGGCTGTTTCTGGTGACCGAGATAAATTAAACAGCCTTCCCATCGTGTTCCCTGATTACAGGTGGACTTGTATCTTTGCTTCTTCTCATTTATCGGTTCTCTAGTTGGTTTATAAGCCTTGCAGTGGCTGGTGGTAGCCAGCACAGAGGGCTTCGAACCAGATTCTTTCTCCAGTTCAAATCCTGCTGAGAATTTGCCTTCCACCCCGGATATACTGAATCAGAATCTACATTTTAAAAATACCTCCAGGTGATTCTTAGGTATAACTTCCTGAGAGCTTACTAGAAATGCCAATTTTTGTAGGGAACTTGTTAGAAACGCAAATTTTCAGCAGGGGTTTGAACTGGAACAAACTGGTTGGAAGCCCTGCCAGCACGTAGAACCCTAAAAAACAAACCCATTGCTGTCGAGTTGGCTAAGACTTATAGTGACCCTGTACTAAAGTAAAACCGCCCCATAGAATTTCCAAGGACCGTCTGGTGGATTTGAACTGCCAACCTTTTGGTTAGCCACTGAGCTCTTAACCACTGCACCACCAGGGTTTCCAGCACGTAGAAGGCTTTTAAATATTTGTCCAACAAGGACTGGTTTTGAAGATTTTGCTATGCCTGAGACGTGCTCTGTATTAGTAGATTCCCCTCTGAGGATCTAGCTTTCAGCTCTTCTTTGGTTTGGAGTGTGAGTGTGTGTTGGTATGTGGCTTTGAGTAAACCATGTAACCTCTCACAGCTTTTGAGCCTCCATCTGTAACACAGAGTTGATAATACCCTGGGTAGTGCAATTAGTTAATGCGCTTAGCTACTAACCAAAAGGTTGGAGCTCAGGTCTACCCAGAGGCACCTCAGAAACCAGGCTTGCCTATCCTTCAAAAAAAAATCAACAGCTGAAAACCCTATTGAGCACATTTCTACTGTGACACACATGGGGTTGTCATGAGTTGGAGTTGACATGATGGCAGCTGGTTTCTGATTAGGGGGATATGAGGTTTAGATGAGCTAGCAGGAGCACCTTTATGAGCGCAGTGCCTGACACCTAGCGTCTTTGTTAATGACCTCTTTCCCTTTACTGTCTCAATCAAGATGCATAGGGAATGTCAGTCTTTTGGAAATGAGCATTTCGCTGTCATTGTACAGCACTTTCTTAGTGTCTGGTGTTTGGCTTTGTCTCATGAGAAGATGATAGAGACATGGGGGAAAGCAGTTAAGAAATCTCCAAATGCAGTCTTCTATAGGGAAAAAAAATGGATTATGGGGGATTAATTTTCCAGTTCATTTTATCGATCGGCTGGCATAATTGCTCTCCTCTCCAGCATCAGCAGTGTCTGCTTTTCCCAGCGAGCTGCTCAGAATGTGAACATCACCCTTCACTGTTGGGAGCTGTAGTTATTGGAATGTAAATAGTGAAAGTGAAGGAAGTGAAAGATGAGGTGTTTGACCCCCTTTTGGGAACTCCAGAATTAAAGTGGGCAAATATTTCAAGCCAAATCTCTCATCAAAATCCTTTTTTATGTGCTTAGTAAGTATATAAGTAATTTAATAGGAGGTTTTAAGAGGTGATGTTTAATTAAACACTTAAGAAGCAAGCCTTGTCTCAGCTTTTCAAAGTGTTTTCTTAGGACAGAGCTATAAGGTGGGGACAGTAGAGTCTGATCCCACTCAGGGATTTGGTTCTGCATTAAGTAGGTAAAAGAAAAATCATGTATAGTTAGAATTGCCCTCTGAAAAATCCTATAAATTTCTTTTTGTGTGTGTGTGTACAATCCTGTGTATGAATTCTTACCCCTAAAGTCAGATTCCCTGAGCTAGTTCATAGGAAAGAATGGAAGAGTATCTACATGTAGAAGCCTGGGCATTCACGTTTGTTGAATAAATGAATGTTGAATGAATTCTGTTTATAACCATCCATGTTCTACAGAGCGGGTGATGGGTTGAGTATTCTTAAATATTTCTCTGGCTTAAAGGGTTGACTCCTTTCTCTTTTCATCTTAAACTTCTTTAACCTAAAATGTACCTGACTAGGTTTGTCCTAGTGAGGCTTAAATGCTGTTGTGGACAAACCTGACTCTGGTTACTTTCTAAAGAGAGTTTGCTTGTTAAATGTGCCTGTAACGGTTCCACTGTGCCCATTATTATGGGTGAGAAGCTGAAGTGTGCTAAGTGACTTCCCAAATGTCACTGTTGCAGATAGACATTCCAGTGGCCCCCGTGCCCCCCACCTCCTGGTGTTCACGCCCTTGTATAACCCCCTCCCTTTGAGTGGAGGTGGAACCTGTGACTTGCTTCTGACCATGACAGAAGTGATGGGATATCACTTTTGTGATTATGATACGTTACGTAAGACTCTGCCTTGTGAGAAGATACAGTGTTGACAAGCTGCATGATGGCTTGATGGAGCAAGTGGGCATTTTGGGAGCCGGCTGCAGGAGGCCTCTAGGAGCTGAGGGGAGCCTCTGGCTTCCAGCCAGCAAAAATTCCTGAAGCTCTTGGTACTACTACAGCCGACAAAGATGAAGGGCTGAAGGTTGCCAATAACCATGTGAGTTCGGAAGCAGGCCTTTCCCCAGGCGAGCCTCCAGATGAAAACCCAGCCCCCAGCAGGTACCTCGATTGCAGCTTTGTGAGACCCCGAGCAGAGGATGCACTTAAAAGCCATGCCTGGACTTCTGACCCACAGAAACCGTGAGATCATAAACGTGTGTTGCTTGAAGTCACTGAGTTTGTAATAATCTGTTGTGGTGCTTACACAGCAATAAATAATTAACACAACCACACAAGTAGTTTCAGAATTTGAACCCAGCCCCATATGATTTTAGAGGCCAGGCTTTTAGCTCAGGAAGGACCTTAAAGGTTATCTGGCCCATCTGTCTTTTGGTGGATGCCTCATTTTCCCACGGTATTCTTAGTGAGTGATCAACTAGTTCTTGTGGAATTTTTTCAGATTAGGGGAATTCATTATTTTTTGAGACATTTGTATTCCATTTAGATAGCTCCTCCTCTCCTTTCCCCCTCTCCCCTTCCTCGTTTCCTTCTGTCATGGACTGAATTGTTTCCCCCCAAGTATCTGTCAACTTGGCTGGGTCATGATTCCCAGTATTGTATGACTGTCTACCATTTTATCATCCGATGTGATTTCCCTATGTGTTGTAAAGCCTGTCACTATGATGTAATGAGATGGATTAGCCACAGTTGTATTGATGAGGTCTACAAGATTACAGAGTGTCTTAAGCCAGCCTCTTTTGAGAGAAGCGAGCAGAGAAACATGGGGACCTCACACCACCAAGGAAGCAGCAGTGGGAGCTAAGTGCGTCCTTTGGACCCGAGGTTCCTGTGCAGAGAAGCTCCGAGACCAAGGGAAGATTAATGACATGGATCTTCCTCCAGAGCCGACAGAGAGAGACTTCCCCTGGAGCTGAAGCCCTGAATTTGGACTTGTAGCCTGCTAGACTGTGAGAGAATAAATTGCTCTTTGTTAAAGCCATCCACTTGTGGTATTTCTGTTGCAGCAGCACTAGATGACTAAGACACCTTCCTTCCTTCCGTTCTTGCATTCATTCATCTAGTCGTATTTACTGAGGGCCTGATCTGTTCTGGGGCCCTGGTGGAGCAATAGTTAAAGAGCTTGGCTGTGAACCAAAAGGTCGGCAGTTTGAATCTACCAGCTGCTCCTTGGAAACCCTGTGGGGCAGTTCTACTCTGTCCTACGGGGTTGCTATGAGTCAGAATCAACTTGATGGCAATGGGTTTTTTTTTTTTTACTCTGTTCCAGGCACCGTGCTAGGTGTGGGTGGTGAGTGTGACTACAAGCACTCCCTTCCCTCACAGAACTGACATTGTAGTATTTGTTAAACAGTTATTCCTGCATGGCTGTGAAATTTATCTTATTCTAATTTCTCTCCAAATCCTAGTTCTGCCCAGTAGGCTCTGGTATTTTGAATCCCTCTTCCACAAGAAAACACTTCAGATAGTAAATAAAGACAATTGTAATTTTGTCCTCCTGCATCTCTTTTTCAGGTTTGCTGTCCTCCTAGGTCCTTCCACAGCTGGACATACGGCTTTCTCTAGAGCTTCACGTTCTAATATGGTAGCCGTGAACCACAGTGGCTATATAAATTTAAAATAATTAGAATTAAGTGAATGAAAAATTTAGTTCTCAGCTGCACTAGCCACATTTCAAGGGCTCAATAGCCGGACGTGGCTTGTAGATAGTGCCTTGGAGAGAGCAGATGAAGGACATTTCATCATTGCAGAAAGTGCTGTTGGACACCACCAGTTTAGAGTTCTTTTGCCATCCTGACAACAAATGCTGAATGAACCTCTGTTTGTTGGTGTCTTTCTTAAACTGAACTGGAAGCATACTTGCATTCTGGTCCAATTGATTTAGAGTATAGCCAAACAATCCCTTTCCTAGTTTTAGGTAGTGTACTTCTGTTAATGAAGCGTAAGATCAGAGTAGCATTCTTGGCAGCCATGTTTTCTTACTCATTTTGAACTCAGTGAAGACATTATGACCAGCCTTTCTTCATGTACTATGGAATGTAGTGTGTGCGTCTTTCTTCCACCTATACTTGTCCACTTATGTTTCTAGACCCAGGCTTAATATTTTGCATTTACCACTAGAGAATTTCATTTTGTTAACTTCCAATAGAGGGGTTGCCTCATTGGAATTTCTTTCATTTTCGCTTCTGATATTTCAGAATGATTGTTTTCCTTCCTAGCTTCAGGTCATCCCCAAATTTGAACGGAATGATGGCAGTATCAGCATCCAAGTTATTGATAAGATGATGCACGGGGCAAGGCTCAGGATAGAGCCCAGTGGCTTACCACTAGAGACCACACTTTAAATTGACATAGACGTGGTTAATCAACACTTTGAGAGGGAAATTTTGTGAGTTATTTAGTCTACTTATTTGCATTATGTCTAGTGTATATTTCTTTGTTTTTTTTTACATTGGAGTTTTATGAAAAACAGCCAAAATGTCTTGATGAATTACAGATTTTGTGAACATAGCTGCCTCTTGATCACTAGCTTTGGTAAATATTAAGAAGGGAAATGAGCATTGGCTAGTATGAAATATTCTTAGTAAATCCATATGGTTCCAAGTGATCATTGTTGCTTTGAGTTCTCACCCTCCCATGTTAATAATGCGAATTGGCAGGTTGCTTACTGATTTAAAATTGGAAGAACTTTCATTGTCATTTCCTGGACTATCTCCTATTCCCTGAGATTCTTCAGAGTTTGCCAACAATGGTCTGGCTACCTCACCCTCCTCCCATCAGTAGCCTGGGGTTTAATTCATCGGGGCCAGGAGCCTTGGACTCATTTAGAGTGGGCAGGCACTCTGACAATTGCCGTGCCTATTTTGGACTTCAATTCCCTGTAACTGGTGTCCCCTCCCACCTTTAAGGAAAGTGTCTCATCCTTCTTGAAGGAACACAGGCACAGACTAGAAGTTGAGTAATTCCACTTTCTGTCACCAATTAGCATCACACTATCCTCTCCAAGCCAAAGACCTGTGTTGTATTGTCGTTCTCCTTGCCCCAAGCATAACAAAAATAGCCCTTTTGTAGTTTTCACGTTTTCTGCAGGGCTCAGCTTATTCCAGCGTTTTGCCTTCCTGACAACTTGTATCAGAATTTGGAAGATTTTTCATTGGAGGATGGAAGTATTCTCCACAGAAGATGACTTTAAAGGACCAGCTGGGTAGAAAGCTATTGTACTGAGAATGAAAGTTGGTGCATATCTCTCCCTTCACCTTCTATTCAGACAACGAGCATTCATGTCTTTGGCCTCTTTGGGTGTTAGTGGAAGATCAGTTTCTCTAAATCTTCTCTCCCTTACCTTTGTTTCCCCCTCCCTCTTGGCTAAAATCACTTTATTGAGACCGTTTCATGATGGGTGTACCCCAGTTCAAAGCACCACCGCTGTGGAAAGTCAGCTCTGTAGTTAACCCTGACTTAAAGCTGGTGGGTAAGAGTAGGTTTCTGGGGTCTGACCCTCACAGCTTTGAATCCCAGCTTCCCCACTTACCAGCTCTGTGACCCCGGGCAAATTATTAACCTCCCTGTGTCTGAATTTCCCCTAAAAGGTGTCTACCCCTGAAGGCTGTTGTAAGACTGGAATGAGTTAACGTATATAACAAGTTTTCCACGTATTATTTGGCACATGGTTAATGCTAAATAAAAGCCTTCTAATAGCAGCTATTATGATTTGCATACTGAGTCCCTCAAGGTTAAAAGGCCCCAGATAATTGAAATTAAAGAGCAGTCAGCTGGCAAGACCTTCAGTTCTAATGCCCAGGGAGGGACATGTGAAATCAATACCTGACTTTCTATTGCTCTGATCAATGTATCATCACCTAGGATGGGAGAAAGAACAGAGATGAAGAGCCAGCTTTGCCATTTTGAGGAAAAACACTTCTTCCCCTTAGTATCTAGTCTGTACCCTGCTTTCGCATCTGCCCTGCTGTGTACACGGAATGTTATTCCATTTCATTTGTGGGTATTCCCACCTGTCCTGCTATGTACACCGAACATTATTTCACTCCTCATGGGTGTGTTCCCACCTGTCCTGCTGTGTACACAGAACATTATTTCACTCCTCATGGCTGTGTTCCCATCTCTCCTGCCGTGTACATGGAACGTATTCCCACTTACTGCTTACTGTCTCTTCCTTCTTAAGTGTGAAATTACTCTATTGTTCATCTTTGTTTTTCCCCTCCCCCAAATGCCCTGGGGTGGCAGGTGGTTTGGGATTTGCACTTTGTATTGGGCCCTGTTAGCACTGTGAAACTCCAAGTGCAGTGATCAGTGGATGACAAGTGGCAAGGAAAGAAAAAAAGAAAACAGAATACCTAGGCTTCATTGGAAGCCTGCCTGAAAAGAGGATTCTGTGTCTTGTACAGAGCTCACTACCATCTGAAAGCAAATGTCCACAGTATGTTCACTGCCTGACCTGTGAGGTGTCCCCTGCCCCCAGCCCAATGGGAGATTGCTCTGACTTGTGATCCACCGTCTTCATACCTCTGGGATGTTGGACATGGTGTTCCTTCTGCTTCATTGCTCTTCCTCAATGAGCCCCAGAGCTGGTTCATTGTCTTCATTCAGGCTTCAAATCAAAAGACACCTTTTCAGAACCACAATCTCTGACTGTCGTTAGTTGTCATCTCTTCCTCATGGCAACCCCATGTACAAGAGAACGAATTGTTGCCTGGTGCTGCGTTATCCTCCCGACGATTGCCGTTATGCTTGAGTCCATTGTTGCGGCCACCGTATACTTTGAGTGCCTTCCAACCTAGGGGGCTCGTCTCCCAGTACTGCACCAGACAGTATTCTGTTATGACCCATAGGGGTTTCACTGGCTGATTTTCTGAAGTAGATTACCAGACCTTTCTTTCTAGTCTGTCAGTCTGAAAACTGCTGAAGCCTGTCCCCAGTGGGTGACCCTGCTGGTATTTGAAATAACAGTGGCATAGCTTCCAGAATCATGGCAACACGCAAGCCACCCCAGTGACACAAACGGACAACTCTCACTAAATTAGCCTCTCCCCTCTCTGATCTCCTTGTCACTTAGTTCTTTTATTATCTGAAATACTAACTTTTCATGTTTGTCCACTGCTATTAGGTGTATGAGGGCAGGGACCTTACCTGTCCTGTTCATTACTGTAACCCCCGTACCTGGGGACAGTGCCTAGTGCATAGGTATCCATTGCCGTCGAGTTGATTCTAACTCATAGTGACCCTATAGGAGAGTTGAACTGCCCCATAGGGTTTCCAGGAAACCTTGGTGGCTAAGGCTGCTAGCCAAAAGGTCAGCAGCTGGAATCCACCAGGCGCCTCTTGGAAACTCTATGGGGCAGTTCTGCTCTGTCCTATAGGGTCGCCATGAGTCAGAGTCAACTTGATGGCAATGGATTTTTGGTATAGGGTTTCCAAGGCTGTAAATCTTTACGGAAGCAGACTGCCACATCTCCTACAGAGCAGCCAGTAGGTTTGAACTTTCAGTTAGCAGCTGAGTGCTTAACTACTGTGCCACCAGGGTGCCTTAGCACATAAAATATTTGCTGAATGAATGGATTTCAAAATTCAGTGTGGGGAAACCTACTGTAGAAGAAAAGAGCTGACATTCCACATTAGCCATGGGTGGCGACCCCTTTGGTACTCTGCCAGTGCGTCCCTTCAGCACCCCCCCCCCCCACAAGGAATTCAGCCAGAGCTTCCAAGGACACCTCTGAGCAGGTTCCGGTGCATCTCATGTCTCTCAAGTCTGTCCCCAGCATTCACCAAGCATCTTTCCCCCTTCCTCCCAGGGCTTTCTCTGACATATGATGTACAAGGAAAGGCAGTCTGGGAGCACTGGGGTAGTGAATGTCCCTGACGGCAGGTTCAGCCAGTGGGGGTGAGGAGCTGATGGATAAATGCACTTACTTCTTGTCCTTCAGTGGAAGATTCTAGGAGCTGGTCTCTGTGCTTCTTGGGGGAGGCCGTGCTGGAATCCGACTGTCACTGCCAACCTTGATCATGTACCCTGTCCTCAGTCCTTGTTTCTGGCTCTGCTTTGGGGAGAACCTACCCTAAGACCACATCCATATTAACAGTTTCTCTTGATTGTTGCTTGTTTTTTCTGCAGGGCTGAGAATTTGCATTTCCTCCTCAGGTATACTGAATCAGAATCTACATTTTAACAAGATCCCTAGGTGATTCTTATGTATAACTTCCTGGGAACTTGGAAGTGCAGATTCTCAGCAGAGGTTCAAACTAGAATGAACCAATCCAAAGCCCAGCTTTTATCATAGCCTGCACGGACACTTGCGATATAAATCAGGAAAACCTTTTATGAACCCCTTTATTAATGTTTAAAGTCCCTGGGTGGCACAAATGGTTTGTGCTCGGCTACTAATCAAGAGATTGGTGGGTTGAATCTAAGAAAGGCCTGGCAACCTGTGCCTGTAAAGATTACAGCCAAGAAAACCCTACAGAGCAGTTCTATTCCGGAACACATGAGGCCACCGTGAGTTAAAACTGACTGGATCTTACTTGTTTGGTTTTACTCGTGTTTGCCTGCTTATGTCTTTCGTCTCTTTCAGGTTGACCTAGGGTCCCTTTGTCCTTGTATTTCTGACGCCTGTTATCCTAAAGATCTTAGGAACTTTATCCCCCTTTCCTTAGAGATGTTCACCGAGCAATCAGCTGGCCTCCAGCTCTCCTCGTTTCCTTCTCGAAGCCACAATCATCGAATCCAGCTTCATACTGCTTTCCCACGCCATGCGTATTTATAGCCCTGGTTTTTAGGTTGCGGGCTAACTTTCAGAGGTGCTTGCTCTGAAATGGACTTTCTGAAGGACCTTTATGGGGATAATGAGGCCATTTCTTCACTTGCAAGTTGGAATACATTACAGGTTGTGAGAACCACTTGAAATGATGATACTTTCTATACAGGGCAAATTGGCTTTTTTTTTTTTTTTTTAATCTTCCAAAAATTAGTCTGCAACTGTTCTCTGGTGCTTTTGTGACTGGTTTATGTCTTACAGAGAAGCCATTGCGTCATCTCTCAGTTTGCTTTCAAATGTCCTGTGTCAGTCCTGGCAGAATCGAGGGGTGATAGGTTCAGCGTGCCTGGGGAGGGAGGGGCAACGAGGGAGAAGGCGATGTGATGTTGCACGTCTAAGATGCATGTCGTGGATTGAATTATGTCCCCCCTCAAAATGTGTGTATCAACTTGGTCAGGCCATCTGGGGCTGTCCTCCATTTTGTGATTGTAATTTCATGTTAAGAGGATTAGGGTGGGAATGTAACACCACCCTTACTCAGGTCACCTCCCTGATCCAGCGTAAAGGAAGTTTCCCTGGGGCGTGGCCTGCACTGCCTTTTATCTCTCAAGAGATAAAAGGAAAGGGAAGCAAGTAGAGAGTTGGGGACCTCATACCACCAAGAAAGCAGTGCTGGGAGCAGAGCGTGTCCAGTGGAGCAGAGGTTCCTGCTCTGAGATGCTCCCGGACCACGGGAAGACTGATGCATCACAAGACCTTCCTCCAGAGCCCACAGAGAGACGCCCTGAATTTGGGCTTGTAGCCTACTTGACTGTGAAAGAAGAAATTTCTCTTTGTTAAAGCCATCTACTTGTGGTGTTTCTGTTATAGCAGCACTAGGTGACTAAGACAATGTGGTTTTGCCAACTCTTAGAGTGGGGACTTTTTAACCCTTTTTGTGCCATGGATCTCTTGGGTGGTTTGGTAAAGCCAGTGAGTCCTGTCACAGAAAAACCTTTTATTTTTATTTTAAAATTTTTTATAGCTAACAATCAAGTACAGTAAGTTGTTTTATTTAGTTATCAATTCAATGCGGGGAAACCTACTATAGAAGAAAAGAGCTGACATTCCACATTAGCCGTGTGTTTTAAACTACTGGGTTGTGTTTTAAACTAGTTTATCTTGGAATGGCCATCAGGGATCAGAATAATCTTTTAAAACACATAAAACACCATCCGTAGGATTTCAGAGGAATAAACCAAACATACTGGAATGTCATGATCAAAACATGAAAACGCTGGTGTGCTTCTTTATTAGTGAATGGCATAACATTCATTAATTTAATGCATTAGTAAATTTAAGACATTAATTTAATGCATTAAATAAATAACATGGTCTAGAGGCAGGCCCATTAGCTACCTAATTATCGGGTTGTGATGGACACATACTTTGAGGTGTCTGCGACAACTGTAATGTGATTTGGAAGTACCCACAATATCTATTTATGACCAAACCACAAACCATTGTGGTTTGTTGCCTACATTTATGATGGAAGGACATGATGGATTTCACACAGAGGTTGGTGAGAATAAAGATGGAATTTTTTTTTCTCGCCCAAGATCACGGACCCCTGAATTCTGTCCAAAGGCCTCAGATTCAGAATCCCGTTCTGAGAATGGACGGTTGCTTGTAGAGCCCGTGCTGAAGCTCTTGTTTGTTGGCGGGGTGGGTGACCTTGGCCCCAGCTCTGACTCCCAGGAGGTGCTCAGGAAATGTGAGTCAGAGCTTCACCTAGCCCTGTGCCTGCCGTCCGTCCAGGTGAAATACATGTTAACGACGAGAGCGGGACATTATTGCTCAGGATGCCCGTTTCTGCCTTTTTTTGTTGTTGTTGTTCCTTTCATCTGTTATAGAAATGGACATTGATTGGGAGAACCAATGATGTCTGAAATTACTTATTAGATTGAAAATACCTTGGAAAGTGATTTTGCTAACTTGGTGTGTCAGGTTTTCTCAAGCAGGATCTGCTTGCTGATGCCTACTTTGCACAGTAGAGTATTGTTGTAGAATGAACAAGCTTGCTTTTTGTTTTCACATCAAATTCAAGTGTTTTCATGGCCAGTAAGGTTCCTGTTGGTTCTCATATCCACATGCGATAAGTAAATATGCATATATGTATACACACATGCACATATATACTTGTGCGTGTGTGTGAGTCTACATATGTGTCATTGTTAGTTGCCCTTGAGTCATTTCTGACTCATGGTTGCTCCATGTGTGCAGAGTAGATTGCTCCATAGGGTTTCCTGGGCTGTGACCTTTCGGAAGCAGATGGCCAGGCCTGTCTTCCGAGGCTCCTCTGGGTGAGTTTGCACTGCCAACCTTTCAGCTAGTAGTAGAGTGCTTAACTGTTCGCACCACCCAGGGACTCCACACATATACACAGACACACGAGGAAAAAAACACACATGTACACACACATACATGTGTACACACACAGGAACATATTAGAACAGAAAGCCCAAAGACAAGGTTATAACTAGAGTGTGCATAGAAAAAGGAACGATCCAGGCGTTGGCTGAAAAAAGTGGTGGTTGGGGTCAAAGAGAGAGGGTGTGAATGCATTGACCCTGGAGCACCCACTTTGAGGCCAGGAGGAAGGCAGTGTATATAGTCCCATGGCTCAGAAGACAGATGCTGGAACCTGAGTTCAGATAAGTAAATGTGCATATATATATATACACACATGCATGTATTTGGTTGCTCGCCTTGGGCAAGTCACATCACCCACTGTGTCCAAATTTCTTCCTCTGTGAAGTGGGGATAATGATAGCACCCTCCTCAAAGCAATGTGGTGAGGGTTATCTGAGCTAACGTGTGGAGAGCCCTCAGTGGAGCCTGGCATTTTTGAGGCTCCAGAGTGGTCCTTAGCTGCTGTTGCTATTGATGATACAACTCATATCTGTACAGCTGCAGAATACAGAGCCTCACTCAGTTGTTAGGTTGTTGTTAGGTGCCGTCAAGTCGGTTCCAACTCATAGTGACCCTGTGTACAACAGAATGAAGAGCTGTCCTGTCCTGCGTCATCCTCACCATCGTTGCTATGTTTCGGACCATTGTTGCAACCACTGGGTCAGTTCATCTCATCAAAGGTCTTCGTTTTTCTCGCTGACCTTCTACTTTACCAAGCATGATGTCCAGGGGCTTGTTCTTCAGGGGCTCATCCTTCCAGATAGCATGTTCAAAGTACATGAGACAAAGTCTCACCATCCTCACTTCCAAGGAGCGCTCTGGCAGTACTTCTTCCAAGATAGACTTCTGGGTAGACCATGGTATATTCAGTATTCTTCGCCAACACCATAATTCAAATGAATCAATTCTTTTTCGTTCTTCTTACTCATTTTCCAGCTTTTGCAGTACCTTTTAGTCTTTCTCAGTACCTTGCCTCATTTCAACTTTACGGTGACCCAGGTAGTTTTTTGTTTGTCTATCTATATTAATTGTGGTAAAAATACCAGCTAGTTTTTGTTTTTTTTAATATTATTGGAAATGTTTCTCTCTTTTAGAAAAATATGTATATATTTTTATTGTGGTGTGTGCATATATAACCAAATTTGCCATTTTGACATTTTGTTACATGTACAATTCAGTGACATTAATTACTTTCATCATGTGTTAACCATCACTGAGCTTCTGTTAAGGGTGATGGAAAAATTTGGAAACGCACAGCGGTGATGATTCCAACTAGTTACTTTAAAATCCATTTTACAGATGAAGAACTTGAGGCTCAGAGGGGCCCAATGCTTTGCCCGCTGAAAGGATGCAAAGCAGCGAGGACGAGAACTCAAGCGTCAGATGGCAAGACCAGCTACTTTCCAATCCAAGCCAACTGTGGTTGGCACGCAGGCTGCTGTCGGCTTTGGCGGTCGGTTTCGGATTTGACATCTGAAGAGGACTAACCTGTGAAGGGTCCATCACTGTCCAGTAGAACTTTCTGCAGTGGTAGGATGGTTCTGTAACCGCATTGTCCAATATGACGGCCACTACCCACCTGGAGCTATTGAGCACTTGAAATGTGGCTAGCGCAACTGATGAGCTCTGTTTTAAATTTTACATAATATTCATTAATTTAAATCTAAAGAGAGGCATGTGGCCAGCAGCTACCATATTGGACAGTGCATACAGCTGCTTGTGTGTCAGATGGCTTGGATATGAGACCCAGCTCTACCACGAAATTAGCTTTGTAACTTTGGGAAAGTCATTTTTGAGGGCTCCTTTTCTCTACCTGTAAAATGAGATCATTCTATTTGGATTCAATTAAAAACTCAGTGAAGTTAGGCCAAGCAAAAATGAGGATCGTTTTTTTTTTTTTCTCAAAAATTATAGGCGTCCTTGTGGAATACAAGGGAAGGAATGCAGCCAAGCCAGGGAAGGGCTAGAACCAAAACAGAAGACCCTTCAGGGCCTGGTCATGCTCTTGTGTCTTGTTTCTGCTCTTTGTGCATCTGTTTCCATCTTTTGTTTCTGCAGACGGACCTTCTTTATTCCCTGTGTGTGTGATGGGAGGAAGATGGCCCTCTGCAGCTCCCAGATTTTGTATCTCCCTCCCTCAACAGCTTATTCCAGAATGACTAGCCCTCAGTCTCAATTCTAAATTCCAGGAAGAGGAAATCTCGCTAGGCTTGGCGTGAATTAGCTGTGGGTGGCTGGCTGAGCAACGCAGCAAACCCCTACGGCCATGCTCCCACCTATGGGGTCTGGTGGGGGCTGGGATGTTCTCAGCAAAAGCCGTAGTTATGAGTTTGGGCAGCACCTCAAAAAGTACCTACGGTTAGAAATTTTGCACTAGGTGTAAACTGTGATTTACAAAACTAAATTCGTTAGGGAGAGGAGATTGGATATTCTGGTTAAGTTCATTGATTCAACAGATATTTGTTGAATGCTTGCTATATACCAGTCATTGTGCTAAGTATTAATGACTGGAGATGTAACAGTGAGCAAAGAAATCTGATTGTTGCCCTTATAGAGTTTAAAGTCTTGTAGGGAAGACTCATGTGAGTATAAAAATGTAATTATGAAGAGTACCAAGGAAAAAAAGACTAAGATTCAGAGATTTTACTTAGAGAGGGCTTCCCTAAGGAGGTGACGATTAAACTAAGAAGGGTAAGTAAGAATCAACTAAGTGGAAAAGGAGGGAAGAATGTGGCTGGACAGAAGGAATAGCACGTGCAAAGGTCCTGTGGCAGGAAGGCTATAAAGAACTAGAAGAAAGAAAAAAAAAATTGGGATCTCATTAGCTGTAATTCCTCTGGCCCCAGTTAAACCAAGATAGCAATGACTGTAATTGATAGGTTTTCAGGTGACTTATTTTAAAGGTTAAATGCCCTATAAATTGCAAAGATAATGTGCATTTCAAGTGTTAATTTTTATGTTATACAACAGATTATGGTGATCTTAGTTTTTCCACACAATTTCTTCCCTTTGGGGGTGATTAGTCAAAAAAAAAAAGTGCATTTATTACCTTGAAAGAATAAACTCATGACTAGAAAGAAAGGTCATTTTTCTCCAGCCTTGTGGCTTTCTCTGCTTTAGAGGAAGTCTCTTCAAGTGTGTAGTGTCGCTTCCTATGTGTTGGAAATATGGGATCATGACCTAAAATTCTCTTACCGAGGCATGCTTGCTACCAGAATGTTTCTCTGATGCCTGAATGAAGCTGTGACTAGTGAATTTGTGTGTGAAAATGCGAATTCGACATAGAAGTTTCTTAGAACTCAGGTTCTGGTTGTAATGCATTGTAAATGTGAGCTATTTCATTTTTTGTTTCCAAGCGAGAGGGATGGCCTCATAGGCCTTTATCTGAGTTAATGACGTCAACACGTACGAGGGCCTTAAGACAACTGCTACGAATGCCGAGAGCTTTTTCCAAAAATAACAATTTTGAGTTATAGCCAGGTGACTGCAGTTTTGTTTTTGATTTTCATAATCTACTTTGTTTCACCCACTGTCTCCAAAATATTATTTTTTCAACATGCAACTGATATAAAAAATATGAACGTGGTAGTTTGTTGTTTTGTTGTTCTAAGTCTTCAAAATCCCTTGTGTAATTGACACTCAGAGTACACGTCAATTCAGATGCCACATTTTCATTGGAAATGCTTGACGTGTATTTCATAAAGTTTACATTAGAAAGGGTAGACAGGTGGTTGACATTGCTGTGATGTGTTCCTGCCTTCATTATGGCTGGTTGCCAGAAGGACTTGATCTGTTTAACAACTCCATCCTTGAACCGTGAGGTGTTCTGAGCTGGACTTTATGTATTGCCCAAACTTCAGTCTTCCAGCAATTTTGGCAGACCACTCACTGCCTCCAGCTGTCTGTCAGGGTTTCCCAGGCTTTGTCCAGTTCTACACTCCCCAGTCTTCCAAGAAAAGGAGCCCCGGTGGTGCAGCATTTAAGCATTCAGTGGCTAACCGAAAGGTTGGTGGTTTGAACCCACCAGGTGCTCCTCGGGAGAAAAGACCTTGGTGATCTATTCCCATAAAGATCACAGACTAGGAAGCCCTATGGGGTAGTTCTACTCTGTCCTGTAGGGTCGCTATGAGTAGGCATCAAATTCAGGGCACACAACAACAAATTATCACCACCTTTTGCTTAGTAGCCAGGCGCTTAACTGCCTCCACCACCGAGGGACTCCATATTATTATAGTGATAACAGATTCTTTGAGTCTCCCTCTCGACTGTAACAAGATGCAAAACAAGCAGACATGGCTTTTCAGTGTTTTCTAGGGCACATGGACATTTTTCTGCGTGCCCGCGTCACATACCTGCCATAGTGATCTTACTTTGAGATGAAGCCATTGGCAGTGAATCACAGACCTGATCTTTGTTGAGGCTGTAAAGCCTGCGTCCTCAGGGCTTTTTCCGTCCTGTCTGCTTTTCACCTTGTCTTCCTCCAGATCCCACGACTGCTGACCACCCTATTTCGTGTTCCTCACATTCTTATTTACCTTAAATCCAACCCTACCAGTCCTTCGTCCCATCCCTCACAGCCTTGCTGCCTACCAGGAAGTTGATCAGTGAATCCTGACGTGGTTGCTTGCCTGTTACCTACTAGGTTGTGTAGTCTAGTCGGTATGTTTCATCGTGTTATGTATTTGGAGATAGTATTTTCCCCTGTGGTAACTGTGTCAAAAAATTGAAGAAATTTTGGGTTTTGGGGAAGGCAAGTGGAATGGGGAGAGGAAAGGAGAGTCGACGAAGAGCCAGTTAGGACCAGCTGAGCCTTGGAAACTATCCAAGCTTTGGGTGTTTTGTGCATTCCTCTGTTTGTATCTGGCCTGTTCAAGTCAGATAAAGCTTTCACAAATCTTGAGTGACATGAGAGATAAAGGGGAAATAAGGATAGGAAGAAGAATATAATGCTGACCGTAAGGTTAGTATATAAAATGTGTGTTGAAAGGGCCTGTTCACTTACTGAAAAAGGTAGACTGTAAATTTGCCTCTGAGCTCCCTAGCAACCAAGGCGAAGAGAAAAAACAATCAGTTACATGATGCAGAATGTCTATGAAATAGAAACTGGTATTCCCAGCACAAGACCGAGACTTAAACCTTGTGGTTAGTTCCTTAGTTTTCCCCAACATGGAGTGTCTGAGGCACCCAGCAGGGTATTTGAGCGGACACCATCTTAAAGAGGCTTCCGAGAGCTCCAGGAGACCCCCGGTCATTGGTGCTTTACTCTCCCGACAGCTGACTGTGTTCCTTTCTCTTGTGCTTTGATAGTAAGACCTTGACCTGTGCCGAACAAGCAGTTACTGAAGAATTTTGCTGGTTTTTCTTCTCGCGAGGACATGGATAGGTCAGTGTATTTCAAGGGCTACCATAACATTAACTACCACAGACTCAGAGACTTAAAACAACAAGAATTTCTTCTCTCATAGTTCTGGAGACCAGAAATCTGACTTCAGGGTGTCGTCAGGGCCATGTTCTCTCCAAAGGCTCTAGAAGAGGATCCTTCCTTGCCTCCTCCTGCTTCCTGTGGCTCCTTGGCTGTGGCGGCATCCCTCCAACGTCTGGCTCCATCTTCTTGTGGCCGTCTTCTCTGCGTGTCTCTCTGTGTCCTTTCTCATTCTTAAAAGGACATCAGTCGTTAGACTTAGGGGCCACACTAAAGCCAGGAGGATTTCATCTTAAGATCCTTAACTAATTAAATGTCCAAAGACCCTATTTCAGAATCAGGTCACCGTCTGAGGTTCCATGTGGACTGGAACTTTGGGGGAACATATTTAACCTACCACAGTTAGTGTTTTTGTTGTACTTACCTGCAAGATAAGGAGCCCTGCTGGTGCAGTGGTTAAAGTGCTGAACTGCTAACCAAAAGGTCAGTGGTTCAAAACCACTAGCAGCCCTGCAAGAGAAAGATATGGCAGTCTGCTTCCGTAGAGATTTACAGCCTTGGAAACCCTCTGGGGGTGCTATGAGTTCAAATTGACTTGATGGCAGTGGGCGTGGGTGTGGTTATCTGTAAGACAGATACCAGTTCTAGACAGAATGAATAAAAGGAATTGTGGGAGATTGCAAAAGGGGTGATGAGCATTTGCTCACACACTCACTTATCCAAACGCGCACTCACTCATTCACAGAACCTGTTGTGTGCTAAGAACACCAATCTTTCTTCATCTCTGATACCACCATCCTGCCCCGAGCTGTCACCATCTCTTGCCTGGACCTCTGTGGTAGTCTCTCAGTTCCCACTGCTGTCCCTTGAGTATACCCTCCATCAAGCAGCTGGTGGTTAGTGGCTGTTGACTGCATTCTGACTCCTGGTGACCCCATGTGTGCAGAGTAGAATGGCTCCGTAGGGTTTTCAAGGCTGTGACCTTTCAGAAACAGATCACCAGGCCGTTCTTCTAAGATGCCTCTGGGTCAGTTTGAATCGCCAACCTTTTGACTAGTAGTTGAGCACATAAATGTTTGTGCCACCCAGGACTATATCCTGTTTCTCTCCTGCTTAAAATTCTCTCTTCACATTTGGAATAAAATCCCTGTCGCATACAGTGATCTGCCCCTAGGACTCTCTGACAGCCCTTCCTACTTCTCTTTGCTTTGCTCACTCCTCTTCAGCCCCAGCTGCCTTTCTGCTCCCGAACATATCGAGCTGAATTTTGCATCAGGTGCTGTGGTGGGCTGTTTCTCTGCTTGGGATACACTTCCCTGGAAGTTCCCATGGTTGGATCCTTACATCATTCAGTATCATCTCAAATGCACAGGACTTCCCAGCACACTGCTGTGTCTTCTTTTCTCTGCAGCACTTATCTCTGTCCCACAATGATCGTATTCATGCTTGGTTTCCTGTCTGTATGTCTCCCCACGTTGGAATACAAGCACCAGGGCAGCCAAGACCTTGTCCATCCCTGTGCCCAGCCCCCAGCACAGGGCCTGGTACAGAAGAACTGATCCAGAAATCCTTGTTGAATGAGTCATGCAGGTGACCCATTGGGTCCCGAGACAGGACATGGAAGACTGTTCAGCTCCTCTGTATGACTTCCAAGTTCCCTTGTAGCCTGCCACCCTTACCCGCCTTACCTCCCCTCCCACTTTCTCCACATGGCTCTGTGGTTTCTTTCAGTGGCTTGTCTGTGTGTCCCAAAATGAGCCCTGGTGGCACAATGTAAGTGCTCAGTTGCTAACCGAAAGGTTGGCAGTTTGAACCCACCCAGCGGCTCCACAGGATAAAGACCTGGTGATCTGCTTACCTAAAGATTATAGCCAGGAAAACCCTATGGGGCACTCCTACTCTGTTACGTGGGGTTGCTGTGTATCGGGATCAGCTTGATGGCACCCAACAACAACTACCTCCCCCACCAAATCAAATCAAAACAGAACAACCCAACTCACACATATCTTCATTTCTAACTCTATATACCTTTCCCTCAAAACAAACAAACAACCCCTCAAAAAAACAAAAACCAAAGCAGAGCAACAACGAAAAAACACCTTTGCTGCTGCTTTTGCCATCTTTAAATCTTTCCTTGACTGCTCTGTACTGTTACCTCCTCCAGGAGGTTTTCCTGGACTACAGCAGTCTTCATTGCTCTTACTCTTCTCCACACTGTTAAAGTTTTTATTTTCGCTATTCAAAAGGACACAGAAAATTATCATTTAATGACCTGCTTGCTTGGTTGCTCCATGTGTGTTCGTCTTAACTTTTCCAACTAGATTTTTAATTCTGAATAGTCAGAGATTGGTTTTATTCTTGCTGTCCCCCAGCAGGACAATACTTTGGGAATGATTTTAGCACACACAGGCCAATTGTTTTGAGTATCTTTCAGTAATAACCTTGTGAGTGTTGATAGATTGTAGCGTGGACTTCAGTTAGAGAATAGCGAGGAGAGCCAACAAATACTGAATCGCCGTTAAGCTTGCATTTATTATATGCAATATTCCACGTAAATAATTGCCATTTTACTTAGAAGCTGTGTCTCTTTATTTAACTTTTTTTTTGGGTAATACCATTTAGTGTGATATTGTTATTTAATCTATGTAGTGTCTTAAGCTTATTTAAGAAGAGTTGGCATTATGTTTACAAATACGGCTTTATTAAAAATTAGGGTGTATAATTATTATAAATGTTGTTGTTAGGTGCTGTTGAGTCGCCTCTGACTCATAGCAACCCTTTGTACAACACAACGAAATACTGCCCGGTCCTGTGCCAGCCTCACAGTCCTTGCTGTGTTTGAGTCCATTGTTGCAGCCACTGTGTCAATCTGTCTCTTTGAGGGTCTTCCTCTTTTTTTCGGACCCTTTACTTTATCAAGCAGGATGTCCTTCTCCAGGACTGGTCCCTCCTCATAACATGTCCCAAGTATGTGAGAGAAAGTTTCACGAGAAAACATGTATAATAACAAAAACCCATTGCCATCGAGTGAATTCTGACTCACAGCGGCCCTATAAGACAGAGTAGAACTGCCCCACAGGTTTTCCAAGGAGTGGCTGGTAGATTCAAATTGCTGACCCTTTTTTTTTTGGTTAGCACCATAGCTCTTTACTCACTGCGCCACCAGGGCTCCACAACATGTGTTATAAATCAGTTAAAATTGTCCTACTGTCAAAAAACTTCCTTTTTTGTCCAAAAGAGGGCACTGTTGTCAAACGAAAGGCGGTTTTAAGGTTGAAAATCTAGTAAAGGTTTAGATGAATCTTTTAAAAAGCCCAGTCCTGCCTGGGACGGGCGTTGTCCTGCGCTGTAATCCTGCTGTGGCTGAATTTCCTGCATGTACATGTCCATGTCATCAGTAGCTGAATCATGCTATTTTTCCTGAGATGTCCTGTCGTTGTTATCACTGGATGGCACCTTCGAGATCGGCTAGTTGAACTCTGTTAGTTTACAGGTGAGGGATTTGGGGTCCGTAGAGGCTAAATGACTGTGCCTTTGCGAGTGAAAGTAGAGGCTTCAATTTCTTCATTTATTTAGCAAAACATATTGCGTGCCCGTGACGTGCAGGATACTATGCGGGAGGTTGGGGTAGAAGAGGTCCACACTTCCCTTGTAAGATCCCCACTCACAATGATAATTAAAGCACAACTTCCCTCACCTTCTATGGGTAGTCTTTATACAGAAGTTAAGATAGTGCAGTGGTTAACTGCTCAGCTGCTAACCAAGAGGTTGATGGTTCGAATCCACCAGCTGCTCAGCAGGAGAACGTCCTGGCACTCTGCTTCCATGAAGATTACAGCCTGGGAAACCCTATGGGGCGGTTCTACTCTGTCACATGGGGTCACTATGAGTCCAGATTGACTAGATGGCACTTAACAACAATGTGTAGAAATTCAATCATAATCAAGTAAAAACTTTTGAGGTAAAAGTTCAAGTTTTTGGCAATGTGTAGGCAGCCTCCAGAGTATTAATGTTGAAGTCATTTTTAATAAAACCCTTGGACACCCTGTTTTGATTATTTGAAAAATGAGAAACGAGAGGAAAATTTCCAATTAAAAAAAAAAAACGTAACCCTTGGCAGTCAGGATAATTGGGCCTTCAGAGATTTATGGCTAAATTGCCATTCCCGTTCCCATTTGTTCAGCCCCAGACCTGGGCATTTTCTCTTGGACAACAAGCTGTAGAGCCGTGCAGGGAGTCCATTGAGTCTGGTGAGTGCGTTTCGTATTATGCTGCTCGCTGGGTCTTTTTCTCAGTTTTACGTTTAGCAGCTCTCAATTAACCATGACCATGTAGTGATGATTGCTTTCGTACTTTTCATGGTCACTTGAAGGCTAGAGTTTTTGTTCATTAACAAAATGTACTGTTTGCTCATCTGTCCCTTGAAAAGGAATGTGTCCCTGCACTTCAATAAGGATGCTCTGTGGTTTCAAGGAATTTCTCAGTTCTGAAAATGACAGAGAGCAGACCTTACGAAAACATAGCATGTCCATTTAAGTTGTTTAAATCTCCAACTCAAAGAAAGAGTCTTTTTAAAGAACTCTACCAGCTCATTTAGATGAGGTGGTATTGGTAACACTTGAAATTAAAATGCCATTTATAAAATTCTTTAATATTTAATAGAGACAGTTATCATCTTTAATGGCTCATTTGCAACATGCTTTAGCATGTGGTAAAATGGTTCAGCAGTAAATTCATCATAGATGTTTTTAAGTAAGCAATAAAAAAGCCATTTATGATGTGTGTATACCACTCGTTGGCGGAAAAACCTGCCTGCTTCAACACACGACTGTGAACGTGTTCTAAATTACTAAGTAGTTCTACGCATCGCATGATAATTATGAATGACAGTTCAGTGGGGGTATCAGCTGTACATCGGTGCATGAAATAAACTCACGTCAGCATCAGCAGCCTATTAAATACGTTTACTTTCATCGGCTCATTGCATTGGCTTTAATTAACACACTCTTAAAATATAAGAAGCTTATTAATACCTATCTTGTTTCAGAGTAAATTTGTCAGGAGAGAGGTTTACATGGTTTTGTACACTTTTGTGGAAAACTGCTTAAAAATTTCTAGAAGACCATTCAATGTGCTTGCGTTTTATAAACCAATTGGAAATGGAGACATCTTTCCTCATTTCTGTCTGGAGGAATGATGAGTTATTTTATGTAGCCAAGTTCTGTTTCAAAATTTCCATTGGTTATCAGACAAGACCCACGGAGTGAGACTGTCTTCTCATCCCCTCTCCCTCATAAAACCCACTTTTCCTCCTTAAACCTGGGTTGCTAATGTATGAAACATTTCCTGCTTCTCTTATTCGTCTTGAGTGGAAATTAGTGTGGATAAATGATGGGCCACAGTGTTTAAACTCTTCATCAGTGTTTAAGCTCTTACATCATTAGCTGAAAGAATGACTTCTTGTGCCTTGGTACCCAGGGGACTGATCACAGAAGCCACCTGGCCATCCCAGTAGATCCCAGCCCAGGGAGGTCAGAGATGAGCTGATGGTGAGTCTGGAAATAGCTCATTATCCAAATGGCCGCACTCTGAGGTGATGCAAGATGGCGCCTGGAAACCACCCAGGAGTGGGCAGGCGGGAAAGGGAAGCGATCTTAGTGAGTGGTGCTCACTGTTTGGTGTTTGGCCAGAATCCGCCCTGTTGTATTGTGGCAAAAATGCTTCTGAGTTTGTCAGGAAATGAGTCCAAGTGGATGCAGAGACAAAAATCCATTTTTGTGTGTTTTGGTTGGATTCTGAATTCCTTCATGGAGATCAGCGAAAGTAGTTTAATTTCATGTGTTATGTCCTGGCCCTGGTAACATTTTCGCTGAAACGTTTTAGAAGAGTTCTGATGTAAAGTGCGATTGTTTTCCTTCTGTTTTGAAAAATGGAAGCTTAAGCTCTCAAGGTCTTTATAATTCTTGCATGTTTGGCCCTAATTTGGAAGATGACGTTAGCCTTTAATAAACCTACAGCAAACCAGTCACTGTTTCCCACCAACTTTTCAGAGATGAAGCCGAGTTTATTTAAGGATTAATAGAAAACACTCGTGGCTCGATCCCAGGGTCTACTAACAAATCCAGTCCACTTGTCTACACAGATTCAGGCAGAGAGTGAATTTTTATCTTCACGTTGATGACCATAGTAGAGCTGCCATAACAAGTACCATAAACGAGATGTCTTATAAGAACAAAAATTTATTGTCTTACAAGTGCTGGAGGTTGAGTCCAAGATCAGGAAGCTGCTGGGCTGATTTCTTCTCAGGGCTCTGAGGGAGAATCTGTTAACACGTGTCTCTCCCAGCTTGTGGTGACTCCTGGCTTTCCTTGGTGGTGTTCTTTGTCACTCCAATCTCTGCCTTCATCGTCACATGGCCATCTTGCCTCTGTGTCTCTTTCTCTTTGGTAAGATTTGATTACGACCCACCCGACTCCAGTATGATCTCATGGTAACTAACTTGTCACATCTGCGAAGACTGTTTCCAGATGATGTCCCATTCACAGACCAGGAGTTAGAACTTCAGCTTATCTTTTTGGGGGACACAATTCAATCCATAACCATGCCCAATGTCTTGAATCCCTGAAGAAAGATGGATTTATCGTCAGCCTATTTACTAAAACATGAAAAGAAACAAATACTCTTTTACCCGTTGCAGTTGAGTCTGTCCCGACTCATAGTAACTCCGTGTGACAGCAGAATTGCCCCATCAGGTTTTCTAGGCCGCAGTCTTTTCTCTGAAGCAGACCGTCACATCTTTTCTCTGAGGGAGTGGCTGGCGGGTTTGAACTGGTGACCTCTTGGTTAGCAGCTGATTGCTAACCATTGTGTAATGAGGGCTCCTTTAGAAATATTTTTTACAAGGATTGAAGCAGTAAGTACCTTGGTGCCCAGAGAGCCTGGATTTGAATCTTGGCCTTGGCTACTTACTAGTTCAGTGGTCTTTGGCAAGTCACTTAAATTCTAAATCACTTTAGTATTTAAGCCCTATAAGTGAATCTTCAATATTTTATTATGACACAATTTCCAACTTTCTGAAAGGTTGAAAGGAGAGTACAAAGGACTCCAGTATACCCTTTACCCTGATTCACCCACTGCTTACATTTTACCCCATTTGTGTTTCTTTCATTCATTTATCTACTCATTGACTCATCATTTACCTCCTCTCTCTCTTTCTGTCTTCTATTTTTTTTTTCCTTCAACCATATGAAAGTAAGTTGGAGACATTTGCCTTTTCACTCCTAAATATTTCAGGCTGTATTTTTTAATAACAGAGTCATTCTCTTCAAAACTTAAGTATGATTATGGAACTGAAGAAATTTCCCATTGATTCAACACTATAATACACTATTTTTTTTTTATGGAGTCTAGATTCAGATTTTGTAAATCGTTCTAGTAAAGTCCTTAATAGCTACGTGTGTGTGTGTGTGTGTGTGTGTTCAGTTCATTTTGAGAACGACTGTGTGTCTGTTTGTGTCGTTTTTCTGATCCAGGCTCACAGTTGCGTTTAGTTGCCATGTCTCTCTCCTTCATTTGGAACAATTCCTCAGACTCCCTTTGTCATGGTGACCTTGACTCTGGTGACCTTGACCCTTTTTAAGAGTGCAGAGCCATTGCATTGCAGAATGCCCCTCAAAGTTGGGGCCGTTTGATTTTTTTTTCCCACACGATTACCGTAGGTCTAGGTTTAAAATCATGATGTCTTCTGATTTTAAAAGGAATGGTAATATCCAACATTTCAGATTTTCTGGAAGGACAAAGATGGTAAATGGGGCAAAATTGGGGGGGGGGAGGGCTTATCTACACCAAGTAAATAACTATTTTCTGGATTGCAACCAATGTCACAAAACAACTTGTGTGTACATTTTCGAATGAGAAACTAATTTGCACTGTAAATTTCCCCCAAACCACAATAAAATATTAATACTTAAAAAAAACCTATATTCTGAAAGACTTGATTCTCTTAGGGAATTCACCCCACTAGTCAGGAAGGCAGGCAGATCAAGAGCAAAGAAAAGAGCATCACTGCTCTCTCTTGATGAGAAATCAGGGGTAGGCAGCATTCGTTCTTGTGTAACATGGGTATAAATTAAACATCTGAAGAATGGTCTCCTCTGCCTGGGAGCCTCAGAGTTTCTTCGTAGCAGGAAATGTAATCAGGCATTCTGCTCTTTTGTGGTAAAAGAATAACTGTCTCCTGTAGTACCAACACATCAGGAGAAAGACAAAAAAAGAAATATAGCCCTGCATCCAAATGCTAAGATGTTTTACTTAATTCTTTAAATCCATTTTTTAAAAAGGATTTTTTAGTTTAGATGCAGGCAATGTGTCTTCATCATTGAAAACATCGAGACTCTTTAGAAACAAATAACTTGAAGCAGACTCATAGAAAGGAGGACTGTTTTTATAGTTGGGAAACAACAGAGAGAAATGAAATGACTGCCAGGAAACATTTTTGATGCTATGCACAAATTATTTATAGCCATGAGCAGGCTGGAGTTTAGAAGTGACAAGAAAGAGTTAATCCTTTTATAAGCCAGCGCCTAAGGTGCACTCTGGGAGAATGTGACTGAATGAGTTACTACTCAGCCTCAAATTAAACTCCTGCTTTCCTTGTCTCGCACACAGACTATTAGATTGCATTTCTTTTTACTGACGGATCCATTTTTTTTTTAATGAATTGAGAAAAGAATCCCTGGTGGTTCCTTTTGTGTGAAGAAAACAAGATAAATATTAGCCAGGAAAGGTCATTCTGGTTTCCGATATGCAGGGTGTTCGTTATGATAGGTTCTGATAAATTATACTGTGGATTTCTTTCCAGTAGCAGAAGGTCATGTTGTGCCCTTGGGTGGACGTCAGGACAAACATACTTAATAAAGTTGGAGGATCTGGGAGATGAACATTTTCAAGTCATTTTTTTCAAGCCACTTATATTTACAAAGTTATTCAAAACCATTTCCCTCTTGTGGTGCCAGTCACTCCTGAATGTTCTTTCCTGAATCCCCAAAGGGGTGGGTCATCCAGTCCGTCACCCCACGCGTTCTCTGGGCAAACTTGTGTGATGACCTTCAGGGGCATCCAAAAAAAGAGAAAAATCTCCGTAGTGCTTGGTGGTGGATTTGTAATGGCTTTAAGAGGATTCTAAAGTAATTAGGCTGCCTTTCCAGGGTTGTTTTTGCATCATATTTGGAACCTGAAGTTTTTAAATGCAGGTCATTTTTTCTTTCTGGTTGCCACCACGGGAGGGAAGTACAGTATTTTTTTAAAGTACAGCATTTATTTAACTTAGCAACATTTAAGATAATGTAGTTTTGCTTTCTAGTTTTCTTAAGATTTCTTTGGTTTGGGAGTACTTGAGTCCTTCTTTTAAAAATGTTTTCACTAAGTGTCGTCATTGTTAGGTGCCATCGAGTCGGTTCCGACCCATAGCGACACTTTGTACAACAGAACGAAACACTGCCTGGTCCTGTGCCGTCCTCACAGTCATTGTTATGCTTGAGCCCATTGTTGCAGCCACTCTATCAATCTGTCTCGTTGATGGATCTCCTGAGTAGAAAAGTCCTTTGAGGTCTGTGCATTGAGGGACAGTATTCAATGCCAACTACAGTATTAACAAGTGTTTTTTTTTTTTTTTTTTTTTAATATTTTGGCACCGTGTGTTATATTAGAAGTCCCTGAGGGGCAGAAATGGTTCAGTGCTCAGCTGCTAACTGAAAGGAGGGAGATTCGAGTCCACCCAGAGATGCCTCGAAAGAAAGACCTGGCAATCTACTTCCGAAAAATCAGCCATTGAAAACCCTGTGAAGCACAGTTCTGCTCTGACGCACATGGGGTCAGCATGAGTTGGAACTGACTTTACAGCGACTGGTTTGGTATTTTGGTGTATTGTGTTGGAAAGACTTTTCTGTTCTGCTTGCCATTAACATTTTCCACAAAGCAACCTTGCAGGTTGTGTACCATCATCTTCAGGTTTATACCACTCAAGGCTAGGATTTCAGGGATTCACACTGGCTCTGCCGCTGTTCTGTGAGCTTGGACAAGTCGCTTAACTTCCTGGGAATGAATCATCTCCAATTTCCTTTTTTTCATTCCTGATTATAAGTGGGAGAGTGAATTTATGCACGTTCAGTGGTTTGGGGCCCTCTACCAATTTTTGGAAAACGCTGGTGGTGTAGTGGTTAAGTGCTACGGCTGCTAACCAAAGGGTTGGCAGTTCAAATCCACCAGCTGCTCCTTGGAAACTCTGTGGGGCAGTTCTACTCTGTCCTATAGGGTCGCTATAAGTCAGAATTGACTCGACAGTACTGGGTTTGGTTTGGTTTGGATCAATTTTTGAGGAGTGCCTGGGTTGTGCACATGGTTAAGTACTTGGCTGATTAACTGAAGGGTTGGTGGTTTGAACCCACCCAGAGGTGCCTTGGAAGAAAGGCCTGGTGATCTGCGTCTGAAAGATCACAGCTATGAAAGCCTTATGGAGTGCAGTTCTACAGTGCAACACATGGGGTCGCTATGAGTCGGAATCAAAATTTTGAATGTCCTTGCTGCTGAGAGAACTTCTGCCACTGCACAGCTACACCTTGTTAACTAATATGGGGCGGGTTAATGAGTGCAGAATTCTGTATCATTTTTTCTCAGGACGTGTTTAATGTGAATGTGTTTGGCTATCTACCGCTTGCCTGAAACGGCAGGTGTTGTTGTAAAACCATTATTTTGCTACTGCAGATCTGTTTCATTTCAACATTAAAAATGCTAACTGCTGCCTCTCTTTCTTTGCTGTTAAAATAGGTCTTCCAAACTAATTTTTTGGAAGCACAGAAATGTTCGGTCCTGGTTACAAATGGGAGTTTGGAGTAAGTCAGAAATATATCCTGGAATAATTGTGTTTGACTGGAACCAAATCTGCTGAAGTCCCCAAGGTAAGATGATTTTAACGCACACTTAGAGATACGATATCTTTACAAAATACAAATAATTTTGCTAAACTGAATATTCTAGAGTTGATGATCCTTTATAAAAACCTTCTTTTAAATAGATTTTTTTTTTTTTTGGAATTTGGGGATCATAAGTTTTTTAATTTTAGCTTCTATCTTTGAAATTATTTGTTTGCAAAGTAGTGCTTTGGCTGCTCACTAGTGGAAAACGTGAGGGAGAAGGCAAGATTTAAAAAAATTTTTTTTTATTGTACTTTAGATGAAGGTCTACAGAACAAATTAGTTTCTCATTAAACAGTACACACACTGTTCTATGACATTGGTTAACAACCCCATGGCATGACAACACTCTCCCTTCTTGACCTTGGGTTCCCTTTTACCATCTTTCGTCTTGTCTCCTGCCCTCCAGTCCCTGCCCCCGGCTCGTGGGCCACTTTAGTCTTGTTTTGTTTTATGGGTCTGTCTAATTTTTGGCTGAAGGGTGAACCTCGGTAGTGACTTCATTGAGCCAAAAGGGTATCCAGGGGCCATACTCAGGGTTTTTCCAGTCTCTATCAGACCAGTAAGTCTGGTGTTTTTTGGTGGGTTAGAATTTTGTTCTACATTTTTCTCCAGCTCTGTCTGGGACCCTCTATTGTGATCCCTGTCAGAGCAGTCGGTGGTAGCCAGGCACCATCTAGTTGTATTGGACTCAGTCTGGTGGAGGCTGTGGTAGATGTGGTCTTTTAGTCCTTTGGACTAATCTTTCCCTTGTATCTTTAGTTTTCTTCATTCTCCCTTGCTCCTGAGGGGGTGAGACCAATGGAGTATCCTAGATGGCTACTCACAGGCTTTTAAAACCCCAGACGCTACTCACCAAAGTAGAATGTAGAACATTTTCTTTATAAACTATGTTATGCCAAATGAGCTAGTTATTCCCTGGGACCGTGATCCCCACAGCCCTCAGCCCAGCAATTCGGTCCCTCAGGGAGTTTGGATGTGTCAGTGGAGCTTTCCACGGCCTAAAGGCAAGGTTTTTAAGTTGAATCAATTTTGTTTAACTTTTGTACAAAAATGTTCAGTACAGAAGAAATCGAAGTTGAAGTATCACAGAAGATGTTGTTGTCGGGTGCCGTTGAGTCAATTCTGAATCGTAGTGACCCCGTGTAACAAACTAGAACTGCCCTGTAGGGTTTTCTTGGCTGTGATCTTTATGGACCCCCCACACGTCTGTCTGTTTGTTGTACTGTGGGGGATTGCGTGTTGCTGTGGTGCTGGAAGCTATGCCAGCGGTATTCAGATGCCAGCAGGGTCACCCATGGCAAACAGGCCCTCTTTATGGAGGACCCTAGGGTACATAGGGTTGCTATGAGTTGGAACCTATTCGACGGCACCTAACAACAACATCTATGGAAGCAGATTGCCAGGTCTTTTTCATGCAGAACCACTGGGTGGGTTCAAACCGCCAACCTTTCAGTTAGCAGCTGAGCGCTTAGCCATTTGTGCCACCAAAGCTCCTTATAGAAGATGTAGTAGGTAAGAAATCCTATTACTGGGGGTCTGGATTATTGAAGGAAATAAAGCGTTATTGCTGAATAACTGCCCTGCCTCCCTACGTGCCCCCACCCCCAGGCGTTTCTCTAGGGAATCATAGCTGTTAAGTAAATCCTTGCTCCAGGGTCTGCGAACTTGTTGCCCCTCACCCAGGAACCTGATATGTAGGATTGTCCTTGTAAGAAGGTGGCTCAGGGATTATCGCCCCTGAGACTTCGATTTAAGGTTTGTTGTGATCCATCCAGGAAAGCAGAAACCATTCTGACAGTTTGAAACAGAGGGAACTGAATTCAGGGGGCTGGTTACATATGTGATAGGAGAGTCCGAGAAGCCAGCAGAAGGTACAGAGGCCACCTAGGGCTGAGGAACAGCAGGCAGCCACCACCATCTGGGATGGTGAGAGAAAGGAAGTGTAGTTTGCCATAGCCTAGGGACCAGGTGGGACTGGAACCACAGCAGCCGCTCCTGGCAGGAACTGGAGTCATGGAGGAGAAATGGCCACTCCATAGATCCTGCCCGAGACAGAGAAGGCTGGGGAGAAGTACCTTGGCCTGTCCCTCCTTCCCACTCTGCTAGTCTTTAGCCAGTCCCTCCCATTGGCCAAACCTAGCTAGGGGGCAGCTGACCACAGGAGCCTAGGAAATGCAGCCTGCAGGGGTCACCTCCTGCCCCTTGTGACACAGAACAGAGCGGGGGAATGGGGAACAAGAATCTGAGGGCAAATCAGGTCCAGACTGGCATAGGGTTCATATTTGAAACCTCTTCCTAGGACATTTTAACAAACATGGCATGGTCTTCTTATACCTCAGAGGATGGGTCTTCCCTTCCCTCTCACAGCCCAGAGAATAAATTATAAACATGGCATGGAGTCTCTAATTTAAGGTGGACAGTAGTGGATGCTGTGATGCGCTCCCAGTATTCTCATTCAGGGATGAAAGTTTTATTCCTTCAGCTGTCAGGAGTGCCCGCAATTCAGAGAGCCAACTTGCCCAAGATGACTGCTCTTTCTAGGGGCAGCTCACATCCAATGACTGATAAGCATGGAAGTATAAAGGCCTGGCCGCTCATCCCAACTCGGGACCACTCAGAAGGGTCATCCAGCTTTGGAACCCTCCATAGTATTGTCTGATGCCTTTTATGAGACTGTTTTCCAGCTCTGCTCTTCCCTCTGCCTTGCCGTTTTCCTTTCCCTCACTCACCCCATTGCCTCTTCTACCCCCCTTTCCTTTTCCTTCTTGCCCTCCCCTCCCACAGTTGATGATCCCAAGAACACTCCCTAATAAACCTCTTGCTTGTCAATCTCGATGGCAGAGTCTGCTTCTTAGGGAACCCAATCGTTGTGACACAGACCATCCCCAACATGCTCTCCAAATTTGGTGATACCCATCTAACCCAAACCCAGTGCTGTCGAGTTGATTCCAACTCATAGCGACCCTATAGGACAGAGTAAAACTGCCCCATAGAGTTTCCAAGGAGCGCCTGGCGGATTTGAACCGCCAACCTCTTGGTTAGCAGCTGTAGCACTTAACCACTACACCACCAGGGTTTCCACCCATCTAACAAGTTTGGGTGATACAGGGAACTGGTAAACAGAAACTGAATTTCATTCGTAGGTTAGGTGGAAGGATTGTAGCTCACCTGAAGGGCAGGTTCTGATTTAGGAGACTGAAAATTGTGTGGGCCATTGTGGTTGGAGGGGAGTCAATCCACCAAGCATTAGACAGTGTTCGTTAAGGATATTCAGTAGAGTAGAAGAGTTAAGCCAGTAGAAGACCTGGGCATCTTGAAATTTAATTAAAAGCAAGAAGATGGATTTTAGAACCTGGTTGAGTCAGTTGGTTTCAATAAGGAAAGGGAGCAACCTATACTGGAGGTTCTCAGAACTGTTGTTTACATCTGAAAGAGCAGACTGTGGACACATGGATTGAACAGGGAGATCTTGGCGCTCAGGTCTCTCTGAAAACTTGAGCAACAAGAGCTGAAGAAATAGTGCAACAAGGGAGAGTGTGCTGATGTAAATCTCGAGATTAACCAGCATCTGTGAACAGTTGGAGGAGCCCTGGTTGCACAATGGTTAAGCACTTGGCTGTTAACCAAAAGGTCAGTGGTTTGAATCCACCAGCCGCTCTGTGGGAGAAAAGACCTGGTAATTGACTCCCTAAAGATTTCAGCCTAGGAAACCCTATGGGGCAGTTCTTCTCTGTCCTGTAGGGCCACTCTGAGTTGGAATTGACTCGAGGGTACCTAACAACAGTGACGACATAAATTCCTGAAGTCTCGGTGTTACAAAGGGTTAAGGCATTCAGCTGCTAACTGAAAGTGTGGAGGTTCGAGCCTACTCAGAAGCACCTCAGAAGACAGGCACGGCAATCTACTTCTGAATAATGAGCCACTGAAAACCCTGTGGGGTACAGTTAGACTCTGACACACAGGGGATCTCCATGAATTGGCGTCAACTCGATGGAGATTGGTTTTTATAAACATAAATATGCGGATTGAGTATCCAGTTGGACCTTTGTGAACCAAATATGTGAATAAACTTTTGTGAATGGATCATTTGCCCATTTGTGGTAGGCAGAATTCTAAAATGGCTCCCAAGATTTCCACTCCCTGTTATAAAAAAAAAAAAAATGTTTTTTTTTTTTTAAAGCCCTGTATAATTCCTTCCTTTTGAGTGTGGGCAGAATTGTGAATAAGATGGTGTTCACCTCATGATTAGGTTATGATTATGTGATAGATACGAAGAGATTTTGCAGATATAATTAAGGCCCCAAATCAGTTGAATTTGAGTTAATCAAAAGGGAGACTGTCCTTGGTGGACCTGATATAAATAGTTGAACCCTTAGAAGGGACGAGCCCTTCCTGGAGGAAGAGATCTGAACCATGAGAGGGCCTGTAGAGAGACCACATGGCAGAGACCTGGTAGCAGCCTGTAGGAGCTGGTCAAGAGTTAGCAAGAAAGCAGGGACCTCCCTCTTACAGCAGTAAGGAACTGAACATTGCCAGCATCCTGAGGGAACGTGGGAGCAGGTCTTTCCCAAGCTCAACTTGCAGATGAGGTCTCAGCCTTGTGACTCCCGGAGCAGAGGACCCAGCTAGAATGTGCCAGACCCCTGACTTACAGAAACTGTGAGATTATGTATGTGTGGTTTTAAGCTGCTAAATTTGTGGCAATTGGTTATGCAGCAATAGAAATTGAAATAGCATTGAAATTTTCCCTTTCAGGGGCACTAATAGCTACAAACTAGAAGCCAGAGCACCTAATCCAGTTTGCGGATGTGTTTTGTTTGGTCTGTACTGTGTTTTTAAAGCAAATTAAATTAGTTGCCAACATATAAAATGTACAGACTGCTTATCATAATTCAGCTCCTTTAGAAAAACCATCATTCTTGGCATCCCTGGCTCTCATTTCTGCAGGACAGTATTTGGCTGAGTGGTCGCAGCTGCCCCTGGGCAGGTCGCCATGGTCTCCACCACTTGCCAGTGCTTTAGTGTAGCCAGGCTACTCAATCACTTGGTAGGCATTGGAGATTTTGACTCTTGGGTAAGAGGCATGGTAAGCCTTTGTAGCAATCAGATAGATTGATAACTGAGAGTAAGGTTAGTAACTGAAATTTTAAAACATTTTTTTTTTTTTAGAAAACAGGATTTTGTGGTGCACACCGTTAATAAGCTCAGCTACTAACTGAAAGGTTGGAGATTCGAGTCCACCTAGAGACACCTTGGAAGAAAGACCTGGCAGTCTACTTCCGAAAACTCAGCCTTTGAAAACCCTAGGGAGCACAGCTCTAATCTGACATAGATGAGGTCACCAGGAGTAAGAATTGACTTGATGGCAACTGGTGTTTGGTTTGGTGCTTTTCCTAAAAATTAGAGGGGAAAAATTGATTATAAAATTAAACAGTAGCACCTCAAACTGACGTAAGGCCCACGTACTATTTTCTTTGTCGTTGTTTGGACTGCTTTTAGGGTTCCTATTTCCTGGATGTGAGTGTGCTGAGGTGGGGGAGATAGAAAGCTTAGTCTGAGAAATTAAAATACATACAGTTCCTTCCAAAGCAGAGAGACCTGCAGTTTCTGGCTCAGTTTAGAAGGCTGAGAACTCCTGAGGTGAACAGCCGAAAGAAATCAACACTTTGTGTTACTTTGAACAGCGAGTCCTTTAAAGATGATGGTAAAACCTTGTCTTGGCCTGGCTGCTGCAAAGGCAGTTGTTGCTGTGTGCCATCGAGTCGATTCTGACTATAGCGACCTTATAGGACAGAGTAGTATTGCCTCATAGGGTTTCCAAGGCTGTAATCTTTACAGAAGTGGACTGCCACATCTTCCTCCCGTGGAGTGGCTAGTGGGTTCGAACCGCCAACCATTCGGTTAGTAGTCAAGCGCTTTACCCACTGTACCACCAGGGCTTCTGCTGAAAGGCAGAATGTGTCTCAAATCAATGAACAGTATGACACCTTTTCAACAAAATCTGTTGGACTAAATTGTGAGAGGCCGAGAAAGAGGGCTGGTGACAGGGTGTGCACCTGGGGTGTGATGTGGGTGCCTGGGTCCCCTGGGGGTGCAATGCGCTTTCCATAAGCGAGTAATTGGTTTTCTAATAGAGGTGGTGCGGGGTCTGCTGGCAGCCATGGGCTGCTAGAGGTGTTTCCTTAGAAGACTTCCTCAGGATCAAAACCTCCATTGCTACCCAAACAAGAATCCAACCCCTTATACTGTGTCTTTGTGGCCTTCCCAGGAGGGTTTATACATTTTATATACATATAAAAGAGGTCTCTTTTGAACCAGTGTGGCCATTGATACCATGAGGCCTGTGCCAGGCAGAACTTAAATATCACGGGAGTTTCAAATGCCAAGTGCTCTGAGTTTAATTTTTTTTTTTTTATTGAGAATATATGTAAGAAGGCGTACTCCACCGCAGTAATTTCTGCATACACAGTTCAGTGACACTGATTACGTTCTTCACGTTGTGCCAGCAGTCTTACCCTTCTCCAGATCATTCCACTGCCGTGAACGTGAACTTAATACCCCCTAAGCAGAAATTCCCTTTTTCCCCCCTCCCTCTCACCCCTGGTCATCACTAATAAGCTTTGGTTGTATATATTCACTTATTTCGTATAAGTGAGATCCCAAGTGCCCTGGTTTTTGGTTGAAAAAGTTAATTAAAAATAAAAGAGCAAACAAGAAAAAGTTAATCAAGTGTTATAGAATTTACCTATAATGCCAAAAAATACGGAAAATTAGGGAGAAGATGCAGGTTTTCTGGTTTTGGTTTTAAATAGGCCACAAAACCAAGTTTGTAAATGGAGTTTCTCCTTGGCGCAGTGCTTTAGTGCCGTTCGTCCCTGTGAAGTTACATTTATTTTATACTCACCTGTAACAAAAACAGCATCCAAACCAGTCCTCACGTCAGCTCTGACTCACGGCGACTCCATGTGTGTCAGAGTGGAGCTGTGCTCCATAGGGCTTTCAATGGCGATCTCTAGGCCTTTCTTCCAAGGCACTGCTGCGTTGACTCGAATCTCCAACTTCTTGGTTAACAGCCGAATGCATTATCTGTTTGCACTACTTGCGGACTCCATATTCACCTGTACTTCCCCATAATGCCTCACTGAACTTTGAGATTTGTTTCATAAAATCTGAGCCCAGTTTTCCAGACCGGAAGGTCTTTATATACAGTCCAAGAAACCAGGAGGAAGCTCTGGGGCCTGCGTTATAACATTTCCATAGCTCCTTTCAGATGCAGCAGCCATACATATTTTATTTAACTCCAGCTCGAAGTGTGTAGCTTTTTAATATCATTATATAAAATAGAATACAAGCCTCAGGCCTATGAGGGCAACTTGAACACACCTTGGGGATTCATAAATAGACTTCTCACAGAGGCATGGTGCTAACTTGGAAAACTCTTAATTATAAAAGGTGTTTATTGAAAATTGAGTTAATGCACAGTGCAAATAAGGTTTGATTGGCCCTCAGTTTTGTTGGGGGAGAAGCAGTCCCTGGCGAGCCTCTCCCCTGCTTTCTGCCCCTTCCCAGGGCCACATCTGCAGGAGCCTGGTCTCCCTGCGCCCTCACTGACCTGTCCTGCTTTCTCCCCAGGATGAGAGTCTGTGCTAAGTCAGTGTGGCTGTCACATGGGCTCTTCCTGGCCTACGTGTTGATGGTGTGCTGCAAGCTGCTGTCCGCCTCGAGCCAGCACCTCCGGGGACACGCAGGTAAGCCCTTTCAGCTCATTCAGTGGTGCTGAGATCTATTAATACAACCCTTTCAATGATCAGAGTCCACGTTTTAGACACAGGTAATTGACAAGAGCTTTTGACGGTGTGTAAATAACCAGAGGCCATGATGAAAAACAGCAGAGTGAGACAGTTTAAGGGATTGGTGCTTAAAGAAGGTTGCTCTGAACACCTTTTGAAGATCTCCAGGCTTTTTGTTTTTGCCTTTTCCTGGGTACACTCCTATTTTTGTGATGCTTTTTCTCAAAGAATCCTGGAAAGCCAGCAACACTTTATTTGTATATATACTCTTGTATCTTCCTTTGGAGGTAGGACATATTTATTGGTAAGCTTAATACTTACAGGGCTATGGTGAAGGGAACTTCCAGGTTATTTAAGACCCTTTTGAAATGTGTGGAGAAAAGATGCTGAACGATTTAAAAGAAAGGAAGAGAGAACTAGAGAATGAAAGCAAAGAAGACAGTATGGGAAGAAGGAAGGAAAGAACTAAGAAAAAGCAGTGGTAACTTTTGCGTGGGCCCTAAAATGGAGTATGCCTAAAGCTTTAGAGGCAGATCCGATAAGTTGCTTTTTTCTAAAGAAAGATAACCATTGTTAGCTCACGGTCTGTGTGTGTGTTTCACGCCTCCTTTCCTTGTTACATCTACATTTAAAGTGACACAAGCTTGAAGACTCCCCAGTGAATTGTGTTTTCCTGACTAATTCATATTTGTCACTGGACTCCCTGCCAAGCAATTAATTTACCATCTCTGCTGCTGTAATCTGAGGTGTGGCGGTGCCAGAAATGCTTTGACTCCTCGGTGAAAGAGTGGACTTGAACCCCGAGCCATGTACATGTCAAAATTATAAATTTTCTCTCCAAAGAGGCTTGTGTAGCTCTCCTTAACCTCAGATATATAGTATGTGGTGTTTTCTACTCCATTACTTTGATATTTTAAGGTTAGGCATAATTTTAGGCTCAAGATAACATTTTAAATCTCTCACAACTCAATTTTCCCTCCCCAAGCGACATTTTGATGAAGACGAGAAAAATAATGATTGACATTTAACAAATCAGCATAAAATCAATATCCTTTGGCTGCTGCGAAGTGCTCACAGCTAGTTGGTTATTGTGCTGTGTATCTCCTGGTGAGTTCGTCCGCCAAGAGAGAGTCTGAAGTCATTAGTCTTAGCTGTTTAATACACATCTCTTTCCTCGGGTGGAGGTTAAGATTCAGGCTAGTAAACAGGCAAAGAGTTTCAGAGCGATGGGCTATCAACAGCAGATTTCTAGACCCCAAAGAACTAGGCTGGAGGGACTGTGTTGAAAAGTGATTAAAAATTGAAGGAAACCTACGATGTGACCAGACCTTCCGTTTTTACCTGTGTGGCACTCCTCATTTCATAGCTTAACCCTTTGAGTCTGGAAAATATACAACTGGAGAGATAAATGTAATTTAAGACTAGAATTTCATACATAAGAAATGAGGACCACATCTTCCATAAAGCAGAGACTCGACAGCTACATGGATGGTGAGAGGTCAGGGCAAATCATCTTAATGTGATTAAATTATTAGAATTTCTAGATGACTTTATTTGGATTCTTTGCGCAAGCCCTCTGGTTTCTGGTTTCTCTTTGGCTGCGTGCTTTCCTTTTTTTTTGGATTTTAGTCCTTGTCCGTATTTTAATAGCCACCAAACATCTCAGTACTGTTTCCTGCCTATAGGGGGCCCTGTTCTCTAATGCAGGCTGCATGCCACCTGGAGAACGATATTCACAAATCTTGTTGTATGCTGTCTAGTCAATTCTGACTTGTAGCAATCGTATAGGACAGAGTAGAACTGTCGCATAGGGTTTCCTAGGCTGTAACCTTTATGGGAACAGGTTGCCAGGTCTTTTCTCCCATGGAGTCGCTGGTGGGTTCGAACCACCGACCTTTTGGTTAGCAGCCGAGTGCTTTACCCACTGCGCCATAAGGGCTCTTTATCACAAAAGTGCTCTTGCCTGACAGCAAGGACCTCCACGATCGGCCTTTTTGG